>NC_135270.1:14460874-16960874 GCF_051311805.1 Agelaius phoeniceus
AAATGCAGCTTGTTCAAAAATTGACAGAAATATTTGCATAATGCTAATGAAGCTGTCAAAAGGTAACTGTGGCATAGTACTACAACCACATCACTGCCAACTTTATAAATTCCTTGAAAGAGTAGAAACTTGTGTTCTTGTCTCATGCTAACTTAAATTGGAAAAAAAAAAAACTTGTCATTTTCATTGCAAAATGCCACCCATGCTTTTATTTAAATATTGTCAGCAGCACAATACTTCATCTCCTTGCACAAAAACATGAAACACAATGAAACGCAGAAATATCACACTGATACCCAAACATGTAAAAAACGGACTATATGCAGTAAATACATAAGAGAAACATTTTCAGGAATTTCCCTTAAGGCAGCAGTCAAAACCAAAATCCATCTTGCTGCTAATGTTACCTCAGCCCGTGTTAGCCTGCCAGCCCATCTCCAGCAGCTGCCTGTTTCACACACCCAGAATATAACCAATGAGCCTGCCAGTGTGGCATTATAAGTTAATGTGAGAACTAGAGGGGACAGTTTACTTATATAAGTATTAGGTTTAAAAGTCCTGCCTGGAGCAAGAGAACTAAATCTTTTATGCTTCCGAGAGAGACGCTTTCACGCTAAAGAGGTTTTGGAGTAGTTTGGAAGGAAGTGTTAAAGTTTGAAGTTCTCTCTCTCCTCCAGGATGGGTTGGCCCTTACAGGTCACGATGCTGCTTCTGTACATTCCTTTGGAACAATGTCTATACATCAGTGCTCCAACCTGCTCCAGAAAAGGCTGCATTTCACTTGTGCTGACTACAGAGAGGCACTTATCTATGTCTAGAAGAGGCAAATGAGGAGATGCCAGCTGCCTGTAAAGGTTTTAAGATGGGACACATCATATGCCAAAGAGTTTCAGTGGCAGCAGGGATTTTCTGTGTAGGAGAATGGAACGAGCCCAATTTTGAAAAATAAATTTTACAATGAAATCATAATAGAGCAGGGAAACAAAGGAATTGGTTGTTAGTTGCAGTTGTATTCTCTACATGCTATTTTAATAAATTTTGGGATATGACAGTTGGTGGTTTACTGTTAGCTCACTCAAAACAAATGAGCATACAAATGAAAGGCTAAGATAGTTCACACTCCCTGCCTTTAGCAACCTGAAGGACAAAATGGAACAATGGAAATGGAGTTACAAAATGGAACAAGAGAAATGGAGTTATCCTTGTCCTCTGGACTTTGACATCCAAGCATCTGGGAGACTGAAAAGTCCTTCCTCAGCTGAAGAGGACGTGGGGTGGGAGTGCAGGAGCAGCAGCAGGAGGATGCCCTGGGGCTGGGAAACAGCGCCTGACACAGGGCACAGGGGCACTGGCAGGGGCCCAGAGGGAAGGGATGGACACTGCAGGGCTGACAATCCTGCCATGTTTATGAGCTGTAAGCTCCAGGAAATGTTCCACATAGCCCTCATAGTTCACTGCCTTCAGACTTCAACGCACACGGGCGCACACTCACACCATCCCTTCTTAAATTTCCTTTGAGGTTTCCATGCACTGCTATTTTCCCCACAGGAGCTGCTTCTCCCCACAGGCTCTGTGCTGCACTATGTTCTGCTCTGCCATCCATAGAGGCCAAGTTGCATGCACTGGGCACAGTTTTGTCACTGCTTTGGGGAGACCGTGGAGTGAGATGTACAATATTGACCAAGTGGTCTCACTGAAGTTATCGCTGATCTAAAAGATAAGATAAGGAGTTCATTACATACTCCCTGCTCTCACAGAAAGCACCATTTCCAGGTCCAATGGGTCACTTATCACCTCCTTTGAGGCCTATAGCTGCCCTTGTAATAAGATTAACAAAAAGAGAACTCAGCGTTGAATAAATAGTTAGCTTGGGTAAAAAAAAAAAATAAATATATATATATATATATATATATATATATATATATATAAATTCCAGAATATAACTTCTTTTGACTCTGAGGAGGCAGAACATAGGTCTGTTAACTGAGCCTAAGAACAAAATGAGAAGTCCCTTGTAAATCTGGATTTATACACACATGAACACGTGTGTGTAGATACATAAATGTATGTGTCCACATGTACCTATCTTTCTTACATACATTTATTATATATTGTATTCAAGCCCTAACTGTGCAAAGAGAATGTGATCCATCCTTGAGCCTTTTTCTTTTCCTGTGCCCTGTTGTCCAGATGTAAGCTGTGAAATACATCCAAGTTCCTTAGAACGGGGAGTGTCGAGCCAGGCAGTTCAGGCTGAGCTGTTCCAGTTATCACTCCATTGAAAACGAAAAACAAATTCAAATAACAGAGGCTGTGTTTGATTCTGGATCTTTCTGGGTTTTCTTTCTCTAGTTCCCACCCCCACAGTCTCACCTCTCCCCTACCCTTCCCTACTTACCATAAAGTTATGATGCCCTTTGCTATAATAATGAATGGAATTCCCAGATTATTATTTTAGGGGCTTAACCGATTCTCAGTGGTTTTCATGTGTTTAGCACTTATACAAAGAGGCTTTTTCATATGTCTTTCTGCAAATATACAAATAGGCTTGGAGTCAGTATCCATTTTAATAGTTTCACCAGATAGTCACATTTATTTTCAGAGATTTTTTTTTTCCTCATTGCATTTTTGCATCACTCTGCAATGCAGCTGTACTACACATCCAACTACAGACCTGGACCTGGCACCAGCAGGCAGAATATCTCCATCCTTAAAGTAATGTTTTTATACAAAGATTTATACCTGCACAATGCTCATTGCATAAAACTCTAAATGGATATAAGAGCAAGACTGTTGGAACCTCTCCTCCTCTTCTGTGTGTTATTTATTTCCAAGTAATCTCAGCTGAGAGCTGTCACGATGGCCAATTTTATATTGGACATTTTTCCCAATACAGATGTGCAGCTATTTGCCTTTTCTTTACCTCTCTGTAAATGCCACATGGACAGAAATCATTGAGTCACCAGATCATACATTTATTTTTCTGATATATTATGCTGTTTGATGTCATGTTGACATGTAATTGATGTTGGTTTTGCTTTTTTTTGGTCTTTGCTTTGTTTCTTGGTTTCAATAAAAAGAGAATTTAAAAAAGGCTGTAGAGTGATGACTTAAGGCACTGACAGACATGAACATAGTATGCATCTCTTTTATGATGTGCTGCTGAGTAAATGGGTATATTTCTAGCTTTAGATAACATATAGGAGACCTCTGAATTTTTACTGTATAGTGAAGTATTTGTACAAGCCTAGCCTATAACCTCAAAAGAACTCCTTTCACTCACAAGAAGTACATACAGAACGTGTTTTCAATAAGGGCTTAACCCATGATTTAAGAGTCAATAAAGAAAGATTTTCCATAAAGAAATGGGAAAGCAACAATAGAAATAAAATACAACATACCAAAGATTAAATATGCTCCATCAGCACAACAGTGTCTTTGTACAGTAAAGAGCAGAAGGGGATGATTAATAGTAAAATGGTATATATGTCAAAAGAAAAATAAATGCAATTTAGACAAAGTACACACTTATTAACAGAGAACATCATTTACAGTTATTCAGATGGGAGGAAGGCAAGGATGAAACTAGCAGAGAATCTATTTCACAACGTGAAGTCACATTCATCTTGGTTCAGGCTTCCCCCCCTCTACAGCTGCAAAATAAAAATACTGGTGAAATCCTTGCTGATATAAAATTAATGCCTAAGTACCCAGCAACTTCAGCAGAATCAGGACTTCACTCAAGATATTTTAAGGTGCAGCTTTACTAGGCAGGCCTCGTGGATCACCAGTGGGAATGGGGGCACACTTCCCCCTGGTTCCCACTGCAGTCACCACCAGCTCCAACAGCCTTGGCACCAGAGCTTCCTAAAGGGGACCCGAGGCTGTGGAGTGCTTCCCACCCATCCTCCTTCTGAATGGTCAATAACAGGGGCAAGAGATGCCTGGGGCTCTCCCAGGTGCCTTTACCAGGCACTGGATTTTGGGACATGGGGAGGAAAGCAGGGATGGAGGCACTTTAAACAAGCCAAGAGACCTGGTTAAGCTTAAACCAGTGAAAGACAGATTAAGGTGCCTGATGGACCAAATGTCTGCCCAGCACCTACCAGAAAGTTGTCACCTGAGACCAACTGAAAGGCTGAACAGGAATTAGCCCAGCATGGCAATACACTGTGAGAAGATTTTGGGAATGTCTCCTCTAGAGTTGCCAGCAAGTTCATGAAAACAACCGATGCAAACTTAGTATTTCAAACATCCCAAGTTTTGAGCTAGAAAGATAGAAATATGCTATCAGCTCGTAACACTCTCTGCAGAACCACAGGGCCCCCTGAAGGTGCCCCAGCAGTGTGCCAGTCCAGCCTGTTTGTGGAAAACACCTTCCACAATGAAATGCAATTACCACTAAATATATTAAAAATGGGAAAGTACAAAACAGAAAGAAAATGACCATTTTATTCTGCATGCAGAAAACACTCTATAGGAGATCTCCATAAACTCTGCCCACAGTGCTCTAATATTTCCAAATAAACCAACACAAAATAAATATGTTATTACAAGGCAGGGAAGAAAGGTAAATTTTAAATGAAGAACAAAGTTTGGAGAAGTTGAAAATAAAAAGACAACAAATTTTAAAACATAAATTTTTGTTCCATATTAATTCTAGAAATTTCTACCACTGCTACTTTGTGTACATAGTTACCCACAAAATGGGAAAGAGAAACAGAAGGGTTATAACTCCCCCAATAATTACCTGGGAAAGAGCCTGACTCTCCTGATATATGGTCTCAATAGAAACCAGACATGGAATTAAAGCCTATATTTCTTAATATGCGTGGGTTTAGAGCACATGAGACAGAAACATGGTCAAAGTGGTAGATCTGAAATATACTTCTCAAAACACCCGTTCTCAGAGCTCCTTTTCAACTACCTCTCTCAAAATCGTAAGATGTCCCAAAAATATTTTGATTATTGTCTAATTTTTTCTGTGTGACCCTTGCAGAAATGATTCTTTGCAACTCTGGCAAGTTTCTTTCTCTACCACTTTTGTGAAATGAATGACTCCTTCGATTTGCAAGGAAGTTCTCAGGCTCTCTGCATTATAGGACTATTATTATCAGAACTCATTGAGCTCTTGCTGTGTTCACAGATTTAAATCTGAAAGCCAGAAATTATAAACATATACCTCATTCAAGATAGAACACGCAAGCACACATTATACAAATTATTTCTGTAGTGTACATTATAGCTACAAAAAGAATGACATCAGAAAACTTTATTAGCATCAGACAAGAGCCTCAAATCCTAAAATCAGCTCACACAATTTCTCTTTTTCTAAACTCCCTTTGATTTTTTGCCTATTAAAGCCAATTGCTATACAAGTTAATGCTTGATGCTCTTGAAGTCACACAGAAATTTACCCATCATGTTACCCTGATATAACATTCTATATGGCAGTTCAATGGAACACCACAGACACCACCTATTTGTAGCCCAAATTGCCTGACATCCTATCATTTTAATCCCAGTTATCAATGGTCTTCATGATTTTATACTTTTTGAAAACAGGTATTTCTGCACCTTCTAACTTGAAGGTTGCCTGCATTGCAGGACATGAATGGAAACATTTAAACAGAAATGCTCCAATGTATTCCCAGCAAGGAAAAAAAAAATCACCAGAAAGTTAATAGAACTTGAAACTTCACTGAGCATTCCCACTTTCTAAGATTTTAGGTGCAAAACAGCACTGTATCACAAGGCCAAGAAATTCTCTCTATGAATGAAAGAGTTGGAATACATGAACAAGTGAAGGAAATACATAAGAATGAAAGGTATAAAAGGAGAGAAAACTGTAATTACATGATGAACAAAGTCAATAAAGAAGTAACTCCCTATCCCCCCTTCAAAATCCCAGAGCAGTATATAAATTATTTGCAACATTATTATCACCACAATACACATTTTATTACCAATCCATTCCCTGTAATTCTAAGAACTATGAAGTAAATTGTGATTCCCACAAAAGCGTGCATCTAAATTACACACAATAGTCTCACTACAGAGTATCCAGGCCTTTAGGAAAGTTCCGAGGAGGTGATCTGATTTCAATCCTGTCATACTTTTAAGCAAATGTAGATTGACTTAAAGTAAACATTGCAGGAGGGAGCTCATGCTCTAGGCTTCACCAAGCAATCAGCAAGGCATCTGACACGCTACAGAAAACCTGCAAAATCCAGCAAATAAATCTTGTAACACCCATTCAGTGCCCTACGAAGCACACAGTGGGGAGCTGACACATTATTAACTGACTGTAATTTTCACAAACTGTAACATACTAAGAGCTTTATGACATACATGTGGTGAAATATATTTTTATCTATTATAAATGCCCCTGTTTTCAAAGCACATTAATCAAGATGCTTCAAATAAATCATTGGGGCATGTTTGTTTTTAAGTTAGGAGCATCAAAAATACTAAATATTACAGTAAGCAGGTATGAGAAAAATCTCCATCTCATGACTTCACTCTAAGAAAATCACAAGCTTTTGATGATGCAGTAGTTATGTGTAAAACAACAAAGGGACTGAATTGAGCAACAGAAAAGATAAACTTGGAACAGGCAATTGTCACAAAGAGGTGCTTCCCTTGAGTGTGGGGTTTTCAACTGCACTATATTTTTATACAAACTTGCTTAAACTCTCCTCTTCAATGAAAGTAAATCCACAAGGGACAATGCAGGTTCCGAGGAAGCTCTAATGCCATCCAGAGGGAAATAATTGAAGATGATATGACACAGACATCAACTCTCAGCCAAAGCATCTTCCCTTCTGCCTTGGTGAGGATTTATACAACTGTACAGAGACAAACCTCACCTGTCTCTCTCAGGAACAGCAGAAAGCACTCCTGCAAGTGACAGATCACTGGCTTTTGAAGCCTTACATTGTTCTGCCACACACAGGAATAACTTGAGGTCCCAAAGGTTCATAGAAGAAAATGGAACTTTGCCAACTCTCATTACTGCCTGCCAACCTGTAGATAATCTTCTTGTACTGTACTTCATCTGATACTTTCACATTTACAGCCCTTTACAATACTCAGCAGTTTCTATTTAAATAGAAGTAGACAAGATTAAAAAAATAAACCTAAAGTAGAAAATACAGGCTAGATGTGAAAACTGAGAGCATTTTCCTCACTATTGTCCATTATTCTTTAATGTATCATTCTCTTTCTGCATGTAGGCCAAAAAAATAAATCCAATGTAAACACAAAAGGCAAATACCTTTTGAAGGCCAAGCAAATATTTGAAAAGCAAAAAAGAGATTCTGCTTTTATCTCCAGATCACCCTACAATTTAATGGTTAGTGGAGGAGGGGGTTCTTTTCTCCTTTCTTTCTTCTTTTTCTTTTTCTCTTTAGTTCAGGGAATGCAGCAGGGGCAGGTCCACACCTCATATCTCACAGAATGGCTATCAACCTATAAACCAGAATAATAGGATAACAAAGGTTGGGTAGCTATGCCATGTTTGTAATAGAGGGAAAAATTGGCACTATCCAGAGCCATAAGGCAAAAAACCAATGTATTAAAAGTCTTGATCCAGTATTATTTCTAAATTATGAAAATTACATGCCTGACCTTGTAATCTGATGTCTAAGTTATGAGCAAAGTGCAGGTGCCTGTATGAAGCTTAATGGTCTTTATGAGGTTTCATGAAATTAAATTATAACCACTCCATGGACTTGAGAGAGCAACTTGTGTCTTCAGCCATGACAATGGTACTAAATAGAACTGAAGAGAAAAAAGGAAAGATTATCTGCAAACTAAAATGGTAAAGCCAGCAAAACATTACCAGTGAGTCCACAATCACCTAGCAGGAAGAGCAAATGACTGACAGTTTTCCAAAAAGTTTTTAGGTGGGTATAAATCTGTTAATTTATACCCAAAATGGAACAAAGCCCACTTTTTTTTTTTGGAACCTTATTACTAGTCCATGATTCTGAGGTCACCACAGAACACAAATGTACAGCAGTTCAATAATGGTACTCTCAGGCCAATAGCAAATCTCTACCAATCACACACAAATCCCAGAAATTCCACAAAAACTCTGTACCACATAATGAGAATCAGTGCTTTCTTAAATTGTATGTAAAAAAATCCCCAAATTATCATTAAAATAAAGCCATCAGTGGTAATGTTTTTAAAAAAATGGTGCAACTTTTGGGGTTAATCACTTGTCCACTGACTTCAAGAATGAAAGAAAACATTTCATATGGGTTCAAGCTGTAAAGTACATGTACCTTATTATCTTTTACAGGACAGAAAAGTGATAAACACTTCTTATAGTTAAAGAAGTCTGATCAGCAAAGCAGGATGAATACTAGAAAACAGAATTAATACTTGCTTAATCTTGTAAGAAACAAAGCTATTAAAAAACCCTATATTCCAGCAAACACAAAAAATCTAATTAGGCATCTGAAAGCTATTTTGATTAGGTTAATTCTCAGTTTTCACAATATAATATCATATTAGAAGATGATGGTATTCTACAGAGGACAGTAACAGAAACAATGAGAAAGGGAATTATGTTCCAGACAACTACATTAATTAGGAGACACAAGCCCTCCATAGACTACTACAGATATTGCCACAAAGGTACTTTTTAAAGATGTTTCTCCTGAACTCTTCCTTAAAAAAAAAAATATTAAAAAGATTTTTTTTTTAATTGGCAAAGATATCAATAGTATCTCTATAATCCCTAAACACCACTTTAATAATATCTTAGCTAATAATTAAACACGTACAATGTCCAATTCTCTATCTGTTTAATTATAGAAATCCTGCAAGTGCAAGGTAGAACACAGGGATGGCCACTCTAAAACTGACCCATGCATAACACAAATAAAACTCCTACAAATGGCCTGGAAGAATCATCAGCACTCTCAAGTACTCCTGATATTATCAAGTAATTCTCAAAAATTTTTGCTGATAGTGTATTAGTTCTCTAGATTATAGATTGCCATCTCTGTAAGTAGAATTACATGGAAGACAGTATTTTTAAGGAAGTGTGAAGCTTTGTGCAAATATTAGCATGAAAATCCCACAGGGTATTACTGTGCACTTGTACATTCATGACCATTAGATGCACATATATGTTTAGCTATGTATTTGCATATGTAGAATGCATATAAATAATGGATGAAAGGGACTTGTATCTATGTGTGTATGTATTTGTGTGCATGCTTATGTACACAGATACATAAATATGGAGGTAAAAGTTCTCTACCCTGCATATAATTATATGCTGTTGTTGTTCAGACTGACACACCTATACATAATATGGATGGAATTCACTATGCTAATTGTTAGTATTGAGAACTACAGTAATTGATATAATGCTCGCTCACAAATTTTCTAAAGCAGGGATCTCTTCCCACTTTGGTTCTAAAAACAATATTACAGATTCACAAAGCTATAATTTTTTAATAACAATTATTTTTTCTTTCAATTGCCACTGTATGATTTAGTCTCTAGATTTGGTTGGTATCAGTCAACCCATTTGGTGAATTTTAACAATTTTTGAAGAGGTATTTTACCATACTAGGACATTTTTTATACTAAAATGGTTGCTTCACTGCTGGAGCTAAGGAAGTAAAATCAGATCACCCTTGATAAATTAAAATTTCTTAAACTTATATGTTCATCTGTGACCTAAGGCATGTTGATTGTACCCTTAAAAGATAATGAATGGTATGATAGGGGAAAAAAAACATTTATAAAAAGGCTCAATAATTTATTTGCTGGTATCCAGCTTTCTTTCTAATTTATTCCCTGAAAACTTCAGTTTTAGGAAAATGCTAAAGTGACATTTCTCATGCAATGCAGAAATTATTAGTGATACTAGTAGATGAAGTAGTCACTTTTATTCATTACTCTCTCTGAGAGAAAACAAAAGAAAAAGAAAACAAAACAGCCCACAGCAGAGAGCAGGAGACAGAGGACCCAGTGACTCTGGATTCCATGTCACAGCTGTAGGGTGCAGAGGAGAATAACCCTAATGAAGTCCATATACTATCTTTAGAACTATATCAGTACAGCTCAAAGCAGACTCTGATCCTCCCTGAAACACAAAGCTGCTATTACTGATTATTGTTTTAGTTGACTGCGACATCAATTCCAAAACTTAGCTCTTTCTTTGCAATAGGAAGTCCAGGCAAGTATGCACTGAATGCCTAGATCTGAACCCTGACAAGCCAGGGAGGCTTATTATTCTGCTGCTTATAACACAGCAGCTCCCTTCCTAATAAGCATTTAGAACAAAACAATGTTTCTCTCCTGCAGGCTTTTATTTGGCCTTTAGATTAAACAACGCTCTGGGTTAGTAATCAGGTTTACCAGACAGTTGTCACGGGGTCACCAGCAGCTACTTTGTTTTCCCTCAGCACTGTGCTCTCTAAGGTGGTGAGAGTGTTAAACAGACTACAGCTGATGGGAAAGTAGAAGGATGAACCAACAGCGTCCTAAAAATTATTTTTCCAAAGGAAAAGCAGTCTATTGAAAAATCACAGACAAGAGAGATTCAGTATAAACACTAGTAAACCATATGCATTACCTCAATAAATGCTAAAAGCCTACCCTGGTAAAGCAAGAACAAGGACATTTGATATTTAGCTCACATTTTTCATGCAAAAAGCAGGGTGTATGCTTGTACATGTGGCTTTTTAAAATCCAAGTTAATATGGAGGTAGAACAATTCTTTAAATTGAAACTAGACAAGCACAGTCCTGATGAAAACTTTGCTTTGAAAAAAAAAAAAAGAGCATAAACAATTAGGATCTGGCTACTGCAATGCTCCCTGAGGTTTAAACACATGTAAAATGCCAGGAATTGCACATGAGCATAAACTATTAGACAGCAGTCAAACTGTTAGATATTTTTCACTTTATCCATTCCTGTTCAGAGGCAGAAAGGCCAAAAGGATGTGCAGCTGAAGCGCCCAGCTTTGGCCTTCTCCCAGCACCACAGAGTTTGCTTGCTTGACCTACTGAAGCAGAAAGTGCCCTGAAAAATCTCCACTTTGTTCTGAACACCCCTGTTTGCCTCCAACACTGAACACCTGCACATCACAACCTCATCAGTAAGGTCTGTAAAGAGACCCATTTGTGGGAAAACACTCAGTCTGCTGTCCTTTGGCTCTCACAAACTTGGGTGATTACAGTTAAAGTAAATTTGCTGTGGGTTTTGTCTTGGTTGCTTGTTTTTGTGTGTGTTTTTTACTACCATTAAAACATTTGGCCTAAAGACCACAGAATAATTAATAACTACACCAACACTGATTTAGAATTGGAAAGAAATGCCAGCAGATTTTCCTCTGGCATCTATAAAAATGCACCCAAAACCTGTGTACTAAAGACAGGGGATTACATTTTACAGTTCTGTGGATGTTATGTGCTATCATTGACTACAGCCACAGAACTCTAGTCAGAAGGTGAAAAATGACACGTGTTGGATTGCTCCAGGATTTAGTAGCTGAAAATAAAGTGTTTTTGAGAATACACTGCTTCATGAGTATGTCTTTTTAAAAAACTACTGGACTATGCTGGGTGTAATAAGGAACACATGTAACTCCTACTTCAGATCAGGAAAAAAAAAGGAAAGAAAATGTTTTCCTTTAGCAGCATGTGATTCAATTAACTCTTTAAGCTCTCCTCTTTTTGCAGCTGTTGAAAATACAATTATTTTCCAAAAGACAGCAAAAATGATAGCCCCCAAAGACAAAATGAAGTCTTATATGATTTTCCTCTGTTATCAGACATGGATCAAGCGCTAATAAACACCTATATATCTAAACAGCTTTTTTGAAACACATGGAACATTACAGAGTTTGCAGAAAGCAAAACCCACAGGACACTAGGCCTGTTTTATTCTGATATTTAGGTTGGGTAAGTTCAATTTTTTTTTTCAGCCCTAGCATTTTGCAATTTATTTTCTTTTAGGAGAGTTCTGTGATTCTATATTCTCTCTTTAATATCTTGTAGAGATAGACACCTGTATGCAAAGCCACAAAAATGCCCTGAATTTGTCCTTTTTCCACGACACAACTTCTACATAATTTTATATCTGACCACTTTATGCTGCAGATGCTGTGTAAGGACTCTGTAAAAGCTGGAGTTGCTCTTGAGCTCTTTTGGTAACATCACAGCCTGAAGCAAGGCTAAGCACCACCTGCACCATATTTATCTACTTGTTTATGAAAGACTTTCCCCCTCATTGTGTGGATAACTGACCTTAGCCATAGCTAATAAGACATGAGCTTCCTTGAACTATGCAGCTTTACACTGAATCTTATAAAACACCTCAGCGTTATCCATATAGCTTCACTGAGCTCCTAATGACCTGAAACACATTCTTCTCTCCAGTACTGTCACCACAGACAAGGTGTGGTCCAAGAAACAAAAATAACCTGGCCCAAACTTTGCTTTGGCCATCTGTTTGTGTAGACAAGCTTCTTCCTGGCTACTATCAGGTTGCTATAAAGTAGAGAATCAAGCAACATATAGATATTTATGCTCCACCCTCCGCACCATCTCAGGGTGCTGCACCAACCATGTCATGGCAAGAATGGCTTGCTTGCTGCAGGCCAACAGCTTCTGCAACCTTCCCTGAGTGCAGCTGTGTTTCCAGATGTCTGTCTAGTTAGTCAGGGACCTCTGGAGCTTCATCTCTCCTTGACATTATGCCTTTAAACAGGTTGGGATCTACACAGTCTGCATTGAAGAAAATACAATTTTACTTAACGTGAACACCCTGCTCAGTCAAACTAGTTCCAGTAAATCAGATGATGTTCTTATCAACCTATTCCAGACATGTCTAACTTTTTTGGTTGGGTTTTTTTTTCTCCTCTTTTTTTCCTGTAATACACAACTGAGAACAGGAACTGGCACAAAAGCAGTGGTGCCAGCTAAACTGCCTTGTAGGGGGACATTTTTCCCAAGTTACACTATTGTGTTGTTGAAACAAGTCACTGGAAAGGACAAAAAAACCCCAGTTTCTGCTTGATATCTTTTGTTTCTATCTTTTGCTTAAGAACATTACTTTTATCCCAGTTGATATAAATAATAATAATTAAAATAACAGCTAATTTACACTGGTTTATAGCTGAGGGGGATCAAGACTGTTTCTGTTCATTTGCTGGTAGTGTTTGATGATTTAGGATTCTGTCAATAAGCTAATGCTTACAATTAATTTTAAAATGAACCAGTTGAACCAGTACAGTGCTAGAGATCAAGTTTCATCTACATATATACATGAAATACAATAAATCCTGAAGTACTACTTCAAAATCCAACCAATTTGTCTAATTTGTGGGTTAGTACACACATAAGTAATATAATCACCTTAATCATTCCAAATAAGCACACAGAGAGTTTCATTTTGTGTTTTACTTTTTCCCCAACAGCTCTATACTAGTTGTTCCTGATGATGTTCCAAGCAGAGCATTCCTAAGAGTCACTCGTGCAGGAAAACAGTTGAGCTAAACTCAAGTTGCCAGCTCTTTTCTAATTTTAAGTTTAGCTCTCCCATTCTGAAGGAAGCACTCCTCTCCAATACTAGTTAAAAGAGCTTATCTAATTTAACTTTCATTTTTTCCTTAAACATCTGGGAAATTTCATTTCTCTAATCAGTTTCTTACTTTCCTCCACTAATTACAATCTTGTTTTTTCTACGTATATCATTTCCTGTGTGATAATTTTTTCATCATTGGGTTTCTTGCTCTTTATATATTTCCTAGATGCCGATGATCAAACTGGGAAAATGCAGCTTATTTACGTTGTCCCCGTTCTTCCTTAAAATACTCAGCTAAAACGTGCCTCCGGAAGCTATTTGCCTCTATGTATATCTGAACATTTAGCATGGCTCCCAAAACGCCCTGATATTTGTTGCCCTGACAGCTCAGTCATCAGCAAATTCTAGGACTTTAGTTTACTCTAACGTGGTGAGACACTCTTCAGAGGACTTGGCCACCAGCTGTCCCTGTGCTCAGGAGGCCAAAGTCACACGCGATAAAATGACGCTGTCAGACAAACGCCACTTCTCCCTTTCACTTTCCCACTGCCTCTTCTTCCTTTCTCTTTCTCCTTTGCCTTAGGCCATATCTTATTCCCATTCCCAAAATTAGAAGGTCTCTTCTTCCTTTCTCTAGGGGTCATGAAAAGTTACCCCATAGAACTACATTGCTAGAGGGGCTCAGCCTTTAAATTTGGAATACTTTAGGTTTTATCCATGTTTTCCCTCTTGCATCACCACAATCCCTTTGAGACAGCTTTCAGGCCATTTCATACATAACAGGCTAAAATCTGGACTCTCTTTCACCAAGGCAGATACTGCAGTCACATCGTGTACATACTGAATTTCATTCTACAAGCAAATCAGGATTTTTTTAAGTGCTACTAATTGAAGTAACAGCACAGAACTAGGAAAAGTTATCGAATGCTGAAGACAGACTTCCTAGTTTCCACAGTACTAGACTATCATCTAACACTTTTACACAGCTCCTATAATAAGCTAAATAGTAAAGACTACATTAAAAAACATAAATGTTTATCACATCTATATATTAGTATCAGGGGCAGAAATTTAAAAGTTTTCCCAAGAGAGGGCTTTAAGCTTTTTAAAAGAATTACCAAAAATTATGAGATTGTCTTCAACTAACCTAATCGTTTCATTTGCATTTCTCTGTATAAACACAGTGGAATGTTTACCAAACATCCATTTTCTTCTAACCCCAGATCATAGATTTTTGAAACCCCACCAAAAAAAACCAAAAACTTTTAACAAACAGAAATGCGTTCACAATACCAAAACAAACATAAATAAATAATTCCTACAGTGTGAAAACTGAAATCTAATAACTCTGAATGAAAGAGCTCATATGAAAGAACATAAAAGTTCCTGTAAACCCCCACAATATGTCCAAGCATGACCAAAGACAGACTTACATAATCTATTAGCTTGCAATTGCAAAGGACTCCTCAGGTTTTGTAATCAGTTCTCACCCTTAACCGCAAACCAGGAAAGAATTGTAATGATATTTCACAGCTACATACATTGCGTAGCTCAGAAATATGGCTTAGAAATGTATCTTCTTACCAAAGTTAAACACAAGTTTAATTTCTTTCATTCATTTGAGGAAACTGAGGATCAACATATGCTGTTTCACATGCTGATACTTTAAGTAAAATAACAAAGATTCTTTTAAAAACTAAACTCTCTTATAATGAAAAGCAGAAAGAAAAGATTTTGTTCCTTTGAGAAGATGATTAGCTTACCTGGTTTTGCCATTCCACACCGACAGCCCGAACAATATTATCAGCTCTTCAGGTACTAATTCTTGCTAACTGGAAGGATATTTTCTCTCTTGCTGGATTAATAATCAACTTTCCTGATAGTTCATTTGTAATTCTCTGCTGGTTAACCCTTTGCAGGGCTCCCATTCTGAATGAAGCAGCCTACACTCCTCGGCTCATTGTAATACAAAAATAACAAAACATAGGCTAGCAAATAAATGAGAACTAAAGAGCAAACTAAAGAGAAAAATTAAGAATATATTACCTTAAAAAACTAAAAGCTTACAAGCACTTAAAACAAGACTTCCTTTCTCTGAAAGACTATGATTACTTAACCTAGTTGCTGGTAAAACAATGCATCAACAACCTGAGAGCTGTAAAGTCCAATGGCTCATACGACTGCAGGCTCCCAGGAAGCCACAGCTCGACCTCTCATCTTCAGCCAGCCAGCAAGTATGACACATGCCTGCCTAATTCTGAAAATAACATCTTTTATTAGTGAATAGTGTGCTGAGAAATTGCCACAGTTATCAGTTTGTGCAAGGCCACCCATCTGTGTTGTCAGAAAGCAAGAGCAAGAGTGGCCAGGAGTAAAAATGAGATAAGAGAGGCCCAGAATAGCCAAAAAAGGGGAGTTCAAATGAGGTCAGAACAGTTTAAGATGGGATACCTAAAAATTATATATAATTTTTAAGTGTAACAGTAGTAAATTACATATATGTTATCCATTTCAAAAAAATTCAATTCAGCTCTGGCAGCTCTATTGTGAAATAAGTAAAAATATTCTAAAACAAACCAGGTAAAAGAGTTCAGAGATCTCATATAACAATGTGGAGCATTCTGGAAATGCTCACCTAAAGAAATTAGTCTTTAGGAGATACGTGATGGACTTTGGGAGGTGCTTTAATTATGGACAGAGGTAAGAGAAAAATAAACTTGTTGCATGGATGACTAAGGCATAATACTACAAAAATAGGGAAATAATAAGAAAGGGGGAAAAATGTCTTTCTGAAAAACACTAAATTGGAGGTTTGGATGCTCTTGGAAAACTATATGAGATGACAGCTCTATTCACTAACAGAAATACTTTCCTTATGAACTCTGCTATAGCAGTTTTATTAAATAATACGACAGTAGTTCTGTTTTTCCCTTAAAACAAAGGCACAGAGTCTCCTAAAGCTTCTGCATAGAGACTTTAAAGATGAGACTTTATCTATTTCCTTTTGCATAAGAGTAGTCCTAGAGCTAATCTATTTTTACACAACTATAGGTCTCTGCTCTCTGTTCAGCAGTACTTAATACGTTTTGCTGTAAACTTTCAGCAATATGTGCTGTAGAATTTATGATAAAATGCTGTAAAGTTTTGAAGCTAATTTATTTCATATTTATAGCTAATTTTATTCTGTGTTTGAAGGAAAGCCTTTTAGGAACGCCAATAATGTGAGAAAGCTACAAAACTAAATTTATTGTAAAGTATCACATCAGTGGTACTCCTGGGGACTCCTCTTCATGGGAAGAAAGCTTAAACAACATTTTCTAACACATTGGATTGCTTCCCAGAGATGTGATGGCCTACAGAGGCAGTGCTGAACAAAGCAGGCTGAAATAGTAAGTCTGTAAACAACCCTCTTCAGAGGATGGCCACAAATAAGTGCAACTTTGTTTAATAAAGGCGAATAATAGTTATCTTTTGTTCTGTAGTAGGTGCATTATCTTTCTCTCCTGTTCCACCTGACTAAACTGGTAGTATCTTTTCTATCACCTGACTGAGTAGTTGGCTGGAAATAATGGGACCAAACAATCCACTATTGTTACAAGAGACAATGACCTTTCATGTCCTTGGAGCTCGCCGTGACCTTTCATCTTTCCTATCCTCCAATGGTCTCCTCTAACAACTAAAACTGCACCCTGTTAGGCTGAATTCCAGATTGTCATAAAAAGCCCCTTCCTTTCGAAACAAAACCAATTTTTACACCAAGGTGGTGGAGAAACACAGGTCCATTGTTCCCGCACAGATGGAAGTTAGAGTTACTAAGGCAACAGCTCTAATCCCTCTTTTTACCACCTTTTTCACATCATTGGCCTATCAAGTGTGCTACCTTTTAACTCATAAGCTCAAAAGCTGGTAGTCTAACTGACTGCCCTAATTAGCTACGATTTTCACAGTACAGACAACATGATGAGCTAATCGAAATTTGCAAAATAATGACGTACCTCCAGCAAATATTCCTCCTCCTGAGGCCCAGTCTTAGAATAACAATAATGAGACCATTATTAGAGGAGGGCATTAAAATGCTGCACTGCTGCTAAACAGAGAACTTAATTGTTCTGGTCTTGTCCATTGAATCAACAACCTATTGTTGTGGACTTGAAAAATAAAGGACTGGAGAATGGGTGCCATAATGATTGGTCTGTGCTGCCATACCAGCACTCTGTAGAATTGTTTTCCTTTTGAAACCCTTGATGGACTAGTAGTTTTGTTTAAAAGTAATATAAAAGCCAATTGTCTGGATAAAAAGTCCTATTTATTGAAATCTTTAGAAGCAGTTGCATGGATTTGTTCATGACCCCCAAGATAAAAACATAGGGACCATAATAATGCTATTTGTGGCGACCACTGCCTGTAGTGACACTGCTTGTAGATAACGCTGTCCTGTCTGGCTACTGCAAAAGGAAGGAAGGCATTTCCTTTGCAGACAGAAATCACGGCAGAAGGTCAAATAGTGGACAGACCCAATTAATCTGTAAAAATGAGGATGTTTTATTAAAAAAAAAAAAAGGCCAAATAAGTTTGCTCATTTACAATTCAGGGTTTAGGACAAACTGATAACGGTGTCTCTGATCACAACACAGGGCTCCTTTTTTGCTAATTAGTCTTTAGATATTAAAAATGACAGACCTTATTTTTTTCTTCACCTCTATAGAGTTATACCCTAAATTTTGTCCTTGGGAAACTGAATAATATGCACCTTGAGATGCAGTGGCTGAATTGATGCAAATTGTAGCTTACTGTTAGCTTTGGATAGTCTTTATTTAAATCTGGGACTGGGAAGAAGAAACACCTAAAATCTCTGACATGCCTTTTAATCTTGGGGGATTTTTAATTTTTTAGAAACAAAAAACTACAGTTTTTCACAAATGTTTAAAACAAACATGATCTAGAGAAAAAATACTCTCCCAAATCAAAAAATCATAGTTTTATTACCTAAAAGCATTGTTTATTAACACTATCCCGGATTCCTTTCTTTGCTTTTACTGCAATAGGACAGTTGAAAACATAAGCAACAATAGATTTACACTCTGGAATGCAAACTAAAATCAACTCTTATTGGATTTTTAGAGTTACGCCTCTTAATGCACCTTTCTACACACAAATTGCTCAAAAATAAGGTATGACTCTGGATGAATATAAACAATGAAAAACTCTAAAATTTGGGCTTGCAAGAATTTCCATTGACAATTTGCTATTGATTTTAATGGGAAAAAGTTTAGGGTTTAATTTTTCTCATTCCTATCAACATATTTAAAAATCATATTGAGAAAAATGATTGTGAAAAGGGGGAAAAAGTAGGAGAGGAAAACTTAAAGGCTAACCCAAAAGGTATTTTCAGCATTTTTAGGAACTGTTCATAAAATAAAAAAAATTCTCACATACATTTGCCGAACACCTTTTCTTTAAACTCCTTTCTTTTGTAAATTGAAAAATGCCTAACATAAAGTAGTATTAAATTGTAAATAAGACCTCTTGCTTCATTCAATCCATGCTTTGCTTCATTTATCTTCATCTTGTTAGGCTAAATTAATTAACAATCTCTGTGTTGCACACTTTCTCTTTTCATTACATCAAATAATGGCCTGGATATGGGAGAAAACCCTCACCACAGGGATCTTGAAACACTACCTTGAGGAAGAGTCTCTTACATATGCATTGCTTTAGCAATATTAACTAGTTGGATGTTATGACATTTATTAAATAGATCCTTCAATCCTTCACTGCTGTAAAATAATTGTTCTGATTTTGTGAGAAACAAAAATTTTTTTTTAAAAAATCAGAGGCTTGCAGATTGTGTTTACTGTTTGTGAGCCACAAGTACTAAAAAAGAAAGAAAATACCTAAATAGCTTTAATCAAATTTTTATTTAATATAAAAAAACCTGCAACTTGAATACAATTTCTGGTCAGCCATGTATACAGTCCCAAACATATTAATGTGTCAAATTACTCAAACCAAGTTGCCATATCATCTGTTTGTGAATGTTCTGTATGTAATTAATTGAGTGTCTGAGACAGTTTCATGGGTAAATCTGGTTATTTAGATATTGTAATGGGGAGCAATGTGCTAAACTATTAGGCAAGTTTTCTTCCTTTAACCTACATTATGGCATCTAGAGCAAAAGGACAAAACAGTAAAGCCTTTTTTAATCTCACCCTGATCAAACAACCCTCTTTCTCCAATCACAGCTTTGTGCATGATATCTTTCTGCTAGTGTTTCTTATTTAATTAAAACAGACACTGACAGAAGGACATGGATTAGGACTGTAATGATGCATTTACTTAGATTAATCGGAGGCTCCTTTTGGAGTAATGGCTTAAACAAAGAACAAAAGGAAATTGTTATGAAACAGCCTTTTATCCCAGGCAAAGGTCAAATTATGAGGTTTTTAATTTTGTCAGCCTCTGTTATATTGGACCTTTCTACTGGAACATGAGAAGTGCTTCTCTCCCCTTCGCCCCTGAGCCAAGCCAGTTATTATAATATAGCCATTAAAGCTGCAAATTAAAATGTCTGATTTTAAACCAGGTTGCTTAGCTTTCAAAACCCTCTAATTAGCATGTTGTGCATTGTTGTGAGGGAAAGAAACCTAAAATGTTAATGACCTGCTGCCAGGTGACCACGCTGCTGTGCAAAATAACACAGGCTCATTCAAGGCGTAGCAATACCAATAACACCCAGCTCTTATGAATTACCCGGCTCCAGGTCTGCTCTGCACCACACGTGCTTAAAGAAACAAGAGTGCATCCAGCCAGAGATCAGAGTTCAGCAGTCAGCACAAGGGATTGTTGTATGTTAACTGGGAAGAAGCCTGTGCCCATTCAGACACAGAGAGGCAGGAGAAAAACATTTGAAATCACCATGGGCCAGGTGATAGCTGGGCCAGGCACAGAGAAAAGCACAGAATGGAATATTTTTCCCCTTTCAGGCAGAAGCTACAGATACACTCCTGTATACCTCAAAGCAGACAGCCCCTACTTGCTGTGATAAATTCTGCTTTTGTTCTTTGTTCGCACAGGGGCAGCAACACACAACAACACTCCAAACACAGGTATATTTTTGCCCTTTCCCAGTTTACCGTTCATGGCAACAAGTTCATTGAACACACAAGATTAGGTTAGATGATGATATTTTCTTAAAATATGCTACAGGAGAAAGTCTGGTAATGTGTCTTCAAAGACTCAAACCAAACAGAAAACACTTCCTTAAACCTCATGGTAGTTGAGGCTCTAGGTTTTTGAATATGGGATTTTTAGCAAATTTAATTCACATAAAATTTCAAAAGAAAAGAACCCTCACGTTCCAGTGACAAAACAAAGCTTTAAGTAACTTCCTTTTTTCTAAACTGCAGAAATATTCATTAGTCTTCTGTGCCACCAAAACTGTACACAGACCCAGTCCTCCTCCTGCCATGCAGTCCACATCTCTGGCAAGCTGAAATGTCACCCAGCACCCAGAGGAGCACAACCTGACACCAACAAAGAAGCAAAGCTTCGCCTCCAGTGCCAACACTGGGCCCAAACAGCAGCAGCAGCAGAGACAGCTGCTCAGCACCACAAATAAAACCATCCTGAAAAGGCCAGAGTCATTAGCAGTCGAGATTAACCCCACTTGACCTGCTTTTTACCAACAGTTGAGGGAAAAACTACTTTCTCTGTAACTTGACATCTTCGCCACAAAGATCGCGGCCCAAGCCCTTCCAGACATACCAGCACAGCGTTGACAGCGTTCCTCGGGGGTCACACTAGTAGGAAGTTGGATAAGATGTTGAACAGCTATGCTGGCCTTGATGTCTGCTCACTCCCAGAAATCTCCTGCCTTTCTCAAGTGATCCCTAATTGACCGTTAAGGGACAAAAATTGACTGGAAAGTGTCTTTTCAGTAATTTTTAATCCTTTGTTGCATTGTATTTTACTTACAAGTTCATCAGCCTGTAGGGAAGTTACTGTGTCAATTCAATTCCCAGCATCCCCAAAACTGCTACTCAATGAAAAACACAATCCAATTCCTTTCCAGATAAATTACCAGGTGACCAGGTTAAGCAAATTAAACCCTGTGGTCCTTTATATATTATCATCTCAAACCCATGTGTCAACACTCTGTAGTGCTTGTCTTCTTTTTACACAGATTCTGCCACATTTTTGCCACTATACTCCTGATGTAGTCCCAATCCTGAAAAACAAAAACAACTTGCCTTGGAAAATATTAACATGATTACATGAAAGCCACCTACATGGCCTACATAAAAAACGAACCTACACTTATTTGCAAAGATAGAAAATCCAATTTACTTAACACCCAAATACATGAGCTGCTTAAAAAGTGGCAAATAAAATGTTAATAAAATTATCTACATAGCTACATTCAATCTTGTTAGAAATGGTCTGAACTCCACAGCAGTCTTCTACAACTTTGAGATATCACTGTCATCAGCCAGTACTACCATTTATTTATTTGTTTAAACTTCTGTTCAGCCAAGATAATCACATTCTAAGATACATGAACCTGTTTTCACAGACACATGTATCATCCACTAGTGTTCTTTGGCTGCCTCTTAGCTGTTATTTTTTCCTGAATAAAACCACCTCTGTGAGACAGAAAACACACTGTTAAGTTTATTTATAAAGAAAAAAAAAAGAGCTAACATGTAATGAAAAACAGACTTTGTGCATAGTGATAGGTGGCTCTGTCCTTTACAACTCACAGTCAGGAAATTCTCATTATTTTCCCTTGTAGAATTCAACCTAACAGTGTGTTTTAGAGGCATCTTGGTATGGCTACTGCATTGATATGCACAATGCAAGTACACTGTTTCCCAAAAGTTCCATTTGTTCCTTAAAATATATTAAGTATGCCAACACTCTTTTAGTGAGTAAGTAATAAAATCTGCATTAGTATCCTACACAGAATATGAATTCATGCTTTAAGATCAGAGCTGCTTAGATAGCAAATTATCTGCATCATTTCCCATTTAGCAGCTAGAGAGCTGTCCAGGTACAGTCTGTGCTTCCAATATGGTACATCATGTCCTGTGTTTTTTGCTGAATATCCATGTATTATGTAGAAGAACATGTAAAAGAACAGCAGTAATCTAAGAATCCAGTGCAGGAGCCTGACAAGAGTCAGGTTGTCACAGCAGTAGCTAGAGGCATAGCACAATAGAAATGATGCCTCAGGTTTTAGCTTTTCTATTTTTCAGATCCTGTACTGCTTCAGTGTGTAGTTCTGAGCTTCATATTAGGGGATAGGTAGATAAAACAATTCCTTCTCTAGCTGGGGACCAAGGACAAATGATCCAAATTCTAGGCCAAAGAGCACAAACAATGTGAACCGAAGAGAGAAAAACAAGGATGGGAATTCATGGGCTAAAGCTGTAATTGGACAATTAATTCCAATATACTAATGAATGAGAACTTCTAAAAGTGTGAGACCCCATGGCTGGTCATCCATTTTGTGACCATTTTTGGGTTCATCTTGGAACGCTGGCTGGGCTCTTGTGCTGCCCAAGGTGTACCCGCTGAGGCCTTACTTTATTCTTTAACTTCATCTAGCCTCTGTTCTAAGTCAGCCTTCACAAGGCATCAGATATAGACTGGCAAAGCAGTCAATACGACACAATCCTGCTGCTTTGGTGCAAAACAAGGCACTGATTAGCCTTGGACACATCACAAGTTGAACTGGGTTCATTAAACTGTACCTCTGAGTAACTATAGTGCTGTGCCACATTGACCCTGGGAACTCTGGTGGCCAACACACTGAGCAACAACAATCTGCTTCCTCACTTTTCCAGCATCACTTTCACACAGCCAAGCAAAAGTCACAATGTGCTCTGCACTGATGGACAGCAGAATAAAATGTACCTCCAGGAAAACAACATCATCCAGACATTGAAATTTCACGCATAATACGTAAGGAGATTTGACCCAAAGACAGGAAGAAAAGGGAAGTGAGTTCCTGATATGTTTCTTTACTCAAGTAGCCCCCTAGATTAGTGTGTGGTTACATATATGTATGTGTATCTATAGAATTTAACCTGTACAGTATGGAAATACATATATATCATGGAACCTATATAACAGTCATACAATGGAACCAAATTCTCTTGTCCAAATTAACAGCTTGCACAGAACATCAATTTTCTCTATCTTTACATACCATGAAGGAAGAATGGCCCTTATCTCTGAGCACCAGCAGCTGCTCTCTGGGTTTGCCCCATTATGCACAACCACTCTCAGGTTTTTCCATGTGTCCTTCTCTACAGGTTCCCTGCATCCTGGTCTTCCTGGCCAGTTCCTACTGGCATCACTGTATGCACAGCTTTTTGTGTCTGTCAGCTGAGAGAAAGCAGAACTGTCTGCCCCTTGGGCTTCCAAAACACTTCATCTGGGCCAGACAAACCAGGTCTCTTTCAGCCCTAACTACAGGACCAAGCAACGTAGATATCTGAATTCAAGTCAGATTGCCACATTCACCACCAGAAATTCTTTTTACTGTTTAACTCTTTTGCAGTCCTAGATATCACACCTCACTCCAGAACTCCATTCCCATCTGAGTTGAGATACAATGCACAAAACAGTGCTAAAATCTTTACAAATTTCTTATTTGGTTTGGTATCCTATGAATTGGGGGTTTTTACCCCTGAATTACCATTGAATTTCCCATCCAAGAAGTTAAACACTCTTCACAATTGGAGCCTTGATATTTTTATATCTGATAATTTTTTAAGTCTGGAGGATAAACTAGGTAAATTATGGAAGAAAAAACAATCACAGAGTCAACACCATCCTTCTGATTTTTTTCACTTGATTTCAATAAATGATAAGGCTATTATAGTCCAAACTGTCTTCTGCCAAAGAATACTGAACTATGCAATTCATCGGTGATTTTATAATGAATGTCAGAAATTAATTTGATAAACTATTTTATATTGTATGTGTATATATATATATATATATATATATATATATATGTAAAGAATCTGTTAAGGGATTTCAGTTTGCTGTTGAAGCCAGCACAGCTTAGAGACAGAAACCACCATACTTACACAATTACAGTGTCAGACTTACACCCACAAGATAACCATGTGGTGGACTTCCATATCTCCTCATAAAATGATTCACTAGGCAACTTTTACATTTGGCCTACAATTTTCCCACTAGTCAAATGATCCCAATCAGTACTGTCTAGTGAAGCAACCACACAAAAGTGCAAGGCCTAGTTTTGATTCAGTATCATTATCTCTTTGTTGTGCCTGGGTTTACCTTGGTGTAAAACAGGCAAAACAACATTTTTATGAATCACCTTTCTTTACTGCTTTGAGATCTCCTGTGAAAAAGGAGGAATGAAAGAATCTGAACCTCTAAGCAGTATGAAACAGGGATCACTTCAAAATGAAACCAAATAAATTAACATGAAATTTTGGGGGTTTGCTTACTATAATTGAATGAGTTGGACTCTATGATCTTAGAGGTCTCTTCCAACCTAGAAATTCTGTGTGTCATTTTCTTTATCTAATATTGGAGCTTTCAATATCTAATCAGCCAGTCATACCTCTACATTGTTTTATTACAAAGTGAATCAGAACAGACAAATTAATCAAGCCAGGACAACAAGTGCACTATGTTTACATGATATATCCTGTCCATATCTGTCTTGGGTTCAGACTGAAATCCTGCTCCAGCTGCATCAGCTTTCAGGCTGACAAATCTTTCTGAAGCTCTGCCACAGAGTTTCAGGCCTGGAAGGTGCTGCAAACAGGCACTTTCACTACACTTCTCAAAGTCCCAAATATCAAAGTTTCACACATTAAACACCCCTCAAAAGGTACACCTGTCACAGTTTGTTGGCATGCACCATCCAGTCTTTGAGCATTCATTTTTTTTCTGCCCATATAATTATCACTGGCTTAAATATTTCCTTTCTAAAGAGTAAAATTAAAATATAGCCTATATATATTTATATATGTGTGTGTATATATATATATATATATAAAGAGAATACTGTAAACCACAGCACAGAGACTCATTTATAGCTCACTGTCAAAGAACTTGGGGTAATAGATTTTGAAAAAGTGTCCATTTTGGTATATCTAAATCTTTACAAAATGTCTATTGCAAGGCAGCTGGAAACTATCATACTCATGGAAAGTAAAGCAGTTCAGTAAGCAAAATGATACAAATAAGTAAAACCACCTACATTTTCTAATTACTGTAATCAATTTCACATTCCACCAAGCTAACTTAACATGTTTATAAAAGTTTTGCTGGTAACCACAGAGAATGAACTGTACAACTACCTGGTTTCTTCAACATTGTGACAAATATGATTATCCCAAATAGGTTTTGAAATTATTATCCCAAATGGGTTTCTGTAATTTTATACATATGTATATATATGCACACCTATGCATGTGTGTGCATATATATATATATATATATATGCAGGTATATATACCCACTGGTATAGTTTTATTTAAGCAAAAATCATTAGGTTGTGTTTTCAGCCTTTTTTTCAAAAGATCACCACTTAGAGCAGATGGAATACAAAGGCATTTCTCTGCTCTGCTACCTAAAAGAGGACCACAAGGTGCAGAACAGAGCAAGGGCTGCATGTGAACAGCCTCAGGGAACAGATGCCTCAGCAAAGGAGGAGGGAGCAGAAATAAGGAGAGGAGAATGAGAATGGCAACAGCTTGGATGAGCCCAGGAACTCCCTCCAAAACTGCAGGAACTTCTGCCTAGCATCTGTATTTGACAGGAAATGTTGGCAAGCTGTTCCATCCCAACAGATTTCTTCAGATTAGAAAAGGGATGTGAGAATTTAAAGAGTTAAATGCATAAATTTATAGCAAGGTTTAAGATACTCCCATATAGAGTTAATATCTTAAATCCTAGAAAGATGGCATTTTGCTTTACTTTTTTCCCTTTGGGCCTGCACCTTTTGTCATAATGAAATATGCAGTCAGCCTTCACTTGGTAAAATATTTGTGTTGCCATGCAGTTAAACAAATGTTTTTTCATTTTCTTTTAAAATAGCCTCCCACCCATGTTCCTCTGAACAGTGGCCCATCAGTCCAGCTGCATAACATGTACGAGCTGAGCAGTAAAGTTTCATCTTGCCCCCATTAAAAGGGTCCTTTCCTTATTTTGTTAGCCAGAACACATGGGGAATTAATAGGACTTCAAAAATAATGGAGTACATCTGAAAGGAATCCTGATTTTATAATATCCCCACATTCCACTATAACCCACAGCATCTGATCAGCATTTGGCATCACAGTTTTAGCGCAGGCGAGTACAGGAGGCCAAGGTAATCTTTCCTTATTTCTTTTACTCGTGGATACTTCATAACTCCATTCAGTGCTGGTTTTCTTCTGTTTTTTATTCTCCCTGATTTTTTTTTATGAAATATGAAGGACTCATGAGTATCAAATTTATGGTGGATGCCTGCTATACTACACATTATAGTCTCTCAGTTGTCTGCCCTGCAGTAGGGAAGATTTGCATGGTGCTTAAATGGGCAAGATCTATACAAACTATAGTTAAAATATTATTATGTTTATGTGTTTTTCTATACCAGCTAGTAAAGAAAAATAATATTTTATTCCACTTTAGGGCAACACTTTATTGCAATTGAATGAAATGGCTTAGCCCTGATACTTCTTTGAAAAGAATCATGACCAAAAAAGACACAATTTTAGGACACATACCTGGAAGTAGATAAAGCAAATCTCACTACTTCCATATGAGGCAATATTGCAACCAAATATGTCTTGTTGATACTTAAAATCTGGGAATCATATTCCCTTCTGTAATTCTTTCATCTGTGTTCACAATTTATACAGGAGCTTTGAGAAGGGAAAGAATGAAGTGCTTGCCTTTAATCCCGAGGGGGTTTTATATGGGATTGTTTTTGCTGGGTTTTTTTAATCATTATACTCTCCCTTCCCATCACTGGTGACCATCACTGCAGCACCATACCTCCAGCTGTGAGCATGAACACACAGCTCCCTGAAGCCAAAACAAATGGTGCTTTTCTGATTTAGAAGAAGGGACATTGGAAGTAGGGGGAAAAATCTTAAGCTTCCCTTCCTTTTGAATTTCAGTCCCACCTCTCTTACAGAGCATATGACACAGCAACCTAGCCAACATGACAAATTACAAGAATACCTGCAGCAATTAAGATTACAGAAAATTATCAGATCTTTTAGTGGCAATTAAACATTGTGTCACCTTCAAGTGGAAAATGCTTTAAATCCTATTTTACACGACATATTTGGTAAGCCAGACAGCCTAGCTAGTAAGGCTTTTCTGTTACAGACCACAAGATGAATTTTTTTTTGCACCTGATGTTTCTCCTCTCAGGAAGAACTATCACCTAAGAGGAGAGGAATTCCCACTTGCAGGAAATCCAGCGCATGGTAGACAGACAGACAGAAGGATGGATGGGAAGAGGGTAAATATCAACAAGTAAAAGGACAGAAGATTACTTTGACCATTGTGCAACAGTTACAGAAAAAGAATTTAAAAGAAAAGTGCTTTTTCTCCCCATGAAGTCCAGAGTACACATTTTATTATAGTGAGCACTGACTTCATTTTCCAAGACTCAGCCTGAGACAACAGCAGCTGACTACTAGCTCAGCAGCGAGAAGTCTAAAATTAGTATTTTTAAAAGTCTTTTTATTCTCATAAAATTTGTACATTAAAACTGACATTTTAAAAGGTTACTTCTGTGGAGAGGAACTAGCAGCTATCAAAATCTAAAAACACCAATCAAATGCAAACGTGTTTCAAACCAAACTCCAGATAGCGCAGACAAATCACCGTGCCAGGCAGTGGCGCAGAGCAGGCGAGAGCTTTGGGGAAAATTATAAATTAGGTAAATCTTCAAGTTATAGTATTATTGCATCAAAGCTGTGGTTTAGACATCCTAGTGCTAACTGCCAAACTGTCTGCATTATTCTACGTTGTTAGCCATACTAAGTGGATTTCCAACCACTTCAAACAAATTATCAATTCCAATTGAGCAGGTTTGTGATAGAGCCAGAGAAAAAGGCTTTCTTTTAAACACTGCCTGCTCTGTTTTTCTGCCCTACTATAAAATGCAACTTATTTGTTTGGATTTTTATATACTTTCAGGTAAGAAAAACCAGCTACTCATTAATATATCCACAAGTATATTAAAATTACATTCACCCCAGTCTTTTATGTGTAAGGTTTTTTTTTATCTATCACATACAGCTGTAATTAGAAGAGACAAGTTAGTCCAAGGACATAATGTCTTTCAAGCTCTATAGCACTTAGCAGGTTACTGGGCCTCCAAGGCCTCACAGATTTAACCAAGACTTTTCACACAATCAGGTAGAGAGAGCTAAGCCAGTCAGCAGATGTCCCATTCAGATAACAAAGAGAATATTTTAGTGACAATGTGAGAAAACAACAGTAAAAATGGTAGAGAAACCCACTGAACCGTAGAGCTCTTTTTTCCTTTACAAAGAACCATTGACTGGAGTTTGACTGTGACATTCACTGTAGTCCTCAGCAAAGTAAAAGTCAGTTGTACAAGCTTTGTCACAAGAGATACAAATAAAAATCAAGCAAAACAATGCTGGGCAATCTTCTGTATTTTTATTTCCTCTCTAGATTTAGCATGTATTCATAGACAACCCATTAAAAC
The DNA here is from genome assembly GCF_051311805.1 of Agelaius phoeniceus. Lineage (NCBI taxonomy): Eukaryota > Metazoa > Chordata > Aves > Passeriformes > Icteridae > Agelaius > Agelaius phoeniceus. The sequence goes on from NC_135270.1 coordinate 14,490,162, forward strand.
ACCACATTAATATATGAAAGATTCCTGCCACACATGTCAGCACTAAGCTGATCTACAACATCACCCTTAATGATTCCATGGCCCTATTGCTACAGCTGTACCTTCAGTTTCACCTCAACACTGCAAATTTTCAGTGTCCTCAAGTCCAAGTTAGCAATTTTACAACTTTCAAACAAGAAATGGCTGTTGGTACCCAAAATGTCTACACCTACTTGCAAACCAGTGAAGAGGTAAAAGCACTGTGGTGTGAACAAAGCCAGTTTTAGCATTTGTTAAGGTCACTTCAGTTCCTCAAGTGGCTCTTCTTAGAGACCATTACCTCAGCGAAATACGCACACCAAACCATAATAATAATGGAGATAAACCCATCTGAAGAACCAACTTTGGGGTGTGGTTTTGAATTTGAATCAGGGAAAAGATGACTACACACTCCGTGTTCTTGCTCCTCTCTAAGGCCAAGTTTAAATAAAGAAGAATACTTTTCAGCTATCTTGGACCACATTTCAATGGCAAGGGAACTGTGAATGAAAGAAGTTTACAAAGGGGACTGTTAAACATTAAAGTATAGTATAATCACTGTATGAATTAGTCATAGCCAGTTTAGGCACTGTCCAACCCACTTTCCAACCATCTGCAACAAATGTGCTCCATTAAAACAGAACCATATGGAAAACAAGCTAGCAATTAACACAGCTTCTATGCATACCTCTAATACAGCACAGATTTCAAACTTTGAGTGAAACTGACTGCTGAATTACTTCCATATTGCTGCTGTTTAGACCTTGGCAACATGAATTTATCCTCACTCACTACAGTATGTCATCCCAAGATACTGCTATATCATCAAAATAAGCATGAAAAAACCACCCACAACTGAGCCACTCTTTGTGGTTTATAGCCTCTGTTAATAAAATATTTGCAGATCAAAGTATAACAGACTTTTTCAAAGATGTGTAATACATTACTTACCAGTCAGTATCAAAACAAATAGCTAATGCAGGTCAAATCGATTGATTTAATTGCTAATTGGTGATATCTTATACTGTGGAACAAAACAGCTCCAGGTTTGAGTAGCTTTCTCCTTCCCAGATTTTCTCAAGTGCTAGAGATGCTGCACTTAACACTGTCATATTTCCAATCCAAAGGGGACATGCAGAATTCCTAGTTCCAAAATTCAGACCACTTAAGAATGCTCAAGGAGAGTAATATTTTAGTTATTTTTCTTTAACAAAATAGCAACGCTAGAATACTTCATCATTTTATCAGAGTGTACAAGATGTAGAAAGGGAATTTCATGATAAAAAAAAAATTAAAAACTGATTGTAAGCAAAACCAAGTCAAAGTGAAGTGCCAATGCTCAGCATATACTATATGTCCCTTTCTACCCAATCCATCAGGGCTCTTCACTTGAAAATCCTGGCTCTTTAATTCAGTCTGGAGACATTTGTTCCCTTAAGCTCAACAGTTCAGCCCACAAGGTTTGGTCAGGGAGGTAAAGCCCACAGAAACAGGTAGGTTGGCAGAGGCCTCTGGAGGCTCCAGCTCACATTGCTCAGGAAAAGAAAATTTAAACACTGTACTGGGAAAAAATATACCTAAATAATAAAAAAAAACCACTCTGAATATTTAAAACATGACACTTAAAACGCAAATTAAGCTGCTTTGAAAGATGTAATAATAAAATTGGGGGGGATTTTCTACTTGTTTGGGTTGTTTTGGTAACTGGAATTCTAATTCAAAGCACCCCGTATTTCCTCAGTTATCCAAGATGAAGTTAAAAAAATTAACTACAGGCATTTTTCCACAGATTTCCCAATATTCCAAAGAAGAGATTAATTTCATGAAATATTACCCCAGTACCTACACAATTTTAAAAGCATTAAAATTTTTGAAGCATCCTTTCCTGATTCTAGGTCATCATGGGCCATACTGTTTCCAAAAGAAAACATGATGAGCCTGCAAACAAAAGACTTGGAGGCAGAATTTCCCACATTGATTTAATTCTCTTCACACAGAAGTTTCTCCCCCATTAAGCAGAAAACAAGAAGAAGCTGTAAAAGAAGCTCCACATTTCTTCCTGTGTGCTTTTCATGCCTTGAAAGTTTGAATATTGACAGCAATAACACACTGTCCAACCCTAACACATTGATGAAACAATATAACTTAACTATTATATAGGTCTGCAGCTGCTTCTCAATTTTGTCCTTAGAACTGTCAATTGTAATAGTTATATAGAAGAAGATATTACATCTGATGATGGATTTTAATTACCAGCATTTCAAGTTGTGTAATTAGACTCCAATTTTCATTTTTTTCCAGAAAGGAAAGTTCTAGAAAGCTTTGTCCTGAAGATGTTCTCCCACCTATTACACACCCATAGGCTTAGGCACGTTGACAGAAATAAAAAGATATAAGCACAAATCATTTTGAAATTCACTGTTTGGGGAAGCATTATCAGCAATACTTAAATACAAAAAATACTCATTTGGCTTAAAAGTATACCCCATAGCCTCTGAAAGAGCTAAAGCATCATTGAATGGGATTCTGATTAACAACATTTTGGTTTAATAAAAAGAAGGTTTCAGTGACAGCCATATTAAACATCAGTTTGCAAATATGACTTTAAGTAAAGCATATGCATGTGTCAAAAACTGGCCTTCTGCCACTATATTTATTTTCTACATTCATTAAGTAAATGATACCTAGCCAAAAAGTAAAAAAATATTCAAATGGTATTAGTATTGCAAAAAATGCAATGCTTGGGAATTAGCACCTAAACCTTCTGCATCCCCCATAAATTCTGACTAATTAAATTCCTACTAGGTTATTCCTCCTGTTTTCCTCACAGCTGTTTTATATATTTTCACCTGTTTCACTTCTCTTTTTGTTCAAGTAACAATAAAAGCTTAACCTTCCTTGATTGACAGAAAGGAATAACAATATTTAATTAACATCACTTCATATGTGACAAATCTTAAACTCCACTCAGTCAATAAGGCTCTAGGAAAGTATTGCCCCAACATTTTTAAAAGCTTTTTAAGAAAGCTCAGAACACTGTGTTCTTAATTCAAAAGCACATGCCGAGTTAATTATGGTCTTATGCTTTGACCAAAAGTAGGATTTGTGGGATTTTCTTTTTCTTAAGTCAAAGGATTCAAAAGTAATTTATGAATGATACTGAAATAATGCACGAATTAGCTGCTAACATGCTGTTAGTTTCAAGTGTTAATATTTTTTTTTTCATGTGCTGGGAGGGTCAGCATTAAAGTCATGCTGACTTGAAACTCTATTTATACTAAAAACTACATTAACTAAACAATCATGTTATTCTACAGTCCTCCTACTTACTTTTAGGTTATTGCTCTTGACTAGGTTACTTGTTTGGGAGATCTCTGCACAATTTCTGCCAATTCAAATATAGATGTTTCCAGAGCTAAACAAATCCTGTAACAGTGTCACATCTACTCTCCCTAGGGTTACTCCTTTATGTACATGATGTTTAATTCATGTTCCCACGTCTTTGCAAGCACTTTCATTTCAGGTGTGTACTACACACATCCTCACTGCTGGGCTGTTTAAGCAACTTGCTTTACCATGACCTTGTTATTACTAACAAAGCAAATTGTTTTACTGTGACCCTGTTATTACTAACACATTTCCAAAGGGGTCACAAATTGATTCATGGCACAGTCTCAGGTGTGTGCACACAAATGTAAAATGGCCACAACTCTGCAATGTTTATCAAAAGCATTGCTATCTATTTCTCAGTTGGATTTTAAAGAACATCCAATTTCCTGTAGATTATTGATTCAAATGTGATCTTGGGCTCTAACTCACACGGGATCAGCACCACTTCTCTCCCACACTGTAGCTGACAGGCAGAAAGGGCACTCAGGCTGAAGCAGCTTGTGGAAAAAACAAGAGCCATGGACAGTTTTCTCTTTCCCTTTGTGACATTCCTCAAGAGCAGACTGAGCCAGGCAGAGGCCCATAGAGACATCCTGCAAGGCCTTCCCTATCTTCAGCCTTATTCAATCCTAGCTTGGGTCAGAACCAAGCTGAATTTCCCCGAATTTCTCATGTTATTCGACCAGTTTCTATATTAACTTCTTTTTTATCAGTAACAATAAACACTAGTGGCCATAGGCATTCATCCAATGTATTCTGACAATCATTTCTGTTAGAATAATTTGCATAAACTATAAAATTATTTAGTGAGGAAAAGTTCTCTCAGAAATGGTCTCAGAAACAGTGGAAGGAGTTACTCTCTAGCAAGAAGGTACATGGAAGGTTAATATGCATAGGGTTTTGCCATAGTGTTATGAACCCTTACCTAACACTTTTACATCTATTCTGCCCACTTTATACCTCTTGCCACAGTAACTCAGTGAATTCCACGTGACTGTTTAGTTCTCTGCAAGAAAGCTGTGCTTTTAAATCAACAATGAGAAATTTGAAGTCACTTCTGCAATATCATTCAGCAAATAAATATGATCCAGAAGTAATGTAATCTGCAGCTCATACTTCTACTGCATAATTGCAGAGAGGGTTTTTTTCTGTTTGTCCTACTTCAGGGGTTTTGAAAACATCTTCAGCATATTCAATCATCAGTAAGGTCAGGGTTGCAGAAAAATAACACAGTATTATGGTACAGAATTAAAGGAAAGGCCATGCCCACTCAGACTCAGGGAAGGGTATGGCTCAGTGACCAAAGTGAAATATTGCAAAAACAGTATAAATTTAGGGACAGATGAATTGGGAACATCAAGCCTACATGATGAGAAAGGGCACTTGGGAATCCCGAGGAGGGACTGGGCAATGCAAAGCTGCAGCAAGTGCAGCACAAGCCTGCTGAAAGCAGTGTCAGACTGGGCACCACAGCAGCCACCAAAACGAGGGAACTGAAGCTCTCAGAACCAAGACAGAAGTTAGGAAGAGCAGTACATCAGAAATGCCAGTCCATCCACTTCTGTGTCTTGCTGCAAGAGAAAAAGCAGCTTGCCAAGTAGCAAGTAATGTTTCTACTTCCATCTGATTTTTTTTAACTTTGTATGTAAGACACTTTTGTACAGAAAATGTGCAAAACATGCATAGCTTTTCACAGAATAAAATGCCAGTATTACTTTAAATAATACTTTAGAAAAAAAGCTGCAATGACTGAAGTGATAGGAAAAATGATAGCTGCTTAAAAATCTCTCAATAGTCCCTCAAAAAAGCAAAAAAAATTCTGTTTGAGTTTCCTAGGTTTTAGTTTCTCTTTTTGCAATATGTGCCATTATAATGTAAGGATGGACTTAGGAATAAAAGCAGCTCTAGAATTTGTAACATTGCTACAGTTTGTAAATTTATTTTTTTAAGGAAAAAAAGACTCAAGCATTCAAACTGCTATTGGACTTCTTTTGTCCATTTTTTTATATAAATCCCTTGTATCAATTTAAGAGATGAAACAAATCAAATAAAAAGACAGGAGGAATCTAGACCATGGTAGAATAAAGAAGGGACATAACTAAGGAACAGAGGAAAAAAGCAGGGGTTGAGTGAATACTTAACATCTTAGACTGATCAGTTTTAATTCTGCTATTTCAGTACTAAAGTTTTGGGTATCTCAATTCTATAAAGTATACATTTTCATAAACCTACAGCAAAAGTCGTAATCATCAAGAGAATATCAGAAAACCTCCAAGAATTTTTCCCCTCAACTACCTAGTAGAGAAAGACTGTAAATTGTTCTAAAATATTTGTGATGGTAACCCTCTCTTCTTTCACTCAATACTCCCAGTCTTATGCTTGAATAGATGAAGGAGAAAAAGGCTTATTGATTATTCAGTCAGTGATGTCTCTTGGATAAACAGAAAAAAGGTTTGCCACAGAAAATATCTACAATGAACTCAAGATAATTAGGGGGGAAAAAAGCGACAAACAACTCCTCATTCATCTGCTAGAGAAGTTACTGCATTTCTAGCCCAGAAAAAGCAATTATTCAGACCTTGCCTCCTCTATTTCCTACATTGCTTCCTTCTTCTGATGAACAAGAGACCTTTCAACACAGATGTGGCAGTCTTGCTTTCTTTTCTGTTTTCTGCCCACAAGTAAATTTATTGCTCACGCCAGGTTGACAGCCTCCGAAACTGAAAGGGCTCCATTGATGCTGAGAACAGACACACCACTGGCCACTGGCCTCCTCACACTGCCCCACCAGTCTGCACTGACCCTGACCCAGTGGCAGCAGTGGGCAGAGAGATCAAGTTCCATTTCCATTCCAAGCCTCACACGATCCCTGAAGCTGCCAAAAAGCCTTCAGGCAGTGCTGGTGTCTCTGGGTCCTGTGGACACCCCTATGGATCTGAACCATCAGTTAACACAACACAGAAAATCTAATTGTCAAAATGTAACCAATATGTGCTGTGATTTACTTGGCTGGGTTCAAATCAGAGGCCTTTGGGATGACAGGTTCTATTCTAATTAAATCTTTCCTTTGCAATCCAATCCCAGCCAGGAATGAGGGAAAAAAATACCCTAACAAATTATGAAATCAGTGTTTACTAGTACAGGGAAAGAAGAAAGCTCAAAAACTGAAGGTCATAAGCCCAGGCCAAACACAAATACTTATTTTTGTGTGTAATCCAGTTCTGAAAGCTTTACCATGAAGCATAATAGGAAGAAAATCACCCTTCAGGTATTTTCAACTGCATCACACTCACAAGCTAAGTTTTGTTGCTAAATTTTTGGCACTCACTGTTGGAACTTAGCTTGCCTTTCTTACATTTAATAGCATACACTTGAAGTGGAACCAAAATGGTTACTGCAGAATTAGAGCTGAGAAGTTCCCCCAATAAAAAGAGATTGCATCAACTTTACCTAGAGGTATCCAATGAAAAAAGGTAAGGAAGAAAGGACAGCAGAGAAGGTGTTGCATATTGTTGGTCATTAGGGCAACCCATTTTTCAAAGGCCTATCACACATTACAACCTAGATACCCAGTTTTGTGCCCCTTCAAGAAAACCTTAGGAGAAATGAGCAGTGGGACAGGCTGCCCAGCAAGGTTGTGCTGACTCTACCATTAGAGGTTTGGCAAAGCCCATCTGGATAAAGCCCTGAGTAACCTGTCAGACCTCACATCTGACCCTGCTGTGAGCAGAAGGCTGGACAAGAGACCTCCTCCTTTCAATCTCAATTTTCCCATGAACTTCATCTTCAGGGAAATATCAGAAAAACGTGACTAAAAAACATTATGACAGAGTGATGGCTATAAAGACAGAGCAGTCAAGGCACTAAATACTACCTGAATTATTAGGTATTTTTTTCTGAAGTTCTGTACAGAGATGGGTATTACTGCTGTGACAGTGGACAAACAAAAAATAAATTTGTTTATATTATTCCTCTTACCATCCTCTCTAGTAAACTATTGTACTATTGCAGAACCATTAGTGTTTAAAGCCTTGAAGCCTTGGTGAAGATGTGGAGAATAACACAGGAGAGTACAGTGAATGATGAGTAATGTGGCTAATCCTGGTGTACAGACTGGAATCTGAACTAGGCTTTCAGGCAGCAGCAGATGTTAGGAGATCTCAGACAGCTGGCCACAGCTTCCACCGCCGTGCTGGCAGCAGCTACACACAGGCAGGCTGTGGAAAGAGGAGATCTAGGTGGCATTGCAAGATCTCCCAGCATCCAGGAGAAAAGATCTCTCCAGTTCTGGGGAAAAGAAGGCACCTTCACGTTCAGCTCCTTTAGGCATATGGAAAGGATAGAGCAGTAACAATCCTGAGAATTCAGCCAGTGTCCCACCTGGTACAATGTCTCTGTGGCTGCTGTGCACACACTGGCTCTGCTGAACACTCCTTTGATGCTTGTAGATCTGTAGTTTGTTTTACCTTATGTTTTCTGCCCTTTACAAACTATTTTTTAGGTAACAAAATAAATCTCCGTGGGTCACAGGCTTGTCTGAGTGCTGAGTGACCAGAAACAGCACCTAAGTACCTAAGTTTATGTGCCCCTTTTTTTTTTTTTTTTTTTTTTATGTCCTGCTGGCATTTTGTTTTTCAGGCACTCAGACCACCATCTTACATATTTTACCACTGGAGTGACTCACAAGCCTGCCAGCCTTTTGGAAGTAATTCATCCTTCCATTGCAGAGTTCCACAGGGAGAACTCAGTCTTTATAGAAAAAACCCTAATGCCAAAATTTACTTTTTCAAATTAAAACTAGATCCGGTCATCAAACTATTTGGATTTCATTCTGAACCTCCTTGAATGAGGTCTGTTGAGCAAGAATGCACAGAGTATTTATGACAGTATATCACTTATAGGATCTCCTCAAGAAATTCAAACTTCTTGTGAATTAGTCTGAAAGAAATTTCAACTATTCTTTAAAACCACTCTTTATGAAAGTAGTATGTCAAAGTTCTTCCTTCTCATTCTATATTCAATTATTTCAATGTAAATAACTACTCAGAGTGAGAAGAACACATTTTCAGTTAATTATTGATTACAAAAAGGATGTTGTATAAAGAATTTCATACTGAGGCATTGCCCAGTAATGCTAATCATTGCTCTAACACTGACTCCTTGTCTTGTTAACAAAAACTATTCCCATGTGTAAAAAGAAAAATATTTTTTTACTTTTTCACTTGCTGGCATTGCCATAAAACAAACCTTCCTTGTTCCTGTATGATTCCACTGACTCAATAACCAATTAGCTTGATTTTCTTTATACTTATAAGCTTTCTCCATAACTCTAACTTTGGTCTCTTTTCTGTATTCGAAGATCCCCTCAAATGTCATTTCTGTCCTTTTAGTCCACTGCAACTGCTCTACTCAAACACATAATGACCTTCAGCCTGATCTGATCTTCTCTGGCCTTAGCTAATATCCTTTGTTCACAGTTCTCCATCCCATTTCAGGCAACCATTGCTCCCTTTCACCTCTCATACCTCTCTATCCATTCCCCTCTTTGGCCAGAAACTCAGATTTCAGGTTTGGCCAAGCCTGATGGAACTCATGCTTTACTGCCTTAACTCAAGTCCCCACAAACTCCACCACATTTCTCCCTATAGCTAAGCAGTCAGCAAAGTTTTTAAGACAATTCCTCATTCCCATTCTTCAACAACATGTCTGAAAACTATCCTTTCTTCTTTGCATCTATGGCTGAAAAGCTGTAAATGAAGTCTTAACTATTCCAGACTCTTCCACTTGGTGCCTTCTGTCAGATTCTGTTTCTTGGAATAGTTGAAATTTCTTTTATACTTCCACGCATCTGAATTCTGAAAGAACACTTAACAAAGACAACATCTGTGTATTACAAATCTGGGACTCTTGAAGGACTTCACTTGGCAGTCCTGCACAAAATGAACACACTAAAATAGAAATTCCCAAAGGCAATATATCAAAAGTCATAAATGCCCAGAATCACTTGTGCGAGTTTCAGCGCCTATACTGATAATTTGTTGCCTTCTCCTTGGCAAAAAATCTACCTATGCCAAGTATATTATGGAATCCTAAATTTACAGCATATGCATTCTGGTTTGAGTTAGAACTCAACAATGTAGTAGAAATGGAAGCAGGCACTGGATTGTCACAACAGAGGCCAGCATTCAAGGGGAAGAACTCTTTCACAGGAAGTTGGTTAAAATAATTTCTCCCCTGTAATTTCAGGAGAAACTGTTAACCACTGAAGGCCTTATAGTACCTCTTCCCAAACTGTAAATACACCACAACACGGAATTGTCACTTCTCTGGTACCCGCGTCCCCACATTAAAAATACGCACATTAAAACAAACCATTGCTCCTTTCTCAGCCTGCATTTTGCTTCACAGGCACAGAGCACTGGAGGAAGCAGGAAACATTGTGCTAACATGACTATAGTATTGATGAATAAAAACTATAACCCCCAGGCTAAGCTGCCAAATAAGTAGTGAATTAATTTCTGTAAAGTACTCCAATATTACAAAGGTGTGTTGAAAGGTGTCTGCTCATGTTTCAAATTAAACGCACTGCTGGTCAGCATTAGCACCTCAGCTTTGAACAGCAGCCATTTGCCTATAACACTTCAGGGGCTGGGAAAAACGGATTTGCCGTTCACACTGGAATAATTAGAACATGTCAGGAAGAATTAATTTCCTCATTTTTCAAAAGGATACACAGAAATTACCATGTTATTATATGACAGGGTCCCTTGGAGAATTGTATTAAATTTAATTTCTAGCGCAGCCCACACAACAAATTAAAGTCATAAATAAGATGGAAAGAAGCGGGACGCAGAGCATATGTTTATGGCAATGAGTGAAGCCAAGGGACCAGAAACAACTATCTTCATTTCATTTTATTTAAATCAGCCAGACACTGTGTATCTGAATGACAGCACTTGTTAATGGTGCTGAGATTATAGGCTCCTTAATTTTAGGAAACAGAAGCAGTCACTCAGTATTTGAAATGATATTTTTTTCCTACAATACAGACATTAGTTTTAAGTTGCTCCCTTTCAAGGCAGCTTCTCGGGGCCCTGCAGCCATGTGCAACTTCATAACACAAGATGCACATTCATTTGTAATTGTTTTATTTGGTCTTAGTAACAGAGAGACTATCCAAGAAAGGGAAAAGTGACTGATAATCGAGAGAATTAAACCTTTGGGCCAGCAGAATGTTCCAAGAGTGAAAAAGATGATAGGAATAGCCAGTTACCACCATGATTTTTTTTTTTTTTTGCTATTTAACTGCCAGTATCTGAAATAATTTTCTACTTTCACATGATCCCAAATGTTTTGATAGTACAAAAGAAAAAAATAATCAGAGAAAACTTATGTTTGCTAATATTCCCATCACATGAATTGCAGAGCAAGAAATAGCTCTCCTAACACACCTCAAACTCCTGGTCTGTCCTCAGACCCAGGGGGCCCCACAAAGTCCTTTTGTCCCTTCAGCAAAGATCTGGCACTCACAGAAGGATTTGTGAAAGTGGTCATTTTATACAACACTCAAGTCAACCCAACTACGCTTTAATACCATTTATAAAAATTTAATCAAGGTTTATAAAATATTAACAGTACTTTAACTTATTTTAATACCTCCTTCTATATTACTTTGTACATTTCAATTTTTAATTGTTGTGAAACTCATGAACTAAGATGTTAAAATCAGACAGAATTACACTGAACATCCCCTCCTGTCTCTGTGCATCTGTAGCAAGATGGAAAATTCCTGTTCAATCTTCTGTATATACAAAGACATGACAAAGTCAGTGAAATACAGGATGTGATACCATTAAATTCTGGAATACAGGTTGGTGTAATTCCCACTCATCTGTACTATGAAACTTCCACAATATTGTATGAAATGATCTATATTTAAACCTCAGAAGGTTTTTCAGGAACCCTCATAGTATTTCCCTTAACAGGAAACTAGTTACTCTGCAATTATCAGAAATTACAGGTGTGATAACAGGTGATAAAGAAACCTAATAGAAACATTACAGTTGACAAAAGGAATTGGTATAAAAAGATAGACTAAAGTTAATTTCTGGACAAAACATTAACCTTTTCTTGTTGATACCTGAAAAGTTTTTTGTTTTTTTTTTCATGTAGGCATTTGCTGTGATACAGGAAAAAAAAAAAACCTAGAGAAATCCTCTGAATACATTAACTGGTGCACTACAAACTGCCAATATCCAGCTTGCAACCATTTTATCATGCTTGTTAGCTCAACACAATCTTAAAAGAAAAGAGAGTTTGCACACTTTAAGAAATAGCTGTCATGGATCTGAGCACTCCCCTGGGTGTAACAAACTTTAAATAATTTGTGAATCAATTAACTGGCGACTCTCTACATAACACAGATTTCACACTCCCAGGTCACTGCATTATCAGCTTGATACGAATCATAACATTTTGGAGAAAAGTTCATAATTGAAATCATTAATTAATTTAACAGGAGCTTTTAGTAATGCATAGCATTACACAGCTGTAAAAGAGCAGAGATCAATTACTTGTTTCTCTGACAATTTTCTCTACTTGGTTGAAAACTTTTCAGTTTGTGAAGCATATTACTTTCACAACCTTTTATAATTATTTCAAACTCAAAATGCTCAATATTATTATATACCATTTTAGTGCAAGAAGGAAATCTCAGATACTGTGAAGAAGAATAAACTCTGCAACACTAGATATAATGTAGTAACCTGAATTCCTTTGGACTTAACAGAAAATAAAAATAATTCTATTTAAAAGAGGATCAAATATGTTTTACAGGAAAACAATCACAACTGGGACCTCAAATGATTGACTTATTTTATTGAATTTTCTTGCTTCTAACTTAGCAAATCAGCAATATATAAGAAAGCTGTAGCACTCACATGAGAAATGCATCAGATTTATAGGAAGGGAAGCATTTGCAAAGAGGGGAAGTTTTCAGTAGGATCGACTTGGTGACAGCACAAGTACTACTACCTCTCCACAGAATTCCCTTACAATTATGAAAGACTAATACAGAATCATGAGGAAGATTAAAATAATGGAAAACATATTCTGCACTGAGGCAGCCAAGTGGCTTACTCCATCAAATTTGTTGAAGGAAAAAAAAAATCTTTAGATCAGAAAAGATCAGAAACTAGCAGTATGCACAGGGGAAAGAAAACATGATAACAGGGGATTTTTCAACCATACAGACAAGCATGGCTGTAAACTTAGATTAAACCAATTCAAACTAGAATTATGGCACACAGCTTAATAAGTGAGATAAATTAAACACTGAAACAAATTAACAAAAGATTCTGGTACATCTGCTGTCACTGTAAATTTTTCCAGTCAGGCTACATCCCACAAAGATGTAGCCCTCCAGCCATAGCTAGGGGACTTTAGGGACAGTTTTATGCCTGCATTATGCAAGTCACACTAAATAATTACTGTGGACCCTATAGCCTTAAAAGTTATCAACCTCTTAAAGTTGCAGTTTTGAAACATGTATGTGGGCTTTCACCACTGGACTTTCATGCAGGCACTCAGGGAAACACCACAATTAATCTCTGGCCCATACTGAGATACTCAAATCTCCTTTGATTAGTTTGTCTTGAAGGACAGACATCTAAACCTTTAAAAGCCCACAGTTTGTAATAACTGCAGGGACTGATTTAATATAGCAATCAGTCTGGATGATTTTGACCTGAATTTACTATCAGTGCACAGGGATGAAATATTTTCAGTCCTCTAACTTTTACGTGCATTGTCTATTTAGAAAGTAAACTTAGGAGCAGTGAAACCTTCAGTACTTTTAGCTGAGGGATACAAATACAATAGGAAGAATAGGAATCCAATAATGTTCATTTCAGTAATGTCTGGCACCTCTGGGGAAACCACTTTGCAGATCTTAACTCCTATATTATAACAGTAAAATGGACATTTCATGGACATTTACTGATATGGAAGCTAAGTCAAGATGTGCTAAGTGGCTTGCCCAATGACACATAAATGGCAACATGGGGCTAATTTCTAAGTCCTACTTCCAAGTCTGTTAAACCACTTTAGCCCATATTTCATTTCAGTACCATTGCACACAAATTTTCATACACTAGACACAGGATATGTGATTTTAAACAGTATAGTAAGTATGATTTTTTTAAGAAAATATAAGAAATAGTCTTTGTAGCAGGTGAAATCAATTTTCCAACATATTGCTTTGCCTCCTATAAGTTTGACAAATGCCACAAATTATGTTTCAGAATTTAGATCAATTAGTTCTTAATTCATGATACTATACATAAAATAAAACCCTTTTCTTCAATCATCATAGGAACTTAATTTATCCTAAACACAGTAAACAAAAATGAAGTATTTTCAGAAGGGTGTGGAATAATTAAATATTAATAAATAATTTTTTTAATGTTGAGAATTATAATAACAAATTTTAAATAAAGGGTTTGTACTTGCCAACAGCTTGAGCTACCATAATTAAGAACTCATTTTTACGTTTTCATGTTTAGGATCTGAAACCAGAGGACCTAACACATTAAAATCATGTGTATACATTTATACCTTTTGTTTTCATTGGAGATGTGTTCAAAATATTCAGCAGACCATAGGGTATCAATAACTTTAGAGAAATTATTAAGTAATCCTAGTTATTTAACCTACATCACCTTCTTAGTTTTCTTTTTATCAAGAAATTACTTTCTAAACATACCACCTAACAGGCTGGAAGGAGAATAGGGAGTAGAAAATATTATGTGAATCTGATACCCTTTTGGTGATTCATATGGAATGGTAATGTTGTGAATCCATTGCTAAGTACTTGTCAGATCATCTCTCAGGGCCCTATTAAAAGCATTAAGTATATATTTGAACATGAGCAACTGTATTTTGGTCTGACTCAAATCCATATCTATGCAGCCTTATGATAGTTTCAAATCCAAGCAGAAATGAGCAGACCTTATACTTGCTGCTTTCCAAAAACCTAGATTGCTCTTTCCTGAAACAACAGTGAACACTGCTGCTTGCCTAATCATCCCTGGAGAGAATTAAGGAACTTGAAGCCTAAAGATAAGCAGGCATCAATGGAGATCTCAACCGGCTTGGATAGTAATGTGCTATGCAACAAGAATTCCTGCCAACACAGATGACTCCCTTAAAATCTAAAGTACAAGTACAATTTCAGCCAAACAGCAGCCTTCGGAGACAAAAGGGCAGGTATGTCAGTATTTGAATTCAAATGCTGGATCCCTCCTTAGCTGGAGGTCCACAGCAGCCAAGAAAAAACAACATGAAGAAGTGGTTCACTATGCTTTACAATTAGCTCTCTGATTGGCTGTGTAAGTGTCCAGATGTTCCAGCTCCTGGAAGTGCGAGCACGGCTCCAAATTAAATAGCTGAACTGCCAGAGATATTGGGAAGGCCTGGTACTGTCAAAGCTGAAGAGGAATCTCTCACTTACCACCCTCCCTCTCTCCTTGCTGGTTGGAGCCCCTAGCACAGATCTTCACTTATGCATCTTCTCTCTCTTGACAGATGAGAAATTCAGCTGAGTTGCAGCAGAGCCTTAAGGGACTGGGAGATGGCACCTCCCATTCCAGTATGGATCACAAATGTTTGCCAATTTTTTCTTGAGAAACCAATTGCCATTTTCCAGAGGCATTTAATGTGTATCTTATTCAGTCAGCACACTATCCTCAAACATTCTCTCATCAGAACAACCAACCTGCCTTTCACATATGCTCTCCTACAGCCTTGTGTGTTGTCATCAAGCTTCAAGGATTACTGTTTGCCATTCCCTACACTCAGCTCCAAATCAGTGCCTAAACAGCAAGGCTAGTTCAGACATTTGTCTTCCTTACTCCCACCAAGGTCTTTTGAATTTCTCATGAAGATCAAAGTTCTACTCCTACTCCGTGAGAGTTTAGAGAAATGGAGGGGGAGGAGCTTTTTGTTGTGGCTTTGCTTTGATTCTAAATAGACCACACCAATTTTGTGGGGTTTATTATTTTAGAGCAGTGTTTACTATCTTTCTTACACCAGGTAACTAGTTTAGAATATATTTTATATCTAAAATATAGCAGCACTTAATTTAAAAAAATGCCAGGAATTACTGCTGGGCCTAAATCTTACTCATTAAAACAAAGTTCCTCCCACAAGTTCCCAGGTCTTCTTTATGTTGTCCATTTTCCTTTTATCTCATACGATTTGATTTCTTTCAATAACCACAGCACCAATGAACTTTCACAATCTTATTTTTAAATAGATTTTGCTTTCTTTCAGCATTATATAGATTAACATATAGAAAATTATAGAAAATTTTCCCTTTGAGAAAGATTTAGGCCAAGCAGGCTCCCTTCCTTACAAAATGAGGATGATATGAGGAACAGGTTATAACTCAGAATGCAATTTCCACTTCTAACAAGACACATTATCATTTGGCACGTTTCATTAAGGCACCACAACAAAAAAAAAATCTGTGTCATAGAGAACAGGCTCTCGGTTACCTCAGAACTCAGAAATAAAGGAATAAAAGTCACAATGGTTACACTTGGTTAATTAAAAGTCAAGATTATTTTAAAGGTGGTGTGTTCCTTTATTTGTTACAAAGTGCCCTTTTGATACCATGGAGATGAAAGGACAATTTTAACAAAGACTGCTCAGAGAAAAAAGAAAAACACCTACTTCTCCATGGCTTTTCTATCACAGAGTGTATTGGTCAGTAGCCAGTTGTCCAAGCAGTAAGAATATCAGCAACATAGAGCATATCAGCAAACCAGAGACCAAAATTTGCATTCATTTTCAACTCCTAAGAAAAATAAGCAGGGAAAACTGTCAAGGCATTCATCTAGCTGGTCAAGAAACACCAGTGTGGGAGGGCTCTCCAGCCCTGCTGACCTGTTCCTTCAGCAGCAAATTCCTTGTTGTGCCAGGGTTCCCCTACAGACACCTGTGGGCCATGAAAAATGAACCCTGTACCCTTACCTGTGGGTTTCATACCTCCCAAAGCCTGCCTCGCATTGGACAGGTATTACTGATTATTAAAATTTGTTAATACCTACAGAGTAATTAAATTATTACTAGATCGTTCACTGGTATGAGGTATTAGGGTCCCACCTTCTCTTTCAGAAGCTTTTAAATATGTTCTACCATGGGCTTGCTGAAAAGTTTGCCAAACTGAGTTTTAAGTGGAAAAATAGGTCCTGAAGCACAAAGATTTCTTTAACTTCAGGGAAGATTCTGTTTTCAAAAAGAAATTATATTTATAAGTTTATTATTGTTACAAAACTGACCTGAAATTTGTAACACAAGTGCAGGCTATTTTTTCCAAAAATTGATTTCCCCCTCCTCTTTTTATTATTCCCTATTGTATTTTGGGGCTTGTGGTATTTGTGGGGTTTTATAAATTATTTTGTTCCTATATTTTATAAGCATGTGTAAAATTAATTACATCTATAATACAAAAAATTCTATTAATCTTTTCATTTTCATGGGACCAAAATGTTCTTTTGTTCAATGGGAGGCTTTTATTGATTGTGTCAAGTTTCTCCCAAACACAGGCCTGACTGAATCAAGCAATAGGTCTTGTATAGAGTTTATTTATGGGGGAGCATATAAATCAACTTTAGAGTGCTGTACTACTCAGAAAAGGCTGGTCTAAAATTCACAAAAATATTTTCCTGGGCTTTTCAAGATTTCTTTCTTCCCAAAGTAGCCACATCACTGGTGACTAATGATGTCCTCAAGGGTAAATAGTAAGTATTTGAAAAGTTTACTACTCTCAATGATTTCTTTTTGTCAGACATAGTCTCTGAAGCAAACTCGAGGGCTGTCACATGTTTGTTAGAAAGATACTGCCTGTTTCAGAACTCCCACAGCATTAAGTAGATGTCTCTGGAGGTTCCTTTATGCATCTAAAAATAATTAAATAAAAAATCTTTTTTTTTTTACTTTCTCTGTAAAAATTTTAAGCTTTTCAATCACCTAAATGTAATAGAGCCTGGTGTGATAGTACTAAGAATTCTCCCATTTAATGTCTAGGAAATTGCAGGAAGTTTATAATTTCCTTTGATAATCTGCTGTATTTCCCTTTTCGGGACATCCTGCAGAATGCAATGTTCACAAGCTGCATTTTGTGATGCAAAAATTCTTCTTACACTAAACTAATTTTACACCAAAAGGAAGAACTACTGGCCAAATTCAATGCCTCAAGTAACTCAGGACTCTCCTCGTACATTACACCATTTATGTGGCTCCTTTGCAACATGAGAATCTTCAACAATTTTGAATTAATGGATAATTGTACACTAAATAAGAGATCAGGACAAGATGTAGTACACCACCATTAACTGCACTTGCATTTTGGCCCAAATGACCAATTTCAAGTATCAAAATCTCATAAATTCACATACAAATGAATTCGCACAAGATCTGTTTTTCATGCAACAGACAGAAGTTTGACATCCCACAAAGAACAAAGTGGAAGCACAGAGTGGGGCACTTTCTTTAGAAACAGGAAAAGGTCATTAATTCAAATTCATATTTTGGCACAAGCAGAAGAGTCAGATTCCCCTTTTGGTAAAAGAGAGAACAGTGTCTCAAACACCCATAACTACTAAAAAAACTCCATAAGATTCACAGCCCTCAGCTAAGAGATTTACCTTTTGAAATTTTATTTCAAAACTGAGGTTGTGCTTGGCTGCCAGATCCTTTGATTTCTAACAATAATGAGGCCTAACCACTCAAAGGTAGCTAAAAAACTGCAAGTACACTTCTGGATTAGCACTTCCCTCCAGGTGGACATTTTCAAAATGAAATATTTCACAGCCATATTTGTCAGAGCAAATAAAGTTTTGAGAGAATTGTTACTGTGTTTCCTCCCTTTTAGGAGAGTGCTCAGCTAATAAACATACTTGTTTTTTCAAGCCATTGCTAGCTTTTCAATTCTTTGTCCACTGTAGGTGTGGCTTTGTAGCATACCATTCCAGAGATTCAGTCTAATTTCTATGGCATCTACTGACTATTTCTCCATTTCTGGGGAAAATTAAACAATATTTCACTTGCTTGCTGGCATGTATGGCTTTCAGACCTGATTCTTCCACGTAGCTACTGGAATTTGTACTATGAGCTAAAATGATATGAAGCAACCAGGGCTGAGCAATTGTATCTTTTTCTTGGAGAACTTCGTTCTCTGCCTTGGAATATTTAAGTACAATTAATCAGGTGCTCTAATACAAGCACCTCTGCTGTTATGGTGTCTCTCTATTTCTGGAAGTTTAGCTTTATGGCAGAACACCATGATGCCACCCACCTCTTAGAGCCTCTTACAAACACGGGATTTTTGGGGTTTGGGATAGGATTTTTTGTTCAAGCCATGACAGAGTAATGTAAGCAGAAGAATCTCATCTTCTTCTGTACATTTTCAAGGAGTCTTACATCTTACATTTAAGAGTTATAGAAACAGAAACATTTGGAAATGCAAACTTTAAAGTCATAAATTTGATGAGGCAAAAATTATTCTTTTGGTTTGTTTTCCTTCTTTGAGGGAGGACTGTTCATTCAATTTTTAAACCCTGGATTTGAATGCAAGTTTTCCCTGTCAAAGACAGGATTCTCACTTGCAAAAGGAAAACACGGGCTTTTGCAAATGTAAAAGCTGTATCTTTATGAAGAATTTCCATTTAAAACATCCCATTTGAGCCCCTAAAGTCAATAAATATTTTTGGCTTGAAGCAGATAACAGATACATCCAAACAATTAGAAAAGGCCAAAATATATTATGCAAATCGGATGTATTTAGCATGAACTCTCTGCAATTTCTATATAAACAAGTGATTAGAAGGTTCCTTTCAAAGGCCAATGTGATTAGCAGAAAAACTTCACAAATTCATTTACTGCCTAATGAAGTACATGTGTTTTTTTCCTTAGAGTTATCACAAGTTGTATATCAGCCATCTATCAAAGCAATAATTAGAATGACGCCTTTTGTTCTAAGATCTCCTACAACACTCTCACATTTTAGCTCTGGTTGTCCATGATCTAGAAAAAATTTTTAAATTAAAAAAAAAAAAGGGGGGAAAAAAAAAGAATGAGTCTTCATCTTGGGGTACCCACAGAAAAAAATTAGCCACTTGAACACAAGTAACAATGGTACAAATTATAGACACAGCAACAGGCTGAAAGAGTCCTGAAAATCCTTCATTCACACATACTGAATTATGTACAGTCAGGCATTGACAACTCTCTAACTTAGGAACAATTACAGAAAAATTGAACTGGTTATTTTTCAGTTTACTGAACTAAGACTTTTTCTTTTTCATCTTGGAACTCAACCACAGGTGTTTCAAGAGACGTTTTGCAGACAAAACAGGCCAAGTAACACGTGTGAAGTATTCATTATGGTCTGTGGAGTAAATAAGCTGGAATAAACATTTACATGGAGCAAGGCCTGGAAGGAGTTCATATGTCCTTGTTTGGACGTGTTTTAGTCAGACCCTAAATGTAATCTGTACATAGTTTTTTGTGGTTTCATAAAACGCTGTTAAACTGTCCAGCCTGGTGATAGGTACTATATGATGCTGCAAAAGGTTTACTGTTATCAAACTCTCAGCACTCTAGAAACAAACAATCAGTTCCATCTGCAAAAGGCAGCTGAATAAAAATAAAACCTAAATTGTAGTAGAAAGGAACACGTAGACAGCAGGGGAAAAGGATCAACTGCCACAATTTATTGCTATAGTATAAATGGTGCGGCAACTTTAACATGGCAGGGCACTTACAGCAATATTATTCTTGTTAGAGCACTGCTCTGTCAGAGAAAACAAGAGTTCATTCACAGACATTAAATACAGCAGAAAAAAATTCGGGGGAGTGATTTGTACTTCATGGCAAAATGGTATATCCTCCCCTTTCCTGTTTTGATCCGCACTGGAACATACCAGTCAACTATTGAATGTAGTCCACTGTTCAAACGCAAGATTAACTGAGATGCTCCATGGCAAGCAAATAAATTTGCTTCCAGTGGAATAATTATTCTTACAGAATGTCATCTTCTCTTACAGCAGAGAGAGACAGGTGATGGCATTCAATAAAATGTGATTTTTATTCCCATTTTCTTGACATGAAGAGATGTATGACTTACTCAGCTCCTTTGAAATACATGCTCTGAGGTCATGTCTTTTTTTTTTTTCGAATGCCATCACCAACTACATAATAGTTAGGTGACTAGGAAAAGTGGTAATATTATTTTCCATTCAATGTAATCCTGCATAAGCACATGAAAGAGCAGCTATTCATGTAATGGGCCCAGCAATATTGCAGTCTTTGTTTCCATATTTTTGAAAGCTAATCCTACCTACATTTGAGCTACTCAGATATATCTACAGCAAGTTACTATGTGACAAGTGTTCCAAATATGACAAGAGCTATTATCTGTAAAGAAAAACTGAATCTATAACTCTTTGTACCATCTGATATTCTTTAGCATTTCAAGTAATTAGCAGCTTATTCCAAAAACATTTGAACAGTTAACAGATTTGATACCTATGGTTAATCCTCATTCAAATTACAATTACATGATATAATTACATGTAAATAAGAAAAATGAATTCAATATAACTCTTACTCTTTTCAATGTTGGGCTCTATGTTGGGAATCATACAGTATGTACAATTAGATTTATACTGCTAAGCTAAAAATATTGGTGAAGATCTAAAAATGACGAACAGTGCCTTTTAAATTAATGTCTTATTAGTTGAGTGAAGTACACTGACAAAGAATAATTTATGCTTATTCAAACTGCTCTCGACATCTTCAGGTGTTTCCAAATGAGCTCACAGAAGAGTGATTAAATGCATCTGATAACAAGCCACACATTGCTGAAATTACTTACCGCCTCATTTTATGATTAATTAAACATGTAGATTAAAGTTGCAAAAGAATTTAGATTAATGAGCAAGTTAAGTCTTGCTGATATAAGTGAATTGGGAATTGGATGCTCTGTGGAACTTTATAAACATGCATTTTATAATGAGTAAGACAAGGCTACATGTTGAATCCTGGCCACAAGGGCCTTTGACGATGCAGTCTTTTTTAACATGGTTTGACAGCTTTCAAATAACATTCTACTATAGACTTTAAACTTTGTGCATTGCTGTAAAACATGAGACTACATAACTCATGTATTAGGAGTACGATTATTTCAAAGCTCTCCAAGGTAATGACCCCCTGTAGCAGCAGCTGTTCAGAAAAATTACAAGCTCGATTGTTATTTTAATCAGAGAGAACTTAGTAGTTAAAAGCAGTTATGCAACTAGTAAAATTATACGACACTCCATCAGTAGCCTTATAGCATCTTTCATCGTCCTGTTCCTCCCAATTCCCCCACCAAAAAACCTTGGTCATATTAGTGAAACAGGGTGTTCAGTGATTCATGAAAAATTCAGTCATTTATTAAATCTGGTTTCTGTGCAAAGCAAGGTAACGTTTAAATATGTGATTATTCTTATCAGTTCCAAGAGTATGTAAAAATATCTGCTAGGTTTGCCAATTGTCCATTTTTTCTCTTTTAAGAACATCTACACCTATTCCACCCAGCTCAGTCGGCATCAGAAAGCCAAATTGGACTTCATGGCTTTGCAGGGCAAAAGCAAATCACATCGCTCATCCAGATGTGCTTTGCTTTGTACAGGATGCTGAAACTATTGACTTATCTGTGTATTTATGTCATTTGTAAAACTTTCCTCATCTACTGCATCAAATGACTCCAGCAGAGGAGACTCAGACCTCAGACTCACCTGAGGTGGCTGGCTACTTTTAAACCATACAGTTCTTTTTTTTTAAAATTGGACAAGAATCCATTTCCTTGTCCTAGATGTCTCATACCAATTTACATCCTAACTTCAAAATATCAAAGGTCTATCCAACAAAAATCAAGGACAACAAGAACCAAAAATGTGCGTTCAGCACAAATTGCTCATGAAAAATATTAACCTCAGGTCACTAAAGTATGCTCATTTTTTCTAAGTATGTGTACCAACAGAAGTACAATGCCTTTATTTAGAGTTCTACAGCAGACCACATGCCTTGAATACTTTGACTTCTTACTGATTCACTACAACACTTTAGCATAAGTTAATTATCAACCTTCAGCTGGACTGGTGCACATCAGTGTATCATTCAGAACACCACAACTGCCAGTTCCTACTTATTCTGTGCAGAGTGATGCTCCAAGATCATATTTACTGCCCTAGGACTACAAGCCTCATCTGATTTATTAAAAGTGGACAGTGATTGTGTCATTTAGGGTGAGGCCTGTCCTGCATCCATAGAACCAGTCTTCCTCTTCTGTTTTCTAATTGAGTTTAAGCTTTTCATATACAACTACTTTATAATAATTAATAGATTTGAAAATATCTTTACTAATAAATAAATACATTATAAACCTTATTGTGTATGTAATATGATAATTAATTCTTACAAAAGGTTCCTCCCATTTGCTAAACAACTCTACCTCTACCTCTGCATTTTAGTGCTGTCTGCCAGGTTCTCTGGCTTTCCTTCAGAAGACACTGCTTGTTTCATTTAACTGTGCTCTGGCTTTGTAATGTAGCAGGTTGCGGTCATGTAAAGGCATAAATTTACTAAAATGTTGTAAATTTTGCTTGTAAGTTAATGGATTGGTCTGTTTTACATTCAACTTCCAAAATTCTGGGACATCTGTGCTCTCCAGTCTAGGTCAATTACATCACACTCTGAACACACTCCTAATATAAAAATCTCACTAAACTGCAGAACAAACCAGAAGCAATGAAGAATGAGCTGAAAGAAGTTTTCTTCATAGAATGCTGAACATACTCATGATTAAAATTTTCATTTTCCTCAAGTGAAAAAATAAGTTTGCAGTTAAATAAAATGGCTTTGCTGTAGTCAATAAATGCAAGTCAATGGCAAATCCATGCTGGTGGCACAAGGTAGGTGGTGGGTGTTTTTCTATCTTCAATATTCAGTGGAAAAAAACCCAAAAAACTCACCATAGGTCAATATTTGATAGCAGATAGCAAACACGTGTTCTTACTTATTAGAAAATTGTCTAACCACAATAAATTTTATTATCCGGTTAACTTTTCCTATGTATTTTTGTGCTTCCCTGTCATATGCATTTAATGTATTCTACTGAAAGAAACTTAGTGCGTGGATGCAATACAGAGTAGCACATAAAATCTTCAGAAACGAATATCCCAAAGGTTTTAAGAACACACCAAAGTACAGGACAAACAAACAAGTGGCAACTTGCCACCCAGCTCAGAGTTCAAAGGAATAACTATTGAAAAGGTAACTCTCAAAAACCTCAAAAATGAAAAAACATATTAGCTTTCCCTACCTTTTTTACCCAATAGAACACTTTTGATCCCTTTCCATAAGCTTACCACCAAGGACTACATTTCCTGGATTCAGCTATTTGCTCAGAGGGTGAGGCAGCTCCACTCCTCTCCCTGTCACCATAGCACACTGAAGCTGCACTCAAAACAGTTAAAAGGAGGAAACAGAATCATTGCACAAAGGCGTTTTTAAAGAGCAATCTGATCTCCACTGAAGCTCTAGGCTTCAGAAATACTAAAAAGTACAATTAGCTGATTAAACTTCTAATTAGCCTGTTAGCAAAACTCTGTTCATCCTGTTTTCAACAGCAAACTTGTTTTAATGCATTTTAAAGGATCCTAAAGAAGAAAATTCAAATTTAACAACAAATGTGAATTCTCACTCGAGTTTTAAAACATGTGGCTTGGACATTTACAAGCATTGCTACTTTAAACTTGCAAAAGGATTTAGACTTCTGAATTGAACTGATAGGAATTTTTCACATATTCCAGCATTCTAGAAAACATATTACAACTACCAGGCTGGCTTCAAATTTTGTCAAACCTAAAACAAAACTCTGACAAACCTGCTGGGATTTCTGGCAGAAATTACTGGTCACAGAGGTCCTGGTGGGGTCTGTTGTCAAGGTTGTCTGAGGCAGGTATCTGAAGCATTCCCTAGATACCCATAGTGAAACTGGCATTTTGAAACTGATACTGTGGTTATTAAGTCTTCAGATACTTTAGAAGTGGTCTGGAATTAAATATTCTGTGGTTAAAAGCTGAGACCACTTAACTCTGCAGTTACTTCTACCCTGTAAGCAGATTACTGAGACACAAAAATAAAGCATGCAGATGAAGTTTAAAGATATACAAGAACTATAAGAAATATTTTTCCCTGGAGATTTGCCAGTGGAAAATGTTGCTAACTTGTCTGTTTCTTGAAGAGCATGTCCAGCAGATCCCATCTACTATAGAATGATATGTTCTCACAGACAGAAAAGGAGATTGCTTCAAAGCTATCAGTCAGGGCTGACTACAGAGAAGAATCCTCCTACTCAGCTGTTCTCCAGAATCATCTTTCCAACATGTAAATATGAACAAAACATTAACCAGAGAATTAATGAAAATAACTCTGATTTATAGTCCATATCTGATTTACACACATACCTTCTATTGTAAGAAAACAAGCATTGAGAATTATTACCCTTTCACTTTTTTTTTCCTCCTCAGTAATTGCATAGAAACATTGCTAAAGGCTGTACCAGGGAAAACTCTGGCTTTTTTGTGTCCAATATCACTTGATAGAACAAATCAAAGATGTAAAACAGTTCGAAATTAATTGCCTAAAAGGAGACACCTTCACACTGTAATATAGAATAAGAAGAAACTTTAGCTGGAAGGAATTAAGGAGTGGCCTTTTAAGTCATGATTGCACTAATTCATGGAACAGATAGAAATTTCTCCTGCTGGCAGAGTTGGTTTGCATTCAGGAATGGATGTTAACACAGGAAAAGTCCAGTGTGGACGATTAAAAAATGGACAGAAATATGTGCATGTGCCAGTAGCACGTGGAGACAAATAGTCCAAAGAATGCTCAGATGACATTTGACGTTACCAGCACATGACAACACACTGCATTATATTTAAAGACAAGAACCAGGATGACAAGTCTAAGCTTCCAGAGCTCTTCATGTTACTTGCTCACTTAGCTTCTAGTATCCATCCAAAATTAACCTTAAGCGTCTCCCTGTACAAGGGTAAAAATAGGAAAAAGAAGGAGCATCTGCATATTCAATCCCATGACACCACTGACATTTTACTAATTTTATGAGATAAATAAATGAAAGGGGTGACTTCACAAAATTAATTTTGATATGGTTTAGAGGTATAAAGCTAAACTTAGATTCGGCAAATCAAAATAATTCTATTGAACTTGTCTTGGTAACACCAAACCCCCCAGCAGCGCTTAAGTCACCCTGTTTGTTAAATACAGATGTTTCCTGCTGAAAAAAAAAACAAAAACTGAAAAAAAAAAAGCAACCCAACTTATAATTTCTGTATCTATGATCAGTGTCACTACAAGATGCAAGAGAGGATTCTCAAAACTCTGTATATGAGTTTCCAGTCCTGACTGGAAACTCTGGAAACTGTGAGGAAAGCTCTCACTTCTCTCCTTCTAAATGATCTTAAGTTAACATTATTCAAAAAAAATAAAAGCCATTGGAAGATACTTAGATATCATGGTTATGGTGGCCACAGTAGGTACTCGAAGACAGTTAAACAGGCTTATTGACTATTACATAAGGGCTTTTCAGAGTTTGTCATCTCACACAGAAGAAATTACAGGGTGGGGATGTGGAAAAAAAGAAGCAAAAAACCAGAATCCAAGGGGAAAAGAGAGCTCATTGTTCCATTGTCCCAACAAATCAACATTTTGAAATAACACTTTGTTACAGAGCTCCCTTTTTTCTCCTGCAAAGTGAGTATTATTCATATTTATCTGAAATCCATCAGGTCAATGTGAGACACAGTCAACAGAGAAAGACATTTTGGAAGGACACCATTTACTGCATGTTCCTCAGTTTTAGCTTAAGCCAGTTTGATCTTCATTCTGCTCTCTACTGGCTATTCAGAGAGCCAGAATTGGGCTTTATTATTCCAGAAAGCCACACATCTCCTATGTATGGCAGACATTTAATCTTAATGGATCCCACAGCAATTCCATCAAGATACTAAATAAGAGCAAGGGTAGGGTTGTCAAGCACTACAGATGAGTGCTCTGGGAGCAAAGAACAGCTCATCCACCATGTGTCATGGGCTTTTCAACATATTTCCATCCTTCCCTGGGAGTAGTTGAAGAATGGAAAGGAGAGTTTGGCAACCAAATATATGCCTCTGCTCAGGGAGAACTAAGAAGAATGAGGAAGGATTACTTCCCTTATTTCATGGGCAGGAAAAATCATCCATCAGAATGACAAATGCAGTACCTTTATAGGCTCACAGCCATTCTCTGAGCAATTCTGTGGTGCTATTGTGAACTCACTGCTACTTCCTTGTTAATCTGCTTTAAAAAACCTCAGCAGCTGCTGAGAACACCAATAATAATGCTTTTAATAATAACCAAACCTTATGCAGAAACCTTATAGCAGCCTTCCAGTATCTAAATGGGGGCTACAAGAAAGCAGCTAGAGAGTTTTTACAGGGGCATGTAGTGATAGGACACAGAGGAATGACTTAAAACTGAAATAGGAGAGGTGCAGATTAGATGTTAGGCAGAAATTTCACTATGAGGCTGGTGAGGCACTAGCAGAGGTTGCCCCAGAAGCTGTGGATGCTCCATCCCTGGAAGTGTTCAAGGCCAGGTTGAATGGGCCTCTGAGCAACCTGGTCTAGTGGGAGGTGTCCCTACCTATGGCAGGGGGTTGGAATGGAATGATCTTTAAGGTTCCTTCCAACCCAGGCCATTCTATGATTTGAATACCTCAAAGTATAAGGAGGTTGACTCAAACACTAAAAGGGGAATGGCACAGAAGGCCCTGAATGCCAGTTTGTGTTTGTAGGACTACCAACATGAATGGATCAGACAGTTATAAAGAATGGATCATGTCACAGGGCTCCTGAAACAGTGAATGACCAGAACCAAACAGAAAGCAGGAGTAAAAAGGAATTTTTATGTCTGCATCGAGAGCCATGAACAATTCAAGGGCACAGTCGGGTACAAGACATTTTTAAAAAACTCATATGGAAATATCAGGAAAGAATTTCAACGTTGTTGGGTCAGGGATTTTTTTCCAGCTGAGACAGAAGGGCAGGAGGGGAGTGTTGGCATTTAAATTTATAAAAACACTGAACCTTGTGATCTTTGTTGCTATATTTAACAGAAACTATAGTAACTCCTCTGAGAAATCTTTTGTGTTAGAACTCTGCAGATTAATAGGATGCCCAAACTAATCTGGGAGTCTAGAAACAAGACTAAGTGGATATTCTCAAAAAACTGTGTTTCAATAGACCTCTCATGCACTGGAGCTTGGATAGGAATATAATGACTACTCCACTTCATCATCTAATATCTGTTAAAGACATTTAAATACTTCCTTAGTAATATTACTTCCTCCGGTTACAACAACTGCAGACTGAGACGTCCTGGGAAAATATTCTCTTATCTATAGAGCCTCTGTTTTTCTGTTACTATGAAACTTCTGTCCTTCATTAACATTCAAATCACCTTCTTTCTCTGCAGCTGGTGGAGAGGCACTTCACTTTTTTGTCCTAGCAGTGATATAGCAGAACCTTTAACCAAGAACAGGATGTGTCTGGGATCACCTTTAGAGTTTAAAGTTTGTAAACTCTTAGGTTTTTTAGAATCTTGACGGCAAAACAGAAACAGTTCAGGAAATAGCTGTAATTGGGAATCATCCTTTTCTTTCTTTTCTCCCTGTTTTTAAATTTGTTGTTTTAAATAAACTGGCCTTAAACACTGCATAAGGGGCTATTCCAGGAGGTTGTTCTAGTGAGACATATATTTGCTTTCTTTAAAAAAAAAAAAGTCTCAAAATAATGCTGCTTTGCCTAACACCAGATAACCTCTCCCTTCCACTCACAAAAATACCAAAAATTGTAATCCTACATCTTTGAATAGAGAAAGAACACTTTAGGACAGCAGAATTCAACACTTTCAGCTTTGTTAGGCTTAGAAAGTGGTTTTGCAAACAGATTTTTGCAACACTACCAAAGAAATCTTTGGTCAAATTCGTCAGAGAAACTAGAAAATTAGTTTGACTCAGCTAACTAACCTGGTTTTCAGCGCTAAGAGCTAAAGGCTAAAACAGTTCCCTTTAGTAATATCACTTATACCTTCCTGGACAGAATTACATATCTATAACATATTTCAGTGATTTTCACGTACATTACTGGAAGGGTAAAAATACCTGTTTCATGGCACTAGTCAATTATTTGGGAACTCCTAACCTTAAGAAGGTAAAACACCAGTTCTCAAAATTTTTGAGCATTATCAACAATGAATATTAAATTATAAAGACAAAGTTTAATATATTTAATATAAATACCATTTTCCACAAAATAAAGTTTTAGTTTGCAGCTGGATAAAACACAAAATATTTCTAGACCTTGGAACTTATATTATACTACTTATAGCTATGTTCTGTCAACAGCCCATTTCAATTTAATAAGTTAGCTCTTAATTGCCATTTCTATTTTTTAACTGCAAAAAAAAATTATATTTTATTCTTTTTAGTTTTTACTACTGCATTTTTTCTCTATAGTCATTAATGGTAATATTGTGATTATATTACAATGAATGGTCAATAACTTTTCACTGCTATTTTTCAGAACAGAATTCTGAAAATTAGAATTAATGCAACTGGTTAATAGCAGATGGAACTTATTTTGGTGTTCACTTAGTTTTATAGTTCCTTTAAATTTTAATTGAACCAGAGACAATAATTAAAAACAAAAAAAAACCTTAATTTTCTTTTTGATATGTTTCTGTTTGATTATGACATTCATTTGTCATAGTCTCAAAATTTATTAAGGCTCCAATGTAATTAACTTACAAAATCTGACCTAAAAAAAAAAAATCTTAAAACCTGTCACATTTTGAAAGAAATAAGATCAAACTACTGCATTCAAGGTAGTGAAAATATTTCTTTGATGAACGCTAAATGCTCTGTTGTGCTAGAT
This sequence comes from Agelaius phoeniceus, assembly GCF_051311805.1. NCBI lineage: Eukaryota > Metazoa > Chordata > Aves > Passeriformes > Icteridae > Agelaius > Agelaius phoeniceus. The sequence goes on from NC_135270.1 coordinate 14,519,678, forward strand.
GGGAACTGAGTGAACATATCTTACACAAAAAAACCCCAAATGTTATCCCATAGCTATATAGATGCAATATTCTTTAAAATTGTGATTGGCTGAAGGGAATATTTATACAACTGAAGCCTAATCTGAAAACAAGCCTTTGGCACATACTTATTGAAAAATGCTAAAAAGGGAAGGAACATGTATAATTCCTATAGTAAGTAGAACATGGAGAACCATATACCATTTAAAAGCAGTAAGGTATTTCCTAGTGAGTGTGGGTAGCTTGAGAGTTATTAACATGTCAGTAGTTTAAAATTGCCCCTACTGAATGGTAATACAAGTAGCAGCAGTTGTTACTACAACTACTGTATTTACAATTGTAATAATTGAAAGCAGTGTTACAGCCATTTGTGGTTAATCCCTCTTTTGGGCACTAGAATTTTCCATCCCTTCTATGATTGCAGTTTAAAAAAATAAATAAATTATCAAAGACTGAGAAAGGAAACAAAGATGAAATAAGCTGCTCATAGCCATAAAACCAGAAGCAACCACCACAGGTCAATCTGCCTGGAAACAAGCACTGAATGACCTTGAAGAGCTTGCATTTTCTTAGCTCATGAAAAAATATTATGAAAAATATCCTCTCTCTGCACCCAAACTGGAATGAATTTAAACACCCACCAAGAAGAATGTTTAGGAAAAATATATCAGAGCATGGTACTTACCCCAGAGACTGGAGAGTAGCACTAACTCTCAAAGAGAAACAAGTGCATGGAAGCCGATCCCTCCCATTTTCACCAAGTTACACCACCAAATTAGCCTCCCTCCCATTTGCAGGTGCTGCTCCCCTGAATGCTAATGCCTATCACATGTGCTTACAAGGCAAAGAAAAATCCCCTAAATTTCATTGGGCTGGACAGAGCAATATTTCAAGAAGCAGCTGTTGTTGGTAGCGTTCAAGTTTATTGGCAATCCTTATGAAACTACCCCCAAAACACATACTGTGTCTGATCTCATGTTAAGAAGGCTTTTCTCTAAAGAGTATTGAATCACTTTAATGTAGATTCTAATGCTGCCTTACTCCGCTTTCAAGGTAGCCAGTAAATTCAGCTTTACTACAGTACTATAAAGATGTGAAAGAACTGTAACAGCATCTAAAAATGAGCTGTTGCCACTATACTGTTCAGTTTAGAAAACTCTAAACTGAATACTGATGAAAAATGTTAATGATAGTTTGCTCAGTTGCCAAGAGAAATGAGACAAGACAATTCACTACATTTTTGTTATAAAATGTAAATTATAACATCCTAAAGAATCTGCCACAACTCCAAGAAGGACTAAAAGAAAGATCTAAACAATTTTTTTAAAAGAGCTATCCAGCAGCCATACTTACCTAATCAGTACAATCACAGCAAAGACCTCAGTATTCACAGGATTTTAACTCCTGCAAAGTCCTGTCTATTGCAAGGAAGGACCTCAAAGTATTTAAAGGACTTTGCTGAATTAATGCCTTAATCACGTATGTATTATACACCTCTGAGCAGTTTGCATTAGATCACCAATACACACTCAATAGACTGGATAAGATGGGAAATTCAAAATGCTGTAATAGTGTCAGAGGAAGTTTAGGTTGTATATCAGGAAAAGGTTGTTTTCCTGACTTCCAGAGGGTGCCTGGGCACTGGAACAGTTCCCCTGGGAGCACAGCACCAAGCCTGCCAGAGCTCAAGAAGCATTTGGACAATGCTCTCAGGCACATGGTGTGATATTTGTGGGTGTGATTTGTCCTGTGCAGGGCCAGGAGTGGGACTCAATGATCCTTGTGGGTCCTTTCCAACTCAGGATATTCTATGATTCTGTGTGAAATGTCAGAAATGCCCCCTGAGCCTGTGATCCTTTAGCTTTGAGGCAGTGGCTTGTCTCCTTTATCACATCCATGTCTCTGACCCTGAGATTGAAAATGAATACTGTCTTTCTTCAGTGGTGATAATGGAATTATTTTACAGCCCCGGCCCTTCCCCAGACTCTGTAAACTAATTCCATGGCATGACCTCAGTCCTACAACTCACAAATGGCACAGAAGGTACAGAGAAAAGGCAGAAAGGAGAGGCACTGTATCCCCTGGCATCTCTGTGTGGCAGCTGGTGAGACAAAACAAAAAAAATCAGATCACTGCCTAGAGAGTCTATTGGCAACTCTCAGTTGCATCTGGGAACAATGACCCATCAAAGCTAACTACGCATTGTTAATATCCCTACCTAATCCAGGCAACGGGAAAGAACAGTACAGAGTGCCCTAGCAAATCCTACAACCTTCCAGCTCACTCACATCTTCATTTTCATGGCTCTGGTAAGCATATAAACAGCCATTATTGCAGCAGTGTCCCCAGTGCTGCCATAAACATCATCTGGGGCCAGACTGGGGGTGAGGGTGCGTTCACTGCTGCCAGAAGGTATTTATTCCATATTCTCACAAAATACAGAGAAGCCAAGGAGGCTCCATTTCATGTGTCCACCTCACTGGTCTAAGAAGAAATTAATGTGGTGCAGAACTTCCCTACAGTGATATACTTGGGTCTGGGAAACATGTTTCTGAGGGCTGGATTACGATTTTTGGGATGCAGAATTTTCGAGCTATTGGGTTCTAAGCCTGCACAGTCTTAAGCTTGCAGCTATTGGCATGTTTGACATTTTAAACTATGAAATACCAACCTATTTTGAAATTGTCCAAATCATTAGTTGTGGAATTTTCCTAGCACTTCATGAATACCACTGTTAATTGGGCAATTAACTCGAAACTACAGAATATGCTGTGATGGCATGATATGATATAAGCCATGTAAAAGAAGGAACAGCCAAGCAACTCAGTATGTTGAAAGATATTAATGAAGTGGCAAAATCTGCCAGAAAAATAATAATGGGTGATTTTAACTACCCCAATATTAACTGGTTGAATAACACATCTGTACATGGTTTGGAGAAGCAGCTTATTGATACTATAAATGGCTTCTTTTTGGAGCAGCTCCTTCTGGAGCACAGAGGAGGAGGAGTTCCACTCAGTTATTAATTTGTGTGTGTGTTTGTGTAGAAAGCAAGCATGGGTGTTCTGCTAAGCAACAATGGCCACAGGACAATGAGTTTGAATCTGGATGATGAAGTATTTCAAGTGGTAACCAAATAGTTAATGGCAGGTGGGTGGGTGAGGAAAAACCCATGAACAACAGACATCTCGAAGGGATGGCTGTTTTGGAGGAATGAAGGAGTATATTCACACACAGAAACAAAACACCAGAATTAAAAAGAGAAGGGAGGAAAATATATTTTAAAAAAAAGGGCTAGGTTAGCATGTTCCTGGGATGAAGTACAAGAATCTATGAGGTCTTAAAAAATAATTCTCTTTGAATGTGTGAACTCTGCCTAAATGTTTAAAACGGTGCACAACACTGATTATTGTTATAACTTACTGCTCAATATTGCACAACATCAAACAAAACCATAATGCAAATGGTGGCAATCAAAATGTATAAATTCTGTTTTAAAAATTACAGGAAGAGAAATTATTATTTTTCCATAATTATTCAAGATGACTTGCGAGGAGGACACACATATGTTATCTAATGTACAAATCTGGAATCTGGAATAAGAGCATAAAGGTCTTACAACTTTTTTTAGGAATTTAGCAAAACAGATAATTGAATGTGCGTGGTTATGTTTCCCTCATCATCCTCTAAATGGGGGGGAACTTTTACTTCACTTCCCTTTACTATGCTTAGCTTCAGATTCCTGAGATTTACTCTGATCATTTCAGCAGATCTAACTGATTCAGTAGTTGTGTCCTATCAGTAACCAATTCTTTTTAAAAAATTGTTATATTCCAAACTAGTAAAACATTTGAATAGAAAAGATATACTAAAGTAGGAATTTCCTATACACAGCCAGTTTGCCAGCTACTCTTTCCTTTTCATTCCACTGCCCTACAAGACTTCAGGTCTTCTGCAAGACCATGTGTCAGCTCCTGAAAACAACTTTGAGTGAAGTTTTACACTTTGTGAAATGTTTCATTGGGAAAGGCTCAAGTGAGTGATAAAACTCATGTAACCTGCTTTGTTTTAGCTTTGGAGAATTGGATTAATTACTCCCTGGGGCTTTTTGGATCCTGCAGGGAGCATCTCTGAGACCAAGTTTCAGAGCCAGGATTATATTTACACAATTAAGTGTAGCCTTTGAATATTTAATGATGCACACTACTGAATCCATCACATGCATGTATTAAGAACAGAAGCTGCTCCCACTTACTTCAAATTGATTTTACTCAATGTCTTGTTAATGTGGACACACAAAAATATCAATTCCTCAACACTGTACATGAACTTAAAATACTAAAAGTAACAAATTAACATTTTCAAATTATTTGTATTTTAATTAATAATTAAAGGATTACCAAGAAGAAAAGAAAATTATGGAAAAAATTTTTGAAAGCACTTATTTTTAAAACTGACCTTTATACTTTATCTTATCTTTAATATCCTAAAGTAACATTTTTAATATGGGCTTCACTTTGATCAGCACTTTTTAATTAACTTAAGAAATGTGAGTGTTTTACAGCACAGTCTTTATCAATTTTTTTAATTTAGCTATTAACAGTTATGTTTTACCTTCAGCAGACCATTATCAGATTCCTATTGAGTCAGGCTTTGGTATATACCAAAGATCTTGATACATCTATCAAGCAGTTAACCTCTTACCCTGCTCTCTCTTGTAACTGTGATTATGATGAATGAGTGGTTAGTTCTAAGCAATTCTGTTTTATGTCAATAAATGAATCAAACAGCCATTGGTATATGGGCATTAGGAAGACAGAGAGAAAATGAAGCTGTCTGGGGACACTTTATAACCCTCTCCCTTGTAAGTAATATGATTTGAAAAGTTAATGCTGACATCAACTGTTGGTATTGTTCATCTCTAGTGTAGAATAAGACATTCTTTGTCCTATTTACGTAAAATGAGAAATACTGTATATAATTTATTACTCACAGCATGGCTTAGAGAAAATTCTCTTTACAGTTTTCCTAAGACGCTGCACTGTAGTTATTAAATTAGCAGAAACTTTGGGTTTGTGATGAACAACCATTTCTTCCAGAAATATTTTGTCTATGTAAATGCCAATCCCTTACTGAAAACTTGTCCAGGTATGGCTTTGTGCAAGTACTTTGCTTCTACATTCTTAATTGGGCTTCTGAACAGAAATCCTTCCTATTCCACTCTCCCAAGCATTGCACACAACTTCAACAGCATATAGAATTGTTTGGATGAGGATTTGCATTTTCTAGCTTAGCACTTTCGCAAAGGGGTTTTTAGACAGCAGATGGATCTAGTGCATTGCACGGATCTCATCCAGCACACATATGGAGCAGCAGCAGAGAGAGGAAGCCCCGCTTAAACACAGAGCATGACAGCCCTTGGAAAAAGAAAAAGCAATTCTAGCAGCAGCTCCACTAAGCGGTTCAACTTTCACCAGAAAGTAAGCAAAGACAACACATGTGGCCCCTGTCTTTGTGCAATGTTTCAGGAGCTGCTTGGATGGTGCTCTTGCCCACACTGGTGTCCTTGTCCCAGTAACTGCTAAAGAGTCTTATAGCCTGAAACCCCTTGGGTTTATGTAAATTAAAACTGTTATTCTGTGTATTTTCTCTTGTGCCATACATTTCTTTCTTCATAAAGAACTGAAGGAGATTTCTGTGCTATGCTAAGTATCAAAATCGCAAAAGTAGCTTAAGTGAATTATTTATTATAGGAAAAACTGTCTAAAATGAATACAATGCTTTCACAATACAAGTATTCTGTGTACCCATTTATTTGTTTACTTATTACCAAGAAACAGCCTGCATGGTCAGCAGAGAAGCAGCCAAAACAATGTCTGCTGCACTCGGAAGGTAAAGGGGAGCTGAGATAGGAGCAGGTTTCTGTGCCAGCATCAGGCAACAGACTTTCCTTCCATTAAAACTACAAGTCCCTAGGTGACCTCCCACAACCAAACAGCTTGGGATAAAATCACACAGGGAAGTCCATCAGACATCCCAGTTGGAAGCACAGGCTGGAGAGAGAACTTCAGATACTGAAAAGCAAACGGGACTTTTGGTATTTGAGCTCTGTCCTGTTCTAGCAAAGGAGGGTCTCAGCCACCTTTCCCTCCCCTTGAGTCCTTTCCCCACACCTCCCTCTCTTCAGGTACAGCTACAAAGCTCTGGATGGATGCAACAATGCATCTATCAGATCCTCACTGGCAAATGTATTTGGGCACCAGGTTTTAGCTGAGGATAAAGAAATGCTTTTCCCACCTCCACTTTCTTTCTGCTTAGCTTACTGTCTCTTAAGAATATCTAAAATATGTACATCTAGGAAATTATTCTCAGAGAAAAAAATTCTTCAAGGCGGGTGTGTTCTTTTTATTTATTTACACCACATGTTATATACTGGAAATTTGTTTCTTACTAGGAATTTTGTGTGTTGCAACCCTTACATAAAAACAAGATAGGGTTCTACAAGAAATCAATTTTATATTCACCATTTATAAAACAAACCCAGGAAAAAAGAGCTTCAAATTGCTGAGGGTCTAGTTAAATGGTGGTTCAACCAGATTATTTTACATTAGCTTGTCACAGTGTCAGCAGGAGAGGATGCAGAAGAGAATAAAGGCCTCTGGTACCTGCAGCACACACATGCCAAAAGGGGTATGGATGCTGCAGCAACAGAGATTCTAGTTAGGCACCACTGTGCTGTCTTAATAGGAACTTTGAAACACTCAGCTCTTTGTAGGAAGAGGTATGTGATAAGCTGGCAAACATCTCCCTGACCAAAATGCTGATTAACACCCGGTCTTGTGAAGAGAAAAATGGAGACCAACTTTTTGAGACTTGGGTTCAGTATATTGTTTCTGTGGAAAGTAGAGACCATAAATTTTCCCAAATACATTAACTGTAATCCAGTAGAACATCACTTGTTATCATTTAAACCCATAAGGTAATAGTACCAAAGACCTATGTCTTCATGTGCTCCCAATAAGCTGTGCTTTCTTTGACTTGTTATACAAACAGTTACAATTAAATAATTTTCTCCTTTTAACTAAGAAAGACAAAACACAAATCCATTTGGTCACATGCTCCATGGCGTAAATAGAAACAGTCTAAATTAAACAAAAAAAAAGTATAAATGTTGCCTTAAAAATAAGACTGGGGAAAAATATCAAATATTGAGTTTGAAGCAAAGCATGCTTCTGTTAATATGCTGATTAGAGTGTTTGAAAAGATAAAATTTACCTACCCATAATGTCAGTTTTGCTGTGTCATAACATGTGTGCATGTGTGTGTTCCCTAAGTGTTTCTGGTTCTGTTCTCAAACCTTCTTAGAATTAAAATCCTGTTGTTCGTTTTCAAAGAAATTTGATTTCATTACCAAATAAAATTATACTTTTGCCATGCTTTCAACACAGGTTTTTCACTATAGAGCTCAAGACACTGAAGTTTCATGGGCTTTAACACCCCCTCATTTCAGGTTTTATTTCTCTCACTCTGTCTGTGTTTTCACATTGTAGCCAAGCCACAATAAAATGTTTACACAGAAACTGAACTGCTAGTAACAAGATGTATCTAACTGCTGATGTACAAGCAAAATTGGGTTTAAATGCTGTGTTATTAAATGATATTTATTTTGCCATTTATATCTTTAAATAACTATTGCAGTTTACTACTGGACAAACCTACTTGAGAAGAACAATTAAATAAATTAAACCACGTTAAAACCACATTCTTGAAAAAAAGGTAACCTTTAGTTAGGACAATTACACTGTGGGCATAAAACAAAAGCACAAATGTCACATTTTCCATGAAATTTACTTTTGTATGAATCATCAATCCTGTTTTCCCCTGAACAAAACTAGCCAAATATGACCAAAAATCCCAAAGTTGCCTGAAGTGGATGATCCAAGTAATTACATGTTACAGCAGAATGCATCTATGACAAAACTTTCAAAAATTTGAGGAAAAAGTTATTATAGCCCCTGGTTGAAATAGCTTTGGTATAGACCTATAGCAGCATTTAGCTGATCTTGCTCTATTCCCTTAAAAAAATCTGCAGAGTTTCAAAGATCAATCTTCCCAGCACTGATCTGCACTCCTTCCCTTTGGAGTACAGATCAAACAAACATGCCATGAAAACATGCCCAAATATTACAGCATAACATGAAAAAAGGTATACTCTTCTCATTTGCATTTTTTAAATACTGCTTAGAATTTATTCTCAAAACCCCTTATACAAGCAAACTTCTTGTCTTCCACACCAGCCCCCAAAGCTCCCACCTCCTCCTTTGCTTAGGGCTGTTTGCTCAGCCTCAGGCCCTGATCCTGAGTCCATCCGCTTCCATGGTCAGCTCACATGAATAAGAATTTATTATTATAGTATATTGCAGAAATCAAATCTTGAAATGGAAAGGTACCTCAGGTCACAGCCTGTCCTATTAGTCTATTTTATCAGTCTCATTTGTGACATTGTGCATAGTCCTGTTGCTGCATAATAAGAATCTGTATCTGCCTAAATCATGTACAGAGTATTTGTAAGTTTGGAGAGGTACAATAAGAGATGATTTAAGATCTAAGCCTGTATTACTGCAGAAGCTGTACTTCAATGTTTTTCTCAGTATGTGAGGAACACAGGGCTGAATCCATCAGTTGTACCTCCTACATTTCATTTTATTTTCAGTTTATGTGAACTTAAGGTTAGCATATGTTTCTAGATATATAGTGCTAAACACTAGAATGAGTCATTTAAGCAGAGAAGAACAGTCAGCACGGTGTTGGCTTCTCCCCCAATTGCTGTCACTGTGACTGAGGTCTGGGCTGCAGAGGACACCAGGGACAGGCCAGGCTGTGGCTCATCCTTTCATGCAGCCATCACCTCAGCTTCGATGCTCAGGCTGCTGAACCAGGGCCCAGCTCTCATGGCCACAATATGGGCTCAGCTGTGCTAACAGCCTTCCCTGCAACAGCCAGTGTGCAGGGGTGGCATCAAAGCAGCCCATACCTCTCCTGGAAGTTTAGGTACTTACTGGATTGACCTAAACACAAGGATGGTTTTCAAAGTACTTTTTACATCACTTTACTGCAGCTCTTTGCTGATGTCAGTCGAGAAGAGCAGGACTCAGACCAGCAGCCCAAAATATAATTACTAAAGCCCTTTCTATGTTTGTAATACTACATGAACATGAACTGAACAGTACTTAAAACTTCTCACCCAATTAGCTTGGTACACAAAAATTTCACCATGAAACTATGACTGGATTTGTTCTTTGGAAATATTCCTTTTCCTTGGAAAGTGTGCTCTACATTGAGGTATAAAGAGCTACTCTTTTTATAGATTAATATATTACTACTTCCATTTGTAAAAGAGAAAAATGAAGAAAAGAAACTGATTGCTTAAAAAAAATAAGCAGTAGCAAAGCCAGAAAGAATATAACAAATTCCTCACTCTCAATTCAGTAATCACTTTATATTGCCTTCTCAGAACTATTTTTCAATGGTAATACTTGGTTTTAAACTGTTTATCTTATTTGATAATATTTTCTTTATCTCTGACTGAGAATGTTCATTTAAAAAATGCTGACCTGTAAATGAAGGAAAGTGCAAATAGAATAGTAAAACCATATGTGAAAATGAACATTTGTAAAGAGGAAGGGTTAGTACAAATTGAACACATTTCCATATTGAGAGGAGAACCAGCCATATTTTTTCCCTGATGAATGCAGTTTTGTGAACATCTTTTCCCACAAATGATTGAATAAATATTTATTCATAAACTATATTTGTGACTTAAGAGGACAAGCTGCATAGATTGGTTTTATTTATACTACATCATACATGAGGTTTTGCAATAATTTATATCATGTCAAGTCTAGGGCCCATTAGATTTTGCTTATTATACTTGACTAAAGCTGAGGACCATCCAAAACAGCAATTCTGAAAGCTTTCTATTTGTTTCATGAATAACTATCTTCCTCCTGATCCTCTCCTCTGGCTTTCCCTTTCTCAAAGCATTTCTGTTTAGGTGTAGCCCCATTTGATGTATCTGAACTTGGCCATACTCTGAAATACGTTCCTGAGCTGTGGCCTCAATGACCATGATTTTGCTGAAATCATAAAGGCCAGATTTCTCCAAGGGATACAAAAATGTGTTCCTAGTTCAGCAGATGCTGATCATCCTAGTGTTTCCTCAATAACACCTCACAGCATTTCCCCTAAAAGTCCTGTCTGTCTTGAGTTACAGCCCCAGTTCTTTTCTAGAAATGATTTTCATCGCAAAACATGATGCAGTGGTGTCGTTGGCAAGTGCTACCATTGATGTGTTACTGTAAGCTTTTCTCCCACCATTGTTATTATTACAAAAACCAAAACAAAGCTTGAAATAATAGTATTTACTGTTAATTCAGTATTTGTAGCTCCTCTGAATAGCAGAAGCATAAGTTGGTAGCAAAAAGAAATCTACGAAAAGTTTAAAAGTAGTGAGGTCAAACTCTTGCTAAATGAACATGCTAAAACTGCAATACAACAGTGACATTTCAAAATTTCTTCCATTCCCCATGTCAAAAGAGTACTAGAAAGATGCACATAACAAGGAAAAGAATAAATACTTACAAATACACAAGAAAATCAGCCCCAGCTCCCAGAAATCACTGGTAAGTTGCTTTTGAATTCATGAAACTGACCTGAAAATATAAAAGGAAAAAAAAAAAAAGCTTAAACAAAAGAAAGCCCAGAACTGATAAGCGTTACTTTTTTATTGTTATAAAATAGTTACGATTTTTAACCATGAACCAAATGAAACAGAACACAAGACTGTTGTCACACTTTCAGCCAAGTAATTTACCCAGAATTTGTTTCCAGGAAGCCAATACCAAGAGAAACAATTATTTCATTGTTCTGCATCTCACACCATAGCAACCCAGTCTATTATGGCTTCTAAGAACTGTCATAAATGCAAGCATGGTTATCTTTTAATAAGGAAAATAACTGTGAGGGGGTTTCTGGCTTGGAGATTTTTCTTTTTTTATGTTCTCAAGTGTTACAGAACACATTACTTTTTTTTTTTTTTAATTTAAGTAGTTTGTTAACAGCATTTTGCAGCTTACCTGGTGTAAATTATTGTTTAGGTCATTTAATTGGAGCCCATCTAAGGCAAAACTTATAGAAAGAAGAAAGACTAACGATTTTGTTCTCTTATGGTCTAGATTCCCGTTAGAAGCTTAGCCTAAGTACAATGCAGTCACTATAAGGCATGATTAAATCCAACATTCTTTTTCCTGCATACCCCTCAGTTCTAGTTGGAAAGGTAACAGATGCAACTCAAACCCACAGAGCTCGCCTTATAAAATTCTTTAACTAGCACAATGACTCACTTTATGCCTCTAAATATCCATGGTTTCCTCTCTCCAGAACCCCCATGCATTAGAAGGTAGTTCAGTAGTTTATTTTTATTGTTTGGTCTACATACAGCACATTTTTAGTTCTTAGCAAAACAAAGAAACTTTGTTGCACAGCCCTTGTTTTCTTTCCAAAATGTGAGGATGGATATGGGTAACATTAAACTGAAAATAGTAATGGAGCCTGGGCAACTAGTTTAGGTCAAAACCTTTTTGTTCTCTGGGAGCTATCTGATTAATTTGCAGTTCATAAAACAGTGGGTGTAAGCTCAGTTTAAAAACATGTAACTATATTTAAAGATGAAATTGTCATTTTTCTTAGCCCCCAGTAATCTTTAAGAAACACCTTCCCACAACATTTCTGTATCCTAAAGTGCACCAGCCAGTACTGCACAGTGCCTAGAGACAAGGAGAGAATACCAAACTTATCTTGATGCAGAATATCCTCCTTATTTCATACACCCACCCTGAAGTGCATATTATTCATTCCAACCAAGCCCTCCCCCATCCTGAAAGTACACATTTAATTGTGTCTTCTCTCCTGTAATACCAACAGAGAGTCAACAAATCTCATTTGCTCTATCAATGCAGTGTTGTTATTATATATTTTAAAAGCAAGTCTGAATCTCATTATCAGCTGATTTATGCCATTAGTGTGCTTTGGAGCCACCAATTAAACAAGGACAGTGGTTCATAAGGTCAGAGTTAATTAATCTGAAAGTATAAATACACTTTAATGCACACCACCTCATGTTGAGAATTTAGGAACAAAGCACCAAACCTTTATTCTGGGCAAGCAATTAGGGGGAAAGGTTAAACATACAAAATTTTAAACTTAGCTTTAGCACTCTGGTAATCTACCAGGGGAAAAGTTCAGTTTGGTAAAAAATCCTGCAGAACAATAGGCATGTGAAGCCTTAATTCTTACAGTGTAAGTGAGGGAAAAGGCAGAAGAGGGCTGGCTGAACCCAGTGATCCCAAGCCAATGAAGGCTTGTGGCTCAGATAACACCTCAGAACTGTGAATCAGCTGCAGGCTTACCTATTGTGGAGCTGGGCAGGGTGGGGGAAAAAAGCCCAACCCTGCAAGACCTGGTCTGTTCCAAATGGACTCATCAGAGCTGAGGTATCTGTTGCATTCAGCAGCCTGTACAAAACCAACTTGTCCTTCAACCACTTTCCCTTAAAAAATTTAATAAAATAGTGCAGTCCAGGAAGGGTTCAGTAACACTCATGGTCTACCAACACAAGCAGAGTGCAAGGAAAATGCTGAAAACAGACTAATCTGCCAGAAAGTTATTCACAGTGACATTTCAGGTATGAGGTATATAGAGTTTACATGGAAGAAAATACCTTTTCCTTACTGCCTGGACTCATTTTACCTTGCACAGTTCTCTGCCCAAAAGAAAGAAAATATAGCTAACACACGGACACATGAACCATATGACCTAATTAGACTGAGTGGTTGTGCACTACTCTTTCTTCTCTTACACCTGTGTTCCTCTATTCTATAGTTGTCATCACTTTTATTATTTTTAGATGCCCAAGTACTTTTTCTTAAACTGAAAATAAACCCTAGTTTCTTATCCACATAGAAAAGAAGAAAATAAAACAAAGAAAACTTTTTTGTCCATCAAATACTAACATCACAACATTAATAAAAAATTATTCTATTAGCTCAAACCATTTACGTTTTCACTTAAAAAGTCTCAAGTTGAATTCCAAGTGACCACACAGATGAAGACCTCTTGCATAAACATATACAAGGAGAAAATTGTCTTAAAAGTATTCTGTAGTTTTGTTTGATACAAATCCCACCAGAAATTTCACTCAGATATTTTGCAGTTGAAATGCTTTCAAAAGATTCTGAATACCTGCAATTTCTGCATGTTTAGAAGATTGCTACCATCCTTATAAAAGACTTGTCCTCCCAATGCCAATATGAAAGGGGGGAAATAAAGCTGTAAGAGCAACTTACACTCTGATTTCGGGCACCTTTGCTAAAGAATTAGTAAAGGTAACTACTTCTCATTGACCTAAGAATAATACACAGCCATCCAACAATTTAACAGAATCCTTCTAAATAACTCCATTTTCAAATAGCTAAGCCTTGGCTTGTCTTGCAAGCACATATTGACACCAACACTGGACATAAAATGGATTATGAACATCATTAAAGACAGAAGTAACCTGTTTACCCTATGAGTTAGGAACCAAAGAAAATTCCATAAAAAGCCAAATATCAGTTATAAAATAGTCATCTTTTCACCCTTAATAATTCCTATAGGTCTCGGTCTTCAGAAAAAAAATTCATCAGTTTTGAAAAGGAGAAAAAAAACTATAAAAAAATCCTTAATTAGAATATTCTGATTCTTCTAAGATAGAGCCTCTACAGGTAGCCTGCATTTTCTGTGCACAGTCACCAGTGAGCATGAAGGAAGCCTGGAAGCAAAAAATGGAAGCAGTCATTTAGTAAAAAGCATGGCATCATGTTATATCATTTGAGAATGTGGCCTATCATTGTGGGCTGCTGGGACTAGAATATGTATCATTTAAAAACTGTTAAAAAACTATTTTCAGAATTATAGCATAATTTGAAATGAGAAAACGGAGTAATATAGAAATGAAGCTACACATTTAGGGCCTGAATCACACAGCAATTTCACACCCTTATATGTGCAATATTTCACAATAAAAGCATCATTAATGATGTGTGTCTAGACACAATCACAAAAATGAAGGAGGCAGTAGGCTGATTGTAATGAAAACCTTTGAACTGGATTTCTAAAAAATCTTCCTTTATTCAGGTAAAGGATACTTATTCAAGACGGTTCAATGAAAAATGTTTTACTTACACACAGAGTATTCTTCATACGTGATCATTTTGAAACAGGAAAGCAAATGCAGTAATTAACCACTACCAGCATATTCCTGCTAGCTTCCCTTTGTTTCACCCCTGTTCAAACACTCAGGGATTGTATTTTATGCCTTTGCTGGCTTCTTTCTCAAAATCTTTAAAGCTTTGCTCTTCTTCATTCTTTGCACAGCCAAAAAAGACAAAAAAAAAAAAGAAAAAAAACAAACCAATAAGCAAACAAAAAAACCAAAAAGCCCAACCAAATCTAAGTAACTACAACATTGTTTCCCTATCACTCTGCATTTTAAAGTAGTCCCTCTGCAGTGATTTTCATTTGGATTTTTGTACTGCCTAACAGAGATTGCAGTCAACCGATCCATGAAAGAAGGAATCAGAGCACACCACCTGTTCCACAAGTGGTCATTTTAAAACACACGTTGCATCACAGGGAGGTAAGAGCCACACCACAGCACATACACTGGGAAAATTGCTCTCCAAAACTCTGAACTCAGCTGCTGCTTTTGTTAGAGGTTTTCTGCTCAACCTTCATCAGAAGTTGCCTTGGGCTTCTCAGTTCCTAATACACAAAAGGGAGCTCTGTAGCAGTGTGCTTTACAATTCCACACCCCAGAAGCTGTGATGTCATTATTACAGAAATGAGGCTCAAAAGAAGTACCTAAAATAGGCTTCATCTCCACAGCTTTGCAGGGAGATATGAGCTCACTCTGCCCACACTTGGAGATGACTGGCCACAAACCCACTCTAATCCAGTTTAGCTCTGGTTAGCACTTACGTAAACTACTACATGACTTCCAGTTTAGAGCAACCTCACATCTGCCTACAAAAAACATGTCAACAAACACATACAGTGATGGTGTTTCTGTAAACTACCTCTTTAAAAAAGGAACCCCATAAACATCACCACTTTTGCCAAACTCCACAGACAGTGGTTCCCTGTCTTTCCCAAAAGGGTGTCACTCAGTAGTGGCACATTACCTGGCAGCGTTACATTATATAATTGGCTATAAAAGCTCCTTATCATCTCTTCTTTAAAAAATAATTGTGTTATTGTGTAAATGTATTCAACAGGCAATTCAGGAAGGTTTCTCTGCTGTCTGCTTGCAGATCTGTAAAGCATCCAATCATTACAGGACATGAGTATAGAATACAAAATATACGTAGTATCACTTCATAACGTAGCATCAGCTACGTTGCGAAGCCTAAAAAGGATTTTCACAAAAAAAAAGTATTGCATATCTCCAACAACTAATTTAAATGTATTATTACATCTACCACTAAAATTACACTTGAAAACACCAAAAACATCTAATTCACCGTGCAGATGAAAGCAATACCTAAATATGCATTTATTGCTTCATATAAAAGGCAGGGTGCTAGCATTCCAGATCTGATAAGCTGTGTGTGCATACTTTCGAGCAGATAAGAACCACAAGACATACACCACGCTGCTTGGAAGGCCGAGGGGAGAGGAGGAACTCCAGTTATAACTCATCAGCTGCAGACAGCACAAGCCTCCTCTGTTGCCCGGGGAAAGGTGGTAAACGCTGCTGGCTGCCTGCTCCCACATCAAGGGACTCAAATTTCCCTGGAGTTCCTGCACCAGCCCACTGCCACTCACACGGTGTGCTGGGACACAAAAAGCACCTCTGAACTGCCGGTGAGCTGCACGGCGTTTTCACAGCCACAGGCTGGGGCGTTCCTGATCCATAGGACTGCACGAAAGGAAACAGAGGGAGCTTTCACAACAGGCCTGTTTCTGTAGCATTTCCAGGTGCCCATCCATGTGCTGAAGGCACTGCCAGGTCAATTAAGCCCTGACTGAAAAGTCACAGCGTTACAAGCCCCAAGAAATATGAGCGGGATTCCAAACATAAGAAACCCTTGGTGTTACAAGGATGGTGCTGTTGGAAGGATGCAACAAGTACAGAGAGAGCTTTACAGCTGATCCAAACTGCACTTCCAGTTACCCTCTACACCTGGAGAAGCTGTGGGCTGCAGATGACAGGGCTTGGAAGTGACATCCAGGGTCACTCTGCAGAGACACTTTAGTCACACCCCTGTGGAAATCAGGCAAAGACCGAAAGGATGGTGTTGGCATTGACCTGCATTATAATATTTGGCTTTTTTTTTTCCCCTCTCTCTCTCTCTTCTCCCCTGGGCCTCAACTATCCTCTCACCAGGTGGAATGATATCTTTTTAATCTCTTCCTATGTGTGTAGTGGGACTTGCAACAACAGCAGGGTCTCCTGGCACGACTGTAATCCAGTCTCATAAGGGATCTCTGGATGCAACTTTAACACAAAATAATAACATTTTGGTTCATTATATAATACTACCTTTATGCAACAATACACATACCAGGAGCTGTTAGCTTACTACTTGGATGTAATTTTTCTCGCCAAATTGTACTAAAATTAACAATACTTTCAGGAGTTTTTGGCTCCAGTTATCTTTTGAATACATAATGTGTCAGGTTCCCTTCCCTTTCATATGCAGACCAATGTTTAAAATTATTTTGCTGAAGAATTGACTTACTATGTTTAAAAGAGGGTATGCTTTTTCAGCTCAGTCATATGACTGAAAACAACAGTCATACTCTTTATTTTATAAAGAGTAAAAAATATTATTCAAACTGTAATTCACCATGCAGTTAATTCTCTTTAATTAGCTTCCTGAGCTCTGGATTGGACCAAACTGAAATTCAGTTACACAACAGAATGGAATTGCATTGATTTGTGATGCAAATCAACTGTCTATATTTACAGGTATCTATTTATCCTCTATTTTTTGTATCTATTACCTACACATATTTTTATATTTTATATATAACTGGTGACCTCTTCTGAGCAAAACAAAAAAGGTCTTTCTGGAAAGGAAAATAAAAACAAACTCTGTGACTGCATTTTCCTTGCCTGACAAAGCATCAAGAATTATGCAGAGTTGAGAACATGTAGAGTTGAAACTTAGATAACTAGGGAGGCTTTGAGTTACTTAGCATCCCTCAGTGCCTGACGCTGTCTCGCTCAGGCCACACAAAGAGTTTAGGATAAATCTTCATCAGGTTCTTTCACTGCACTTTGACTTAACCACCTACTCAACTGTGCTTGTGCTACATTTACCAGATGCAAACTCCTTGGTACAATTTTTTTTTATAGTGTAACACCTACATATGCACAGACAAGGCTTGGAATAGTAACAGGAAACTAAAACCCTTGAGCAAAGATATATTATATATATCTACATATATGAGAGGGGCAGGGGGAGTGGTAATTCTGAAAGCCCAGTTTTGCCATTTTACAAGAGTTAAAAATGGTAAGATAGCTGAAATGTTGAGCTGATATTTTAGAGATATCAACAATAATACTAGTGCATGGGAGCACATGACCATATTTAAAATTCCAGCATAATTATCCCATATAGCACGTGGATTTGATGTTTCCCTGACAATTGGAGGTTCAACCTGCCCTGACTGTGGTGTACTTAAACAACAACAACAACAAAAAAATAGAGATTTTTGGTTTCAATTAAATTTTAAAAAAAAGTAGGAAAACAGAATAGAAAAAGGGAAAAGGGAAAAGCAGATGTCAACTGCACACAAACTTACAATTTTTCTGACATCTATTTTGTAATATTACAATATTGTTGTGCCACTTGTTCCCATTGAAATTAATATTAATCCAGACAAAATATTGGGGCTCTCTTTTAGAGAGTCCCATGTAACTGAAGCTAAGTGTTTTCAAAGCTAGTTAAGTAGGACATAAAAATCAATTAGAAGGCCTTAAGAATGTCTGCCTTCAGGTCTACTTCCCTGGATTCCCTGAGGGACAAAACCTCCTTACTACATATCTTCCCTGAAACCCTGAAACATAATAATTATAGCTAAAATCTGTTTTTTCCAGTTAGTCGTACTCTAACTTCCCCTCTCAGCTCCCATTTTTGAAATTCATTTATCCTGACACTATAATCAGAGAAAAGGAAATCCAGGTGCTCTATTGCACTTTATAAAAATAAGTAAATAAAATTTCTTTCTTCCAGGATCCACTCAGTTAGGATCCCACCTTACAGGTGCATCCTCTGTGGGAAAACTGTTCCAAGTATGTGGGCACAGAGTGCCCCAGCAAGGATATTGCTTTGTATTCTGCCCAAAGGACCCTTCTATTTTTGATTATCTACAATTATCAGCCCTGAAGATAATTAACTCTTGCCTGCTGGACAAATAGATCACACCAAAAAAACATATGAATCACATTACCTTATCAAGCCCTCAAAATAAAAAGCTTTTGGCATCCTTTCAGTGTCTCCTA
This sequence comes from Agelaius phoeniceus, assembly GCF_051311805.1. Lineage (NCBI taxonomy): Eukaryota > Metazoa > Chordata > Aves > Passeriformes > Icteridae > Agelaius > Agelaius phoeniceus. Next base: position 14,538,304 of record NC_135270.1, read on the forward strand.
AAGGATGACTACTTGATTAGTTAAAAAAGCAAAAAAAAATTGTGCTAATTAAGGGAAGAGTGCAACTTGAAAGAGAAATTTGCCTTCAATGGTAAAACTATTAGTTTGGCAACATTACACCTTTTGGAGACTTTACCCGGTGTAGCCCCAGATTCCTTGGATTTTTTACTTACGACATCTCTGTCAAAATCTGAATTGAAATTTTTGACAAATACTTGTTGCCTATCATCTAAAGATTTGGACTTCCTATTTTTTCTGCAAAATTCACCTCTGCAAGATATTTTGAAACCAGAACTATGTTCACCACAGATATAAATTCTTGCAGGCAACACTGCCCATCAAAAAAATTAAACTAGGACCCTTTACTCCAATTTAAGCACAGTCCTGGGTATTGAAGTCAAAGAGGTAAAAATGCTAAATCTCTATTTTCTATCAGTCCAAAAAGATGGGTGTTTTGTTCATTGCCTGGTTTTTGTACTGTTTATAGGACTCACACATTAATAAACTCTGAGTCAGAGTTATCCTGCGCTTTAGGACAGAATGTCCCAAGCCACAAATTTAAAGGCAGGTTTGGGGGAAAGGTTGAGTTTCTCATGTGCTGAAAATTATTTAGATAGTCATAGCCTCTTCAGATAGTCATATAAAACCATATCTCCAGGCATTTACCAGCATTGCTTGACATCTCTGAGCCCCAGGCTATCTGCACCTGCCCTCAGCAAGATACTGACAGGCAGCAATGAAAAGCTGATGGCTAGAGGGGTGGTTAGTAGGTGTTCTGCATGTGATATTTCAAAAATGTAAGTGGAATACTGATCTTACTTAAAAAAAAAAAAAAAAAAAGAAAAAGAAAAAAAAATTCGCAATCAAGAAGTTGGCAAACCTAAAAGTTTCACCAAATTAACTCATCAGCCTGACATGTCTCATTACAAGATCTTATCACTGCCTTAACTAAACAAAAGAAAGGAAGGAAGAAAAGAAAAATATACAGAGAATAACTTATATTTCTCTAAAAAGAAGGTTCTGTAGGAAGCACTTGTGCTATATGAAGCTGCTATAGAATTTTAGGGTGGTTTTATCCATTTTCTTTTTAACAAACACCAGAGTGAACATTGGAGCAACATCCACCAGAAATCATTAGAGCACAAGTTATAACTAATCCCTGGCAGCCATAAAGTATGTAGGTTGTCTTCTTTTTTATTCTTTATTATTATTGTAAAATTTTCTAGTTCTCTATTTTACTTTAACTCAACGCATTTTGCTTCTTTGAGCTATAAATTTCTCTTTTTCCAGGTGACCCTGTCTTCTTTTTCTGGCAGTTGAACCCACTGGAATGCACTGCAAAGTTAACTACTTATACATAGGTAAACTTAAAAGAAAAATTTCTGGGACATCAAGAAAAGAGAAAATGTTGAAATCCCACTTTCAATAACCAAGATCATGCTCTCAGATGATCTCTCTGACTTTTAATCCTTATTCTTCTCTTCCTTATTCTCCTTTTTCTTCATTAAAGAAACTATAAAAGTGCCAGTTGGAGTTCCAATGGTCACATTTACACTTTCAGTTATTTTATTGCTGACTGCTCCTTGATTCCAAATAACTTAATCCACTTTTTTTTCCAACTAAGGGCATCAGGGTGATGCTGCAGGTCACGGTTATGTCCAAGATCCCATTGTTCTCATTGCTGTGTAAATTGCCACAGAGAGACTGAAAAGCCTGCAGTTCTCAGAAGACAGGGATTTTCAAAATGCCAGCAAACACACTATGCAGTGTGAATATATTATGGTCCCTCAAAGAAACATAGCAAACCCTAGGAATTCCTCCAAATTCACAGGGAAGTGTGCCTATTTTGGGGACACAGGGTTAAAACCTTCCTGTACATGTTTTATCACAGAACAACAAATATTTTAATGGACCTGGGATTTTGCCCTTTATTCTTTCATCCCAAAGAGGTAATTAACCTCTTAGAAATTTCTAAAACCTGACTGAATTATAATTACCTGGCAATTCACCTCAAAGTCAGAAATTACTATGGCAAATCACCACAAGAATATATTTTGCACCTTTATAACACTTCCTAAAGAAATTTTAAAGTACCTTACAAGATAAATATTTGAAAATACTAGAGTTGGATGACATTCTCCTCTGCACAGAGTGCCAACATAAAGTTTGTGGAACTTTCAAGCCATAATTTGAAGACCTAGGAACACATTTCTAATTCTGGTGCATGATAGTTGGTGAAATAACAAGTCAGCTCCTTGAAAATCAGAGAATAAGATTCTACTTAATGAGACGAGAAACAACAGAATCCCAGTCTAAGCCACGTAGAACTGCAAAACTCAGTAAAAATACCATTAAAATATTTTAAAAGTTTTAAGTTTAAAAAAATTACATTACTCTCAAAAGTCAGATCAACCCTCTGTGTAACCATGCTGACTCTGATTCCGAGATTAACTCATCACAAGTTGCTGAAGTGCACGTACAAAAATTAACAGACAATTATATAAAAAATTTTGCAAGGTGGCTCAATGCCAACAAGACAGTCTCCCATCAATCATATATGATAGTCTTCTTGATATCTCTCCCTACATGGAGAAGCAGCTGTGCTCTGTAGCAAGTCCCAACAATTTTTAAAACCTGATTCCTGCAGAAAAAATAAGATGATCTGAAAACATAACCAGTTAGGCCCTTCTGGTTTTACTTGCTGTTACGCGGCAGGATAAGTTGCAGGACTCTCAAATTCCAGAAAACTGAAATTTTACAGCATTTTGAAGATCCAGTCCTATCCTACAGAAGTACTTGCATGGGGTGAGTGATGGCTGTACTTGGTGCCATTAGCTCAAATATTCCTTATCCAAGATGTATTTCAACAAACTGACTCCTGTAATGAATGGTGAAATTTTCCATTATTTCAGTGACAATAACAACCGGAGTTTCAGGAAAAGGTAACAGTATTCCTGTGTAAAAACTGGAAGCAAATGCTACCATCACTAGGATTTAGCAAACATATACAAATGGAAAAAAAAAAAAATCTACACGCAGAACATTTTATTCAAATACATACAAAGCCCTCTGTGATTACAGCACACAAGTTACTGCTATGCTGTTACCAGCCTTGAATGGAAGGTATTAAAATTAAAAGCCAAATTGTACCACTACAGAAACAAATCAATCAACACTTCCAGCTTGAATGGACTCACTTTATGAAATCAAGCAACATTGCAGGAATTTAAAAGTGTGCTATGAGATCTGCTATTTAATCTTTTAGTTTCCTTGCTCTAAATGTGGCCTGTCCAAATTCCTCCAATAGGAAAATTTTCTCAGAGAACAGACTACTCTTGAGCCATTTCAGACTAAATGTGGAAAATAAACAACTCTGCTATACACCTGAACCCAAAATGTAGGGTATTGATATTGTAGGGGAGTTACACATTAGCAGCACACCATGAAAACTGGGCATGCTGGGAAAATATCAAACAATTCAAACAAAAACAGTATTATTCATAACATAGTTTTTCCACTTTGGAACATAACTTGGCACCCTCTCTATTAGGCCCAAGTATTCTGAGCTTCACATACTCCTACAAAGAAGCTAAGTGGGTTTTACTCAGCTACGTGCAAAGAAATACAGAGTTATTTCTTTTCTGTCTCTGAAAATAACTTGTCCACTCCAGTAAAAAGGATGCTGCTAGAGAGTTTGATAATTAAGCTTTTGGAGTTTGCCATCCATTAAAACTTGATGATCCCACCCAAAGCGCTTCATCATCAGAACCATCTGGTGCTCTTTCTGCACAATTACCAAAATACAGAACATATTTTGACTTGGCACTTGCATTTGGTAGACACTTTAGTCATTTTATAAGCAACAAGGCAGCATCTTGCCAAAGCACGGCCTCAAAAGGAAATTTCAACACACCACAATCTGACTTCTATCCTAGGAAGTTCTACCAGGGTAGAAAGAAGGAATGTCTTCACCTCTGGCTAATGTCCTCACCTTCATGTACAAGATACCTCTTACCAAACTCATTTCTCTGTGTTACCTCTCTATGTTGATTATTCAAAGCATTGTCTAGGCTGTTAGGGGTAAAGTGAACTGCCTCTAGTTTGGAAATCACTTTTTTTGAAGATTCTTGGCTCTGAAATCAAACTAATGATCGACCAGAAATCAAATTATTGGAAGTAAAAAGAACCAAAGGCACTTGACAATGATACTCTGAATAACAGTACCAAGAATATTTCACATTAGACTCTCCCACCACATTTTTTTTCTGTCTGCACAAACTGCAGTAGTATGAGCACAGCTCTAAATGTAGGAAAGCCTGAAAAACAATGGGAGAACCAGGGAACATGGGCTAATCTTGAATGATACTAGACTTCTTTTTTGGCTCTTAGTTTCCAAGATTTTCTACAAAAAAGAAAACATGATGAGAACATGGAACATACTTCCAAAGCATTAATAAGAGTCTTATACAGATAGCCTTTAATTCACTTCTTTTAGCCATCTCTGACAGAAAAATGTGTATCAGAAGTTGAAAATTTCTGTGCAATAATGATGTAGTTCTCAGCTTTCTCTGGACAGCATCAATAGCATGAAAAAACAAAAATCAGAGAACTCAATATTGAATTGATTCTCAAATCTAACCTTTTCAGTTACTTTTAGAAATTCTGAGGATAGTTCTACATTTAATGTCCCTCACCTACAAGCATCCCATAAGCAAGAACACAAAATTATGCAAACCTATTGCAACATAAATTCTAAGGAATTTACTTTATCTATTATCCCTGGTGGAAATAAATGCTTCTCTCAAAGACTTCTGTTTATTGAATATACAAATTATTAACCTGGTTGGTATCAAAATGGATCAACCACTCCCCAATTAGTGAAAACATATGAAAAAACCAAGTAAATATACATTTTTAAATAGTGCAGCATAGAAATACATCCCAAATTCCAACTACAAGTTCCAGAGCAAACAAATAGGTGTTGCACTACATATGGCATGGAAACCACAAAAATATATCTACTATAAAATACAGGATTTCAAATCCAATGCTCATACCAGAACATGGATTTGCACCCATCAAAGTATTCACGCATATAAATTGGGAAGCTAAAGAAATAGAAATAACAGCTAAAAGGTGAATAATTGACAGATAAAAGGATAAAAGATTGAATCATTTTACACACAGAGAACTGAGCAAAAATTTACGAAAAACAGTAGTAAGAAAATTACATAAGAAATTTGGATTGAAGTTAAAGACGCTACTATTGCAAGTAACATTAAGAGGATGGTCCCTCAACAAAACAACATTCTGAAGAAACAAGTTCCATGAAATAATAATAGCCAAATGCAAAAAAAAAAGATGCATAAAATATGTAGTAGCACAAAAATATATCTGCACAAGAGTGTGAGAAATTAGAAACAGTCAATTTGGTGAAGAGATCTATGGGTGCACGAGGCAATCTGAGGCATCACAACCATATTCATCCTTATTAGACAAGCCATCAGACAGACAAAATGTAATGTATGAGCAAGAAAATAAACATTTGACTACACAGAGTGTCACCCTCATTGGTGACACTCCAAAGAGTCTATATCTCCCTCTTGGCAAAAACAAACTGCACATTACATCCTTATTTTTATACAGGATCTCGGAGCAGATTTCCCAACATCAGAGATTTAAAAAAACAAATACAGCTTATTTATTTCCCACAGCCTTTTTTCCCCTTTAATTTTATCACAGCCAACAATATTGTAACAAGTAGCAAATTGCCATCAAGTCATAGGCCTGTATTTTTTGAATGCCAGCATGACTTTCTGAAGTCTCTACCAAAAAGTGAAAAGATCAAAAGTATTTACTTTCAGGAAGACTAATCAGATTACTGCCATCTTACAAAAGCATTATGGGGTGTCCCTGTTATTCCAACTATTTCACCACAGCGACGTGTAGCAGCCACAATGTGGTGATAATAATACACCAACCCCAAAAGGATCAATCCAATCAAAATGCACAACAATTAAGAGAGAAATCATTCCACTTACACCTCAGAATCTTGAGCAACTGCTACAACATCAGAAAAACTGCAGGGGAAAGATGCTGGTGCTTTCAGGCCAGTGGAACTAATATTTTGGTTTAAATTTCACAGCATCTAGAAAAGGCCAAACTGAATAAAGCTTCACCAATGTGTTACTTCAGTTTTATTATTTCTCAGAAATGGTGGAGCCTCATTTTCATCGATACATAATAATTAGAGAGTCTGCATTAAAAAAAGAGACAACCTAATATCTCCATCTCACTTTGAAAGTAAAATATATAGGTATATATATATGATAGGTCCTTACTTTACCTATTCTAATAAAGCTAGTGGTTTACCATTCATAAAAGTGACATTTTCTGGCATATTTCTGATGCAAATTCTGTACAAGCAATGGCATGAGATAGCAGTGGACCTAATTTCCTTGAACATATCAAGGCTGAATTTCCAGACGTAAAAAATTGACTTTTTTTTTCTAAGGAGATGAGCTCATCATGAGCCCAGTGCATGGTTGTTCCTACAATTATGTTCTAATGCAACTGAGAAGCTGGTGGATATAAACAGAGCAAGATATTTCATCTGGCCCTATTCTTGCCTACTCAAATAGGAACAAGACCAGCAGAGATTTCCCAAGTCCTTCCCATGCACAAATATATTCATTTCTATATGTTTTGGCCTTCAAAACTGTGAATCAGAAACCAGGATCAGACCAGAAATAACTGCAGTCTGCTTTTCACAGAAACACAGTTTTCTTGTTATGCCTTGCTATAGTTATCTATCTTGTAATGTTATTCTTGTCACATCCTAAAAATCTGCATCACTTTTTTTTTTCCACTTTGGGATGAATTCTGCCTTCAGCTGCAGACCAGGAGTCCCCACAGAAGCCACAGTGGTTGCACACTGATGTACCAGCAAAACCAGAACTTGCACTTCCAGCTAATCATCTCCTACATATTAACAGACTTCCACAGTAATATAATACACACAGTTTATGTCACGATTGAAGAATTAAAAACTAATCACATGTAAAATTGGGCCATTCAAGAAATAACTGCCAAGCAAGTTTGAATTAGAGCTGGATATGAACCATTTGATGCTTGCACTTGCACCAGTGAACTGGAAAAGCTCAGTAAGCCAGCAAGGCTTAGGTAGAGAAGCTGACACTCCAGCAGAGTCCACAATCCCCTCTCCTTTAAACAATTAAAACAATCCTGCCATTTAATGGCAAGGAACAGGGAAGGAGGAAAAAAGAAATGAAGGACAAGGAAATAAATCTTTAACAGTATAACCCGCAAGAATTAATTTTTTTTCAGGGTCTGGTGAAAAATTATTCCATACCATTTAATTCTGAAAGCAAGTTCATCCCTGTCCTTGTTCCTCCTGATAATTAATTAGAATAAAAAATTATGTGGGACAAAATTACACCTTCACTAAACCCTAAGAAAAAAAAAAAAAGCAGAAGCTTGCAAGTGAAAAAATATATTTATTCTATTCTAATATGTGTTTCTCAATTTCCTGTGTACTTATTAGCAAGCACTTTCATCACTGTCTGGCTGAAAAACGTCTGTACTGAACAAACAATGCTATTTTTCACTGAATTCAGTGATGATATTTTCCTGGAATTTAGAACTGCAAGTCAGTCACATGACAAATTAATTTAAAATATCATCAATTGATCCATATATGATCAGGTTACAGCCAGACAGATTTGTCTTAGCAAATTATTGTGTTGCTCATATTCTGGCATCAGCAGCCTTTACTTTATTTTTCTAGCTACTTGGCTGCCAGTTAGAATGAAATTTTCATTGGTTCTTTTGATGAACAGCAGATATAAAAGCTGAACTATATCATCTATGACAGGCCAACTGCTTTTGGGGCTATTATTTTAGTTAACAGACAGTATAACTTCAAATTATACAACATGTTTATACACATATATTTACATTCACAGCCAGCCAGATGCACACAGAATACTCCTGAATTGAGAGAGATTCAAGAAAAATGAGAACATAACTGTTTACCTTTTTTCAACTTTTAAAATCCTACAAGAATATATAAATTTGGGGGTGAGGGTAGAGGTGTCAAAAGGGGGATTGTCCCTTTCTTTTTTTTTTTTCCCTCTTTTTTATTAACAGAAATTCTGCCATCCTGATACGCTTTTGGCCAGACTGATGCATGCAAAATTCCCCTTTGGCTTTCAGATACTGTTTCTAATACAGAACAAATATGACAGGATGAAAAGAAGTCTGCTCCTGTGAAACAGTGGAAGACAATGTAGAGAAAATAGGGACATGGGGAATCCTGAATATGCAAAAGGAAAAGATATCCAAGTCTTTCAAGGAATAGAAAGCTGAAATCAAATTATACATAACTTAACCAAACTGCAGCAGCTATTTAAGGGTACTTAAAATGAATCTGCTCTTAAAGTAGTTACTAATTTTGTAAGACTCCATCTTGAGATGACCCTGATTTTTCTAAAGATGGTGCCAAAAACTGGTTCAACAGAGTCTCAAGTTCAACTCTGAAAACAAAAGCACACGCAGCTGCTTTTGCATTGAAAATGTTGACATTTCATAGCTTGTGAGCTACTGGAAATATCCTTAACAAATTCCTTGAACTTTAAAGCTAGGTAAGAGTATATGGAACAATCAACCACTATTAAATGAATTCAAGCAACTTTAACAGAGCTTTAAAGAGAGAAAAATGTAAAATTCTCTTATAAAAGGAGGGAAAAAAAACCATATAACAGACACTAAAAATAAACTGGGTTATGTAATAAGCTTAAGAAATACCAACATATAGTAGCATATTTAGCCTGCTTTAGGCTCACAGCAAAAAGTTTTCATCCTCTAAAAAATGAATGGAAATTCACACATTCAGGCAGAGATAACATCTATTCTATATATCTTTTCACAGATGCAGATATAGGGAATACAGTATCTAAATATCTGTTTAATTATGGAGGAGAGAGCAAAGGGTACTTAACAAATCAGAGAGATCGAAATCTTATTGAAAGACCCTGTTCTTAGTGGAAATCTGGAGTAGCCAGATGCTGCTGCATAAATGGATTAGCTGTTTGTGTATGCTGCATGTTGGGGATGGTCTGGCAGAGTAACAGGGCTGGTAGGGCCACAGCCCTGATGAGAGCCCATCGCTGAGGACCTGCAGCTTTGGTAGCTAGCAAAGCCATAGAGCTCCTGCACAGGGCTGCAAGAGACATTGAGACGCACCACAGTCCATCCTTTGGTCCTGTTCTTGTCAGGAAGGCCATGGAAATGCATTTGTACAGCTCCTGGCAAGCCTACTCTTATTTGCAAAGCAAATCTGTACCAGCATTGCTGCTGGGAAGAGCTGAAATTATGCGCAGGTGAAGAATTTGACTTTCCATCCTAAATCGCACTCGACTGTGACTTGTGCCACTGAGGTGCCTGAATGAATTGCTCACCAAACCAAGCTTAGACAGCACAACAGTCACCTCCCTGCTATGCAACAGATGAGAGTTACCCACACGTGGAAGTTGCACCAGAACTCCAAGTTAATACTTCCACAAGGCTCCTCTGCTTCCGTCCAGTGTTACCTAAAGCACAACTGTCTTTTAATGCCTAATTTGAAAGACATCAGAAACCTCCTTAATTCGCACAGCACACCATGAGTACTCAAATAACCAAAAAATTTACTGTGAAAAAAATGTATTTTCACAGTAAAAGACCACTAATATCAAGCCAGGTAATGTCTGAAATCAAAACACTGATGCTTACTCTTTCAGTGCCAATAAAATGAAAGATACAATTGCTGATACTCAAATGATAGTCAAACACAGAAATGCTTTATTTTCAGACTTAAAGTATGCAAGACTTCTCTTGCAAGTAGAACTTGTGAATATTGCCACATAAAAACTGCAAATAGAACACTTGTGAATTATGAAGGTCCTTCCTTTTTAAACAAATTTAGAAAATGTAATCATCCTTCACAGGTGAGATATTCTGTTTATTCTATGGAGAATCATTTCAGTCTAAATTAAACTCTTCAAATGGTTTTGATGATTGCAATAAGGACACAACAGGGAAAAGATCTGGGAAGAGAATAACACGTGTTAGATGAATGGCTGACAGAAATATTTCTAGTATATAAAAACCACTGGTGCTTTTTTAACCAAATAACAGTATTATTTTTTCAAAGCAGAAAAACTAATCCTGCTTTATCTGTCCTAAATAAAAATGCCAATTTGCACTCTTCTCTTGAATGATCTTCAAATTGTAGTGAGCATATGAAAGAAAAATTAAACATGTAGGTCTTTTCAGCTTTCAAAAAATCCCACCAGTGGTACAAAAATACCTTCCAGATACCAGTGTCAGAAAACCCTGCCCATTTACCATGTAGAAATGGCACCTTTTATGGTGTCTTGACCATAAGTAACCAGACACAGGACAGAGTGAAAATGGTTTGTTTGTTAACAATCTAAGACATAAGTCTTGCTACAGATTGCTTGGAATTTATGCAATTCAGAACCTAAATCAGATTTTGATATGACAAGTAGTGACAAAAAGCAAAGAAAGATGTTAAAAACACAATATATGGCATTCTCTGTTTATTCTGACTCTAACCTCAAACCTCACAGACAGACAGAACAGAACCAAATAGATACCCAAAAAACTTGTGGAAAGAACTGTTTCATATATTCCTCTCTTTCAGACAGTCTCTACACTCATACTTGTTTAACAGTATGAGCTAAGAACAGTATGATTAAGAACAGTACTGCCAGCAGACATGGAAAATTCTAATATGAAGTCACAAAACTACAGCATTACTGAAACACAGGTGCAAAACATCCTACTACATTATTTGAGGGCTTTCTTGTAATGTATGACATGCTTGCCTGTTCATGACTTTAGTTATCTCAACAGAAAATGTTTTTATAAGAGAAATCTCAAAAGAATAACCAGGAATACTGAAATCCAAGTGACCCAAAAGCTGTGTGAGACATCCTATAATCTGTCTTTTCAACCCATATAACTTGATCACCCTGCTGCTAGCACTCTTATTTCCAAGGAATGCTCAGTGATCCTTTACACATTGCTCAAGGTGAGCTGTAGCAAAGCTCTGGTTGTCAAATGCCAACTGCAAGAATCATTTGTCTTCCTTAAGGCCATTTGCCTTCTGTAGCAATGTACCTCCTGGAGGCTTCTTGTACACACTAAGCAGTCAACAAATGGACTCAAGAAGAAGGAGAAGACCAAGAGAGGCTCATTTCACCTCCCTGGAGGATGTATCCACGGAGACTCTTTACAAAAGCCAGTGCAACTCCAGACTGCACCATGTGCACTTTTAGCCTCCTCTGTCATGAAAAAGTCTCACAGAAACCAAACTGTTCCTGCTATTGGAGGCACACTGACAGAGATCAGATCCAGGCACACATGGTTTCTGCATGGCCATGCTCAGTCTGCTGCTAGTCCCAAGAACTTTGCCAGGTTTAGGGACAAGATTTGAGGTGTAATGTACAGCACGATCCCTGCCATCTTCATTGCAGTAGGATAATGGGGAATGCAAGATATGAGCCTGCTGGCAGACTCAGAGCAGGAGAGCTGAGCTGCTCCTTAGGCTTAGACCCTTAAGACAAGAGAAGGAACTGAGGAAAAGGACCTGGAGTGTTGCTCTTGCTAGTGGGTAACTTTGGGATGTGGAGATTTTGGAATATAAGAAATCCAACCACCCTAAGGGTCACAGGTCTAAAGTTACCATTGTGCATAATGAGGCAATAAGAAGATTATTACATGCCCTCATAATCAAGGACTTGCTCCAAAGCCTGTTTAAGTCAATAGGAATCTTTCTATTGACTTCAAAGGGGCTTTTGATCAAGCCCTGCCTACTTAGTAGGATACCTCTCTCCCTATGTCATAACTTAGCACTTGCCATCAGGAGGGACTCAGACTGACAGGCTCATGGTGCAACACAAAGGTGATGCTGGGAGGACACTTTCATTTGAAGACATTTGACCCCCTTCTGTAACTTCAGTCAATTGCTGATCTTCAGTACCTGGGACATTTACTGAGTAAGAAGAGAAAAAAAAAAATCATAGACTTGAGGGAATGTAGCACTGAAAGACCTCCTGTGCTCACTGGGTCTAATTTTTCTTGATGTATGCACAGCCACAAGAATATTGCCACAGAATGTACACATACATTTCTTAATCCAAACAAAAGAAACAGAGGAATCACCAAGTTCCCACTAATACACATAATACATTATTTACATCCTTCCCTGACCATTAGGCAGTATCACATAATAATCATTTATACAGTTCCATATTTCTACATACACATTAATTCTGAAAATGCATACTGTGTGGCCACACTGTAACTTGTCACTGACAGACGTTGTGGAAATCCCCCTTATTTCATGGATCATTGATCCAATGTGTAAATCCTTCTTAGCTTGCAAGTCATTGACCAGATAAACCATAAGGGCTCCAAAGGGAAAGAGCCTTTCTGGTCTGCCGAGCAAATTCAGCAGTAGCACACGTACTTCAAACCCACATGTGAAAACCTCTTTGAAATTAGGGTCCTGATCCTGCAAATCCTTATCCCATTACCTAGAAGTCATCCCAATGAAGCCCTGATACATTTATCATGCACCTCTAGAAAAAGAACACTGCACTGCTCAGGTTAAATGTTTGTATCCCGAATCAAGACCTAAACACAATCAGAAAAATAATGTCTAGAATAAATCAGCCCATCATGGTTTTCCACTCAAAGTAAATAAATGCTATGGACTACATGAAACAGGGGAAAAAAGTAATTTTTTAAATTAAAAAGTGGGAAAATTGCACTATATATTCTGACTTTTTTTAATTTATGTACTCTTGTAACTTTCAAAAGAGCTAACTGGACTTTCCCACAATCTTTGATACTATTAAAAATCATGGATTTTAAACCAATTCTGCAGATTTACAGCTATAATTCAGCAGCTGAATGGCTTTGAAAACATATCTGCTAGTAACACGGACAATGCCCTTACAATAATATTTTGCCTTTAAAACAGTTTCTTAGATAACCTATATTTTTCTTAATTTCAGTTCTGAGGCAAATACAAATTCAAAGTACAGAAACACAAATGTTGTTTTCTGTGGTGCTGGCACACTGCTATTTTCCAGATCACGCTAACATGAGGTAACTATTATCAATTGTGAAAGCACAACAGGTGGGTCACATGAAAGGTCACATTAGTTTTGTTCACAGGGCCAAACAGAAGGTTTTCATTATCCTTAATAAAAACAGAAGCAAGTAATAAAATATATCATTGCAATAACATATCTCTCCATTCATATGCAATAACCTCATACATTAGATCCTACCATTTCAAAATACTGTTGTTGGCTCCAGCAGCATGATTATTTTTGTGGTTGCTACTTAGAAAAATAATATTATAAATCATAGTTTGACTTGAAAATTTCCACACTGTTCTTTTGAATTGCTTTTTGAAATGTTTTTCTGGACAAAACTCCTCAAAAGCATGAGCTTGCTTAGAAATATTAAGTACTCTAAGTGGTCAATAAGGCAGCAAAGATTTTTAGTAATTCCTGTCATTAGTGTAATAGCAAATCATGGTTTCTAGAAGCAGTCAGGCACTTTGTTTAAATCCTGATGGTTAGTTATAGTAGAGTCATAACTCAAGCATGGTGTAAAAAAGTCAGAACATGTTAGATCTTTTCACAAGAGTCTTCAGGACAAATGGATTGACCAGCTCTGCTCATGGGACACATTGAAGAACACAAACACATCAGTGAACCAGCATGGAGAGCAAAGATGTACAGCTCAAAGGCAATGTAGCATATTGCTACACCTACCAAAAGCCTACTTCATTTTTGTCACTTAGGTATCTCATGTGGATATCCTCCATCTTAAATTTATTTCAGTTCAAATTCTAGAAGGCCTGCGTTTAAAACATCAGTTAGTCACATTTAGCATCCGTATCAGAGAAAATGGTTTACATTTTCTGTTTATATATACATTTTTAACTTAAATTTCACTTTTATTTCTTTTTAAATGATGCCTAAATACCTCTAGGCTGAACAAAATCAGTACACTGGCTTTTTTCTCCTCTTTTTCCTAATTTGACTATTCTCTGATGCCTTCTTTTGCTGCTGTGCATGCCCACCTCATGATGAACGTAACTGGACATTACATAGAATTGAAACCAAAAAATACCAAATAATTTGTATTTGCCTAAAACATTACTTCCCAAAATCACATGGGATATAGGCATCAGTGTTAACAGTCCAGTGCCTCCCCGCTGATACTGCAGCAACAAAGAGACAGCCTGCCCCCGAAAGCAGCAACTCGTTATCAGAGAGCAACACGTGTTATTGGAAACAGCAAATGTATGGAACAATGTATGGATATCTGCACACGCAAAACACCCCTGAGAGAATGACTTTAGAGTCTGCTTCCAAAAAAACGAGCTGCTTATCAGTCTGCCACCCAACTGCACAAAGCTCATCCTGGGGCATGTTGTGTCTGCGGAGCGCGCGGCATTCCGGCGGCGCGGGGCCTCCCTCCCCGCAGCCCCCCAGTCCCACCAGTTGGAGAACAATGCCTTTCTTTTCAGAGCCACACCTGCTGCCACTTCTGACCAACTATTCCATCACGTGCTTCCTTAAGAGGTTTTCAAAAAATCTTTCTCACGATTCAAAAATACGGAGCCGCGACTTCACGCTATTTCACGCCTTTCCTCCTCCCCCATCGCAGCTTGATGTGCTAATATTAAAAATCCTAGAACATAAATCAGTAAGGATATTTCCATGTCGGGTGAGGCAAGGGTGCAGAGCATCTCAAGCATTTTAGGTTAGGGGGAAAAGTCTCCTCAGTTACCATCTAACTGACACAGACACACACTGTTAGTCTCAAGCTTACAGGCTATGCCAAAACCTTTATCTTATAAAAGTAGTGGCAGGTAAATAATTTAGACGTGAAAAAAGTGCATGTTGAAAGCATAGTTTTCCAAACTGAATGGTTTTTATTATCTTTCTGCTTAAGCTGAAAATTCGGAGGAGTTATTGGAATTATTCCAATCAATTTAGATAGCCAAATTTGTATTTCATTTTTTGCTTGCATTTCTGTGTGCAATGTACTAAAAGCAGTTTTCAAAAATAAATATAATTTGAAATCTAAAAAAAAAACTCCTCTGATTTTATCTCTGAGTTTTATAAAAAATTAGTACTTTTCGACAGATCATCTAAAGCCAAAACTGATTAAGTGGTAAAAAGAGTTTCTACTTGCCATATCCTAGGAAATTGTAAATCTAAAGGAAACTAATCTAAAACTTGCTATGTAGCAGACTTTATTTAACAAAATCTTACTGTAAAAAATAAAAATATTGGAGGAGAATTGTCAATGTCAATAACCTGTTTTATATGATTTACAAAAAGCCAGTAATTTCTGGACAGTCTTTTGAAAGATTTACAATATATACAATTCAGCTATTCCTACATCTTTCATTGTACTGGCACACTAAATTGAACACTTAACTTTATCAGGGCTCATATCAAAGCAATATATGTGTATAGATAAAATCAGGACCAGTTTATAATCAGGGATGGTCCCACGTGGACATGGAGCATTCCTCTGGGAATCCATGAGTGACCAGCTTTGTCACAAGTGCATAGCAAATTATAGATTCTGCTATGGTAAGACTGACACCCATGGGAGCCATTTCTAAAATGTGACTGTTAAGGCAGTTGAAACAGGAGCACCTAAAGCAAGATTGCCAATCCTAAATTCATATTGTAGCCACTGAGTCAAAGGTGGCCAGATTTTGGAGGCTGTTGGCAAATATCTCTGACTCCAGCAGCAGGCAACTTTCAGAAGTCTATCACACCTACACTTTGAATTGTTGGAGTGAATCAGAACTCTAACTTTAGACATTCCTACTGAAAACATAACCCCAGTGTCCACAGAGTCATGCATTTGGCCAAAGTTGGGCTTGAGCTTGCAGGTTTTTTCTGACCTTACTAATTCCATGATTTCAGTAAGACTTCCCTAACCAGAATTTGCAGCATATGATTGTTTTTTCCCCTCTGAGACCTTCCCTGAACAATGCATATCATGGCACCATCCAGAAATACATTTCTGCCACCATCCCAACATCCCCTAATTTCATACAGGAGTTTACACATTCTTGTACTTAGCATGTTTCTGATCTGACACTAATTTTTTGACACTGACACTGGCTTTTTTGGCTTAGTTTTGAATCAAGCTATCGTCTAACAACAAGCGTAGCACTTCCTTCCTTCCTTCAGGATCAGACAAATGTGCATGCACCCATGCAGATATTTCTGATGTATATATACCCCTTTGTAGGGAGAAAGGCAAGCTCCCTCCAAAAATATATGAAAACAGATGACAGGCACCTGTTGCATTCAGTCCTTCTGTAGCATATAAGATACAGACTCAAGTGCTTCTCTGCTGCTCCTATTTGCCCACATCACACTGAAAGCTATAGCCATGAATGGCTAGTTTCAGAAATAAACATTATTTTTCATCTAACAAAGGGAACTGGCAGTTTAGACTAAAATTTCCAAAAGGTCATGAAAGTCTGGAAGAAAGCCAACGCATTCCACCGTCCAAAATTGCAAAGCCCTTCTAACAAATGTATCCTCCTCCCTCTCACTTAAATGTTGTTCTTAGGTCTCCAATATGTTTCTTCAAAAGCAGTGAAAGTATATGCTAACACAACAACTTTGTCCAGCTGGAAAAGCCATCTATGAGACCAAATCAGCAGCTTAACCTTTTAATTTTCTTGTTTGATTAACATGTAGCATCTACAACCTTGATAGCAGTCATGTGCTATTAATTAATTTCCCTAATTCAGGTAGCATTTCCATCGACTTGAGGAAATTTCAGACTTTGGTCAGTATAAGAAATTATGTTACATCCTGTGGATGATGAAAAAAAGGAAGGAAAAACCTTTGTACCTACCGAATTGAGCTGTTGTGATTTCAAATCAGTTGTTCTGCACGTACGGATATAATGACAGGAAAAAAAGTAATTATAATTAGGTGTCTATTTTGATTTTTCTCTTCATAGTATCCGTACTGAATGTCATTTGATTTTAACAAACTCTAAAGTCATTTCAGGCAGGCACTGTATATCCTTGCTGCTACCGGTCTACTTGGAGTCTCTAGTTTATTTCTACAAAATTTTCATATGCAAGCATTTAAGCATTTTTATTACTTAAAAAAAAATTACTTAGACAGTAAGTTGATAATCTAGAAAGGCAAAACAAAACTGATCTGAGCAATGTATTAACTGTTTTCAAGGGATGCAAATAGAGAAAAAAGAAAAAAAAAGAGGGAAGGGGAAGAAAATAAAGACAGAAAACCAGAAATCCCTGGAGGTAATAGCAATTAACAATCTGATTTTACAACTGAACCTACACTACAATTGAAGCCCCCAAAAAAGTCTTATGTGACTTTAATGGGACTCCATCATGTGCCTAAGAGACTG
Organism: Agelaius phoeniceus; assembly: GCF_051311805.1. Lineage (NCBI taxonomy): Eukaryota > Metazoa > Chordata > Aves > Passeriformes > Icteridae > Agelaius > Agelaius phoeniceus. The sequence goes on from NC_135270.1 coordinate 14,555,839, forward strand.
TAACTATAAGTAGGACATTCATTAGGATTGAACCCTTCATTTTCAACAGATGTCTTCTGAAATTAAATTTCTACAACTAAGATGCCCAGTTTGCTACTCTTATTTGCCTGGTAATTTTCACTAACTTCATTGGCAGCAAAATAAAGGTACTCTCACAATATATAATTACCAAGAAACTGATAAATCAGACAAAATTATAATTCTTATCAGGGAATATTCACACCATGTCAGATATCTTGTGCAAATGCCTCAAAGAGGAGCTGAGGCTTTCCATGTAGTCACCAACATTACCAGAATCATAAAAGCAACATGAATAAGAGGTTCCTTTCTCTACTCTGCATAAAAGGGCTTGACGTTAGATAAACTCTCCATACTACACAGAGAACATTTTTATTTGGAAGACAACAAAGTTTCTCCAGGAAAAAAAAAAAGATATCTCAGATTAAATGAATGGAATATTTTTGCAAGAAGAAAATCCAGCCCATGAACAGAGTTCAGGAAGTGTCTAGGAATTACACTTCGAAAGAAGTTAGACTTGGCAGTTTCAGTAAGTTTTTAAATGCAGATTTTCATCACAGGATGTTCTGATTAATACTGAAGATTCATCACTGGAGAAAAAAGTTTGGTAAAGGAAATTAATTCAATACTGATTAAACAGATTCTGATAATAAAATCATCAACACAAGGAATGTTTTCCCAGACGTAGCAGTAAAAGTCTAAGAAGTCTGTGGATCATTTAATAATATACTAAAGGTGATTTAAAAGTGTATATATATATATGGGAATTACAATAATGAAAAAATACTTGTATTATTAGCTGTAGAGTGTTTTATTAACTTCCATTTGTTAGGGTAGTACAAATGGGGAAAATATTTGTAATCTGTACCAGACTTTCTGCCAACTGTGTCTAGAAATGAAGCTAAAATTTCAGATCTAGTAGCCCTGAAAGGAGCACTGGAGCTTCCATTTGACACTTCTGTATCTCTGCATTCTTCTCAAGACCACAAAACCACCCCCCATCAATCTGGGATATCTGTAAATAATCCATCTTTATGTAGACATGAAAATTAAAGTTAAGACTGTAATATTACCTTCATATCAAGGCCAATTGTCAATGCCACTACCTTTATAAGTGGGTGCCATTCACACAGAACTGCTTTAGAAGCACAGCTTCAGAAATTGTGCCATTTATTTAAAAGAATCTGTATATGGCAAGATATAAACTTATTCCCTATTTCCCCACTGTGTTTGTTCGAGTTAAAGATGTTGCTTCTGTTCTCTACCATAATCCCTCCTGAAAATACATAATATCACAATATTTCTAATCTACAAGCAACCTCCAGGGCAGTAATAGTGCATCTTACAGTTCTGGACTTGCATTTATTGAAAGGTAAAAGTATTTCCAGTATAATTTTTCTTCCTACCCCACCTTCAGTCTGATATCACCTTCATTTATTCTTTCAGACCCAGCCAACCACTTCCTAAATGCTACACCTCATTTTCTTTTCCAGGCAGTTTCCAAGAGTCCCTGGCATCGAAGGAGCTGTGAAACAATGCTGAGGACTCAGACTGAACATCTCAGCAGCTGGATGTTCACTGTCTGCTGACCTCACAGCAAGGAAGGATCTACCTCAAGCTTCCCAGATGAACAAACAGTTTTATGTTAGAAATACTGAGCAGAAAATTAAAAGAATTCTTTTCTAGTTCATGTCCTGGATTCTGCTCTCTTTACCAAACACAGGTTATCTGACAGAGAAGTTTCCTTCTCCATTTGTCCAGTCCATTCTAACAAAGAAAATAAAGTTAGCAGAGTGAGTGGTTTTTTCACTCTCCTTGACACAATGCTGTCTATGCCAGTCCCAGAGAAAAAGCAGTTGGAGTAACCCTAACCTACTTTTCTCTACTACTTTTGCACATGGGCACCAATTAAAATATTGAATCTGCGAGTTAAACAGGAGGTGTCTCATTCAACATCAATGACAAGCCCACACCATAGCCCGAAAGTTAAAATGCATCTCTTTAAAAGAAAAATAGTTTTTAATATCTGCAAGCGTGTTAATTGTGGTAAAATGAACAATACTGAAATGGTTTGAAGACAGAATTAAATTTAATGAAATTCACAAACAAACCCCTTTTAGAAAGTAACAACAGTTTTTTGAACATTAAAGAGAAACTCATTATATCAAGACAACTCCAATGTAAAAGGCAAACCGACTTCAATCACTGCATATCTGCATGTTAATGAACTTGCTGTGTGCAGCAGGGACTGAACAGAGTAAGTAATGGGAAGACTGTCTTAAAGCACACAGTACACTTTAAAAAAAAAACACGCCACCTTTAATCAATGAAACACCTTTTCATTCGTGCCTTAATAGCAACTGAAATGATTTCAAACGTAACACAAAGGGAAGATGATACTTGGTAAAGGTTTCTTTAAGACATAACATTTCTTGCACATTCTTTCAGCATTCACATGCTGTCAGCATCACTGTGGCAAAGACTTTCAAGTTTCAGCAGACAGATACCGCCTAGTACAAAGTCTTTGTCATAATAATTTCATTGCAGCCCCCTGATCAAACATCTAGACAAATCTGAGACTGAAAAGTGAGAGCTAACCAGTGACCTTTGATTAGAACCACAAGCACCAGTTTTAATAAAATGCCTCATTCATTGCCTTCCACTGCCAACAAGGAAGGTGTGTTTGAGCCTGAAAAATGTAGTCAATATACCATTTACACCCATATAATGATTCCTGTTATTCACAGTTAGAATTTGTGACTGTAGCAAGTGAAACATAGACATCTTAAAATAGCTAAATGAAAACACACTGACAACATTCTACCTTTAAAATATATTCAGGAGCCTGTCTCTGCCTTTCTGTTGCCTGCTGCTGGCTTTCATGTCTTGCTGATCGTATTGTAAAAGGCTTGGCTTTTTTCCCCCCACAAGCCCTCATTTACACAATGTTTGGTTTGTTACAGTTACTCAAAAATCTATGACTGTTGGCAAAGTCCAGTTTTAAGGGGCCTTTAAATTTGTACTTCACTTAAGAAACAGTGCCCCATTCAAATATAAGTTCATAAAGCTGCCTTTTTGTATATTATACATGAATATTTATATATTAAATTTTGAAAATTCAACTCGTTTTTGGAGCTGAACTTCCTATCTAACTTTGAGGGAAGGTTGTAAAAAGGCCTAACAAACTTTGCAGTTGTTCAACACATGTTTTTGCTCAAAAGCATCCAAGTTGCTGGTCTCTAACACGGAAGTTCAAGGAAATACAATTAAAATCCATTTCACATATTTGTGCCTTAGCCTGTCAGGCAAGAGGACAGAAAGGGGGTCTTATCACATTTATTTCCCACTTGAAAAGCGAAAGTCTTAAGAAGGGTAATAAATATTCAAATGACTTTGCACCACTGAGCTTCCATATCAAGCTAATGATCTGTAGTCTGGAGCTCTATAAAAAGAAAGCTTACTGCCTGCCGTCACCTAGAGGTGTTGCTGTAAACACTGTGGGGGGATATTCTCCTCTCAGTGTGTGTGCATGTAACTACACTTAATGCTGTTTTCAAGACAGAATATATTGCTGAGTTGTAAAACAGAGAGATGGGATGAAACGCATGCAGGAAAAGAATGCAAGGACGGGATTAATTGGAAGAAAGTTGCTGGAGATTTAACTGAGCTTCATTCTCCACCGTGCTCTGAAGGAGTGGGTTTGTATTTCAGGCCCTGCTTGCACAGCCACAAACAGGAGAGACACAGATGTTCAGTCACACACAGGGTGGGAGCTCATGGCTACTTAGCTAAGAGCAAGATGAGTGAACTCCACAGTCTGCCGGAGCCTGCTGCAATCTTGAGCTCACTGTGACAGAACTACTGAGGCCCTAAAGTTGCATGGTCCACTGCATAAGGGAACAGACTCCTTCAAGCAGGAAGAAAACAGGAATAAATGGCAGATTTGTCATGAACACTGCACCCTCCCTAGAGCATGGATCAAGCAGACTTGTGGTCCATCAGAAGCCATGGAGAAAAGGCATCTCCAAGTACATTAAAGAACCATTTCTAACCACATATGTAAGGGTACATAAAATCTTATCCTTATTAAAAAATATTGCATAAGAAAGAGAGATGGTCTGCCATTTAAGCATAGGCCTGGAAATGAGCCATATCTTCCAAGTTCAAATTCTGGCTAGGACCCAAACCATCTTGAAACCTTCCTGCTTCAGTTTCCCAACTGGAAAAGTGAGAATAAACATACTTGCCTACGGTATTTCTCTCTCAAGAGTGGAGGAATAATTAAACAGAGGGTACTAGTATCTTGTCTATTTGGAAGCTGCAACGCCCCTTATCACCTCTGAACAAATGTAAAAGACAGATTGCAATTGTTCATCTTCTCTCTTACGTACTTTCTAACATGCAAGAGAGCTTAATCATGGTTACATAGATTATTTAGGCTGCTCAGAGAAAAAGAGAGGCTGAAAGAAAAATGCATGGAAAAGGCATACAGAATCAAAAGTAAAGCTCCTCCAAGGTCCATATTTACTTCCCTTTGAGTCTTACTCCTATAAAAGCATTAACCTTCTTCTAAACCTGGAGGAAAATGCCTGTCATCAGAAACCCTCAGATTTCTCTCACCAAAGCCAGCAAATGACAAGTAACCTGGAACTGGATACCAAGGGAGAGTGAAACAGTTTTTTTTCTCTCCCAACAGAGTGACATAAGGCAGGTTTTTACTGTCTCTGCATTTTGTTCTTATAGATTGCATGGCAAGCCATGCTGGCCCAAAGTTGATAGTGGTGACCTTCTTGTCTAAAACACATTCTAAGCAGTGCTTTCCCAGTTCTTTGGACTTTAAAATCAGCTGGAAGAAGCAAAGTTCTGTTCAGTTATAAAAATATTATCAGATAGCAACTTTTGACCTATCATGATTCCATCAGGGCTGAACTATTCAGGTTACTCAGCAGGCATTCAAAGTCTAAGGCCTGAATCACCCACAGTTTCTCCCATACCATGACACAGAGAAAGGTTCTGTTCAGCCTCAGTAATGAAGGATGGTGTACACAGGCTTTCACAGCTTTCTTCCAGGACCTGCCTATAGTATCTCCAGCACTGCTGGCATCTCCAAAAATGGGCCATTTTCCACTGACTTTTTATTTCTGGCAAACAGCTCTGAAACAGTGCTGTGAGAAGGGAAGAGAGTCCTGACTTTGTGAACACAGGAAAGATGCTCAAAGGGAACAGACAAGATGAGAAGCTAAGATATCTAAGACTTCTGTGGCATCTAAATGACCATTGTGTAAAAAAAAAAAAAAAAAAAAAAAAAAAAAAAAAAAAAAAGAGGAAAAGGGAGGAAAAGGGGGGAAAAGGACCCTTGTTGTCCACATTTGAATGATAAAAATACCTCCCCACTTAGGAACAGTCCAAGCACACGAGTCCAGCTCATGCACAACAGACATTCAAACACCTTGCAGCTACAGAATCAGGCTCAAGGAATTTGATTCTGTTTACACTCAAAGCCCAAGTGACCCCTGAAAATATAATACAGGTTTAACATCCTGATTCATTATCTATTTACCAAAGCAAAACTGAATGGCTGAGAGGAGAAACTTTATCACCTTCTACTGATACTCCCCTGATTGTATTTATACATTTTAAACATGCAAGGAGAGACAAAGACAACTTCTCAGAAGTGTTTTAAGTGCTCTGGAGCCTAACAAAAGCCAGGGAAATCTAGAGCTATCAATCTGAAGCTGCCAAGGGATACTGTCTTACTGTCTATGTGTGTACATCCTATACCTTTAATGACTTGGCAATTCTCTTTCATTCTATAACAAAAAAAAGCTACTGCTAGACTGACCTATCAGAAGGTCAGATTTCCTAGGGCTTGTTATATGGGTTCTGTACAACAGAATAGATTTTAAAACATCTTTTAGATGTAGAACAGAATTAGCCTTTGTTTCCTATAGATAATTAAAAAATTGCTTACTGTCCATTCACACACTATATATTTTTTCAACTTTTCACTCACAGATAACCAAATATAATTACTGCTGTAATACAATATAATACTACTGTTTGTTTCTTTCCTAGAACTGCCTGGAATTACATGACTATTGCCACCAAAATGGAGCAAAACAGACTGTTAAGCATTAGCTCTAAGTTAAGTGGTAACATGATCTATTTAGTGGCACACTTATCAAGTCACTTCTGCTGCTGTTTATTTAAATAGAAATTGAAATATTAGCTGTTCAACAAACTCCAGGCATTCTGGGCAGGAAATTGAGAGGACTCTAGACATTGTTATATGGAGGGAATTTTTGACAAGCCTTCCCTAAACAGTTTCCTATTCTGAAGTACAGTAACATCTCTAATAGTCAAGGGAAAAAAAAAAAAAAACATAACAAAGCTGGAAGAAGAAAAATGTAGTCAGGGCAGACACAGTGCAGACACATTCACATAATGACGCTTGCCAGGGAAACAGTCCTTAGGCTCTGCAATTACAGCCAAAGTGAAAGGATACTCTATCCAAAATCATAAAAGTCAAATGGATTCCTGATAGCACATCCTGTTCATTAAAAATCTGTTTTAAAACACAGCTTTACATCATAGAGAAATTTACCTACAATCTTATGCTCTTGAGGGCATTAGAACTACTCAACAAATACTTTAGCCACAGTAGCTAATCAGATTTTGTCATGTATCTTTATAATCACTTGAAAAATTCCCTGAAAGCCCCAGCTCTCCTATCCACATTTTCTTTTAATATATCTATATATACACTTTAAATGTTGTGATTTGAGATTACAGAGCTAAAGGATAATTTCGTATTCCACTGTTGCCACCTGTCAGCGAATATTTCCTAAGGGGAGTGCCACTATTCCCAGAGCTTCACACATCCATATAAAGGGCTGAGTTTTCATTCTGAACTATCTGGTTCTGAATGTTCAGCCATAAAGATTTTGATTTGCTGATAAGAGTGTTGCAATGCAGCAAAACCAAAGGAGAAGTCAAGCAATGTTATCTAAATAAACTAAAATCATTATGCCTGATCAAAGCTACCATACAGCCAGTTTTGGTCAATCAGCATAGCACAAATAGCATATTCTACTGCTAGATCAACTTCAGATTTCACCCTGCAAGCTTTCAGTGAACAGAACAATCCCAAAATAAACAGATTACCTGAGAAAGGACTTTGTAATCATGCACAAAAATGAGAGAAAGACAGAGAGAAAGAGACAGAAAGACCCCACTACAAAGAAAGAGATACATTCTTTAAGTAATTTTTCTCATGCCTGAATGTATTACATATATAGCAAAAATTGCACTGGTGTCTTCTGTCTTATGACTACACAGCATTGTTCTACTTCCTAGTTGTGGTGATTTTTTGGTTGTTTTTTTTTTTTTTTTCCCCACTGGGAAAGTACTACTCTATTGTACACATTTTCATTTTTAATGGATGATTCACTTGCTTGATACTAAATGGAAGAAATGCCTTAGTAACGTAATCAAAAATATGCAGGCATGTGTTTCCAAAATTAATTTTGATATTTCCTGTCACTGAACTTGCCTCATCAGAGCATAATAGTAATTTTATAGTTGTAGCAACGCTGATTTCACCACATAAGAATCTACAGGAACATTTGAAGTTGCGCATGTTCAAGATTTTTTTTTTCTGTCCTGAACAGCTACGCAGACAGTAAGTTTCAAATTCCTATAATCTTCCCAGTAAGTCACACAGAAACTGGATTCAGAATTTCCAAAGGGCAGCAGTTGAGATTGCAATCTATGCACAGCTACAGCTCCTCTCTTATAAAAAGATGGAAGTTTAAGTGATCACTATTAAGCATTTGCTCACCATTTACATTGCTTTCTTACCATTTAAAATATGTATCTCAATCCTTTTAAGTAATTAGGCAATCAGTAAAAAAAAATAATTTGGGCTATTACAATTATTGTTCAAGGGTTAATTTATATAAGCACTGCAGGGGCTATAGTGAACACTTATTTTATAAAAGATCTTTTCCTCCTGTTTCACACATTTTTCAGAAAATAAGCAGTTGCACAAAAATGTTAACATATGGCAGTATTTTTGGAACTGCTGTAGAAATTAAAGGCAATAAAAATTGCTTTGGACAAGAAAGGACAAATAGGCCAAACCAAATAATTATTCTTGCAGCTTTCTTTAACCACTAACTCCATTTTATATGCAGTTTCTGATCTCTCATATTAAATCTGATCATATATATTTAATTCCATTCTTAAAAATTTCAGTAGACAACTTCAGTGCTAACCTACAACTGCCCTGTCAGAAAATCTTTGATGTCACAGCATAATAGCTCCTGAAAGAACAGCGCTAATACTTAATGTAACATGAAACCAGGGCCGTGCAGTGGGGCTGTCTGCTGTCAGGAACAAACAGTTTCACTGCTGTTCCCCAGAAGTGACAAGATTGAGAACTAACAGGGCAGCACCTCCTCAGTGCTACAGGAGACCTGTGCACCAGAGTCACTGGCAAATCCCACAGAGCAACGTTACTAAATAACAAACAAACAAACAAAAAAAACCACACTAAATAAAAATATCCAGCACCGCAGCCATAGATGTTCTCTTCACCTCTTGCAAATACAGTTGATGTGAAGATTAATTATTTCTATGCTGCAAATTATAAAACAGGAATCTGGTTTTACGTGGAATTTCTTTACATTTCATGCTTGTAAATAAAGATCCTTGTGCTGCCCTACGCATCTTAAATTCTTTTCTGGAATTTATTGTTTTCTTGCTATGATCATTAGATCTCTTTAGGGTTTGAATTGAAATTTTAAGACTAAAAGTATTCCTAGTTGGCCTTCTGAAGAAAACATAAGATACTTCCCTCTGTTGCTAACATAGGTGCTTACAGGTCCACCTATGAACTTACTATCAGATTTTTGACTAATGAAAACCATTGCTCCTATTGTCAGAAAGCACTGGAAAGATCAGATTCCAAAATCTTGACTGTCCCCTGTTGTGAATGGCACTGAATGTCTCTTCCCAGTGCCCCTTTCCAGGGAGCTAAAGGGTCCCAGAGTGGGGATGAGATACTCACACAATCAAGTCCCATATGTGTCTGCTTTGTGCTCCGTATTTTTACCTCTTTCAAAACATTTTTAAGATTCACGTGTAACGTTGCTTTAGGTCAAAATGTATTACTATATATGAGAGTACCAGGCTGCCATGGAAATCAGTTCCATTGCTGGATTTATTTTCTCTCTTGGAAAGCTGACTAGCCTATTTTATAAACTAGCGATAGCTGTATTTTTAAAGTTTATAAAACCTGGCCTCTGGCTAACTTGTAAACATAGGATATATTATCCTTTTGTTTGTAAGGCTTAATCCTACAACTGTCAAGCTGAATAAACCTCTAGAATAATAGCAAAAATATTTTAAAAATAGTCATCACTAACAGAAAATTGAACTCAGATTGAGATAAAAATGTCAGTGGCACAATTTTTGGCACATTTGGCACTACTCATAGAACTGGGAACACTTTTACCATTTAAATTTCTTTAAAGCATTCTCAGGCTATCTGATTTTAAAAGTCTTAAGGTGATAAATGTTTTCAAAAGTATCTGTGCTTCACCCTCCTCCTTCAATGAATCCCTGGTAGTTGGCAAAAAAAATAGTCACAGTGGTTTAAGCATGAAGGACCTTACTGGCACTGAATAGGAAATTACATTTTTCTGGTGGATTCAGAGCACACGTCCATACAGCAGCATTAAATTTATCTGCTCATACATTTGCAGCTCTTAGCATCTGCTCCCAGAGCACACTTAAACACACTAAGCACGGCGCTGAGCTGGAGACATTCTTTATACCTTGTAGTGGCAGCAGATTGCACAAGAGGAGAGAAGGGCTCTGTGAGTAAGGTAACATGTCAGTAATCACGGTCCATGGCAGCATCAAAACAATCAATAACGCCAAGTTCTCCTCCCCAGGCTGCATCAGAGGTGTGTGCTGCTCCTCTCCTAGGAGTGCAACCAGAACTGCTGTCCCTGCCAGGACTGGCTGTCCCTGACCCAGCCACTGCATGGGCTGAGCCGTGGTTCCAGCAGCTCCCTTGGCCGCCCGTGCCATCGCGTTTGGAGTGATCCCACAGCCATTTACTGCACCTCAGCTGAGAGGCAGGAAGGAGCAGCCAAACGTATGATTTCTTCTGTCCCTCCAGCTAGACGTGCAACAACATGCCTGTCTACACTCTAATCTAGGCTATATATATACTTTTCCTCAGCTATTTTAAAGACAGAGCATAAAAGGAAAGACAAACAGTCAAGATTTAAGCTAGCACTTAACTGTACCCCTATTCCGTCCTGGTGGGAGCAAGCAAAAACTCTTACAGAGACAATGGAAGTGTTTTCCCTCAGAGGTTTGAAAAGATCAAGGTTTGTTCCTGCTGAGGAGAAACGACATTCATTACCTTTGCTGGAGACATCTAGGATTTTCCCCCAGCTTCCTTTTTTCCTTTTTTTTTTTTAATTCAATTTGTTCAATTGAGCCTTTGTGATGCTTGGTCAGGAATTTGGGAACAATGGACAAATATTTGTTTAAAATTTATATATAATTGACAGCAATAGCAACCACACAATTACAGAAAAAGATTTTCTGGCTTCTGTACCACTACTGAGGTAGGGCCAAGATTATGCTTCTTAACAGAACAGGTGAGAGGAGGAGGAGGAGGAAAACAATTACAACCATTACCTTACATGGCCAAGACATTTTGAATCAAGACCAAATATCTGACAGTACTGCCTAGAGATCTCAGCTCAGATAAAGCTCCCTACTAATAATTATCTGAAGAATGCTCATTTGGAACAAGTTTTAAAAAATGGTGGTTGGAAGCAGAGAGACCTTAGAAACAGAAAAGTCAATATAAACAAATACAATTTATTTTCAGAATTTTATATACTAACAGTAGACAGGCATTATTAATTTCTGTGGATAAACAACATAGTTCAAAAAAGAAGAAATAAAATCTGGGTCAAATGTTGGTCTCCTGATCAAAAATCTTAGCAATTTCACATTAAACATAAGTTGATTATAAAGAACATATTTATTTAGCATCAGTAATTATGTAAAATGAGCCATTCCCTCTGGAGATTATCCATAGGCTTCTAGACAAAACAAGCCCCAGAAGTTTTTAATCCTGACCATGTAGCGGGCTGACCATTAAACAAAGGAGCAGGTCAGTGAGGAAATTCATAAGCCAAAAAAATATATAAACCACCACTAGTGAATAAGGATTCAGCCCTCCAAAGTGCTAAGCACATTGGCCCCAGTCCAATGAAGTACTTAACTACATGCTGAATTTTAAGCACAAACATAGTCTCATTCCCACTGAGATTATTCCTGGGCTTTAAAGCTCACTATGTGCTTGGATAGTTTTTTGAACTAGGACCAGAGCACTTGGTATCTTCGAGGACTTGAACCCTCGAGTGTTAGGAGCTGGACCTGGAAGAGCTCAAGCATGTGAGATTTCTACCTGTCTTAGTCCATAACTCTGAATTTCACTCTAAAGATGTGAATCACACAGAAACAGCAAGTTCAGATTTCGACACCCATAAATAAATAAATAAATACATAAATACTCTCCCCTAGGTCTAGACAAAGAACCAAAACCCATCAACTCCTCTGTCTGAGAAAACACAAATGTTCTGCCCAGTTCAGTTGTAAGAATGAATTCTGGGAATAAATGCCAGCTCTCTAATTCATCATTGCTATTTATTTTAATACAAAAATGGTGAGAAGAGGCAAACTGCTCTTCACACTTTTGATCGTAGTCATTATGTCTCCAGCACCAGACAACAGGCAGCCTGTGGCTGTCAATGGCTTCTGGCAAATGAGAATCTCTTTACCCAGCAATTGCCTTCACCACAACTCTGGAATTCACCACAAGGAGAGGGAGGCCCAAGTGTGACACTGAGTCTGCTTTTGGACAAGCAAAATACCAGAAGAGCAAAATGCAAATAAATTAATTTTGCACATCAAACAAATCATGGCTAATATTAAACAGCCTTTTATCTGCATGCAAAAGGGGTTGTTTGTTTAATGTTCTGCCTTTTTTTTTTTTTATTTCAGGGCCCTATTCATTGCAAAAGAAAAAAAACCAGCTCTGAAATGAAATATTTTTAAACACAAGTAAAGTCATTTTATTAGAATCTGAACTTTAAAGAAGCTTTGTAAGATCCTGACACATTAATCAAGCGAGTAATTGCACGGAGCAACTTAGAGGGAATAGAATGAACCACATGCACCTTTATGTCAAGAACAAAATTTGAAACAAACTGTGGATAGCTATTTTGTGCAGTGGCTGCTGTGCCTCATTTGGACAACTGTATTACACTGTGGCATAGAAATGAAATAGTGAACATGCATAACCAGTCATAGAGCGATCCTAAAATAATCAGACAGTCGGCTGCCACGATCTAGCAGCTTTAGCTAGATGGAACATTGCTATGGGGATCCATTTGCTGGTCCCCAGCACTCACCAAGAAAAAGCATTAATATGCTCCGTGGCATTTTTTACATGCTTAAGAATTCCAATGAAGCCACAGTAATGAATGATCCTGCTAACCCTGGGCACCCTGAGAAGAAACATTAAGGATATACAGATCCTCCTCTGGAAGTTCCAGTGGCTCAGCGTCTTTTGTGATAAAGCATCACATTTCTTGTGGTTTTGGAGTGGCTCCCTGTTTGTTACCTCTGCATCTCAGTTATTGAAACATGGGCCCAGCCCTGCCTACCACACACACAGCTGGAAGGCTGCAGGCCCTGGTCCAGCTCTTCTAAAAGAACTGTCTGCCACAGGAAGTCCAGAAAAACTTATTGCTGAAAGCACAAGAACTGCACTGTTTTCCAGAAAGCTAAGAATATAGAAAAACTCTTTCCCTTTTACATAACACAATATTCACAGTTCTGGAGGTTGTTACATCCCAGTTATCAACAGCTGTTCAATCATTACTCCCCCTCTAACCTCAATTAATATCCCATTTGATTGTGAGTGACAAAAGTGCTGATTTTGATATCTCATCCTCAGTTCTTGGAAAGTTCTTCGAAGAGGCTAAGCGAAGAAGGAGAATAAAGTAATTAGGTATGCCTTGAAAGGCTGCAGCCACTAACGCTGATTTGCCCCCACACATCCTAGGGTTTTTTCCTGTCTGTCTGCTTTGCATCCTATCCCCTTTCTTCCTTTTGTTTCCTCTCATTCAAGTATTCTCCTTCCCTTTCCATCCCCAGAAACTACTTCAGATTCTAAAGTACCTATTTAATTTCTGCTTTGCTTTTAGCTAGTCTCAAAACTTCATCAAGAGCAAGATCAAAAGGATATAAAATAAAATCTCATTTCACATCCAACACTCAGACCACAAACTGGTGTGCAAGTATATTGGGATTACTAATTTACACTGATCACCTAGAATCTATTAATCCTTTCAAAAATATATGCTATCAACCAGCTGTCAGAATGATCGGTAAAACACAAAAATGTTTATGATTCATGCTAACCATTCACAGACTGATCACTATAAATAATATTTATGTACACTTCTAAAAAATACTGATATGACCAAACTGATCCCCTCAAACCTTTCCCAGAAACCTACATTTTCTCAGACAGCAAGGACAGATAACTTGTGTCCCAAAGAATTGGATGTCAATAACTTGATGAGCAAAATAAAATGAATACAGAATTCATTCTTGAATACTGTAAGCACTAAAGGGACTTCTTCAACAACTGCATGTTATCTTCTTCAGAAGATAGCACTACACCACCTATATAGAGAAGTTTTTAAAATCTGCATAGATCAAGATATATCCAAATACTATGTGACTACAGAAAATCTCTATGCATGTTCAACAGCAATACAAGCATTACAGTTACTATTCAGATCAATTATATATGCATTCAGGCACTCTTCCCTCCCATCTTTGTCCTTTCATAGCCCTTCCCCTCCTCTTCCTCTCCCTTTGTTTTTTCATCCCTTCTTTTCTCCCACACACTTTCAAGAAGGCCCAATTCAGCACAGTGTGGCATCAGCAGAGACCAGCAACAGCGGCCGTTCCAGCTACAACAGCGAGTGGATTTAAAAAAAAACAAAAAAAAAAAAATCAAGGGAGAGCTTTAAAGTTTGGGAGAGCTGTTTAAACTGAATATGTAATAACTCTGCTGAGGATTTGGACTTCAGCTGCACTCAATAGGGGTGCTTCATTACCTACTTGTGGGAATGTCACTTGTCTGGGGTGAGGTCACAGCCTCCTGGCGGTACATTCCGTATGTGCTGTTTAGCCCGGTCAGCTGAAAACAAACCAGCAGATGCCACCCTGATTTGCATCCAGTTGCTATTGATACTAAAGGGACAATATGTGAAAGACAGGAAGTATCATGTGGGAGCCACGCTTCACCAGTGTGAGGGGAAACGAGACTTCACCTTCTTTATCTAATCATCCCAAGCAGAATTACTGAAATAGAAAAGTCTTCCACAGCAGGAACAGGGCAATCAAAACCAGTTTGGGGATGGATTTGACTCTTACTGGTTTATTGGGTATCCTAGGATTTCTGTGCTACTTTGACCGGGGTGGAGATTCATCAGAAGTAAAAAAGCAACAGCTTAAACCTTGATGTTTGCACTTCTAATGGAAATCACCCATACAAACGATTCAGCAAAAGAGTTTCCTTCTGCTCCTTTTGGGTTTGGCTATGTTACACTCATATTGTGAAAAATTGATTCAACCTGTCCAAGGAAAGACTTCACAAATTAGAAACCCCAGGTAATTCTCAGTACTAACTCTTTAGGTACGGGAGATTTTAGGTATTTTTTTTAGGTATGGGAGATTTTAATCTCCCATACACATTTTCTCTTTCCCTAAAAAGACTATACAACACTCACAGCATTCAAAGTCTTTCACTTCCACACCATTGTGTAGAAGATGAGTTTGTGTTTGTAATTTGATCCCATTCCATCACAGAGTGTTTTGCAATGGTGTTTTCAAATCCACCTTTAGTGGGCACACCCATGCAGCCCTAAAACACAGGGCAGCATGGCTGCAGTGAAATACACACCGGGGTGGCTTCACTGCCACTGCTAATCAGAGCTTTTGTTACATTCATAAACATCACAGATTGAACCTCTCTTGTCTAGAGGGGGTAGAGAAGTCAAAAATAAGGAGACTTTTCACTGACTGAAGATAAACACAAACCAGGAGGAAAAACTGTGTAGACTGGCACGAAAAAAAAAGCCTTTGGCTTTCACCAGAGGTTGAGGGAAGATCTTTAAACCAGGGAACAAGGGCCCACTGAACTGCTTGAATATACAGCAGACTTGGCTCCTTAAAGCCCAGGCTGACTGCTGAGGGTAAGCACAGACACACATGAGAATGAGAATATGCTTTGTCTTACTTATTTTTCTAGAGCATCATGCCGCAATACCTTTCTTTCTTGGTCTCTTCTGTTTCACATTTTTCTATCTCACTACTCTTCTCCAAACTGACCCCTCACAGTCTGTGTAGCCATCATCCCATCCCAACACCAATCTACCATCTTCTAGCTCATAAATTCAAGGTGAAAAGCCAGTCATATCTAACTTGCTTTGAAATAAATGAAGATTCCATTGTTATTTCCAAAGAGAAACACTATGGGCACCATAATTTCCATGTGCAAAGAACAGGTAGCATAAAGGGAACTAGGACTTATAGAAGGCAACCTGAAAGCATGAAAGGATTTTCCTGGAATTCATCTCAGACCTTTTGGTTAAGCAATGAGAGTAGATACAGACAGCAGAATGTAAGAATGCATGCATGTAAACCAGAGGTGAATACTCAATTTCACTCACAGGGATTACCATAACAAAATCACTACTAAATATATATTGAAACACAACTACTTAGGGGCATTAAAAAAATGCCACGTGCATATCTACACATAGTTGCACTAAAGGTTGAATAACGTATATTCCCACTGCAGTGACCTACACGAATCCCTTAGCAGAAGAAAAATGTGAAAGGACCTGCAAGAAGATAATCTGCCCTCAGCAGATCGGCTATGAATGAAAGAAAAACAAAGAAAAGCAAAACACACAGACACAGTCCCCACAATTACAGGAAGCCAGCAAGCCAGCAGTGAGAATCCCCACATGCTGCATAATATACTGCACCAGAAGACCTGCTGGAAGATAGATATGGAGGTCAGTTGGTCTAACATGTAGTTTATATGAGGTGAATTCCTGTTAATATCACCCTAAAGCCATAAAAAACATCATGTAAGCAAACCTGATTCCACCCTGATTGACACAAAATTATTCTCTACAGTTAATCCAATGCAAACAGGGCCTTGACACACGAGCCCCATCCCCACACAGTCACAAAAAGTTCTTTCCATTGAACCCAGAAGGAACTGCATCCTGGCCGAAGGAATGTGATTGTGGCTAGAGTAAAAAGGCACCCTCCTGCTTAAGTAAACAGTTACAGTGGCTTATACCAGCTGAGAATCTGTCAAATACCAACTTATATCAAAATATTCCTCTGAAATAGTTCAACATTCAAATTCCATATACATCAAATCCTTCAAAACGCTCATTCCAATAACAATAAGCCAGTCAGACTGGCTTATATGTCACTGCTCTTCTCCAGAAACTCCCAAAATCTGAGTCCTCGTCTAGTTCCACCTATTACTTCAACAGGTGGATTTGGCCCTTCTGATGTAAAATGCTGTGAGTGCCCTTAGCACAGCTACTACACTGAGGAAAGGAAGTGAGGATTCACTGAGCCAGTTAAAACTGTCAGAATGTAGATGGGCAACTCCATCCTATCTTAGCTGGAATTAGGCCATGACACTGAGGTTAACCCCCCCACGAGTGCAAAAATACCATGGGTTTTCACTAACCACAAATGGTCAGGAGCTTGGTGGAACGAGCCCATCCACAGCAATCTCCCAGATGTAAGAGGCAGCAGAACAGCTCTGGAAGGGTGGGATTCCAGCTCCAAGTACCCATGGACACATCCATCAATCATCACCTAAAACTGGGCAAAACTAAGCAAGGCTGCAAGATTGCTGCAATACAATCAGGGTGCAAACATCTGCTTAAAGCACAAAGACTTCCTAAAAGCTTCACCTCCAGTAGTTCTGGAGCATTTAATGGACAGAGCCTCTGTGGAACGAGCATCTCTGAGTGAGTAATGAGGAAACTCACAGAAGGCTCTGCCTCCTCCGCACTGGGACACTGACCAACAGGGTTTATGAAGTAAACAATTCAACAGCAGCCCTTCCGGAACAGCTCAGGGTGATGCACTCAGGAATTAAAGTCACATTTATTCCAGAAAAGAGTTTCCAGATAGGGAGTGCCCTGCAGTATTTTATGTCAATTTTCCCACAATGGCAGGTCCTTGGAGTAATATATAAATTCTCCTTATGCTGGGTAACAGTTAGTTGGAATTAGTAAACACATATTGTTTCATTAAAAATATTATGTTCCAGCACATGCATTTAATTTGCCATAAAGTATGGTATGTAAGAAATCACACCATTTGCAATAAATCTGAAAAGATATTAGCATTTTTGTTTCTAATACAAGATATTTTATGCAAGTCGTAAAATTTCAGTGGTATATGGAAGGGGTCTTAGTGAAATACACAAAAAAATATGACTATAAACAAGCCATCATTCTGGTAAGAGGAAATACAAACAACCAGAATAAAAATAGTTGATGCACAAAAGCCATAATGAGGGGGTTGCTCAAAAAATAACTTCTACTTTGAATGGTTTGGATGAAATACAAATTATCCACAGAAAAGTGTGGACTGGCATAAATGTTTGTACAAAATTATAAGTATATTTCTAGAAGTATGCGAGAGACAACCGCCTGCATGCTGCACAAGGTCCCAACAACGCTCTGCGTAAGTGCTAGTGCACAGAGTCCAAACCACTGCATTTTAATTACTATGCAGCCTCAGATATATTGCCTTTGATATGGAAATGTTCTTGTTCTCTCATCTTCACATACGGTCTCATGCACAGAAATCTTTATCTGATTCATAAAAAATAAACTAGAATCCAATCTCAACACCTGACCTCAGTGCTTAGAAGTTTTTTACTAAGCATGGTGTCACTATAAAAAGAATGGGTAATATTGGTGTAAAGTTAGATATTTGGAGCAATGATATGAAGGATTTGCAGTTAGGAATCAAATCAATACTGCACCTCTGAGGTTGTAGAGTTTCCTATTGCCTTATGTCAGTCTACCAGTGACTGAAGACACAATTGACTACACCTTTCTGTGTAGCTCAAGAAGAAAGAAAAAATATTTAAATGACATCCTGTCTTGCCACCGATGGAAGAGATGCAACTCAGCCACTTACTGTATGGAATAGGTTCTGAAATCTAATAAATCACTAACATCAAACTTTTCACCTTTTTTTTTCTAAATTCAGATCCTACATTCTTGGACATGTTTTAAAGGTGTGCACTACAAAGTTTGCACAAGAAGAAGCAAAACATTTCCCAAGCTTTACTTCAACAAACAGGTAAAATTAACATAAAAATACTTGAAATACAAACCCAGTACTTTCCTGTATCTTATATTAATATGCTAGCCATAAGAAGGCTAAAAAATTTTGCTTTGACAAATTCTACTAGTCACTCAGAAAAAACATTAAATATTCAGACCTATTTAGGTAATTCTGCTAGCTCTATAGAATTACATTCTCTTTTTCTAAAGAATATGATCTGTGTAAGCTCTCTATAGATGATAATGGCCCATCTGTAAATCATTTTGTTGCAGGTTATCTGTTTTTTATCACTGCTAGTACCTGTCTGTCCCTGATATGATACCCTTAAACACATTAACTTGATGGAATGTTTTGCCTGACTTCAAAAAAACATCCATTGATCCATTCTGCACTATAAAGGAATTACTCTGATTAACCTAGTTTTAAAATATACATAATTTTATCTTACTCTTTCCAATTCACAAGATTCAAGAAATATTTGATTGAACTAATTTCCAAGCAATGATTTTCAGACTTTGGATGCTGGTTTATATCTTCTTAATTTAAGAAGACAAAACAGTAAACATAAAACTGATATGAGTATTTTAAAATATACAAGAGGAGGAGAGAAATGTCTGTGTACTGATTCTTGTTTCTTTAAGAGAAAATCCATTTTTCAGGCTCCTGTTGTACTAATTGAAAGAGAATTATTTAAAACTTCACTGAATACTTGAATATACGATGGGTATCTGTAGCAGTTTCACAAGTTCCAAAGAACTCTAGACTTTCTGAAAGACAGTAAACTAAAAATTGGCAGGAAATCTCTTACAATGATGTCACAAATATTTGTTGTTGCCACAGAATACTGTTTTAAAAGAACACCTACTTCTGTGCTGAGAAGGCTTTGGGAACATGTAATTATCCGGTTTTATCACTGCAGAAATCGGCTGCTTTCCAGCAAATACATCTATCAGATCCCTGTCTTCTCTGCAGAGCTACATCTAAATAAATAGGCACGTATTTCAGACAGACATCACACCAGTCCAGTACACAGCCTTACTACTGATAGAATTTTATGGTGTTTTGTTGTTTTCATAACGTGATGCAAAGGCCTGCAATGAATGACACATGTACAGATACATACTGTGGGAGAATCGTGTGTCTAAAAAACTCCAAATGGCTCATACAAAAGAGAATAAAATTCAGTTTCTGTGACTTGGTAATAAGTCCCCTTAAAGTTCCCATTCTTGCTGTTCTACCTAAGGAAAAACAGAAAGTAGTGTAAATAAAAATTACACAAAAAGCCACTGAAAGGGACGAACAGAAACCAGCTTGCTAGAGTGCAAACCTGAAACATGCACCTCTGTGTGTTTTGCTGCTACTTGACGAGTAGCACTTCACACAGCAGCACTTCTCTCCCGGGTTCTGACACCATGCAGAAACGTCTCAAGGCTCTGCCTCTGTGATTCACTGTACCAACTGAAATGTTTTAAAAATATGTCTCTGTATGGCTGCAGTTGACATAGTTCACATATACACAAACACCCCTATTTACATAACTTTGGAAAACTTTGGCCATTACACGCAAGGTCTGCCAAAGGAGCCCGCTGATCTCTAAAGTGACACTGTGGAAAAAAGGAAATATACAACATCCCATTGTATGGGGGGTGGAAAGCCAAGTGCATCCTGGCGTCTCTTTCCAAAGTAATTTTTGTTCTGGGAAGTAAATAAATAAATAAATTGATCGACTGAAGCCTTTGGAGTGTGATCTATACACTTCCAAGGCAGAAATCTACCCAAGTGTAAAAGATTGATAGATATGCTTCCTGAAGTGTTATCTCCCAAGGTGATCACAGTGTTTAGCAGATAAAAGAGGACTACAGAAACTTTCTAATGCCAACTGAGAAAAAAAAAAGTATTTGTTATTGCTATCATCATGCAAAGCTCTGGCCTTTATTGCCACAAGCTATTTTAAGGCCTCCAAGAACTGCAGGGATATGTGGATACTTTGGACTAAAAATACGATCAAAGATGCAAAAAACACGTCCAAAGAGATTTTTTTTTTTCCTGTTGAGCAGAAGTAGTTTGGTGGGAAATGACCACGATCCGTTGTTGGCCACATATTAAAAACCACTGGCGAGGGAACAAGCACTGGCAGTTCCCACTTGTGAACAAAACCAAGCTGACAAGTGAAGGCAACTAACTTTGGACATCAGCTATTATTTCCTATAAGTATTTTCTGCTGCTAAGGCACTCGTGGCCTTACCAGTGAAACTGATGGGCTCCACTTTGTTTCTCTTGTCGCTTTCCCCGGTGCGTAAACACAAAAAAAAGGAAGAAAAGCAGCAGTTACATAAGTTGAGCGGAGAGTCGGGAACGTGCAGGGAGAGACAGCCATCTGTCTCGCTCCCTTTATGCTGTGTTATACACATGGCACTGCCTTGCACCCTGCCATCTAGCAGAGAAGGAAACCGAGGGAGCGCTGAGGCAGCCCAGTTCAGCCTCCCAGCAGAACCGAGACGGAGCACTGCGCTGCAGGGAGGAGGGAGGGAGGGAGGGAGGGAATAATGCGTTTAGCAGAGGATGCGAGACTGCCGACCAAAGGGCCTCTTAGGCGCTCATCGCTGAATGAATTAAAGTTCCCGGCGAGGAGGCCGGGGGAAGCGGGCCCAGAGGAGTGTGACAGGAGGGAAGGGGCCGGGAGCCGCCAGCCCCCCGGGGACACGGCGGGCACACGTGCGGGGTCCCCGGCGCGGCCGCTCCCGCCCCGAGCGGGGACCGGGGGCTCCGGGGGCCGGCCCGCCCCGGGGGTCGCTGCAGCCCAGGGCAGGGCCGGGCCGGGCTGGGCTGGGCCGGGCTGACCCGCCGGCCCCGGCCCCGCTCCCCCTCCCCGGCTGCGGGCGGGCGGGCGGCGCGGCCCGGGAAGCGGCCTGGAGAGCGGCGCTGGGAGCGATGCCCAGGGCTCACCTTCCCCTCCCCCTGGAGAAGCGCGCTTCAAAATGGTTTTGCAGGCGAGGCTGGCCAGGCTGCGCTCGGTGCAGGGCTTCCAAGAGCAGTGCCTGGGTTGGTTTCCGTATATTCTTTGGCTTTTAATAGCTAGCTGAGGGAAAAAAAGAAAGCATTATTGTTTTCTTTCTTTCCTTCTCTCATTGCCTATTCTAAATTTGACTCCAAAGTTTAAGCAGTTGAATTGGCTAATTCTGAATACAGTCTATTGAGAGACCAGACACAGCAGTATATCCCTGTATAGCAATAGATACAATGTGCTGAATTGGCAGTCTAATTATAAATGTGGCATTTGGACCTCCTTTCAGACCCAGTGCCACCTTACCTTATGAGGGAACTTCAACTACAGCAACTGTTCAAAACAAAATGCCATTACAGGATCAGCTTCACCCAATACTGGAACCAGCCAGGGGATTGTTTTACAAACAGCCTTTCTCACTTAACACAAGAATGTATTATAAGGAAAAGTTATGGATAGTGCAGAGTCTGAAGAAAACGCGTATGTAGTTTCTGCCAGGTGTCGAGCTACTTCAAACTGCAGCATACTCCAAATGACCTCATTATTTTCTTTTAAATGTACTCACTATAAATAATTATTCCTTAGTTTTACTAGAATGAGCTGCTAGGTACGCTTGCTGTTTATATTCCAAGCGTAGTGTGCATGTAACGTCATGAGCACAAAAACCCACGAAATATCCTGGCTCAAAACAAAAACCTGCAATAAGATCTTGCCAAAGAATCATGGGGTACTGAAAAAAAGTTTTTTAAAGGGTCCTTTCCAGGGAAATGTTCGTATTTAATGGCAGGCTGCATGCACATATCTCACATTCATTCTTATTATTTACTTTATGGTATTATAATGGCTTAATTAAATGAGTGGGCACAAGCACGTCAATAAAACAAGTCAAGTCAAGTCGAAGTCTCAAAACAGGTTTCAAAATTGCTCCATTACACGAATACAGAAAGGGAAATTCGTTAATTTTTGGACTTCAAACTCTGTTTGAGGACTGGGTAGAACTGTTCTCCTGTCCTCACGATCAGCACTGAAGATGGAAATGGCAAAAAAATGTTAAAGTGAGGGTAAAAGAAAGCAGCAGGAACAAAGTGCCGCTTGTGTGCCGAAGGCTATTTAAATTTGCTTAATAAACATATACCTTATCTACGAACAGCAGGCGAAGATATATTACTTTATCACAGAAAGTTTCACCTCTCTGTTTTTGGGAAACACCCCTAGGACAGCACTAATCTGCCGTCCCCAGGCTCCCACCGGGCTGCCTTTCCCTGCGGCCCCCCTTCCCCCCCACCCCGGCCACTCAGACGCAACACTAATTGTCCTTTCACGGTGCCACTTTCACTCCTTCCCGTCCTTTCACGAATAACAAAACCGCAGCAAAGCCCACGGTGGGGCGGCCCGCAGGAAGCGGAGGCAGCGCTCGGCCGGACAGGAGCGGTGCCTGCCGTGACCTCCGGGCCGCGGCGCACGGCTCGGGCCGCGCCCGGCGCTGCCGGCCCGGGGACGCGCTCCGGCGGCTCGGCACGCCCGGAGCTACCTGCCCGCATCGCGCCTGCCCGCTCTCCCTCTGCCCTGGCTACAGCCGGCCGCGACCCCGCCGCCGGTACACGCGTGCATGCATTACACGAGCGGGCAGCGCCGGTGCCCGCTCCTCCCCGGAGCAGGGCAAGCCGCAGAGGCGCACTCATTAGCTCCCACTGATGATTCCTTTCAGGATCATGAATGGAACAATTGTCAAAAACTGCGGGAAAAAAAACAAGCCCCGAGACTATTATATACAGACACAGCTTGTGTGCGCGCATGTGACAGTTGCAGACAACCCAGATTTGGCCATAAACTCTTCGGCGTTATCCGAGATAAAACATCAAATTGCTTGTACGGTAAAAGAGGCTTCTTATCCCCAATCCAAAGAAATAAACAGCTTCCAAGGTAGTGAAACCCAGGAAAAGAACAAGCTCTCCACCAGACACACCTTGCCTCACTCGTATCCGGCAGCACCGCCTGCAAACAGCTGCGCTAGCTTGTTGCAACTGCCACTATTTTATTTTAAAAGAAGAATAACAGTAATAATAGTAAGTGAAATACTTCCTGAAAACTTACTTTGCATTTAGTTTAGGCACTATTCTTTTTTTCAGCTCGCAAAGGAAGCCGTTTTGTCCAGGTTAGGTATTGTCTACTTATGGATCAGCCTCTGGCTAAGGGTTTATTTTAATTTATGGCTTATGCATTCTTTTAAGGTCGATTTGCATGACCTCCGGCAAAGAGCTAAGGCAGCAAGAAATCCCAGGTCGACTGTTGCCACAAAGCGGCACGCATCTCCCCTTCCCCGGGTGTAAACAGAGCTCTCTGATGATGGACTGCCTTCTTCCCCCTCCCTGTGTATCACGAATTAGGGCGCGATATCGATTTTAAAGTTTTCGGTATAACTTTATCCAGGGCTCTGCCGGCGGAGATAAGGCGGCGGCGGCGGCTCCTCGGGACAGCGCCGCGCCGTGGCCGAGCGCGGCACGGCCGCCGCCGCTCCCGCAGCTTTGTGTGCTCCCCGCAGCCGTCCCCGGCCAACTTCAAAGCACTCACCCACCTCAAACTTCGCGCAGAACCCACAAGCACCACTAAACTCCCCTCGCCTTTCTCCATCCCGCGTCTCTCGGGGTTATCCGCCAGGAGAAACCCACGCGAGCACTTGGGAGCAATGACAGCAGCGCTCCGCTCTCAAAGATTTATTTCGGATTTTATTTTTCCTCTCTTTCTCCCTCTCGTGTTAGTTCCTTACGTACAATATCTTCCCGCACCATGTGTTCGCCTGCCGTGGGTGATCTTAAAATACAACGCTGATCTGTCACTACATTTTAAAATAAACTCTACTCGGGAAGGATGAGAAAGTGTTGTGATTTCAAGGTACTGGGGTCCCTTAACGTCTCGGAAACCTCGGGATTCAAACAGCCCCGGAAACTCGCACGGGGACGAGACTATAACTACTTTTCCCTAAAGAGAAGAGAGGAAAAAAAAAAAAAAAAAAAGAAAAGGAAGAAAAAAGAAACACAACACCCTCGTGATATCAAAGTAAATAATCGTGCAGGGGGAGGCGGGGGAAGGGGTGAATTCAGCAATGTTAAAAGCTAAACAACAGATCTATCTCCGGACGCTGCTGCTTCACTCAATTGCAACTAATAACCCATTAAAGACAGCGCAGGGGGAACTGAATTCTCTCCTGCAAAGCGACATAAATCCAGCGAAAACCCATTAAACCACCGCCACCGCCACCAAGCCACGCAGCACTACACACCACAGCAAACAACAGGTATACAACACAATAGGGCTGGTTTTCCTGGTTACCTCCTCGGGATCCAGTGTGGCACAAAGCACTGGGAGAGCCTCCTTTTTTTTTTTTTGCAACGCGCTTCGGTAATTTTCATTAAAAAAAAAAAATTAAAAAAATAAAAAAAGAGGGAAGGAGGTGAAGGGGGGGGAGGGAGGGGAGAGGAATAAATGGGTAGTAATTCGGTAAAATAAAATAAATGAACTAGAGTCTGCTGGTGTTTCTCCGGGCCATGGATGTGCAGGATCCCGATCGTTAGAAGTTTGCGGATGGGTTGCCTGGAGATTTGGTTACAATCAGGTTCATTTTTTTTTTTTCCTCCTGAAACAAGTGAAGGCGATGGTTACTGCTGTCAATCTTGGCAATCAATGTGAGCGGCCATGTCGTAAGTATTCAAAGCATTTCCCGTCGTGCAACATCAGAAAGTGAGTGGCCAGGGCATTGATCTGAGGAAGGCAAAAGGAGGCAGGGCTCCCCCGCCCAGACAGCACAGGCAAGATGAGACAACACAGGGAGAGAGAGGAGGGAGAGGGGAAGGGAGGGAGAGACACACAGAGAGAGAGAGAGAGAGAGAGGGAGAGAGAGAGAGAGAGAGAGGCTGGGAGCGAGCGGGGAGAGCAACAACTGCGGAGAAAGTGAGCACAAAACAGAAAGTGAAATCGGCGCGGGCTGCCAGCCGCATCCCCGCGCAGCTATCACCACTCACAGGGCCATTAGACACATGAAACCCTACACCGCTCCGCTCCCGCTAATGACCACTGATTGCCCGGAGTGGTGAGGAAAGGTACTAGAAAGTTACCGGGGAGGGGGTGCGAGGGCGGGGCGGGGGCCGGAAAAGGAGGAGGGGGAGCGGGGGGGTCCCGGGGGAGCCGGTTCGCGGGGCCGGGGCGGCGCGGGGGGGGAGCCGTGTCACACGGGGCCGGCCCGCCCTCCGCCCTCCCTCCGCCGCCGGGGACACACACACACACGCCGGGAGAGTCCCGCCGGCTCACGGGATACACCGGGAAAATAAAATTACAAGGGGCAGAAAAAAAAAAAAAAAAGATCTGGAGAAAAGACGATGTGCAGGAGGAGGGAAGGGCTGGCGGCGTGGGGAGGGAGCGCGGACGACGAGAGGGAAGCACTCAGCAAGCGCTTAGTGACAGCTGATAAATGGGTCTCTGAAGAGCCCGATCCCACAGCACGGCCGGGAGGGGAAAAAATTTTTAAAAAATTTACAAAAAAAAAAAAATTAAAAGGGGGGAGGGGGGAGAGATGAAATGGAAAGTATAAATTACACCAGAGATGGGAGTCCAGCCACAGGGACCCGGGGGAGAGGAAAGGGAGAGAAGGCACTCAGAGTCCACAAACTATTTAGTGATGGCTTCAGCAGAAAGGTGAAAAGTGAGTGCAGTGAAAAGGGAAAGACAGGTACGGCCGGAGGGAAAAAACTGATTTAGGACGGACTCGAGCTGAAGTTGGGATTCTCGTGGCGACGACGAGAAATTTTAGCAGCGGCAATATATAAATATCCCTCTCTCTGCCTACCAAAAGGCAACAGATAAGGACTGGAATATCAGCTTGAATACCAATTTAGGAACTCACGCTCTCTTGGAAGTGCTAATTGGGGATGGGGGGGGGGGGGGGGGTTGGAAGATCTGGGAGAAAGAAGGGAAAAACTATAAGGAGCTGAGGAGAAAATCAACCAGTGGCAGAGTACTGCAAACCCAAGAAAGTGTCCCTGCTGTATTTTTGCATTCCAAAGGTAAACATAAAGGAGTCTTTCAAACTGTCAGGGGCCCGCAGATCAGGTGGGCAAACAGCGCTGCAGAGCGAACGTCTCCCTCTTTTGATATTATTCACACCTAGGCTAAACTGTTGTTAAGATGGGAGTGCGGAAAGCAACCTCAAGCCCACAAAATGAGAGAGAGAAGTTGTTGATTCATCTCTGTATTTTTGGCACTTTCTCCCCATTTTCCAGAAGGCGCCTGGAACAGTTAGTAACAGACAAACTTTTTAATTTTAAAATAGCTTCATAACTTATAGAGGCCAAAAAGACGAGGAGAGAGCCTGATTTCACTTTCCTCCTCTCTCAAGTAGAAATTTGCAGGCTAGGTTAGACCCAGAAGCACACTCAGCCCCACTGCGAATGAACCTGGCTTCAGCAGGACGTGATGAAAATTGAACATTAACGCGATGGCACAGGACAGATATGACCTGGCTCTGATTCATTTTGTTAACAAGCTGTAAAACTCGACACACTGCTGGAGGCATGCACGTTGCATCCTCTGCTATCCGAGGTGCTATCGCCCCTCTCGAGCCGAGTTCAGGGAAAAGGAGTTGTAAGTCAGAACCTCTTGGAATAGCGGACCTGTTTTATACAACATTTTCGGCAATTCCACTACAATAAAAGGAGTTACCAAGTCCTATTCGGCAAGTAGCAAGCACCTTGAAATAGAACTTTATAATTATCTAGTAAAGCTTTATCATCAAATTAGCTGACGAGGGCATAGTAGCTAATTCCCATGCATTCTTTCAATTTTAATAAAAGACACTAAAAAAGTGACATTCCGAGATAAGGGGAAATTGTATGATTGTAAATACTGAGTTTGTATTCACCTGCATTCGGCTAATTCAAAGTATTCACCTTGCTGCAGTTACTCGGTGTATGGAATTAACAACAGTAAATTGCTGCCTTTCAAGATATTACTCTGTCATTTTTCATCTGTAATTATAAGAATTCCCGTGATTAACCACTAACGCTTTCCTTGTAACACATTTAAACCTGCTGCAAGTAAAGGAAATACCTTGACTTTTTGCACAACTAGTGTAGCTTTGGCACGCAAAAAGATTTTTTAAAAAATTAAATGAGCTATATAAGAAAAGATATATAAATCAGAATACAAGGACGAATAGTCTGCCTCAGTCTGCAACTCTAGTAATTTGTTGCTGGAAGTTTTTTTTCTTCCAAGAAATAGAAAGGAAAAAAACAACCCAAGCCCTCCTCAAATGTAGCGCCTTATTAAACACGAAGCGGGAATGGGACAAGAGATAATTAAGGCATCAGCTGAATCTAACCGCCCACCTGGCTCCAAATCGGGGGAGCATCCCGCTGCACTCCCGAAATTCCAGTGCAGGGAATGACACTGGCTTGGGGCAGGACACGGCGGGGATGCGGCCACGCTGCCATGCGGAGCGCAAGGAACGCTCCCCAGCTTGTTGCTTCCCCTGTGTGATCAATTAAGTTACAGATGTAACTCGCAGCGCCGGGGAGCGGCAACTTCTCGGCGGCAGGAAAAGAGGATTCCTTGGGCATTGTATGCAAATGCGAGTGTGTGTGTGTGCGCGCCGCACGGGGATAATTGTGATGCCCTCTTTGTTTGCATAAGTGAACACCCGCCGTGCGGATCCGTACACACGTGCCGAGAAACAAGAAAACGCTTTCACTTGGAGCGTCACCCCACTTTTAGAAACCGCGTTTGGGATGACTGCCCTCGCTTTGGCTTCAGGAAGGCTAAAGGCAGGCAGATGTTGAGGAGGGATGCTGACCTGCTGGGGGTGCCTGCACAGGGAAGGGACCGCAGGCGCTCACATCAGCTCGGGGCACTTACCTGGGCACAGCTCTCATGACATTTTACGCCGTGGGTCTCACCAAATGCCCTAAAGTAAAGCAATGTTCAACAAGCGAGGCAACCTGTCTGTGTGCTAAGTTGTACGTACCGCATCTTTAACCTGAGCAGCAAACCTGCAACTCCTGCAGAGTTGGCGGAACAGTCTCAGAAGTTTTGGATTCAAAGGGCAAGAAATTTCACTTTAAAAGTCATTCACCCACTTCTAAACTGCCCTCTCACCCCAGTTAATGCCGGACAATTAAGAGGCATGTTTATAAATTCCCTCTGCGGACACTGTCCGACAATGAAGGCTTGTTACAGGCTTGCTAAAGATGTTCAGAGAAACTTTTGCGAAATAATCAACAGCATCTGAGAGAAAGCTAAAGGAAAAGAAGTTAAAGCCTGATAATCCGATTGGGAAAAAGTTTTGTTAGACTAGATAGAAGTAAATTACTGCACGTTTCTTCAAAAGCAAACCCATCAGCTGATACGAGTTCCCCTAGAACAAGAACCTCTGGCGAACTCCTCCAAATTTAGGGGACCTTTGCATTTTGTAACACTCAAAGCTAAAGATCTGCCTGAAAACAAAAACTCTGAATTCCTTACAGCGTCATCTGCCAACAAAATGTATTGTCTTGGCAGAAAAAGGATCAAGGAGATTTTAATTTCATTTTAAACTGTGCATCATCTTGATTGCGAAGGAAAAAGCCGCAGCAACAATCTCCCCGCTCCACGCCCCCGCCGTTCAAAAAAAAAAAAAAAAAAAAAAAGAAGGGGGGGGAAGAGAGAACTGGAAAAACCACATAAACTTTTACAAAGAAAATAAAAGCAAGTTCGACATGAAAACCCCTTCCTGTCTCGGAAAGTTCATTTTAAAGGTCCCTTCTGTAAATCTAAAGTGCAAACACCAGGCTAAGGTAGTGAGTGGCTGGAATTTGCATGCTGATAAGAGAAGGCTGTTGTACTTACAGTGACAGAGGGCAGGCTGCGGAAGAAAAGCTGTTTGTGTTAGCCTGAGAGTCACCCAGGGCTGCAATGAGAGGAGAAGAGAGGAGTGGGAGTGCCAAGCTGGATACACCTTCACCGCATCTCATCACATCTGCCAGCCTCTCTCTCCCTCTCTCTTTCATTTCCACATTCCCTTTGTTCCTGAAAAAAAAATCTACACGTCACATCAGTCCCCAGATGCAGTCTACACCAAAGAAAAAAAATGAATAATTCAATCAAACTGTGCATAGTCTCTAAGGCAATAAATCTATTGCACTTAAAGAAACGAAGGGTAATTACCGCTATAGAATTAGAATAAGGCCAGAGCGCGCAGGGATCCCAGGGTCTGTAAACTCCACGGTCAAATAAAGTTTCATTTATTTAATCCTTTGACAACCCCAATGTAAACTAAAGGGGAGGATCAGAACTTATTCCGGTTGGGTTTGAGAACGCTTGAAGTGAATGTTATAAAAGGAGAGCGCCCGTGGTCTGTGACAAACACAATGCAAGGGAGTAGAAGTGTTTCACTGCATCACCTCCAGGGTCCGTTCCCCCCTCCCTAATGAAGAGCAGACCACACTCCCACTTCCACCGGCTCCTGCTGCTCGCTGCAAGTGCAGCGGGAATCGCTGGCAGCCGGCAGCCGCCTTACCTGCTCCCGAGCGCCAGCACAGCCTGACAAAAACTCAGGGGAACCGGCAATTTTGTTCCACGCTCTGGCGGAGAGAAGCCTCGGGGGATTTGCCCCGGCAAGGATTGCCTCGGAACGGTGCCCCCGAGTCGCGGATGTGCGCGGGGCTGAGGCGGGGGCTGCCCGCCGGGGGCGGGGGGAGCCCGGCGGGAGCGGAGCCCGGCGGGGCGGGCGCGGCGGCGCTGCCGGAGCGCGGTGAGGACCGGCCGGGGCGGGCGGCAGGAGCCGCGCTGCTCCCGCTGCCCGGAGCGGGCTGTCCCTCGGCTCGGAGGTAAGCTGACTCTACATTGTGTTCGTCCCCCCACGGGTACCCCGGCTGCCAGGGGCGCGCTG
Source organism: Agelaius phoeniceus (assembly GCF_051311805.1). Lineage (NCBI taxonomy): Eukaryota > Metazoa > Chordata > Aves > Passeriformes > Icteridae > Agelaius > Agelaius phoeniceus. The sequence goes on from NC_135270.1 coordinate 14,586,291, forward strand.
CTGCGCTAACCAGGGCGGCGGCTCGGGGCTGTGGCTCAGCTCCTCGGGCCCGAACCGAGCCGGAGCTTAACGTCGGCATCTGCCGCTTTACACTCTCCATCACATTCTTTGCAAACTTCTCCTGAGGGGCTGGGGGAGGAGTGAGACGGAGAGGGGGAGGGGGAAACTAACCCCAGGTGAGACCGCGCTCTTGTGATGCCGCAGACCCTCGCTCCGATGCCGCCGGGCCCCGCGCCGACCGGGGAGGCTCAAACACCTTCCGCCGGCGCGGAGCATCGCGCACTGCCCGTCCCTGCGCCGCTGTAGCAGCGGTTTGATTTATCCGAGGCATTACCGGGACTGTTATTCCAGGGAAGGCAGAGCGGAGCGCGCTCCCGGCCGCCCGGGCCTGTCCATGTGCTTACCGCGCCACCGTGAGGCGGCCGCGGGCCCCGCACCGAGCGCTCCCGGGGCAGCCGAACGCGCCGCGGCCGCGGAGACCCCGCGCAGGGCGGACGGGGCCGTCGGGGCTGCACCGCGGGCAGCCCGCAGCGCCCGCGGCTCCGGGGCAGCGCACGCCGCTGCCTCCCGCCCGCTCTCACGGGCCGGAGAAAGACGGGGAGAATTTAAGGAGAATCGAGGAGATGGGAATACACAAAGCGAAAGCACCGCACCGGTGTTTTCCTTAACCCCCCTGCCCCGAGACTTTCTCCCTCCTTCGCCTGTCTCGCCGTGGCTGGGCGCTCCTCGGAGGATTGGGGCGAGTAGGGCAGAGCGCATCCCGGCCCGCTCCTCCCGCCGGCACCGCTCCCTGTAAATCCCCTCCGACGCCCCTGCTGGAAGGCAGCGTCCCTCGGAGCGTGTGCCAGGGAGCACTGCTGGCTCCTCTGCCCAGCCTCTTGCCGCCTCCTTCCCCGGCCAAAATCAGGCCAGTTGCACTTCCAGGACTTTCCTGGAAGATTTTCCTTCTCAGGTCTTTTAGGCGATTTCAAGCTTGAGGCTGGGGTTTTGTTTATATTCCTATTACAGGAAGGGGAATGGGAAAAAAGAAAATAAGACTCGGCTGTCACCACCCATGGACATTACCTGGGGTGACTCTGCTGAAAGTTGTGGACAAGGCTCAGGACGATGAGTTTCTAAGGCATGCTCCAGGCACATGAAAGCTATGGAAACAGATCTAGTGCAGGAGACAGATCCATTTGTACAGGGGCACAACACATCACTCACCTCTCATGGAAAGCTTTAACCCAGAAGGGGGTTCCTCTCAGGAGGCTTTTAGCAGCTGGTGGAAAGCATCCCAGCTACTGGAAAGCATCCATCACGTCAGGGCATCCTGGCACCCAGAAAAGCACTGACTGCACCGGCAAGGTTTAAGTCCCTTAACTCTCACCTAGTAGTTGCACCGGCAGAATAACCTCCACACCTGAATCGTATGAACTCTAATAACGAGCTCCAAAAGATGGCAATTACATTCAGCTGTGATTAGGAATCACCTTAAGATTGGAATCACCTGATGCTTTTCATGCACAGAGTTAAAGTAGAAAAACAGTAGCGTGACTGTGGAAGGTGCAAATATTTCCACTGAAATGCATCTGCTCCTCCTAATCTGGGAATTTCAGCTAACAGCTGGATTTGCCTTTTTGTCATCTTAATAATTTTTCACCTCCCATCTCTGTACAACAGGATGACCACAAACCACCGCTAACATACAAAAAGGCAGCTCAAGATTAACAGTGATTTTAAATGCACTTTTCCAGAAGCAACCCAAAGCCATGGCAGAGATGTTTAGAGCAATCATCACACTCATACTGAGGCATGCACCTGTGTAGCCTCACATATTATACCAATTTTCCCAGCTTCAGCTGAGAATAGCAGAGCTTGTCTCGGGTATGAGGGGGGACAGGAGGATGTGTGTCAGGTAGAGCTGTACCTGCACACATATTAGAGGGGCTGAGAGGGGACTTGTGCTACAGGACCCCTTTCAGCCCACAGCAGCTCTATTTTATATTCCAGCCCAGAATAAACTCTAGGTCAGTGGTCTAAACATGAAAGTTGCTGAGGATCTTCCCCTAGAATCTCAGTGGCAGAAAAGCCCTTGCTGAAACATGATGACTGCAAACCCCTATCAGCACACCACGGTGCTTTTATTTTCTCACTGGCAGTGTCCCATTCTGACAGCACATGCTGGAATTCAATCGAGCGTGTATAGGCTTTCTATTGAAACACTGCAATTATTCCATCAGTTTATTTTTGTTTCATACACCCACCCCCTCAAATAAAAAATTACCCCACCAGCAAAGCACAATTTTTTAAGTCCATGACTGAACTATTGTGCTACAAACATATACTGAGTAAAAAAAAAAAATCCAAACAAACAAAAAGACCCAAATAAAACCAAACAAAAATATGAAAAAACAACCCTGAAGGTTAAAATAAATAAACAAAGTTGTCTTTGACCTGGAGACTGGCCCACACTGCAAATAAATGTATTACCACTTAGCCACATATATATGCCACATTAACAGAAATAAAAGGAATCCTCAAGATAGGGCAACATATTTGTATTTTATATTACTACCACTGTGCACTTATAAACTGCATTGGTTTCAAGGTGTTCTGGATTTGTGACAATACGGCCTAATCTTGTAGGCTCATGTCACTGCCAGTTGTTTCATCCAGAAACTCAAGTCCTGTGCATGTGAAGTGCACGCTTTGTATGAAGAGACTAAAAAGGATGATGCTGGAAAGGATTAACAGTTTAGAAAATACCAAGACAAGAGGTTAAAATGTCTACAAAGATATTTTGAGGTAGGGAGTTGTTTCAAGCGGTCCAGTTTTATTTGGAGCTTGTAAATATCATGGCATATCCCACACCATGTCCTCCTCCCTCCTCTCCTCTTTGGGCACTTCACATTTTCTTACCCAAAAATGCAGTAGTAACTTCTTGCAACAAAGTTGACTAAGAAGCAAATCACTGTATAAATCTTTCAAAACATGTTTAAATATAGCTTAGTAGATCGGGAATGTTGGGCAGAAACTGCTGAAAGCACTCATACTGGTAAAACTGAAATGCGACATGATCTCAACGTATTCAAACATTCAATTATATGAAACGTTTTTCCAGGGTAATATCAGATTTAAGACTGAAGTGAAGTAAATGTGATTGGACTGTTTTGGAATCTTCCTAAGACAAATGACTGAAAGATCAAGGTGTTTTATTTCCTATTTGGATCAATGATCAATAAGTCTTCTATATGAGAATCACACATTTTGAATAGAAAACACACTTTTTTAATAAGTGCAAGTTAGACTGAATAAAATTACTATGTTTGGAGAGCAAAGCTCACTATTTTTTAAGCCATTGCAATCTATGTAATTATGAAGTAACTTGAATAAGGCATCTTACATTGGTCCTAAATTTTTTCCTCAAGTAAAACACTCATTGATTCCAACATGAGTGTTGCCTGAGTAATAGAGTTCCCTGTCAAACTGTTAAAATCAGCTAACTTCTAAAAGCCTGCAAATTGATGGAATAACGTGATTATACTAAAGGTATGTATTTAATATGGAAAAAAAGAATTCAAGTTACCAGGCAAAGCCTTTTCACATTTCCCATTTACAATAAAACAAGGCAGTAATAAGTAAATATTTTTAGGGGGTTTATAACTCTGTGCCTGATCATGAAGACACTTCAGCTTGTGATTTTATTTATGTATGTCATGCTAGTGAATCAGTACTCTCATGTCACAAGCATTTGAGGTTTAGCATCTAGGACAATAGAAATAGGAATAAACTGGCTTTAAATATTCCACTAGCAAAACAAGACTGCTTTTTGCTGTGGATTGCACTGTCAGAGTTCTTTTGGAATTTTGTGTTTAAAAGTTTGTGAGTGATGATATACATTCTCTTTGTTTTGAGTGAATAAGCCCTTTGTCAACATAACATAGCACAGTTAGATTTTAAAAAGGTTCTCATAGAAAGCCAGAATTCCTTCACAAAAAAAGCAACATCAGACAAACGAAAAATACCGACACACACCTTTTTCTGATTTTTTTAACATGAAGTATTAAAAGCTTGATTCTAATAAGAATATTAAGTAAATAAATGTTAGCTCTACTCAGTGCTATTAACATAGTTGAAATAGTAGTTTATAAATTTTTGAGAGCATCAGCATCATGATATGGTTGTCATAGAAACTGCAACAATATGTCATTTCAATTAATTTTACATGCAGTGATGCTGAGGTCCGTGCAACAATTCTTTTATGAAGTTCTAGAAGTAAATCTTGAATAGCAGGAATAAAAACATTAATAGGTAATGGTACCCTTAAATTATTATTTAATTAACTAAACAGGGAGAAATTCAAATTATTCTAAAATAATGACTGTGCTGGAGGAATTACTTAAGCAGACTTTGACTTCAAAACACCAAAATTAAAAGACGAAAGCTACGGAAATGTTCAAACTCTAAGTGAAAAAAGTATCTTTTCCCAAATGGAGCAGATTTGGAAAAAAAAAAAAAAAGAACATAAAAAAAGATTTATTCCTGTCTACAAAATATAAAACATGAAATAGTTTTGAATCATCAATGTTCCTTTTGTGCGTGCAAAAAGGAAAAAGTCAAATGTTACAAATCCAGGACCATAATATAAGATTTTTAAAAAAGCTTTAAAGGTAGGAAATGTAACATGAATAGATTTATTTTTCCTGTATAATGCAGCTACTGTGTGTTATGAATGCTACCTTAAGTAAATCACTGCCAGACACACTCAACTGACATTAATGACTTGATTATTAGAACAGAAAAGCTAACCAAAATAAAGGCAGTGTTTCTAAAAAAATAATAATTGTATTGTAGGAGGGTGAGTTTTTTATTTATTATTTTTGATGTTATGTATGAACACATACTCCTGTTTTCTTATTGCATATGTATGATACAATACTTGACCTGATAGTTTATATATGAAAGAAAATACTGAGCAGATCGTAATGAGAGAAAAATGTAGATTTTCAACACATTTTATATAGCAATCAATAATTCCATAGTATATTTTGCTTAAATTTACTGAGTTGCCATACAGACTAGAATGTGCAAGACCTTTCAAACTGAGGTGTGAAACAAGCTGTTTGTAAGTAAATAAAAACTACTGATATTACAAAAAAAAAAAAAAAAAAAAAGAAAAAGAAGTTAAAAGGAAAATAGAAGAAAGCCCCCAGCCTCTGGAAGCTATCTGCAGCAAGAAAGGAGAAGCATCTAGAGCTCTCCTTTCTGATAGGATTAAGGAATGCTACAAAAGAAGCATTTAAATCTCTAGTTTTCCCTGACAATTAACAATGAAAAGCAGATGTTTACAAAGCTATTTTACATGCTCGTTTATAAGATGCTAAAAGATGGTTTGTGGATGGTAAGAAGGAAGAGCTGGATAACTGCTTGTCTGGTGTATATTTAAAAGCATTTTCATTGGCTCAGTTATTGTTAATAATGAAAGAAACACTTTGTGCTGTATAGCTGTGACTATAGAAAACTGCCGTCGTAAAGTCCTCAACAAACTCTTAAGATGCAATTTACAAAGATAATAATAACACAGAATTATTTCACTTCTCTGAATGCTACACATTTGCATACCAGGACTGTGTACAATATACTCATAATGCACATTCATAACAACAAGGACTTCTTAACATTGCAACAGCACAAGATCTGTGCATTAAAAATCTACAGTTCCAAGTTTTCCTTTTTGGTGGGAAAACATTTGTATAAACCAGATGCTCTGCATCTACTCAGAGAAAGCTCACGTTCAGCTCTACACCTTTATTGAATGGGACCATATAAAGAAAATTAGAAAACACTCTAAGGTAGCAGCAATATTAATAAATTCCCCCTCACAGAGAAACATGTCCAATTAAGTTTTCACACAAATTTGAGCAGAAGTCTGGTCTATAACTGTGAGTCAGGAGATGTGGGTTCTATTCCTGGCTGTGCTACAAACCTACAGAGTGTTTCTGAACAAGTCACTTACACCAAGTCACTTGAGTAGAAAAATGCTAAGAATGCCTGTCTCAATTTAGACAGATCCATATCTGCTTCTATCTGCTTCGATGTGTGTGAATGTGGACATAAGTCTCTAAAAACCTGGGGCCTACCCTTCTTGGACTTTGCATCTTATCCTATTTCTCTACCTGGAGGGAGCCTGTTGGGGACTTAATTCATTAAAGACTCCTCACATACCAATTATATTTATGCATAACAAGATTCCCATTAAAAGACCCAGCCCCGCTTGTTTCACGCTCACATTTCACTTCACGCATTTGTAGGAGTCCCATTTACTCTAATAGAATTATTCACTCTGTATAATTTTGGGCATCTAAACTTCTGCAGTATCAGAAACTAAGTTAATGGAATAGATAATGTGTAGAAATACTCTTAGTTAGTAATGAGCTTCAGTCTTCACATTTAAAATCTTGCATCACATTCGATAGGAGGATTTTTAAGTATTGCTATTACAGTGTCCTGGTACAAGTAAGACAATGCATAGCTGACTTGACATTAAAATTTTTTGAAATCTTGGCGTATCTACATTTTCAAAATACACAAAACTCTCTTTGCAAAGTGTAAACTAATTTCAAAATCTGCAGTTCCAATCATAAAAGGCACTCATAAATCACCTGTGTGTCGCCACCATCCAAGCTTCTTTTGGTTTCTGCCTCAGCCACTTAATAAATTCTAATTTTTGTTAATGCTTATGTTATTCCTACTACTTCTCCAGTTGTGAATGAACATATTACACTAAAGTTCAAAAATATTTAATTCATATTAGTTGGCTAGATTTCATTTCCTCAACGGACTCTTCCACAACTCAGACTTCCCATCTCCAGGACACTCTCTTGGACTAAAATTGTGCTACATGCATAATGATATGCAAAGTAGGTCAAGTTTCCAACATGCAGCTACAGCCATCCTTAACTTCACCCAAATGGATACTGCTCACATGGTGAAAACTAAACATGCATAGAAATGTTTACAGAATTTAGGCTGAAAGTAGCAAACAGTCTTCCTGCCTTAGATGGATTTTTACCATAACACAAATTATTTACACAGAAATCTAACAGCAAGAGATAATTGAAAATATTTTGTCTACCTTTCAACAAAATACCATGGGGAAAATACCTTCCCAGCAGCTGTTATTGGTAGGGCAGAAGGGGACAAAAGAAGAAAACAGCTTCTCCCTGAGTCAGTAACAGCCTGCACTGGAGCTGCACTATTGCCAAGTACCAAAGCAGCTAATACAATGCAGCTCACAACTGCCCACTTTTTCTTGTACCACATTCCCCAGCTCTGAAACACAAAAGGTATCCTCCCATCTCCCTCCCCTCCTTCCCACAGAAATTACACTCCTGGCTGGGTCCTAGACTTCTGGCCTGCCACAACCACAGAGGAGGGAACACAATTTGCCTCTGTCTCAGTATTTTGCCGTTATTTTAATTTGATGGCATTTTAATAATACAGAATGGTTAGACTCCTCAGACTGCCATCTGAAATGTTGGTGATTAAGGGTTCTGTTCTGAGAAGGTTCTTTCCTTTTTTTTTATTTTTTATTTTAAAATTTTCTTATTTTCTGGTTTGAACATTTCTTTCAATTAGCTTTCTGATTTAAGCAATAGAAAGGTTAGCATTATAGGGTTGGGGTTTCTCTTAAATTAACTTAGGAAATGTTTATGGTGTTTATCAAAGGAGCCCATGTTCCTGGAAGTTGGAATTAAAAGGAAAAACATGTTAAGAAAAAAAAGAGCACTTTAGAATCAATATGGTCACACACACCCCAGATCCCCAACTCATATAGTCAGCAAGTAACCATTTCGTTAGTATGGCAATTTTCCACTTAAGCACTGAAACCTCAACCTCGATGGCAAAGCAGTATTCAGGGCACCATAGCTTCTGCCTTTGCTTTTCTTGTCCTTTCTGCAACCTACAGTTGCAAAGGACATTTGTAATGTTATGTTTTTTTAATGTACAAAAGAAAGGAGAGCTGAGTGTGGAATTAGCAATGTATTGGATTTGAATGCACACTTTTATCACAGCCACACGTGACTAACTTTTTATAGAACATCCTCCACAGTCGTGTTCAGCACAGGGAGCAATTCCTGAAATACAGCACTAAATTCTCTGACACACTTCCTAAGGTTCTGGGTCAAAGGAAGAGAAACAGGGATTTGTCAAGGTCTATTTAATGAGTCTGAGAAATGAAAACACAAAAATCTGTGGTTTAAATGTAGTACACTATACCAAATCTTTTTTTTCAATTTGAAAAAACTCATCTCTCTCCTATACAGTATTTGGCACACTTGTTTTTCAAGAGTGAGATTCAAACTTTTCAAAGCCTTTACATAAGGAACTTGCTTCTTTTTGCTCAAAAAATTAATGAATGATACAAATCCTTTGATTTAGAGAGAAGCTTTATTTTGTGGAGAATATTAAGAGATTTTACTGTTGATATTTCCACATTAATATACATTATTTATCTCCACAGGGTGGCGAAAAAGAGAAAATTGCAAAGACTTACTGGGTGGCAGGAAGTGGGATTCACTATAATCAACAGCAGCAGGGGACTCTTTGAGGTTGTGTTGCAAGATATATTCAAGATTTTAGCAGAAAGAAAATAATTGCATTTAATATTGTGCTGGTGGGAAATAACATATGTTCAATCTTTTCCAGCTTTTACACTTACATTTAGATTTAGACTCTTGCCCTTTCGATGCAGAGATACTACTCCTTAAAATCTGGATTTATTTTTTTTTATTCTTATTTTTAACCACACTTATGCAGAGAATATCCTGTTATTAGCCAGCTAGATTTTTATGCTACTTGCAAATTTTACTTCAAAAATTTACTAAGGTTTCATGAACATACTCAGTGGATTAAATAAATAGCTCTATGTTCAATAAGCAAGCTATTGCCAAAACACAGTAATGTTTCCAGCATTATTTTACTTTAGATACTTTTTTTAATGTAAAACCCAAAGATTATATATTTTCTCTGATGTTTGCTTAAAATTTCTTTTTCGTTCAAATCACTACATTTCTTAGAAATTCAGAACTTCTTTAAAATGGATGTAGCTCTGTGTAAAGAGTAACTAATAAGTTGATGAAATATTTGCAGTTAGCTAAATCAAAAAAGCTGACAGTCATATAAAGGTTTTCCACACTTAAAGGGATTAAAAATTTGTGCATATGATAATTGAGCTTCAGTCTTAGTTTATAGCTCATAAAAGTTCAGGAAATTAAAAGTAGCTGTCTAGTATAAGCTAACTGTGCAGAATTTCCTTATAATCAAATACATACACGCATACATACAGAGAGGTACCACCATAGCACATGTCAATATTGCCCTGGTTTGAAGTAGAAGAGAAACTAGCACTGGAGAAGTCCGTCCCATTCTCCCACCTTAAAAAAGACCTAGAAAAAATTAATTTAGGCTAGATACCACTATTGTAGAGACTAAGGCAAGTGAGATGAATTCCAATTTGCACAGTAATTGCAACTCTTGTCTAGGCTTACTCTTCACCTCCAGTCATTCCCTGCTTTGTGCTGCTGCAGAAAGGGTATCTTGGAGCAGATCATCATCTGTGCAAAGGCTAAAGGAGCAGTCAGCATTTAGGCCAATAGCATCAGCCTATTCCTTCCCCATGAATTTAGTTGCACACTTCTGGAAACCATATGAAATTATTTTTCAGTGAAAATCTGTTAAATCCGTTACTTTTTCTTCATAACCCTATTGCTTTATTGATTTTCTCTGTAAATGCAAATGGAATTACATATATGTATGTGTAAAAACACATAATGGGTTTCTGGAATATTAAAGATGCTAGACCTGGACTTTATATTGACAGGGGCTTACAGGTGGCTACCAAGAGACTTAAACTGGGAGTTGTGAGTGAGAGGAGGAGGTGAGGGAGAACAATCTTCCATTCAAGAACAGTCTTCTTAAAAGTCATGTCAAGCCTAACAGGCTGGTTCATTGGTTAAATGTAATAAATATATATACATGTACTTCACAAGCTGCAATTCCACAGTTACTTTACCTGGCTTAATGACGGGCATGTACTTTTTTTTACTTTAAAAAAAAAATATTTACTTTCCTTGCTCCACCCTCACGGCCAGCAGTAACACTACATGGCTCCATGCTCTGTCAGCTGCAGGAACTGCTGTGGTTTTGGGGGACAAGGAGAGGACTCCTGTTGTGATTCGGAGAAGTACAACTACACAAAAAGTAGTGCTGGCCCCAGAGGGAACAGGGGCAGGGAATGGGTGCTGGTGTGGAGATCAGCTCAGAGAAAAGGTGGAACTGCAGCCTGCGGGTGGGATCCGATGGCAGCTCAAACCTACAAAGAATTTGGGTGATCAGAGCCTCCTCTGCCGACCAAGGCTTTCCATTCCTTCCCTTGCCTCAGCACTAACACTCACTCACGTGTGCAGGAGCCAGCCCAGGGAGGCTGCTCGTCTGGAAGCTAACCCCACCAAAGAGAAGGGGAAAAAAAAAAGAACAACGAAACAAAAAAACTTTTCAGCCAGATCTGCTGCAAGGAGCAATTCACAGAAGGATCAGACAAGAGGCAGTGCCAGCACAGCACAGAAGGTGGAAACACAGAGCCAGAGCCAATAGAGGAGAGGACAAGGCAGCCCAAACTTAGATCAACTCCAGCTGTGATGGACCCAGAGCTGGAGCCAGCCTGACCACTTAGAAGCTTCCTAAAACCTCTGCGCTTTCTCTAAAAACACTGAGATAGAATAAGTATACAGAGTTTAAATTACCATGATACCAGAGAAATAAAATCAGGATTCTTACTTAAACACTGAACAGGTCAAGAAGCAAGAAAAAGCCCTCATGGTCTTGAAGATATCTAGCAGAGTTTCCATAGGGTGCAACAGGCCAGGAAAAATCCTTTCTGAGCTACACAGATGATACTTGTGAGTAAATTTCTCCTTTTTAAGCCTTCATTGTGTAGATGAGAAGATAAGGTAGAGACTTTGAGAAGGATTGAAAAAGACTAAAACCAACAAGAGTAGGAGGTGGCATTTGGAAAATTATTAGTGTGGAAGACAGCACGTTTTTTCTCTGTACAAATATCTAAATTCCACCATCCCACACCCTTAAAACATGAATATTTTCTTACTTGAGGATATGTCAGTTTTTAGAACAAGCAGATTTATCTGGCTAACATTTGTAAGGGCAACTACATATACATGGTGAAGTGCTGGAAAACTGAATCTATAAGAAAGGAGAAAAATACTTAGGAGACAAGAAGTCCAGAACAAAAAATTTCTAATATTACACTCAGACTGTAAATAAAGCAAAAACTCTAATATATTGACTACAGTAACAGCAGCAAGAAAAAAAGTCTTTGTAAAATATCGATTTGGAAATTGCAGACAAAAGCTGCAGGGAAGCTACAAAGTATTGGTGTGTTAATTCCTAAAAGAGAATAGGCTATTAGGAAGCAAATAAATAAACAGATATTAATTAGTAGATTTAGCTTTCCCATTGAAGATTGCACTAGTTGGAAGAAAGATAAAATCTGTCACTGATCTTGGGGAAAATACCTTAAAAAATTTAGGAAAGTTTATATTGACCATATACTTGCCAAAAAAGGCCCAGAAGGAAGAATTCTAGCAGACAACAAGGTGACACATGAACTGTTCCCAGATATACAATGATTAGCAGGCAGGTCTTTGAATGTAACTAGGATAAATCAATTTACACATACTTTTGTGCTCCCACTCGCTGTCTTCTGCTGATAATTTAGGGAATTAATATAAATTATTTGCAGACACAAAAAGAGATATCCAAAAGTAAAGTAGTGTAGTCAAGGTATGTTAAAGGTTAACACAAACACATTCTGGAGGACAGCAGTGGAGAGCAGTATGGAAAGAGTGTAAAGCATCCTTCAAGGGGAAAATGCTGCAACTCAGAGAAATCCAAAGAAGAGAAAAGCAGGCAAAAGTAATACTCATGCCATCAACACATTTTCAGATTTGGAGAATTAATGGATGACAGACTTCTAGAAATAAAAGTTTCTCAGAAATAAAAGTTTCATGTGTGATGTCCTCTGGTCCTATGTGCAGTTATTGAGAAGAAGGAAGGTAAGGAACTTGATTTCAAAGTTTTATTTACTGGCCTGCCTTGGCTGAGATAATAAAAGCAACGATTGGTTAATCCAATTTGGATGTGTATTGATTTGTTGTTGTTAGCACCATGGCTCTGCTGTACTTTCTGTGTCCTTGAGCAAGAAGGAAGAGACCTGGGAAGGGAGAAATGCGTGGCATGGGGAAGAACAGGATGGCATCCCTGAGGCTGGGAAAATGTAACATGGGCTTTTACATTTTTACATTTACAGTTGCAAAAACACCTGTAAATGCCATGTCTTTCTGCTCAGCTTTGTTTATACACATTTGGTAGCAGAACTCAAAACTGAGTTTTTGTTAGTCAAGCAGATCAAGTCAGTGGAGCTCAAATTGCCTGTAGGAGCACAGCTCAAGGATTCAACCACCCTTAGTGGATGGACCTAATTAGATCCAACATCTGATTCATTAGATTCAACATATTTCTTTATGGAATTTGTCAGAAATAAGGCATTTTTAAACTGTTATCAAAACAAAACCCCCCCAAAAAAACCAAATCAAAATATAATGAAGCAGAAGTTTCTTCTTAACAGTAGACATATGAATAAGAATATAAGGACAACAGAATATCTTTCCCATGTGCATTAGTTTAATCTAGAAACTACAACTCTTGTCTAAGCCAGTCTCCAGAGAGTGGAGTGCCCAGATTTTGACCAATATTCTCTTTAATCAGTATGTGTCAATGTACAACTGTGTACCTTTGGGGCAGCCAGGAACTGCTGTCGTCAGAGCAGATGATGCAGGCAGTGTTTGGCAATTATCCCATGCTGTGTGCCACAGGGCTGTTCAATCCAGCATGCTTCCTCACAGCCCTGCCATCACAACAAATTATGATATAAACAGAGAACTTTACAATAATACAAATATGAACTAACCACCTTAATTGACTAGAGCACATAGAGTATTCCAAAGCAGTAACTCATTTCTTACCTTAAAAGGTTATTACAAGTGGGCAGGAATCACTGGTCTCCTTTTGTAATGAGTTCATGATATCAAACATCCTCTTTATTAAATGGTGATCACTGGGAAAATTCATGGGCAATCAGTGATCTTTTAAAATCTGCTAGATTGTCACTCATCTCCCATAGTACCTTAAGAAATATGGTCCTTGCCTGATTAGATGTTTTGGTATCATAAAAAGGGAATAATAAAACCACTCCAAAACACAGTGAATTTCAGATCTGCAAATGCATATCAGTACCGCAAATAAAAATTGCCTTTTTTTTTAACTGCCTTATTTTGGTATTATAAAAGCTTTAAAGTAGTTAACCAACATGCCAGGACCCTAGAAACTAAGGCTGTCTTTTTTTTTTTTCTTTTTTAATTTTATTTTTAAACAGACTGAAGCCATCTCAATTCACCCAAAATCTTAGCTCTCCTGTGGGAAGACAGATAAAAGGTTAAATCCTTAGAGAACAAAGAGAAATTCAAAGAAATTCCTCCATCCTAAATTATCACCAGGATTACAAATCAACTAATTACAATGCAAGTATATGAACTGGGCTGCTTATTTAAATCTGCTCTACACTGAAGGGGTTTTTTTATCCATAATGTCTGGACTAGAACCTGTTTGCTTGCACAATGATTAAAAGTACCTGCAAGTGTACATACACTCTGCATGATTCTCAGGAATTAGATATGAATATTTGAAATTAAGAATTCTTAATTAAATTATAAATAGTTACATACTGTATTTTGGTGTCTTTCTTAAAATTTTAAATATACAGTACTTACCTATTTACACATTGAAAAGTTGTACTTTAAAATGGAAACAGTTATGGTTCCAATCTGCTACTCATAACATACAAAAATAACAGATATACATAACTCCAGTAGGCACTGTAATTTATTATTTTAGCCTTTACCAAGAAAAACATTTTCAAGCAACTTTTTTGACCAGAAGTTTATGAACTAAAGTTGGAAAGGTGGTTCTATAGGCCAAGTAAACAATTTTACTATCAATGACTTTATCCCTTGCTTCCAAGTCTCTGTTGCACACAGAGACTTCATTAAAGCAGATTGCAAAAAAAAAAAAAAGTGCAACAATATTTGCCTTTCATGTTGAAATTTTAATTTACTTCAGTATGTTATCACACACTTCCAAATAAGTAACCTTAGATTTAGAATCTCTTATTTTTTTTCACCACCACCATGACTTTAAAAATAATTGTTATTTTAAAATGATAAATATAATTCATTGATAAAAAATTAATTACATTGTTATCCAAAAACAACAAAGCCACCATCCAAGATAAAAATAGCCATTGTCTGCATTTTAATTTCATTACATATATTGTAATAACAAAAGATTGTTATCTCTTTCCAATTGCTCAACTGCTCAACAGTCAGAATTCATTTTTATCAGCCCAACAAAATAAATTCAGTCACTTTTAGCTGTGATACAAAATGGCCAAAGAATAGAAAACCCAACTCACAACTGCATTCCATTCTACCAGGCACTACTCATAGACAGAAGATACACAGTAAAAGGCAGATTCTGTCCTGGAAAGTCCAAAGTTTAACAGACAACAGAAACAGAAGGTGTGAGGAAAGGATGTAATGCCTAAATAAAGGTGTGGAATGTGGGGAAAAGAGAAGGTAAGAAAATAGCTATAAGGTCACAGCCATTATATAACACACACATACATTTGCATTCCTACAGATATATACATTTATAGATATAGATATGATATAGATATCCATTGATATGCATGAAGACATGGGAAGACAAATACATACACAGAAGATACACATTGATGATTTTACTTCCTGAAGAAATCCAAACATTTTGAAAAAACAGAAAAACACCTTGCTTGACCATACTCTTTACCTGTTAATGAGCTGCTAATTAAGACTTAGCAAAATGCATGGTCATAAATTTTACTGTAGACTTTCTTCACCAAGGAAAACCTTTGTCCAGCAGATTTCCAATCATACAAACTAAATATCTTTGTTCTATCTGAATAATAGATATATCTTTTTGTATGTCTTAACATTTATAATCAGAAAGCAAAAATAATTCACAGCTTTCTAGCAGAAGTGAAATTAGTGCCTGTTATAAGTGAAGCTAATAGGAGCCAGCACAATAACAAAAAAAAAAATTGGTTTCTTTGTGGTCTTTCTGACTCATCTCTTTCTACACCAGACTGTGCAGTGCTCTCTTTCATTGGCTGTTCCTCTAATCCTAATCCTTGCCTCCATGACAGAAGACCTGAGTTTTGTGGCAGTCAAAGCAAAACTGCTCAGTAGTACAAGATGTATGCTCAGACAAGGTCAAAACAGTCATGGAAACAGGGAAATCAAAGCCCACTCCAAGGTCCAGCACCACCCTTCAACATGACTTCAAAGCCCCCTGCTTGCCTTGGTGTTGCTATCTTTGAGCAACATTTCTGTCCCACTTCAAACACACACAGGTATCACCATCACAGCCACCAAGCTGCTGCTGAGGCCACAAAGTGATAGTTTGGAATAAAGGCAACACTCTTTAGCAGAGATGCTAAACAAGATAAATGATGCATTCTGCTGAGCTCCACAGAGATGTGCTAGTGCCATGAAAACCCTGAAAGAATCCTGCACCTGCTTAAATTCAGAACAATCTTCCAACAAAAGGTAAGATTTTATTTTAGGTGTAACCTACCCTTTTTTTTCCTGCTATATTTCTGCAAGCACACTTGCCTACCATTTTACTTTAACTATCACCAAATGATATGTTTTGTTGTTTTGCCCAGCAGAGATTTTGTCATTCTTATTGTTGCCCAAGGACACCAGTCAGAATAATAAACAGCTCCAAATAAATTCCCCTTACACAGCCTTGGATGTGCTAAAAACTTACCTGCTAAAGTCTGATCACATATGTATTGTGTTCAAATTTTGTCAGTCCTTAAAACAGAGAGTTTTGATTTATCCTGACAGAAACATGAGGAAATACAGATTTAAAACTTTATTTAAAAAAAAAAACACCTAAAAGACACATCACTTAAACACAGAACTAAATGTTGTATTTCACAGTGGCAGTCAAAGAAAACACTCTGAATGCTCATTTAAAACAGAAAGTATATATGAAATATATACATGAAATATAATGCATAGACTTGTCAAACAGAAGGAATATTATAACAGCCGATCCAGGGCTGTCCCTTTTTTACTTTCAATAGTCCACAGTTCTCCTGATTTGCATTAACAAGACTGCTGCCACTGGTCTCTTTGCATTTGACATGAAAATTAGGACTAATTTTAGGAATATTATAAACATCCTTCTAGAAGTGTATCACAGGTTTTTATTCAATATGCAAAACCTTTTTCTCCTGAATACCAAGGAGAAAACAGACATTCATTATCTAAGTTTCTCTTTAAAAGTATTATTACCCACATTTCTCAGTTTTAGGACAGCTGGCCATCAGTAGGGAACAAAGGGCTGAAATTGTTAAAATAATTGACAAGACACTGTGCAGAGTCCCAAAGGCTTTCTGGAATGGGTGTCTCCTAAATCAAATATTAGAGCATTTCTCTGAGTTTATAATATGTATGATATAGACCAATGGTTTGTTCATTACAGTAATTTTCATTCTCTTCTGTTTTCAAGTTCCTCTTTTCTTTTTGGTATGTATTTGTGTCTATTATCTTTCTTTTAATAGAGAATATATATTAAGGGCTTTCCAAGAAACACTTTATGGTAAGAGGTTGTCCAATAAACACTGTTTTAAATGTCCCAGAATAAGTTACACAGCTCACAAAGCACCCAAATAAATGGTTATTGCATTGAAGCATTCAGCACCCCTAACACTGTCCACAGCAAACCAAAGTTGTTTGAACAGTTGAAAATGCAGAGAGCAGCCTGTATTGGTCCATTTCAAACACAACTGCTTAAGCAGCATGTCTTCACTGTGGTTCCCAGACTCACTAAGCAGAGATTCCTGGAAGACATCACTTTTTTGGAAGAGCAGCATTGCCCATTATGAAATGTTTTTCAAATCCCGTCATTTAGTGGAGCCATATTGTACTTTTAAAGCTAACTACATGCACCTTTCAAAAATATTAAAACATGTCTTGTAAGAGCCCACTGAGTTCTGCCAATAAACCATAGCTGTGTCTACACGTGCTGTACCTACAGAGAAACAGAGATACCAAACAAGGACTTGATTTACCCCACACACAAAAACCATCATAACTCTGACCTCTTAACTCCCTATGCCTTAACCACTTGACCAACACAGACACCCCCATACACTCCTTACTAATTATTTCCTAAGAAATAAATGTAGCATAGTTGTAAAACTATAGCATAGACTAGATATAAATATTCAGCTGCTTGTACTTGCAGATATAAACAGTACACACGGCTCATAATCCACCTGCAGTTTTCAGAAGGTTTTGATATCAAGGCTGTTCAAACACATCCTCTAAAATGTTGAGTCTATAATCCCTCAATATGTGTCAGATAAAGGATTTCTTATTGATTTGAGGTCAGGATTTCAGCATAATGAAACTCATGCAAACTTAAGGCTTTTTATGTTGTTTCTTTTCCTTTGTCTGGCTACTCCCTTTCCACTTTTAAACACGCAATCTGTGATCCACGAGACTTAGGAAAAAATCCAAAACTGTTTTCCTTGTAATTCAGTACATCCAGATAAAACCATGCTAGAAGGTTATTATTGATGCCTTGTTTGCTCACACTATACTCACAATCTATTATATGTAATCCCTGGATATTCTGAAGAATCATTGCTAGAATTAAAGAACCTTTGTTTGAACTTAAAGTGTTGGTGAGTGAAAGGCATCTGTTAATAGAAGACAAGCTTGGAAAAAAACTGCAGAAAACTGTATTTCCTTACTGCTACCAGTTTTGCAAACTAGCCATAAAAACAGCATCCAGCCTCAACAAATTGGTTCAGGTGCCTAAGGTTAATATTCACAGTGTTTTCCTGGGACATATCTTGCCCTCCTTAACACATCCAGTGTTGCATCATTAACTCATTAAGTTTATTTAAAAACCCATCTCCCTATTTGCGTGATAGGCTGCAGCTAACAGTCTGTTTTGTAAACTGAGCAAGTTTATTCTTGGTCTGTGTTCATGCAATGCTGAAGATTTGTCTACATACAAAAGTTATGCTTAATTACACTGATTTAATTTAATCAGCTCAAGCCCTATACTGTGATGAGATCATAAGGTTGCTTTCTATATGTGAAGTTCCTCACTGGGGAAGATGGACACGACCCTTCTACACTACTAAATTTGCATCCACGTGCAGGCTACACCTGTACAATTGCTTAAATAAAACATCATGTGCACAATTTATACTGCTCTAGAACCTGTGTTTCAAACCTGAGACACATCTGTGAGTATATGGCCCTTAGAAATCTTGGTAAGAGATTGTACCAGGAATTAAAATACTCTCTTTTTTTGATGTGTATTATTTGAGAGCTGATGCAAAGTTTCACATGTAATAGCCAGTTTCTGGTCTGAGTTCTGGCAGAACCAACTTTCTGAGCTTCTGTGGCATCCCAATAGTTGAGAAAGTGTTGCAGTTTTCACTGTGTACAATCCCTAACTTTAAATAGCATTCAGGATGCATTTCTATTTATTTCTTAGTAAACTGAAAAACTGAAGTTGCAAAGTCACCTGAGCTGACATAACCTAGTAAATATTTGAAATTTTAAAAAGTGCTGAAAATATTTCAGAATTTTTTTCAACTTAGGATGAGATTCTTTTCAGTAGATTGCAAAATGAAATGGCTCTTTATTACATGGTAGCACTGAACTATAAAACAATGCGAAAAATCAATATTCTTAAATTTTATTAATGGAAATACCTAATAAGAATCTTACTCATTGATGACATTGCTATTTTTATAATTGAGCAGGTATCTCTATTCTAGGGCAGTAGGAACAGAGGAAAAATAACATTAAAATATTACAAGTCCCTAGAATATGTAGCTTTAATAATGGACTTTCAACAGATAGGTTTTAATAAACAGATTGCTCTGTAAGCAGTGGAAATGTTCATAGTGTGGCTACCCTGTGACTTGTGCTGCAAAGCAATCCTCCACTTCAATACTATAAAAGCATTATTAACTCCATGGACATGATGATAGAAACATTTTAAATGCTAGCAGACTGTAAAAGCAGTATGTGATAGACTCTTGGATTACTGGGGACAAGGTTATGGAACACCCTAATACAGGTTTTCAGTGCTCAATAAATAATATAATTTGCATGTGGAAACTTTTAGGTATAATATTTTTTCCTCACAGCATTCCTGTAGATTCATAGAGACAAAAACACAACAAAAAGAGTTTTATGTATATATGCAAATCACAGACTGCATGAAAAAGACTATGTGCTTTTACTCATGTATTATATAAAGATTATAGATGCATATTCTCTTATGAACTTAATATCTTATGAAATTCAGTGTAAGATAATGAAAATACAGATGTAGTGCTTAGACTTTTCACTTAAATTACTGTTATGTAAAGCAAAAATAGTCTGAAATGGCCAAACCTGTCTACAACAGACACAGCTTTTTTAGCTAGATAGATGAAAGATACACACAGCCCAAAAACCTTCATGTTATAAATCACTCCAGAAATAATGATGGATTTATAGCTCCCTCTCAATAGTGCAGACAAGCACTACTCTGATCCAAACCCCTGGGATCAGGAAGGTGGCCTGACACACCCTCACTTCAGACCCTTTGGATCCACCCAAGCATCAGCACTGAAAGTTATTAGCCAGGCATAAAGCATTTGGAACTGCAGCATATTTACTATTGTTCAGATCTGAAATGTTGGTTTCAATATTTGGTGACTTTCTAAAGTTTTATTGAGGAACATTTGTTGGTTACTAAATCACTCCCCAGCCAGTTGCTCTAGAGAACAACACAGGACTCTCTTGAAGGCTTGGGTGGCCCAGCAGTCTGTGGCTGCTCTCGGACTTCCCTTCCTAGATATATTTACCTTACTCCTACCATTTCATATGGAATTATTTGTTGGTTTCAGTGCCATTCCTTCCTCTGAGGCTGCACTTTCATCTCACTGAATTTTTATCTTTTAGATTCATTTTGCCTCTTCAAGGGGTAAAGAAATTGAGGAAATTATTCCAAATGGAATTTCCTACGTTTCCATCTCCTTGTGATTAGCAGGCACACTCTGAAAAGCACAATGATGGATTCCTTTGTATCATGATTTCTCTGCAGATCTCACAAATAAGCAACAAAAAATTCTCAGCTAATACGGGATTTCAGCTTAGATGGTCACAAATTAACCAGAGAAGTGTGTATGTTAGTTTAAACAAATTACACACCTTTTCCATTTTTGGTCTATAGCATAAGAAATTAGATAGTTAATTTTAAATGCAAAACTTTGTACAGCGTGCAAATCATGTCTGTATGTCAAACTGAAATAACAAACCTAATGAGGAATGTTAAAAAAGCAAGACCTATTAGTTTAAAGATACATGGAAGCAGCCAAAGATGACAAACATGCATAAAATTCAAAACATGATGGAAAAAGGAACAGGCACTGAACCACATAAATCAGTGTTTTGAATTCTATTTCTCTGTGGGTATAATTGTACCTTAGTTTCTTATAATGATTTATTGAGGTAAATAGTCTGTATGGTTTAACAGCTACAGCTTCAAAGTGTCAGGCACAGACTCTCCTTTATTCATGAGGCAGCTGAGTATTGGGATGTGAATCAGCTTCTGTATTCTGGGACTTGGCAAAGTTTGTTTTTAAGGTCCTTATAAAGGATTCATGTTGATGCAGCTATTCAAATGTGAAAAACACTGTGCTGTAATGGATGAAATAGAAAAGCTTTACAGTAATTCTGGAGGAAAAAAGTAAAAACACTGAAATAAACCATTCAGAATTACCTTCAGGAAAAGAAAGGAACATCCCAGAGTTAATTTTAATACATTATATCATTAGGGGAAACACAGAAAAAAGCCAATTTCTTGATGAAGCACAAAAGTGTGATGGGATTCCAGAATTTACTTCTAAGTTAAAATAAAATAAAGTACAAGAAAGAAATGGTAGAAGTTTAAGCTGTGACATTCACATTTTGGGTTGATTGCCAAACCACACGTTCTATTGCTCTCAGACCAGGATAAACCAACCATTAACTAATCAAAAGAATCATTATCCATGAAAGCTATGATGGCATTTTAACAGTTCTTAATCTATTAATAAGAAAGAATAATTTGCAAAATAGATCCCCTCTTCTGTTTACATTCACAGGGCCATTCTTAGCAAAAATTATATGTAGGCTCCCATGGTGTAGAAACCCTATGAAAGCCATGAAAATTCACTAAGCTTCCTTACGTCCCGTGCCAAGATATTCAGCAGGAACTTTGGTCGTTGCCAAGAAACACGTGTGCCTCAGATACAGAAGCTCTGCGTGTACCGGTATTTCAACATTCCTGGAGAGAAATGTGACCCCTTGATGCATACACTGGTTTGCTGGCATGCTCACATTCCTCCCCATCTGTCAGAGTGGCATGCTGCCTTCTCACAAGGTGGGATGCCAGTTCAGGAGCACAGGTGCCAACCAAATATAGGTTCGGACTAATACTCTGCAAAATGTGGCAAATGACATTTCACCTGCAAGAGGGCCGTCCTACCTGTGGCCCATGCCAAATTAGGATTGCATGCTTCATTAGCAAAGGGGGTCATCAGCTGAAAATCACAGGCAGAACCAGAAATGCTGGCTTTCTGGATAACATCTCCTAGCTGAGAGCCTGCAGCACCGAGGTTTAATTTACAATACACCAAATTTTCCTAACATTGCAGCCATACAGCCCTTTGGAGCAAGATGCAGCAGACCATGGACAGAGATCTGTTGAATTCATCCTCCCAGACTCATTTCTGACAAATTTCAAGATTCTTAAAAAAGGCACATGAATTAACAGTGGGGGGGGGAAAGGATAAATAAAGATTAGTGTTTCCTCTAAGAGGGTTTCTAGAACCACAAAGAAAACCATCTTCATTAGGATGGTCAAAAAAAACCAAACTAAAACTAAAACTATTTTCAACCAAATTGCTCCTATAATTCTAAAATTCTTAACATCTATAAAATATTTTTATAAAGATGGACATACAATATAAAAAACTCATTAGTTTCTAGTTTGAGAATTTATGTACATGTGAAAGTCATGAACAGCCATTACACAAAAATCATTCAACGTGCAATGACAACGAGGATAACATTAAATGGTATTTCAATATCCTCAGAATGAAGTACAGTTTGAACACTTTCATTAATAAAAATATTCCCCACTATGTTAGTCTAATAAGAAAAATTAAATATTCTGTTGATCAATAAACAGAATAGCCACAAAGTAGTGTTAGTTTTGCCTCCAAATTAGCACAGCCTACTTCATTTATAAACGTGCAAAAGAAAAATGAAGCATTGCTAGTCTGAAAAAATTACCAGCTTTCAGGAAACAATTCGTTATCCTTTCTTTGGTAATTTACTATGATTTCTGTAATTTTTATTCCAGGATGTACCTGATATATCATCAACTTTAGGGGATTTTGTTAAACTGGCTATCCAAAAATGAGTCATATTATGCATAATTCTGCATTATTTAGGCTATTCAGAAGGCACACCACTGCTATTCCCAAATGGCAAACTCAGAGCTATTAATTCTTACAAGTACAAAATTTTAACTCAATACATTGAATTCTGCAATTACAATTCAATACACTAAGATGCAAAGTCCTGCCTCTGAAATGGAATAACCCCATGCAACAGTACAGGCTGGGGGCCAACTGGCTAGAAAGCCTATTTGCAGGGGAAAAAAACCTGGAGGTCCCTGTGGACAAACTGAGCATGAGCCAGCAGCGTGCCCTGGCAGCAAAGGCAGCCAACAGCATCCCAGGCTGTTTTAAGAGAAGCACTGCCGGCAGGTTGAGGGACCTGGTAATTTCCCTCTTCCTGGCATTTGAGAGACTGCATCAGGAGCAATGGTCCAGCTCTGGTCTTCCCAGGACAAGACAGATACTGAAACAGTGAAGCAAGACAACTGGGAGGCTGCAGTGTGATATACAAGACAGAAAAGAAGCTGAGAGAGCTGGGCTTGCACAGCCTGGGGAAGAGCAGCTGAAGGTGAGAGCTTATTGCTGCCTGCAGCAGCCTAACAAGAGGGTGTAGGGAAGAGGGGACAAGGCTCCTTGCAGAGATGCACAGGGACATGACAAGAGGCAATGGCCACAAGCTGAACTATTTCAATTCAATATAAGGAAAAAAATATTACCTTCAGGGTGGTCAAACACTGGGCTAGGTTGCCAAGAAACACTGTGGCATCAGCATCCTTGGACACAGTCCAGCTTGACTGGAGATGGCCCTGTGTAACCTGCTCTAATTGGACCTGCACCGAGCAAGAGGTAGGACTGGATGGCCCCCAGGTGGTGCTTTCCCTCTACTTATTTCTGTGAAATATGTGCTAGGATTTTGTATGATACACATCCCAGTTTTAACAATGTACAGGAACACTGAATTCAGACTATCACACTCCAGGCAATCACTAAGCTATTCAGGGCCAGCAGCCAGCCTTACATTTGCTTTTCTTGTCTTTTCCTTCAAACAAAGTCTTCAGTCTTTTGTATAGAACTTATTTCTAGTAAATGAACAGCATTAGACATGGCATTTATACTACGCCTTCCCACTTTGGATCCCAAATGCTTTAGAAATGATGCATTACTTAACATAGAAACAGGCTCCTGCTATGCCCCCCAGCAAAACAGGGAAGGTGGCATAAAGTCAGTGGAACTGCATATTTTTCTTCCTGTCACACTGTGCCTGTACGTCACTACCACTATCCTAATGTAAAGGATTTTGTCCTGCCCACAATTCCATGGCAGTCTCGGGCCTGTCATAAATACCACCATATTAAGTGGACATACTCTTTCATGCCTAGGTTAATTGATTTAAAACTTCTTATTTCAGATTAATAAAAATATCCTGATGCTTGGGCTGCAAATTTTCATGCTCAAAGTCAAAATGTACATAAATTGCTACAGTATTGCACCTGCAACTTACTGTCATTTATTATTAAGAGTATGAATATCAAAATGGTAAAGTCTACTTTAGTACAGGCAGAGTGCACAGTAGTTCTTGGCAATGCTGCCATATAGTTTATTAATAGAGTGTAGATCTTGAAAAGATCACTACATTAATTTTAAAGGCTTGATGTAAGAAATAAGATGTTGGTATTAAACAGGTAAAAGAGAGTAATGAATTTCTCTTTTATTTTTGTGCTTCTTGCAGTCACTCAAAGCCAATAGGCTGTGACTGAAACACAATTAATAACCCATGAGCCCAATAGAGGGATAAAGCAAATATGTATTTGTATGTCCTTTGTAGAATAGAGATCTTCCACTAGCTAAGAGGAGCAAAAATCAGCATTGACAAGGAGACACTCTGCCTGTGTTTTAAGGAACACAAGTCACAGAACACATCCAATCCTAAATAACAGGGGTAATGAGTGATACACATTTTAAACAGATACTATCAGGACACAAATTAATGAAACTGTTTCTGCAGCAGGAAAAATCTTTCTGATGCAGTGGCAGGGGACAGTATTGTAATATAGTTCTACCAGGGAGGTGCAGATATTGACAGGAAAAATCATCTTCTGCAGTCTTCAAAGGTTATTTGGACACTGGGTACATATGAAAAGTCTGTGTGCTCTACTGATGATGAAAGTTGAGGTGAAACATTTCTTTTCAAAAAGGACCCTGACTTGGGAGCTGTGCAGATACATCAGAGCTTTAGCACACCTGTTTTTTTCACACCTTTAAAATATTTCTCTAAGGATCAAGTGAAACCAGCAGGATAAAGATACCTGGTGCTATTTCTCACTCCTTTCCACTGACCATTTCCACAAATGTTACTGAAGTCCCTAGGGAGAAGAAACTCTACAATCATACAGGGTTAGAAAGGAGAACAGAGTCACCGTTTTTCTATACCACTTACATTTCCTACTAATTTCTCTTTGTTCATCCAATAAAAGATTCAAAGCTGTTAGGAACAGAAACAATTATATGAAGAGACAAACTCTGTTTACAGACTGTTTTAAGCAGACTTCAAAGACTTTGGCTTACACAACAGTGTGAGACTCAAAAAAGGACAACGTTAATTTTGTTCAACCTTTCCAGCAGAGTGTTACTCACCTAGAGTATGTTAAGCAGTGGTTTGTTCACACCATCTTCAAATTACTCCCAAGAAAAATTCATTAAGACAAAAAGATAAAAATGTTAAGATTCTCTTTTCCTTAAAGTATTCTGATTTACTACAGATGGATGAAACAGTATACCAAAGGAAACAGAAGATGCATCTAAGGAAGGATCTACAGAGTTTCCACTCTAAACAAACACAATTAATTTTTATATTACTGAAGAATTTCTCCTCATTCAGGCTCACAGTAGAATAATTGAACTTGGCAGATACTTTCTGTGAAATGTCCTGTCTTTACTGAGGCTTTTACATGCTAGCAAGCACAAAAGAAAAAGAAGGAAAGAAGTGAGATATATAAACCTGTATCTTCATTGCAATAAAAATGATTTTTACTCAGCTACAGTATTTTAGCACTGTACGCTGTACAGTGGTAAGTGAAGAGGCCTGGTGAGTTTAGTACAATGTAAAATCTTAAGAAAGCAAACCACTCTATTTCCTTATTTTGGGGTAGCTGGTTCATATCAACTCCAAGTAGGAGATACATTGTTGGCCTTGCCTGGCTACACTGATACAAAAACTACCTGGGAACTGTCTGCACTAGGACTACCAAAACAAAGCTTCTTAACATATCTTTTATGGTGTTAAAAAATGGGAATTAAAAAAAAATCTTTGTGGAAGCCTAATACATGCAAGGTTACTAGAAGCCTGCACAGACCTAGGTTCAAGGACATAATCTCTCCAATCTTTGTTTTCTTCCTTTGTTGAACAGGGGCAACAATGCTTTTTTTCTGTGGTATTGAATAATGGCCTTTTCTGCTAGTCCAGAAATAAAAGTGAGTGAAGATAGTCTTTGTATTGATGTGCTGTCTTGTTTATGATAGAAACTACTTTGGTTTTAGATGGGAAGTGTTCTAAAGAAGCTTTTACAACAGGCTCAGAAATATAAAAGCCATTTCGGGACGAGGACCTCTCTATCCTTTATTTTGTTAGTTCTTGAAAGAGCTTTTTAAATGTTAGCAGCTACGACTGCCCTCGCTCAACTGATGCTCCCTTGTCAGCAATCCTTCTGTTGACATCTCTTTGTTTGCTCTCCGCTCGTCTCTCCTTCTTCCCAACCCCTTAAAAGAAAACAAGAGGTTGGAATTGAACTTTTGGCAGACATAGAGCCACTAAAATGCATTGAATAAGTGTGCTGGGCAAGTCAGATTTCAGTAAAAGAGTTTCTTTCCTCACTTCCAGTGATATACACTTTCTTTCCTACACTTTCAGAATATTTTCCCCTCTTCCCCATGTTACCCTCTATATATTGCAGTAAGCAAAGCTGCTCAGAAAACAGGAAGCATTTTCAGCCTAAATAGGTTGGAAGAGATGAAAAGGTAGGGTAATGTCATGTTTCTATTTGATGTAAAATAAAGCTTTTTGTCTAAAAAGAATGTAATTTAAACTGTGCACTTAAAGTAGGTGTATGTGTACATATTTGGGTTTTTTCCAAGCTAAAAAAAAGGCATTCATTTCCTTGTTAAGCTTTCTCTCAGACAGGTACTGGCAGCATTCCCTGCCTCATGGTGATAGCTACTTTGAGTATCAGAAGTTCATTAGTAACAATTAAACATTCTACAGCACTTGAGAGGAGGTTGATCCTGTTTTATAAGCCAATGTCAGTGAGCATATTATAAATTACAGTAGTCCAATTACTCTACAGCTAATATTTAGCACTTCTACTTTGCTTTGAACACACACTCTGCAACTGATAATTAATTCTTAATGCTGGCATGCAGATATATTATCCTAATTTCACAGATAAAACAGAAAAGCGAGATAATTTGCCAAAAGCCACTTAGTCTTGAGTGGAGTCAGGACTAACCAGGGAAAGATTCAACCCTGTATCCATGGCTTCCAAGCCAGGGCTGACCACTATCTTGGTCACTATGTGACAGTTGTATAATTGCAGCTCAGTCAATCTCTGCATGGCAAAGACATCCTTACCACATTATAGTATAAGAAATTATTTTGGCTGTCAGATCTGGTTCTACTTTAATCTACCCTACCTCTACAGAAAAAGCTAAAACCCAATTAAATAAAAAATAATGAAGAATTTACATCAGTATCTTCACTCATGAAACTGCTTCCACAAGATCCAGTTAGGTGTAACTTTCCTACCCCCATCCCTTTCCATGAAAGGAAATGAGATCTCATTATTTCAGTGAGTATCATTTCAGCAGGTTTCAGTTCATTTCACTGCACTTCACCTCGTGCCATTCCATCTAATTGTTTTCACTTAATTCCAGAACTTCATTTTTTTTCCTTGACAAGGTTTTGTCTGCCTGAAAGTTTTTATAATGCTTTTTGAACTGCTGAGCTTCAAAACTTGGGAGCTCCTCATTCAAGTGATTCTTCTGGCATGTCCTGTAACAGAGCTGGTGTGTACCTACCCTGCACCCACATGGATGGTTCCCATCCACACATTGCAGTTCACCACAGCAGCAGCAACATATTGAAAAGTCTAAGGGGATAATTGTACATGACAGCAAATAATTCTGTTACCTTACTTGTCATTTCAGCTCATCTCACTCTTACCTCATTGCCTCTGTTAATGACCAACAAGAAATCCCATTGTTCCTGTCTCTTGTTCCTCCCTCTACACAGGCAGCCATTTGCTTGAGGTTCTGTTTCTGCATCACAGCCAGTTTGTGCTTCACAACAAAACCTCACCCCTGTGAATTGAATGTTAACCTCAGGACAGTGTCTTCAAAGAGACTATGGCAAAATCGTGGAAAACTCTCACAAATATTGCCCAGAATCCTTACCTATTGTTTTGTTTGTATTCCAGAACAGCCTCATAGATTGGAGAGGACATGTTTCTCCTTAGAAACTCAGTGTCCCTTCTTCTGAGAATAATGACATTTCTCTGTTGCTCAAAAGAATGCAGCAAATATAACACTGAGTCCCAGCATGACAGGATTTTCAGAACTCCTTTCTTATCATTTATTAGTGTTACTGGAATTATATAAAGCTCATGAGTCACACATCCTCAGACATATCTGTAATATCTGCAGGAAGATAAGCAAAACCTTTACATAACCATTCTGATACTAGAATCCACATTTAGAATCAGCATTCAGATGACTCCATTTTTAAGTGACCCCACCATAGGTAGATAGCTGCCATTTAATGTTTAGGATGTCTTTGTTTGGTGAAGTACCTCTTCCCTGCAAAAACAGAGCGTTTTAAAGAAGGGAGCAATAAACTAAGGGAGAAAAAAAATTGTAAAAGCCTCTCACTAAAATATCAGCACCACATCATTATTCAAAATGTAAACAAAACCAAAATTAACAAGACATTAGTTGGACACAGAAACATTAGTTCATTTCAGTTGTTCCAAAAAAAGACTTGAACTTAACAATAAGCCACAACTAAGACACAGTTATAATAGCTGATTTGAGCAGTCTCATTTTTTACACCTTTTTTTTCAAAGACAAACTTTCTCTGTTTGTCCCACGAGGGAAATACAGCCATGAAGCTAAAATTCCACTCTTGTTTTTTTATTGAGATACAGGTCTTTAGGCGTAATAGCACAGAAACGTTAATAACAACTAAACTTTTAAAAAAATAGAAAAATACAGTTTTTATTTTCTTACTTCTTACTAAGTTAAGCAGACTAAAAAGACTGCTAGATACTACTAAAAATGGAGTTTTTAATTTACAAAGTAATATAATTTTCTGGTTTTTGTTGGGGTTTTTTTTTGTAATTTTACTCCTCTTGTTAGAAAAAATTGTAAATGCTAAAGTTTAAATTAATCCATTACTACAGTCTCTATATAATAGTCTGTACATTTAAGTACATGAAATGAGGTTAAAGATGCATATATATGATTCTCTCAGATTAATTATTGTTTCTGTTCATTTATCATTGTTAAACAAGAACCACAGAAGCTGCAGAAAGCAAATGTAACAACTGTGCCTTACTGATTGGTTTTGCACACTGAAGCAGAGCAGTAACACAAACATGAAATAAAACATCAATATCCTAGTGCTATTCCGTATAAACAGCCGTTGAAAAGAATTATATTCTACATATCATATCATATTTCATACCTGATATATCATAATCATAGTTTGGGTTGGAATGGATCTAATCTGCTCAAAAAGAGATCTAATTAAGACACTAACTTTAACTCTTCGTCAAAAAAAAAAAAAAAAAATCACTCGTTTGTTTTAAATGTCTCCAGAGATGGAGATTCCCTGGGCAGCCTGGTCCAGTGCTCTGCCAACCTCAGTGTAAGGAAATATCTGCTCGTGAAGGAGAACTTTTTGTTTATGGCCATTGCTCCGCGTCCTGCGCCACGAAGAGTCTGGTATCGTGATAAATGTGGGGACAGTGCCTCAGTTTGTGTTTGGCACACGTGTGGGGCTGATGAACAGCAGTGGCGGCAAACAGCCAGAGGCCCTGAGGGGTTCATGGCAACACCTGGAGCTGCGCACACAGCGCTCCACCCGGGGCACACGAGCAGGGACCGGCGGGCACTGAAGCGAGCCGAGCAGCGGGCAGGGTCCCCACTCTCCGCCATCCCCGCTCCCGAGCGCCGAGAGAAGCGGGAAGCGCCGGGACGTGCCGGCACCCGTGTCCCGGCAGCGCCGCCGCCCGCCCCGAGGCGGGGCCCGGCCCGGCCGTCACGGTCGCGGAGGCCTCTGGGACGCGCAGTCCGCGCCCGCCCGCGCCGCGCCGCCGCCGCCCGCCCGGAACTACCGGTCCCGGCGCGCCCCGCGCCCGCCCCCGCGGGAGCGGCTCCGGCAGGAAGGCGGCAGCGCGGCCCGGTCAGCCAGCCCGGCCATGAGCTCCGCCAGGGAGTCCCAGAGCCACCACGGCCTCAAGCGAGCGGCCTCCCCCGATGTAACCGGGCGCGGGGCGGCGGCGCGGCGGGAGGGGGTTGGCGGCGCGGGGGGCGGCGGCAGGGCCGCGGCTCGGCGGCGGAGCCCCCGGCGGGAAGCGGGCAGGCCGCGGCCGCCCGGGCGGGCTGCGGCGGGGCGGAGGGGACGCTCGGGGCGGGCGGGCGCAGTGAGCGTGTGCTCCCGCAGGGCTCCAGCAGCTGGGAAGCGGCCGACCTGGGCAACGAGGAGCGGAAGCAGAAGTTCCTGCGGCTGATGGGCGCCGCGAAGGTGAGGCCGCCGCGCCGCTCGTCGCCCCCACGGGGGCGGGCACGGGGACCGGGGCTCTGCGGGGCGATCTGAGCCAAGCGACAAGAACCCCGAGCTGCCGGGCTTTGGGGCTCTCCTCTAGGAGGATTTGGGTTTCACCGCTGTTGTGGCAGCAGCCGTGTTACACAAAACCGCGCTCGGAAGTTGTCGAGTCCTGCGCCGCAGCTTCATCCCCGCCCCACGCCTTAAATGCTTTCAGACCGGCTCGGGAAATTACTTGTTGACGCTTCCGAGAGCCAGGCCTTGTTACAAATTAACAAACTTACCTACTAGGTCTGTAAATTTCTCTGTCACTGGAAAAACTTTTAAAAAGAGTGGTAGTTTAAAGACTAAACCACTAAAGTAGTAAACCTAGGGAATGTTTTGAAAGAGAAAACACGCTAAAACTAAATTTCTGTCACGCTTCCTGCAAAAAGTACTGCAAAACTGGTTAAATGTAATAATGATTTTTTCATGTATAAAATGGTGGTTTAGTATTGCACTTTTACTTACTTTCAAAAAAACCCATTTTTACCTGTAGTCATTTATTTTGCTTGAATACAGTAATTTTGTAAGCTAAAATAGCTAACTGTGTAAAAGAGGTGAAAGTTAGGACTTTGTAGTGGATAGGGATAGTGCCCCATTAAAGCATCCCACTACCACTAATCTGAACGTTTGCTTGGGTACTTAATGCTGCTTGCTGTGTAATGCCAGTTCTTCCATATTGGGACGCATTTGCTAATGAGCAACTACTGAGCCAATAAATAAATCATCACTGTGAAGGGCTTACCTGACACTGTGGCTTGTCTGAAGTGGGATCATCCTAAGATGCACGGCCTGAACTGTTGCAGTGTGTCAGAGAAAGGGTAAATGATCAGAACCTGAATACACATCTGTCTAGCATCATGTGGTATAATTTTGTATCAGGCAAGAAACAGGGTGAAATAGAACCATCTCTGAGGTTTGGGAAGAGCAAGGTTCTGTAGTTGCTGGGGTTTCTTTTCCAGAAAATTCAGCAAAAGAAAGATGAAACAAGCTTACCTAGAGGCAGCAGCTGTTAGCTAGGAAAGCTTCCAGTCCTGCAGTTGGGTGGCAGGGTTTGACAGCAAACCTTTTCCATTCAAGATGTCCAGGATGTTGGCAGAGCTGTCAGTGCACCCTAAAGCTCCAAAACAAACTGCCTTTTCTTTTAGAAAGAACATACTGGCCGCCTTGTTATCGGAGACCACAGATCAACCTCTCACTTCAGGACAGGTCAGTTTATCCAACAGCTGATACAAAGTTGGAAATCTAACCCTTATTTAGGAACATTCCAGTGCTCTGAGCTTGGTAGATATGGCAGGGAAGGATTTCAGGATTCGTGGCTGAGCTGCAGATGGGTCAGGCTGTGGATTGTAGAAGTTCCTTATTTCTGTCAGATTACTGACAAATGGTTTCTGTGACTGCACTCACTTGCCTTTTAAAGTCCAGTGTGTGCCAGGATATCCAAACTATGTACATAGAAAAGAGCAGGGGTTGATTTGTCCCTGACCTGGTTACCTATTGAATAGAAAGATCTCTGCCCTAAAGCAATGAGGGAAAAGCTGTAAAGCAAAGACGTAAAAGCTGCAAGGTCATCTGCAAGATCAAGGCAATCAGCAATAATTGGGTGTCTTGTAGGACCATGGTAACTCCTTATCATGCTTTCTCAGGAAGTCAAAGTACATGGCACCAAGCTGGGTTGGACTGCACTGCCTGAGAGAAGCCTTGGTAAAGCCTTGTGGAACAGCAGCTGTCAGCACTCCAGAAAACTTTCCCTCATATTACAGAAAACATTCCCTGATGCTCTCCACTGATCATTTTTCACATGATGAAAAATTACCCATGGGCCAAAATAAGCCTGAGGGTTTGTTCCAGGGGTTAGCTTACAGAGACTGAGAATCACTCCTTCATACCTGAATTTCTAGAAAGGAAGTGATGCTTCTCCTTGAAGTCATACAGAATCAGTACTCGTTTGTTAATAGCAAGAAGTTAAAATGCTGGTGGTTTTAACACTTCTTTGTTCAACATACAGTTCTTGTCCTTTTACAATAACATACAGCTCTAATTTCCAAATCAGGAAGTGTGGATTTGCAATACAACCTTTCAGCTTCACAGAAATACAAATTAAAAGCTAGTGCTGTAGGCCTCCTGGGGAGAATTAGAGATTCCTACCTTTTCCAAGTACATAGGATCCTTAACTATTTTAGACCACTTACTCAAGTAAATAAAGGGGTTATGGAAGAAGCTCATGAAAATTAAGTTTTTCTGCTAATTGCCAAGGATGGAAAAATACAGAGCTATAGTAACTGCTCCTTGTAATTTGGAATGCATGAAACAATTTCAGATACATAAACAAGAGTGGTGCTATTGTCCCAAGGCATGATGCTATATCTGAGGGATGATTTCATCACAGTAATCCCATGTTATGTAGTGAAGGTCACAAAGTTTCTCCTTGCTGGGGCATGTTGCAGTATTGGCTGGAAGCACAGAGAACTCACACTGATTACATTTACCTTGTTCTGTAGAACATAACACTGCATAGTGCAACTGTGGAATGTTTCAGGTCTCAGGAACTTCCCAGCCCTCTTTGTATCCAAGCCATCCTGCTTGCACCCTTGGTACTGTTGCTTTAAAGTCTGATGGTTTGTATGCAGGAATACTGCATCCTAATTTAGAATGGTTGCATTTAAACTTCTTGCCTTTGAAAATGTGACTTCCTGTAATTTGGTGTCTTTGTTAATTTGAATAACCATAACCAAAGTACCCTGGACAATGCAGGGGAAGAAGACAAGAAAATGAACGAGGAGTTGGAGACTCAGTACCAGCAGAGCATGGACAGCACCATGTCGGGGCGGAACCGGCGCCACTGTGGGCTCGGCTTCAGTGAGGTACTCAGTTCATTTCCCAATGGTTTGGCTTTCACCTCACTGAGACAAGGTGCTTCTGGGTTTAAAAATCCATGCAGACCTCCATGGTTTGGGTTAAAGGACAGACTTATTGCAGCCACTTGGCTGCTGTTTGTGTACACTGTGGTGTACTCATTTCGGTGCTCATAAATGACAGATGCTTCTCATTGTTTCTCATTGTTCTGAGAAGTGAAGACCTCTGCTCCAGAGCAGTCTGATTAGGGCACAGAGTGACAGATTTAATATATTAAATCAGGGTGTTGCTGAGGAATACATAAGCAGGTAGGATAACCATCTGCATTGTTGTTAGCAGTATCATTGGATTACTTCAGCACTCCTCATGCTGCAGTTTGCTAAGTGTCCTTTCAGAGATCAGTCACAAATGTGAATTCTTGATGGCCTAGCCTTTAGTTCCATTGTGTCACTCTGTGACAAATATTCCAGTGTCAATACTGGAATTACTGAACTGATGTGATCTGGAACTTCAGACTCACTGAATGGTGTCTTTAGGATTTCTGCTGTAACTAAATAAACCAGTGGCTGATGAATTCATGTCACAGCTGGTATGATGAAGCACTTCAGGGAGTTGCTTTCTGTCTAATAGTTTGTGTCTTATGGGCCTCTTTAGCAACATGACCCATTTTAGTACCAAAATGAAAGAGGCCATTAAGTGAAACAATCTCACTGGGAAATTTTAAAGGCTGCAGTGGAGTTGCCAGGAAATAATATTTTATCTCTCTCATAATCTGAATTTACAGTTTCAGGAAGATGAACAAGAAGAGGAGGCAGCTGGACACTCCTCTGATGAGAGTTCAGATGATTCTGAAAGTGGCTCTGATTCAGAGCAAGAGGAGTCTGCAGAGGAGCTACAAGCTACTGAAAAACATGAGGAAGCTGAGGTTCCAGAAAACAAAAAAGAATCAAAAAGCAACTATAAAATGATGTTTGTGAAAGCCAGTGGTTCATAACTGCAGATGTAACAGCTTTGTATTTAAAGTACAGTAAGCCTTATTGTTACAGTGCAAAGTGGAGGACTGCTACAGCACAGATCTTTGTATTTTGATTTTAAAAAGACCCTGTTAGATGACAAAAAGTAGTATTTGCTTTCTGTTGCCATGGATAACATTTTTATGGGCACAGTGATATTACTGATTTTTGTAAAGTGTATAAAATCCTGGATGGAGAAATAAATTTGTTTTGTTCCTGCCCAATCTTTACAATGTTATCTGAACTATCCCTTCCCTTATTCCATGCCAGATAAGGAAGCTTCATGTTAGTGGTTTATTCAGTTAGTGCCCCAGTCTTGAATTTTTGACTATTAAGATTACATGTGAATTACGTGATGTTGCATTAGTTGTAAAATACCAATATCAGCATTATTCTGTGATGTACTAGAGCTTTAAACAATGATTTTGTCTATAGATGCTAGTGTTGGCAGGGCTGAGGAGAAATTGCTCACTTTTGTGACAGCATTGATCACTGTACCCATCTGAAGTCCTACAGCAGTTGCATAGAGAATATGTTTTAGAAAAGAGTAATACAGCAGAAGGCTCTAATTGCTTCTTTGGCTTTCTAACGAGGGGGAGGAGCTGTAGTTGTTTCTACCTTTCAGTAGAAAAGAGTGATTTTTTGAATTACTGGTTCCTGGCTAGAGCACTGAGCTGTTATTAAAAATAACACCTCCCAGAGAAACCAGTTTACTTTGAAAGAGAAAGTATACTTTGATAATGAAAGGATATAACAAATCATTTTAGCTTTTTTAAAATATAGAATAAAGAGTTAAGTATGCGAGCCCTTCTTCCTTTTCTCCCTGCACCTGCATCACTTGGAGGTCTGAGTCAATTAGCACAAGGCTGTAGCTGTCAAGCCAAGCTGATATGCCTAGAAAGCCAGGAGTTCAGCAACTCCTCCCAGCAAGAATTAAACACATCCATTCCTCTGCAAAGTCCATGTAATGAATAAAATATCAGAGCTTTTTAGACTTTTTTTCCTCTTAGTATGTCAGCCAGATCACTTGCCTCTCCTGGCTGGGAGAACAGGACATCTGCCCTGTACCTCTGGTACCTCCACAGCAGTGTTCCAATGGACACTCAGGGTGCTCCTGGACACTCCCTTTCTGTGTACAATTCCTGATGTGCAGACAACATTTCCAAGCCGGTCAGCTAAAGGAAAGCAGCAGTTTGTACTATCATTGCCTAGTTGAATGTAAACATTGCAGCATCAGCTATTGGGGGAGGACTTGGAATAAGTATGGAAAAAATAAAAGTAATATTGTAAATAGAAACCGAGTGTAGATTTTGATTACTGTGTTTTACTACATCTGCATTTTATACAAACTTTTTCACTCATTCCATTTCAAGAACCATATTCCAGCAGCCACTAAAGGTCAGTTATTTGTACTTGATTTGCATATTTTTTTTGTTTTCCCAATACTTCTAATACGATACTTCTAATACAAGCAAGCTTCTAACACATAGGGGAAAAATTAAGTAGCTTGTGAATTGTGAAGAGAGAAAACCTCACCACGACCTAAGACAGCTGCTCTATCTCTAGGAAAGAGAGTGAGATGCCTCCTTAAGAGATCAGCTGATCACTTTCCTAAAAGACCCATTCCAAGTTTTCCTGGTTAGACACTCAAGCTGAACTCGAACCAGCATTTCACTGTGAAATCCTTTAGCTGTGGCTGCCACTCACCTCTCTGCCTTCTCTGTCCCAACAGTGCTGCTCTCTGATCTCTTCCACCAGCATGCAGCCATGCAGAGATTCACACTGGGATCTGGAAAGACCCAGGAAAAGCAGATCCAGCTGGCCAGCCCTGCACAGCTCTCTACTGACAGACAAAATGAGGGGTTCTTCCACTCAGCCTCTTGCCTCCCTGATTAGGCCATCAGTTTCAGTTATAAATAAATAGAACACACAAAGATAAAAAAATAAACTGAAATTAAACTGTTCTAGATACAGCTCTGACCGGGGAAGAAAAGAAAAAAAATCAGCAGAACTTCCATCCCCCAAAAGTAGAACACCAAATATGAACATCTGATGAGATTTTGGGGTAACATCTGTGATGTTGACCTAAGACTCACCTGCTCAAAGTAGGAAGAGTTATTTTACACGGTCTTGTCTGTTTCTGCCTAACATTTATAAACATTCTAAGAACTTGCAGACTGATCGATGAAGCAGCATAAGCTTCTCCCTATGTACCATGAAAGGCTGATTAAGCTCAGTTCGTGCTGTGAACATTTCAATTCAGGAGTCAGTTTTAGAAAATATTTGTTACAACAGTATCAGCAGTACTGGCATGGGTAGGAGCAGGATGGTTTCACCTCAATGGAGACAGGGAACACAGGAAAAGTCAAAGTCCATGTCTTCATTGACTCCAGCCAGCCCTTTGCTTTTTCAAGTTGGTATGGAAGGAGCTACCAGAGATGACAGCAGAACACATCATAAGCAGGCACTAACAAGAAGGGCAAGGGCATTTGTCTATTAAAACAGGACTTGTCCACTGAAACTCCTCAACTCAAAGACCAGTTAATTTCCATCTCAATAGAAAGGCAGAAGTCTGCCTGTTCTACACCTCAGGGAAGGACTGAAGTTAGGCCACAGAGATCTGTCACAGAACAACCATCACATCTGCTAAGTTTTCATCTGTTTCTAAACCACACTGAAAATTTGCTCACACAAAGAGCAATACAGGTGCATTCTCAGCACTTGGCTTTGGAAGACTGAAAGCACCTGAACGAGGTCAAATGCTCTGGTGTGCCTGTTCCCCTTCCATATGCCCTGGAACCAGGAACCCCACAGGTCTGGCAGTCACCACAGAGGGTGCTTCTAAGCCAGGTAAAAAGGGATTCTCAGCATCCTACAGGAATTCTCTGAGGCCAAGGAAACCAGATCTGTAAGTTGCCCTGTAGTTTCTTGCAACTGCTTTGCAGTTTACTCTCCCTTTCTTCCTGAAGAGGAGGCTGACAACTTGATTCCTGAAAGCACAATTTATAGGCCAGCTTCAAAGCTATAGGTCCCTCTAAGGCTCTGGTTGGGGAATTCACATCAAAGACGATGTGCACATGTTGTTCTGATGCCAGAGAGGATGGTTGGTAGAAATCTCCGTGGATTTGCTACAGTCCCCAGTACAGGGATTAAATTATGCACTGAGGCTGCCTCTGTAAACTGCAGGAGACAAAGAGAATAAGTGGCAGTGCAATATCTCATAATCAAAGCCTGGCACAGCTCTTTGCATCAGTCTCTTGGAAGCTGTCAGGGGATTAAGAGAAGGGACCATGTGTCAAGGCACCCTCAACTGAAGGGACAGAGCAAAAGTTGGTTTTGTTTGCTTTTAAGCCCATCACCTCTGCACTTTTCCTGAGAAAAATATCTTAGTGCAAGAGGTGTACAGCATTGTGATGGGAGGTGAGTTTCCTTAGTTTTTGCACAGCGTTAAAGAAACACAATACTTGGTGATTTAACCCATTTGAGTTAGTTTTGATGTGCAGGTGCAGAAGGAGCTCACACTTAACAGTTTGTGCTATTATCCATCCAAACCCAGTACCATTTATGGTGCCCATATGAGGATCCAGTGAAGAAAAATTAAAAGGCAAGACTGAAAAGATCTTTAGATGCTGTCTAAGAAAAAAGCACAGCAACTGGCAATAGGAAAGACAATTGTGATGCTACCAAAACACTACCCTGATGTCATCATTGATTTTCCTTCATCCACTACTACCATCAACATCCCACTCCCTTGTTTAATTCTTTCACACGGTATTTTTTGTACTGGGACAAAAAACATTCTCATTTCCCAGCTATTCCTTCTTACCTTCTCCAGTACAATTTAAACCAAGTCCTTTCACAGAAGCATTTTGCTTCTGTCCAAGTCTATGCATTTGAGCTCTTTGCATCTTTTTACTGCCTCTCATTTCCCACCACCAGGCTGCTCTCCACCCTCACCTTCAGCCTCTTACTTACACCTGGCTTGCAGATACATTACTGCCATTATTTTCTAGAATCTCACTACTCACCTTTGATTTCTTAATCTCTTCCTTCTTTTAGTGCTTCCTTATGCTACAGCTCCTGGTAAGAGGATTCAAGAAAACACCATTGTCCTTCAAGCTTATATCTGGTAACACAATTTCAGCAACAGCTGCTCCGAAAATTCTAATTCTGTTCTCTTTGGAGGCTGTTTTCCATTCTCTGTAAGGCAACCAGGAGCACTGGCATGTAAATAACAAGTCAACAGTGCTCAAAT
Organism: Agelaius phoeniceus; assembly: GCF_051311805.1. NCBI lineage: Eukaryota > Metazoa > Chordata > Aves > Passeriformes > Icteridae > Agelaius > Agelaius phoeniceus. The sequence goes on from NC_135270.1 coordinate 14,624,966, forward strand.
GTGCATATACTTTCTATATCCGCTTACTTTTTACACATATTCAAGACTTTCTGGTTTTATTTACTTTATAATTAGCACTTGAAGTTATTCCACCATCTCCCAGCAATTTCACGGCAGCTTTTATAATCTTACCTCCTTCTTACATTTACCTGTAGTTTAACATTCCAAGTGTGGTTGTTGCACAGGATACCTCAACAGACTTGTATTAAAAATGCTCTTTAAAATTCCAGAGCTTTGAACTAAAGAAATATCTCAAGAAGTTTTCATGGAAAGTTCATTGCGGTTGGTTCAATTCAGCTGCAGTTAGATGCACCTTTTCAAATAATGGAAAAAAAAATGTAAAGGGGTCAGACCCAATCAATACAGTTGTTCAAACAGAATTTCAGGCACTGTGATGTGGGGATTTTTTGTGCTCTTCCTTTGTACTGCTCCACTATGAAGAAAGGTTGCTTTTGGTAGCAGAGCAATAAAAATTGTAGCCTTTTGAATACAGCCAAATAACCAATGGGAATCTTAACCAGGTGTGGAAAATATAGCAATTTTTTCATGTTTTTCTTGTGCAGGGCTTTGTTCTTTTTATAACCACGCAGTACATGGGCACACAGACACACACAGCACAAGCAAACACTTTAAAATACCCACAGACAGACATAAATCAGAGGGGTAACATCACATCCTGCCTTCTGCATCTTCTAACTTTTGACACTAACATTTCTAAAACCAAAACAAAATCTGGTCTTTCCTTCATAGAACATCCAGAAGTTAACTGCTAAGACACCTGGCAAATAGGTGGTTTCCAAGAGGGGAACAGATGCTGACATAAAAAACATACATACATACATATATATATACACATATACATACATCTATATATACGTGTATATGTATATATGTGTATATATATATATATATGTATATATTTGAAGATCTGGAAGTCAGAAGAGTAAATGGTGCAGGGGGAAAAATAATGGTCTGAAGTACCAGAATGGGTTGGGAGTGCTCTGCCTTCTCAGAACACCAACCCCTCCCTCCAAAGGCTGGGGGTATCCAAACCAACCACTCTGATGGGCTTTAAGAGCTTTTTGAAATAGCAGCATCCTTCAGCAGCTTTTCCTTCCACACCTAAGATATTCTCCAGAAGAGAACGTCTCAGTAGTTTCCTGAAAAACCTTTGTATCTACTTCTGGTGGGTTTTGTTTGTGGGGGGCTTGTTGTTGTTAGTGGTGTGGTTTTTTTCTTCCCAAGTGTTCCAAAACAGCCTGGATGCCTCTAAGTACTGCTTACCTGCCCAGTCCTTTACAACAAACAGCATAATACAGGTGCACAAACAGTGCTATAGCTCAGCAGGATTCCTTGCAGCCCAGCAATCACACAAACTTAAAAATAATAGTGAAAAACAGGGCTGGAGGCTGTTGTGCAGGTCCAGAAAGGTGAAAGAGGTGCCACTTACAGCTACCAGGCTGTACTTTTATAAATGCAGCTGGCAGTAAATGTTTAGTAACTTTGGCTGAAGAAACTGGAAACAGCTGTATATGGGAAGAGAATCCAGCCTGCAAAATTTTTGCTAAGTATAACATTACAAAACACTAATTAAAAATCAGCACAATCAAAAGAACTGACACTGTTTTGTAATGAGTGAGTTCAATTAGTCCCACAACACTTCACTGCTCAATAGGCAGAGGCGAAAATAAAGTCCACTTTCTGACCAAAATTATATTGATCTGCAAGTTCACATAATTTTTTTTTCTAGTTTTAATATTAGAAAGTAGCTTGTAACACCCTGAAAAGAGCATGTAAATTAAAAGAAACAGAACTCAAAAAGGAAATTGACCCAAACTAAATACTCCATGCATAGGAAAACTAGTTATTCCTATTTAAAAACTACACCCATCCTTACAAAAGATGGTCATTAAGAACAGCATTTCACACATTCAACAAAAAGTTTTGGAAGAAAAATTATCTTATAATTTTTTTCCAAATATGGGATTAACTAGGGACATGACCAAAATCTTTCAATCAAGACTGGTTTTGTTGAAAATGTTAACGATGTAACTGTTTAGAGCAAAATCCTTCTCTTCCACACCAACTTGAATGAGCAGATTCTCTGTGTGTGATCAAAGCAAAGAGAATGAACATCTGTCCCATCCTGCAGAGCAGCACTGCCTCTGCTCCTTTCCCTTCACTGCCTTGTCGTGCCCCAGAAAAACAGGATGAGCACATCCTACAGCAGCTCAGCTCCCAATTTCTGCCACTCACATCCAAAAGCCAAGGACTCACAGCCTCAAGCACTCACCCTCGAGTTTGTGCAGTCAACACTAAGTCACAGACACACTTTTAATTGGTTGGTTTTTTTTCAGAAGAATTCAACATGTCCAGTGCTCTCCATCAACTTGGGTGTCTTTTGAGGGAATTGCTGGAAAGTCAAACGCTGCCACTGAGCTGCAGCTCTGCCAGTGCCCACCACCTTCCCCCCAGCCAACACCCCACTCTTGCTATTCGAGAATAAAGACAGGTTTCATCAATTGTTTAGAAAACATTTCTAAAACCAAACCAAAAAAAAAAATCAACTAACAATAATAATCATCATCAAAATGTAGAATTGGTGTGGAGAGAGCCTGATTCAAATCCCAGTAAAATAAGTGCCAAACTGGGGAGCTTCAATGGGATTTGAACCAAAGAAGAACAAAATGTGATAAAAGCACAAATGACTCCGGATTTCCAACTAGCTGGACACTGATAAGAGAGCAGACAAGACAGAGGCAATAGGAGGCAGTTATGTTAATATTTTAATCTGTACATATACCATTTTCCAAACGGTTACATTTTATTTAAATTAATGTTTTCTTGCAAAATATTCATTTATGCTTTCAAAACTTTTTTATAAAGGCAAAAATAAATCATTATTTTGGCAAAAGATTTTGAAGTTGATACTGGCAGTATTGAGGTAAAATAGATTGCATTAGCTAAATATATACTTTTAAGAATATTTCTGAGTATAGTGTTAATATATGATGATTTGTCTTAAAGTCTGAAACACAAAGGTCAATTCCAAGGGGATTTTAGCTACTACTTGAATACAGGGAATAGACAAGTTAGTGGTTTCACAAAATACTGCAGAAGTATTTCCCAGTTATTTCTCATCCAGAGCTGAACTCAGCTACTAATTACATAACATTGGGAAGGTTTTGCATGTCTTGCATTCGATGCATACACAGGGTTTTTTAAAGTATAGTTGCAGCAATACATTTAATCTTATTTTCTCCTTATTTTAACCAGCTCACCCTTTGCCCTATTCGTGAGTACAGCACAGAATTTCAAAGTTTGGCAAAGATAAGCACCAGGTGAACATACACACAAAATTAGCAGGTGCCACATTCCATTAGTTATGCTATGTTTCTAGGATAAATACTAGTCAGTACATCATATTGTAATGTCTATTGAAAAAATATCAGAAGAAAAATATGTATTTACTAGCCAAATGACACAATGTAATTGTTTATTGCTTACTTCACATATTTTAATTAAAAATCATCTTCTTTCACATCTCAACTTCCAAAAAAAATTTTGTTAGCTGTTTGTTATAGAGGGGGTAGCACTACTTTCAAGGGCAACCTAACAAACTGTGGATTGATACCACTAATTTAATTATCTGGGATCATAAAAAAGGGGACTTAAAACTGGCTTTTGTTATGGCTTTCTTGGGAAATTTCAGCTATACAGTGGTTACTAATATTTAGAAATTCAAGCTAACAGTTCTTGCAATGGATTATTTAAGGGGCAAAAGGGTGGGTGATTAACTCTACAAAAATATTCCATCTGAAACACCCTTTCACCAAACTTGTCACCCGTGTTAGCTCTATCCATACCCTATCACAATGTGCTTCTAGGTTTGCTCCAATTTGCAGGGTTTTTCTCACAAAAATGATGTGCATCTGAGCCTGAGGGGGAAGTAACAGCATCTTTTAGTACCTATGCAAAAAGTGTCTTTTAAAATGAATTCAGCCCTTGATTAAAAAAAAAACCTAAAATACACCGTTCTAAAAATACATTGTCAGTATTTTACAGAGTTTATTAAAAGTGCCGTTTATTCATATAAAAAGTGTGAACTAAACTGAAGTAAATAAAAAAATGATCTGCAGTTCTCTTCATTTTCATAGAAAATCCCCCTATCATTCTCTGAATGCCTTTCCAGAAGAAGGTGTCACCAGCCCAGGAGTATCTCCACAGAAACTCGGGAAAGAATCTCCTCTGTCCTCCACGCGGTGTCACAGAGCGGGATCTGCCTCCAGTCTCACGTCAGTGCTCACTTACTGCTTTGGCTGGTGTGAAGGAAAAGAAAACATGGTTAAATAGTGAAGGGAGTCAGCCAATGCCAGGCAGTAAGAAATTGATGGGAACTTGTTTTTTTTTAAGCTTTTTGCAGTTTGACAGAAGGAACAATTCATACAGACATGTTAAGCCAACAATTGTCTCATGATGCCACTGGGGCTCAAGCTCCTGTGTCCCCAGCACATCACAGCTACTTTCTTTTTCTGAAGAAAACATAACTTTATACAAATATGCATCTGTAACTGTATATCTATGTGTATACATTTGTACAGACACATGCTAGACATGTTTTTAAGTCAGTCTGCAATCACAGAATGGTTGGGGTAGGAAGGGACCTCTGAAGGTCAGCCCCAGCCCCCTGCTTGAGTCTCTGGCACTGTACAATTATTTGAGTTACTCAAGCAACCCTCTTTACTACTTGATCTCTGCTTTATCTTCTGGTTCAATTTCAGGCAATATAAAATTAAGCCAAAGAAAATCAGAAGGGTAAGAATAATATGCATCCATGATAAATATGGATGCATAACAAGTGTCTTAACTAGGGGCACACTCAGCATTTGCATACAATATTTACACTTTTTCCTACTTCCAATTCAAACAGGAAAATCTCCGCAAATCCTACTGAGAAGAGACAGAAATACAGATGTTTCTCCGTAAGGACAACAAAATTATCATGGTTTTAATACCTGAAGTGGCAAAACAACCTAACCAGAGACAAACCCAGCCTTCTGTTAACATGATCCAATGAAAGGCATGATTGAAGTCAAACACAGCATTGCAGAATTAGTTACAGAGGGCCAAATTTTCAGCTCACCTCAGCTGAGACTCTGATGCCAGCTCACGGGTAGGATACCAGCCCACAAAAGAAGCCCCTGCTTGTACAGGGGTGCACTTTGGATTCTCTCTTTGTATGCCCTGAGCAGCCACCAGAGTACAGAAGGCTGCTGAAAACCTGGCCCCCTGTTACCCAGAGCACAGATGTCTCCTCCCTTCACCACAGTAGGACTGAGGAAGCACCTCACCTGCAGAGCAACAGCACTTAACTCAAGACTTCAGCCTCCCACATGTTAGCTCATTAGAAGCAATATTTACAAGGACAAAAGGCTCCTGAAAAAGTAGCTGCATGCTTTCATTCGGATGGAATCTTGGTTTAGTAAAGGAGTTCCAATTTAGCAAGCCACAGCACAGGCACAATGGCAGATCAGACATGCCAAGAGCAGTTAGTTCTTACTTGGAAGGCGTTTAAACAAATGTGTAGTGAAATCCATTGCTTAAGGGGGAGTGAGGTGGCTGTGGTACAGAAGGTGAGGGTGCTTTGGGTGGATGGGTCAACTGCTGAGCTAGAAGGGATCACACACAGGAATTAGGCTGCACAATCAAACATTCACATCATAAACAGAGTCACCCTTATTTTCTACCACCCGATCAGCAATGAATGAGGTGCTACACTGTTGTAGTCACATGGAACACAAGGTAAACAACATTTCTACCTGCTGCTTTTTTCTACTCCTTGCATAAATGAAACAAATAAAGATTCCTATTTGCATGAGAATATGGACAACCAATCTTAGGAGGAAATTTCACTGGAACATTATGAAGGCACAGAGCACTGACAGACTCTCCTAAGCCCTGCTTTTAAAGCTTTTGAAGCTCTGGACCAGCACCTATATTTGCTAATTTGATTTCCAGACTTCACTGAGGCTGTACAGGTTTTCAACATTTCCTTTGTTATATGCCAGTGAGCAGAAACCAAAATAATATATATATAAAAATAATGTTTACAAAATTACATATATGTATTACATTTTGCTTAGTGCAGTGCATGATACAGTAAATACATTTTCATCCTTCTGTTTGAAAATATAGGATAAAGAATACAATGATTAAAACTATTCTTGTTTATAAACCTGAATAATGGTATAGTATTGGAATACAATAATCATAAAATTGAAGAAATTGAAGCTTGATCTAAAATTCTGCTTTTATGTTTTGGAGGGCCAAAGCACACAACATAGGAAATGACTTCTTAGTACTCTTGTATTTGACTTTAATTTTCCAGATTCTTGGCATGATTTCCAGTCAAAAGGTTGATTTCTTATTAGGAACAGAGGGAACTCTGAAATGCTAAGATTAGATAAATTTACAACTTATCTTAAAAGATTTATACTAGCATAATATCCTAACATAACTGCTCACCCCTGAAAAATGGGCAAAGTTAAGCTTCACATTCTCTTTTATAAATAAATACTTGTAAAACAGTCTACATAATTAGTTTGGGATTTTCAGATATTGACTGCTTCATCATCAAGGAGCAAACAATAACCCATACTTCAAAGATCAAACTACAAAAATAAAAATGTGAAGGAATCTGTAATATGGGACTAAATGAGAATGTAAAATCAGCTGTGCAAAGTGTCAAATACTTTCCTTTTTAACCACCTCAGTTGATCAGAAAATAGGCCATAACTAAAAAACCTGAACTCTTTTCTGGTTTGTAGATTTTCTATTAAAACCAAACCACTCTGTTTGTTTGGTTTTTTTTTCTTTTTAAGAATATAACATGGAAGGTGTTTACTTTTAAAGGAGTAAGAAATAACTGAAATCAAAGCAATACATGTTTCAAGACATGAGTTTTTGAGATAAAAGTGTGGCAACAAAAGCTGTGCACAAATATAAAAAGTTTGGAATTCCTTATAAACCATAGCCTTTGGCTACTGTCTTAGGGTTTCTTTCAGTGTCTGAAAGACAAAAGAGGCAGCTGCTATCCTTCACAAAGAAAATGAAACTAAAACTTATCTCACAACTGACTGCAAGTTTTCTGAAGCAGCATTTAAACATTTCAATGCCAATACACATTTTAATTCTCTCTTTGAGGAAACTAAAGAATTAAGAAGATTTTTGTGGTTACATATATCTAAGGAAATGACAAATCACACTTTTGAGATAATTAAACATAAAAAATTAAAATATATAAATAAAAAACCTACAGGAATGAAATGTATACTAAATTCACTACACAATATTTTAAAAAATCAAACTTATTTCAGTACTGTAGAGTTGCTACAAGTTCAGGCACACCCAGAAGTAACTTAATTGGCCCCAAGAAGACCTTTGAGTAGGGCAGGCACTCTGCTCTGACATAGAAGAATGATTTCAGGTACTGGCTGTGTTCATCTGGGCTGATCTTAGCCCAGATGTGTGACCTTTTCCCAGCAGAAGCTGGAACTCAAGGGGCAAAATGTTCCCCTGGCTCGTACCTCATGAAAAAAATTTCCATTCCATAACCAAAGGATTGGAGCACCTGTTAAAAGGTTCTGGTCACTAGAACTGGGACCAAAGCACCTGTGGGAAAGCCCTGTTGATGCACCCATGGCCTGAAGGGCCACGAGGTTATTCCTGAACTGCTCTCATGATTTTACAATTATGTTTTTCTGTTTGTTTGGTTTAGCTTTATAACATCTGGCCTCCTCAGCAAATCATTTTCTCCCTGCCAGTCAGTTAAATTACCCACAGAAACTCTCTGAATTCTCAAGATTCCTATCTTGGAAATGTATTCCATCCCCTGAAAATGCCATTCCCCCCTCAGGTTCAGCTGGCACTGCACCCCTGAGTGTACAGCCACACTCAATCAACACTGTTACTGCAGATGCACGTCACGCAGCCCGATACTGGAATCATCTGTCTTTAATGGGAAGGTCTTAGGGGCTGCTGTGGCAACAGCCATAAGTTTAAACTGACAACTTTGGATGAGAAATGTGCATATTTTTTCTCCATCATAGTTGAAGTTTCCATTATTTCCATTCTCCACTGGAACAGTGAATGGTGCCAGTTATAAATGGCCAGTCAGACACTTGGGGAAATGGCTGCTGCATGGATTACTGTGTGATACAAATCTCTTGACATTTCTTACTTATTTCAACTATAAAGCAATCAAGAGTGAAATTATCACTTTTAGCAACATATTGCAAAGGATCTATTAATTTCCAGGCATCAAGCAGAATTCCTGCAGAGCTGTATTGCTCTGACCTCTCATCCTGGTCACCAGACATGCCAATCCCCATTTTACAAGCTCTTTTTCAGCCTGTTGCACACAGCTCAAGCTGCAAATGATTCTAGCCTCATCTCCATCACCAGACCAGGGAATTGTTCTCTTTAAAAAAATATTTTAAATCCTCTTTCCTTGATTGGTTTTTGAAGTCACAGATCCATTTACTTTCAAAAAATGAACATAGAAATATTTGATTTAATGTAATTATAGAGAATTAAAATGCTAATTTTTTTAGCACTCTTAGTTAGAGCAAGTTTCCAAGTTCTGAACTTACTGATCACAGTATTTTGCCTCCTTTATCCTGTCCACTGGAGGCCAAATACTCAATGTAAATCATTAGCCCCTCTCCATTTGTTACCAACACACACTTTTCACTATTTTGAATATGAATGACTAAAACTTTCTCTCATGCCAGGAGCTCAGCAACAACCCCACACAACTGGAGAAGCTGGTAAGGAATAGTTGCTATTTTGTAAATAACTAAGCATTACCTGCTACCTCCTTGCTCCTCTGAGAGGCTTCAGAAGCCAGAGCATATGAAATGGTAATGATGCGCTCCTGCTCCTGCAGCTGTGAATCTAAATCAATCGAGTTGTGTTTGTCCTGGGCAACAGTAGGCTGCAGATTGTGCATACTGGGGGGAAAGTGAAAAACAACATTAACATTTGCAAACATAAAGAATCCACCATGCAGATAAGAATGAGCTTGGATTCAGGGTTTTCAGATCTCATCTGTCACGCTCCGTGTTTTATTGCGGTTCTTTAAAGCAGGGTTGATGTTGTATGCAAATACTACAGCACACAAGGAAAAATGACAGTCACCACACGTTCAATTACAATTTCTGCATAGCCTTAAGAACATCTGAAAGTTCTTTTTTTGAAATATCCTTAATGTGCTTAAATGAAAGCACTACAAAAGTGCTATTTATTTAAAGTTGGTAGTAAAATTCCTGGCTAGTGCTCAGAGGAAAATGAAAAACCTGGTGGTCCTCAGGCTGTACCCCTTCCTAAGAGAGAGCAGGTACCTGACATATCAAATTCTGGAAATTGAATGTTTCAGCTGACTATGTTAGTTGTAAGTAGCCAAAAGTGTTGTTTCACAAGTCCAGCTCTCTGGCCACAACAAACTTGCTCTCATGCTGACTTTTCTTCTGCTTTTGGCCAGCTTTGTGCCTTTCCTTCCTCCTCACTCTCAGATGAGAGTTCTTTGGTAAGGACTTACTACTGTTTTAGGACTCTCTAAACAAGAAAATGGACATACATAAAATTCATCAGTATGTCTTCTACCTTGTTTTAAAAAGCAGCTCTGAGTATGCCACATAAATTCTGAGTGCATTTTCTCAAAGCTACAAGCTGCATTCAGGTAACAGAAATAAAGATTGTTGTATGATGTTAGTTCTCAATGTTTAACATTGTAAGATTTGGAAAAAACCCTACAGCCTAACCTTGATTTAGTAAGAATATTCTTTATCTTTTCTGCTTTACGCTGCCTTGCTGCCAGTTCTTCTGTAGAAAGAGGCTCCTCTGGCTCCAGCTCAACATAACGTTCTGGAATTACAACCTTCTCGGGTTTTGACAACTGTAGAAAGAAAGCAAGCATCGAGTTTTCAATAACAAAGACTTAAAAGAAATTGAGATAAATCCTCCTCGATGGGAGAACAGAGTGAAAAGAATAAAGCATGGATTTTCACAGTCAGTACATGTACCTGATGCTTAACACTTTTTCTGGATATCTAGCTGATGCCCTTTCAACAGTGTTCAGATTCTTTTTACTTCAGAAGATAGATTGAACAAATATTTAAAGGGATTACAGAAGAAGTCAAAATCAACAGAAAACCTTTCTTCAGGCTTACAGCCCAAGATAGACACTGACTAAAGCTCTTACAGCAGAAAGAAGCAACCACTCTGAGACTGACTGGACATCCTGAGATATCAATGTCATGGTATTTGTGTCATGCCAGCCAGAACTTCCTACATCTGAAAGGAAATATTACTGAAAGTTTTAACCTAGGGTGTCATTCTTTTGGGACTGGACAATCTTCTGTGAGCAGCAAAGGGGAAAAAAAAGGCAAACAGAAATACACTGCACTGTGTGATTGTGAAAAACACATTGCATAAATTAATTCTGCAGACTGAAAATTTTCATATGACTGCACGAAAGCTAGAAACAATTTTTTACTACGATAAATTAGTCTGTGGGAACTTTTCACTCCTCCCAATGAAAATACAGTTTACAAACTTTGAAAATCAATTCTTATCATACAGAACAGACTGCTTTTGAAAACAAAAATAGAGGATGTGTGAATAAACAGAAATCAAGTAAAGGAGAACTATTTTTTTCTTATTATTATTGGAATTTTGTTAAAACACTCAATGAGTCTTCAAAATTTCAAGTTTTCAATTAAAATAATCCTAAATTTTTTCATCACTGACCTTGGTTCATGCTAATTCAATGGATTATGTAAAGTGGCCTGACCTAACCCCCAGTGCTTAGGCTGAGTAATTCACAGGGAATCTCATGCCAAGAACACACACTGGCACACTCAATAATATTAAAACCACAGCCTCAAGTTTTTAGACTTCCCCCTCAGGAAACCCAAAGCCAATGCTTCCAGGAAAATCCTCATTTTTTCAATATACTTCCCTACTTTTGAATCCACCTCCTCTCTGGAGGTCAAGATACAGAGATATATAGACTTTTTTTTAATGTGTATCTCTATCTCCATACTGTATCTAACCTACATTAGCTCATCCTGTCACTTTCAGAATAACAAACCCATTAGAGTAGATGAATTTCCTGAAAGACAGAACTCAGCATGTCTCCTTCTGAGGCACAGAGGTACCTCAAACACAGAAGTGCCTGCCAGGTGAAGAGAATGGCCACATGAAATGGAAAAGAACAACAAGGCCAGGCTGGATGGAGCTCTGGTTCAGAGGAAGGTGTCCCTGTCCATGGCAGGGGGCTGGAATTAGATCATCTTTAAGGTCCCTTCCAACACAAATGTATGATTTTAACCTGGGTAAACTGAGAAAGAAGCATTACACCCAGAGCTTCAGACCTACTTCAGTTACTCTGAAGCAGGACAGAAATGCCTATGAGCAAAAATGTCTCTTATTCAAGGCTTAAAGGAAGTACAAAATGATTCCCTAACCCCAAAGGTCTTCTGGAAAAGAAAATTAATGGCAGAGTGCAAGGAAAGGCATAAGAACAGAAGTTATTTTCTGTTTCTGAAGTTTACAGAAGCACTGTATTTTCTGTAAAAATTATACAAAGATTAACTGAAAGATAAATCCATTCATAGAGTTCAACAGATAACTCACAGAGTAAACCATTTACAAATATCTCTGTCTGTAAAATGATACTCTGCCAACAGCTTTCAGAAGAGTACAGTTGCTTACTAGTCTAATTACCATTAATGGTTGTACTGGTTTGCCATCTCCCATGGCATTTACACAGCACAAGGTACCCCCTGCAGCCTTTCCCCTTGCTGTGTTCTCTCCTTCCCAGCAGATGGCTCAATCGCATTTCAAAATGACATTTCCTCCCTTACTGCAGCCGAGCAAAGACCTCTCGAGTGCCCAGCACACCGACCAAGTCATTCCAAAAGCTGACAGAAATGAGTTTTCTGTTCAAGCCCAAATAAAGCAGCGCTTCCTCTTCTCTATCATCATTTGCCAGTCCACATGAAAAGCAGTGAGGTAGCTCTGGGGAACTAACTTGTCCTTCCTTCCTGCTTCTCATTTTAAAATACTCATTATGTTGTCTTCTCGTCTTTTTTTTCGCAATTTACAGAACTTTCCCTGACTTAATCACTCTTCCCTTTAAATCCTGAGATATATATTTAAAAGAGTAGAGCCAACTTTTCAATTTCTTCTTTCTACTAAAACAGTATGAAGAAAAACCTTACAAAGGTGCTAGGTCATAAATTTTCAGTACTCAAAAGACTCCTTTTAGTTCAAACTTCCAGCAAACTTTCAAAAGAAAAGATGAGAATTCACTGCCTAAAACTTAGAAAGGTTAATGTTTTGGGACAGAAGATAGGAGGCAAAAGATTGTGAATGTTACCTCTCTGCAGATATCTAAATCATAGTCTTGAGGCTCCAGGTCTGTCTCTGTCACTGCTACTGGCTGAACTTTTAACCATTCATTTTCATCCTTGTCTTCTCCACGAATTGCCCTCTCAAGTAACTGCAAATCAAATTCTTGCTCTCGTTTCCACTGGTAATAGATACAAAACAATTAACCACATTCAACCATAGTGCCAAACTCACCATACAGCAATGCACATTACTACTGCAGCAAAAGCTACGCTGCTGAAAGAATCAGCAGGGCAAACCCCCAAAGTGGCAACAGAAAGAAAATAAAACTGCATTTCTTGGTAGATAAGGGTGAGAGTATTGATCTCTAGCTGTGCTGTGAGGAATTCAGAGTATTGTTTAATTTTATATGTTCAGCAGTGTTAGATTCTAAGAGATTTACTAATCCCAATTTTACATTTGCTGATGAACATGGAACCAGCCACACACAGAACAGCACCTTTGGAATCACAGGAGTGATTCCACTACCAGTGAGCCTACAGGCTGGCAGAGTAGTAGTCCTTGGCATTGTAAAGAGGCTGTGCTGCATGGTTCTGGATGACTACACAGAAAGGCTATTTTACAGTGCTGGTTGAGAATCACAACTTGAAAATTTTATGCATCTTTTTAGAATAATACCTACTGTTTAGAGTTGATATTATTTCATGTATTAGCGTTAAGTTGTCTTGAAGTTAAAAAAAATTGGCTTCTAAGCTCTTCAGACTTTACTAAAAGCAGAGTCTGGCTACCTGCAAAAGCCTTCCACACAGTCTTTAAAACATAAATATCTAGCAATATAAATCAAAACTATTTAATATTTATTGATATTTAAATTTAGCATATTTAAACTAAGCTGCATAATGTAGAGTACCCAAAAGCACTGCACAGTAGTCCCTACACAACTACACACAATACAATTACATATAAACTCACACTTAAGGATACTACCAATACCTTTTTGTTCAAAAAATTAAGTTCAGTTGTAGCATCATTCCATCCAGTAGATCTGAGCAACTCTACCATAGATGATATTAAAAGCAGTAGAAAAAAAGAAGGGACAAAACCAACAACAACAACAAAATTATCTCCTCAAGGTTCTGAGGGAATCCACAGGAGAATGTGCCACTTTTATGTTTCTAAAAAATATCTCCAGTATTTCTGGTACAAATCTTTGGGCTTGTTTTGGATGAAGTTTGAACTCCACATGAAGTCCTTAGACTTCATTATGTCACTTGCATTAATAAATCTAATTGAAACCTATTCATGCACAAGCTCTCAGTATTCACTCAGAAGAGAAGTATCTTCCATGTATATTAAAAAGTTAAGTAGGTAAGAGGCAATTATATCTCAAAAATTAATACATGACAGAATTCGACAGAGAAAATAAGATTTTTCTCATATGAGTATACTCCAAACTCATCTTTCTACTCATATTCGAACCAGGCCTGATTGAGATAGTATATTTTAAACACACAGGATCATTTTCAAGTTGTTGTTATATAATAGGTAAGAAAAACATCAAACCATTCTTATGAAGCAGTTCTTTTATTGGCTTTGATGTTGCAACTTTTACATTAAAAAGGCATTGTATATAACAAATGAACTCATGTACTGTGATCAATACTTAAAATGTCATCCTACACTTGAGAGCTGACCAATTAAAATTTAGAATTACACATACAATGTATGTTTCAAGCAAATGTTACACACTGAGCAGCACTTCAATCATACATTTAACTGTTTGCCATTGTGGCTGCTAAATAATTGTAATGCTGTAAGTAATTGTGCTATCAAACATGCTTTTGCATATCAAAGCCCCATAGGTACAAGAGATGACCTCTACAAAACACTACTAGGGCTGAAAAACTATTTTAATTCTTTACAGCAAGAAAAAGACCAAGATGGCACCCAAATTTATAAATAAAGTGTTTGCCACAAATGTTAATAACAAGTGTTATGAAAGCTTTTCAATTCAACTTGTGTATGTTATGTGAATCAGAAAACATGAGAAGCTCAGATTTATTTCTTCCAATTAAAGTATGAAAGTAACACTGGTACTGGAATACTACAATTCCCAAACATTATGCACTGTCTTCAAAAAATTCGTGATTGCAAAACAGAAGACAAAACAGATGAATGTCTCCAAGCAGTGCAGTTGTATTTACTGGGAAAGTAAATACAAATAACTGGCTGCAAATTAGTGCTACAGAACAGTGGGAATGAAAAGCTGATTATAAGGTTTTTTTCAATGCCAGCAATTGACACACATGTACTAAATGCAATTAAGCCTGGTAAAAATTGAGTAGTCCAGTTAGAAATTTTAAAGTAGCTACAAAATTCTGCAAATTAAAAGCAAGCAAACAAAAAAAAAAGAGGCATTAGGTATGATGAGTGACAAATTTAAAAGCAAGAGATCTTGTGCAATGAATTAGGTAAAACAATGTGATCATTCTAAAGCTCTAGTGGACCAAATAAAAAAAATAAATTAAAAGACCACAGCATAAGTGCAATTACAGTACAATCCTGGTTTAGCACCAAGTGAGCAACTGGGTAACTTCACCAATCAGAATTGCTTTGGTTAGTATCCAAAATGTAGCATTATAAACTTCTCATCTGCACAGCATTTACTCTCAGAAAGCAACAAAAATACTTTTCTTTAGCAGCCTAAATTTGAGCCTTATTAGAATATTCTACATTTTGAGATTTAAATAAGAATTTGTATCAATTAGAATACATTAGCTCTTATATAAATTCCTAATCAGCATGATTAGATTTTAAAACTGATTATCCATTTATCATCTTTTTTAAAAAGAACAAACAAACACCACCTTGGTCTGATATTACCACCGACTATCTTGCAGGCTAATTTATGAATTAAAAGGAAAAACACCCATGGTGAGAAGCAATATTCTAAAAGGCCCATTCCATCATGAAGCACTTTTAAAACTGTACAAGCTTCTGTCACTTTCTAAATACAATTCCAAGGGAAAAAAAAAAAAATCATGGCTCTGAAATCACCCCAAAATACTGGCATCTCCACTCATCACTAACCTCGGACCAACTTACCTGCTGAACCTGCCACATTTACCATAACTACTAGTAAAAAATATCATCTGTTCCTCACACTCTCTGAACTCATTTGATACCACAGAACACTAATTTAATTGGACTAGAAGCATCACACGCGCTCAAGTAAAAGTGCTTGCTGGGGGAAAACAAAAAAAAAAATTTAAAAAAAAAAAAAAAGAAGAAGAAATCCAAAGATATTTTTAGTTTAGTCCTTTTAAGGCATATCTAACATACTGAGCCTACGTCTGCAGACACGGGCCTGATGAAAGGGCGAGATGAAACGGGCTGCCTTTCTCCTTGGCTAAGAGTTCTCTTGCGTTCCCGCACCAATGCCTTCTGATGTCTCTTCATTCTTTCTAGCTGCTCCTCTGCACTCATCTTGCCTCTTTGGTGGTCTCCAGAGTATAAACGTTCCAAGGCACTCTTTGGTCTCTCCTGGAGAAGTCACAAGGCACACAAAACACATGCTGTAATTAATACTTTATAAGAAGTATACAACAAAAAAAAAAATGGACTCCTTCTCCTATCTCATTACTAAATTTTATTCTATTAACTTTGCATTTCTTTGTATATACTCCCTCAACTCTATTTCCTATTAGTAGTGCTGATTTCTGGTTCTAAACCTTGTTTTATAAATCTATTTGAAATCCAGTAAGTTGTTTGTTCATTTAAGAAAGCGAAGAATTGGAGACTTCATTAGATCACAGCTCTTGCTCCTCTCCCAGGCTACTGCAATCCCACTTCCTGCTACACAAAACGTACTCTGGGCTTAACTATTGCAAGCAGTTCAGACATTTGCCTTCAGAAGTTTATTTAAAACTTACCTTGGACCTATCCCTTCGAAGTGTTGCAAATGATGAAATGGTAGATGACTGGTGCAATCTGGAAGTTGATCCAGACAAACCTTTATGAGGGAAAAGAGAATGCCTTAAAATCAAATGACAGACAGAATAAGACAAGTATCAGTTTGGTTTTTTAAATTTTATTATCCTGTTTCTGTGGCATTCTGGTCACTATTTGATCACACAGTTTACAATTCAGATGATCATAAGAGGCATGAAATTTCATTTCAGCCAGACACAATGCGCATCAGGTCACTACTGATCGAAAGTCAGAAAAATATGTAATAATTTAGAAGATTATATAAAAGGAGGGATAGGTTGAACTCAGCTGTACAAGAGTAGATGGATGGTACAAATAATCACATCTATTAAGAAAAGAAAACCTTAACATTCACAGTTATAAATGAAGAAGTAAGAAGCAAATGGCTAAAAAATCATTCGCTTTTGGCCCAAGCATCATCTCTATCCTCAAAACCAGTTGCAACACAATAGCACAGTGGGGATGGAGTGTCAAGTCAGATATAATGTTTGGAGTACTATATTCATCTACCTTATCACTTACATTTTAATGGCAATATAGGTATTTTAACAACACTTGGACTTTGCAAAAGATAGCACAGAACTTATGAGGAAAAGTAACTCTGAATATAAGAGACATTCTAAGAGCCAATTCCATGTTTTGCTATGGGGGTTTTTAAGCCTTCTATATTAAGTTGCTTTGCTAAAGGCTGATTGTCTGTAACAGCACCATTAAAATACACAAAATTTCTAAACTTCCACTGAATGGTTAATTTTAAAACACTGATCTGGTGATAAAGATCATCTCCAGGAAACCCTACAAGAGAAAAGCTCCTACACAGACAGTACTGTTAGGGATCAATTCCATAAATTCCTGGCTTACCACGGGTAGGTAATGTCTGGTATCCACTGTCAGGGCTTATTAAAGCACTGGAAGGGTGGCTAAGGTCACCCCCTATCATTGCCAGCTCTGGCTCACTCATGTATGAACGCAGCTCCACCTATACAGAAAAACACTCATCAGCTCAAGTGAAATCACAGATAGCATGTTTTAATAATCCTTAAAACAAATCCTGAAGCTTTGTTTCTGGACTGCTACATCTCTCTCTGCCATTATTATCATATGGCACGGATCATTATTATTATTATTATTATATCATTGTTATCTCTCCACCATTCTATATCATGATTACTTTATTAAAGATCCATATATTCTATAGCCAACAACATCTTTTATTCAAGGTTCCCATCTCTTTGAAGTGCAGGGGTACAGGAGTGTGAGTGCTCACCCTGTAATCTCCATTTACATACTGGCCGAGCTCTCTGTCTCTCTTTCTCTCGTCTGACTGACGCTTCAGGCCCCGCACCGAGGTGTGCCTGATGACAGTGGCTTCTCTGGGGAGGGGTGGGACAGCTGGTGGCTGATCCTCAGGGCTGTACAGCTGAGGGAGAGGAGGTCTGGGCGGTGCTTCATCTTCCTGGGAACAGGAAAACGCAGGGATTTGGCAAAGAGCATGAAAACAGTCTGGCATAAACTGCAAAATAAAGGCCAGTGCGTTATGTGAAGCATTTGTGACTGCTTCACATAACGTGCTATCCTTTGTCCACTCCACTTGGCCTTGCTTTAAAGCCCAAGCAAGACCCAAGAAATCAACCACAAAGCATTCCCAAGGAAGGCTCTGAATATGAACACATTCCAAACCAGTCTATGGCCACTGTACAATAGGCTCCACATGTACTGTGCTGCAAGTGCTGCTGCTCAGCTCCAACACAAACACCCACTGCTGGGTCTCCACAGCGTGTGCACCTCCCACCCGTGACACTCCCGCTGCTCCCGACAGAGGGGAAACGGAAACGCTGCTGAAGGAATCTCGCAAGAGCACTACTTACAACCTTTGGCTTGAGCTTGACTGGTGACTGAAGAGGTGGCTCGATTTTTTTCAGCTGCTGTGCTTGGTGCTGTGTCCTGGTCTGGAAATAGGGCTGTGGGTAGAGCCTGACCTCCAGAGGGGATTTCAGCGGGCTGCGCGGAGGGCTCTGCGGGACGGACAGTTTGCTCTCCACAGCAGCGAGGGAAGCTGGTAAGGAAGGCACTGAAGACTGAGAAAATGAAGGCACTGTTTTTCTCTCTAGGGGAGAAAGAGACAAAACCATTTTCTGATGAGGATCTAGAGAGTCCTTCAGGCCAAAAAAGAAACCACACAGCTCTGTATCATCCCGTAAAATTCCTGGTGGAGGGCAGTGGGAGCTATGGAAGGAAAAGCCTGGGAGTTATATGGAATCAGTCCATAAGCTGCATCTGGCCCCATGCCACAGATTCCTTAAGCTGCCTGCAGATCTGGACCCTCTCAGAACTATTTCATCTCTGTATGTGAAAGGTGAGTTCTGCAGGAGGCGTTAACAGTCTCTTGCTACCCCAACACATCAGGTCCTCTTTGAAACGTAATAAAGCCACTGCAGAGCAGACCACACACACTGTGCCTCCCTCCCTTTCCAGAGCTGATGCTGCTCTGCCCACCAAACACCTGCCTGAACAGGGAGGGGAAAGGCAACTGCAGCAAAAGCAGCTGGGCTGCATCCAGGGGGAAAAAACCAATAAACCCAGAGAAAAACACAGAGAAAAGCTCCTGGACAGGATGCAGAACAGATACTACACTGGTAAGGGCCTGGCAGCTGACAGGAACCCCTTCTGCAATTTGAAAAATGTAGCCCATTATTGTTATTGTTGTTCCCTTTTTTTATGGCTTGTTACATTTTAGAACCATTGGTATGTGAAAACAAACAAGAAAAAACCTTTCTGTCACCTCAGGCAAAGAAACACCAAGTTAATGCACTCAATCAACAGAGATTTCTGATACATCCAGTAGCAGAATTAACTGGATTTTCTACAGCAGAACAAATTTCCAGATTATTTGCACAGACCCAAAGACTCAGCTGCACTGGTATATTCTTTATTTTTCCATCAGGTTCCCCTTACCTGGATTCTTTATAGATTCTACTATGGTTTTGTAGTTTGCTTTGTTTGCACTCAAGCCAGCTGTAACATCTTCAATTCTCCACAAGTCTTTTTGTATTTGTGTTTTCTCCTGTTGTTTGGAGTAAAAGAAAAAAAAAATCAATTGTACCTCAGTTTTAATTTAATATGGGCCTTTCCTCCTTTTGATAACACCAAACTACAATTACAGAACTTACATGAAAACTTAGGTGTTTAGAAATTAGTTAAATAATTATTTAAAAATAAAAACTAATAAATACAAAACACCAACAAACCTATCTTGTCCATAAAATTTATTAAAGCATTTTTTAACTCTTGGAAGACTTCCTATAGAAGACAGGGGAAAAGACAAGTCTGTATTTTTCTACAATATTGGTCAGACTACAAAAACATACTTTAACGTTCTACATAAATTGAGTTTCCAGAACCTTTTAATTTGAACTTTGTTCTTAAATCCTACACCTATCAAACTTAAGACTGCTAAAGCAACCTTAAAAAACATCTCAATACTTTTAGGGGAAATATCCAGTATTAAAAAAGGGAAAAAAACCCCCAAAATTCAGAAGTGGTGACAATTTTAATTTCTGCTTATATTTGAGTTGTTAGGCCTACTGGCCATGATATATTACAAGTTAAAACAATATATTGCTGCTGCTCCAGGACTTGGTCTCATCTTGCATCCTATTTGCTTTACCAAGGCTTTTTTCCAGGAGGAAAGAAAGAAAGAAAGGGAAGCTTTGTCTACAGACTGAGCTGCATCACAGCCTGGCTCCTGAAGCCACCATTTCAGTCATTCCAATCATCTTAAATAGCTGCTGTCATCTAATTCATTAAAGCCTGGTAACACAGATCTCAAAAATTTGCATCAAGAATTAACTTGGTAAAACCAATACCATTAAAGAAAGCGAAGGCAGTGAAACACTTAAGTTAAGAATTGCTCACAAACTGCTCAAGAACTCCAGAAATTCATCACTTGCCATGAGCTGCAAAATAGCTACTAATTAATCCTATAAGGCTGAGGGTGGAAAAAAAACTTCAGTAAAAGCTGTTACACCTCATAGAGCTAAGGAAGGCATATAAATTGCTTTCCACTTTCTGTCTTAAATCAGGAAATATGTTCAGCCAGGTTACAGATCAGCAAACAGGGTGCCAAGAACACAAACATTTAAATGATGGAGAATGTTATTTGCCTGTAGTAAACTCACTCGATAGATAGGACATATTTTGAAAGATTGTCAGGACACAAACTATAAATTTGCACATTTCATTTCATTTTTCTGAGATTAATCATACTACAAGGAACCAAATGATGGATTTACAATAATCAAGCCTCAGAACTGGTGAAAAAAACACTAAGTTGCACTGAAAATCCTGCTTCTGAAACCACTCAGAAAATGTTTGATTAGCAATGTAGAAAAGCCAGATCTTTTAATATTATTTCTTCCCATTACTTAAATATTGATGTGAAGAGAATATTTTAAATCTAAAATGGACTTGGGCCGAATGATGAGCAGATGAATTAATTTTAAAATTATGAAAGCCAAGATTGCTGTTTACAGAGGGGTATAAATACACTTTATTGGCAGGCAGGAAAAGGTAACTTGGAGAGAACATTTTACTTCTCTAACTTCTTTCAAACAGAAACATAATTTAGACTGACACAAAGCCAGAGAAGAAACACTTACCAACTAAGAAGTTATCACTGATAAAATAACCCATCTCAGTTAAATTCAGCATGTCCAGATCCTCCTCAACCCTTCAGCACAAGACAATTGTAGCTACATTCTAAAAAGCAGGATTCACTCTGACCAAGCTCCTTAAACATTTAGGTTTTAACCTCTTAATTAATGCTACATAGAAACAACATCAGTGGTCTCCTACAGCAACTTGAGCCTGCAAATTTACTGAATTTTTAATAATATTCCAAGAAGATTGCATTTTTTTTAAATACAGTGTGTATTAATTTAGTGCTGTTGGAAAATGCTAGATAAACAATCTTGAGTCTACATGCCCTTAGGCAGAGATCAAAAAATTCTAACTATTATGGGTACTTCAAGTGAGACTTCTTTGAAGGCATATAGTTTTTTAGAATATTCAGTACTTTCTGAAAAAATCAGTTCCCCCTAGAATCTCCAAAATAGGTATTCAGAAACATTTTTTTAAAACTCAGCCAAACATATCTGTGCATACTTGTAGGTATAGATAGATAAAAGTATACACACATACAACTGATAACGTGCTTATGGCTGTGTGTGTATTTATAATTAATCACTTATGTGATACGAGATGATAATCAAACTGAATTAACATTTTTTTCGGTGCAAGCCACACTCCCTTCCATATGTATTGGTGAATCCCATGTCACACATCCAGTATTTTAAGCATGTTAAAATTTCCAGTTAGGTGTTAATCTCAAAGTGGTCTAAAAAGGTGTATTTTGTTTAAAGGTGTAATTTGCCTTTGTTAAACTAAGTAATTTCATACAAGGACCATTTTATTCTGATATTCCCCCAGGATTTTTTCTTTAAAATATATTCTACAGCTGAGCTCAATTACATATTCTGACTCCAGAAACTGAATCACTTCCCACACCCCAAAATGAAAAGCAAATGAAAATGTACTTTGATGCAATCAAAAAAGGTTTTACAACTCCTGCTTTGATACTAACATTTATTCATTCATAGTGAAAATAAACAGGCTTCAAATTATATCTGATCAGATACTTAATGCAAACAAGATAAAAGTTTAACTGGTGAGCTCTTTTGGTCCAGGATATTTGGAAAAGTAGACTAAGATTTGAGAAAAATGTATCTATTAACTGTGTTCCTTGTGTTCAGCTCACACAAAGGAAAAATTATCCAGTATTCCCTGAGAATAAAGTAACCAGCTGTAAGCAGGTATGTAGAAATAATCTGGTATTCCACATGCATTTCAGCAAGGAAAACAACTGAGCTTCAAACAAAGCTTCTTTTTAAAATTTGAAACTGAATAATTGATTTAAAACTGAGATGCCTTTCAATTACTGATGGCTGTTAAACACTTATTCCACTTCACAAAACAATCTGCAGAGATAAATCTTCCATAAATAGAAGAACATGACAAAGAACAAGTAATGACAATAACAACCAGTGACTGATGCTCTTAAAAATGGATAAAGAAGCCAACAATGTCAGATCAAATAAATGGAAGGCTAAGAAGTCCTCTGCACAGTCTGATAAATTGAATAGGTTATCAATGTCAAGATGTCAGCACGTAATAAAAACGTAATAAAATAACGACAAATTTGCATAGACAACTTATGACAAACTATGGCACTACTGCATGTGCTGCAAGACAATGCAGGGGTTTTTCTCACTGCACAGCCATGCTGCCACAGTGCCTGAACTCTGCAAACCAAATTACATGACAGCTGAACACCCTGCAAAAACGGCAGAGAAAATCTCTCTTATGAAATGGTAACTTGAAGTTCAGACTAAGCCATCCTCTGAGTGTTTAGAGTGTCTGGAAATGGACTCACCTGAGATACCAATGAACTGTTCATCTGCTCCTGTAAGGCTTTTTTCAGTTGGCTCACATCCTTCTCTAATTTCAGATACTCATTCCAGGCATTTTCCATCTCCTGTTAACAGAAGGAATACTCTAATACAGTGCTAACTTCAAAACCACTTTCTCCATCCTCTAATTGAGCACCAAAGAGTTTTGAAGTGACTGTTGTTTTATTATAAAAAGAAGTAAAGAATCCATTTTAGTCTACATTGTTGCTTAGACTTGATTATACACCTGAAAACCCTTCATGGCTTGCACGATCAAGTCAAAAACCTCTGGCCAGCTTCCTGACACAAAACCAAACTGGCATGTAGCAGAATCCCTGCACCAGGACAGCCCTTTTTCCAGGGACTTGCTATTTATGCCCACAAACACATTTTACATGCTGACTGTGAAAGTCATACATTTTCTACAGACACAAACTGACTACATACATTTAAATAATACTGTCATTTTAGTGATCAGACCTTACTATAGAGAAGCTGCTCGTGCAATTTTAGAAACTGTCTTACAACGATCTAGTCTCATTCATGAAGAGGCAGTAATAATACAGTGAAAAAACCATTAAAACCATTAAATTACATTTGAATTTTATTAAGCTATAATATGAATGGTAACTTTTTACTGAAATATCAACAGATTTTCCCAACTCTTTTTATCCCACAAAAACATCCTGGAATCACATATTTTCAAAGGACTAGCTGAAAGATTTGCAATTTAAGCCCACACTTAACATATAAAGACACTGAAAAGGTTAGGGGTTTTTGTTTGGTTTGAGGGTGTGGGAGGCAGCCATTGAAAAGCAAAGCTGGAGAGATTGTTTAATTTTGTTTGGTTTAGTATCCTGTACCTTAACCAAAACTGCTTAGAACAGGTCTTAACTCCCCTATCCAATGACCAACACAGTTTTAGTCTAACTGGGATTTTAATTCTGGTTTTCTTGAAGCAACCAAAGACACGTACCGTTGAAACTTTGGATATTTCAGCCCGAATATGTATAAGGTCCTCTTGCAAAAGTCTCTGCTGGTAAGATATTTTTTCTGCATGTTGTGGTTGGTCTTTGTACTGATCCATCTGCCTGTGCAAAACCTCCAAAACAGACTCCAGCTGATCCTAACAAAGAAGACAGCAGTAAGTTTACAACATTTACATGGAAATTTATGCACCTACTTGCAGGAAGATGAAAGGTGTTTTCCATGCCCCAAGTCTTCCCTACAAACCAACAGAAGTTAGGACTGGCCTCCTGTTTTGGAGAATCACATGTAAACAAAAACTGCAAGAGCCTTAATTACCTATTGTATCCAAAATTATCTGATATTTTCTATTAAATCTTCCCATTAAGCAGCCAAAACCGTTGAAAACACAAAGCAGTGAGAGGGGAATTCTTCTGTTTACCCTCTGTACAAAAGTGTAATTTACAGTTTCAGAAGAATTCCCTTAAGCAGTACAGAACTATGACAGCCCCACCACAGCCCAGCATGAGCTGTTTGTTTAAGGACAGGTTCTCCTTCACTGCTGTGGGTGAAACAGTCATGTGAGGGTTTAAAATATTGCCTAAAACATGAAAGAGGCCCAATTCATTTAGTCAGGAGTAAATAATGGAATTAATTTTGCACAGTAGCTCTTCCACAGGATCCACCTGAACAGCACTTTCATTTCAGGATATATAAGTTTATTATTATTATTATTATTTTTATAATCACCTCAGTTTATTGACAGCTATAGCTCACAGGAAGTGAAGCAGATGGGTTTAAAACATTCACTTTCAAAAACATGTTTTCTCAGAATGGGTACTCAATCCTGAAATAAAACCCAATTCTTGTTATCATAGAAGTATACACACAATACAGTGCAATCATCATCCATTAATTCAATTTATTGTTTATAATTTTCTATTTTATACTTCATGATTAGATAGAAGTTTCTGTTTTGCTTTACTAAGCCCTTTTTAACCTGCTTACTTTATTTTCCTTAAGGGCTCTTATTTTGTCCTCCAAGTCCTGCAGAATTCTGTCCTGCTCACAGAAAATGCTCAATTTCACCTGGAAATGAAATCATACACACACATAAAGTTAGAATTTAAAAACCAAGCAGAAAAGTACCCCCTTGTAATATTTCACCCCAAGGAGCATAATAATGACCATGTAAACTGTACAAAAGAAACAGACAAATCAGTGCAAGAGGTGCTGAAGTGGTGTTTGATACTTACATCAATATCACTTTCTGCAACCTTGACAGGTTTTGCACTTCTTTCTTTCAACGTGTCACGTCCTGTCACCTAAGAGGAACAGAATTTCAAAACGTAAGAAATTTGTAGCAAACTAAAACCTAATGATGCTTCAGCAGTGAAAGGAAAGCTTTTGTTAAATATTCACTTTTATTAAGGAAAAAAAAAGGATACAAGTGTTTTGAAATCTGGCTTTAGTTTTTGAGAAGTGTTAACAAAAGGGATTACTAGTTACATTAGCTATTTAGTAACTCTTCCAGCAGCTTGGAATTCTGTACAAAACAACATAATCCCACCTGTCTCTGGTTACAAAAGTCCTTTTCCTGCAAGATCTGGTAGTTTTAACAGTTCTGCTCTAATAACCTTCTTGAAGCCAAAGGAATGGAATCGTTCATTTAAATGCATGGTAGCAACAATAGCAGCATTCATGATGACTAAAAATACAACTTTTGGCAAGTGTTTCATTCTACAAAGGACAGTATCTTCCTCAAAATCCATCCACAGGGTGGATTTTACTAAAGACAGACTGCCATAAAAATGCTATAGCGGAATGAAATGTAATTAATCTATTTTGACATGGCTGTCATGTACCAAATCTCTCATTCCGTAAATCACTGGTTTCAGATTCCATTTCTGGTGAGACTACCTTCTCACATAACAGTTTTAGAATCAGTACCAAAACAATACTCAGTTGTACTTCCAACCTTCACATCAACCTTAAAAATTAAGGCATGTCTGTGTCTGTAGAAATGTTTATTATTTCCACTGCCTACACAGGACCCTCTTTGTGAACAAATGAGATTAAGAAAAGAGCAATATAATAAAGCTCATAAATAATACATTTTTTCAAAGCCTTAAAATCTACTGATTTAATATCATCTCTTTGGAACACTTTTAAAGATTCATTAGAGCAAATACTGTCTTACCACAGGGCCAGCTGGTGGTTAGTAGTATTCATATACAGCATATTCTTATTCATATACAGGTAAAAGTTTATTGAGAAAAATTCACCTCAATATTGTATTCAGTAATATAAGAGGAGAGATTTTGATACAAAAGCTGAAGTTGTTTGGTTTTTTTAGTGAGGTAAGAGGGGTATAAAGAGGCAGTTTGCCTTTTTACCAACTGGCAATCTCCAGACTTGAAGGTACATATTTTTCTTATTAACCTAAGAGTCACCTACAGGACCATATTAGCTTTTTAAAAGTAATTAAATTTTACCCTAAGTGAGGTAAATATCATCTTCTCTCCTCCAGTGGCAGACTCCATTTAAAGACTTCTCATGTACTTTTGAGTGGTAAAATATTACTTCTGCAGCACCAAAATCAATAGTATTTATTGCCTCTAGAAGCTTTAATTTTTTTTTTTCAACAATTAGATGTTATGTAGAAGAAAAAACTGTCTTTCAAAATTATTAATGAAATTATTTAAATGCTAAATCCTATAGATAATTGTAACAATTAATTAAATATAAACATAAAATACCAGCATATCAAAAGTAATAATTCTGCATATTTAATTACCTGCAAGCTTAGGCAATGCAAAAGCCTTTTTCAAAGCAACAGAATTAACATAAAAACACATCTACAGAATCTGGGGATACTTTAAATTACTTAATCAGAACTGTAAGGAATTTGTTAACTATCAAGCAGTGAACATGACAACATAATGAGGATTAAGCATGCTTTCACATTTTCCAAATTCCACACAGGAGTCACTACTTGACACATTCATTTCCAAAACATGATAAAATGAAACCAAACACTGAGGTCAGCCATAATTTCGCATACAGACTCCAAAAGAGGGGGGGAAAAAAAGAGAAGTAAAAATAAAATCTTACAGAAAGCACTACTGTGCACCAAAAGACACCTGTAAAAAGCCAGAACACTGACTGCTACTTGAAAAAGCGATGGGATGAGCACATTTCAATGCAAGCAGTCTTACATGTATACTGGATAGTAACCCTTGTGCTGAGTTCTTTAGCACTTTGTATATCATGTTGATCAGAGGTCCATTATTTTCTATCTGTTTCAAACAAAAGTTTAGTCATAGCTTGTTACAGACGTCAAGATTTAAACCCCCA
This sequence comes from Agelaius phoeniceus, assembly GCF_051311805.1. Classification (NCBI taxonomy): domain Eukaryota; kingdom Metazoa; phylum Chordata; class Aves; order Passeriformes; family Icteridae; genus Agelaius; species Agelaius phoeniceus. The sequence goes on from NC_135270.1 coordinate 14,652,199, forward strand.
AAACCTCAGAACTCAAAACTCCATGAGCAGCAGTGATCACACACTCCCAGGTCACACCTAAGCACTCTGCAGTTAATTGCTCAACCACAATTCCACACTGAAAAGTTCTATTTCAAAACCTCTAAGAAAGATCTCCAGAAATAATGGATTTAGTGAAAAAAAAAAAATTAACTCCAGTTCCAAAATGTTCAGTCCTAATTGAAATTGTTTCATCAGGGTGGGTCTAATTCAAAGCCCAGTGTAGTCAAAAGAGATACCTGAACTAATTGGCTTCCTATCCAAGTTTCCAGCCTCTTAAATGGAAGATATTACATACATGACCTGGGAATTTGCTGTTACTACAATCTGTATCATTTGCTTCCTTTCATGCAGTGCACTGTTTTTTCCTGGTATCTCAAATCAAAGCATTGCTACATTTAGGGGCAAAGCACAAATGTAACCAATACAGGGACACCTTCTCCAGTTTCACATGGGCTCTTGAATCTCTCAACAACCTGACCTCAAATTTTACATTTCTGGACCACGACTGAAAGAAGGTTATTAAGAAATGATGTAAATTTTGAAAATTTACATCACTCATTTGGAAATACATCTGACATTTTGAGTGTCACGATTTTCAGAAGGAAACCAGCTGGCACTAAGTTTCTTTGCACAGAAGTATCAGGTGCCCCCTTAAAATATTTCTTTCTGGCTGCTTTTGTTAGGTGCTACAAGCAGTAGGAAGGCACAAAGGGAGCTCTAAGAGACCAAATATGTCTTCATGCTCCAGACTGCACCAAATTAATCTGGACAGAATCCGCCAAAAAGTTAAGAACTGCCCCCCAAGAATTTTGCTAAGCATATCACATTTTCAGAAGCTTGACCTGTGGTCACTTCAACTGTGAAAATTATTGTGTTTTATAATGGAAAAAAGACTGTGATTATTAATAATTTCTCACCTTGAAGGATTTATAAAATTGTAATTTGTCATAAAATTCATCTGATGGCTTGGGCTGCAGTTACATTTGTCAAAGCCATGAACAAACCAAGGACAAGGCTTAAAACCAAATGTGTCCAACCAATTTTAAATTTGTATACTAATGATTCCAGCAATTTACATATTTGATCATTTAGATTACACATATATCACCTATATTATATGCTAAATACATATATGGTTCTGTAGTAATATTTTCCATGTATATATTTGGTTATATATTCAGGAATTCAAATATCAGACAAGATTGAAATACACATCCTCATAGGTGCAATGAGCTCACAGGCAACACCCCATGGCACCAGTGAGCTCTGTACGTGCAAACCAGCAGACAACAAGGTGTTAAATTTCCCTTCACCTTCATTTTCAGGAACACCACGTGATTTATACATGACAAGACATCCTACATCCCACAGAAAGTGGCAAACTACTTTGCTAAGCAAAACAATTCTATTTTTTGCTGGGTTTTTTTCCCCTTCAAAACCTGATATTAAGAACTCTAGATTTGCTTTCAAATTGCCAACCATCAAGTGTGCCAGACACAGAAGTCATTTAGACAGATGATAGGACCCTCAGTATAATATGGAATTCTTTTTCAAAAAGAAATACCTCCTAACATTACTTGATCAGATTCTCTCTATGGATGGATGGATGAATGGGTGCATTTGAAATACTTTAGCTGTAATAACATGAAAACAATGACAGTGATAATTAATCACATTTTCACAAGAACATATGGTACATTATACAAATAATGGAAAAGTAAGTCTAAGAAGATTTAAAAGGGAAAAGCTGGATTAAAAGAACACGAGTTTTAACTTAGAGGTGCTGACTTCATATTAGTACTAATGCTACAGCAGAGAAACACTTTCAATCTGTTTTTTCTCTGACTTCCCTAAACCCACATATCATCCATCTCAGTACCAGGAACAAAAGTTGTTCTTACAAACTAAAGCAACCACATTTTCTGAATTTTCACTTTAATTGTATAGCCACTACTAAAAAGACACTCAATACTCTAAGCACAAACAAAAGACACTTTCCATCTCAGACTAGAAAGTTACTTTAAAATTTACAGGTACAAACACAACGCAAAAAAGACAACTGGATTGAAAAGATGATAAAAAATTAAGTAGACTCATCTAAAAATCTTACCTTTAGATCCAAATACTCCAGATCCTTTTTCAACTGGATGTAAGTGTCATCCGCCTTCAGGCAAGTACATAGGGAAAAAACAGTGTAATAAATTTGAATGTTTGGAACCATTTCAGAATAGTTGGACTTGCTATATACAAGAAAACACGGAAGAGAGAACAAAATAACAGAGTAGGAGAACATAAAAAAAGCACATTTGCTCCACCAGCATATTGTTATTTAGAGCTAAAAAATGGGCAAGATATTTCCCAAGAGTATTACTGCCTCATTACCCCCCCTTCCAAACAGCTAGATTTTTGTTTCCACCTCTAATAGGACATAGAACTACCTGAAACAACACATCTTCAAAAGCTGTTTTTTCAAGATCAATTTCCACTGACTAGCCCTTCACTGAAAAAGTTACAGTGGTGTGACTGAATGACAGATGTAACCAGAAGACATCATGTAATATATCACTAGAATACTTTTGATCACAATTTATAAGCATTTTAAGGTAGGGAAAGTATGAAATAAGTTTTGGGAATAAAATTCTGAAAAAGAGCTCATTTATATGATTAGACAATCCATTTTGTCTTTTAAGTAATAGCATTAAAGTTGATCCTTATTTTTCATTGCCTCACCTGTAATTGCTATCAGCTTAATCTTATAGTTACACTCACCTAGCAACATCTTTATTACAGTCCCTTCTAGGAAAACATGCACAGAAGTCATAGCAAAGTTATTTCTCCTCTCTTGAAAGGCGATATTTGCAAAACAAAACAAAGTTTAACTGTTGCAAATGTGCTACTTGTAGTTAGCCAAAATGCCCAAAACTTCCTAGAATTTAAACTGCTATTTTGTCAGCATTTCATATCCTGGGTGCAATTAACTTCAAAATAAAAGAAAAACACAACTATACCTTTTCTCAAGTTTTGAGCCAATGAGAATGTGTAGTTAGAAAAAGAAAAGAAAAACCCTTTATGCCATAAAATCAATAGAACACACTTGCATTTCTTTAGAGGTGTTCACTTACAATTCTTGTCAGATCAGCTTGGAAGACTGGCTGAGGACTTGACTAAAAAGTCTGCCCATTTTTGGAGAAATCCCTGTTATTACCACCCATCTTAGTGCAATTGTTCTGTAGGTGAGGTAATCGGGAAATGAAACTTCTTCAATTCCAAAAAATCACTTTAGTTTTGGGCCAAAGCCTTCACCAATTCCAAGAAGAGTCACCAGATTTTATTCCCAGGTGGCTCCATTTTTGAGGCTCTAACAGGAACCAGAGAGCTCTGTGAGTACATTTCTGTTTGATTTCATATTTACAAGTTTCACACACCAGTGCAATCAAGAGCACCGTAGATGATCCAAGACACTCCTGAGCTTTTATGAACCAATGTTCACCTGCAGAACTGACACAGTTACAAGCTCATATGAATGTACAGACTGGCTGATGCATTTCAATTTGCAGGTGATGCAGCACATGGCACAGGGAGCCAACCCCACCTTGAAAGCAGCACAAAGAAATGGTTTTGCTTCAGAATGAATTTATACAGTATTTGAACCCACATTTCTGAAGATGCAGCATTTTCAGAAATAGTATAAATACACAGTATAAAAAGGCAGTAGACACTTTGAAACGGATGCACTGGCGCCCTGTAACTTAAAAATGCTCGTCTCTTATAGCAAATACAGTAAGCAAAGAAAAATCACAAACGACCTGGGCACTGTAGAATACCAAAGAATGGGCAAAGAAGCACAGACTCAAGCATGCCACTAATGAAGCATTTGCAGAGTCACAAAATGTCACAGATGAGCCACGCAGCAGCTGACCTGATAGGTGGAATTAGTTGGCAAGTGCTGCAGTAACTGAGCGATTGTGTAATTTCTTATACTAGCCAACTTAGCCTGATGTCTCCTTAATCGAATGAGAAGCAATGTTAGCTCTTCAGGCTGCAGGTATTTAGACACATTGTAAAGAGGAAATTAGCAGTCTTCAGGGAGAGGAACTATAATTACATTTTTCACCTCAGTGCCCAGAAAGCAGTTACTTGACATGATTAAGCAATTATTTAATTAACTCTGCATTTGGTCAAACAAACATAATAAAACTTGAATCCTGTAATAACAGAAAGCTCACCCCTCCTCACGTCGCAGATAAAGGCAAAAATCCTACAGGCTTTACTGGGTTAAGATTAAATTCTCATTCGAGTTATTTATGCTTTAACTAATACAGTTAAGATTAAAGACTTTGGATTTCAAAACCTGGCTGCACTAGCAGGAGGACAGGACAGGAGCCGTGCTCTGCACTTACCGACTTGCCGTGCAGGCTGGGCGCGCTCACCGTGTGTGTCATGTAGCCCATGGCGGGCATGGAGCGGCGATCCAGGTGCGTGGAGCTCTGCAAGGATGCACAGCCACAAGGTAAGGGTTGGGTCAAGTGCCAGCTGCGGCAAATTCAGGCTGCAGCTCTGCCACAGGTTTTCTATTTGAATTCAGGGCGTGCTTAGAACAGGGTAACGCACGCTGGCCAGCCTGATCCTTTGATGATAACTTATGAATGAACAAACACAAATTCAGCACCTGTGATGCTGGGCAGAGCAGTGGATTGTGGCAGCATGAGATGCTTCAGCAGAACGTGCAGTGTAGCTTCCAGCAAATTTTTTAAAAGTTCATCAAGTTCCCCCCAACACAATGTCTCCCAGAAAAAGGTTTGGTTGGATGATGCTCTCCGACAGCAGGCTTCCACTGCACATAGCAAACACCACGAATGCTCTCTTTTAGCCAGGCTACATGAAGCTACTGACATGACTGACACCTTGTGGCAATGGCTTCCATCAATACCAAGGGGTTTTTTTAATAATCATCTTTGATCTGCCCCTTTCTGCTTACAATAAGAAAGCTTACTGCACACTCATTCTTTCATCTTTCTCTTAAAGCCAAAGTCCTCTGGCTTCTTCAAGGCAGACTAAATGTCTCAGTTATTTTTATTCCTGTATCTGAACTTCACTGAATTTGCCTCACCTGCCTTGTTGTTGTTTTTTTTTTAAATGCAACTGGATGGAATTTAATAAAGCAGTTCAGGGAGCATGGAGTATCATGGATTTATGCAGACTGTAAATGTAAAATGTGTGCTTACATAGAAAAACATGAACATTTTTCTCTACAAACTTTCACAGAAGTTCCACAGGGAAGTTTTTATGATGAGGAACTGTCTCCCAGTACTGGTAAAGCCAAGATGCCATAAAAAGAGCTTAAAATTTATGCAGTTACGTTGCACAGGAAATGAAGACTGCTGTACATGCCTTTGTAAGGATGCAATGCTCCTTCAACTTACAGGTGGAGAAACCAATGTGTGGTAGAATATAACCAGGAGTTAAAAGTATTAATTTCCAGTTCTGCAAATCACTAGACTATTTCACCCTCTGACAGAATATTAGAAATCTATAAATGCTGAAAGACACCCAACAGCTGCACCACATATACATGGAAAAAATCTACACTGTGCATGGAGCTGCAGCACAGTTTCATGCTGTGTTTAGGTCCTAAACCCACTGGGTATCTGGATTTACAAGATCTCTCCTGTAAATACCTCCCCTTACCCCTTTGCAATACCCTTTGCAAATACCTTCCCTTATCAGAGCCCATGGCTGAGGTCGAAGATTTAAGTGAATACAGAGGCTTTCAATACCAATTATTCCAAATCTACCAAGACAAATCAATCCTTCATTGATTCAACACATATTTCCCCAAATTCCTTAGGCAACTAGAGCATTTGGAGTACTGAATAGGGAAACCTATAGGAAAGAGGGTACAAAAGCCTCTAGAAAAAACCCTCACACTGAAACCAATCCGAAAGGTGAAGCTTCAGACCAACACTATTTGAATTTGGTTAGCCCACTGATAAAGACTCTGCAATGGACCTAAAATATTAATATATGTATTAATAATATATGTAATAATAATAATAATATGGGTTTTACCATAACTAAAACCAGAATGAGCTGTATGACTTACTACAATAGCAAAACACATAGAGAAAGCAGGCACAGCAAACACAAAGCTACAAGCAAAAATAAATAAACAAAAAATATTCCATCCTGCTGAGTTTCAGATTCTTGCCTTCATACTCTCTACATTAAAATACTACCATCTGTACATTTTATACATGTAAGATATGCCTTCCTGTTTTTTATTAAAAGTATTCCATACCTATGTGATGTGCCATCAATTTTCCTTTCCTAACCAACAAAAGTTATAAATCTGATCAGAATGGCAAGAGCTTGAGGAGGAAATTATTCCTTGGATTAGCTTTTACAACTCACATGATCTTTCACACACGAGGAAGGATGCAATGAATCATGACTAAATAACCCCCCACGTGTGACACCACGTATAGAACGGTTTGTCATTAAACAGGTACCAACCTTTACAGCACGATTCCGAATCTTCCTGGGGGATCCAGCAAGAGGGACATCCACAGTCTGTCTCTCATCAGATGGTTTAACTGTGAGCCTTTCTGCAGGAGTATGTGGCCTCCGTGGGAGAAAGTTTTTTGGAGGTCCAGGTGGAGGAATATCAGATGGAGAGGGCGGAACAGATATGGACCGTGGAACATCTAACGAGCTTTTTGACTTCGCACGATCAATGAAGTCTGAGGAACCTACATAAAGTGGGGCTGTGGGGCTGCCATGTTTGAACTGCTGCCTCTGCTGCCACTCGTACAGCTGCCAAACAGTTCCATCCTTATTTGCTTTCCTCTCCTCCTGGGACATCTTCAAGTGGCTGACGCGATCTTGTGCATATTTGTAGTCACTCGGCAGATTGCGGTTTGGTGGTGGTGAGCTCCCTGAAGGCTGCCTGGTATTCTTTGGCAAAGTGTGATAGTTCTCAGGAAAAGGAGGATTGGGACCCTGACGTGTAAGAGTCTGATCAGAAGTGAGGCTGTAAAAAAAAAAAAAAAATAAAAAAAAAAAAAGAGGAAAATTTTAGCACACACTGATAAGTGGGAGTGACTGATAAAAAATACCTCTAATGACACAAGCATTGGAGCTACAAGACATATAACAGACATTTTAACAGAATTTACAGAAATATTAACAAAGCAATATTAATGACATCTATCCTGCACACAAACACTACACTGTATAAATACAGGATTTTAAGTTAGTGTTTAGCCTAGGATGAAGTACTAGAAACAAACTTAAGGAACGGGAGCATTATGTAGTTGAACTAAAAAGAAAATCAAGCACACGAAGAAAGGAATTATTGTCATGTTTATCGAGTGAGTCCCGATTTAAAATATTCCTTTTCACGGAAAGCGTTCTCACCACTAGGTGGTGCAGTTTACGAAAACAAATGAATGTTCAAGATAAATATCTTTAAAAGGAAGATGAAATCTCACCAATCGCAGAATAGCTCATAGTTTTTGTTCATGTGAATGAAGCAAAAAGAAATAAAATGGTAAGAAACTGCTCGAAGTCTGCAGGTCGGTATGATTACTTTCACCTAAAAATAGTGAAACTGCTACTGCTTCTACTGATTTGAGCAACATGAGACTTTTTACAACAAAAGTCATTGACAAATTAGAATATAAAAAGAAGTATTACATCCTGGCTTTAGTAGTGGACCCATAAAACACTTAAGCTGTACAAACTAGATATTTTAGTAGGTAGTGTTAAGACAGAATTGGCAAAAGCTTTGACAAAGCCTAGTTAGCTCCCTCTCCTCCTTTGAAGACAAAATCTTTCTGTAGACTGCCTGTCTAATTTCTGATTCTTCCATTAAATATCCGGGGGTTTTGTACTTGGAGTCATTTGCCCATTGATTCAGAATCTCCAAAGAGAAAACCATTCTGCTAGGCTTGCTACAAAGCATCAACACAAAAAAACACAAAAACCACCAAAATTAAAAAAAAACAGCCCAGCACAAAACCACACAAACAAAGGAACTCCGAGCATATTTTCATCACTTCACTCAGTAATTTCTGCTCTGCATAAGAAGGAGACCTCATGGTTTGGAAAATGCAGGAATTCCACCTGAAAAAAAGGCCAGGATGGAGAAGAACATCTTTGTTCAGGATCCAAGAATAACTGAAGCAAGGAGGAATGAACTGCTACTAGCTACCAGCTCAGTAGTTGCCACCATCCTTTTTTACTTGCAGGATTTGACACTGTGGACTGCCTTAAAATATGGATAATCTCAAGAGGACACAAAACTCCTCAGGCCAGCAAGTAGAATAACTGCCCTGCACTGCCTGGAGGGTTACAAATCTGTAAAGGCCCTGCTCTCTCATACCACAAAGTCTTGATGTTACCTTGAATTTCAGAGTGAAGGTTAAAGCAAGCAGCTAGTATGAACACAGGCAACTCAAAGATCAGCTTACAGTGGTAATGGAACCTCTTTTAATTCTCTAATTCATTGTATTACATGCACTTTGAATGTCCTGTACTTTGCTGCCAATTTCTCCACAAGAAAACATGTGGCAGAAAGTTGGTAGAAATGTATTTCCTCTAGATAGCAGTAAGAGCCAAGAATGCTTGGAGGGGATAATGCTTCAAAAGGACATCTGAGGCAGGCATGAAACTTGGATTCCCTTGGTGATTTCTCTGTGGAAAAACAGATAAGGGGGAAAAACACTCCTATATCCCAATTTAGTGAAGACCTCATGAAGGCCTAAGCAAACTATCAGATGTTGCAAACCACCTGTGTGTGATTATTTTCTAACAGGACATTAAAAGGCAGAATATTGAGATCAGCCGGAATTGGTGGCAGTCATGAAGCCACCAGGGCTGGCAGCTTTAGGAGCAAAGCCAACCTGAAAACAAAGACAGCATGAGTTTTGTTGGGGGCAAGGGGAGCCATGCCTTCCTTCTGGAAAAGGATGGATTTTTTGGAGAAGAACTAAAAACTGTTATTTTGAAAGCAGTACGTGGAGCAGCTGACATGAGCCAGTTTCATGCAATACTTCAGCCTGCTATAAAAAGAGAACAAAGTTGAATGTGGATAACATTGCACAGGGAAAGTCACATTCAGAGCTGAACTTTGGAGGCAACTGCCTACATACAGGCACATTGTGTTTTCTCAGTATCTGAAGAAACCTAGGGAGAAACCTCAAGCTGAGATGACAGGCTTTAAGCTGGTAGCATCTCTTCCACACAAGGTTTGAGATGCTTAAGAGATAATTTGCATCATATAAAAATAGGCTCTGAGACGACACACAAACTTCTAGGTAAAGAACCATGTCCTAAACAGCTCAAATTAGTCCACAAGGGACTATTTCTTAGAGATTATGAGCAAAAGAGAGCAAAAGCAGCTGTTCTTGAGAATCTCCCTCATTTGAATGATGAGGTATAGAGGATATAAAAAGGAAAGCAGACATTAAAGAGTGCATAAATGGCCTGATGTCATATTATATGACCATTGGCCATGAAAACTTTCAGGGTCTTTAATGGGAAGCAATCACACAAGAAGATATTGTAAAAAGAGAAAAGAGATGTTCAAAAGACAACAAGTACTATTATTAGAAACACTCTGCCCATTCATGGGAATGCACAGAAGTTAACAAAGACAAGCAATGTTTCTTCCTTAAGCAAATCAGGAAGGAACAGAAAGTTCTGCATAACAAGAAAGGTTTTAAACACCATTTGCAAGGAAGGAAGTATCACAACATGACTGAATCTAGTGAGGAAATATTAAGCTTAATTGGGTTTAGTTATTTCTAAAATGCAAGTAAACTGTTAGAAATAGCAAATTCTTTATAGTTATGCACTAAGTTTATACAGGCACTGGAACCAGATCAAAACCTAACAATTTCTGAACAGCTGCCATTTGATGGTCCTGACCCTGACCTTTCACTTAACCCAAAACCTCCTGAAAGCCTCCTTTCAAACTTTCTTCCAGTTCTTGAGATCTCTGTGAAAGGCTGGTATGAGTTTCACCAAAGCAGCTATTCCCATCTGCTGAGAATAGAGTGGGATTAGATGGCCACACTGGATGTCACTGGAGTGCAGCTGAGAGGTCGCTAAGAGAGGTGGGTCCCCCAAAGTGACAGCTAACATCTACAACTCAGCAGAGTGCTTCATTAAAAAGGGAAGTCAAACATCTATTTGAAAGGTCTGAAGATCTTTATAAAAGGTGCCATTCCTACAAACAGTCACATGAACAACCTCAGTATTTGTGTGAACCCTTTAGCTGAAAGGCTTCTTTCCTGTCGTAAGCAACTTGCTGGCAAGCACTGCATCTGTACACACCTGAGCCAGGAAACAAATAAAAACTGCACTCATTCTGTGCTCAAGAACCACCCAGCCCTCTGAATCCTCAGAGGTTCTCTATTTGTAACATTTCAGCTGGAATATCAATCAACGTGGAACTTTAAAAATTAAGTGCTCTACTACTACTACCTTCTAAAATCAAAACAAAATGTCAATCCAATTATCATCTCTAGCTTAAATTTCTACACCATGCAATCAGGAAGATATTTGACAACTAACATTCCACTTCTATCCATCATTTAACAACAATGCAGAAACTCAGCAGGCTAAGAGAAGGTGCCATTTAAAAGATGACTCTGTTCATCTTTGGGAAGGTAACATGCAATTTATCCTGAATGCAGAGACTATAATGTCATTTGTCAGGAAAAGGCAAAGAAAACAAGGTCAACTGCGCCAAAAGAGCCATTTTTAGAGATATGTATATGCAGATATAGAGCTATATCTAGAAATAGATACACACAGACATACATCCATCCATCTATCTTTATTTTCACTGAATACTTAGCAGCTCCAGCTGAGGTAGCTGGTTTCTTCTAGAACAAAGCCTGGCACCTGCAACAACACTATCTTAACACTGCACCTGATACACGCCCCTAGAGTTAATTTACTGGAAAGAGTAATTTGGAAGAAAACTATGCTTATTTAGCTATCAGTCAATCCTGCCACTGCCAGGATTTCTGATGTAAAAAACATCAACAGAAGCTTCTTAAGCATTAGCTCATTAGCTCAATTGGTTGCTGTATTATTTCAGGGAAATCAATGTGTGTAATAAGAACTAACTTACCAAATACATTTTTTCATTAAACTCATATTCTTTTGGGAAGTCCTGATTGATATTCAAGTAAAAAAAGATGGAAGTTAATTGACTCTAGCAGTCTAAAAGAATATTAAATAATATTAAAAAGTAAGAAAATTTCTTCAAGGGTAATTTCAAAAATAAAAGAGCAGAAGAAGGGACTTCCACACAAAGTCTTACTGGCTCCAAATTGACAAACATTAGCTTAAAAAAGCATTTTAAAAATGCCCAAAATGTTTTCTCCATCCTAAAAACCACATGCCAATGTCTCTTGCTTGTTTATACTATAATTAGATTTGAGCAGATTTATAAAACACTAATTCAGTAGAATAAGCATGTTTGAAAAATCCTCACAAGTAGCATCAAGTCCAACTGTTTTTCCTGCCACTTGACACAAGGTGACATTCTGAGCAGACACACATATTCATCACTTCATTTCTCCAACTGGTACTTAATCCGACTTTGAAAGCAAAACAATTATGAGATTTTCAAACCACAAAAGCATTCCAGTGTGCATTTCACCTATTGGTACTATTAATGCAATTTTCAGGGACTGAAAATGGAAAAGAGAATCCCAGAGACCATCCTAGGATGTCTTCATTAACTAAATGAATATATGGAGACTTTCAATATGTGCTAGACACACTGTGACTCTGAGTGCAGTGATCTGACATAGAGGAGTGAATGTGTGTTTGGAACAGGAATAGAACAAAGAAGGAAAGTAATGAGCATTCTTTATTTTTTGAAGTGGAAAACAATTACCTCTAACTTATATTGTGTAATTGTTTATGAATAAGAGGTAACTGAGGGTTGCACTTCACTTTCTGGCTCTTCAAAATTTAAGCAAATTTTAAGAAGTTTTAAGCATCGACAGTGATTAAAAGAAGGAAAATAAAATAGCATGCTAATGTCACTTATTCTGTTTGCAACACTGTGACAACTTTAAAGAGATTTGATTAACCAATCCCACATTGGCTTTCCCAGGAGATAAATGCCTGAAAAATACCATACTGAAGGAAAAAGTAAGTCTTCTTACATATTGTCTCTGTAAATTATTGTTCTGATTTGCACCAAAGGTATTATTACTAACACACATTTTCCTTTAATTTAAGAAAATGCCACTTGGCCATCTAGTTAAAGACTATTACTAACCTTTTTGTATCTCCTTTCTGGACTTTTACCCAGTGCTCCACTTGAGCCATGTTACTTTTCCTTTGAAACTGCTTATCTGGATTTGTTCTGGGAACAAACCCTCTTTTATATGAGCCGGTACCATTCTGCTCCACTAGGCCAGCACCCACACTCAGTGAACCAGGGAGCGTTCCATTCTTCTCAGCTGGCTGAGGCTGAGCTACTTGGGACCAGGATGCATTCCTCAAGTCAGGGAATAATGAATCAGCTTCTGTCACTGCATGCTTAGCCTTTCCCTTTTTGGTTTCCAGATTTTCTTTTCTGTGGACGTAACGCTCCTCCTCCTCCTTTTCTCTTCTTATCTCTTCCCGCTTATCGTATCCGAGCATTTCAGCTGATTTCTGATAACTTCCTTTTGTGTCCGTGATCTCTGCCTTCACACACTCTTTGCAGGCATCCACATGATTGACCTGGGGAACAGCTTGCTGATCCACTTTTTCAGTTTCCCTGAAAAGAAAACAGGTGTCAGTAGTGAACACTGTTTAATTGAGGAAAGTTGGTGTGGCCTCTTTTACAAAGGATACCCACAAAATTACCGTCTGCAGACTGTGATAAATTTGACATGTTACAATAAATATGCTCAGCAAAACTCAGTTGCTATTCCAGTTAGACAAAAGTTACTTTTATTGTGCTGTCAAGGAAGCAGAAATGACTTGTATACATCTCTAAAAATGACTGAAAATACTGGTATTGTATGGAAGAAGTGTTCAACATAACATTATGTACAAAAAAGCTGTAAACAAAAAAATCTTCCTGTCCTAAGAAACACTGAAAGCCAAAAAACTGAAACTAAGCTTCCAGCTGCTCATGGCAAAATATAATAGAAGTCTTTCATATTTTTGTAGATGTCTCAGGGACTACTCACTTCTGGCCAAGAGGACAGGGCAGTATCTACATTTAAGTCACTACTATTGCCCAGGGAATTTCTATTGGGGAGCTACTCCTGAAGAAAAAATTTCTCCATGCTGCAGTGCACACTAGTTTTCTTCTCTACCTTATAGCCTAAATAATATCAGCAATCTTGATATTCAATTTGAACACACTATAAAATGTCTGAGGATTCTGAAAGGTTCATGTTTCTTTTGACATATACCATACTTCATTTGCAATTTTCTTCATCTCCTTATAACAATAAGCTTCTCAGCAACTTTTCTTCTCACACAATGTAATGGGTTCTCCCTGACCTCAGGGTAGCACCCCATCTCTGAAACTAAGTTCAGCTTCTTTAAAGCTTTATGGAAAGTAAATTTGGAAAGTAAAAAAGTGCCATGACAAAATTGTTTTCACCTCAGTCTAATTAGAAAAGAATAGTCTACTTAGGAGTAAGGACCTTGGATCAATAGTTGTAATGTGCCAGACTTCCCCAATTTTTCTTTCAATTATTCCTGTCCTTACAGAGACAGAGGTACTAGATTGTTTATTGAAATTTAAATTAAATCTAGAAAGTCTTAACACAAAACCATATCAAATGTAAAGCTCTAGAAGAGACACTGATTCCTTCCTTATATTTGACTGGCCAGAAGAAAGCAGCGTGAGATACTCAGGGAAACTGCACCATAACATTTCAACCCTCACAGCCCACAGTGGCTAAAGCAGGGCTGTCTCACACAGCAGGGCTCCTTCACATGGAGGAGCAGGGAAAGAATCACATTACAAAGCCAAAACATCAAGAAGGCTACATCAATTTAAAGCAGAGGAAAAAATCTGGAAGCACATTTTGGCACAGCTGAATTTTTTCATCATCAGTTCATACCTGCATAAATTACTTGATATCCATTAGCTCTATGCACTTATGATTTACCTGTCTTTAGCACTCTCTTTCCCCTTTACAGCACCTCAATCCTATTTCTAAACACTCATTTGAAACAAATCATAAAATTTCTTTTCTCTTTTACTTCTCTCCCCCAAAGGCAGCCAACTGGCTGTGGCAGGTGTATGAATTTGCCCACAGAAACTGGAACTTTTTACCTGAAATTCCCTAAATTATTATATAGAGAGATTCCCTAATTTATTATATATAGAGAGAAATTAATCATGGTCACTAAATGTGGGCAAACAATTTGTATGCATACACAGATACTGAACACCAGGTTTCCTTAATTAATATCAGTTAACTATTTTGCAACAGAATAAATTAAAAATAATTAAAGAGAAATTAAATTTAAAATAAAGAGAAATAAATTTAAAAGAATTAAAAATAATTCTTTAAAATATGAAAGAGTTTTATGTACACATCTACAAACAGCAGCGTCAGATACCACCATGGATGCAATTTATGTAAGACATTAAATTTTTGTAAGAGGGTAAGGGTTTTTTTTTATGTAAGATATTAAATTTTTTTTTTTTTTAATTTCTGAGTGGAACTTGCCTCTTGAGTGAGGAACGTGTCTGCATGAGAGCAGCCTGGTTCATAGCCCGGATCCAGGCGTTCATATCCTCCTGGGTGTCAGCACTGAAGTAGTACGTCCTCATCCCTGTGTGCTCTGCCTGAGAGCCAATGACAGAATTCTTGTTATAGATGTATGCCCTCATACCTGTGTGAACAGCCTGGAAGAAAAAAGAAGTAAAAGTCAGACAGCTCTTTCACCTTTTTCCCCCCAAAAATTAACTTTAAAACAACTTTTCCTTGATGGCTTTTTGAATTTGGGGTGAATTATCACGCTACCGCAATGGGCTGTAAGGGCAGTAAACTCAAAAGGCACTCCAAGTTTTACTGAAATTCTTCTGCCTCATTCTAGGACTATTAAGCTGAAAATCCAGTGCTTCTGATTTTCACAGTGGGAAATTTCAGCTTTTCTTTTTCTTTTAATTGATACATTTCATTTGCCACAAATACTATACTAAACAAATTCAAGAAATCCCTATACTGAACAAATTTAAGAAATTCTCAATGAGATGAGCATCAGGAAGTCAATTTTCCCAGCTCATTTATTAAAGAAATTTATTCAGACAAAACATAGACAAAAATCTTACCTTTTAAGCAATTAAACTGCTAATTTAAGAATTGATTACAATGCATGTTAGGATCTTTTGGTTAAAGTGTGCACTTGAACACGTATTAGCTGTAAATTCACAAGACTTACTGATAAAAGTTAGTAATACTGATGGAATTATCACAGCACATAAAACACTGGCAATTATCTCTGCACACTAAAATTCTCCAGGAAATTCCACTGCAAACTAGAGGTATCAGGCAATTTCTCTATAAATATATTCAATATTCAAATGGATTCAATGTGGAATATCTTTGTAACTCTAGGCTAGTTGAATTTAATAAAATCTCATCCATATTTGTATTAGCAATAGTATAAAGATTACAAAATCATGTAAGCCCTGCAACACTTCAGATTAGAAGGGAGATATTCATCTCTTTACTTTCCAAAAAAACTGAAGACAGTATACTCTGCTTGAAAGCTCTTGTAATGATATTAAAATGAAATTAGTAATTAAAGCTTATTTTTATAAAACTAAGCCTGCTATCACACACAAAAACTAATAGCATTAAGTACTGCTGAGATGGGTTTATTTTAAGAAGAAAAAGAATTATATCAAATTTTTAATTTGGCTACATCTGTTTCTAAAGGGTAAACGCGCTCTGTAAATCCTGCCTAAATAATTGGTCTTTTTATATTGATGATATCCTCTCCCTGTTGTTATTCTAACTCAAATTTTAAAAAAATTATTGTAGAGACAATCACAGATGGCTTCAGAAATACAATAGTCTTGACAAAACCCAGGCTATTTAATGCAATGCAGCCCTTCCTAAACATTATAACTTCAGTTGTTTACCAAGAATTTCCCAAATTACCATGACCTTACAGACTTGTATCAACAACTCCAAAGAGCAAAATACGTGCTTGCTATTACAGTGCTTTTAAGCAAGTTCTGTGCAGAATTTCCTCCCTTCCTCTGGCAGGCTGCTCCCCTGAATGTGTGAAACGTGGCCTTTCCCTTCTGTGCCTCAAGCAAAGAAGGCTGAGCCTGTTTTGAAAACTGGAGACTGAAGTAGAACAGCCAGCTAGAAAAAGGAGGAGGAGGAGGAGGAGAAGGAAGAGAAGGAAAAGGTTACATAAAGAAGTCAAGACTCTCTCCTGTTCAGAAGAGGCTGCACTTCCCAACAATATTGGCCAAAAAGGGGAATACAAGGTGGTTTCTTCTCAATTCCCACCATTAGCTGCTCCCCTGAACACAGGAAAACAGGACTTATACTAAACAACAGCTCTGATCAATCACATATTTAGAAATCAAAGGACTTTATTCACGTTTGCCTGGTTCTTTGGTTTTTCTTTGGTGTCATTGGGGATTGTCTTTTTTTCCTCCACCATTTTCAGAACACAAGAATGCTCAAAGCAAATATGATTTAGAAGCATTAATTAATTATAATTTACAGTTACCATCCAGTGTATAAAGAGACCAAAAACTGGCAGCTCCAGATATAAAGGAAAAGGGTGACTTTAATGTGAGACCTCATGACTACAGAGTTCCTTCACGAAGCAGGTTGATCCCACAGAAGGTGTTAAAATTCAGAAGTGAATCAATTCCTGCAGCAAAGCAGACTATGTGTGTCCCACTGCAGATGATGCAGTAGGAGCCAGCTATTCACTGGTTTTATACTTGCTTAAAAACCCCAGAATTTTGGGGAACTATCTGCAGAGACTGCATAGCGCACCAAGAAATGGATTTAACAGATGTCTTAATTGACCTGTATGCCCTGATCAACACAACCCACTTGTGTTTTAGGTTTCTCTCTGAACACAGCTGCAAGCACTGCCTAAGAGGCTGCAGGTGAAAACAGTATCAAAATGCAAACTGTGCTGCACCACTCTCTCTTGGGAGACTGAAGCTCTCACAGCCACAACCATTCCCAGCTTCAGAAGGGATAGTGGAGATGGTGTGTGATTATCAACAAACACAATATCCTGAATTTCACAATGTATAACACTGGTTAAGGGAAAATTCAAATTGATTTCAGTTATATATTAGTAGTGTGTTTTAAATGCAAGA
The DNA here is from genome assembly GCF_051311805.1 of Agelaius phoeniceus. Lineage (NCBI taxonomy): Eukaryota > Metazoa > Chordata > Aves > Passeriformes > Icteridae > Agelaius > Agelaius phoeniceus. Next base: position 14,669,570 of record NC_135270.1, read on the forward strand.
AAACAACTTTGTGCCAACATCCTGTTAGCTGTCCCTGCTGACAGAAAGAAGCTAGCAGGCCTTTTGGGTTTGGGATATTTTTTTTAAAGCCAAAGCTATTAGGATGGCTACAGCATACTAAAAAGCCTAAAACACAGCACATGCTTACATATACACCATACACACAACAGGGAAAAAATAATATTGGTACCTATTCATGCATTCAGATGCCTTAATGTGGATAGATTGAGAAGAAAAGCAGTCTCTCTCCCATTGTGCACAGTAGGAGAAATGGACAGTAAACCCCAAGAGCATATCAACAGGACAAGGACAAAAAATTAAACAAGTTAAAATCGTTAAAAGATCCATATTTAAAAAGAAAAAAACAATGAAACCCCAAAAACCACCTAGCAAAAAACTACTAAAAGTAACTAATGCCTACAGCTGTTATGTTCACCTCGACTTGTTCAAAACACCTAAGACAGAAAAGCCACCATTCACAGAACAAAGGGATAACTAAAGGAACAGTTTTCTAATAACTGTAATCTTTCCAAGTTAGTTCTGTCAATGACCTATAATATACAGAAAATTCTTCCTTCCCCTGAATTTTGATATTTCTGAACTCTTTCTGAGCAAAAATTGAAATAACTCTCTGAGCCTCCGCTACGAACTCAACAACAGCCCACTACAACCTAACTCATCTTTCACTCTTAAATAATACTGAGCTTTTTGAGGATTTCTAGAAGCCTGAACCCTTCCCTCTCCCAAATTCAAAACCAGCACTTCTCAAATTTACAACCCTTGGCATTTCTTCACCTGACTCCCCAGACCAATATGGGAGCCTAAGAAAGCAACACTGACTGAGGGAACATAAAGGAAAAAATAGGTCTTTTTTTTTTTTTAGGAAAACCAGTGAAATCAAAGAAACAGACAGGAAGTTTGTCCTGGTTTCACTTGTCTAAGCAATGAACAAATACTTCCATTAGTAAGACCAATTAAAAATAATTTTCCTTATTTGAGGACAACAAGGCTTCGAAAGAGACTGTGATGACGTGAACCTCCATAAACTGATACTACTATTCCTGTCCAAAAATATTGTATAACTGCAAAGTACAGCCACTTCTCTGCTAATCACAGGAAGTATTTCCAGCTATATATGAATGCTCTGCAAGCCTTTTCACATCAAAATCTAAACAATGAATTTGTGCTCACTCATATTGACACCAACAAAAAACTATTCTTTTAAAATGCAGCTATTAGCTTAACTAAATATCTTTAGGATGCGAGCTGCTGAACTAAAAATGCAGTAAGGACCCTGAGTTCTAGGGTCACACACAGCTTAGTGACAGTGGCTTCCAGCTAGTCACAGCACTTTGCTTGGCACAAATAGAGAAGAGTCAAAAAAGAGTCAAGATTCAAGAATTGTATCAAGATAGAGACCTAAAAGCACAGTTTCTAAACAAAAGGAATTAAATGCACATACTGATATATTTCAAAGTAGGGGTTTGATTGATTTCAAAAGCCCATAGGCTGTTCTGCAGGCCTGTAATTGTTAAACACCCAAAGAGACACAAAAACTTAAGCTGGACCTTGGGAGGTGATGAAAGGAAAAGGATTTTGATAACTCCTACAGCACATGTTTTAACACTTTGCAGGGTTCAGCACAGACCCAGTCAGCATGTGCTTTACAAGCTTCCTTCTAACCAAATCATATGCAAAAAGCACCCATGTATTTGCTTAGCAAAAATCCTCCCTCTAGTTTTGCAAATAAAAGAGTTGAATTTTTTTCCAGTCTTGCTGTTTCCCTAGCTTCCAAACTCACTCCTGCTTCAAATGGGAGGCAATCCTTCTGTTTTAACAGAAGATTTACAACAATCTCAACAAAGAATGGGCCAAATGTAAAAAGTGCCATGGCACATTTTCCCACTCATTCAGGTCTTCAATGCAAAAAAAAAAGTCTTATCTTTATTTTGGGCTTAATCTGCTTGTGTGTTCTATTTCTGGCTGTGCTACACTGTGAGACAGAATGTCCCACTAGGCTCTGGGTCTGGAGGTGTTCTGAAGAGAGGAGATAAAGGCAATGGCTGCTGAGTGATGGGTGCCAGCACAGGGTGCTCCTCCTGTGGGGTGCCCACAGCCAACTCTGTGACCACTGAACATCAGTGCTGGACAGGGTCTGTGCCACAGGAACTGCACAAAATCCTCCTGCTGCCCTTGGAGCTAGGTCTGAATAAAATCACACTGCAGCTCCCAGCCTGCAGTCAATCACCAAACACCTAAAGCAGAGTTACAACTGGCCTGACAAACTTACGCATGAAATGTTTATTTTTTTACAGAGTTTGCTAGCATAAACTTTCTTTTGCTATCAACACCCTATTTCTACCTATATCAATAGATATAGATAGACCCTGTGTGGAAAGTCTCATGGTATTTCCAGAAAAAGACTCAGATGAAATAGCTGGTAGAGCTCATACAGGTATGATATCCTTAAATGAGCAGAAGTCTGCATTTGCTTCTGGAAAGGTTTAACCATGACCAAACCATGGATTCCACTCCACTTGGCCAGTGGTGACTTAAGAGTGTGTGTAAACACCATTTGAACAAAACAAAAAGCAGGGAACCCTAGAAGAGTACATTGAGTTCCCCTCTTTCAGTCCATGCCTCCTCCTAGGAAAAGGCTCTAGAAAAGGAGGGCTTTATGAATCACACTCAGTAAATACTGGAGGTGGAATGTTTTTCTTAAACAAAGACTTCTTTGTAGTTTTATCCTGATAACTCATGCTTAATGCATTTGAAAAAGTACAACAAACATTTCCACAAAGTGCACTGGGTCTTTTTTAAACACATTTCCCAAGTTAATATTTGCTTAATAAATTTCAAACCACTATCCACTTTAACATAGAACTGAAAGTAAAAAAAGGCAGTCTCAACTTTAAAACAACTCAAAAAAAAAACAAAATGCAAGAGAAAGTCACATGTTCTTCATAATTTCAGCACAGAAAATATTTAAACAGAGATTCCTTCTAGATCTCCTAAGTGTGCCTGATCAAAACCTGATTTGTAAATTAGTTTTAAGTACATTTGCTTGATAGAAAAACAAGTTCTGCTCTGACTTTAAATCCGCTACAGGCATGGAAGTTTCTCAACTTTGCCTAAGTGCAGCAGCTTTAACAACCATTTGGAGTAGTCAGGTTTTGGCACTATCAAGAAATACAGTTTTATTTCGTTACTGTGGGCTTTTATAATGAAGACTAGAATTGTAAATTATAAAATTACATTTATTTTTAGAAAAATTAAAACCACAAAACCACCCATAAACTATATCAAACAAGAGTACTTTTTCCTTTTAGAAAGTCCATATCACTTAGGATGACTAAGTGCTGTCATTTTCTACCTGTGAGATCTGAGTTGATTCTTTTCTTTTTAAAAAAACCACAACAAAACCAAATAGACATCAGTCCATTATGAGATCAGCTACTCTATTACAAAGTAAATAAGACAACTTTTCTTTCAATCTGTACACAGTACTGGAACAACTTGTCAATACTAATTTCTGATTTTAGAAACAGGCTCTTTACTCAGGGACACTTCATTAAGCTCTAAGGACACTTACAAAGTAACAGACGTGAATGTCAATTCATAAGCAAAAAAAAAAAAGGTGCTATGTCACATTTGAACAGGCAGTCAATAAACCTGTCTGCTTTTAAAAGCTAGTAACAAGTAAAATAGGAAAACAGATGGTGTTCTTGTTTACAACAGCAGCTTTTCTAATGCAAATAAACTGTGATTCGTTGATAAGCTTTGCAAATGTACCTTAAAAGAAAATTTGCGATTTATACGATCTTCAGGTCCAACTGGAGATATGACATAACTGGGCAATGGGATACTCCCCAGAACAGACTCTTCTCTGCTGTCTGTGGAATAAAGAAATAGAATTTAATTCCCTGCACTGTTCAGTGGGCTAACAATATATTCTCCTTTATGGACACAGAGAAAGCGGGCATTAAGCAGAAACAACAGTGGCTCAGACTGAACATCAGGAAAAGCATTTTCCCAAGGACAGAGCAGCAGGAGCACAGGCCAAGGGAGAAGCTGTGGCATTCTCCATCCTTGGAGCTTTTCAGTGCCTGACTTGATTAAACCCTGAGCAACCTGGGCTGACTCCTTTCCTGACCCTGCTTTCACCAGGCACTGGAATGGGACACTTCCTGAAGTCCCTTCTGACACAAATTCACTTATGACTCAACACCAATAATACATGCAAGAAAAATGATTTAGTTTTAAAGAATAAAAGTTTGGAGTTTGTTTTCTTAATCAGATTGAGTTTTTATTCAGTTTTTTTTCTTTTTTTCTTGGGGGGGGTGGAGGTTGGATGCTGCTTTTTAGCTTCAGCCAGAAGAATACACTTGAAGTATAAAGCTTATTGTGCCAAATGAACAGTGACAGGCTGCAAAACATGATGGACCTTCCATTCAGCACTGGACATCCAGGCTAATGGCTATAATTAGGAAATCTCTCTTGCTGCTGGCTCCAGGAGATCGACAGCAGAAATTCAGCATCTAGAAATATCAACTCCAAGTCTGAGATTCTGTAATGCTTTCCAAAAATTGTAGCACATGAAGTATTCAAAACTTGAAAATAACCTTATCTAATACCTAGTTTGGTCTAAGATCACATTCAACCTTTTTTTTTTTTTTGGCAGAATTACTGGATTCAGAAGTTCTCACTCTTACTTTGTCCCTTAGATTAAAACTGAACCCATGCCCTGATCTGACCAAAGCACATTCTCAAAAAACTCAGATGTCCAAGTGCAAGCAAGTAGGTACCAGAACACAGACCAGAGATAGGATAAATCTTATTTATTCCAGTCAGATGTTCTGCAAAGTAAACTGTGGCAATCACCAAACATAAATCATGTGAAAAAATATCATACAGCATCCTTTGCTTCCCCTACTCTGGCCTGGAATTTGCTGTGCATTTAAGATATCTGGCCAAGCAATTGTTGCACTGTTCATCTCAGAACAACTAACTTTATCTGAAGAGTTCAGTCAGTTCATGCATTCACCATGATTTGTACAGGTGAACTGTTCATACCAACTCAAAACAGCTAATATTTACTCACCTTTGTAGTAAAACAAACAAAAATCAGCAAGCACAAACCATCGTCTCTTCCATAACCTCATTCCAGAGCTGTCCTGAAATGCAAGAAATGTGGGACACTTTTCATTTAAGGAAAGTTAACAGACACAGTGTTGATCCAGTGAGTAGTTTACCAGGAGTTTAGGTAAACATGATTACTAAGTGCAAAACAAATGGTTTCTATCTTGGCAAAATATTGTGTACTAAGAAAGATGAGAGGCAAAACATCCAGCTATAAAGTAATGAGGGCAGAATAGTCAAACTGCTAATTTTCATTAAGTAATTAAACCCTCGTCCCTAACAGCATTCAGATTAACCTTGTACACAACCAATGCTTATTTTATCTGCTCACATTTATCTGCAATAAGGAAACCAAGTGTGTTTCTGGATGGCACAAACTCCAACAAAGACTGCCTGCAGACCAAATGAAAATCACTACACAGCTGTGAAGTATAACCTCACATTTCAGGCAATGATATCCTATAATTCAATCACCATATGTTACCCATGCCTAAAATGTAATTTAATCAAATATTCCTTAGGAAATAAAACAGGATGCATAATGTGCAAATTTTAATGAAGTATAATATAATATGCCTGTGGAGATATATATAGGTATAGATATAGATAACCTTGTCAGAATGAGGATTATTTGCATTGAAATTAATTTCTGAAGCTTTTAAAATTGCCAGACTTTAACCTAGGCAAGTACAACTTGTTCAGCTCAGGTAGGCTTCGATGGGACCAGCAGGATAAAAAGCACCTTCAGATTTTAAGGGTTTACAAGCAGGTTAGGGGACAGAAGGAAATAGGATATACAACATTGCCCTAGCTATTTCCCTCCTCCTTCCTGCAATCAAATTAACTATGGAAGGACTTTCTCCCCTTCCCATTCTCATGCTATGGCAACACATACTGTGCCTGAGTTCTGATTCTGTCCTGAGAACTAATGGACTTGGGTAGTGGATGTCAACAGAGCTGAGAGTGGAACACAGCAGAATTACATCTCTCCACCCAGGAGGAAGCAGACAGCTGTCAGCTATTTCACTTTCATGTAAAACCATAATTGTAAGCCTCAGATTTCAGCCTTCTCCTGCCCACCCCTAAATCTAGCTGCTGGATCTCTGGTGATAATCCAGTAGACACAGGCTGCCAAATGAGAAGCAGGGGAATTATTCTCATATAACAAACAGCTTTATTTACTTATTACACTCAAAGATGTGTTTCTGTCAGCTTAAGAGTTCAAGACATAGCAGCTGTAGAATTCTGTTCATTGAATGAAATTCTATAATCCAGCCTTTGCTGGCTACTGTCAGCTGGCTACATGGCCCCATTTCCCATAATTTTCCCCCTCCTGCTTCTGGAGAACAAAAAGGCATAGGGACTGGAATGAAGCCTTTGATCAGGGTAGAAGGGCATAACCAAGTAGATAGAATAAGGCCTTCACAGCCAGCCTCAGGCTGACTGTGTTCTGAGGGAGTCAAAGATCAGCCTGACACTGAGCCAGCAGGATAAACCAGGGAAAATAACCACATTTAGATAACAAAGTTACAGCCTCAACACTCAGCTGTGATGGTGATGTCCATTTATCAGTTTACTCTTCTGAATCAAACCCATTTGTAAGCCTTGATTTTCACACTTGCCAAGCACAAATTCCTCACTATGGAAGCCTGTGGAAGTACCCAGCACTGCCCTGTGCCACCAACACTGGAGCTTCTGCTTTCTCAGGTCCTTGGAAGCACTGGCTCCTCCTTGATGCTTGCACTGAATATATGAACAGAACCAGGTGATCAGATGCATACCTGTTTGTGCAGCCAGCCTCTTACTATCACAGGAACATTGGGATTCCTCCTGATGGCTTGTTCCCTCTTTCCAAAGCTGTGAACTTTGCTTCCAGTCTTCACCACCTGCAAAGTATAATGGAGCAGTGGTTTCTAAACCGTACTGAGACTCATTTCATATTACAAACACTCTCACTGCAATAACTTATACTTCATTACACAGCAACAAAGTCCTCATGGCATTTTCAAGGGCAAGTAAACAGGCAATGATATTTACAACAGAGCAAAGTCAATCCTCCACCTTCATCAGGATGGTGTGCCAGCTCCTGCTGAAGAGCAGCAGCACTGCTGGGTCAAGTCAGAAGGCGGAACTGTGGAAATTTTACTATGCTTGGAAAAAATATTTGAGAGCTGCATGCAAGTCTGTGGAAAATATTGCACAAGTCTCTTACACACACAGGACTTTGAGCAGATGAATCTTACTCTTGCTCTTCTTTGTTTGGCTTTTTGGGGGGGGATTTGATGGGGTCTTTTTGGTGGATTTTACTTTTTCCTTCCTGTTTAAATTCAAACAACCTTGATAGCTTAATAAAATGCTTGGACTCTGGCCCTGCAAACAAAAGGAGAAGACAGTGACACTACCAGGGAAGAGACCTACACAGCAGCCAGTGGAAACCACAAGGCCTAGGTAATGATCTGTGTCTTACTGAAACCTCAGTTTTGACCCACATGGACAAAACTATTTCAAACACAAACAAGCAAGGCCTATCCATGTGTGAAAAAGCACAAATCACTCAATGAGTAATCTGCCTGCTCTTTTCCAGCCTCAGCCCAGTTTGCTCCTCCAAGTGCTTCAGGACACACCACCCTTACAGTTGCTGCCAAGTTCTCCAAGAAAAGAGCTGCCCAAATTCTCTCCTACAGTGTCTCTCTTTTTAATCTCTGAGCTTGTCAGGGTACAGATGCTCTGCAGGCAAACAGCAGCTCTGGAAACGAGTATATTCATCACACACAAGGGATAACATCAGAAAAAAAATCTCAATGTACTGCTCCTGCCAGTCAGGCAACATCTGGACTAGAAGACTGCTGTCTATAATGTAAATAATTCTAGCAGAATATTATAACTTTAAATGGATTCTGTTGATTGATTGATGAAGGCCAGACTTTACCAACCTGCACTAAATTTCCTGTCTTAATGAAGGGTTAGCTAAAACCAGCATGAAAAAATGCACTTCTTTTTTGGTGCTACAGCATATAAAGCAGTGAGGCAGATTTAACAGGAGTGAGGAGCAGGATTTCCCCAGCACTGCCACCTCCCCAGACAGCTCAGTGAGAGCCTGCACAAGACCCAGCAGCACCCAGGGCACCACAGGTGCTCACCTGAGGAAAAAGCCCATACTTGTCCCCCTGTCCAGGGCTGCTGGCACAAACTCAGCAGGGCAGGCTGTAGGACAGGTTTCTGAGGAGGTGCCCCTACCATCCAGCTGGCAAAAGCCAGTTCATAGAAGAAGTCAGGTCAGGATGGCATCACCACATCTCCCAGGCTTTGTCTCTGCCAGACCTGCAGCCCACAGGCTGCAGAGCACTGGCTGTGGGCAAACACAGCCATGTAAGGGCTTTTGTAAAGAAAAATGAGAAGTAAACAAGAAAATTGAGTTTTTAGAAATTGCTGCCAAATGTTACGATACAACAGCTACATTAAAAGGGTGATGAAAAATAATGAGGCCCAAATTTGCTAAAGCTCTAAAAGTCAAAAATCTATTTTTATTTTGTTTTTACTTTATCTGTACTTTGCAGCTGAACATAAATCAATTTACAAAATGTACAGAATTTAGTTTCCTAATCTTTCTCTCATGTAGATCTTTGGAAGGGTGAAGGAACTGAGGAGCAGTTGAAGTGCAGCTCATCTAGCCTTACAGCAGCATTTAAATTTGGGGTTTTTTTTTAATCAGATATTTTAATCAAGCACTTTCTCTGATCTTAATAATTTTAAAATGCAGACCACAATGTAGAAAAATCATCCTTGGACTTGGTCAAAGGACCAAATAATATCTACGGCACAGGAGTAGGAAAATTTGTCCAAAGGCTGTGTATTATGTGTCAATCCAATACCCATAATGGAAACAAAATTATCATTTTATGGTGCTTTATGTAATTAAAATTCTCTTTTAATCTTCAGTATTGATTATCTCATTCTGCTCTGGAATAAAACAAAGCACAACAGATACTGCAAAGCATAACAGATACTTGGTCACACCTTGTTTCCACTGGCTATACTAAGAAATCGGTTTAAAAGAAAAGGTGTATTTTTAAACTATTTCTCTGCACTGCAGAAGTCTGTTCCTAACTTGAATTCTTCTCATATCATTGGCAGAAGTTTAAAAATGCAGGTCAGCACAGCTGTCTGTATCACTGAAGACACAAAAGTCACTTTTGACTTCAGTGCATTTGTTATGCTGACTTGCTTGTGAATGACTGCTGAGTTTTCGCAACAAAACTCAAAAATGTCAAAAGCCAAAATTTTCAAATCCCTTTCCATCACTGCCTCATCTTATTTCTTACAGTAGCATGTAGCTGAGGAGGAAAGTTGCTAACATATTATGTAATTTTTTTCTTTCTTTGAAACAGGACAAACAAAAAAAGTACAGACAGGCTCTTTTTTTTGACCAGATTTTTAAAATAGTAAACAGGAAGACTGTATTTTGGTCAAAATATGCAAATATATATGAATAATAAAACATGGAACTTTCAACCTAGAAGGAATTTTTAAAAAGTCAACCTATAAAAAGCCACCTGTTTAAGTCAAACCCTTCAAGTCAAAAAATCTCAGTGTTTCAGTTAGAAATGAACTTATGAATCCTTTCAGTATCTCCAAGAAAATGAGATATTAATCCTTATTTTTCAGATAGAAAAAATTGAAACTCTCCAAAAAAATCACCAAACTTTGAGCATTCCCATGCAGTGGCTGTGAACTGGACCCTGTGCTGCACTCCAGCTCCAGACAGCCCCAGAGCTGGCACATCACATTCCTGTCACCACTGCTTGCTCCAGCTGCTAGACACATTCTTTACTTGGATTCCTCACCAGTTTACCTCAGAGAAATACCAGCAACTACCAGTGTCATCAACAATTCAATCACTTCTGTTATGCAGAACCCATCCAACATGCTCTCAAAATGCAGATAGTAAATACATTCCCTACAGTCCTTTCATTTTTGACTTGGCCAAAGTCCTGTGTGGCACAGTAACATTTACAAACTTTCATTTACATCATGAGATGTTTCAACAGACTAAATTCCAAATGTACCTTACTGTCAAACTGAAGCAGACCCTTATTCCTCCATAACCTTAATTATTAATCAAAATAAATGGCTTTTAATATGGTTAATCATGTAATTGAACTGGCTATGAACAAGATCTTTGGGACAGAGAATAATTGCAGTTTATCAAAATGCCCTTTTGCTTTTTATTCCTTCAACCTCATACCTCTCAAATGTCAAAGAGTAGGATAGACTGCATTGGTCTCAAGTCTTTCAATTACTTACTCAGACAGTTCCTGCATCAATATACTGGCCCCAAATGTGCACAGCTCTATAGAAAAAAAGGCTGAACTTGGCCTGGATTCCAGCACTATGCATACACCATTCTGTGATGGCATTTGCAGGACCGCATTTTAGAAACATTAAAAAAAAAAATATTAGCCATGGCTAAGTAGAGAGCATGAACATGATTGTGCTTCATGTCTGCATCTGAGAACACACTCTTTGAAAGAATGATTAGGAATTCAGGGAGAAAACATTTAGAAATAGATGGAAGGACTTTAAAATCTATTCTCAACCTCCTAAAAGTCAATCTCAAAGCAGAGGACACAGGTCATTTTACAGCCTTTTTTCTCACTACTAGTTCACTTGAAATAAGTTTTGTGTTAGACTGTGAAGGAATTCAACAGATCTTCTGACTGTACAAAACAAGAGAAGTGATTTCAAGCCTGTTAACACATGCAATGATGAAACACAGCATATGTAGGAAAGATGTTGGTTCATCTTAAGGACCCAAAGTAGAATGGATCTTATAAAAACAAACTTGGTGGAGAAGCAAAGTGCTGGCAAAGCCTCTGTGAGAGCTTTATTCTAAGTCTAAAGCTGCCATGTGTTAAAAAATCCACACCTGGGTGCCTGCCATAAGCATGCACAGCCACCCTTACAGTGGACTGCAAACAGAATAGAAAGAGAGACCAAAACCAGATCAACCAAAGCCTTGGGAGGTGGTTCTGGACATTCTCTGAGCTGTGATGAAGAAAGCATTACCCTCCTGTTCAGCTGTGTGGTTCTGACACGCCCCCAGCATGGGGGTGGCTGGGAATGGAATCCAGTCCCCGTTTTTGGTCTCTGCTGGATCAGTGCAAGCAGGTGACAGAGGGAAGCAGCAGGAGCAGGGCTCAGAGGATGCACACGTTTTGGCAGAAGTGTGATCCTGGCCAAGTTAAGTCTAACTGTGTCACTGGAGAACTCCCCAGCTCAAAGCACCCTATCAGGTCCCCAGTAAGTTTTTGCTGGTTTAAAGAGGGGAAAAAATGAGCTTTCTGCCTCTAATGCAGGCTTTAAAAAATCAGAGTTAGCAGGATAAATACAGTAAAAACAAATGCCAACATACTTTGGTAAATTCAACTCTTCAAACATCAAAAAGAAGCGTTTCAAATAATTTAAGCAACCTACTAAGCTTACTGTTTGCAGTGATAACTTCATCTAGCACTTTAAAGATAAATGCATTCTTGAGATATGATACATTACAATCTTTGTGTTGGTTCAATAACTTATACATTGTAGGTTTTAAAATAATTTTAAAAAAATTAATTTTCAGCTTCTCATGAAATTGTATCACCTCCTGTACTCAAGCATATCAAAATATTAGTAAAAGATTTTAAGTATTCCAACTAAACAAAAGGTCTTTGCAATCAATATGGTGAAGTCCTTTCTTAAACTCCGTTACATAAAAGGCTGCCCACTTTTGCATTTAAAAAAAACAACTGAGAAGTTTAAGAACTGCAGTCAAAGTTAAGAAAATTATCTCTGCTAATTCTTTCAATATTGCTCTATCCCTTTTATCCACCCACTACCATTCTCACTGTTCTGTAATTTACTGTAAGGTCAAAGAAGTATTAAAATAGATGGTGACACTTCAAGTACAGCACTTTATTATACTGTGTTCAATAATGGACACAGGTCCTTTGTCAATGACAAGGAATGGACTTTTCTATTATTAAACATTATGTGTGTGAACTTGGTGCCTGCACTGCTTGTGCAATGCAGTGAGGGCAGAAAAGGATTTAATTGTTACTAGGAGGAGGAAAGGCAGTAAGATTTCATGAAAAAATAAGAACTGCAAATTCCTGGTATCATGCATCACTTCTGGCCATGTACACTGGACCACCAAAACATTTGCTGAAATACTAATATTACATATATTTGCTTCCACTTGTAAGTCTCAAACTTTCTGTGTCCCAATAATCACAATGTAAGAAGTCACCATTCAATGCTGTCACGTGGGTATACACAGTGCTGTCAAAAGGTTTGTGTCTGAGTAGAAGACATTACCTCTTCTCTGAGGTCCTACTAGGCTTCTAGCTAAATCCACAGCCCTACTGAAATCAGCATAAGAACACTGGATTTAAAAATTAGTGAAGTTGTGATCAACAAGCTGAAAAAAATAGCTTTTTCCTTTACCTTAGAGCCAGGTTTTGTATCAACAGCAGCCGTAGTTACTGCAGTGGACGTTTCACTGACCATGCTTGAAGGCCTTTGGTTTACTTGTTGGTTGGACATAGATGAATTCTGTCTAGAAAGCAAACAAAACCAGATAGTCTAAAGCACATAGTTTCAAACATTCAGTGTGTCCTTTTTATGCTTAAAATTCACAGTGTGCAAATGAATGACAAGTTAGTCAAATATTTCCCATGCATCTGCAGGTTCCTTTGCGCCACTCCTGTGATTTAGATTTCAAGTCTTTCCCAAGCAGTGACATCTGATGATTGGTATTTGTCTATGCATCAGGAAGGAGAAACCTGCCAAATTGTCTGCAAACCCAAGAGAGGATCAAGATCTAACAAGGATTGCAGGAAGAGAGAAAATAAGGCCTATGCAGTGAAACCAAACTGTGCCCAATTTAGAGAATTGGCCAAACCTGTGAAAGAGCCAGTACTGGGAGAAAAGGACAGGAATCAGCACTTGGCAATAACAGGCTTTTTATTTAAAATCAAATTGAGTCTTGACTGCTGTTAGATCTTTCACTAACTTAATGCTGTATCTTTGAATCTGCCCAAAATATGATTCATAGCACAATATGAATTATTAAAATACCTTTTAAGCAAAATGGTGCAATTCAAGGCAGATAGTTGTTAGAAATGTATAATTTCTGAGTCATCCTAAGATTCCAGAAATCCTGATAACTAGCTCAGATAGCCACTTAAGGCATAAGTGAGGTCAATCCTACCAGAAGAACCTGTTCAACAAGTAAGAATTCAGTACAGCCACCCAGATGAAGAATTGAGAGGATAGATAGAAGGGCAAAATAAAATCTCTGTGAAGAGAAGCCTCAGCAGCCAAACTCGACACCAGCATCAAATGAAATTAAAACCACAGGTGGCATTTTCAAAAATCATTAACAACATAATTTAGCAAATAACAAGTGGCAATAGAGTCACATCAGAAAAGAAAACACAACAAAACAAACAATTAACAACACCTGATTTTCCTTTTCCCAGTCACCAAAGCCATTTACTAGAAAAACCAAAAATGGTATACAAGCTACACCAACCATGGTTGCTGCTACCACTGAAATCCAGATCTGAGCACAACAGAGAACAGAATAATTCTGAGTTACCACAGAATTATAAATAATTCTGAGTTATCATGAGAACAGAGAAGAGTCTGTGATTTTAGTAGCTCAACACAAGGTTTAATAAAGGACAAAATATTTGCCACCACTGCTCTTCCTCAGTTACAACCTGAACAATTATCTGTTCAAAAGCTTGGATAGGTGGCTTTTCCATATTTTTCCATTTGTGACCAGGGTTTCAATGAAGCTTGCAAGTAAGTAATACAAGTTAGGTCCCATTTTATTTATATCTTGCATATCTGACATAAATTCCTTCTTCCTAGATTTTATATATAATCTCAAGTCCAAGATATAAGAACAACCTACAGCAAGCCCCTGAAATTCCTGGCCATCCTTTAAAGCAAGGGAACTTCATCATGTCAGTTTGAGTCAATTTGCCCCACCTCTTATGGACCAGCTACCCTGGTTCAGCATTTAATCACCTTTTAACCCAGTCTCTGCAAAATGCAGATTAAAAAACTTCCCATACATGACACTGCCTAACTAAGCTATTCCTGTTGATGAAAATGAAAAATACAATTTAAATTTTGACAAATTGGAATTAATCTTTCCAATAAAAAATTAATGAAGAAGAAATAACCCCAGAGGAATGGTTTTAACTTAATATTTCTACTCCGATTTAACAGATTTTCTCTATTCGCAAAAATGCTGTTTCACAGCAGGTTAAACATACTGCACTTAAAAAAAAAAATAGAAGAATTACAGAGCAAAATAAGCTATATGTTTAACAAGACCATCATAAGAAAATCATAATACAATACAGAATGATAAAAATGTAATTTCTAAGCATTTACTATGCAATCATACAGTGATTTCTCTTCCACTTGCTACTACAAGTGATCACTGCCAAGAAACCAGGCTTTCCCTTTCTAGTACTATCAAATTAATGACGAACTTCAAATTCACAAGAAGAAAAATGCTCTTTAAAAAATGTGAGGTAGTTGCCATGGAAGAATTCAAATAGCAAGCAAAAGACACATTAAGTCCATTGAAAGAGAAAGCACATTGTTATTCTCCTATAAAAAGTTCAGCAGCAAACCTGGTGATGCAAACTTGCTGCACCCAACCTTTAACAGAAAACGCAAAACAAAACTGCAAATTAATTTCAGTATTTGTATATAGTATTTCAAGGATACAGTAGGATTTTTTGCATGAAATCAGAACATAAAACTCAGGTATTCAAGTCTTTTAACAGCTAATCAATATTCTCAGTGTTTTTAAAAGCAAGTAAAAACAGACAGAATATGCAGAATTACCTGAAACATCCTGGCCTGTTAAGGGAATTAACATTGTCCTAATAAGATTTACAGATTCAACTTCAAAAATAAGTGACTACAGCACTGACTCTGTGCATTCAGAAACATTAGTTCAAAGCTTCTGTTACCAAACATGTTTGATAATATCTGTTATCCAAGGTACCACATTCTGTCTTCATAGTGATGCTGTTCTACTATTTTCAGGCTAGTTTTTTACTGCCTCCCAAAAGTGTGTGAGTACACACACAGAATTGCAGTGTGTCCATTTGGAGCTCAAATACTGTGTAAATATTTTTAAGTACTTGAAAATAACACTCTATATAATATCTCCTGTCAAGCAACTCCCTGCTCTACCTACACATTGCTAGTATGTCTCCAGAAACCATATTTACCAGCTGAAAAAATTACATTGCCAACATTGGGGTTATTAAAAAACCCTAACACTGAAGAAGAACAATAAAAAACAATGACTACACCAGTAGCCCATATTGAAAATGCAATACTCACGAGAGACCATAAAGATCAGTCGACTTGGAAGATCCACATCCATACCAGCAACTTAAAAAGTTTATTTGTTGGAATCAGACACGATGCAATAACATTGTGTCAATGTAGTTTTATTACTAATAAATTTCCTAATCAGCTAGATTAAAAAAAAAAACAACCCTCCTGGTGTTTCTATAGATGTAAACAAGGTAGATACTTATTTTAGGGTTGTTTGGGTCTCCTCTTTCCTCTCCACCTGGTATTTTTGCTGCTATAGTAACCAAATGCAATAGATAAAATAAGATGGCTCTCTCCCCAGAGGTGATACACAGGTTTTATCAGACACACAAAAAAGAGGATAACACTCATTGCATTAAGCACACTATATTTTTCCCCCCATATGTCTACCTTTATGTTCAAGTCTTGTATTTTTTTAAAGTACTATCTTCTCATTTGCAAACACACTCCTATGACAAATATTATACAGCTCCTAATAAACAACTAGTAACGTTTAACATTAGTCACATGGCTGCATGTGCCTGATTCTTCCTTTCTGTCCACAATTACTTAAAGAACTGTTATTTAACAAAGATATGGGAGGAGAAATCTAAACATGATATACAGCTATCCTCAGTAATTCTATCATAGCTTGTTTTCAGAGAAATGCATGTGTAAACAACAAACACCTGTCTAGCAGACTTATCATTAATTCTCAGTTCTCCATCAGTTGTTTAAGAAAGGTCTGTTTGTGGATTAAGGGTTCACTAAAAAGATGAAAGCAAAGCACAAAGGTCAAGAAGCAGTTGTGAATTGGAGGGGCTTCCCATACAGCAAGATGCTCAGATTATTTCAATGTGATCCTAAAAACTGTGAGGTGAACAAGTCAAAAGAAAATAAAAATTATTCTAGACAAAAACTGAAATGCTGGCAGAAACAGGTAGAAAAATAAACTTCAAATACAAACAACCATGATGTGAAACTGAATTCAGTGCCAACAACAGAAAAGTAATTCAAAGGAGGAAGAAATAAAAACCACCTCTGCAGCTTTTATCAAAACAACATTGCCAAGGAAAGGTTATTTTTAAATATCAGCTCAATGAGTAACAGCAGCCAAAGAACATTAGGAATTATTAGTAGAGGGAGAAGGAAAAGTACAATTAAATTATTATAACAAACAATGAGCTCATGGGGTGAATCTTGCAGTCACCTATGACCAACCATTCCATGAGAAAAAAAGAAACCTAAAAGTGACATGTAGAAAAGCTGGCTCTCAAGCAGAGCTAGTGAAGGATACAGAACACACACCCCCCACACCGAGTGAGCAAAACTGCTAAGCTTGGAAAAAGAGCACAAGGTAGGGATTTGATAGCGGTCCCACTATCAAATCCCACTATTTGATAGTGGTCCCAGCACAGAATGTTTTAGGAAATAAGGAATTACTAATTCACTATTTAAAAGAAAAAAGAAATCTAAATTAGAACACCTTTAGGAAGAAGGAACAGTGTAAGGATCAAAAGATAATGTAATTCAAAAGTTACAGGTTCCAGCTACAATGGAGTTGAGAAAACCAAATTTCAGCTTGAAAAGCAAAATTGATGTGATATTGTTTAAACACCTTGGGGAAATACTAGTGAAATACAGTCCCAGCCTTTTACTGAAAGTGTCCAGTTTTTATTTGATCAAGTGAATCAAGGGCATTTGGTTCACAACTGAGTCATAATCAAGCTAGGATTACATCACTCCTTGGTGCAATTTTCCAAAACTTGTTTCCAAATCTTCTTGCCAGAAGACTGCTTCCAGGATGAGCAATGGCCAGAGCAGTCCCCACATTCATCATCTCTACACAACTGTAAATTACTTTTCTGATGTAAAATGTGTCCTTTTAAATAGATATGTCTGCTGCAGCCTGAACAAGTTTGTGCTCACTTTTCCCCACTAGCTCCCAGTCAACATCTGTTGACAAGCCCTTGGCCCTAATCTTAAATTAAAATCAACCAGTCAGTAACAAATCATGTCACAACAGCGCTACAGAACAAATCTCCTTTTATGAAACCCTTAAGAGTGCTTACTGCCTCAGACAGGGTTCTCCAGCTACAGGAAAAAGTAGTCTTGGTCAAAGGATGCCAAAAAATGGAAAGGTTCCATAGACCATGCCAACCCAGAGATTGCCTCTCTCACCTGGTGGAAATCCTTTCATCACGGGACAGGGATCTCTAACACTGATTCCAAACTGACACACCACTAACACCACTGACTCCAAGAAATCCCTGATGCCTGAGGGAAAAGGACTGGAAACACAGCAGAGCTCCATCCCAGTTCCTAGGCCTTAGGACAGGGAGGTGCCAACAGCTCCTCTGATTTCACCAGACACATCCACAGATGCCAACATCACCGCCTGGCAGGAACTCAGGTGAAGAGTTCAGGTCTTCACAGGGCCATGGTGAAGAGCCTCTGTGCAAACCCCCACTGCTGCACAGAACTGGTACAAAACTAAGGAAACCAGAGCATCCCACACATTTGAAAAAGACATTTTTAAAGCAAATTTATCTGACAGATTAAAAACATCTGATTTTAAAAACACTGTATGTTCTTCACGCCAATAACAAAGCTTAGAGAAACATTCTTGCAAATCCTGTTTCCTGAGCAGTCACTAGAAACACTTACTCTTCTCTCTATCCCTCCAGCCATTCCCTCTTTTAGAATTAAAACCCCTTCTCTCTACTAATTCTACTACAATGTGAGATTTTTCCTGGTTTTGATACCATCTCAGTGCAAGTAACTGAAGTCTACATGTTCATCAGACTCCCCTCCACATAAGCACTTCCATTTCTCCTCCAAGAAAGTTTCTAACATACATTAAAGATTACTAAATCCATGTGCCACCAACAAGTACTTCTTTCAATACCTTTTTTAATAATTTCTTAGCTGCTATGACTACAAAATGAAAAACAGCCTAGGCAAGTGTGACTAATCCAGGCAGGCACTCCAAGAGGTTATCCAGACACCTATTTTCCAGTACCTACGTTTAAATTCTTCTTAAATTTGACTGAACCTTTACAACAGATAAATTAAAAACCAATTAATGGATGGAAGCTGGAACACATGACTGCTGCCCAAACTCTCTGTGAGACTTGCTGATTTGCAACAGTACCTGTCCTCCTCACTAGGACAGTGAGGTGGAGCAGCTCGTTTCATACCTGTAAATGAGCAGCAAAGCACCTGCATGGCATGGGACAGCTGGGGTGACCTCCAGCTCAGCAGCCACCCCACAGCCCTCACACCCAACCACAGCCCTCTCCTACAATGTTATATTTCATGTTAGTTCTCATCAGGCATCTTGACATAGGACTTGGTCTTGGCTTTGCTTTGCCTTGGGGGAGAGCAACTGTTTAGCCTGTGGTTTTTTTTAGGGGTTTTGCTGATATTGATGGTTTTGGTCTGTTGGTTTGGCTTTGAAACTATTTAAGAAGTTCTCCTCAGGGCTGTAGCAGAATCTCAGAGCTCTACAGCCATGTTTACTTCTCCAAGTCACAAGAGAAGACATGGAAAAGCTCAGTCTCCTGGGAGTGTTGAACAGCCTTCCTCTAGGCCTCATTTTTCTTAATGCTGTAAACTGCTGTTCATAGCAGTCCTACCAAAATGTAAAGCAAATTAAATGTCCCAGAATTTGAAATGTGAAGAGCTCAGAATCGTGCAGGCAGCCACACAAACCTCACATCCAGGGCACCACAGCAGGATGCCCAGGCTCTATGACAGAGGCTGCTTGAACAGTGCTGGAAAACTGGCCTGGAAAAGAAAAACTATCTGGTGTTGTGCCATTCTTCTTGCCCTTTGGTTGTAGAAGTGATGTAGAGTTTTGTCCAGGACTCTGTTTTCTGTCTAGGGAAGATAGGCAGTGATTCCACTAGAGAAGGATGGCAGCAGCAATCTAGCAGGCAGCCAGGATGACAAAGAGGACCTGAAGCCTACAGAGAAATGGTGCATGATCCAATCCAGCACCAATCCACATTCACCAGGACTGAACACATACATTTCTTACTTTTGCTTGGGTTTTTTTGATCAGGCAATCAAGATTACATATGCTGGACACAAATATATTCTACACCATTTCTTTAGAACAAAGGAAAACAGGTGATGAATGTAGAACATCTTAAACATAAGAAAACCAAAGAAATACAAACCTTCCGATATGCACTTTACATTTATGTTCTGTTTACCTGATATTTATATAAGACTAAAGCATTACTGTTTATGTATATTTTGTTATTTTTTTGTTTACTTTTAGGTTTGTCTGGAATTTTTTTGAAGATTTGATAAAGATCTTCCCTCAAGTCCTAGCTTGGAATCAAAAACTATCACAATGACAGTTTTTGATTCCAAGCTAGGACTTGGAAGTAGGCACTATCAGAATGAGAAGCAAAATTTTAAGCACAAACCTCAATTAAATTTTTCTACAATATTGGAAGAACTATCAATAAATTAAGGTACTAATCTGCTGTAGGTAAATGTGTTACTGTTTTAGCTCTCTTGACACGGGTATAAAACTACTTACTCTTCTCGCAAAATAAATTCAATATTTTCTGGAGAAACCTGTCCTGTCACAGGATGTCTAAATGACGTGGTCTGCTGATTATGGCTGAAAGGAAAAAAAAAAGAAAAAAGGAAAAAGAAAAATTAATATCGCTATACTCTGTAAAACATGATCTCTAAAAAGCAGAACTTTTTATATTGATGTTTTGCTGCTCTAGTCCAGAAATTAAACATATTTCTGAGGTACTTTTCAAGTCTGAAATGTTTTCAGCTCCTTCCTATGTTCTTGTCAACTTTGCGAATGGCACACTGTGCCATTTAATTATTAAGCAAGTTTATGTTTTAAAAGTAAACTAGTTGCAATCTTTAGTTAGTGAGACACACTTGAATTTATGATTATTTATACCTGGCAGTTATCAGATTATTTAGATATAGCATAGAAATTACATAACATACATTTCTGATTTGTGTTTCCATAAATTTCACAGAATAGAGCCAGTAATTTGAAATGCAACATTTTACACAATTTTTATTATTTAATGACGTCAGAGAAAAATTACGTGGAAGCCATTTCTTGCATGTTTCTTTTTCCTCTAATGTGGTATTTCTCCAATGATTTCTCTTTACACCTTCATGCAGAGGACCACATATAACCTTAGCTGTGCAGCTGCACAGCTCGTATAAAACAACATTATTTAGTATTTCATCAGAACTGAATTAAAATCAGGGGTTTCCCCTCAGAGCACTATCCAAACATTTTGCTATCCTCTGTGAAACATTTCATTAAAGATAGGTATCTTACCTATCTGTGAACCAAGAGCTCATTTATTTAAGACTCTAAATTTTTCTGGGTTAACAATTCTTAGGTAAACAACATCCAAAACCACCACTCACATCAAATGTAACAAAATAGTAACAAGGCCATTCAAAAAATTGTACCTCAAAGAGGCAAAAATGAAAACTTGATGTGTTTTCTTGTTTAAGGAGCTGGAGTTTTTCCTCTTGTAAAGCCTGTTTGATTTCAAGCATTACAGATTTGACCTTGCTGTCCAGCACACCAGGATGCCCCCCAGCACAGAATAAGGCATAAAGAAACACTTTCAGATTTCAGAGCAATGAGTTCCTAAGAGATAACACTCTGCTGACTAAAGAACAGCTAACAATCAAACAGCTCACGCAGCCATAACATGCCAATGTAAATAGCTCAGGACATGTCTTGATTTAAAAAACAAACCAAAACCAAGCAAAGCAAAACCAACCAACCAACCCCTAAAAACAACAAAAACCCCACCAACTACTCATGTTAAGTTCCATAAACACAGAGTGTGTTTGGTGTGTTATAAACTTTTCACCCTTTTCCAACACACCTTGCCACTGTGTTGGGTTCCTTATAACTGAGCAAGTCAGATATAAGGCACCCATATCATGAACATTTCCAATGATAAGCTGAAAGCTGTAACAACTTATGCAATACCAGAAGCCTTTTTCCAGCCTCCTCTATTATAAAAATCCTCACCCTAGAGCCATTAGAAACTGCGAACAAGATATGGGCTATCAATTACTCCACTGCACCAGGGATGGCTGTTGCTCCCTACACTGCTGAGAACTAACCTGTCCTACAGCTGTGGGTTAATAAAGGTTAATAAAGTTTCTATCTCTTCAGTTTTTCCATGAAATCAGAGATCCAGAGAAGTATCTTCAGTAAGCACACAATAACATCTACAAAGCAACCAGGATCTATTTCCTCACAAAACCACTGAGGAGTATTGTTTCCCAAAAAAAGCATTTCTATGTGAGATTTAATTTTGTGTCTACATCCAAAGAGTGGGATAGGAAGTTGAGATGTTTTCAAAGAAAATCATAAATAAATCACTTATAACCCTAACAACTGAACTCCATGTTTGTCACACAGTCCAGTTTTAAGTTGAAAGCCTTTCCTTTCAAAGCAGGCCTGATGCAGTCTGCTTAACCTTAGATGCTTAGGTTATGATTGCTATCAAAAAAAGTGCAGATAGTCTATTAGCTTAAAAAAATGAAAGGACCTAGCCAGCTATATTCTCCAGGGGCAGAGGAACTGCCAACAAGCTCTCATCTGCAGGCTGTCAATCATTAATAACTCACTCTTCAATTAAGACTAAGAAAAAGAACTGTATTCCAGAAGTGCTCTAGGGTTATTCAGGAAGGGAAGTTTCCCATGATACCAGCATGTACACAAATGCTTTATTCTATCTCAGGAAATAAATTCACCAGAAGAGGAATTAGTCCTCTTAGTTGCAAAAAAAATGGGAAAGTACTTTACTAACAAGACTAAATATACTCACTAATAATAAAGATTTCAGCTGGAAAGTAAACACTTTTTTAAATATCTGAGCAATGCATTTTAGGACAAGTTTTGCATATCAAGCAAACACTATGAGCAGAGAAACAGAAGGATGGCTCTGTGGCTGCCTAAAATGCAGATGGGCAATTTCACAGACAAGGAGAGGGCACATAAACCCAAAACTTCCTGCAAATCTGCAGCTTCAATAGTAGGACTTCACTGTGAAGAAAGAAATGAAACCCTCGCCACCAACAATTAGTTTTGCAGAACACAGTGGTTTATTTGAATTTGAAAAGTGAGAGTTTAAGTGTTTTGCCTCACAGGACTCATTAAGACTAAGCGATACTATTCAAAACAACCTATGCAACAGATGGCTAATGCCTTGCAACAAGGAATTAGATAGCAGGGAGATTTCCCTTCACAATGAGAGCAGTCAAACATTGGAAGAGGTTGCCTAGCAAGGCTGTGGAATCTCCTTCCTTGGAAACATCCAAAACGTGGCCAGATAAGGCTCCAAGCCAAATACCAAACTTTATAAGTTGGTTCCAACTTTGAAACTGGCCTGGCTGGATGTGATGGGGTATAGAGCTTCCTTCCAACATAAATTATTCTGTTCTGTCATTCTCTGCTGCTCCCTCTACCCTTTCACTGCAAATACAATTTAATTCTTATAATAAAGCTTCTTTGAAGCTTTCCCAGTATTTAAATGGATTTATTCCAAGACTATTAGCAGTAGCTTGTTTTTATCAGGATGAGAGAAATTGAACAGCTAGATTTTTAGATGACAATTATTTGTTGTTGTTTTCATGTCTTTTAAATATTTTCTTAACAGTGCTATCTGTTTACACAACACTGATAACAATAACATCACCAGTCAGAGTGCTCTAAACTTATTGCAGTGCAAGTTTTCCTTCCTTTCCAAGCACAGACTAAGAAAAGACCTGGCACAGTTGTTCTCTGGACACATCAGCTACCCAAGAAGTAGTTGATCACCTGTATTTCCTCCAAATGGCAACTACTGAACATGTTCCTGTTGTCCAGAAATCTACCACGTACAACAGGCACAATAAATGTGCCTTAATAAAAGGACATGGTAAGCTGCTCTACTCTCCATGCCCCTTTATTCTTTTTTTTCATTAGAGAAACATGTAATAGCTTCAACTAAACTGGGAAAGGCTTATGATGCTTCACCATGTGAATTCTGAAAGCCTCAGACCTTGCATTAGTACAACACCACACACTTGAAATGCCAAGCTAAGTCTTCTAGCAACACTACAAATTTTCTGTGTGATCAATCGTGGCATTTTTTCCTTGCAACCATCTTTTAATTTTAATAGTTTTATGTTATTCTGATTTTTACAGATACTGGTAATCAGTGTCATGAAAGCAAAGAAGTATAAAACCATGAAAAATCCACAAGAAATTACATTGATTACTATCTATCACTACCAGCTCTATTAAATTACACTGCAGACTCTTAGAAATTATTCTGAATTTCAAAGTTACAGAACACTACTTTCCAAGGATAATAATACTTAATACTCAGATTCTTCATAAAAGAACCACTGTTCAAAACCCATTTCTTTGCAATTAGATACCTCACCACAATTTCACAGCATGTATACACAGCTTTTACCAACATAAGAACTGAGTCACCCACTGTCTTAAGACAGATGCAAACCAGGCCCTATCCCTATAGAATAATGGAGCCAGGCAGGCACTTTTGCTTGTATGGATCCTTTTGCAGAATTCATAATTAATATGACTTCAATTAATTTTGTATTTGAGTCAAAGCCAAGTCCGAATTATTAATTTTTGGACATGACTGATGCTGATGACCTTTCATTTGAAGTCAAACAAGTGTATAGATTGTCTCTGGAGTAATTTAAATGCACAGGCAGCTGAAACTTGAAATGTGTGAATCAACTATTGATGAAGTCTATATCACATTAACAGCAAATTTATAAGTTGTGAGAAAAATTCACATTGTCATTGGACAGATGCCCTGTAAATTATTACAAGCCATTTCTACAGCACTTATTTTTCCAGGCAGGCTGACTCCTTTACACTTACCTATAAGACTAGATAAGCATAAACACCTTTATGTTGAATACCCCAAATGGTGATGACAGTTGTGTGTGGGCACCCCCCCACACTTCCATGGGTGATTTTGGTGTGGGTGCAGCTGACAGAAGAGCTCGTGCAGTGAAGAGCTGTTCAGTCAGTGAGCAGTTACTCCAAACAGCAGGAAGTGCTTGTATCGAATCAGGCAAACAGCCAGGAATAGTTTGCTTTATTTCATAACATATTTCTGAAATACACCAATGGCTTCAAAATAGTTTCAGCCTTCTGAGTATTTTTTTTTTTTTAGGATATTACTTTAAGAATTGGTTAGAACAAGTACCAACAAATAGTCCAAGAAAAACAGTGCCCTCAAAGTTCTGCAAGCTGGAAGAAAAATGCAGTGTAATACAGATATAAGGTGGAAGGATTAGGAACAATACCAAATAATTCTATTACTCAAGCAAAAGCACCTACTACAAGCTGCACATACATAAAACTCCATCTTTTCAGGACACTGAATGATATTCTAAAATAGTAGGGTCTCATCAGAGCAACAGTAAAATCCTTGCCCTGCTGTAATCAGTGTCCAGGAGACTTTCATATTGTCAAAATTTCTTCCCCCCACTGGGTTTAATTAGTATCTTAACCTAGAAACTACTGCAGAAGAAAAATTGATTCTCTCCAATCTTACATCCTACTCAGATGAGAATTCCTAAGTGTTTAGCTGTTCAGTCCAAATACAAATCTGTAACTATCTTGAGCTGCTGTGTCTGTGACTAGCAGCAGTCAACACAAGAGTCCGGGCTTATAAAGACAGATGAAAGGGGACAAGATGGCCTGACATCAGATTTTACTGTATTTTCACTTCTGGTGGAAGCTTGCAGATAAGAAGAGTTTGAAATGAACAGTAAACTGACAGTCATGCCCTCATGTAGTGTTATCCTTCTACCCAGCTCACTGACGAGGAGGTTAAATGGCAACTGCATGTTTCCTTGGAAATGAAAAAATTCTTTTCTCCTGCCTTAATGAACTACCAAAGATAATTTATACTATCCAGTAGTAGTGTCAGCAGGAAGGGTTTTGTTAATGAACATGCTTTTAAAAACAGAGCTAATAAAACAACAGTAAGCTAATATGGAAAATGCCACAGAATCACTACAAGTATTTTCAGTCATTAAAAGCACAGATAAGAGGATGAATACACTATCATCACAGGATCAACACAGATTTCCATGAGTAATACAGGCTGAAGTCATCTGCTGATTCACAAATCCTTTTTGATGCTTATCATGAGAAACCATCAGGGTTTTATTAACTCACAAAAACAAAATGCATTCAGGGAACTTGAAATTAAAGGGGAAAAGCATGTTAGTCTTGCAGACAAGGAAGTCTTGACAAAAGAAATCTTTAGAATAGAATCCTTAGAAAAAATGAATTTGTTTCTATTTCATTACTTTTGCAGTTTTAGAAGAACTGTAGTCCCTGCCTTCAAAATTAAAAATTAAATTAAAAATCTCTCTGATAACACAGATACACAAACTAAATAATTAATTCGTTCACTAATAAAAAAGAAAGTAGTGATATCCTTAAGAAATATGATTTAAAAAACCCTGGGTAAAAGCAGCCTACTCTTATATTCCAGTATCAACCACAAAGTATAGAGTTTAGTGAGGAAGCTTCCCAACAAGCAGTGCCACATAAAGATACTATTTCAGAAAAAGCATTTAAGGGAAGCTTTACACAAAAGTAGCACATATCTCAGGTTTTAATCTGTAACAAAACTGGTTAAAACAAGATAGGTGCTCACATGCATAGCATCTAAACTTCCCAAAGGAGACTGAAAGCCCTCTCTAGTGCTATTTGACCCCATTAAACTTTGATGAAAAGCAATCATACATATGATAACAGACAACAAATCCACTTTGTTCTAAATATCAAAGCAAATACAAGTTTTCCAGCATCCAGTTTTCATCTATATAGCAAACCATACAGTGTAGAAAGTTGAAACAATTTAACACAACAGCTACAAGAAGTGAAAAAACCAGATTTTGAAAACTTGTTCTGCTGCCACATAAGGTATATAACCTCAAAACATTTTACCTTCATTGAGTTCTTAATGCCAAAGATAGATGCACTTCTGATTTATTATTTATTGAATTTAATCCATAATACAAAATAAGTGATTATCAGAGG
Organism: Agelaius phoeniceus; assembly: GCF_051311805.1. NCBI lineage: Eukaryota > Metazoa > Chordata > Aves > Passeriformes > Icteridae > Agelaius > Agelaius phoeniceus. The sequence continues at coordinate 14,696,211 of NC_135270.1, forward strand.
ACAACACTGCAGACTGAGACCTTGCTGTGTGTGCCCTCAGACAATGTGGAAACAAACTGCCCTTTTCACCTCTCCATGAAATGGAAATGTTTTATCTACCACCTATACCATGGGAATGGCATTTTAATCAAATACAAAATCACAAGAGTCCAGGATGGAAGGAAGGAATTATAGCTGGTATCCATCACAGTGTCCCAGGGCTACAGTCTAGAATACTGAATCCAATTTTGGACTTCCTCATACAGGAAAGGCATCAACAAACTGAAGTGATTGCAGCAGAGAGGCACTAAAATGGTCCTGAGCACCTGTGGTGAGGAGAGAGTCAGGGCTGAGGGCTTGCTCAGCTTCAGAGTGCCCTGCCAGGACCAACCAACAAGGCTCTTCCCTGGGGCACCTCATGGGAGCAGGCATCAAATGAAACAAGGAACCATCAGAATGCTCGGAGGAGAAGCTTTTTCCCCTCCAGGACACAACTGTGGACAGCAAGGATGGCAAAGCGTTAGAAGAGGCTGCCCTGAGAGGTTGGGCAGTCCCCATCCTTGAAGGTTTTCAGCACTGGAGTGGAGGAAGAGCTGAGAAACCCGGTCTGAGCTCACTAGTGAGCACACTCTGGGCAGAGGGCTGCACAGGAGACCTGAGGCCTCACCCAGTCCAAGCTGCCCAACCATCACAAGGCTGGGTACAACTACTGTTTGTAGGTACAACTCCTATTTATATCACAGAAGGCAAACAAAACCCAAAACAAACAAGCAAGAATCACGTAATAGATTCCACCCAGAGAAAAATGTAAAAACTCCACATCATTTAGGAAGAAAAGCTCTAAAGAGGATGAAAACATGGTTTCTTCCTTCAGTCTTCAATAACACCATTAATTAACTCCTTCAGCAACTAAATAAATCCGAAGTCCATTTACATTCCACTAATAAATATTTCATTAAAGCAGAGAATTTATGTGGGCTGAGTTCCTGTGCTGTTTATCTTCTAGGACAGAACTTCCAACCAAAGTCTTTCCTAGTAAAGGTGATTCAGAACACCCATGGGTCTGTCTCAGTCCCTCTGCAGCCCTACCATGTCCTCCACAGCTTCACAGTGCTACTGAGGTACTGACCATAATCCTACACACCTCATGCCCTTCAGACAGCAAGCTAAAGAATAAACAAGGATATCAGCATTGTATTAACTGAAGATATACAGTTTAGTATGAAGAAACCACAATTCCCACAGAGCACACCTAGTCTTGTGGGTTGGCTAATATTAATAGCATAGATATTAATAAAAGTTCCTTCATTTGCAACAAACTATTCCAGTCTATGGAAGCCCTGTGGTTAATCCTGAAACACTTCCAACTCTATTCATCTGCAGTTTAGGGAAATAAAAGGAAAATACTACAGCAACAAAATTATTTCTTTTGGTTTGTGTGATTCTTGACTGTTTTAAAGGAGTTCCTCCTTCCCCTATTTCACTCAATTCGCTGTGTTGGATAAAATGCAATGCATCTCCTCCAAAGGGAAGTGCATTTGTAAAATGCTTTTTCTTATCAAATCTTAAGTATTAAATGGACTCTACAGTACTCCTGAGAGGCACATAATACCAAGTTTTTGCTGAGAGAAGATTAGCAATGCAAGATCATCTTGCCTAGAGCAACAGGTAGGAATTAATGGAGCTTTTCAGGCTGACTCTTCAGGGCTGTGAATTATACACCTCATTGTTACTTCCCTTTCCAAAGAAGCCCAGCACCTACAGCACTGAAACACTGACATGCTCTAAAGCCATGGCATCAGCATCTGCTCACAGAAAGCTACTGCAAATCACAGAGCCAAGATTAATGTTTTAGGATTGGAACTGTCAAACAGATATGGAAGAGTCTCTTTTTAGATTATGCACAGCTTATAAAGGATGCAGAAATACCTTTGCAATTCAACAAAAAGCTCAGCATTACAGGAAAAAGGGGGGAATTTATAGCCACACAACTATTAAGATATAAAGCTACCTGAAGCTGACTATTTCAGTACTACTTGCCCAAAGAAATAACCTAGAGCCAACTTGTCCTTACAGAGATGTAGAAATACTCAGTGGCCCCAAGTCAGACAAGCACAGAAACTCCTCAGACATTTCCAAACACTCACAGAAATATTGCTGTTAAAGTATTATAGTGTTAAAGTATTTTCTTTGGCATTTATAGAATGGAAAATATGCTAAAATATACACAACGCTACTAGACAACATTTATACAAAGAAGAAATACAATCATTAACACATTAACCATTTCAACACTGTACTAAATAATTCCAACCTCTGAAACATTTCTGATTTAATTCTCATTACTTTACTCAATGCAGAAAGCCAAACAAACTTTTGGAAATGAACTACTTTAGTGTGTGTAACCCCAGCATTTTCTTTGCTAAACACACACCAATTAACTAATTCTTCAGAAACACCACTATTTTCAATCATCCAGTGTCACTACCACAATCTCTAACTCCCTACTATGTAATCAAAGCATGCAGGTCACAATATAACCTACAGCACTTGGTTAATAACAGTTTACACTACCGGCATAAATTATGCTGAGTTTAGTGTACTGAATGTCTAAGTATGTGGACCAAACATAAATGAAACTGAAGAAAACTCTCATATAATAACATTCTGTGCCACATTTCTTGGGTCAACACATTGCACTGTCAGAAGATGAAAATTTGAGAATAAAATAATATAATAAAATATAATGGCAAGAGTGGCACTGAAAACAACCCAGCCACAGAAGAAATATTTGCATTTTGTTAATGCCACTAGGAAGACACATTAACAGTGCCCAAACAACCAGTTCAGAAAAAGTCCAGAGTACACAACTGATGACAATATGTAAATCTAGTGGCTAAGGAAAATAGCACAAGCAATGTATCAAGAAGCAGACTTTCACTCTTCCTGGGCTTAGGCTAGCAAACACAGTTGTAAAACAACATTGTTGGCTTTCTGTGAAGTGGTTCAGAGGTTTCATTTAGATTAGCAAACATCAATATGCATTATTAGATAGGATGCAGTCTTCTGGGGACTGCATGAAATCAGTTCTGAATGACACTGCATGAAACCACATTATTCCATTGGAGAAGATGAAAGCATGAAAGCCCTTTCTTAAGCATGGAGGCTGCTGTTATTTTTTGAATTAACTGGAAAGATGAAGCAACTACCACCTTTCACAATGTGACTGGAAGTGAACAACCGCACAGGACGGCCAAAACACCAACAGCCAACACAGACAAAATCAAGATCCTTAGCTCCAGGGAGTAAAACTGCAGCACAGCCCAGCCAAAAGCCAGCTCTAAGCACTGTATCACTATATATAGGGGAGCTATCAGCTGCATTCCTCCTGGGCCACTTGTGCAGGGTGTCCTGGCCTCTTGGCCTGGCTCCTGTCCTGTATCTGCATGGCATCGAGGCGCCAGCAGAGCCCTGCCTTGTCACTGCAGTGAACCTGGAGCACAAAACACCTCCAAGGGTACAACAGCACTGCTCCTGCTGCTGCTGCTGCTTTATCCCAGGGGATGCACAGCCTGCACAGCTCAGCACCAGAGACATGCCCTTAAAGCAGAGCTCAGCACCTGCAGCAACACCCGCCTCTGTCTCACCTTGGCAGCACAAGGAGGAGCTCCCTGCCCCGTGTCCCCAGGCTGTGAGGACAGTCCCATGTGGGGTCCCCTCCTGAGCCCAAGGCATGCCCCTGTTTGCTGCTGCCAAGCAGCAGGTCCAGGGCAGAGCACAGGCACTGCACGCCTCTGCTGGGCTGGAGCAAGAGAAGCTGCCAGCAGGAGAGCTCTCACACTGCTGACAAGGCCTGGGGTAAGAACGGGATTAGAGACTCAAAGAAATTCCAAACGACTTCTTCAGATCCTGCATTAAGTCCTTTCAATGCCAAGAAAGCCTCTATCAAGCATGTGACTGAAACTTGGCAGCTAAGGGGGTGAAGTAACTTCACATGAAATAATATTTGTTCTTTAGGTAATTATTTGACAGAAAATACAATGACAGAATGCCTTTGAAAAATGTGGATCTTTTAGCTTACAGAAAACTTTGTCATCTCTTGAAAAAACAGATGTTAAATAGTCCTTCACCTTTCATGGAGTTAATTTTTTTTCCCTTTTAGATACAGCAAGAGCAGAAATAAGGTTCTCCAAAGCATATGACTGAACAGAGCCAGACTAAGAGCTGGACATTCTTGGTAAATTCAGAGCAACATATAGTAAAAAGGGTTTTATTCAATGCTAATTTTTAAAATGCAAACACTCCAAATGCACCGTGACGAGTATCATATGCATTAATATTTAATCAAGAGGATTACAAGCAACACAGTACCTTTCCATGCTTTCAGTAGATCCACTGTATTTTAATTTACAAACTATAGAAATGTCACAAATAATTTCCCTGAATATGTGCTGTCCCTGAAATAAAACTTAGTAACCTAGAATTGCAGAGTCTACTTTAAAACAAGAAATTTGAAAGCAGCACTGAATAAAGAAAAGAGACGATTGATTCTGCTGAATAAGTCTTCACTTACAAAGTGATTCTTCTTTGAAGTTATATTCATCAGTTTTGCATTATAAAGTTGAAAAAAATTGAATTCATGGAGTGATGAATTTGAATTATTTTGGAAACTGGGCTGGGAGTGGGAAATTTGTCTTTACATAGAAATTAAGCTCTCCCACAAGAAAAGTGAAAGAAATGTCTAGATTTGCAATACCTGAAGTTCTTCTGCATCATTAACAGATTAAAGTTAATGGTTTTGGCACTACTACATTGGGATTTGGGAGATCAAGATTCAGATTCCAGCTCTGAAGCACATTTCTTGTACAGTCCTCCTTTTTTTATTAAATCATTGTTTCATTAACATTTAAGACCTTCAAAAGAGAGAAAAGGTGCCTACCAATTTAGACACTCAACTTCATTTGCAGCTTTCAGGATGAGAGTGCAGTACATACAAGCAAAAACATTCATTGTTTTTCAACAGCAGAAAGGACTACTTCAACCTTTCCAAAGAATTCCAGCAAAGCTGGAAGCAAGGACAAGCTGGGAGCAAGGTTGAAATTCCTGAATCTAGATGAACAAGCCACACTGCAGCATTCCAAATTAATTGCTTATGGATTTACAGAAAATCTCTCCCAGTGCCTAGAACTTTGTTCTTCAAAATATTTTCATCCAACATAAAACCATCTTGATTCTGAAAATAACATTTTGGCAACATCAGTGCTCTTTTCACTTCAAGAACTCTTTGTATGGATGTGGGAAGAGGGTGGTTGCCTTTCTTCCTGCTGTACTCTGTCAGAGCTGTGAGGTAACACACTGTAAAACAGGGTACAACTGTACAAGCATAATGAATCCTCAAGCATTGCAACACCCACAAAGCAAGTTCAGCAAAATTATTTGGCAAGATGAAATTGCCAGTGCACTTCTGTAAACCTGAGCCAATTAATGCCACCTGAAAACTTGGCTCTCCAAATATAAGTCTCCAAAATTAAGCTCACTCTGAGATGAACTTTCCTATACTACTTAAAATCTTCCTACTCAGTTACTTTCTAGTCCCTCTAAACTTAACTCACCCAGGTACAACTTATACATAACTGCACTGAAACATCAAGTTCAGCCTAACATCACCCAGAAAATGTTTGCTTCTGTAGTATCATATGTTGTCATTTTATTACTGTTTTTTGGAAACCATCTAGGAATCCAAATCTAAGCCAGTGGTGTTAATACAACAGACTGAACTCCAGAAGTGATGAGTGGCAATATTCATTCATCTCAAAGTACAACACTAGAAAGACACAGCCACACTGTAATGCAAATTGCTGTCAAATCAAAGTGAAAAGAGGGAAAAGGTCCCACTTCTGAATACAAAGACACTCTCTAGGAAAAATTAAAAATAAATTCATTATTCTTAACTTGCATAACACAGACTTTGTCTTCTATCCAGTATTCTGGAGACCTCATGTTATATGCCATGATTTCAAGCTTTAAAGCTCCTGAATTTAACTACCATCAGAAAGCTCAAAAATCCTGCAAAGACCACATGTATAGTCTACATTACTTGAATGTGGAAAGGTTTGCAGAATAAGATATTGCATTCTAAAGACATAAAGAAAGCGCAGCTTGAACTTTTTGGCACCTCAAAATGTTTGGTTCTAGATTCTTTACATACTTTTTTTTCATTCCCAAATACTTCTATTGACATAAATGTAAGCATGAGAACTACAAAATAGACACCAAAACTATTTTGTTGATGCCTTAGAAAATTACAAGTGAGAGTTACAGTGGGAAGGAAAAAAACCCACTGAAGTTCTATTTGGAAATAGACAGCATTTTGGAAATAGAGCTTTGTTTTATCTAACAGGATCTAAAGAAAATAAACAATGTAACAGATTGAAGCTCCAACAGAAATGTTTGTGACTAGTGAGAACGCCCTGTAGGGAAGCACAACAAAGAAAGAAATCAGCCAGTACTTTGCTCTGAATTGTGTGTGAGCCCATCTCCCTGCATCTTGTATTGAAAACCTGCTGGAAGAGAAAAAGAGCCTTGACAGCAGGACCAAGAATCATGCTGTTTCCTAATAGCGTTCTCCAGAAGTTTACCTGAAGGAAGAAAAAGGACAGATGTACTCTTTTTATTAAGTGATCTTGCCCTACCCATAAAATCCCAAATGTAAGAATGGTGGTTCAATTTTGAAGGTATTTTCTGCTATAGCTAAGAGCAAATTCTTAAGAGAAAAGAAATAATCCATATCCATGACATGTAACACCAACTATTTTTGGAAGCAAGGAACCTTCATCTAATGCCAAGCAGCACATGTCAAAGACACATGCAACATGCCACATTTCTAGCTGCTTCCCAACAGATGAATAAAATAATCATTAGTAAGCCAAGCAACAAATACAAGGGAATAATGAAACTTTTTCAAGGACTGTCCTGTAAGCTGCATTAATAGTTTGTACAACCTGACCTCCATTACATGCTTATAGAATTGATATGTCTGTGTATTTGGTAGAATAAGCAAAGAGGTCATTTAAGATACTAAGAGTAGGTATTAGGTATTAGCAGGTATTGTTACCTTACCTAACTGTTAAAAAGCTAGGGTACCTTTCAGCTGGATCCTATTAAAATGGCACTCAGTTCAGGTAATGGGATGCTTTTCTAGGAAGCAACGTCACTTCAGTGCAATTGTCACACAATCAGAAGGGGCTGCACTGCAAGGGACCCTATGGATCATTTAGTTCCAGACCCCTGCCATGGGGGTGGGGGCTGGAACTAAATGAACACCTCCCACTAGAACAGGTGGGTCAGAGCCCATCCAATCTGTTCCTGAACACCTCCAGGGATGAGGCATCCAACACTGCTCTGGGAAACACAGCAGTGTCTGACTACCCTCACAGTAAAGAGTTTCTTCCTGGTGTTTAATCTAAACCTGCCCCCTTTCAGCTGAAAGCCATTGCTGCACATACTATCCCCTCACTCCAATAATGAAACTATCCCCACCTATAAGCTCCCTCTAAATACCCAAAAGCAACAGCAAGGTCTCCCTGGAGTCTTCTCCAGGCTGAACATCCCCAACTCCCTCAGCCTTTCCTAATGCAGGAGGTGCTCCAGCCCTCTGATCATCTTCACAGCCTCCCTCTGGACCCACCTGAGCTGGAAAACCATCATCAAAAACCAACTACCGCCACCTAAAACCACCATGAGTGGCTGGACTAGCAAAAAAACTCTCTGTCCTTCATGAGGCACATGGTATTGCAACACACACAGCTCAGGTCGCAGGACTTTCCCTTAGGCAAACAAAATTCCAGCAACCAAAGAAAGTCACAGAAACACTGCAGGGATTTTCCTTGCTTCCTAATCCTCCACAACTGAGATGTTCTCTTCTGTTCCTTGAACTCCCAGCTGTTCCCTGGGGCTCCAAGTACAGGTAGTTCCAGTTCTTCACAGAATTACCCTGTCCTCTTCCTCACACAACAATTAATGTATAACAATATTATAATCAAATCATAAACATATAGGTTATATTAATGTATAATTATACAACATTTACAATCAAGATCACTATGTATTCATAAATTCACAAATCAAAACCAAAGTGTTAACTGACCTATGAGATTCCAAATTAAGCAGACTTTTTAAAATGCAGAAAATTTAGAATGCAGAATGTGGGACATTAGCAGCAGCAGTTGTATCTAGGAATTAAATCTCAGTGGTATCAATTAGCAGATTTCTCAGGAAATAATTAAAATGGGATTCTCAATTCAGTCTTCACAACACCACTTTAACTGCAACCTCCATAATACAATAGAGTCTTGGAAAACTTTTCATTTTAAATCTTTTCAGGGCCTCTATTTACAGTATTATTTGGTAAATATATTTCAGACATTCCTACCTCCAAATATCGTAGCAACACCGTGCATGTATTGCTTCAGGCTCCTCCACCCCCAGTCTCTCTAAACTATTCACCCTCCAGCAGGATTTCCCCTATGCACTACTTCTAATCCAAACAGCCTGTCATAACACTGTGGTCACTACAGAAATCCTGAGCTAGGAGCACAGACAGCAGGGACACATTTTATCTTCCAAAAGCCAGCAAAAGTTCCAGACACACCCATCTCAACCTTTCTCAAGAGTATTTCCCACTAACTTTTTACACTCTTCATTCATGGAGAACTATCAGCATCTGCAACAAGCTGGCACCAAAACGTAAGGGAAAATTAGAATCTAAGCCCTTGAGTTACAAAATAAAATTGCTCTGCCACACTTTCTCCTCCTTACAGTATTTTCTTCATCTCTCTCAGGAATACCATTTTACTTATTGAGATGTTTCCATTCACAATCACTTTCTTGTTACTGAAAAGTCAGAATGACCAAAGAGAGAAAACTGCACTGCAGCATCTCTGTATTTCCATTGTGGAGTTTCTAAGAACAAATTTTAACAGCTAAAACTTCTATAAAAGCATGAATAACACTTACTGCAACTAAAACCATATAATTTACTTAAACATCCACAAAACCCTGAGCTATAGCAGGTAACACTTCCTGACCATAAACTAAGAATTACTACAAAGCAGGTAACAAAGTACAGATTAAGGCAGAACTTGTAAAATGCCAAATTTTTGTGACTTGCACGTGCTTTTGTCCATCAAATATTTTTGTAGTTAAAAGTCTAATCACATTATTTTCACTGGCAAGAAGCAGAGTTCTTGCAGAGGACTAAGGAATGAAGCACGAGTTATAGGCCCTTGCTATGATTTTTCCAGTGTGAAAATGGAATTTTGGTTATTTTACACAAATGCAGAGATCACATTTTTTGCTTAGTGGATCACAAAACAGTTTTGCTTCATATTGCCTATACCCATCAGGTTTAAAAAAACTATTTTGAAATTCTTCCATTTATTTTTCTTTAAATGCCCAACTTCTGTGTGCATTCTTCCCTCGTATACAAGAACAGAAACAGCTATTGCATTTTCTGAACCAGTACTTTCTATGTTATTTGAATGAAAATGCCTAGAAATGAACTCATCACACTAAGAACTCCCTTAAAGGAAAGTAATTATAATGGTCAATATGACTGTAGTATCAGAGGTATTTTTACTATTAAGGAAAAAAAGCACACTACAGTTTAAAACAGAAAGCAGTTTAAAGCAAATTAAATATTGTTTCAATAATTAACTAGAAAATGTATAATCTTGATTAGGAAGGGAAAAATTTCTGCAGTGACAGAAGCTACAATTTCCAAAGAACAGCAAGAACTTTTACAATAGTGAAGAATAATAATACCCTTTGCATAGTTGAGACATATTAGTGGTATCACCTAAAAGTCTAAATTACTGCCTTGGTAATATTTGAATTACTTCATGGACCAAAATAAATCCATACAAATGAAACCTGAAAAATCTGAGATGGCAGCTACCTACTACAACAGAAAAACTGATTGCAGTTGTAATCTGTTAATTTACTTACAACATGCTTAGTTCAAACACTTCAAATGGGACAACTCACATTTCTCACTGTTTGCAGAATTAAGATCAATGGACACCAAGCAGGACACCTTGTGCCAGTCTGTGAACAATTCTTATGTGCCATGTTTTGCAAAAAGAGCTTAAAAATCATTACCTCCAGGAAGAGCTAAAACAGAGAGTGGTAACCTTGTAAAGTGTAAGTCTACTGAAAAAAAATATAGAAAACAATGATACCTAAAGCTTGCATGCAGTAAAAAATACACTTGAGTGCTCTTAATGCAATGTATTTAACCTCATGTTTAAACAGTGTTTTTCATGTAAGAACATGTTCTGAATCGCTGAGCTCATAAAGTCATGAATCAGAAGCAAACAGAAAAAAAGGCTTTGAATATTCTCAGTTCACTTATTCCTTAGCAAATGAAACCAAATCCTGTCAGGGTTTACGAAGCACAGAATGACAGTTCAGATCAAAGATATTTCAGCATCTCTGAGAAAAATTTGACAAATTTAGTCAAATGCACAATTATGGAGAAGACTTCATTGCATAGTTCCAATGGAATTTTCCTCCACAAACACAGCAGTCCTTCAGTTCATCAACTATTTCAGTGGCAGTCTGAAAAGTCTTCCTGAACTACTATGTGGCCCAACCCAAAAATTAACATTCCACCCCCCCACACCCCCAAATATGTTTACAGGTACATTTTCTTGTACTTTTGTAGATACACATGTAAAAAGAAACATACATGTAAGATATGCACATGTATGAGCACACATGCATGCTTGAGGTTTTCACCTTGAGGCTCTAGATGCTTCTGAAGTCACATAGATTTCCTAAAGATTAAAGTTCTCAAAATGCACAAAGTTGATCTTTTACACATGTAGTAGCAGTATGTAGGTTTTGATTAAATGTCCTCCATGTAATAAAGGTACTGAAGGTGTTAAATTGCACCAGCTGAAATCCAGGAGAAACCTTCAATTCAGCTGATTATCAGGAAGCTGATAGATCAGTAAGCTACTATAAATTAATTCTTGTTTACCAATAGCAAGAAGAATATGAACTCAGGCAGCCAGGTGAATGCATAACAATGACCATTGGGAATTAAAATATTTCCCCCAAAGCAACTCTCAGAGCTTAAAGAAAGTGTCTCATATTTGAAGAAAACCAGGTGTGTGGCAAGGAGGATGTGTGTGACTGGATTATTGTTGAATGCAGAGTTTTGAGACAAACACAAACCTCAGTGCTGCCCTACCTGATGTAATCACAACTTACAAACATAATTGTACTTTGTAAATCTCACTTCCCTCATCATCTTTAAAATCATGAAATTTACAGGGGTAAAAGCACTGTGGAGACTGTAAAAGCAAGAATGCAGAATTTCCCTTGCTGTGTAAATGTCCAGCATACATGTTTTGAAAACCTGGTAAAGAAATCCTATTTTTTCCTGAAATCCTTTCTGAAATACTGCAAATGTTCATAATGGAGCTCTCAGTAGCAATTACTCACTTTCAACTTGCCACTCAAATGTCACCATGACAAGAACAAAAACCTTTTCATGCCTGGAGAAGACAATAGGAGTTTTAATTACTGAAATTCATTCCGTTGACAGTTTGAGTGAAACTAAATTCTACTTTCTAAAATAAAAAATTGAACTACCAATTTAAAATGGCAAGAATTAGATTATTTTTCCCCCCCTTGAACATTCTGCTCTTTGTATTAATTTCCTCACGTTCAGATTTCACACTTGGTATTTATCAAATACTTTAGTAAATATGATTTTTAGGATGGCTGGCAGAATATTTTTAATGTCAATGCAGGCTGAGTTTTTTAATTCACCTCAGCAGGAAATCTCAAATGTTTATCAAGGACTGATTGCCCAAGCCAATACCCCCACAGATTGGTTGGTTACCTGCAAAGGAGTGGAGGTAAAGCTGAGGGCAAGACATCTTGTCTTTTCTAGTCTTGGGGAAGGAAAAAAAAAAGACAATTATAAATGCAGCTGTGAGCTTTTAAAAATATAATGGGTTAGATGCTGTTTAAAAAAATTAATTAAAAGCCATCATGCTCTGAATCCTGCAGACTCTTAAACATAATTCTCTACCTTGACAGGACTATTCATTGCTCACAGCATGCATAAACAATTCTGGGGATTAGAAAATATTTTCAGTTCCCTGCTAAAAATACACAAGGGGATAAAAAGCAGAACACTTGGTGTTAATTCTTCTTCAAGCTACTACAAGGTACAAACTCCAGCAGTTATTTACACAACCACATAGCCATGTTTTTCTCCAACAAGCTCACAAATGGGTACACCTTGGTAATCTCATAATTTGCTGTTATTTGTAGCTGTCCTATGGCCTACCATCAGACAATAATATTTATAGCAAATTCTGAACATCAATCAAGTAGCAAAGGACAAGAAGTGGAGTTGACTATTCTCAGGAGATAACATTTTTCTATCAAAAGAGCATCCTTGTGAGATGAGTTAGCATGGGATTACTGAAGATCAGGTTAGATCACACAACAAATAAAAAACTCTACTTCTTGGCCTATATCTACCATGACATCCTCTCAGGAAACTTTAAAAAAAAAAGTCCTATAATGCAAGAATATACTAATTAAGACAAAGATGCAAAATGATGAGAAAACTAGTATTTATACATGTTTCAGACAATATCAATGAATTGGGAACATATATTGCACGGAAAAGAAAAAATCCCATTTTCTTTTGATGTTAAGGACATTTGTTCACACCACAAGGGGAAAAAAAAACCAAACCGCACATAGGAACAAAGCAAATATTCTGATACTTCAGCACGTCCTTTATGAACAATGGATTCAACCTAGGAAAAATCTTTGAATGAAAGATTTCCAAAACAAATATTCAAGGAGGACACTTGGAAAGCATAAATTCCTACAAGTTTCATGCTCAATGGGGAGAACAAAAACATGTTTGATAAAATGAGAAAGAGTAACATTTATTGATCAGTAAGATCCTGACATGAGTGAGAAGGCAGCGTTACATGGAGAATCATGATTTCACTACTGATCTCTTGAAAGTAAACAACATTGCAGGAAATTGGAAATCTTGGGAGGATGCATAAAATGGAGTATTTGAGGAATTCATGTCTGAAGCAAACAGCTTCACTAATACCACAAATAGTACCGACAGCACGGAACTGAAGCCAAGTACTTCACAAACATTGCAGAAGCCTCCAAAATGTCTAGAAATAACTTTTTCACAGGAAGTGATTTAAACCATGAAGTCATTAAAAAGAACACAGATGGCAAAAAAGGAACAGTACATGTTCAAAAGTACATGGCTGTTAGATGCAGTACATAAAAAATTTCTCATCTTACTATTTAACTCCCTATGTAGTTCAATTATTTGGCTCATTACTTTTTCCAAGTCAAGGGCATCATTTTATTATCATCCAGAACTCATCAAGGCACTAAATGAAGCAGAAAAGCACAAAAAGTCAGCTATTCTTCAAAAATACATACATATTTTTCTACCAAAAAGAAGTAGCCTTCTATGAAGAGTTAGTGTTGAATTACTTATTATTCCAAGGGCAAGAAGTGGTAGGGAGTCAAAGCCCTTTATTTCTGCATATTGGTCCAAACCATGATCAAGTAAAAGTGATGACTGCCTTTCTAAAATGCAACATTTAACAACAGCAGGCTTATTCACACAACCCCGCAAGTTCTACAGGCAGAATGTTCTAAATCAGCACCAAAAAAAATTCTGGCATGTGTACTGATTAGAAAAATCAACTAAATAAAAATCGATATCCTTAATAACCTGCATTTACTTTAAGTTATCACACTATAGAAGTTAATCATTAAAACCAGTAGAGGCTTTATAACCAACACTGATTTCCGTCAAATTTCCTACAGGAACCAAACAACTCAGTGGAACTCTTGGAATTATTTACATCAATACCTTGAATCCAGACTGGGTTGGATCAAGACAGCAAACCACTAACATAGTGCCTGAATAGAAGTTTTTATGAAATATTAAGGTATTCAATCCTTCAAAAGCCTCAATTGATAGCAACTGCCAGTATCAACTGAAAAATCCAAGCCTTTTTAACAAGTGTCAGACTCAGCTATTTGTCTTAGAGCTGATCACTCATAGCTGTCCTTATTAGGAAGGAACAGAGATGTGCAAGTTATTTGTGCTACAATACATTTCATCTGCTAAGATAAGATGCAGTGAATTTCACTTCAACAATGGATAAGATTTTCTAGTGCAGCAAAGAAAAAAAAGATCAGAATTCAAGATGAACGATCCACAGTGTGACAGTGGTTTTAGAGTAATACCTTTAGAAATAACCACTAAAACAACAGTAAAAATAACAAGTTTTATACACACACTCTCATTTTGTACTTTCCTTTACCCAGTAAAATTTGATCCTATGTTAAAGCTTAACCAGTATCACAAGCGGGGTGAGAAAGAAGTGATCTTAGCTCCTTAGTAATTTACTATAGCCTTAACTGAAGATGAAGCATCCCTGAAAGTCAAATCTAAAATAAAGGAATAAACTTGCATGCTGCCAACTACCCAATTATTACCTTAAATCACTCCAAACATCTTCCTGGCTATCTTTAGCACTCTGACTTGCGCCTCCATCATATCCCATCAACATAATACATAAAAGGGAAAAGAAGAACAATTCTGTTTCTGCAGTCTTTGGCTTTCCTCTGTTCTGGGAAAGAGACTTCATCTATTAGCAATAACTAATTACATTTGTGCTCTACAACACTTTTATGTTGGTTTCCTTATATTTTTTAATTTATCGATAAAATTATGAAGTGATGGAAGCCAATATCAACTACCAACATGAACTCATTAAACTAAAACAAGAGGAGCCAATAAACCAATCCCAATTTTATCTGTTGGACTATAAAGCCCTCATATTTGGCAATTTCTCAAATACTGTCAATGCTTTGGTTTGTTCTATGCACAGAAGCATTTAACTTCTGTTGACCAGAAAGAAAAGCACTAGTTTTACTAGCAGAAAGGAGAAGCAACAGATTCCAGACACCTATAGCATTAATCATATTAATCAAGCTACTGGAATTATTTCAACCATTAGCTCATTTTCCTGAAGGATCTTAAAGAACTTCCAAAATCACAAACATCAGGGTACATGTTATAAAAGGCAAGTAACATTTTAGGAGCAATTATGATCATCATATTTTTAAGGATGCAAAATTTAAGCATGCGGTTTAACTTTAGGGAAAGCAAGTTCCAAGTTAGAACTATAACCACCGCTTCCAAAGTAGGAAATAGAAAAAAATGCACATTTTATACTCTGCTGTATACTTAGAAATTTTAATATTTAGAGAAAAAGTTCTCCTTTGTTTACACCACAAAATTATTTGCCTCAAAGCTATACCCAGTTGTCCATACCAGTCCACACCCATACCAGCTGTCCCTCTCATGTAAGTGTCCTTTGGCACTACAACCAGAGTTTAAAATCTTTTTCTCTTCACTAATCAAGCAACAAAAGAAATCCTCAAAGAATTAATCCAGAGATACTCTTACAAGAGCATTCCTAGTGATTACTCAGTGACCGTGCACCCATCAGATTAGATTCCTGTGTAATTTCATGCAAGCACCAAAACACAGTGATCCAAACAGGCAGCAAACAGACAACATTTTTTGAAACACACTGCAAGGCACTGGTACTTTTCAAAACACAAGAGTGTTGTACACTACAAATATAAGGCTAAATTATTATCGTTTTCATCTAAAAACAAACAAACAAACAAACAAGAACCCATCATAATAAACAGAATAAATCAAAGAAGGGCAGCAGAAGACCAAGCTAGATGGTGCATATAGTCAGGATACAGGGAAACAATCTTCATCTCTTCAAGCACCATTTGCATGACTGCGGCTGATCTCATTACTTTGGCAGCATTTTTCCAGAAGAATGCAAGAAAGACATCTGCTTAGGCAACCTCCAAATTACCAATCTCATCTGATCAAGGTAGTAGAACTATAGGGGGTTTTGTGAAAATGTTAATTGATGTGCATGCAGCTGCTTTCCCATTGTCTGATAGGAATATTGAGAAGTCACCTCTGTCACCCATTGTCTGATAAGAATATTGAGAAGTCACCTCTGCTACCTCCCACTTCTGCTTTCTGTGCTGGCAATCACCAAAGAAAACTTCCTCAGTTTCTGTGTGAGAACTCCCCACAGAAAACAGCAACATGTGCAACTCAGAACATCGTGACCCAAGCCCAACCGTAACAACTTTGAATCCAGAATAAATCAGCAGCTGAAAGAAAGCCAGAGATGCCATTTAAAAACCAATGAAGTTTTGAGCTCAAAAAGATGGCCTTAGTACTGAGTACCATGGGGTTGGCATGGCTCTTAATTTGAAGCTTTAAAGGTAAATAAATATTGTCATGAGTAAGGAAGTTGACAGCAGCATAGGAGCCTTGTCAAAGCAACTCTTACATTCCAACCAGTTCCTGCCATTGGAGTTTATCAATCCTGGTCTACAGCAGTTTTTCTTCCCACCATCCAAGAAGGGTTTCTTTCTTTGAAAGAACCGATTCAACCATCTGAACTACACTTCTAAACCTGAACCACAATTGCTTGCACAACACAAGGTGCCTCCGGCTGGGCTCCAGTCAAGGCTGCCAGTATTTCATCAGAGCTCTGTGAAGTAAACACACATGCACAGCTTTGATCCAAGACACATGTCCCAACACTTACACATCTGCACTTCCAAATCAGTGCACTTCACCATAATCAGCAGATTAACAATCCTCACTCTACCAATAAAGTTCTGGCTAGCACTCAAGCAGGGCTTACTATGTTATATGTGATGCAAGGAGAAGCTGAATAAATTGTCAGGACAAATGTGCAGCATGAGGATATTCACAACTGGAAAAGCAACCAAGGAATAGGCAAGAGTTTATAAATAACAGCAGAGAATAGATTCACATATTGGGACACAACTGCTTAACAGAACTAATTAGGCACCAGCATTGCTTCAAAGAACTTTGGTCCAAACTCCTATTGCAGTTCCTGACACATCTTGTACTCAAGTAGAAAAGAATAAATGCTGTCAGTGACTCTCTACCTGTAAGGCTTTCCATTTCTAAAAATTCATTCATAATACAAAAAACAAAGATGATGGGAGTGTGTTTGTGGACTTCTACAAACCACACTTTACTCAAGTTTAAACTGAAACCAGAAAGAGTAGAGAATCTTTTAGAATATTATTTTAATATACATTAATACTGATAAAGTATACAGGAAGTTTCTTTCAAATCACTGCAGTAGACTATGCAGACTTCGAAAGTACAAATATTCAATGCCTTGATTGTTGGGAAAATTTAGATTTTAAAACATGCAAAATTATGACATTTAAGCAATTGAGGTTTACAGAACAGCTTGTACTTAAAAATAAGGGGCTTATCTTCAGGAGCTTTTAGCATCTGAAATACAGCACATCATGACCCAGCAGGGTGAGAGTGGGCAGAAAAGAATACAGAGAGCAAGTACAATGGAGTGAAATCAAGACCCATGGTGCAAAGCAATAGAAAAGTTTACATTACCAAATCCACTGCACATTTGCCTAATGTTTTCAGCACATGGAAATAAAGTAAGCCCAGGAGACAGCAGCAATAAATCCATAAAAGAAAAACACTTCTGCCAGGGAACATGAAAGACTCTTAGTAGGCATTAATAGATCCATGCTGCTTTTCTTTAATTCTGAATTGTGAACTGAGATTTTAGTATAACAAGTTGACACAGGCCACATTCTGCATTTTATCCATCTATGGTAATACAGTGCAGGGAGAAAACAAACCTGCCTTGAAGGTTTCCACACGAAAAGCCAAAATCAGAATGAAAAATTTACTGTATCTTTCCCCATCCAAAAGCTATACCAACACTTCCTACTGCTCTTCAGGGATCCAGAACAGCTCAGAAAAGCTGGAGTTAAAACACCAGAAATAGCTGGTGAACACACATGAAATCATTCTAAGTAAAATCCAGTTGATTTGTAATACAAATACATATTTCTGATCTATACACACATGCTGACTGCAGTCACAGCAGAGAAACTCTTGTGAACAGTATTTCTGGACCTGTTAAATCACCTCAAACCTCACCTTCTCCAACAGAAGAGAAAGGTACAATTAAAAGACTCCACAATTATGGGTAATGCTCTAAGTTTTTCTTTTACTTCCCTTCTTCCCTTCAGGCAATCTGTTTTGTTTTTTAAGAGCAATGGAAAGACAGAGCAGCTGTAGGAAAATGAAGGACAACACTAGCTTTTACCTAAAAGGGGACAGGAAGAAGGAATGGAAAACAGTAAAAGCCAAAAGAAGCTGGGAAAGACCAGACAATTACATTTTTCAGAACAGTAATAAATGAATAACCGACAGTTATGAATTCTATACACCAGGATGTATTTCAAATCCAGAAATCTTACCTGGTAAACAGCACACAAGCATAAAGCAAGTAATTTTTATTACATCCACTTCTGAATAGGCTTAAGCAGAGGGAGTAACCTGTAAAAAACCAGAGTGGGGACAGAGCTAATGACATGTCTTAAAGCAAGAAAGACAAGCTTGAACTTGATGCAGTTTAACAGGAGAGCCAAGAAACGGATTTTTCAAATGGATGATGTAGTTAAAGCAGCAGGTAAAATGTGGATTATTTAGATAGGAACAGGGAAGAGGAGGGGAAGTGCTACAGAGCTCCAAGAACATTGCAGCAGCCCTTCAGAGAGACAAGGCCTTTAACAGGAGGCTCTACAAAGCCAAAGGGAAAATGGGCAGGTCTTCAACCCTTTAGAGAGAGGGGCAGCAAAGTGTAGGCAGAGTTGAAATGTGAAAAGTGAAAGAACAGAGCAGAGATGCTGTCCCACTGCAGGAGAAGGCAGGAGCCACAGGGAACAGAGAACTGAGCCAGCAATGCCGCAGCAAGCCAAGTTTAAGGGCACAACACCCAAGAGCTTGCAAGGAAAGAGAATAACATGCAAAAATGTCTGAAAACGACACAGGTCTCAGTTTCTGAGGAAGTGCTCAATGGGATCAGATTTTTCACTTGGGGCAGGTCATAGCCCAGACAGACACACCAGTGTAGTGCCCTGGCACCCTCCCCACATGAGCTCATAATCTCAGCCATTACAGCCCTCTCCGCTGTAATTGTCTGTTTCAGCAGATGATTATTCCTCACCCAAAGCCATGAGTGAATGAAACCTCTTGCAGGAGCTGAAAACCTGATGTAAATTTTGAAAAGGCGAGCACCATCAGCATTATCTGCATTGCAGTCATCTCAGCAGCACAGAGGCATTTCCACGTCAACAGGACCAACAGTCTGCTTAAGCAAGAGTCTTATTTAAGATGGCTTTCCTCACTCAGCATGTGAGAAAAAAGTAGTCTGGTTTTCTGCTAAAGGTCTAAAAATGGAATATATAAGCATCCATTTACTAAGTGCTCAAATTTATTCTTCTTTTCTGCAGGAAGATGTCCTTCAAATGAATTGCAGGACGCATGAAACTGGATTAGCAATGTCATAAATCACACACCTGCCAAAATAACAGCATGAAAAGTGAGACTAAATATAACCTACATCTGATTTGAATAGATACAATCTATATTTAACAATTTGTTATACCTCAAATATTAGCAGACACTTATTCAAATATCAACATAAATCACAGCATTAGTTTAAATTTTCCTACAGTTAATTGTTTTAAAAACAACTTTTAAGCTTTTGCAATGCCCTCATTTATGGTTTAATAAGTTTTGAATTTGCATAAAGAAGAAACTTGCAAATTTATGCTTCACAAATTTTCTGCCAGTACTCCAATTTTCTTCCTCCAATCCAAATTGTAATAAATTCCTAGTTTAGATTTCTCAGATTATCAATGAAATGCTTCACAAACCAGGACCACTTCTAGGACCATTATTTAAACTGCAGGATCTAACACAAGCCAAAATTTCCTTCATGTTCTGGAAAGAACAGTATTTCTCTATAGGCTCAATTTTTAAGACTCAAACTTAGTTTCCATATTTAATTTCAAAACCATTCTATTAAGAGCATAAACTCATAGTGCTACAGGGTGATTTTGTGACCTATGTTTTACTGCTTAACCTGGACCCTCTCAACACTCCAAGTAAATCTCAGAAAACCTCCACACACATCCCTGTAGGGATTTTTAAAAAAGAGGTATCCAGGCACCTTCAGCTCCAAGAGAATCAATCAGAGTGGAAATTTTGGGAAGCACACTTCTAAATGAAGATCCATAATAATTCATTAGCTTAATGATGCAAGTAGATTAGTCTGTTGAGGCAGAAATGGTAACAGAAAGAACCAAAGAGAATTCAGAACCATCATCATTCACAAAACCAAGTCAGCCTACATTTATACCAACACAGACAAAATGTTGTTTCAGAACACAGTCAAATTCCCCTAAATCAACAGAAATAACGCATAATGTTCCAAAAATAAAGGAACAAACTGCCACTTCATGCTGAAGTCCTCAGAATAATGAAAGTACAAAACATTTTACATCTGAATCTCTAGTTGCACTAGACTTTTTCCTTTCTTCATAATGAATAATGTGTTAGAAAACAGCAGTTAAGAAAAAAGCCATGCAGAACTTGCTGTAACTGGTTCTGCCACCCAAATATCAATGTCATTAGAAGAACTGCAATTACATTTCTGTGAATAAGAGCCTGAAATACCTGAAAGCACAAAGTAAACAAGAAGAAATATTCAAACTTTCAGTCAGAATTAATTAGAAAAGTAAGCAGTCCACATCAGAGCTACTGCTTTGCACCACATGCAGTTTATTCATTTTGCCTCCTTTTAAGGACACTTAATAGACAACATTATCATAATGCTCACATTTTTCCTCAGAGTTTCCTCTTCCCTGGCAGAATGATTTACAATGAATTGTTGCAATCAAGCACCCGTTCATCTGATTACACCCTTCCCAGCAAGTGTAACCCGAGCCACACTGGGAACGTGCACAGAGAGACCTGAGGAGCCCCAAGTGACAGAGATGCCTAAACAAGGCAATACCCAGAGGAGCTCAGCAGAGGTGAAACAAGCACTGCATCCCTGCCAGCAGTTTCACAGAGCTCAGTTTAACCTAGGACAGCATCAGCACACACAGCTCCACAGCTGGTCCTGCAGGTCACCAGCGAGCCACAGGCAGGATTGCGTCCATCTCCTGGTCACTCGCACACGGTGACTTCACATTTCTAATTAAGATGGGACAAAATAGGGGAGAAAAGGAAAATAGGGATAAAAGGAGACTAAACAGAGCAAGGAAAAAAGGGGGACCGGCAGGAAAGCAAGAAGTAAGAGATCAGGAGGAGCAAAGAGGTTTGCCGTATCAGAGGCGTTCCGTAAGAGATGCATTCCTACCAGCTCCACCTCTCCAAGGAGGAACGTGCAGCGCCACGAGGAGCCGCAACAGCAGCCCACACCTTAATCAACATCTCCACCACCTCATGCTTCTGTCCTCTGGACAGAAGTTAGAGATGGCCTTGCAACCTGCCTCACCTTCAACAGTTTTCCTATCATTTTGTCTTCTCAAAGAGCACCTTGTGCTTAAGATTTATTCCCTGCAAGCTGAACTCTTTTTTCAAGTCCAATCTTGCTTAACGAGTTACTTTTTATGATGGGAAGCTTTTTTATGCGTTGTTTGTTCTGTCAAGCCCAAATAACTGCTGACATTCTAATCATGAGGCCCCTTAGAAAAAGAAGGTCTTTTGCTTAAAAGCAATCTTTTCATTTGCCTATAAAGCAATTATATATATATAAAATGTTTAAATCATTTTAATATAAAAATAGCCTGCCCATATTTTAAATATTGCAGAGGATAAAGTACGTAAAACTGTCCTCTTCAGATTTTAATCATTCCCTCTTACCTAAACCTGAACTTAATATATTCCTACAGCACCAGCTTTCTTTAGTAGTTCTTCCCAAGCCCTGAAGAAGGAATTATCTTTCTAAAAACCAGAGAGCAAACTCCCTCTCCTAACATGAAAGCTACATTTTGTTGTAGCCATATATAAAAACCAAATTGTATGGGGAAGCAGCTTCTAAGGCCAGGGTGAATTCAGTACACCATGCTCTTGCATATATTTTGTCCATTTAGTCAAAAACTCTGCCTTCCCCATTCTCCTCCCTACAGAGGAAAGGCAACAGCTCTGAACTAGCAAAGAACATAAAATACAGGAAGTTTTGCTCAACTGATTTAGTTATTCCAAGAAAAATGCAACTGTAAATCCCTGTCATACACATGCCTGCTGCTGAATATTCGGAACAGCAATATTAAATAGCTACCCAGGACTCCAGGACTTCCCTTAACACTAACAAACAAATGCTGTAATATAATTATTGTTATTCTTGATTACTATTTGCCTGGGCACATTAGTTCTCAAGAGATTTTAATTTAGGTAAACTTATCAAATTATGCTACAAAGAAAACTGAATAAATTTGTTTCTTTACAAGCATTCACTGTCTTCTAACACTGCACAACAAGCAAGCAATCAAGATTTATTCCTCTGTCTAAAATACAGCAGCTTTCTTTTTTTTTTAATTAAAAAATGGATTCTAACAAAAGGCAACATTTGAAGTGGGCAGTGGCTCTCTCTTTAAAAGAAAAGCAGTGGCTTAATGCAGCAAAATCTCTTCCCTTTCCTGCACAGTTGTTGCTTAGTTTCAGTTATATTAACTTAATCTATTGCTATGACTGGATGGAATTTGCATTAACTGCATTCAGAATCAACTGCACAGGTGCAATTGACTCATCTTGAATTCACAAGATTACAAGTTTTCACTATCAACAACTGGATAAGTATGCTTTCCCCCTTTTCTTTATTAGCAGGCAGAAGTGGTACAACAGCATGTGCCATTCCAAGACTTTGGTTGCACGTGTGGTTTCCATAGGCTGTGCTGGAAGCAGGAATTCCAGTGTTACAGGCACGCAGAAGGTTCTGAGTTTAGTTAGGACAAAGGGGAATCTCCTTATGAAGGGTATCACAGTCCACCAGCACACTCCAACCACATCACAAAAACACCAGCAATTGCGCCATAGCTGAGACACAGCTGGGTCTTGTATTAGCTCACATCTCCACGTGAAGAAGGAAGGAGATGTAACTCCTATTCAAAACTGAATCTGAACGTGCACCTGTGAGGCAAACAAAAGCAACAACTGTTTTCCAAAATGGCTACAACCTGCTGATACCCCAGTGGAGCTGACAGCTTCAGCTTCCCCCACGAAACACGTCTAGGATACCAGATGTCTTCTCTTTGCCAAAGAAATACTCACAAGACTCCACTCCTCTTGTCTAGCAGCCTAAAGCAATGAGAGATAGCAAATGTTCTTACAATGAACAGCTCTTGCCATACCAGGGCAACTGGGAGAAAGACATGAGTGCAACCTTTGTTCTTAATCTCTACTGATTAAGTTTATGAAAATCAAACGTGGTAAGACTATTTTGAAAGACTTTTGAACAGACTTCCTTCTACACCATATGATATACAAAGAAAACCCAACATTACATGATGAAGCAGGTGAAAAAATGCAAGCTCTGTGGCTGATGCCATACTAGCCAGAGTAATGACAGGTTTACTTGCAGGCTTACTTTGGCTAAATTTACCATTTAAATTTTAACAACAAATTCTACAGTTGCTGCTACCTATCTTGAAGCAGATGAATTAGAGATCACCATATTTTCTTTGAATTTCTATATCAAATACCAAATCAGTAACAGAACAAAGATGATCAATTATTTCAAGTGTTTTTCAATCAGACAGAGCCTTTTCTGTAACTAATATCTAAATCAGATCTCTTTTATTGTACCCTTATAAAAGAAAAAATGAGGTGTTTTTATCACACTCAAAAAATTATATTAATCTCTAAATTTTGTTCAAATATGGAAAAGCAAGAAACACCAATTCTGCATTATATGGATACCAAAAATAAATTGCAATAAAAAGCACAAAAAAACACAGTCCCCAAGCTGAACTCCTGATTTATGCAATGCCTTAATCCACAGCCAACCAGGACACCATGCTACCCTGAATGACCCAATTTTGGAGACAGCATCTTGGTCATCTCCAAGACAAACAATGCCCTGAGCAATCTTAGAAAACCACAAACACTGACTGTGCATTCCTCCAGAACCGTCTACCAGCAATACTCCATCCACGTTTCTACAAAAATATTATTCCAAAACTATTCTTCTTTGTGGCTAACAGAAAGCACAATCCGTTCTGAACACTAACCAATCCCAATGACAACTCTGATTTGTGGAAAATTAGTTCTGTCTACAAAAAAAATGGCAAAAAACTTTCCTGAAGAGAGAGCTTTTCCAGAACTCTCTTCAGGACTTTTATGCCATCTCAACAGCAAGCCACAGTGGACTGAATGCCTCTGTCAATACAGCACAGTCAAGTCTAGCACAATGTCAATACAGCATAGTCAAAGTCTAGCATAATGTACACTAACCTTTCCACTAGAGATCACAAACCAATCATGACCACAAACCAATTATGATAAACAGTAGTCCCACTGCCTATTTGTTTTACTGGGATAAGTTCACTCACCAGAGTATGACAACCGGAGTGAAGACTAATTCAGCCCTGTCTCTGTAAGGTACATTACTGCCCAAAACTACAAACAAAATTACAAGCAAAAATGGATGTGAGTTACTATTCTGAAAGAAAAATTCTGCACTGAGGATGAGCTCTAAAAGGACTGCAGGAGTACTAATTTCACATTCTACAGTTATCAGTGGTTGCAGACAATGTAAAGAATTTCTCTTCTTAGGTACTGAAACAGAGTTGCAAAGGCAGAATGACTTAGTCATTAAAGGAAGTAAGTCCGCCCAATTTTACATACATAAACCATAAACCAGGATCTTAATAAGCTCACTTGCATATAACAGAAACTAATTATCTTATCTGAAAAGTATTAAACACAGACTTCATTGAAATGCTGAATAACTATTTAAACCCGTGTAAGAAACAGAAAGAGAGAATTAGAACCAAAATGCAGATAAGCAACAGGGATCCAAAAGTTCAGGAACTTTAATCTCTCTCTTTTCACAACAGAGGACTTGGAACCCACTCATGAGACCTTCATTCTTGTCCAGAAGGTCACTGTGGAAACTTGGAAGTTGGGTTGTGGCTCTGGACATTCTGATCTTAAGGAGCAGGAGTGAAAAGCTGTGACTTTGACTAAGCACCTAACACATGGGTGGGAAGAGAAGGTTTTCACATCAGCTGCCATTTACTGAATTTCTCTTGTCTCATTTCCAGCTTATTCATGCTTTTTATAACAAAAATTGTCCAGACAAAAAAGAGAAATGTTACTAGATTTCAGCATCCACTGAAGTCAGGCCAAAGGACAACCATGAGGAGTCACTGTGATTGACCTCTCAAGGGCTAAATCTGGTACCCTCGAGCAGACAGCCCCAGTAGTGCTACAGAGGTACAAATACGTGAATTTATTTCAAGAAACATAGTAAAAAGTGTTTAAATCAACTCTATGCAAAATCACTCTTGTTTCTACTCACAAGTGACCATCACTGCAGCCTTACCAAACTAACCACTGTCTATGCTGCAGTTTATGGAGATTGGCACATTCATTCTCCAGATCTGAGTATGTTAATAACTGACTTATTCTCGTATCCTCCTCTTCATACATCTTACTGAAAGATGAGTAATAGCACAAAACTCCTGTCCTAACTCCCATTTTCCCCTCCCTCTGTTATTGTTGCAGGGACTTCAGATTTAGACACAATAAAGAGAGATTACATTCCTGTATTAAGGTGTGCCAGAAACCTGAGCTCTTTCAGCCACAGAAGTACTGTAACACATTCCCTCTAATTATTATGCAATATTACAGTCTTCTACAGCAGCAAGAGTAATTTCATTGTTAGGATCCAGCCCATTCACTAGAAAACTGTTATACAGCATTTTCAGGAAGAAGGATTATTAATAAAACAGGACTGTTGAGTCAAAAAGATAAAATAAGAAGCTTTTACAATTTAGCTTTACCACAACACTGGCATTCATAACCTTTTCACGCGTGCACATTTTGTGTGAATTGTCTTAAAAGCAAAGTGTCAGAAAGTACTTCTGTTTATTTACCTTATGTAATTATACATGAAAAGACTTAAAATCAATCATGTTTTAGAAATCTATATAATTTCCTTTTCTCAACACCATAGATATCTGGCTCCCAATAAATGATAGACATATCTGAATACGTAACTCACTTTAAAAAAATCTCCAAGGTTACAACTTCATTTTTCCAGTTAGAAAAACTCTGAAAATATTTAGCATGTTTAGAAATAAAAATATTTGCTTTAAATAAAAGTGAACTTAACTATAAGGTCAGCCACATAGCATTCTAAAATAGTATTTATGATTTTCAGTTTAACTCTCCAATTTCATCATTTTTTTCTGAGAACAAAGAAATGGGAAAAAAAAAAAAATCAGTTAACACACTCATCATGCTACAGCTCTATATGCAACTGCATTAAAGGTAAAACTTAAAACACGATGTACCTGCATGACATCTGGTAGAATGGATATCCTGGTAGAGGAAGGGAGTTTGAAAATCCAGACTGGCTCGACATTGCCTTCAGGTATTGTATCCACTTAAACCTCGTCTATATTCCATATGTTAATTCCTTACATTATAAAAATACGTACACACGTATCCATCTGTACCTCTGTTCAGAGCTACCTAAAAAGAAACCAAGCGCACATTCGAAGGTCTCGAGGATTCTGCCTGCATTTCAAACTGCTTCCTCAGTAGTGAAATTCCTAAAAGCCAACACCCTCATGACATCACATACTACCAAATCATAAACACGCAAGTGTCTGAGCGAGGCAAGGGCAGCCCGCGGGTCCCGCACCGCATTCCTGCTGCCGGCGCGGTGCCTTTCAGGCAGGGACCCGCTGCTGGAGCACAGCCCTGCTCTGGCAGGCAGCCAGCAGCCAGCACAACTTATTGCCAATGCCGCAAATCCCCGGCATGGGCAGCGAGCGGCGAGCCGGGAGCCACGCTGCAGGTGGAGCATCCTCACAGCCCCCGGCAGGAATCGCCTTCCCAACGCACGGATCCGTGACCTTGGACTTGGGGACAAAACCGTCATGCAAACATGACACTGCACACCAGTGTTTTATAGGCAGGAGCAGACTGCACCGCACGCCACAGCAGCAGGAAAAACCATCCTGAGCTTCCCCTCTAATGCTACACCCCCAACTATGGGAAAAGCAGGGAGATGGAATCTTAAACCACATTATTTAAGCTACTGAATAGAGATATAAAATTATGTGCATGCCTCCCTGCAGTATTTTACTATTGCTTAAATCAAAGAAATATCAAAAGCAACCTTTCTTTTGATATTCAGTACAATGGTAAGTTACATTAAAGTTATTTGGGCATGCCTTCCTCAAGAGAGAAAAAGACATGTGAGTAGTCACAGTATTGCCCAGTGGCACGACTAATGTCAAATAGACTTAAATGATTATCTACCTACACTACTCTTAAGGAAGGTGTACAGTGCCCTCACACATGGATTTCCTTAATTTAAGCCAAATTTTAAATAAAAGAGATTTTTTAAATTATTTCATTACCTATGCTAGCTGCACTGGAAAACATTAAAATGTTGAGATTAATATCTCTACCCGATGACACACTATTTACTTTCATATTATTTTGCCTCGGTTTTTGAAAAAAAAATAATCTGGTTTATCCCAAGTTTATAATCAACATCACCATCATAGGAAAAATGGTACCAAACTTTGTCACTATCCTAGGTACCTTTTAAAGTCTGATTTTAAAAATGTAAGTCACTGCATAGGGCTCCAATTCCTTAAATCTTATAAAAGTGCCAGGAAAACAAAGAGAGCACTGTCTGCCCAAAAAAAGTTTTGGGTTGTTTTTTTCTTTTATTTGCCCAACTCATATGTCTGGAGAAACAAAGAAGCATAAATTTTTCTGTCTCTCCTGGCTGCAAAGAGCAAGCTTGAAAAGGCAATTCAAGCACAAATAATGCTGAAATTTTACAAACTTGAAAAAGCATCATCTCTCACTTTTAGTATGGAGCGCTCAGTCCAAAAACTCATGATTCTCAAAAACTACTTGGGAAACACCAAAAAAAAGTTGTGTGCATGTGAGAGGAAGAGAAAACTCTACTAAACCTGTCCAAGTCCCCTTTGCCTAATCAGGGACGTTGGGATAAATCCTGGGAACTGCCACCCCACGGCCACAGCTGCTGAGGGAGGTGCCAGTGATTGCTCTGCCCTGCTGGGGCTGGCCCTGAGGAGTCCCCAGGTGTGCACAGCCCTGGAACACTTGCACTTTTATTCTGCTATCTACTCATCTTCTATTTGTTGTCTTCTCAACACTGATAATGGCAGCATTAGCACATTTATGCAGTAATTCCCATCTCAGAGTAACTCCCCCTAGTCCCAACCAGGATTTAGGATGTTTCCATTGGATTTGCCAGCTGAAAAAAGAATGTTAGTGACAAGTCAGCAGATTACAGGCTTATAAATTAGGAGCCTTAGAGGTTGCCAATGGCTTGCCATGACATTTTGCAAAAATCACATAGTCCCTTAATGCCTAGCTTATCCACATAATAAGGAAAATACTGCCTGACAGCAAAGGAATGATGTGAGGTTAATTTTTTTTTGTAATTAAGTATTGAAATCCTCTGATTAAAGATTTATGAAGGGATAAAACAGCTGTAGCATTTGAGGGAAAAGATGTGTGGGAATATTCAGAATAGAGCTTTTTTTTGTCTCCTGCTCCTAGCTCTAACACAACAGAAGCATTACTGCTCTGAAATTTCAATTTAAATATAAAAGCCATTTAAATTTTAAAATATGGTGGAAAGTGCAGTTCTTAAATGGGTGGACAGCATTCCACAGCATTTAAAGATGGGGATAAGTGAGATGACAATAGGCAGACAAAAACAGTATTTAGGATGATCTTTACAGAAGCAGAACCCTTCATTGGTAGGCATCATACCACTTCAGTCGTTTGGAAACTAAAAGGGAAAGTGTGGCTTAAGACAGAGAAAAGGGAAAGAGAAAATCTGGTCAGGACCGAAGAGAAAGCCTCCCCACCATGAAACCCAGCATTTAACAAGCGCTCCTTTTAATTAATTAGTTCCACAAGCAGGCTGGATTGCAGAACACAACTCCTTTTGGGATCCAGACCTAACCTGCCAAACATCCCCTCCACTGAAAGAGACAAGTGGGTTTCATTCCAACTGCAGTCACATCTTTTGGAAATTTACTTCTGTGTTTCTGAGCCAACAAGCTCACTTAAAAATAACCACCTTAGTATTGTTTGGCACAGCATGCCATGTAACACTTATTACTCTGCTGGAACAGAATTAAACCAAGAATATAAGTTTGAAACAGAAATACTGTGTGCTCCAGAATTTACAGTGACCTCAGTACTAAAGGAAGTGACCTGTTAGAGCATTTAATGCTGCTACTACTGGAACAGGTATGAAATACTTAACTGAGATCTAGCTACAGTTCAAAAAGCAAGAACAGGCTGAAAGACTGGAAAGGAACAAATTCATGACCATTTTCAGCTATTTCAAACAAGTAGCACCCTTGGTAAACTAATGGAAAATTTGTTTAAAGCCAAGTCAGGCTGAAGAAGAAATAGAAACTAAGCTCATAACTAACAATCAATTCCATCAAGTCTGGAACTGAGAGCATTCTGTAGACAATTATATGCATTTTGATATACAATCACATAAAATGTTCAGCATTCATAAAAATAGAATTGTCACACAAGTTATTGTAACATCAATACCATAAATCAGTAATTTACTCCCATCTAAAGTGTTATATTTGCTATTTTCACTGCCTGCTGTATTAGTGCCTAATAAATTAGACAGTGAATTAGAACAAAAAACAAGACATGTAAAATAAAATTAGATGCAGTTGGAAAATAGCAGTATTCACAAAGAAACTATTACAAAGATATTCAATATAATGAGCAGTACTTAGATGACATAATGGAAAGTCTTTCCCTCCTTTCTGTACAAAACACAAAAATAAAGAAATATTCAACGATACTAAAGAATAATGGCAAATTTGCAAATGAAGAAGGACACCATCACTGGAAATTCAAAACTCACCCAGAGTTAAAGACTAACTGGATATTTATATAGGGAAAAACAAACAAACAAACAAACTTCCCAAAACCCCAACAACCCAGAAGTGGTGGCTGGAAGGAAAGAGGACTTAAAAACAACATCAGTACTTTGGAGAAAAATAAATCATGTGAGAAAGCCATCTAACCTCACTGCCGATGGAAGTCTCTGTTACTCTTCCCTGAGACAGACTAGTAGGTTCACTAAATATTGTTTCTTTTGCCAAGAAGTGTTAATAACCAGTACAGTTCAAATCTCACATGCAGATATCAAGGAAAAAGTTGATTTTTCTTTCATTTTTTTTTTTTTAATTTCCTCAGTACTTTTTCCTCTACCTACCCAGCCTTTCAATGGATAACAGGGGGCCCAACTGCAAATTTAAAACTCCTCCCAAAGGAGATTTCACATAGAATCCCTTGGATTGGAAGGGACCTTAAAGAGTAACCTCCTGCCATGGACAGGGACACCTCCCAGTAGATCAGGTTCCCACAGCCCCATCCAGTCTGGCTTGAACACTTCCAGGGATGGGGCATTCACAAGTTCTTTGGGCAACCTCACTGCCCTCTCAGTGAAGAGAGGAAAGGAAGGGATGAAGACATCCTCTGCAAAGTGAAATGCCAACTCACGCCTCCCTGCAAGCACACAGGCTGACAAGACTGATGGAACTCCATAAAGTAGAAATAGTAAGAGCCTTGAAGTATAAAGTACCTGAAATTTAAGGAATTTATTTCCATTACGCATTTGTCCTTCAAGGAATAGGGAAGTAAAAACAACAGGAGGACAGCAGTAGGTTATATTTTAAGTACAGACACAATTCTGCATCCAGAAGCTTTATCTTGAGGTCACAGAACCGTTAAGGTTGGAGAAGGCCTCCAAGATCAGTGAGCCCAACCTGTGACCAAACACCACCTTGCCAACTAAAGCCCCACACTCAGTGCTACATCCAGCTGTTCTTAAACACACCCAGGGACAGTGACTCCACCACTTCCCTGGGCACTCTGTTTCAATGCCTGACAACCCTTCCAGTGAAAAAACTCTCCCTGAAGTCCCACCTGAACCTCCTCCAGTGCAGCTTGAGGCCATTGCCTCTTGTTCTGTCACTGGCTTCCTGGGAAAAGAGACCAATCCCCACCTGGCTACAGCCTCCTTTAAGGAAGCTGCAGAGACCAATAATTCTTATATCTGAAAAAAAGAGTCTAGAATTTAATCTAAATATCTGAGAACTCATAGTAGAGTTACTAGACTTACATGTCTACTTGCTACCTTAGTCCTTCCAGACATTCTTATTGGATTAAGAAGTCATATTTTTAATGGCTTTTTTTTTTTCCAATCTGGAACAAGAGGGAAGGAATTACTAAAGTCTTATCTAAACAAGATTTATTTTTAGCTGAAACATAAAACTGCTCTTAGCTACTTTACTAGAAAGGCTGTAAAGAT
This sequence comes from Agelaius phoeniceus, assembly GCF_051311805.1. Taxonomy (NCBI): domain Eukaryota; kingdom Metazoa; phylum Chordata; class Aves; order Passeriformes; family Icteridae; genus Agelaius; species Agelaius phoeniceus. The sequence goes on from NC_135270.1 coordinate 14,727,827, forward strand.
GTTCAGAGTCCAACACCATCACCCTCACTTGCAAGGCCATCTTAACCAGCATTATGCAAAAGGTACCAGGAGTTACAGGACAGCCTGCACAGCCTCCACTGACCTGGCACATTCCAGGAACACATCAAAAAGTCAAAAGTCACTGTTCAAGGACTGTTCACACATTGCCACTGTTCACACAGTACTCAAAGCACACCATCCCAGCCTCTGTGCCCAAACCAGAGGTGGCACGCCTCCCTCTCTTTGCTTTTTCACTCTTCCTGCAAGTTGGCACTCCACATTTATAGGTAGCTGAAGGCTCCATTCCTTTCACTCTCCTCTGGCTGCTCAAGAGACAGCACCCTTCTTAAGGCTTTGCACATTAATACAGCCATCATCACTGACTTCAGCTACTCCACACCTTAGGTAACTTTACCACCAGATGTTTCAGCAGCCAGCCAGGAATCCTCAAAATTCTCAATGGCTCTCACACATATTGTGTGATTTCAAACATGGGTAAAAATCATGCACTAGAACTGAGATTAATACACTGCAATCTGCATCTAGATGTCAGATAGCCAGTGCATGTTTCTTTACTGTTCAGCAAGTGTTCAGGCAGAAGCTAAACAACTCTTCATTGTGGCCAAAGGTTCTCAATGGATTCATGAGTAACTGAGCAGGGCTGGCACCCTGCCTGGCAGAGATAACCCTGTCCTGTTGAACTAGAGCAGCGAACCCTCCTGCCTGCACACCCAAAGGCACAAGGAGGTTGCTGTGTAACCAGGTGCTGTGCTCCCAGCCAGGCCATTCTGCCCTGCAGCTGTCTGAACCAGCCTGGAACATTCTGCAGGAGGAACAAGAAACGTTCTTGTCAGCAATAAAACATCAGGATGTCTTCTGGGGCAGGGAAGAAGCTGTAAATTAACCTCCTGCAAGTCACGAAGCAGCACAGACATAAAGGCATTGGCCATGACCGAGACAAGAAGGGTGAGGGACCCTGCCTTGCCCTCCTCTCCAACTCCAATTCCAGCTGAAACAATTAGCCTCAAGTAACCTGCAACTGGAAACTAACTTCCAGGATTCTCCTGATCACTGGGGACAGTCTGAGGCACACAGGTGTCAGTTATTCTGTACCTGTGCACATGAAACAGCCTGCACTGCACATCCCTACATTCTAACCTAGGTGAACTTAGGGGATGATTTCACCTTGAACACAAGAAGGAAATGTTACCTCAGCCCCCACATTCACTCCTTACCATCCCTCTGACCTTTACCCAGGAAACAGAGCAAACAGCACCTGGCCACACAGGCATTACCAGCAAGGGGGAAACTGATCTTCCAGAAAAAGAGGAGGTTCACTCCACAGAGCAAAGACTTTTTAAGGCCTGTACCTTCTACAGAGGCCATTTCAGACTGGCAGTTCTATTTTCTGCTCACTGCATGTGTAAATACAAGAGTATAAATCTTGTGCCCTGTAGAATCAGCAGGTATTACACATTTCAGCTCCAAGATAAGGTGAGCTTCACATTACAGTCTCTCACTGTATGAAATAATTACATATTCTTAAATCTGAAATTACTTTTATAAAAACCAGAAAAATAGCATTCAGGTAGACATTACATTATTATATACAGAGAGAATAAAAAATATGCAGAGCCAAAAATGGGATTAAGCTACTTTATCCTACTTAAAAATGAATTATACAGGATGAAGACAAATACTTCCTGTCAAGTGACATGAAAATATTGAACAGAAAACTAACTAAAATGATTGAATTAAAAAAAAAAAAGAAAAGGAAAAAAAATACCAAATACCACACACTAAAACCCTGAGACAGCCAAATAAACTTTAAAGGAACTAACTTTTGATAAAAACAAACAGGAAACCTAGTATTTCATAACTACCAAGCATGCATGCAAGTAAATTGGACTGAAGTAACTTAATTGGAACAGACACCTCAAACAAATGTAGAAGTCAGAACGCTGCTATTATAAGCAATTTTTAAAATTACTTGGAATTTAGAAAGCAAGGTTACTCTCTGTCATGACACAAATATTAACTTGTGTGAGCTACCAGAATGTAGCTCACACAAATTTTTCTCTCCACAGACAGAGTTTATTAATAGAAACTAAAGAGATGCCTATTTAATGTCACTCAGCTTGCTGGCCCTTGATGAAGCTTCAGAGTAAAAAATATACTTCTTGTAGGATTGCAAATCCAGACAGGAGTCTATCACTGAGCTTCAGGGTAACTCAAAGTCCTCTGCACAAGAGGGCCACCACACAGTGAGTGTGCTTTTTAATCAAGACATATTTTAGGTTACCAGCCCTGATCAATTCTTACCTGTAATAATAACCTATTCAAAATTCAAGCTAGCAAATAAGCTGCAACCACAACGCCTTGCAAATGGTGCAAATCACCTGTCAGGTGACAGGAAAGTCTTACAAGCAGGGGCAAGTGTAGCACTGTCACCTCACTTCTAAGCTGGCATTTTGTGTAACTCAATGTGCCTCCAAAGAACAAAGGTAAAAACAAACTGTTGGGTGTACAAACTCCTGAGGTCAGGGTGATAAATGAAACCACTTCCCAAATAAGCTTTCCTAATTAAGGCTTCTAAACCAGAGCTGGCTTGCATTCAGTCATTACCACTGTTACAAGCAATCTGAAATATTCTTGATAAAATATTTTTAGCATCAACACCAGTGTATTAAAACCAGTTGAAGGTCATAAGGATGAAACAAATAAAAGTTCACACTCAGGAAAATACCAAATTCATTCCTAAAACTACACAGTAGTGTTGTGAAAACTGCCTACGTGAATCAGTTCAAGATTTTTTATAATTATCAACTTCATGCATTAGAATCTGTGCATTAAAAAATGAAACAACATATCCACCCATTCTTGGATTGCATCTACAGGATTTTACTTATTCGTCCCCACAGGCACACCTGGACTACTAAAAAGGGTGAGTTTTCTTTTGTTAAAAGACAGAAACATTGCATACATAGTTTTAATCAATTTTGTGTCTTCCCCGCATCCCTGAAGAAATATTTAATTTGCTTAATTAGACAGATGGCACTTTTTATTATACTTGTATTTGCACTTAATAAATTTAATTTGCATAGCAAAATTTTTATTTTCTAGGTCAATTCACGTGCCACTAAATTACAATTCAGGACTAAAGACTTAAGTATTATTAAATCTATTCTCTGAAATGTAAATATTTCATACAAGTATTTTTAAGCAGTGAACCCTGAAACTCTTCATTCTGTGTTGGTGTGCAAACTTGACTTACTTTTGGCATTTTCTTCTATATTAATCTACATTGATCTCAGAAAAAATAAATCTTAAGAATTCTTTACATCCCTTATACAGGAATCTGTTACATGCTTATTATTGCCATATTATACCCAATCTTGAAGTGGAAGAAATTCAACTTAACCATGACATTATATAACCATGCACATCTGACCCACAGTCACCCTGTTAAGAACTGAACAAACTGCAAAGAATTCCAAAAGAATTTACATAAGATATTTGCAAAAAACAAAAACAAGAAATATCTAAAAGCACCAGGAATGGTATTTATAAACACACAAGGTAACAGGGGCCATGTGCTTTCAAGGGCAGAAGATGCAAAACAGAGCAGACAAACAGGGCATCCCTTACAATGTACACTGACTCACACACACACAGAAATCACTAATTACATTTCAATTAATCTCCTGAAGCCTATGAAATTATTCATGTTTACAGCATCTGAACACCTAACATCAGGTGCTTTGTCAAAAGAGAAGGGATTTTCTTTTTCCTCCCCCAAAGAACAACAAGGATAAAAAAGTGAAGGGTACAGACTCAAACTTGGACAAGGCAACCCATGACTCAGCATTGTAAGAAAAAACCAAGGTAAGGCATGATTTGATTTGCAACTAAGCTCTGGGTTGCTACAGCAACTTCATTACTTCAGAAGATATTAGAAATACTTCCACTCTTTCTCCCTTATAATAAAATCTGTTTAAGTGTTTTGGAAACCATTCCAATACTTATTTTCTTTGGTAAGAATTAATCATTAGTTTGAAGGCTAAGTCTAGGGAGACCAAGAAGCAACCAGGATTTTTCCAAAATCTGGAATGTAACTACTGAGAGAAAGGCAGCAATATCTGACATTCACTGCCCTAATGACTGAAGATAACAGCACTCAACTTTCAGACAGGTACTCTAATCACAAAGCAAACTGTGCAAAACACGTCCTTAGGTAAACAGTGCACACTTAGAGTTCCAGGATGGAAAACTCAAAAGGGTTAGCAAGCCATCAGTACAAAATCCTCATATTACCTCAGGCATTTAGCACACAGGAGAAAATACCATTTCAAATGCAACATTACAAGCTTTTTTTCCTTCTCTTTTGGCAAGGACTGAGCCCTGCTCCATACCTAAGACAGTACCTTTTTACCTTTCCATAACACTGTTTGCAGACCCATCAGTTCCAGTCAGCCTTCAGGACTTCTCATCATTCAGCCTGAAGCATTCATAAGCACTCAAAAGTGAAGCACAGCCATGGAAAAGGACCATGCTTGTGCTCTCCCTATTAGCTGGGAAAAAATTCATTAATGCCTTCACCGCTCTCTTTCTGCCCAGGGGAAGAGAGAAAGGGGAGGGAAGTTTAGAGCAGAACACTGCCCACACTGCCATCCTTTCCTCCCAACAGGTCAGCCTCACAGAGGAAAAGGACCAAAACTGGTCCCTGTATTGGCTTCAGACTGGCTTAAGAGAAACCAACCAGAATTAACTTGATTTATCTAACTGATGTGAGTTACAGATGGCCCTACCATGACCACATCCCCTCAGTGCCATCATTCTCTCATGTGTTTTAAGATAAAGGCAATAAATTTAAATAAAGACATATCAAGAAACCACAGTTATGATATTATATCCCAGGTAATTTCTAATACCAGAAAGCAGGTGTTTAAATGATGCATCATTTTGACAAGCTCTCAGCATTTGTCCCTGGCCACACAACTTCTGTGGTGGTGATCACAGCAGCTTTGCAGAGTTAAGTGGACAGACAACCACCTTCTGGGTGTCCTCACATCTAGAACAAGTTAATCAGCTTGTTCTGTAAAGCCAAATTAAATATATTCTTTCAGGAAAACATCCCTACTTGATGTTACTTGATTCCTAATTACTTGAAGGAAAGCACAACAGTTATGGCACACATGATTTTAATGGAAATTCTTGTAAAATTGGAGCACTTCACAGATGGGGGATTAAACCTGGTAAATTTCTCCTCAGATGTATGAAGAAAAAATCTCTGCATTTTGGTGAGATATGTAATTTATTAGAGGAGCACTGACATGTTCCATGACTCCTACTTCAAAGCAACTAAATTATCAGGAATTATCATGCTTTATTTTAAAACTGCCTTCAAAATACAAAATTACTTCTGGTCTAAGTGCTTCAGTAAGTTTAAAACTTTGCTGTTACCAACCTCCATGCAAACCAATCAGAAAACTCACTGTTAGTGCTCTTGGTAACTAAATTTTGTCTCAACAATACACTGTGTTAAAACAATTACCTAGCATGTTATGCTAATATAAGTAGGTCACATTGTTTCAATTAGATTTGCCTTAAAGCTCTCCCTAATAAATCTAGTTGCAAGAGACGTGCTTGCCTTAATTTCTCTAAAAAGTTGTTAATTTGAAATTAAATATTAGGCAACCCAATGCCACTCACATCAAAGCATATGCATTTTATATGAGTTTTGTTTTGCTGCAAATACACAGAGACGCCTTTGTCAAAATACCATCAGTTACAAATGCATTACTGAAATTCTTCTGCATTTGGCAGTAGAAGGGGGCTGAGGGGGGTGCCATTTATCACCAAGTTGCTGTGACTTTACTGTCATTGCTGAATGCAACACAAACAATAAAAAGCAAAACTGCTATACTTGTTTTACTAAGGCATATAATTCTAAAAAGAAGATAAAATAAAAATCTGTGGAACTGCAAGCCTTGTTTCCTTCCCTGTTCACCAAATATATGTGTGAGAAATTAAACCTTTACCTCAGCTTATATTTTCCTCATCACCACAGGATCAAAAACTTCAAAAGTTTGGAAATAATCCAATTACTCCTTACTTACTTGATAAATGAGATATGAAAATACATGCAAAGAAGTGGTTCTAGGAGTAAATGCTATACAAGTACCTCCATTAGAATATACCAAGAGGTGAGATCTAGCAAGTAAGTGACAATCTATCCTAACTCAACATTTGTTTTCAATTAATTTACATTTAATTGCAGGTGCTCACAAAGTTTGAAAAAGATAATATTGATCTCTTCTCCCTGCAGAACATTTTAATCTGGAATCATAATATTAGACAGTCAGACAGTAGGTTACTTTTGCTTTGAAATAATATTTACATAATGGTGCAGCAGCAAACAGGTCCCAGACAGCTTTTCCTAAGGGTGCATTAGACCAGAAAAAAGCAGCATCAGGAAGAAGCTGTTGCCTCTCAGCTGAGCTGACAAACTTTCACTCTTCAACTTTATACAAATGTAGCAGTAATTACTCACTTAGCCTGGCACCAGTTCCCACATTGTTCATTCCCACAGCCTACACGGGGCAGACGGGGATTAAGGCAGTGCACTGCTTCCTGCAGTGCTACACGGAATTGCTGAAACCCCAATGGCCCTCCCATCCTTCTCAGGACCAGCCAAAAATGCCTTTTCCACACTGAACCACCAGTAAAATCAATGCTTACAATCGCTGGCTGAAAGGGGGGTTTTGCTTGTAGGGATGTTTAAAAAGCATTGCTTAGCAGTTGAGTTGGTTAGATTGTTTTATCCAATTATTTTGGATATTTAACCAACCACTTCTCAGATTCCCCCAGTCTTCCCTAACACCACTTCACTGTGTTGGTGACTCATTCTTTTCTCCTCCATTTTCCCAGACTACTATTGCATCCCTTGTCCCTAACACCTTCTGAATTTAGGCACTGTTTGTAGTAGAAAAACTTGTGGTCATATCCAGGCATCTGCAAACAAGAGTTTTTACTTTTATTTTTTTAATAGAAGACTAGGATATTTTGGCGATTTCTAGTGGAATTATTACTTCTTAACCTGTTTTTAGTTTTATTTTTGCTTCGTGGAAAATACTGTTTCCTATTTTCACCACCTCTTGAAAATCAAGTGTCTCATTACCAAGAAGTACACAACTATTTACATGATAATTTTAAATTCTAAAAGGGAATCGTTGATTAATATAATTTTTAAATAAAATGATGCCCCATGAAACAAGACCACCTCTTTTGCCACAGCATTTAGATTAAAAAAGCTAAAGATCACAACCTTACTTCATGGTTACTTTAGCACACCTTTAAGTTTTCCCACTTAAAAAACAGGGATGGAAGGGGAGACAGATTAGTCTTTAATGATGGAAAAGGAAGAATTAAGTATAAAATGAGACACAATTTTTGAACTTCCAAAGGATTACTATACTAAGTTAACAGATGGGAACACTGAACTAAGGGATGTGTGTTACTGATGGCCTTTGAAGAGAACAGGATTGCACATAAGATGCCTGATAATTTGTGGACCTGTCTTCCAGCTCTGGGACATCATCTAAAACAGAATAGACACAGGATGCATCAATATGCTAAACAGCTTTTCTGCACAGAGAAACACTCTGAAGGCCTGTGAAGATGTCTGAACAGTTTTCATTAGGTCTAAGCTTTTGGCATAGAAAGGAAGCTCCAATTAAAATCATAATGGCTCTACAAAAAAAAAAATCTCTTCAATGGATTTCTCTAAACCAAGAAAACATATCCCCTCAAGCATGTTTGGTACTATAAAGAAATTAGAGCTGGAATACCAGAGACTGTGAAACTACTACCCTCTCGAATTTAGATACTTCAAACTCTGATTTATTCCCATCTAACATCCCAAAATGTCAAAGCCATTCCCAGGTTCCTTGTGCTCCAACAGATTAGTTTTGCCATTTACGACAGAGAAAAGCACTGCAATTCTACTACAGAAACTTCCAAGTGTTTGTTGAGCCTAAAGACACACCATAAACCTCACATCATAAGTGATGTGTTATTATAGAAGACTTTTCCTTCTGCATTGCAGGGTAAAAACAGCATAATAATGATCTAGAAGTCTACAGAAGACGTTCTCTGGGTTTTAATTCAAAATGTCAGAAGTACACTGCAGGCTTCACCAGATTTCCTTTTAAAAAATTAATTATCAAAAGCATAAAAAACACCAGATCTCCCCAGACTGACTTTTACACCTCCTCTTACTTCCAAATGCTCGAGCTCAAAAGATTCCTAAATATTTTTTAAACCAATTTAATTACCTAAAGTATGCTATTAATTCTGTAAGCATGCTGAAAAACATTTCAAAGGTGCTTCAATAATCTTAACTGGGAATTTTTATATGAAGAACAAGTACCACACTGCAGGAACAGCTACTTGTAATAAAATTTCCTCATGATGGCAGCATAAACCATTCTGATGAAGAGCTAAACAACAATGCACATTCCTACTTGCACAAAAGTGAGACCTCAGCTGCTCTAGAAATTGTGTTCACTACCTTTTTCTGCCTCTTCACAATGCCATTTTTACACTACTTTACAGTCTTTAGATTCAGTCCCCAGAATTCCACAGGAGTACCATTCTACTTCCCACCTGCAATTTATGAAGAAAGATAAGGTACTACCCTACAGAATGTTTTGACAAGGGATGGTTTTATGCAGCTTCCCCATACATTCCACTGGATTTTGTCTCATTTGTATATCCTACTTTGGAAAGTCTATGACAACTGCACAGTCTGCACATCTGTGTGAATCACTAAGTTAATGCTTCAACCAAGATCTATGAAGTTCTTCTGAAGAATGACCTTCCATGCAGCTCTGTTTGCTTTTAGTGTTTCTGCACTACAAAAAGGACAAGACCATGACTTGCAAGATCCCATTGCCAGAAGGATTCTGAAAATCTGGCACTTGGTCTTACTGACCCTCCACAGTGTACAAATCACTAAGATTTACAGGCAGCTGTACACTTTTATAAGGCATGAAATTCATTGAGTTCAAAATCTGCACAGATTTCAGTTTATGAACAAATTACAACAATTAAGTCTGTGCTGATTAAGAATAGGTTTGAGACTAAAAATACCATCATGCTTGGAAGGACTTTGTTTAAAAGCTATTGCTAGTGCAAATCACTCTTTTCAGACTGTGCTGCAAGCATGTGTTTGCTGAGGCTCCAACTTCCAAAATCTCATTGCTTCCCACTTGAAAAGGTCAGCCAATGCTCCCCTCAAATCAGTCACAAGTTGTTCTTCAACCAAGTTCTATCAAAATAATCTGACTTTTTCAAACTATACAGTAGAGTATAAAGGAACCCAGATCCCTCAGAGAGCAGCTATTATGTTATAAAGTTATGTTTAGCTGATCCAAGGGGACACTAAGCTCCTGGAGGAGAAAAGACTGACCAGTACGAATGAGTGATGTCCCCAGTCTCCTGCTCAGTTACAAGTTTCATATCTGTCTACAGCCTTTAAAAGTGCACTAAGCCTCACTCATTTCTTAGAATGCCTACACTGAGTTTAAAGACCAGAAGTGTGTCTCTATTTATTTCATCTTCATGGTACTGACTACTTCTGCTTAAATATAGCTAAAAACCTTACCAAGTTGCAGGTTTGCACTCTCTCTGATTACTTTCCAACTGCTCAAAGGAAGCAATCTGGAGACTCCATCAAAATGAAGATAAACTGCCACTCACCCTACTTCTAAATGTTAACAAACACCGAAAGAATCCGTAAGGAAAGGAAAAATGCAAAAATTGCAAGTCTGGTATAGATAGAACAGAGGATAGGAAAGTCACAAATAAAACATCTTTTTAACCCATGAAATACAGGATGGATGTGTTGGCTTGGCATTCCTGGACAGAGCAAACATTGCTGTAACACCCAAAAGCAGCAGCAAAGGCTTTTTGGCTGTAGCGAAGCTTTCCCTCTCTCTTTTCCTGTCTTGGCAGTTACATCTGCACTATGGTAAGAAGGGTGGTTAGCACTAATTTTCTCAAGTCTGACTCAGATTACACTGATTGAAAAGACTGGCCATATCTTAATTTGAGGGTTTACAATAAGAAGATTAAAACAAACCAGCAGCATCCTTGTTTTTAAGCACTACACACACTGAGCAGCAAACAAGTACCACATCAGAGAAAAAGCAGCTGTCATTACACCCCATTTCCCAAACACTTATGGTTTCTAAGAGAATTATCATTCTTCCAGAAACCTCCCATTTTCTTCTCCATACACCTTTACAGTACAGCTATTTTGGCCAAGACAGCAGCAGGGTTTTATCACATTTCCTCTGCTTAACAGGATTTTTCAAATGAGCAGCAAAGCCTGGGAGCAGCTGGAGCTTCAGAGGAGGATTGCCTCATTATCAGCAGCAAGAAGCAGAATAGATGAAGCAGAGCAAAAAGCCAAGTTCTTCATCTGAAGGGACAGTTACTAGGTTTAAAAATCACAGCCTAAAATCAAGACTCTGTTGCTGGTATGTACATCTGTGTGCATTACTATATAAAAAGAACATCATAATAGCAGTCCTATATGAATTTACAGCTTTTTGTTCCTTTCTGAAACATTATTTTAGTTTGAGAAACATTATGGCAATTGAGCTATGTGAAAGAACTACCTAGATGCAATTAGAAACCACCACTTCTACCAGTTTCAACAAGGCACTTCAAAAATATAATGAAATATTCATGGCCATATTGTGAGATGAGAGCTCGCAACCAGCTTAAAAGAAGCAAGAGGAATTCCACAACAGCCTGTCAATTAAAAAAGAAAAAAATTATGAAAAGGTGTATTTGTAAAGACAAACTTTTCCTCCCAATTTTGTTTCACTCTAGTCTTGTCTCTTATTGTTAGAAACGATCAGAAAACACTAATTTTTACACAGATGTAACATGTGATAAATAGTGCATAAACAATTTTTTTTTTCAATTATGGGATGAAAGTTTTCATATGTAGGAGATAATTAGTTGAAGACAAATTTAAGGAAGAAAAAGCCTGAAAGTTTAAAAAGCAAGAGAAATAGAACATTCAAAACTAGATCGAAAGCATGACCTAACAACTGAAAGCAGAGAAATGCAGAGATAATGCATAATGAATGCCCAGCAGTAAACTGATCAGCAAGCAGGAGGTTCCCAGCATAAGTCACCTCTGTAACATGGCAGTGAAAAAGACAAAATTCAATGCCAGCATACACCATGACAGCTATTTCCAGAAGAGACAAGGAAATATTTTCAGCAGGCTTCAACTGTGAAAGCCATCACTTAGAAACCATCAAATAGGTGGGTGTAAAAAGGGCTTTGTGTACCTGGGGAAGAGATCAGGACATACCAAGCACTGACATTTGAACAAGCCAGGGCTGATGGGTTTGGTAAAACACGAGCAGGGAACACATGAGCTGAGCCAAGCTGGTGTCTGAGGCAGAGCAAGAGAAGACGGGACACTGTGACATGTGATAGCCTTCTGTTCTGTGGGGTGTAGGACTGCTCTGCTTAAAAACAAACCAACCAACCAACCAGGAATACAAATACCAGAGAATACAAGAACCTTCATTAAAAAACAGGAATGGCAGGAGACCAACAGATACCAGACTGCCACTAGTTAATGCAAGTCAGAACCTTGAGCTCCCTAAACTTATTTCTAACACAATCTGGTACATACAGGAAAAAGAAAGAAAAAAGCCCTCAAACAAACAAACAAACAAACAAAAAATCCCCAGATGCAATTAATCAGTCCATGAGATAACAACGTGGTGAAAATCAGAAGACACAACTGAGTCCATACCTGCTTGCAGACATTAGAAACAACAGATAATTCACCAGTATTTCATAACACTGCTCATGCAAAGAACCTGTTGCTGTTTGTAAATATCGATAATAATTTGGATTCTGCTACATCTCTAAAACCACAGAACCTTTCCAATTGTGCAAACACCTACTTGTTTCAAACTTCAAAATTTCTGAATCAAGAATTCTCAATAGAAGTATTTAATCTGTAACATATTAGAAGATAAATCTGTTATGAGTTTACCCTGCTAAGCTACTGTGCAAAGTAGATTTAACTCTTCTTTTCTCGTATCCTTAAACTGCCTTGGTTCCAGCAACAGGACTGGAATCTCCTCCTTACTCCCCCACCAACCAAATGAATGACAAGGGCATTTTCTTCTTGCTGGCAAAGTAGGAGTTTGATGATCATGCAAAGTTTCATTTGGAATTCACCTTCTTCTGATATGATCCTAAGTCCATCATGTCAGGAATCCCAGTCTGCTCTGGATTCATTACATTGTACCAGAAGTATAAATCCACTTTGTTGCTGTTCAACTTGTGCAGCCAGGATGCCCAACCAACTGAAGCACAGATGTTAAAAGCATCAAGTGATCTAACTAAATCTAGAGAAAATATATTCCTGCTTCATCCATAAAGGAGAAACAGCAATACCCAAAATCTTGCCCCAGATTAATCTGAGGAAGCCTCACGCTTTCCCAGTGAAGAATCACAGGGAAACAGAAAAGCCTGGACAAGAAGAGGTTTCAGGCAATCATCCTGTCCAATCTTTTGCTGAAAATGAGACTTCAGATGATCCAGAGTCATCCAAACTGAATCTTGACAGCTTCTAGCAAGGGAAATTCCCTCCTCTCATCAACCTACTCCAATATTTAACTCTTCCCAAAATGAAGAATTTTCCTGACTGATCAAGGATGACAGTGAAGGCTTGGAATGCTGTGCTTGGATGGAATAGTGGAGTGCTTTTACAGCCCCTTCAAGCCCCAAAGAATTGAAGCACAATCCTTGTCACACAGCTTTTCTTAGGTGTGCTTTTTTTCAAAAGTGGGGGTGGGAGGAGGAAAAGAGGATGGATTTGCTAAGCTCTTACTTATGCTAGAAATAAATATTATGTTAAATGAAACATTCATGTATTTTTAATCAATTCACCATAAGTACTAGACTTGGCCATGGAACAGCTGACAAGAACAACCACACTGGAATAAATTTGGCTAAGAGGCACTTGCTCATTAGTGCTTCAGCAAGAAGAGTCACGCAGAGTGGCATTAGTCAGGGAAATACACATTTCCAACACTGAGCCAGCCTGGCCTTCAAGCCAACAAAAGGCTTCTGGCAGGCAGCTAAGAGCTGCCATTCGCAAACAGAGGTGGTATTTGGCATCTTTACTCAGAACCCAGCTCCTGGAATCATGTAATGGCTTGAGAATGCATGCTTTCATCTTTTAAGGATGGTCCGAATATTCACATTTTAAGAGGGGGAAAAAAATAGACCCTGAAAAAAATAGACCCTGAAAAGGTTCAGAAAAAAAAAAAGAGATAAATATGTGGGTATGAATAAGGAGTAAGAGGCCAGTAAATCTAGAAAATGTTAAGCAATTCTAAAGAAGTATAGATTCCAGACATTCTATTGCACTCCACAGATAAATTATAATCAGGTGCACAACTATGCTGTTTTTTTCATTTTACTCAGAAGTTAGGAGTAACTCCTAATTTCCCTTGTATAGACTTTCCCCCTTCCCCTACAACAAAAAAAATTTGACCCCATAGAGACAGCAGCTCAAAATGAACTTAAATAAAGCAAAACCAAGTATAATTCTTCAGCTTTACTATTTCTCAGCTGCCCCATCTATCCCTCATTTCTACCTACCCTTTTAAAACTAAACAAGCCATATTGTCATAAGTGGCACCAAAAATAGTTCCATTAAAGTAAATTCCACAAAGAAGCAAAGGCAATTTGGTGATTTTTCTCATAAAGCTGTTGTAGTCCCTCACAATGAGGATCCAAGTAACTCATAGAGTAACATCCAAGTAACTCATTTGAGCCAAGCACAGCAAAGTCTTACAGAAGAAGAATTAGAGCAAGACAATCACAGATGCCTGCACTGACATTTTTGACTGTAACTGGCTTGAAGTTTTGCTATAGCATCACTGACAGTAATGGAGTTCTTCAGTAGCAGTGGTTTGACTGAAAACAAAAACAGATTTTTAAAAACAAATATTTACTCGCAAATATTTTAGCTCATAGGCTGAAAATCCCAATAAACAAAGATTTGAACAAACATCTCTCTTACAGAGCTCTCTATCATTCTTTGAAAAAAAAATCCAATACAACAAGCACTCCTCTTCTGTGTTTGCCAGATTTATGAAGTTTCATAGCTGTATTATGTTACTTAAGGAAACTGAGCCAGAATAGATAAGCACTTTGTGTGCTCATAAGATGCAAAAAATCAGGCTTGCCTTTAAAGGTGCTTCGCCATGTACAGCCACTTTTCACAGCACAGAGCTGAAAAGGAAACCAATGCAAAATACGACCAAAAGCCAAGCTTAAACACTTTCTAAATTTACTAAGACAGTTTGAAGCAACACTAGACTAGAGGCTATGCAAGCTGCCATTTTGAGGGTGAAGACATGCTGACAGAAACCTCATGACATCCAAGAAAGACAAATGCAGGCTCGTGGATGGAATAAGCCCATGCAGCAAAGGCTGGAGACCAACTGGCTACAAAACAGCTTTTTACAAAGGGCTCCTCTGGGTCTTTGTGAAGAAGTTGAACACTATTTATTTATTTATGACACTATATTTTCCTTCCACATCTTGTCCTCTTCATTATGTTAGAGCAGGGAAATGCAGAAAACAAGCAACAAAAGACTCCATACCAAGAGAGTACTACACACCTGCAGGTTTCCCAGAACAAGCAGTAGCAGGAAGGCAGAGTCAGGAACAGATAGTCCTTGTCTCAAGCCCAAGAACCAGCACATCACAGCAAGCTGGTTCTCTAATGAGGACTGACGGGCTCCTGCAGAAAAGCACAGGCTGACAAAAAGAATTATGGAAGCCTCAACATACTTTGCCAACTGCAAGTTCCTTGTCCCCATCACCTGGAAACAGATCTGACAAAAATCAGTTTCAACAAAATTCAAAAAGACCCTCCTCACACACAGAGCTCCTTTGGTCCTCTGGGTGCACTCTCCAGGAGACTAGAACACTTCCCTTATTTTCATGAAGCTGAATGTTCCCACTCTGAATAAAGATGAGGCTTTAACAAAGATAGAAATGGAAAATTACACCATGGATGCTCATTGTCTATCTCAGAGAGACACAAACACTGAGATTTTTTAAATAAGAAGTACAACTTATTTCTATTTTAAAAATATATGACATTCCCATAAAATAGGCTTTGATAAGAATGTTTTCAAATTACATTTTATTCCAGTATTTCTGTTTTCCCACTGTCTCAGGAATACTCAGATATGCAGATATAACCATACACCATTGTATTTTTGGCTCAAACCTGTCTTCTTTAAATCAATTTTCTTGGCTTAAACCTATCTTCTTTAAAGTGCACATTTAAACATAAAATGTTATACTCTTCCTACCTGCCAATTCAGAAGAAAGATTTTGTCTAAATCTGACCAGTTTGTTTCCTTCTGCAATCTCACTGAATTTTTTCTGAACTATTTTTATGATTCTGAAAACTCTAGCCCCTCATGAAAACAGAGACACCTAAAATAATTGCCATCTTGCATTAACTGCAATCTGGTATTTCCTGTGAAGAAGAAATGTAGAGAAGCAAATGTGTGACAAGCCCATTTTAAAGAAAATGCCTCATTCCTACAATTCTTTTTTCTTTTTACATTTAATAGGATTCTGTTTTAGAATTAGACAATTCTAATTAGAGAAATTAGAAATTCTCACAACTGACACACAGGAGCTTGATTTTGGAATGATTTATCACTGAGTATTTGCCATAATCACTATATTCTACCAATATAATTGCTTTTTGTAGATAAAAAGTTACTGTTACCAACTGCCCCCCACCCAAAAGCACAGAAATAGCCACACTTGCTCTAATACAACTCTTAGGGCTTAAGAAATATTCTAGTAAGCTTTGTTACAAAACAAAACAAAAAAACACCAAAACCCAACTCACAATTCCTATGCTCTTTGTTGGATTTCATTATGAAACAGACGTAGGACAAGATTCAATTTCACCACCTCAAGTTAAAAATATGAGTTTCTTTTGCCATCTGTGGAAACTATTTTGCAGGCAGTCAATACCACAAAGATCAATAAACCCTATAATGGATTTCCTTCCCAAACCCTTGCAAAATAGCTCCATATTAGCATAAAAAGCAGACAGCAGAAGATTGCAGATTAGCTGCAGTTTCCAACATGACTACATAAACATCTGAAGAACAATAAACAATTTATCCTATTTACTCAAATGAATCACTTCCATTTGCTCATTTGCTCACCAGGAACTATAAATGGACAGGTAATCCTTCTGCTCCCTGGGACACATAGAAGTGTGCCTCCTGTAATTTGGTTTAATCCACAAATGCTGCAAGAACGCTGTCCAGCAGCAGAGTCCCGTTCCCTACATGGCCAATAAATGCCTCCTGCAGGAGTGTAAGGAAGTCATGCCACCTTGCAGGAGAGGCTCCCATTGCATTCATCTTTACAATTTAGCTGCCCTTTCTTGAAGCTGTTAAGAAGCACATTTTGCTAAATGCCACACCAAGTGCATTCCATGAGATGGAATGTACCAGGGTGTCCCTGCAGAAAGCACATCCTCCCACCACTGCTGGAGATTTGAATGATTCTTTGTATTCCTTGTTTAAAAATTAAAAAAAAAAAAAGGACAAAAATATCAAGTTTTTTACAGAAGTAACTCTCCATGTACCAAAACAATAGCTTGGTATTTTCCAAAGCTCTCGAAAAGGAAATGTCTCCCCATCTCAATAAAGCAAAACAAAGTGCCCCATCCCCAGGAAATTCTACAAACCTAAAGAACACATCAGAATGTATCAGTGATCTAACCTGGGTGTCTGCATATCCTTATATTCAGTTCCCATAAATAGTACATTAAAGCCTAAACTATGTTAAAAGAATTTGTATCTGTATTCTTAACTCTACAAGACATTCATTGTCTATAAGCATTGGTAAATTGCCCATTTTTTAAAACAAATGTTTAATGCTCTTCCAATAAAACTTTAACAAAGGCATTGTTTAGCATATTGCTACTTTTTCCTATCTCTGTCAAAGGATTTTTGGCATAGTAACTTCATTTTAAAGCTCACATGAAATCCAAGATAAGCTTTCATAGGTAAAACTACTTAATTTTAGTTATCCATTGTTTTTATTTAACTGGAGCTATTTTACTTCTGTTCAGGGAACTGACAGGCATAAAAAGCAGAGAGGGATCTAAAAAGATTAATGTAATAAAAAGTAAGATAAAATTACAGCAGATAGGAAGCATATAAATCAAACTTCAAGGACAACTGCCAAATCTGAAGAAATGTCTGCTCTCTTGGGAAGTGAAAATCTCTAAGATGTGCTCTACTTAATTCTCATCTGCCACGCAGCTCCACTGAACATATCATTTTCCAGAAAGCTAGAAAGTCCAACAAAGATCCCACGACTGCTGAAAGGAACAGTCCCACCTCCTGCCTTCCCAGTGCTTCCTCTGCACTGATGCTGGTGCCTGTGCAGCCCAGCAGCAGAGCAGAGGGCCAGGGATTCAGCTGCAAGCAGTTTCCCATGGGATTTGTTTCTAGCTGGAGCAAAGAAGTGAGCTGGAGCATCAGGCTGCCAAACAAGTGTTCCAGGACTGGTCAGGAGAGGACTGCAAAGGAAAGATATCGTGGAAATGTCAGCATCCCTTTCACTGACAGCTCACTCTTGGATTAATTTAAGCCCCACTGAAATTTATTAGCCAGCCAGTTTGTGGTGTGCTCATCCACAGCCGTCAGGAAAGGACTTTACACCTTTCCCTTCTAATGAAATGGAAGCTGTTGAATTAATTTGCCTCTAACTCAGCCATGCAGTAATCCAAAGCTCACTGAAATCAGCAAGCTTCAGATTAGACCTTTAATGACCTAGAGTGGTGAAAGGACACAATTTACTTTCCTTGTCCTTTGTTTCCCAGAAATGCTCAGAAACAGGCACATGTTAATTCCTTTGCCTCTCCCACACAACAGCTGCAAGCAGCCTCTGTCTGGTGGCAAAAGGTACTTCAACCAAGCACATAACAGCCCCCTAACCAAAAGAGTAACCCAAAAAAGAAATTCCAAGTCCTGGGAAGCAACAACAAACCTTCCAGGGCATCATTTAAAGCCTCTCAGAATACACAAGGCATATGGCTATGATGGAGTGAGGGGACTTGAGAAATGGTACCATACAGAAAACAAAAGTACAAAACTACCCAAAGTCACTTTTTTTTTTTTTAAAGTCTTGGCTCTTCTCCCCACACATTTTATAACCTAAAATAGGTGAACATCTAATGAAATGAAGGGGAAAAATGAATACTTTTTAAAATAATATAACCTTCAAAATAGGTGCTGCAGTACCCTTAATGATTTATTCATGGATTTTCTGACTTAGACGAGTCCAGTTCTTTGTCTTTCACTTAGATACTCCTGCTGACAGTATTTTGTTAGCTGTTAGAAATCTGAAAGCTCACAACAGCTAATGTAACAAAAGAGAAGCAAAACTATGTCTTTGTTGAACAGCTTAATTATAGGCAGGCAGAAAACATTTGAGGGCCAAACTAACACAGAAAAATAGCAAGATACCTGAGTTCAGACTTTATTTAAAATCAAAACTTTGTTTAATCCCAGAGTATCTAGGCTAAATAAGAAAAACCCATGAAATGTTACATCACAGAAGCAACTATCCATTCTGAAATAATGAGTTTCAAGAAAGACAGCATTACTGTTTTCTTTTATAAATACTTGTTATTTCATCAGTCCCAGAGATAGTAGAAAGCTGAAAATACTGCATAGCAAGGAGAGAGCTCTCCTCTCTGGACCCAAATCAACAAGGACAGCAATTAACACATAGGTATTAATTTCAGGATCTTTATTGAAAGCATTTAAGGAAAAGTTCCTTACCCAAGTAAGTGACTTTTCTAGCCCTGCTCCAAAAGACCCAGCATCAAGCAGGTACCAGCTGCACAGTGAATTGGTAGAAAGCAGCTGCACATTAAGCTTCCACAGAAGACACACTCTTGTATCTCTAAGCATCAATTGCTGAGCCAGTCACTGCATTGCAGTCCCCTGCATTTCACACTGGAAAAGGAGGAAATTTGGGGGAAGAAGTCACCTGATCTATTTTAGATGTCAAGATCTGTGAAGTAGCCCTGGAAATGACATTTGGACCCAAAAGTGACTTCCTCAGGTGCCATTTCCATTACCTACAGCTAGACTAGAAGTAAATCTGTGTATGATTTCTAGCTGATGGCTTCAAAGAAAAGCCATGGGTGAGCATCACACTTGACAGCTGGGCAACCACAAAATAACTGAGTGCCCACAAGACTAAGGTTTGACAATGGCACAGATTTTAGAAGGCTTCGTTCTGCACACCTATCCTGTGGCAGCTGACATCACCCAGTCATATCAGGACACAAGGCTCCCAGACACCCCCAGTGCCATCCCCCTTATGGGGTAAGAAAACCCATAATTCTACTAAAAACATGATTTCAGCATTCTTAGTAAAGATGATTCTAGAAAAATAACCCATATAAAAATGTATTTAAACATAATATTAGTGAAAAAATAGCACAAGGAATGACAGCTGCTATAAGGCAGAACCAAAACAACACTTCTACTGAAGGAACAGTCAACAGTGTAAAAGCACACTTAAAACTCATCCCACTTAATTCTTTATGAATACTTTGCTTCTTGACATTAAATAAACTACAGGGCAATTAAAAAACATTGAAATTATGTGCACCTGCATTTATGAATGCTACTGTAAAAATGTTTCTAAATGTAAAACTTTTTAATGGACAGGACAGAAAATAATTTTGGATTTAACTATATATTGTAGATTACATTTTTAAATATAACTGCACCATATGGCTGTATATACAAGTATATATACAAGTACACACATATACTTGTATTTATATACATATTACATATTTTTATATAAAGTATCCTGCCAATACTTCTGTTCATTCTAAGACTGTACTGAAAAGATTTATAAGCTAAAATATTAACTACCAAAGTAATTTATTAAATTAATAGCTATTGTTCTTCAGCCAAGAGCAGCATACTGCTGAATACCCTCAAGTCACACACTATTTATTGAGATAGAATTGTGCAACTTTTACTGAACACCTGGAAGTTTCTCTCTCATAAAACTCGCATATATAATACAAAAAATGAAAATTTATATAATATTAATATATTTAATATATATATTATATATTAAAAATGCTGTTCAGCAAGGGCTATCACAGCATTCTTTGCAAACACAGTTGTGCCAGGAAAGAAGTTTGTAGAAACAGGAATACAGAGATACTGAAAAGAGTAACTTTCAGATTGGAGCCTTCGGGATCAGATTATATTAGGAATAGCCAAGAACATAAAGGAGGTGAACACCATTAGAAGCAATCTATGCCAAAGCTGAAAGCACATTTAAATTCATGGCTGAATTGGTATCACAAGAAAGTCTAGCCAAGGAGCCTTTATCCACTTTCTAAGGCAGGGCTGCAGCTTGTCCTGGATCAGCAGGGAGCACAGGAATCATGTGCAGCAGGACTCCAATTTGGAAATGATTTTTAAAAAGAAGGCACTGCACACTGTGTAACTTCCAAATACACATGGGGAGAGCACACTGAGTTATAATTTGGACATTTGATTCTGACTATAACAAAGTCGCCCAGAGTACTTAGAGGAGTTAATTCAAGCTTTAAAGTTCGGAGGAAAAACCAACAACAAAAAAGCCCCAACTCACAAAATTTAGTCATCACACTGAAAGAAAAGATGTCTAAATGTAACCAGTTTGGAATGACATTGTTTAAAACACTATTAATCAAAAAAATCTGGGTGAGAAGCAGACAAAGCATCTCAAGGTAGTGAGATGGGGAATAAATGAACCAGAAACATAACAGGGGGAACGAAAAACCAAACAAGAAACAAATTAGAGAGTAACAAATGTTCTACACGATAAATACATCTTATCCTGTATACCTCCCACTTCTACTTTATTTTTAAAACAAAGATCCATATAAATATAGGAATGAAAGAATGAAAACTGACCAAAGCTTAGTTAAAAACAGCAAAATACTGCTTTTAAGACACTTCTCCTTTTTGACTTTTCTGTCCCTTTTTCCACTTCCAGAACTAAACCAGTTACCACAGCCTTTGCTATAATTTCTACACAGCCTGAAAACTTAACTCTTTATCAAAATGTTGGCTATGTCAAAGTACAATATATGACAGAAACCATGTTTCTTTAATCAAAGTACCCTGTTTTAAAATGCAGAACTTTGACAGCCCAGCTTTCCCAATTTAATACATTCCCTAGCATACTTCAGAAAAAGTTAAACTGCAGGACAGGAGAAATGCATGTCAGGAATGTAACAGCATGCAAAAATAATCTGTGACAAGCTTGGGGTTTATGAGATTGTAACTACATTAATTTTCAATGCATTTAGATTTTCCTCCAACTTGTTTGACTGACCCATTATTTCAAAACATTCCTCATTTTCCATCCATTAAAATTTCACTTATGAGTACTTCTCACACCTGTCAGCACACTCAGCTTACTTGAAAGGCTATTGTTAAAAGCTCATATAAGAGGAAACTATAAAGACAGATACTGTGAATTTACCTCAGAGAACCCAAAGTTTGTGGAAAAAGTCAAGGCATGAGATTTAAAGCTGACAGAATCAAGCCTTTTATTATTTATCAACCAGCAAATCTAAGTAAGCCAACTAAATAGTGTGCAAGTACCACTTATCCCTCAACTTTATCCTCTATTTCACACACAATTTTTGCTTCCTGTCTTTTCATACATTTGCTAATACTCACTATTTATGGGTGCTTTGGTAGAAAACCCATCAGTAAGGATGATGCACATTCTGGCAGAACACCACAAGCAAGGAGGACTCGCTGGAGGGGAGGGTCATGGCATCTCAGAAGTGTAGTTCCAAATTCAGGAGCTCAGCTACAAGCCAGATCTGAGGCTCTCAAAGTGGCAGCTTGAACTTCTAGTTACACAGGAGCACATCAATCATTTTAGGAGAGCAGTGGGCACATCCACAGCTGAGGAAAAACTGCCCTACACCATCCTACTCCTTTACCCCATGACATTTCCTGTGTCCCTCACCCTGTGTGCAGCTTCAGCCCACGCTGTTGTGACTTGCTGATCCCTGTTCTGTCCTCGCTGGGCTCTCAGCTCCCTTGTCCTGAAGTGCTACTCCAGGCTGGCCCCCGAGGTCCAGCCCTCCCCAGCACTGTTTACACATTCCTGCATTTCTTCTGCCTGGCTGGTGAGCACAGGACCTCCACCACTTCTCCAGCTGATGACAACTCAGATAACTGAATGGAACTTATGAGGCACACATAATGAGAGTTAATTATGTTCACATGATGCAACTGAATTTGTGGTCACACAAAACCTCAGCCACACTGACAATTACACAGACCTAGCAAATCCTCATGCTCAGGGCAACAACTGCACTGCACTGACTTCAGGAGAGGTAAGACAGGACAAACATGCTCAGGTGTACTAACCCAAACCACAGCAGGATGGTTTACCTAAATCTTCCTCACACAATTAAATGCACGTATACCTACAAAGTTTTAGGCTAGAATTTAACTACCTAAGAAACACATATAGGTTATTAGATTGTTCAGAAATAAACAGCAACAACTATTTTCTTAATTTGGGTACTTTGCTATATACTTTTGATCTTTTTAAGTACTGACATAAGACCAGCTCCTGTAAGATTCGAAACTGTAAAGACATAATCTATCATCTAATTTCATCATGTAGCTTAAAAAGAAAAACCCTCAACAAATGCCTTAAAATGGATGACAAGTTTGAACATTGTCTTTTTAGAAAATGAAATTTCTTCAGCAGTTAATCTTCAAGGTCACCAGCTGCATCATCACTAAATAACCTTTACATTCATTAACCAAGTCAGACATCATCAGTAATATTTCAAGATTCCCCCTCTCATAAAAAACATGAGTGAAACAAGCATTAAATGCATCTGCCCACACCTATAACAGTGAATATAACCAGCACAGAGACAGTACAGACACCTGATTTCATACCAGTTATAACAAGTGATGCAGAGATTAAGTAGAAAACAACCAATTACATGTGCTGAGTGATAGGAAAAACAACTCCTATTTGTTTTAATAACTTCATTATTCTCCTATTTATTAAATAGTTGCAGGAGAGACTTTATAAACAAGCAAAGCTTTGATATGTGTGGTGCTATTGTTCTGGTTTTGTTCTAGTACCTTATGCACAGAAATTGCAAACCATTCATATATTTAAGGAACACATCCACAGATAGTTCCAGTCAAACGCATATTCTCTCCTGCTACACTAAAAGTGCTCTCCCCCTTCCTTTGTCCTTTTCAAATTCCTGGAATGTCACACATAGAGGATTTTACAAAAGTACAGATGCCTATGCTGAGGTACTGTATTCTCTACACCAAACAATTTTGTCTGCAACAGAATGGCAGCACGTGACATATTGAAAAGCACTGCAAGTATGCACATGTGCATCTTGGCCAAATTAACATTCCCAGCATTTGGCCCTGGCTTTAAACCACTAAGCAGACATGCTCTAGTTATATCCTGTAATGATACACTGTTTGTTTTGATAACTACTCTATTTTTTCCACACCAAGTAATTCAGCAATCACAGAAGCAGGGACTGAGTTTCCTCATTTACTGACCAGTATATAACTGAGTAATCTCCTGACCATCCTTGGAAAAGCTTATGTCCCAACATTAGATATATATATATATATATATATATATATATATATATATATATATATATATATATATATATATATATATATATATATATATATATATATATATATATACAGCTGCTCACATTCTGTACACATCCCTCCAATAACTCTTTGCCTCTCCTGTTATGAACAGCAAAAAGCAAAAATTTTTTGGGCAGCCCATAAACATGACCTTCACTGTTCTAATGTTTGTTTTGTTTGCTCAAAAACAAACAAAGCATTCATGGTTTAAAATATTTCAAACAAGTATTCATTATTCTAGTGGTATAAATAGAAAACTATTACAAAAAGAATCCAGCCTATTCAATAACCAATCATCTTAACTGAAGATACTATTTACCAAAGCCATTCTGAAGGCACCAGAAGTCATAAAAAAGTTGAAAACTGCCATTTACATCACATGTATGAACAAAACCAGTTATTGTTGTGTTTGAATAAGGCTGACTACAAATACTTTACAATAGACCCTTTATCATAAGATCCAAGAACTTTGACAATTTAAAGTAACAATGACATTTTACTGGAACTTGCCTGGAATCTCCTCCTTGCTTTTCTGGATAGCTCTCCACTGGAATATTTACTATACTTGCAGCATCTCTGTAAAACTTCCCATCCAAAGCATGCCTCTGACAAGACATTAAATGCTTATTTTGCACAAATCCAGTATGATTTTTACCTCACTTCTGTTTGAGCACCAGTTCTGCAGTTCTGTGCTGATGCAAATGTTAAGTCCTGTCATTTCCACATGTGCATGTGTGGGAAGAGGGAGGGTATGATTGTTTTTAAATACAGCTAGCATAACTTGTCATACTTCTCGGACTCTAGATGATAAGAAAAAGGTTTTTGAAAGGTATTTTATTGGCAGCATGTATGGGATTCAAGTTATGTATGTATCTGCAGGCAAGCACATTTGTTGCACAGGGGTCTACCTTTGGACTTCTACCAGTTTCCCCTGCAGTTCAACACCAATTTATAGCAGAATTTATAGAGGAAAACAACAAAGATTCCATGAGCGATCCATGCCAAGCCCAATTAAGACTTTCAAAACAATAATTACTTGGTGTCAATTATGCCAGCACTTCTTATATGAGCAGGCTTTAAGAATCCAAGCAGGGCTAGCCAAAGACTGCAAACACTTTATTAGCCTTTATTCACTCAACAGAATCTCTCTAAAAGCATCTATAAACCCAAATCTCCAGCAGCTGTCTAGATTTTTTTATTGTAACCCTCAGCACTGTGAAAAGAATAGGCCTTTAGTTTGGAACTTGTTATTTTTGCATTTTTATACAGAAACACACTAAAAAAGACTTTAGAAGAGACATACATTAGAGGTTTTTAATTGCCATTCTAGTCTTAATAAACTCTTTTTAATGACTGAAACACTATTCCTTAACAGTAAACAATAGGAGTTACCAACACACGCAACTTCTCATGGCAAAAAGATTCAAATTCTGTAACAGCCTCAAAATGAAATTGTTAGAAGACACAGGAGCACTACAGAACTCAGCTGGTTGGGGTTTTTTTAAATGCAATATTAAGATTATCCTTTCTGTCAGCACATATTTCGTTTGCCACCTCCTCTTTCAAAGCACATGCATTACAAGAAGGTTTTCACAAACTTCTTTTTTAAAGCAAATAAAGTAGATTTTCTTTTAAAGAAGAAAAAAACCCCAAAACAAATAAAGCCAGACCAAGCAATGGAGCAATCCAATTATTAGCAAGCAAGCCACAAAAACAGGCACATCATATACAAAAAGCACATAAGTTTCAGGAAAAATATACATCACAATTTTAAAAAAACCCCATAGAAAACTACATCAGCAGAATAATTCCTGTTTTTCATAATCAACCATGTCAAATCTAAGTGGATAGCATTATTACAAGTAAGTTATTTAATTGATGTTTAGAAATCACTGGTGCCAACTGGTGCCCTCCACATGAAGTACTCAGAAGGCTTCAGACATCCTCCAAATAATCATTCAGAGATGCTGCAGAACCAAATTACAAAAGCACAGCTGTTTCCCTCAGGCAGAGCACAGCACTCACTAACTTTTAAAGGCACAATTTCAGTAAAAATTTGATTTATGAATTGGAGAAAAAAGCCCCAAATGACTGAAGTAAAAATAGCTAAAGGTCTTTCCCTAACTTCAGCTTTTCTGGACAGAGATGAGATATTATCTTTACATTTAATAATGCACAGGTTGTTTATTTTTAAAAAAGGTTTTTTTTTAATTCTAAATATGAATTTGGTGGAGCAAAAAAATCACATTAAAACTATCCAGCCAATTTTTGCTGCAGACAGAAATTCTCTGTCAACTTTCCAAGCCCTCAATGCTGTTCTAGTATTTGCTAATGTCTCCACATCCCAAGTTTGGCCCACCGACCCGAGAGGTTGCAATGTTTTGCAAAGCTTAAATCCCCATATTTAAAAAACAAAGCAACAAAATCCTACCACAATCATGTTTTGATTTCAGAGAGATTGGAAAGCCCCTGAAGATCAGCTGAGCTGGCAGAGCCACCCAAACCTGCCAGAACAATTCATCTGCCTTAGATGCTCTTCCTTGCAGCCATACTTCCCTAGGAAGGCTCAAAAGCAGATGTATTTCAACTTGGACTCTTTGACACACAAAAATTTGTATTTCAGTGTGCACACACACATATCCCAGGCACACCATGGAGCAATCCCAGCAGACACCCCTGTGCACAAGAAGCAGCAACAGCTCCAGCTCTTCCAGAAAAATGCAGAGGCTCATCCCACTGCAAAGGGTTAAATGGCAACTGAAGGGTTTTTTCTGCCACTTACAATAGTGCTGATCTTTGGTGATTAAATGCAAACTCTGGGAAATGTTTGCATAATGATACCTTGCAATATTCAAAGTACTGTATGTTGTTGTGTTCATAGTGCACTGCCCCTGTTTTTACTGGTCTCATGTTCCATATAAGCATAAGAAGGATACACTGTTCTTATTATCACAATCTCCCACACCAAACCACATTATTTTAAGTTACTGGTCCTAAAAGGAAAAACAGTTCTGGCATTGTTATTTTCTTCAATGTCCAACTTAAATCCCTGTAATCAATACTAGACAGATCATTCAAATAAACTTCACCAGACACAAAACTCCAAATGTACCACAATTCCACTCTGAATTCCCATTCTTTATGTAATTACAGGAATCATACAAAAATCCCATGTTATCTAGGAAAACAAAGACCTAAAGCTGCTCTTATGTTATGAAGTTATGAAACTAAGGAGCTCAGAGAAAAGATGCATCATTTCAACTGCTTTCCAAGACTGATTAATCCGAAGTGAGACATTTAAAAAGTAGATTTATTCTTTAACAGTTGCAAAAAGTTGGCACAAAAAAATGCCCTCTTGTGGCACAGCAGAACCCTGCAGAGCCTGCCCCCGGGTCTTCCAACTTAGCTTTTAGAACAAGAATGTATGACTCAGGGCTTGTTTTGAAACTCATATGAGATAAGGAAAGCAGGTAATAAAGTAAACTAAAACTGCAGGTATCATTTAGAGTTTGAATGAATGCTTGAACCCAGTTTCTCTTTGTGACTCTTTAATTTTTTTTTTTTTCCTGAGTTAATCTAAGTAGTGAGTACATCTGGCCCTCCTATAAATCTGAGCATAATCCAGTTCCTGGGTAAAGCTGCTCTCTGCACTGTCACTTTAGCAGATTCCCAAAAGGGGAGGTTTTGTGCTGCTTGAAACTCTTTATTAAGGAATATGTGTAAAAGCAATTTCAGCACCTTCAAAAATAGGCAACAATTTCCAAGACTGCCTTTCTCTTCCCCACCTTAGACCATTAATTCTCAGATGTACCACAACTGATAGATCACTGCAGTGAACAGATTTTTCTCTCATGGAGCAGAGCTAGCACAGTACACATTTTTCTGTTAATAGAAATGTGGCTGCAACAGCTTCCATTCCCTTACTTGGAAGCAGCATCTTTCACACAGGTATTATTTTTGCTGCTTCTCTAGCTCTCAGCCTGACAAAATCATATTAAAAGCAGTGGATCATTTGCAAGCAAATAAAAAAAAAAGGAAAAAAGCCATTAAGAAACCCTTTCAACTGAAGTCAACCCTCCACAAGCACTAAAACCCTGATGCCCAGAGATGAGGAGGGGCCTCTCCTGATCCTACAATACAGCACAGAGCACATTCTTTAACACATCCCTCTCTTGGCTGCATCTGCTCAACCAATGGCAGTTCTGGCAGCCTCCCAAATTATTCCTTTTATTCCTGAGGACAGTCCCCAACAGCTTGGGTCCCTCAAGCTGCTCCTCTCAGAACAGTCTGCAGCAAGAGGTGCTGCTCTGTTTTTCCCAAAGCACAGCTCAAGTAGGAAGCACTTGTGTGGAGGCACAGGGATATCTTACTGCAGCTGCCAGCTCACCTGCAGCAAGGTCACACTCACCAAGGTGAGCTCCTTCCAAGTGCTCAGATGGAGCTGGCAGCAGCACCCGCAGCACAGAGAACAGGCAGGTTTGAAAGTGTTATGTCTGAGACAGGAAAAAAATGCATTTTGGTCTTTTGTCTCAGTGCAATAATAATTAAAAAAAAAACTAGGAAAAAACCTACCACAAAACAGTTTTACAATCTATTACAAACCCTCAATCAAGCACAAAATTTTAGTTAAAATATTAAGACAACTTGAGAACACAAGCTATTTAAATTATTTGAGTATCTGACACTTTTTGTTTTCAGACAAAAGCCATTCATGTTAGGCTTTTACAAAGGCATTTTAGAAGTTTTCAGTTGAAGTTCCGAGAACTTTTTTAAAATATTTGTTATAAAACTAAATCATTTTAAAATAAAGTTACTGTTTAATACTCAGTGAAATTACCAGGTTATTTCATCTCTAAGAGCACAGACATAAACTCAAAATAGTTAAATCTTTTTTGACACAAGTTATGAGCTTTTTCTCAATACTTGGCTTGTCTGTAGCTGAGATCTCAGTCTCCCCACGAAGAGCAGGATGCACACACTGAATTTGTAGTGGTCTGGGCCCCCCATACAACAGAACACCAATAAAATGGTCATGGAAACACACCCATGGCTGGCAATGAACAGCAGAGCAGATTCCCCTGGACAAAGCATTGCCAGCCATGCTGCAAAGTTACTCAGGCAGTTCAGAAACCAGGCAGGATTATGGTGACAGAGTTTAGCAACCAACATGGCAACAGGGAGGACCAGTAGGATTGAGATATTTTTCAACATTTTGCTCACCCAGCACTTGCAGTAAAGATTCTCAAATCAAAAGTCATTAGGCTGCATTCTTCCAGGTGGAACAGTTCAACAGCCCTTTTCTTCTTAAATACAACTGAGCTTTTCATCACTTCTGTAACCAATAAATCAATATTTCCTTCCAGAGTTACCCTCACTTGTGTCTACTTTCTACACCCTGGTCTTGCTAAGGTTTACTATCGGCCACTGAACAAAACCAAGCCATTGGAAGATCTACAAACCACTTATCTGGTCAAGATCCCAACCTGTTAAAAGCTGCCATTTTTCACAGAGCTGTATGTAGTTCTCTTGCAGCACTTACAAAATATAAGTAATAGATGTATGTGTGTGCACACCCACATAAAAGGAGTAAAATGAGTTGGGGAAGGAGAGAAAAAGCAATCACAAGTGTCCTTATTACCTCAGAATGGTTGTTAAGCCACACCTAAGACTGGAAGAGATTAAGTCTCCAATCAATAGTAGGCATCCCACTCAACCATATCATAACAAAAAAGTCCTCTCTCCATAGCTCATCCCAGATCACTAACCTGAGCACTGTCCCAGGATGTCTGCAGCTCTCTTAGTCCCTCTCTCCTGATTCTGGAAGGAAATTCTCAATCTCTGTACCCACCCATCTTGACTCAGCAGGTCTCCTCTCCAGAGCACCAGCCTACCCATTTAGGCAGAGAGCACAATTTCCCAATCCCTGCAGGAAATAACTCCCCATAATCCCCTGAGCAGCTAGGAAGGTCTGTCATTTACAACATCACTTAGTGATGCATGTTTCAACAAATGCTATCGATTGCACAGGTCACAGGTATTTCACTTTTCTTCTGACAAGGAGCACTTCCCCATCAGCTACAAGGCAAGAATTCAGGTGACAATTGTAGGTCCCTGAGTTAAGGTAACAAATGATACAGGATATCCTTATACCAGGCAACTTTAAAAAGGCAGCTGTGACATTTAAGATAAGCTTCTTTAGCAGGCAATCTAAGAAGCCTATATAGAAAAAACCCACATTATTATTAAGAACATACTAACCAGCAGCCTATTTGAGTGGGCTGGTGTGCCTTTCTTCCAAGCATTCAAATTACTGCTTTTCAAAACTCATAATCTCTAAAATCTGTCATTCTTTTAGTATTTTTAAAGTTTATTTCCAGAGAAACATTACATAAATAAAAACCTGTTTTTCATGCCCTGCAGAAACTGTTTTCAGCACTGATGGGGGAGGGGGATATCAACCCAAGAGCTGGAAAGCTTTGAAGGGCATTCCTCTCCTGCTGCATTTCAGATTAAGTACAAACTCCTTCCTCTCCTTGTCAGACCTGTTGACAGGCAAGTAGCTCTCCTCATGATTAACCACTTTTAAAAATAATAACAAAAAACCATTAAAAACTTGACAGCTAGAGTTACCATGGTCTACTTGAAAACTGAGTTAGTGAAAGGAGCCTTTATGCCAAACAATGCTAAAGATCCACACATTGAAACTGAAGGAAAATGAACACAAAAACATCTATAAGCTGAAAGTTTACTGAAAATTTTTGACTGGCTCAACTGAAACAGTATGAACTCTAGGAAAGACTTAGGACAGAATAGCTCCTACCATTTTATAAAGCTTTTGAAAAAGATGTAACTATTTTTTCCAAGCATAAAAAAATACCCAATACAGAAATATTTCCTCAAAGGAATTTGTATCAGTAAGTATAATATTGATCATGTTTTTATGAAGATGGCAAGTGCTCACCTCTCAGATTTATTCATCCAGCATCAGATCCCAAAAAGCTTCCACTAGACAGTCTTTGACCTGCTTGAGCTTCAGGAATACTCATTGCAGGAGGAGGGGAGAAGCTGCTAGCTATGTAATTGCAAATGTATTTTAACATAAACACGTTTTGACACAAACTGATTAGGAAGAGGGAATAACTTCACTGTCAAAATCTTCCAAGATCAGAGTTCTGCAACTTCCTTTAAGAATGGAAGACACTACAAAATCAATTGTTACTTTAGATGGAATGACACACAGAAAAAGAATTCCTTTTTTTTTTTACATACAGCATTCAAAAGTCCAGAGGAGTGTCTTTGGTTGTAGATGAAGTCTATGAAGTCTAAAGGCTTGTTTTTAAGACCTTGATGCCAAATCATCTCAGGAGCTCTTTGAAATGCATGCACACACAATTATTTCAACAGAATACTACAAAAGCCTTTCCCATCATATTTTTGGAAACTCTGCACTTTAACATCATCCTTGTTAATTTAATTTGCCCATAACATAAGGTGGTAAAGTAATTAATGTACTTCTTAACTACTTTCAAAATTTTGTTTAATGTGTTAGCTTTTGGGCAAGTACAAAGACAATATTTCCTTCTCTCATTCAGTGAATTCACTTAACAAGTATGTCAGAAGTGAAGAAAAACTACCAGGAACACAAGTAAACCACTTTTTCTTTTTACAATTTATGACCCACTAGGAATGGGAGAACAAATTGACACGGCTTTAGATTAAAATCAGCTTGAAAAACAGAAAAGGAAATGACAATTTACTATTCAAAATTATCTGAAGCACTCAAGAAAAAAGTACTGTGAGATCTAAAAAATCCCTTTGTATCACAGACTATTAAGACATTTTATTTTAGCTCATATCAGAAGTAAAATTCCACCGGGACTCATGTATTAACTATCACCATTTAAATTGTTTTGTCACTTCTACTCCAGATCACCAAATATTCATTTCTAGAAACACATGGTGCAGTAGGAAATACCCACTGAAAGATTTCATATATCAAATTCAGAACAGTCCAAAACACTATAAAACACCTACAAGTAAGCGAAAGTATTTAAATGGTTAAGCAGGGTACAGTTGATAATCAGAAGTAATTTTTGTTCATGAAGACAGCTGTTCAACTGCTGACAACTGTAATTTCTCTGATTGTTACAGAGAAATCATTTTGTCTACCTCACAAACAGTTAAAAGCTTCCAGAAGATTGGGTTTTCTTAAAATAATCCATTCCTAAGTGGCGGGTTCAGCTGTATCCTAAACTTCTTAACTAAAGCTCAACCTAAAGAAAACCAGAGTCAGCTGAGAGAGAAGCACACTCTTTGTAAATCAGCAGGACACTCTAATTCTCCACATGGGAAATCCTCCCAAACCACAGCACCCTCAATTCATACCTTCTCCATATTTCTACTCACCTCCCTGGCTGAGAATTCTTACACTGGCAATTTAACATTTCCACTGCAAACATCAGTAGCCAAAATAAATGGAATGTCAAGCTAATTGGCATGGAAGAGCTGCTGAGTCAAATTAAGCCCAAAAATAAATAATGCACTAGAATTTTTAATATATTTGGAGAGGTCAACAATCTCTCAATTTCTGTATTACTGCAGAACCAAGAAACCCTGCGACAGAATGTTTAAGAACTCTATTAAATCAATCAAACATATAATCATACTTAATTTGTATTTTCACCTACAACATTTACAGACACCAAAATTCACAGGGAACAGCACTTCCAGTACATTCCTCTCACTCAGTTTCACCCAAAACTGTTATTTAGACCCAATAACAAGTAATCCACATTCATTATCATTCATGGAGTTCCTGAAAAATTAGCTGAAAGGAACAAAAAGTTACTATATCATTAACATCCTGGGAAAAACAAAATTCTAATGCTGAATGGTACTTTTAAACTGATTCCATTTGCATTAGCTCATTTGGAATTACCACAGTTTGTCCAGTGCATTAACAGAATTTCTTATTCTGAAGCTAATCACAGAAATCCTAAAAATCCATGAGAAAAAACAATTTGGAATTTTCTTTCTAAAGAAAATAGATACATTATTCACTAGCAGCCCACTATATATAAAAATTAAGGTTTTTTTCTATATTCCCCCTGCCCACAAAGAAAAAGCAACTGGGCTGTTTACAATATACCTCATCCTAAGTGATGGGAACCACTCAGGAAACAGCTGTGTAACAGTCCAAACACAAATTTACAAGTGTTTTCATTCCCACACACAAACCAGGCTCTTCTGCTCATCAATAATTCAAAGACTACTCACATTACTTAAAAACACAGCTTACAACTACTTCCTTTTAAGATTTCAGGCAACAACACTTAATCTGATTTTCACAAACCACAGTTTCCTCGAGCTCCTGCTGTCTGCCCAGCACAGTGACACCAGAACAGCAGGCTGGCAATCAGAAGCACTCCCCAAGTTGCTGATTGTAATTCCTCTATTGCACCTATTGAGGAAGGTGAGCTGGATAAAAACTGGACTCCTGTAGCTCCCCTCTCTCTGACTGCTGCCTTTCTGGTGAGGGAAAAGTCACATCATCCAAACACAGGAACTTCGATTTTCCTCCTGGATTTCTGTCTTTAGCCCATGTTATTTATCAATACCATTTAACAGTTTATTTGCTGACTGCTGCATCTGATCAATGGAAAAAATAAAACCCTGGGACCCTCCTTACAGGCAATGCTGATGCAGCAAATGGTGCAGAAAGAGAACATAGATGGGGGGGGGAGAGCAGAAACTGCATTTGAAACCATCTACATTATTCAACAAAAATGCTGTTTCTGGCCTTTTCAAGCCCACACTGCTTGCTGTCCAAAATGCTGCATCTCTTTTTAAATTTCTGAACACACAACACATCCAGAAGTCCATGCTGAAAGGCTTTCAGCTCACTGCTTACCTACATTTCCAGAAGTAGGAAGTATTTCACATCCTTCCTCCTCTTTTGCTAACTTTTGTTCTCTTCTTTACACAAAATCAGTTTAAACAGCATTATCACAAACTTGCAATGTTTGGGACATTTAACTACCATTATTAGTTAGAACTGAACCATCAGCTCAGGCACTGCCTCTGCTGCCCTCTAATTCAGGAAAGTCACAGCTCAGATCCCATCTTCCCCATTTAAAGAAGTGCAACACAGCTGGGGAAGGGTCTGCAGCACAAGTCTTATGAGGAGCAGCTGAGGGTGTTTATCCTGGAAAAAAAGGAGGCTTAGGGGACACCTTACTGCTCTCTTTAACCACCTGAAAGGAGGCCAGGTGAGGGTCAGCCTCTTCTCTCAGAAACAGCCAACAGGACAAGAGGAACTGGCCTCAGGCTGAACCAGGGGAGATTTAGATTGGATATTAGAAAAAATTACTTCACCAAAAGGGTCACCCAGCATTGGAACAGGCTGCCCAGGGAAGCAGTTGAGCCACCATTCCTGGACATATTTAAATTCATTGGCACTTGGGACATGGTTTAATGATGGACTTGGCAGGGCCAGGTTAATGGATGGACTTGATGATCTGAAGTTTTGTTTCCAATCTAAATGATTCCTTGCTGTAGTCACTAAAAGGAGTAGATGTTTCCTTTAGTGTAGAAATGCTGGTGAAGCTCTCCAGCAAGGACAAACACACCTTTGTGCAATGTCTCTACTTTTTTCCTGCAGTGCTAGGAGAAAACATGTCACTGTGATATTTTCTGAGAAATCCCTTTGCCAGGATTTTTCTCCTGAGAAGCCTCAGAAAAAAAATGTACACAATAATCATCTGATTTCTTTGGAATGTGGTCTGGAGGTTGTTTACCAACAGGTGCATCTTTGGTTTGTTCCATGTGAATTGTTTTTAATTAATGACCAATCACCATCAGCTGTGTCGGACTCTGAGGCGTCAGTCACAAGCTTTCATTATCATTTTTTTTCTAGCCTTCTGATGTATCCTTTCTCTTTCTTTAGTATAGTTTTAGTATATCATTTCTTTTAATATAATATCATAAAATAATAAATCAGCCTTCTGAGAACATGGAGTCAAATTCTCATCTCTCACCTCGTCCTGAGGACCTCACAACACCACAAACATGCAATTGTACAGTCTTGTATTTCAATGGGACACTTCAAAAAAAGTTCCTTTGCTGATAATAGAGTTTTCAGATGTTTTCCTTGTGCAGAAGTCCACCCAGCACAAGTGTTATTTAAAATTTCAATCTCATGCAAAATTTGAAGACATTTCTCCTAAAATCCTCTGGATCACCTGGAAAACCAGCAATATTGTTGCAACACTTCAAATTGCTCAGTGAGAGAGAAACCATCAGACTTTAAAAATTCATATTATTTGTAAATCTCTCAGCAAGGACTACTCTGCATCAGTACAGCAGCCCCTGCTCAGCAAATACTGGGTATTATGTTTAAATGCCTTAATCAGGTATTTTAATAACTTGTGTTTAACCTTGACACCAGGTGCTCTGGATTAGTAACGTTAACTGTGACTT
Organism: Agelaius phoeniceus; assembly: GCF_051311805.1. Taxonomy (NCBI): domain Eukaryota; kingdom Metazoa; phylum Chordata; class Aves; order Passeriformes; family Icteridae; genus Agelaius; species Agelaius phoeniceus. The sequence goes on from NC_135270.1 coordinate 14,763,184, forward strand.
CTGCTTCTACCTGAAATAGTTTTTAATCTTTCAACTCCAAGGAGAATGCAGAAGCAAAACCTGAATTTCATGCCCAACAATCACATGCCACACCAAGGAAACATACCTAAAGTCATAAAAGTGAATGCTGTTTTACTTCTCTCCCAGAGGACACTGTCACAGACAGACCTCAATAATTTCAACTTCCCATCCACCATTCTGGTGTCTCAGTATTTCCATAGACAATTCAACATTCTCCAGGGAATACTGAAACTGACAATTGAATTGACAATTCAGTATTCTCCAGGGAAAGCAGGGAAATGCAACTCTCAAGAAAGAGTCTTGATCCAGAGATTTAGCTGGCCACCTTCTTAGGCAAGTTAGCAATAAGGGGAGAAAAACCAGATACTGGGAAATATCTGTTATACTGATACACTCCACTGAAGTCAAGATTTATCATTCCACTCTTCAACTGAAAGGACTAAATATCCTGTGAAATGAGTATATCAAAGCCCAACTTGTACCTGTAATCTCTTCATTTGAAGAATTTCATGTAATGATTTCACATGAGAAATAAGTCATTGACTTTTATTTTTTTTAATGAGTTCAAATTGCACCTCACTACAAAGCCAACTGGAAGAGCAAAAGGAAAGTGGTTAGGCTATTTAAAATTGAATACTGGGAATAATAAAACACAGTGTTAAAGGAAGAAATCTGATCACTAAGTGAAATAGTTTTAGGCATTCAAGCATTTCTGTGCTGAAAAAGTAAAGCACAAAAGTAGCATTTAAAGAACAGTATTAATCTATGATTTCCAAGGACAGAAATTTAAACATCTCCTCAAAAGCCACTTGACAATATAATTGTCTTAATTGGAAAGCAAGCAAAGACTTTACATTTAAAAAAATTGCATGTTCATGAATTCCACTCTTTAAGTAAAAGAATTTTAAAATAGGGCTAATATTCTGAGATGGCAACAATAAATATCAAGTGTTTGATAACTGTCATCTAAGAAAAATGGATTTCAACATCTTGCAGCTAACTTTTATTAATTTAATTTTAATTTTGTCCAGGAGATTCAACATGGCCTTGAATCACCATGTCCTCTGTGGAACAACAGCCTACATCCAGATTTTGTCAGTGTTATCTCACCCTGCAAACAGCTGTTATAACTCCTGATCTTCAGCAAAAGGTACAGAAAATATGACTGCTTTACCAGCCACTGAAAATTACATAAAATGAATCACACCCATCAGCACAGTTCTGTCTCCAGATGTGTTTAAAGATTTTGCTGGAAAAGATCAAACAGATCTATTATTCCAGGTATTAGGATAAGGCCCAGTTATTTTCTTTGATTCAAAGCAGGCATTGACTCAAGCACTCAGAGGTTAACATGCAGAGCACACATTTAAAACATCCAAAAATTGGCTTAAAAAGACACACATTTTAAAAAATAATTACTTTAGCTTTTGGCATCTCCTTTATGCTGCTTGATAGACAAACACTGCCTTTATCTTCTCATTGCTCTCCTTTACATTGGTACCAATTTCCTAAGTTAATCAAAACAAATTTCCTTCTCCCTAGAAAAAGAAAAAAAGTAACTGCAAAAAGTAAAGAACAATAAATGTGAAAGTTAAGTGAAAATTGCTGCTCAAGTACTTGGCCACTTTGATGATGAATGTGAAACTATGACATTTTGAAACAAATATGCAACTTGTAAAAGTAAATAACTACATTTTGTCTGATTAAATAAAACAGAAAATTAACAGCAGCTTTCCTGCTTACTCATATTTTACAGAGTCTATACAGAGCTCCTCAAAAAAGTCACCTGCATGTTGCAGAATGAATGTGTATTTTCAAATGTTTCAGTCAGCTCTTAATTCAGGGTATTTGGTCTCTGGTAAGTAAATAAGAATATAGTAGAAGTCCTCATTTGACAAAGAAATGTAAATAAAATCCAGTATTACTCAAACGCTTCATTTCAGCAGTGCATCCCAATCTCATTTTAAAAGTTTTGGTGGTTTCGGTTGTACTTTTTATTAAACTAAAGATAAAATCTTTAAAGGTACAGATAAGCAATAAGGAAAACAGGGGTTTAAATACAAAACTTCAGGCAGAAAAGCACATACCTACTATGTATTGGTAACAAGATTTTTTACCTGTCTAGACAAGTCAGTGACATTCTTGCCAAGTACTCCGTGGCAGGCAATCAAAAAGAGAAGGGCTGGGTGCTTAATCAGATTCTTCTTGGATTTTAACATCTTTAATTACAAATCTGCTTTTAAATTAAAAGTTCTGCTTCTAAGGACATAGAGCAGACCTTGTAAAACAGTCTAATAATGCTGTAGGAAAAGACAATTAAGCTATAAATAAAATGCCCCATCTATCACTGTTATCCAAACTGAGGCCACAATAACAAAAAAAAGTTTAAAAAGCACATCTAGGAGGCAAAGACGAAACAAATTAGATTTAGCAGCAAACTAGAGTCTACAGTCATACTGACTAGAATTGGATGTGATATTAAATAAATGTGATACCACATTTATTCAAGCCAGTCTGTGCAGAGATCCAGCACTGCAATACTGGAGCAGTACATTTAATCTGTAGCAAAGAAATGTAAATATTTGAGATGATAGCAAACTTGGATCAGTAGTGAGGTTAAAACTCATTTTAGTATAATCCACCTGCAGCAAGCAGAATGATGGGAAAATGCAGGGTATAGAACACATGTATTTCACAGCTACACAGGCTTATCCTGTCTCTGAAGCACTTGCTAAGGTTGTTCAGGATTGCCAGACCTGCCTGAGAAAAGGTACCTTTTTGTTTCCTCCATTATAAAACACAAGAACATCCTGCACAATGTATTTGCTTGCAGACAGGCAATCCTTCTAACTAGGTCCAGCAGCTAGAATTTACTACTGAGAGAATGAACAAGCAACTTTCTTGAAACAAAGTATGTAGGGTTAATATCAAGATTCTGCTGTCCCAAATATTTGAGATTCTCTCTTTTCTGGCAGATAATGGGTAATTAATAAAATTAAAAGTGTTGCATATATTGTTTCCTCATCTGATGTGACAGGCATATTGCACAGGTGTAAAAGAAGTCTGAAATGTAACTCAAGGTTATGAAAATGACTTTTAAGACTACTGCAACACCTGCCCAGCACAGCTCTATGACTGTGTTTATGCTTAAACTTTAGACAGACTTTCAGAAATATTGAAACCCTCACTGCCATATACACCTTCTTTAAAAAGGCACAGACATTCTCCTGCACAGATCCAAGGAATGCAGAAGTGGACAGTGCTTTAGGAAAGAGGCTGAATGAACGAAGTTTTTCTTACACATTAATGTTCAAAAAGCTGGAATGTGTAGTAAACAAAATGTGGAGGCTGGCAGCTTCGAATAACCAGCTCATGCCTTTGTTTCTGAGCTACAACACAAGGAAGCCACACAATCCCAACCAGAACAAAAGAATGTTGCTCTATTTCCCAGAAAACTTGGATTACCAGCAGCGCTCAACACCTAAAAAAGCATCTCACTCTATGTGTGTGTTATCCTTGCTGGCCTCTTCAAGTAGTCAAAATTCAGCTTTCCAACATGTGTGTATCTTGGAATAAAGGCAAACACAGATTAATGAACCAAGCTAAGTACTTTGTGGTGCAGCCTTGCTTTAAAAACAAACAAACTCCAGCACCTTCCCTTAGGTGCTCCTCCCTCCCCTAAGGAATGCACACCACATCCCTCTTCATTCACATACCTTGCTGAACCAAACCACACACGGCATTTTCCTTAGGCACAGCTCCAGGCTTGCCCTTCCAGAGGGCACTCTGAAATTCAGGCACCCTGCACAAAGTATCCTTTTCCCATTTTCTGGGAGCTGAACTATAAAGCCCTTCCTTTGCTCTCTGCAATTGTTGGCCATCCCTGCCGAGCACAAATCCATCAACATTTATTCCACTCATTAATGAGTGATCTCCCATTTTCACTGCCATCCAAAAGGACACTGAATTGTTTCCACTAGCTGGAATGAAACACAGCTACTGTATCCAACCAGCAGATCCAATATTCCCAGCTCAATTCTGCTCAAAATCCAGGACAACAAAATGTAATAAACAGGCTGTCTGAGGAAACCCAACGTAGGAGAACGAAGGGCAAGAAAGAGAGACAGAGAGAAATCCGTACAAGCGGTGAGAGTTACTTTCACTGTGTATAGTTCTGCTTTCCCACAGCCCAGATGGAACACTTCCTGCCAAGAAAACGTGAAATGAGAAGAGGAAGAACCAGCAGGGGTTTTCACCCAGCCTGGCAGCTTTCCCCTGCTGCCAGGAGCCAGTAGAGGCCGCTGAAGACCATGGATTGCTTCCGCAGAGCTGCGGGATGGGACAGCAGCTCTCCGACCCTCGCCTCTCACCTCAACAGCCACTTCTCGCATTTTTCTTCCACTTGTCCATCCCACAGCCGCTTTTCCACCCGTACAATGACCTCCGTGAAGCCCAGTCCCCCTCAAGGGCAGCTCCTGCCCGTGGGCTATCACTGGTGGCCAGAACGCGCATTGCTCCACTTGGCGCGCCCAGGCTTACCCAAACTAGGCCTTGTGCCCCTTGCTGAGGAACCAGTCCGGGTTTCTTTCCCTAGAAGTTTCCCCACGACACTCCATAGCACACAAAACCCATTCATTTCACCAGAGACTATCCTATGTGAACATATAATTTACAATGAAGTTCTCACATGGTTCCAGCTACCCAAGTTTTATTCCACTCCAGGAACTCTCCCCAGCTCAAACTGGACATGCACAGCAGTGACACAGTGAAGTGAACCCAACCTCACAGGGGGGTTTCATGTCAGTTCATGTACTTACTCATACATTACCTTTTATTCAAGCACAGGGTCAAGAACCACAAAGGACATCATCTACACAGATGAGGACCTCATCATGAGGGTCATCACTATTCCTTACAGTAGCTAAGTGCTCCAGCATCTTTTACTTCTACAGCAATAACCATCATGGAGAACAGAGCAAGAAATAATAATTTGTTTACAGCAGGTCAAGGAACACCTACAGTAAACAGTGTTTCAACCCACCCAAACAGCCACAAAAAAATTATTCCGTTTTCAACATCTTACTAGGAGAGGAGAAGACAGGAATTTCTGCAGGGCAGAAGAAACCTGTTGATTAAATTTATTAATGAGATTATAAACAATCTTCTCAGATAATCAAAAGAACTGAACTCAATAATCCAGATGGTCTCTTCCCCTTTGGGCTTCTGTGATTAAATAATCATCAAGTGGGTATCACCTGTAGCCCACTGTGGGTGAACCTGAGCTCCTGTATGGTTGTCAGTGAATGTACATGCCTGGCACAGCAGAACCAAAGTTAAAAAGGCAGACTTCTGTTTAGTGTGCTTTGCTCTTTTGCTATTTCCAAACACTTGAAACACATACCATGCATATTTCCTACACACAGTACAGGCTAAATACAAGAATTAAAGAATTACAGTTGCAAACAGTTACTGACTATTGCTATGCCAATTTCATGGGTTTGTTTCTTGTACGTCCACTTTGTTACCCAAAGAAGAGGCCAAGTTAAACTGGAAACTGACTTCAGAAACAAATAAAATGTTAACTTGAGATATTTAAGTGCTGATTTCTACTTTTTTGTTCCTAATTTTAGGCTACAGTTTGAATGCATGATTACCTTTCAGAGGAGCAGTACCATTGCAGCTTTCAAAAAGAACCTCTGTAGCACCAGTACGCATTTTTAACATATTTAAATCCAGGCAGTTAGGTATCTAACCCAGCAAGAACAGATCCTTTCACACCAACAGCCACCTCAATCTTTCAAATCTGTAAGGAGGTAGTAAAAAAGCACTCCACACTTTCCAAGCTTTCCAACTTCCCCAAGTCTTTTGGACAATCAGGAAAAGAGAAGCAAATGGAAAGAAAAACCTGTACTGTAATGCACACATGCACTGCTTTACCATCATCACTGCCCTCCCTGCATGTCCCATCTCCTTCCCCACAAAGAGTTTGCCCACCACAATTAACATTTCACAGCAGCAACACAACCACCAGAAACAAACCAGAGCCAGTGCTGTCCAGTGCTCATTCAGCTCCACATATGCTCAGCAACAACCTTTCTGCAGAGACTCTCCCATAAAGCATTTGGCCCACAAACACAAAGTATTTGAAAAACATCAGTAAAGAAACAAAAACAGAGATGGAAAAGCGTGGTGCAAGCTGTATTCAGCACTCAAAAAATGTGGCAACCATGATATTTTCAAAGACTACTACATGGAGATCTGGAAGAATCAGTTTATACATCACTTATTTAATGTTTTATTTACTGATTTTAAGATAAGAGACGGCACTGCCCTAACAGGGTTTGCCACTACCAAGAAAACCTGATGAATATTTGGAACAGAGAAAATCATTTGCAAAGATATGGATGAGCATAAATGGGAAGAACTGGAATGTAGCTTCCTAACATAAATTACAGTTCTTAAAATTTAAAGCAGTAAAGAAAGACCTGCATGTTTCAGTCAATTGGCAGCATTCACATGTGCTGTCAGTGTGGGTGTCTTCCCTAAATAGGCAAACAACCTAAAATGCAGAAAACTGAGAAATTTTTGAAGCCAAGAAAGCACTTTTGTTGTTTGAGAGCCTCACAAAAGCAGAGGACTCTGTTCACTCACATTCAACAAAGATGACTTCATATTGCAAGAGGTGCAGAGAAGAACCACAGGAGAATCAAACAGATGGAGAGGCCTTCTTAAAGGGCTGCACAAAGAACTTGGCTTGCTTAGTTGAGCAAAACAAGGCTAAGAGTGAATGTGATTTCAGACAAGCATCTCACATAAATAACCAAAGGGAAAACAGCACCCCTTCCATCACAGGACAGCTGCCCAACCACAGAACATTCTAAACCAAAACATTCTAAACCAAAAACATTCTAAATCACAGCACATTCATTTGGAAAGCTTCTATCCAATGGAAGTGGAGTTTAGGAAATTTTTCAACTCCTGTTAGGTGGAAAGGGGAAAAAAACTTACCTGGTTTTGATATGAAGCTTGACCACCTTATAAACCTTTGTTTCACTTTATGATGTTTCAAACCTTTGTTTTACTATATGATGTTTCAAGTTTGTCCACAGTATTGAAAGAAGCAATAAAGACATGGAAGTAAATGGACATAAGATTTCATGAGATTTTTACATGAAGGACAACTCATATCTAATATTTTATCTAATATTTTCATGATGGCTGTACCAGAAATCACTTATGTAAGTGGAGTTAACCTGTATATGTTTAAATAAAATGTTTGATTGAAGTTATTTAAAACAGCAGTAATACTTAGTAATACTTTTAATTTCATTAGAGAAATAAGACTTCCAAGATCCATTAAACAGCCCATGTGGTTAAACTATAGTAAGTTGTATTAATTGTGGAAATTACCACAGGGGGAGGGGTTACTTGGAATGTTCCTCCTGACACCCTTCAATAAATTAGTATCCAAGGAGTAACAATGTGTTTGTGAAATTTCTGTAGACAACACCAGACTGGAACTGTCACCAGTACAGAGAGGACTGGGTAGTTATCCAGGAATGCTCATGGCTCATGGAATGCCAGAAAATGGAATTTAAGAGTACAACATGTGAAATCATGCGTTTAGGGACCGGTAACCTTTTCTGTAAGCTGAGAACTCATCACGTGGAAGCAACACAGGAGGAATGAACAGAGCAGTGAGGTATGGAAATCATCATCCAAGGATACTGATGTTTACATGAGCCCAACAAGAGCTCAGTATGCTCATGGAAGAAAAAATGAGAAATTCCACTAGGCTCAGGGAGCCTCTGAGCTGAAATCAGAGAGGTTAGAGCAGTGCTGGGGGAAGTATCACTGCTGAAGAGTTAAATATTGTATATTCCATATTAGGAGGATCTTTAGTCTCAAGCAGTTCAACTGAACAGATTTATGTTAAAACATTGCTCTGTCTCCTCACAAAACCTTGCTTGGCTAAAGATGACTGAGTTTATTAAACTGCTCAGTAAAATGAGCACACTCCATTCCTTATTTCATTTCCTGCAGCTGTTCCAGCCCAAGGTAAAGAGCACTATTAGCACAAGTTATGAAAATGCACTGCACAGAACTCTAATTCAATAGATCAGAAATCAAAAGTTTTGCAACTGCCTGACAAAGAAGATAAGAGATGGTCTTCCAAACACAGCAGTTGAGAAGGGAAATTTAGGCTGTTGTAAAATTGCAATAGTAAGTTTCTGGAAAAGACAGCAAAACAAATAGGTGTATTCCTACACCTAGAAGTTTATGTACCCATGTAAAGGATCTGTTTACAGTACATTTACAGACTGGACATTTCAGAGTTCCATCTCTGGCCTGTGCAATCAGCAGAACTTTTATTCCTTCCTTTCAACACACTGGCCATAGATAAAGGGTGGCAGCTCTAAGTGTTATTGAGCTGCTCTCCAATGCTTTGCTACTACCTCCTCAAGAGTCAAGGGCTAAACTATCTGCCCAGCCCAGCACTGTTAGGAATTCTCTGCCTCAGACAAATGAAGATTGAATGCCTTTTTTTCCTCCGCTTTAGGTGAAAAAAGGACATTTTAGGATCGTCTGGAATTTTATTTAACAAACATCCTACATGTGAGGCATTTGTTATACTTTCAGTCAATTGCTCCTTCACCCAGCCCAGTATGGTTTGGAAGTTTGATATTTACCAAAACCTCAAGTTACTCAAAGATTTTGGGGTACACTCTGCAGGCATTTCAATACTGGACAACCATGACACTGCTGTCAGCAGTTATTGGGGCAGTACTTAACAGCCTGGGAGTTCTGCACTGGAGCAATGAGATAGTCTGAGCATTTTCCAGTCCTTTTCTGTTGGTTCCATTAAATTTGTCAGGCATTCCGATTTGCAAAGGAAAATGCAAAGGCATCACACGTGACACGTGACTCTAGATCCAAGATGTACCAGAGTTTTACTCATTTGATTAAATCTCTACTTTTACATCGGTGTGTGTCTTTGTAAAAACCTTATATCTGCGATGTTTGAAAGAAGCTCTCTTAGTTATCCAGCTTTACTGCAACACGCTTGCATCTCATAGAATAAAAGCACCTCAATAAGCAGCACATCCCTGCTTGTAATTGCTCTCTGAACAAGAAACGCCACATGAAAGATCCCGGCAGCCACCACCAGCCCTGGCAAGGCAACTTCATCCGCTCAGCCCCGTCTCCGGGAAGAGACACTGGAATCCTTTCACTTGCAAAACTTCCCGGGGCTGCGTCCACAGCCACGAGCCATTTAAAATAACAAAACCACCATTCACCTTCCACCTCGGCCGGCGCTCAGCCCGGCAACGCTCCACCTGCCGCAAACCTCACCGTGAATAGCGGGGAGGGGGGCAGCAGCCAGCTCGCCAACAAACGCACACACAAAAACCCCAAACAAACAGGGAAAACTCAAGTGCCGCCTCCAAGGAAACCTGTTGCTGACCACCGCCGGAGCGCGGCTGGGGGGATCCCGCATCCCGCCGCGCCCGGAGCCAACTTTCCCGCTGGCAGGGCGCATCACGGCGCCGCTCTGGCCGGCGCGGATCATTGATGAGCGCGGCGGACGTGCGGGCTCGGTGCGGGGGCGGCCGGGCTGAGCCGAGCCGGGCCGGGGCCGGGGCCGGAGCCGCGCCAGCAGCGCCCCCCGGCCCTGGGCGGTCGGCGCGGGGCCGGGAGCCGGTACTCACTCGATGAAGTAGCTGGCGCCCTCCTCCGAGAACCCCTCCTCCCATCCGCGGGGCAGGTCTGCAAGGCACGGGGGACGGGGAAAGAGAGAGAGAGAGAGCGGGAAGGAGGGGTGAGAACTTCGCCCGCGGAGCCTCCCGGCCGCGGGGCAGGGGCGAGGAGGGGGCGCCGGCCGCGGGCACCCACCTGAGCGGATCATGTGGCCGGAGTTGACGGGCTCGCCGGTGCGCGGATGCAGCCAAGTGGTGCGGCGGGTCAGGTCGCTGCGAGGGAGAAGCGGAAAACATGCACCTGTTAGCGAGGAGGGCGGCGGCGGCGGGGCCGCGCTGCCCCCGCGCCCCTCCCGAGGCTCCCCCTTACTCGATGAAGAAGACGCGCCCGTCCCTGCAGACGCCGTAGGACCAGTGCTCAGGTAGAGTGTCCCGCCCCACCGCCGCCGCCATGTTCGCCGTGCGCGCCGCCGGCCGGGGCGGGGGTGCGGGCGGGCGGGCGGCCGGCTCTGCTCGGCGCCCAGCGCCCGGCTCTGCTCGGCAGCGCCACCGCGGCGCGGGCGGGGGGCGACACCTCCCGCCCCTCGGGAGGCCGCGGGCACGGCGGCGGGAGCGGGAGCCCGCGGTGCTGCCGCCCGGCTTTGTCCGCCGCTGCCCCGCGCCCGCCCCCCGGCCCCGCCTGGGCTGCCGGCCCCGGCGCGGCGCAGCGGCCCCCGCGGGCACCCCCGCCGTCACCCGGGAGCCGCACACCCATCCCCGCAGGCGCTGTCCGCCCGGCGGAGGGACCGGGATTGTCCCGTGGCCCGCTCCCGCAGCCCTGGGAGCCGCGCCCGGAGCGGGGGATGTACAGGTGTGAGCGCACCTGGCTGCCGCCGTGCCCCGGGGACGCGCTCCCCGCGGCGCCAGGTGAGGAGGGACGGACAGGCCGCGGGGACTTTGAACCTCGGGCACAGGGTACGGGGGCACCGAGGTTAAAACATCGCACACACGCGGCAGCAGCAGCCGGCCGACAAAGCAGAGCTGTCCCCGGCACCGGGAGGGACCTGTGCCAGCCCCTGTGCTCATCCATGACCTAAAACAGGCTGGACGGTAACGTGAGGGAGCCCGCTCGGTGCATTTCAGTGGGGCTGGGCCGGCTCCCGGTCAGACCAAAACCCTTCCTGGTGCTGCCGTGCTGTGTGGGCATGCTCCGGGCTGAAGTGCTCCAGTCACTCAGAATGTGGTTTTGGGACAAAAAGTGGATGAGACGAGCAAGGAGTGGTGTGCCCTACAGCAGAGCCCGTAGGTTTCTTACTCTCATCCTGGCTCCAGCCAGCAGAGCAGGGATGGCTGCCAGGTTGGGAGTCCTGGCCAGCGCCTTGGCTTGGCCGAAGTGCGAGTTGCAGCAGGACTGACGGAGCCAAGGGGTCCAGCGTGCAGAAATGCCTCTTGCCATGAGGGCAGCAGCGGCGGAGCCAGGCACGGCTCTGTGGGATTCGTGCTGTTCTGATACTGGGGAAGACAGAGGGATCCAAAAGGCAGGAAATGGGACATTCGCAGGCTTGGCGTGAAAGGAGAGTGTTAAACGGGAAAGACAGGCTGCAAAGAGAGGTGGGAAAGGGTGGGTGGGTCTGACTGGGGTCGGGTTAGTGAAGAAAAACAGAGGAGACCAACTGAGGACACGGCTGTGGGGACAGGGAGAACGCCAGCATGCAGTAGGAGAGTGTAAGAGGGCAGAGTGCTGCAGTACAGGGAAAATGACAACGTTTGCTTTTCCTTCTAAATAACCAAAATAAATCATCAGAAGAAAGCAGGAGGCAAGAAAAGCAGCCTCAGACAGGAGAGAGAGGACTTTGCTTTATTTCACGTCAGTTTCAGACAACATTGCAGGTCTGGTGCATCAGGATAGCTTTGTGGAAATTTCCCTTTTTGACCACTATTGGAGAAGATACTCTACTGTATATATACACACTATACTAGTGTTATCTATCAGCCAGGAATGGTCATTAACAATCCACAGAATTTTAGTTTATCCACAGTTATGAAGCAGGAGAGAGTATCTTGTAGCCCTTTATCCTAAGTCAGAATTTTGATTAAAATTTCCAATACTAAAACTCCTGTGCTGCCTTTTTTTTTAACCTTACTGGGTTTCCATGGCAATGTTGTTTGTTTGGTTGGTTTTTTTTTTTGGGGGGGGGCTGCAGGAGTGGCTTCTATCAGAAGCTGCCAGAAGCTTCCCTTACATCCAACAGAGACAATGTCATCCAGGATGGACTCAATGCTGGCCAATGTGTTGGAGAAGGGATTTTAAAAGGGAGAAAAGTTAGCATTAAGGAGGAATTGGGACCAGAGAATGACAGTAACTGGTGAGGGATATCTCCCACAAGCCTGTCATTGTATTTTCTCTCCCATGACCATTTGAGGAGGGAGAATCACAGAGCAGCTTTGGTGGGCACTTGATGTCAGTGTCAACCCACCACAGAAGCCCTAACAATTCTGAGTCATTCTGGTTGGGTGTGAGTTATCACAGAATTTGCAATAAAGTCAGTCCCAGTGCAATTCCAAAGTCAATCAAATAGGAGTTACTTAGTGTCATTGCATGTTTAGGTCTGTGCAGAAGAGATTAAGCCCAGCTCTTGCTCTGGAGTCACTCATTGCCTTGATGCTCTGGAGCAAGTCTTCCATTCTCCATCAGCTGCAAGAACTCACTGCATTTAGCTTCTAAGTCCACCATGACAAAACAGGCTTATCCACCCCAAATGAATAGTAACTTCACTGAATAAACATTATTGTGGTTTGGATTTTGGCTCCTAAAAGCATCTGTGCTGGGTCAAACAAAATGTCTGTTTAGCCTAATATTCTGTCTGTCTCATGTCCCAACAGGAACAGGTGCCAAGAAAGAGCACAGGAGCCAGGCAGTCATGGGCAGCTCCCCAGGTTCTTTCCTTTGCTCCAGCACCTGCATCCACTGCTTGCCTGCAGAACCTGTGGGCTCAGAAAGCTCTTGCTCAAGGTGCTGTTTCCATCTCCAACTCCTAATGGATCTTTTCTGTGAACCCATCCAGACTAGAGCCCACGTAACTTCTATCACCCAGAGGCAGCAAAGTGTTCCTAATGCTCATCTTACCTGAGCTGTGTATGAAGAATCACTTTCTTGTGTTTGTTGTGAACCCAAATCCCATTTCATTGATTTTCTTCAGTTCCTGCAATGAAAAAGACTGGGGTCACCAGTGCAGCCTCCTGCAGTGCCAGCACTGATTTTAGACCAGTGGCCCAGGCCTTTCTCCAGGTAAGGATGTGAAAATACTCCAAGGACAGAAATGCAACAGCCTTTCTTAGCAACTAGGTCCCATATGCCTGTGGTGAAAATACTTCCATTATATCAAGTTAGAAACTCCCTGTTTCAATTTATCACCATTGTCATATGACCAGATCTTGAGTTGATGCATCATGGTGCCTGAGGCATTAGCACATTATCACATAGTCCTGCAAATTACAGAGAAATGCATTACTGAAAAAGCATATTTTCTTACTGTAACTTGCAGAGCTCTATTCCAAAATTAAGATCAAGATGAAAACTTAGTCTAGATTCATGAAAGTTCACAAGCTGACTTGTGTTGGCCTCATCAGGATGAAGTTTGTGATTTAGAGCCCTGGAGGAAGAATGCCTTTAGGCATCATTCATTAATAAGATTACCAGATTCTTCTGGTTTTTCTGGTTTGTTTTTTTTTTCAGGCTCTGGTTCTAGTCCTCCCTGGCTGATATCAGACATTTTTCTATTACCTATCATTCATTGCACTCTAGAGGCACTGTCTGGAAGAAGCTATTTGGGGTAAAATTAGGACTTTAAGGCCACAATATCAGGAACTCAGCTAAAGGAAGTGAAATACAGTCTTCAGCAAGGGTCTAATAAAAGCTAGGATATTTGAGGCTCCCTTTGTTGATAACTGGGTAATTCAGGGAGACATCACGAGGTCCCTGAATACTGCAAGTTTGAACCCACATTTGACAGCTTTATAGGAATGTGTCACTAATGTTCCTTGCTCTGTCTGAATCCTCTGGGAACACTTTTTTGATGACTTCATTAAATTGGGTGAGCAGTGATACATTTTAAAGTATGCCAAAATCTGTGTCTGCACTTTCATTGAAACAGAGAATCACAGAATGGTTTGGGCTGGAAGGGATCTTAAAGATCACCTCATTCCAATCCCCCTGGGGGACAGGGACACCTTTCACTAGACCTGGTTACCCAGAGCCCCATCCAGCCTGGCCTTGAACGTTGCCAGGGATGGGGCACCCACAGCTTCTCTGGACAACCTGTGCCAGTGCCTCACCACCCTCACAGTAAAGAATTTTATCCTAATATATATTCCAGACCTGCTCTCTTTCAGTATAAAACTATTACCCTTTTCCTACCACTCCATGCCCTTGCTATTTCCAAAATAAACTCCATTAATATGGACATCCTTTCTACCTCATCCCTTTCTTTTCAGCCCTTGCCCTGACAACCCAGCTTCACCCTGGCAGTGGCAACATCCCAATACTCTCATTTCCTCTTTTTTCCACTTCCATTACACACACCCCCACCCCCTGTACCATTCAGGTCTGCATGTTTCCCTGCACTTTTTCAACCCTTTATATATGCTATAATTTGTCAACAAAACATGGAGTAGGAATCTGCAAATAATGCTGGAGAGGATCACAAAAAAAAAAAAAAAAAGTATCATTTCCTTCAGTCACAATTAGATCCAGTGTCTAGAAGGTTACAGAATCACAGCTGGATTTCAGCATAGTGTGTACTCTAATGATCTATTTCCTATTTTTCAGAGAATTCAATACAATTGAATTTGATGATCTTAGAGGGCAAAAGCTGCTGCTATTTCAGGAAGCTTAAATGAGGTACAATGCATAGAAAAGCCTGCTAGTTATGACTTTTTCATCCTGACCTGTATATTTTATAAAGCATAAGCACGACTTATAAAAGGTGTGAGGCCAGACAGAGTCAGAGCACTTGAAGAGTAATGAATCTGAATTATTAAATCCTGGTTAAGAAAGCTTATAAGCCATAATGCAAACCATGTATTATGCCCTTTAGCTGCAAAACATGTATTATGCCTTTTAGCATGATTTTCCAGCTCTGCTTGGAACAGCTGAGAATTAAAATCATGAAAGGTTTCATGGTGAGACGGATTAATTTGCAAGACAATTTCAGAGCAGTTCATTGTCTGATTATACTGAAATATAGGTTGTGCAACCACATTGTTCTTCAGGATTGTGCAGTGTGATTCCCTTTTAGCAGTGGTAAGTGCTTAAGACACCAGAAATTAATACATTGATTCTTAGAGGTAGAAGAATGTATTAATCACACAATAGAGGAAATAGGGAAGAGATCTTGGAGACTTTAGGCAAATCCACATTCCTGGAAAATTTCCAATGCCGTTACTCTAAAACTGCAACACTTTTTCAGGTTATGGAAGAACTACACTAAGGAATCACTGTGGTATATTTGTTCAAATTAGAAAACAACTTCAGCTGTTGGATTCTCAGACAGCATGGGGAAATGCCATCTCAGGAGAACAGTAACAACAGAACTCATCAATTTGAAAAAAAATGGCAACACACAGCTAGAGCCAGTGTCAGGCTGTAGGATGAAGAAGCACTTAATAGATTGAACATGCAGAAAGATTTTTTTCCCAGTCTGAAGTCTTAAGATTGTTTAAAACATGAAGAGGACAAATTAAAAAGATTCAAGTCCGAGATTACACATTACCTTAGAGGGTAGGGAAAGCAAACAAGATAACAAAAAGATCACTATTGTATTATTTTGAAACTAAAATATAGTTGATGAGATTTAATACGTACCAATCAATTTTATTCCTCATTCATCCATGTCAGAGTGAGTAGAAAACAGCTTGTTTTATGCCAAGATAAATTTGAAGATAGATGATACATAGAAATTTTCCCAAATGTAATGAGCAGTAAAGCAGCCTAAGTAGGAATATCATGGTATTTCCCTTATCACCAATTTCTAAAGGGTGGCTCAAACAAAATTTTGGTCAGAGAAATTCTAAGTAGACTTATTTTGTCTCAGGTCAGGAGCTATGAAAAGATGATATCACAGGATCCATTTTAGTCTATATTTCTGTGAAAAGAAATGCTAGTTCAAAATGTTAAGATTTTTAGAAATAGATGGACATCAAAAATTGTCATTAACTGATAGGTACCAAAGAGAACCTTTATTGAGTGGCTATCTAGTTGACAGGAAGAATTCACGGCAACCTCTTGAATTTAAAGAGTTCTGTTATTTACAAGGAGAGGAAGGACAATCCTTGATACAGTTAAGAAAGATAAGCAACTTGCACAATGGTACTACTGGTGACATGGCTAAATATAGAGCACATACTTGTTCCTGATCTGGAGTGTTTTCTGTTGAACCACACAACCTACAGAAGCCAGGAGAGCTAGACAGAAGGAAGGGCTGTAAGAGGCACAAGATATGTACAAAAATTTGGCACACCATCTGCAAGGCATCACCCATTTCCAGCCTAAGCACTTTCCAGGACAGAATTAATATATATCTTAGTACAATGCCAAATAAATCTTGAGCAGAACAGAAAAGGTATTGCCAATAGATTGTGTCTTACCTTTTTATAAGTGCTGGCATTAAATGAAACATCTTCTACACTTTATATACAGGCAGTTTGTGCTGTGGGGAAAGTAATGGCAAATTTTAGACAAAATATGATTTTTGGAGCCTAGTTTCCTTGCAATAGACTAAATTTCCATGAGACTTGTGTCAGGCAACAGAATTCTAAGAGCACCAAAAGATAAATATAGCTGATAAAATAAGAAAGATTAAATAATGGTAAATCTATTGTTGAAGGAATTCCAAATACGGAAAAAGGAATTATTCATTTTCCTGGCCACTGGAAAGAATATAAACAAGTTCAAATTGTATCCACAGTTCCTTTGAGGAAGATGTGGAGCTTGACATTGTACAAGAATAGTTTGGAGGCTCACTGTCTCCCTGTGCAGCAGGATCTGACTGGAGACTGCACACAGGCACCAGCCCAGACCGTGACACTGCTGAGCAAGACAGATGGGGAAATGACATTGAGAAGGCAACACTGGTGCTGCATAACAAATCCAAACTTCTCCTTCCTAAACATGCTGAACTCTGCTACGAGTGAAAAAAGGGTAATTATCTTTGGTTAAAAGGTGTTCTTTTCCAAACCACTGTCAGTTTTCAAAAGTATGTTCTCACTGAAAGTATCCTTTGTGAAATCCAGAAGATATCTTCAAAATAATTCTATTTTCCTTACAAATGTCCTTCATGTTTAAAGACATCCTACTGATTTACCTTCTAGATGCAAACATCTGAGTATATCTAATTACATCTCTCACCTGAATATCCATTTGCCCAAAAGAATTATATTCATAGAATCAAGTTATGCATGTCCCCTGAAATGCACAAAAATGCACACAAAAGCAGAAATGAATGAATGCATTCCCTAATTACTGTCAATTTACAATTTCCTGTCACACAAGCTTTATGATTACTATATTTAACATAGTCCCATCTCTTCATTTTCTCTCTTTTGCATTTCACAAAGTCTCAATAATTTACATACCCAGCACCTAGAATCCACACACTAGGATTTTGATTTGGTAATCAAAAATTAAACTAAATAACAAATACTCATAATTTTGTCATGACAAGTCTTATCATTCTATACAGTGGTGGCAATAGCTGAACAGTGCTCAAGTTATCTGTAGAAGGGAGAAGTACAAAAGAACAATTATGTGTCAAAGTCATGGGATCATTTCCAGAAATTTAACTTACACTTTATAATGAATGCTTGAGGGTATTTTTCTTTTTTTTTTTCCTTGGCAAAGGACATTGTAAGCCTGGCAGCGCTGAGAAGCCCTCACTTCTTCAATACTGATGTACCTTGTGACCATCAACATTTGGTTTGTTTTAAAGCAGACACTTGAAGTCAATTCCATATTTATGAGTAAAAACAGACTCCCTGTCATCCCATGACATCTGACTATGAAGAGATCCTTTTTTAGAAAAGGGACAAATGCAAACACAAACATCACTTATCCTTAAGACTGAAATCTTCAAAATTTTAAATCAAACTTTTCAATTTTCTAATGTTTCCTCAGGAATTATGCATTTGATTTCTTTCCCCAGTATGAGATACCTCACTTTATTCCCATCAAATCTTTTTTCCCCAGCTTTGAGTCCATTCCATGACTGGTATTACCCTTTTTCCAGCCCTTTTGGCAACTGCCATTTTTTGCAACTACATATCACAGTTAGGGCAAGCAGAGTTTCACATATTCCCAGCAATCATCACCTGGACATTTTTCCAAAGAAATTTAAGACCTCGGAATTCACTTTCCAGGCTTCTCCCTACGTTTGCTCTCCATTTGCTTTGGAAGACCCAAAACTTCACCTGGAGTCCCCGACAGTAGTAATAGAAACTAACCTGTTCAACAGAATGCTTTCAAATTTGAGTATGTCAGAGATAAAACAGATTTTCAGCTCATTTTCCTTAATACACCCATGAATAGCTTGCTGCTACTCTGTGGATCAGTTACCACACCTCTCTGCATACTAACAGCAATCCCCACACGAGACTCCAGACAAGATTCCATTTTAGCATCTTCTGCCCTACCTTTCCAGAGATGGTACTGTCTCAGCAGGCTTGGAACTTCCCAAGGTCTCAGTCCTCTTCCTGAATAAGCTTTTGCCAGGCAGGACAATCTCCCAAAATCCTTGGTCTCCCAAATCCTTTTTCAAAGACCCCTTTGCAAAAGAATCTAAGATATTGATTATCTGCTTGGCTCCAGAAGGAGGTAGCTGAGGGTTAATCATTCTCCTTCATTTTTCTGGCAACATGGAGTGTACATACCTCATCACATCTTTCCAATATCCCACTTCTTTCCAGTTTCTTCCTGCTTTTTGTTACAATCCTAGCACATGTGCCTTCTTGACAATCCTCCACATCTATTTTTGTTTCTTCCTATGCTTGGGCCCAGGTCCTTCAGTGTTTTTCATTCCATAGTCTCCTGCTACACACCTGTACCCCTTCCACTTCTTGCTTCGATGATTTGCAGCAGCAATCAGTTTCCAAAGGCAATGTGATAAACCATCTATATGTGAGCATGACAAAAACAGTAGCTATAGTAACAGGAAGGCTTTAAACAAAACTGAAAAAAAAAGTAAATCTGAGGGATATCACTCAACTGTTTCTCCATCCCTAAATATTGAACAGTTCCATGAATGTCCTCCTGTGTTCTTTTGCCTGATTGTTTCTCCACCTAGCCCAAAACACAGCGAGATAAAAATAAAACTTTATTTTGCTTGGCTTAAGGAGGAAAAATAAATAAATAATTACACACAACAAAACTAGGAAAAGGTTGTCTCCTTCCCTGAAAGAAAAAGAAAAAAATATGGAGTTTTGGAGTTTGGAGTTTAGGTTGCAAATCCAAGACAAGCAGAGTTGTCACTATCCCAGCAGTAAGGCCCCGTGTTGATACCTGTGACCCATCTCACTGTCACACGGAGCTGGAGAGCCATCTCTGACAGTGCAGAGCAGCACAGGTTATTTAAAAACACAGGTACAAGAAAAAGAACCTTCTGCAGGTTCTTGAGCAGAACTCTTGAATCTAACTGGGCTGAGTCAAGGTAATAAAGAAAATGCTGTTTTTCTAACTGTCATATATTGTTCATTCCCTTGAATGAAAAGGACTTCCACAGAAAAGAACAAAAGGTGTCAGGGCCTCAGCTCACTTGACCACTCAAAAAGTCAGCAAGGTCAGCAAAAAATTGTTCAGTAATTCAACACACTTATACCTCTGTCACACCTTTTCATTCCTGTGTGTTAGAATGTGCATGTCAAAATAGATTAACAATACAGGGTTAATTCATACTGAAAAAACTTCATTATTTTATATAGATTAAAAGAAAGTAAACTATCTTCATTTACTGCAGCATTACCTTCCAAAAAGTTATTCTTTCTTATTTGATCCTTCTTTCCTTGAGGGAGTAGGACTATTCCATATATCTTTTAAATACATACAAATGTGTGCTCTTCTCAATAAAACCCACCTGAAATAGATTTCCTTTTAATCAGTGAAGTAAGCAGCCAAGCAAATCAAGAGAGAGAATTATGTATTTCAGTAAGGAATAGCCTGATACTTGTCAAACTGGAATATTATTATACCTGATTCAATTTTACACATTGACATCTCTTCATTGTTATTGATTAATGGTTAAAGCTCTCTAAGGTTGTTATACAACACTGTTATAAGTAACTTATATTATTTAGATACATAATGGATGTGATCTCTACAAATGATGAATTATATCCCCCTTCTTAATTACAGCATCCTCTGAAATCTAATTTAAATAGTAGCTAAGCAGATTATATTCAAAAGCAAGAACAATAGCAAGGCAGTTTGCAAAATGATAAATTTATGGGGTTTTTCTCTCAGTGTTGTAGAGTTTTGCCACAGAATGTTTTATAAAGTATCATCTTTCTCAATATCTTATTAGATCGCTGTAATCTGGATTTACATATTGATTCAATCAGTTTCAATGTCAATCAAGACATGAAAATTTAATAAAAAACAACTCTAATTGCTCCTCGGAGACTTTGCAGTAATTACTCCCATATCATATCAGTGAGGCAGACGTCTTTACCATGTTCTGGTTTTCAAGCATAACAATTGTACGTTTCTTTTGGGCACTGCAGACTCCTCAAATCAGCATCTCACTCACTGAGATGTTGAAGGCTGCCTTAACAACATATCACACAGGGGCTACAGTTGATAAAATTGAAGCTGTATTCTGTCAACAATAATTATGTGGGTGTTTTGCTCATTTCCTGCCATAGCTGTCCCATGGCAACCGCGTGAAAACAGCGCTCATTTTTAAACACATAAATGACTGCTTTGATGACACATTTCTGGCTCAGGTTTGGCCAAGGCACGGTGAAAACAAAGACTTTTTTGAGAAACTATCACAACTACTCCTATTACATGCAAATCTGTAGGGAATGTGCTAATTCCCGAGTGGCAGCTTTGCTGTAGTAGTGGCAGAAGTGGCCCGAGGCATTTCCAGACTGACAGCAAGCCAGCATTTGCACTTCTGGCCATTCTCTTCACCCTCGGTGAATTTCACAAGGAATACCTCAACCGAAGGGCATTATTCCACTTAACCCTACCTTTGTGGTTAAGGCAAACCAGATAAAATCACGCTAAAATTCCACATTTTATCAGAATTGTATCCATCTGGAGTGCTGAAAAAACAGCTGGTGGTATTGATGATTTTTGTCATATAAATTCTGGTACATGGTTATTTTGGTATATGGGAAATCAGCTTTGCAATTTTCAGTTTTAACTGTTTTGAGAATATTTACTTTTCTAAGACTATTTTACAGCTTGTGAACCAAGAAGAATAGGTATTGTACAGACAGTTCATAAAGCAGTTACAACTTGAATTAGGATATTGCAGGTCTTACCCTTGGCTCTGTGAACATCTAAGCTCTGATGTAATAAGACCTGATGGCAGGATCAAGTGCACGTATGACTCCAGCCTTTCAAATATCAGCTTCACTGAGAAAAGTAGCAAAAGTGATACCATTATGGTTATTTTTTTCCTATTATGAGCACCCTGATTAAACTTGTTTCATCTGAAACTAATGCAATGGGAAACATCTGGAGATTAACAAAGTGGACCAGATTCAGGCTGGATTTTTAGAAGGAACCATTTAATTACCCACCATATGTCCCTGGAGCATCCTTTCTTTTCATTTTAACACTCTAAAGGGATTTTAAGAACAAAATGTAAAATCCATAGATACATGTATTTATGACAAATCTATGATACAATTTGAAGAATAGAATGGTTTTGGCACTAGGAGAAAAAAACATGACTCAAAGTAAGGCAACACACATTGTCCAGCTGTAAATTGGAGTGTTAACAAAGCCCTGTGTGCCTGGAATGTCCAGAGTGAATCTTACACTAGCCACATATCAATTGTCTTTTGTATTGTCACATGGATGTAAAGGAAACCCGGAGTGTTTGCTATCAGCATCTGATTAACCACTGAATTCTGACCATAGTTTGGGAACAAAGAACAATTTTATTTGATGCCAACCATTGTCTGTGGCAGGGAAACAGCACAGTTTTCATTAGAAGAGGATGAATTTTAATTCTGATAAGATGTGGGGATGAAATGCTAACTTAAGCCAAATGAATATTCATATAGGAAAGTGAAAATAGGTGTCAAGGACTTGCTGCACTTAAGTCCTGGGTTACATGAAAACTGTACACCATTCAACAAAACAACAAGGTTTCTAATGATTACTTTCCCCATATAATTTATTCATCTATTCCAGAGCAGTGTTTCAGGGCTTAATGAGTATTTGTAAAGCTCTGACTGAAATCCACTCTCGAAATGCAAAACATTAGACCATTTACAATGAATGAAGTAGTGTAGATTACTGGTTCAGAAAAGCCACTGCAGCTCATCAACATGTGCATTTAAAGGGTGTTTTACTTCACCAGGCCCCTGCTCAGTCCTGTGCAGTTGAAAGGCTAAGTGTGCTTCCTTCCCACTGAATCCACTCTGATGGCCAGGGACAAAGGAAAAGTTCAGGAACTTTCTCTCTTCTCTTAGTTCACCCCATGTCGCCCATGTTTTCCCCATATGATCAATCTCACATCACATCTCGAAGAACTACGTTGAGAATAAACAAGATGAAGTAGCAATAGAATGGTCTGGGTTGGAAGGGACCTTAAAGACCATCTCATTGCAACCCTCCCACCATGGGCAGGGACACCTCCCACTTGACCAGATAGCTGAAAGTCCCATCCAACCTGACCTTGGACACAGGGATGGGACACCCACAGCTTCCCCGTTCCAGCGCCTCACCACCCTCACTGGGAAGAGCTGAAGTCACCTCTAGTTCCTTGTGTGGCCCTGTTTCTTCCTGGAAGATCAGCGTTCTGAATCAGAAATTCTGGAATTTCTCAGAGCTTTCTGACAGTCTGTGGTAAAACAGATTCTATGAGCACACATGGCAAACAGGATGACCTCATGCTTCCATGTGCTGCCTGCTTGTTGATGTGATTCTCTTGCCCATTGCTGCAGTGCCACTGCACTGTTACAGATGCTGTATCCTCTTTAAATTTAGATAAATGTCTATAGAAAAAAAAAACCCAAATGTTAATTTTCTTAAACTGTATTTTTTTTCTTCTTTGTACACTGTGATAGTTGCTTTATCACTATTAGTTAAATCTCATGGAACTCTAATGATGATAAAGAGTAGTCCCAGTAATTCTAAAGGAAATCCAAGACTTCATAAAACCAGATTCTAGTAGGAAGAGAGAAAGATCAGGCAAAGTAAAGATTCTGGGATTAAGTAATCCTTCTTTCTACATTAACTAACTGTTGCCCAGACACTTTAATTCTACATCATGCTGTGCATAATAAATGAGAAGTCAGGAAAGGCAAAACCTTGGCTTTTAGTATCTCACACCTTTCTGCCCATTAGTTCATCTCTCATCCACCTGTCAGTGGTGGTTATTTCTACTTTCTTACTTTCCTCATACACAGCCTCTACTGCATCTTAGAGGAGTAGAGGATATTTTATGGAGAGGATATTTTATGTTTAAATACATCAATGCCAATGTACAAACAGAAAATCAAGCTGTCAATGGTTCATCATGGCAGCCTCCTGGACAGAGAAGAACCCACATTATTGTTACATTCTTTTTATTAAATTAGCCAGCTTGGAAGTTTAATGTCAGTTTTCCTCATTAGCCAGCCATAGTGACTAGTTTGGCTGAAATATAATCTAATAAGGAGTCAGTGGGGAGACTGAAGGAAAAAATTTTAAAAGCAAAAAAAATTGTCCAGAAGAAACATGACTGAAATCCCAGATTATACCAATTTCCTTAGCAGTACTGTATATGCAGATAGTATTTATAGAAACCAGCATCTCTCATAAATAGGCATTACGTTAATTAAAATGTGTTGTAGCCTAAGATTACATTTTATTAATTCCTGTTTGCAAGAAGGTCATGTCTAATGATTTCCTCTTGGAGTTACTGGTTTTAGCAATCAGACCATTAAAGATTTTGATTCTTGTTCTACTTGTGAAATTACTCAGATTCTTGCCAACACAAGTGCCAATTCCCTGATCTTTTGGTGTTCTTTTGAAGTTTTTGCCCCAGTGGGATTTTCTTCTTCTTGAGGGAAAACAGCTGTACATACAACATCAGGAATTGTAATTAATTTTGCATCAGTGCAGAATAAAAGCCATGTGTTCAGATAACCAGGATACTCCAGCATTCCAAATACCCAGGAAAAATTACTGTAACAGACCAATACTGTTCTCAATTGCATTGTCACTGCATTCAGCGCACAATTGCAATTGTGCTTTTCAGCTGGCACAAATATACAATTCCTTGTGAATAATAAATGTTGAATTACACTGTAAATGCATATTTAAGTATTGTTGACATTTTACAGAATATCACATATGCCAAATTCTCCTGCTGAGCGAGATATGAATTAAACAATAACCACCTCCTGCACTTAAATGCCTTGGGGAGTGGGAACATCTTGACCACTGTCAAAAGAGTGTATTGAAACCACATCTTTTAAAGCATTTTATAAGCATGCAGAAACTCAAGAGAGAACATCAGAGTGGTTAGATGGACAGGCAGAGGCACAAAGAAATGTGACATATTTGTCTGTTCCAATAAAAGGTAGTTTGGTTTGTCCTGAATCTGTTCAGAATACACCAGTGTCTAACATCACTAGGAGCACTAGGACATGACACACAGCACATTCCACCCTTCTAAGTAATATTAATATAAGTTTCAAACCCTTCTAAGTAGTGTTAATTAATCACATTACTGACCTGACTTCACAGAGGGATTGAACTGGAGGCAGTTAACCAATTAAACACGAGCGATCAGTGCTGTGGAAAATGGGGCAGGAATTTTGGAACTTCACACCTATTTTGCACACCCTGAAGATTACTCAGTTCAATTCCTCTGAATTTTGGGCAACGTGAGCAGCTATGATTGAATATGGTGATTGAAAGCATCTTGTAGATCTGACACATGCTGTTCTGTGTTCAGGTTTCATTCTTGTGCGTGCTTTTAAAGATGCAGCCTCCTCGTGTTCAAACACAAGCTCAGCTGTCCCTGGTGATTAATGCAATATATTGGCACACGAAGTGCAAACACCTGTAATCATGTCTCACCTGGGGTGCCTGATGATCAAAGAACGGGTAGAGTGTGAAAACTGAGGAAAGGGCTTTCAGACAGGTAAGGGAGACCAGGAGAAATGCAGTTCCTCTCTAACACAATAAGGATCAGGACAGATCTCCAGCATTCTTTGGATTTTGCCAGTTTTACGTGTCCCGAATTTGTTCTACAATGTAAAAATTCTCTTGTTTTGACATTTGCCTAAGCAAGAACGTAATTTCTAGTACCTACTTTTGAGCTCCTGCAGGAAAATCTCTCAGAGAAAGTAGCTGTCATCTAAAGAGGCAGCAGATCGGAGTCAGAAAACTTGTTGAACAACTTCCTCCATTTCTGTTCCCTTAAGAAATGAATTCTGAAAGGCTTCTTCAAGGAACAAGGAAAACTGTTGCATACCAACAGTCACATACAATGTTTTCTAGAAAATGTTAAGCTTGAGCATTTACTAAGGTTTTATTCACATAAAGAAATCTCAATGTAGCTAAATTCATTTAGCAACTTGCTTGGTGAAGGGCTATACTCCTGCTGTGAGAGCATGTCAGTTTATTCAGACAGTCTGAAAACCCAGATGTGTTGTTTTTACCAGGAGCAAGGGCACAGGACTGAGGAGGATCTGTGCAATCTGCAGCTGAGGCAAGCTGAGGGCACAGCTCCAGCTTGTTACCAGTCCCACATGGCCAAAGTGCCCTTGCCAGCAGCACAGCAACAGTGAAAAGATTTGAGGAGCTAAACAGCATCTCCTCTTTATCTGCAAGCAAAAAAAATAGTTGCTGTTCTTTCCCCAAGCCTATAGTTTGGCTTTTCACAGTCCTTGCAGGTGACATGAAGCACTCAAACATTTCTCTCATCCCACCTGCTATCCCCTTCCTTCCTCCCCTAATCTGACCTAAGTAAATCCTGGCTCCAGAGTTGCCCCATACTTTCAAGCATCTTCCAAAAACAATGCAATTGCAAAATGTACAATTGCTATCTGCAGTCTATTCTACAAAGCTTTGATAACATAGTTTGCCAGATAAGAATGTGAAAAGAAATCCATATCTTACGTGGCTACATTGGCAAAATGACAGAATATTTTGTTGCCTTACTTGGTGGCTTTCAGGGAAGCAGGGAAATAAGCCCACAAGAAAAACTTCCCTGTGTGACATGCTGCATCTTCCATATGGCCCTCTGCTATCCTGGTGCACCAGCACAGGCAAACTAATAATACTTCCAAGTGTGAGATGTGCAGGTTTCATAACAGCATTCCAGTGGGAGTCATTGTAAGCAGTTTTAGGACAGAACTTGTCAGGTTTGGGGAAGAAACTGAACGCCGTTGCACCTGTGACAGCAGAAGGCTGGATGCAATGATCCAACAGGCCCTGCATTTCAAAGTAAAAGAAACCTCAACCAACTGAAGTCCTGAGAAAAAAAAGAGCCAAGCCTCAGAAAGAACAACAGCAGAACAGAAGTAGTTACACATTAGCCAGCACACGTGCTCCTGTGTGGCTTCCGTGCCTGAGGAGAGCATGAGCCAGCAGGGCTGCGGCGGCCACTGACACGTCACAGCTCCTTTGCCACACAGAATAAAAATATATTACAAAGAAAGAAAGGAAAAAAGATGTTAAAAAGCAGCCTTTCTCCATCCCCACTCTGTTTCCCAGACACTCAACAATCTTTGAAAAAGAGGGAGAAGGGAAAAAATATTTTCAGGAGTGGCAGTGCATCCTAGCAGCAGGCTTAGGATAACTATATATATATATATATAACTAATATAATTCCTAGCAGCAGGCAAACTGAGCAGGCTACAGTGACCACAGAGACCTTAATTGCACCCAAGGTGCTACTGACAGTGTGCCATGAAAACATGTGCTGGGAGATCAGTCCTATTTGAAAGAGTATAAAAAGGCAGGAGAGACAAAAAGCAAGAAAAGAGATGGAAAGTAACTTGTCTAAAGGGTGAGTCAATATTCAGAGCAAAAGCAGCCTCCTGAGTGTGCCTAAGGCCAATGCCCTGTCCTTCCTGCCCGGGGAACCTTTCTGGCTTCACTGCCTTTCACCTCCAACTCTTCAAACAAAAACTGTCCAGTGGCAGTCCACTTCAGCAGGTTTTGGTGGGTCTCAGGACCCAGGGGTAGATGCAGAACAAGGCAGAGCCTCTGAGCCAAGGAGCAATACACGGCTCATTCTGCACAGGGTGTAACATCAACCAGCCTTTCTAGGAAGGGGGGGCTCACAGATCCCTAGCCAAGAGTTGCACAGCAAAGTATTTCAGAGGCCTGCAGGTGGGAAAGGGAAGAGAAAAATTTCTTCATTCTAAGAATGAATGAATCAGTCTTCTACATCCTAAAAACCTGCTAGCAGATGTGGGAAATTCTGCAAAGTGGGGAGGAGCTTCTTGCTTTGAAAGAAGCAATATCTCTGCTGCTTCTCCTGGAAAGGGAACTCACCTGTTTGATGGCCTTCTGCAACCTGCCTTATAATTTCCCCTGAATGAGATTTCAAATCTCAGGCTGAAAAGAATTATATGCAACTTTTATAGCTGAATTAAGACCACCTACAATTGCTAGTATCTCTGAAGTGGGGTAACATTATTCCTCTGTGTGTAGGGAAGAAATTTAGCTGTAAAAGAATGGATACACTGTGGATTATTTGTGATTATTTGCATTTGGTGGCATTTTTTAAGAATATTATTGGCATAAGTGTTCAGTATACCCCTGCCAAAAAAAAACCTCAACAGAAAATTAACATGCAAGGCAAAGAGCAAAAGACCAGTTCAAATCCCCTTGGGATTTTCTTAGGAATCAAAAGCCACTTGGAGTAAACATTTGCCAGCTCAACAGTTTGAAATGTCCCATACACATCTCTCTAATAGCCTCTGTAATAATTGACAGAGCACAATACCTAGAAAGATGCCAGCACATCACAAATATGAGGCTGTTGATAGGATTAAGCATTATCCTGTCTCACCAATGAATAAAGAAAATAAGAAATGGAACTGTGTTGTGTTGAATAGCATTGAGTCTAAGATACATTTATGACAAGCTTTTGGTGTTTTTTGTGCACGACAGAGCTTCACAGAAAGTCATGCATGAATTCTGAAAAAAATGGTATTATTACTGAGGAATGCCAGGCAAAGCAGGAAATAATCTTTAATTAATTTGTGAGGAACTTTCATTTGGCAGACACAGTCTGCCAAATAAAGACAGAACAGTAGCTTTCTTATTAAGCTGATAAAATCGACCAAAAGTGAAGAAATCCCATAGTCAAAAGGCATTAGAACAATGTGTTTTTACTAGGAGATGTAATAGTAATCCACAGGGAATCCTGGCAATGCTCACTGGGTTTTTTCTCCTGAAATCAAAGGTATTTCTGACAGAAAAAAGAACAAATCTTTACATTTTCTGCTTTTCTAGATTTTGACGCAATATTTGATCTCGGGCAGAGTAAAATGCAAGCAGATTCAACCTTATTCATTAATCCTAACAATTCAAAGTGCTGCACTTTGTCTTTTCTTATCGCTATTATTGTCTCTGTAATTTCATTTCCAATTGCCACCTCCATCTCCCACCGGCTTGCCCAGGTATTAAGGGATATTTTTGTCATTTGTAAAATGCTGGGGAAACTCGTGATAAGAGGCACTTCATAAACGTCAGGTGTTATTTTAGTGAAACTGGGACAAACTGCTAGTTTCAAACATAATTGGCTACAATGGAAAAAACTGGAGCATCTGTATAAAACTGGGCCAGGGTACGTGTGAGGTGCTAATATTTATCCTAATTTGGCAGCTTTGTCTCAGTTCATAGGAGCTCACCCCCATGCACTGAGGTGTGTGAGCAAAAGAGCCTTAAAAGAATTTTATCTTTATTTGAAAGTGCTTCCTGGGAACAGGAAGCAATTCAGCAAATCAATGTGTTTGTTTTTCACATCCACAAGCCAAAATTTAAATCTCACTTAAGCCTAAAGGGAAACAAGTTGGGCGATTTCAGCGTAATCCCTTCAGAAATGTATTCTCTTCACAGGAACACTGCTCAGCACAGTAGCAGCTCTGTGCAGGAGAAGCCTCACACTGAAACATTAGAACTGCTACAGTTTAGGTTAGGAGGGAGAGTCTTTGTTGGCAGCCTTTATAACAATATCCTATATAAATTCATAAATAATCTTAGCATATTGACATCCTGGAAAGGAAATATGGAAACTTTCCTAGGAGCTGCCTGCATTAATCTTCATTCTATCCTGTACTGGCATCTTTCCCAGTTTCCTATGCCCAAAGTTCACAATGTCTGTTTTCAAAGGAACACACTGACCCTTATAGAGAAGAGCCCTGAAAGATTCGCTACTAGTTTTAATTTTTATATCCTCTTTTCCTAAAACAAGTAGGTTCTGAAGCGCAGCTTCTAATGAGCCAACAGAAAACAGCCTTAATGTGAAAAAATTTGGCATGCAAATCTGATGACTAAGGAATGTGGTTTGATCACACCACCGGGCCTTACAGAGAGAGAATAAAGCAGCAGTATTCCATGGAGCTACAGCTCATGGTCCAGTCCCACTAACATGGACCAACACTGGCAAACAGCTCTTTACCATGGGCTCTGAGCAGCTATGCAGGAGCTGGGCCCAGGGAAAATTTCAACAATGTTTTCAGTCTGCAAACTCCTTGCCATGGCCAGCCGTGATTTTGCCTTTGTGAAGCAAATTTTAGACTCCCCACACCCCCTCTGAGTGAGGGAGGGAGAGGTGAGATCAGAGCCAAGCAGCTGATTGATAGCTGCAGTGCAGACACACTCATAAAGAAGTTCCTGGAAAAATAAAGTACTGCATGCTGTGAGACAAGGAGGTTCAAGGATTTCTGTGCAACAGAAGCACTTCACTCTTCCAGGAAACTGCCACAGCAAAACACTTCTAGAAGATATGCAGATTGACTGGCCAAACAGGGCTCATGTAGCCATCAGAAAAACACCTTCCCTCTTGGTGAGACAGGCTCACAAGATAACAGCCATGGTACCTGTTTCACATGTGGGTCTCTACCACGACTTTAGGAGCTCAGAGTTCACCCCTCTTCTCAGCAGAACATGAGCACACCATCAAATCTCATTGCAAACCTCTGATTTGTCTGCTTCCCTTCGAAGTCAAGAGTCCTGGCACCTGGCTTTGGGAGGAGACTGCCCTGGTGTGGCTGTTTGAATGCTGAAAGCCCCCAGCTCCCCCTCTGCTGAAGTGGAAACCCATGCAGTGCTGAGTGTCCTACCAGCACGTGCACTCCTTGCACCTCCTTGGAACCCCTGGCAAAAGGAACAGGGCTTGCTGAGGGGTCCTGGGGAGAAGATGTACTTGTCATGTTCTCAGACTGAAGAGGCTGTGTCACCAGCTCAAGGGGACATGTAACACAAAGCCTGGGTTTGGGGTGTGTACATAAATCTATAGGGACACCTGACATGGGCAACTGTGTCTATCACTATGCCTACCTCTGACTACCCCAAAATGTCTTTCCAAGATCTTACTTTTCCCTTAACGGTGATGGTGGTAATTCATTCTGAGTTACAATGAATACATAGTTTCCATACTAATCAGCCCCAAGGTCAGCAAAGAATACTGCCTGCTGTTCTTGCTTATCTAAGCTAATTTATTGAAATTAAGTTAGTTTACCTGCTGACCTCTATGAAATGCATTCAGAGTATTCCTCAACAATCCATGACATTAGTCTCTGGGAAAATCAGCAGCAGGAGATAAGACTAATACCTTCTAAAACCTTTCTAAGCAAATCTCCCCTGTAGTAAGGTTGTTACCCTATAGCTCCTGTCATATACAGCACATACTCTGCTAATGGAGATGCAACACTAGCAGAGATTCTAGGTCGAGTTTCACACACTTCCAGCACAGCTACTGTGGATTTAGGCTGGGAAATTTGAAAGAAAAGTTTGTCCCTCACTGATACAGTAAGGATGTGAGGACAGTGTGAGATGAATGCCTAAATTAAACACAATGCAATTTTTATGCACTAGAGATCAAGAATACCTTTGTTTCCAACATTTTGAAGTTTTCCCTCTGATGCATGCTCATAATTCCCACTGATATCTACAATACAATCCAAGCCCTAATTCCCATTATCCTGGCACACTGCTCTCAGTGACAAATGACAGAAGACAACAATAAAAGGGACACTATTAAAGCGGGTAAAACTTCCCACAAGAGTAAATCTTTAAATATGTATGTTAGATGAATGGACACAGAAACCATTCACCTGAGGTTGCCTTTATTACTCAACTAAAAAGATATCCAGGAAAAAGATATCTAGGAAAAAGATATTTCTACTGCTTTGGAACAAGGCACAGCCTGCATTTGCTCCCTGAACGCACTCATTTTTATCAAACACCAGGGGTTGGTCTAGCCAAAGTCTCTCCCCCTGTGGCTGACACAATTTGCAATTTGGCTTTATCAGCTGTGCATAGGAAAGTAAAGACACCACACCCAGGCTGCTCCTTGCACCTCTCCTGCTCCTCCTCCCACCCTGCTGGAGCTGCTGCACAAAGGACAGGCAGCCAGGGCAGGCTCAGCACAGAGAGCTCCATGTTGAAGGCATTTGCCAGCAAAGCCCAATGCCTGTGAAGCCTCTGGTGTTATGAAATAAAGGAGTCACAGCCCAGCACGCATCCCTGCATTTTGGGCATTGTTTGGGATGGGGCATACAGCACAGTATTACCAACCTGCATCTCCAGACCTGGGTCAGTCCCTACAGCTAACAGTAGCAGCTTAGAAATATTTTGATTTTTTAAAAGTCTTTGTTTTCTGATCCTTGGTGTTTTCCAGCCTTAGGTTCACACTCCTGAGACCCTAATCACCCTCAGGAGAACTGCAAGCATTTCATTTTCAGACAAAATCTGGCAGCCTGGCCTAATCCCATGACTCAAGGCTGCTAAAAGAAAAAGGGGGCGGGGGCAAGGAGAAGAGTATTAAATACAAAATAAAACATGAAAGCTACCAATATCCAATTCAGATTTGAATTCTACAAAGGTAGCAGCCAAAATTATTCTATTTCTAAGAACTATTCTAACACAGCAGAAAGCAAAGCTTAATAAAATCCCTTAGGTTTGCATTTTACTTGCAAACTTTCTGGCAGGGTGAGAGGCCAGGCAGAGACCTTTACTTAAACTGTCACTTGACCTTTTTTTGGAACATCTTTGTTACTGAAGGACTGAAACTTTGCAGCAGTGAAATTTCAGTGCATGGGAATGGGAAGCAAGGGCAAAGGGAAGCACAGACAGAAGATCATGCAAGAGCTGCCAAACACAAGCAGAGTAGCTCCAGGATTTATTTCACTCTACTCTCATCCCAGCCATGCAACAAACCAGAGGAAGGATATCTTATGATTGAACACTGGCCTGGAACATCTGAGTTCAGTTCCCAAATATTTCATAAAGTTTCAGACTCAGTTGTCATCTTTCAAATATACAAAGGAAAATAATGTTCCTTTCTTGCACTCTTGTTCTGTCCTTTATCTTCGTATTGTGAATCTGCCTCTAAATTGATATGAGCCACTTAGCAAAAGGAAGCTCTGATTTCAGCAGGGGCCTGTAGCTGCTCTAACAGCAAATCATATTCTGAACCAAATGCCACCTCAAACCTTTGCAAAAAGTTCAGCTCTGGATCTGCCTTTAGGAGCAGGAACATTCTGCTGTAAACAGCCTCTGAGCCAATTGTGAGCAGATATCCTACAGTTCATACTCTAGCAACCTTTAGCTTTTTGACTAAAATACTTAAAGAATCTAAAAATACAGTGTGACATAAATCATGCTGCCTAAAATTCTACTTTCCCTCCCCTCAAATTTAATGCCTTTTATTCTGAAATGGAAAATGGCAAAAGCAACAATGAAAGGGTGATTATTAATCTTTGCTCCTGAGTCACTTTCTCTTACAGAGCCCTATTCTTCACCTCAGGAAGTGTGATACAGGAGCACTCCCACAGCCTGATTAAAGGTCCAGGTATGGGGTCACACAATGCACAAAGAGAGCTGCAGAGTTTCAGAGAGCAACGTGTATTTAATGTGTGACTAAAGGCAAGCACGATAAAGAAGGCAATAATGAACATTCCTAATGATTGCCATAGCTGTGAAACTGCCACAGAACTGTTTGAGGTAATTGTGGTGAGAAATTGAGTTGTTTGTTAAGAAAGGAATGGTCAAATCTGTTTTCCAGAGTGCTAGCCTGGGTGATTACAAAACAGAACTTGTTGGGAATGCCAACTTGCTGGAAAATGGCAGTGTGCCCTCCTCAACTGAAAACAGCCAAAGGGACCCAGGTTTTACTGGCTCACCCGAAAGCTGAGGAATTAGAATTGAAAACAAGCCAGGTGAGGTAGCTAACAACTGGGATTTCAGGTTTGTCAGCAAAGAGATGCCTCAGAGAAGGGTCAGAGGTTACACCTGGAGATTTAGAAGATAATGACAGAGTTCAGACAGGCATCAAACCCATCTGGTCCCTCCAAAAGCAAATTGTCATGAAGTACAGTTCTGAAAAGAACATCTTGGCTTAAGATGCAAAATTCATTACTTCCTAAGGAAGATGCTCACCCCAGCTCTCCCTTCTTAAATGAAGAATTAGAAGAAATATTAAAAAAAAAAAAAAGACATAGAAGTCTGAATTTTTAAAAAGCCCTCAAACAATCCAGCTGTTGCAGGAGCCCCACACAATCCCAGGTGACTGAAAGAGCAACCCACCTGCAAGCTCTAACTCCTACTCCCTGTAAGGATTACTTTTATGGCAACAACTTCTCTACGAGGGAATTGCAGCTCTCTGAAAAGCACTGAAATTGCAGATGACAACAAAATTGTCTCTCTCAGAGAGCAGGCAGTGCAGGGAGAGCAGCAGACTCGCAGCCAGCCCACTTTGGGAATGGCATCCCAGCCCCGCCAGCCCGCATTGGGCAGGAGCCTCTCTTTTCACCAACACAAAGGAGGACGTGTGAGCATGAAATCCACTTTGAGCACTGCTCACAGAGTTGAGTCTAAAGACTGCTCTGCCCTGGCCACCATGAGGAGCTGCATTTTGATGTTCACACTGTCAGAAAACACCTTTTTTCTCCCCCCACCTCTACCATTCATTGGATTTTTTTGTTCTAAGTCACTTTAGGAATCCAGCTTAAGAACTTGATTCTCAGTATCTAGAATTTATAGAGTTTCCAAAAGAGAGAGAGCTGTAAGGATTAGAGGAAATCAGGAGATTTACTATTAATCTACTAGTCTCTCAAGATTTCTGCATGTTTGGCCAGACACAAAAAAGCAACTTTCTTTTGTGAAGTCGTAATTTATACTCAAGTGTAACACTGCAAAATTTTTAAGGTGGTAACTGGCAAGAACTGGCAAAACACAAACAAACAAACACAATATTTAATATGATTTCACTAGATCTAACATCAATTCAGGTTGTTTCAAGAATTCTGCTCAGTTTGTCAGCTGATGAGCAACCTTATAACTAATCTAAACACAAAGGCTTAATCTAAACATAAAACCTTGCCCACCTACTCTGTCAGGAGAGTGGGGTTTTGTATCTCCCAAAGAAATTTTAATTAGACAGAACATAAAAAAAGGGTTTCCAGCCATTTAATAACAGAAACTATTAAATAGCATACACTTTTCATTCAAACCTGGATTTAGTGAAAGGTATTTTGGAAAGTCCTAAAGTATGAAAATACACTGGCTATCAGATATAATGTGGGCTGTTGTGCTGACAACTGTATATGAGCAGGAGAAAAAAAAAGATTTTGTGACCTTGTTTCTGCATGTACCTGTGAATAAAACCCCAACAACAAAAACCAAACAAATCCCAAACAACCTCTATTTGTGAGGACTCATGAAAAGCTATATATCTATAAAGCTCTGCAGTCCTTTGTCTCATCTTGCTGCATATTAGGGATATATTTCACAGTCAAATTTGACTTACAGCAGTAAACAGCCAGTACAGTTCATGCCCTGCATGACTCACAGATTGTAGTCAAATACACTGTTTCACAAAAGGGGTGTCAAGGACACTCATCAGCATTCTAGAAAAAAACCAGAA
This sequence comes from Agelaius phoeniceus, assembly GCF_051311805.1. NCBI lineage: Eukaryota > Metazoa > Chordata > Aves > Passeriformes > Icteridae > Agelaius > Agelaius phoeniceus. The sequence continues at coordinate 14,798,207 of NC_135270.1, forward strand.
CCATCTCTGATAATTCAGGCACTAAAATCCCCACACATTTTGTAACATCATTACTTCGAGAACTGAAGACACTAATGGCTACCAAAGATGAAGCACAGATATTTCACTATGGTGGCTCTGCATTATGTTATTCTTAACCTTTCCTATTTTTCAGTTTCTAAAAAAGCTGCTGCATCCATCTACTGTACTGGAAAATTCAGTGGCATGAATGGTTCTAAATTTAGGATGCAGGACACTGCAGCTGCGATAGCATTTCGGAAGTGGAAGGCATAGTGGGTACATGACATATTTAGATAAGAGAACTATTTTTAGTCAAAGTGAAGCTCAGTTTTGGCTACTTTAGCAAGTGCACTAATTTGGCTAATCAGTTCAGATAGACTTTATCCCAGCTCCCATTCTCACCTACAAGGTACTGCATGCACACTGTGACCCCTTCTCTCTATTTGTCTTTTAAAAAATAATGGGTAAAGCAGGAGAAAAGTAATCATAAACTTGTCACATGCATTTCTGCTACCCCTTCCTAAGCATCCAGTGGCAGACACTTGGAGAAAGGCCAGCGACCTGTCTAGACGACTGTACTCTGATGTAGCACAGCCATGCTCTCCTCTCACCCAACTGCTGTTGTTGGTCTCCTCCAAATGGAACAAATTATCTGCTGATCCATTTCTGCTAAGTTCAGCATTTTATTGCACCAAAAGAGAGTGCAGTCTACTATCACTCTTCCACTTACTTCAAGCTTAAAATGTTGCTCCATGACTGGGTCATTTTTCACCTCTTCTTAAAACCCCCTAGCAGCTTCTCCCCATTTACATCCTTTCCTCCGTTAAAGACATCTTGTCTTCAGAGTAATCCATCCTGCTTTCTTAAGCCTGAGCCTGGCTTCTGTAGGATCTCGATTTGACACATACTTTCCATGTCATTTTTAGATAGCAAGTTCTCCATCACATGGAAACAGATCATTGACAGCCACAGAGTGAAGTGGCAGTTTTAAAATCAGAGTCCAGGCTTTCAAGTCAAGAGCTATCAGGCACATACTTCAAAAATTTAGTATTGGCTTTTATTGACAGAAAAATGTTTTTAATACATTTCAGTGAAAATCAGTAATTTGATCAAGGCTGAAAGGAGTTATAATTTGTAATATTGAGACAGATTTTCATTACCAAGCTGCTCACAAATTAAGGTTAATTATTTCCAGACTAATCCATACCAGCTTCTCAACAAAAACCTTTAATTTTTTTTCTTTTTTTGAGGAGAAATTGGCAGTCATATGTTTCAAGTACTGCTGCAGCTCTGGTCTCCAACCAGGAAAGTATAGGTGCAGTGAATCTAATAATTGTTTCATATCACTGGGATTTTGGCATCTGCAGCAGAGCAGTAGATTCGTGCTTCTCCAGAAGCACAGAGCTCAGCACACTGGGTTATGTGCTTCAAAATGAATCTGGGTGCTATGAAGCCTTACCCAGCATTCAATATCTACAGAGAATTCCCAGTCTGTGTCTCCACAGAGCTTGGAGCCAGCTCTGGAAATCATAGAATGGCTTGGGTTGGAAGGGGCCTTAAAGATTATCCCATTGCAACCCCCTGCCATGGGCAGAGACACCTTCCACTATCCCAGGATGATCAGAGCCCCATCCAACCTGGCCTTAAACACTGCCAGGGATGGGGCATCCACAGCTGCTCTGGGCAACCTGTGCCACTGCCTCACCACCCTCACAGTAAAGAATTTTTTCTTAATATCTAATCTACTCTAAGCCTACCCTCTTTCAGTTTGAAGCTATTCCCTGCTGTCCTGTCACTAGATGCCCTTGTAAATAGTCCTTCTCCATCTTTCCTGTAGGCCACCCTACCCAAATACACACATATGACCAGATTACTCTCTCAGAGAGACCAACTAAACAGCACTGTTTTCAATGGAGTCACACTGGAGGGGAAAAAAAGGAAAAAACATATTTAGATTATCAGCAGTATGATGAAATTTTCAACTCCTTGAAATTTTCCAGAGCCCACAGTCATATCAATGATGCCTTTAAGAAACTCAAATCTCAATACCAGAAATTAGGCCCCATTCATTATTTTTATCCCTTAATCCTGCTGAGCTCCCAGAAGATTTGTTGTGCTGCATTTGAATTTCTCTTGCAGCATTTCAGCGTGCAGTATTTTGATAGAAGAGTTCCACTACCCGAGGCACACTCTGCCAGCTTATCACACCAACACTGCTCTCTTGTGGTAGACACTTCCAGGGAATGCTCTACACACAATTTAGCCAATACAATCCAGTGGGGTAAGAGTATTTACAAAGCACCCACCGATAAAAATGGATGCCCACACTTTCATAGATAAAACAGACAAAAAGCAACTGCAGATCATTAAGTTTGTCTTACTGGATATGAAGTATTCAGGTGTTCATCCTCATGTCTCTGTCATTGCCAGGATTGCACAGGGAGCTCTGCTTTTGCAATTCTCTTTTCTGAACTTTTCTACCGAGGTACCTTTATCAGACTGAACCTAACAGCCATTCTGCACAGTTTTAAATGCCTTTCAGAAATTCAAACAATTTGAATTCACCATTTATAAAAACAGGCATGTTCATATTAGCAGGCTTATGCAGACAAACTGCTAAATGCATTCATTTTCTTGAATTGAAGACTATGTTGAAGGCACAAATTCAATGAGCAGGAGACCAAGTGACTACAAAGTTGCCTAGAAATGGGAAAGGGAAACCAAAACTGCAGTTCAATTTGATAACTATAGTGCCTAAATCACCCAGAGTTCTAATGGATTTTTTTTTCATTTTTATGGCTCTGAGAATATCACTGATGCCCTGCAGGAATCACTGATACTGGAGGAATATCACTGATACTGAAGGAATTCTCCCCTGGATAAGCATCAACCATCAGATTTGCTACTTTTTTATTACTTGCAGATTAAAAAATGAAAAATAAAATGTTGGTTTTCTTCACAATGGTAGGAAAGACTAATTTGTGTGTAGCATGGACACTAACCATCAAAAAGGCAAATACCCCCTGGACAGGCATGCAAAAGCACACAGAGCACACAAGGCTGACACTCACAGTGACAAAGGTGTAATCACAAGACACTCATTTCAAACAGACACACAGTGTTAGTGACACTTTGCCACAACAGGCTCGTGGCATTAATTACAATGAATCCCTAATAAAAGGTCACATTGCCATCAGCAGAATTTAGACAATCCATAACATGGGAAAAACTTACACGAACACCAGTGTGATAACTCACTGGTTTGCTTTTTAATGCAATGCAGCACATCCATGTACTGACCAGAGCTGAGTAGGTGGGATCACTGATGGAAGCAGGTGGTGGATTTTTACCAAGTGACAGCTTGCCCTTCTTCTCCTCTGCCTTTTCCTTCCTTGATGCACCATTTGACCTGCAGAACTCAAAGCTGCTTTGTATTTGTTAGCAGAAACCAGAGGCCTTTACATGCAAATCTCTAAGTCAGGCCAAAAGCTCAATTCAGCCTCGGGGTCTGCTCTTGCAGTTCCCATGCCCTTTACCATTGGATTGTGCTCTCTCCATGGGAAAGATTTGGATATGCTGAGCCTTTTGCAAGCAAGTTAATTGAGCAGCTTCCCCAGGAAGTCCTCAGGAATCAAAGATTTCTGTCTACTCAGCTTTTCCAGAAAGGTCATGACAGTGATGCCAACACTTGTTCATCCTTCCCATTGCTTCTGCTCTCTGTATAAACACTAGAGAAACAGCCCTGCCAAGGCCAAGAACTGCAGCTGGAGTAGCCAGCCCTCCTGGCTCCTGAGGGGGAGATCCAGGGATGCCCAAGACACCTGCAACAAGCCCAAAGGAAAGGCCAGCAGTACCACTGTTGCTCTGAAACTCCAGGAGGATGACCCAGAGCTGAAGGACAAGGGTTTCTGTGGTGGAAGCCCTACCCTGTTCCAGCACACACCTTTTTTTGCCACAGAGAGATGCAAATCCTTAAAAAGGGTCCCAGGCTAAGGCTGATTTTGCTTTGTCAGTGACAACCCTCCGTGTGACAGAACACAGGCGTCCGGTGTTCCACTCAATTGTCATGTTTTGATTGCATCTGTCACACACTGGTAGATCTTCAGGTTGAGGGAGATGATGAGCTTTTAGTTTTCCTTTCTCCCAGCTTCGCACTGTGCGCCTCTGCAGGAATGAACTTGTCAACCCAGATGCAAAATGAATGAATGGCTTTTAATCACTTTGATAATGTTAACGTTATTGCTTTGACAGAATAGCAGCAGATACAGTTTGCTGATTCAGCCACTTGTATAACGATCTAATGGGCTTTTCTGGCTAATGCCATGCTCTAAAAATATACATTGGACTAATAGATGAGCCTCTGCTATACTGAAAAACAGGCTCATTAAGACAATTCCTCTGAAAAGTGGCATTTTTATGACAAGATACTGAAGCATTTAATTACCCTCTATCCTGACAGAGCTGAAAGAAATTAATTAAAGAGAAAAAAACCCTTTGCAGCAATGTAGCAGATCTTGAGGTAGGAAAATATGCCAACAGTCAGTAGTGTAAAGGAAAATCTGAGAAGTGTGAGGCTGTTTCCCCAAAGGAATCAGTGTGTTGATAGGCCACAGATTGCCCTTCATTTACACCGAGCAGAAGGCCAGGTTTTGAGAGGGGAGTTGTCATTACAGCACAATTAATTTTCCCTGCTCTAGTCTGTGCCAGGAGAATATCGACTGCTGCTGAAGGACGGGAGAGCTGGAGGTTTGGGAAGGCAGGAGAGACTTGGGTGATATGTGAGGTAAGGCACTTGTTTTCACTGTACAGTTAGCCTAGATTATCCATCCTTAAGCTCATTCCCTGCTCTCCAAGGGTACGTAAGGAGAGCCAGCAGCTCTGCTCAGACTGCAGAGAGCACAGGCAGCTGGCCCGGAGAGCTCAGCAGCGCTGGCACATGGCACTGTTGTGCCAGGCAGTGGTGCTGGGTGACACTGGTGACAGCCCTGGAGACAGCCCCACAGCCAGCCGCCCTGGCACAGCCCCGCAGCCAGCCGGCCTGGCACGACCCTGGTGACAGCCCCACAGGGCCCTGGTGACAGCCCCACAGCCAACGGCCCTGGCACAGCCCCAGTGACAGCCCCACAGGGCCCTGGTGACAGCCCCACAGCCAGTGGCCCTGGCACAGCCCCGGTGACAGCCCTGGTGACAGCCCCACAGGGCCATGGTGACAGCCCCACAGTCAGCCGCCCTGGCACAGCCCCGCAGCCAGCCGGCCTGGCACAGCCCTGGTGACAGTCCCAGTGACAGCCCTGCAGCCAGCCGCCCTGGCACAGCTCTGGTGACAGCCCCACAGGGCCCTGATGGCAGCCCTACAGCCAGCGGCCCTGGCATGGCCCTGGTGACAGCCCCACAGGGCCATGGTGACAGCCCCACAGCCAGCGGCCCTAGCACAGCGCCAGTGACAGCCCCACAGGGCCATGGTGACAGCCCCACAGCCAGCTGCCCTGGCACAGCCCCAGTGACAGCCCCACAGCCAGCTGCCCTGGCACGGCCCCGGTGACAGCCCCACAGGGCCCTGGTGACAGCCCCACGGCCAGCCGCCCTGTCATGGCCCTGGTGACAGCCCCGCAGCCAGCTGGCCTGGCATGGCCCTGGTGACAGCCCCACAGGGCCCTGGTGACAGCCCCACAGCTAGCAGCCCTGGCACAGCCCCAGTGACAGCCCTGGTGACAGCCCCACAGCCAGCAGCCCTAGCACAGCCCTAGTGACAGCCCCACAGTCAGCCGCCCTGGCACAGCCCCGCAGCCAGCTGGCCTGGCATGGCCCTGGTGACAGCCCCACAGGGCCCTGGTGACAGCCCCACAGCCAGCAGCCCTGGCATGGCCCTGGCACAGCCCCACAGGGCCCTGGTGACAGCCCCACAGCCAGCGGCCCTGGCATGGTCCTGGCACAGCCCCACAGCCAGCGGCCTGGCACGGCCCTGGTGACAGCCCCGCAGCACCCACACAGATGGCATTAGCTCATTAGCTCAGCGTTGTGGCTGGCCCTGCCACCAGACACAAAACCAATCCTTATGCAATCCCTGTTGCTTTTGAGGCAGAGAGCTGCTCCTGCCTTTGCTCCGCTTCCTGGCAGAGCTGTTTGTGCAGCAGCATGGGAAAACAGATCGGAGAAAAGACTTTGGATTTCTTTTTAAAATCAACCAAATATCCCCCCACCTGCTTTATGATTTGGGTTTTTTCCTTCTCAAAGTCTATTGTCTCTCAGTCCAGCTCAGCACCCTGCTGACACCCAGAGAAGGGCAGAGGGGTAGGAAGAGGGCCTTGAGGAGGAGACTGCTAAATCCTGCTTAAGCAGGGCTGGGATCACACGAGAAATCCACAGCCTGGGTTATCCCCACTGTAGCCTCAAGGCACATTTCCTTACAAAGAGTTAACACTTAATCAGGCTAAAGACTTTTGCATGTGAGTGCAGGCTAAGGCAGTGGCCTGGCTGGACTTCCCAGCCGTGCAGGGGTGTAGAGAGGCCCACGGTGACCACGAGTGGAGCAGATGGAATCCTCCCTCTTGCAAAGAACAGCTTCACTGGAAACTGAGAAATCATCGACTGCTTAGAGCAGCAGCCTTTAGATCTTGCCTTTACAGCAAGTTCCAGGCTTAACAGAACCATGGGCTGTGGCCTGTGCCACACACAGATGGGGCCTCCAGCCCCAGTCCTTTCTAGCAGCTCTCCTTCCATCTCTGTCACAGGCACACGTGGGTGACGCAGCAGGGAGAAGAGTCTCACAGAATAGGTGGAACTTCAGCTGCTCAGACAGCAGCAACGAAACGAGATTGATTATTTTAACCCTTTTCCTTTTGCTGTTTCTCTGCTGGATCACAGTTCTGAGTCAGCAATGTGTGCCTGATTCTGAACCCCTGAGACAGTCACTGACATGACCAGGAGAGCTCACATCCTCCAGAGCCAGAGGTTCACTCTACCCAAAGCAGTGAAGTGTGTGTTACTCTTTGCTTTTTATTCACATGTGCAAAAACCGGATTTTTCCTTTGTTGGCACAAAAGCACAGTCACACACACCTGTTCATTTCAATTCTTTAGAGAATTGTCACTGTTGTAAATACCATGGTCCTGGCAAGCAGACAGATACCCAAGCACCCCTCTCCGAGCCCTAACCAAAGGCTCCATTGGAGGCACAGCCTTAGAGGGCAGGCAGGCGTGGGTATCAGCGGGAGATGCACGGGGTAACAGGACACCGCCAGTGCTTCAGCCAGGGCACACCTACCCCTGCCATGGCCCACATGAGCCACATGCCCTGCTCTGGGGCACATGTCAGCCGAGAGGGGCTCACAAACAGCCAGCGAGGCTGGGGACACGCCTCTGTGGCTGGCACTCCGCCCTGGGGACACGCGAAGAACAGGTAACTGGCTGCACGGTGAGCGTGCTGCTGGGAAGAACGGGCAGCAATGAACTAGATGGTCCATCCCCCCAGTGCCTCCTGGCCTTTGGCTGTCACTGGGAAGCTGGCACGGAACGGCCCTGCTCGCTGTCACCCGGTGCCAGCGGAGCGGAGCAGCCCCGCACCTGCTGCCCCTTCCTGCCTGGCTGGGAAAGGTGACCCTTCCTGGCAGGAGAGAGGAGGCAGCAGCTCCCTCTTTGCCAGAGCCACTCCTCACTGGCACAGTCAACACCTCTGGCCAAGATGTCCAACGTTTTTATTACTGCAGTTAACAAAAAGAAGCAGCTGTTCAAACAACGTATAGAGGCAAGCGCTAATACTTTGAGGAAACATATCCAGCTACAAAATGTTCAGCACATCCCTTCCCTCCATCATAGAGGATAAGAGAAGGACTGAAAACAGCTGAGTGGACATAAAGAGCTCACAAATGCCTTATTAATAAGTGTGTTGGATCTAATGATCTGTGAAACTGAAATGAGATTATTTGGATTATCTCATTAAACAAGAATAATAGCAATAGTAACCGGGTGGTAATTAAGAGTGGGCCAATCCAAGGACAAACTAAGTAATAAGGCCAAAAAGACTCTTAATTAACACTCTGCTTGTTTGTGCCTCTACTTCTACACCCAGAATTTATGAAGAAACAAAAAACAGTGGCTAACAAAACTGCCTGATTTTAACAACCAGAAAAGAAGCCACTGGCTACTCACACCTGCATGGAGCATTCAGTCTGAAAACAGAAACAATGACTAAATTGTGCTATTTGGGCAGAGCCAGCCCTGAGGGAACAAAAGCATGTAGCCAAAATGTTAAACTGATTCCAAAGGCTCAGCAATTAGCAACCAGCTCCGGGCAAATCTGCAGGCAGGAACAGAAGAGAAACAATCCATAATCTCAGCCTTTCTCAGGCTTTAACCACCAGCCCTCACAGCCTCCCAACAAAAGCATAGCTTCTCCTCAAAGCTTGAGAGCAATTCCTGAAGGCTCCAGTGCATAATTTGAAGCAAACAGCACATGAATTTTACCTTTAAGGCGTTGTTTATATGTATCAGAAGCTCTTTGGCTCAGGGCAAAGAACAGGACACCTCTGCAGGCTCTCAGGGACGATGGGGCATGAGGGATTAAACATGACAGAATCAGCCTGAGTGGCATTAGGTCAAAAGGTCCCTGGTATTGAAGCCTGAAGTAATTACAGTTGTGCAAAACCCAGTGCTCCCCTTGCCTTCCCTAAGTACTTACTTGACAGGAAAAGCAGGCACTATAACATACAGTGCAGTACTAAAAGGCTTGCCCAGGGGATTGGATAAACAATTCTAGAAGGTGAAGACAAACTAGTCTGAGGCCTTGACTCACAGTACTGTCTTCTCTTGGCTAAATGCTCCAGGGTTAGAGCCCAAACACACACCAGGGACTGCATTTACCAAAGGAATTGAAATTCAAAATGTCGGGACACAAAGCATTGATCTCCCTTTAAGACTTGGCTTCCACATACTGAATTATTAACATTAGCAAAGAAAGAAAAATAAAAGGGTAATTGAAGGAAGCTACCCTGAAGAAAGGTGTCTTTGTTACCAGAGTTATTACATCAAGAACAGGAACTGCACCCCTACATAACACACTCATCGTTCTCCATAGAGAATGGTCCAATTTGAATCTTGCTTTTGTAGCAAATTTGAACTGTAAAAGAACTATAGGGGGGTTTAATTAATTAAAAAAAAAGACAATGGCTTACAGACATTTGAAAGATAAAGAGAAAAAAATGCAAACCCAGTGACTGCTCAATTACCCTCAAGGGTAAAGAGGCAGATTAACCCATGAAAAGCTCAGATTAATTCAAGACTGAGGGAAGAAACATTTGAACAATAATTAAAAGGGAAAAAACTACTCTACTAAGAAGTTTGGGGTCCCTCTGTAAGGGACTACAACACTGCCACATATAAAACTAATTATCCTAATTTTCTGTTTGACTTGCCCCTCACTGGGCTGTGGCCTGTGTCCACGCTGGGCAATGTCTCTGTGCCAGAGCTTCTTTCTCTTGGCTGTCTCCCTTTTTATCCAGACCTATGTGGGTCACAGAGCAGGGAGGGGAAGAGAGTCTCCCAGAAAAGGCATTGGTGACAGCAGCCTCCTGCTACCAGGGCCACAGTAACCCATCTCACACAGAGTTTCCCAGATTTGCTGGGTTGGTGGCACCAGGTAGGCATGGAGGGAAAGCTGCTGAAGTGCCAAGCCTCCCCCAGCATGGGGTGAGCTGTGTGACCCACACACCCACTCACTTCTGTGCTGCCCTGAGCCGGCTGCCAGGCAGAGCTGACCCTGCAGGCAGCATTTAGCAGACACACGTGCTGCTGGCATCCTCTTGTGCCTCCCCTTCCTGCTCCACCTCCATCCTTGGGTCACATCTGCTGCCTCCACACCAAGCTGCACCTGCAGCTCCAGACTGGACTGCGATTCCAGCAGCAGCAGGCTGCTACACCAGCCTTGCTCCAAGGGTAAACTGCACCCTGCACTGCCACTGAGAGAACTTCTGGGTCCCCTTCTCTGGGTGGTGGCAAACAGTGATGCCAAAAGTGCCTGTGGCAGGAGAGGGGAAGAGGGTCAGATAACAGGAAACAGCCACACACCTGATGAACAGGGAATATATCACAGTGCCCAGATACAGAGTCATTGTTCTGCCTGAGACCCTCGTCTCCAAAGCAAATTGAAGCCTAAATGAGGCTTGGCACTTTTTCCAGCCATGGAAGTGGGGAATCTTTAGCAGATCACCAGGATACACCATTTTTGGAGTGGAAGTGATAGAAGAGACAGCATTCAGACAACCCCAGCTACATCTAAATGTCACTGATCAGAGAAAGTTACAAGTAACACACATCAGGACTCCAGGCATTTGAACACACTCCCTGATGAGTTTTAGTGCTTTGATAAGTGCAGGAGTACACAGGGACTAGGGACCAGAAAAAACCCCACTGCTTGAAATAAATACCCAGCACAATCTAATCCATGGTCTGTTGCTGGTTTTTGTGGCCATAAAAACACATAGCAATGCCACTGCTGCAGACCTCCAGGACAACCACACCTTAACATTCACAGCACCTGTATCTTCACAGAAAAATACAGAGCAAGAGGCAATTTCCTACTATCTCAGCTCACAGGAGAGGAAATACAAAGACTAAAAATACACCCATGACCAGCTCTTTTACCCACATCAGGTGCTTGTACCTACTCTGTAGTCTGATGCTAGCACAGCTTTCTTTCACTTCTAACACAAATGTTCAAAGATTAAAAGTCAGGATACTTAGAGGAAGGATTATTACTTAGGGTATTGTGCCTAATGAAAGTTCTGCTTTTTAACACTGGCTGACACCCATTCAACATATTCTAGGGGCGTTTTTAAGCAAAAATTCTCACAGATTGGCATGAGTCTGGGAGATAGAGATTTGTGCAATCCACAAAGTGTCCCTTGTGGAAGTTGCCTGCTGAACCAAATCCAGTAAAGTGTCTGTGGAACACCTCTTTAAATCAGCACTTCAGCACATCTGCTTTACTGTTGGTGCTGACTCTTGCATGACCCATCTCTGCTGCTTTCCAAAACTGCTGCTCAGTTCCTTGTGTTTCCAGAGTGAGCAAAGACATCAGAGTGGAGTTCAGTATCTGCTGAGTAAACCCCAGGTTCACCATCCCAAATGCCATTTCACTTGACCTTCACTACAGAGCAAGTGAGGGGGCACAACCCTCCAGTTTAACCAGGCTGTCGGTGGCACACTGGAGAGAAAAACACTGAGCTTGGAGAGCACAGTGGAAGGAATAATCCCAACCCAAACTGCAAGCTACACAAACAGTCCTAAACTGCTACATGCCATGGGATTACCCATCAATGTGAGGAGCTGCAGCCAAAGCCTGTGTTTTGTTAGACCCTATCTATCACTGGTATCTGCAGTGTGACATTTCCGATTACAGCTGCTTTCACAGGAGCTTTGCAATTCTGTTGGGCAGACAAATCTAATTGCTGTTTAATACCAAACAATGCTGCAGCAGGACATGATTGCTTTGCTTAAATAACATTGTTCCATTAAACTGCTCCGATTTAACCCTATTAGTTGGATCTCTGAATCAGAAACAAGGCTGACAGGAATCATTCCATGAAACAGAATTTTTTACTTGGCTGATTTGCAGCTCTCAGAGTTTTATTAAACAGCTGCAGAAGGGACTGATCTTTGTTAAGAAGAGGAGACAGAGTTTCCAGAGATCACTGAAACACAGAATTTACCTGTACTGTAAGGAAAATCCTGTATATTTGACAGTCTAATTGAGGTGTCTAATTCCTATTGTGCAGGAATTTGCCACAGAACTTGTAAGCGAAGAAGTTTCAAATCTGACAAGTGACAGTGTCTCAACTGTACAACAGGACCAAGCTCCTTAATTTTCCTGCTTTTTATGTCCTCCTTCCCTACATCCAAATTTGCCAGACACAGAAAGACAAGCTAACAGCAGGAGACCAGATCACAATCTCCTTTGAGCTGACAGAAGAATTGAGTTATGTGCCCAAGAGTACAACCAGGTAGACAAATCTCAGAGGCAAAGCTGGCTCCATTTCTCTGGTGTTCCTTTAAGGAAGGGAGGTCCAGCCCACTCCCCACCCTGGGCAGGAAGAGGTTGGGGAATGGTTCCCTCCACTCTAAGCCTTGTACCTCCATCAGTGCAAAGAGGGATTATTGTAACTGCCCACTGCTGCCCACCAAGAGCCACACTCTGGGATCCTGTGCCAGGAGTCAGTGCCATGCTCTGTGTCCCTAAGGCCTCTGTGAGCTGCCTCCATGCTCTGCTCTGCACCACTGCCCACACAGGCTATTTACATATAAACACCCAGCTCTGGTTAAAGTGCAACCATCACAGGCAGGACACCAGACTGGGACCCAGGGCCTCGGAGCTGCTGCCAAGCTCTCCTGCTGCCCCCAAAACCCTTTCACTGCTTCATGCCTCTGTCACCCTGCAAAGCTGGGAGATGTCTACTTTATTTTCACACAAACCACTGAATTTTTGGGTCAAAACTACTACATAAGAGCTGGACATCAGTGAAAGGGTGTTTCTGAGTGTTTCAACACTCACATTTGGTGAATTCCAGAAAACTAAACACTCTCCAGAAACTGACTATTCCCAGGTCATTACCCAACACACAAAGAATTTGGGACCACTGAAGCCATCACCTCCTTGCACATTACAGGAATGTTGTTTGTTAGTAAGGGCTTTATTTATTAATCATATATGATTTTGAGATCCTAGCTTGATTGAGACTAGCTAAATACCATTTTTAAGTATTATTCTTGTATTGCTTGTCAGATACAGTATTGAAAAGAACAGAATACTAAACCAAAAGAGAATCCAGACCTGAATCTACTGCTGAAGAAAGTCATCAGGAGCAACTACCTAAGTGATGTATAAGGAGAAATCTGTACCATGATTTTGAGGTGTAAATGGAATACCCAATATAATATTGCTCCATCAGCAGTTTCTGAGAATTTATCAATTTATAGTCTAGTTTTGCCAAGGCCAGCAGAGCTGAGCAAGATGGGATGAACTTACAAAAAAAAAAAAAAAAAGAAGAAGAAAAAAAAAGGCAGATGCTATGGTTTTTCTGTAACTACGAAGCAGCAGGAAAAAAGACCTTATGAGGAAACAATTTCTTTTACAGCCTGTATTTCACAGCAGCTTTCAGTGTGCCCCCATGTCCACTAAAATATACTGAACTGAAAGAGATTTCCATCCCCTTCCTTGCACATCTCAAATGCCTTCACCATCAGAACTGCTCCCCCTAGATTCAGATCCTTCCCAAGTTCATTTAACCAGATTAATTTTTAATGGCTGTCACTGGTTTCTTCACCCAGTCAGTCAACAGCTTCTACAGTTCAAAACACCAGTCACCCTCTTCCCACTCCGGAATAACACAGGACTCGGGATCTGCGGAAATTATTCATCTGCATCAGAAAGAACTTGAAGGAGCAGTAAAAGAGATTGATCCCTGACAGCTGCACTAAACTTGAAAGCCCTTCCTGGCTCTGAAGAAGGAGAATTCTGACCTGAAAAGGGGTCTTGAGCGAGCAGCCTCAAAGGGAATAAAATATCAGCCTGTAAAACCAGCAGTCACTAGAAAACTCAGGTGATCTTTTAATGTAGGTACACCTCTAGCCTCAGGCACAGCCGACATAATTACCTGCCACCCAGTATTTCAGCTCAGGGCTAGGGGCTGTGCTTCACTTCCTCTGCCCCAAACACTGAGGGAGCCTCCAGAAAGGGGCTGCCAGTCCTTCTGTAGCCAGCAGGCCCTGTAGCACAGTGTACAACGTGTAGTCTAGCCTCACATCCCATTGTCATTGTCCTCCCTTATGGATTCAGCTCCAGTTAGGGCTGCATCTGTGCTGGGTAACATCGCTGATAAATCCCGAGGCCAGAGGAAAGCGCTCCCACTGATCAGCACCACTGTTCATTACAAAGGTTACACACTTCCAAACAGAGGTAAAATTTATCCTGAAAGTGGGCAGGAGAGGGGGAAGAGAAAAAGAGGGAAGCCTTCATTTATCCAACTGCAACTATGTCCAGAAATCCTTGGAAGCAAGAAAAGGACATTCACGGACACAGCGTTAGCAGCAAGCACTGTGGAAGCATTTCCTGCTGCCAAGATATGTACTGGCCAAGGAGGGAGGTTACCAGGGCACAGCCACCCATTGTCATGTAAATGTGCCGAGTTATTGAAGGGACTTCCCAGCAACAGCCGCATTTTTTCACGAGTTTGATCCCAGCATTGAAAGGAGAACAAAAACAACTGCATGAACGTGAAGCAGCATTAGCCTAAGCCAGAATCTCCAACTGTCCCAGAGCCGGGCGAGCACCGGACCTGCCTTTCGTGAATTCCAGAGGCTCTACTGCTCTTTATTTAAATGCGGACGGGGAAAGAAACCGGCCCGTGAGCCCCGAGAAACACGTGAGGTGCTTTTTAACTACCCCGTGTTTCATGGTCTGTAAGTGACACTGAAAACAGTGGGAGAAAGTGACACACACAGCATCACTCTGAAAAAAAACACGGGGCACTTTTCATTCACTCTTTGCTCTTTGGTATTAACTTGCAAGGAATGATTTTTGAGCTGGAAATTAAAATGCACAGTGGCAGAAAATGCAACTGGAAACAAATTGTTTTTAAGAAAAAAACAAAGCAGCACATACTTGCAGCTCTACCTTTATAAATCCACATAATTTCTTGCCTTTTCTGATTGTGACTGCTGTAGCTTGGTTTACTTTTCTTGCCCCTTTTCAGCTAAAGAAATGGTTTCCAGCAGTGGCAATGACTTAACAGCAGAGTAAGTGGTGTTCAAGTCTCCTTACTTGAAATAAATTACTAAGGTTTTTTTGTTTTGTTTTGTTTTTCACAGAGGTAGCTGTAAACAGGAACTGTCAATCAGAAAAATTCAGGGGTAAAAGATGGTTATTTTGCCTCCACAACTAAAGAGATACCTAGCACTAAGAGAGTCCTCTGGCCATGACTGAATCAAAGCTTTCCCTTAAATCCCTGTCAAGGTTAATCCTTTTCATACTTAACAGTCACCTTTGAAATGCTTTCCTAGAAATAGAGGTAGAAACTGCACATGGCATGTATTGATTCAACCAAAGACCTTTCTGGACTTACCATTCCAGGCTGGAGTGAAGAAAACATGAAGGTGTGTTCATACATTTGAGCACTGCCCTAGCTGACCCAAATCAGGGCAGGCTAAACTCAGGTTACCTAAAGGAAGAAAATTGCCTTGACTGATTCATAAAAAAGGGGGCTGTTCCTCTGGAAGTGACAGAGGCTGAGAGCTCCTTTCTGATGTGTCCCCCAGCAAAAAGCAGGAAAAAGCTCACACTGGGATAGGAAAAAAAAAAATAAATCATTGTTCTGATTTGTACTTGCTGGGAGAGCAAAAAGTGCTGCTGGAGGAAAAGGCAATGCTGGAAATTTGTACAATGCTGCTGGGAATAAGCAAACCAGTATATTCTGAAGGTTAAATCAAGGCAAGGGAAGCCATAAAGCACATGACAGTGAAAGGAGAAAGCAAGAGGGCAGTGGGACCCAAAGTGCTAAGCGAGAGGGAAGCCAGTTTGTGCTAGCCCTTAAAAAAAAAATCCATTTTGAGCAACTGTATGCATGCCTGGGTTTATCCCCATTACCACATCTCTCCAGACAAGAGAAG
Organism: Agelaius phoeniceus; assembly: GCF_051311805.1. Lineage (NCBI taxonomy): Eukaryota > Metazoa > Chordata > Aves > Passeriformes > Icteridae > Agelaius > Agelaius phoeniceus. Next base: position 14,813,863 of record NC_135270.1, read on the forward strand.
TTACTGTACCTTTAGAGAGAGTGGCAGACTCCACTAAGCCTCCTGGGCAGCTGGATCACCAGTGCTGAGCTGCCTGGGGCAGTCCTGGTGCTCAGAACATGGCAGAACAGTTAGCAGACTACCTGAGAGAGTTTCACAGCCCTGTGGCACAAATGATGAACTCACCTGATGCTTCCCTTTTCCTCCTGGAGCACATCCCTCTGAGCATTGCTGATTTTCACAGGTTCCAGGGGGATTTACTCCTTCCAGAGCTCGGCCCCACTGCTCCCACAGCAGCTGCTGAGCAGACAGCCCTGGGGCAAGTGAGCCCAACTCCTGCTGTGGCAATGGCAATCCATAGGGTAAGGGATGAACAATCCCTGGGCTGCAGCAACACCACCAGCAGGTCAAGGCAGGGGATTCTGGCCCTCTGCTCTGCTCCAGTGAGACCCTGCCTGGAGCACTGCAGCCAGCCCTGGGGTCCCCAAGGTAAAATGAATGTGGAACTATTGGAGCAGATCCAGAGGAGGGCCATGAAGTTGGTAAAGAGGATTGGAGCAGCTCCCCTATGAAGACATGATGGGAGAATTCGGGTTTTTCAGTCTGGAGAAGAGGCTGTGTGCAAACCTCACAGCAGCCTTCCAGTATCTGAAAGGGACTCCAGGGAAGCTGGAGAGAGATACTTTGTCAGGAGCTGTAGTGATAGGACAAGGAGTAATGGGTCCAAACACAGAGGGGAATTCAGGTTAGGTATTTGGGAACAAATTCTTTATATTAATAAATTCCCAAAATTATATATTTGGGAACAAAGTCTTTGCTGTGAGAGTGGTGAGGCATTGGAACAGCCTCCCCAGGGAGGTTTTGGCTGCCCCATCCCTGGAAGTGTTCAAGACCAGATGTCCCTTTCAATACAGGCCATGTTGATTTTACGATTAATCCTGCTGAGGACAATTTACCTAAAATAGCCTGTATGGTTTATAGGAAGTACAGAATCTTTAGCAACATAAGCAGTAGAACCCCGAACACAAGAGTACAATTGCAACACCATTACCATTCCTCAACAAGAGATACGGTGTACGCCTCTTCCTCCCTCCTCAGGAGAACACCTTGAGCTCCCGCAAGCTCCCAGAGCCGCCGGAGCAGCTGGCAGCTCGGAAATGCTCGCTGTTCCCGGGCCGGGAGCGGCGGCCCCGCAGGCGGCGCTGCTCGGCCCGCGCAGCTGCAGCGCTCCCGGCTGCGGGCGCCCCCGCGCGGCCGCGTCCCGCACCTGCACGGAGCGCGGGGAGCCAGCGAGTGCCGGCCGGGCTGCTCCCGTGCAGGAGGGACTCGGACAGCACTTCGGGCTGCGGCCGAATGCTGCACCTGCCTCCGGATCACAGCTCTGTATTCAGCTGCGCCATTTGCCAGGGAATCCCGTTTTTCTGTGAAATCCAGGTCCTGCTAGTTATGATCTAGGAAGTAGCTACTACACTGTACAAAAATGACACGGCTTGGATCAGTTTACTTCTCAAGGTGACACAAGTCAAGTAATGCACCCACATTTAAAAGCAAGTCACAACAACTCAGAGTAACTCAATTTATAATTTTCTCCTAGAAAAGGAGAATTTTTTTTCCTACGTTTTCTGTTTGTTCAGCAGAAAAACTACTTCAGGTAAAGCTATCAGAAATCTGGAGACACAACATTGGCAACAATGACCATCCAATAGCTCTTGCTCTTAGGGTTTAGGGAAAACTATTTCAGTAAAGACACAACATCTGAGAACAGCTACAACTGCTGTCCACACCCAAATCTCAAAGATTACTCTTAAAATTACTTACAAATGACAGCAAGTTACTGCCAGGGAACTGCCTGAAGTCTGCTTAAGCTCTCTGCACAAGCAACAGGTCCACATGACCTGTGATTAATTAATTAACCTCTCCTGTTTTAACCCCTCACCTGCATAACCCCTTCTGCAATTTCTATATTTCTTCATCTTCCTGCTGTCACTGCTTTCTCAGCCAGTTCTACAGGACACAGGAGGCACAGCCCCAGATGAAGAAAACACATCTGCAGTGAATGAACAGGACACTTCACTAACTTGAGGCTCTCAGGTAATAAAAAACCAAACCAGTTTAAGCACAGACACCAACATCCAGCTGGTGTAGCACTGCAACAAGCACAACCCAGATCTGATACTGCAGGACAGCAATGTGGAAACCACAGCCACGTGTCTGCTCCACCTGGAAAACATCCTGTTCACATGCAGCTTCCTAGAACAAGCAGGAGCCTCTAACACACCAACCACTTAGAGACAACACAAACTCAGGTAACGAAAATTTATTCTTTCAGTTAGTCACAGCCAGCTCTTATGCAACCAGGGCAGAAGCTGTCGATGATTCACTAAAAAGAGAGGAGAGAAAAGAGAGAAATATTAATTGCAGAAGCAGTTTTTAAACTAGTTATCAAAAACAATGCTTCAGTTAAAAGTTTTAACTATCAGTTAACTACTACCAGCAGCTAAATCACTATTTAAAAATTTGTATGGCCTAAGATTTCACTCTTCCTTTTACAATAAAAAATCCTAGGGTGACAGCACAAACCCATATATTTAAAAACCAGGCTAGCTGCTCTTGAGTCTCCTTGGGGAAACAAGTCTAATCCTAACATCTGTGGGAATTCTATGGTGGTTACCTCTCCTGGAGAAAAGCTTACAAGCTACTTTCCTTTTTGTCACAGCTACTAAGCTTTGAAAGTGACATGAACTATAAAAGTACCTGAGAAGCAAGACCACCGTTTAAATTGTTATAAAAATTGCCTAGCAGTGACTTCATTTGTTGGGACCATGATTTTTAACCAAGAGTTACAACAGTCATTTAGCCCAGGTGTAAGTTTCATGGATTTTCCCACTGATTATTTATGAAAATACTTGTTCTCTGCTGCCTAGTGTGCGATACACACCTATCACACACCTCACCCTCTGAATAACAGCCCAGCACAGTTTACAAGACCTTGCAGTCCTCAGTGCCAAGAGGAATGCAGGAGAAGACTTACTACTTCCAGTTGGGTGGCAGCACTCTCTTGGTTTTGTAGTAGCGAGCCAGCCTGTGGATCCTGCTCTCGATCAGAATCAGGCGGAACTTGGCGTCTTTGTCCTGAGAAACAAAGTTACATTACAACCCCAACATCACAACTACTTGGGACTTCTCAAGACACAATTCAGATGAGTTTCAGTAAAGCAAATAATCCACAGCTATTGCTGAAAACTTCACATTTCTGTTACCAAAGCTTCAGTAAAGTCAGAGCAGGACCAGAAACACATGGTTTAAACACTGCTTTTAAAATCCTTTCCAAAGACCATTCTCCTTGCTCAAAATACCTCCCCCGCCTCAGGAGTTCACTCAAAGGGGGGCTAACATCACACAAAGAGTCTTTGCTTTGTCAAGCTGTACACTAACTACTGTGTAATTTAAAATCACAGACACTGAGTTATCTAACTGAAGGAGCACTCACCTTTCTGTTCCTCTCAAGATGCTTGCGAACAGCAACTGCTTTCTTGATCAGGTGATAAAGATCCTCTGGGAGGTCTGGGGCCAGTCCCTTTGATTTCAGGATTCTCAGAATCTTGTTGCCAGTAACAAAGCGAACCTGGGCAACACCGTGGGAATCCCTCAGGATCACACCTGAAACAAACACGTACATCTTACACTGAAAAGAAGAAACATACACCAACAATCTTGTCAAACTGACCTTACAGTTACAAGCTAGCCAAAAAAAGATCTTCTCCAAGTTAAAACCTTTCCAGTAGCAATTGAAGAAATGGCAGACAATGAGTGAGCAAAATACAATTTACAGAAACTGAAACACTTTGTGTAGGAACACTTAAAAGACAACTGACTCTCCCATCATGCTAACGTAGGTGAGGTGCTCATCTTTGCCAATACTACTGGAAAGTTTTCAACAGGACTCATTAAGGCAACATATTTAATCATTCTATGGATCCCTCCAGAAAGAATTAATATTGCTTTCAGGACTACAAAAACAGAAAGCATTCATTTACACAGCACCTACTTACACTGCATACACAGCTATGGCCTGTGTCGTGCAAACACTTCAGCTCTGGAAGGGTTCAAACCCCAGAACCAGTCCATGGTGCAGCTGCAGTGCCTGGCTCAGTAATCCCCACAGGGCTCCTGGTATTGGAAAATTTCCTACAAGAAACTGGGCACACCAGGCTTCCCTATAACACCTATTAGTGGCCATTCCTAAGGACAGGCTATAAGATGAAATGGATGCTTCAAGTCTTCCACTTGGAAACAAACCAGAAACAACCCACTGCCTCACCAAATACTCTCCCTGCAAGAACAACACACATAATGTCCCAGTGGCAGGATATTATCCCAGGACTCTCAGTGGCACCCACAGTGAGCACAGGTACACCACAAGAGCTGTGTTCTCTTAGCACCTTATTTACTACAGGTTGAAGGAACAATTAACATATTACAGTCAGAAAAATGTGGGTTTGTCCCCATTCAGGAGTGGTTTATAATCCTTACCAATCTGGGAGGGAGTCAGGCCCTTTTTAGCCAACTTGTAGATCTGTTCCTTTACATCATCAGAAGTAAGTTTCAGCCACTAAAGAAAATTAGAAAAAAAAGCCAACCTGTTTAACAACTGCTTAATACAGAGGCAAGCTACATGAAAACTTCTAATAAATGGTAGAAAGAGATGCTTTGTAATGCCTGAAAAAACAATCAAGAACTGAAATTGCACTTTTAATGATACAGAAGTTTTTAGCATATAATAAACCCATAGTGCTAGTGAAATGTCACGAGGGAAGGCAGAGGTAAAGATGAGTCTCCATTTAAAAAACTCCAGAAAGCCTCCAACCAACTGCTTTATCATCATTTCACTTTTAACTGTCACACCAGAAGCACAAATCCAATGTTAAAGACAAAAAAAATCACTATCCTTGGGAAGGAATTCTTCACCTAGGTCCTTTGATAAATACAAAATTGAGAGCCATTTAACCACCTCTCAGTAAAGAAACTACAGAGAGACGTGAAAAATCACACTTAAAGTACACTAATTAATTAAAATTAAAGGAACCTACCAAGATAGGACTGTGCCTTTTCTATTAATTTTAAGTTAAACAGTACAGATAAAGCCACTGCTTCCATGATTACTAATGAGGAAAGAACACCAACAAGTCACGTTATCCTGACTTGCTATAAGCTACAGAAGCTCTTGATTTTGAATTTTCATTACTATCACAGTATGAAATAGAAAAGCACAGCAAAAAGAAACATGGAAGTGCTCTAAAGATCACCATTTAAGACAGAATCTAAATAAAACTAAGCAAAAAATCCCCACAGAATTTTTAAAAAACTGATATAGCATATGTTCATGCTAATTGTTATTGAACTGTTTAACCATCAGAAGCACCTTTATATTACATTACTTTTAATTGTATTTATTTAATTACAGATTTTGTGTTTATGTTGTCATTTCACTGGTTTTTACTCCATGCTTTCCCACATGCAACACAAGTTGTTCTTTCTGCCAATAAAGAGATGCTCCAAGAAATGATCTTGCAAAGGAGGACAGAGAAAGCCTTTTTAAGTGGAAGTACCCTTGAAAGAACTAAGAGCACACCAGAACTATCTCTTTTAGTCCCCTGACCACCAAATTGGTTTTAAGCATTTCTGAAGGCAATCGATAAATTCCACAACTGCAAACTCGAGTCCGAAAACAATGATTTAGTCTACAGGAATTACCAGCCTACAGACTCGAAGTATCTGAAGAAATACTTAAATAGAAGACGAAAAGAGATTTCTTTGCCAAACAAACCATCTGGCTATGAAAACACACTTGCTTCTTCAGTATACTAAGGATCATCTCAGAACCACGGAATTTTCAGGGCTGAGGGACTTCCGGAGATCATCTAATCCAACCCCTCCCCAACGCAGGGTCACATAGAGCAGATTACACAGGATTGCATCCAGGTGGGTTTTGAATGCCTCCTCAGAAGGAGACCTCACCAGGAAGCCTGCTCCATCACACGCCAAGGAAGCATTTACACAATTTGAAAGGCCACAATTTGAAAGTGATGACGCCAAACTCTACAGATCTCGTTTTCTTTCCCTCCGCGGGCACTGCGAGCTGCGCTGTGGCTCCCGGAGCGCGCACGGGGCAGGGAAGGCTCTGGGGAAGGCTCTATGGAAGGTTCTAGGGAAGGCTCTGGGGAAAGCTCTATGGAAGGTTCTAGGAAAGGCTCTGGGGAAGGCTCTATGGAAGGTTCTAGGAAAAGCTCTGGGGAAGGCTCTATGGAAGGTTCTAGGAAAGGCTCTGGGGAAGGTACTCACCGTGGGCACGCTGCGCCTGTAGGGCAAGGCCGACTGGGACAGGCCCTTTCTGCGGGAGGAAGCACATCACACACTCAGCGCCCGAGCTGAGGGACGCGGCCCCTCGGCCCGAGCCTTCCCCACCCCGCCGCCATGTCCGCACGGCCGCCCGCCTCCCTCGCCATCCGCACACGTGCCGGAGCGCTCCCGCAGCAGCCTTCCCGCCCCCGGCCCGGTTCGCGGTGCTCTCCCAGCCCCCCAGAGCAGCCTCGGGGCGCCCCTCGGGCGCGGCCCCGGCCCGGCCCTGCGGCTCACCCCGGAGCGTGCATGCGACCCATGATGGCGGCAGAGCGGAGCGGGCAGAAGGAGCGGCCCCTCCCGCGCACTTCCGCAGGAAGCGTCCGTCCCGACCCAGCCCCGCCCCCTGCCCACAGCAGCCAATCAGCGGCGCCCCACCCGCGCCCCCTCAGCCGTCCCGCCCAGAGCGCCCCCCGCCGCCCCCGTTCCAACACAGAGCCGGCCACGCGCTGGGTTTTATTCCAGAATAGTGTTTAATGTACGTACAGGAGAGTTACGGAGTCACAGCGAACGCGCCCCACGCGGGGCCATATTGTACATCTTTATTATCGTTTAATGAAAGTATTTGGTTCTCAGAGATACACAGACGGAGGGAGGCGCCCTGCTCTCGCTGCCCCCCCGGGAGCGAGGGAGCGCCCGGCGAGGGGGACACGGCGGGCCCCGGGGCAGCCCCGGCCTTAAGGCGGGTGACGGGGGCTCTACACAACCGTACAGTTGTAAAAATAGAGAAAAGAGCGTTTACCAAAGATCGCACATGCGTCCAGAGACAGGCAGCTGTCGTACAAAGGCAGTAATAAAAAGTTCAGTGCAAAGTTGGAGGTTAGTAGAGGAAGAGGTCCTAGCGCAAGCTGCTGCTCTCGGATTCCAACACAAGGTCTGGAGGGACAATAACACTTCTGGCTGCAGGTCAAACGGTGCATAAAAGATGTTTTTTTTCTTTTCATTAAACAAGATATAAAAAGCTGTTAAAACTACAATTTCAAGCTACTTAGCATACTGGTATATTCCATCCCAATCAAATATTTCCCTCTTTCACATCCATCTTGGTTTTTCTATGTAGCACGGTAAAATTCTTATTGCAACAATCAGTTTTTTTGTAATTGAGAATAGTGCAAAGAGGTGCAAACTTGGTGCTGGTCCTCTACACGTGAGGAGAGGCCAAGGCCAGATCCCATAGACAACATAAAATCCATGACAATAAAAAGCTCCAGCCAGTGACGGTTTTGAAAAGGAAGGGAAAGGCACAAAATGAGTTAAGCTATGAAGAAGATTAAATCAGAAGTCAGGACATGTGCTAACAGTAATACAGTACTATACTTTTTTTTTTGTTTTCAGTCCAGACAACTGTTAAAACTGCAAATAACTTTTAAATGATTTTAGTTTAATTGTATTTTGTGCTGTAAGACACTGTGCTTTAATAGCAAACTGCAAAAAAGGCAGTCCATATTGCTTTCATTTTATTTCACAATGGAACGTTTCACAAAAACAGTAGTCTACTTTCCTGTGTTTAAGTGACTTGTGATTCTAATGATGGAATGGAGTAAGTCTCAAAAGCATCAAGTGAGCAGGAAATATATCTAGTTAGTTATATAGTTTATTATTTACAGGCTATATACTAAATGAAAAATATGCAGAGGATGCCTACTACAACTGGGATTTGTTAGCGCCCATTAGTATTGGCCCAGTTTCTAACATTCAAGGTATCATTAGCTTTTTAATTGCAATAATTCCTATGAAATTGGACCATGAATCATTTAGGCACCAGGAGATTCAAGTTTACTTCTCTCTTCTGTACTGAAGGGAGATTGGTCAGTAGCAGGGGAAGGAAAATTGGATTATAAAATAGGTTTTTAGTGTTGGGTAGATAGAAGGCTTTCCCCGTATTGTGTCCTCATTCATAGTTGCATATTTCACTTTAAAAGTTTGTTTCACAATTTTGTACTAAAGAAGTGTGCAACTTTAGAGCTTTCTTTACACAGAACATGAACATCCTAAATCCCAAATTAGGTGAACAAAAAGGTGACACCTGTAGTGCAGAAAGGCCTAATTAAGTAAGCAGTGGTATTAATGGGAGATAGTGAAAATTGCACTCCACTGTCACAATATATTCAAATCTAATATTCCTTGAAATGAAGTAGTTTAGTTGGAGTAGTTCTTACTGGGAGTGAGAAACTGTATTGCTGTGAACTGCTAAAGGAAAAAAAAAACAGCCAAGTTCCTCTCTCAAAGCTGTTAATAGGAACTAATTTCTGGCCTGCAATTCAGCCAGCAATGGTGCTTTTCAATTAGAGGCCACCCTTTCCCTGGAAGCACAGATGCAAATGCCACTTTGGATTAGTGTTTGAATCTGTTCCACACTTAATCACTGCAGTATTGAAAAGTTCTAGAAATTATAACAAAAACCCCCACTGAGAAGCTGGGTACATTTCCTACAGTACCACATTCAGCCAGTCTTCATTCAATTTTTGGAGACCATGGATAGAAGATGGAGTAGGAAAAAAAACTTATTTAAGTTGAATACATTGTGAAGATTAGTATAAGTGATGCTATTTGTAAATAACATCCTGGGAAAAGGCTTCCAGTAGGACCTGCAAGGTATCAAATATGAGAATGTTCCCCCTGTATAAGGAGCTCAAAGTTAATATGTATACATATTTAAATACCAGAAATGAGGTAAAAGAGAAGCATTTGAATTATAAGGCACCATTATTTACAACTTCCACTATTGGCACTCACTCCAATAAGTCTCAGAGAAGCATGAATTAAATGTTTTTAAGGAATTTTCCCAGCCCTTCAACCTTCATTTCTACAGGTGTGTGTGCAGACACCAAAAGTTTACCTGTCGCTGTTTCTGTGATGTCTCATTAGTAGTGGGAATGTAATCCTAAAATATGCAACTTCTTTGATGTTCTCCAGCATCGTGTCGTGGATGCCACAACAGCGGCAACAATTCAAAAGCAAAAATGCACTGCATCCTCAGGCCTAATGACTGAGTTATGGTTCAACCAACCAGCATGGTCAAACTGCTCATCTCACCTTCACTGATGGTTTAAAAACCCCTTCCTTTACCCACAACTCTTAAATACTTCCAAACGATGCTTTGCTAACATCACATGGGTACAAAGCAGTTTTTTTGCAATCCTCCAAATGAGGCTACCTGAACATTGGTCCAATATATCTGTTGAAATGGAGAGTCTCTTGCTTTCAGATGTACAGGTTATCTTCAAGTAGGAAGATGCACAAAGCACAAGTGAATACAACTGTTCTGGGGTGACTGAGTTCACAGGTAGGGCACAGCAGTCAGTCGATACCAGTTCACAGTCTCCTTGCTCAGGTTGAAGTCCTTCAGTGGCAGTGTAATTCCACCCAGGAAGAAGTTCTCACGTAACGATTCTGCACTCAGCACACTTAACTGCAGCTCCCTCTGTTTCAGAGTCTCCATGCTGTATCCGCTGTACACAAGCTGGGAGGTGAGAATGCAGGAATTGTCTGGTTAGCCAAAAGAAATTACCCAGGCTGCCCTTTCTTCTGCCTGCCCAGCCACTGATGATGTCTGAACTACACACTGTGACCATTCAGCACATCCCTCTCTCACATAATGGGCTGAAGGACATCCCTGTCTTATTCTGTACTCCCCATGTTAAGTGTTTAAAACGACTGATGTACTATTTACACACCAAGACTTCTGAATTCATTTTTGTCCACATCATGAGTCAGTGAATCCAGGGCAGGGGGAGTTTTAGTTTAAGATTCCTTACCTTCTCCACATCACTCCTCAGAGTCAGTCTGAGAAATTTCTGCTTCCTTGTAATTGCACACTGACCACTAAGATGCTTTATAAGATCTTCATAAGATCTTATGCTATAAGATGCTTTATATTTAAACAGGGCACAAAGTTTTTGGAAACAGTTCCTTTTCCATTTATACATATTCACTTTCTTTTTAGACTATTTTTAGTCTAAAGCAGTAATATTTTAATTACTGTTTAGAATAAGAGATTATAGTAAGCTACAGGAAGTTGTCACATAAAATTTGAACTTGCCATTTCATTGAAAGTTGGGTTTCTCGTCTTCCGGGAGATTTTGGTTTTGCGTTTGGATGTTTTGTGCGTGTCTGGAAGTAAATAGGTTTTCACATAGGGATTTGGATCTGCACCATCTTCAGTAACCTACAGCCAAAGAAACAAGACAAGTTAGAAAACTAATTAGGACTTAACTGCATATTTATTTTCAAGTGTGCAGACTTTGCAATCAAGCTAATCAAAAGCAGCAGTTAATTAAGCAGGCAGTTGGAAAATTTAGAAGAAAAGAGAGAGTTTCACCATTCCTGCATCCATCTAAGTCAGGATGGTAATTGAGAAAATGGAAAGTTTTTGGCAGAGAGTGCAGTATCTCCACTTACCAGGTCTTTGATGTGCATCACCATGACAAATAGAGTGCTATTTCTATAGGATATGGATAGCTTCACTTCTCCTCCCACTTTGCCTGAGGTAGGACTTGATGGACTTGTATCTGAAATAACAATTATTTCTTCTGTGATACTGGTACATTTTCATCACTACTACACTGACTTATCACATATGGGAAAAAATACAAGTCTTAGACCAAGTTCAGTTCTTGATTTTATTTCTAGCTCTCTAACAGGTGAAAGGCTACAGGTTTTAAAGGGTTTTGCATTCTCTTGCAAGAACCAGCCTGGAGGTTTGGAGTGAAAATCTGAATAATTCAGGCAAGCCATAAACAAGCCCAAGTGATAACACACATTATTGCAACTTTTGGTATGTACGTCCTTGAAATTGTATGTAGGCACATTTGGAAAGATAGTGATGCAGTTTTCAGTGAGAGAAAACTCCAGGTAAGTAAAAAACATTCCAAAGATTCACACTGTAAATGTGTGAAACTATATAATTCAATTTATAAACATCCCTTACCTGCAGGTTTGGCTATTCCATCTATTCCTTCCACTTTGTCATCACGAAGTAATGGATGGAAAAAAGTATAAACAAGATCACACTAAATTTGGAAGAAATGTTACATGTTAGTTTAAGTGTTAAAAAGCACCAAAACTTGAAAATTTGCATTTGATTTAAATTACATATACTCACTTCTGCCACCTCTGGAGAACTGTTCATCAGGCTCTGTATGTAGCTGTTGAGCTCCACTTTTCTTTTGGCTGCTACATCTTTGATATGTGTTCTTCCCAGAACCATCTTATTAGGAAAGCTACATGAGAAGAACAACACAGAGTTTTCAGTTACTTTATCAGAAATAAGTACAGCTGGGTTCCATTGTCATTTCCATCCTCAAGTGATGACATCTGGGGGTCTTTTGCCAATCCAGAGTGGAAACACAGCATGGGTTATGACACTCCAGAAAGGCAAGGAAATATTGATAGGTAATTATTATATGTGATATGACAGAGACCACAACACTGAGATGCTCCTCTGGATCTCCTCCTTAAGTCTGAGAGACAACTGCTTTCTCCCTTAATTGCCAACTTTGAGGTCTAGTTTGCCCCTCAGCAGTTTTGTCTCCATTTCAAGCTATTTCTTGCTCCACCCAGCTGGGAGCAGTTTTGTTGCTTTGGTAATAGTGATGAGTGAGTTAGGAACATACCCTGGTAACTTCCAAAGAGGAAAGAGAATGCCAAGTTTGTTGTGGAGCTCCTGGAACTCATCAAATGTTCGGAAGACAAATGTTGGCTCAACTTGCCCTTCTCTCAAAACTCTCACTACATAGATCTGCCCAAAACACAAAAATAAAAGTATTTGATATAAAAATATTATAAAATTACTTAACCATATAATTTTCTTCACTCTTCAATCAACTCTTTCTCCTATAGCAATCCTTCTCCTGAATACATATCCCATTATTATATCCCTTATTCCAACACTGGCATTTCATAGTAGAATTATAAGTAGCCCATCATGCAAAGTAACATCACATGGTCTTCCCACAAGGTAGATCCACAGCTGACAGATGAAGGGTGATGATGAAGGTAGGTAAGGCTGAACTGTGCACACTCTGCCTTTGAAGCCTCATTGGAAGTCCATGCCAGGTATGCAAAATGTTAACACTGGTGCAGGATTACATTAAGACATGTATCTGTGGGGCCAGAACCACCACAGAAGTTTTCAGGTGCATTTTTTTCAATTTAATTCCCTCCTAATTCTAAAGGATTCCACTTTTAAAGTGATAATTTGGCAGGAGGATGCAAGTGCACTGCATTATACAAAAATAATTTTTCAAAGTATTGTGAGTACAGTCACAGGGCACATTCACATAATTTAAGCGAAATTAAGTTTGAGAGCTGCACAGAAAATTCAGTTCAGCATCCTCATTTTATGGGCAGAGGAGTTACACTTTTAACATATAATTTAACTTTTAAAATCTGGACAGAATCTAGACCATCCTAACAGTTTCCTGGAAGAGGCGAGGCTGTTTTGGCTTAGACCAGGATACTCAAATTCATTTATTATACAGTGATTCAGAACAAAGCTCTTCACTTCCAGCATTAGTCAGATTTGTTCTGCTTTCCCTTGCTGGTGTCTTACCAGATTAAGATATTTACAGCAAACACAGCTTGGAAAGAGACGTACATTTACATCTATCAATATAGCTCATGTTATAAAAAAGTTCTGGACAATGTAACTTGAGCTGATTACTCCAGCCCAGCAAATACCAGTAGAGAAATAAAACTACTAAAAAAATTTGAAGAAAGTTGCACATCTGCATAGGAATACAAACATTAAGTCTCAAAGTGTAACCCAGGTCTATTAAAATCTGAGGGCAAATCGCAATGGTTGGTTTATCTAGTAAGACTGAGAGTGTAAGTGCATTAGTAGAGGAAACAATGCTCTAACTTAGGAGGAACAAACCAAACTTTAATGGAAGGTCAGACCAAAACCAGAGTGTCTGATTTTACAACTCCTACTCAGGAAGGAGCCATTTTACAGAAGGCAGCTACAAAAAGCCCGTCAACATGACTCAACTTTCTGTATTTTAAAATAATCTCCACCAACACTACTTCTGCCCTTTCTACTTCCTTCTAGATGCTTTTCAAGAGGTGTTTTCATTTTGCAAGATATTATGGGATGCTAGAAATGCCAGTCTGTACTCTAGCAGTGCTGCTGCTGCTGGCCAGCAGCTCAGCACCCACACAGCTGCTTGCTCACTCCCTCCCCCTCACCAGTGGGACAGTGGGGAGAGCAAGAGCGAGAAGATCTGTGGGCTGAGATAAAGATGCTTCTGAGGAGGGAAGGTGATGCAAGACAATCGCCACAGCCCACAGGCAGATCCATGCTCAGCCAGTTCCCAAAAAGCCACCTTGGAAGACAACCCTCTCCCATCTCCTGCTTTCTTCCTCTACACCTGCCTTTTATTGCTGACAGTGACATTATAGGCTGTGGAATATCCCTCTGGCTGGTTTTGGTCAGCTGTCCCTGTCCCTTCCCTGTGTCTTGTTGGAAGAAAACACCCCATTATCCTCCCTGAATGGAAACAGCTCCCAGGTACTCACATAGTGTTTATCTGGGTTGTATCTCTTCTGATAGGTGAACACAGACACTTGTTTGATTCGGCCATCTTGTTTGAGAGAATAGGTTTTAGCAGAAAATGACAGGATGGGCTCATCATTAGAAGGCAGACCTGAGAAACGCAGCTGAGCCAAGTTGTGAATGAAGAAATTGAACTTTGTGGCAACACTCCCCAGACTGGATTCGATCAGCCTAGAAAAAGGAAACATCAAAACACACAAAAGTGGTTCTGTCAATGCATCAGACTCAAGGTGAAGAAAAATAAACCCTCTTTCTTACTGACAAAGAAAAGGTTTTTAAGAGTGATCATTGGGCTATATAAATAGTATCATATCAACATTTAATAGAAGACTCAGTATCCAAATTTGGAATAGGTTTTTAGTGGAGATGTGAAGGCTTTCCAGACATGCATCCAACTCTGGAGCCCTGGCAAGACATGGACCTGTTGCAGCAGGTCCAGAGAAGGCCCACAGAAATTATCAGCAGGATGAACACCTCTCCTGTGAGAATAGTCTGAGAGAATGGGGATTGCTCAGACTAGAGAAGGCTCTGGGGAGTTCTTATTGTGGCCTTTCATGGGGAAGCCATTCCTACTTAAAGGGAACTTATAGAAAGGATGGGGACAAACTTTTTAGCAGCACCTGCTGTAAGAGGACAAGGGATAAAGTGTATGAGGATAGATACAGATTAGATATAAGAAAGAAAACTCTTTTTACAGTAAGAGTGGTGGAACACCAGAACAGGTTGCCCAGAGATGTTGTAGATGCCAGGACACATTTCTGAGGACGTTCACCTAGTTGGGGATGCCCCTGCTCATTGCAGGAGGATTGGTCTTAGATGGCCTTTAAAGGTCCCTTCCTGCCTAAACTTTTCTCTGATTTTAAGTTGCATGCACACCACTGCAGTTTCCCCGGTGTATCTGAAGTACAGTAGCACTTTTATAGCACATTGCAACATCTCAGTTACACTGTATGCACTCCTCCACTTAGCATAGGATCATCCCTCCCTCCCCATTGTGCAAAAGCACTTCTCCAAGAGAGAACTTCTTTACCATGCTTTCCATCATATACTCAGCTATTAAATAATTTAGGGTGTATTCAAAATGTAGCTGTTAAACAGCCAGACAGAATTATTTACTCTCAGCACTTTAAACCAATTTTTCACACCAGGTCACCCCCTGAATCTGCAAGGTACTTTAGCACAAGCATTACTCTTACACAGAACTGATCTTACCTATGTAGTTAACTGATCTTTTATGATTGTACATTGTAACTATTCAACTTGTACAGATATGTTTGTGACCATCCCTAGGAGGCTTTTTCCTATCAGAAATCTTCCATTTAGAGGATGATACTGTGAGATATTTTAGTTTTCCCTTTTCCAGTACCTTGTAAAGAAAATGGTGGCTTCTGCATCTGTTGTTTGGGGCTGGAGAGCATCCTGGACATACTTCAAGTCCTGAACCCCACTTAGTTCTGGTAACCCAGAAGAAAGCATCTACAAGAAATTGAAATTTAGTTTTAATGTAATAAACCAAATATGATTTTATACTGAAATGATTAAGACTTAGACCCTCAAATTCGTTTGTAGCTGCACTAATCTGTTTAATACTAATGGCAATAGACACCAATTACTTATAATCAGCAGTTATTCACTATTTCTGCTGAATTAAAAGCAGTTAAAAACTCTTTGCAGTGCAATTTGTGGTAGTATATTAGTTTTAATTTTTCAAGAAAGAGGTAGGCAGTAAAAAAGCTTAAAAGATTCCAAATGAAGCTTTCCCAAAAAGTAGATCAGATATTTCTGGCTTTTTTAAAAAAACCCGCATTATGAATTTCTGCAGCATAAAAAGCATAGTTTTTAATACAACCCAGCATGACAGACCTATCAATTCAATTGAATGTGAAAAATGATTACCAATGAAAGTAGGTTAAGGAAGAGGCTGGCATGTTTCCTTATCAAGTTGTAAGCTTGGCAACAGAGATCCACGAACAGCTGAAAGCGAATGGTGGGTTTTTCTCCACCATTAATGACATAAGCCATATCTGATGTCAGCACAAAAGGAGCTCGATCCCTGTTCAAGAAGCACAGAAATTAATGAGTTCATCTTAAGGTCTCTTTGTTGTTATGTGCTTCCTGCTGCCCTCCATCCCCACCCAGAGGTCACAATATTAAATATTCCATTAATGCCATTTCATGGGTTTGGATTGGGTTCCTCTCCCAAGTGCTGGCCCAGGTTACACAGCACATTCACATGGTACTGGACCTACAGCAGACCTCTCAGAGAACACTTAGAAAGAAAATCACTTCATTCTCCACATTGCTTAGGTACAGAAAATACCTTTTAAAGCTCCCAAACATTTGTGCATGTCCCAGAAACTTCCCAAAGTCGATGTGGAACATATGCCCGGTGTTCCGGAGCATTATGTTATCGTTGTGGCGGTCACAGATTCCCAGGACGTAAGTGGCTACACAGCATCCTGCACAAGAGTAGATGAAGTTCTCTGAAGCCTGGGAAGAGAGAAAAGAAGTGAATTGAGATCAAATATCAGTGGAAAAACATAATTCATGTATTCAACAGTCCACCTTGATGAGTGCAAAATCCAAACCAGGCAATAAAAATTTCCTTTTTTTCCCCCCAAATACCGTTCTTCAAACAGTTAAGCTTTGCCAAAATCTCTTGATATCCCACTTTCCAGCAAAAATGGTTATTTTATTTTTAACATAAATGAAAGAGAAAATAGTAGTTGAAGACAAAAGAGGAGTTAGCAAAGAAAAGGGTACAAGACTTGTATTTCAAATGTATTGTAATGGGATTACAGCCCAAAAAAAGATTTTAATTTTTGAATCTCATGTGTACAAGAAGAGGCCACTGCTCCTAAACTTCAATTAAGAGCAGCCACTAGTCCCCTGTCTTGAATTTAAAGCACATTTTTTCTATATCAAATAAAAACTCTTGATGAGAATCCTGAGAATCCATCTGGCTCCTTCTTAGAGGGGAGGGATTTTAATTTACTCTTTTCCAACTATAGAAAAAAATTAAGTTTCTTAAAGACACAAACCGAACATTTCAATGGAAGACCTGGAATATGAATTTCATTCTTTCATCAGATTGTACTTAGCCCTTTTAAATGATCTTCAAAACCAAAAAACCAGTGCTGAAAAGTTACCTTTTCATACTCCTCCTCTGTAGGATTATACTTCCGCAACCATTCAGCCAGAGGCTTGTCCTTAAAAGAACCTGTCACTCCATATTCCACTTGAATTTTCCTAAGTGTATCTGAAGCAGGAACAAGCTCTACCATGCCTTGACACAGAATAAAATAAAGTGTATTTAGGCATCTCCTTAAGTGATGCTGCATTGTTATTAGTCATTCCTAACAATGAAGAATCTTACAGTTATAGATCAAACTCCTTGAAAACCTGGTCATGTGTAAAAATAATTCTGTTAGTCCCCCAAGCATTTCCACAGGCTATGTTACAAAGTAAACCATGAAACATGTAGCAATCCAACTTAGATTGCTTCAGTACAACTAGTTACAGTTGCTAGAATGCACACTTAAGTTATACTTTGAATAATTAGTTTCTACCACACAAACTTTTACTCTAAATTGGGCAAAATACTTTGATGCTGGCAATTCCCACACACTGATAGTGAATTAATCTAGTAACTTTATCTGCTGTCAAGTCTTGAAACAGACCAGACAGTGGGCTTCATATGTGGCCTTATTTTGGAGAAATAATTTACTAAAAATATTTGTACAGCTAAATCACAAAAGGAAAACATTTAGTTGATTAACAGAATTTTACTTCTATTTTGGCAAGAGCTACTAAAGGTATGTCTGTAATTTAGATCCATTTGACTCTTCCCCGTCAATATTTCGAGTACTTTAATGACACTAATATTAGCAACAAGAAAAAAAAAAGCTACATAAATCAAGTCATCATTCAGAGTAGGAGGAAAAGCCATCTGTTTCTCTAAAAAGCAAGTCTTACATAAATAGAACCTTTTGCTTAGTTTTGCCAACTTAAATTTCCATCTTTTCTATGTATTTAAGAGTTTTGGTCATGCTGTTCATCTGACTAAAGAAATATTTAATTTATTGTTTATCCTCTTAAATATCTTTGGTTTCTATTGGTTAGCTCTAGAGAATTAGCTCAAACTAGCAAAAAGCATGTTCAAGGTGCAGGGCACAGTATTTGCACTCAGAGTTCTGTGACCTACTTTCAAACCCCAGAGACAACTTCATCTTGCCAAGGAACTTTCACCAGAATATGACACAAATGCTGGGGGACAGTGTGTGTGCATGTCAAGGGCTAGTTCAAATTTTTCTTCTTTTTGCATGTTTCAGAACCAGAATGATACTCCCTGACACAACTGCAGCAGATTCCAAACACTTCAGCATTTTGGTTTGCACTGGAATACTTTCACCATAATTAAACTTTCAGAATAAGGATTGCTGTAGCAACATTATTTTCTTGTGTTGCAGTAAGAGCATGAATAGCAACCTTGATTTTTATCACTGTATTTGTTTGTCCCACTGTTCATTGACAACAGAACCCTCAAGAAAACACATCTGGATGCCACTCAGCCATCAGGAAATTCAGAACAATCTAACTTATTATTCTCTCAAGTACTGAAGTTCCTTGCAGTGGAACTGTTACTTGGCACCTTCTTTTCAGAGGTTTTTCATTATCAGAATGACAAGAAATTGAAGGGGGGAAGCAAAGATTAAAAGCAGCATCTGGTTTAGCACCTCGGTCTTTTCCAGTTGAGAGACACTTGAAGATAACCATCCTTAGATCCAGTCCCTCCTGCAGCCAGATCTTATCCATGATCTTAATCATTTGTAAAGCCAACATATCTTGTCTCAGATCTTCTCCAACCTTAAATGGAAAAATAAAAAGTTAACCAGTGACACAGTAAATTTGAAAGCGAAACAGGCTACAATTAAACTTTCACATGTGGTAGATTTTTATGTTTTATGGACTGTTCACTTGTTGCTTTCTAGATACACAGGAGCAAACTCATGGAATAACTAAGCTTATTGGTCTATGCTAAAATTAATTGATACCAACGAAATAGTGATTATCATTCAACTTCTTTATTTTCTCCAATACACATGCAAGGCCTACCTTAAACATCACATTAATTTCTTCTCCCAGCGGGTCAGCATTAATCAGTGCAACTTTGAGTGGTACTGCATTGGAGCTGAAGAAAGAACAAGCCTGCAAGTAGATTTAATGTCAATGGTCAGAAAGGACTATTCCTGCTAGCCCAGAAAACAAGACATTCTGACAACAAGCAGGTTTGACACACAATGTGTCTATTCAGACTTTTAACATTTCCATTGTGGTGAATACGTGCTTCCCTTGAATAACGAGCCCTTGGGCTGTTATTTGTTGAATTCTTGTACAAAAGCCAACAGTGCTGCACAGTGATGTTTCAAACATTCTGAAGGGAAGAGTGAATAAAACATGAATAAATATTTTATCAGCAGCTTTTTCTTGAAACCTAGGAGATGTATTAAAAATGTGTATTTGTGTGTTTCACAGTATCTTCTCATTTATCTGCTTTCAATTCCCTGCTCATGATTTAATAGTTACAGTAGAGAAGGAAAGTGAGATGAGCTGTCTCTCAAACACAGGATTAGTTCAAGCATTAACAAACCTTTAGGTTTTCAGTCATGCATGATGATATAATCAAGACTGTGGTTGAGCAGATATTGTCAAACCTTGCAGTGTTCTGGAAAAATAATTTACCTGCTTCTCCTACATTATTACTTGCTGGACCTTTACAATAAAATAAAGCTACTGCCTCCCTCTCCAGCATATCTGGATATAATCAGTATCAGGCAGTTCCACATGTTTCACAGTATTTACTCACTGCTTGAACTTTATATCCTTGGTCAATTTCCTCTTTTGATTACTAATGCACACAGGACTTTTTCATGCACTTTCAGAATTGCTGGTCTCAGGAGACAGGGCCTGAAGATGTAGTAAGTTATTACAGCTATCTGTCTATATTTTTTAACACAAGTGCCCTTGTTGGTTTTACACTGTATTTGTACACATTTTATCTTTGCTCACTGAATTTTGCTGCCTTATTCAATCAGCATTTTTGATTAAACCCCATCTCCACAGCATAAAAGAGCTTTCAAGCACTTGAAGTGGTCTTTTTCATTTGTAAAAGCTTTACCTAAACGTAATTCTTACAAAAGAGTTTTGAAACCCTGAATGTGCAGTACCTTAATATTTAACTCTTTTGCCACAAGACTGGGATTGAGAGGCAAACGGCATTTGTTCTTCAAGAAAAACAACTGCACACGCTCCATGCCACTTTGCAAGGCAGCCTGCAGACAGAAAGAAAATTCAGCTGACATTTTTCTCATTGAATCATCTACAGAAAACTTCTGCACAAAGTTACCCTGAAGGCACTATTTTAACTCCATAATGTCAAAGGAATGCCACAAACTACAGCTCCTGGTTTAGCTATGACAAATACCTAAGCCTAGCAATGTAACATTCATCACACATGTTTGTGGGGCTTTTTTTGACTGAACCAGATGACAGCATCCCACTCCATCAAACTCTTAAGTTCTATCACCAGCACAAAAACAGATATCCCATTCCTTTGCATGATGAGATCATTCTTCAGCAATAAGAGATTTAAATTCATTTCCAGTTGATCATTCACAGAAACTCTCCTATACTTTCTTGCCCTATCACCTCACCATATGTTTCAGGTAACAAACTTGACAAAAGCATCAACTTCATTAAACTTTGCAGAGCAACAGGTTCATAACATTTCCTATACATTTACATAACATTTTGAATTTAGACTAAAAAGACAATTAAGTGGATTAGTTTTGAATTAAAAATATATACACACCTGTCGAGCAGATCCACTCATTTGCTTTACTCTTTCTGCTACCATTCCAAAGAGCTGCACTAGCCTGGTCTGCTTCTCCAGCTCTTCCCTCAGCCTTTTTCCACAGACTGAAAGAAAAGCTCCCAGAATCTGCTCATACCTTACACCAAACTTTGTATCATACAGTGTATCCTTAAGAAGCCTGAAATAAAAGATATAAGTTAAATTTTCCT
The DNA here is from genome assembly GCF_051311805.1 of Agelaius phoeniceus. NCBI lineage: Eukaryota > Metazoa > Chordata > Aves > Passeriformes > Icteridae > Agelaius > Agelaius phoeniceus. The sequence continues at coordinate 14,834,879 of NC_135270.1, forward strand.
ATGGATAATACAGCAAACAATGTAATGTTAAGACATTAAAATAGTTTAGTGAATCAGTACCATATATGTCTGAAGTTACTGATATACAGGATAGAAAAAACCAGAAGTTTGTGCTTTGTAGAGGCATTATCTTTCATTAAAAAAAAACAACAGCACAACCAGGATCTACATTCTGTATAATCACCATTCATAAGAACCATTGTTATGTTACTGAATGATGATGTTAGGAAGGATTTTTTATCTGCAATATTAATCTTGTTGCACACACATGACATGATCAATGAACAGAGAACCCCTTACCAGTACAGGTAGTGCGCAACCCGAATGCTTCCCAGCGCCCGAGCCAAAAGAAATTTCACAAGAGCACTGTCAAGGTAGGTCTCATACTTCAATGCCTAAATACAATGGAAATGACATAAATCAGGTCTGCCTTTAATTCTTGATGAAGATATATTTTGTGACTAATGCACAGATAGTTACCTCAAATACTTTGGACAGTCACAAAGAGATTATTTATTCAAATTGTTTCCCCTACTGTGCATTACAGTTAGAGGCACACAACTTCTGCTGCTAGGCAGAAGCAACTCCTTTGTGTATTCAAGAGCCAGAAAAATTTGAACTTCTATGTAGGCAGCAAGTCTTACCTGCACAAACTGAGGGAGGAAATCTGTTAACTCATCATCACTCAATGTCTCTATCCAGTTCACAGCTGTATTTCGTACTTCCTGATCAGCAAACCTAAAAAGTCACCACAAATCCACATCAAATTTTCTCTGTTCAATAAGGGGCCTACAAGGTCTTTCATCACCTAAGATGCAACTGCATGTGCATGTTTAGGACAAACACACTCAAAACCTCTCAAAACTCTGGCTGTATAAACTCCTGTCCTGTTGCATGTTAAACTTCAGAACCCTAACCACAGTTGCTGTGCTTTCACTATGTGACTTGGTTAAGCCTACATCAATAAAGTAAGTATGGGTTCTTTAAAATTTTAATATCATTTAACTTTTTCTGCAAGAAATTCAGCAGTATTTTCCCACAGAACACCATTCCAGGATCTTCTACCAAAGAAGAGTCATTTAATGCTGAACAAAACACAAGAGAGTTTATTTACAGTTTTCTTACTTTGAATCAAGTAGTTCCAGTGCAGCTAAGGGTGATAAAGGAGGCCACCTCTGAAGTAATGAATATATTTCTGGAAGACTTGCCCAGTCCCAGTGAGGGGCACTAACCAGTATTTTTGGTAGGCTATTAGGATGGCTATGACAATAATGTCTCTTCTCCCACAAAAATTCTTTATCTTCTTTCGACAGCCTGCAGACAAGAGCATTTCAGTTTATAATGCACATGACAAACCATCACCTGAATAACCCCAATGCCACTGATTGTTGTATTCAGGCAGATAATTTAACACACCGAATGGAATTACATTGAAATTACTCTTTCCTCTACAAAAGTCAAAACAAGAAGCCAAATAAAGCCTCAAACATTAAGAAAACATTTGTTTAATTTATAATTTGGGCAGGACAAAGTTAAGTCTTAGTATAATCTGAAATAAACCAAAAGCATTAATTTTTTTTTGGTGCAGATGAGTAGGAAAGGCTGCCAGAAAAGCTCCCATGGCACATGAACAGCCACTGCTGGAACTCCCTGGAACTGAGAAAGTGCCAAGTAGGAACAGGTGACTATAACAGGCAGGCAAAGGGGCAGCAGTCTTGTAGCAAGAAACTAACAGCAGCAGCCAAGGAAAACAGAAGGAAATTCATTAAGTCAACTCCATGATTTCACATGTTTAATTCAATCTCTCGTTTAAGTCTCTACAGGTCTTCAAAATATATTAAAAAAATTAACAGAAACTCAAGAATACATAAGCATTCCATGCACAAATTGTCATGTGCAAAAAGAGCCCAGCTCTTTTTGAAGAAGAGATGGACATACCCAATGGTGCTATCCTTGGAGAGAATGGCAAGGAGACGTTCTCTCAATGGTTTTTCTAGTGTTTCTACAGAATGATGTACAGTAGTCTTTGCAGCTTGAGGAATTTTATATTCAATATCAAAAGTATGGGATGGGAAGTCAATCTGAAAAAAAAAAAAAAGGAAAAAGAAAAAAAGATGATGCAAGTCCTTAAGTATAGAAAGCTCACCCTTCCAGCAATCTCAGATGTTGAGTATCTGAACTCTTTAGTTCTACAAGTGCAACAGTCCCCAGATACTGTTTGCTGAATATTTTTTTCCATCTCAATTCTTCTACATGACTACAGCTCCTAAAAGTACAGCTGTGTTATTGCACAATGCAGTGGCTACAGCTCTCCTCAGAAGAGAAGTGAGAATGCTTAGAGCAGAGATAATCAGAGCTGTTCAAACCCACACCAGTGGTTTCCACCCAGCCACCCACTCAGGCCATGTTTTGGGACTGCTGAGCCATGCCTAGTAAGGCATCTTCTCTTTGGAGGGAAAATTGAACTCTGAATTGAGAAAGAGAGGTGCTTATTTTCTGTAAAGGAGCTGTAATTGCTACTGCTGGTGTCCAGACCACTCCCATCTCAGCACCCATTTCTATGGACTGCTTTCAAAAACATTCTCTCCCAGTACTGGCAGCATGTCATGCCAAAGCACTTCTGAATTCTCTTACTTCCAGACAGTTATTCAATAACAGATTTGCAGAGACTTCCAGAGCTTCCCATTCTTTGCCCTTACAGTTTAGTAATCACTATTCTATACTGACTTTCAAATATTACTTAGCAGTACTTTCCCTCTCCTCAAAACATTCACCTAATATGACTTACAACAAATCACAGCATTCAAACAAAGCACAGAGTAAATCAGAATTATGTATAACCTGCAATACTACTCTTTCCATATTTCCTTTCTTACTGGTCATCCCTGACACATGATGTGGATGTGATGTGGTCCACAGTTGCAACAGCTTTGTCCCACTTGTTAACAACCTGAGAAAAGAACATGTACAGGTTATTAGCATCACAGTCTGTTTACTTCACCAAAATATTATTGTCAAATTAATTTACTGATTTACTGATTTTCACTGGCTGCCATCTGTACTTTAAGTGCTTTAAAGAGATGCACACAACTTTTAGGTGGAAAAGGCAAAAGAAAGAGTTCAGTGTTAATTTAGTTGACACAGATAAATTAGGTGCTCCCTGTTCTTTAATTCAGAAAAGGAATACTTTTGCTTCTGAGAAAAAAACTGAACACACACACACACACACACACACTCTTCTTAACTTCTAGAAAAAAGGCCCAGGCATATGAATCTTACAGGCATCACCATTTGCTGGACTTCTCACATTACCAGATTCTGCAAGGGCATATCAAATGACATTTGCAATTGCCAGTGTATTCCCAACATTAATACCATTTCCAGCTGTAGTAGGGCACAACTGAAGACACTTCATAAATCAATTAAGTGTTGAATGTTAGGTACAGAAAACTTCCATCAGTCTTTTAAAACCAAAATGTTGCTCAGAAGACTGCTTGAAGGCCAAGCCTTAAGTATATTTTCAAAGATGTTTTAGGGTTTATATGTATTTCAAATAAAGAACAGGTTTTTATGTGTAAATATTGATTAACTAGGAGCTTGTCATGCCAATAAAGATTACCAAATTGTGCCACTAAAGCACAACTGAACAGCTTATTCTTTTTCATAATTCTCCAATTAAATGCAGTTGCCACAGCCTTCTGTCTCATCCACAAGCAATGATGACTTCAGCCACTCCACATGCACTTCAGCAGAAGGAATTTTAACTTGGCCATGGATTCTTCCAAAACTCATAAATGACCAGTTTTGTTCTTCCCTTATTTCAGTTAGTTTCAAGTTGTAGCTCCTGCCTGCCATTGATGCTATTTTCAACTGTAACTGGAATATCTGGCTACCAGTTTTAATTACTTTGGTCTGGATTTAATTGATGTGGACTGCAAGTGGATTAGATCACTAAGCATCTCTACAGCTCCTACATACAGGCCACTCAGCAAGCTCTGGCACAACACACACCATTGTAGTGCTCTGCATAAACAGAAAATACAGTTTTCTCCTCAGACTAACTCCTATGAGAACACCATGAAGACAAGATAAATTTGCAATTCAAATAAAAAGTTGTGCTTTCAAATACTGTGAAATGTGGTATTTAGATAGGAGACTGAAATGCAGCATTTAAACAGAAGGTTGAAAGAGGAAAGTTTGTAAACAGAAATCCAAGCTTTAGTGGAGACTGAAAGCAGCTGCAGGCCATCTCTGCAATGCAGGAAATCCTAAACTCTGTGACACCCTCAAGCTGCTGGAATCATCACCAGACAAAAGAGAAAGCAGAGCAAGTCAAGTCAAACCCAGAACCAGAGGATGCAAAGCACACGGAACAGCCACAAGCAACACACAGCAGTAACTGCCCAGGAAAGATCTGGCTGCCTTTCTGCAGCCTTGCTTGACCATTTAAACTCCCAGTAGGACCTAGAAGTCAGCAGCACACATAAATAGGAAACCTTAAGCATGAATGCAGAAGCAGTTTCACAGTGGTGTGATCACTTCTGCACCATGATGTCTAATTTGGGCACTGTGGTTCCAGACTTCTGGTTAATGTCTCACTGAGTAGCTGCCCCAGTGATAAGTGTTTTGGAATGAGCTTTATAATCAAAGCTGGAAGAACAAAGCAACTTGAACCAATCCAGAAACACTCAGCTTAGGGAAGTTACAGCAGGCTTTTCATTCTTAGTGAAAAGCATGTAACAGCATCCAGCAGCTGTATTTGAAGGAAAGCCAGTTCAAACCAGAAACATGCCACAAGTTTAACACACTGGCTAATTATCCTTTTATTTTAATTGTTTAAAATAAATCCAGCTCTGAATCAAAAGGAATAATTTTAGAATATTCTGGGGTATAATCATCCAAACAATATTCAACTTCCTCCAGCAGTGAAGTTTTTTTCAGCCAGTGAGATGGAAATTCTACAACACAAGACCACGTTTTGTCCTCTACTTAATGAAATGTACTTTTTCTGTATCAGTATAGTTTACAATTCCTACCTTTATCATAGCCTACTATATTCAATATCAGAGAGTCAATTTCTGTAGTTATGGGTGTGGAGGAAGCTCTACACAGAGCAAATCATATTGACACTCTTACCCATCTTTTGGATACTCACCGCCTAAAATCAAACAGAGGTAGGGAAACCTGACCCAAATTCTCTGGGCCCTTTCTCTGCTTATTTGAGTCAGGGGAACTCCCACTACTTTGATTTAGGATTCCAAACAAAGTCAGACGTAAGACTGATTCCAAAGGCAACTGTGAAATCTGGATGGGGAAAATTATTCTATAAAATAAAAGTATTAAAAATAAGTCAATTAGAAAAAAGGCAGCAGTTAGTAAGTTACAGGCTTATCCATATAATCCATTTATGCCTCTTGCTTTCAAGAAGTCAATTAACACTGAAGAACAAGTGTTAAATATCCATGCAACCATATTTCACTCTACTTCATCTCCCACACCAATGGTTTGTAAAACCTGCTAAATTACACTCCTGCACTACAGTCAGATTTGGAACAACCCTTTTAATCTCTGTCTATTAAATCACATTCCTTGCACACAATTGACTGTCCAGCATAACCAGTTTTCCCACTCCACTCACTAGGAAGGGCACACAGAATTCCATGCTAGCCAACTCCTAATTTTTCAGACTGAAAGGGTCAGCTGCCAATAGTTTCCCATCCAAATGAAAGAACCAAGAACTACTGAAAGTTTAATTCTAAATAGTAAAAAACCCATAAAGCAAGCAGCTGAGGAGTATACACTTCACTGAGCTGTTCAAGCTTCCACTTTTGTTTACACTGCTTTTACTGCCTAAAAATGTTCTTTTAGTTTGATTTCTCTGTAAAACATGACAATTGCACTATAAAGCACTACACTACTGTCAACAGCTTTTGAGCAATCTAGCAGAGCTTTCACTGTAATACACCAGTACTTGCCAGCAAAAGATCTGACAATTAATCCCATGCATCACCAGAAAAAAAAACAGGTAACAGGAGTACTCTCTGGAGGCAGGTGTTCTAGAAACTCTCATAATAATTACTATAATTAATAATAACTCTCTGAAATAATTTGCTCACCACCAACTTTCAGGGTATTCCTTAGGGTCTATCTCTGACCTTTAAAGACAGTCAGGAGAGTAGATATGGGGCACCATGAGCTCACATGATGCCTCAGCTATGACAGGCTGCCTGATAACTCAAGTGGCAGAGATTAAGCTGTGCACAGATAATGAAAAATATTCCTCTTTCAGTTAGCAGATACCACCTGCCATGATCTCCCTAGCTTTTCTCTGCATGCCCTTCTTTCTTCCTTTCTACCCTCTGTATTTGGAATAAAACCTCATTCAGCATTCATGTTAGTAAAAGTGAGACATTGCTTTTCCTCTCCATTTACACAAATTGAGCAGTACATACAAGCAAGCTTCATTCTTTAATCCCTCTTACAGCAGCACAAACCATTCCCACTGCAAGGAATGTTATGACCTTCCCAACTCCCTGTAATTTTATGCTACAAACATATTAGCACAGGGCACTTGTCCAGCATTTCCATTCCCCCTTTTACAATGAGTACTGAAATACCATTTGGAAAAATATTTCTGATTTTGATCAGTAAATTGTTCTTTGGATGCTTGAAATGGAATTAGAACCAAGAGTTGCTTGAATGACAGCATTCAGCAGCTAGCAAAACCAAAACATGTTACTGAGTTCATCAGACTGAATTCACTTACAGTTCATCCCATTTAATCAAGTAGAAGAAGTTCTTGTATGTGCCAACCTTCTTGGACTGAACAGGTTTGAAGAGATCTTTCCCATTATGAGTCAGAGAACAAATCAAGTAGTATTTTTCATAACTGGGTAAGGAAAAAAAAATTAAACATAAAAAACCCATAAAAGTATTAAAATATATATAATATATATATATGGAGGAATTTTACAATAGGTAAGTCACTTACTTTGACACCCAACCAGAAGAAATTCCATGAGCAGCAAATATTGTGAACTGGAGATGTTCTGTGGCAGTCCAAGCCTCCTTGGTACTCTTACTCTCTTCTGGAGAAATTGCTGCTGAACTGCTACAGGAATTTGTGTGGAGCTGCAGAAGGGCCTCAACTGCTCTTGTCAGCTGGTCTAGACTCACTTTCAGAGGGTGCTCAGGCCGCAGTGAACCTAAATGATAATTCATTTTGAATGCATTTCTTCCTAAATTAGCTACCTCAAAACAGTTTTTAAATAAAAATTGAAGAACTTTACTCACCAGAGGGACTCTTGCTATTGTCATCACCACATTTTAAGGATACCTACACAATAAAATCAGAGGAAATTTCAATACTGAAAATCCATATTAGTTTTCCATGGCTATTAAGTACCTTATACAGAAATTATGAACTATCTGAATTAGGCTCATATTTAAGTTTATGTAACACATCTTCTCACTCAAAGTTCCTCAAGAGTTAACTAACAGCATCACAATTTCCATATGATGCAGCAACTATTCACCAAGTCCAAAAGTCCAAAAGTCCAACTATTCACCATTTTTTGTCAAGTCAACTGCTTTGACATTTTTTATATGAAGTCCAGAAAGACAGAGTACATTGGAATACTGCCCAGGATAATCTAACTTCTCTAAGTAGACATAAAACTTGCTCAGGGCTGTTATGGATGAAAGCAGAAGTCATTAGCTTATTTACCAGTAATTTAAATCCAAACAGCTTTAAACAGCTCTTTATTTTTGTTTTGTTAGTGGCATTTTATTCAGTAAATTTATAAATATAAATTTACTGAATAAAAAAAATATTAAACAACTGAGAAAATGAACAGTAAGTACTATTACTTTGTACTAGCTGTTTGCCTCTTGGTCTGCTAAAATGAAAGTCTCAACATGATGCAACATTACAGCAATGTCCAGTCTCAACAAAGAATGTTGAAACCAAGAGGTGACAAACAAATCACGGGAATTCACTCCCTTCTAATCAGGAAAGGTTTCATGCCCAATTCAAGTCCTGATAAAACTTAAATTTTTAATGAAAACTAAGCCTGTGGTTTAAAATCAAACCCCAGTGAATTCCCAACTTCCTACAAAGTCTGCCACAAGTGCTGCAGAAGATGAAAGCTCTCTTTACACTTCTAGTGTACTAATTGAGCATCTTCAACCTAAAGTTTGAATATCAAAAAATTTCACATTCTTACAAAAATGCAGTCACTTTGTCCAACCACAAAGAATTACTTTGAAAAAAAATAAAATCAAACAATATCTTACAAAAGATTGCAATGCAACAGTCTCCAATAATTATAGCACTTTTGTTTCTGAAAGCAGCCTACATGCCTGCATACTGTGTAAGCCAATGTCCACCATAGAATAATCACAGGGTTTTATTCATAAAATCCCATCTTTTTCAAATTCTACTGGAGCAATGTTATTTTTGGGAACTATTTGTACACTGTGATCTAATTATTTCTAGAACTTTCTCCTACCAAAAAGCAAACACTGAAAAAATATTTATTTGCTGTATTTCACTATGTTGTCTTAATGTCTTCTGCACTTCCCTGTAAGAATTTTAGCTCTTGTGACAACTATATTTATCTGTCTTCTGCTCAGTATTAGAAACACATCACTGAACTGATGAAGCCAAAAGCAAACAGAGCATCATGTGAGTTGCCACTCTGGTAAGGCAGCAGGACAACAGAAATAGCATTGTAAGATTATTTAGCTTTTTTATTTGCACACTTCTCCACTTAATGACTGTTTTTGACAACATGACTTGAGACTGTCCTGCTCAACTGAACCATTATAAGGCAGTTGCATCATGAAATTCTGGGCTGTTTGAGAGATTTGGGGTTTGTCTTTATGCTCAGGAATGCAGGAGCATGAACAGTTAAGAGTTTTAAGATGCTATTGCTAGTCACAAACACTGCTGGGCAAATACATGATGTCAATTCCTCCTTTAAAGCACAACTGCATTAATTTTAGGCAGCATGAGCTCCTGTCAGTTCCCCTCAGTCAGATTTAGTGGCATCTGCTGTGACACAAGTTTCTAGTTACAGAACCAGAAAACAGTCCTTTAAAACCAGTTTTTAAATAGTCACTATTTAGAAAAGGAAAATATTCCCAAAGCAAGTGATTAATGCATTAACAGCAGAGAGATGTCAAAATAAAGGGAAGATGTCAAGTAAAATAAATAAATAAATAAATAAATAGAACCCAACAAAAAATCCCAACAGAACCCTGACAGAATTGTTGCTGGTATTTCCAGCTACTAAAGACTGCAAAATAAAATGTATCAGTTAAAACATGCAATTTATAGAGTGAAAGTTTACCTCAGCATTTTTAATCCTTGGGAGATTAACAGCCCTCCTGAGCTTCTTCACTGATTCCGTTATTGCAGGAGTCTCTACACAATCCAATGTAGAACAGATTTTTCTGACAGTCTTAATTACATGATCTACTGCTTTATGCTGGTTCTAATAAGGAATGTATGAGAGAACAGATTGGTCTGATCACAATTGTGAAACCCAGTATTGCTTTAATGCTTTTTAATGAATTGCCAAGAAAACATCACTATGAGATGCACATCTCCGTTACACTAAACTGTGATATAATGACTGGAATGAAGAAAAAACTCAATATTGAGAACTTCCTTAGGAATGCCAAAAACACAGTAGTACAGATCCTAGAATGGGGTGCCAGGAAACATTAGGAGGTTCCCAACCCCTTTTCTATTAAAATGTTGGGAAAGAATTATTTTCTAATGAGATACTAAGCTCAATTTCCCTCAAGGACTAAAAAGAAAGTGCAGTTCAAAAAAGAATGTTCAATTAGTGTAAAGAAACAATGCTAAAGAAGCAGAGTTTCAATTTCAGTCCACAGGTTTAAATTACACTGACACTTCTACTTTCACTACAGTACTGCTTCCATGATGGAACTGATCTTTTTTACTTCATTTTAATTTACTTTTGTAGGCTACTTAAGACAAAGTTGAGCTGCTCCTAATATTCTATTCCTTCTACTCTTCCAACAGCAGAAAGGCCATTTGAGTGAAATCTGAATTATCCTAGGTTTCCTGGGTTTGTTTTTTAATGTAAGGAAAGTCTTCACCCAATTTTAAAGAACACATGCAGAAACTTAAAATATTTGCTTCAAAATAATAGTTTACTTTTTAAAGTAGGTTTCTTTCACAATAACTTCTGAGCACTTACAACTAAATAAGAGGAATAACTATTGCAATATTCTCTCACTAAGATGTAAATTGATTCCCAACCACCACTCTCCCAGATATATACTCGTGGCCTTCCTACACATGGAGAGCAAAGAAACCATTTGAATCAGGAATTTTTTAAATTGAGAGCTACCTGGCAGCAATTAACTGTTCTGGTAAGAAAATAACCACAGAAGTCAGAAGACACTGTAAATATTTAAGCCATTCTTCCAAAGCTAACATATTGAAAGTAACAGCTTCTTTGTGACATGGAAAGAGAAATTTCTACTGCTTTTTTCCTCACAGGCTCTCAAATCTCAATAAAAAGAAAATTGATAATTTTCAGAATGTTCAACAATGTGAAATCAAAGCCCACATGCAAATTATTTATGGATTACCCTTCTTCACCTGGATTAGCAATCTTCAACTACTGAATATGTAAAGGAATTCACTTCATGAAGTAAAAAATTCAAATGCAGAACTGCTGCTATTTGGAACTAATCATCACCACCTCCAAACTACATCTCCCAACCTCAGAAAGCTCAATTTCCTACAAGCTCAACAAAGGGTAGAACACAAATCTGAATTGAGATGTTTTGCATTCCTCATCTCAGCCTGTGAAATCACAGCTAAACAAAGAAGCTGAAGCAGCTGCAAGAGCAAAGCAACAAAAGCACCACCATGGCAGGGAGCAGTAACAGCTCGCTCCTCTACAAAAAGGTTGTGTTCAAAACTACCCTTGAGAGTGTGGTGAATCACCAGCAAGGGAATTAAATAATATTAAGGGAGTATGGAAATAGCAGACAGCAGCTTGTTCAGGCCTGCATTCCTGGAGAGGCAAACAAACAGAGTGGAAATGAAAAGTATTGCAATTAAGTAATTCATTTCAAGACTGGTTCAGAAACACAGTTATCTGATGTTTAAGCATTTAAGACTCCAAGTTACATTATTATCAGCAGTTAAAAGCAGCTTCTCCTTTGAGAAATGAGCAGGTTATATCCATAAGCTTTTGCAGATGGGATATTACTCTAAACAATTCAGTATCCAAGCTGCTTTAAGCTACCAGTCATACACTGAAACAGACAATTTTTTGGATCACTGAATAACACAGAAAAAACCATTATTATGCTTTGTGTAGAACTTCCTTGTATGTTCCAAACATGCTTCAGTTCTAACTCCCATTGTACACAACTGTTCCTGCTCTCTATTATGCAGATTTTTATCTGTTAGTAAACACATTCTTCATGGCTGTCAACAACAGCCATAGTCAGAATCCAGACCTCTTCCCTATTCTCCTGAATTAACCTCTTCCAGTATGTTTGGGGCAGAGGTTATTTTGCACCCCAGGACTTGGAAGTTACATTTCTAGTTGTGATTATCACGTAATAAATGGTTTGCAAGAAAAGCCAGGAAGAAAAGTAGAACAGAAATCTAAATACCCATGATTATAATCATGATTATAATTTCACATTTGACAGGCTTGCTCAGATTCTCAAGTTTCCCCAAGAAAACCTGCAAGTCTTTTTTCCAGCTACCTCACCAGTGACTTTGGTCATTCTACTTTGGGTTCAGCAATAAACCTTACCTCATTCTTAAGGGCTATGTTCACTTGCTTGTGATACACCTCAAGAAGCTCTTCAATGGAAGACCTGCAAGAAATAAAAGCTCTTGAACACAAGTACAAGAACAGAACACAACCTTGTTCAGGAATTCAGCAGTGATCAGCATTTGATTATTAAAATAACCACAAAACATTACCTTATGATAGGTTCTCTGAAAGGCTTTTCTACTTTGTGGAGGTGTTTGGTTAGATGTACAGGTGTCCTGTCATCATCTTCCTGCAATAAAATATGAGGTACTAAGTCCAGTTCTCACCTATCTATAACTTTTTAGAGAATTAATTACTAATACCTGGGGTTTTGAAGGGGAAACATGTAAGGTGATCTCTTCAAAAGGGAAAACAAATAACTACCTTATAGCCTGTGAAATGTGTACACATGGGGACAGAGGGAAGAAAGAGCCATGAAGTGCCCAACTATGCACATACCAGATACTCCTTCCTTCCTCTTTGATGGTCTGATACATATTTAATTAAACTCAAAAACTGTTCCCAGCTTTTATTTCACTCTAAATTTGTTCCTTCTTTTCCAAGCCTCAAGTTTAGTCCCACTGCTAGCATACCTTTTCCAGGTATAAAATACTTGGTTCTAGTAAGAGGCATTACCCACATTTCTGTAACTTGCCGTTCAGTGTAACGTGAAAATTCAGTAACGTATTTCATATCCTGGCAGGATAAGAGGACAGCATTTCCCAGGGCAGGCAGGCATGCTGATCTGCCAAAGCCACCAGAGGTGGCAGCCTGCAGAGCAGGAGCACTCACAGTCCGTGCCAGGTCGCTGCACATGGCGCTGTGGGTCAGCAGCTGCAGGCTGATGTCCGCGTCCCACTTGCGGCAGCTCTGGATGTACTCGTGACTTCCTATGCAGTGCTTGCTGAGAAACAAAAGCAGCCACAGTCACAACCAAAGCAGTGCTTGCCCAAAAATCACACCAAATATTCCAGGCAACCTGCTGCCACGAAGTAAGGAGATGGTGAGTCAACCTCCATGCCATCCTTGGTCTGATTTTTACTTCTGCACAAGTTTTTATACGCTATTGCAGATACCTGTACTTGTGCTAAAGCTCTTAACCACAGAGGTTAACACTGAAACCAAATATTCTAACCCAGAATGGGGCTTTTTAAACCATTGGTTTTGGAGAAAAAATACAACAAAAAAAAACAAACCAAAAATCAAACCAAGAAACAAACAAAACCTTGCAAACCACAACTCCTCCAGTTTATTAGAAAACAGTTTATCTTTTTTTTTTTTTTTTTTTCAGTTTCTGAGATTTGAAGAGTGGTCAAAAAGCTACAATACAGAAATGCTCTAGAAACATGCATTTGCATTAGAACAGAGTTGATGACAACCTACTTTGCTGTATCCCAGAGCAATTCCAAAAACTTCTGATCTTTGTGCAAAGAGTGACTCCCTTACATTTTTAAGGTTTCTTTCACACATTTAATCACTAGAGATACACTTTCCAGTAACTGTGTCACAAAAAAGCATGAAATGAAGTATTAATGAAAAAGAGTTTGCTTACTTCTGTAAAACTTCTTCTTGGCCACAGACTTTCAGGATATAGCTGCCAATGTCCACTTCATTCAAGTCATCATGCACCCAGCAAAGTGCCTGCATTATTATAAGCTCAACAGGGGAACTCACTGTTTAAAGAAATTATATCTAAAAGTTAAATACAAATCTATAGCGAGTGATATTAACTACTGTTCACTCACAAATTGTAACTATTTAATGAAATTGATTTTTATACTTGTAGAAAAGACTTTTACATTTCTATTATCACCTAAATTTCATTGTTTGAGATCTTCACTTTTCTCTCACAAAGAAAGGTATCTCATGAAACTTGACTGCCATTATAAAAAGCCCAAAAAAATCTTTAAAAATTAGGATACAGTGTAGTCACTTAACCAGAAGTACAAACACAGTCTGCAGGACTGGGGATAGACTTTTTTCTTTCTTTTAAAAAATTTATTATAAATTTGCCCTATTAGCAAGGACTTCAAATACGTAAGTGATCCCAGAAGCACTTTCAGTTGAAAAAACACTATCTGAAGACTTGGAGATTGAACTCCTCTGTTTGGCTTTTGAGGAACTGAATATCAGCTGCAGCTGAGGCAAATCCTACTGAAAGTCCTTTTGCCCTTTTTCTTTTCCACTTATCCAGGAAAGTTCCTGCTTAGTACAGAGCAGATCTCAGTAAGCATCACCAAGCCTTTGCAAAATGCAACTCTTAGCTACCAGTACTTCTGTATCAGGAGCTAAATGCTTTTTGGAAAATAGTCTCTTTTCCCTCCAGTATCTACAGAACAAATCCCAGTCAAACCCTAAATCCATTCCCCCACAGCCACCAGCTGTCACCGACTAAAAATACAGATAAGTTTGAATGCAACAAATGCTTAAATACAAAATGCTCTCTAGCCCTCCCTACCTAGTTTCTGATTATCTCATTCAAATAATATCAAAGTGCCTCAAAATTCTGTAAAAAACCTGTTGTATAAAAGCAATTTTAGATTTCATCAGTACCTTCAGAGCAGGGATTTTTCCCCACTCCAGGGACCTTCCTGATTTTCTCAATTTTTTTTTTTTTTTAAGATAGAAATATTACTACTATAGTAGATACAGAGAGGTAATGCCACAATATTTTCCATTAAGATAACACATGTGCTTCATCTCATTAACAAATGATTCATTATTACAAGCACAGATGTATACAAGCACATATTAAGAATGCCTGTGTGAAATTCAAGAATAAGCGATGATGGGAAGTATAAATTCAGAAACACTTGAAGCCATTAAGACTGTTTCACTTATTATTGGATGAAATGGCTGTAACTACCTTTAGCAGAGAATATATCTGGGAGTTCATAAAGAAAAAAGATGCAGGGATAGTTCATGCAGGGATAGTTTCTGTGCTGTAGGCACAGGCTGCACTGCCAAAGGTCTGCCAGCCCTGAAAAGCCTGCAAAGATGTTACCACCTTTTCCCTGCCCTACATCTTATTCAAAGACATTAATTTCTTGCTGACACACAATGTTTGCTCAGACAGAGCAAACTTCCATGCAAAGTCTAATAAATGAATGCAAAATGAATCCAAATAAGCTCTAAAGTTCATCCATTTCCCTCCTGAGCCCTTTCTACAAATAGCTGTCAGAGCACTGAGAGGCTGCAGCTCCTTCTGAGGAAGACTGAAAGCCACACTGAAGTCAAGCAGCTCTAGCATCAGGATGCCATTCCTGACCAAGAAGAGAAGGAACTGAAGATAAAGAATAACTTTAAATAACCTCATTACTAGTCACATAACCACCCTTCACCAGCTATAGAAGACAAGTAGTTGAACTGGGATTAGTTTCAGCAAAATGGAAGTAGAAAGTGCAAAGAAGAAAGTATGTTGGGTTAGAGCACAAAACGCATTCCAAGCCAGTCACAAAAAACACTAGAAATAAAGGGCTGAAGCCCTAACATTTTAGGCCATTTTAGCCCTACCAAAACCTTCTGTAGGAAAGGATTATGCCTGTAATATTAGCAAAGTGTAGTCTTAAGGATTAAGTGCAGAAACCCTTCCTAGGCTATATTTACAATCCACCTCATTTCTTAACAAAAGATGATTAAGTCACCACAGAATAAATGTAAGGTCCAGCAAATTAATATAGATTAAAAACACTGAGAGCTTGTTTCTCCAATAGGGCAGCAAGTTCATGTGAGTAACAGAAAAACTCCAGGTCTTTTGAGAACAACCAGCTCTGAATCATCTACACTGTGAGAAGTTGAGATCCAAATGATAACCCTCACAAGTGACAGAAGTATAAGGCAAAAAAGTTTATTACCAGTTATTTTATCAGCCAGAACTGCCAGAAGTTGACAGCATGCAGTTACAGATAAAACCACTGTGCAGTCAAGACTGCACAGAGCATATGAATTTATGTAGTACAACCAGGCAAACCTCAAAGGTCCACCCCAAACCAATATTCCTGGTTACCCACAAAACTGGGACAGCCAGTTGTGGCACATGCAATTGTGGCACATGCAACAGTATTATTTTAGTGTTTGTGCTCATAAGCATGTATTGAAGGCAAGTAATATATAGTTTTAGTGTTTATTCCTATTCTCCAGCAGCAGTTTGCCTGAATTTTTAGATAGCCCACAAAAATTTGTTTTAAAATATGTTAGAGTGTTGAAATGAAAAATTAAACGTTAAAAATCTCAGTCCTGGTGTCATTATCCCCTCAATAACTATGAAGTAAAAAGTCTTGAAAAACTGTTTTATTCTATCCAGCTATGGACAGAGGAGGTTTGCTGGACTTTCTTTTGTTACAGTCAATATTTCAGTTTGTTAACTCCTAAATATTTTCTGATGGAGGCACTGACTCAGAACTAGGCCTTTCCTCAGTTTCCTTTTCCACATTTCCCACAAACAACTCCTGCCCTCGAGACCCAGGGGCAAAACAAAATTACAGAATTACAATTACAAAAACTGAAAGGCATTGTCCTGGGCTGAGTTTTCAGTCTTTCACAAGCAAACTCAACTCAAGAAGCAGGAACATACCATCACATGTGAAAGTTACTGGTTGCTGGAATTCTTCAATTTCTATTGAAACCTTGATACTGGCACTCTCCCCACTTATATTTCTTTGCAGCATGATTGGACTCAGCACAAAACCTGGGTTTGTTTGCTGATCAGTATAAGGAAACTTGGTCCTCAATCTGGAAGAAGAGAAGGTTTAAGAAACATTGCAATGGAGAAGTCCAAGAGTAAAGCAAAATAACATGGTAATAACCACAAGGCAGAACAGTAAAGACTACCTCTGGCTCTCTACCTAAATTGAATGTGCAAAGCACCATTTAATTATTCTACTCTCAACAGGACATTGCCCACAATAATCATACAACCAGTAGTTAGACAGGAAAAAAATCTTAAGTGTATAATTAGGCAGGTTTTCCACATAGCTTAAAATATTTAAGAGATCAATTCTTACAGGACAGATCGAACTTCTGCAGAAATTAAGCTCTACAACAGTTCTTAAAAAGGTAACCCATGGTATTTTATAAAAGTTAGTTAAAAAAAAAACAAAAAAAAAACTCAACAAGCCTCTTCACACATTTCAACTTTTAGAATTCTAATCTGAACTTAGATACCATGCAGAAGGTAGCTATTCCAAGCTATGGAAGTTGAGGAAGAGGCCTTAATTGAGGTAAAGGCTTTTATTTAGGACACAAACAGTACAGAATGTTTACCTACAATGAATGAGCCACATTTTGAAAGCTGCTTTTAAACTTCTGCTATTTAACCTGGATAAAATAATTTAAGCTTAAATTTCTGCCAATATTAAAGTAATATCATGGGATATTAAGAACAGAACTACTCTATAAGGATAATTTATTTCATCATCTTGATTCTGGACAACAGCAAGATCCTCCAGCAAGAGCTGTCCAGTTGAAAGTCCATCAGTATTTTAAACACTGGGTCTTGAAAGAAAGGGTAACAATTAGATTTAACCAGAAAGCTCACATAGGATAGGCTTGTTGCAACACTTTGTCCTAATCATCATCAGTAAGTTTCCCATATATATGAATTTTCATTGTTTTTGTGGAGTTTCCTTTTCATTTCAGAAACATTCCTGCTTAAAAAAAAATATGCTTAAAAAAAAATAGATGCTATCATTGAGATTCAAAGATCTCTATTTCCTTCAATTATTTATTGAATCTTGACCTCGAAAGTAAAAAAGGCAAGAGTAGTTTGTAGTAAGAAAAACACAAAAAACCTAATGTCATTAAATTGTGGCAGTAAGAAAAAAATCCCACACAATCTGCAAGAAACTTCCCTTCATGTTTAGGGATCAAAGCAGAGACAAGTTTAAAGGCCTTATGCTACAGAATTCCACTTGTGGAAGCAACAAAAATAAAAGCATTTAAAGGTTGGAAATCCATGGAGTGATAGGACATTGTGAGGTGTCTCAGCTAATAAGAAAAAAAAAAACTTCAAACTCTTTCAACAGAAATTGTAATAAAAAACCAACGAGACAAAGAAAAATACTTTGAGGATAAAAAGGATAAAAACAAGGAAAAGTGAAAGTCACAGGACCAAAATAAGAAAGAGGACATGATAATATAATCATCTTAGTACTGAAGATCTTAACAATTCTGTTGCATTCTTGAAAAAAAAAAAATAAACAAACCAGGACAAAACCAGGAAAAACTGAGATAAGAAAAGGAAAAAGGATACATACTGAAATCTGTCCCATCGAGAAAAAAAAATAGGACTGTTCCTGTCAAGCTAACTGCAAATGAATCATTTAGCTTTTTTTTTCCTCTTCTGAAAGTTAATTCATATTCAGCCATTTCTTACTTTGTAACTGCTTCAGAAAAAGCTGACAGTTCTTGATTCTGCCCTTCAATTGCTTGGAGAAGCACGTTTTCTGTCAGCGTGCCAGTGGTCCCATTGTCTTTCTGCAACTCAAAGATAATACAGGATTTAAATAGCTGCAAACATATTCCTAAAGCCAGCAAAGCCACATGCAGATGACAGATTTTCATGAGCCTGAGGTTTACTATTAGTTTTATGTCTATTTCTACATGGAGAAAACCATGTATCACTACTACCTTGAAAAGTATAGATTCACTGGAGCAGTGACTCCTTGACAGCAGGTCATTTATTTGCCAGCATCATTATCAGTTAATATTAAGTTGCAAGCAGTTCCTGAGCTCTCAGTAGTGACCTCTTGCATTTGGATTTGGCTAAATTCAGCTGAACCACAGATGGAAGAAAAACATATTTTTCCTCCAGTTCTGCAATTCAAATTCAGTGTACTTCCAGAAAGAACCACTACATATCACTGGTGCCCACGATTATCTCTTCCCACAAAGCAGGAAAATACAAGTTGAACACTGGAAGGAAATAGTATTCAAAACATGAAACTTACAACTAACCCCATGGAATCAACTTAGCACTGTTTTAATTCTTATGCCAAATCACCTCCCAAAACTGTAAACCACAATCTTTAAAATATCCAATCCAAAAAGCAACTGCTAAAAGAGAGCCGCAGTTTCAAACAGCAAAATCTAATAAATTTAAAAAACCAAAACAACACAGAACTGCAGCGGGTTTTAAATCCATATCTGTTTTCTGACCCAATTCACAACACATCCATACAAAAGCTGGAGTGAGCAAAAAGCAGAGAAAAGTTGGAATAACCTGTGGAACTCAGTTGTCCATAGTATAACAGCCACCCCTAACAGCCTGAATGATTTGTGAAGCTCCTGCCAGATCCTCCCTGGAATAAGTTACATGACCAGTTACATCTTTCACCCAAAGATTTTACAATGCTTGTAGAAACCTTTAATCCAACCACAAGGCCAGGAACAAAGCAGACTACACTACAGTTTTTCTAAAAATCACCACAATTTATTCATATTTGAAGTAGTGATTAACTACTTAACTAGTATGTGGGTTATTTATTATTAGCCCAAGTAGTCAGCTAATTTCATTAGAGTGTATCAGACAATATAGTTAAATTAGAGTCTCAGAAAAAGGGTCAAATCTGAGAAAGCCATATAATGTCAGGTCTTTTCCTTTAAGCACTTTTCCCCTTCAAATTAACTTCTTTAAGCAGTACAGCATAAACTTGGAAGAGATAGAACCTATAATTGCCACCTGAATTGCACTTAAACCTAATTATTTCAGCTAAAATATTGGTTGCATGAACACTGATCGGTCAAAAGGGCAAATTCTGTGTAACTGGGGATTAGCCATACCACAGGAGACAATTAGAACAGGAAGCTGCAAAGCCATAAAACTGAAATGAGCTGCAGGAGCATGCATAATACCTTAAATTTAAACAGGTTATTCTATTGTAACATCTCAGACAAGTTCTATCACATAAAAATACTGGGCAACCTCACAAGACCTGCTAACCTGTGCAATTGTATCTAGTAAACACCCTCTCTAAGCACATGCACACCATCACCACCAGAAATCACAAGGAAAGAGGCAGGGACCACAGCCAGGGAAAGGCAAACACCTCTCTCTGATGAAGGTTAATCACCTGCTGGCTGGCACTCAACACCAAACTCAGCCACTGCAAATCAAGAAGCTGCCTCTAAAAATGTTAAATTCTATTTAAAAACTCTTTAAGGAATACTACAAATAGAATAAAAGCATTAAACAAGGGGTCTACTAAAATAAAGTCACACCAGTGATGAAACATCACTTTATGCCACTGTGTGACACTTTTGAATTCCTTACAGAAAAATGTGCAGGTTATTCTACTGTTAAATTCAAAGTTTGGAGAACTAACAAGGCATGTCAACACATGCAAGCTTAGCCAAATAATAAATTCTAATCTAATGAGCAAAGAAAAAACCAGATTTGGTTATCCATGGTTCACCTCAGGGTCACACTTGGCTGAGGAGAGAAACCTCATGTTATTACAAATATGTAATGATGGAAAAGACCTCCTGGTGGAAAACTAAGAACATCAAACACCTTATTTTCAGCTGAACTTCAACATTAATTTTTCATCACTTTTGGGAAAATAATTTCAGGACAACAAGCTCTGGCAAACTAAGAATTCTATTTAAACCCACTTGACTCAGATGGGTTTTGAGCAACAAGTAGAATTTTAATTTCTTTAACTTCCACTTGGGTCAATCTAGGAAGTGCAAAAGCTATCAGTCAAACAGGAAATAACTTGAAAGAAAGGACTTCAGGCCAAATGAGATAAATCATTCATGTCAGCACAGGCTGCAAAAATAGAAGTGATCTGTAAATACAATTAATCTGAACAATGACAAATCCAAACACCAATAAACTAACAAAAGTCAAGTTAAATAAAATTCCATGAGTATACAAAGTCACAAGACTTGGCAGCTCTGTGGAAAGCAAGAGAAAACAACATCTAAAAGAGGACAAAATGATGCTTCATGTCTCTGCTTTCAGAAATGAGTGACAAACAGTGAAGTATCTAAATGGGAATACTAAATGTATTACTTACTAAATGTAGTTACTTCAAATATGAATATACACAAATATGAATATACACAAACTAGGCAATAATAAGAATAGATACAAATAGATACAAAACAAAGCAATATATTGATTCAGGCATTAAACAGATAGATAGTCATAAGTTTTGATAGAATCAAAGTACTAATATTTTTTTCTAAAGGGGCAGCAAGCCTGAGTTTTTCAGGAAGGGTTTGGGGGGTATGATCCTGACTCATTAAGATGTAAGATTTAAAAGTATACTTTGAAGAACATAAAAACTTGGGGTAAATTGGGTAAAATACAAGAAAACTGCCAAAAAATAGAGGCTACATAACTCAGCTTTCTGTTATATGGAGTGGAAAATTATTTAAACTAGAAAATAAAGTAGAAGCACAGGATAGGCAAAAGAGAGACTATCCAAGTTATATTTCAAGGATCTCTAATTGAGAGATTAATCTTTAAATCTATTTATTTTCTTCTTTAATAACTCAGCAGAAACAACTCTGGTAACTCACAATCCTGTATCATCACCTACCTTCATAACACAGGCTAGAACTGGAGTGTCTGGAGGGGCACAAGTGGAAAGTAAATCTCAAACCTTCAATTGGGCATTCACTGCAGAAGTCTGCTACAAATTAAGAACTTGTTTGAAAAAGATGGTGACTTAACAAAAATAAATTGCCTACAGAATTGATGTAAAAATAAAGCAAATGCAATAAAAGAGCAGCAAGCAGGATGGCCCTGCCTGTCATGAGGGTTTATTGCTGATGTACAAGGCACGTGGTACCCTGTGCTCTCATACAGAGAGCTAAAATTCTCATAAGTCATCTTCAAAAAAATAAAAAAGCAAAGAGAAGCTCTCACACAGAGCCTGCAGTGAAAGCTGACAGAAAGTCACCATCTCTTGTAACATGTTGAGGTAAACATCAAAATGATTCTTTCATCTTAAGTACCTGCTGTTCCATCCTGAAAGAAGAACATTTGCCAAGAGCTAGTTACAAATGTGTTCTGCTGAAAATCAGATGACTGATGAGGAGGAGCTGGAACAGCCTTTAAATCAAAAGTGGCAGGAAGAAAAGAGCACATGTGAAGGCAGAGCTTGAACTTCATTTAAGAACCAGGAGTCAGTACATGGCATGCAAATAGCAGGAGACTGGACCTTATCAACTGGAAAGACCCTTTGAAATCCCACATTCTGGAAAAAACCTGGAATGTATAAAGCCAGATTGCATTCAGCAAGAGTCAAACATTACTTCCTACAGACACCACCTGAGAAGCACTGCTCCAGTGTAGCCCAGTTATTAGCCAGGAGTTAATTACAGCCAACCAACCAGCACAGACAAACTGACAAACACATCACCAGGTGACACAGCAAACTGAGAAACAAAGAGCTGTAGAGCCCAAATTTACATGCCTCTCCAAATACTACTAAATAACAGAGCTAAAGTATCACAGCTCAACAGCAAGTGGGGGGGAAAATATTAAGTCAGACCCAAGAGCTGTACAGATGGCACAAAACCAGAGATAAATACATTTTTGGGTTTCAGGGTGGCTTTTATTCCTTCTCCACTGGCCTTCTACTGAAGTTTTGCCAGAATGCTGACACTTAACCCAGAAAAAACAGGAAATCCTTCGAATGAGGGGCCAAAAATTTCACTTCAATGGAAATTTAGACAGCCTTTTAGGCCACAGTCTAGTAAATATTCCTATTTCTGAGAAAAAAAAACCTCCTCCAGTCTGGGGGCGGGGAGGGAAGATATAAGGAATTATTTGGAAAATATCCTTGAGTGATAACAGTTGTTTTTTTACAGCATGTCCCTAGCCTATTAAAAACACCTAGAAAAACAACACCTAAGATTTAAAACATCTGTAAACCAAAGTCTCCAAAGCAAACAGTTTAATTCCCATTCTCTAACCAGTTCCTCCAAATACAATTTTTTTGGCCATTATCACACTTGCCAGGGCACTGGCTTTTCCACTGAAAACTTCTCCACTTCTCTTTCAGTCCTCCAAAAAAACCCCAATACCCAGAAGTATTCATATCCACTTTCTAGTGAGCTGACTAATATTTTAAAACACAATGTGGGTGGTTTTTTGCGGTGCAATTATCACAGAAAAAAATAAAAATATAGAAAAATTTAAATAACCTACAGTTCTCTTCCTGGACCTGGGAAAAAGTAGGATGCCCTAATGGGGTGTAATTAAGCAGGTGAGACTGTGACAGTATTGATCACCTGCTGCACAGTTTGCTTTTGACACCAACTGCATGTGCTCCATGTTCAAAGATAGGAGTGCCACAACTAAAGCCCCTGTGGAGAGTTTGGTTTTGAATGTTTCATTAAAGTGATCCTAGAGAAGAATCTCTCAAACATCTTTTTGCCCTGCCTGCTAAAAGTCACATCACACAAAGATGGTTTGCCTTCTTCTAGAGCAGTACAGAGTTTCTGACCCAACAGCTACTCCACCACCCAGCACAAAAGCAAAAGTTCTGTCTAGCATTTCTACACAGAAGGAAGGCTTTCTACCCTGGTCTTGTAAAAGGCAAGATAAAACTTTCAGTGCTTAGCTCACCACCTTTTTATTTCACAGCATCATTGAATTGCTCATAAAATTGAAATATTTATCAATATGATTTAGGCACTTTATTGTGCTGAGTATTATTTCTATTACTTACTGGAGTGTTGAGTTGAAAACCAGCAATTTCCCCAGTAAATGTGGAAGGATTACACAAGGGCCAAGGTATTTTGGGAGATAATTCAGTAGTACTGATCAATTTTCTGAATAGCACTAATACATATGCCATAACATCACATTGTTTGGTCACTGCTCAAGCCAAGTAATACACATCAAATAAATAACAGACCTTAAAGTGTCTTTAAATACTGACATTAATCTTTACTGTTACACTGCAATTTCAAGATACTGATTGACATACCTGTAATGTTTGGCCCTGTAACTTTGCAAGCTGAGTTGTTCTCATGTTTAAGGACTGACTCCTTGTGACTGTGGCTCCAGAAGATTTCCCATTAACCTTTCTTTCCAGGTGACAATTTAGTAACAGCTTTTCTTCCAACAGAACAGCATCCCACGGATCTTCAGCAGTCATACCTGAAGGCCTCTCTCCATCACCCTCTGCCTTGTTTAGAGTCTCCACAGTGTCCACTTTTGGTTTACTCAGAGGATCCAAATCCAGCCAGTCGAATTTACTGACATCCCCACAGCTCTCTGAGGCCGGCAGGTTGGACACCGCAGACTTTATGGAAGTCATTTCTAGGTCTGTGCTCGACTTCCCGTTCCTCAGGAACTCTGAAGTGCTTGCAATTTTGTCAAATACTTTTGCCATTTCTGGTGTGAGCACTGGAGGGTAGAAAGGTAGGCCCCCATGTGGATGGAAAGGTGTGGTAGCTGCCACAGGGTAGGAAATGTATTGTGACTGTCTAGGAAGACCAAGATAAATAGGCTCTCTAGGGGGATAGGATGACATACTTGGATGGAATCCATTCTGAAATACACCAGTCTGTTTTGTGTAAGAAGCTGAGGTGTAAATAGGAGGTAAAGTGCATGTCACAGGTGCTGGTATTCCAGGTGTCCACTGTCTCCTCTGACCCGTGGGCCCAAGATAAAATTGTGAAGACACAGATGGGCTCAAAATAGGACTTGCTGGTAACGTAGGTACTTTACTAGATTCAAAATTGTCATCCAGCAGCAGTTTCTCTAGTTCAGCATGAGTAAGCTTCTCTATGTCAATGGTACTTAGTTTATCTTCCATGCTCTTGGCATCAGCCTCTGGAAACACCATGAGATCATGGTCCTGCTTGTTATGAGTCTGTGCTTTTTGTCTGGGGCTGCTCAAAGAGTGAAAGGTTTGTTTATTACCAGCTACACCTCTTTCTTTCTGCATCTTGGCTAATGCCTCAGCTTCCATCTGCAGTGCCTCCTCTTTGTCCACATCTTTTGCCCTTGGGGCTGACAGAGAAGGTGAGGAGCGCTGTTTGAATCCATTGCTGCTGGATATCTGGGCCATGCCGCAGGAGCAGATGTCCATGTAAAGCAGCAACACTTCCCTTGCACTGGCTGTCCACCCTTGGCTTCAGAGCGGATTCAGCAGACCTGAAAAGGAAAAGAAACATTAGAAACACATGCAACAAATCATGTGTGGACAACTACTGTCACACACCACCAGCTGACTGAGTTGCACATGTCCTTCAGAAACCCAGCATGTAAAACTTTGAAGAGGCCAATTTGTGTTTATTTGAGGGGAGGGAGTGTCAAACTTAAAAAGAAGCCACACAAATAAATTCATGGTCACTGAATTATGCAAGACCCATTAATTTTTCTTACTCTGCCCACTGGTGCTAGTAAGTACTTGGTTGCTTTTTGCCCCACTAGACCCAAGACACACAAGAGGCACCCTCAGGTACGTAGCGGTTTTCAGACTTGAGCAATTACACAGGTGCAACCTTGGGAGCAGAAGTCATTCTAAAGACTATACAAATAAAGCATTGATAAAGCACATTATCAAGAGGACTTCCACCTTACTTCACCTGATTATAAACCAGACCTTTCAAACTGCTGTACCGTGATTGGAACAGTCATAATGACACTGAAGGACCTCTCTTCCTTTGGAAAATATTGTACTTTACCCTCTTAAAAATAATGCTTATGAAATGGCATTTCTTGGACAAGCAAAAGAAGCTATTTAAGTACAGCTGCTCATTGACTAATCTCTTTAACAGTCCTTTACAGGAAGTGTCATTCACTACTAGGTAAGGAAAGAAACTCCAAAAGGTCACTTTTGCTTAAGGCCACCACCAAGAAAATGGTATTTTACATTTCTCCAATTCCAGTCTTGTGTTTAGGACTATGATACAGCTTCCCATATTCACCACAATCTCTATGCAGACTCTTTAATAAAACAATCTTGCAAGAGATTACCACAAGAACTGCATTATTTTTCAGCATTACTTCTACTTTATTCTGCAGCTTTTTGCACACAGCAGGGTCTGAGCTGAGGAGATAAGATGGATAAGATGTCTTCCAGCAACAGCCAGTATGCACACCGAGCAGCAAGATAAAAATCAGGAATAATGAGTTTCTGCGAGGAAGGTTACATAAGCAGCAATCCTCATTAAAACACAGTTTCACTGAACTGGATGAGCCTTATAGATGGAAATCATTCTGGGTTTAAATCATGCAACAAGCTACAAATTAAGAATTCTCTGCAGCAAATAAGGCAGATAACTCAAAATTCTTTATGTTCTCTTTCAATTCACACCCATTAGAAGGGTTTGGATTTTAGATAGGGTTTTTTTCCCCTCCTTGAATCAAACCAGCCTCAAACAAAGTGACTGTATATCTCTGGACTCCCCACACAGACAGCAAGACTCTTAGCAGATTTATAACAGATTCTTTAAATTCTTTAAGTCTGGCCAAGCTTTAGTTTATCTACTTCATTTCAATGGCTTATAGTGTGAAGGACAGATATCTTTATAAGAGGTTCTATACATTTCAGCTCAGTCTGAAGACAAATCCAAGTGAAACCCTTCACAAAAAAAAATTAAATCAGAAATGATGTTACAGTTACAAGATTTACACAAAAGAGGATGTCTTCAGAAAGACTGAAACAGTGACAGACAGAATTATAAAACCCTGAAAACCACACAACTCAAGTCCTGGGGCATAAAGTCTTAAGGAGGAGCTTTGGAAGTAACAAGTATGATTCAAGCCACAGGATAATGATATAAATATTCAGCACAGACAAAGTCTACAAAAAAAAAATTGACACCAGAGCCTCTTCTGTACAGTATATGAAGCTGCAGAATTTGACACCCATTAAAGCCATAAATATTGCCATTAGGAAGAAATCTTGTCCTGTCTGATGCCTCTCTCGAGAGCTCAGCATAAAACACGATCAGAAAATAAATTTTAAAACCCCAAAACTATTTTGCTGGGTTCCTTTATAGACAATGCAGGCCTCTGGTCCCATTAATGGCACAATTGTGGCCTTCAATTATTTACTACACTCCTGTTAGCAGAACAATCATACTAAAACTTCTCCTGAAGGTGTACTGAGTATTTTGTAGATGGTCTAAGCCTACAGCCACAGATAATACCCTAATGAGAAGTCTCATATACTTGACACCACCTTCTCAGACTGTCTAGAAAGCTAAGCTGCTTTAATCTCTTCATTAACTTACAGCTGGTTTAAACTGCTATGTCAGATTTTTAGATGCAGGAACACCCTGACTTACAAAGTCCTCTCAAGTATTCCAAGGAGCAGCAGCCTGAGGTAAGTGCAGTTTGCAGTTTTCAGGGTCTTGCTGTTTCCTAAGGATTCTAAAGAGCAGCTGGGCTTTTTCCTGAACTTTATTCAAAAGAATAAAATAGAATCATACTTTCCAAGACTATTCAGAACTGCTTGGGCTACAATTTACAAGATTATCAATCCATTCAGGTGCTGCTTGATTTTTTCTTTAGCAGCTGAAAAAAAAATTATACGATCTTTAAAGTATTTATATAAAAATAACAGTCAGCTTTTAAAAGAAAAAAAAAAAGCCTTATTTGTCTGCTGAAATCAATGGCCTTGATCTCCATACCAGCAAGCAGTTTCCTGCTCACAAGGAGGGTCACTTGTTCCACGAAGTCACAACTGCAGATAAACACACATTCCTCAGCTCTCAGAAACATGGGGCACAGCTACCACAGCACCTTCATCCACAACATCAGGAGAATCCCAGCCATGCAGTAATTGCTTGTTTATCTCACAATTTCACATTGCACTGCTGTATTTCAGTCAGTTTCTGACAGCACACTTGCACTGACAAATCCAGTGACTTCCAGCACTCAAGATAGAAGGTTATTGTTAGTGTTTATCTGAAAAATTGAATTCCAGCCTTATTCTTTGTAAGACAGCCTCAACAGCATACATACACATAATGGGATTGCTGTATCTAAGTCCTGTCCTTGAGAAACTCCTAAAGTCAGTGTATAAATTTCTGTCAAATTTCATAAGTAGACTGAAGGGGTTTTTTTAAAGTTTGACATAAAACAAACTGATACAAAATATCTCATAAAATTGCAATCTTTTGGCAAAACTTTATCCTGCATGCCAGCTCTAAGCAGTAAATTCATATAACACATCAGAAGAAAAGCTCCCTAGGCATAAGCATGATTAAAATACTGACAGACCTCCTTTTAAATGCTAACCATGCAGTATTAGTTAACTTTTTCATGTAAGTTTAGCTTCACTTTGAACCTCTCACTTTGCAGCCATTTAAGTTCAAAGGCAGAGAGTGAGCAGAATTTAAACTCCTCCAACATTTACAAAGAGAAGGGCAAATTCCATCAGGATCATCTATCAGCAGGGAACTCCTCAAACACTCAGAAAAATAAGTTTCAATTCAAATCCTGGAATCCTGAACCTTTATAGGAACTCACCAGAAGTTTGCAACAACTGGAGGTCACTGAAGACCCAGAAGTGATCTGGGTCTTTACAGGTCTGGCTTTTACAGAGCTAAGACTGCTCTCATCTGAACTGCTGCACACTATTTTAAGTAACAGTAATAATCAGTTTTCAGCTGTCAATCTGTTCACCTTCAAGAGCCCTCCTCTTGCCAAGCACTCTAAGAACGTGAGAAACATTTCATTTATTTTTAAAGGAAAGCCAGAAGCAATTGAATAGATGATAACAGAAATTCAGAAGTGATAAAACAATCTCCTACACCACTTACTCGTCCCCTAATTTTGAAAATAAAAAGACACATTCATATTTGGGTGAAGTCACCACATTTCCAGTGCTCTAGCAGAACATCACCTGCTTCCTTTAAAAGTGGGTCTAAAACCTCAACCACACCATTTATTTACAGCCCTGACCAAGGGTAATGTCCCTTGCAGTCAGATTTCACTAATTTGGAGCAGTATTTTCCTTCTCAACCAGCTGTGATCTGACAGGAGTCTGCAGACCCAGACTAGCAGGGTTTCTGTAAGAGCAACACTTCCTTGGTAACAATTATACATAAATGTGTTTAGAGCCTAAAGTTAATCTGATCACTCAAGTACCTATGCATTGTTATATAATTTTGAGTATTGCACATCACTCATTCTTTCAGATGAGTAAAATACTCTTAAAAAAACAAAACCAAAAAAAACCAGCAAGAAAACTTATTAATACTCAAGAACCAAGAAACTGCAAGATGCCTGACCATCTCCTTCAGATCAAAGCCTCCACATGGAATGGAAATGAATTTTAAACCAGATTTTCACTTAGACAGGCTTAAATATTAAAAAAAAAAAAATAGATATGCATTAGCCTAGCAAATACATAAAATGGAAGCAGGAAGAAATTTCTTTCCAATAAGGAATTTATAGTTTTCTGGTAAGAAGCTTCAGGGAACCAATAGAGGACATTACAACTCTACCAGGACAAAGACTCCCAAAATCAAAATTAGTTTCCTATCTTAATGAGGAAGGGATGACTTCAGCAGACATAAATCGTTTTACCTTAAGCAGAGGTAATCTCACCATCTGCTCATGTACATGTCACCACTCTTCTCTATTCCAGATGAGTTGCACAGCTTTCTTCCCAAAAGCACCCAAGGCTTGTAATAGCCTATTTATAATTTGTTCTACGCAAGCACAGAACGTATTATTTGCTAATTTCTTCACAAGAAGTACTTTATAGTTATCAGAAATCAGTGCACATGAATTCCCTGGAGTCCAAGCACTAAATACAGAAGCAATGATAACAACTCAGGCCATTTCCTGCATTCCTTATAAAGTAAGGCTCTGGCATACAGTAGCCAGCGCTTCCTCAAAACAAGTGCAATTTTCAAAGTAACTTTGAGGTTATTTTGCCATTAAAGAAACCAAAAATAAAAATACTTGAAGCATTTGCCTCACATTGCATCATAGCTAACTTAGGAATTAACAAATCTTGCCTGCATACCAGAGACGGTAGCAGTTTTATGGGAAATCAGGGCAAACTTAGCAAAATATGACAGCAGTAAAATACTGTGGAAAATATTAATCATCTGCAAAGGAATTCATGGCCAGACATTTGCCACAGCAGGAAAACTCCTTAGCAAAAAAAGAAACAAAAAAGTCACAGGAACTTTGATGTTCAGAAGCCCTCTCTGCCAGATGGATTCAGATTGCTACAAACTGAGAAAAAAAACTGAGCACATACTCATGTCATGACTTCTTGAAGTAAAGTTGTTATTCTCTTAAAATAATGTTAGGTTTAAACTGAGAGTTTTCTCAATAGCAAACAGTTCTGAAAGGTCAGTGTGATAGAACTGTATAGCTTAAACACTATCTTTCCACTAAAAATTTAGTAGCTTCTCTAACCCAGTCATTTTATTACAATTAGCAAGTGCCTCCTTACAAATGAGATTAACAAAGTTAACCAGAAAATTGAATCCATTTTGTTTCAGCTCATATCTACAGAACCTTCAAAGACAATTTCACTAGCTCAAATATGGCTGCAACTTTTAATTAGGCACAAAGCCTGAGCCAACACTCATTTCATTTGTTTTGCTCAAAGAATTCAGATCATAAATACCTAAGCAGGAACCGCATCGCTTCACTCTGATTTTGAAATTTCATATACGCCTAAAAAGTACAATTTCATCACAAAACCTTTGATCTCAAGGGCTAGGCAAGAATAGCCCTAGTTCTAGCACTAGAACAGGAAGTCTCAGCCTTTAAGTTCTTTCAACATCAGCAACAAATCCCTTGAAAAATCCAACCTCAGCTGTTTCACTGCTTATAAAAATGTATGAACTACTGAAATCAATTTTCACCCAAGACACTGTGCAGAGGATCATTAGTAGATGTGGCACACTTTGTAGCTGCTGTTAAATTTGAATCTTCAGGTTTTGATCAATGTTTCAAGAGACAAAGCATGGATGCATGTGTCATGACGTTCCAGGCAGATCTCAGGGAGGGCAGCTACAGATCCCCACAGATCATGTGTTTCCCATGGCCACACTCTTCCCTGCAATGGTCTGCACCACTGGCCACTGCAAGCCCATCCCTCAGTAGATGTGGGTACATGCAGATTTGGTACAGCAGGTTTGCAAGCTTACTCAGCACATTTCTGCTATTATACTCCTCCTCTCAAATTCTGAACCTAACCAGGACTCCATTTAGTCTGTTAAGAGATGGGGGTCATAAAGATAATTGAATTCCATGTAAGTTTCATAAAAACAAAAACCCTGACCCTGCCAAGAACACTGGGTGTCACAGCTAGAAGGAAACTGTAGCATGAGCTCATATAACTGGACACTGCAGATTTATCACCAGGATAAACTTTACAAATGATTGAATCATGGCAAGAAGTCCTTAAAGCCAAGCAGCAGAAGACACAAATCAACGGCAAGCTTGGCATGGGTTCCATCAGCTGTAGAACTACTCACCAAACTTTGCATCCCTGTCTTCCTCCCTATCCTGTCCTCAGCTCTCTAACAGCATCCTCCTGTTCTGTTCCTGCCCAGTATTTTCTGGATGCAGGTACCAGAAAAGAGCAAGAATGAAACTGATGGCATCCCAGGCTGTTTCATTCTGATGCACTGGGCCAAGAAAGTTTTTTCCATGCCTTACAGCCAAGCTTATTTCCCTCATTGTTTGACAAAGGCTAGGAATTCTAGTTCTGTTGCAATGTTTCTCCTTCAGAATAATGCTTTCAATTCCACTCCTCCTGTTTCAAAAGTTTGCTTTTAAAACCTTTGTACTGGCTCCCTTGCTCTACAGACACCTCCTAAGTGGTGCTGTTCTCCACGTCAGGGTGACGTACACAATCCCCCCACCAATCCTGCTTTTCAAAGGCTACTTGAAAACACTCGGGCAATACAAACTTTCACACAGAATCAACATTAGCTGCTGGCTTAAGGGAAGGCTTTTTCCTATTCTTTAAGCGAGGTCATTGTCCCAAATATTTTGATTCCCCAGCTGAATAATTGGTGCAGTAATTCCTGACTTGCAAAGTAATTTTATTCTGGAATATCACTTTCATGGAACAATTAAGGCTGGAAAGGACCTTAGTTATTCATGCAGTGTGGGGTCTGACCCCAGTAGAGCATAACAAATTACCTGGAGTATGTAGATAAACTAGTACTTGCATTAATCCTGATCCCAGTGGTACTAAACAGAAGATAGACAACATTTTAAACTACATATCCAATTTTATCAAAACCACTGAAAGTGTCTAGTGTAGGTAGAACAGAGAAAGAGGAAAGAAACATCTGTGCTGTCTGCTTTAATTACCACAACAGAGATCCCCAAACACCTTCCATATAGTTCTATAATATTTTGCAGCATAGAGAGAGGACAACGTTAAAATCTCATTTTTCCTAAATGATGTGCCTGAACTAAGCCCTGCAGACATCCTCCTAATGTCACAAAACATGGAAAACACAGCAAAATGCAAGAGGCTCACGATGCAAGGTACAGAGGCTGTTAGCACAGGGAGATGTAAACAACCCTCCCCCACAGAAATCCTATTTTACTCACTGTGCAGCAGTGCACAACACACACCTTCAACAAAACATCATCAAAAACATCCATGGGGAGGAAACATTGACACCTCAATGTGCCCACACTTAACTCTCTATCACTGTATTAGTATCACCCTACCAGTCTAACCTAATGCAATTCTGCTGCAGTAGCCAAATTATTTCCACCACTTGCTTCAGCAGCTGAGTTTCCCCTCAGGCAGGAAACTTGCACAGTTTCAGATATAACCAGCAGATGCTTCTTAGTCACACACCTCATATTCACAGGAGATTGAGCAGAATTTCTGATTACTAATTGATAGAAGAAATGCACCACTCATGTGTACCTCTGGGCTTTAACCATTAGAAAATACTAAATGCTTATCACATGTATTGATTCAACAATTACCAGGTTGTTTGGGTTTGGTTTTTTTACAGTACACAGGTAGAGACCTGAACAGGGTGGCTACACTCAGACCAAAGGTTCATCTCATCCTTATCTTGTCTCTAAAGGTGGCTTTGGAAATGCAAATAGGAAAAAGCTAAACCAACACAAACACTTCCTCAAAATACCCTTCTAGTCTCCACTAATTTGGTACTCAAGTACTTCCTGAATCCTGAGGTAACTTCTCTAAGATGAAGACACCTGATGAACTTTTTCATCAGGAATTTGTTCAGGTGGATGCTGAACTCAGGTAAACTTCCAGCTCCCACCTTATAACAGTACTGTGAGCACGCTCTGCTCCTCTGCTGTGACTACAACCTAAGCAAAAATCAGATCAGTTATTGATGACCTGCTCTTGATCAGTCCCTTACAAACATCAGCTACAACCTCAAGTATTTCCTCTGGGCCACCATGCTCTAAACAGCCTCCAGTGACAGTCTGAACCAGTGACAGTCCCTTAGCACAAACAGCACAAGCTCCTCACACACTACACACTGCAAGTTGTGGCTGGGTTTTTGTAAGCGATGTTTTGTTTGTAACTTCAAATTACAAGTTAATGAAACATGCAGACATACCTTCTCCCTCCTACTTCCATTTCTTCCCTCTGAAGTGACCATCACTTGGACAGCTTAATCTAAGGAAACACATTCAGGCTGCATTTCTACAAAGTTACAGACTGAAGTAATGCTTCTCAAAACTTTTTTTTATGTGAGCATTGACGAAAGCATTTCGTTCTAAAATTTTTATAGCTTAAGTGAGGTTTATCATTACTGGCACACTTGGAAACATTTCTTCCTTCCCTTCCCTGTCCAGTCTGCAAACAACTTCACCATTCTTCTCACAAAGTTACATCACACCAACCTCCTCACCTACAAAGGTGCTGGATGATGATATATTAGATGACTAATTTTATTGATGATAAAGACTGAACCCTGGTTCTGGTAATTAATTACACATCCACATGTTTTACTTAAAATAGAATGATATGTTTACACAGTTACACATCCATAAAGCAAACAACTTACATTTGTTAAGTTTTTAAACTTGTTATATTATCCTGGAAACAAATAAACACCAAATAATTTCTGTACTGACTTCAGACACTAAAAGGCAATACTTCTAAAACAAAAACAAAAAAGGAAGATCTTCACCTGAATGTCTTTAGGATTGATGTTGTATTTTATGAATTTGAGTCATGTCAGTGTTGGACTTAAACTGGCCTACCCACCAGTGCTACTTCACTGCAACTTTTGAAGCTCCCATAAGGCAGCCTTAAGATTGTTCAAGAGTTTAAAAGACAAACAACATGCAATCCTGCTCTAATAAAATCCAAATCTAGCATTCATTTTTCTAAATAACCCCACACCGTCTGGTGTTGGTCCCACATCAAAGCCTAAGACAACAACAAAAAAAAGCCTTCCAAAACATCACCTCAGCATTTTTATTCCTTAAACAACACTTTAATCCAAGTGTCTCCAGCTAGGCAGCAAATACAACAGCAACACTGAGTAAGTAATATCACCAGTTTCAATTTAGTTTGAGAAGCAAGAAACAAAGGAACACAGAATCAGTAATTTTTTTTTTACTTGACATTTTGAAATGCTTCATTTTCCATTTAAGGCATTTTCTTTGTTAGTACACAGAGAGTGACTCAAATCAGATAAAAATCACTTTTTCTATACAATCAGATAAAAATCATCAATTTCTATACAATGATTATATGTCCTCATGAACCTTTGAGTTCTCAGAGATGGCAGCAATAACCCACAGGAAAGAGGAACCTCAAGTGCATAAATCAGGATTACTAATGCACTGTAATTAAGACAAATCTATTTTATTAAGTCAATCAAAATATTAAATATTTCCTGAGATCTCCTCTGTATTTTTCATAAACAAGTATTTCTAAGAGACGTAAAATAATAATCAATACAGCACACCATTTAAGAAGATGAGACTCTAAATAACCTATTGCTTGTCTGGTTTGTGATCCTCTCCCCAAAAGGTCATTTAACTTCCAGTGTTTGTCATTTCTGCCTGTGTTTTCTCCCTCTGCCTTTATCTTCTATGCAGCTTTCTTTCACTGTCCTCTTATTCTTACCAGTTCTGCTCCAACTTGCTTTTATAAAAGAACAAACACAACCCCAAAAACCAAACAGAACTTGGTGGGAATTACAATCCCTTTCTCCCCCTCCCACAAATGTGCCAAGTGAGGCCAATTAAGCAACTTCTCTTTTTCCCAGATACATAAAGTTTTTTACAGGCCCACTCTCAGTGTTGGGAGAATGAAGCACACAACTGCCTTCAAAGCCAACAAAGCCATAGAAAAAAAATACTTTTGTCTGATTTCATTTCCCCTGTCCCATTTCTGCTTCCCCTTTGGATTCTTCATAAATCATCCATCACTACTACTCCTGAATACAGCTTATATTCAAAGCAAGTATTGCACAACATCTTGTACAAACATCAGATATTTTTTCTTACATTTTCAGTTCCCTTTGGGAAGAGATCTGCATTAAACATGCAATGTTATCTGTTGAAACCTCTGCATCTTTCCTCTAGCCCAAATCAGTTTAACTGTGCTATGCTCTAGTTTCAAGCTTGTAGTAAGTAATACAATGAGTAGAAAGACCACCAGAATCTCCTTTTCTTCCAAATGCTTTTCTTTTGACTGCATCTTGCTACCACGTCCTTCCCCCAACAACAGCATAGCTGAAGTGGGAGGTTACTTGTGCTAACAAAGGTGCAGGAATACCTTTTTTATTGTGTTGATACAGAATAATAAACTAGAGTGAGCCAAGAACAGCAAGGTACTCACAAACTTCCATGTATCACTAGAAATATCGGCAAAGCTCCAGGAGGAAACAGCAAAGCTGTTTAGGGATGAGCTTTGTAAACATCCAACTTTTCTGGAACCACAGCCACGCACCAACCCGGGGCGAGCCAACCCCGTCCAAAGGCAACAAGGTGATGAAGAAAAAGGAAACCTAAACCTGCTGGGTGTCTGCAGCGACCGCCAAGGTGCCCCCTACGCCGGGCACCTCCCGAGCTCCCCGCCACCCCGGAGACTTCACCCCCGGGTCCACACAGCACCTCCGGCACCTGCGGAGCGCGGGCAGCGGCTCCGGACGGCTCCGCGCCCCGAGCGGCGCCGCTCCAGCGCTCCAGACGCGCAGTTCCCGGCTGGAAGCGCTTCCCGCAGGCGGCGCCGCCGCCGCCCGGCTCGGGGAGCCCGCAGAGCCGCGGGACGGGACGGGACGGGCCGTGCGGACAGCGCCGCCCCGGGTCCGGGCCCGCCGCTCGCAGGTGCCGCCGGGCAATGCGGGCAGCACCGGGGCCGCGCCAGGGCCGCGCCGGCGGCGGCAGCGCCCGGAGGCCGAGGGTCGCGGCGACCCCCGGCAGGGGCGGGCGAAGCGGGGCACGGCGGGGAGCGGAGCGAGCGGCCCCCGGCAGGGCGGGGCCGGGACGGCGCGGGGCCCGCAGCTCGCCCCGACCCCCGGGGCTCCCCGCGCCTACCTCGGCCATTTCCCCTCGTCCCTGCTGCTCCCGGCGGGAGCGCTCCAGGCTGCGGGCAGCTCCCCCCGCTCCGCCGCGCTGCGCTCACTTCCGCCCGGCCGCGCGGGGCGGAGCGGGGCGGGGCGGGCGCCGCGCCGGGCCCGGCCCCGGGGCCGCCTCACCTGAGCCCGCACCGCCGCCGCCGCCGCCGCGCCCCGGCCCGTGCAAGGAGCTCGTCCCGCCGGGGCGGTCGTGGGGCCGGGTGGCGCTGGGGTGACTCTCCGTCATTTCCTCCCCTTATCGCCCGATCTTCCCAAGAATGCTCGGCATGACTGGGAACTTGCCCAACGCACCAGAAACGTCCGTCGGGGGGGCTGGAGCCGCGCCGCGGACACAATGGACTTCCTCAGCCGCCCACAGCGGGGGAAGGGCCGGGGCCGAGCGGTGACGCTGGGGAAGCCGGGGAGCCCCCAGCACCGGGGGCTGGGCTGAGGGGATGAACCTCCAGCGCTTGCCGGCGGACGACCCCGGTGGTTTGGAACAACGCGGAATTTTGCTTAACTAACTTCAGAAACTACTTGGCCGGCAAGGGCAGATTCCTGTTGTCAGCTCTAACCTTCCTGACATACCAAAACGTTTCAGAAAGAGCAAATATTTTGGTTTGACCTTCACAATAGCTTCAAAAGAACGAAATGCTTTGGGTATGCCCTAAAGTATTGCATGTGGGAATTCATACAAAGTTCAGACAATGGGCCTTTCATAAGATCGCATTAAAAGCTGTCATGGACATTTAAACGTAGCATTATTAATTTTAATGTAGATGTAAAAGAATTCCGGAGGGAATAACTTTATATTCCATCCCCTCAGGGATTACTTAAAATAAGTATTCAGTTTATGCCTATTGGTACTTTATTCTGCACGTTTAGCACGCTGAAATTCCAAAAAATACAAAACACTTAATGAAGCATAAAAGACACATGAAAAGAAGACACATCAGTTTAGAAGCTACAGTATAAATGAACTATCAAAAATTAGTCAGGAATACATTGCTGGCAGTCACATTTTTACTGTGGATATATATAACCATCATTTTGGCATCTTAGCATTTTCTATTGGATAGATCTTGACTTGACACCATTAAGGTCAATGAAGTCACCTTGCAGGTGACTTCAACATGAGCAAAATGGGGACTTGGAAGACTGACACAAAATATGTTCCTGGAGAATCATCACAGACATGACTGTAATTACATAAATTTTAAAAAATTACCAGAGTTCTTACTACCCTTGTGATCTAAGCCATCAGGAATTTTTCAGGCTGACAGTTATTAGGAGTAGAAATCAATCCTTTCTAATGCCATTCCTGTTTTGACAATCAATAAACAAATTCTGCTCCAATTTTGAACACAGAGTGGGGCATCAGTAGAAGAAATCTACTCAACAAAAGAAAGCTCAAGGTTCCTTTCCTGATGGTCTATCCAAATCCACCTTCTTTTCAGATTGCATTTTGCACTGGCAAAATCCACTTTTTGTCCTGGCAGTTGTGTCTCCTGGCCACCTCCTCTGCTGGGCTCCTGTGGTGACCCTGGCCAGGAGAGTGCTGTACTTGGAGCTATTAGTGACCCACATAAATGATGCTTTACAGAGGCACAATGTCTTTCTGCTGGATCCTGCTGCAAACCAGTTCCATGCTGTTTGTGCTGCTTTCCCCTTCACACACAGGTCACATAAAACTGCTCCCAATTGCACCTATGACTCACTGGCCACAGGGTTTAGTCCCAGGATAACCATTTGTCGGTGTTTCATCCATTGCTAAGTAAAGGAGCATTAACCTGCTTAGTCTGAACAAAAGGCAGTGGCCACACCCAACAGTTTCAACAGGATCATGTTGGAATGAGATATCTTTAAGGTCTCTTCCAACCTAAGCCATTTTATGATTCCATGATCCCATGATCATGGCTATTTGATTGGCCAACATCCACCATGTTATTACATAATATGTGACAGTAGGTCAAATATGAATCTTTGGGTAGATAGGAAAGACAGGAAAGATGACTTGGTTCATTCTGTGGATTAGTGAAGAATTTTAGACTATTATCAAGCCTGTCTATCAGTGTCAGTGTAAGAACCGTCTGTGCCTTTACTTGGAAATTATTTCCTTCTTGTAAAAAAATTTTCTTGCTATTCCACAATTTAAAAAATATTTTAAGCCCATCCTTTTTAGCACTATCTCATTTTTGGAAGGTATTCTGAAGGTACTTCATGTTAAATAGGCACTGATTTCATATTATCACACTGAATACAAGCTGGGTGTGCTATTCCTTCCTTTGCTTTCCCAGAGTCACAGAATGATTATAGTTGGAAAATATTTCCAAGATCACTGAGCCCAACCTTTGGCCGAACACTGTGCTGTCAACTAGACCGTGGCACTCAGTGCCATGCCCAGTCATTTCTTTAACACCTCCAGGGATGGTGATTCCAGTACCTCTCTGGGCACTCTTCCAGTGCTTGACAGCACTTTCCGTGAAGAAATTATTCCTGATGTCCAGCCTGAACCTCCCCTGCCACAGCTCCAGGCCATTTCCTCTTGTCCTGCTGCTGAGGGAAGAGACCCACCCTCACCTGGCTACAACCTCCTTTCAGCATTGTAGAGAGCAATAAGGTCTCCCCTGAGCCTCCTTTTCTCCAGGTTAAACAACCCCACTCCCTCAGCTGTTCCTCAGACCCTTCACCAACTTCCTCACCCTTCTCTGGACTAGCTGCAGCACCTCAATGTCAATTGAGGGGCTCAGAAATGGACATGGGATTCAAGGTGCCATCTCACCCGTGTGGGCTCCAGGGGGACAATCTCTATCCTAATCCTGCTGGCCACACTATTTGTGATACAGGCCAGCACTTGGCACTGCAGAGCAACTCCAACACAAGCACTTTTGCCTCTGCTTTCATTGTTTCTCAGCTACATCCACATTACCCAATGCCAATTATCAGGTGCACTCTGGAAGTGGTACCAGCCAGTTTTAGAAACAGCATTTGTATGTCAAATGCCACATGGCCTCTCCACAGCTGGGCAGCCACAGCAGTTCTCCTTCAAGAAAGACAACTGGCTGGCCTTGCAAGATCAGCTTCCAGGCAAAGTGACACTATTCCCTGGAGAGCTGAGTCAAGAAGGGAACAATGGCATAGCCTGCAGACCTGCTTAGGAATGGATGATTACAAGTTAGCCATTCCCACATGCAGCAGTGACGCCAGCTTTAAAGTATTCCTCATACAGGAAGTTACTAACGTGCCCATGTGAAAGCACTGCACAAGGTGTGTGTCTCAGCAGCCTCACTGCCTTGTTCCTGTGTGTCCTCTCTGTGAGATGCCACATTTGCCCTGATGGTTTTCAGGAGACAAAACTATGATAAAAACGATTATATTTTCACTTGGTAAAACTATGTCTTGTAAAAAACACTACAATTTATTAAATAACATTTTAATGACAATTTAAATTGCATACCACAGATAGAATAAATGAGAAAATTTGGTTACATATTTGGACAGAGTAAGTGCTGTGCTTGCTATGCTGATAGTCAAACATCCCAAAAGAACTGACACACAGCGTATGCAAAGACCAAATCAGCTTGTGTAACTAACAATATTGACACTGGTATTAACTGGAAATATGACAAACTGTCACTGGTACATGCTTTTTTAAACAATATCTAGGATACAAGGAAGCCTGAAATATACCAAGATCAAAAGGACGCCTACACATAACAAAGCTTAACAAATGTGTTGTGGTGACTATAACACATGGGAAGTAAAAAACAAAACAAAACCAAAACACACAAAACCCAAAAAACCAAACACCCTCATCAAAAAAACAAAACAAAGCAACAAAGTAAAAACAATCACTTTAAAGCCAAAATGTCCTTAATTTTCTTCTCAACATAAATGCATTTATGCGCCCCCCAAATTTGACAGGTGAGTGCCTTGAGCTACTGAGATTGCTGTTTGCCTTTAACTAACTGGAAGGAATAAACTCGATGTCTATTGTTAGGGTGTCCTTTCTGTAAATGACAAATTGGTAGTAGGAGCACAGGGATTATTTAAAGGACAAATGTGCTTCCTGTGACGGTAGGAAGACAGAGCATATCCTACCAAGGACAAAGACCTCTTCACAGAATCCATGCCATGTACCAGAACATGGTAAAAAAAACCCACACCCACTTTGTGCAGTGTGGAAATTCCCGGGATTTTGTCCACTGGGGTGTGGACTGCAACACAAAGTTTGGATTTGAAAGTAGACCAGCTCAGACTATGCAGGAAAAGAAAATCATGTAACTACATCTACAACTTCAGTATGAGGCTGCTCTTGGCATAGCTGCTAGATTCAGTGATGTTTGAATTAAAGACAGAGCAACTTTTATCTTGTTATATTTATATTTATCTTGTTATATTTTCTTCAATAAATCATGTTAAATAAGCTGAGAAACTAAGCCTAACCAGACTAAACACTAAAAAATCTACCAATCCTCAGCTAATCAAGACACTGATAGCCTCAAGGTGACCTCTATATATTTAAAGGCAACAAGTTTTAAGAGCTAATTTTGGAACAACTGGTAATCTGTATCAAAATTGCAGCCAGGCATTTTTTAGTATCTATAAACCTTTTTCTTCTCTGAAGACCAGCAGAGGGAGACAGGTTCTGTTTTACTCTGCAAGAAAACAGAAGATTGTATTACTTGAAAAATGACACCTTCTAAAAATTCACTATCATTTCCTATCTTAGGCTTGTAATGCCTTTTCTTTGTCATTTTGAACTCTATTATTAATACTCACTTTTCTTTTTTTTAGTGCTTATCCAAGCTTAAAAGGCTATTGCTTGCATGTGAAGATGTTTAGAGATGTTTAGCCAACAGCATGTTCCTATTAATACTTCCTATGGATTTCTCTCAGGGAGAAAAGGGATATCAGTGTTAGTAATAACTGAAAGAAAAATTAGGCTGTGGTTTTGTTTTTGTTGTTTCACTGTCATGCAACAGCTTGCATGTGTTTGCAGCATGTCTAAAGTCTGCATATGGCTCTCAAAATCTAAACAATAACTTCAGCTGGCTTTACATATGAGTTCCATATTTAAAGACTAAATATAAGAAGAAAGTTCTGTTCTAAAGTAAAAACCACAAAAGCAGCTCCTGGTGGTTTCAAGTGCAAGTAAAATGTTCTCTTGGGTTAATTTCTTAGGACCCAGGCCTTGCTTCAGGAAATGGGAATTTAGGCATTACAAGCCAAAATATTACTAGAGATCTTGGCACAGAAGCTTAGGTTCTGGTTTAGGCAATATTCTCTACAAAATGACATAACAGGGCATACATTTGAAATTAATAACATATTTTTCATATTTAGCCATAGTTTTGCAGATAAGTTATGTCCAGAAGAGCTACTAGAACAGGGATCTGAACAGAAATAATTTTACACATTACTGATTGTTTTACTGTAAATAGTTTGTTATAGTTTTGGACTTTTTTTTTTTTATTTTTATAAACTCCCTTTTGCAGATGGTTTATCTACTCAGAGAAGAAACTGTAAGAAATGCTTTTCGGATAGAATGTGTTCTAACCAATATGCACGACTGCTATAATTTTAAATAAATCTTTAAAAAAAAAGAAATTTCTGAATATTCCTAAAATAGAGTGGAAGCAGAAGAGTTAGAAAATGCATGCAAAAAGTGTGTCAGTGCTGCAGTGTACTCGGGAGGTACTGTGGGACAGTTTTCAGTCTGTAGTTTGCTGTGCTGAGGGCTATTACTGTAAGAAAGGTGCCAGAAAAACCTGTGTGAGAAACTGTGGGCAACAGGATGCGTGCCTGGAAATAGCAATCATTCCTGGGGCAAAGATAATTGAGGTAATTGGGAAGCCTGCTAGTATTTAAAATCCCAATCACAACCAGTCATGCTTAATCAGACATCCAGAGGCAGAGGATGATAAAACTGCATATTGAGTACTCACCTGAACTATCCCATATCAAGAAGTTCAAACAAACCAACCAACACTACTAGTAAGAGTCCTACAGAGGAGAGAGATTTCCACAGGCTAAGAAAGGGGTTATAAGGTCTTCTCCCAGCTGCCCATGTTCCTGTAGCTCCAAGATCAAAGCCCTTCCCAACAAAATCTGGTTTTTCCTTTCTGGTACAAGCTAATTGCATGAACTCCTTGTAGCCGCCCTATGTTCCTCAGTACAAAAACTTCACAGTTCTTAAGGCATTGCAAGCCCATGGAAGTAGTATAGTATTAAAAAAGTATTGAACCATTCCTTATGTTATGCTTTTACTTGTAGTCACACAGTGTATATGATAAAATGAAATTATCCTGTCAAGTACATTCACTGAGGTGTTTTCATATCCCTGTCCAAGTCTAAATATGTCGTGGCTCTGGCTCTTAATCCTTGTATTTTGGTGTACAACTT
This sequence comes from Agelaius phoeniceus, assembly GCF_051311805.1. Lineage (NCBI taxonomy): Eukaryota > Metazoa > Chordata > Aves > Passeriformes > Icteridae > Agelaius > Agelaius phoeniceus. The sequence goes on from NC_135270.1 coordinate 14,877,580, forward strand.
TTTTGTAGTTTTCATGGGGGAAGTTAAGTATACAATGTGTTCCCTGGAGGACATTTGTAAAACCAGTTTTCAGGTTAAGGGTCAATGATCCAAATTCGGGAAGAAGCAAAATTATTTTGAAATGCCTTAAATCCTTGCCAATATTCTTTAGTGGCTAAATAGGCATCTTCTACTTAGGGATGACAGTTATGTAACAGTGGAGCACTGGCACGTTATTCAAAGGGATTTATTGCTTTCCTTTGCTGCTTGCATTCATGAGTAGAAAGACACCCATGCTTGAGGGACTAAACTGGGGAGAGCTTGAATGAAAATGATCTCTGAGTTTGGTGGAAAACTTTTCAGATAGGATTGCTGTGGTCAGCCCCCAGAAAAAGGAACCAAATACCATCAGAGGCCAACAACATGAATACGTGTCACAACTCACTGAACAACTTACCACAGAGTTTGTGTGCGTGGGAGGGAGAAAAAGCCGTGTGTGGTCATGGGTGCACAGCTCACCGAGAAACTTCAAGGCAGGGGGGACAGCTCATGGACTTACCACAGAGTTCTGGCCTTGTTACAAACCCCATCTTTGTGGATACACCATCCAACAGAACAATTCCACCAAGTGTAGCAGGAACTCCATCTGGATTGAGCTGGTACACCCAAGTGTGGGTGTGCAGAGCACACTGAGAATGTCCCTTCTGATCTTCTAGGGTGCCAGAGAAATCACCTGTCAGATCACCTTCTGGGGCTCCACAGTCATCCTCCTGCAATGAAGCAGTGACATATCAGGCTGTGGAGAAATCCAGCCCTTTCCTAAGAACACAGGCAGTACTGAAGCATTTGGAAATATTAATGTTAAGAAGACTAGTTATTTTCCAAACATAAATGCAGTGTTAAGCCTTAAATAAGAATGGCCCTTTGCTTGAGCTATACACTGAAGAGTAGCTGAAGGATGTGTAAGAGGATATGGATAAGGGAATGACACCACAGTATTGGCTAATTCTGCCTATGACACCATGTCTTCAAACTAAAACCTTCAAGCTGAAAGAGAGTAGGTTTAGATAGATATTAGGAAAAAATTCTTTACTGTACTGTGAGGGTGGTGAGCCACTGGCACAGGCTGCCCAGGGAAGCTGTGGATGTCCCTTCCCTGGAAATATTCAGGGCCAGGTGGGATAGAGCTCTAAGCAGCCTGGTATAATGGCAGGTGTCTCTGCCCATGGCACGGGGTTGGTGTTAGATGATTTTTAAGGTCCCTTCCAACCCAAACAATTCTATGATTCTATGGTACCTAGTTTGCCACAGAGAAGAAAGTATTCAAGATTATGTGTGTGTGTGGTGAAAGTATAGAGTAGTCTAACAATTCTTAGAAGCCTCTAGATCAAACCAGTTTTAACTACCTTGTTTTAAATAAATCCCAGGGAAAAAAAAAATTAAATTGTGTATATGTCACCTGCAAATGTTACTTCTACTAGAATACTGCATGGTCTTTTGGGAGAGCAGAAATTCATTATCCAAGTCAGGAATCACATCATCAAGCATGATCCTGGTTTTGTGTTTAAATCAATGGAAGTTGTGCTCTTTTTTCACTGAAAGAATAGCATAAAAAGAACAAAACTATCTTTGCCTTACTCCACAAAAAGCAGTGGATGGATCCACTTGCAGTGTTTTGGCATCCCCAAAGGTACCTGGCTGAATACTTAACTCATGGAAGCTACACATTAAAATACCCCACTAATGAAAAGTTACATCCCCCAGCTATTTATTCATTCTCTGGTAGCAAGGGCATCCTGTCCTCCTTAGTCTCACATCATTAAAAACAATCCAACTCCTGGTCATTACGTTATGATATAAAATGCCCCCCTCCCGTGTAATATTAAAAACCTTTAAAAATCCACAAGGTTTAAGCCCGAATTTTTCTAAAACCTGGTAGTCATTGTGAGATTTAAAACCTGAATAAAGATTAACTACATTCTTCTGAAGCAGCAGAGAATACATTGATCATCCCTGACCTCTCTCTAAGGTTGAGAGATACTTTACCAGCTTGTTCTAAGGACAGACAGAAGTACACTTTTTTTCAACTCTGAAAATATATGAACCATTCCCAGCCTTTTAGAGAATTCCCTGGATATTTTTGAGGATGCACACAGCTTTCATTAAAGGGGGAAACTACAGATTGGAAACAGATGGGGTTCTTTTTTTTTTTTAATAAATTGATTGCTATCACAAATCCTACAATTTGGAACAATCAGGCTAAAAATCCTATTCTCAATTTTACCACTTCTTCATCCTTATTTTTTCTCATATCACAGTTTCATAAGCCCTGCAGCCACTGCACAGTTTTCTGAGGAAAAGGACAGATAGGCTGACAGCTGTAGAGAGCTTACACTGAAAGCATTTAAAGAATCCTTCTTTAATCTGATTTTGGTGGAAATTAAGCTTTACTCATGTTCTATTTGCACTGAAATTAACAGGGTTGATCTCAAGGATGACTAAAACATCCCTGTGAGCTTGGAATGGGAGGGAGGGAGGGAAGGAAGGAGGGAAGGAGGGAAGGAAGGAAGGAAGGAAGGAAGGAAGGAAGGAAGGAAGGAAGGAAGGAAGGAAGGAAGGAAGGAAGGAAGGAAGGAAGGAAGGAAGGAAGGAAGGAAGGAAGGAAGGGTTTTTGTGACAGTGTGTATCACAATACAATTTGTTGAGATTACATCCCACCCCTGAATAAAGGGGATTTCCACCAAGCCCTGGAGTATTTTCAGTCACTGAAAATCAGGCCACATGGTGGGATGTGGTTAAGACCAGAACTGGAGTATCCAGCTTACCACAGACTTTACCATCATGATGAGATTGTTTCCAGAAAGTCCCTTTTAACACTAAGTTACTTTAGAAATACTAATAATGTTTTAATTTCTTTTCAGATATCAAAAATCAGAGACTTCACTAACCTTTTGGAGTTAGTGAATAACATTTTTCCACTGCTGCCCTTTCCCCCTTTTGTTAAAAAAGTGTATAGGTTAAGGAAACTCAAATAAGCCTGATAGATTATGTCACTATATACAGTTTCAGTGACCCAGCCCAAGGTGTTTAGGGTGAAAACAGACTGAGACCCTGGAACTCATTAGAATCCACAAATTTAAAATTAAAGAACAAATATTGTGTTACACTCTCAGCTAAGTGCACACATGGAGATTAGAGAGGACTAATAGAGCATGACTGGCACCTTTGCAAACACAGGACTTCAAAGATAAATACACTGCCTACTAATGGCAAAAGGCAGACAGATGTGATGACAGAGGCAAAGCTTCTATTGAAAGCTTTTTTTTAAACCCACGTTTAAACTGGCTTTCCCTCTGTGGTCATTAGCACTGGAAATGAATGTTTCAGACTGTTGTAGTAAGGGAGGATTTAAAAGAATCTGACACTAATATCTTCACTTGCTTTGAAAACTCTGAAATCATTAAATAACTTGACTGCTGTCTACTACTCTCCCATAGTGGTACACAAATCAGAATATTTTGATGCAAGACATCAGTTCTGGCCCCAAATTTGAGTCCTGTGAGGGACCCAGTGCCTACAGTCATTCATGTGAAGGGAGTTTTGCCTTGACCAGATGATAAAACCTTAAGATTGTGAATATCTGAGAAAAATTTGTGCAGCCATTTCAGTGGGTAAAGTTCCTTAAAAGCTCAGAAAATGGTATCAATTTTAAAATAAGTATTTGTTTCCAGCTGTGCAAGTAAAGCAATCCATTCAGCATGCAGATGCCATGATGAGTTGGGTAGGCTGGGGAAGAATGACTCTTCAGGAGGACTTGCAAGGTGTGCCTGTTCCTTTGGACAAGAAGTTTTGGGAAGAGGCTTACATGGAGAGATGAAAAGGGACTGTTGTGACACAGGCCTTCCAGTTCCCTTGTAATGAGACAACTGAGCCTGCCCTATTTCTAAAATGCAATGATACACCTGTAGCCTGTAGAGTCTGGTAACACTTTTAGAACAAGGACAATTGCAGAGCACTTTCAGATAGCCTGGTAAAAGCTTTTACTTCATATATTACACTTTTATTGGAGGAGGATATAAAATATGAAGGATGTGGGAATGAGGCCAGGAGATGACATCAGCAAAGAAAATAAGGTCCAGAAGAACTGTTAGGAACAGAAGAATAAAGAACAGAAGAACTGTTGTCCTGATCTATTTTATAACTCAGTCTGTCCCTCATTTCCTTCTCCACTACATTCCAGGACTGCAAACACTGCAGCAATTGCAGAAATACCATAAAGAAAGGCAGCATTAGCTACCTCTAATCCAACATCAACACCAGAAAAGTAGGCAGCAAGTGGCTAACCAGTTCTAGGAAGCTCTTAGCTGCTGGTTCACAGGGCAGTTTTTTCACTTCTAAGTTGTATCAACAAGTTGAAATTTGACTGGCTTTTATTTCCAGTTTATTTTTATTTTATTTCTATGATGCTGCTGCTCCACAATCTGGAAGAACTTCTCTGCTTCACAATCTGTGGAACCCTTGGCTTAGTATTACCCTGTTTCACAGAATAAGTATGAACACTAACCACCATAAAATATTTCACACTAAAACTGCCTTTAAGAAAGAGTGTCTGAATAATTATAATGTGATGGTCATTTAGCTGCACAACTGATTTGATGCTGGGCTTCCAAAATAATTTCAAAGGTATTACTTTGCCTTTCATTGTTGTGTTGTGCATCTCAGCCGCCGCTTCATTTCATATCCTATTTCATTCCTGCTTCTGCAAAAACATTTTCTTGAGAATAATTAGTCATAGGATTACCTGGCAATCTTGGTCTTCTTCCTCCACAAGGTTTTCTGTTCCCTTTGCTTCAAACTGTCCTTTTCCTGTTTCCCCTCCACCGACCCATGACATGAATTGATCAGGTCAACCCCATAACTTTTCATCCAAATTAGATACATTCAGTAAAATAACTAGTTAAGATACAAAAGCAAGTGTCTGTATAGAGTCCATCTTTCGAAATACAACTCAAGCTGTGCAACAAAATGTTTTTCTGATCTGAGATACTCTAGGATACATCATTTCTTTTGAAAGAGTTTGCATTATGATTTATTTCCATTCCTCTGCAGCGCAGAGAAGCCTGTGTTTCCACTTTCTAGACACACAGCTGTGCAGAGACAAGAAAATTACAAACATTGCTCTTTCAAATATTCTCACCCAGCCTTATTTTTATGAATACTTTAGGACTTGAGGAAAAATATTTGCAATGCTGCATTAAACATATATGAATTAAAGAATTAAGATCAGTGGTTGATAAAGTACAAAGGGTGACAGAAGCAGAGTGAAACAACTTTTAATCTGCTTTTATGTTCAACTAAGGTTTATGTAGGTCAGTGCAAACCTTGCAAATTCCCCTCTGGCACATCGTTTGTAGAAATGTGCCTTTAAAATTTCATCAAGGAAAGGAAAAGTTGGGATGATGTCCCTTTCTGTAACAAAGTTGCTGCTTGCCACAGATTATTTACACATCTTGCTCATAATACTACTTCTGAAGAGAAAGTGTTTCATGTCTGAGATAGACTAAATGTTTCCTGATGGCCAGGGTCCAAAACAACACAGGATGGAGCAGAGCTTACAACCATATCCTCCCATTCTTGTAACATTCAAATTTCCTGAGCAAGTTTTTCAGGAATAAGATAATGTTAGGGTCCAACAGGGACAGCAACAATACTTTTTACTAAATACCTCTATACTGCTCTTTTTTTCAATGTGAGAAACAAATCCATATCCAGTCAATAACTCATTGTTCCAGTGAGCACACAGATATATTTTGGGTGTTTTGTTTTCAGTTTTCCAAAACTGTCAATATTGTGAGCTCTGGTCTACAGATGTCCACAAACATGCATGTTTCATTTCAGCACCATGGGATGAAACAGTGGACATAAGGGCTTCATGCTGGGGACAGTCTAGAAAGGCTAGGGAAATGGCTTCCAGACCAAAATACTCTTACTACCCTCTGACTCAAAGATTCAGTCTTCAGCACTTCATTCCCCATGGAAGCACAGCAGGGGAAAATGACTCAGACAGGGAGGGGACTGGGGAGTGAGAGCCACTTCTCAAACAGCTTTGTGGGGCAGAAAAATGAAAGGCCATGAATCCTGGTCTGAATCCTCCATTTTCATATTTTACAGAGGGTGCACATTTAAAAATGAAAGGCAGACTTTTGGCTTGTACAATTCATGCCAATGTAAGGCAATGGCAGTTTTCATCCACAGTGCTTAAAGAGCAGAACTGTACCCTTCACAACACACATAGGAGAGGGAAAAGTGTGCCCTGAACTTTAATCTCTTAAAGATACATCAGATTCCACCTCATCTTTCCTCACAAAGCAGTTAATAAGCTTATACTTTAACTCTGATTTGCAATCCAGCCCAAAAGGGGGGATAACTCTTCACAGAGAAGAAAAGAGTTGACAAATTTCAACATGCAATACCAAGGAAAAACAGGCACCACATTCAGCATGTATCTGAATCTGAATCTGCCACTGGATTTCATTGTTTTTTTCTTGTTATAACAAATAGTGACCATTTCTCTTTTCTTCCAGCATGTCACTCTTCATGGGAATAGACCTGCATGTCATACTTACCATACAGATGCACAATGGATTTATGCTGCAATGTAACAATTCCTTTCACAACATTCTGTTATTTTCCTAGCAATTCCATTATTCCTAGCACGTGCTATTTTGATCTCCACTAAGTATTGCACTAACAATACCACAGAACCTTCTTATTCCACATCCACAATCTGAGCAAAAAGAAGAATAGATTAAAAAAGCCAAGGCTGCCTTTTCCTCAAGGCAGATCTGTTTACATTACTCATGTATCATTTACTGCTTCACCACCCAGCTAGTGAATATCATGAGATACTCTGCAGAGATGGAGCAAAATGTTTTCTTTCTGTGTTGCTCCTCTAAGTAATTCCTTAATTCTAAGTCATCAGCAAACTTTCTCACATCGTTTTGTACCCGGTCACAGACACATTTTATGAAAAATCCTTTCCTTAGGATTTTTTCTCCTGAGAAGATAAGAGGCCTCAGGAACAAAATGTAAACAATGATTATCTGCTGCTGTGGAATTAAATGTAAACAATGATTAACTGCAACAGGTGGATCTTTGATTGGTCCATGCCGATTGTTTCTAATTAATGGCCAATCACAGTCAGCTGGCTCGGACTCTCTGAGAGCAACAAGCCTTTGTTATCATTCCAATCTCCTTTGCTTGCAAGCCTTCTGATGAAATCCTTTCTTCTATTCTTTTAGTATAGTTTTAAAATAATATATATCATAAAATAATAAATTAGCCTTCTGAAACATGGAATCAGATCCTTGTCTCTTCCCTTTTCCTGGGACCCCTGTGAACACCACCACAGTACCCCCTTTGGGAATTTTATGATAACACTGAAGCACAGAGGCCAGGTATAAATTCCTAGGAAATACCACTGCTGACTCCCCCTGCCATTAGTCCAAGGTTTATAAAAAATAATAGTAAATAAACTCACCCAAACCCCTAAACATCACAAGAATAAGCCCTCCATGCTGACTGCCCTTTTTTGCCCATCAATAACTGGGTGATAATCACATTCATGTAGATATGACTAGAAAGAAGCTGGTATCATTTTAAAAGACAGACAATTTTAAAAATTGCTACCATGATCTTGTAAACATCTGGTGGATGCTTAGCCTCTGCCAAATATTCAGATGCTACTTGCCTGCTTTTTGATGAGAGGGGCACTTATAAACTGTAGATAAGTTGGAAAAAAAAAAGAGTAATAAAATATTGACTTGCATGAAAAATCAAATAAAAACTGCATCAGGAATCAAGTACTACATTCTCCTTTAATGAGACCCTTTTATTATTTCTTGTTGCATGTGAGATTTACATGTGTGATATACATGCACTGTATGTCTGTTACCACAAGCCTTTTTTTTTTCTACTTCTAAAAAATGTTTCCATTACTGGAAATGAGAAGCCAAAAAATTGTTGTGATACACTTCCTGTGCAACCACAGCAGGAAGTGTATCTTTTACTTCTTGTTTTTCTTGCTGTTTGTTATCTCATTTTCAATGCACCCTCTCTTCAGTTAAAAGTACCAAAATTGATCATAACACCTTAGATGTCTTACCTCCTTCTTACACAAGGTATCACTCCTCTTCTGCCTTCTTTTTGTGACTTTTCCATGTGGCTTCAAATCTGAAATTATCCTTGTGTCCTGTACCAGTATTAATACTTTCCTATGCCTTCAGGACAGTTTTCCCTCAACTTTACTCTTTACTTCCAAACATATTATGGGTCCTACCTCACTTCTAACTCTAACTCTCAGTTCATTCTTGTTTTGGAGGGAACATCATGCCTGTTTCTCTAAACATGTCCTTCTGTGTTTCTAAAGCAAATTTTTCAGGCATGATTTGCTCTGGTGGAGCCAGGTTTGGCCATCACCAATCACCTCCTTACTTTCCATATGCCTTAGCATAAGTTTAAGAACTCCCATTGTCAGAGGGGTCATTGACACAGCCCCAAAAAGCTGGGGATGCACCTACCCAGAGGTTTTCCACCCTTCAGTTAAAGGAGTTTCCAGGCTGACATGAAAAAACCATCTAAGTATTTGGAGAGAGAAAAATAAGTAGCACAACTAACTAGGCTATGGTACTTATCAGCTTGTGATTGAGAGAGGGTAAAAACAACCCTGAAACAGTCAAAGCTATGATGGAAATCTTCTCCAGTCCAAGCAGCAGGCTTGACAACAGCATGGGGCCTGTGAGAAGAAAACAGAAATTATCATCTTCCAGCTGCTGTCTATTTGTTTCCAAAGCTACTAAATCATAGAATAAAAAAAAACCCTTGCACATTCTTCCAAATCCAAACTGACCCTCCTCCAGCTTAAAACAAATATCCCTTGTCCTGCGGCTACCTGCACTTGTAAAAAGTCTCTCCCCAGACTTCCTGTAGGCCCTTTAGGTACTGGAAGGTGCTCTAAGATCTCCATGGAGCCTTCTCTTCTCCAGGCTGAGCAATCCCAGCCATTTCAGAGGAGACAGCTAGCTGGAAAACAGCTGCAGCTCCAGGGAAACCAGCTCACAGCTGCCCTGATCCTCACCACACCCATCCTCTGCCTGGACGTGAACATATGTGCGCCACACCAACCCTTTGCACACCTGCACTGCAGTGGCCATGTGTGCTTGTTGAAAATGACATAAATTTGCTAATCAATTTTTAATTAATTGTTTTAATCAGTCATAATCAGTATATTAATTATGAGTGGCATGCTAGTCTTAAATCACTTTTAGCCAGCACACGACCCTGATATGCTTCATTGAACAAGGCTTGGGAGAGAGTGAAGGATTGTTTAAATTGGATACAATCACAGAACCACAAAATAAGCTGAGTTGGAAGGGACCCACAAGGATCATGGAGTCCAATTCCTGGCCCTGCACAGCACCAAACCCAGGAGTCACTCCATGTGCCTGAGAGCATTGTCCAAATGCTTCTTGAACTCTGCCAGGCTCAGTGCTGTGACCAGAAGAACAGAATTTATAGACTACAGAATTTATAGAACAAAATTTATAGACTACTATGCTCTGATTTATGCAAAAGAGATTTTTTGCAGAAATCAGAGCATAAAGAAAATCTAACAAAGACTCAGTATATGGGTGTTGCATAGTCCCTAATGGAGGAAAAAGATACTAAAAATATGGACAAATTAGCACGACCAGTGAGAAATCAATACCCAATAGAGGATAGAATACTAATGAAGGATTTGTGCTGCTGAGCACCAGGCACATTGCACAGGAGTCTCATTCTCCTGTCCATGCCAAACCCACTTGGATACCGTGGGGGGCTGTGTCACAGGCCTTGCTAAAACTACAGTAAATGGCTGTCACTGCTCTTCCCTTGTCCCACGAGGACATTCCCCTCCTCCAGGCAAGGCTCATGCTGGTCCCACCACAGCTTGTCCTCGCAGATGATGTCACCTCGAGCTTCTGTGCCTCCAAGCCACCTTCTGGCAGTTGTGTGAGAAGGGCAGGCTCTCCCTGGAAACTTGTGGGAAGTCTGCGGTACAGGCGCCGCCTCTGGTTCCTCCTGCAAAGCGAGAAGGGGTAAACAGGAGGCCACAGAAGCAGAGAGAAACTTTGTTCTTCATACGAGCAGAGAGTCAGGGGACCCCAGAGGATGAGGAGGCTCCTGAAGGAGGTGGGGGACAGTCCCTGTGCCCAAGGGACAACCTTCCATCCAAACAGTATGACAGCAAGTCCCAGGAGAGGGGCCCTCGGCCCCCACCGGCCTCCCCCTGCTCCCACAAATCAGGGCACAAATCAGGAAAGAATGCTAAGTCACCACAAAACTCTGTTTCTACAGTGAACTGCAGTGTAGGAAAACGGGTTTCTAATCTGGAGCAGTATCTCTGTGAGAGAAAGGGAAAGCTCCAGGTGGTGCCACCCCTATTGCTTTAAGAGCTTTGTAACCACAGATGTCACCACAGCCAGCTTACATCCCCATTTTATTCTCACCTGCAGAAGCTGCAGTTTCAACCACCAGTTTGCCCTCATTATAATTAACCCTCAACCCTGTGGCAGTTTTGAGTTTCTTCCCTTGGCTGAGCAAATCCCTCAATAATTTATCTCTGATTTGTATAAACTATTGCAATAGTTTCTTAAAAAAAAACCAAGCCAAACCTTACCTTGTACATACTTATCTTGTAAATCAGAATAACAGAAATAAAATGCACAGTGACAAAATGATTTGTACATGTTAGTACATCTCTTTTAATAGGAGTACAAGCTTACAATCTTGAGATAGCAGAAGAGGTTACAAGTAGAATTTATGCTTATTCCAGAAATCACTATTTTACAGGAAGTGCAGTGCATTTGCTGTAACAGCTGGTACTTACCTATCCAATAAAAATAAATTGTGAGTATTTTCTGAGCCCTTTTAGTGCTGAATAAATGCTTGAAGCACACAGAAAATAATAACCAAAAACCCGCCAGGTACCACACCTGAAACCAGCTGGGAATGGAACTCCACAAATCAAACCCCAAGCTTACACCAAGCATTAACAAATACAAAGGTTGAATAAAATTTCCTAAACTGTTAAACCTGCACGGGGGCCAAGACTTTTGTCCTCCGAGGGGAAGCGAAAACCAGGTCTGAACACAGCTAAAGCTCAAGTGAGCGAAGAGAATTAGGAACAAGAAGGAGCAGTCCCGGGTACGTACGCCTGGGAACTCATTTTCAAATTCCCACACGGCAGCTCACGACCGGACAGGGGGCAGTGCCCGGCGCAGGAAGAGCTTGGCAGAGGACGCTGCTGGGGACAGGGAGCGAGCTGCCATCGGGGCACAGGAGCCCGGAGGAGCGCGGAGCAGCCCCGGCTGCCGCCCTCACACCGGGTGCCGCCCTCACACCGGGTACCACTCTCACACCGTGTCCCGCCCTCACACCGGGCACCACCCTCATACCGTGTCCCGCCCTCACGCCGGGCACCGCCCTCACGCCGTGTCCCGCCCCCCGCACCGCCGGTGACGCCAGCGGCGCGCGCGGGCCCCGCCCCTCGGGGCCGCCACGTTCCCCGCTCCGCGGCGCGCGCGTCACGGCGGGGGCGGGGCCCGTACCGCCCAATCGGGGCGCTCCGCGACGGCCGCCGCGGCTCGGCGCCGGCCAATGGGCGCGCTGCGAGGGGCGGGCGCTGTGCCCATGGCAACGAGCGCGGGGCCGCCGCGGGGCTGTCGCACCGAGCCGCGCCGAGTCCGTCCGGAGCCGGAGCCGCAGCCGCAGCGCGCCCGCCGGAGCGCCCGCCTCGCACCCGCCATCGGCGCGCACCTCGCCCTCGAGAAGCCGCGGCTCCTCTCCTGCCGCAGAGGGACCCGAAGGTAGCGCCGCCCGTCCCTGTGCCCCCGGCGGCGGCGCGGGCGGAGGCCTGGCGGCGGGGCGGCCGCTGTCAGGGTCGCGGCGGGACGCGGGAGTCGCGGCGCGCTCCCGCCGGCCAGGCCGGTGCGCGGGGGGTGGCGGGGGGATCGCGGGGCTCGGGGCTGCCGGGCGGGAGCGGGGCGCAGCTGAAGTTTTCCCGCCGGGAAGGCGGCTCCAGGTGCGGGGTGTGTGTGCCCGTGTCCCCCCGTCCGGCCCGCCGCTGTAGGGCGGGAGGCGGCGGCGGGCTGTGGGGCGCCGGCACGAATGAAAGCGGAGCTGGCAGCGGCGGCAGCTGCAGCAGCGGCAGAAATGTGGAGTGGCTCGTAATTGCACAACCGCAGGGAAAACTTGGGCAGGAGACTCTACGGGTTTCACTAGAAAGGGCACAGCTCTCGAGCATTGCTGTCTAGAGTCGAAGAACGGTTTGGGCTGGAAGGGCCTTGAAGATCATTTCGTGCCATGGGCAGGGACATCTTCCACTATCCCAGGATGCTCAGAGCCCCATCCAGCCTGGCCTTAAACACTGCTAGGGATGGAGCATGCACAGCTTCTCTGGGGACCCTGTGCCAGTGCCTCACCACCCTCCCAGGAAAGAAGTTTTTCCTAGTATCTAAACTAAACCTACTCTCTTTCAGTTTGAAGCTATTCGCCCCTGTGCTGTTACTACATGCTCTTTTAAATAGTCGCTCTTCATCTTTCCTGAAGGCTGCTTTGAGGTAGTGAAAAGCTGCCATTAGGTCACCCTGAAGCCTTCTCTTTTCCAAGCTGAGCAATCCCCACTCTCTCAGCCTTTCCTTGGAGGAGAGGTGCTCCGTCCTCTGACCAGCTTGGTGGCCTCCTCTGGACTGACTCCAGCAGATCCCTGTCCTTCCTGTGCTGGGGTCCCAGACCTGACCACATCTTAATGTACTCTGGTACCCCTGGAGGAGCTCTGGAAGGTACTCCAGAACCAGGCTGGCTGCTGCACTCAGATATAATTCCAAAAGTAGATATGGCTGTAGAGAGGTAATGTTTTTTTGCTGAAATGAACAGGCTTTCAAAAGAGATTGCATTTGGCAACATTATTTAGTAATCCCGTAGGAGAAAAAAGCCTTCCTTGTTTGACTTAAAAGTATTTGCTATGGAAAGATAACATCCAATAGTTTCAACATGAAACCGTCACAGTATCAACAGTGAAATGCCTGTAGGCTCATGTTATCAGGTTCAGTGTGGAGGTTTGTGGGTTTTTGTCACTTTGTTTCCTCTCAGTGTCAAGAAAAGTCCTGTAGCTGACTCAATATTGGTGCACCTCTACCCTGAATTCTGAAGTGAGTGTCCCTGTTGACCAAACAAATCAGCACAGGGAAGATTCCTACTATAGAGACTGGATAGGAGCCACTCAAAGACTTTGAAACCAGGTTTTGTTGTAACCTTTATGGACCTCTGCTTAAAACTCGCAGAAAGTTTATGGGAGAAGCCCACATTTCTGTGAGCACTTGAGATCCTGTTATGTTTCTCACTGTCATTTACTACACAGTGATCTTGCACAGTCACAGTGCTACATCCATCATGGGCTGCAGATTACTAACCTGGTTACACACATTGCCTCCTAACTGTCATCATCTATTTTCCCTTTTACTTGCTTCTGTAATCTCCAGGATGGTAGCAGTATTTTGTTTCAGAATAAGAAAGACAATTCTATTTAAAAAAATAACATAGGTTTAAACAAATTTTGTTGATATAGAGCAATGTTAATGTCATTCACTTCTAGACTTCTAGCCAAGACAAACAAAGAAAAGGGGGAAATAAAATTATAAATTCATATTGCCTCTTGGGTCTGCTTAAAGCTTACATTAACAATTGGTTGCAAAGGCATCTGATATTGTTATCACACTGCCTGAGATCCCATTATTTGGTGTCTGAAATTGTATTCAGAAAACCCCTCTGGGCAAATAAAACCAACCAACAACAACAACAGCAATAATTATTTTTTAATAATACTAAGGCAAACTTTTCATACCTTAGCTCTGCAGTACTGCTGTACTCTGCAGTAGTGCTGCTGACATAAACTTTCTATTCATATAAGCCAAATTGAAGACTTTCTGTCAAAAACTGTCGTCCCCCGCGTTATACATACCTAACTGAAATTGCAGCCATGAAAGTGGAGAGCAGTAGTTGTCTCAGGTAATAAAAATGTAAAATATATTGACTTAACTGTCAGAGGTGTGGAAGTATTGACGCAGGAGTTTCAGAGCTGTGCTGACTAAACAATTGCGCTTGACCTAAGAAAGATAAAATCATTTGCTGGTGAGTTTGAAGCCGCTATCAGGGCTTCCTATGACTTGAACTCCTGTGTGGAGGTATTTGTTCTAGTGAGGCTTTGTGCTGCCAGTATTGATTGCTCAGTAAGCAGAAAAGATCCCTCTGAAGTTGCTGACAATACGTAGCAGACACCAGACACGAGCCTTTTGCACAGGGGTGTGCTTTTATGTAGATAAAGGCATGACCAGGTGCTAATGCCAAACCAAATGAATTCAGTCAAAAGTCATGTTCCTCTCAATAGTTTTTGCTCTTCCATATGTGTGTGATTTGACAGTTGGAAGAGCAAAAGAAACTGCATTTCAGTAGAACCATTTTGATCATATTCAGTTGTAAATATTATTCTTCATCATAGGTAATTTGAGAGAAGTGTAGACCCTTTTCATGACTGCATTTCTCCTGCTAGTCCTTATAAAAGTAGAATGGGATGTTGATGTCTGTTTTTGTTTCTAAGCAAGTAGAAATCAATGGGAATTAGCAAATTGTAAACATAAATCTCCTTAGGCAGCTGTCTTTAAGTGCCTAAATATTTTTAAATCTGGCTCAACATCATTTGATCTACATTTATTCTGGATAACTATTTTGTATTTTTTTTCAAAGGGGGGAAAAGATACCTTGGACTCCTGGGGCATTCAAGGCTTACTTTAGCCTCATCACTTGTGGTTGACTAGAGCAAAATGCATATTGTTGGAATAATTGAAATACTTTTTGATTTGAGTTAGAGTTAAAGCTAATTCATTGTTTGCGTGTAGTAGCACATGTGAGGTTGCTTTTTACGTCAGCACTGACAATATTGCCATTTGCATTTTTGAAAAATGAATTTATGAGACTCCAAGTGTACTGTTCTGTGTGGGAACTGAAATTAGAGTGCAGGAAGCTATTGTTGTAGCAGTAATTTTTTTTTAATTTCATTTTGAAGCTGATAAGATTTTTATAAAGTATACATTGAATTCAGTACAAGTTTTTGCTTGACTGTTGGCTTAATAAATCTTTTTCTGAGGCAACCTTGTTGGAAAGAATTAATAAAACCAAGCAAGTTGCTTTGAAAAACAAGGCTAGTATTTCAACATTCTTCAGTTAGTAAGGTAGCTTTGTAGACAGAGATATTTACTTTTTTGAAGCAAGGACAGGGAAATTCCTTGGAGGCAGGTAATATTATAAATATGCATATGTATTTGTCTGTGCACTCAGGTTTTTAAATTATGAACCATTAGCATTGCAACAAGAAGAAAAGTCTTCAGACTTCACTTAGGACAGAGCTAAGCACGTGTGTAGCTTCAGCCATACAATATGCTTCTATGCCATCTTTCTTTCTGGACATAGTTGTGTTGTTTCATGATATTATCCTATACTGTGTGTGGTTTGAACAGAAAATTGCTCTTTCCCACTCGAGCATTGATAGTTTGTGTTACGTTGGATGACTCATTTAATAAAACAGCTGAAGTGCATTTTTAAAAGGAGGTTCTTTCAGCAAATGTTGTACTAGGCACAGTCGAGGCATGCTGTGTTTTCTGGGAAGCTGAAAAAAGCAGCTGTTCCATCAGGCAGTTTTTAGTTGTAAAGAGAATTAAGCAGCTCCAGTGCAGTGAAAAGGTAACAAATACAACTCCAAAGAATTTAAGTCAAGTAAACAGGATGGGAAGAAAAGATTCTGCTTCCTTTATGTACTTTAGTAAATACTGCTTAATAAAGAGCTATTTCCATGCAGGATTAAAATGGTTCTTGAAAAAATAAGCAAGGTCTCCTGGTGCAGAGAGCTGAGTGGGATGTGCTCTAACAAAAGATTAGGACAGCATGGCCAGTGTGAAACCTGTTGGATATTGGCCAGGGAAAAAAGCAACATCTGAATCATACAGTTAGTGAACAGCATTGACAGAAGAGAAAGAAGTACTTGAAGGATAATGAAACTTTATATATATATAATTATATAGCAATAATAGCTGGCTTATAATAGTTAATAGCTTGCACATTAACTTCTAAAAGGATCAGTTTTCATTTGGGAAGGGAAGGGTGCAGGTGTTTTTGTGTTTGGAACATTCACTTGTACGGGGAAAGCTATTGCAGCTTGTAGCCATTTCCTTGGCGTGTCATTTCCTGCTCGTGTCTTCAAGGGGCAAACCCAGCGTGGGGGACAAGTGGAGAGACCAACCCTCACCCCTCCCAGAGGTTTCTAGCTTAACAGAGTGAGTGCAAACAGGTTTTTCCACTTGCTTCTCAAAATTGCTGCCACATGGCAGCTGTGCTTCTGCCAGATTAACTCATTGGACTAACAGTGTGAAAAGATGCATTAACTCTTGGTTCATGGACTTTCATACCCTGCTTAAGGCATGATTGCTTAGGGTGTCTGTGCAGCAAGTGCTCCTGAAAAAGACTGGGAGGAACTAACACTCGTGTTTCCAAACAATATGGCAGAAGAGTAATGTGTTTCTGCCTAATTTCAAACATGTAATGTAGTTTTTTTAGGGTTCTCTAAGTGGATCAATTAATAGATTTGCAAATAAATTTTAAAGAAATGGAAAAAGCCCGTGGAATTAAACATTTCCTATTTAAACTGTGATACATGGACAGGTGTATTGCTGTTTCAGAGAGGTGAAAACAGATTGAAGATGCTAGGTGGATGGAATATTATTAGAAAAATAAAAATCAGTAGATATATTTTATCTATTTCCTGGCTTTTTTTTTTTTTTAAATTCTTTTGTTTGTTTTTAATTCAGCACTGCCTGTGAAGATTGTTCACTTCTCCGGTGTACAGCATAAAAATAGAAAGTCACATTATGGTCATGACTGTAGAGAACATTGCTGTTATCCTGCACATCTGCACTGTGTCTCACACAGGTTTAATTACTTCCATATCAGATAGAGCAGGCATATGTGAAATCTGTGAATGGGTACATTTATTGTGTATTAGGTGAGTCCAGATTTATGTTTTCATTGCCCATCACTGTACACATGGGCTTGGCAAGTGCAAATGTGTGATGTGACATTTACAGTGTTCTGCTGTCTTGCATCACAACCATCCACTGAGCTTCTACATGTGCAGACACTGCTTCCTGATTTTACTATATCCTTTGGCCTGTCTCAGTTTTAGAAACTTTGACATTGGGCATTACTTCTTTAAAAATACTCGTGCTTTGCTGGGAAGGTGATGGAGATACCAGCACCTTCATGATGCTGTTTGTTGGGCAATGGGTTCTACATTAATGAAAAGTAATTTCTGGGTTTGTATTATAACACCTGGCAGCTGTATAAAATAGGTGTTTAGCAGCTTGTGTTACTGTTGCTAGAACAAACTTTAAAAGTAGCATTTTCAAGTTACCTCTCAACACCTGTAGCTCTTTATAATTAAAATGTTCAACCCTATTTCATTGATAGGAATTGGTGATTAACAAATAATCAAGATTGCTGACAGGTGGCCTGCAACTTTTCCTTTCCAGTTGTATTTTTCTGTTCATGCAAATACATTGGGGCTCTGTTTTCTGCTGACTGTCTCATTCTTTTAGCTCTCACTCTGTTTTGAAATACTTGGAGAAGTTATTTTTCCTTTTCCCTGAAAGCTTAGGATACTGGCTGTGCTTATAAACTACAATATTTATCAGTTCTAGAGCATTACTTTTATGATTACTTCTCTTTATGTACTACAAATGGGAATGTTTGTTTATCCCTCTTGTAAAGATAAGATTGATTTCTCATACCAGCAGATAACAGTTGTGCTACCTTTACATCTAGGTGAGCTACCTGTCTTTGACTAAAATCTCTTAATTTCCAGATGGCAATTGTAACATTAGTTCTCTCCATCTGTCTTTGAGAAAGTAGTCAGTGGGCAGATCCAGAACAGTTTATATTTCTATTAAAGCTTATAGAAGTAGGAATAATAATAATAATAATCATCATCCACATGGCAGGGCAGGGGGGTGTATGCTTTGCATTAGGTACTGCTGATGGCAGTGAGCAAAGTGACACTGCTGCTCTTCTGCAGCACCCTCTGGATTGCTCACTTGGTGGCTCTGGTACAGAAGAAAGCCACATTCCTGACATGGATGCACTCTAAATGCCTGGGAAGGGATGGGCATCCAGGAATGGGTTTTCAGAAATCCAGAACTCTTAAAAGCAGCTGGTAGCAGGCTGAGAGTGGAATGAACTCACTTGGAGGAACAGAAAGGGGAACCCCCACTTTTCTTCTCATCCAGCCTTTTCTCACTCTTGCCTACAGTTGCTGAATTTGAGAATTGTGCTGTTTCTGGCAGGTGATTAATGTTAGATTTTGCAATGGGCCTGGTTTCTCTCTTTTAGTACACGTCAGAGTAGAAGGTTGCCAGTGACTCAGGTGACACTGGCACACTCTGAAGGCTGACTCATGTCTTAGTCACCTGCTTTTCTTAAGGAAATTTTGGTGAGTATAGTCTTGGACTAGTAGATACCTAAATACAGTAACTGTCTTCACTAGGTAATTGTTTTTTATTCTAATAAATTAATTTCCAATTTACTTGCTACATCACAGTTGGGTTCCTCAAAATACTGTGGGGAATGCTGTGTTAGGCAGAGTTGTCTTCAAAGTCAGCTGTGATGATGGAGATAATGTTTACTTAGCCATTTTGGAGACTCCTCTCCTTTTAATTCTTCCCAGTATGTGTGAAATTTTTTTGCTTGTTTTATCAAAAAAGCTACAATAAAAACATCCTGAAGCAAAACTGCCTGATGAAGTCTTCTGAGCAGCCTATTACATCAAATAGCTATGAAGAACATATTGTGATATCATCCAGTCTTTCTCATTATGTATGACAGCATGTAATTACAAAGCTTAAAAAACCCCATTGCCCATGAGCACAAATTGCACAGAATGTCAGCAGAGCCAGTGGGACTTGGTTTGATTTGGCTTTTTTATAGAGGAACTCTACTGATACTGCAGAGGTACTTCAGGATGGCCCAGCTCCAGTTCCCCATCCCAAATCTGGAGGTGATTAGTGCTCCCTCACATGGGGTTTGGCAGACCAGCATGGTTACTGATATCTCTGTTGGTTCAGCTCAGCAGGGACATTATATCTAGCAGTGATCCTCAGGAGCAAGGAAAGAGTCTGAAAAATTCAAGTGTGCCCTCTTCAACCTAAACTGGCAATCCTTGTCTCCAAGTCGTTCATGTCAATAGTTGTAGGTCAGGAGCTTTAAGAGATCTTTAAAAAGGATCAAAGACCAGGTGTCATTGTTGAAAGTGTTGGCTTTAGCACTTGCCATAGGCAAAAAATGAGTCAATGCCAGACCTGTGGGAAGCACCTGAGCTTCTGGCTTTCTCTGCTTCCCTGCCATCACCTGATGGGCTTCAGCATGCTCATTTCCTAGCCTCATAATGATTTTCTAAAACACTGTTTACACACATAACTAGAGCAGTGTATAATAATACTAAATTATTTTTATTACTATGATTTTGTATATATGAAAATATTTTGTGTGGGAAAAATACCCATCTATCAGGGTCCAGATTTTTAGTATTATCAGAAGGCTACACTTTTAAAGTGAATACTTCAACATCCATAACCTTGCAAAAGATGTTTTGCAAAATGTTGAGAGTGTGTATATATATATATATAAAAATATATATAATTATTATATACTTGATAAGTATTTTGGGGTTTATTAGTTTTGTTTCACATGCCTTTCCTAGACTTGAAGTATGCTTACACTTAGAAATTACTAGACAGCCCCATTCATACTCTGCAAGAACTTCAACAAGGTGGGTTTTTCTTTTACCTGTAGTACCAAGTGCTACTATCAGTCTTGACATCTACATCAAGATTAGGAGACTTGAAGACCTAGTATTTGTTAGTTATTATCATCATCTCCTGTGATTACATCCTGTTGAAATTACAAAGGTAGGCACAGCATTTATGCAAAAGTGTTCTGTAATTAAAAACACCCAACATACTGGAACTTTGGCATTTTTAAAAGCAGTGGTGAATAACCAACCCATTCACTTCTCAGCTTTGTAAGTCCCTGCAAGACAACAGTTTGTGCAGAGGTATAGAAATTAACTTACCAGTTCCAGCCAATCAGTCTGGCTCTGGTTTCTTTGTGTGTTTGTTTGCTTGTTTTAAGGCCATAACCTAGGCAAGGCTAGTCAGATTTGTGAATCTGACAGTAATGCTGACATCCAGTTTCAAATGCTCAATGTGGCAGCAACAACAGCTCCTGCTATCCCATCTGCTAATGAGCAGATATTAATTATTTTTTAAAATGCAAGTAACAGGTATTTGCAGAGCATAATCCATTTAGGCTCCTTTTGCTGAAGATGTGATTAAGAAAAAACAGTTTTAAAGAATGTACAGATTTTTTTGTAATTCTTGAGCCTTTGACATATAAAACAATAGATGGATAGGTGGATATACTCTTATCTCCAGCTACTTCCTCATCCCCAACAAAAGAAATAATATCTCTACACATCTTGAATGCTTTTTTTTTTCTATATGAGTGCTTTTATTTTCCTAGCAGTTGAATAAGGGGGAATAAAGAGTGTCAACAGTGCTTAATATTAAGTGTGTACCACTATCTACATTTCTTGCCATAATAAAGGGCAGCTTAACCCAAGCAAAAGCAATGCATCTCTGTCAAGTACCAGATCATGCAGCCAGGAAAACTGGCACTGACACCATAATTAGTTTGTCCCTCTCTCCCCTCCCCATAAAAAGAGGTTTGGTGGTGGTGGACATAAATACTTCTGACAGAATTCCTTGCATGACTTGCTAAAGCACTTGTACAGAAATTCCTCTTGTAGCAGGTGTACTTTTGATTTATTTGACTGCATGTTTCTTCAATATTATGTCTTTTTCTTTGGCATATCTAAGCTAATTTTAGACAGACTTTGACTGGCAACTTTCACCTCCTAGGAGTTGATTTATATTACCAATGTAACACTGGAGTTTGCTCAAACTTCCAATAGAATATCCATAGATAGTGGAGTGTCACAGTCTGAACTGGCCAGATTGTCTCAAGAGCCTGACTTTGTTGTCAGATGCTGGATTACCATCCTTACTTTTTTTAGCTGGATTCCCTGCACTCACTCTCTAATTATTCCATCTTACCAGCTTCTGAATGAATTATTTTCAACCAAGTTTGATGGAGGGGAAGGAGACAAAGGTCAAGAACTCAAAATGCTCAATGCTCATCAAATAATGTGTGAGCTCCACCTAAGACACTAAAGAAGGGGTGGGGAAAACCATCTTAATAAAGCTCTGGCCTCAGCAGCAATTTCAGGTAATGTGAATACCACTTTTCAGGAATCTCTACCCACCTGAAATATGGATATAACCTGTATTGTAAAATATTCTTCCTGCAAATAAATTTTGGAAGGGATCTTGACTCTAAATTAGGCAAAGTATTGCAGTGTTGAAACATAAGATCCACTGGCATTACTACACTAAGATCTGATTCAACATCCCTAAATGATCTTTAGGAGTTTGCCAATAAATTCAACAAATGCATGGTCCAAGTAGGAATGTCAGTATTAGTTATGTGAGACTTGAACATCCTAAATAGGTGTTGCCATCTGTTATTGATAATACCTCAGCAGGTTACAAACCCCTCACCATTTACAGCTTAGGTTTGCACACAGTGGAAGCCAATCTCAGGAAATCTGTCTGCCTAAGAATGGCTTTCAGAAATTAAGGCTGTATTACTTCTTTAAGTTTTTGTGTTCCTTGAGAGCAGGACATTGTGAAAGAAGTGGGTTATTACAGGTATCTATCTGTAGGAATGTAAAAACATTTTCCTCAGTACAGCAGGTTAACATGATGTATGTTAATTTTTGTGACCTGGTCTCATTTCAGATGAAGAGATTATCTGCCCTGCCCCAGCAGTGTCTGCTGCTGCTGACATGCCTCCTAATGGCCTTGGAAGCTGTACCTATAGACATAGACAAGACCAAAGTCAAAGCAGAAGGCCATGTAGAAGGAGAGAAGGTAGAAAATCCAGTAAGTATAAAGAAACTGATCTGACATTAAGTGTTTATCCTAATTGTTAATAATCTGGATATAGCCAACTCCTTTAGAAGGAAACTAATATTCCCCAATAGTATTGTCAGTGTGTGTGCCATCTACTATGGGGATGTTCTGTTTAAATTTGCTCTTTATTTTTTTTCAATGAGCTGCTAAAGGTGAGCTGGCACATGGAAGGAATTCCCAGCTCACAACAGGAAGCACATAATTGTTCCACAGAGACTTACTTCAAGGGATTGGGTGCCTTAGGAAATTCCACTCACTGATCCCAGCTCAGTGTTTCAAATAGAAAAGTAACAAATTAATTCCACTGTTTTAAAAAAAGCTACACACTACATTAACATGACAGATGCTTCTGTATTACAAGGATTCCTAATCACTTTTCTCCTCTTCCTTGTCATTTGCTGAAACAAATGGATCATAAATTGCTATAGGGCAATGATGCAAATCTGAAAATACAAAGATATGTAAGACAGCATGGTGTCTGTGTTGCTAAGATTGGAGTGTCAGTTTATTAACTGTATTTAAACAAAACTAATTAACTAATTGTTTGTCAGTGTGGTCTTTCCTGAATTCCCATTTTTTTTCTTTTGAAGGATACAGGACTTTATTATGATGAATATCTCAGGCAAGTAATAGATGTCTTGGAAACTGATAAGCATTTCAGGGAGAAACTCCAGACTGCTGACATAGAAGAAATAAAGGTAGGTTCAAAAAAAAAAGAGTTAAATTGAGGTTAATTAAATCCATAATCATGTATGCTGTATTCTTTCTTCCTGTGGCTGTTGTGCATTGCCCCTTCAGGAGCTGGAAATTTAGGAAGGGACAAGTAGGAAACAGTCTAAAGTGACAGACTTAAGGAGGAGATCCTGCCTTTTGTGTTTCCTTTAATCCCTCTTATTGCTATTGGCAGCTTGTGGGAGCTTTTCCTTCTGTGCTGTATCTAGGGTCAGCCTTGGAGATTGCTCTCCATTTCCAGGTTCTTGCAATACATATCAGTGGCTGCTGCTGCCTTGTACCTTCTCTCAAGCCTAACAGCCCTCCTTGAGAGGATGAGGCACTCTGTGGGCTTCTCACAGTTCTTTTGAGCTCATTTGAGAATATTTGATCAAGAAATTTGCCACAAATGTTCTTAGGCATTGCTCCCTCAAGGTTATGGTCTGGCTCTTTGGAGGAGCAAGATACTTAGAAATTCTCTTTTCTGAAAGCTTTTAGGATTCCTCTCTGTTTCCATAACCATAGGCATAAAAATTTTCAATCTGCTCTTTGAAAAAATGTTGAGATTCTTACAGTGTGGGCTACAGTATTGCCAGAGACTGCCATTAGTCTGCTGGCTTGCAATTCATGTCTAATGGGAATCCTAAAGGCTTCTTTCTTCCAGTGTTTATGCATAACTTTTTTTGGTTTTTGACAGAGTGGAAAGCTAAGCAGAGAGCTTGATTTAGTCAGCCACCACGTGAGAACACGGCTGGATGAACTCAAGAGACAAGAGGTAGCAAGATTAAGAATGTTAATTAAAGCTAAAATGGATTCTGTTCAAGGTAAGAGTACAGAATTTATTTAGGTGAGTTAACAGATGGAATTGTGTTAGAGAGATGTCAAAGTCCAGCAGTTGTGCATTGTTTGTTGTCATCAGTAATGACTAAACTGGGAGTGAGTGTCCTTTCTGAGCTGGCCTGGAGCCATTACAGACCTGTCTTTATAGGAAACTGGGGAGAAGAGAAAACCATCTCTGTTTTATAAATAACTGAACTTGTTTGTCAGTGGATTTTTCAGATACTTCTACCTCTTGTTTTTAACCTCTTATTTTTGTAATGCATCAGTCCATAGATTACTCACAGAGAACCAGTAACATAGCAGGGCTGTGTTTAAGAGAAAAGCCATGACACAGTATTTATATCCTTAGGGGGTAGAAAATGAATTTTTTGGTCAGTATTTTATTGTTGTAAAGATGTTTGCAAGTTTTCAAGGGGAACCCCAAGGAATTGAATACATAATGCATCAAATAAAATACTCCTAGAATTAGGATGTCTTGCAGGTTAAGCTAATTTAGATGTGGCAAAAAATGTTTCTGGGGATGTTGTTCCTATTGCAGACAAGCAGTCCAGTGTCATCATGGTGACATTCACAGCTAGGTGACAGCAGCTAATGATACCTGGGTGTGTACATGGTTGTTTTAGGTGTTGTCAAGTTTAATGGACTGATTACTTCTCCCCCCTCTGCCTTCATAAATCAATAGTAACTAACAGAGTGTACTTTAGAAAAAGAATTGCCCCCAGCACCTCAAACCTTACCATGTAAATGTGAGATCTTACATTTGGGACCAGATTATTGCAGTTCAGAATATTCAGATGAGTACTAAGATGTAAAAACACTTTGCAAAGTCTATAGTCAGCTTTGCCCCTGAGTGCTTCACATCATATACAAGTATGGCCAGATTAACTATGAAATACAGCTGCATCTGCACAGCTAGACAACATCTTGGAATAGGCACAAAGAGCATTAAAATAGCAACAGGCAGAGTGCTTTGATTTCCTTTTATTTGCTCTTGTAATCTTTTCCCTATAACACCATTTAGTATCTTAGTCTTCTGTCTGATCTAAAAAAATTAAAAAAAAAAAAGGCACACAAACCCCTCATCTTTTCTTTCCTCTCAGCTAGATCAGGTTTAAAAAACTCCAGACATCTAGATCTGATTATATTCAGCATAAATTCAGTCCTCATCCAGATGTGCTTTTAAACATTTTCACCAAGGTCCTTGACTGATCAGTACAGGCCAGAAGAGTGTTAGGAGTTGAGTCTCAGATCATACAGTAATGTGGCAAGTAAATAGTGTCAAATAGAATTAATCTTCTCCCCTAAATGTAAAAAATGGAGAAAAATGGGTTTGGGGGCTGGTGTTTTTTAATGTTTGTTGGGTTTTTTTGAGTCTATTACTACACTTCTGAAAATGTTTCAAACACAGACAAATGCACATATATTTAAACAGAAATTATGATCTCACCAGGGAGGAATGATGGCTGAAATCTGCCCTGGCCAGTGTTTGCTGTTTTGTGTTAATACAAACACAGCATCGATTGTAAAGCAGATAGTTTGTGAAAAAACACTATATTCAAAAATGTGTTTTCCAATTTGTTTTTAAACAAAATATTCTTTGCTGAGCCATCTAGTAACAGCTTGTCACAACTTTAGTACTTAACATATGAAAGCATAAGAGAGTAGCTTTAGTGTTCAGAGACCATGGTAACAGAGAAGCTGTGGTAGAAATGTGTGTAGTGCATTGTGTGTTGATATTGGTGGGTATCACTCCTGTCACAAGAAGGAGAAGATGTTTCCACCTTTTAGACACAAGACCCGACTCTCCACTGTCTTGCACTTCTCTTTTTTCTACAAATGAAGTTTAACTAACTGCTTATTTGATTTGATACAATTTTACACCATATTGTACATAAATATGTCATTTGCAAAATGTCCAGGGCATTCCCCATGCAGGAAAAATATGCAGGTTTTTAGCTTAGATAGAGCACTATGTCAACTATCTCATTTATATAAAAGGGAATAAAATATTTTTTTTTAGTTTGTAAAGCTCAAATTGATCATACTTTCTTTTGCTGAAGCAGAAGCTGTAATTTGTGCATGTAAAATGATTGGGTGCAATGCAGCACTGATCCAGCAGAAGGAATGTAGTGCAAATTGCCATAAAGTTTATCAACCTGCTCCAGGAAAAGCAACTTTAAAAATGTTACTGTAGTTTCCTCCAACAATGAAAAAATTATTCAGTCCTCAGGGAACTTCAGGTATTTCAAGGCATAAGCTCCCATATGAAAGACTTCTTGATTTTTCTGGATTTCAAATCATTTTAATGTTTTACATGTATACCTTGTTCTTCCAGACACTGGTATAGACCATCAGGCTCTCCTTAAGCAGTTTGAGCACCTGAACCATCAGAATCCTGACACCTTTGAACCTAAAGACTTGGATATGCTGATCAAAGCAGTGAGTGCCAGATATGAACTGCTGTGGGGATTGGGGGTTTAATTATTATGCTTTTTACCTCTGGTAAAGGGAAGTCCTTTCCTATACACCACATTTTATAAATGACATGCAGTTTTCATTTTCAGAGAAAAGTCACTTGGCTCCATGCACACTTGAAAACTGGTGCCAGTGTGCATGATGCAAAAAAATCCATAAATTTTGGGATGTCACCTTAACAGGACTTAACATTCATATGCCAGTACAAGCAACTTTGGGAATAAAACACACCTTTCTGAGAGCCTTTAAATTAAATACAGGTGAGATAGGGGTGCATTTTTCCCAAATGTTGTTCTTCTGATTTCTATTTCTAAATGATATAGGACTCTCACAGAATGATCTAAAATAATCATCCCTAGTCCAGCCATATGAATTTTGGGATCTCCTGTATATCCATCAAGCTGCAAAACCACAGCAGAGTAGAATTTGAGAGAGCAATATCAGAAGTTGCTTATACTGGGCATGGCATTCAGTGTCTGTTCAGCAGATTCAGTTATCAGTCATGGGTGTGTGGGGCTTATTCAGGGGATGCAATTAAACTAAGCAGGACGTGGCTTTTTTCAACTGCTAGAGAAAAATAGACTTCCCAGGGGGAAAAATGTCTCAGATATAATTTAGAGAGCACTGCATGTCTGACATGAGAATTGGAATAGTTTTTTATACTTTCAAAACAAATTGAAAGATAAAATCTTCCAAGGGTAAAAAAATTACACAGAAATTATTTCAATTTTTTGTAGAATTATTTTTATAGAGATATTATAATTTTTCTAAACATTTCTGAACATCGCTTCTGGGAAAATTCTGGTTGGCTTGGAGAAGCATATCCTTAACAGGCAGTTATTTTTTATTACATATTTTATTGTTTTGTCTTCTCATTTCTCAACCAAGAAACTGGCAGGGTGTAATGGGTACTTAAGGGGGTCTTAGCTTTGGAATTGTTTTTTAAAACATACAGTGAATCTGAAAAGTAAAATGTAAACAATGGAGAGACAATATCAGGTGTAAACATGTTACTTTGAAAAGCACAACCAAAACATCCTTTAATACTTTGGCCTGTATGAAAATGACACAACTTTAAACTCTGTACAAGAACTTGTCAGAAATTCTCCTCTCATACCCCTTTTCTCCCTTTACATGTTTGGGGCTTTTTAATTTAGTCTGTATTAAGCTGCTGCAAACTAAGTCCAATTTGTCATTAAACTGAAGGATAAGCTACAAATGTTGTTATTCTGAAATGATCAAGGAGTTAATGGTTCTCTTAGTGTAGGACTTGATTAACTCGAGTTCATTTATTACTCACTGATGAGAAAGGACACCTTGAAGCCTTCTTACAGCACCATGTAATTGCAAAAACTGTCCAACAGATGAACCCTTAGAAATTAACTTCTGTGAAAATGACCAAGGGAGCAGTGATGTTTCTGCATCACTGTCATGTGAAAGGAAGCCCCAGCCAGACTGCCCTGAATGGCAGCATGGCCAGCCTTGCCCACAGATCTGAACAATACAGTGCTTTTAATGTCAGATTATGTTACATAATCATCTGTCTGCATATATCCCTATTTTTAGGCTACAAGTGACCTGGAAAACTATGATAAGACTCGCCATGAGGAGTTTAAGAAATACGAGATGATGAAAGAACACGAGAGGAGAGAGTATTTAAAAACACTGGATGAAGAAAAGAGGAAGAAAGAAGAATCCAAATTTGAGGAGATGAAGAAAAAACATGGAGATCACCCTAAAGTTCACCATCCTGTAAGGCCTGTTCTTACTTGACTGAGTGTGAGCTTTCCTTTCCAGAGAGAAAAAGCTAATGCACAGAAGGGTGTAGTTTGTTAGTTCTCATCATTTGCCTCCTCTTACTGGCATGGGCACACTGCTGAGAGCAGGAGAAACCCCACTGTATAAACCCCCATTCTTTCTGTACAGATGTGTGATTTGCTGCCAGAATTCTTACATAGACACTGAAATTCATAAGGAAGAAGCCAGAGCAATATTCAAAACTGTGGGGATGCCTGCAGGGTATGCCTGGCCTGCAAGAAACTGCATCACAGTACCAATTGCTCTAGGAAAGGCAAAATAATTCAGCTCCCTCCAGCTGTTGTTTCTGGATGAGGCTGTGTGGCCATGACTGATTATTACAGGTGCTCCTTTCCACAAAATATGCATTTCCTTTACACTTCCTCTTTCCCTGGGCCTTTCTGTCTAATGCAAGTATTGAACTTGACCAAAAGGGAAGGAAAGAAAATGCCACTGATTCCATTTGCCATATGACTAATCAGCAAATAAAGCAAGCCTTTCAGAGAAACCATAATGTAATGCAGGGAAATTACACTAAATTGTCTTTTGAATAGTTTTTCTTTGTAACCAATCTATAGGGAAGCAAAGATCAACTGAAAGAGGTGTGGGAAGAAGCAGATGGACTAGATCCTAATGAATTTGACCCCAAAACATTTTTCAAATTGCACGGTAAGAGGTTTAGTTTTAATTTCCTCAACAAGTGAAGTGACTTTGTTACATTCTGCTGAGGACAAGTTTGTCATATGTTAGGATGAAGTCTTACACCTCAAGCAACTTGGGTGAATCTGAATAGTACAGAGGAGAAAATATTTGTTACAGTTTGTAAATTTCATGCAATGTTTTAAATGCAGTTTAAAATTTAAAAACATTCAGAGTTTTGTTGAACTACTCCTAAAATCATACAGGCAAAACCCAGTAGGGATTCCTTAGGGAATTATGGATACTTAGAGGATTGTCCATATCTATAACTTTGCTTGCACAGTAGGTACTGGGAATAAATCCTCAGAGATTTGTGTAGGGGCACAACCTGCTTTCTCATCATCTCTGCACATAAGTACCAGATGCACCTAATCTTTGGAGTGGTCATAGAAGGGCCAAGGCTCTTCAGAAATTGCAATATTCCCTTGATAAAACAAAAACCCTCTAATCCTGCCCCTAGATTTCTGAGGAATGGACAGCCAGAAACAACAAGCAGTAGCAGAGAGAAGGATGCATCTCAATGAACACCTTGCTTTACAGCTTTGTTCTGATATTGTTAAATGCTTCATCATAAAGTGCCCCTATGTAGATCCTGCCTGGCACTAGGCTGCAAAGGGTTTAACAATACACAGAATCTGACTAATCTCAAAGATGATGATTCAGATAAAGAAAAGTGTTCTAGTTTGAGCCTAAACTTTTATCTCAGTTTATAACTTATAATAAGCATGTATTATTACAGAATCATAGAATGGTTTGGGTCCTTAAAGATCATCTAGCTATAGTTATTAAATCTTATCTCTTCTTTCTAGAAAGAGATTTTGAAAGATAGCTTTCTGAAATTTTTTGGTAGCTTGTTTGTGCAAAACCTATCAAAACAGAAGTAGCAGAAATCACCTGTTGCCTTAGAGCTTAATATATAGAAAACTTTGAAGCAATTGCACAAAAATACTGGTAATAATTTGAAGTGGATATTTTCTTTCAATTTCAGAGGTAGTGTAACAGTATTCAGAGCACAATGTAGGATAAAAGATGGATCATTAATTATCAAGTATTCTCCTCTCTGCATTTGTCATGAAAATTCATCTTACACATATCTCAAATGCTGCTGTTTATATAGATTTTGATGTAATTCTTTAAGTTTTTAAGGAGTCATATTGTCAGTTAAAGTTTTTCTGCAGAATCTTGTTGCTTGCTCCTGAGTCTAATTACAAACTTAGTGGTTAAATGGGGACAACTTGTTCTCAGCAATATTTTTTGGCAGTTGCAGTCTGCGCAATCCTGTGGTGACCTATTTCAGTTTGCTAATCTAAGAAGTGGAGAGATTGCTGCAGACTTGTCCAACCAACCAAAACTGACACTCCAGCCCAATGCCTGCTAAAAACCTCAACAGTAGAAACAACCTCTGTCACCAGCTTCTTGTTAAGTGTGCACACTGATCCTTACTTAACTCTTGGACATCTATTACATGTATGACTTTCTATATGTACTCGACTTGTATTTTTAAAACTTCTTTTTGTAGATGTCAATAATGATGGTTTCCTGGATGAGCAGGAATTAGAAGCCCTATTTACTAAAGAGGTAAAAAAATTATCTTCTATCAGTAAAGGGTTACAGGGATGTCTGGTTTTCCCAAGTATATTTGGGGGCTTTGGACTACAAAATAGAGTATTCGTACCAAGTTTCATGCATCCTTAATATTTCTACAAAAGTGTAAAAAGCAAGCAAAATAAAGTAGTTGAAGAATAGGAGTCAGAGGTCAGAAATCTAGTGCACATGTAATTTTCTGCATCAGGCTTGCTGGAGATTCTGTAACTAATCTGCAGGATAGGTATTACCTGTGTAAATTGCAATGTAGAGGGCTGCTCTCCCTAGATGCACCTGATAAAGGTTCTGAAGCTGGGCACCTGTGCTCAATCAGTGTTCATCAACAAGTCTGATGAGAAAAAGGGTCACACTTGTGTGCCTTGGCTCAGGGACAGCACTGTAGAAATGGCTACAGAAATTTAATATATTTTATGTCTAGCTAGTTTGAAGCACATGTACATCTGATAAAGTAGACAGGCTCTTAGTTTGTTGTCTGAACATTTAACTCAGGTACAATAATTTGCCATAATCCCCTTCAGTACAATGAAGATAGAGTGCAGTCCTTTTTGACAGGTGTCTCACTGTTTTATAGTTTGGTAGTGCAAAATCTAAGTCTGGGGCCTTGAAATTACCTGTGGCTGGGCAAGTGAAGCTCAGTGCCTGAGAAAGCCAAGTACAACCACATAAGCATGAACTCTCCAGAAAGACATTGTGCAAGAAGAGAAGTGAACCATTAAATGAACCATTTGGCACTGAATTTGTCTTGTGATACTCTGAATGCTTATGGGGTCAGCTGCATGGCCTGGTGAAAAAGCCATTCCAGAAACCACATGGAACCTCTGCCTGCTTTGAATCAAATGTAGGATCAGACTTTGCACACTGAGGTCAACTTGACTGTGACATCCACAGCACTGAATTGTAACAGACCACATGAATTAACTGAAAACTTCATTCTTAGGAAAGAAAGGCTCACTTGTTGCTTAAATACTGTGCTGAAAGAGAAAAACTGCACACACAGAGAACATCTCACACCACTTTTCCAGATATGCTCTGCCATTTGAATGAGCAGCCTTTTCTTCAAACTAACATGTACTAATTTTAAATTTCAGTTAGAAAAAGTTTATGATCCCAAGAATGAAGAGGATGACATGGTTGAAATGGAAGAAGAAAGGCTGAGAATGAGAGAGCATGTAATGAATGAGGTGGGGGCTGCTTCCCTTCTGTGCTCAAAAACCACAGTTCTCCTGACATGAAGTGTTGTCCAAGTGCAGCAGAAAGGGATGGCCTGTCACACTGAGAGCTGCTTGTGCTGGGATTATGCCAAGTTACAGTTCTCAAACCCTGTCCCTGTGCTCTGATGTAATGCCTGCTGGCTCGTTGTTATTTAAGGAGTTCCAGAGAAGGAATTGTTCTATAGCCTTGGTTGTTTGCAGATACTGAGATTCAACAGAAATTCCTTGTGAGTTGTGTGTCAAACAAGGAAGACTCTAAGTGTGCTTTGGCACTTGGCAGGTGGGTCAGATTGAGGTGAGAGAAGAGGGAGTAGAGCATTATCTTCTTTCATACAGCTCAGCTTTGGCCCTTTAAAAGGGGGCTCAGAGCTCAAGCCATCACCTGTGACAGAGAAAACCTTCACTGGGTCCGGTGGGTTTTCAGCTCAGGAGACACAGGAATGGAAAGGGGGTGTTTTGAACCACTGTGTTTTCCACCCATAATATTTCTGTATTCAACTGTATTCCTTAAACTTGAGGAACAGAGCAAGCCTGGTCATCTATTAGTCATAAAGGGAAGCATTTCCTCCCTTCCCCTTAAAGGATTCCAGCACAATTCAGATGGGTGGGATTTTTGTTTTTCAAAACCTCCCACTCCAACGGTGCAGATAATTTTGTAACTGTGAGTCAGAGTAGTTACCAGAAAGCTACAAAACATCTTTCTCAAAAAAAAATAATGCATTCCACTATTAGTGTTTGGACTGCGAGCACAAGTGTTTCCAATAAAGCCAGTGAATTTTGAAGTAAAATGTCAGGATTTACTTTGTAGTTCTATTTTTGTTAAGATACATAAGCTTGTGAGAGGAGTTTTCAGAAAATGTTGTGGGCACTCCCTGGAAAATGGGACACATAAAAAATTTGCAATGGTTATATTTGATTGATGAAATATAAACATTAGCTTCTCCAAAACCTTTCCTTTAGCTTGAGCTTAATTTTTTGCTTCATTTTTTGCTTTTTGCTTCATAGGTTGACATCAACAAGGACCGGCTAGTGACTTTGGAAGAGTTCCTGCGAGCTACAGAGAAAAAGGAATTTTTGGAGCCAGATAGCTGGGAGGTAATGAAAATGTGTTCCAAGTACAACATGCAGCACCATTACCAGCACTTGGAGCAGGAAAGCAAGCGGCATGTCTGTGACCTTTGGTTTTTTCAGCTCTGCTCTGGTATGTGTGTCGTTAAGCCCCTCAGCTGAAGGTAGCATTCAGCTGCCCAAATGTAATGCAGATGTGAATTCCACCAAAGGAAAAAAAAGGTCTGGCGCCACCCCGGGGATTCGGGAAGAGCTTTTCACACGTGCTTTTCAAATGGAAATGCACATTTTGTTTATGAATCACTTCAAAGGGAAGATAAGAGCTCGGTTGGAAGAAAGAGGATATTTTTCTCCTACATCTACATCCCTAGTAGAGCTTTGTTGAGAAAATAGCTGAGAAATGGCTGTTTTGCTGTTTTCATGGAGTGTACACAGTGTCACGGCTCACTGTTTTGTTCTGAGGGTTTTTTAGTGAGCCGTGCAAGAATTTCAGTAAGAAAATAATAAAAATAGCCCCATGCTTTCCTGGCTAAGTATTCATGCTTGTATGTATTCTCTTGCAGACACTAGATCAACAGCAGCTCTTCACCGAGGACGAGCTGAAGGAATTCGAAAATCACATTTCCCAGCAGGAAGATGAACTCAGAAAGAAGGCAGAAGAACTTCAGAAACAGAAGGAAGAGCTACAGAGACAGCACGATCAGCTTCAGGCTCAGAAACAAGAGCTTCAGCAGGTACATGTGTGAGGACAGCATATATCTGTTTTCCTCTTTTCTCTGTCCTTGTGTGTGTAATGGCTCTCCACAATTGCCAGCTCTGGAGATTTACCTTGATTTTTCATCTGAGTCCCAGCTGAATTCTAAACTAATGGTACCACAGCAAAACACAGCCTGGTGTTCCAAATTAAAGCAACTCAGCACTACACCCACTAAGAAGGACCTTACATAACTGCAACATTTGGTTTAGGTGTGTTCATTTATGTCACATCAGAGAAAGCTGGCAAATTGAAATTTTTCAACTGCTGTATTTTATTTTTCACCAGGTTGTAAAACAGATGGAACAAAAGAAACTACAGCAAGGAAGTCCTCCTGCAGGACCAGGTGGAGAACTGAAAATCCAACCCCGTATGTCACTTTCTGTGTAGATCCACAAACTTGAAAATGAGATTTGCAATGTAAAAGTCATTACCTCCATATTTTCTGTTAAAATTATTAACTTAATGCAGCTTTAATGACCTCTGGAGAGAGGTTCACTAACCTGTTTTTCAGAGGGGAGTAAGTACTAAGTACTCCTGAAATCTCACTGCTTTTAAGTCCATAGTAAGAAACCAGAGTCCTAGCACAAGGCATCCAATGGGCAGAGAAGGAGGATTGTGTTGTATTAGTCTGAAATACTGAGATTAGAGCATCCAGGGAAGAACAGGGACATACAAAAGACAAGGTCCCATTATCTATGACTGCATTGCAGTCTGAGGCTGCAGAACAAATCAAAGCATTTAAAATCCTCAGTGGCCAATTTGGCAGCAACTAGATATAGCATGACACAAGGAGTTAGCCTTGGGCAGTGTGAATGACCAATTGCTTCAAAACCCTCAGGAGAAGGCAGTGGCATAAAAAAAAATCACTGCATTTCATCACTGGTGGCAGCAAAGGTCAGGTATATATTAGCACTTCTTATCCATAGTACACTGCTCAGGTTTCCTTTGTGCTTTTTTTCCTTTGGGCTCTGCTGCCCCATGAATCCTAAATTTGCCTTTTCTTGTCTCTAGAAAGGCTGAAACTATACTGCCTTTATTGGCTTCCATGTTCATGTGCTGACATGATCAGTGAAGCTCCAAAACTTGTGACATTGATCTCAAATATAAACTTCAGGTCTGTCTAGGCAGCCTGTTGAGTACTGGGAGCTCTTAACTGCTCCTGCAGGGCCAGCAGTGGGATTTCAAACCTCAGGAGCTGTGTTCAGTGATTACAGCTTACTTTGTTGGGCACCCTGAAATTCTGCCCACTCAGTTCTGTGAAGCAAAGTGATGAGATCTCAGAACCTATTTAATTCTGCCTTTTATTTGCTTTGAAACTGCCTAGAGGTAACTTCATTTTATGATCCTTCATTCCAAGAGCCTCAGTTCCCCTCACCTTCAGTAAAACCATTGTGTAATTGCAGATGATACATCTTTCAGTGCTGTTCTTAACACATGTATTCTTTTATGTAAAATCATTCTGTAAAGGCATTTAATTAGGTGTCATGAGAATTCATTATATTAGCCAGAACTGGTCACTACTCATTCACTGAATCAAGAATGTCCAAGTAGACACTACTTTAAATCTCCAGGCCACTGGAGCTACTAAGAGTAGTTTTAGGCAAAAAAAAAATCCAGAAATAAAGCTGCATGTTCTGAAATCTTCATCAAATGATGAAAATTAGTATTACTCAAATGCAGGCAAAGAGAGAACATTGTAAGTACTGATGCAGTGAGGAGTAACATACAGGAGCAAGTTGTTAATTATTTCTTTTTCAAGCTTCCCATATTGGAATTGAAGGTCTCATAAAAACATGATTTATTTCAGAAAGAACAATGTGTTATGTGAGAATATTTCACAGAAAGCAGAAACAATTTGTAATCTAAGAGGTAACACTGACTAATAGTGCAGTCTGTTGGGTCTCAATCCCAAAAACTCTTGATTCCACTTATCACCAGAAAATAGAAGGTTTTATTTGAGCGTCCCTATGCTAGAAACTTCCATTTAGAGAATTTTCACATTTGGGGCCAGTTTACTGAGATGTTACAGAGGGTTCTCTTCTTGTTTTGCAGCTGCTGAACACAAAGCTGCAGATGCAGCACAGCACCCAGCAGGAGGAGATCAGCCTTTACCACCAGGACACGTCCCAGAACCAGCTGTCAGAACTGATCCAGTTCACCCTTAACCACTTGTGCCTCAACTTTATAGCATCTTTATTATTTGGGGAGGGAGGGGTGGGGGGGGGACAGGAAATCAGAGTGAAACATGAACTTTCTCCCTCAGACTGTAAAATCATCTGGAATGTTAGAGATGAAGTATCAGTCAGATTTGATTTTTTAAGTTAAATTAATTTTCTCTCAAATGCATTGGTAAGAAACACGGGGGATCACGTAGAGGCTATAACAGAGAAAGAAAATAAGGAAACCATTAATACTAAAGGTTTTTATGGTCAGAGGACTGAGCTGTTGAACTCTCCTCTCACAAAGAAGGGGGAGATGTCTGCCATTCTGTGTTGAGGCATGAATCAGGATCTTCTCAGAGAGGAAACAGGGAACAGGCCTGGATGTTAAGTTAGGTCTAGTTTGATATAGAAACTCTTTCCAGAAATGCTGAAAAGCAAAAGATGGGGAAACAAAGACCATAGATAAAGGCCTATTTCCAGCACTACCAAACTCTTTCTTCTTTGAGACCAAATAAAAATGAAATTTCTTAATCACAGAAAACTTGCACTTTGTAAAATTTAAACACAGCAAAGAATTATGTGGAACAGTGAATATTTTTCATGTTTACAGAAACCTAAGAATTTCACTGAAAGCCTTCAAAAGGAATACTGTGCTTGTATACTGATCTGAACCGTCCTCCTTGTTGAGATGAATTCTGTGTAGCAGTTGAAAGCTCAACTGGCCCTTGGGACAGCACTTTTGTCCCCATTTTTTTCATCAGATGCCAGCTGATCTCAAAATTTTGCATGTTATTAAGTAAGCTTTTTATGTTGATGGAAATATTGTGCAAAACAGAACAAGACTCACTGTCTTTTTCTGTGCAATTGTCCTACCTCCTACAATAAAACCAG
This sequence comes from Agelaius phoeniceus, assembly GCF_051311805.1. Classification (NCBI taxonomy): domain Eukaryota; kingdom Metazoa; phylum Chordata; class Aves; order Passeriformes; family Icteridae; genus Agelaius; species Agelaius phoeniceus. The sequence goes on from NC_135270.1 coordinate 14,914,004, forward strand.
ATTTTTCAAAGTGCACCATGTCCTTCAGAGAGCTCTTCCCAGACATGAATCTGGGATTTGTTAAGGGTGTCACTGGTGACTCTTATGAGTCTTTCAACAGTTGGTCTAAGGTTAAGAAGTGTCCTAAGCCAGGGGTGCTGCTTGATTCTATTATTTTGGTATTGAGCCAGGATAGGTCCCTAGTATTGCAAGCCAAGATTTTTACAAGAGTAAGTTGATTTTCATGTCAGTTTTATTATAATGCTGAAAAGTTGTGCCAGTGTCCCTGCTTCTCATTCATTTCAAACTGAAACTATCCTATAGTGTAAACCCTGTGTGGATTTCCTTGTTTGCTTGGCTTTTTGTGGTTGTTTTTTTGTTTGTTTTGTTTTTTAAACACAGATTGTTCTGATGGTATGATGCTGGCTTTGAGCAGATACACACACCCCTCTGCCTGCATCCTTTACATTTCCTTCCTGTTCTGTGGCTAACTGCTGACAATGGCATTAAAAGAGATATTTTGGGGCTTGAGCAAAGAAACAGAAGCACATCTCTGTTAGAGAAAGATGTTCCTTTCAGAATAAGACTTGAATATTTTAGGCAAACTCAAAAAACCAGAGGGCAATTGCTAACATTTTGTATTGACATTTGGGACATTTCTCACTCTGAAGAACTTTGGTTGATGGAAGCCAGGCACATTCCTTCCATGCTCAAGGCTTCTTTCATCAGACCTGGGCATATCCATGTTCTTCACACAATGCAGCAGAACTCAGTGCCAGAACAGATTAGGTTTCCTTATCTATTTTATCCTGTTGTCATGTTGCATTTCCTTCATTTATACCACCCAATTTGACTTATTTCACCTTTTCTTTTTGTTCCTTATGCAAGTAGATGACATTTTTAGTTTGCAAAACCGATATCTCCACTGTTTGTCATTTCCATGTAATCCTAAAACAGTTTGATTTTGTCTTTGTCTGGAGACTAAAATATCTTTCAACAGCCTCATCTGTCTGCAGAGAGGCCCAGCAAAGTTAGAGCTCCATGAACTTTTCTCTGGGCACAGCCCTGGCTTTGGGGTTGCAGCCTGATCATGGGTAACAGGGTGAGGAGGGAACCAAAGGGAATTATTCAGATGTCATGGTGAAGGCAAGGGGAAATCTTACTGCGTTTTCCCCATCTCACATGAGAGTTTACAGAGGACAAGTGATACAGCCACAGATGTTTGTAGAGATTTAGGACTGAAACCTTTGGTGTGAAGGCATTTCTACCATACAAATCATTCCTTCAGGCTACTTCTGCCTCCTAAGATGCCATTAAATGTCACAAAGCTCTGTAATGTAATGCTCAAGCTTCAGTTTCAGTGCAGCCTCTTACATTTGATTGTAAGGTCCTGACTCTGCTGTTGGCAATTGTCCCCCCTTATCCCATTTACTTGGAAACATCCAGAGCTTTGTAAAGAATTGTTGTAACTTGGGAAGTGGAAAGTTATAACCACAGAGAAATAAGGGACTGGAATATCATGGGCACAAGTGCCTATGCCTGTATTGTAGTTTTCATTTAGGAGGTGATTACAACAAAACTATATCTAACTTTATACAGACACCAGTTCCACCACAAAGATGCAGAGATTCAGTTTTGTACTTGGTTGGGGTTTTGGTAGGAGGATGAAGGGGTAAAATTTGGTTAATGTTGTACAAATTCATATCTCTGGTGCAATATATGTAAAAAAAAAAAAAAAAGCCCCACTCTGTACTTTGTATAGATTAGTTTTTAACTGGATTAAACTGAAACTCAGCACAGTGAGAGGTTTAGTGTTTTATTTTTTTTAGTGGGTGGGCAAGAGGTGGGTTTATATTCATAGAATCAGTGGCCTGGGTTGGAAGGGACCTCAAAGATCATCTCATTCCAAGCCCCTGCCATGGGCAGGGACTCCTCTCACGATCCCAGGTTGCTCAGAGCCCACCCAGCCTGGCCTTGGACACTGACAGGGATGGGGCACCCACAGTTGCTCTGGACAACCTGTGCCAGTGCCTCAGCACCCTCACAGTAAATAACTTCTTCCTAATATCTAACCTAATATCTGACCTAATCCTGCCCTCTTTAGTTTGAAGCCATTTCTCCCTTTTCCTGTCACTACACATCCTTGTAAAAGTCTCTCTCCATCTTTCCCACAGGCTCCCTTCAGGCAGTGAAAGGCCACAATTGGGTCACCCTTAGGCCTCCTTAGGAGTCCTTCCTGTTTGCCCTGCACTTCTAGAATGCTGTGAATTTAAAATATGATGTAAGAGATGTTGTGTTCTTCCCTGGCACCAGCTGCCTCACTGCAGGAGCTATTCACTAATTAGGTACTTGAATGCTCAATTTTCTATATTCATAAAAACACAAACCAAACTAATTAAAATCCTACTGTGCCACAGCATTACAAACTCCTAACACCAGCCCACGGTTCCCTGACTTGTTCACATGCCAAACAGAAATTCCAGAGAAGGTGAAGCACCCATGGGCTTAGTAACACATTCTTCTATAGGTTGCATTCTGCACCTAGATTTTTCCATTCATACTCACAGGTGTTGGCCACTTCAGGATGTGAGAATGGCTGGGACAAGGTGTCTCTTACATCCACAGGATGTGGTGCCATATCCAGCCACATTAGAATTTTCCATTTTGTGAATTTATCTGGCCTAGAGAAAATATGATGCATAGCAGGTTTTTGTAAAGAAATGAAGCTTTGAACTAGGGCTTGTCCTTTGGTGATTTATGCAAAAGTAGACAGCAGATGCCAAGAGCTGTCCCTAAGGTTGGTCCCAGTTGTACCAAGGCTGTGAAATGAGAGTTCCATCTGAAAACAGCAACACTGACTGTAGTTTAGTTACATTTCTAAAAACGAATTATTTTTAGATAATGAGAAAGGAGGGAGTGAGTTTGAGTCCTATTATTTATGCACCCACAAACAGCAAATATCAAAACCATCTACAGTTACCTAATGCCTTAAATGTTACCTAATGCCTTAAAAGCTACACTCACCAGAATCAGGTTATATTCAGCAGTAACAGTTTTTATAATTATACCATGAAAAAACCCTGCTAAATAACACCCTACCTACTTGCTTGTGTGGTAAGGTACAATATCAGCGAGGGAGAATAATTTTCCAGTGATAATTTAGCTTCTAAACCTGGTGTACTTTTCAGTGACAAAGGCAGGGATAGAGCAGCACAGCAGAACTGACCTTTCCATTCTTTGCCCCTTTTCCATCAATTCAAGCAGCTGCTCGTCTGAGTGACTGCACAGCAGTCCCCGTGCAAACAATTTCTGTTTACTCAAACGTGTATTTCCTTAAACACATAGCAGCTCACAGCTGCTCTCTCCCAAGAAACTGCCCACAGAGCCATTTCTGTGCTGAAGAAGGTGCCAGGGCATGCAATGCACAGCTTCCCCTCCAATATCTCACTTCACACCCTCTCTCAGTTGTGTCATGCCATATCTCATTGCTGTTAATAATGCACCGAGAAGAAGGATTCCATTCCTGTGCCCCGTCGCCAGGGACATGGCAGAAGAGGGGATGGAGGCACAGCCCTCCAGCTCCTCTGCGTCCATTCCAGGCTATCCCAATCCACAAATGCAGGCCTCACTGAGGAGGGGAGGATGAGCTGCTCAGCCACGGGGCCCTCAGCAAACGGAACTGCCCGGAATTGCCATTCCCGGCAAGGCGGAGCTGCGGAGCCCGGACCAGGCCCTGAGGCTGTGCAGAGCCTGCCAGGGCTGCCAGCAGCGCACAGAACTGAGGTCCTCAACATCTGCCACAGAGCCCCAAAGCCCTGAGACAGCTGAGGATGTCTCAGCTCCCAGAGCAATCCGCACGCCGTTCCCTCACTAGAGGGAGTCTCAAGACAAGCATTGCTGGGCCCTCTCCGCGGCCGATCAAGGAGCAGAGCGGTGGCACGGTAAAATAGACACGATGTTGGGAAGGGAATGATCCCTCAAAAGCCAAACAACAGCAGCTGCCACGTTTCAAAAGGGCTTTTGTTTTTTCCTTCGACGGAAGGCATTTCTTGCATTATGCTGTTTCCTTCTGAAAGAGACCCTGAAAGTGCAAATGAGCACGGAGCTAATTAATGATGTTCCTCCTGAATAGACACCTCTGCACTTCATCTCCCACTGCAATACACCACAGCTGGGGAGCAACATGAGGATTACTTGGTATTCAGAGCCCCAAGATACTGACCATGAAAAGCTACTGTTTACATTTACACCTTGAAAACACAGCCCTAGAGAAGGCTCCCACATGTTAGCGAAACAAAAAAGGCAATTCCTGTACTTTTTCTGGAGGAAACAAGATTATACAGGCACCATGGCCACTCCAGAGGCTGCTCAAGAAACAGCTGCTTTGGAGGCAGATGCAAGTTGCTATTTTTCCCCTCAGGAGTTCTAAAGGTGAAATTTGCATATATTGAAGCCAGCTTAGGGATGCTGCTTCACTTGGTCTCTGAAGCTCCCAGGGAAGTGTGATCACCAATGAATAGCCAAGAAAACTCATAAAAATCATCCTGTTAAATATGAGAACTCAGATCGAAGAATAAGGAGTTGCCATCCAGGCACACCTTAAATTTATGAGCAGTTTCCCTTTACCCCTAGTTTAATTTCCATATTCAGTGTCATGTTGCTCACTGCATATAAAGCCACAACTCAATTTCAACAATAGCTTTATAATTCTTAGCCTAAAAACCCTCTTTCTATGCATTTTTCTTTTTAACGAGAGGAAAGTTAAGTGCTGTAGAAATTAATTTGTGTTCACTGAGTGTGAAAAATGCATGTATTTTATGATTGGCTTTTTGCAAATATTAAAATGAATATTCTATGTGTTGTGTTAGAAAGTAATGATGTATTAGTTTTCTTAAGTACTGTGTTAAATATAGTTTTAGGTTATAAAAATTGTTAATATAGAAACTCTGCTACGTAGGATACTTTTTTAAAAGGAAAGGACTCGCAGCGAGGTAGCAGCCACAGGACACCTCAATCTTTCAGAGAAAAAGAATTTCTTGCCCTCTTATCAGAAGAAACCCACTTCTTCCCGCCCCGAAGGTGCTGTTAGGATTTGGAGGAAGAAGTTGACGATGACCAGACAGAATCCTGTGTTTGAATGGAATTTATGCATCATGTATGAAGTGTATGAATATGCAACAGGCTATTGTTTTTAAGGGTTAATCCTCTGTTAACGGGGGTCCTTTTTCGTAGGGCTGGTGCTGCCCAGAAAAAGGTACCCGGACGTCCGTAACTCTTCATCTCTATTGTCTCATATTGTCATAATTCAGTTTGTCCAAATTATTATTCCTCTAATTGTATTACTATTTTTATAACCATTTTATTACTATTAAAATTTTAAAAATTTTTAAAAACAAGTGATTGGCAATTTTTGACACTGAGCATTATAAAATATGAAGGAACTTATGAATAGCAGATGTGATTTCTTAGTCTAACTATCTGTATTTTAACTTTGTACTTTGTTTTCAGATGAGAGAAATAACCAGCCAGTTATCCATCCTGATGACTATTTAGTTCAATCCACAGGTAATGACAGGATCACCATAACAGTCTTTATTAATTTACCTATTAATTATTTACAGGTCCCAAGCTGCACTTCATTTGGCTCAGTCTTTGGATTAACAGCTGCTTGTCTTCCCCTTGGGCTGAGCTCTCCTGTACACCAAGCACTACCAACCACATCAGAGGCTGCCAGAGTCTCAGTTTCAATTCTGACTGTATTGCAATTTCTACACTGAAAACTGCTCCTGCAGATGATTTTATCTGAGGCTAATGGGAAGGATGAACAACTGCAGCCAGCACTGGAATGCTCCTTACCATTACTGGGATTTCACCCCAGCTCCCAAAAGCAACACTCACACGCCTTTGCTCCCTTTTGCTTAAAAGCAGAAAGTTTTCCTTTGGTCCCCTGGCAGCTGCAGTTGGGCTGGAGATTGCTAAACCATCTGTGCCTGACGTGGCACTGCAGACCTGGCCCTGGCAGCTCCTGCATGTTTCATCACGGCTCAGCTTTCAGTCTAGACAGCTCCTCAATGTTTCAGAACCTCAGGACAAAGCCAGGGTGGCACCAAGTGTGCACAGAGTGTTTTTTAAAATTTAAAAACAAAACAAAGCCCCTCAAAAAACATATTGCAACATAGCAGTTATGAAACATGGAAAAAACTGTGCTGGGACTAGAGGCAGTTCATTCACACCCTGCCAAAACTGACTGGCTGAATAGATGCAGTTTGACCCAAAACCAGCACATGCACATCCTCCTGCTCATGCCTGATGCACAGGAGTCATCAGCAGAACTTCAAAGTGATAACTCCCAACTCCTTGATGACATGGTTTCTTTATTATTAAACTGAGACAAACTTATGCATCTAAACAACCCTTTCCCAAACAAATTCCCAGAGAACAAACTTTGGAGGCTGCCTGCCTGTAGCTGACTCTCAGTCACATATCTCACAACACTGGTGGACTAAAGGCTATTTAAATAATTGCAGCTTTTCAACTAAGATTGAAAACTTAGTTACTGAGATTGTAACTACATGTTTTAAAGCAATAAGGCAATAAAATACCTTAATGCACCATCACAGTATCTACACCTTTGTAAAGTGAAGAACCCACTCACGTTTATGAGCTGGGGGGGAAAATAAAAGCAAACTCCAGCTTATTTCAGGCAGGCACTTGCACTGTGTAAATGCAGCTCCCTTCCCACATGGCTCCCCAAGGCTCCCAGAAGCTGAGCAGGCTGTCCCACTCTTGGATCAGTGTGCATCCACAAACAAGGGTTTTCCCCTTTCTTCCTTACAGCTCCTCAAAAAGTAGCATTGTTCAAAGGAAGCACAGAAAAGAAGCATTTGGAAGGAGCTGCTCTGAATCAGGAGGTTGTGGGCTTTAATCCCAAACCATTACTGCTACAACTTTCTATCTGAAGTACCCACAAAAAAGGCAGGTACACATTTTCCTCTGACATGCAAAGCAGTGCTGTGGGAGAAGACAAAGCAATTCTGCTAAAGAGCCAGGGAGACCTGAAAGCTTTTCAGTTTCAGGCACTCATAGAGGACAATGAGACTTTTGTGCACTGCTGGTCACAGCCAAACCAGGAAAAGCAAACACACCTTGGGTATTTCTCCAGAGGAATTGAACATCTGCACTGGGTGCAGTCATGAAGCCCATCCTTCCCCAAACCTCTTCTTTCTGCCTGTGCTCTGGGCATCCAGCATGGGCTCCTCTGCAGGCTGTGTGCTCAGTGGCTGGGAGAGCAGGACACCCTCAATCAGCACCTTGCTGTGCCCTCTTCTCTTGATAAAACCTGCTATAAATCTGGTGATTGGATTTTTTAGCCCCACCAGAGCTGGATGCAATGCAATGCTCAATGGACAGGCCAGCTGCTGTGAAGGCTCCTCCACTTGCACAGCCCATCCCTCCCTTCCTGAAAGAATTCAACTCTTTAGGCAAAAAATCATCTTTTTGCCTAGAATTCATCTTTTTTGAGTAGCTCTCAGAAGGATCCTCTGCAGATCCTGAAGACAAAGATCTTTTACTTGCTGCTGGGGACAAAACTGCATTGCAAAGACAACCAAATTGCATTTTCCCAGCCCCACAGACAGCTCATTGCTGATGCTGCACACTCAAAGGGTACTGCAAGGAAATCCTCTCAGCTTGCAAGGTGATTCTCTTATCCTGTGTCCTTTGGGCAGGGTGTTTGTGCTTTTCTCTTTGAAAACACCTGGGGAGGACAGAGTGCCTTTGAAGCTGTGCTGGCTGTGCCATGAGTCAAACACTGCCCTGGGGGAGCTCAGTGCAGCTGTGCCCTGCATGGCACCTTCACAGGCACTGACACACCAGAAACAGAGAGCTTGGACAGGGCTGCTCCTCATAAGATATCACAGGATGGGATTTGTCACAAACTATCTCAATAAAGTATTTAGGAGAAAACCAAATAGAATCCCACACACACCTGATTGTTCCACTGGGAGACACCCTACAGAGCACTGCACTTGCAAACCAGTGCAAAAAAAAAGAGAAGAAAAATGTAGATATAGATCTAAATTTAACCTGAGGATTAGATTAAGCTTAAAAAACAGAGCTAGCCTGAGAATTTCAAAGTGTCCATGACATCTGCATTCCTGTCTACCCTACTGAAAAACAGAGAGCTTCATCCACTGAGCAATGGTCTACTCATCTTGGAAGGTTTCAAGAAATATCTCTTGGAGTCTGGTGTTTTCCTGAGGAAGCATATTTTAATAGGATGACACTGACCCTTTATTTTCTCTTAGAGAAAATAAATAGATTATTCCTCCTGCAGCAGGGAAGCCACTTGTACTTTGTAATTCCCAAGTTCTTAAATTGTGCTGGCATAGCTGTTTCAGGGACAGGAGAAGGACTGGCAAGGAGAAGCTGGGAACTTCATAAGCTGGGGACAATAAAATAGGTAATTACATGGTACATTTGTTATAGAAATCTTGTAGCTGGATGAGTACTAAATTAATATAAATAAATGATTTTCATAGCCAGATGACTGAAGTCCAGTTGTGTTTATTTATACTTTAATAGCTTGTGTTTATTTATACTTTAATAGGTTGTCTAATACCTATTATTTTTTGTATTTCTACCTGAAATGGAGTTCCTCTTGCTTCCCTTATAAATAACCAAATATACAAATACCAAGAGATAAATAATCAAGTTTCTTTGATCTCCTTTTCACATCTTTATTTGCTTATCTAGTAGGAAATACTCTATAATCTCCCTGTGGGCAGAGAATAAGTGGTTTCTGACCTAAAATTCAGTGGTTATTGGAGGAGGATACAATCAATGCCAGACAAGAGCTGCTGGGCCACTCAGGCAACTGCTTCTACCTCTATCCTGTGCTTCAGATGACACTACAGTTTTCATATTTGTCAAAAAATAAAGTTGCTTTCAAAGTAATATACAAAGTCTGGAGAAACCCATTAAAAAAAAAAGTCAAGACATTTCTAAGGTTGTCAGGCACATAAAATAAATCAGTGTTGTTCTCTCACTGGAAGGGCAGCACAGAGCACTGCTTGATGCAATTTCTAAGGGACAGTAATTTTGTTTCAGTTGTACAGAGTCATTTGGACCAGAAAGGTAACTCAGAGTCACTGCAAGCACAGTTCAGCCCACCCTGGCTGCAGCTTTATATCAAATTATTCCATGCAGTGCTCCACAAGATGTGCTCACTTGGCATGCTATTTCTGCTATTGTTGGAGATTTTGTTGAGACTCTCAAACTGGTATAAACAAAGGCTGAATTTTCCTTGGGTTTTTGCTTTGCTTGAATTGCTTCATTTCAAGTGGCTGAAGAATGCTGTATTCCCCACTATGAAATGCTGAAAGTGGTTGGGGAATAAAAGCCACAAACTGAGGTTCTGTTATCTTTAATCCAGCCATTCCACCACCAATTTGCTTTCCATGAGATCACATCTGACAGGAACAATTTCTCTTCCCTTCTCCCCTCTCAACCACAAGACATAAATTCATATTTACCCTGCTGTAAAATCCTAGAGGCTAAAAAGCAGTATAGCTTTTGCATTTCACACTTGAGCACTGTTAGCATCAAACCTTTGCTTGGGTTTTCTAACCAAAAAACAAACTTTACTTCTTAACTAGTTGGTCCTCAAACTATAACTCTTCTCCTTTTGGACTTAAAGCAGCAAAGTAACAGAAAGATTTCGTTGGTGGATGATGGTGATTGGGCTGAAAACAGCCTGCTTGAGTCTGGTGCTTAATTGTTATTATGCTGATAGGAGTCATACTTGGGTCTTACTCCTGCTGCCAGGAAAAAAAAATTGACAAACACCCTCTTAAGACAAGGACAAGCCTATCAACTCACTCTTGCAGGCAAACTGTATTATTTTATAATTATTTGTTACCTCTTAGATGTTAGTTTAAATTTGGGTACTAGTCTTGCAAACACTCAGGCTTCTTTTACTGTGGATGGATAAAGGAACAAGAGACCCCACAAAGTTATTAAAGGTATTGGAGTGTTACCTAAAGGACATCATGTCTTCAAAAAAGTATTTCTGTATGCCAGAAAATTGTGGAAATTTTCAAAATATTTCACCCCCCTGCAGCAATGAATGAGCTGTAGCTACAAAGTAAATTCCAAAAACAAACTGACAAAACTTTGCACCTCTAACCCACTAAGGATCAAGAGAAACCTCCCAACAACTGCTGCTCAGTATTTTTTCATTTATTTAAAGTGTTTCAGGAAAATGAATGAAATGTGAGCACCAGCACACCATTTTAGCCAGGCACTCTCTGACCCACACCCAGACTGTTTTGAGCCAGTGAGATGACTTCTGTTGAATTTAGCACACTTGGGAGCAGCTTCCCTGTGAAAAGCAGTGAGCACTGGATACTGAGTAATGAGAGCAAAATTACTAAAAACGTTTGTGGACTGGTGTAAATTGGGAAATACTTTAAAATGAGAGATTGTGGATTTCTCTGTGGATATACTCACTCCCTTTACAACAGGTCAGTACAAGAACATTGCTGTTGCAATAAACTTAATTCCTGCCTGCTTTGTAGAAGAAGCCAACAGGGCTGCTAATGAACTGCACCTACTGAACAGCAAATTTTATAAACACAAAGTCTTTATAGCTTTAGAACAGAACAAAACTGCAAAGGCCATTCAGATAATATCACCCTGAACATGATCCTCACCTCAGCAGGCAAACATCTGGAACATCTGTTCCAAAGTGAGAGGAGTCAGCAGCTGCTTGGCCCTCTATTAGCTACAGAGCTCCAGGTTTGGGACCAGCATGTGGAATGGGAAGAAAGAGGCAGAATCTGTATTATCCATCACCACCACAAGCTGTCTCCAGGTTAATATTAATAGTTTTTAAACCAAGCTGGGTTTTTTTCCAGATGAAAGTCAGCTGAAGGTAAGGGATCTCTGGCAGTCCAGAGAGGTGCAGAGATAAAGAGAAGGGGTTTGAGCACAAAAGTTTCACACCTAGCCAGCTCAAGGCCAAGTCCAAACAATAGGAACAAGGTAGCTGAGAGTCTTCTATTTAGATTTGTCTCTTCAAGTAACTATTTAACATTACAGGACACCAGTGAAATGTAGAAATTACAGTTTTAATAGTAAAACACAAACCACTCAGCCATAATGTGACACATTTATGGGGTGGCTTTGCCGCCAAAACATTTATTCACTTCCCTCTGAAAAAAGAAAATAAACAGTCCTGGTCCATCCAGCCAAGAAGCATTCCCACTTTAGAGATAAAAGGGCTCTGCTGCAAATCCAAAGGCTACTGTAACAAACACTTCACTTCTGGTGTGTGGAAGGAAGAGAAAATGGGTGAGTTTAAATATCTGGTTTAAGGGACTGTTCCCATTTGAGAACAAAGGTAGAAAACAAGGACTGGATAGGGATAGGTCTGGTTTAATCTCCTCCATAACTTGCAAAAAGAAAATCAAGTGAAGAATGTAGGTTCAGATGTGAGTTTCTACTGAAGATGAGACTTTTGAGGAAACACAAACTTTAGAATTGAACTTAGATGCTTCAGCAAACACAGAGCTCCACAGAGGAGAAACACTTGTGATACCATTGAAATACCTTGAGTGGTAGTATTGTAATTCAAGAGTTCTGACCATGTGTCCCAGGGCTATGGCATGCTGGGGAACTTTTAGTTCTCTTTTTCTCCTTAAACAAGAGCACAACAGAAGCGACATGCTTTTCAGGCTACATACAATAACGAGCAAAGGAAGCAGGAAAAAGAGTCAATTAAATTAATAACTCCAGTGTAATTTAAAAAAAGGAAACATGAAAGAACAACCTTTCAAACCAAAGAATCAAATATCACTGTCAAAAGCATACATTTAGTAAAGCAGGTGGCTTCTAAATGTAGAATACCCAGGCAACACTTGACAGAAAAAAAATCTGTGAGAAAGTAACAGCTACTTCCTACAAATTCACTTCTAAAGACAGATGCTGACTTGGGAAAAATATTTGTTTACTGCTTATTATTTAGATAAGAATTTGCCATCATTTTCCACAAAGAAGCTGCTCTCTGTGCACTCTGCTCCACCAAAATCCACACAACTTTTAAGAGCATCACTCTGATCTTCCTGCTCATCTCACTGTTCCATTTCTCCACCTATCCCAGGAAAGAAACATCACCTTGCTAATTTTTATTCCTCAGGTTGTAAAGCCAAATTGGAACTAACAACTTTATTGAGCCATTACTATCAGCACACACTCCCCAAGAGACAGTGAGAACTTATGATCAAAGCAGAGTTTAGGTTGGAAAAGACCCTCAGGATCAGCAAGCCCAGCACTGGCAAGTCCAACACTAAACCAGGTCAGTCAGCAACACATCCACACAGCTCTTGAACACTGCCCTGGGCAGCCTGGTCAAATACCTGAGAGCCCTTCCAGGGAAGAAACTCTCCCTAATATCCAACCTAAACCACCCCTGGCATAACTTGAGCCCATTTGCTCTTGTCCTGTCCCTTGCCACTTGGGAAAAGACCAACACTCACCTCACTACAACAACATTTCATGCACGTGGCAAGACCATGACATAAACATCCAACAAAGTCAAATGCCTTAGCAAAAAGGTGATGAAAAATGCACAAGGGCCATATTCTGTCAAGCTTGAGAAAAGGAAATAAAGCAAGATTTTTACTCACAAGGCAGAAGAACAAGTTCCCAGGAGCTGCTGAAGCTGAGAAACAACATCAGTGCTACAGCAAAGGCCCCATCAGAGGCTATTTGAGTCAGCTGCCCACCCCATTAACCTAATAGTGCCCAGCCCTAAGAGGGAAATCCTGGTGCTAATGAACTCCCTGGCAATCCTTCTTGGATTTGAAGGCTTTAAAATGGAAGCTGAAGTTCATTAAGTTAAGGGTTCCTGTTCCTGGCACTGATGCTGCCAATTTCAGTGTTTCAACTCCACTCAGGAATAACGTTATGGTGAATATAACAACAGCAATAATGGTGTTTACATCCTCTGCCTCCCCTCTCTTGGGCAGAGAGCAAAGGCAAAACTCCTAAGCAAGTATTGGCCACCTGAATGAACAGCTAGAGTAGGAAAAGGGTGGCAGCCCCACTCCCAGTGAGGGGAGGGAAGAGGGGACAGGGTTCTGTGTGGGGCCACTGCCACAAGGTACCCCTAGACCCCCCAGTTGTGATGGGATTGCCATTTAATGCTGCTGAGCCCTGCAGGGAGGGGGCTGGTTAGGAAACCTCATGGGGTGGTGTCATCTGCATTTCAACTCCTGAGTAAGGCAGGCACAAATGTCAGCAGGGGCGAGTGGCAGAGAGGGGCTGCAGGCTCTGATTTTTGAAAATTCAGCTCAAACAGAACAGAGTTTCACAGAGTCATTGCCCTGTGATAACTCATTATAAGTCACACTATGAATTAAAACAGGAGCACAAGCCAGAAGAACATGCAGCATGTTCTGCAGGCACCCTGCAGTGCTCAGAGCAGCATCTGCAGCCTCTCAGGAATGTCTTCTGCTCTTTTAATAGTTCTCCTCGGTGGGGTGGGGAGGTTTGTATCACGTATCTTTCTCCCCTTGCTGAATCAAAAATAGTGCCCTGAGTCACTGGTTACAGGCAGTGCCTGGCCACGCTGAGCACGTGTCCCCAGCTCCCCCAGGCCTCCTCCTCACCTCCAGCAGCACTCCTGCTCCAGGGAGGAGAAAATCCTCTCCCTGCCTCAGCACGTGCTCCCAGCAGCTTGGCAGATGATGTGTGTGGATCCAAAAATACACTGAAATGGGTGGGAAGTTTTCTGCTGCCTTCCAGGATGCTTGGATCAGGGCTGTTGGGTTGGAGATGTCCACCTTGGGATGGGGCAGCTGGCCCTGGATGGATGGAGTTCCACATGGAACATGCCCTGCAAAGAGCACTTATCCTGCCAATTTTTAGTGGGAATGCTAGGATGACATTGAGCACAAGGAGAGGGAAAAGGTATAACCAGGGAGCCTTAAATGCAGTGATTTTGAACCTTAATCTCTTCTCCTTAACCCTAATCTGAAGAGTCAAAACACTTCCCCTTCCACTCACACCTACAAAATGAACAACAGGGAGCATAAACCCATGGTGGTTCATCAATATCCTAAGAATAGATATTTCCATGCTTTGTACAAGTAATCACTGTGAAAGTTGCAAGCTGGGCAGTTTCACTGAAGTTTTTGGTTTTTTACTGTCTATTATAAGTTTGTATTTTACTCCCCAAAAGATCCTTGTGCTTTGTCCCAAATCAAAACAATCTGTGCTAGCAAACAATTGTACCACCTTCAGGGGTGACTGAGGTACAAAGAGTGGAAAAGGAAGGAAAACAAATTCAGTTTTTTTAAGAGCTGTTAATTACTCATTAGTTTGATATTTACTATTAACACATAACTGACCACAAGGGTCAGACCCCCACAAGTGCTCCTAGCACTGCTCCAGCAGGGCTCTGCTGTGGCTCCTGCCTTGCTCAACAAGCAGCAATATTTACCCACTGGGTTGAGCAATGCCCAGCCCAGTCTCACTTTTCAGGGCAGCCTGAATTTTGACACTGACCCTGTTGCTAATCTGTGCTAGCATGCAGACCTTGGCCTTGTTAAAGACTCTCATTCCAGCCTCCCACATCTGCTTTTTAGGGCTTTGATCTCTCATCCCAGCATCGTCACACCTTTGCTGGTGCTTCAAAACAAAATTGTTTATTACTGCTTGCCATTGTCTCCACACTGTGTAACTTCTGGATTTTAAATGTATTTATTTTGTATCCCTGACTCTCTTTTCCCTTATAATGCCATCTCTTCAGTTCACTTCTGGCTTGTATCTATTTCACAGGGCCATGTCCCACCAAAGTACACTGCTGTAACACTGCACTTACCACGTGCCTCGAGGGACAAAGAGAGAAATTCTGACCCCGTTATAACCTAATTTTGTTTACATATGTTTGGATTTCATTGGGAAGTGCAACATGAACTGAGATGCCCAGTGGCTCACCAGCAGTCACTCCAAGTATTTTAAAGCTGTGACACCCAAGTGTTCTGCAGCCTCCCTTTCTGATTAGCCAGCTCTGTGATCCTTCTCCCCATCCAAGCAGCCCCACAAATTCCAAAGCAGCGAATGAACAGTGTGACCCTGTGAGCACAAACTGACAATGGTCTCCTGAAGCACACAACAGGCAGCTCCATGGTTCTGCCACAGCCAAAACCCATCCCTGGGCTTCCTGCCTGTATCCATGTGCACAGCTCAGCCAGGGCAAGCCCTGAGCAGGGGATGCAGCCCCCACAGCCCCCTCTGTGCCCAGCACACGTGGGGGCCACAGCTCTCCTGGCTGCTCTGCGGGATCCAAACTGTGGCACCACCTCCCAAAAGAGATGTGGGCTGGGAAAGAAAGTTCAGAAGCCCACTCACTTCTGAGTTCAACCATGGGAAACACAGTGCTTGCTCACTGCTGGGAACGAGGACTTTGCTGTGCAGAAATGATGGCACTGCTGCCTTCTTCAGAGCCTGCCCACGGAGAATGGGGGTGGGCAGCAGAAGGAGAACTCTGAGCACAATTTCAGATACCTGTGCTCCCAAATACCTCATGAATGACAAATTGAAAGGATTCCCAAGAAGAAGTAATATCCTTAGTGCAAAATAAATACACTCGTCCTTCCTCGCTCTGCCCCCAAAATGCTTCTGAATATTTGAAATGGTGAAAAAACAGAAGGATTTTATATCACAACAATCCTGAGATTCAAAATCACCAGCTCTTTGATTCAAATAATTCACTATGGTGATTTTAACAGCACAAATCCTCCCTTCCTCATAATATTATGATCCTTTTTGGTTTGCAAGACTTCAGAAAAATTAGGGAGATTTTTGAAAACGAAATAACATAAAAGATGCTCCTGACAGCAGCCCAGTGAACAGAAGCTGTTTCTTCCCATCCTTCCCCTCCCATCTCACAGGGAACAAAGCGAATTTTCCACCTCTCAGCTTCACAGACTTCCCCAGGGCAAAAAGAAGCTTGCATCAGTTCCTGAAATAGTTGCATGGTATTGCTGCTGAAACTGCTTCACATTTAGGTCAAATCTTGAGAAGATCTGCAGCCAGAGCTGAAGTGGTTTTATGAGAGAACCTTGAGGTGCATCTTACACAGTGAAATAAGGCACTAAGGAGACTTAGGGACAGGCCAAGGACTTCAAGTCACTGGAAAGCCAACTAATATTTTGTGTATGCTCTCTTGTGAGAGCAGAGCAGTGATTTTGTGGCAAGTGATAAAGAACAATGAACTTTCAAAGGAACAAAGGTGCCTGGGAAATGCAGGGAGCTCTACTGTAAGTGCCCTCTGAGAGGCAATGGGAGACAGGGGCAGTAAAAAAGGGAAAGCCAGAAAATAACGTGACAAATCAACTCAGGCTTAGAGAAGAAATTTAATCATGTAAGGCATTTAATCATGCCCTATTTTAAAAAAAACAGGGGGAGGGGTATGATTATAATATAAAATGTGCCCTTCCAAATTCTCTTTGCTGACTACTTGCTAATGCTAATTTTACTGTCATTTTGTTGTGAAATTCATTTCACATTTTTGGAGCTGTTCACAGAATAATATAGGTGTATTGGGGATTTGGAAACTGAGCAGGCATTTATTCCTGTAACTGGCAGTCTGGTAATGCCTCATAAAGCCAAAATACATAAACACCAAAAACATAACAAATGTTTTTTCATTTTAACCCAATACTTGATTTCACCCAAACGATGATTACTCTATTATAGATGCCTGAAAATATTCCATAATCACTGTAGAAGTTTTCTAACCCTTTTGAATGAGTTTGTCATACAGTTACACTGCCAAGCCATCAGAAATTTGCCATATTATTGCCAACACAAACGATTTTGGTGTCTGTTGTGAACTACAGAACACACAAGTCTTGATACTAGATCCTCCTTGAATAACAATGTTTAAAGTAACTTGGTTCTCTCTGCACAGCCTGTAAAACCAGGTGTGGGAACAGTTCTGTGATGCTTCTATAGGTTTTATTTGGACATTGTATGTTTTTTTCCCTGGGTGGCAGTTTGCCCTGTAGCTAATGCTGGTGCCATGTCCCAGTAACCCTGTGTAGAAATAAACTTGCTGCTGTTACCAGGAGCTCCAGAGTGGATTTGCAGGAGTGGGTGAAGGGGAATTGCTCCTGTTGTCACTGTGGGACAGAGAGAGTGAACATGGCTCCTTCATGTTTGCTGGCAAATGACAGATCTTGGAGCCAGCTAAAAGCCAAGGCAGGCACCAGCTGCACAGGGAGCTCAGGATGAGATTGGAACAGGAATTGCTTCCTCAGCAGCAGTAATGTTTTTGACACAGCATCCCAGAAGTGAACATGCTGTCTTATGCACCCTTCCTTCCCCTAAGCACAAAAAAACCTTTGTTTCTTTTACTAGAGGGAAAGGAGTAAAAGGTTTTCCCTACTGCATGCAGATATATTTTCAGCATTCAGCACTGTCCTTTCATTCAAAATATGTAATTCTATTTTTATTCCCTGATTATCTAGCAGAATTCACCGTGACCCAAGGGAGAGGTTAATTCTTGTACTGAATATCCTATTGCCATGTGGCTTGGAGAGAGGGAATGTTGCTTCTCTTCATTTTGAAATTAAAATGCAGAATTCTCCTATTTATAATTGATTTCAACTGTATATTATCTTCTATTCCTTTTAAAGGCACTTACTCTCAGAAATGTACAGTACAAAAAGGTATTCCTGAATGTTTTATTTTGGAAGTGTAAAGGCTTTTAAAATAAACAAAAGTAAATATTCAAATACATTTCATACTGCATGTGGTAGGAGTGGCTCCATACAACACAATATGGATGATGCAAATCCAGCAGTTAATTTCTTTGAGACATACAGTATAATATAGAGACACTTCCAGATCTGGTCTTGTGTCATTGCCTGACCCTTTTTTTATCATTTAAATCCAGCCTACTTTATTAATTATTAATATTTTATTTTGCTATATCGATTGTTCAAGTTAGGAAAAAAAACACCAGTTAAAAACTACTGACTTGCAAACACTGCAAGACCCTAAAAAACCTGCAATCTCTGAGGATAAATACACATTTATTTTTTGAGAAAATGCGTCATTACCTGCAGTTGAATCAAGGCAGAATGATCGTGTGATTAAATAGTCTGAATTGAAATTTAAAGCTGCAGACCATGATTTTCCCTACTCCCAGTTCTGCTTGAAATCTCTCACACCTTTAAAAAAATATAATTAGCTTTAGATTTCCCCACAATAAATAACACCAGAACATACCTTGTGCTACCAACCTGAATTTTAAAAAAAAGTAAGAGGCCACCTCAGTGTTTTGAGTTCATGAGATCTTTCAGACACAAAGCCCTAACAGAGTTTCCCAGTCAGAAGGCATCAGGAAGGCTCTTCGCTTATGGTAAACTTGGGCTTTAGCTTGACAGACCTTTTCCTAATTGTGCCTCTCGGGGACAGTGGCATGGTGTCCATGATGCTCTTGTCCTCCTCCAGCTGCCGGGCAGTGCACGAGGGCGTGGGCACTTTCACCGTGTTGCCGAATTTAGAGTAGTCCACCGAGTATCGCCCGTCTTCCTCCGCCACGATGGGCACAAACCTTTGGCCCCAGAGGATTTCGTCCGCCAGGTAGGAGGTTCTGGCCTGGGTGGTGATGCCGGTGGTCTCCACCACCCCTTCCAAGATGACGATGATCTCCAGGTCCTCGTGGTGGTGCAGGTTCATGGGGGAGATGTCGTAGAGGGGGCTGTTCTTGTCTATCACGTGGTAGATGATGAGCGGGGAGACCAGGAAGATGCTGTTGCCCCCCACGGGGTTCTCCATCTGGATGTCGATCTGGTTGAGGGGCACCACCTCGCCCTCCAGGCTGGCCGTCTTCTTCACCACCTGCATGCGGATGGTGGCACTGATGATCATGCTCTTGCGCAGGTCGCCCACCCGCAGCATGAAGCAGAGCCGGCCCTCCCGCAGGGCGATCACCGCGTGCTTGCTGAAGATGAGGGTCTCGGCCCGCCGGTGGGCCTGCGACGTCTTCATGAAGATGCAGCCCAGCATGATGGCGTTGATCACCAGCCCCACGATGTTCTGCACGATCAGCACCAGGATGGCGGCCGGGCACTCCTCCGTCACCATGCGCCCCCCGAAGCCGATGGTCACCTGCACCTCGATGGAGAAGAGGAAGGCGGAGGTGAAGGAGTGGATGCTGGTCACGCAGGGCACGAAGGCGGCCGCGGGCCCGGCCGTCCCCTCGGCGGGGTCCCGCTGCAGCCGGGTGCTGTGGTCCAGGTCCCCGTGCGCGAAGGCGATGAGCCACCAGACCATGCCGAAGAGCAGCCAGCTGCACAGGAAGGACATGGTGAAGATGAGCAGCGTGTGCGGCCACTTGAGGTCCACCAGGGTGGTGAAGACGTCCTGCAGGAAGCGCCCCTGCTCGCGGATGTTCTTGTGGGCCACATTGCAGGCGCCGTTCTTGCCCACGAAGCGCGCCCGCCTCTCCCGAGCGCGGTACCGAGCGTGATCGGGCACATCCTCGGCCAGCCGGGTCAGCACGTACTCCTCGGGGATGATCCCCTTCCTCGAGAGCATGGCTCCGCCGCCGCCGCCGCCGCCGCGCACCGCCCCGCCAGCCGGGGGGCGGAGGGGCCGTGCGGGCTCTGCGCGCCCCTGCGCGCTGCCGCGGGCTCTGCGCGCCCCTGCGCGCTGCCGGCTCTGCGCGCCCGCGGCCGAGGGAGCGCCGCGGGCTCGGGGGCGCGGCCGCGCCCGGCGCCGAGCGGGGAGCGCCGCCGCCGCCGCAGCCCCCGCCGCCGCAGCCGGCCCGGGAGCGCTCCCCGCCGGAGCTGGGGGCGTTTCTTTACCTTTTCACCCTCCTTTCCTTTTTTTTCTTTTTAATTTCCCTCCGGGGGAAGGGTTTCGGGCCGCGGTTTGTATGTAAACATTTGATACAGGACGGGTTTGCTGCCTTCCATTAGCAGGGGCTCCTTTGTGGGATGCCGTGGCTTCATGTCGGGTGATTATTCCGTGAGATGGGGGCGGGGGGAAAAAAAGGTACGGGCCAATTTTACAGACGGAATTTGTAAAATAATAATAATAATAATAATAATAATAATAATAATAATAATAATAATAATAATAATAATAAAATAATAATAATAATAATAATAATGTCATTGTACCGCAACATTATTATTATAATAAAAATATATTTATTATATATACTATATAATATATAATATATAATATATAATAATAATAAACAACTACTGTCATTGTATTGCAACATTATTATTATTATTATTTATATAATATATTATTATTATTATAAACTACTGTCATTGTATTGCAACATTATTATTATTATTATTATCATCATCATTATTATTATTATCATTATTATTATATGTGTATATACTGAAATTCACCTGCATGTCTTTTAGTAAGTAGGAGGAAATCATTCATCTGATAAATCGCAGGCAGTGATAGGAGATTTGCTTGAACGAGCTGAATCCAAGGAGGCAATGGCTAAAAAGAGACCTGAAACTAAAGGGGCTCAATCCCACTTAAAATTTTGCCAGAGTTATTTAGAATAAACAAGGATATATATATATATATATTTTTTTTTTTTAATGCAGAGAGGAGACCGTGAAATGGTGTGAGCTATGGCTTCTCAGGAAAATGTCCACAGTCCAAACAGCAGCAAAAGTTGCAAAAAAAAAAAAAAAAGTCTGGCTGGAAAGGGTTAACCCCCAGTGACATGAACTTCCAGACAGGCACCAAAATCCTTGGAAGAGGCAACAAAGGGAGGCAGGAAGCTAAAACCTGTTTGGGACACTGGGATGTCTCTGTGGGTATAAATACATACACGGGCATGCCTGTGAGGATGTGTCCTCCTGACAAGATGCATTATGTAAAAACATTCTGATGTGGCTTTGCTGCTGTATAAACAGCAATATTCTCATTGATGTGTTTATTTCCTCTGGTTTCAATATTTTGTTTCTATTTCAGTTTAGACATCAACATTGTGGAGTTTTTACAGCATCCCAGCATATTCTGGATAACAGTTATTTCTTTAGTACCAATGGATTTGTGATTATTTATTTTCTAGTTGCACGACACGTGTCCATGGACTTTCCCTTTAGTTTTGGCTCTGAGTGCTTTGGTGCACACTGTAAACAGCTCTTGGCACTGATTCCCTGGGCAATCAGGGGATTGAAAGTAACTTCCACCACCTACAGCTGCTTAAAGCAGCCCACCTAGGGATTCTGGAATAGAAGTTTGAAGTAATCACCCTGAGCTCTCTGAGCAGTTATAGGTCTTGTAATTAATTGTTTACTATCACTTTGGACTATTTGTACTTTCTGTGTAGGAATGGTGGCACGTCCTTGCACACATTGATTCCTTTCGGAGGGGTCAGTTTCCCAATCTGGTTCATCTTTCTTGCTGCTTTGATAAATAAATCTAGAATAGCAACAACGTGCCCTGCCAGGCCGCTAAGTTAGCCAAAGGTGGCTAAGCCTTTTCTCTAGCCCTTTCTCTTTTACATCCCTTCATCTAGTCATCTCCTGGACTCTTTTTGTGTCCTTGGTGTGCATGTCACCTGCACCTACACTTAGAGTTTGTTAACTACATGATTTATATGACAATGTAATTTTTAAAAAAGCTTATTTTTTTTTTAAACTTTTTTTTTTTCCTCAATATGAGAAAGAAAAGAAAACCCATCACCCAAAAGGATGAAGTAAGTTGGAGTTTTACTTGTCACATGTGTAGTTCTGCAGCTGATGGCAGCAGGTCCTACTTCCAGAATTTTGCAGTGGGCATAAACAGGCTGAAGAACACCAGGCAACTCATGGGCAGCGTTTTACACCCTTGCAGACACGGACATAGGGATTCCAGAGGCAGTCCTGAATTTTGTGCCGTTTTTCCTGACTCTTTTCTAAGCGTGGTCTTTATTCTGTGCCTTTTCCTCCAGAGGGCGGTACCTCCATAAACGTGGGATGGATAAAATCCTGTGTCAGGGGGAGAGGGTTTTGGAGGAAGAGTGAATTGCTGCATGGCCTGGTGCTAGGAACGACCCAGGGAGGGGTGATTTATGAGCACACTCACCACGCTGCTTTAGGAATCCTGAACTCTCTAGAGCACTGCTTCATTGCTTCCACTTCTGCAATGGGACTGTCATTTACCACTTCTTCATCTCTGAGCACTTAGGGGCTGAGATGGGATAGCAAAGCCAGTGGCTTCTGCTGAAGAATTTCTAGAGCTGTCTTTATGGATCAAGTGACAGATACTTAAAAGAAAAAAAGTGACAGATCTTCTGAGTGAGCCAACATATTTGTGTTAAGAGCTGCTGAAAACAATTGGGCTCACAGGAATGAACAATCCCACTCTGTAGTATTGAATCATGAGGGGTAAGTTCTTCCACCCACAAAATAGGTTTTACACTTCAAAATTCCCCCCCTCCATTTATTCTAATTTTAATGGCTATCAAACAAGATCTTATGATAACTGTCAAATTAAAATTTAGTTGTTGCCATGTTTTTACTCTGCCGTTAGAACCTGAGTAAAGCTTCAGAGGCTACAGACTGTTAGTCTGAAATTAAGCCTCATGAATCACCTTGCAGCATGAGTAGGTAGGCAGAAGAAAAGAGATCAGAGTTGGTTCTGCAAAGCCACAAAGGGAAGCAGGAGCAGAGCTGGGAAGAGGACTAATGAAGCAGCCATGCTGTGTTTCCTGGCCACACTAAAACAAGGGAAAGAACCCTATAAAGTTTTCTGTGTGGTGGAAGCATTTATACAAAGCAACAAGAGAACCTCTGATTGCAGCTCCATGGACAGCCTATCCCCTAACACCTTTGGGACTGGGACAAGCCCTATCCCTCAGGAAAACTGAAAGCCTGGCTTGGCTTGCACTGTCTGGCAGCCACTGCAGTACAGCCCTTTGCTTAGTGATGCCTCACTGCCATACAAACACATTTGTGAGCCTGGTTACAGAGACTCCTGGGCTGTCCATCTCATGGCAACGAGGTCTGCTGACTTGGGTAATGTCAGTGAGCCTCACACCACAGAAAAATGTTCTTGGGAACTGCTCCTGGTCACTGGTGAGACCCTTAATCCTTTGGAGTTAGGGGTAGGAACTCCCTGGCCCCACATAAACAAGACCAGCTGAAATGTGCTGAGGAAATGCCCTGTCCCAGTGGCAGCCAAGAGCCTCCCTGGTAACAGATATTGATTCAGAAGTGGGGTACCATTAAAAATTGCTAATTGTTGGATATAAATGAACTCACCCTACTCTCCTGCAACGCTACTTTGGGAATTACGAGCCCCATTTAAAATGGAAATGTGACACTTGGACTTTTGAGTTCTAATTTCTTAATGCTGCAGGATAAAGTCCAGCCTCCTGCCCTTTCCTCCCTGCACTCCCTTCTGGGTTAGGCTGGGAGAAGCTTGTGGAATAGGAGCAAGCCCAAATTGCAGTGTCAAATCCCAGACACTTCATTAAAAGCCCACAAAACCTCACTTCTCTGCATCTCTCCCCTTGCCATTAGAATCTCCAAGAGCTTCCACAGAGGGCTGCAGAGCCTCTGCAGTGTGAGTTGGAGGAGTCCTGCAGAGTGGTGCTTTCCTAGGCCTTTACAGGATGAGATCCTGCCTTAGAGCAGTAATGGGAAGCCAGGAGCCAGCATGCCCAGGAGCTGTGGCAGAAACCTGCTCTGTGCCCTTCTGCTCCCACTACTCCTCTCTCAGCCCTAATGGAAGCCTGGCATTCCAGGGTGAAAACACACCCTGCAACAGTTCTGCAGCCATTCTTTCCTGGACAGTGCCCAGCAAACAATTCCCTGGAGGAGGAGAAAGCTCCCAACTGGCCTTTTTGCCTCTCTTGAAGAGTAGTGGGCAATGACAGAGCTGATGCCTTTCATCTGCATAGCCATCTCCTGTTCATTTACCATGGTTCATTCTGCACTCTCCTCTGGTGCCACTTACCTGCCCTTCAGGATTGCCCAAGTAACAGCAGGGATGTGCTGCAAATCCTCTGCTCTGGAACTGGTAACACAAACAGCAACAACAGTTCTTCATTTTCCCTGGCTCTCTGCTGCAGTGCTAGAAGTAATGCCTTAAGAATATCACATATCCCATGAGAACACTGAGGTGTCTTTTTCTAGAAAATAAAACTTTTAAAAAGAGGTTCCAAACTAATTGAGCAGGCTAAAGAGTGAAAAAAACCCAAAACCCCTAAAAGATAAAGAGCTCTTTTAAGCACTAGAAGTCCTTCAAATAGGGGAAGTAACAAAACAAAAAAATGGATGTAAAGATAAACTTGCTGTAAAAAAATCCAGTGCAAAACTCATTGTAGCCTTCCATTATTGACATTCTAACCCTCCATTAATGAAAAAGTCCTGGAATGACTGTCACAGGGCAGGGATAAGTAGCTGTCTAGCTGAATTAGGATAATTTTAGTGGCTGAAAGTTCTCTTTAGTGTACAGAATTTATTGGTAAGGGTCACAGTAAATCTAGAGACAGCACGACAGTGGGTGAGATATGTGAAACTAGGAGATGATGAGTCAAGCTCTCATGGCCCTGAGCTGCACTGAAAGGTTTAATGCTGTTTATTTACCAGACTTGGAGGGATAATTTCCAGATGAATTGGTACATCTGCACTGGTCTGGAAACAGTGTACATTAAGCACTGATACTTTATCACAGCCTGCCTCCCCTCAGCTTCTTCACAGTTTGGGAGGGAGTCTGCCTCCATCCTGCTTTGGAATCTGTAATAGTATTCAGTGGGCAGAAAGATGGAATCAGATTGTGATTCATTTCTAGACAGTATTAAAGGAGAGTCTAAGGCACAACTCAGGCACTATCAATAAACCACAATATAAAAACTGTTTTATAGATTTTGTATTTAGATATTAAAGCTTTACAGAGTCATTTCATTGGAAGAGATACAAGCTTTTGAGAGATACCTTTGGTATAGCATTTTTCCTTCTGCATTTAGTCAGTCATGAACATTATCTACAGTAAGGCTATGACACATAAAAATAACATGTTAATAAATCATGGGGGGGTTGAGAGTTACATAAAAACTCCATGCTGGTTATGTTTGTTTGATGTGGATCCTGTTGTAGTCACCCATGTAGTTTTTTTTCAACTATATTTCATGATTCTTTGGCAGCAAATAAAAAGAAACGTAGTAGTATACCAAAATTTAAAGTACACAGATAATTCATTAATGCTTTGGATGGAAAAAATGGCTCATTTTATTAAAAAAGGAGTAGCTCAATTTATTATGAAATAATATTTATTTACAGGTATATTACATTTTTTTAGAAAATAATAAAATTGTATTCTAAAATGCTTTATTTATTTTTATTACTTATCTGCTTGTACAAAAGAAGCAAAGACACTGTCTTCTTGTTCTAGCAGAACTTCAGGCTTGTCATATTCCAAAATAACCCCTCTCTTCATTACAATAACCAAATCTGAATTGAGGATTGTGTGCACACGGTGCTGAAAAACAAATAAACAAAATGCCAGGTCAGTGTATCTCTCTATTCAATATATTCCAGGATAAGACAGACTTCCACAAATTCATTTTCCTATCAAGTTCAAGTTTGATTAAGGCTACTTAGCCTACTTTTCATCCTAATTTCTGTGCAAATACTGCAGATAAATATACAGACCAAGTGGATGCTCAAGTACCTAAAAAGTACCCAGGTACCTTAGCATGAGGAGTCCTATGAGTTCCCTTTAGAATGTCCCCAACCCAGAGTCCTGCTCCCAAGTGCAGCCAAAAGAAGGCAGCCAGGCAGAGTAGGAACTGGGCAACTGAGTGTGGAAGTGCCTGTGTGAAGTTGGGAATTCTCCGACCCCTGGATTGTATCTGGGTCTGGGGTGGTTCCTGAGTTTAGTGTGGTTTATCTATTTAGAAAGCTGATCCAGTTTTAGAAGACTTGGGCCACATCTTCTCCTGAGCTTTCACAATCATTTTGCACCCATATCCTTTGGAAAAGGCTTTTTCATACTTCCTCCCCACTGTATGAACAAGTACTCCCTCTTCTGTGTGCTCTGGGCTGTGTTGCTCAGAGTTTCACCTGACACCCCTTGCCTGTGCCTTTGCAGACCTCTCTCACATGTCCTGACATTGTCCTTCTTGCACACAGAAGGGCCCCAGCCTGCTCAGCTGCTCCCTTCCAGGAGCAAATCCAACACCTCCAAAATCATCCTGTGCTTCTCAGCATTTTTCACTTGTAATGTGTTATTCTGGGCATAAGGAGACTGGAACTACACACAATATTCAAGGTATGTGGGAATTATGGACTTTGAGTTCAGTCTTCTTGTTTCTAATAATCTTTTTTATTTCTTTATCCATACCACATTTTTCTATCCTAACTCAAGCATTACCTAAATAAATAGCATGCATTGTTTCCATCTTCTTTTTAAATAAAATGCTTCAGTAATTTCCATAATCCCTGTCAGATTCAATCTCCTTTGCTGCTTCTTTTAGCTTTTTTTTTCCCTACCACTTATTTTTGGGTTTGGTTTTTTGCAAGCCTCTTCATATTGACAGAATTCCACTTTTTCATGTTAACTGTAACTGCATGGGATTTTTTTGGATCTGCATCACTCCCTCAGGGATATTTAGTCTCAGAATATTATGGTTGCTGTTACACAGCTGCTCTTCACCCATAAGGTTCCTAATCAAGTCTGGGGCATCCTCAGTATCAAAACAACTCTTGTATTTCCTTCTCTGGCTTTCCTAGCCAGATTTTCCATACAATAATCACTGATGGCATCTACAAATCTCATAACTTCTGCAGTTTCTATGACATTTCTCCACTCTACAGGCAGGGGCAGGGGACTGAAATATCACATTCCAGTTGAATTTGCTGCCCTTGTCTGATCTCTTTCAGTGTAACACAATCAGTGCTGCCACCCTGGCAATTGTGAGTAACATAGAAGATAACAGAGAGCCAGTACTATAACTCTTACTACTCCTATTCTCCCTAAACAGATATTAGGAATATATGGCTTTTTCTGGGGAAAAAAAAAAACACCAAAACCAAGACAAAACAAAGCCACACCTGAAAATCAACAACACAACCGAACAAACAAAAAACCAAACCAAAAAAACCCCACGGCCCCAAAACCACTACCCATGCCACAAACCCCGTGTTGTGTTTCTACTATAGAATGTTTTGAATACAAACCCACCTGCTGTAAACCTCATTTACAATTGGAAGTAAGCAAAAATATTCAAAGTAAGTTTATTCCAAGATGTTGTTTGAACTGTGCAGTTTAAAACTCACTAAGAGTGCCAAAGAATAATAAAGCTTTTTCAGCCTGTCCCCAAACAAACTGAAAAAGATACATAAATGCAGAATGCAGTGCAAATCTGAATTTTCATGCAGAGAAATCAGGAAATGTCATGGTTATGATTCCTTTACTTTTTTATAATGACACACTGGATGGATACCATAAGATAAATCAGGTCTTCTATTACTCATTTCCTAGGTAAAAATAAATGATGCTCAGAGATTCCTGAGCACAGATTTCTTATGTTGAATTTTTAAATGTTAAGAAGCATACTGACTTCATTTCACCTCCCTGAAATGTGTATTTACTTGTCCTTAGTTAAATGATTATTTTAGCTTGGTGAAATTCATATTTTGCAGCAAAGTATATGGCATTTTAATTTAGCTTAAAATGGGAAACAGAAGATGGAGAGCATATTTAGATTATGTACCTTTACAGGTGATTTGACTTGGCATCATGCAAGACACTTAAGAAGCCACTCTTATGAATTTAAGTAAGAAATTTAAAAAAAAGAAAAAGCTTACGTTTAAACACCACCTAAAAAAAGAAAAAGATGACTGGCTTAATTACCATATTTATTAACACTGACAAGAAGTGACTAATGAGGCATTTCAGATCCTTGTTAGCATTAGGATGGCAGCAGGGACTGTACTTACTGCTATTGTAACCACAGTGCGGTCAGCAAACGCAGTCATGACCACCTTCTGGAGAATGTTCTCCTAGGGAAGGAAGAACATTTAGTGCTTTTCAAACAACAGAAGTTGCATGACACACACAGAGAAGATGAAGAATAAGAAGGCTTCAGTAAGTAACCACTGACTATTCCATGCTGTTATTTATCATCCATTGCAGAAGTGAAAAATGAGCTACGTGTCCGAACTAAGCCAGAGCCTGGTCTCTCCTGCCATTGCCTCTGGGGTTCAGCAGACACCAGAGCTGTGCCTTGGCCCCAAACTCCTGCTGTCCTGGCCTCAGTCTGACACTCAGGAGGATCCAAGGTGAATTTTGGGTGCTGCCAGGCTGCCCATGCTGGCGCCTCTGTGGCATGTCCTTCACCCCGGTGCAAGCCCAGGAATGTCCCAGCACAATGGGGACATCTAACACCAAGGGGTGGCAGGGACAGGCAAGGGATTGTGCTGTACCTGGCATATTTAACAGTGGAGATGATATTTAAGATGGCCTTAACATACATAGCTCTCACTCAACAAGTACTCATCCTTTGCTATTTAGGAGACTGTTGTTGCATTCCAAACTGCCTGGAAGAGTCACGAGCACAGATACCTCCATTTGTTATTAGCTGCTCTTCAGAGAGGTATTGCAAAGGAGGAACTCTATGCTCAATGCATCAAAATTCAACATGTGTTTTAACTGCACTATGGTTCCCTTGCTGAAGCTCAAACACTAACATTTTACTGAACTAAAAATTGTACAAACCTCTCCAATTATGTTCTTTACTTACAGCGGAAAGAAAATTGAAATATTTCCTGTAACAACATAACTGATGAAAAAATGTACTATTCTATTTGGCTGAAACCCAGTCACTGCACTATTACTGAGTGCTTAAGCATCTGCCTAGAAATTCCAGGCAATTAATGCAATAATCCAGTATGTCTTTTCTGTGTCTGTGTTTATTTCCTTGCCTCTACTTTCAAACCTTCTAACTTCCTGCCAACCATGCTGGGAAATCTTTTCACTTGCCAATTCACCCTTCACTGACCATCCCAGCTGACCTTCCCTAGCTTTGTTTACTTCAGAAACCCCACTGCCAATTAAAATAACATGCTTCATTTTCCTAATGCAATCAGTCCTGGCATAACTATTCAATCCCTAGTAATGGTTTGAAAGGTCTTTAGATTTGTTGGCAGTGACTCACAACTACCTGGGCTTGTAAATATGTCTGCAACTAAATATGGTGTAAGCATATTACAGAATAGACAGAATTGCTTTCCACCTTTTACTTCACATATCAAGTAAAAGAAATCAGAAGCACTTCAAACTCACTGTTGCCATGTCAATAGATGCTGTGGCTTCATCCATGATGAAGATGCTTGTCTTCCTCACAAAAGCCCTTGCCAGGCAGAAGAGCTGCCTTTGGCCCTGGCTGAAGTTTTCACCCCCTTCTGTGACTATTGCATCTGGAAGTGATACAGAATATCACTAAGGTAAAATGAGAATAGAGCATATGCTTGGAAAACAGAGTCTCACTTTCAGTGTAAAGCAATATTTCCTAGGCTTACAGCTGCTGGTGACACATTTTTGCCTGCTTATTCCCAGTGTTCAACACAACCAGTACTTTTGTCTCCCTATATTCTCTGTAACTGTTAATCATCAAAGCAGCTGAGGATGCTCAAGAGCAAGTTTCTCTGAAACATGTACAGTCTAGGGCACTGCACCCCCAGTCAAACCAGCATCCATCATTTCTTTACCCTAGGGCTGTATAACTTCCCATTTTAAGGGAGTTTATTGGTTATTTTTTGGTTTTTTGTTAGGTGTTTGGTGGGGGTTTTTTGATGTGTTTTTTTTCCTGCATGGCCAAATGATTCACACCTTGAAGCTTTAGGAATCTTCGTCCTTGGATGTGACTATTGGAAAATACAAAATGTTCTAAATAACACCTGGCTTGTTGACAGCTTATTTGAATTCATAAGACCCATAAACCTCAGTGCTTCAAAACAAAGACATACTGATATAAAATAATTTAACCATTCATTTGAAAAAAAGAGGATTCTGCCCCCCAGGTACAGTTGGTAAAGGAATTATAGAGATATAGGAAAAGTGCTTGCAGGCACTTTTTGTCACTTTCCACAAACGTTAAAAGCTCTTTCTTCATCACCTGCCCTTCTAAAAAAGTAAAGAAATGTGAAACAGGAACATTGTGAATGCTGGAAACAATATTCTCAAACAGAAGTCTCATTACCTAGGCCCCCAGGGAGTGCCTTCACCACATGCTTGAGCTGTGCTATTTCCAGTGCTTCCCAGAGCATGCTGTCAGTGCACTTCTTCTCAGGGTCCAAGTTAAACCTGCAGCAGGGGCAACTCAAGAATATCAGTCAACAGAAACTGCTGCAATGGATTTCTTCTTTTACTGTGCTTAGGAACAAAAATGCAGATAATTAGAATCATACACTGAAGGTCTGGGCCTGATTTTGACCTATCACTGGTAGAAATCCACCAAATTTCCCAGACTTAATCAATGTTTATACCAATGTGATTAAGGTGAAAATTTGATGTCAGTTAAGCAGAAAGGGAAAAGTTTGCTATTATGTGGCTATCTTTATGGTTTTGGAATTTATTTTGTTCTGTATAAACGAAATAAATCTCATGTTTTACTAGAAAAACTGTGACTATACTCAGTCTAAATTAACATTTAATTTTAACAAAGGCCAAGATTTTACCCTCCCTCCTTTTAAATACAACGTCTCTTTGTTCTTCACTGCTGTAGAAATGTTAACAGAATAATCAAGCTTCATACTGCATTATGAGATTGAAGTCTTCACTGCAATTCAAAAAATCTTGGATTTATGAACAGATGAACATTATTTTAGCTTGCTGTGGCCCAGAAGTGACAGCAACAAATGTTAATCTCACATCACATTACATTAGCATGGAGAATGACAATAAAAGATTCAAATGGTGCATGACACTATTTTTACATTTTACTCCTGCTGTATGAGTTGTGAAGGATCGATGGTGGCCTAAATACATTTTTTAATAGTTCAACAAATAAAACAAAGGAATACAATCACATCATCTTCTGATGTGAATGAATCATGGTCTATTCAGGCATGTCCTGAAGCCTGTATCCTTTTTAGTGAACTCTAATCAGTTATGTAGAAACTAAAAGTGCAGGGGATCTAACAGTGCACAGAGGATTGTACTGTTTCTTCCTAAGTAAATGGCACAGACACAGGGAAGGGCATTTGTTGGAAACTGCAACTTTTGGCCATTGTTTCTACTACATCATCTTCGAGAAGTAGGAGGAGAATGAAAAAAAAAATTAAAAATCTCCAGGATAAACCAGGCCAGGCTCCCAGTAATTCTCATGTTCTTCTTTTGCTTTCTCTCTGTCTACAGCAATTTTTTAGTCTGCATTTTTTACATCTCATATTTTAAGGCAGACAGACGAAAACAGATGTAGGAGAAAGAAGGTTTCAAGAAATGCTGGGTGGTTATGGGCATTTGATCAGTGAGCTAAACAGATTATTGGATCCTGGAGGATTAAATATTGGCTTTCCCTGCTTCCCAGGCATGGGATGTCTTTTGCCAACAGTGCCCTGTCCAGGCTCAGGCATGAGGAGAGGTTAGTCTGGCAGGGGTGAATTAAAAGCACAGACAGAAAGCAGTGATCCTCCCTATTCCAGCTGAGGAGCCTGGAATTGAGCAGCTTGGTATAAAAGTCATTATATATAGTACAATTATAACATATAATTCATATTGTATGACACAGAAGCAATTACATGTTTTTTATTTATTGCTGGTGCTCAGTACTCACCGGATTGTTCCACTGAATAAAATAGGATCTTGGAGGATGATTGACAGCCTGGATCTCAGTGTCTGTAAGGGCAGCTTGGCAATATCTATACCATCAATGATAATCCTCCCTATTCAAAAGAAAGGGGACAGTGTGCTTATTGTGCCACACAGCTGCTGGCAAAGACATGGCTCACTTCCAGGCTGAAAGGCAGTACAGCAGGAACAGGCCTTGTATCACATAGCCCCTTCTTCACCAAAGAAACATGCTTTGACTAAAAGAGCAGCACAGCTTTCTTGAGAATAAGCTCAGCTGGAAAGCACACAGAGGGGACCTGAAGTACCTTCTGAATAATTAGATACACTGCTTAACTGCTTGATCAGTATACAGCTATCAAACAACAGGGTCAGACATTACTTCAATCAGGGATTAATTACCAGGGGCAACAAGCCTTTCAGAAAGCCAAATTACTGTTGAGCACTATGAAATCTTATCTCTGAGTACAACTGTCTGTATCTGCATAGGGGCTCTGTGGGTGATGTGGCTGGGAAACAGGCTGACATCTTTTTGAGATGTACTCTGTGAGGCACACAGAGCAGGAAATATGGCAGGAAATTCCAGGGAAGCAGGCCAAGCTGCAACCCCCAAGTGCAGAGTTTTTTGGGCCTAGTGGATCCCATCTGTGCCTTGAGTACAGATTACACTTGAACACCTTGCCCTTTTATGCTTTGCTCCTACTGTTGTGATTTAACTGCACAAAAGGCTGTCATCTGTCACTCTTGGACTTTTGCTTCTATCAAGCAGAATTTTTATTGATCTGGCTTACAAATGGCACAGCTGTTAGGTGACAGATGAGACCAGCTTTAAATAGGGCCAAAGAGTGTGTCCTGCAGATTTGAAAATCACACTTCAGACCTGCTGCTGTTAAGGAAAAGACTACCAAAGAACCTTCAGGTGCTAAGCTTGAGTGACACACCAAAGTGTTATCTTACCCTCAAAGGTGTCAACCATTCTGAAAAATGCAAGAGAGAAGGAGGATTTTCCACTGCCTGTTCGGCCGCAGATCCCAATCTGTGACACAGAAAGCAGATGAACATCAGGCAATGAAAGTACAGGAAATGGATAACATCTGTACTTGACACTGCAGATGAGAGGGTGGAGGAGCTGTTCACATGATCCTCTTCTCCTCCTGACAGATCAGTCAAACAACCAGCCATTGTAGAATTGCTGTGTTCACTTTTTGTCTTTTAGGGGTCTGAGCATTTAAGGATAAATCAAGGCCAGTCCTATAACAGGTACAATAGGAGAATGGCAATGATGGTAATAAAGGCAAGAGAGTCATGTGAGAAGGATGAAAAAAGCAGGTCTAGCAC
This sequence comes from Agelaius phoeniceus, assembly GCF_051311805.1. Taxonomy (NCBI): domain Eukaryota; kingdom Metazoa; phylum Chordata; class Aves; order Passeriformes; family Icteridae; genus Agelaius; species Agelaius phoeniceus. The sequence continues at coordinate 14,947,160 of NC_135270.1, forward strand.
TGTAAGGGCTCACTGTCACTTCATTTGGCACTGTGTGCTGACAGGAGGGCACTGGGATACTGAGAGGGAGGGTGTTTGCCTCAATACACCAAGCTAAGAATCCCCCAGACTCCTTAACAGTGCACTACATTCTTTGAGAGAAAAAAATCATCTGTAATTCGGTCACCAAAACATTCTATGGTATGTTTTAACTCTGATTTATATGATGTGATAGTCTAAAGAGTTTCTGAGAACCACTGCAGCTCTTTACCTTTTGTCCTGGTGAGATGTGGGCATTGACATGTTTCAGCACTGGCTTCAGGTTGCTGTCATATCGGACACTGAGGTTCTGGATCTGGATCTCCCCTCTGTCTGGCCAGTTCTGGGGAATCTGTGACGAAGCTGTACCACAGGCACAGGACAGGGAAAAACCCAACATCAACCTTCTTATAATAAATTACTTGGTTCATTAGGTAATTTACTACATTTTTCATGGCAATACACTGCAAAGTCATTAAAATTTCAGCAAGCTCTTTCTGCATGCTGCACAAAACTGCACTTACAAAGGAGCCCTTCGTAATTTTCAGCTTCTGTTTTGAGAAGGCCGTTGATCCTTTTCACTGCCCCCAGCTGGATCTCCATGTCAGCCAGGTTACGAACCATCCAATTCAGATAGTTTGACACCTGATGTAAAGCAAATACACAACTGAACCCCAGATTTTTAGTAGTTTGCACCATTTGACCAGCATGCAGTTTATATTCCTACACAAGAATGCCTCAGTAAGTGGAAGTTGTGAATGCACTGGATGGTACAACACCAACAGGGAGGCAACAATGACTAAAGGTTACATTTCCTAACTGCAGTGCACAGATACTTTGGTACTGTGGAGGTCTGATCTACACCACCAACAGAAAAGAGGGTGGGAGAACAATAGAGACAGGTGAAAAGACATAATTTTGGTAACTCAAGTTTGGACAATCTAGAATGACATATCAGGGCATAATTACAACTGATGCACTGAAAATGTACTCTTCTTAATGCAAGACGATATAAAAAATTATGATGCAACTTGTCCATTTTTCATTGACATATTTGAACAAACACCTTGATGAGATTTGATCTCAAAGCTGAAGAAAGCATACACTCAAATATGTCAACCATCACATGTGAACTGAAGTAAACACATGGTTTCCATGATATTACAGTACCCACTATAGATGTACAGACACCTTCAATCTTCCTGTTCATCTTTGTGCCCTGAGGAATTACAAAAAAATGTTTGGGAGAGACAGAAAGGATCCTGAGATTCTTACCATAAGAGCATAGGTTAGTCCCAAGCCTACAAGTCCTGAAGTGATTTTATTATACAGGCAACTGGTAATAGAAGTGACAGCTGCTATGAGCACCACACATGCTCCAATGTACTCCTGAAGGAATATGAATAAGCTCCATCATTATAAGTCTACAAAGGATTAAAACGTTCTCAAAACTTTGCACACCAAATAACAAAGCCATTGCACAGTTTCCAAACACAGGCAGAAAACCCCATGGAACTCCATCCAGACTCTACCAGGAACCCATTGTTACTGCAATCAGCAGGGCTGTGCTGGGGAAGTCAACACAGATGCTTTAAGCATGTAATGGAGGTGGCTGAAATCATGCAGCTGAAGTTACCTGGGATAGGAGGGAAGTGCTCATGCATCCCATCTCTGTGGCTGATGATGAACTGCTGGGAGGCTCTGCTGTTGCTGCTGAGTTCCTACCATCCATAACTGTTCAAACAAGCCTCTCTTGCACAGCACACACCTATTACCTTAAGGGCCTTTTTCTGCTTTAATTTAAACCATTGGTGATTTGACTTCCCACAGACAATTCTTTGAGTAAAATTGTGTAACAGACTAGAAAACAAACTCTGTGGGAGGACAACTATCATTTGTCTGTGTTTGAATTGTTTAGTGATATAGGCATTGATCAGAATTAGGGACTTCAGCTGGTCTAGCCCCGAATATATAATAGGGTAATAATATTGTATTCAAGTCATACCCAATACCTGAACTAAATTATCAAAAGGTACCAGTTAAGGAGGAGTCTGAAATGAAGCCATAGAGTGTGACATGAAAAGTGAATAAAAATACATTTAGCACATCTAAAAGAAGCCCATGTTACCAGAACAGCATTAGTACACCTGACCTGCATTTAAAATTGTGATATAACCTTCCACAACATAAAATTCCTTGACTTGCTTCTCAGAGAATTATTTTAATAAACGATTTCTCATGCCAGGCCACTTCACTGAGCAGAAAACAGGCCACTGAATATCTTTGGTGTTCTTCAGATGACTCCAAAACAGACTCAACCCTATCTACATCCTTCTGCTCATTAGAAGAGCTTCCAAGATACTGAAATGTTCCTAGGAAGCCACAAGGCAGAGGCTGCTGACACTGACTGACACGGCTCGACAGTGACATGCTGGCTGGTGGCACAGCTCAACTAGCTCTGATCACTCTTCACACACAGAGGAGCCAATGTGACCCCTGAAAACTATTCCAGTCTTGGAAAAACAGCTGCAGGCTATGGGGAAAATTCATACCCCATTCAGTGTCCAGGATGGGTTGGGCATATGCTCATTACAGCCAGAGAGACATAGAGGGCAAAGGTACAGAAACTGTTGGATGCCTCATCAGATTACTTGGAACAAAGTCAAAAATTCCTTGTGTAACAATAATAATAATAATAATAATAATAATAATAATAATAATAATAATAATAATGATAATAATGATAATAATGATAATAATGATAATAATGATAATAATGATAATAATGATAATAATGTTGTACTTGCCATGCGAACTTCCAGCCAGCGATTGGCTGCTGTGAGGAAAAGGGAGGCAATGTTGTTGGAATCTGTGTATTCAAGAAGTTTTTGTCGGAATTTGGCTTCATACCTAAAAAAAAAGGAACAAAAAAAAAAAAAAAAAAAGGAAGAAAGCAGGAAAGCAAGAGAAAGAGAGGAAAAAAGGAGTCAGTCCTTGGGGTATCAGAAAAATAGAAAGTAAAATTTAATTTCTGAGGTATGTGCTTATGGACAGCTTGGCACAGGGTATTAATCAGCCTATCAATAGCTCAGAGTGACATCATTGGTAGCTTTGTATTAGACACAGGCAAAGTGTATTTGTGCAGTGTCTTGAGAAGTAATTTGTTATTGCATTGGTTACAATACAACTGCATTATTGTATTGAAATTCTCTAGGACTTCCAGGTCCCACTGGGCATTTTATAGATGTATTTTATGACATGATAATTGAGAGAGAGAGAGAGATAAATCTAAAACTAAAATATTTAAAATATGAATGAGAAAAATAATGCATGCTTGTACTTGTGAAAAGAAGCATTAATGCTGCAGAATTCAGTTTTTATCAATCATATAAGCTCAAGTTTTAAAATTTATATTACCATAGTGCCTAGAAATGGTAACAGTTTAAAAAGTATAAACTCAAAGAACTTCCCATTATAGTAGCACCCATATTAAACAAATGCATTTGTCTTTATCATTAATCAAATGGGGCACTTTGGAAAATGGAAGTCCAAGAACGTGGCACAACAAAAAGTATTAGCTTGGAAAGAACTGTTTCCCTTCCCTCAAGGAATTAGTACACAGTACACAAAACAGGATTAATCACAAATAAGCCTGTTTATAGTTTGTTATAGTGAATTTGCACCCACTCATCTGAATAGTTGTGCCAATGAAATCTGCCATGAATTTAGAAGGTATGGGAGGTGATTCCCTGCTGGGGTCTTGGCAAGTGCTCAAGTCAGCCAGTCACCCCTTTTAGCTGGGCATATTTAATTGCGTAGCTGTAAATTAAAGTGAGGTCAATAATCAAGTGTATCAACAATTACAGCTAATAATGCACAAGCCTGGCACAAAGTCTTTTCCAGGGTAGTGATATAAAGCTCAAAGGCCTGAAGATTTAATTTAAGCACCCAAATCTTGCCTTTTTCTCCCCTTTTATTAAATGATAAAGTTTAATACACTTGATCTCCCCCTCTGAAACTTTACCTTATCCTTTAGCTATTATGGCTGTGACAAGCACTGATTATTTATAAACTCAGCTCTCCTAACACTGATATAGAAGAATGCCTATGTATGAAGTACATGGCTTATAGAAGCTTTCAAACTCATTCACTGCAGAGTACCTTAATCCTTCTTCTGAGCACAGGAATGACTTGACATAAAAAGTTTATGATTTTGAGCAAAAGAAATAATTCAGCTGCCCACAACTTAGCCATGTGCTAAGACATAAGATACATGTCTGCTGTGTGCAGTGAGGAATAATGGAATGGCTTGGATTGGAAGGGACCTTACAGATCATCTCATTCCAACCCTCTGCCATGGGCAGGGACATCTGTCACCAGCCCAGCTTGCTCAGGGCCCCATCCAACCTGGCCTAGCACACTTTCAGGGATGGGGCATCCACAGCTTCTCTGGGCAACTTGTGTCACTGTCTTGCCATCCTTACAACAAAGGATTTTTTCCCAACATCTAATCTAAATCTACTCTGTTTCAGTCTGAAGCCATTCCCCTTGTCCTATCACTACATGCCCTTGTAAATAGTCTCTCATCTTTCTCACAGGTTCTCTGCAGGTACTGGAAGGCCACAATTAGGTCACTCCAGAGGCTTTTCTTTTCCAGTCTGGACAAACCCAGCTTTCAGCCTTTGCTCAAAGGAGAGGTGCTTCATCTCTAATCAACTTGGTGGCTCCCTCTGGGCTCACCCCAGCAGGTCCCTGTCCTTCCTGTGCTGGGAGCCAGAGCTGATGCAGCTGCAGGTGGGGTCTGAGCAGAGCAGAGGGGCAGGATGCCCTCCCTGCCCTGCTGCCCACGGGGCTCTAGATGCAGCCCAGGACCCAGGCTGGCTGTGAGCACGTTGGTGTGTTTGCAGAGCAGAATGGCTGTTTCTAAATCAGGCATTAGTGTCACCATGGCAGGGCTAGGGAGCCCTTCCTCTCCTCAGGGCTCACTGCCCCCAGCCCTCATTGCACAGACATGGCCATGCTGCTGCTGCAACCAATTCAGCCACATTTAACTCCCCTATCTCATACCATGAGGAATTGTGTGAGGCAGATAGAGAATGTGAGGCAGATAGCCTCAGAGAATGTGTGGTATGCATCATGAGTCAGTCATGCACATGCACGTGGAACAGGGATGCAAAGTTACCACAGTTGCTGGATCGATGCAAAAATATCTGAATTTCTCTTCAGAAAGTGTGTCCAGATTACCAGGGTTTTAGGAATACAGACAAGTCTTTGCAGAATCATTCACATATACATTTTGTTGATTGTTTAACACAAATGCTATCTGAAGTATCAAAATAAACTATAAATCAGGCCAGGGCATCTGCTGAAGGTGTTTTTGTAGGCACAGCAATTTCTGTCTTTCTGAAATCCCCTAGATTTTTTTGTAAACTTCTTTCCATATGCATCCTGAATAAATCCTCACCAAGGGTAAGGACACTTCATGAACAACTGGCACCTCCTAACAGAATGAATTCCTGAGTTAGTGTTATTTTTAGGGATGCTCACGCTAGCAAGTCTAAACTCCACTCCTGCTAATATGTTAGGCAGCTGAAAAGCTACACAGCCCTAAAAATAACTGGGTTAGCAGCTGAGGCAGGAGGCTGGTAGACAGATGGAACACAGAACTCACTGAACACACATGGGCTGGCTGGGTCAGAGACACATCACTTACTGCAGGATTTAAGAAAAAGAAGGCACCAAACACAATTCTTTGACAGAGGAATTAATTCCAAAGTGACAAGAAGAATCAAGAGGGAATGCTCTGACAGACTGAAAATATTAGCTTGATGGCATTGAATATTGCTTTCTGTATCAACACCAGAAAATATACAGCCATAATGCTTCAAAGATACTCTTGATCAAGTAAAAGGATATAGGAATGAGAAAAGCAGACATTAAATGAAAAATTCAATTTTCCTGCAAATTGAACATGGATATAACTACAAACCATAGAACATTGCTGGCACTTAATGAATTAAATATTCAATAACAGTAATTAATGGAAAACATTAAGTTGCTCCACCATTCTTGGGTAAGCTACCTTCAGTCCAAAAGAAACAAACTCTTAAATTGGTTATTCTTTCTTTGATCTATTTATAACCTATTGAAAATAGTTTAAGTTACCTTTGTGCATTACTTCTATTACAAAATGACAATTATAGGTTAGGAAGAATAAATAAACCCTACTATTTCAAGGATAGAAAGGTAGCAGTAATAATTAACTGACAAACTATGTAGACATCATCTAGATGAGAATCTAGTGGAAAAACTGACCTTGTTTGAGTCAACTGGGAAAAGACAAGAATAGCCCTGGTTCAGGGAAAGCAGCTGGTAAGCTCAGCAGTGCTTTTTTATTGGTACCTCTGAGGTATCAGCATGACTGCCAGTTTTCTAACACACATACAGAACCCAGGCACGTTATCAGGTATTCCTGGGCTGCCCTCCTGGGAGCTTATGTGCATGGAAAAGCAAAGCAAAACAGGCAAGGAAATACTTTGTCTCCAGCTTGTGTATTTCCAAAATCAGTGTTAACACCCTCATTTTCAGCTAGAAACCTGAAAAACAATGCAGGGTGCTACTGTAGCCTCTGAAGTCAGCAGCATGCACAGCTCAACTGCCCAGGACATGGACACAGATAAGTCTGTACCAAGTTGGTGCATATTAGTTCTGCCATGGAAGCTGTCCAAGCCCATCATCTGCCACACCACAGGCTGTGGTAATTGCAGGCTAATTTAGCTTCCTAAATCACATTTGCCCTCAAGTTCTTTTTTTCAGGCTGCATGCAAGTGTCTGGACAGCAACCACAGGGCAGATGATCCACATGTGCTTGTTCTTTTTACACTGACTCCTCTACATAGAAAAAGCTTAAAATTCTTCAGTGGTTGACATCCTCCCCACCCATATTGTGAGGACTCTAGATCTTCCAGGCAGAACAGTGTAAGACATAACATTATCTCACTTTTGAATATCTATTTTTCTTAAAAAAAAAAAATCTGTACCTGAAGGCTCGGATGGTTGTAAGACCTTCAACAGTCTCTGAAAAATGGGACAGTAATGGTAGCTGAGTGCTGTCATCCAGCTGCTGCAGGTCCCTGGAGATGGTTAGGAAAATAATTTAGTAAAAAACCAGGTCTGTTGTGCAGTTACTCTCTTGACTCAGGCCCAGGGAGTGAAAAGGAATAGCATTGCAATAGTCACACACATAAGGTTCAGACAGATTGCAAAGCAGTGCTACAGGGAAATGAATTCCCCAGCAGGATTTTTCTTTTAACATTTAAATAGCTGGAGTTCTGAATGGGTCTTTTCCCTTCACTGCCTTCCCTCCTTTCTCCTCCATTCCTTTTCCTTGTAGTCAATTTTTTATTTATTTAAACACCATTCTGTCTCTGTACTGAACATCAATTTAATGGAATGCTGCAAATTGGAGCTCAAGTTAAACAGAAGACAAAGTGCACCCCCAGATAACAGCACAACTACTGAGCCAACACTATCTCATAAACTTAGTAAATGGGAGTCTGCACTCGTTATTAAGTTGCATTTCTCAATGTCATATTTAGTCCTCATATCAGTAAAAGCACATGTAGGTGAAATCTGTTTAGTCTCAGTTTCTTCCAGCAGGAAGTAAATTGGTTGCAGACTCCCTCTCAATCTGTGCATATATGAGGGGATATGCATATTTTTGCACTGCTGCAAACATTTCACAAGAGGGAAACTATCATCTTAGAAGGAGTAAGGTCTCAGATACAATTAAAATTTTCATATTTTTAAAAACAAGAAGGCACCCAGAACAGGAGAGGAGACTCATGCACACTGGATCCTTAATGGCTAGCAGTACCACCATGGTGATGCTGCATTCTGTTAAGTCAAGGAAAGGCTGCATATCTCCACTTTCACCTGCACAGGCAGATTTCAGTTTCCCTGTCCACATTTTCTTGCATGCACCCAGCACATAACCCTTGGGGGAGGACAGAATCCAGCTGGGTTTTTTTTGTGTCCTATGAACTCCATAAACCTTTGATCATGCAGAGTCTGCTTCATCACACAAGTTCTGCTCGAAGAGCTGCCGACAAAGGCACTTGTAAAATGACACATTTCCATTGCACTGGATTTGTCCCACTTGCAGCCAGTGTCACAGCCTTGACAAGACCAAATGTGAGCATGAAGCTCCCCTGCACTGCAGGAACTGTCCCCAGTGCCAGGATGGAGCGGGTGGCGCCCTTACCGGGAGGCGACTCGGAAATACTTCTGGATGAAGTAGCACATGATGGCCAGGGGCACCAGGGCGATGAGGAACATGGGTGTGACGTAGGAGATCACTGCAAGGGCAGACACACACAGCAAGGTGGAGCGGCTCAAGCACTCCAGGGTAGCTGGGATGTGCTGTGCAGAGAAGAAAAAAGCGCACAGAGTCTTCCATAACATGCCAAGCTTAAAACAACTTAAAACAACTTCCTTTTCCTTTCTCTTGCTTCCTCAAAAATTTTCTTCCCTGTGTATTTTAAGCATACAGGCCTGCTCTTGAATTTACCAATGGGTTTTGGAGGTATCTGAAAGGATTTCTGTGAGGCTGCTTCACATCTGCATTGTGGAGCACAATCCTCATGTCAGAGGATTACAGATGGGATGCAGTAGATGATTTTAGCAACTGCATAAATCCTGGCAGTGCAGTCTGGGGTAAGTAATAGTAATTTGAATTTCAGTCATTTCTATTCTGGGCAATAGCATTTGCTTTTTTCTCATTTAATTTCCACAAATGAATGTGTTTACTCACTTAGAAAAAAAGTAGATACTCTTTAATTTAGGGATATCACTATTGATCTTATTTTGCTGCCCTTTTCTATACAGGACATCTTAGCAAAATAAATCTTTTTTCAATGTGCATGTAAGATGAGGGACTCATTCAGAACTGAGAAAATCATGATGCAAACTGATACAGTCAAAATTACAGCTCATCCATAAGCTTCACCTAGATAAGTCAGTAAAAAATGAAACCCCACTTTTTCAACTTGAGAGCTCGAAAATATTTAAGCAGTACCTGGTCAATGGTATTGCAATCAGCTGAGAATCTGTTCAATATACTTCCCAGAGGAGTTGTTTCAAAAAACCTAAAATGGTGCAAGGAATGGCAAAGTTTACAATACTGATATTAGAACTGATTCATGTTATTTTGTCTTATCTAAGTTAGTAACTATATCACAGAAACAAGCAAATAAATTGACAGCTGTAGTAAAATTTCTCATTTTGCTCAGAACCTATGGCTTTCCAATTAAATGGAAATGTCTTGAATTTACAACCACAATCATGAACCTACAACCACTTGGAACCCTACGACTGCAAGCATGTCCTCAGCTCCCTCTACTGTCTAAGCCATGGACATCACATGATTACACTTGAAAAAAATCCTTTCAGACTTGAATTTGAAGCCACTTCAAAAGGAAAAATTCAAAAGAAGTTAAATTGAAAAGCCTTGTATCTTTCTGGGAACAGAAAATTGTAACAAAAACAACTACTGTTGGAATAATATATTAAAAGACATTTGGATATGGAAAATGAACTATATTATTGTTCTGCAACTATTAGCTGTACCATAACTCATGTGGAACCTGAAGTCTAGCCTGGAAAAAAAAATCTAAAAATAAGTCTGAGGTTTTTCATGTATGTGATTTTTCCATGTTCTTTGGGTCAAATATAGTTAGCTTAAAAATAAGAAGTTTTTATTCCTGGAGCTGCAGGTTTGAATCAAGCTTCATCTTTCCTTTCATGCACAGGAAAAAAAACTTATGCAGGACAAGCAAGGCTTCTGCTGGAACAAAGTACATCCCAGTATACTCTAATGATGCCTCTAATGACACTTGTCTAAGCTCATTACCTTTCCTAGACTTGCACAATCACTGCCTGACAGTAAATATTTCCAGTGATTAAGATGAGGAAGCATACTATGAATTATCTGTACCACGTATTGATCAATAATTGTATTTTCTCCCTAATTAAAAACTGCCAAGAGAAATTAAACATGCAAGGACGTAAATCTCTGAAGTCACAGTCAGACAGGAGAGGCATTTGACTTGTGTCTAGGAACTCAAGAAGCCTGGGTACCATTTTCAAAAACTACTCAGAAACTTGACACCTGGTCATTTTTCACTGATATCTAAAAAAAATTGCGATGACAACCATTTCTTAGTAAAAACTGCACTTAGGAGACTGTCTTGAAGTAAAGAAGACAAAATTACTATAATAAAACTTCTATTACAATCAAAGAAATACCTCATTGGAGCCAAAATAATTTTATTTAGTAAAGAAGAGTGTAGCTTTTTGGTGACTTTCAAGCCAGTCCACTCCACTGCTATTGATGTGACAAGACATAATACGATGCCAAGGCAGCAAAGGATGCTGAAAACTTTTGAATATTGAGAATGGTCAAATTCCTAAGAAACAAAGAGCAACACAAATATTCACTTTAAATTACATTTAAAATATTATTGTAAACACAGAACCACAAAAGTGAAAAAATGTGAGAGTATAACCTTTTTGCTCCCTAAAATAAACTGTCCATGATTTTCATTCATCTTAAAGCATAATTTATTACCCTTTGGAGAGGGAAATGATTGCATGGAAATAAGTGAAATCAGAAGTTTAAATTCAAGGAACACCATAAAAAGCCCAGGTTGCTGTGAGAATGCAACAGTGCGGGGAAAACAAAAAAGAACCCTGATATCAAAATTACTTTAGAAACCCAGCTTTAAAAATACAATATATCAATACACTATATATCAATATACAATAAGTCTAGCAAAAGGAGAACGCACCAAACTTAACTTCATTTTACTGCACCGTCTGTGCAAAAATGTACTGAGCTTCAAAATACCCTGGAATGATTCTTTTATAAAAAAATACTACATTGCATACAGATCTTGGAGCAGAGGTTGACAGCAGGAGAAAATCATAAGAGGAAGGTGAAGAAGGCAATGCCTACCATGCACTGGGAGCAGTTTTTTGTCTCGGGCTCTATCTTGATAGAAATGGCATGCTCGGTCCAGAGCGCCAGGCAGTAATCAATGGCCACCATGACCGTGTGCTTCAGCAGCTGGGACAGGAGCAGCAGGGGCAGCAGGAGGATCCCTGCTGCACTCAGGTACTTGCCACAGGCTCTCCAGGGCATCTTGGCTCTCTGATGCAGCACTGAAGACAGGTTGTCTTCGTCATCACTCTCTGTTACTTCTTCTGCAAGGTGCAAGAAAAAAGGACAGCCAAGCTGACATACATCTCCAAGGGACTGGCAAGGGGTAGCTACAAACCAGGTCTTCCCATCCAAAATAAAGGGTGGCTTTAAGGTCAAAGCACCTGCTCAGAACTGCATGCATTAACCTGCTAAACTAAATAGCAATGCATACTAGAAAGATGCAAAAACCCTCAGCACTTGGTGATCAATTTCTTCAACCACATTTTTGCAATGTGAAAGCACTGGCTGGATAAAAATCAGTGGCAATCTTTTTCCTTTGTAAAACTTTAAGCAAATATGTTTAGCTATTGACAAGTGAAGTTCACCCAGCATATTGTTTAATATTATTCTTCATTCATTATTAAATCATATTTGCCTATAAGAAAAAGCCTCAAAAGTCTGGAGGAAGAGATGACTTGTGAATGCTTGCAATCACACTGGTCCAGAGGACAAAGCAATGGAAACAAGCACTCCTATAAATCACAACTCACATGAAAAATGTTTTGATCTCCTGCCAGTTTGAATGGTGTTAATTCATTCTAATATCATTTAACAGTGAAACAGTCATGTACTGGCAGTGGGCTCAAAGGGTGCCCTTTACCTTCATCCTCTTCATCATCTTTCAGCAATGCTTCCCGGGAATACATCGTCCTCCGGAGGTTCGTTCTTTCCAAAACAGGGTTTTCCTCAATAGTTGTTTCCTGAAAAAGGCACAACTCATGTGTTTTTAACCAGATAATTAATACAACAAAATTGATACTTGTGATAAAACTCAGTGAAAAATAGTAGTGGGAATCTCACAGCAGGCAGCTGTAAGTGATTGATTTTCTACCTCTGTATAAAACCAAAGGACATAAATTAAATATCTAACATTCATTTCAGGTTGTCAATCCCAACCCTTCTGGAATCTTAACTTGGAAAGTTATCCTGAATTAATAAGATCTAACATTAATAACTCATTCTTCTTGTGTTATAAGTATGAAAGGCAAAATATCTTAATCATTTAGGGAACTTGATAGAGCCAAATCTGCAAAGCTTCCACCCAAGGCAATGAATAAATTCAGGCATGTCTATAAAACCAACTGTCAATAATAGTAAAGCTTTTCCTAAAATGGCCATATTTATATTCCTTAGGTGACAATATTTTGATAGGGCTTCCTATCAAGAATGGATTAGAACAGTACCAAGGAAATATGACATGTCCAGATGAAGGACTTTATCTTGAGATAAATAATAATGGTAACACCAATACTCATTCATATTAAGCTAGACATCACACACAGCATGTCAATTCTTGTTAAACCTTTCAAACTAAGGCAAAAAAAACCACAACATTTTCTTGCACATATTGATTGCCCTGCCCATCAAAAACCTTCTCCAGCTCTTGGTCTTGTCGATTCATTAATGTCTTCCAGTGTTCAAAGAGCTCAGTCTCTGATTTCTGAATGTCCTTGAGTGTTCCTTCTCTCTGGATGTTACCATCTTTCATCGCAATTATCTGAAAAGTCAGAAACACAAGCGCTGAGATAAATAGCCAGGTATGTCGATTTATTTTACAGCTATGTGTCTGTGCTTTGACAGGATTTTCCCTTTTCTTAAATAAATCATATTTCCACAAACAAGTCTGTCTTCTAAAAAGACAGTGGCATTATCTCTTGGCTCCATCCCTTTCATTCAAGATGCTGAAAACTCAGAAACTTCCTGCACTCCATGTTTCCAGCAAAGGCTGCTTTTAAGAAAGAGGAATGGGATCCCTGTCAGCAGATCTCTTCCAAAATACAAGTCATTAGCAAGATAAGATTTTAGAGCTCTCTTACCTCCTAAAAGGAAAAAGCTTTTAGCAAGACATTGAGTGCAGGAGGTTTTGCCCTCATTCAGGCAATTAGATATGAGCAGGCTGGCTCCTTCTCTGATACCATGGACTGATAAGGAAGAGCTAGGCAATTTGAATCCCTAAAGCTTTAAAAGCATAAAATAGTGGGCACAGTTTGGGAAAGAAAAATATCTATGCAAGACAAAGTCTGCAGGGAGCAGTTTCCAGTTTGTGTCAGTAACTACATTACACACAAGGGAACCACCACCACTCTGGATCTGACAGGGACAATTGGAAAATGAGGCATGCAGATTGCTAACCCCCATCATTACAAAACAGTTAATGCACTATTTACTTTTCTCTCCCCCTGGAAACTCAGAAATTTCCACAGGCAGGGAGTGGGGAAATAAACTGTTTCATTTATTGCTAAGAATTTACTTTCAATTATTGCTATGAATTTGCACCAGAGAGAAGGTAAAAATAAAGAAAACAAGGATATTTTTGTGATCAATTTATTCAGGAAACCTGCAACTGGGCTGGACCTTGAATTCTTCTGAGGGTTTTGTTGAAAAGATTTAGGGGAACCATGACATACATTTCAAACTATACTTTTACTTAAAATTTCTTAATAAAATAAATATTCCCTGTTCATTCAATTGGGTAAGAATTGCTTAGGATTAATGAAACTTACACTTAGGGAAAAAACCTGAATTATTTTTTAATTTTTTTTTTAATAAAGTTTATGCAAATCCTTCCTGTGCTACTGTTTGAAACAGTATATTTCATTAAAAAAATCACACATTTAGAAGATAATAAAAATAAAGCAATTTTTGTACACCCCCTAAAACACCAACATCCAGAAATATGTCTTTTATTCACAAAGAAAATTAAAACAATTACCCTGATGAACAGCCATAGCCTTTAAAAAATTGCAGATATATAACAATAAAAAAGAAGAAGTTAAGATGGACCTCATAGGGAGGGGAAGAAGGCAGAAAATTCCTGTATCCCAAGAGACACTAATTTGAAAACCAGGACTGTGTTGAGAACGGTGGTAACTCTAAAGGTAAACAAACAACTGAGGGACAAGGTCACAGCAGAGACCATAAATAACAATAGCTGCCCACCAAACACCTGATCAGAACAAGATGAATGTCTATGTGCAACTTTATACCAAGCCAGCATGAAGCTCAGGAAGCAGCTGCAATATAATTATTTCTTGAGACCAGGAAACTGCTGCTATAGCCTGTGCAAGATGTGAAAGAGAGAAGTCCTGCTGGGAGGTATAACTGCAGTCATCAATCACCATGGGCCAGGAGACCTGAGAGGCTGGAAAACTGCAGGAGTAAGTGCAAGGCCAATGGGAACCAATGAATTAAAAAAGAAAGAATCCAAACCCCTAAAAATTCCCTCTTCATCTTTGACATTTCCAATTAAAAACTGGTATAGAAAGCATACCTCCATTTTTCCCCCTTTAAAGTAGAAGATATAAAAAAGAAACCTAACAATCAAATACTACAGATTTCTTAACATCTTGCCCACACACAAAGGGTGAAGATGTTCTTAATATACTAGTACTAACCATAGGGAAACACTGGGTTTTTTCCTTATATTTCCACACCTCTCAATACCCACCTTGCATAAATGAACCTTTTCACAGAGGCAAAGATGTTACTCAAATATTTCACTGTTTTGAGATCAAAAAATTAGCCAAAATTTTTCAATATAAATAATGTTTTGGGATACTCAATATATTTTAAATGTTACCTGCTTTCATAAGAGTATTAAGAAGCAGCCCTATGAAAATCCAACCTATTTAGGTGTTCCAAGATGGGAATCTCAAAATTATGGCACCCCGAACTGGCTGATTTTCAAAAGATCTTTATTACACATCTTCTCACTGAACTATTACTTGGTGGAGAGATGAAGTGAAAGCACTGTTTGCAGCAAGACATGTTCCTGCCATGTTTTTTCCTCCAGAGAAAAGTTGAGGCTCCTTACCCAGTCAGCGTGGGGCAAGTACTGCAGCTTGTGAGTCACCAGCACAACCGTGCGCTTGTCCTCCCGCAGCATCTTCAGGATCCCCTCTTGCATGAGATGGTCACTCAGGTGGATATCCAGGGCAGAAAAAGGATCATCCTGTCATGAGGATAAGGGGTCAGCTTTTGGAGCCAGAACTTGCAGGATCCAAGCAAACTGACAGGTTTTAATACCAGTAAAGCCAGGTAGATCAACAGAGACACGCAAAGAGACCATCAGATCAAAATTGTGAGGAACAGTTTTCTTAATTTACAGAACACCAAAACTGGAACTGTGTTTTTGCAGAGAGCACTGAGTAACACCAGCTGTGTCAATTCTACAATTCTGTGGGGTTTTCTGGGACCTGCTCCTCTCTCCAGATGAGTTCATGGCCCACACAGCTGGAGAGCATGGCTTCTGTCAGGCTCCAGAAAATGTCCCAGTGTGGGTCTGTGGCAAATATTGGATTACTGCTCCAGGGATAGGGACAATGAGCATATTTCTCTTTCCCTTGAACACCACTGCCTTCAGTTGTTGGTTTTTTGTTTGTTTTTTTCCATAAATCAATACTCTATTAACAAAGAATCACAAAAAAAAAAAATCACAAAAGAAGCAATATTGATCATTTTGCTGACTCAGCTCAGATGTTTGATTTGAGACCTACATTATCTTATTGAATCAATCAATTATATACAATTCATTTAGGCATAAATTAATCTGTACCATCTTTTGGAAAACTTGTCTACCTAATCTTATTTATATGGAACCACAAACCTTGTGATTTGATATTTCTGCTTGCAATAGTGATACTGGCTGTAGGATTTACTTAGTGTTACTATTTCACACTATAATATTACACTAAACCCAGGCTTCATTAGAAATCAAAAATATCTGAAATTAGCAGTAAGATAAATATGGCCACTTAGATTCTAATAAACCAGAGCATCACAACATAAAGCACCTAGGAAGTGCTTTTGAAACACAGTAACTTCATGATCCAGAATTTTCTCTCAAAACTGTGTGTGCACTGTGCTCACTGAGTGAGGATGTTGTGAGCTCTGCTGCTGCACTCTTCTGACCTGGTACAGACCTAAACACCAGCCACATGACATTTGTACTTGGGAGAGCGAAGTTTCACAGGTATTTCTTTACAAAACCAGCCTTAAAAGAACTGAGTGTTTGCCAATACTAACATATAGGATTCTTGATTATTTTCTAAATATTAATACTGGAAATAAAGATTATTTGTAGGTGTTTTTCCATTGCCATAAGAGAACCTGCTGCTATTAAGAGTTTATTGAGTGTCCTGCACAGAAGGACAAAAAGGGCAAAACCAAGTTACAGACCAGTAGTGGATCAGCTGATTTGCAGCACCTGACCCAACTGTTCCCTACTTTCCTGCACTCTGATCTTTGCCTGGAAATGTCCTACAGTTGAAGAAAGCACAGATTGATCAGCTTAACTACAGGGAAATGTCTAAATAGCCTCCCTTTCTTTTAGGGATGTCATCTAATGTGCACAGCTTTTCCAATCCTACATGATTTATGTCTCACTGTCATAACAGCTGGATTCAAGCCTTCTAGAAAACTGAGCTCAAGAAAGAAGAGTCCTAAATTGAAAAGCCAGCAAGCTCACTACAAGTGAGTGTGTAGGATGCATCTGTTTTCCCACCTGTGAAGGTGTCACTCTCTTTCCATAGCTGAAGCTGGGACAGGATATACAACAGGCAGTTCAGGGTGCAAAAGCAGCTTAGTTTGTTGCAGAAAGGAAACACCCCAGACATGTCTCTCTAGGCCTGAGACAGCTTAGGAATTTCATGAATACAGTTGAAATTATTACATTTCTAAGACCCAAAAATAAAAGCAAGGGTCAAATTGAACTTTTAACACACTGAGAGGATAAGCATCAGCATTTCAATGTGCAATACCTGTCTGTCTGCAGCATTTACAAAATGCTTCCTACCTGCAGGCTAGCTGACAAGAGATATAAAACACACAGCACACATTTGGCTCAGCTCAGTGAAACACAATGTTCAGCATGTGACCCATGAAATACTCCAAATGAAAAAGCAGCTCCTTCTTCTGCATGGAGCATAAACAGAAGGGCACTGCTCACCAGAAACACAACATTTGTCTGCTGGTAAAGTGCTCGTGCCACGCTGATCCGCTGGCGCTGCCCTCCAGACAGATTAATACCCTGGAGATAAGCAGGAGAGAAACAATCAGACAGTTAAAGAAAACATCAACTGAATATTCATATTCCTTATTCTGATTGCATTATCCACAGAAGACTTTTCTGGGCAGGGAGACATGAGAATTTTTTCCAATGTGTGGGCCTGTAATCTATCCTTGTGGTGTTTTAGGGGGCATTTTTGGGGTTCTTTTGTTTGTACCAGTGCCAGTATATGCTAGAGTAAATTGTTTACAAATCTGTGACTTCTGTTTCCATTCTCCTCATTCCCTAATCTTCCCTGATATGATAAAGCTATTGAATAAACACCTGCCCTTCTGTAAATGAAACAGCTCTAAAAATATATCTATGTATTATTATTTTTTTCTGTTACTTCTGAAGATACCAAAAAATATCCTGTTAAGTCAGGATATCTGCAATAGCAGCTGCAGAATAGTCAAACATTCTGATAGCAACACATTTAAATCATTGCACCTCACATAAATGACAGTGTTTCCATGTTCACTGAGCAATGAGCTTTCAGACTAATGACCCAAACATACACTTAACTAAAAGATTACCTTTGTTGCCAAATAACCTGTAAGGTTTTAAGAACCAACAAAATAATAAACCTCCCTCTATATGTTGAAACCAAAAATAGAAGTCTGTAGCTGTTTACTGACCCTCTCTCCAATCTGGGTTTGGTCTCCGTGAGGCAGAATGTCAATATCAGGCTGGAGGGAACAAGCATCAATTACTGCTTTGTACCTGTGGAAACAAAAAAGGCAACAAAATCCACACAGATACTGCTGGAGAAGCACATTTCCTACCTTCAGAGGAACAAAAATTAACCAGCTGGAAAAAAATCACACAGTGGAAAACATATTTGTTGGACACTAATTGTTCTAATGGGATCTCTTTCAATCACAGGCAAGTAAGTAATATTTCAGCTTAGAAAAAAGCTGAGCTGAAATCTTATGTTAGCTTCCCAAATAAAAACGTTAAATAGTTAAACCTAGGAAAAACAAACATAGCTTCTTTCAAGGTATATTGCTATTTTTAGCAGTTGGTTTTCACACCCAGGGCCTTTGTTTTTTGTTTTCATATCCAAGGACAACAGAAAAAAATGAGTGTAGGATGCAAATGCATAATCAACCACTTCTTTTAAGGGTGGGGAATGGAATTCCAGCAACTGATTTCTAAGTATTTTACAATGTCTGGTGGGCATTTATACTGAATAAAAAGGCAGCCCACTAATTCTTTACAAACAATATTCCCACTCCCAAACAGGTGATGTCCTTCCAGGAGAGTCAAACTAGTCAATCACATGAGAGAACACTGCAGGCTAAACAAACACAGTCCTTGGAAATGGAAACATTTGTGCACCTGAGTTCAAGTGAGACCAACCCTGTCCCCTGTGTCACTCAGGAAAAGCGTGCTCAAAGGGGGAGGTTGTCATGTACAGGCAGGTGCAGGAGGTTTGTTCCTACAGAGAGATGAGGCCCCATGTGTGACCCACACGACCCCAGTATTTATGGAAAAGGGGAGTAAAACACAGCAGTGCTGAAACCTGTTACCTCTGCTTGTTAAAAGAGCTTTCAAATGTGATATTCTCTTCCACTGTGGCATTGAGCAGCCAAGGCTTCTGGGATGCATAAGCTACTGCACCTCTTTTCCTGGGAAAAAAACAAACACAAGAGTTCCCAGCTAACCAGTGAAATTGCTGCTTTTGGAAACTATTTTCTTGTAAATGAAGAAACAAGTAATTAGTCTTTAAAAATACTTTCCTTTCTTTCTTTAGGACAATCAATAGCTTTTCCATCATGGAAATACATAAGATGATAAATCTCCGACAGAATACTGGAATTGTTTACCCAACTGAATTTCACTTTGCTCCCTCTTCTCCTACTGTGAGGTGGGATTTGGAGAGTCCAGCTCAATAAAGCTGTCTCTTGAGCAGAGTGGATGGCACGAGGAAAATTACCAAAGACTGAATCCCAGCTCTGTTTGGATAGATTAATAAAAAATTGAATGTGTAGCAGATCACTAGTTAGGCAGCACATTTCAGGAGGTACATTCTAGCAAGATAAAGTTTTTGAAAAAGATCCAAGCAATCCACTCATGCACAAAGGCAATTCCCTGTGCCTTTCCCCCCCATTCTTAGAAGAGAACTAGAGTTAGAAAGTAAATTAGTAAGTCATTTCTATGCCTATAAAGGCAAGAAAAGAGAACATAGACAAAAAAATATTTGCTAAATTTCCCCTAGTGAAATGGCCCTCATAATGTATCATCAGAAGGGACAATTAACCAGGTAGAGCCAACAGGATCTTACTCACTATGCACATATTACTTAACAGAAAGGATTAAATTATTATTATTATTAGTAGTAGTAGTAGTAGTATTGGAAAGTTCTGCCTGCTAGAGAATTTCTGCTTTTGCTGTGTTGCATTAAGGCAGAGCTGGGAGAAAGGCAACATCTTTTATCAGAGCAACTGATACTTTTGGAAAACTCATTGGCATATCATCCTTTCTACAGAAAAGGTAGATAAAGGGATCATATGCCTAAAAGCATATTTGTTTTCTTCCTAGCTCTATCAGCTAATCCAATAAAAAGATAGGACCTCTCACCCAAATGTGGCCTTTGTCTGCTAGACAGCCATTATGGTAACTTATTTCTAGCTGGACCTGAAAGCACCTTAAACCATGACTTGACAAAGTACATTTTATTTCTCTTTATAAGTTAAGGTCACTTGCCCTGCTCATTTTTTTTTCATGCTTTTACCAAGCTTGTTTAGAAATCAAGATACAATCCAATTTTTGTTGATGACCTGAAAGAACACACAATTCCACTATTCTGCTAACATGCTTCCAAGTTGAAATTTATGATGGTTCACTAGAATTTCATTATGCTTTATACATTTTCTTTACTGGAAAATGAAATATAAATAGCTAAACAAAAGGAAAAAAAAAGACAGAAAATAACCCCTAGGCAGTCCAGCCTTCAGCCCCAAAATCTAATTCAAAGAGCATTCAGATCTGCCTCAAGAAAGCAGCACTTTTTCAGTTTGTATGAAATTTTCATCCTAATAATAGAGAAAAAAATGCTCTGAGCATTCCAAGATGAAGATGTATTCCCTTCCCCTCCTTTTCATTACTTGAAACTGTGACTTTGCAGCTCTTAATTCCCAATGTGATCAAAAAGTTACTGCTAATTTACTTTTTGAAAAATATCAGAAAATTTGTGAGGAAATAATTTACAACTTTTGCAGAAAGTGTTCTTTGGTTGAGTGAAGATACGGGTCCTGCCAGTGTGATGCACTCCATGCTGAGAACCAGCACAATGTCTGGGAATATCACTCACATTTGTAATACATTCTGCTTTTAGGACATCAGTGAGAATTCGTTACTGCAAGGAACTTGGCAACAGGCAACGAGCTTGCCAAAACTGATTATAGACTGAGGATTTAGTAAATTCCTCTAAATTAATCCCAATTGCAAACTGACACTAGGATGGCATATCAGAACTGATCATATTTTGACATAAACAAAAAGTCTGCAAGTGCTTGCAAGCTTCTTTTTCACATATAATACATCTATTTCATGTCCACAGTACTGCATACAGTAAAGAGAATCAAACAATTGTTACTGAAACTGTGAGAAACACATGGCTGAGAATCCAGAGAACAAAATATTCTGCAATGGAGTGTGCAAGACTTGCTCTGAAAGTCTGCCTTGAATATCCATAAGGTTTCACAGTTTTAGGACTGAATGCAAACCAATGGTTTAGGAGACACAGGCCTTCAAGGCATCATTCTGTGGGTGGAAGTGATTGCTTCCTGTCCCCAGACTGCATAAATAACCACGTGTTTCAGCAATGGAGTGTGTTTGTTTCCCCTCTGATAACACAACAGACTAACCATAGCCTCTTAATTATTACAGAGATACAGACAGAAAAATTCAGCCTTGCAGTAAATAGGGAAAACCTTCACTGAGCTCCCTGGAGACTATGAACTATGTCTAATATAGAATCAAGCTGGTTTACTAATTATGAATCAGGTTAATTAATCAGAAACAACACTGTGAAAAGGAACAACATTCACTTCTTTACAGTATGGGTGGCTGAGCACTGGAACAGATTGTCCAGAGAGGGTGTGGAGTCTCCCTCAGTGGAGATCGTCAAGAACCATCTGGACACAATCCTGTGCCATGTGCTCTGGGATGGCCCTGCTTGAGTAGGGAGGTTGGAGCAGATGACCCCTGTGGTCCCTTCAACCTTACTCTTTCAGTCATTTTGTTGTGAAGACCGTTTGCTTAAACTTAATCTATCTCTACTTTCACATTTCATTTTGTTAAGTACAGGAGGTGCAGTAGATCTTCAAGATCAAACCCAAATAGTTAAGGGACACTCATATACGAATCTCAGTGCCTTAATAAACCTAGCAAATCTGAGATGTTGGCAATTTTTAAAAGCAAATAGATGCACTTAAAATGCAATGGAGTTAGGATTATGATGATGGAGGAAATAGTATATTGCAAAGTCTTTCCTGCGTGTTTTGGGATTGCTGACTACAGTTTTGTTTTGATTATTTTGCACAATTCATTAACTTCTACTACCAGTCAACTCAAATCCAAATGCTCTTCAGATATGAGAGAAATGTGTACTGTTCTGCATTGTAACTGCACATGCAAAAAATATGCTTCTTGTATTTTCAGCTTGATGGAAATATTGGAGCATTCTGGTACTGCCAGTCCTGAGCATTCTGGAAGAAATCTTTCTGCCGTTATTAAACTTCAAGGGTCACCTGTTTGTTTTTTGGTTTAGATCTTGCACTAGCTGCATACAGAGACATCCTCTTTGTCTTTAAGGGGGAATATTCAACTCATTAAGTGCAGAGACTGTTGAACAATGTTCACCAAGTCACAGAATGGCTGAGTTTGGAACAGAAACTCTGGGGCTTCCCATTAATTTTTAAAATGTTGTACCTGACTTCCATGTCAACAGGAGATTCTTTCTCTGGGCTGTAGAAAACAAGCACAAGGGGTTTTTTTTTTTAAAAAAAATTCAGACAGTGCAAATAACACCACAAATTAATATAACTATGCTATAATTAAAAATACAGCAAAATGACTGCATAACAGAAATAAAGCTCTTTTTATGCTAAAATTCTGTGCTACGTGATATTGACCTAAAAAGGGTAAAGTTAAAGCTTCAGTTTGGAGAAGTGCTAAACAACCTCGTAGAAAGGCTTCAACACCTGTGAGTAAATGCTCAAGACCTCAAAAGACTTTGACCCAAAATTCTCTTCTGAGAACACCAAAAATGTTCTACAGGATGTTAGTGCAACAAAACCACCAAAGATATTACAGCACTTAACCAAGCAGGATTCCCAGAACATACGATAAGGTAGGTAATTTTTTCATCCAGTCTAATATTCTTTCCTATCTTTTAATACTCTTGCCATACTGTTGTGGATGTTATCTAACTCTTCTCCATCCATTTCCATACCAGTTTCAAACATGAGACTAATTCTGACCATACTTCTCTTGTCTCTTAATGGCTTCAAACGGTTTCCCTTCAGCTTAGCCCCGAAACGTCAGTCTCTGAACACAGAAAGGACTGTAAGATTTCACAGTATCCTTTACCATGAGGCTTAGACATGAGGTACACGAACGTTCCTCTTATACTACACACAGATGGGAGCAGCAGTTTTGCAGGACTCAGCCTGACAACCAGGCAACAAGTCTGAGAAATAAAGTACATGGGAGAGAAGAATTCTCTCTGGCAAATCTAAAGAAAAGGCAGGGGAATAGCTGGAGAATCACAGAACCAAGAAAATATTCTGGTCAGTAAAAGCCACAGGATTTAGCCTAAGTCAAGGTAAGGGAGGCCATATGACACTGCCGATTTCAACAACAAAGTTCTCACTGAGTCCAGCAGGAACAGGATCATCACTTTTACAAGGTTTACCATTCTGGACGTTTGTGCCCCAAAGTCAGAAAGCTTTGTTCTTAGTTGATTTGCTAAGTATTCCAAAAATCCAAGCTGAGCTATGTTAATCAGGTAAAAATAATTTCTGTGCCAACAGATGGACTAATCTCTTACTCTCCACACTTTCCTGCATGTGCCTGAAGAATGGTAGGTGGGAAAACAAACTTATGACAGGATGTGAAAAAATGAAGAGAAGGGTAATGAGGAGAATTTGTTTTAATAAATGAGACCTTTAAATACTTAATACCATTTTTCAAAGTGCAACATAATCTGGTTCAGATCTTTAGAGAAAGATTTTCAAAGACATATCAGGATAGAATTTTCAAAATCTCCAAATGGCAATGCTTTCATAACAGAAATCCAACTCTTATTTTCATAATTTGCATAAGTGCTTTCAAAAATTGTATCCTGAGATAATGCAGTTAAAATTTCACTGATTTTCAGAATTCTGACTCTATATCTTAAGGTTTTAGAAACCTTTGGTTTTTTCTACTGCAATCAATTCAGCAGGAAAGCCAACAATGGCATATAATACCATACCTGAAATCTTCCCCCGTCTCACTGTCAGAAGTGCAGCTGCATCACAAATAGAAAGCAAAGATTGTTTACTTAAGTGAGCACAACCAATCTGCCCCAGAAAGAAAAACTATTAAATTCCACTTAGTGCACAGGCTGCAAACATTACTTATCACAGGGCTGCAGTGCAGCATCTGTTCCTTCTACACAAACTGACTTGATTTCATCAGGCAAAAAGATTTGGTGATCCTTTTTTACCTTATAAACATTAATTTGACTCAAATAAAATCACCTCCACCCTGTCCT
Organism: Agelaius phoeniceus; assembly: GCF_051311805.1. Lineage (NCBI taxonomy): Eukaryota > Metazoa > Chordata > Aves > Passeriformes > Icteridae > Agelaius > Agelaius phoeniceus. The sequence goes on from NC_135270.1 coordinate 14,971,250, forward strand.
GAAGGTGCTAGCAGAACTGAGAAGTCCTGCTGTGACAAGAATGATGTTCCATTATAAAAAGTTCATTTTCTGAGAAAACCAAATGATCATTTGTGATACTGTTGGGGTTGTTTTTTCACAAGAGTAACTGCATCTTTACAGCATATAATGGGTTACTGTGAACCCCAAACCCCACCTTCAGTTGCCACATACTGTGTCCTATGCCAGCCCTATCCTTGGGGTGATGTGCTTGTGTAAATGTATGCAGGTCCAAAGGACAGACAGGTTTTGGTTTGGCTATTTTTGAACGTTCACAAAGATGTTCAGAGTTGTTTTGACAGGATGACTGGGCATACTTATTACTGATGCTAAATTCAATTCCATTCAAAAGAGTGAAAAATCTGTGAGTCAAATGATATAAACAAAATCAAGGGGGAACAAAGTCTTTGATGCTTTAAAGAGGACAGTCTCATTAACTTTGTGCCAACACAATTTGCTTATAAATATCCAGGACAGAAAACTATACCTGCAGATTAAAAAGTTGGTTTGAGACACTTCCATAAAATTTATGCATAATAAGCAATGACCATATCTAAATCAAATTACTGTACAATTTGAGAGCACCAGGCAGCCACCAGTACCTTTACTCCAAAGGTCTGAACAAAGCTTTTCCACAGTAAACTCACACTCCACTGGTCCTTAGTGACCATGTGAACTCAGTGGTCCAGTCTCCAAACACCCACAAGCCTGTTGCATGTCATTAACTAGAAACACATTCTTTACAGGAACTGGTGATAGGCTGAAATAGAAAATTCCTTTTCCAGCTCTTCCCTGCAGGACACAAGGACCCTGAACCAATTGTAATCAATTCCCTGATCTCTGTTTCTGCTCTGTGGCAGGAAAACAATTATTCTCCATTTGGAGTTTTAGCACAAATTTCTCAACCAACTTTTCCACACTTGTCCTATCCCTTCCTTCCCCCTTTTCCTGCATACTCTTGGCAATTAAGGATGCTGAAATGTCAAAGTAACATATGTTTGATAATGAGGTCTAGATCTAATTTGTCAAGGTACTTTAGATGTCTAATGATGCAAAGATGAGCCTACTGAGATTTTCAAGCCTGCAGATTTTGATATCCCCCTTAAGTAAAATTAAGTACTTGGATATTTCTGAAAACTCCAGTAAACATGTATTTTAAAAAACCAACTTACTATGTAGGCATAAAAACAACTTAATTTTTTTAAAATTAGATTAAACCAGTCAACTCCACACTAAGATGAAAACCTACTGTTAACAATCTTAAATCTCTATCTTCCTTCACATTATAAGGACTCAAGATTCATATGCAAGAATGTATGTCCTGTTTAAAACAAATTACATAATTATGTTTGAGCAACATTAGGTCAGTTTTCTGATATTATTTACTCCAACAAGACTTGAACTGGGACTACTAAAAGTGAAATACTGCCCAGAAGAATTTAGTACGGCATATACTACAATTATTTATTCAAAAACAGGTCAAATAATTACCATTTACCACCTGCACAGAAGGTAAATAATGAATCTCCTATTTTTGTTAAATCCCTAAAGATATTATAAAATATTTATATTGACATGCTTTCAGGCTGTTTTGGACAAGAGGCATTAATCTGTGCTGAATCTTCTGGACACACACTGTAACACAACAAAAACATCACAAATGAGCCATGGTTCACTTCTGATTATCTCCAGGTAGCCCAGGAATAAACTACATTACTTTTTAAGGGTTTGAAAGAATTTTTGTAAGAAACAAGAAAAATGATATGCAGCTAGTCCTGTTTTATTTATAAAGCACGGAGGCAAAGAGTAGGGAAATAACTTGTTATCCATTAGATCAAGGAAAGGGCCAGGAACAGCATCCAGATTTCCTGAGCACTGAGAGACATGTCAGCAGGATACATCCTTCATCTTCATAGCTATGACCTTGGAGGAAGGGAAGGGGAAGGAAATTTGGATGAACTAATTCAGGTCTATTCTGTAACATGAATGACTGAAGCCAAGCATTCCCAAAGAAAGAGCTCTAACAAGGAACATAAGAGATTTTGGTGACACTTTTCATTGCCTGAGCTGGGGCTAACAGCCCTGATGATTACTTGATAAGACTACTCTCCTTGAACCTGGGATAAGGTTGCATGTTCCCAGTCAGGCATTAGTATTTTCTTATCAAATTAAGGGACCTTTCATCTGATAGCTTTACAACACAAGTGTGCAGCCCACACTGGCTGCATCCATCACTCTGAATAGACCAGTGCACATGGCAGCAGCTCTGAAAGATGAGACAACACCTAATCGGCCCCAGTGCAGCCAGCACTTACACTGCTCAGATTGTTCAGCCACAAGTCCCTTTCTACATATCTGACAGATAGCACAGCAAATGTGATAACAACTGAATTGCACCTTGTGATACTTTGGCACATATAGAAGACATGAAAACCAGTTCTGACCTTTCCACTGTTGCGAAGAACATACTTCTAAACAAGTGCTATTTAAAAACACAGCACAGTTTCTGATCAGAAACATCATGTCATCTGTTTTAGTTTAGCATCAGACATTCAAATTACACTTCCTAATCATGTTATGTCCTCTGTAAAAAATTACAGCCTTGCTGAAATGAAATTAGTTCACCTAATAAGGCTGCAGGGATTCTGTATGGTTCCTCACCACAGTCTGATTTTCTGCTTATGGAAGTATATTCTCATGGATAGATCACCACATTCTGGAACTTTGGCTGCTGTGCTTCTTTCCCTCACTAGCTGAAAGGGTCAGCTTCTCATGTTTCATTTTCCCCACCTATAAAGTAGACAACTTTCCTTCCACAGATTATTGCTATTAAAGCACGTGCAATTCTGAGTAGTGTGACTGGCTTACACATGAAGGCTGGATATAAATCATATCTCTTGGCAAACACTCAAGGAATTTAGAGAGCTCTTCCACAAAATCACTGCAGAATCCACTGCATAAGAATGACCCTCTGTCTATCAGAGTGTGTGGATTTGATTTATAGGTAGCCTGGTTTTCCTTCATTCCCAATGAATTGGAAATAAAATTAATTGTTTCTCTAGGTACTTCTGCAATTTGTTGAGCTTTACCTATATAAATAATCATAGCCCAAAGGGCAAAGTGTGGTCTGTATGGGTAGGAAGTCTGCTACTGTGAAACAAACAGGCCAAAAATGTTCACACACATTGATCAAATTGTGTATTAGAGATGGCAGGAATTTACTGGAAACCATATGCAGGAGCTGCAATATATTTTACCAGCTGTCACCTTGCCTGAGGGTCAAGGGAACAAGTCCCAGCAGAAGCTGTTGGAGTTCAGTACCATTTTTTCCCTCCCTTCAAGGCCAATACCCAAGTCAGACATGAGTGGAATCTCTAAGTGGCTATCAGAGTGCAGGTGCTGTGTCCCCTTGGGGAAGGAGGGCAGGACGTGGCTGACTCACTCCTGTCAGAGCAGGGAGGATGCACTGGGGATGACTCTGAGGTCACTGCCACTTGAAAGACACTCTTCACATTCTCAGGCATTAGCCTGGTGCTGGGATGGAGCACACATCTGAGCCAGGCACTGCTCCCAGGGAGCCAGAAGCTCTTCAGAGCTCCATGCAAAGACACCAGCTCAGGCCTGAAAGTGCAAACACCATTCTCTAGCTGCACAACACCTCAAGCTCATTAATTCTAATTCCAAATTAGTTACAGTTTCACTCAGGTTAAGTTGCTGGAGAGCAGAATGCCCAAGAATGATTGTCCATTCCTATGAATGCAATAGGCAGCTTGTTTCACCCTGGCTGGGGATTCTTTCTGATCTTAGGGTAAGGTTTTTATCTTGACTGTGTATCTAGAAAATCCTTGGCTCCACAAGTTCTCAGGAGAGATTTTGGGCTTTTTCTGCATTATCACTCTAGTCAAGCTGAATTTTTAAATGAAACTAGAATTTTACATTAAATGCCCCTACCTGGTCCAGGATATGTTCCCAGAGATCTTCTGCATCTCACCAAGTATGGCCAGCAAGAGAGATGACTTACCACAGCCCACCTGTCCTACAATCATTGTTAGCTGGCCTGTGAGGGTGGAAGGTATACATAAGGTTATGATTTACCAAATAACTATGGAAAGATATCTTATTCTGTTTATCTGATGCAATTCTGTACCTTGAGGGATTCGGATATCAATATTGGACAACGCTGGAGGACCTTCAGGTGTCCAAGTGAAAAATCCATTTGTGATCTATAACAATATGGAGGGAAAAGATAAACAGAAACCCAGATTTAGAGTTCACTTTTTCCCCCCCAACATCAGAGACACTTCTTTTTTCATTGCACTGAGCATGAGAACAGAGATAGCCTTTGCCCAATGCAGGAAATGGATCTTCAAGTGACTGACTTTGTAAAGGACTGTACTTTGATGGGCAGAAACCTCTGAACTCAAACATTAGACTATTAGAAAATTATTGAGAATTCATAAGGACAAAAAAAGTTGCCATTTAGTGTTTCTCTTGTTCTGTTGTCTGGAAGGTGGGTACACGTAGCAAGTGAAATGACTATAACACAATTAAATTACATTCATGCCCAGTTTGCTCTCTGCAGAGCCCTGAATGTCACTTGAGACACAGTGCAGCTCACACAGCAATTACACCACCCAAATTCCAAGCAGACCTGCAGAACCTTCCATGAAATTAGATGTTGCTGCCCATTACAGAATTTTCCTTTGTATTTCTGACATGATTCTCAGATAATCTAGGTTTTACTAGATACAAAAATACTTTCATTGAAAAAGACTAAAGCCAGGAAACAAAGCCTGTTCAGACTTTAAATGGAGATTTCAACGGATACTACGAGAAACAAGGAATGGGAGACAACTTTAAACAGCCTGCATTTATACAGGACCCTCTTCTTTCACTACTTCAGAGCCACTAAAGCCTTCAAAGCCTTTCAGCTATGCAAGGTATAACAATTTTTCATCTAAGAAGAGTGGAAGGGACACTCTTATCAAACCCTTGAGAAAAGCTGATCCTCCTATCTTGAGCAAAAGCGAGCGTGGTGTTCCTCCCTCTGGATTACAAAGGTAGCCAGAGGATCCTCTCTGAACTAATGCCCCTTCCAGGCTGCAGACAGGCAGCACCTGCACAAATTCCCTGACCCAGGGCTGCTGGTGACAGTGGTGTCAGCAGATGGAGCCAAAAATGATCCCTGGCTCTGGCTTTCTGTTCAAGCCTTACAGAGGTTACTGCACTGGCCTCACCTTTGTGACACTGTTGGCGCTCCAGGCAGTCTTTTGACCCAACACTGCCCCAAAACCCTCTTTCAAATATTCCTCTTATTTTCCTGGAAATCTGCTCAAGAAGGATCCTGCACCAATTCAGCATGTATAAAAAAACCCTGAAAGCATTACCTAATTACCTAAGTAGGACAGTTGTCCTACTTAGTCCCATGAAACTGAATTATTCATCCTCTTTTGCTGGAAATGCAAATGTATTAGCAGGCTCCCTAAATAAACAGCTTCATTACCATAACAACCATCAGGATTTTTATTACTTCTGGCCATTTCCACAACAAATCAAGAGCATCAGTCTTCAAAGTGAGCACTTGTAATTTTTTTCTTCAGACAAGTTAGGTCTTTGGGAATTAGTTTTTAATTTCATCTGGGGAAAGGCTACTAGGAATTCCAAAATAGGAAGACCCATGATGACATTATTTTGGGAACATTTAGAACAAACTCTTTTCGATTTTCTTCATCCTATTATTCTATACAGACCCTGGAACTGGAAGAAAGAGTCTGGCATACATAAAAGTTGGGTCAGATGATCTTCTGAGGTTCCTTCCAACCTTGACTGTTCTGAGTTAAACATTTTGGACCTGAGAACAGGGCTAATGACTGAAACACTTGAAATAGCAAATGGCTGGGTGAAATCTAAAGGAATAATTGCAACTAATCACAACCTACATATTAGTAGATAATTCTTAAAAAGGAAGACAGATACAAGAAAGGTGGAGGTTAATCTCTGACAAGTGCACAAGTGTCTGACAGTTCACACCAAATGCTGTGTCTTGAACTTGAAACTGCCATCAGAGTACAAAAGTGACTATTAGTGAGCTAATATAAGTGTTATTAGAGTGACCTTCATATCACCTTTACACAAAAATCATCTGCTTCTGTGATGTTAATGGGTCTTCTCATGTGAGAGCTGTAATTGTTCCAGTCCTCCCTGGCAGGCCTCTTGCGGTTCACAACCTTGAGTGGCTGTGCAAAATCAGAGAGACAGAAATAAGCACTAATTGGTGGCAGCATCAGCAAAATGTCCCAAACTCTAGCAACCGTAGTGTGAATGATACAGTTCAGGGTATTAAAATAGAGGTTTTGCAATTGCAAGAAATAATCAGTAGGAAATGGAGAAGTGAAAAATTTATTCTGGGTAGAAACGACTGCAGCCACTTCACTGGCAATGAGACAGCTTTACTCACCACTGCTTGGTACTTGCTGTGATTATCTGCACTTCTTAGCTCTGAAGATTTATCATGCTCTTCTCCAATTTCTTCACTTGACAGGAATTCACTCAATTTCTGCACACTGAAAGGGAAAAAAACCCACAATGACATCTCAACCTTGGAAGCAAAACTTTTGTTCAGTGCAATGTTTATTACAGAGCATCCCTTCTTGTACTTCACCTGCTGTCTGCTGCACAGTTTGTTCTTGTTTGGTTACAGGTGTATGAAACCATGCAATGGGAAGTTACTCAAGGAAGCTTTCAAAATCTGTCCTGTTGCCTATTAACAGTGCTATTTTAACAGTTTGTGCAGATGTTCCTCAAGTCGTGTCTCTTTTGACACCACCAGAGAGATGTCACACAGGTTTTTTCAGGCATTTGGTGAGACACAGAAGGGCTAAAACAGTGGCTTGTTTTGAAACCACTCACCCAGTTTTGGTCATTTATGAATTTTATAGAATTTTAGTCATTTATGCTGATCAAGTTGGCCCAGCCAGTCCTACTGAACAGTCTTATAAAAGCTGTACACTGTGAGCCAAATTCAACCATCTGTGGTGAAATATGATGTGCATAAGGTAACTAGATAAAGGAATACACCACAACAGAATAGTGTTCAACAGATGAGATATAAAAGGAATCCTGACAACCAGCAACAAAGAAGAAGGCATAAAATTTTCACTAGCTGTTTTAAGATTTAATTAGCTAAGAGATAATGTGCCTTTATTAAGACATTTAACAGATCAGGGCATTAATTTTATCTCTGTACCTGACTTTATAAAATGTATGTTTAATCTACTCACAGGAAAAGCAAATGAAATTTGTGAAAGAATTGGATTGAATCATGAACTCAACATCAAAGGAGCTCAATTAGCTGGAAATAAGTCTTCAAAATTATAAAGTGCCAGAAGGACTAAAAATAAATTTATGGATAAGAGCTGTAAAAAACTGATTTCAATGTTTAGCCTTAGGTTCACTGGGGAGAAACAGGAAAAACAATGCCACTGAAGCATTGTGATACATGATGATCTGTTAGGATGCCAATCTTATAAAATAAGAATTCACCTGCCAAGATTTATTTTGCATTTCACTACCAGAGATTTCTTCTTTAAGAGGAGACTTAGTTTCTTCTAAGAACCTTATGAGATCCCCCACTGATGCTAAAACATTGCTGGATGCAGGCATTGCAGAACTGCCTGAGGCAGACTCCCTGCACAGCTAACACTTGCCCTGCAAGCAGAGATCAAAGTCACCCTGGGACTCTCTAGGAGAGAACTGGTTCTAGAGCTTTTCTGTCAACCTGCCTGATTGCTAGTGGCAGCTGGGGACTGAGATCAGTGGATCTCTTAGTGGATTCAGTGGAGGGAATTTAGCTAGAGGAGGTACTACAATCTAAACAACAAAAAGGGGGAGAAAAATGATTTGGGATGTGACAAGAGGAATAATAATTAATTCAGGATCAATTTTTGATCCCTTAATGGGAAGCTCTTTTATCTCAAAGGAAGTGATAAGAAGCTCCATTGCTAGAAATATTAACATCTATTTGTACAAAGCTCTGGAAAACAGGGCTAGGAATCTTACCCTTTTTGTTCAGTGAACCAAATATTTAAAAGAAAATTTCAAATGTCTTTCAATGGACCAAATGATGGTTTAGATGCTGCCTATATGGATTTGATATGCAGCTGCCCCTATATTATCTGTGTGAAAATTACACTGATATTTGAGAAACTGCTGTGAAGATAGAAGGAACAGACAGAGAAGTCCCCCATGTATCTGCTCCAGGGTCTAGAGGGGCAGGAAGAGAAGACAGCAAACATACTATCCAAACAAGAGTATGTCTCTATTAAGCCATACAACAATTTGATTTTATTCTCTAGTTGTGTATCCAGGTGTCTGTACTCTCTGCAAACCCCTACCTAATGCTCTGCATAATTCTGGAATTACTTCTCTTGAGGCAATTATTGAAGAAACACAGCAGAGTTGTGAGAAAATTTTGTGTTAGAGGCAACAGCTCTTACTTAGGATGCCAGACTGTTCTGAACTCTTAAAGAACAGAAAAAGGACGTTCTCTAAAGAGCTCTTGCTGACAGCACAATTTGAGTATTCCAATATCTCCAGAGGGGAACTTATTTTTAATCAATATGTTCACAGAAAGGACATATTGATTAAAACACGGTTATTTGCACAGCTGACTGGAAAGATGGTTTGATATTAAACCCAGTAAGAAACACAATACCACTCTTGCTGCTTAACCTTTCCTGATTGAAAATGGTACACTGCACTCTGTGTCCCTGAAGACTCACATTGAAGAAATGCATCAATTGGCTCCTCAGTTTTAGTTTTCAGTGGCAGAAATGCTCCACACATTAAAAAAACTCCAAAATTCCACTGTACAAAGAGGTATCAGATTTGTCCCCTTCCTAAAGACTTTGAACAGTTGCCCCTCTCAGAAGCAGACACCCAAGCCCGTAACTTGAAACATTTTCAGGGGTCCTCCATGGAACAGAAGATTTAAATCTGTCAGCCACACAGTGGTTCTGAGTGTGTCAATGCCCATCCATGGGGATGCTTTGCAATTGGGCAATGTGTAACAATTAAAGATACTGACAAGGTTATTGATCAATATTATTGTCCTTGATAGCATCAGGCATCAAAGACTGTAGCCAACACTAATAGAGCAGGGTTTGTGAAGTGCCTGGGAAGCTAAGCCAGTAACACTCTCTTATTGTCCTTTATCAAGCAGTGAAACCAGCATGTAATCTTCTGCACCACTTAGTCCCTTTCTATCACTCCAGCAGAAGCTGTCTTTGCACACATGCTAAAACCAGTTAGACTATCACAGCCTAAAAAAGCTGAAATACAGATTGGCCAAGTTAGGTCACCTTTGCCTGTAAAAGCAGGAAGGTGTAACAGTAGTACACAGTTGCAGCAAGCAAACAGGCATGGCAGAACTGACTGTGTCAATTGGTGCAAACTCAACTGTATGCTTTTTAACATTTACTAAAGTATTTCAGCAACCATATCTTTGTATGGCTTGAAAATATCTGGCACATGCTTCCACAATATTCCTCTGAAGGGTGAGGCACTCTAGAGAGAGCAGCACTACCAGCACTATGGAGCAATGCACTCTGGAACACTACCTGGGTGATACAGAGAGCCAGCAAGGATGATGTCAGCTTTGTTACAGAGCTTTATTCTTGTCTACACCACAAATGGCAGGGCAACAGCCTGCCAACAAGAAGATATCTGCAGAATAACCCATGAAGAACTCCCAGCTAGCAACAATTAATACTTGGCTGATACTAATCACTCTCAAATTGTTCCTGTGGCATTAGCAGGCACAATTCATTTGCAAAGAAATCCTTAGACAAGCCAAAATAAATGCCTGCTGGCAATAGGCAGTGTCAGTGTGGGCTCCCAGGCACTTTGCTGGCTGTAATCTTTGCATGAAAATTTGCCATGGCTCTAGGGACTACCACAGTGGCTGCAAAACATTTCCTGCCAGCTGCTGATGCTCTCAGATTTCACACTTCTTAGGAGAGAGGACACAGCTGTGACTTTGCACTGTCAGGGAATTTTCAAACACTGAAGGCAATATCAGCTTTGTGCTGCAGTCTCCCTTCCATCTCCAAAGCAACACAAAGGCAATTAAGCAAGAGATGGTGGCCAATACCTGTCCTATAGCTTAAATGAGCTTGTCAGAAAGCTTCATTGGAGGTCATAAAGTTGTCCTAATAAAGAAGGAAGCCCAAACTCTGTTTCCTCTATCAGTCAGGTAGAGTTACACTGCATATGAAAAAGCATTAGGAGGTTTTTACACTGATCTGTTGATACTGAAAATCCCCAGTGAAACAGCAATTCTACTGGTTGTTATTTGGTGAGCTCTTGAATACTCAAACTATCATGTTCATCAGAAAGTTAAAATTCATCAAGGCTGGATTAGACATTCAGTCGTTAACTTACTGTGACTCTCAGAAGTGATTTTTAAGGTTTTTTGTTTGCTTGTTTCAGTCTAACTCTACCCCAACAGGCAAAACCAAGAGATACAGGCTGAAACACATGTCCTTCTGTTTACCCTTTTACCCTTCTACATGCTTGCTGGAGGGGAAAAAAGTTGGAAAGCAGTTTACAAATAAATAATCACCACGCTATTTCTAAATTTGAAATTTTAAAATGAGCAATGGACACATTGTCAGAAACTGGGCAGGTGGTAGATATTAATTTTACAGTTCTTACCTTACTAATGCTTTGACAGTGGATCTAACCACACTTGAGAGCAGGAACAATGGAGACACCAGGATATGAAACAGGGAGAGGGAGGCAAATGCCACTGATGGGGAGAAGTCAGCCTTTCTTGTCAGATGAGCATGGACAACAAATGTCTACAAAGAGACAAACATCACCCTCAGTGCTTTGCCATAAAAAAGGAAACAGACTTCATATTTCACAAGCATTTCATTTATAGAATCTTAATTCATAATCTCTTAACAGTTTGGAGGAGTGCTGCATGCTCTGGACTGCTTCTGGTCCCAGAAGGCAAGTGGGCATTTTCCATTCTTTGCTAGAGAAACTGCAAATGTGCAGCAGGTTTGCATCCTGTTCTCCTCCTTCCCCAGTTCCACATCACTTATACTTGAAAATGCAGTCATAATTAACACTATTTACAAAGTCCATACTTACTATGAGCACAGCTGCAATTGGTATTGCTGCATTCATAAAGACTGTGAAGGAAAACACATAGGAACATTTAGGAACAATTTTCATTCAGACATGCTAAATACTAAAATGCGACTAGCACTACTTTACAATGGTGTTTTCTATGCTCTTACCCTCCATGTCTGTCCCCTGTCCCCTCTATTACAACCTGAGGATATTATTTAATCATCACCTTTTCATTTTGACCTTCACTCAACTTTAGTTCATGTAAGTAAACTACACAGAGAAAGAATATAGACTCTAGAGCTAAAATAGAACTCAAGCATCAGTACAGGTGTAACAGAAAAAGGCTGGACAGTTCTTTTGAGTTTAAAATGTGCCTGTCCTTTTCTTCTCTCAGATATAGCCATGTTCAAACAGTAAAAGTTTTCTCCAATTACTTAATCTGAAGTGAAGTGCCATTGGCTACCCTGGTTGACAGTTTGGTCACCCTCTTCTCAGCATAAACCCCTGAAAGACTCTATATAGCGTCAGATATTTCTCTTGCTACGTTTAGATGAGTTTTAATGAATCCTCTAACATATTCCTAAAGTCTGTAGTCATGCTTATATAAAATAGCTGAGTTATTGCACATATTTCTAATTCATTGTTAGAGAGGTGAATTAAAAAATGTAAGTATATTAGAGTGTGTAATCACAAATTAAAAGCTTCAGCTTTGAAAGACTAACGTGTATTAAAGTCTAGAAATGCACAGTTTACATCTCATCCCTGGAAAAAAAAACCCTACATATGTTTCTGACAAAAATATTCTTTCTGTGTTGGAACAAAAGGAGCCTCCCATGTCTCTTTTATTGGTTCTACTTCCTGACCAGTTTTCCCACTTTGTATCAATTCAAGGTAGGTACAAGCACAGAAATTGTCAAGAAGGGAAGCCTGCTGCCTGCAGCTCTGTCCTTCTGAATGCCATTAAATCCCTGCCTTTGCAATGTGCTTTGAGACTGCTGCAGTACATGGGTTTGCTTTTAGGGAGCAAAGCTGCTGAGAGAAACTAGCAAAGCTGATCAGCTTCTCAGAGATGGATCTTGCTCTACTCCTGTCCACGGTACAAGATCATACCTGTCAAATAGGAAGCTGGATGGAATGAATATCCTGTAGGTTTGGCAAAGCTGGCTGCAGTTAAGATATCTAAACTACTTGGTGGCTCCCAAGAAGCTGAGCTGAATTTTGCTATTATATGAGAACACCAGTACATACAAGGGACTTAAAACTTTGTTCAACCAAACAAATATGAGCCATTGAAATTTGGGGGTTGCTTTCCTTTTTTAAAATCTTTTTTTTCCATCTGTGTGAGTGTCCAGAATAATAAAATGTTTTCTAAAATAACTATTTTGCAGCTAAGACTTTATGTTTAATTAGTTTTAGTCAAAAAGACTTTGTTACTGGAAAAAGGTGGACTAAGAATTGAGAAAAATGTTCAGTTGGTCTGGATATTTTAGTAACAGTAACCGCTGTTATTTTCCTGTGAGAAAGCCTGGAGTTATTTTGCTTCTGAGAGATTAGGCAAAAAATCATAGAAGTAGGAAAACCACTCCTTGGTTTCTCTGTCTTTTCTGAATTTTAATGTACATTAAATCCTGTAAAGATTTCACCCTTTGATTCTGGTGGGGGCCTTTCATTAAAATACAGGAAGAGGTAATTTCTACAGTGGCTCTTTTAGTACATATGAACAATTCCATATACATATAGCCTGGATCCTGGCACAGGGGTGAGGCACATGAGATCCAATTTCCATGTGGTCTTGAAATGTAATTTTCTTGTAGTCTAGCCAACACTGCCCTGAAACTTGTAGGTACATTTTCTGTAATCCAATGCAAATCCATTCCTTATGAATAAAATAGCTCCAACCACAATCATCATTTCTGTTAATAGCTATGTGTATTTATAAAAGAATTCCAGAGTCTATTCAACACTCTGTTAAAAGAACTATATATAAAAATCTCTTTTCTTCTGTCTTACTATTCTAGCATCTTTCTGCCTTCCTCTAGATCACAAATACAAAAAACTGAGGTTCTCTAACACCTTTTGTTTTTTTTTTCCTAAAGAAATTAGGAAAAAAATGTGTTCACTACAATATTAGCCAACGTGTTTTGGGCTGATTATGCCTCTCATTCTAATTATGCTTAAGGTAAAGGAGGAAATTCTCCTGTATTTGTATTCTTTTTTCAGTCTGCAAAAGTGCAAGTTGGCAAAGACAAGTGTAATTTCTGCTCAAATCTGAAGGTGTAAGGAATTCCTAGGCTCAAATAACAGTAACCTTTATAAATCAAAATCATAAGCACCATCAACATAAAGCTGCACTGCTTTACCCCAACTGAGAAGTTATCTCTTGTGTCTTGCCCATACCTAAATATCACATTTAATACAAAATAAGAATGCAATTACAAACTTGGAATGTTTCAAGTAGCGTCAGTAAATATTTAAAGTTTTTCTAATAATACAGATTCTTATGTCATTGCTTCACAGAATAATCAGTACCCCTGGGATGAATACACCTTTTCCTAGCTCTTGCAAATGACTCTGTGAGGATTTAAAATCCAATAAGCCTTCACAGCCCTACAGCTGAACCCTTGGCTCTGACTATAAATAGATTTTAATGCCACATGAAGCACTGCAGACAAAGGGAACCCATCTATGTTGATCTGGGAGTAAGACAGAGTTTCTCATCTCACAGCATGCAGCTGAATTCTGTTTTATGTCAAAATAGAAACTCCTCTCCAAGCCCACAATGCTTAGGATAGCCAGAGAGAAATTCTGGTCTCAGAAGACAAGGAATATCTCAATTTAATGTCAGTTAAATTCAGTGGGATCATGATCTTTCTCTTAGAGTTCATTACCTGTGTGATCATAAGAACTAGGCCTCCTTATTATCCCAGGAGATATTTGTACAGATACCTAGTAGTGCTCAAAAACTTCTTGCTAAAGTTTTCCATTTCATTAATATCTCACAGATTATATATTCTTCAGTGTGACTTTACTAATTGTTTCTAAAATATTACCATAGCAATTATATAGGTATTGCATATAATCTCCTCCAACACAGAGTTCAATTGCTGTAGGCCTTTTTAAAAATACAATAAAGTCTTAAAGCAGCTTGAGAAATAACAGGAGAGGAAATAATCGGGATGCAGAAGGATGAAATTGCCAGAATGCTCATACTTTTCTTTCCAGCATATAGAAACGTTTTTAAGAATCACTTATTTTAACAAGAAATCCAAGTTTTGAGTAAGAACATGTAAATATTGTCTGTTGGAGCTTCAGTGCAAAGACAATGCCTGTCACACATTATTTGTATGCTCTGAATTGTGCAAAATGCAGAAAAAACCCTCAAAAATAAATAAATTTCAGCATCAGTTTCCTCTTGAATGCTGTGTTCTAGAAGAGAATATTGCTGGCTAAACACAGTCTGGGAAACATTTGTCCCTTGAAAGCTTTTGTCCAGAAAAAGTCAATTCTTTGAAGCACACATTTTTTCTTTTAGGCATATTTCCCATACAAGCAAAGTTCTACTGAATTAAAAGCAGGGTCTGACTAGGTGGAAAGTGAGAAGTACAGATCAGAGCCTAAAGCAACTAAAATAATCTCGACAGAGAAATGGTAGACTCATTAATAGCTAATAATTCAGTAGTACTTAGCTGAGCAGTGGATTACTGTGAAGGAACAGACTTACTGGATATGGAGGTGTAAAGGGCAAAAGACTTGAGGCTAGTCATTTCTTTCTGTCTGGTTTCCTCCACACTGCTGTGAAATATGTGCTCCCAAGCATAGAGTTTCAGGAGCTTAATGCCCCGCAGCATCTCATTTGTCTTCTTCAGTCTCTCGTTGGAGTACTCCTGCAACATTTACACACACATTTACCTGAAGAGTACAATAAAAACACACCAGTTCCCTAAGCATAAGGATGACACATAAATTATAAGCAATCCCCTTGCACAGTGCAGACATTTCCATCACAAACAGCACTGCTCCCATCTGCAGCAATTTCTAGGTGACACTGACTGTATGACTGGATGCTGCAAGAATGAATGCTGTCCACATTTCTGGAAGGGTGCATACTGTTGATGGGAAGGAATTCCTCCACACACAGGAAGATGCACAAATAACTCTCATCACTCCCCATGATCTGTGGTGGAAGAGATTTCAGCAAGCTCTGGCTCTATTCCAAGTTCCTGTGGCTTCCTTGGCAGTGCAACAGTTGCTGAAAGGGGGAATAAGTTCAGAGCAGCTGGGCATGGGAATGCCAATGAAGCAAGGTAACATTTTCAGCAGTGGTGCAGGTGATTCAAATTATAGACAAGCCAAATGAGGGATCAAGGAACAGCTTGTGACTTAGCAGACCTCTAGGCTCCCCAGTTGAGGCACACACTGTGGGAGTTAGGACTGCATGGAGTTTGTTTCAATAAATCTGTTTGATAGATTTCCACATCTGGGGTCCGAGTTTGGACACAGCATTCCTACTTCCTTTCCCCTTGGACAGCTCGCCCTGCACAACTCACAGCGCTGTGTACTGCCCAGAGCTACTTCAGTCCACAACTACTGATCATCTGTATTTGTAAGTTAGAAGGTTTTAAAGGTATTTTTGCTCTTAGGGAACCACACTTGCTGAAAAATATAAACCCCAAAAAATATGTATTTACTGCCTACTCTTACAATTTCACATTCTTGAATGTGGCATTCTTGAACACTATCAAATGTTTGAAAAGCAATTCTGAGTCAACATCCATGGTTAGCTTTGTAATTCCAGGCACAGACCAATGCATAATTACCAGATATGATATTTAGATTACCAATTAGTTTGAAGACACTCACCAACGTGCTTCGCTGGGCCTGTGAGAGTTTTGTTGCTACAAAGTACTGAACAGGTGCAAGGACTATGATTACTGCTGCTCCAATTAAGGCACTGATTCCAAGAAGGTAGTAGAGCAGAAGAATTCCTACAATTATCTGTTGGGATAAAAGAAGGTGAGGGAAAGATCTTGGCTTCACTTGGGGTGTGCACTACAAAGACCAATCTCAACATAAGGGACCTTGTTCGACCAACAGCAGCTGCAGTCGGAGCCACCCCAAATGTCACAAGTTCAGCACTGCTGGCACAGCCAATATGATCAGTCAGGGCTTCTCCCAGGGACCCAAACACCCAACCCAGTTCCCCTCTCCCCAGCCTGGGCATTCTCTGTATTTCTGTATTTCTCCCCATTATGCACAGTAAAAGAAAGTTTTACAGGTTTGTCTATCTTCTATAATTTAACTAGGATCTACGGTGCCAGAAAGACAATTATTTTTGAAAGAGAATTAGAGAAACATAAAAAAAAAACCCCAAACCTTTGTCTTTGAATAAGTAAGAATCTAGAAGAAAGCCACAGTCTGGATGGAGAGGGTTTACTGTAAGCAGCTCAATAAACACAAACAATATATACAACTACCAAAGTTAATTATCACTATTGTAATGACTGACTCCTGAACAATCTGCAACATTGACAATCTAAGTATTTAAAAGTGTAAACTGAAAAATCAATCAGAAGAAAGGGATAGAAAGTTAATTTAATAATTTCCCTTAATTAAAAAAACCCCAATAATTGGAAATTTCCTTAGTATGTTATCTACTACTCTTGATATGCTTGTATACTCTCATAACCTTCACAGAAACAATCTTCCATCATTTCAAAGCTCAATGGTCATATGCCTATTTCCACACATTAATAGAAATAGGCTGTTTACATGAAAAAAAGGAGTTTGTAGTTTCCACATGTCCATCAATTTAAAGGCACAGAGAGAAAAAAGATTTTTTTTTTGTTCTTAGGAACCCTCTGATGCCTCTCTACAGCTGAACTGAACTAAACCATGACTCTCAAAAAGAGCCACAGTAATGACTACGAAAATATGCACTGATATGAAAGTAAAATCCCATAGTACATGCACCACAAATCTGGTAAGAGGAAAGGTTAAACTGGAAATTAAAAAAATCTTTCAGTGATGAGTAAGTGAGCCATCTGCT
This sequence comes from Agelaius phoeniceus, assembly GCF_051311805.1. NCBI lineage: Eukaryota > Metazoa > Chordata > Aves > Passeriformes > Icteridae > Agelaius > Agelaius phoeniceus. The sequence goes on from NC_135270.1 coordinate 14,988,453, forward strand.
TCCACCTGAAGTCAGGAAATTAATGAGTGTCTGAAACCAAACAAAACACACAAGGCCTCTGCCACATACCCCTGTTAGAGCTCTCCTCCATAACACAAAATAGTCTTGGGTCTTTACAGATCAAGATTTTTACTCCCAACTGCTTCATCATGGGCAGATGCTGTGGGCACTCAAAACACAGGAAAGCACTGAACAGTGAGAAGCCACTGCAGAACACTGACTCCATTTTCCTCCTTTGCCAGCCTTCTGGTTGACTGTCAAGAACATTATGGGACCACCTGGTTCTAAAAAGAGCATCAGCTTCTCCCATAGACAAGGAGAAAGCTATCCCAGCTGGATCCTGAGGGAGTTGCTAGCTCACAGCTGCTTTTCCAACCCTCATCCTAGCTACCGAGAGGCTCAGTCTTGGCAATAAAAATCCCATGTTTCCAATAGGTTAAAAATGATCCCATTTTCATCTTCTTTATAATGTGATAATACAGACAAACTTTTGAAATACCTTCAGCATGTATGGAAAAAAAAAAAAGGGAAGAATTGTATCTGATAAGAGCTGAAATCTTATCGAACATAATTCTATATCACATCACAAAGTACGGAATCAAGAATAAAGAGTACACAGATAACATCTGAGCTCTGGGGGACAGTATCTGGCAGATGGGAGGGCTCTCATCAATATTCCTGAGAAGGCAAAAATCATATTTAAAAAAAAGTCTGTGTAATGAAACACTGCTTCTCTTTCATCAAAATCCCAAAGCTCTTCTCTGCCAGAGATAAATATCAGGAGCGAAAAGCTCGCCAATAGCTCTGGTTATTTTGTCTTGATTATTTATTGAAGGATGGCCAGTACTTGCAGCCAGAAACTGCTTTGTGGGCAGTTCTGAAAGAGACAAATGTCCTTTCATTACAAGTGTAAGCTTGTACCTACCAATGAGCCAGAGATATGAGAATACAGGATTTTTTTTAATAATCACAATGAAATCAAACAAGGGTATTTATCAAATGGAGGCATGGGGAGAAGGCCTTTATAAGGCCTAATTTTGCTCCCAGGGTTTCAGCCAAACCTACTGAGGGCATCTTTCAACTGACTGGCATCCCTGGGCCTCTTCTCATGGATTCCAATAGCATTCAAACAGTAACTCAAGGCAATGATAAAGCTCCCATTGACTCCAGTCAGAGCAAAGATGGGGCTCAAATTATCTGGACTGTATAGAAACCTACCTTGTCATGAATGGTTATTTAAAATCTACAGCAGATGCTGAAATGTTGATTGCTAGACTAAGAGCTACAAAACAATTAAAAACCTGTTTTAAATAATAACAGAGTTTGTGCAATGTAGTATTAGCCATCTTTCAAGCAGCCAGTAATTGTTTTCACTGCCTCCTAAAACAAGGTACTGAATGAAAGCTATGGAAAAACCTCCTGAAGAAGCCTTTGTGGCCAATGTGACTCACTGATTTTGGCAAGGAGTGCACGACCCACAAAACAGGAGCACACTCCAGCACTGATCGTTCTCATCTGGCCAGGAGCATCACAGCAGGAATTCTAATCCAAATATAATTTTATTTTCTACAGACTGTCAGGAAGTCTTTATGGGTCTGTGACTTCTGGCCCATTAGAGCAAAATGTTGTTACAGAATATGCAATGGAATTGGATTAATTCTCAGTTGCACTAAAGCACTCTACACTGAGCTGCCAGAGAGGTCTCAGAAAGTAAGTGTACATGAAATTGATAGCTTGTACATAGTTTGTCTATAATAATTGATACCCTAGACATTATCATTAAGGGGGTGGACTCTTCTTGACTCTCCATAGCTTTTCAGCAATATCATTTTAGTAGTCTACAATCACTGACTTCTTATTGCACTTCCCATAAAAGGAATGAAAATACCCTGACATCCAAATTATTACCAACAAAGTGCCAATATGTGACCATATCTAATAGGATATTTCCTCTCAATTTATTTTCATTATAATTATCTTCTTTTTTGCAATTAGACATCAATATTAGGGCATACTCCTTGATCACTTTTTACGTCCCCACTTTAAAATAATCTGGTTCCTATTTTTCATCCTCCATCCATAATTTCAGGGAAACCATGCCAAAAAATAAGTCAAGTTGCTTTCTGAAAAATTCTGTATGATAATTACTATATCCATCACCCTCCCTTAATTCTAGAAAGCAAATGTTTTAAACTGCCATATAAGTTCCTCCAGAGCAGATCAGAAAAACTAGTCCATACCTCTTGTGCAGGAGTAACTCTGTTGGAGGAGAAAAATGCATTCACACTGCATGAAGGCAACCACACAGTGACATAAATATGGCCACAATCACCTTAAATTTTAATATTTTAACAGGCATGGTTTTACACATCTCACACATGTAGAAAGCACAGTTAACAGAAGACATCAGTCAGTAAACTGCTGATTGTTCACACCTTAATATGCTCACTATCCTGATCTGAGGCTTTGCACAAGTCTCATGGAGCTAGCAAGAGTTTTTTCAGAGATTAAGACAAATCATTTGTATAAGATGGTAATGGACACAAACTCCTAAGCAACACCCCTAAAACCACATTATAAGCTGCCTTGAAATACAATCTGCCATTTGGTGTCCATATACAGCCTCATGAAAACCATTTAATTTTTGGGCAAGGGCAAGCAATGCAAAATGCAAAGCTGCTGGATAGATTACTTGCAGGTTTCTGACTTACACACCAGCAAAATCAGCCTCTGTGTGGTGCTGGAACCAGACTGCCTTTGTGACATGAACACAATGGAGTTTTCATCATGTTTTTGAAACGAAATTATACATCTAGAAAATACCAAATTCGCCAAAAAGAGAATTTAAACTCTACTGCCTCTTCTGTTTGTATTTACTGCTATCACTGAACAACAAAAAGCACACCCAGCAAAGGTTGGGTGTGGAAGAAAGCAGGAAGACTTGCAGGGCACTGAGTATCAGATGAAACTTCATGCTTTACTGTCAATTTTCATGAAATTCTTAAATAGAAGTATAGGGTGATCCAAGTGGGAAAGGAGATCAAAGGGATCAGACTGCTGTTTAGATACAGGAGGCCAAAGACACCAGAGGATAAAGCAGGAAAACCATTTTGCATAACAAATATGTTCTAACAAAAAAAAAATCCTTTGAGACAAAGACAAACTGTGGAGTTTTTCATCCAAAAAGCAGCAATAGTTTCAAGGCATGTCCAAAGGATCATCTCTATGTAATCATATTTATGCTACTGCTCTTGCTTCTGCTGGGATTCAGAAGACAAATGATTGCAATATCTTCCAGTTAACTTCCCTGATGTAATAAATGAATGCACTGCAACTTGCTGCACCCTATAAATTCTTGTTATGAATGCAAAGCATTTTTGACAGCAGCCAAGATCCTAATACAATCATAAATACCTAAAGTCCAGTCACAGATGTGGAATCTATTACAGACAATATTTCTAAATGTTAATAGCTTGAAATTTTATTTCAGGTTATTCTTTAACTTCTTTAATACCCCTAGTTTGATAAAACTCGCATGCAATGAACCACTACAGACTGCCAAGCATTAAGAAAAATAGGACATTTATTCACCTTACCTGTACTGGCATAGCCCAAAGGTTAGGGCAGAGGAAGAAGAACCACATCAGCTGATTTGTGTCTATGGCAACCAGGTTACAGATCTGGCCTGCTGTCATCTCCCCCATAGACATGTTAGAAGTTGAAAGCTGCATAATTTTATTGTATATTTTTGTCTGGAAGAGAGATCAAAAGGTACTAGCATACAGAAATAATATGAGATTTCTAGCTCCATCTAAACCCCAGGCCCAGCACATTGAGGGTGAACAATATTTCCAGTAACTTGAGTGAAAAGAATAAAGTTTGGCCTTTTATGTTATTTCATAAAATTTAAAGCTACTCATCTTTGCTGACACAAAGCACAATGCTGTTACCTGCATTGTAGTTGTCTAAGCACTCCCTTTTTGCATCCCTGTGCATCAATGAGAGAATGAAACCTTTACTGCCCAAAAATGCCCAAGAACACATTAGCAACTTCATAGTTAATCAAGCTAATGTGGTTCTTGGGTATTTTTGGGCAGTAAAGGTTTCACTCTTTTATTGATTTACACCTCCAGCATCTCCACAGAGTGCCCTTCCTGTAACTAACACTAAGATATTATTAGATTCAACATATAATCCTTCATGTATTATAATCTTTGTTCTTTTTCTCTGGCAATTGATTCAGGACCCATCCAACCTCAGCACAATGTTCCTGGCTGACAACATGGCTACATTTTGCTTAGAGAACTCAGTTCCATTACACAGTTTAATTCACAGACAGTGAATGTCTCAGGTACAATTCTGTACTGAATTAAGCAGTTGCCTCAGTGCAGAATCAGGCACCAGGTATAAAAATAACACAATACAGAATAATGAAAACACACTTTTACCAGCTAGTTTGGCAAAAATCAAATAGGGAACACTGAACAGTGGCAGATTTACACAGGACAGGAGGAGAGAAAAGATTTAAAGAAAAAAACATAGAAGAAAAGTATAAAAATATTGGCAGGGAAACTGCCATTAACACTGATCTGCTGCTTAGAATGATGACTAAAAATTTTCCAATTTGACTAGTCCAACTGGCATTATCTAGACTTCCAATATGCAGAACAGCAAATACAAAGCTTTTCTTAAAAAAATTTATTTAGCACTCTTTTCCAACTATTCCCCTATTGCACTTGCTTTGGTCCTTGTATTTTTCAGTCATTTGCAGCTCTTCCACTTGATACAAGTCATACAAGTCAAATTCTTTTTGTTTGGTTGGTTTTTTTTGTTTTGTTTTTTTTTGTACTTGCGGGTCAAATTTTTTTTTCCTGTAGAATTTTTCTACTTCAGTCTAGTCAGGCAAAACCAATGGATGGAAACCAGAAGTCTGTCAGCTGACAAGTGCTTCCAAGTGTAAGATCAAAAGAGAATTAAACAATTAAGCTGCTATTGAAAGCATCCATCCATCATGGAGACTCCCCACAGGATCTATGCAGCTCAGGGGATAAATAATGTAACCTATAAGTTACACTAAGCCTGGATTTCATGCTGTCACAGGGTAGGTTTCAGTCAGTGCCTTTGGCAATCCCACACTGTAATCTTACACCAAATTCTCTCATTTCCAGGCACAGAGCTTTGTATGCTACATCAAACTTTGATCTGTAGTTGTCAGCTATATAACAATTAGAGACCCCATTTTTGCAATCTGACTTTTGTTCAGTGCTTACAGACTCCACCATACCTGGCAGATTTTGTGGCACGACCCCTGGAATAAAACACTGCTCATGCATTGGGAATACAGCCTATCCTTCTGTCCAAAATTTATTTACAATACATTTTAAGGATGTTTTATTTGCATTGGATGTGACATTACCAAAAAATGCCTTTGAGATGGGAGAGATGCAGGTCACACCTAAATTACTTCATAGGTTACATTCAGTTTTACTGTCAGCGAATTTTTGCTTGAAGGTAAGAAGAAATACAGAATTGGATATTGAAAATAAATATTTATATAGAGTCATCAAAGTAAGATGCAACAGAAGCAACTGAGGGCTAACACAATTTCTAACAGCAATGGTACATTCAATACATTTCAGCAGAGAAGCATTTCAGAATTCAACAACTATATAATTTATATTTACAACTACTTGTTTATGAGGGTGTGAAAAGGTTAATTAGTAATATATTGGGTACCTGTATTGCACCTCTCAAGTTGATTCCTGTTTCAATAGCAACATAGTATGATGCTTGCAGAAATGTTCTTTGCAATAGAAGGGCAAAAAATAAGAGTACAGCCAAAACATAAGCATTGGACAGGAACTCTTGTGATGAAATAAAGAAAACACCAAGAATTTTAATCTGCAAAAAGAAAGAAAGTTAAAAATCAGGTGCAATGGCAATTTGCATAATTAATAAGCAGAGATAATCAAAGTTTATTACTTTGAAAGTGCTCCCAACCTTGTCTGAAACTTCACAGTTTAATCACTTGAAACAGTCTCATAACATGCCAACTCTGTAAGCTTCACTCAAATGCAAAATGATGTTTATAGGATTTCTGATATCCTTCCAAAACTCTAGGACACTCCATATGGTCATTTATTAAAAAATGTGCACTGCCCATCATCTAAAAGGAACATCCTTTGGGAAAAATTACTCTCTTAATTTTAACACCTCAGGTTACTGAACACTAAAAATGACCTTCAGAACTGGCAAAAACCACAAAACTCCTGGAACCATGCAAATTATTTTGGCCTGCAGAATCTTGTTCACTTTTATATATGGTCATTACCTTCTGACAAGCTCATGAGATCATCAAAGTGCATTTTGATGCATGCCTACAGCTCAATGGGAAAACAGTGCATTTATTTCAGATTATATTTAACAAGCTGACATCTTTGGTGCCACAACAAGTTGAGAGGCTGGATCACCATGAGAAGCCTTCTGTAACTAAAATGTCTCCATCTTCCTCCTTTTCCTCTTGGCTCCTTCAAAACTTTGATTGCTGGATTGGGCTTCCATTAAAGGCAAACTTAGGAAGATGAATCCTTCTATTCCCTTTCAGAAGGCTTCTTGCATTTAACATTCCTGCTGTATCCCTTGCTCAGCACATTTTTTCTTGCCTACATAGTTTCTTTGCTGTTGAAGTTTTCACAAGTGCTATAACACTTAATCAGCTACATTTCACAAATTCTCAGTGTCTGTACATTTTATTAGATCTGATCTGCACCTTGCAGTTAACTTCATAAAAACCCCATATGTCAAGTTCATACAGAGGCAGAATTTAGGTTTTTAAGCTGTTCTTTTGGCTGAGCCAGCTGGAAAAGGAACAAACTTCTCCCTACTCTTATTTATACCCTGGTTGCTCCAACCTGCACACTTCTGTTGCTTACTGTGCACTAGCTGGGGAGCTAACTGGATTTCTTCCTGAGCCAATTCAAATCATTGAGATAAGAAAATCAGCCCAGGAAAAAAATAACCAGCCAAATGAACCAAAAAAGTGTCCAAGTAGTGCCAGAGATATAAAGCAAAGAAGAAAAGAGGAGCAGAAATGACAAGGAATGTAAAAGGAGAAAGATTTTAAAATCTGTATTAACTGTAAAACTCTGAACAATTACAGTACATGCCAGCCAGTATAGTTCAGATAAAGAGATGTTTAACTGCTATTTTACCTATTTGCACCCTGAAGGGATTTTAAAGCCCTAATTTATTACTTATCCCATAGCAATTCATAGGCTACAGCAGCATTTTATATTACCCATAGTTTCTAGTACACTAAAAATGAGTTTCTCTTCCAGATTATTTACAGCCTTACAAGTTCAGGTTTTTAGTGCTGTCCTCCATACACATCTGGCTAGTACTGCTAATCTCTGCAGCTAATACCACTTTTTACTGTATGTAAAAGAATACTTTTTTCCCACAACTATGTTTGTCAAATCATGCTTGTCTAGCAATGAGATTCCGGTGCAGCACTGATTCCCATCAAAACATTATATAAGAGACAAGGAGGGAAAGTGAGATGAATATTCTCATCCTTCCTTCTAATACTCCCTTGAGAGAATAAGAGGACAAACATACATCCATAAAGATCACACACTTGCTGATAGCAAGATGTTTGCCAAGCCTCAGATGCATTATCAGGCCATTATGGCTTAGTGAGCATATCTGTGTTTAAGCTACAACAGGTTCTACACACTCTTGTCAGCCTGCAGGAAACACAGAAATATCTGAACACTTCCTGAACCTATCACATAGAAGGCAAATAACCTTGTTTGAGACAGAAATAGTTGACAGAAACAATTAGATGTTTTCTTTTCAGAAATGGCTTTGGGAATATTCAGTGTCCCACCTTCCTGACAACTTCAGGGTAACACCAATTCTTAAAAGTTGCTCTAACCAGTGAAAGGCTGAGCAAAAAGCTGCCATTTAAATGCATAAAGACTCTAGACTCAAACAATCTTAGTGTCAATACTGGGCTTTTTGCTATGCTGGGCCCTATGACTTCTAGAGCTTTTTAAATAATGAGATTGCTGCATCTCTGAATATGTTCTGTCAGCAGCCACTCCTAATACTGGAACTGCTAATTCTAACACTGCAATGTGGAAGATGCTAGCAACAAATGATAAAGGTTATCATTCTGTCAGTCTCTTCTTCAGTGTGAAATGATTAACGCTCAGAGAAATCTGTGTCATAGGAATGTTCTGGGGTGGCCATAAATATTGATACTGTAGTTATAAATAAACATGAAGAGCATGACAGAATTTAAGACACTGTTGTGCTCTGACTAACTACAGCACTAACTTGAGCAGTTAATACTGCCTGTGACACCCATGTGATCTGAGTTACAGCTCCATGGTGGGTTATATCTGTCACAAAGGACATGAGGAACAGAGCAATTATTCTATCTCTTTGCCTTCAGTTTCACAAAGAGAATTTCTCTTTGAAAGATACAGTTGACTCATTAAAATATCTCAATCTAAATATTTAAGATGTAGCTGGGTAGGAGATGGGTAAAATCACCCTCCATTGCACTCACAACTTCTGTTACTTATCTGATTCTGTCCCACTGTGTGGCAACTCTTTCCAGTGCCCTGAAACTCAGCAGCACACCAAGCACAAACACTGTTTGCCCCACTTATCATCACCTTCATATGACAGCATTTTAGAAAGCTTGTTTCTCACACCTGTGAGGCTCACAGGGGCAAAGGATACGGCAAGGTTTTCCTCTTTTGACTCATTACAAGCAGGGATATAGCATTCCTAGCAGTAGAACTGGTGTATTTTCTTCCAAAACAGACCAAGTTGGCTCGGTATGTGAACATACATGGGAGCCCTCCTGAACACCCCAGTCTGCTTCCAGAGAGTTTGAATAGAAGCTCTTCATTGGAAAGCTATTTCATCTCACCCAGCAAAAGCAATTTTCAAACTTAAATGTAGTTAGACGCTTACCAGAAAAAAACCCAACAATGTCAAAACATAAGGAAACATAAGGAAAACATAAGCAGAGTTAAAATACACCCTTAAGTGCCACCTGTGGACTATGACCATCAGTGAATATGGCTGTTAGGTGATCCCAAATTGATGTCCATGACAACAGTGAGGTACTGCTCAGCTAGTGAGTGAGGAGTCTAGGCTGGTGAAAATCTGCTAAGGGCCTATCAGGACTAGACCTGAACCTTTTCTTTTTCACAGAGAAGCAGTAGCTGACAATTTTAGAGGAAAATTAAATAGGACAATCTGTAAATTATATCAAATCACAATTTCAGCTGAAACAGTCCCAAACAAATTACTGAAAAGCAGAGCTCAAGAGCTTCCACAGTACTTTGCTGCAACATAGTAGTGTAGTCTTAATTTTCTCATTTCCTGCTTTAACTGGTTTCCACTGAACCTACTCACTGTAATAAAGTTTCCAAATATTAGGATAAGGGTTGCAAAATGGACAAACAGTTAATTTTAGCCTGAGGCCTTTGTTAAATTTTCTGCACTGCAGCTGATGGACTTCAATATTTACAGTGGATCTAATCCAAAGAGTACTTAAATGGATGGGTATATTTCCATTAGTGTCAACAGACTTTAGAAAAAGTCTTATATCAGACACTAAGTGAGCTGCAGAAATAAACTGATCTATCTCATAGAAATCCAGCCTGAGTGACCTCACCTTATAATGAAAAGATCCTTCCTGAGTTACATTTTTGTTTTTAGTTAATCAAGAAATATGTCTGCTTCCTCTTGGAGAGCATTCATTTAAATACATCCTCTAAAAATATGTTTCAGTTGATCTTTCAAAACTAACCTCCCCAAAGGCACTAGAGGGAATGCTTGGTCACAGTTAAATTACTTGGCATTTTATGATGATGAAAAAACTCTGCTTTAATCCTCTTAGACATCCCTCATTTTTAGAAATGAAAAGCCAAGCCTATTAAAAACACACTTTTCCTTTCTGGAAAGCACTCAGTCACAGACTTGATTCAATCTCTACTCAAGACTGCACCTAAATTCCTTATGATATTGATGAGATTCTGGATATGCTTCAGTGTTCTCTTGAATGAGGTTATTTTCCAGAATACAAGGCTGACCAGATGCATGGCTCACATATTTTGCCCCAAAAGAATCACAGAGTGGATCAGGTTGGAAGGGACCACTGGAGATTATCTAGTCCAATCTCTCTGCTCCAGTAGAGTCATCCCTGAGCACATGGAGCACATGGCACAGGACTGCATCCCAACTGCTCTTGAGTATCTCCAGGGAGGGAGATTGCACAACCTCTCTGGACAACCTGTTCAAGTGCTCAGTCACCCACACTGTAAAGAAGTTTTTCCTCATGTTCAGGTGGAACTTCCTGTGCATCTTTCCTGCCATGGGCTCTTGTCCTATTATTGCTTGGCGGCACCAAGCAGAGCCTGGCTCCATCTTCTTGAGATCCTCCCTTTGGATATTTATATAAATTGATGATGTCCCCTCCCAGTCACTTCTAGAGGCTGAACAGGTCCAGCTCCCTCAGCCTGTCCTTGCAAGAGATGCTCCAGTCCCTTAATCACCTTTGCTGCCCTGCACCGGACACCCTCCATCACAGTACAAGGGTGGGTATCAGGCAGCACATTCACACTGGCACTGCCAGCGCTCACAAACACAGCAGAGTTGCTTTCCTTCCTGAGGACAAACAAAACAGAGTCACAGCATCTGTTTTTGGACTCCTCTCTTTTGGTGACATTTTGACAGTACCTGTGGGCGGATGGTGTTATTTCCTTTTCCAACGTTGTGAACAATCCCCGAAATGCAGAGCGGCCCAGCGAATCCAAGCAAGTCAGCCAGAATACGGAACGTGCTGCTCAGGAGTAAGGGTCTTCCAAAAGCACAGCAGAGAGCGCGCCAAATGGACCTGGATCCTTGGGGAGATGATGATCTTTTGTTCTGGTCAGAATTAAATTAAAATTCGTAAGAATTATGTTATACATTATCCTCAGGTCTGATAAATACTTGGTATTCTTATCACTGCTTTAATTCATTGACAACCATTTGTAATCTCTCAGGTAGAAAGCAGAGGAACTACAACTATTGTTTCTTTTTGTAGAGTCAGAACAAAGCAATAATTTGCACTTCTCTCCACAAAAGGAACCATAATTTCTTTCCTACCCTTAATAGGGATCAAATAAGTGTGTTGTTTGTGGCCTGCTGAGGAAGGAAAAAAAAGAGGGAGGGAAGTGACAGGTTTTTGTTCTCTGGTGAACACAGAGACTGGAAGCATACACTTTTTAGGCAGGATGCAAACAAGTTCTCTTAGAATCCTGTACACACTCAGCTTCCACTGAGGAGTGAATATTAATTTGGACTGAGATAGTTTCAGCCTTAAACCCTCCTATGGACAAACTGTAACTGAAATAACATGGAAAAAAAAAATAGCCCTGCAAGGCATAATTAATACAGACTGTGTAATTGAATGTTTCCAGGGTCTTATTAGGAGGAATAATGGTGTTCAGTGAACACAATCCATGATTACTTTCCACATCAAAATAGAGGCTGTACACATTTTACCCACATTTAACCAGTAATGTGTTTGACATGCATGTTTGATTAGAGAAACTTCATTATTTGTACGAAGTACAACTGAGAATGTGGTCTCTTGGTATATGGACTGCCATGCCAATGAATCCTTCATTTGCATCATATCTGTTTATATCTCTTCGTGTCATGCTTATATGATAAAAAGTAATGAAAAACACAAGCTCTGAGTAAGCAAACAGACATAATTCCATGCTTTGCGTACCTTCTGTGCTTCAAAGGCCTCATTAAGGCGAATGTAATTGGTCAGAGCTCTCATAGCAATGGGAAGCTTGCCTATGGTTTTCAAGTCTATTGGTTTTTTATGGGCAGTCTTGATGAATGTGTTCATCCACCAGTATGTTCCTTTGGATAACAGATTCACAAAGGGCTGCAGGAATCGCACACCAAGATCCTGGAGATCCTCAGGAGGTTTAACTTCTTTAGGAGTTTTGAAGAAAACATATCTCTGAAATCCAGAAAAATGCCAGCAGAATGTGTAGAAAATATAAGTGCACAAAGAATAGATAAGGATATTGCAGATAATCAATGAATCAGTCTTGGTTTCTTAAAAGACATTCAAGTACAACCAATACAGCAATCCAGTGTCCTCAGGTACTGAGGATAATCAGAGGCATCCAGTCTAGAAATAAGTAATTCTTATCATTCACTATGACTCTGCTTATGGTGCAAAAATTTGCATACTTGCAGGGGAAAAAAACCCCAAACCACCTTATAGAAACAGATCATCATGGCTGGGAGACCTTCAAGATCATCCAGTACAACCACCAAGCCAGAACCACCCTAATCACCCCTACACCATATCTCCAGACACCTCTGGAATATTTCCAGATGTGGTGACTCCATCACCTCCCTGGGCAACTTATTCCAGTGCCTGCCACCTGTTTCAGTGAAAATTTTTTTCTAATAACACTAATCTGAACCTCTGTGGTGCTACTTAAGACCATCTCCTCTTGTCCTTTCACTTGAGACATGTCAGAAGAGACACCCCACCCCCCACCCCGCAATTATTTAAACAGGACAGTCCAGCAGCACGACATGGGACACAGGAGCTAAAGCACAGCCCTGAGGTTATCACTAGGATTCATCTCCCACACCACACTTCTTCACATTTGTTAGCTCAGAACATGGAGCTACTGGTGCTGCAGCAAAAAAAAATTACATGGGAATATTTCTTTCCCTCCTAAATTTAATTTGTGTGCAGAGTTGGTGAGTGCCAGCTGAAGGGAACTTTGGAATTTATGTATCCAGCAGTCTCCAAAGTCTCAGTTTAGATTATGACTGCAGACACTGCAGAGGAAAAAACAAATATAGATGGAAGGAACCCTAGTAGCCCAAATAAATCACTTATTGTGATTGTCTCCTGGAAAATGAGAGATGCTATTTGAGTGTCTAAGATATTCTCTGATAGAGCAGACAATTCCTTTCTACCAGTCTTCTCTTGCATCAGAAATACTTGGCTCTCATGACTGAAACAGAATAATTTAAAAAATTACAGCAAACTCGAACAGATGAAATTGATCTTAAATTATCAACAACAGAGTCTGGTATTTTTTGAAATTACACATTCATCTGGTCTAGTAAAATACTATTAACCCTTGACAGTCAAATAGCCAAATTTCTAACTGGATTTTTCATTCTCCTGAAACACATTTTACACCAACTACCTAGAAAAGGGATTAAAAAAATACCAATAACCCAAAAAACAACCAATAAAAACCACAGAAGGAGACTTCTAGCATAGTTACTTACCCTCACCCTGATGACATTGATTTCTACAGCTAGTAGCATTCCATAAAGAACAACCAAGAGTCCCGTGAGGCAAAATCGAAGCTGAGAAAATCCAACCCCATTATCACAGAACTTCACAAATTTGATGGTTTTAGTTATGAAAGCTAAAGTCCAGTAGAACAGCAATGCTGTAGAGAAAAGACCCAAACAAATTAACCAGCTCCATGGTTGCAAAAATATACAAAGGCATCATAAAATATAATTAAAGAAGAATTAAACAGAACATATAAAACCAGAGAATTGCCTTTCTCATGTCAAACAGAACCCTAATTTAATTCCAAAAACATTAAAATAGTAAGATAATGTTAGTTTCTAATGCCTTTTCTATTAGATTTAGTGAGATCTCATAAGTTTCACCAAGTGAAGTCTGCTGAAGGAAATTTCATCTGCTGTAAAACTGTGTCCACATGATCAGCTCAAGGGATGCTGTTGCTCCAAAAGTGAAGGTGCCTGTGAATAATGTTCTTCAGATTTGGTTAATGCTACAAGACTGCTATGAATGTGGCTTGAAGGAAAATTCCCTGTGAATCTCTGGGATGCATCAGGAACAGGTATTAAAATACTTTGTCCAAACTGCTGCTGCGCTATCATTCAACAAAAATTCCATTTATGTAATTCACAATGTAGATAAAACAGTCACATCAAGGAAGGATATTCTGGCATTCATGGAATACAACTTTCACTTTTTAGTGTTCTATGAAACCTCTTGTCTCAAGGTGCACATCCTACCATCAGCTGCAGCTAAATAATCCATGGAATAAGCTCTGGTGGCTTGGAAGCACACCCCATACCATTCATTACACCATAAGCCAGGTCCTGTTCCCTAGTCCTAAGGAAATGCCTTCCAGGGTTATATTCTTTTAAATAAACCTTTCATTGCTGCTGTATCTGCCATGGTGCAACAGATGGAATGAGCTCTAACTGCCAAGAAAAGCTTGGATGTGCTTTCCAAGTGTCTTGCTGAAACACCACAGAAAGAAGACTTCAACCAAGGCATTAGCAACTCTAAGTCTAGCTTAAATATAGATAATCATCAGGAAGTTCCATAAATTTCAAAGAATTGGTGGTGTTCCAGCTATGCTGAGGCACCAGAAAGCTCTCTGGAGATGTGCTCTGGGGCTACCCTTCCAAGCAAAGCTAAATTCAATGTGGAGAATCCATGTGAGATTTAGGACTGCCAGTCCTGCTTCTACAGAAATCAAGTTAAAACCTCTTCTTTTAATGAGGACAGTGAATGGAACAGTACAGGAACACTGTGCATTAGGACATTTGCCAAGGGAGCCTCTCTTCCTCTAAAATTAAGAGGCCTGTTCATAAGAGGATAACACTGAGTAGTCAGTATTTGCACACTGCACTTCAGTGGCCGATGGTTGGAGAGGGTTTTAAAGATATATTAGATGTACTTACCAAATTTTTCTTGTAAAACTTTAGCATTTTTTATGTGAGGCTTCCTACCATCTTCCCAACTTAGATTGCATCTCATCCTGTTTCAGACTGCTTCCTTCCTTTGAGGCACTATCCCTCCCTATTTGCAGTACTTCTGACTATAAAGTCTCACTTCATCCAAGAACTACATTCCATGCTGTTCTACTCTTAACCACCTTTATCTGTTAAGCCTTGTTTTGTTTCCTTCTTCCAACAACAGGCTGAGAACACATCCCTCTTGGAATAAAAGGGACTTAAACATTGTACACTGGAAATATCCACCAGTGGAGGACTTCCAAAAAAGCAACCAAGCCAACAGGCATTTATGTGTGTCTTGGAATTATAAATAAGAACTAGCAGAGCCATTTTCCTATTCAGGGCTTAAATAACAGTCCATATGACCCTTTATTACTATTGTTATAATGTTAATTTATCTTTTATCTAAGAAGTATTATAAAGTGCCAAACACAACATTCAAAAGTCACACTTCCTTAGAAGCATTTGAATTTAGTTGGCTTTTCACTTTTGAATACAAGTGTATCTAATCTGATCTGGAGAATGCTCACAGGCCACTCAAGGCTCCTTGGAAAATGCAATTGTAGCTCTGTTCCTTATAGATGATGTTTTTATCATCTGGCTGGTGAGTACATTTTGGCTGAGAGTTTTTAGAAATTATCTCTGAGAACTTAAACTGGCCTGAACTGCAAAGTGATCAGACCACAAAGGCATTTACTGGATTGCTTTAGACCTATTCTACATGCCTGAACGAGCTTGCTTTTTCTTGGACCATGTAAGATACCTCAACCCACACCACCAGGATGTAGATTCTCACCTGGGCCACACCTCTGAAAAATAAGGCAATGTGCAGCTCAAACTCTTCTACACCTTTATTGAATTATGCCCAATCAAAAAAGCCACACATTTAACTGGATGGGATTTATTAATTAACCTGTGCCTGTTTGGAGAGAAATTTTTTTGTACTAAGCAATATTTTTATGCAAGAAATTTCATTTTAGAGAATAAACCAATTCCGAGGGAAACAACTACAATGCAAAGGAACAAAAATGTTGAATCAGAAAAATAGATCCCTGTCTAGTAGTAGTAAGGTGTAGGCACACAGTTTGTGGTAATTGGGAGTGGGGCTGCAGCAGAACCTTATGGTTGGGCTACAGCTGTGCAGGACAGGTGGATAATATTGAAGGTAATGAGACCTGGAGTGCCCAGGTGCACTGACCAATCACCAAAGGGAACAGAGGGCACACAGGTGAAATGCATGAATGTGAGGGGTATAAAAGATTGGGCTAAAGAACCAGAGAGAGCAGATGCTTGCAGCCTTCTGAAGTGATGTGACTCTGTATGGGTTGAAGCTTTCTGAAATTGTATGGTGACACTGTGTATTGTGGCCATATCAACTGTGACATATGCTGTGGCATATACTGTAACAGTAGTCATATAATTAAGATTAGTTTAAAAAAAAGGACAATTTTCTAAAATGAAAAAATTTATGTGTTCCCACACTACCACCCATTTCAGATTAACACCTCAAAGTCCTGTTGTTATCTCATAGTTTTCTCCCACTATTAATTTTTGAGTTTTATTTATCTTTAAAACAAAGAAACTAACTTTAAAAATAGTGGAATCAGATGCTATCATTCAGTCATGTATTTTAAACGTTGAGAAAGCAGCAGATTTTCCAATCCAGTCTGAAAACTATTCTAAAATGAGTCCTGCTTAACTGTACAAATGTTATGCAACCATGTGGTGTAAATAGCATCAAAATTAGTATTATTATGAGAGTGCCCTGGTAAACAGCACTACATGGGAACAGCTACATTTGTTGAAATATAATTAGAGACCAAAATCATACAGAAAAAGAACACTTTCAGACCAGATCTAGGTGCTCCAATAGTTGGGTCACTCAACTGCATTCATGAACTCAATTATTAGCTTCAGTGAATAAATATTCCAAACCTTGTCAATGTTTTTTGATAAGAAATACTAAGAATTACTACTTCAAAATAGCCAAGTGCCTGGGCTAAAGCTGAAAGGCAGGGTTAGGATCAACAGAGGAACTCTGAATCCTCCATTTGCATACCCAAGGAAACACACTAATCCCCACATCTGTCATGGTATCTGCCTCTCACTTGCTCGTGAAGAGCCACAAATGGATTTGGTTTCTTCGAGGTACAGAGTGAAAAGCATCTTTAAGAAACAACATATCTCAGAATTTCATGGGATTGGAAAATTTCACCCTGTTCAGAATTAATGATCAGACCTTTAAGGCTCCACTGCACTGCATCAGTCAGAGTTCCCGTGCTGGGTTTAAGAGTTTTTGGATAAGGCCTCTGTTAGTCTTTGTTTTAAGCAGCTACCAACTCTTTGCAGCTGTGAGCATTCATCCTGCAGCTGAGGCAGATGATGCCCTGCAGTTTGCTGGAAATTCACTGATGCTCAGAAGCAGCAAGATGTCACATCAGCTCTTCTACTTTGCTCTGTGTGTTTGCAACATTACATCTCTTCTGTATGAGCCCAGTTTCCCATACACCCAGCAAAAAGCTTATCACCAGCTTTAGCTTTCCCTCCTGGTCCTCATTTACCTCATAAAATGAGGCTCTAAAGCAAAGCTGCTTCATGACCACACTGCACTCTAGTGGGTTTACAGGTGAGTAAAGGTATAATTTAACTATCCATACTGGGCTCACTTGCATAAAATGCTCATTGTCTGGTCCCAGATGTCAATACTGAGTAGTTGCAATTAAGATTGAAAGATAACTAACAATCCTCCCAGTTTGTGCAGTTAGGAACAAAGGATAGAGACTTCCAGAAATGTCTGTCTTAGGACAAATAAAAGAAAAACAAAAGAAAAATAAAATAAAAATCAAAGACCATCAGCTTGTGAAGATTTTGGACTAAAATTCAAATCAGACACTAAGTGGGAAAGACTGTGATGGTCTGAGTTTCTTTTTCATCTAAGAGCTATTAGGACCAGATTTTCTGAGAGAGTCTATTCCTTGGAAATTCTTGCAAAATTAAAATTCATCCATAATACTTAAGTGTTGGTATTTGTTGGCACAACTTTTTAGTATTCAAGTATTGTCCAGAGTTTATCCAGCATCAGCACTCTAAACACTGAAACACATTATCATAAAAAAGAAATCTCTACTGAGCAGGAATTATGCAAAAATGGGTAATCAACTACCAGCTGTAACTTTGCTACCCTTCTCAAAGACTTAACAGCAGGAATGTGGCGGTGACACTAAATTATTTAACATTGTATTATACATCTGAAATAACAACAAAAAGCCCAAACAACAAAACAACCTAAAAAACAAAACCACAAAAACCACTGCTTGCTTTACAGGCAACAGTAACAGGCTAGCAATGCTTCCTGAGACATAATGTCTTCCTGTGAGAAAGCATTAAAAATAC
This sequence comes from Agelaius phoeniceus, assembly GCF_051311805.1. Classification (NCBI taxonomy): domain Eukaryota; kingdom Metazoa; phylum Chordata; class Aves; order Passeriformes; family Icteridae; genus Agelaius; species Agelaius phoeniceus. Next base: position 15,006,696 of record NC_135270.1, read on the forward strand.
TTTGTTGATTATTTAAAAAGCAACTAAATGACCTCACCTGTTCTTAAAGGATAAAAAAGATCCTACTTAAAAGAAAGGTAGAGGAAGAAAAGCAGTCCCAAAGGAGAAGACATAAAGGTTGCTAAGCCTGGACAGAAATCTAAGTCTTTGGAGAGGAATTTTTTTTCAGGAGTTACAGCCTATTTCCGCAGAACAGGACTCTCACTTACCCCAACATGTAAATCAAAATAATCTTCAATATGTAAAAGCTTTCTCAAATCTACTTATTACTGACTTTTCCCCACCTGACAAAAACTAGAACAAAACTTTGATACACAAGACAAACTTTAGCAGGATCTATTGATACAGAAATCCAGCTCAAACAAAATTTGATGAGCCAGAACCAAAGAAATAACAGGTGACAGGATGTGACTAAACATGTAGCCATCCCCAGCCTGCAGTCTAACTAAACAGATGAGAACACATGAACAACTGCATGACCACCAGAAGCAGTGGATTTTCTACAGCTACAGTTTATTCACAATCTGGCAAAATACAGAGTAAACTAGGTAGTTCTCATTCATAGCATTTTCCATTCAAAAGGCCTTAAAGCAGTTTTCAAAGGGAGTTTTAGGAACATGAAGCAAGAGCAAGCAGGCAGAGTAATATATTCATGCCTGAAAGTCAGGGATGTCATTGCTTAGCTCCTTGCATATTTCAACAGACCACGCACACCAAGATTTCTTCATTCTTGCATCATGCCTCCACACAACAGGCTGACAAGGGGGTTTGGATTTAGAGTTAACAATTTCCCACGCTACTTTTTCCACAAAAGCAGTTTTTCCTAGAGAAGTCTTTGGCTCATTGAATCCCTGAGAACATTACACAGACTATTATTAGAAGTTAAAAGCATTAAAAAGAATGAAATGTTTGAGCATACACAGAAGGGTAGCTTTGGTCATAGAAGACTGCAGTGACCTTTCACCAAGGAAAAAAGACACAGCACCACAGCCACACTTCCAGGTGCATAGATTTTGAGACATACCTATTAAGAGTTTGGGGAAGTTGGATGTTTCAATATTGTGGTAATAGACAACGGATGTGATGGCTGCCAGGAATGCCATTCCAGCTGGCATGTACAGGTGTAAGTGGCGGGATTCAGAAACCCTTCAAAACAAAAAAATATCTGTTAAAGTCAAACCTCTCAGCTATTTAAATGTTTCCCTTTTAATTCATGAACAGTATCTTGCTATGATGTAGGATTTTCTAGAATGACTTATGGATGCAAACCCCTCCAAGTTTTAATTGAATTTCTGCTCCTAAATCACACAGTTGGATTTCAAATTCCTCCCCTGTGCTGAAAATGAAAGGTGTGTACTCCTATTTCCTACTGAAATCATTGGAACACTTGTTTAAATTAGGACAAGCAGCTCATCTACAAAATGAGAAAAGTTAATTTAAGCTAAACTAGTTTGGGAGCTGTCCATCAAAATATGCAGATAAGACCAACTGACAGCACAGTTCAAGATTTTCTACAGAAGCATTTTGTGCAAGTGTTTCATTTTTTTCAGTTTCAAAGAAGGAACAGCACCACAGCACAGGATTTACTTACACTGAGGTCTGTCTTCAGTGACTGCAAGCCAACAAAAAACCCCCTATAACAGAATCATGCACTCTTATGGTCTTTGTCCTATAAAGCAAAACTCTGCAGATGCTTTGTTTCAGGTAGCAGCAGAAGGGGTCCTGTCAAATACAGCCCTTTGGGAATATTGGAATTGTTGGGCAATGTTGTGTGTTTGTGCAGCATTCAATAGAAATATGTTTTCTCCTCCTCCTTCTTCCTACCCATTTTCTCTTCCTTCCCTCTCCCCTTTTGTTTCTTTCACAAAAAGAATCTAATGCCCTAAGCTATCAAGGGCTACAATTTCCTCTGTCTCCCAGCCAGCTTCACCAGAAGGAGACACCAAGATGACTTCAGGACATAAACATTTAGGAAAATTGACACCGTGTCCTCTGAATGGATTTCTTCTTGCTGCATCAAACAGTACTTTTGTGGAGTTTGGAGACACAAGAAGAGCTGTGCTGGGAGGGAGATGAAAGATATCACAGAACATCACATTCCTGAGAGCAGAACATCACAAATGTCTAGCAGAACCATAGGAGCTCAGGACAACCATTTCCTGCATTTCTGCTCTAGAAAGGAGAGCCTTCCCTCAATGATGACTGCGGTGAACTCTGCAGAGCTGGCTGAAGCCATGCTCACAGCCTGTCATGAACACTAAATTCCTCTTGCTGACAATAGCTGGATGTCAATACATCAAAATGAGAAAAGATCCTCTGAAATTCATAGTAATGCCAGGAGGTTATGTACACCAGGTCTGAATTCTCAGCAAGGATAAAAAAACCCAACAAGAACAGATTTCTTCAGACAGCCTAAGCTTCAGTAGGTAACACTGCAGCAGTGGGAGGCTTTTTAAAATCTATTTATTCCACAGTTGCTGGAATTCCCCTATATAACTGTACCTCCAATAGGCCGCTTCTGTTGCTGAGATGCCAAAGCCTTTAGCACCCAGTTGCTGCCAAAAGAACTCACCAGCACAATCCATTTTGGTTCTTAGAAAGCTGATGAATATCAAAACTCTGCTCTATTCACTGGAGCCCTCACCAGCCTGCTGAGTGCTCGGGAAGCACGACTGTGGGTTGGCACTCCCCCAGCAGAGCTCCGAGCTTTGATTCTCATCAGGTGACACCTATTACTTAACAGCAGTGTTCTGAGTCAAGTTAAATAGCAAATAAACATAATGAGAGGCATTGCTAACGAGAAAAATAAAGGAGAAAACTCAAAGCAGGAGATTTTGCTCTGAGCATCCCACACTCTGATAACTCTGAATAAGCAAGAGAAAAATTCCTTTAAAAAAAACTGGCAGCGAGAAACATCCTATTTATATAGGTTTAAGAGAAGTTATAATAATAATGATGATATCATTTTCTACACCAGAAGTCTGCAGTGCATTTCACACTGGTTGGTGGATACTTGTTATATAGATGGCTAATCAGGGAGTTTTTGTCCTATTTAATTAGGAACTTCCATTTCATAATCCTTGGGTTCAAATTCATAATGATCACGAAAAATCATGCCTCTCTTCGTAGAAAGAGATCATATTCATTGTTATATAATTAGCTTCTCCATAATAAATCACTCTCCTATACCACTTGTTTCACTTGAAATATTTTTTTTTCCACAGATTTCTGTTTAGTGACATCCTAAGCTGCATAAAGGATGATAGTTCATGCTCACATAATATCAGCTGCTCTGCTCCGAGTAACATAGGAGATATAGTGCACAGTCACCAGAAGAAACCCTGTGGGGTGTGACTTAAGCCCAGCAGATTCATTCCTCTTATTTAGATGAAAAGAACTCAGTTTGGGGGTGAATGGTGTGACCTACTGTGTACATGGGAGTTCCTCCTAAGTAACGACTGTGGGATTGGGTCCTTGGACATAAAACATATCATGAAAATGTCACCATCTGCTTGAATCATCAGGATTTATCTATGATTACTCTTTGGAAAGATAGTGTCATTAAGCTGAACTAAAAATGATTAAGGTCAGTTGTGCCTGTGTACATCACTTGGCAAGGTCTGTGGAATTTCTGATACAAGGTTGGTAGGTTAACCACTAAGAAAACAGATTATATGTTCATAACCACAAGGAATATCATTTAGATGAGGACTTGGACAAGGAGGAAATATCTGCCCTGAAACCTTTAAACTGCTCAGTGCTACCAGGAGAAGGCAGACAAACACTTACCCATCAGACACTATGCCCTCTGCAATTTCACACACCAGCACAAACAAGAGGATAAAAGTCAGTATCCAGCGTAAATTGTGGCCAGGAAAATGAAGCCATGTGCTATGATGTATATGTACTTTGGAACTCTGACTTCCCCATCCTAAAAGAGAAAGGAGAATTATAGAGAGCTTTCTTTACAAGAGTGACACACAAAGTTCCTGCTTACAAAAAAACCCCACACCATATATGTAACAACCTTGCATACCAACATTGACACAGCTGTGTTGTTAAACACACATGCATTTGATTATCATCAGAACTGTGCTCTCACTGTCTCACTTCATATGGAATAAAATCAATAATTCAGACAGGACACAGCCTTAAATTCCTATACTTGTAGCAACTTACTATCAAGAAATAACATGCACTAAACATTTTAAAATCTATTCACAGCTTAAATGAACAACAAATTAACGTTTTGACAAATACACACAAACACTCTAATAAATGCACAACTTATTTTCCCTTTAATTCTTTTAAAAATAAAAAGGATAAGGTGTGAAATTTTATCTTGCTAAAAATTAGCAATACTGAGAGATTCCAGATAGACGCAGGGAACCCTAAGCAGCTGATCCCGTTTTCACAGTCGTGCTGGCTGCTATTTCCCCACCGGACCTTTTCCCATCCCCAGGAGCGAGCGTTACTCCAACCCGTGCCGTGGCTCTCCGCGGGCCGCTCCGGGCTTTGGACGAGGGCATCCGGAGCAGTGACAGCCCCGTGCGCTGAACCACCGGGCCACCTACCGGTCCCGCCGGGCTCGTGACATTAAATCGCGGTACCCGCCTCAGGTACCGCAGAAGCCAGCGGGGCAGGACCTGTAATCAGGGGGGGCTGCCAGGCGGCTGTGACCCCGCAGTAATTGCTGGGGGTGATACTTCATAACGCAGCACTTACTTGTCAGGTTTCCTGGGCTTTAATAGCACATTTATTTCTGCTCCTTGCCCTGTACCGGCAGGGCAAATCCTGCGGTCTCTTCCAACATCACCCGTTCCTGCCCTGCCTGCGCAGGGGGTTTCACCTGCGGGGAGCCCCGCGGGCTGCCCCGACAGACGGAGACGGGCCCCGCAGCCCGGGCGGACAGCGGGCGGTGCGGGGGCTGCCCGGGGAGAGGCGGCCGCCGGAGCATCCCGCAGCTCGCAGCGCATCCCAGGAGCGGCGCAGCCTCCCCGCGCGGCACGGGGGCAGGGCCAGGCCGGGGGACACGGCAAGGGGAGGCCAGGCGGGCGGGGGGAACGCGGCACACGCGCGGGGGAGGGAAACCCACGGCGAGACAAAGCCGGGCGCGGGGACGCGGCAAAGCAGCACCGGGGGTAGAGAGGCAGAAGGAAAAGGAGGGCAAATAGGAGAGGCACAGGCGGACAGGGGAAGGGAGAACCGCAGGCACGCACCGATGAAGAGGATGGGGAAGGTGATGAAGAGCAAGAAGACGTGCGGCACCACGTTGAGCGCATCCACGAAGCAGCCGTTGTTGAGCACGCCGTGGTCCACGTTGTAGGCGGTGGAGTTGCCCTCGTCGCCGCAGAACGCCAGGGCCATGGCGGGACCCTGCGCGCAGCCGGGCGCCGCCTCCGCCTCCGCGCACATCAGGCGGGGCCGGCGCGGCCGCGGCTCTGCCCGCACCTGCCGGGAGCGGCGGCGGCCCCGGCCGCGGCCCCGGCCCCGCGCTCCGCCCGCCCCGGCCCCGCTCCGCCCCGGCACCGCCCCCGAACAGCCCCGAGCGCCGCGCTGGGGGAGCGCTCGGCGGGGACGGGGGCGGGACGTCCCTCCGCTGACGCGGCTGGGACCGGTGCGAGCGCACCGTGACAGCCCTCGGTACCCCAGAGCATCAGACCCGGGTTCCAGGGCTCTCGGGATCGGTATTGAGCGCTTTATGCATCGCTAACATGACAGAACATGAAATATCCAACTAAATTAGTGATGACAGGAATTACAGATTACGGAAAGTGTGTTCTTTCAACCTTGTCGGCTTTTGCTTTTTTCTCGACTGTGATAAAGATATTATTAGATTAAGTCACGTATTCAGCCATGCCTTCCTCCCAAAGGAGACCTCAACATTACATCCTGAACAGCTGTTGTGTTTGTGACTTACCTTTTTTTACCCCTAAAATGAGTTAAACCCTGTTTTTCCCCCTCCACCAAGACTGCCTGAGAATCAGATCATTAATTTGAGTGGGCTCCAAATCACTCCCCAAGCATTTTTATGTACACCAAAGTAATCTACCAATCAACATTTCCAACTCCTTTTTTTCTTGAGTGGAAGTTAGGCTCAACTGAGCCAGTGCCAAACAAAAACTCTAATCAAATATCTCTCTGCTAGGGAATAGCACTGGATAGTAAAATGTGATGTGCATCAGAAATCTGCACCTGGCACACACTTCCCAGCACAGGCTGAATCAGTGTCCAAGATTCAAATATCTCTGGTGTGTAGCCATGAAATAATCAACAACTCAACAAAAAGAGTCCACATATCCAGGCTTCACTCTTCAAAATGCAAAAGCTACAAGTTGGCTAAATGCCTCTAAGGGAAATGAACCCATAAATGAAAAATTTCCTTCTTCCTTCAACATAACATTCAATTTCTAGGACAGACAGCTTCACTAATAGACCTGAAAATTACTTTTGTCATGCTACTTTTATTGATCTTGTTGTTGGACAGGAGCAAAGAAAAAGCAATTCTCTGCATGGAACGTTATTTCCTATATATGGTCTTTTGGAGCTACAGCAGTGTGGTTGAGAATAAAAATTAAAAGACAAACCCCAAGCCAAATCCTGTGTATATGTATTCTCAAATGTGAAAGTTACACCCACGCTGGAAAGACTATAATTATTTTAAGTTTTGGATGGAATCCAGCATTCATTTGAGCTTCTGGTCAAGCTCAGCTCTGCTACCCTAATTGTTATTTAATAAACAGTATGAGCAGTTTATATGCAGATAATTTAAAAGTAATTTATATTTTAGCATTTCCTGAGTCCCCAAGTGACACAAGATCTCTGTGTTACCATGAACAAAGAGCAACAATGAACTCTTGGCAGTTTACACTCTGGAGGCTGAAATCATGGTTAAGATTTGAAGAAGAAATAACCGTGGCCAGAGAATTTTACACAGAAATTAAAGTTTTCTCTGAAGAAATCCAAGAACTGAGCTCACATGCCCAATCTCTGCATGTTTTCTGAACCTACAAGGTGCTGATCACAACATTTAAAAAATGTCTATCTCAAACAAAAAAGTCGGGAAACTCGATGGTTTTGAATTTGAAATTTATCTTTCCAATGATTTTCAGACATAGCCTGGATTGCAAAATTAATGTGGTGGTTTAAGATTAATGTTCTCAGTTCATTGTTCTCCTACAACAGATCTGCTCCTGTCACAGAGCTAAAGTTGAGTCAGAAATGTGTTGGCATCCTGAACAGAGAGATGCTGGATTAAATGAGGAACTAATGACTTAATGAAAAAAACCCAGTGTGACAGAAATCAAAACAGTTGGTAAACTGAAATTGGTAAGGTGAGCATTCATGACAATAAACAGGGACAGACACAGACACCCAAACTCTTTAAATAACTCACACTTCCAATAACAATGTTCCAGTTTTGTCCCTACTGTTACAATGAAATCAAGTGGGTAATCTGGACAAATACAGGTCTTGCTTACTAAAGCATTAAATAACGATTTCTTTTTCACTCACAAATGGTAAAACAGCCATTTTGTGCCTTCACAAAATAATGCTAAAACATAGTTTGATCCTTTTCTTAGGAAAGGCTTGGATGTGATTGTGGCATAAAAGGAATGGACTTCCTTACCCAGACTATCTCTGCTGCTCCTGTGGGCTTTGGAGCAGGTCACAGCAGAATGGTTTCTCTCAAAACATTTCATGAAGCTTTGTGAAAGCAAAATTCCTTTTCAAAGTACAGAAAAGGCAAAGAAAATATGAACCCAACAGGTAGCCATGTTTACCTGCATGTTGCAAATGCAACCTGATTTTCCACTCAAGTCCCTTTACATCTTATTTCTCTTACTCCTGACTTTTCCCATTTGACAAGAAGTCAGTTTCCTATTTCATTATTTCAGTGTATCTATTAGAAATGAAACATCAAGTTAGATGCTGGCAGACACTAGCACATTCAGTAGGTGACTGGAAATATTTTGAAAGCATTTTGATTATATAAAATTGATTTCCAGAGCGACAAGGGCAATATTTTTAACTCAAGAAAAAAATACTTTTTATGCTTGCCTTGGAATTTGTCTTTGTCTGCAAGATGCAGACAGGTTTTGGTTTTATAATAAAGCACTGACACTTCAGAATTCAGGTGTTTTTAACAGATATTCATTTATGTGAGAGCTTTCATTGTTTCTTTCCTACCTTTGTCATTTGTATTGCTCCTCTTATTCAGATGCTTCACACTAGCCTCTCTTTTTCATCAATGAAGAGCTCTCTTCCTAAAAATCATGGTTTGTTTCTGTAGATCACTCTGCAGATTTGTGCTTTTGTTTGCATCTAGAAATGCAGATAGAAAAAACCCCAATGGTTTGAAAGTTCTGAACAGCCACAGACCATGTTCAAAGTTGTGGTAGTTAGGTATATAAATTTGGGCATCACACAGGAAAATTTCACTTTCCTGTGTATTTTAAAGTCATTAATGAGACCAATTATAAATAGGAAATTGTAGGGAAAAGGGCTAACAAAACAAATTCTCATTGTGATTTAGAATTAGCTAAACAATATGCACTAAACTATGAATTCTGGTTCCTATTTAATTCTGCTCTAGGAAGAAGAGAGGAAAAACAAAATACATGTGTGGGAGGAAGCCACCAATCCCTTTCTGAAGCACATTGGGAAAAGCTGAGGAAAAAAATGGGAGAAATTCACCTCCAGGAAAAAGTGTTATTCTTGTGGAACAAAGAGCTCCATTCTATCATTTCATAGAAGACATCTTTTATCAACAACAACAACAAAAAAATCTCTGAAAAATAGTCTAAGGTGCTGTTATTAAAATTCACACAATAAGCATACTTATAGAATCCTAGAATATTGGGGATGGAAGGGACCTTAAAGATCATCCAGTTCTAGCTCCCTTGCTATGAGCAGGGACACCTTTCACCAGACCAGGTTGTCCAAAGGTCCATCCACAGCTGGTCTGGCCTTGAACACTGCCAGAGATGGGGCATCCACAGCTTCTCTGGGAAACCTGTGCCAGTGCCCCACCATCCTCATAGTGAAGAATTGCTTCTTGACATCTAAACTAAACCTTCCCTCTTTCAGTTTAATAATAGTGCAGAGATTCACAGAAATAGCTCTTTTTCTCTAAATAAACCTTATTAATTTTTAATTACTGTCCCTCATTAAAAATGAAGAAAGAACTTATGAGTAAGCAGATCTATCTTTGAGTGGAAACAAAATACAAACTGTTAGTTGGGCAATCATCCTCAGGCAAACACTCAGACAAGTGTTTTAGATTGGAGCAGCTTATCTTTAAGTGTGTTCAGACATCTTGTGGCTTCAGCCACATGAATGACCTCTATCATTAAGTCATTTTATGAAGCACATTCTCCAACATCCAATATAATATTCAGCCAATTAATCTTGCCTTGAACCAGCTCCTCAGTTTAACAGGAGCTTCCTGGTTCAATAGAGCCAGAGCAGTGCTGACTTGACATCTGAAACCTGGTGAAAAATCTCACTTTTCTTTTCATTCAGTCTCCTTTGCAGCGTTAAACAAACACTGATGCATCTGGGGCTACCTGCCACAACTCAGGGAGAATCACCTGAAGGGCTGCAGGCTATTTCCCTTACCAGCCTCACCTAAAGATGTTCTTGAGGCTCCCCTGCCCTCCTCAATCACCAGGATTCTCCATAACAACGACAACAATGCTAAACCAACGTTCTATTCACGCCTGACTATCCTTGTGCACAGATGAACTTTTACAATCTCTGCATGATCTCACTGATGACCTCACACCTTAGTTTCATCTCCAGTATCTAAATGGTTAAGGTGTTGAGTACTCCCTGTGTAGTATTTGTAGTACAAGTGTTGTGTTTTCCTCAGGGGAATAAGCCGAGTGCTGTGAACCAACGTGTGCCAATAAACAACTCGCGTGCTGGCTCCAGTGTGGTATTCTTCACAAATATTCTTTTAGTTACTGGTTCAGTGGTTCAGTGCTGTTATGATGCTTGCCTTGTATATGGGCTTTTTTGTATAAAAGATTATTCTGCCTGTTTATACTAAAAAAGTTACACACACTAACAAATAACCATAACAAATATCCAGCATTCATTTCCAAAAGGTAACAGGGCTAAAAGTCACTGGCCTTTCTTGGAACCCTTTCAAAAACCACAAATTAGACTGAACACTAAGATTTGAATTGTTTTTTTGAAGATTATTAGAAACAAACCAAAGATATCATCTTTCCTTCTCAGAATGTAAAACAGTTTTCTGCTTAGGCATAGAGAGCTTTAGTTGATTTGTTTATTGACCACCAGGGTTTGTTCCAGGCTACCCTCAACTTCTCTAGAGGGTAAAATCGACACAACAATTAGAGAGAAACAAAGCTATCAGTTCAGACTTGGCTTTGGAATGCTTATCTTGTGCGGCTATTTGGCAAAATTATGCATAAAATTAACAAAAATGTTGCTGTACTTTAATGAGGTTTTGCACTTCAGATTTTCTTCTACTTCTTTTTTAATAGGTTACAATGTAGCATTTATTCTAGCTCTTAAAATAATGACAAAAAATCATATTACAGATTCATAAGAAAACCCAAAATGTGAGTATGCACAAAAGGTTTGGTCCTGCATAGCAAATACTGCTAATTCCCTGTTGCAATTTATCACATACCTAATTAATTTTAAAAGGCCTATTTCAGGAGACATTTCTCTTGAGTTCAGCCCACGTGCAGACTACATTTGGGATTTTCAGAGACTCAAGGGAGTTAAAACAATCAATACCCATAAAAAATATAAAGAAAATTAATTTAATAGTTTAGTAATTGAACTTACAGCCAGTAGTATTTTTTTCTATATTTTTCCTATTTTCATGAGGATTTGAACCTGAAGCTCATTACCTCTTAGACTAGTATAGTGCTGTTTCTTGTACATTAAAGTGCTGAACCTGAATTTTTAGGTGTGAAGCACTGCAGAAAATTAAGTTGTCTATGACACTTTTTCCTGGCAGCAGTAATTCCTGAATATCCTCATTTAGGGTAGATGTTCACAGCCTCAGCCCTCAAACCAGCCATAGATGCTCTGCTCTGGGTAACTACTCTTTATACTGTCAGTACTTAGGAGGAATCAAGTCGCTTTTGTAAAAAGGCAAAAAGTAAGAAATAGCTGTACAACCCACTCCAGTATTGAAATTTGGCATTATTTTTCACTTCATTATTCTCTTTCACTGCATTATTCTCTTCACAGCAAGAGAAGAATATTTTTTAACATAGTCTATATATTTGTATAGGAAAGTTTAAAATTTGTAACCACAATAAATAAGACTGAGTACCAAACCTTCAAAAATCCCCTTAAACTGAGCAAAATAATACAGAGTCAAGGGGGCTAAAACTATTTAAAAGTTTGGATCACATTTAATAAGTGTTTTTAGCCAAAGAAAAGAGGGAAAATTCCAAACTCCCCCTCTAAGGGAGCAAATGCAAATAACAGAAAATAGCACCATGGCAGTCACATTAGCACACAGGAAACAGGCTTTGCTGAGACAGGCCAGGCTTCCAGCCTCTGGACAGCAAATAGGTTGTCCTTAGGATTCAGGGTCGTGGAGTGTCTCAGCTGTTCATGCAAATGCCACCGGTCCCTCACACTCTGACTCACAGAGGAGTCACCTCACGGACTGATCACTGATCGTGCCCTGGTATTTTAAACATACTCTACTCTTACAACCTGAATTCCTTAAGTGGCTGAAGTAGTGGGTGAGTAGGAGTAGTGGATATTCAGCTTAGCTTTAATGTGCGCATTAACAAGTTGCCTTTTTAAAGAGCAAATGATAGAAACAAGACCTTTGTGCCATCATATGGTACAAACTGGGCAACCAGAGGATCAGACAGGGGTTCATGAAGGGCGGGTCCTGCTTGACCAACTTGATTTCCTTTGGTGACAAAATGACCTGATTGGCAGATGAGGGAAAGGCTCTTCATGTTTCCGATCTGGACTTTAGGAAAGACTTTTGACACCAGCATTTTCCTGGAGAAACTGGCTTCCCATGGAGAGGGCGGGTGTACTCTTCACTGGGTAAAAAACTGTCTGGATGGCCGAGCCCAGAGACTGGGGGTGAGTGGATTCCATTGCCTATCATCATCTGGTGCCAGTGGTGCTCCCCAGGGCTTTGTGGGCCCAATCCTGTTCAAAATCTTTATCAGTTTTGTGGATGAGGGGATGGAGGCAGCCTCAGTCAGCTGCAGACACACCAGGCTGGCTGGCAGTGCTGATCTGCTGGAGGGCAGGAAGGCTCTGCAGAGGGATCTGGACAGGCCGCATCCATGGCTGAGGCCGGCTGGGTGAGGGTCAGCCAGGCCAAGGGCCGGGGCCTGGCCTTGGGGCACAACAGCCCCAGACAGGGCCACAGGCTGGGGCACAGGGGCTGGGACCCTGCTGGGCAGAAAAGGACCTGGGGGTGCTGCTGACAGCAGCTGGACATGAGCCAGCAGGGCCCAGGGGGCCAAGAAGGCCCAGGGCATCCTGGCCTGGATCAGCCATAGTGCGGCCAGCAGGACCAGGCCGGGATTGTTCCCCTCTGCTGGTGAGGCCAGACCTTGAATCCTGTGTCCAGTTGTGGGCCCCTCACTGCAAGAAAGACATTGAGGGGCTGGAGTGAGTCCAGAGAAGGGAAATGGGGCTGGTGGAGGGTCTGGAGCACAAATCCTGTGAGGAGAGGCTGAGGGAGCTGGGGGTGTTCGGCCTGGAAAAAAGGAGGCTCAGGGGAGACATCACCCCTCTCTGCAACTGCTGGGAAGGAGGCTGGAGCCAGGTGGGGTTGATCTTCTCCCAGTAATAAATAATAGGATGAGAGAAAATGGCCAAAAGTTGTGCCAGGGAAAGTTTAGATGGGATATTAGGAAACATTTCTTCACCAAAAGGGTTTTGAGGCCCTGGAACAGGCTGTCCAGGGAAGTGGTTGAGTCTGCATCCCTGGAGTTATTCAAAAGCCATTTAGATGTGCACTTAGGGACATGGTTCAGTGGTGGACTTGGCAGTGCTGGGTTAAGGGTTGGACTTGATGACCTGAGAGATCTTTTCCAAACTAGCGATTCTGAGATTCTGCTTTTATTCCTATGGAGAATTATTCTCTCTCTGAAAACAAGAATATTTAGCAGTGGAACAATGTTTAAGACATATCAGGAATCTGACACTGACTGGCACTTACATGCACTATTATGATACGAGTGGTAACAAAAAATTCTATGTACCCACATCAGTGCAGGATGTAAATCAGCTGCAGATCTCTCTATTAGAACAGCTCTGAAGAAAGTATGAGCTATTGGTAGGAATATGATGTGCCTATTATGAAAAATCATATAATTAAAGAAAAAAATCTACACTGTCAGATAACAAAAAAAAAAAGTTGGGAAAGTTCCTTGTGTTCCTGATAATGGTTATAAAGAGAATAATTCCTGTTTTCTTCAGAAGTAGTTTTCCCCTCAGCACATGTATTCATTTTTCCTGACTGGCGATACCACAAGGCTGAAGATAATGTTTTGTATTGTAAATCTCTTCTTAAAAGAGAAGCCATATTCTTTTGTTGTAGATTTTCTGAAAAAAAAAAATAATTCTCAGAGCTGAATGTTTTCTTTTCCTAACAGCATATATTGCACCATCTAAGTCTGTAGCACTAAATATGAAAACAATGCTGACTAGTGAGTGCAGCAGTCAATTTGTAGTGTGCAAAAACTGTAAACACAGCTGTGATTGATAGAGCTGAAATCCTGCTGAGGATATAATGAGAATTGACCAGTAACATGAAAGAACACTGTGTAGGTTCTATAGTTTTTCAAATAAATAGCCCATGAGACCAGTTTGTAAAACATAGTAGATAGAAATGCCTCTCTTCACAGAAATTAATTTGTGGAAGGTTTGCAGAGTCTCTTTGGGTAGAGACTCATCCTAAAACAGCCTCAGGTACTTCTCAGCCTAAGTCACAGGTCCCAGTAGGTATCTGGGCAGCCATGTGCTGCCCACCTGACACTACAAGGGGATGTGTCAGAACCATGTATGTAGGACATAATTCCCACACTCTGATCTGCCCTCCCACAAGGAATTATTCCCATTCCTCTCTTTCTCTCACGGCTGTAGGTAGCCTTTCTCAGCATGCTTTCCCCAGGCTATATTTGTCTCCTGTGATAAGGCAGCAATACGAGCCAGTGGACGTTCTGCACGTCTGCATTTTGGCAGCCCAAACGTGAAGGGCAATGTCAAGTGCTGAGGCTCAGCCATGGAGGTTTCTCACGTGCAACTCTCAGCTGTCTGTTTTTCATCTGCAGTGAAACAGCAACGCAGTGGAGACAAGAGCAACCACATCCAGCTGGAGAGCACTGACAAGGGATGATTCTCTCGTGTGTGCCAGGGACACACCCTCAGGACATGCTCCCAGCAACTGGGCAGAAAAAGTAAGATTGCTTCTTACATTTTCCCAGGCCTGGAACTGGCTATGTCTTCTTTAACAAACTGATCTGAAGTTCTGGATTGACTGTTCTTTTCACCACATCATAAAAAAAAACTACTTGCCATTTCCCCATTTGTTTGTAGTTTGGGCAATGAAGGCTCAAGATATAAGGACTAAGGTAAGGAAAGGATTGTGCTACAAGTAGATAAAAGCTCCTCTCTCTTCCACAGCTGGCTATAGTGATCACTGCCCTGTGGTTAAGAGACCGCATCATTATTAAAGACAGAATACTTGAGATTTCATATCAGATGCTATCTACTTAGGAAAATATGGTGATGTTCATTTTATAAAAGTCACTTACTTGTCCTAGTACAAAAAGGGGTAAGTATTTTGTCCCTTTGTGTCGTTTATAAATCTAGCCACTTTCCCCCATCTGTTTTTACTGTGGTATTTTAAACATCTTTTTAAGCAGGTGCACATGGGTTTAAAGACACCATTAGCAAAGGCAATACCAGGTATCTTTATCCTTGAGAAGTTATACTATTCCTGGTGTACTTCAGTGGCATAATAGAAAATAAAAACCCATCTCTGCATCTGTTTGTCTGGCTAGAGGCAAAGAAATGTGAATATTGTCACAGCTGACAACAAAGAAACACAGCTTTCCTGCAGCAGTACAATATGGGACAAATCACTGCAAGTTAATGGCAACTTAATACACACAATTTACTTTCCCCTGTGAATCATCCAACCACAAAATATGCCCACCACCTCTGTTTCAATCAGCCCTATGAGTGTTAACAGAAATTTGTTGCAATCAAATTCTCCAAGAAGAAAAACAACATTATAAATTATGTTGCACCCACCTGCAAATTCTGAAATGACTGATGAGAAATTTATGCATTAGTTGGAGAAAAGACTTTTGTGTCCTCTCAGTCTGGATTATTGCTGTTCATGTCACTCTTTTGCATTAAGATGGAGCTGCCTGATTTCCACTGAGGAAGAGTATGCAATTTCTTCTGTCCTAGCAGGTTAATAACATTCAGACATCTGCTTCACCACAATTCTTTGTGAATAGTCAAAATGGGAACATGCATTTCTCTTTCTTTCCCTCTGTCCTTCCTTGAGGCTGGAGTTGCTGGTAATTAAAAACTGTTAATGGTTGTCTCCACTCTGAAAATCCCACATTTTGTACTGGGGGGTAGAAAGAATAACAAAAATATTGATATTTGCAAACTTAATAATCTGCTTCATTTCAAAGGATAACCCTGAAAAGTTATTTCACCCTGTCGGGGAAATCCCTATTACAAGATTTTTGTCAAAGCTTAATTTTCTCTGGAGTACTTCTAAAAATGTTTTATAGCTGGTGTTCTTTGCTGTCTGTTAAGTGGCATTAATCCTTAAGAGCCTCAGGCTGTTGCCAACATGAACATGGGGTCCCAGTGCTAAAGCACACAGAACTGCTTAAGGGAAAAGGCAGAGAAAAGAGAACAAAATTTCAGAAAAAGTATTTTGAAACTCTCTTGGTTTTACATGTGTGTGTTTGGCTTTGCATAAAGAATAACTATTAGCAACTTTCCCTCTCACATCCTTACTGTTTAGAAAAGTCCTTGTCCTCAAAAAGGCTGATTTCTATCTTGCCCAGTTTATGTTGGGAGAGTCTCAGCCTCCTTCTCCCAAACTTTACTCTAAGCACCATATAAACAAACTCTGTTATAGCTATTGAAGACTAATGAGTTTTACTGATGTTTAGAAGAGAAATGGTGAGAAAAGATAAGATGAGGACAAGCCAAGAAAATGGGCAGTTAGAGCTGGTGGGAGGAAGAACCTTTGAAGATTATTTGAGAAAATGAGGAGGAACTAAAATTCAGTATGAATACTAGAACTTGATCATTAACAAGTTTCCATACTAAACATGTCCAGGGCTAAGGCATCAATTGCCTTCAGATTTTGACTTCAGGCCTCCATCCAGCAAAATCCAGCCTGAGGAGGATTACTGAAATCAACCTATGTCAATGGGATTAGCTCATGTGCTTAAATTTAAGCATGTACTTAAGTGCTTTGCTTGTTCTAGTCTAGGATTGCTAAGTGCCAAACATCCATCAAACACAGTGCAGGTGTGCAAGGGATACCCATTGCTAATCATGCAGCAGGTTTTGTGAATCATGATGTAGCTCTCTGCAGGACATCAGACTCCCTTTTTTCCACATAAACATTTTGAGTTCAACAACAGCCATTCAGGCTTGCATATCCAAGAGCTGTCAGTCTGCAGCTTACTTATTCAAAATTAATTCCTTAAAACTTCCTTCCAGTGGCTTTTACACTAATCATTGATATTATGGTATGCATCCATCATCATAGTTTGGAGAACTGTAAGCAGTGATCCTCTGAAACTTCACATTTCAAAACCTTCCCTTCTAGAGAACAGAAATTTTATAGATTGCTTTTCCTATGTCTGTCTCTGCTTCCTCTTTCATCCTGGATGATTTCAGCAGAGACCAAAAGTAGTCCGAGTTACCTTGCTTAAAATATAAGTAGACCCTGAATTTCACCGAAGTGTTGTGATATTATCTGTGTCCTTCAGTAACACATCAAATGTGAACCTAGTGATAGAGGAAGAAGAATTCCAGCAGAGGCAAACCTTTGGATGCCTTCCCTAGGAAGAAGGAAAGCAAGTATCCTAGTCAATGTCCTTAAAAAAGTTTGCATGATCTGTGAATGGCCCACCTGGAACCACCCCAGAGCTCAAGCCTGCCAAAAAACAATTTTGAAATCTGTTCCAGAAATTTCCATCAGTCATAAAAGCAGAACCTTTGTGAGATCAAGGACAATGGCAAAAGATAAAATTGGCAGACAGCAGAAAAACACTGAAGGTCAAACTCAGTATGAGGATCAAGCACTTATTAGCTTATCATCACTTGAGTACAAGAGACCCACTGATTTATAATCCTAAGGGTAACACACTTACATTTAAGACACTGGCTTTTCTCCACTAGACCTGGTCCTTAAATGGTGTAAAGGTGTCCATTCTTATCAACAGAGATCCCAGGGGGATTTTTCTGTGATGAAAGATGGCTAAGAATTCCACACAGCTACCCAAAATCTGACCACACTTAATCAGGGTCAACATACAGCAGAAGCAAACACGAGGACATTTATCAACGATTGTGTGTCAAGCTCCTTACAACCTGATAGGCATCCTTTGACACAAAGTCATAATTTTTCACTCTTTTTTTATGGTGAGAGGAATTATAACAAATGATATATATTCAGAGGTTATGTCTCATATTTGTGAAGTGCTAAGATTGTTTGTACATGCATGCTCCCCAGATTAAGTTGATTTTAAAAAAAACCTTACTGGTGTATGTACATGCATACACCCCTCCTTATGTTGCAAATTTGTTTGTGAATAGTGCATTTTTAAAAAAAACCCTAGCTTCTCTGAAATGCATGCACAATTTCTAAAAGATGCCATGGCCACATGATAGTGGCTAAATTATGAATTAGCAGAATGGCAGTAATAAATAGATCAAAGACCTCCCTATGCTAATATCCATATGAGTAATAAACCACCGTATTTCCTATCCTGTAATACATGCCATGGTTCTGATCCATAGGGTCTCACATTTTTTGCCTGCACACACGCACGCACAGGCTCACAGAGCAATGTGAAAGTCACAAGTCTCTAGTGTAATTCATGCTCCAGATCAGCAGCTGTGGGGGGTTTGCTAAAGACAACGTGGCCAAGAAATTCCTGAGAGAATAAGAATGGTTGTTAACAGTTCTGAGAAAGTCTTCCTCCGGGTTATTATCCCATAGAGAGAGATAGTGCGGTTTGGCGGTCTTAACCAAACAAACAGCTCTGAGAAACTACACATATCCCCTCTGAGATTACAGCAAATGAAAAACAAAAAACCATCTTCTCTTAAAAGTGGTTTGAAGCATTCGTGATACTGTCAGTGAAGTACTTGGACTTCTTCCTGCTTTGTGCAGCAGGTCACAGTTTCCATACTCCCAAAGGAAACAGCATTGGCTGAGCAAGAGAAAGTCCCATTTACTCTTACTGCTGCCTTTTCAAAGCTGGCCTTTTTGAACAGGGATGAGGCACAAGCACACGTAATGACTGA
Organism: Agelaius phoeniceus; assembly: GCF_051311805.1. Taxonomy (NCBI): domain Eukaryota; kingdom Metazoa; phylum Chordata; class Aves; order Passeriformes; family Icteridae; genus Agelaius; species Agelaius phoeniceus. Next base: position 15,025,248 of record NC_135270.1, read on the forward strand.
CAGCCACTAAAGAACAATGCAGTAGCAACACAAAATGGGCACTCCTGTTTAAATTACTTACACCGGGGACACTGCTCACACACATCAAAGTAACTGAAAGAGAAATTGCCTGAAAAATGTATTTTCTTGTAGCATTTTCCAACCCCTTGAGCTAGCTGGCAAATGAAAGATGGGATACAGTTCTAGGGCATGAAAGTCAGAAATACAGTAAAAACTACCTGGCTAATGGCTTAAGATAATTTTAAGATTTCAGAAGTGACAGGCTCTTTTCTCCTGACACTACATACTTACATTGCCTAAAGCAACACAGGTTAAACTCTCAAGCAACACTTTCTTAACATACCTGGAATATTGAGCAGGAACTATTTCCTCAACTGCCTCTCATGCATTTTAAGCTGTATCCAAGCTGTATCAAGTTAACAGGGTAGATGGGGAGAAGAGATGGGGAGAAGAAACATAGTTCTGTGAATAAGAAGCAAGGCTACAACTCAACTGCTGGTACTCCCACAGATTTCCCAGCTCAGTCTTCTGTGCTCCTTCTGTCTCTGAAAAAATAACACCAGTAGAAATATTTCTGATATCTAACCTCTAAGTTTTGTTATGTTTCTTAGTGTGCTGAGACAGTGTTTTGGACAGTCAGGCACTGAAGTTCTTTACTGGTGCATTACTGTGGCTCTCTGTTTGCTGGTACAAAACATCCAAGCAGCCCTTGGGAGAACATTGGATAGCACCTCTTATCTCTCTGATGCATTGTCATGCGGTCCAGATGGCTGCAGTATGTAGGCAACTGGGAACCAAAGCAGCAGGAGAAGTACATCATGCTTCTGGTGCTGATCTTGATGCATTCAGCATTTAGATTACTTTGTAGCTAGGAAGCCTATAGGCCTGGGTAGATGCATGCTAAGACCTAGCAAAAAAATACACTGTAGGAACTGTGGTAGCTTGCCAGCTCTCAAATGACCAGATTTGCCCCCAAAAAACTCTGTAAAAGATTACTGCAGCCCAGCCAAGGGAAAATTCCCTCCTGTGCAGAGTGAATTACAAGTTCCACAAGGGTGGCAATCTCTTCCAAGTGGGTCTGTTACTGAAGAAAAACTCAGAAGTCTGTGTACTTTAGCAGATTAACTATTACTATGATGTACAAACCCAGAGACAAATAGGAAAATAGACTTCTTCCATTTGGCAAATGCAATTTTATTTCTGGATTAGCTGTAAGAGTCCAACATCTTAAATATTCTAACATATATACCCTGCCACACACATTAATTGGAATACTGGAAGAATACTGTAAATAAAGTCAACATAAGTAAGCATCTGCATATAAGTACAGACTTCTCATGAATTTAATTGTTATTTTTATATGCTGGAGGAGGGCTCCAAACCTTGGAAAGGGAAGACTTCAGTGGGAAAATGATATGACAATGAACTGTCTCTCAGTAGAACAGGTGAGAAAAATCTAAACACAACATGAAAAACAGAGCACAAACTGGCAGGTACAAGAAAGGAAAAAGACCATGACATTTTTTATGAGGTGTCTCTATAATATATTTACTAAGTCTACAACTATAATAATACTTGAAACCAAGCACTAGCAAAACATCAATTTTATGGTCTTGAGCAATTTACTCAAATCTGAGGCACAGAGTCACCAAGAGCAGAAAGTTACACTTGGTGGCTTCCTGCACAGTTTAGTCATATATATAGGCTCACTGAGAACAAAGGTACAAAACAGCAGACTGTGAATCACACCCAAATTTCCCACCCATGACTATATGAGGGAGGAATTTTTGCTAACAATACAAATACTTGGGAGTATGGATGTGACTGCACATATTGATTTTATCTGAGCTACTTGCTAGTTATTTACTCTGCTGGTGCAGAAGGTCCTCCATACTGTATGAGCAACACAATCAAAATTATTTGATTATAATGCTCGCATTCCTGGTATTCCCAGTTCTTTACCAGCAGGGTTTTTATGGTGAAAAAAATCCTCACAACTGAGACACAAAAATGGACATTAAGAGAGCTACGAGAATATGAGAACAAAAACTACCTGTGAACTTTGCCATTTTCCCATGAAAATCACTATCTAGGAAGTAAAAATATAATTCTTTTCACACCCAAACTGGCCTGTGAATGTGTATTCACAAGTGTTGCATGTGGGAACAGACATCTGTGTTCTATCTTCATTTGTCATTTTCGAATCTATTTCCAGGAAAACTGAAAGATGATTTGCAAAATTTGGCCCCTCAAAATAGCAAAAAGAGATTGAGCGCTCACAGTCTGAACTATGCTGGTCAGCAGTTCTTTTAAATCATCATGCAAAACAAGTTTTGCTGTATGTCTATAGGATGATAATAAATTATTCAAGTTATCTGAAGAATCTGATGTCTCTAGTTCAATTTACAGGTCAGTCAATAAAGATACATTTCACATGGTTAGTGATTTCCTATTAATTTACTGAGCAGAGGGTTTCTGCTGAGAAGAGATTCCATTTCAAGATTTGTAGTCTTCCTTAAAAAAATGTCCTGTGGGAGGAAAAATAAGATAGTGAGAAACATGCTGTTATCTCTCATGCAGCTTTTAATCTTTCTAGTAAGCACAGTTTTTAAACTGGATCTTAAATAGCTTTGATTTGCATTACAAGTAATAACTGAGAAGACCCACATGCAGCAAGAAATCTTACCTTGGTAGTTCTAGAGATCTGTGACTGTACTTACAGTGATTACAGCCACAGAGAAACCATACAGAGTAAACTGAATTTCAGACAAGGATAATTTCAGAACAAACCCATTGTAAAGGTATATGACAAAACAACAGTGACAAACTTCACTGAAACCAAACACTCTTGAATACTTGTTTACAGGCACACTGTGAATAATCCAAATGGAAACTTGTTCTTTGGACAAGCCTTCACAAGAAAATAATTTATAGTTGCTTATATACTGATGAACTCACAAAGCCACAGCAGTAGTCCACAGATAAGGAACAAAACCTTAGGTTAATCCTACTTGCTTAGAAAGGGCCTATTTATTTAATAGTCTGGCAGGTGATAAACCAGTTCTGCAGAGGATCTCTGAGGGACTTTATGAAGTAGAAACTAAATACTTATATTTTAATAGCACAGGCATGGCAAAAGCCCAAAGAACACTCCAGCTCCAGCATACCAGGAACAAAAGCAAGGATGGCAAGCAATGCACAGGCAGGCACATGCTGAAAAAATAACACAGCCTCACAATGGCCAGTCATGTTAAGCCAGGTGTGCTATTCACCATGAGGGACACTGCAGTGGCTACAGCTGCAGGAGATACCCTTGTCTGTACACAGGTGCACTGCCTTCAAAAACCTTTCTGTGTGTGCTGGGACTGACTGCTGATGAGGGAATGGTAGGGCTAAATATACAAAATATAAAAACAAAAACAATAATTAATTCCTTGTCCATTAGTTTATGCATAGGTATTAGGTATTAAACAAAATTTCACATCAATCTACAGTTGCTGTTAGGCAGTAAAACTGATTTAGAGCCACTAATATTCCAGTACTCCGCATAGAGCAAGAGCCCAGGTTAACAGTGACTACAAAACCTTGCTCTGCCATCTTACTTGGTAGTAAGGATATCTTCAAATCTCCCTCAATGAAAGTAGAAAACATGAGTCTTGCTTTTGAAACTGTCCAAAGTAAAGCAAGCTGTATAGCCCTGATACCTCTAACACACATGTAGCTGTAGATTCTTCTGTTTCACACCTGTGCTGATTATCTTTAAAACAAGGATCCTGTGAGCATTGCTAAGACACCCAAACCCCTTAATCTCTTTTGAAAATATTATATACACTTGCTTAGACAAGAACAATAACTGCAATCTAATAAAAAAAAACAAAACAAAAACAACAAAACCTAACCATACAATAGAATTAAATGTCTGGTTGTGATGCAGAATTGTTTACAGGGATTTGTTTCCCTAAATTATGATCTATGGGAATATAGTAAATGACTCAGACTGAAATTAAGTGTAACTTCTAAAAAAAAAAACCAAACCCCAAATCCTCAAACTTTAAACTGAAAGTATGAGTGTGTAGTCACGTACAACCAATTCTGAGAATCACAATTTTGCAGTCTGGGAACCACTGCTGTAATACACGACAGCTACTTATGACTATCAAATTAGCAACCATGTAATGCAGGAGGTTATATAGTCCATTAGAAGAAGATATATTGAAAAATGTGTGACAAAAAAGCAAACTGGCTATTGTTACTCAGCTTTTAATCCCCAGAGAAAAATTATGCACTTACATTTCATCATCATATTCTTTTGGAGGTGATGCTGCAATGACTAAGTCAATCCAATCCTGAAAAAGAAAAGCAGAGGCAAACATCTGCTGCTAAATATTGCTTTTAGAGGTGGCCAGTGCACCACCATGGAATGTCAGATAGAGAATCTAGGAGGTAATCTATTCCTGGAAAACCACAGGGAGAAAAAGTAAGGTCTGTATTAAAAACTTCTATAGGAAGACCATTTAAAGATTGAGCTGTTTGATTTGTATCTTGAAATTAAAGAAAAATCTACTGTTGCAACAACATTTTTTAAAAAAGTTATTCTAACAATCATCCTGTATTGGTCCTCTGAGCAATGAGAAGAGTTCTTGCTGTGGAAACACTCACTGTAGCTGAAGGGCAATGTTGCTTGTACATCAAGAAAGCAAAGATAAGCTATTATCAGAAAATTCCAATCAACTTGCAAGTAACTTTCAATATCAAAGAATGATTTTACATGTAAAGGTACTAGAAACACTCAGAATGTAATGTGTTTAAATGCCAATCTTGACATGTGGCTAAACACCATCAAATTTCCCAGTAAACTACACACATGGTTTTCAGAGATGCTACATACCAGAATCCTCTGCAGATTTTAGCTTACTTTGGGAGTACCTCATGTACCCACTACTTTTCATGTTCATAACCTTGTTTGTATTGATGTGACAATGTCATGATAGAGAAGTAGCTCTGATATGAGCTCTGTAGGTAGAATGAAGTAGTATTCCAGGTTACTCACCCCACCCATGTTCCAAGCTTTTGCTAGAGTTGCCTGTGCTTCTGCCAGCTTGCTGTCAATTAATATCTTGCCATTTACAGCCAGTATTTCATCCCCTTTCACTATGCCTCCTGGGGAAAAGACAAATGTGTCAAATACAAATGTGTCAAATACACATATGCAAAAAAAAAAATTCTAGGGGCCTTTTCTGTGCAGTACTGACTGTGATGAAAAGTGTTCTCACTGGATGCAAAGTCTGCACTAAAAATTGTAGGAAGTTTGCTAGAGGCAAACACAAAAGGAATTTTTAAGCATGCCAAAGCCAAACTAATCTCTTATTGATAATGACCAGTAAGAAACTAGTTCAATATGATTTTCTAGTTTTCCTGTTTGGGTAATCCAGCTATACAGCTTACAAACTGTGACTGACTGCAGAACGTTACTACTATGCCCCAACCCTGGGGAAATGTTCAAGGGCAGGTTGGATGGGGCTTTTGAGCAACCTGGTCTACAGTAAGGTGTCCCAGCCCACGGCAGGGGCTTGGAATTAGATCATCTGTAAGGTCCCTTCCAACCCAAAAAATTCCATAAGTCCATAAAAATGGCAAAATTAATTAAATTCCTGAAGGAATAAAATGGCATTTGTCAAGGGTTTGCATGATGGTCATTTCTTTGCAAGTCTATGTATAGTGTTTGTTCCTTAGAACTGATTTTGACTTGCCAATCTGGAATGAAGCACAACCAGTTAACTAGAACTGGATTTGAAGAGGGTGATAAGAGGACAGCCTTAATTATGGGAGATCCTAAAAAGAGTGAAGGGCCAAAAAGCGCACTGAGGACATCAAATGACTGAAATGTTTTCACAGCAATGTTTTCACTTGAACTTAGGTGCAGGCTGGGACAAGGACAGCAAAGACAGTGTAAGGGAATACTGCCCTCTCTGGTGACCTGGTGATCACAAGAGCTCTCAAAAAAAGGATGGCAGATACTTCCCACCAGGTGCAAAGCCCAGATGTGTTGGCAAGCATGTTCTTGTGCCTTCAAGAGCTAGGCTTCAGAGGCTCTGGCTGTTAGTTGGGTTTTGGGAGTACAGCCAGCTGCTTAACTAGACAAATTACTATTTATAGTAGCATAAAGAATAAAACTAAGCAGCGCAGTGTAGCTATGGTCAGGTAATTGCTTTGCATGTAGAAGCATTAGAAATGTCATTGGAAGTTGTGAAATAATGGAAAACACATTCCTTGACTAAAGAATACAACAGAGAATCAGGTGTTGGTTTTTACAAATTTTACATAACTATTAATTTTAGCAACACATGAGGGCTGCCCTTAAAATTGAGACAGAACTTGGGTCCTTGGGCAAACTAAGTGAGCCTTTCAGTACCAAGCAATGGAATCAGCCAACCATTCTCAGCCAGTGTAAGGGAACACTTTTCAGCAGCATTCAAACTCCTCGTTGTTGCTCACCATGTTTGTCTGCTGCACCGTCCTCGTAGATGGCAGACACAACTATCTTTCCAATTGGAGAATCAATTCCACCCTCAACTGCAAGGTCCAGTGATCCCTCCTATGAAAAAAACCAGTTCTAGTTCAGAAAAGTCTGTTAATTTCTGCCATTAACAGGGGCTTAATCTTTCCTTCTTCTCAGTAAATGATGCTGTACATCAAATGCTTACATGAACCTTTTAAATATCAATCAAACAACATAGAATTACCTTTTTTATTCGCAATAGCCGTACGTCTTTTCCTATAATCTGGTCTGGGGTAAACTGTGAAAAGATACAATTAATCATTTCTACTCTGAAAACACAAAACAATTAAGCTGATCTATGTAATTTCTGGAGGAAAAGGGGCCTTTCTCCCCTCTAAAATAGTGTTAGAGGAAGATCAGAACACCACATCACCTTTTCCTGTAAGAACACTCCTGTTCAACATGACCAGAAAAGACAAATACGCAAGACCCAGAAAAGCAACAAGCAAGAATCTCACCTACTCCCACCCCTCAAAATCAAGGATTTGGGTTTTTTCAAGTGTATTTCATATTAAACAATGAGGCATGCTAAATTCTCTCCTTACCATTGAATATGGATCAAAATCTTCTACATACTTCTGGAAGCCCTAAGAATAAAACGATATTTAATTGCAAAACCAGCAACTCACTCACACACTTAACACACAAATTCCATCTTATTCATTAGTGAGAGAACATGTAATTCTGTAAGCTATGAAAGAAGACAGAAACTGGAGAAAAGCCCGGAGAGACAGCAAAGAGTCCATCCTGACAGTCAGAAGACATTTCAAAACCTCATGACAGATCAATAATTTGAGTTGGTCATATAATGGAGCATTTCTGAGGAAGAGTTTACCACCTGTCAGCCCCACAGTTCCTCTCTACACCTGAAACAAATCTTGAAAGCACCATAAGCAGATATGTTCTGCCACACTGTTTGGAGCAACACTTCTTGGGATTATCAACGTGTTGGATGGTAACAGGTGAAAATGACAAGCTCCAATTCACCTGTCAGCAACACTACTCCATATTGTCTGGATTTTAGGATTCTTTTTCAGCCCCCTTCTCTCCCTCTGGATGTGGAGTTTCAGGGAGTTGGCTCCATGCCACAAGCAAGTGCAGGACAACAATATGATTTTTGTTCTCATATGGTTCTGTGGAGGACTTAAATGTTTTGTCAGGAAATGTCTGAAATGCAGAAGATGATACTGCAGTTAGGCACAGCAAGATTTTTGAACTTTGAGGGGACTCACAAAATGTAGCGCTTAACCCTTGTCAGACCAAGACTGCAGGGGAAAGGAGGAGTTACCTTTGCTGCAAGGATGGGAGTTCCTGCACCAGCAATCAGGAGTCAATGGTGTTGGAGCACGGTTTCTTGAGAAAAATTAGTAGCTACTGGGTGAGACTGTATGGCTAGGGATTTATGAAAGCTCTGCACTTAACCCTGCATGCTAAAGTAAGGACTTCAGAACTTAAGAAAATCTTTACTGAGGCACCCAGCTCCCACTCTTGTGGGAGCTGCAATAACCTGGTGACAGGGGAACACAGAAGCACACAACCCTTTGCAGACATGGCAGGCAAACCAATACCTTACATAGACCAGTGGTTCAGTGCATGATCAAGTTTGATATATTCATTATTGCCTCTTTTCCACTGGATCCATTTGACAGCAAAGACTATTCTTCTGCCAGACTCACCTAAGCCTTTTTCCACTTGTAAACCAAACACACAGCTTAAGATTCCTGTGGTGTATTTAAGGGCTGGCAGTTAAATGGCAAAGTTGCAGCAGAAAATACTAATGCCTGCTCTGCTATACTCTTTATCACCTCTTTTGATTGCCTAGATTTGATGTGACTGTGAACCTTCTTGTTTCTGATTCCAACCATAACAGTACTGCCTTACATTAAGTTTGTTACATTGCATTACATTTGTTAACCAGATAAATGGGAATTTCATCACGGACATCAGCAAGGGCAGAATTTCATCCTGGGGGAAAAACTCCAATCAACCATTCATTAATTTACAAAGTGTATTAATATAGTGAACCATTTAACTAAAACTGTAAGAGAAATATTTTACAATTAAAGCTACCCAAAGAATTAATACTTTGAATAACTGAATTAGTATTGCCTTTTGGAATCATGGCTAAAGTAGATATCTATGGGTTTGGAGCAAGTAATTTAGAGAAAAGAACTCCAATCTCAGCCAAGTCACTAAGTCATTATGTAATCTAAAGGAAGTCAGTGAACTCTTTGTCCCAGGTTGTCCTCATGAAAAACAGATGTTGCCCTTGAAAGAAGTTTCCCTGGGAAAATAATCTTTAAACAGGAAAAAACCCAAAAAACTCCACAAAAACAAATACACAAAATAAAATTTTAAAAATCACTAGAAAACCAATCTGCTAGCAAAAGTCATAGAAACACAGAATATCCTGAGTTGGAAGGAGCCCACAAGGATCACCAAGTCCAGCTCCTGGCCCTGAACAGAGTGACACCATGCACCTGAGGGCACTGTCCAAACACTTGAGCTGTCAGGCTGGTGCCTCTGGGAGCCTCTTCCAGTGCCCAACTACCCTGTGGGTGAAAAACCATTTCCTAATATTCAACCTAAACTGTTCTCCCCTTGGGTTCATGCCACTATGTATCAGAGATATGATCTGGATCCAAAGATGTACAAATAGTGCTAAGACAGAAAGAAGACATGCACTGAACCATAATAAATATTCCCTGAAATGGACACCACAAATTCAGAGATCAGAGAGTGCACTCCATATCCAAGCAGGGATGAATGAACCAAGGAACACCAAGTGGAAAGCACAGTCCTAAGCCTACCCTCCCACCACTCAGGAAGTTTCAGGTGAAAGAGTTAGGAACAATCAAATCGCTTCTTGACTTACAAAAACATTCAGAGGACTGAGCATAAGTTGAAAATGGAACACTAAAATATTTGATTGCACTGAAACAACTCTCTGTCTGGACTTCCAGATGAAACCCAAGTTGCTATTTAAAGAAAAAACAACCTCCAAAACACCAGCACTTATACTAATGATACTGCTTCACTGGTTTCAAACAACAATGGTCAAGAGCAATTGAGACCAGAAATAACAACAACAAACCACAAACAAACAAACAAACCCCAAGCAACAACAACACATAATTGAAAGAGAAACTCATGACTAGAAATAACAAACTTTTCAAAAAACCACCTCTTTTGAGAACACTTGTTATATATTTAGAACATACTGGCATTTACTGGCAAATAAATAATCTCAAAGCTGGATCTCTTTTAGTCAGTTATCCCTTCTAGACACAGATTGAAACTGACTAAAAGAAGGAAAAAATTATTATTACTCTTAATGTTTTACTGGTCAAAATCTCACACTGTGAACTCATTACTGCATGCCAACTTTTCGTATAATGTCAATGCATGTAACTTAGCTTGCATTACCAAAGGGTTTTGTACAGAAACTGGGACATTTTAGAGCAGTGGAGAAGTTTAGCCTAAAGTTCATTTCTTCAAGGAGCCATCTATTGAACCACCAGCCAACCAAAGATGAAGAGATGAAAACTTCATCAATATGACAGAGGAAAGCAACAAAAGTAAAAATGAAGCAGGAAAATCCTACACTATACAGAAAGGCTGAATGAACAAGGCTTTCCACCACCAGTTCCTCTAATTTCCTACCAGTAATTATGTTATGATGATAGCTCTATTTGTTAATCTGATAAAGTATTTTACCACTGAAAGCATTGCAGCTGGACACTAAAAGAAACAAGGAAATCTTAGGAACGTCAGTATCAGATGAGTTATCAATATTCAACTATCTTAAAGGTGGCACTTAACCATATAGGAAGTTACAGATGGTTCATCCTGAAGGATTTATTCTTATTCTTCTTCTGCCTAGCCTAGCTGGAGCCACAGGCACACACTTAAAGCTTACAAAGACCAGCAGTTCTCATGCACTAGGGCTGTCTTGCATCTTCTGTTTTAGAAACTGAGCAACAGAATTAGAAAGGAAAGTTTTAAATCTATGATCAGTCAAACAAGAAGTACCACACAAAACACGGAAAACGTTATTTTACTTGTTTTTTGTTAGATCTAAATGATGAATTGTAAACCACCATCCTTTTAAACATCTCTTGTGGCTGCAAAAGAAAGAAAATTGCCAAACCAGGTGTTAACTTTTTGCTGTAATTAAGTATCACCTACTTATAAATTATCTTAGTGCTTATTTTGCTCTCCTAGGGACTGAATCACACTTGGACTTGTTAGTGCTTGTTTCCTGTATAATTTCAAAATGAGAGAACACACAGAGTGAAATAGTACTGAATGCAAAGTGGAAAGAATTCTAGAGAAACTACATAAATATTGCACATTTCCAAACCACAAGATTTCTTAAAAATATCTTCCATGACTGCTTTTAAAACTCATTTCTACAAAACAGTGCTTGGGTCTCTCATCCATGATATATGAAAAAAGAAAACTTAAAAAAACCCAACCCTAAACATGGACAAAATGGTAGGCAATTTCCAAAATATTGAGAAGTCATGGTAAAAATATGTTTATGCATTTTTTAAGGCTTGCTTTCCTAGGATAAGGTTTGCTTACCAAGGATTTCCTATACTGAAGAGGTGAATTCTATTATTAAATGGATCTTATTTTATTGTGTTTGGCTTCAAGGTCTTAAATTCCATATTTATTTTGTTTTTCTGTCACTTCCACTATTCTAACAAAATGATATGCAGTAGTTTGGAAGCACTTAAAATACAGACTATCTCCTTAGTCTACAAAAATTTTCAAAAATGAAATGGGCCAACTCCCATATTATTGTACAAAAACTACCGACAGTCCCCCTGCCTCCACTCAAAACCTTGCAGCAAATCAGGTAACATATCTGAGTCTTCTGAAACAAGAAAAACTTTCTACAGACTGAACTCTGGCATCTACCTTTACAAACTCAATTTGCTTTGAAAGCAATTACTATGTATCAGTTTTACTAATGTTCCTCTCAGCGTCCTACAGTCCTACCATTACTTGGAAAAAATATATTCCAGAGTTAATAAAATGTAATTTATGTTTAATTAATACAAACTGTAAGTTTTTATCTTGGAGGACTTATGGGCAAGTTTGGAAAGATTTTCCACAAATCTCTTTAAAAATCTCTCAAAAAAAAATCAACACCGATTGTTTTGGTATGGCTATAACCAATACTAACTGAAATTTCCAATCCTCCCCAATCTTGCCACATGGTATCTAAGCACCTGTCTTGACTTCAGTCCTGCAGAACCAGGCTTCAAATCTTGCAGATTGGAGGAAAGCTTAATTTTTTCTTCCCTTCAGAAATTCTTCCTCCAGTTGTAAACAAAAAAGGGAGGAAACATCTTTTATAGCATCAAGTGCAGCAGGGCCTTGTAACTCACACTACAGGATGTTTTTGATAGATGGGAGAGCAGAGACTTATGCTCCTGGTGGTTTTGCATCTATGACAATCTCACCACTAAATCATAACAGTCCCCTCCTGTTCTCTGAGCCAAAATTTAATTGGCTTTGCTGGGAGTGTATTCCAGTTCACTTTAGTTAGTACAGCTCACCCTGATTTTCACTCAGAGCAGCCCTCAGCGTTCAAGGCCATACTGAAGGTTTAAACATCTCCCATCATTTCCCTATTTATAAGTGAAAACAATTTCATATTCATCAACTGTTACAAGACCTGGTAATTCTGACCTGAATTTAATCAATAACATTACGTAAGTCACAACAGAGACTATGTGGCCCAACTACCTTCCAGGTAACAGGAGAATTTTACCCATTCTTGCATGCCTATTTTATTCTTAAATACATGCTTTTTTTACTAGTTATTCTTAAATACATGCTTTTTTTACTAGTTAATTGCTTGAATATAGGCCAACTGGATTAGTTTCTTGAATCAAATAAATCCATCAACCTCATTTTCTTGAACATGCTACTCAGGAAAGTGAAATTCAGGTAAAAACAAGGTAGAAAAAGTGGTGTGCATTATGTCAAATTAAGACACAAAAGCTGGAGTTCCATAAGGTGTGCAAAATCTAGGAAGATGAGAAACCAGACAGCAAATGGTGTGTTGTTGTTGTCTTCTTATCACAGGGGTTCCATACTGTTGTCTCCTTATCACAAAGGTTCCATACCTTCTTGGTGTTTCTCTGGGCAGCTCCTCAGAGCACTGACTCTTTTTTCTTCACAAAGCAGCCACTGACTCCAGTTCCCCTCTCACCCAGCCACCCACTCTCTTATAGCACTCTTCTTCTCACTGGTTACAGCTGTGGCCTGTTAAAGTCAGGCCTGTTGCTAATCTTTGATAATTGGCCCAGCTGCAACTCTTTAGAGTAAGCTTACTTTCTACATTATCTTTATTTTTCTTATATTCTATCCCCCCACATATTGTCTTTGGTGATACTCTCCTCCACTAAGAGAAGTGGAACTGGTCCTGTATGTGAACAATGAACTTCAACACACGGGCACAAACCCACACATAGCAACCAATCAAACCCCACTCCCCTTTTGCATGAAATCTAATTATAATTCTTAAACACTTCTGGAGACAGGCAGGCACTGTCTTGTTTGGTTTGTCATACACTGGCCTTTTCTTTTTTTAACTAATAGGAATAATCTTCTTCTTCAGTATCCATGCTGGTTTTATTTCACATGCCACTTATGACTTCCTTGCAGTGAGGATGAATAAATACCCTTTACTGCAGTAAGTCATCAATGGAAGTAAGAGGTATAAGGTCTACCAAACCAATTTATAGACTGATCTTTCTCTCAAAGTCCCACCAGAATATTGCTCCCACAGAAATTTTGATCTTCCAACTAATATAAGGCAGTTTGGGAAGGAAGATGATTGAATCTGAAAGATTTTAGCAGACTTGTGATTTGGAAAATGTGCATGCATGCATAAGAAATCATAAGACATTTCCCATGGAGGTGGATCTTGTTGCCAGTTTGTTAAACTGATTGTATATAGTCAGTATAAAAAAATTGCCTTTTAAAATTTGTACCAAGACTTTTGGATCACACATAAAGGCATTATCTATTTTGCAAACTAGTTCACATATATACACTTTTTCAAAAGCTAGATGATATTAACTGCAGATTATGACTTTGTTCATTCCTCTCCTAAGGGATTTCATATTGCTTAGAGATGTCAAATTACTGAACACAATCAAAATGAGAGCTCCAGCTGAAGGAAACATCTCCACTGGAGAGATCTGAATTTATTTTTAGCTCACGTGCCTGCCTTCTCTTAAGCAACTTATTAAAACTGCTTCCAATTACCATTCAATTCATTTATAATGTAGAAGCTTCAAGATGACTCTGGCTGTGTGGAAAGTGGTTACTAAGTATCACTTAAACTTCTTCAAAGTGTAACCGGGGAAAATAAGGAAACAAGACTATCTAAATTATTAAAGCGAAAAATGACAAAGAAATCCATCATGTTTTAATGAAACACAGCTAGGAATATTGTGCACATAACTTACTGCCAGAAATAGCTTTTAATTAAAAAAATATAACACAAATTTAATGGGTTTTCTGCTGCTTACTGTCTTACAAATACATATAGACATGTATCCACACACATGCATGCAACAAACACAGAACTCTGACACAAATAGCTTAAGTCATAATGATCCTCAAGAATAAACACTACTAACTAGTTCACCAGCTATTTTAGGTGAATTTCACGGACTGTCAGCTGGGAGTTATCACCTGTCTGAGCAATACTTCTTTTTTTGCTCAGTAAGCCTTGCCTCACTTCCCTCATAAACTACAATTCCCAAGGATGCTTCATGGTTGGTACTAAAATGTTTAGCTTTCCCCTTCCCTGACTTTCCCCTTCACTTGCATTTGAAACAGAAATGGAAAAGAAATAAGAAAAAGAAGCTGATTCCAACTGAATTTTGCAGTAACTCTGCATGACTACTATATTAGAGTCTAATATAATTACACACTTTTTCCCCCTGGAAACTAAAAGATACATTTAAATTATACATTTATATATATATATATAGGATATATTATATCATAAGGCATATATCTTTAAGTATGTTCATGGGTGTTTACAAAGGAAAAAGGCAATTGACTTATTTTTTATTTCATTTCTGATTAATTCAGAATTTATAAAAATAAAACCTAGCATCTGAATAAATAAGAAATAAGATGTACAAATTATAGGGCTTTACACTGTTCTGTACAAAAATTGTCACTAAAAGTAGCTTTTCCACCTTGGAAAAAAAATGGAAAAATACTGTTTTCGTACTTACCATCAGTGACTGCTTGAAAATATACAGGAATTTTAGTTAGCAGGAAGTGAGACAAAGATTGATTCTTTGAGGACATCTCAAAGAACAATATCAAAACCAAACTCCCACAGTACTGAAGCACTCAGAAAAAGGATATTAAAAGGCTTACCAGGGCCTCTGATTTGATTGTTGGCCTGACCACGAAGTTTGGGTCAGGATGCAGCATAACTGGTTTAGAGACTATTGGCACCCCTGGATGACGCTGGGTAGGTGGACTTGGAGCAAGTTGCTATGGAGTTAATTTAAGAAAATTACAGTTTACAACCTAATTTGTGCAAATCCATCATTTCACCAAGACTCTTCAATTCAAGTGGTTTATCATAATGAATTTAAGGACACTAATACAAAACAGAGCTGACAGAATTATTTTAACTAAGGCTTACAAAGTCAACAAACCAAAACACAGGTTATCTTATATCCAAGTGGTAGCTTTTCACCTAAATTCTGGCTTCACCAGAAAGATTTTTCCATAATCTCAGCACTGCTTTTGGCATTTTTCCCATCAAGGCAACAAACTGAATGAGAAGTTACAGGGGAAAAAACCCAAAACTGCTAAAGTTGAGTGTAAGAACACAGCAAACCCAAAATAAGATTTTAACTAATCCATGGCTAAATAAATCTTTTAAGATGAAATTCAGCAGGGCTGCAGCAAACAGCTTTCCATAAGAAATTTCAAGTTAAATTGTCTTGATTTAACAGCAAGGCTTTGTTAGGTCAATTCCCTGCCCTTGACTCCACAAAGTAGAGATACCCAGAGACCTCATCGTTCAGCATGTCCTAGTGCAATCCTACACTTCTCACTCAGCCAAAACTCCCACTGACACTTTTAGTCAAGAAAAGAGTTCAAAACTGAGTCCTGTGGGTTCAGTTTCTGACTTAGCCCCAGCAACTCTAGGGACACTTTTCTCAATGTTTCTCATAGGAAATGTGATGTATTCCAGAGATCATTCTTATGGTACAAGCTGTAACCTCTGAAATTATTTATCTGCTTCCAGCAAATGGGTTAAGCCACTTTCTGGATTTGGTTTTTTGTTTATTTTGTGTGTGTGTGTATTTTTCCCCTGTGGGCTTGTTTCCCCCCATCCTTTCCTTTCTTAAACAATTTTTTAAAAAGTCTGAATCAGATATTTTAAAGTCCCTGTGGATATCACTTAACTAATGTTGTTCCACACTGCAAAATACATTAAACATTCTGAACTTAGAAGAACCAGAATCAACAGATTCACAGATACCAACTTGTTAAATATCACTGGAATGGGATGATTTCTCCTGGAGTTGCACAATTTAGCAACAGATTTTTCTAGATGCCAGAATGGATGTCTGATCATGAAAAGTCAGTGCAAAGAGATGTCAAACAAATGGTGGTTCTGAGATCAAACTTGCATCTTAGCATCCATTATATTTAAAAGGTAGTTTGAACCTAGCAATTTTTGCCTTGATGGAAGAACAAAGCACATGTGCTGTGACACAGAGACATTCACAACATGCAAATATTGACTGCATTTTGCTAAACTGTTGAAATACAAAATCCTTGGACCATTAGGAGTCACTTCCATCATTTGTACTTCCAGCACAGCAACATATCCACACAGATCATTCCCTGTGCTGAGTTTTAAATAAATTATCCCTGCAGAGTGAAACCTTTGGCAGCTCCTTGTCATTATCACTGCATGGGAAGTTCATGAAACCACAGCCATGATAAACAGCTCGTGACATACCAGCGGGTTGCTTGACACAGGGGACACTTGGCCAACGTGGGAGGTGTTTCTTACAACCTAAACAGCAACACACTTCGTACTGGGTTCACATAAAGTGTAAAGCTAATAATAATTTTTTTCAGAAACAGACAATTCATACTAGATATTTTAACAGCTAGTTCTCAAGAATGTCTCTGACAGGATTTTATTCCTTTTGTCAGGTTTTGTTCAAGCTGAATTGGAAATTAAATTATCTGAGTTAAAACCAAAAATGGAGCAACATAGCGAACATGTACCAGCTTGAGTAATATTAGAGAAATGAACTTATGGGACAACTACAGTTGTCTTATTTTTTGGCTTTAGCAGGCATAAACACGAGATCTTTAATCCACAGCCACACAAATGTACTGCTTTTGCTTATCTGTGGGGTTAAAAACTGCCTTTGTAAAAGGTAGCAAGAATAAATTGTCAAGCTTTGGATTTTTCTTCCATTTCTGAAACAACATCAGATATATTGAATTATCTATTTATAAACAAAGCAGCTTTGGCTCAATTAATTTTACTAAGAGCCTAGTTATTTCCTCATATACAGTAATTATATTCAGTGAAAACTGACATCAATTTCAAAGACTAGGTTATTTGTTGTTACCCAACATATTTTTCTTAATTATTAATTTATTTTCTCTAACACAGCTAGCAGTGACAAACCATCAGAAACAGGTATTAGATTACATTGATTTGGGGTCAGATAAGTATGGCAGTTCCTATATTACTCCTTCTGTCTGAATAGTCTCTGTTCTCTTTAAAAGAGTGTATTTCTCTTCTCAACACAAGTATTTTGTACACTTGTGTCATTTCATGTCATTTTTATTTTGCAAATAATATAGGAAATCTGCTATCCATAAGAACATATGATATTTTCATTTCAGTAGATTTAGCACATTCTTGGCACTCCAAATGAATGAACCACATAGATCAAACACTATCAGAGGTCCACATAAGTTTACAAGAGATTCATGGGTCAAATCAGGGCAATTATTCACAGAAAGAATCTACCAGTTTCCACCAAAAAGGGATAAATGTGCATATCTTTCCCCACCCAAGGAGAATCATGCAAATACAAAGACTATTTAGTAAACATGCAAAACCCCCAAAACCCAACAGTGCAGTCACTCAACCCATGCAGAAAACTGTATAGGAGAGAAGTGACCATATGGGATCCTCTTCTGCTGCTTGAAACAAGTAAGCAGCTTTTGCCAAAAGAACAAGTACATGATTCTCACTACAGTGCTTAGCAAAGGGAATTATGATGAGTCAGCTGCCATTTCTTTCCTAAAGTGAGATTTGGCACATGATTTCTTTTATTTGATCCTCTTTTGAACTCAGATTGCAATAAGGAGAAAGTCAATGTTTTCTCAAAGTGCAGAAAGTCAAACCAGGGTACCAGCTCTTGCTTTTTTTGTTTCACGCAGTTTTGACCTTTTAAAAGTTAGACCTTCTGACTTTAGGCCAATTTTCTTTGTCCACTCTTCTCACCTAACAAAGCAATTTGATGACACATTTAAAGAACTTCTACAAGTAATTTCCACTGCAGGGATACTTTTCTCAAATTTGACAATGAATTAAATCTGCTGCCTGCAATAGCTTTTTAAAGTTTTTAATCACTTAAGTCCAAACAACCTTTTTTTTAAACTGATACATTCTGCTTAGTACATCTGCAGGTAATAGGGTTAACAAGGTATGCAAGCAGGAGAGCAAACACCTCCTGATTTACATTTAAAAAATATTGAAACAAAACTACCTCTAGACTGCATTCACTACTGAAAAAATGAAGAAACCACCCCATTCCCTCCTTTGACATTGCAAGGGGCAGAAGGGTAGCTCCAGTGGACAAAGAGGGTGATGGATCAGGGCAGGGAGGCACGCAGGGGAACAATAAAGGTGCATGCATCCAAACAGATCCCGAGGTCACCTGGGAAGCTGGTGTTACCAACAGGGCTGGACCTCGTGGAGCATTTGAGGCAGGAGGTGGATGAGCTGGCAGTGCTGGGGTGACAGTGGGGGGTGGTGGTGGCGGAGGTGGCAGCGGCGCACGCTGTTTGGGTTTGTCAACTTCATCTAAGTTGATGTCATCAAGGTCTGTGGTGTGCAGCTGCAGGCCCCCGGCAAAGCGCCGCATCGAGGTGGCAGGGGGAGAGGCAGAGGGACGGCCGCTCGCCAGCTATGGGCAACAGAACAGAAACCTGCCTCAACACTTGAGAGGAATGGGCAGCCCTAGGACACTGCTCAGGCCAACTGCTCCTCCACAGGAGAGCTTCGCTTCTCCCATATACACCAACGTTTTCTCTGAAAGCCTTTCCAAAAGCACTCCTTGGGATTCCAGTTCAAAAAGAAGAAAAAAAGGAGTGACATGACAGCAGCTGCTGGGGTAAGGGGCTCGAGAAAGAATCCCCCACAAAACCCCAACGACATGAAGTTTTCAGAAGGCAAAATCACAGGACAAAGCAAGATAACACAACTTTTGCCTCTCTGGCTCTTATGAGGAGAAAGGAAGAATTGCTCCTCATGAAGGTGATTATTTGAAAGAAAATAATCAAAGACAGGCCTTGAGAGTCTATGTTGCTAAAAAAAGGGAAAGGGGTTAAAGTTGTGTTAACATAACCACACATTAGTACAAGAAAGGAAACCACGCTTAAGCAGCTATCAAAACAAAAATTTAGTGTGCTATTAAATTCACAACCTCAAGGGGCTTGATATCTTATAACTTATGTTAATCCACAAGGGGTTTGAGATTTTATAATTTATGTTAATCCACACCAGATCTATTGGGGTACTAAACAACTTCAGAATGCAATGAGAAGCTCATCCAAAAAAATAACAATGTGTGTGAGGAAGGCATCTACATATGCTGTTGGAGTTGCTACCATTTCTTTTATCAGTGATCCAGCTGGAGTATTTGAGAAAATTCAGTCATTTTGCTATTTTGTAGACTCAGCTCAGGAAACCTTAAATAGATAATCCGTCTGACAGACACATTCATCTTGTTCTAATATGGCTACATGTCCCTCAGTGGGTGACACTTTGCACATTCTTCTTATCTAACATGCTCACCTCCTTGTGCTGAAAAATTGCTATTTCTTTGGCAGAGGTTGAGATCTTGAATGCTTTTGCTCCTAAGAAACAGTTTCAACCTGTAGCACCTGAATATCTTTCAGCTGCATTTACCCCTAAGGAGCACTCAGGTTTTGTGTTTTACAAGTTTTAACTGCTTGGGTAGAAAAAAAATCACATTAGAGCAATTACATAGAATGGAATTTTTTATAGTATGGTAATTATATATAATGGATGGAGCAAACACAACACAGAGCATTGGTCTTAAATCCAGGTTGAGCTCTGAAAATACGACAGTGTTTGTAATCTGTAACGATTCTTCTTACTTTACAAAGGAGGACAAAGTTCTAGCAGAACACAGGCTGCCAAGTTTGGATAGTGAGAGAAAACCTCTGCATAATCATTCCACTAAAGACCTGTACTAAAAAACCACATGGATCTGAGCCTAGGGCCATGAGGAACAAAATATCAGCTGCCTTTTTTTTTTCCAGAGCTGCTCCACGCTGACCTGAAGGAAAATCATGCAAGATCGTTCCCCAAGGTCCCTTTTGTGGTTGCAGTTTCTTGGGGATCCCATGAGAGCTCAGTAGATTGCAGTGTTCCTCTTGGAAGCGGCTTTCCTTGGAAGACAGCCAGAGCAACAGGATGGTGGGAAAGCCTCACCACACGTCCAGAACCATCAGGCTCTAAGGAACAATCACTTTCTGCAGCTCCCCTGATTAAAGGGGACTACTTAAAGTACAAGCCCAAACCCTATTCCTTGGGAGTTTTGTATCTTTTTGTAATTTTCTTATCCTGATTCTTTATTTCATACAATAGAAGGAAGCTTCCAAGAGCTCATAATCAATGATGCTCTTATATTCACATGATACTAATAAATATAGCTGGATCCAGCTTTAGTTACTGGTAGCATGTCCCACCTAGCCCAAATATTTCATGAGACAATAAAATTGTTAATTTAATAGTGATTATAGAGTTAAAAAGGACAATATACAATCAGTTCATTAAAATAATGTTTAAATTTTCATAAACTATAGGAAAAGCAAGTAAGTAATCAATTATTGACTTTTTCCCCCTTCCCTTAGAAAGGACTGAGGGGGAAAGACCAAGACAGATTTTTTTTCACTGGTAAAGCCTGCTGCTTTTAGGAGACAACTTTCAGTTATTTAGAGATCATGCAATATATGGAAAAGCTAGAATTTTACCTCAGGAGACTCATTCTCCACAGAGGAGATCTGTTCTAACCGTGTTTGACAAAGTCTTTCCACCCAGTGCTGAACCTTTTCTGATTCTTCCAGATCTTCTCGTTCTGTCTCAGATACCTTGACCACAACATTGGTGCATTAGAAAAAGTTATAGGTATGGTCATAAGACAAATATGTTTCAAAAGAATGAAATGCCACCTAAAATAGTTTTAAAAATAATAATACTTTTAAGAATGATTTCCTATTTTGCTGTTTTTCAGTAAATTCATCACTACATATCATATACAGAGATATGCTCATTTGGACGAAAGCTGACTAGAAATCAGCAAATTTGGCAACAGAATTTTGCAGTACAACAGTTTTAAAAATTTCCTTATCTTTGAAATAATTAAACAAGTGTCCTGCTAAAGTAATTCTACTAAAAATCCATTTAATTTTCTTTCAATATAGTCTTGCACTTGATAGATCACAACATACCTCTTGCACAAGACGATTTATTTTCAATTGTTTTTCTTTCTCCAGCATTCCTTCTTTCTCTTTGGCAAGTTTTTGCTCAAACTCCATTTCCTTTTTGTTCTTCTTCTGTTCACAAAAACTATCACTTTTTGACTTCTTTCGTTCTTTCCCTTTCTGGGAAGGTTTTGTAAGAAAAACTTTTACATCAGCTAAAACCACCAGAAACTTCAATCTTGGTACATGAGTGTCTGCCTTGAAAACTTAATTACAGTCTACGCAAGTATGGGTATGGTTTTTTAAAAGAAAATCCAAAGTTCCTTTACCCAGCAATTTGCAAGAAATTCAAACTTTTTGGAGGGCTTGTGCCCCCTAACATAAGCTGGATGAGATCAGAGAATTCAACTTTTTTGTTCCTCTGCAAAGTTACAACTTCAGGGCGCACAGGCCCACTACAAAACTTTGAATATTCAAACAGTTCTGGTTGTAACTTAAATTGCCATCTCTCTGTTTTGGCATTTATATATAAATATATGAATGATTGCTTTCAGGTGACAGATTCTCATGTATAGGTAGATGTGCATAGTCCATGCATACAACAGCTTCATGCATATGCCCTAAAATCAGCATGGCATCCCCTAATAAAATTGAAATAAGGAATTGTAAAGGAAAGGTTTAGATCAGTGCAGAAACTGAGTTGCTTCCAAGAACTGCATCACAAAGACCATGTAGCTCCTACAAGCACTGAATAAAATCTACTCAGATGAGTTAAATAATACAGCACAAAGTGACTCTAAAATTTTAGATGTAGGACACAAAGGGAAAAGCTACATAGTCTTTTGGAAGCCTCTGTTCCTGTTGTCTTCAAAACACACACTGCTCCTTATTTCTTCTTTAGTGATGTCACATTTCTGCTGCCCTTTCACATTTGTACAGGTAGGACTTAGTTCATTTTGGAAATGCCATGTTCTCCTTCTATTTATGAAAAGTAAAACAGAGGAGCAGGTGGCCACTTATAGGCAATTACTGCCACAGCCAGAAAGGCTGTGCTTAGGTTTGATTTTATTCTTCTCATCAGCAGCAGCTATTGACTTTTCTTGCTTTGAATTCCTAAAACCACCACAAACTGCTTCACATTAAATAGTGTTATTTGTCTTCCTTTCACTTTTTGCACGTTAATATTGATAAAGCCTTGGAGAACAGACATTTTCCCTGGCAGCTACAGAAGCCAAATCCCCCAGTCAAGCAGCTAACTGGAACTTTGTACTGCTGAGTTCAGTGGGATGTGGTGTATTGCTTCATGGTTACATGGTGGTGTTGTTTTAGGGAGGGGAACAGGGGGAAAAGGAACCCCAAAAACATTGGAAATAAACCTTAACTAAAAAAAATCTAGCTTTTCACACTAATGTTTTAACATAAACCTAATTCTGTGGTCTATTTTGTTCAGGGCTAATTAGTTTTTACCTTAACAACAATTGCCAATATAATCCTCTTAAAAATTCAAAGATATGTTTAGTACTGTCTGCTAGATGTAACATCAGGCAGGCCAACTAGCTAGGTGTCAACATTTGAATAATTACTGAATTCAAAGGCCCACAAGCCAAAGTCTTCTAGAACATGAACATATATCTGAGTGTCTTAGCTGCACTCACAGCATTCAGATGCAACAGGATGATTCATCCTTTCCTACAATTTTCCCCATGGATTCAGTTTACTTCCTATTATAGACATTTTTAGTGCAGAGTGAAATATTGTTTTTAAAACAAACAAAAAATCATTAGCAATAGGCAGTAAGATAGAAATTCACCACTGCCAAAAGCAAATGATTGAAAATAAAATCTTTTCAAGCTTCCAGTGCACACAGTGTGGTAAAGTTCAACAGGAATTATGTTAAGATAATTGGTATATGAAGAGGTAGTCGGGCATTCTCTAAACTATAATTCTCAGTAGCAACCCCAAATATTACCCTCTTTGAGTGAAGTTTCCAGAGCATGCATTTATAATTTTCACATAAAAATCCCAATTGCCCTGGCTTTCACACAGGTTACAGATCCATGATGATTTACAGTCACTAGCAGTACAAAAAGCTATTGGAATGCACCATCTTCTCCTGATCTATTTTAAGGGGAGCAGGTCTATCCTGGGCACACAGAAGGTCAAAGTAATAGTCCTAAACAGTGACACAAATACTTCATCTATCAGAAACAATCCTGACCTCCTCTGAAACCTTGAGTTCTTGCCAGATACACACACAAAATCTTCATGGCACTTTTACCACAGTTAATTAGCAAAAAACCACCACTAAAGCACACAACACAACAGCAATCCCTCTATAATATGGCTATATGAATTGCAAGAAATAAAGGAAGCAACAGCAAGTACAAAATATTAATTGAAACTCTCATAAATTGAAATTGCAATACTTCAGCAGTATTCCATACAGAAGTATTCTATCAGCTTAAAGATTTTTAACTTTTTTTTGCTCATATGTGCATGCCTACAAGCCTTTTGCCTTCAGTACTCCTCCTCCAAGGAGATTTGCAAAAGTATAACTGGATAATTTTTGTCTCTACTGTTTTTATATACACATGATTCTGAGGACTTTTGGAGAACATGAAGACATGCATGGCCCACCTGTAATAAACACCTGCAAAGTACTGTTCTACAATTCCCTCTGCACATGGCAGAACCCAGAGCCTGAAGGATTCAAAAGGATAAAGCCCAGACATATGCATCCCAAAGGCATCTTAATTTGTGCACACATTTAAAGAAGAAGCATTTGACTATAAAGAATGCTTACTAATAGCAGAGAAGAAGAAAAATAAGGAATTCCAATCCAAACACACACAGCAAACAAATTCACGTTTCAAACTTTGTACCTTACGGATTGTGGGAAATTTCCCTTCATACCGATAAAACCATCCAAAAGCTACAAAAAATAAAGGAAAAGTTGTTTTTTGAAGAAAAGCCAAGGACAGGTTCATACTTAGACCAATCCATGCTGATATGTGTAACTGATTAAGATTTATTTGAAGGCGCAACACCAGAGGTTTGATATTACATGACAAGTTCTTAGCTAAATTCTTGATAAATTGTTCTAGAACATTTAGTCATAGACTTCCCTTATTTTAATGATACATATTTTATGCCAAACAAAGAAAATGCAACAAGTAATCTTCATGCAGAACCACACACGCCATGTGCATTGCTAGGATTTTTATGGTCAAACTCCTACTTTACAGTAGTTTTAGCAAGCCTTATGAAAGTTAACCAGGTATTCAAACTCATTCAAATTTGTGGCAGAACATGGCTTTTGAGGAGATATGAAAAGCTCCATTTCCCAGGACAAAATATTTCAAGCCAAGTGCATAACTATTATAAAATATATTGCTAAGTAAAAACATACAAAAGAATATGTTACCATAACTTTATATAAGAAACACCGCTCACACAGAGCACACGATACAGTCCATGTTTCTGGAGAGTTGTTAGATTTCATATCAAGGTTATCTTTAGATGCAATGGCAGCAGCAGTGTTAAAATCTTTCCTCATTTACTAAAGGACCACACAAATTGCTCTGGGAAAACCAAATGGTCAGTTGCATGTCAAGACTGACTGTCAGGAGGAGGTGAGACACAGGAAGAATCTGAATCAGGATAGGAAGTCAGGGCTGAACGGCAAACCTGTTTGTCCTGCTTCACGTTCACTTCATCCATGTCATTTGTTTCAAGTTCATCATGTGCAAGTCCCTTTAAGTCTTCTAGAGAAACAAAGGAGGAAAGGGGTGAGGGGACAGAAGTGACAGTAACTGGGGGTTCCCATGAAATGAAAAAGAGATCAGTAATGTGTGACTAGAAGTTTCCATGAAACAAAAATCATAGTTAGTGATGGGATGTTTTTCTACAGAATTGATTAAAAAAAAAGGCCCTACTTAAAATAATCTCCAACCTCCTCCAGTCCTGAAGAGCTAATAGGATCTGCATGTGAACAACTGGTCTGCTATGTGGTGAAGGGAAGCCTGAAGAGTTCAGTGGCTTTTCCTGTAACAGAACCATCAGCAGACTTGCCCAAAGTCACACACAAAATAATATAATAAAATGATATCAGGTTAGGAATCGGCCCAGGTCTCCTACGAATTATGCAACAAGAACTTTCCACATTTTTCTTTGTACAATACAAATTTAGTACACTCTCCACATACAATTTGCAGCTTCCAATTTAGCTTAACTGCCAGCTAAGCTCCAACTCTAATTCCCTTTAGACAAGTAAATCAGAAAGCCAGCAGCATCCTGGGCTGCATCAAGAGCAGCAGGGCAAGGGAGGGAGGTCTGCCCCTCTACTGTACTCCATAAGACCCCTCCTGGAGTGTTGTATCCTGTTCTGGAGCTCCCAATATAAGATGGAATGCCTGGACCTGTCAGAATGGGTCCAGCAGAGGGCCATGAAGATGATCAGAGAGCTGGAGTCCCTCTACTATGAGGAAAGGCTGAGGGAGCTAGGGCTGTTCAGTTTGGAGAAGAGAAGGCAGCTGGGAGACCTTAGGTGAGTCTTTTGGTACCTAAAAGGGGCCACCAGAAAACTGAAAAGGAACTTTTTAAAAGGGCATGCATGTAGTGACAGGAAAAGGGAGAATGGCTTTCAACTAAAAGAGGATAGATTTAGATTAGATGCTAGGAAGAAATTCTTTACTGTGAGGCACTGGAGCAGGTTTCCCAGGGTAGGTAGTGAATGTCCCATCCCTGGCAGTGTTCAAGGCCAGGCTGGATTGGACTTTAAGCAACCTGATCCAGTGGAAGGTGTCCCCATCCATGGCAGGGGGTTGGAATAAAGAGATCTTTAATATCCCAAGCCAAATTGTGAAAAGGCTGACAGATAAACACTGAACAGAAGCAACATGCAAAATAGTGCACCAAATCCCCAAGGTTGATGCTTCAGACCATTTCTTAGTAAGCCTTATTATTTTTATTTTTCCTGCTGCTGATTGTTGAAAACCACGACTATGTGAACGGATGTAGATTTTGCAAGATAGATACCTGTTAAATAAGAATTATTTAATTGATTTATCATATGCTTCCAGTCTTCCAAAAATAATCAATTCATAGCAACCTTTACTTGGAGACAAAACTAGTGGTATATTCCACAGAGCTCAGTGATGTGTCTGAGACAAATGGAAGGAGGCAATTTGACATCAATTACTTACTTTTGTGTTTGGAACGAGGGGCAGAGTGCACTTCTGCAGTTACAGTTTTTAGAGACTTGGGTGGTTCTTTCGGACCCCAGTCTTCTTCCCACTCCTTTTTAAATTTCTCTTCCTCTGCTGTTATCCTAGAGGAAACAAATGCAGTTAGACATTGAGTACAAACTCAGCATCATCAGTATATATTCATTACCATTATAATTTTTCAGTGTATCTGTTTTTTCTCTAGAATACAAAGCATAATAAACTGCTCCTTCCTCATCACTAAATTCCTTTCATCAATTTGTTTCACTTACTAAGCTACTAAGACAATTTGCTAAATACAGTGTAAGATATTCTTATTTAGTATTTCGACTTCTAAGGCCTGTTATATAAACACCAGCACAGATACTAAGCCATGAGTGACACACTACAGTACTGACTCTCACCTTAAATGAAGTAAAACACATCTCTCATTTTGCAATTTTTTCATTTTTAGGACTGGAATTACTTACTAGAAAAACTGAAACACTGAATGACAGAATAGCAACCATACATGTAAATCAGATGTCACAATGGCAAATAATACCAAAAAAAATATCACTCCAATATGTGACTCTCTCTATCTTTAAAACTATTTTGATGATTGCTTCCTAAACACATAGTTCTAGGTTGCCATAAAAAGTGACTCTTCCCCAAAAGAAATAAATACTGTTGGAACAGAACCCATATTAAATTCTGTATTTTAGGAAAAAATCAAAAAAGAGAGGAGAGGGGAATAGAGAGGTACAGATAGAGAATGGGGGTGCTGCAGGGAGCGTCACAATTCAGGACAAGAGCATGCAAAAGAAGTAAATTACCTAGCATTGCACTTTGATCAGAGAAAAAAGATGTTTCAAGCAAAAATTCAGCAAGTACCAACTATGTCACAGTAGAAGTGCTGAATAACCTGACAACATGCAGCTTCATATATGTTGCCTTAAATAATCCAAGATCTGTTCTTGATAATAGCTTGCCTTGAACTGATTTTTGCGGTGCCAAAATTTACGAGGTCTTAGATACATATGAATCTATATTTGGATTATCTTTTGCCTCTCTAAATTAGCTAAAGTAAATTGAAAAAATATTCACATGGTGTCAAAACACTCTTAAATATGTAGTTGAGCTCACTATTTAAATTTAGAGGCATTGTCAGGGAACAATGGACAGAATGTTTTTTCATTTAATTTTAGTTTTTAAAAGTTGGTGTTACAATGTAAATTGCAATACATAGAGTTAGGGACCTCTGCCATTTAGGGACATATGAATTTTTTTTCAAATTTAAGATACCAAAAAAGGGCACAGTGACTTTATACAAGGAACTCCTGCAGAAAGGATTCTTAAAAGAAGGCAAGGCATAATACTCAGAAACAATTAATACAGAAAAACATTGTATTTTAGCCTGCCACAACTGCTCATTAAATATCAGCTTTAGATTTCATCTAGGTTCCTGTGCTACCATTCTCCCTCTTCCTCACCCAGGAGTTTGACACCAACTTAACAGTTTGGATTGTGATATGGAAAAGCTAAAAAATGCCTGAGCAACACTTAAAAATTATACAAGGAAGTATAAAGCTGTGCTAGACTTTATACTGAGCAGCCCTCAGGGCATGAAAGCCCTCCCTGAGTGAGTAAAGCTGCTCTTAGTGCAGAACAACACAGCAGACATCCAACCTCCATTATAAGAGACAGGCAATCTAGATTTGGGGAACAGAATCATCCTTCACCTGTGATGGCCTGCTTTTATAGCAGCTTTTGGCTATTGCAGGAATTTCTATATAGGCCACAAATAAAGAACAGGATGTTATCAACTCCCTGGGATCAGAAAAGGGAAATGCATAAGAATTCATCCATGTGCTGCTGTAGAGCCCCCAGCAGGACTGCCAGAAAATTTTTCTCTTGTGACAGCTTGGGAATATATTTCTTTATACACCTTATAAATTCAGAATTCCCTGCTCTTTTTCTACGAGAAAATTTTGACTAATACAGATACATGAAAAGAGGCCTAAATGTATTAAATTAATTAAAACCCCCTAATATGTCAAATGGGCAAAGCCAAAGACTTGAGGGTCAATCTTAGCCCTAGAAGGCTGAATCAAAACAGATATTATTCTGCAATTTGCCTTTTCATGAAATTTCCCAGCATCATTTAGAAGGAAAGTTAATTACTCTGATAACAACTAGTTAATTTCAAAACTTGCAAATGTAAAAATGCTTTAGTTAAAAATATAGTACTGATCTGTTTCTGAGCAGAACTGCATTTTTTCTCTTAGAATTAATGTAGTGTTTCAGTGACAACAAAGTAGACAAGTTCTGGGGCACAGAATTTCCTTAATCTTAAGTTTCTCTATATATTAATAATACCTTTAAAATAAGTTCTCAACTTCAACTTCACACTGAATTTATTATTGCCTCACATTTATTTCTAATCCTCATGTTTAGAGGTGCTGATTTTCAGATCAGTTTCCTATTCTTTAACTGTGGTGTACTTACTGATATGTACTGGATCCTACATTTAGCTAAATGGAAATACTACACAATTTTATTTGAAAGCAACACGCAGAATGTTTTCAGCCAGATCTAATCTAATACACAAGGAAGAACCCTTTTCCAGGTGGCACATTGCCTGTGTAAGGTTTTTACTCACTGCTCTATTTCTCTGCGATATCTCTCCTCTTCCTCTGCAGCCTTCTGGGAAATCTCCAGCTTTCTTCTATAATAAGTGGAATTAGGACAACATGATAAAAATAGTGCTTTCTGAGTAAGAACCTGAACAAAGTGTGTCAGCATATAGTTAGTTAAAAGTTAAAAACAGTAAATACATTTGTATTGAGGGAAAATGCTCAATTTTCAAAGTCATCTTTGACACTAAAGGTTCAGTACGGTTTCCTAGGAACCCCAAGGACATTCCTGACCACATGGATAATTAAGGGCATATACTCTACTTGATTCTCTGAGTCACTGCCTTCTTCTGAGAAAAGACTATAGTGTGTTTTTGTACAAGTTTAAAATGTCTAACTATCTTGCTAAAAATAAAGCATGAGTGAATAGCATCAGGAAAATAATGAGTACCACACATTGGGGTATGAGAGTCAGGGAGCAGCATGACTCTTCTACTCAAGATGGCTTGAAATGCTATCAGCTTTGAAAGCCCAGAATACCAAGGGCATCATAGGACAAACATTTTATGAACAGAGACCCTGCAAAAGCAAAACAAAGCTAATATAAATTGAGAATCTTCTCACTTTGGTGAGAAATATCACAGAAATAATTATGTGCTCCTGTCTTCCATGCCCTCTCCAAATCCAAGCTAAATTTTTCAGGCTGTCCTATAGTGAGTTCTCACAATCTCTCTTTCTCTTGCTGCTCTTTGATGATTTTGTTGGTCTCCAGCGCAATTCGCTTCTGATGCATTAACTCCTGGCGCTCCAGCTCACGGAGACGTGCTTCTCTTTGCCTTTCTTCTTCAGTCATGAACAGCTCCTTGCCCTGCAATCAAAACCACCACCCCCATCAGTTGTGAAAATACCTCATTAAGGCAGTTCTTCTCAGAAATAATTCAAACCAAATTACACAGTAACACATCTGTGGATGCTGACAGTCTGGTCAGATAAACTTTCCCAGGCATTATTCTGGGGGAGCTTGAGAAAGTTTATCTGATTTTCTCTCTGACCAGACTGTCAGCATCCACAGCACATCTGCCATTTCCTCACATTGCTCTTCCTGAGAAACACACCCTGGAAGATCCTCAAAGACCTGACTGCTTACTCCAAGGAGCTATTCTAGTTTCAGCCTTCAGTTATTATGTACAAAACACTTCAGACAAGGTTTGCAACTACTGAAGTCAGCAACAGCACCATAGGGGTCTTGCCAAATTTATGCTCAGTGTCACTCAGAAAAAAAAAATCACATTATACTTTCTTGAAACCTCACTGGGCAATGAAATGACAGAAAACAGAACACCGAATGATTCCCAACGTGAAGAAAACTACACAGTTACTGTGTTTTAATGCTCTTAATGCCTGGCTGCTGCAGAAACGTGTCATCATTCTGGACCCCAAATATAGGGAATGTATGTCACCAAAACATGCTGCAGTTTATGCATTTCAGTTGGTTTTATGTACTTCAGTTTGTTCAGTTGATGTGTTTCAGTTGGTTCCTGTTTAATTTGCTTTACAATTAAGACACTAGCACTATTTTCTGTTCAAGAAAGCTATTTCTATACTGCTATAGGTAGAACACTCGGATAACGTTAACCTAATTTTCATTTCTGAAATAAAAATCTCATGTTACTTAGGAATGTAGGATTTTTCCTGTCTGTAAAGTGCAAAGTAGACATCTTGAACAAAACCAGGCATTGAGGAATGCCTTTGCACCATAGTAGGGAAACTTTGCTTATGCTATCTGTTCTCCAGTCAAAGATGTCTGTCGAGAAGATGATGCAAGGGGAAGGAGTGAGGGAACAGAGGAGTTCCATAGCAACAATTTTCCATTTTAATGATACCACCCCAGTGATGCATGCTGAGGTAGATCTCATATTTTTAAAGTTGTTAACATAACTGGGTGTTGAAACTAAGTCCTTAGGATGTTGAATTCCTGGAGCCTCATCAACTAACCCAGAATATTTGTTTAAATAATCTCTACAGCGTCTTTGGACAACTTCATCTTTTGTTACTCTAAGAGTAGATCAAATAAACTATCAATTCCTTAATGTGGCTACACAGCATACATGAGCCCTTAGGAAGTAGCTCAAGTGACTTATTAAATCTTTTTTTTTCCCCTATTTAACTCAGTTGCAGGGCAATTTGAAAACATGGTCTTTGATTAGTCTGTGGAACTTGATTATCCTCTTGTATACAACTACACACTTTCTATAAGGATTAAAGCAGTAAAAACATTAAAACATTTATTGAAAGTCACACTGAAGTCAGAGGGAACATTTAATTAATTTCAGCTGGCTTTAGATTAGATCTCAAAGGCTTCAGGTTCTGTTGCACAGAACAGTGGAAATGAAAAATTGAGCAATTTTCAGTGTGTCAATACACTAATGAGATCAGATAAACAGTTACAAAAGGAACTCATTTGGAATAAGACTAAGGCATCAGCTATTCAGGATTAAAAATTATTTGTCTCCAATTCACCTTTCATGTTTCAGCAGAAGCAGATATCTACTAGAACAGAAGCTCTCAAACATGAGAGACCATTACAATAAAGTTAATTTCCATTCCTTGTGAAGGAAATGATTTTGCTTTGGCCCACAATCATGTTTTATTTGACAATACTTGGTGTGGTATGAAAGAATAACATGCCACTCAAAACTGTGCTGGTTTGACAGAGTTATAGATCATATACAGAAACACAGTTTTTGTTTTTATCCATTTATTTTTACCATTTATTTACTCACATAGCTTTACTCATTTCTGCTTACAAATGTTCTGCTTTTACAAATATGCTACTTACAGCGCCTGCTACCACAGAGATAGTCAAAGTACGGCTGCTCTTGAGCACTCTGACAGCCTGAAAATTAAAACAAAAATCAGTGTGAAGGAAGGGATAAATGGCCAGTATAATACTAGTTACCAAGGCTGGAATTTCCAGAACTAAATAGAGTCATAGGTCAGCAAATATCCAAAATCCATGTTCAATACATAACCCCTTGAGCTAATAGCCCAGAATCAGAACATACTTTTTGTGGACAGGAAAACAGGACACATGTTTAATAAGCTGATAACTACAAATCCAGGGAATTAAGAAGACTTTTACCTCTTTGTGATCCACATTAGAAAAGTCCACTCCATTCACCTCAACAATCTGATCACCAACCTAAAGGAATTAATGCAAATTTTGGTACAGATGCTAAGTTAGTACACATATTCAATGAAAACAGAAAGAAATGTGCTTTCTAACACCTTCACACAACAATCATGGGTACTGGCAGAGTGCAAGGGGAACAGACTGGAAACTGGTCAGGCTTGCATACTCCTGCACTGGGATCTGCTATTGCCACTTCTAGGGATCAAATCCTGAGCTTGAAGGAATATTGGTCTGACTCAGGTCCTTCCTGTTCTTACATTTTAGAAAACTAGCTTTGTTTGAAATGTAATCACCAGATATTTCTGCCCTATGGGGAAGAAAACCCCCCTGAATCCTTGGAGTTGTCAATACAAAACAAGAATTCCTTGTGGTACCTACCTTGCAAGGTGGTAAACTCACCTCTAAGCCCACCTCTGCTGAAAGAGAATCTGGCTTAACATTGCTGATAAAAATGCCTGGTTTTTGTGTTGGACCACTGGAAATACTGGAAATGTAAAAAATCCCAAACATTAATTGGATAATATTTATAGAATAATATTTATGAGGAATACATTGTAATACAGTGAGTAGTTTTAGCTGTTTCTTCATAATTTTTTCTTTAGTAATATTTATGGTATTAGCTATAATTCTGAAACAAATACCAAAATTTACCAGTACACACACAGCAGTTTTTCATCCTATTTTTCTATTCTCTACCCCACAAAACTGGTTTAAAAGAAAAAATACTCAATCCTCTGTATTTTGCCTTACATGCTGAAACTTACATGTATGCTGACCTACACTGTCTAATGATACCTGAAAGTGATCAAGCAACACAATGAAGAATTATTAATTATTTGCTGAACTGCAAGACACTGTAAGTACAAAACATGGTTATTTTATTAGGATTACTTATTAGAAGCAAGAAGGATGTTCCATCCCAAGGCCAACATCTAGCTCAGGAACTTTAAGCTGCAGTCTAAGCTGGGCCTAGATACAGAAACTATTTAGTAGATTATATATATTCAACGAGTGATGCTGAGCCACCTCTCCAGGTTTGTAAATTATTTTTTAAAAACCTTTACATCCTCCAAATTACAGGAGAAAAGAGTCCTGATAACTACAACTATATATTTCTAAATATATAAAAAAATCCTACAATATCCCTTCTACTCCAAAACCTCCTTAAGTATTGCAAGGAGTCCAAGAATCCCAGAATCATGTTTCTAAAATCTCTTGCAAATTCAAGATTAATTTTAGGAGCTGGATGCAGCTTTGTGATGGTGTTTTAGCTCTGAAAAGGGTCAGAGAATGCAGAGAGCAAACCTGACAGTGGACAGTGCTGGAATTTGCTATGTCACTGAGCAGCACTTTTAAGTATTTAAAAATGTAAAAGCATTTAAAAGATCCAATTCCATGTCAAGTTGTACTAAGGAACTTTCAGTCCATTTTTTTTTTAATTTTAAATTTTTTTTCTTCATGACAGTACTTTTAACACAGCTACTTACACTTTGCCTAAAAATATGTAATACGTGCCACAGATACCCTACTGTTAGTTTGCCTGCCTGATCCAGCATGGATCTTTATTTTCCTGATATATCCAAGAAGGATGGAAATAAGTGCCTTGAGTGTCTCCTTTAAAAAACAGTGACACTAAATAAAAAACGTGTACCCACCTGCATCCCATGCCTTTTGTACCAATCAAGCTAATGAAGACTTTCTTCTCTTTACTGTCTCTCCCTCCAGAAGAAGCAAGTCCAGCAACACTGCCCTTTCCTTCCTGTAGAGGGATTAAACAACGCTGCAGATGTTAATTCTGTCTTGAATTTGTATCAAGACTACTATAAAATTTCATGTAGCCAGGATGAATCCCAGCCAGCATCAAGATAAGATTCAAGGTCCTATTCAAGGCTCCAAGGTCCTATCCTGATAGAAATGAAAGTGAGGTAGAGTAATTTCAGTGGAGCTGCATGGCTGAGGTGAAAGACTGAACTTATCTGTTTTCAGAAGATTACTTAAATAGTCAAATTTTTTCTTCAGAAAGGAGTGGAGGAAAATTAGAGGAAAGTGATATGGAAAAATAATAATTTAGATTATTGCTCCTTGACAAAAGGGTTGGAGAAATACATGATAAGGCTCACTATTTAAGTAAGTCTTTCTTCCTGAAAGCAAAATAACAGTAATTGTGGCATTTCTTTTCACTTCTGCAACCCTTAGAAGTCACTTGCATTCAAAATAGTAATTCCTCCACTAATATGCCTAAAATAGGCCAAATAATCTGATAAACATTTATGCAGTAGAACTACAGCCTGGGAAGTTAATAAACTCAAGCAAAATGAAGAAGCAATTAATGAGTAAAAGCAATTTCATTTGTGTCCTGCCCTTTCCTTACCTAATAGCTCTAGAATCATTTCATAGCACAAAATATGTTCCTCACAGAATACTTTCAACAAGATATTGCATTATAGTAATGCATCAATAGATTCTCTGATAAGATCAGAGGAGAAAGTGTTTCAGAACCATTACAGATTCCCAGAAGACATTTAACAAAATATTGATCTCTCACCCCAGACTCTGACACAAACTGATCCACATATTGCCATTTAAGGGGTTCGTCTGGTGAACTGAAAGGAAAAAATAATTTAAACAATGGGACAAAATAAATGTCAATGTATTCCAGAAGCTACTTTGGAATAGAGCCTTCTGTTTGGCATCCACAACTTTCTTTGGATAGCATTCACATTTGGTTTATTTTCAAGCAATTTAAACAGAACATTAAACAAGAGTACAATTATTGGGGCTAGTAAAGGTTGAATATAAAATTGATAAAGCCCTCTCAGGTGAAACAATTTTAGGAAACTCAGAGGAAGACTGTAAAACAAACCATAACCACTCAAACATCTTACAGAAACGTCTATGCAGAGTGACACCTCCTATCATTAACACTTCTCAAACATTCCACCTAAAGATTCAGCTTTTCAACCAAAATTAGAAAAACAATTTTAAATTTTTCTAAACTCTGAAGCCATCATCAAATGCTACATGCCCAAAGAAGCAGTGAAGCTCTCTGCTAAGCTAGGTGCATTGATAATTAAATTTCCATTAAATATCTGTGACAAATGAGGAAATAGAAATTGGTTCATTTAAGTAGGCAACTGGTATAATATCAGATTCATCAAGCAAGACATCTGCCTGTTCATTGGAAAGGATGTGACATTTTAATCAGCCTTCACAGATTTTCATAATTAAACAGAGATTCCTGGGATAGAAGAGGCTGTGCAAAAATGAATCTGTTTTCAAATGAAAAGCCAGTACCTTTTGACAGGTATCATGCCAATATCTGAAAAAGAAAAATACTTTATTAGGTTCCTGCAGACCACAAGCAATCCATTAAAAGCAATCATTGGTGATAGAGGTGATTTTTTTGGGTTACTTACGTCTAACTTTTATGGACACTATTTTCTTTGTACGGATGAGGTTGATGACCTCTTCATGTGTGCATGAGGAAATGGAATATCCATTTATGCGCACTATCTCATCCCCAACCTCACAAACGGAAGGGAAAAGAAAAAGTAATTGTGAGTTAATAGTTTTAGAAATTTTTAAGATGGAATGCAATCTGGCAATCATTTTGATGCAAAGGTTAGATCATGTTGATTCATGAATACTTTCTGAATCTTAGGTAATGTCAGATCAGATTTACTGTATTTGTTTTAAATTAATACCAAACACCAAAAGAGCAAATTAATGGCCAAATAACAATTTTATAAATACTGTCTACTATACATCAGATTTGTACTCCACAGATTACCTTAAAAACAAGACTCTGTGTTAATTCCTATAATTTTGGAGTTATTTTCTTGATTTATACTTCAGAAGTTAAAGTTTGCTTTTACTGTATGCTTTCTGAGATACCTTCCTTAATATATTTGATCAATAGGAAACTAAACTTAGTCTTATTATCTTGACTGATTCTGGATTGAGAAAATGCATTATTTTAAGGGATTTTACCTCTTTGTCTTTGGGGACCCTGCTAACATTTATTGGCAATCCAATGGCAGCACCCCAAGGACATCCCTGGCAGTGTTCAATTTAATAGTATAGAACTGACAGGGTGCTTTCAGTCGGTTCTATAAAATTTCAAATCTTATTTATCAAAGTACAATCAAAAAGTTTCTCTTCCTCTAATATAAATCCAAATCTGATATGCTACGATGACTAGAGAGAATTTTCCAAGTTTTTATGAACTCTGCCCAATGATCCTCTTACCCAGCTAGGCTGAGAAGGAATCAGTGACGAAGACGTTGCCTACTTCATTTAAGTAGTGCCTTATTATCCGCTCAAGATTACAATGAAAAATTCCAGGTCCTGGCTGGAGCACCATAAGCAAAGACTTTTACTTGATGTGAACCACATGATGTGGCTGTATGAAAATTAGTGCATGATTTCTTCCATTATCAATGTAGATCAATCCACTGCACAGTAAAATATACAAATGATTACCATGAAATTACCATAACAAACCATCCACCATATCATCTTATACCTCTGATCTCCACGTGGACAAAGCCAAATACTTTGGGTCCTTTCCAGTAGCATTTCCTCTGAACTATTGTGAATATTTGTTATGAAAAATATATTTGACGAGACTTTGCTCATTAACACCAACAGCATGGGATTTTAATCTCAGTCAATGAAACTTCAGGTGCCTCCTCACAAATGTGTCTGGTTTCATGGCAGCATTTTCCCTAGTTAATGATTGCCTAAAATGTTCCATTTAAAGACTCAAGTGTCAAGCTTCCAAAGTTCACTTTAGGCTTAAGTTTTCCATGCTGGTATCTGCATTAGGCTGATTTCAGTTTTCAGCAAAGCTAAAGAAACGATATTTTTATTCAACAAAATTTATGTGGAATGTATTATCAAACTCATTTAAAAAAAACCCTACAATTACTTTACGAGAGGCTCTGTCCTTTCATTTTATATGAGAGGACTGAGTGGAATTTGAAGTAGAAATTCCTCAATATAGCCTGTGTTCTAGAGACTTTAACACACAAAAGGGCATGACATTGTGTGACAGGACATTAGGGTTGCTATCACTTTCTGCCTTTTTTCATATTATAATGATTCCTTGAATCTTCCAACTGTGATCTGGCAAATCAAAAAATAAAACACAAACAGAAAACCCCATGAATGTATCTTCTTTATTTCTTTCACAAGCTTTTCTAATTCTTCTGGGAAGTGTCTCATGCTCTGCAACACTACAGAAAACATTAACATGTCCACTATACCAGCATTGCTCATGGTCCCACTTTCCACTGAAGCTGAGGATTTTTGTCTGACACAACACAGCATCAGAAGGCAATGAAAGCAAAGAAAACCGTCCTGCAGAAAGGAACATGCTCGCAGAGGCAAAACAGGACTGTGGTCCCTAGCTCCTGACCAGTGGGACATCCACTCCCTCTGCTGGGCATCCAAAAAAATCTCATCCAGGGCAACGGCCTGCACTCCTAAGAGCTTGACAGTCAGATTTTTAAAATGGTCTTTAGCAACAGCAGAAATAGGTCAGTAATGAAGGCCTTTGAACATACAGCCTGTGGTAAAATGCAGAATCAGACAAGAAGAGCACATGAGGCCTGCAGTTTATAATTACATCCCTGACAGCTCTTGCCATCACTCATTTAACCAACTAACTGTTCCAAACATTCAAAACCACATCCATCCACCCTATCCATCCTCTGTTGATTTTACATATGTGGCAAAGGGGGAGGGTGGGCTTTTTGTTTGGTTTTGTTTTAGTTCAAGATCTCCCCCTTTGCTCACATCCTCCACATCATGCAGACTGTAACAGAGCATGGAGCCTGGGTTTGCACAAACCTGACCCTTTAAAAGGGTATCATGCTGTTACTGGCTGCCATGCCTTAACACACAGAAACCCCCAGTTTCAGGGCTGCAAATGGCAGTGCCATCCTGGGGCTTCTACTCCAGCAGAACTCACACTGTTCTGAGGATATCAGCATTCACTGAGTCAAATCTGTTCTCATCTCCCCAAGAGGCACTTGCAAAATTATAAATGCACACAAGAGCATATTTTATTTTCCCTCCAGTATGGGAATGAGCTTTCCCCATACAGGTATTTTTAATACTCTCCTTTACTAGACTGTCATCTTATTTCTGAAACTCAACACCCTTCACTCAACCTAATGACATTTGTATTGCTGACAGACAATGACTGAGGTTGCTTTACAAATAACCCAATCTAGGCTGAACTACAGAAGATCTATAGACATACAGCAAACTGCTTCTCTTTAGGATACTTGAACAGCTTTTCCTGAACAATGGTATCTAATATTGGAGTAATTAATAGCTGTTTTCATGTATTTTGTTACTTTTGTACAGGTATCACTGTATACCAAGCTAATGAATCAGAGCTGTAGAGATAAAAGTCTGTGGGACTGAGCAGAGTAGAACAGTAACAATTATTTTGGTATTATATCACAGTTTCCCCTTTCCCTATCCAACAGAGAGATGACAGACTTTTTAGAAAAAAGATGCAAACCTAACTTTTCTCAAGTAAAATGCCTATTATTTCTAACTTTTAACGTGAGAAATATAATATTTAGTGCTTCTAGGAAATTGAAGGGCTTCATATAATAACATCAACTGTTTCAAATTTCCCATTTTGTATACTGCTTCCACTTTCATCACTCACACCAATCTCTTTGTATTCAGCAGAATCCTCACACACAAGTATCAAAAAGCAGTGGGGGGCATGGGGGGGAGAGATGATGTCCATTACTTAATGGAAGGACAAAACACTTGAACCTTTAGAGAAACTGTAGTCAAAAAAGGGTCAAACCTACAAGTGCCACAGAGAACCTTCATTATTATTTGGTCATTTTAATGTAACTTGGAAAGTACCTCAAGGAGAAAACATGCAATTTGAACTGGAAATTTTAAAAGCAGCAGGATGTAAAAGTGATGGTATAATAGCAAATCATTATACCTTTCTCAGACTGCATTTTTGGGATTGAAAATGTGTAGAGATTTTGTTAAATAAATCAGGTGGGTGAAATTTCAGAAGCAGTTGGCTTTACTGTGAGACAGCAATTTAGAACAATGGGCTGCCTGTCAGGTCTTGTTATTCAGTGAGGTTCAGAAAGTGCCTAGTGCCACCTATTATTCAGGCACTTTAGGCTGAGCTTTAACACCACGTATCAAAAACCAGAAGCCAGGCAGTTACAGGAGCTGCAAAGCACCATCTGCCCACGTGAATTCATATAATCCCTAGCAAGTTCAGAGTCAGTGTCAAGCATTCTTCCCCCTTATTGTCCCTACTTTGTCAGCTAAACCCTAACAATGTTCTGAGTTGCAATAGAGTTCGTACACTCCAGCCCAAAGATCCTTTACAATCCCCCTCACTGACACCAACATGTCCAACAACGACCTTGGTCACAGAAAGCCAAGGGGCCTTTTTGTGTACAGAGAAAGCAGGACAACTGACATCCTAATAAGAGCACAACAGCTGAACATCCCTCCTTTTGCAGTGATTACGTGTCAAAATGTTAGTGTGAAAGAAGCAGAGAAGCAGAGCTGCAACACAGCCTTAACACCAAAGTATTGGAATGTATTTAAGGCAGTGGCTAGTAAGTCCTTTATTGATCAGCATCATTAGTGCCTTCCAATATTTTCCAGAAGATGTTTACAAAAGCCAAATAAGGGACTGGTCTTGATCTTTTTCTCAAGTTTCTAACAGTTGAGGAAGGAAGCAGAGGGAATCTCTCCTATTGAGCTCACCCCAGCCCAGGAACAACTCCCTTGTCTACACTTCCCATTCTTGCTGTGTAACACACAAGATGAGGTACATGAACTTTTGTAGTGCAAACTGAGAGGGTGCATCAAAGCCCTTTTCTGCAGTTGCCCATTGGCAAATCCCATGCTTAAATTAGGCTGAGGACACATAGAGCACAAGGTTTGTGCTGAGCTACAACACCCTCTCAGTTCTAACTACACACAGAACCTGTGGTTTTATCCCAAGGAGTTTGTAAAGCATCCCCTGGATGCACCTGTCACACATGACAGTCATGCACCTCCTGTGCAGAGCAGGCTGACAGAAGATGGAACTAATTCAAACATGATTCTGGATGGGATATATAGGTATGAATGCACAAACAGAAGGGCATGCACATACATGAAACAGAAAGAGGAACAGTTTAAATTTTAGAAAAGCTTTCAGCATGAGTGACACAAACAGGGAAACCTAACTTCATCTGCTTTGTTGATAGATATTTATTTTTATTTTTTTATCTAAGAGATTTGTGAGGTAATACTGAAACATATCTACAAAAACATGCTAGCTTAATTAAACTTAATTAAAATTAATGAATCATACTAGTCTAATATATTTTGGACTAGAGTTAAACACAATCCTTAGCCATCAATACTTAAAGCAGATATTCAGACTTGACAAATTAAAAGTAGCCAGCCATATTATATATATTACATTAGCCTTTCCAGTCAGAAATTCAGACCTTTAGGACACCTTATCAGATTCAAAGTCTGATAGAAAGATGCAGACATTTGCCACAGCAATTTCTCACACCTCTCTTCACTAAGCAATGCTGCATTCAAAAAGAAACCGAACACCCAAAACTTCATTAATGCAAATTGCATAAGTATTGCAGTGTTTCTACACATAATTATTTTTGCCAACCTTGTTGGCAACTTCATGTATCCAAAATGCAATCACAGAAAGTGCAATTCTATGCAGTAAAGAGGATACTGGGAATAGTAAAAAAATATGTTATTTATATTATTGCATAAACCAAAACCCCCACAATCTATACATAAAGTAAATATTTCATTACACAAATGATATCTATGCAAGATGGAATTAACACTTTTAGTATTTACATGTTCTGTTCTACATTTAATCAAAACTTAGCAACTTAAAGCACTCTTCCCCAGTCTAGAAATCCTTCTTTCCATCTGCTTACATACAACTGTTGCTACTCACGAAGTATAAGCATTCCAGGAAAACCTTAAGCCTTCAAAAATTAGCATATCCCAAACAAGAAAAAAAAAAAGGCTTACATATAATTAGGAAAAGCAAAATGAACATTTTTAATGACTTGATTCACCACTGGTATAATGGTATTTACCATGGCATTACTTTACATGTAGGGATTCTATTTGAAGTGACAAAGAGCATCTTAGCAAAATCAATTTCTGAATGTTAAAGAACAACCATTAGCACCTAACATGAATAGAATTTTCTTACCTGAAGTCCAGCATTGTCTGCCTGTCCTCCTTTAACCAGCTGGGAGATGAAGAGGCCACAGCTGAATTCCACTCCACCTCTTACACTTAATCCGAGCCCTTCAGGATTCAATCGATCCAATCTCACCTCTTTCAGCTTTCTGCAAAAATGGAACACACCTGAATGTTCAGCTGCATAACACCTTGTCTCAATTATGTTTCATATGAAAGTCAGACATTATTTTTCACTTATATAATTTAGGCATAAAAGGCAACCTCACTGAAGTTTGGATGGATGTGTGTTAGCTAAAACCATCAAGTTTATTCATATGAAAAGACATTTGCAATCACTGAAACTGCTTTTAGAGGGTTAGAGCAATGAGATTTTTTTTATTATTAAATTCAAGAAAAACGAGAAAATATTGGTTTGGCTTCTTTACCCTGCTTTTACTAGATTAAACCACTTGGCAAACAATTTAAGTACAGTACGCTTGGGTGTACTTCTAGCAAATATAGCAAAAGTAAAATAACTATGCGCAACTCTACACCGACAAACAATATTTTACTCGGAGTTTACCTCAGTAAACTCAGTATTTCTTGTTTTTTATTTCAGTTAGCTGCATTGTTTTGTTGTTGTTCTGCGTTGTCTCACCGTGATCGTTTGGGTGTAAGCTGATCGTATTCCACCTGGTGTTTTAATGGGATGAGTGGGCGGATGGCATCGAACAGAGGCAACCTGCTTGGTTCATTAATCACCAGTTTTAGGTCCCCTACCAACACTGGGAGATTCATAGACCTGCAAAAACACAGCGACAAAACAAACACAGGTAAACAACACACCAACAAAAAGTTTCATTTTATAAGTTGATGTGCACATGACTTCAATATTTGCATGTCCTTTCAAGCTACCAAAAGAGATATTTATGCAGATACCGGTTTGATGAAAGCAAACTAGCCCCTGAGAAAGCAAACCTTCTGTAAATAAAGAACATTTGCTTCAAAACATGTGAAGTCTTCTATACATTCACTTGATATTTTAAGGTCATGCACATCACGTTTAGAGATGACATCTCCAATTTCATTGTCAGAGCACCTACAAGATTTATGGAACCATTTGAAAATATCTTTCCAGATTAGACCCACCTGCCTAATGGATTTTTGTTTCCTTATTAGTTAGGGATCCTTGTAAGTAAATATAGGCTACCAGCTCTTTCCTTTCCTGAACTTAGAGTACTGACAAATTGTTTCAATTCAGGACAAAAAAAAAAATCCCAATATTCAGCAGCTAGAGCAAAGACTTTGTTTAAGTTCCAGGTTTTGTTCAAAATCAAATTTGAAGGGTAATTAAGTAATCCAAAAAACCTACAGAAGTCAAACTGTTGTAAACATTTCTTTCATGAGAGCTAAGCAAAGTGTCTCCTTGAAATTGTCAGCACTGAGATGGCTATAATCTACAAAATATACTTTGTTGTACAGATGCAGGAGTGGAGGAACAGCTAAGGTTCAGTGGAGGAATATAAGATATTCAGTTAAACTTTTTCTGTATTATTTACTGTTCTCTTTTTTAAATTTACATTTCCTGGGACGCAATATTTCTGAGGCATGGGCATTGAAAGTACAGATCAGGAATACCTATAGGATTAGAGGTGAAATACTTCTGGAAGTCCTATTCACAATGAAGCAGAAATTAAGTGCTAACTCTAACAGCAAACGCACATATTTTTGCCCTGGGATATTTCACAATGTATTCCCAGGAAGAGATACATCATTGTATGTTCAAAGAGATATTGCAAATTTTGCCCAAGACATTGCAGTTGTGGAAATTGAAGAAAAGTTGTCATATGCATTGTTAATTTTGTAACTGCAAGAAGATTTTAAATAATTCAGATCTGCTGAACCAACT
Organism: Agelaius phoeniceus; assembly: GCF_051311805.1. Taxonomy (NCBI): domain Eukaryota; kingdom Metazoa; phylum Chordata; class Aves; order Passeriformes; family Icteridae; genus Agelaius; species Agelaius phoeniceus. The sequence continues at coordinate 15,068,755 of NC_135270.1, forward strand.
GGCTTTCCAAACAAAGTCTTTATGAATGGAAAAGCAATTAGACAGCCCTGAGTGAAACTGAATCAGATATGCAGCTGAATACTCCCATAACTACAAACATCAGATGGAAACATATACACTTCACTCAGCTGAGAAGCTTTTAATTACAATATGAATGGAAACAATGTCTAAAAGAGCCACTTGCCTATGATCAATGGAAAATATATTCTCATCTTCTCTGAAAAACAATGGATCATGGGCTGATGTAATTTGCAATGAAACAAGTCTGAGGCAAATGTGGTTTAAACCAGTTCAGCAAAAGGGTTGCTAATAGGCCTATCACCTTTCCAATTTTTTACCATTGTGTTCTAATAAGCCAGAGTCATTAAACATGCCAAACAAATTCTAAGAGTTTATTTTTCCAGCTTTGTGAAGGACAGTTGCAAAGTTTTTATCTGAAAAGTTAGCAAAAAATCTTTAAAAAGTGATGCCAGCGAAAACTTTGTATCAAACAAATAAGCACTATTTTGAAATACTAATGAACATTATTAATGCTCTCTGCCTGTTTCCTAAGAACAGTTTTATCATGCAGGAGCCTCCCCCCACACACCCCCAGATATGAATCCACCAAACTCTTTTAAAAAACTGCCAAGTCATGAAACCAAAGTAGCTTTATAAGTGATTACAGACATGCTCCTTCTCTGCCTGCAGGTTATGCTGCGAAACCACAAGATCTCATTAAACAGGATAAAAACCTCTTACTTCAATTACTTTTCTAGTAGCACATAGAAAGACTATTTAAATAATCATGAATATTAATTCTTCAAATTGAAAAAGATTAGTAAAATCCCACACCAACATATATAAAGCTAGATCTTACTGGTGGTACATCCGCAGCACATCATAAAGGTAATCCTTCTCCGCTTCATTGTCAATTAATAGATTGACCTGAAAACCCAAAGACACTATCATTAATCTCTGACTTAATAGCCCCAAAAACTGAACACGAGAGACTTTCACAGATTCTTAAGCTGTAGAGCAAAAGTTCCATTAAGGAAAAAGAATTTTTTAAAGGTAAACATGTTTTGGCAACAGAGCATTACCTCACAACATTATGCTTACAATGAGACTTTCTAAAATTAGTATGACAACAATTAGACAAGGTGGTGAATCCTGATACACTCTGTATGCTACATTTCCCCTCAGCAGTAGTATCATTTCAGTAATATCATATTTGTCTTACCTGATAATCACTGTACTGTTGAATAAATGTCTTCAGAAACCTTTTTGGCCACTCATTAATGTAGCACATGCTGTCACAGATAAAACCACCGCGCTGAGATACAATCTCTGTGCTGTCGTCCAAACCACCGATTTCAGGAGCTCACTTATAGCATTATGCAAACTGCTACACCTCTGCTCCTCTTTGCTCCAGCTCTTAACTGATAGAACTTGCTAGTTATTCTTTCCTCCCCCACTAATAGTACCTTTACTTAAACCAGTGTCATATTACTATGCCTGCTCTTGGATAATTACAGTAAATTAAAGCAAAAGAAAACCAAACCTGAATTCTTACATGAGGAGTTCAATTTGTATTCAATGATAGTAAGACCCCCACTAATCTTACTTGTAGTGAGAGGTCACATCACATCAGTTTTACATCTGGACAAGCCTGATGTTTAGGAACACAATTTACATCTGACCTAAAGGGTAATATTACTGTGACGTGAAGACTGAGAAGCAATTTGCATACTTAAAGAAAGGCCCTTTCTTTCCAGGTTTGCAATGGTTTGTATTATGTTCTAAACTAAATACATGCTTCATATTCCTTTTGTCCTACTTGGCTGTCTAAAGCCAGCAAGTCTTTAGTGGTTTTCTATTACTTGTACCTCCTGGCTCTCTAAAGCCAGCAAGACCTCACATTCAGGTGGTTTTCTGTTACTTGCCTCCTCTGGAAAAAGACACTTTCAAAACCTAAAGGCCAGAAAGCTACATGCAGGTCAAGATTGCTTTACAGTTGTACCAGTGAATGCCATTTATTCACCATGAATTTCAAAACACATAGGATAAAGTCTGTCTTAAAAGGAAATAAAATATTTGCCATCAAAACTTCAGCAATACTGTGCACAGACTCAAGGCAAGGCTAATTGTAAAGGTAAAACTCAAGGTACAACTAATTCCAGCATCCATTTCTCACTTCCCTAACATGTAAAATACAGAGCTCAATCCCCAAGGCCAGCTAAGATACTGTGTGAGCTGTCTCTCACAAAGAACATTAAATGTTTAAGTGCATCGACCCTACACAGCAAAGGGCCAAACCATCATCATCTCTTTTTCCTGACAGAGAAAGCAAAGATTAACAATATTCATTTTTTCTCCTAATATGCTTACTGTTGGATACATCCTCATTTCCTCTCAGAAAATGGAGGGCTACATCTAAATTCTGCTATTTCTTCTGACAAAATATTCAGTTTTTCTGTTTGACTCCTGCACTTCTCACCCTACACCAGCAACTTCCTCCTCCTCTGACCAAACCCAACACCCAGGTGATTTCTAATATATTCAGAATGCTACAGCTGGGTTAATCATCCTGGGCCACTCCTACTAATGGGTCATTCTCCTCCTGCTGCCTTCTCTTCCATCAATTATCACTGCATCATAGCTACCTGCATCTCATGCCATTTCCCTATTTCTTTAACTACCTGAGGTTAAATCTCACTGAAAACACATGCTTTACCTGGACTTATCATCAGCTTTAAAAACTGACTCTAATTTCATAAATCCTAAAATATCATCCCCCCACTATTAAAAAAAAAATAAACTAGCAGTGACATGGTATAACTTGGATCACAGAAGTATTTTAGTATCTATTTCTCAAGGAAATGACTGTAGAGTCATGGGATAGGTGATTTCACACCTGTTAAATCAAGGATATTTTAGAAAAACCATCTGGACACGGCACTGGACAATTGGCTCTCGATGGCCCTGAGCATGGAGGGGTTGGGGCAGACAACCTCCAGGTGTCTCTTCTACCCTCAACCCTTCAGTGATTATTTAAAGAGTCTTGTATTAGTTGTATCATTGATAATCCTAGAATACAGAGTTGTTCATGCTCCACTTCTCACTACATACACTGCACTGTTTTTCATAGAAATTTGTTGCCATCTTATCACAGGGGTTCCATACTGTTGTCTCCTTATCACAAAGGTTCCATACCTTCTGGGTGTTTCTCTGGGCAGCTCCTGAGAGCACTGACTCTTCCCTCTTCACAAAGCAGCCAACAGACTCCAATTCCCCTCTCACCCAGCCACCCACTCTCTTATAGCACTCTTCTTCTCGCTGGTTACAGCTGTGGCCTGGTAAAGTCAGGCCTGCTCCTAATCATTGATAATTGGCCCAGCTGCAACTCCTTAGGGGTAGGATTACTTTTTACATGATCTTTATTTTCTTATATTCTGTCTCCCTACAGAAATTAATAAAAAATCATCACCCAATCTACACACATAAAAAAATGAAGTCTGTCAAGAAGTCTACCTAAGTTAATTCAGTGGAATAGAAGCTGTGGGGAGGAAAAAGCACATTTTTGGTGTGGAAAAAGTTCAGATGATGATAATGCAATATATTAGCACTATTCCAATCTGCCAGATACCAAAGAAGAGTATGAAGTCCTGTTTAAGTTAGACAGATTTTGGAAAACTATTGAAGGAAAGGGAAAAACTGGTTTGGATATGTAGCATATTTTACATTGTTGCTTGGTTGATAGGGAAACTGATTAAAATTGCTGAGGAAAAAAGAAACTCAGAAAAAAAGTTAAGTAAGACAACTGCCATTAACTGAGGAAATTGAGATCTTGTAGTGAGCATCTTCACTGGTATGTCACAGAAAAAGTAAGCATCCAAGACTGTAGGTGCTGCAGAGGTCACTAGAAGCAGGATGATGCAAAATAAAAATAAGAAAATACCTATTTCAATGTCTTCTAAGTCAGATAAAGCTGTCACTGATACCTGCATCCCAGCTGTTTGCAGCAACACTGACAATACATCTCTCGTTATCGGGGTGGGGCTTGAATGATTTATGAATTATAGCAGCAATGAAAGGGAGAAGGTTTAAAGTTCAAGACAGTAACCACCCACCTAGAAACAAGAGTCTTTACAGAAATGTTGCACAACCCATTGTTGAGTTATACAGTAATAGGGAGCAAGGCAGAAACAATGTGCTAGATGGCTGCAGTCATCACGATGGAGTATCCAGGTCCTTAATGTTCTTGAACTCCAATTTGACATACAGAAGTGTTTCTGCAGTCCCTCTAATTTATCCTAACAATCCTTTGGTTAATGTGTTTATTATTATCAGGTGGCAGATACTTCTCTAAAACATTACATTACTTTGTGGAAGTCGCACGTCCTAGCTGATAAAAACAAAACAACCCCCCCCCCCCCCCCCAAAACCCATAAAAAACCAAATCAACCACAACTTTCTTCACAAAACAAAACAACCCTCGCAAAATACTGCAGAAAACCTTAATCAGAGAGAGTCCTGAACGGCTTGGCAAAAACATCTTTTACACATGTAAACTATTTTCCTCCTCCTTTCCTTAATTAGAGCTTTTTAGAGCGGTCTTCGCTCATACAATTTTGCGCTCTGCCGAGCACTTATTTAACCGGATAAATGACAAAACGACAAAATGCCAGGCAGCCCGAGCCGCTCCATGTATCAAATACGTTCGCACATGAGCGCACAACCGCGCCGGGGAATGTTAAGGTGGAACCGGAGCGGGCCGAGCCCCGCCGGGTGCGCGCAGGGCTGAGCGGGCACTGCCAGTGCCTGGACTCCACCACCGGCTCCAACGGGGCATTAAGCACAAAACAAACTGTTCTAAGCCCCGAAAAAGCTCATGCACTGGGGAACGATCCTCTTCTCTCCCTCTCTTTCCAAGGCCTTTAGCACCCATCCCGTCCCAGGAGGCTGCCACCCGCGCCGGTGGCAGGGCAGTGCAACGTCCCTGAGCCTCTCCCTGCCTGCCCCGCGGCTCACCGGGGCACAGCCGTGCCCGCCTGGGGGGGCCGTGCCGCCCGCCCGCAGCCTCCGCTCCGGCCGGCCCCGCCGCCTCACCTTGTGCCGGAACTCTCGGGCGACGCGGCGCTCCATGGCGCGGGCAATGCGCGGGAGCGGTGCGGGCAATGCGCGGGAGCGGTGCGGGCAATGCGCGGGAGCGGTGCGGGCAATGCGCGGGGCGGCTGCGCGGGCGAGGCCGCGCCCCGGGGCGGTGAGAGGCGCGCCCGCCGCCGCCGCCTCCGGCATGCCCGAGATCGCAGGGCACGAGCAGCCGGGCACCGCTACCCGCGCTGGGCTTGAGGCCGGAACGGCCCAGAAAGTAAAAGGAAAATAAACATCCCTCCATACACGGCCCCTGCCCCGCGGTGTGCTGTCCGGGCTTCTCCCTGGGCTGGTTTGTACAACTAGCTCTTCTCCTCAAACGGCACTCAGCTCCCATACCAATTTCTCGCCTGTATTTGTAGGTATGCATGCATGTCAGTAACACTAATAGTCAAGGAAACCACGAATATGTGAACTTTAAAGCATATTAACACCCAGGTTAAAAACAAAACAACCAATCAAAAAACAATCTAGGCCCAAACAAACAGAAAAAAAATGCTTCAATAAATTGTTGTATGGCAAATAATCTCAACTTCTTTGTTTTTAGGTAAGCAAAGTGAAGCTAATTCCTCATGGTCTAGATCAGACTTCCCCCAGTCTTTCCCACAATGTTGTTGCTTACAAATACAGCCTCTGACGTGGCTGTTGTAACTGCAGAAGAATCAAGCTCGGTGCACCTGAAGAGGAACCTATTTTGGACTAATCTCTTTCGTACTTTTTTGTCTTGCTGGTTCTTCTCCCACTTTCCCTACTGTGGTTCAACATCACAGATTTCCTCAATCAGGAGGGTAGTGAGTGGAGAACACCTGCTCACCCACGTCTCTTGGTCTCCATGCAGAATCACCTTTAACCACGTAACTCCAGAGAGAGCAGGGTTTACTTAAGGACAGGTAACTTACCTCTCCTCCTTCCAACAGAGTGGAAACTTGTATGAATGCATATAAAAGTGTGATTAAAAAGAAATCCATACTGCCATAAACCCCCCTGTATTCTATTTTATCATTTCTGTGTGATAACTTCTGTAAGCTACACTGGCTCCTTAGAAACTGCTCTAAGCACTTGCAGATGGTTTTGCTGTGTTGGAACATTTAAGCCATATGTACACTACCCATTTATCATATCAGGTGTCAGGAATATGAGAGGAGTGCATATTAAGCCTGTATACAAATAAATACAGTTGTTTTCAGAAAACTGTTTTCTCTTAAAATTGCAACTATTAATACATAAATCACTTTTACCTAAGTTCCAGTACCACACAATACCAAAATGCTAGTCTCTCCACACAGATATAGAATTAAACACAGAGATACAGAATTTCTGCCATGGACATGCAAAACAAAACTATCTTGTATTTGAAAAGAGAGAGGAGACACAAAAAATTTAAAGCAGACATAAGAACCCATGCATGTCGAGCCTTTAAATTTACATATAGTCTAGAACAATCATTGATTATCTATCAATCATTTCTAGAAGGCTTCACAGGAATAGATCTTATCCAAGCTCAAAGCTATGTACACTTGAAAGAAATTAACTGTTTTTTATAATACAGATAAACTTCCCAGGAGTAAGAAACTCCTCCTCCACGTAGTAAAGAATTGTGAAATTGACTTCACTTGGTGATGTGAAAACTGCTCTGAATCATCGTGTACAGGACACAGTGCAGGAAGGATGACAAACTTGGTGGGCTGTTATTCTGCTGTTACATAAATTCATGTGCTCTACTGTATGCAAATACAAAGCAAACAAATCCACAAAGCTAACTCGTGCTCCAAAACTGGAAGTTGGATAACCAGTAAATTTATTAAATGGTTCTGAAGTGTTCATTGCTTCAAATGCACCATGTATTAAAAGATAGTACAATTATGACTGTTTAGTATTTTTAGATAATGAAATCTTTCCTAGCAAGAAATCAAATTGCATCTAAATTGGTTCTAAATTATCTTCAATTCTTGTTTTGCTACTTGTGGCACAAAGAGAAAATGAACAAAGTGAGCAGCTCATTTAGAAACAAAGAAATACATTAAAGTGTGTGTTGTGTAACCTGATCCCTGTTGCTTTCATCTACTTTCTCTACCTCCATTAACATAACTTGTATTAGTGAAAGTGCACCAAAGCCAAGCACATGCTGCACTCAGAGCAGATACAGGCTGAGGCTAGCGCATAGTTCTAAAAATTTGTTTGGGGTTATTTGGAAAAGGCTGTTGTCAAAGTTAAAGGATATCTTTTATTCCTCACGTTTTTTTCTCTCAAGCATTCTCCCTCCAACACTTACAGGAGAGAACAGAATTCTCAGTGAAAACATCACTAGTTTTCCATCATTTCATTAGAAATGAAACACAAGAAACACAATCCACAGGGACAAATTACAAAGGCAGAAAAGAGATCTTTTTAATGACTTACTGTTAACAGACTTCCCAAAGCAGTCAGAAAAGGCCCCTTTTTATCTGAGACAGTTTCTCACCTGGTATGGGCAGCTTCTAAAGCTTCTGTCACAGGATATGCAAACCTGAAGAATGATGGGGAGAGAGACAGCAGCAGATGGGAAAGGGAAAATAACAGGAAAGGTAACAGTGATAGGAGGAGAGAAAAGGGAAAAGACATAATGAAAGGAAGCAAATTTAATCATAAAGGGTGAAAAAAAGAAAGAAAAAAGAGGAGAAATAAACATGGAAAAGGCTCCAAAGAGAGCTCCAGAGTGTGAATTTATAGTAAAAATAAAAAAGTTATCAGAAGCTATGGAAACCCTCCGTACATTAGCTGCCTGCTGCATTCAGTGTATGTCTCACTTATGTCTGTCGTTATTCAAGCCCTAACACCTCTTTCAGAGGGACCACTGCTCTCTGCTGAGCACGGACAAGATTTGCCGCTCCCGGCCGGAGCTGAGCGCTCAGTGCGTGCCCATCCATCCGCAGGAGCTGCGGGAGCAGCCCCGGCTCCGCTGGCCCCGGAGCGGCCGCTTAGAGCGGCGGTCGCGGCTGCTGCTGCCGAGACAGCGACACACGAACCTCCCAAAACCGCGGAGGGCGGACAAATGGAAGGGAATGCACGGAGGCGGCGAGGTCAGCGCCGGGCACGGCCAGGGCGGGAGCGGCGATGGCAGAGCCAGACCCGCTGCGGGGCCAGGGGCGGTGTCCGGGGCGGTGTCCGGGGTGGGTGCCGGGGCAGGGCTAGGCCGGGGGCGGATAAACCCCCCGGCAGCCCCGCCCGCCCGGGCGGGATGAGCTCGGGGCGCAGGTAGCGGCCGGAGCTCCGCGGGAAGCCGCTGCCGCCCGCATGGAGACCCGGCTCCTCCTCTGGGCGCTGCTGGGTGTCTGGCTGTCCTCAGGTGAGTGTCCCGCCGGCCGGGGCATGGCATGGCATGGCATGGCATGGCTGCGGGAGGGCGGACAGGGCAGCCCGGGCCATCGCTAACCTGCCGCCCTTGCCTTCCAGCCCTGTCTCCGTGGGGCGCCCGGGCGCAGCTCCCGGCCGACGGGGACCTGCCGCTCCCCAGGTAAGAGCCGGCCGGGGCATAGCGGGGCCTTTCCGGGCTGGGCGGGTGCCTGCGCTGCCCGGACCGAGCCGACGCTGCTCTTTTCTCCCCCCTCAGCCGAGGCAGCGCCGCGGGAGCCCGGAGCGGGGGCGGCCTCGCCGCGGCGGCGCAGGTGAGGAACGGCGGGCGGGCACCAGGGACCGGGCACCACGGCCCCTCACTGCGGACACCGGGCCGCTGGGATGGGCAGCTTCCCACCCGGCAGGCCCTGGAAAGAGAGCATCCACCACACTGCATCCCGGGCTCTTGGGGCTGATAAGTTCAGGTGGTGTCAGGCTCACAGCGCTGCTGCCCGGGGAGATCCCTCTGAGGGGGCTGACGGTGCGGGACAGAGGGCAGCGTGTTCTGGTTGTCATCAGGATAACGTGCTCCTCATTAATATACCTGTACATTGCTGTGATACCATCTGTATTTGGGGGGATGTTCTGCCCTTGGTGTTCAGGACTTGCTCTAGAATGTGTATTTTATCTCAGCCAGGAGGATTGTCAATCCTGAACGAAAGTTTAGTGTTAGAACAGTGAGAAAAGATGGTGTGATTGTGTCTAAAGCTTTAACTTGTTCAAGAAGTTATGTGTTGTACAGCGTGTCCTTGCTCGAGGAAAAGCTGAGGTCAACAATTGCTTTGTGGGAGCCTTTTTGCCTCTCGGTAGAGGTAAACGAGCTGGCAGTATCGGGTCACTGCAGCTCAGCGCTCAGGTTTTTGGATGTGGTTTGTCTTGGCAACTCGGCTGTGTCGCTCATGGCACATTGCTGAAATGTAATTAGGGTGTGTGGTTCCCGCTCCCTTGTTCGAGGGTGGGAAAAGGAAGGATTGCTTTGTAGTCCTTGTTCCTGGCTCCTCAGAGGGAGTCACCTTTCCCTCTGCTTTCTCCCTGCTCTTTCTGGGAAAAGCTCAGCAAAGAAAAAATGTCACATAACTGCAAACAGGTAGCCAAATCAACCACCAATAGTAGTGAATGCTCCTGGATTTAGGTTCTCCCACCAAGCATACAAGATAGAGTAATAAACTTTTTGTTTCTTTTTGGGCTAGCCTACTGAGCAGAAATCTTCAGTAAGGAGTATATTTAGGAGGAAGGAAGAAGAGAAAATATTGTAGTCTTGAGTAGAGTATACTTTTAGCTTTACAATATGTTTTTTGAGAACTTTATAACAAGCCAATACGAATCAATGATCTTACTAAAAATGGTACATTTACTGACAGACTGGAGAGACTTTTAGGTGTTTTGTTTATAGCTGCTGATTTCTTTGTTCTTTCTGAAAGGAGCCTGGAATGGCAGTTCATAACACTTCACCTACAGCAATGTCCTTGTCCTGGAACAGGAGAATTCACAGTATGAGATGTGGACCACCCAGTAAGTTATTTATGTTTCTACATGAAGGGACTTCTCTTGTCCCTTACTTTCTGCATTGTTTAATCATTCTTAAGAAGAAAAAGAAAGACCTTAAATACATAATACAGGCCTTAATGGTAATGAGGCTTTACCTTGTTTGGTTTCAAAGGTACACAGGAGAATGGAAATTTGTCATGGAGTTTCACCTTGCTTTAAGTTTATACCTGGTTCTGATTTGATAATCTGGGAGACTATTCCTAACTGCAGGTTTTGTAATAAAGAGTTTTCAGAAAGGAGTTTTAATAGTAGTATATCTAAAAATGTGGATTGATATTTAGACATCAGTAACTTGCCTATCCTGTACCTTTTTTGTACTTGGAGAGTGTTTGTTTGTTTCTGCTGAGGTAACCTCCAGGTGCTTTTTGTGTGTACTATCTATGGGTTACCAGGATAAGGTCCTTTTGGCCTCCAGCTTGCAGTAGTGGGCATTTGTTTGAGGAATGTGCATATTTGGTTTTTTGATTCATCTTGTATTCAGAAGTTAAGTGGACAGGCTTAAAATACCTTTGCTAAAGGGTAAAGATTTTCTGTGTTAATTCTGAGAAGGGTCTGTGTCATGCTTGTCTCGTACAAAGGAGGCAAAATAACTTGGAGTAACTTTAGTTAGCAATGCCAACCCTCTAGTTTCTCTGCAGTCAGCCTGATTGCACTGGGTGTGGGACCTACCTTACAGGGAGTAGTCTCAATTTGCATCCCATAGCTTTACAGCCCAAAAAGCAAGATGATATGTGGAATGGACTCTTAAATTGTGACTAGGGTTGTGTCATGTCCAAAAGCTTTTAAGGTCTTCAGTACGCAGTATTTTCTGAAGCTTTTGGGAAGTGTGTAGCTGAACATTGGCACAAGAGTTTAGGGATGCATAATATTGCTGAAATAAAAATTATTACCTATTAATATCTCTCCAGTATATGAAAAAAAATCATAGCTATTGTATGATAAAATTGCTTTAGAAACCTAGCACTCTGTACTGATAAAACTTCCTCTGTTTTTGAGGCTTGCACCATCTTACTGAGCAAGAAGTTGCTATGTTTTTTTTTAATACTGAATAAAGCAGCTGACAAAGAGAAGATATGCAGATCATGCTGAGAAATTAGTTGTCATAAGAATTGTTTGTTTCCCTGGGTTAAGTCTTTGCCTAGTGAAAATTTCTTTAATTAAAATTAGTAGGTTTCATTTTTTGCTTCAGATCTGGAAAAAAGCTTCTAGGATGTGTTACTGTTCAAGTGTGCAATAAAAAATATGCACATAAACCCTTTTCATGACTTCTGTTAAAGAGCTTTTGTCAAGCTTTGTGTGCTGAAGTTTATTGCTTCTTAAATAGCCCTAATATTTAAGAAATGGAAGAACAAATGTGGAGCTAGGGAGAGTAAAATATTTACAGATGTCTCATGCTAACTCATCACATGGGTAAGCTTCTAGAGGAGGATGCAGTTATGATGGCAAGAATTAGGTTCTATTGCTCTCTGTAGATGTAACAGTATGAAGTTCTTGGTTTTGTTCTAATTTGTCTTTCTGTGAGGCAAAGCTACTCAGTGTGGGTTTTCCATTTCTGATGTATTGGTTTTGGAAAGGCAATGCTGTTGAACACACACCTTAAAAGGAACACATGTCTTAAAAATTATCAGTGATTGCCCATACTCGAAGACAAATAAAATCGGCATTATTAAACTCTTTTAAAAACAGTAGAATGCATAGGCTTGGAAGTTTGCTTTTTAAATCACAGTAAAGTGTGTGGCAGTTGGAGTCTATTGTCTGTGTGTGAAAGATGTATTACAAACAAAAAAAATAACCTCATCTTGTTCGTACAGTGCTCCTAATACTGAGAAAAATAGTTTTCCTTTTGGTCTCTCCAATTTAAAGAGAGATGCAAGCTGTGATAACTCTGCCCATGGAGTGGGATTTACAAACATCTGTGGATATGTGAAATAATAAACCTTCTTTGTTTACAAACCTGAACAAATGGAAGCCCAAATCAATGACAAAAAACCCAAGCCAAAACAGCAAGGTAGCCTGTCAGTCGCTTTCTCTGCTTTAGCAATGTCTCTAAAAAAAATTATTCTTTTAAATATTTGTAGAACTGCAATTATAATGAAATTATATTGCAGTCATTTTTTCCTGCAGTACCAGTTTTTCTTGCATTCTGTGACTCTATAGGAAGATAAACCAATGTGTTTTATATGGACTAACCTTTGCCAAGAGATATCTTTGCCTTTGTGTTGTATTAGTCAACTGACAGCATTTCAGGAAGTGATGTTATGTCTTACCTGTCAATGAAACAAAAAATTTGCTGTAGCACAAGCAAATGCCAAGAGAAAAGTTCTGTGTTAATTTCTTGTAGCCAGTGAACATAGGATTTGAAATGTGTATCAGAATAATTGAAGTTAACGTGTTCTTTATGTAACTGTTCAACTTTTGACTTCCTTCAACACAAATCTTATTAATGCAAAAGTTAAAAAATAACAAACAATTAACAATTAATTTTTTTTTTTTTTTGTAAAAAAGCCCCAAGCCCCAGACAGGAAACTCCTGAGCTAACACGTATTAAGAACCTAGAACAGGCAAACCAAATTATTTCTGGAAGTATTCAGGCTACTGCTGAGAATTTTTAACATTCTAAGCACTACAGATTTTCTTGTGTTGAAATGCTGTAGCAGGCATAATTCATGGAAGTCACAGAAGATGTTTATCCCTTACAATGTGTGCTTGAGAACTGATTTCAGGAGGTGTACCAGAACAGAAAATATGCAGAAGGCTCCAGAAAATAACTGGAAGGCTCTTAAAATGGAAGGGTTAAAATCTCATTCCCCTCAGAATCCCAGAGAGGAAAATTTTACATCCTGTAAAATTGCATCGTGCTGAAGCTTGTGTGCTAGGGAAAAACGTGTGCCCCTGCAGGCAGGTGCTCTCAAAGACTGTGAAGTTGAAGGGTAAAAAAGATTGCAGGAAATACTTGTTGTATTAATTCTCCCATAGCTGAAGGAGCACCTGAAAACTTGCACCTAGAGAAATGTGCAGTGGAAATTATGCAGAGTTACAAAATACAGAATTTCAAGCAAGTTGACTGCAAAAACTCAAATACTACATTTTAAGTACATATTCTACTCTTTTATGTGTGGCTCTAGATCTAATTTAGGTTTCTTGCAAATTCTTATCTGCTTTGCTTTTTCACCTTTCCATTTAAGAATAAGATTTGATTTTTAATTAGTTATTTTAGTACTGTGATTACCTTCAGACTCTTCAACTGAACTACTCTTCAAATCTTTCATAGGTACTTTAAAAATGTGTAATTTTTAAAGAATTCTGAAAAATATAATTCCTCTTTCTGTAAATGACCTCAAATTTCTAAAGCTGCTTGGGCTGAAGTTGATATTGAGGCAGAATCATAAGAAGTGAAGGCATGGGCTGGATCTTGTATCTATCTTGCTTCAGCAAAACTTTATCACTTCAGATTTCTACATTAATCTTTCATACTCAGCTTTTCTGTCCAAGCAAATCTAGTAATGAATGCCCTGGAAGGAAACTTATGTCTACCATTTTGCATTGAGCAATTTTTTTTCATGCTGTGTTATAAATAGTAGAAAAAAATAGTAGCACTAAGAAGTACTTTATGATTTACAGAAAAATACTTATAGGATGGTACAAATCAGGCACAAACCTTCAAGAATTTGTAGTGTACTGGTGACAGTGGTATATTACTGTGAGGTTAGACCTGAGCTCAAGCATTTGTATTCACGTGATAGTTAAAGCAAAAATCAAGTGTTTTAAAACTGATGTTTTCCCAAATGAAAGTGAAAAACCCCTTTATTTTAGAGGTCTCTTTCATTTAGTATCTTGTCTTTTGTGTGGAGTACATGGAGAAGATTTCTTTGCAGCTACGTCCTTGTGCTCCAAGAGGAGAGCATTTCTTTAGTGACTATCTCACTTCATGCTGAAGGGCTCCACACTATATAAATTTCTTATTTTATTCCTAATGAGCATGTTGGATCAGAAGACCAAATCATGGATGAACACGTCAGGATATAGAGTTCAACTGGAACTGAAATAAATTCAAGAGATTTTAAGTAATCATTGGAGAAGTAATGTAAGAAAGCAGATAAAGCTAAGTGTGCACCATATCAGATCTGCAAAGCCACAAAATACATTGTATCAATAATAATACTTCAAGATAAATGTTTATTTTGGTGAAGATGCAAGATGCCTTTGAACAGCTATCATGATGCTGCTAAGCAATGTCTCTGTGAGGAGCTTGGACACTGCTCTGCAGAACCCCTTGCAGTGATGTGGGCTGGATTACAGCCACACTTTTTCAAAGGCTCTGATAAGTAATGGGCTCAAGGTTCTGCTACTGCTCATAGAAGGGTTTAAAAGGGGGGTGAACTGAAAAGGAGGCCCATGTGCTCAAGGGACTAAAATAACCCTGCCCATGGGGCTGCAGCCTGGTCAGTAATTACAGGGGTTGGGTCTTAAAGCTGAGAGCAGCAGAGATGAATTCAGACCTGTGTTAAAAGATGATCCCAAGTCTTCGTCTTATTTGATAAGGAATTTGAGGCTGGTTGCTTCATCACAGCAATGATGGAATTATCAGGGTGATCTTCAGGTTCTAGGGGCATTATTACCCATTATTACTTATGTGAGTCAAATCATGCCACTTAGGCCTACTATTTTCTGCTAGAAAATTCTCACCAGTTTTCAGTTTCAGATTCCAACCCAGTGCACTCAGCTGGCATAATGTCAAAGGGGAAAGAGGAGCTGAGGAGTTTTTAATAGGTGCTGCTTTCAGGTTAATTGAGGACAAAATATTTTTCTGTAAGTTTACCTAAATTTAACTTTCAGTTAGTCTTGATGTCTTTTCCCTTTCTGCAAGTATGAAAATGTTTCTCACATTTCTAGGGGAGAGATAAACTTTTGATGTGGTCATATGGGTTAGCTTATTCAAAGAGCTCATATTCCTTTAATGACAAAGATTAGAATGAATCCCTTGTTACAGGATATTTATTCTGAATACTTTGGGAAGTATTTCTGTGTTAATGGATCAGAATGGGATGCTTAAAGGAGGCCACATTTACAGCAGTAGGAGCACTAAATGTGATCTGAAGCAGTGCTGCTTTCCTCACTACCTGCTTAATGTTAACTAATGTTTGCACACACAGGTGTTCTATGCAGTGTAAGGAAAGGCACTTAACAGTGATGTAAAACGGGATCTAAACAAATACAACAGCTGAGATCATAGTATTTTCTTAGAATCATACACACACAGACAAAAGAGATCTTTATATAGAAGAAAATACTCATGATGGAGTAATTTGGTTTTTTGGTTCAGGTCTGCTAACACCCTTTCTCTCTAAAAGAGAGCCAGGGAGATCCTTCACAGTGACAGCAAGGGTCCCCAGGTCAGCTGACTGTTTGCACAATCTGAACAAACATGTCTTGGAGCAGGTCACCTGAGCCATGCTTAGAGAGGAATCATTCAACCTGAAACATCAAAAGGGGGCTAACTTCCTCCACAGCTCAGAGGAACATGACTTGCAGCCTAATTGCACATTATTGTAACCAGACAGGCAACAGGGCACAATCCTAGAGAAGCAAAGAACAGAGAGCAGAGCTCTGGTTACACAGGTCTCACGACACTCAAGATGAAAGAGATCAATGTCTGCCTCTCTTGACAAGAGGAACAGGCTTTTGCATTATTGACAAGATTGGTCTCTGTGAGCATGTAAATGAGATGGCTCAGTCAGGGTGAGTATGGACCTTTCTGCACGGTGCTTGCTTTATTTTATTGACCTGACACTGGCCAGGCAAGGAAAGCAGCAGGGTAGTTGGGCTCACAGGCAAAGAAGCACTGCCTTTTACTTTGTCTACCTGCCTTGCTCTTTTGAGCATGGCCTTTTTTTTTCCTCCTTTTTTTTCCTTTTTTTTTTTTATTTGGAGGGTGGGAGGCTGCTTGTTGAAAGTAAGGGAATCAAAATTAATTGTTTGGATATTTTGCAAGTCTTCAGATAATTACTTCGTGTTTATAATGTGATTGCAAATGGAGATGATAATGGCTTGAAGTTGAAAGGGGGTAAATTTAGATAGTATATTATCTAAAGCTATTAATAAGAGATTATTTACTATAAGGGTGGTGAGACACTAGAATAGGTTGCTCAGAGGTGTGGCTGCCCCATCCTTGGAAGTGTTCAAGGCCAGGTGAGATGGGGCTTTTGAGAGACCTGCTCCAGTAGGCTTGGAACAAAATGATCTTTAAGGTGCCTTCCAACCCAAACTATTCCAGGATTATTTTTCAAGAATAATGTATTTGTAAAGATGAAGAAAGAAAGCTGAGCCTTCAGTTTGTATCTTCCCGAAACAGTTTTTTCTGAGCAATTTATCTGCTTTCTGCAACAAAAGCAATGTCAGTTTGTATTCTAAAAAAACTTTTATAATTGTAAAATAGCAAATTATTAAAATGAAAATCCTTTCCTAAACAAACTTTATAGGAGCAAATATCAGCAAAATAAGTAAATGGATCACAATTTTTTAGAAGATTTAATAATGAAGTTTAAATTTAGTAACAGGAAACTTTGCTTGTGCACGTTTTTCTTTAGACTGTGAAAACTTTTGTCATATTTTGATAGGGATCTTCACAAGGAAAATTGAAATTTAAAAAAAAACCAAAACAGCACCTCCCTCCCCCAAGCCCAAACCCAAACCTGTCATTGCAAGTCAGGGATCTGTGTCTTTGTGGAAAGTGCTTGTGGATGGTGTACTTGGAAGCTGTGAGGTGGAAGGAGGGCAGGCAGATGAAGATACACAGCTGGGATCAGAACATACATATTTGTAAGGCAGCTTGCTCTCCTCCTGGCAGAGCTTACCCACGGGCTGTCACTAGTGTGTGGATGTGGGCTCTGGGCTTCTTTGTGGTGCAGTACTTGTTCACTTCCTCTAGTTGTTGCTTAGGGGACTGAAAACATGCCAGACTAACAGATGTCACTGACATTTTAATTTGGTTTCTCTAAAGGTGCAATAGCTTTATTGATCTGGCTGTGTAACTTGGGTTGAAGCCTTCACACTTCGTTTTTGTGGGCCTGGTTGGGTTCTCCAGGACACTTTATTGCTGAGCTAGCAACTCCTTTCCTTCTCAGAGTTATATTCATTGAGAGAACTGGGTCTTAAGAAAAAAACCTGTCAGACTTTACTTTTTACATGCTTTTTTTGCTTCCATTCAGATTCACTTGCATGTTTTCATGGAGGTGAGTGTGTGTACAGAGAGCTGTGCAACTGCAGTCGGTTTAATGCGACGGGGCCGCGATGCCAGACAGGTGTGTAAAAAGAGAAATCTGACTGGGTTTCTGGGCTTGCACTCGTGCTCCCACAGCTACAGTGACTACTCTCTGCCTAAAGCTTCCCTTCATGCTGCAGCATTTTCTCCCTCCTTTCTTTTATGTCATTATATTTCACAGCATGTCGCACGCGCTGCCCCATCTCAGCTCCTGCGCGTATCAAAAAACCGGCGCTTGTGTCTCAAGTGACTCTCCTTTTGTTAGTGTATAACACAGGTGCTGAAAGAGATCACATCTGCAGGACATGGGGCCAGTATAATTTTGAAACTTTTGATGGACTCTATTATTACTTTTCTGGGAAATCCACATATGCCCTTGTGAGACATGCTGAATTAGATGAGCAGAGCTTTTCCATACAGGTAGGGAATGGCACTTCTACCTTCTTTTGAACTGTTGTTGAACATGCTAATAATGTAATAATTTTAGGAGATTAAAAATAACTTGAAACTATAGTAGTGGGTTGTAAAATGTAACCTAGATGTGATATTTAACATGATGTGAGCTATGTGTTATGATAGCATAGAGTGTGAACAGCTGGAATAAGACTGATGTGTGTCCTTCCAAAGCCTGCTTTGTTCACTCAAAGCTGTGAAAAGACCACTCCATGACCATGGCTATGGAAACACTGCTCAGTTTTTTCCACAAGAGGGGGACCAAGCTTCTTGTTCCCATGCCAAATGCAGATTTTGGGGGTACTAGTTCTGTTACATGTTTATTTCAAAGAATTTAATTAAAACATTGACTTTCATTTTATTTGGCAGGTCAATAATGATCCTGAATGCCATTCTTCTCCTTATTCCTGCAAAAGGTCCATTAGTTTATTCTTTTCTGGAGATGAACAGATCAAGATGAGCAGTGAGGTCACCTATAAAGGATTTGGGTAATTGCAGTCATGTTTCTAATGCTGTGGTTACACTGGTGTTAATATCATGGTACCCTTTTGATAACAGATGTAAAGTTATTCCTTGGTAGGCTGAAAAGCACCCAGACCAGAGCTGCAATAATTACTCTCCATTTACAGAGTAGTGTCTGAGAAAGGTGATACCTAAATTAGTGGTATTTAGAATTAAGTATAATCATTGGCATTCATGATTTTTGCTGTTATTTGCAAATTCGTCTGGTTTAGTGGAGTTATTCAATATTTACATCAGAGTTTTTCAGTTGTATGAGGAAGGCATCAAGTAATTTATTTTTAATGGTTACATTTCCTAACATAATATTATTTTGGCTTCTGTGTGTAAATATTTATTTTTATTTATTTCAAATAAAATCTAAATATAGATATATAAATATATGCATATAAAATAGTTCTATATTTATTTTTATTTTTTTTAAATGGTTATACTTCCTAACCTAATATTTTTGGTTCCAGAGTAAAATTACCTTATGTTACTGGAAACTTACACATCCAGAAACTAGCTGGATACTTCCTGGTCAGGCACCAGTATGCCTTTACCCTGGCTTGGGATGGTACATCTGCAGTGTACATCAAAATGGCACCAGAGTACCTGGGCAAAACCCACGGACTGTGTGGAAACAATAATGCTATTCTGCAGGATGATCTGGAAACTAGTTATGGTGAGTATTTAATATACTTCTTGTTGTGTAATGTGTTGGTTTTTGGTTTTTTTTCCTGGTGAAATAAATGTTACTTTCTTAGTTTTCAGTTGTAATGCTGATTGAATTTAAGATGGGTGGCTTTTGAAATGGAAAATACTATATGGAAATATTTCTACTGAATGATATTTAGTGAAGAGGAACAATTTAAATGTAGGTGGGGATCTAGGGAGGAAGATCTTAAAGCTGTCATGCTCAATTACCTACAATGTGTTTGTACTTCACTTTCCTGGGACCTGAAAGGTAAAATCTGTTTTTAGATGTTCACCGCCCTTCTAGAAATTTTGAGGCCTGTGGAAGCCTGAGGTATTGCAATCGGAAATAAATTGATAATTAGTAAATCAAATTAATGAAAACTATCAAATCTTGTTTGATCTGGTATTTCATATGTGCTAACACTTTCAAAAATAATCAGTGGTTTTTCAATGTCAACTTCAGACACTGCCAAAAGGCTTTCCTTTCAGTAAATAAATAGTGAGTGAAGACAAGTATATAATGAGTAAGAAAAAAAACAAAACAGGAGGAAAAGACCAGGTCCCTTGAAAAGTATCCTAAGTGAGGCCATACAAACTTTTGGGGATCATTGCTTTAGGTTATTTATCTGTTGGCACCTCCTCTTTAACCTGAGGATGTTCCTGTAGAGCACTCCTTCAAAGCTCAGAGTGGCTGTGGTCTCCTCTCTTGTTTGTGCATTCTCCTCAGTTTCAGAAAGCACCATCCCTGCCCTGTTAACAGTCATTACCCCCACTCATACTTTGCTCACTAAATCAAGGTCAAGGGGTCATTTCCCCAGAGACTTTTCTCTCTCCTCTCACTATCCCTTAAATCTGCATTTGGAGCACAAGCGAGTGAATTCACCGTGCATGAGCTTTATCCACTTGGCTTGGGGAGCAGTAGTAGTAATGTGGCAAGATATGTATTTGTGGGTAATCCAAGCAGTAATCAATGTCACCACCTGCCCAAGGTGATTAATAATGATGGATTTGTTGGTTTAACCCTAGAGGGACATTTCTACTTAAATAAGAGTTGCACCTGTATTTCAGTAATTCAGACAATCATTTTGTATCATTGCAATGACCCAGGAATGCCTCATCTTTCTTGGGTTTTGGACTTCCTGTTGGGCTTTCTATTATAAAGTGGCAGCATCAACCTATGTCTGATTTATTAATTTATTTAAGCTTTTAATTAAACCTTTTCTTTATTCCATTGATGGATTAAGACAGGCATGGTCCTTCTCCCTTAAATCCATTCCTTGCCAAGTTGCTTAAGCTGCTTTCTGCCACCTGAAAGCCCACTTTTCTAGTTCCTTTTAGAAGTATTTTCTGCTTCTTGAAAGGACCAGATTGATTTCAGCTAATTCACTTAGCAGACGAAAGGGTGGGGTGTTCTGTTCTTGGTGTGCTTTGCTTATTGAAATGTTTCCCTGGGAAATCCTATAGGAACACTGTTATTCTTTGAAGTCAGTGTGTGACTCTGTGTGTGTGTCTTGTCCAGGAAAACTGACAGATGATGTAACAGAATTCGTGGAGAGCTGGCAGGAAAATCCTCCACAAGGAACACCCGACTGGGACAAATCTCTGCTCAGTGAACCACCGTGCCTGACACAAAGCCATGACTCTCTGCAGGTTTGGGTCAACACAAAAGCATTATTGACATAGCTGGTGATTCTAATTGGAGCAAGAATTTGACTTAATTTGAATTTTCAATGAATTATTTGACAATTATTTAAAGCTTTGAAGGAAACTGGAAGTATTTGCATCTTTTTTTTGGGGAGAGATGAATTAAAATGCTTGCTGCAACAGGTCTTACCTTGTCCTCTCATCACCCCATTGCCCCCCCTTTCTGCTGTATTTAAATCTTGATCTGTTAAAATATTATACTGTTTGCATAGCAGCCAATAGAACTGTTTGATTATGAAGCTGAATGAGTCACAAGTTGTAAAATGCATGATTCTTCTAGAACTTATCCATAGGAAGGACAGAAGTAGGGAAGCAAAACCAGAGTCAGAGCATTGCTCTGTCATTGTTTGCCAATGTTTAAAAAGAGAATTATTGTTGCTTTTTTCCATGCCTTTGAAGTAGTTTTTCCTTTTAATTAGTATTTTCAGGATATAATCCTTAAATTAAAGTGCTTTGAAACAAAAGCTGGTGCCAGCTATGGTTTATTTCTCTTGCCTTTTACTGTGTAATTCAATTAAATAGAAGGCTTTTTTCAGGTTGTCTTGGCTTAGTTGCAAATATATCTATGCCCTTTTTGGGCACTGCTGTGACCTTGGATGAAAGATTCAATGTTATGGAAACTCTGACATAGAGAGCAATGTATTGCTAAACTCTACTTCTGTTTGGTGAGAGGAAAGTGATTCCTAGACACAGCAGATGTCTATTCTGATTTTCCACAGCATTCTATTTTATTCTGCTTATATTTATTTTTGCAAACCTCATTATAACAGCTGTCTCTTTCATTTCAGAGGGCATATGCTCTGTGTAATATCCTGTTACATCCCCCATTTAAACAATGTCATGAGTATGTGAGTCCTCTTTCTTTTATGGCAAGCTGCACAAACGACCTCTGCATGTAAGTGAATGTTTTTAGCGAATGCCAAAGCTGTTATAAAAACCCATGGTCCTTTTATCATAAGAATTAATTATTAATGTCAAAGGAACTGATTTGTGACTTTCTCTGCATGTAAGTTTTTATCTAACATTGTTCTGTTTTCTTGCTTTTCTCTCTTGTTCTGGTTTTACCACCGTGCAATGCTGTGGGATTTTTCCTATTTTCTTTGGTATAAGAATGATCAAATTCAGGCCCAGATATTTTCCAGTTGTGTTAGTCTGTCTCCCTTGAATATGTCATCTGTTTTGATTCTGAATGTGCAAAATCCTTAGGTGCTTTCTGCTATTCTAAAGCCTATAGTGAAATGTCACAGTTGATGGGTCAGTTTGGCTTCTGCAAGCTGTATGGTAATCCATTGAAAAGAGGAATTTGATAACCATTTGAACTTATACTAACATTTCTAAAATTGCTATACTCCTGGTCTGAGCAGCTTTGACTAGTAAAATTTAAAAAAAATAAGGCAGGTCAGAAGATTAATTTCCATTTCTTGTATGCTGCTGGCTCACTGGTAGAAATTGTAGACTTCCTTCTTGTGACTCTTCTGCAGGATATTACTTACGTAAAAATTAAGAGCTTTATTGAAGTCTCTTTATAACTGCTGCTTATCTGGCTTTTATGGGTTTATTCAGGAAAACAGTGTCAGGTCTTAATGTATTGATACTTATACTGATGGCCTCTCTTCACAGGTGGCAGAAAGTTTTTATCCTTTTAAGACTTTCAACCTAGTCCAACAGCACAGTACCTTAGAACACTGTTAAAATAGATTCAAACAGCAAGGCTGGATGCAGTGCAGGAGCATTCATGAGGTTATGAGTGTGTGCTTGAATGGAGGTGCAAAATAATGTGTCACCTTTTATTTGTGTAAGGTCAGCAGCTGATGATGCAACCTGGTGTCGAGCGCTCACTGAGTACGCCAGGGCGTGTGCCCAGGCAGGAAAGCCACTTCATGGATGGCGTGTGCACTTCCAGCAGTGTGGTAATGCCTCTGCTCCTCTACTTGGAAATGCTCCTTGTGGTTTGAAAAGGCTGCCCTTCATTGTTTCAGTTCTTTGCCTTTCTCCAATTTTGGATTCATGTAATTCTTAATGAAGCGATCAAGTTAGTCAGACTCACTTCAAGGCTACATAAATGCAATGGATTTTCTCTTTAATATGTGCAATTTTTACTGTGCAATTCTTTTAAAGAACTAAGCTTATTACAATGTGATTCTTTAAGTTAATGTGATTAACCATTTTTATTTTCATTTCAGAGCTACTCTTTTAAATATTGCCAAGTCTTCATGGCTTTGTGATATATAAAATGTGTGTCACAAGTGTTAAAATCAAATTTAAATTGTACTTGCCTAAGACTTCACATTACAAGACTTCACTTACATTACAAGTCATGTAATGTAAGTTTGAAAGAGATTGTCTAATTTGGTTGCCTGCCTGGACCACAGGATCAAAACTGCTTTGTCATCTATGACGGAAGGGTGGTTCCAAAAAATCTCTGTTAATGGGTGTCCTGACTGCTTCTGATGATGGTCTGAGAATCCAAATAGCTCTGTTGTGAGAAAGCATGATTTAAGATTATTCCTTCTTAATGCACCTTTAATAGAGAAAATATCAATATGTTCCAGTTCTGTGTGTTAGGAAAGCCATTGTTTAGACAGTATTTATCTAGAGAACAGATACTCAACTGACATGCTGGAAAATAGATCCCTGAAAGGAACATGTGCAATCCATTGGTGCCCTGTGACAGTAACTCTACACCTTATAATTTCTCTGCCTGTTTCTGCATTTCAGTCATTACGTGTGCTGAACCCTTGACCTACAGTGAATGCATCAACTGCTGCCCTGTTTCATGTCACCAGCAATCCCAGTGCATTGGCAGTGAGCTCCACTGCATTGATGGCTGCTACTGCCCAGATGGTGAGTTCTGCTTCTCAGGTACACACCTGGTTCCACACAACGTTCAGACTGTTCCTCCCCAGGTTTGCATCCCTCTCTGACCTGCCTAGATTAAAAGCAGGAGCTCTTTATAAACTGAGTGCCAGCAGTGTGGGTGACTGACCTTGTTTTCCTTACTGACAGGAGCCTTTTCCTCCCTATAAAAAGTAGGAATAGGTTTCGGCTCAGATCCACATTCTACCTGTAGAGCTACACAATTTCAGTGAAAAATGGGGTTTGTCCTGTTGTTACAGGGCAGGCATCCTCCTGATTGTGGTGCTTGCTGATTGTTTCTTATTGGTTGGGGTCGATTATTTTGGTAGCTTGGGTTTTTTTGTTTAATTTTTTTTCTGGTTAGGGTGCTTAGAAAAGCTCAAAACCATGACATAAATAAAACTCATTCCTGTGGCCAGAAACAGGTGTTGATATTGAGGTTCTTAGGTTGTTGTATTATTCTGCCAAGTGAGGTATTTAGCAGTGTGGTCTGTAGCAAAATGTTGCCCTCATCACCGAAGGAGATGTTGATATCCAGTTTTCCTCTAGTTATTGGCTTCTGTTGAGTACAGAATTCTATCTAAAAGAGGACAGAGAAAGTTATGGATGGATTTTCAAGTCCTGCCTCTTATATCTAACTTTATTGTTTATAAGTTTAATAATATTTGTCGTAAATTGTCTTTTATGGTTTGGTAAAGCCTTTTTTTTCTGGTCCTCTGGTAAGAAAATAATAATAATATTTATATTAATAAGGAAAAAAAGCAAAAAAAAAATCAGTAAAATGAGGATCATAGAGGCAAAGATTTGTAAATGTGTTAGAAAATAAGCCAAATGTACTCACAGCAGCATGGCCTGTAGGTTTGTGTTTGTTGTTTTTTGTGTGTGGTTTCCTTGCTCTCTCACCCAGTAATTAAGTATTTTTTTTCTCTATGTTTACTGTGTATCAAGAAATTTAGTGACTTGATCCCTGTAATATAATTTATTTAATCTAATTCAAATGCACTTCTTTTTCTGAAAATGACTAACAAATAACCTAAAGATTTATTATCATACAGAAGTGACTATTGGTGTTGTTTTTGAATGTAAGTGTCAGTGCTCTGTCAGCCATTGTCATGGATATTTCACTTTTTTCTTGTTCTTTTATTTCTTCTAGGCTTAATTTATGAAAATGGATCGTGTGTCAAGCCTATGGACTGTCCTTGTGACCACCATGGAAGTTCCTTTGAAATGGGTTCTGTGGTTTATGAAGAATGTAATAACTGGTAATTTTTCTTAATACCTTGTGAACCAAATCCTTTAATGATCATAAGAAACGACTTCTTCAAGGCCTATTTCAGTTAGAAATTGGATAAATTTGATAAATGCTCCCTGTTTCTACTTAAAAAATGGCTATTCTGTAATGTTTTGCAATTAAGGAAAAGATAAACTATTAAGCTATTAATGTGGAAGAAGAGAACATGACAAATATTCCAGAGAACACTGTAATATTTAGTGCTGTTTTTCACTTTGGACTCTCCCTTAAAAATAAAAAGAATCTAGAATTCAAAATCTTCACAGGAAAACTGTACTGACTTTTTCTCCTTTTTGTATTGTCTCACTTGGACATAAAGAGCCTAATGTAATTGTGACATGAAGCTGCTGTTTTGGAATTTAAAAGTCAATTTTATGAATTGGAAAGAAAAAAATTGTAGGAAGATCAAGTGCCTTTTATTGGATCACCTTAACTGCAGTAAATGGATGAGCTTGCAGATGAGCAGCTTTTTCTTCCCCCCAACAGTTCTTATCTTTAAAAGTCGTAAGATTCAAATTACTTGTGTTTATTCTTCTCACTATTATTAATATATTATTAATCCTTAACTCTTCTAATGTTTATTAAGGAGCTAAAAAGAAATGATAGTGACCCTGGGTGCATGGGTGAAATTTCACATGATCATGTCCTCATGACAAGCTTCCAGCCATGAAGACAGTGCTGATTAACTCTGTTGTACCCTTTTGTAAGACTCAAGACACTTGGTGCTCATTCCATAGAGAAGAGATGCAGGAAGAGCAACTGAGGGACAGTTGTGTATAATTCACAGAATAAAACTATGAAAACTTTTATTTCATACTCTTGATTTCAGCACTTGCATTGGAGGAAAGTGGATCTGTACAAATTTTACATGTCCAGGTATGTTAAAGTCTTGAATACTGTTTGACAAGTCAATTCTTACTTCAGTAAATATTACTTTTAGTTGTTAATATGATGTTTCATTATGTAATTGGTATTATTTCAATCTACACACTCAGTAGATTAAATATTAAAATGGCCTGGCTTATCAGTTAAATGTGTTAATGTTTCTGAAAATCAGTTTTTAAGAGCCACAAATCAAATACCTATAATAAACAGATGACAGATATTTTTGCCTCCTTCTGGGGGAGGAGCTGTTCAGGTACCCTGGCTGGGCATCAGGTAGGAACTCCATAACAAAAGCAAGGAAAAGTTTCGGTTCCTAATACCTGGTTGTAATATAAATCCAATTTTATAAGTCAGAGCATGTATCACAGTGTATGAACTCTACAGCAGCAATAACTGCGAGGAATATGCTGTCTTTACTGCAGATTTAGGTGCATTATTTATGATGTTTTTCAGCTGAATGCTCAGTCTCAGGAGACACTCACTTCATGACCTTTGATGGGCGCAAATACACTTTCCAAGCCACCTGCCAGTACATCCTGGCCAAGAGCCGCACCTCTGGAATGTTCACTGTGTCTCTGCAGAATGCCCCTTGTGGACAGGTAGGACTTGCAGCCTTCGTGTGACCTTTATGTCCTGAAGGGTTTATTAACTGAGGGGAAAAAAAGCTTTTAAGAAGAAAAACAATCTACCAGCCTGTGCATGTGTATAACTGATACTAATGGTGCTATTAAAGGTAATTTGAAGGGTGGTCTTATCTCATATTTGAAAGTTTCTGAAGCTGTGCACAGGTGTCTCCAAATATTTTGCCTGCTTTATGTCCAAGACCCATTCTTTCCTTTATTTTGTATATGCATTTCTGAGCATGTATTAGAAAGCTGTGTGTGAGGTGTGGAACACTGGTGAGGTTTTTGACTACAGAGTTTTGGTTTTTTTCAGTCTTGATAGGACTTATGATTTTCAGGAAGTTATGTTGAGGTAGAAGAGGTCTTAAAAATACATCCATGGTATGGGAAGTGCAGGTGACAGAGCTCTGCTGTTTTCTGGAATCAGGCTTTTCTCACACTCTGAATTTTACATGTGCATGCAAGGGCAGGATTTTGCCCACATGTATTATAAAGTTGTGATTGCCAAGCTGCTGAACTTGCAGTAGGAGAGAGTTTGCATCTTGGCCTAATTTATGTTTTGTCTCCAATGGCCTTCTGCAATAATTTTTATTTAGAAGCAACTGTACAGGTATTTGAGGTGTATATAGCCTTAAATGACTTTGTTGTAATTCTAGACCATCTGTATATGTTAGGCCCATGTTATTACATAATTGACATAAAATCAGATTTAGTGCCATTGCTTTGTACTTCTGTGGAGGTAACTACATTAATTTTCTTTTGTGTTCTAAGTAAATGTATGATTCTATAAGTCCTTTTTGCATTAATGATTGCAGTCACTCTTCTCTGCAGTTTCCATTGTTCATGCAGTTGAGATTTCCTTGGGGAGATGAAATGGTTATATAAGTTGTCATGCTATACTGTCTAAAGGCATATTTTAGTAGTCATTTTCTATTTCTGCATTTTAACCTACTTCTCTGGAGGACAGAAAAGACTTAAGTAGAAAGTTAGAATAAAGTTGCAGTGACAAGTTTATTATAATAGAAATTATTTATTTTCAATTCAGGTAGATAGGAGACTGAGTGCAGGGAGTCCCCTGATCTCAGTGGTACAAGTTGGGAAATAAGAAAAATAGTTTAGCTGGGTAGAGACTGAATATATTTTCAAATTTGATGATACAGAAGTAAATGTCTCTTCTGTGGCTCCTAGGAGAGGTTAGGATACCAGTTGAGAAATGTGAAGTTACCACTATTGAAAAAGTGGATTCCTGAGTAGCAAATAAAATTGCTGTATAACACTAACAGCTCTTTGAGATAGAAGCATTACAGTGAGGGCTGTGAAATGAAATGTTGGCAAGGACATGGACATTTAAAAAAAACTTCTAGGCTTTGACCTCTGTGTGCATGGTTCTTGTGATCCTGTTCGTATTTCCAGTTTATAGGAAGGTTGAGGCTGCTTCAAGATGTCTTTGGTGGTTGTTACAATTCCTCACTTCAAATGCATATTTTAGTTACCTTGGTTTTATTTTAGCAAGTTGGGCTGGCTTTATTCTGTGCTAACCTTGGAATCCTGAGGAGCTGACTAAGTTAGTATCATCTCAATTAAAAAAAAAGAATAGCTGTGAAACAAAATATAAGCATAAGCATGTCTCCATTCAGTCAGTGTCAGAGTCTCAGAATTTTGCAGAGTCCAAGAGGCTTGAGAAAGGTGGTTGTGTATAGTGCAGCTGCACTGTATCATGGAAGAAAAGCAAAGGAAATCCCAGAGAAACTGGGCAACTTTTTTATCAAAGGAGAGTTGAGGCCAAAGTGACTTCTTGCTCACAGCAGGTTTTTATTGGAAAGGTTTTCATTGGAAAGCCCATCAATAGAGCAAATACTTCCTGTGGTAATGGACAGAGTATGTATGTGTGTCTCATTCTCTTGTGTGGGGAACATTTCTCTCTGTGTACAAAACAGACAGAGTTGTGCTTTTTGGTTTAGTTGTTGTGGATAATTTTTGTTGGGGAAGGTGATAACCAAACTAGTTGGCTTTCTGCTTCACTGCTGAGACTGTGCAGTGCCTTGCAGTGACTCTTGCCTTCTTCAGCCTGACTTAGTGACTTTGCTTAATGTGTCTCTGTGTCCAGGTGGTTTGCAGGTAAAAAAAAAAACCAAACCAGATTCTTTTGGCTTTTACTGCATGTTCAGCTTCATACTTCACCTAGCCTTTAACAAAGGTAACCTGATCAGTCCTAACAGGTGTAGATTTTACAGAGGTCTGAGTAAAGCATTCTGGATGTTAGCAATCAGGTGGGTAATCAGAGGATTTTGGGATATGCCCCAGGGCTATGTGCTGCTGATTTAATTATCAGTGTACAGGTGGTAAGAGGGTAGTGAGAACAGTTTTTGTAGTAGAGTGCAAGAATGTGGGGCTTCAGAGAAGCTATTCAAGGGTCTAATTATCAACCAACTGGTACCACTTGGCAGAGGAGCTGCTTTTCAGTTCCCCAGGCACCCTCCATTATCTTTTTTACCCATTTATTAAAATTAATGAATTGAAATGGGAAGCTAAAAGATTTGTAACGTGTAATCTCATATTTCTTGATGGTTTGAGATGTGCTTCTTTAAAAAAGCCTTATCACTCCCATCTTGTTCAAGCAGACTAGAAAATGTGGAAAGAAAATACCTGGGGAGATTTTAGCTTTCTGAATCACAAAGAATCCAGTCATCCTGAGCCTTAGAGTTGGTGACATAAACAGTCATCAGGCAACAAGTTATTTCAAAACGATGTGAAATTTTGTTTAAGCACTTTCTGGAAGGAGAATCAGTCAAGTGATCAGCACAGCTTAACCTTATCTGAGTTTCAGGTGACAGCCTCACTGGCTTTGTAGTTTGTATGATGAGAAGGTCTTCTGAATATAGATTTTTTTTTTTTTTTTTTTCATTTTTAAGTATCTAGTGAGAGAAATGGCCATTCCTGTGAAAACACCTGCCGAAAGCTGGCGGGGCAGTGCTGTGAAAGAAACAGTCTATTGGAACAGAGAACAATTGTCAGGCAGAATTTCTCCTTCAGTTTAAGCCTTGAAGGAATAATAAAGCTTTTGTCAATACTGTGTAGTAATGTATACATATACTATGGAGGGTTGTTTTCTTGGTTCTCTGTTCCTCATGCCACCTGCCGTTTTTTAAATTTTAGCTTCTTGAAAGCAAACAGTATTGTCAGTCTGTAGCCATTGTTGCTGAATTAAATGCACAGAAACCTAATTTCTTGATAAAGAGGCAAGACAGCAAGATAAGCTACAAGCACATGGTTTCATGAGGCAGATGTCTGTCTTCACTGTCACTCCAGGAGAGCTGGTTGAGCTGATGAAATATCTCCAGCTATTTTTATAATTTCCCATTTTTAAGTTGCATTTTATCATTTCATCTGCTGGTGAAAGATCACTGTTGCGTTGTTATCTTGAGACAGGGAAACTCTGCATGTATTTCTCTATCTTTACGCACCATTGTGTGTACTTGTGTTTGTGGTGTTTGAAGAGCTGTCAGGTGATCTGCTCTGCTGCTAGTCCAGCATCTGGCAGAGCCACATGGTACTGTCCTGAGATCCTCACAGCTCTAGGAATGGTTTTCAACAAGCAGGGCAACATTTGCCCTGGATTAGACAAGTCCCAGTGAAAGTCAGAAAGCTGAATAAAAGTCTAAATCTTTGAGCTGAGCATTCTAGCTCTTTCACCATCAGTGGTGCTATTCACTGTACAATTTTGATGTTTGTGCAACTGTCCAAAAGTTATCTTGACTATATCTTTTTCACTGCCTCTTTCAGCACTGAAAATGCTCAAAACTTTACTGTTTCATCATTAGTCATTCCTTCACTGGAGGCAGTGGGGCTGAATAATGCAGCCTCCAACACCTCTGGTGGTTATTCCTTGGCTGCAGCACAGTTCCAGATCCAATCAGTGTGGAATGTTCTGGAAGGAGACCTAGATTGCTCTTTGACCAAGTAATTTCAGACATGTCTGTATATGTTCTGGTATATAAGCCTGTTTTGAATTTGTGCTCAAATTAGTGTTGATAAGAGAGATGTTTTCCTTACAACATTGAGACTTTGAAGATGCATAATCGAGATGAGAGGAAAATGAACAAATAGTGTGACAAGAGTCGACCCAATTTCTGTCATTATTCTGGAATAGCTGTTAAATGGTTACAAGGCCTTGCAGTTAAGGAGGCTGAATAGAAGAAACAAGAGTGGCAGGGAATGGACAGTCTCCTAACTTTATCCAGCCACACCAAGCCAGTGGAAATAAGTTCATGTCTCAAGCTATGGTCAAAAGATTTCAGTAGTTGGAGTGTCAGAAACCCTATTTCCTTCTAGAGCAATGAGAGAGTAAATGTTGACTGGGATTCTTATGTCTTTTAGTATGTAGCAAGGTCAATGCTGACATGGGGAAGTTTGAGTAATCTCTTGATCCACCACTGCCCCAGATTCTGTTTGATAGAGCATTTTTCTTTTAAAAATTTAAATAGTGATCGAATTCATCCTGTTAAGAAAAATCTGTTAATCTGCTGTAATTAATGTACGTGCTTTAATAATCATTCTTTCCATATGACATTGGAAGCCGAAGTACTTGTAGTTACTCTGGAAAGTGGATGTCCTGTCCTGAAAATTTTGATTGTCACTGAATTCTGTTAATCACCTCTGTGATTCATTTCCGTGTTACTTGAGAGGTGTAGAATTAGTTGCTTTTGGTACTGTTGAAAATTAGGTTTCACTGAAGAGTGTGGGTGTAAAAAAAAGTAAATAGGATTGGTCTAGGATTTTTTTTTTTACTTAAGAATGTTTCAGAATGTTTCATCCAGGCTGCAATGCAGTATTTCTACTCATGTGTTTTTCTGTGTGACATTTTGACTTGGAGAAGGGAAATGCAAATAAGAATAAGCAATGGTAGCAGCAATAAGAAGCTGGGTCAGTTGGATGTTGTGATATTATATGCTGGCATGATGCTGCCTTTTATATCAATATTCATCTACAGAGCTTAGGAACATGCTCTATTCTACAACTCCTCTCAGAGATAATAAACTTAGGTGCTGTTTTAAATAATGATTCAGAAGCTGTTTCTGTTTCCCATTAATGTTTGTCTTTAAAAGAATTTTATATCTTATAATATGCTTGTAAAGAACCTGGGTATATGAGAGCACATTAAAGTACAAATCTGGTGTTTGCAGCACTGCTCTGTAGATAGTGCAGCCTTGTTAGTGAGCATCAACTCAGCCTCAGTGCATCTTTAATCAGGTGCCTCATGAATTGTGTGTGTCTGTGTGAGCTATGTGAGAATTGTTCAAAATCCTCTTTCAAATCCCACTTCTGTGCTGTATTTGCATAGCATGTTAATGTCATTATTAAACCCACATGGGAAATCATTCAGGATACTGATTTTTCTTACTTAGCTGTAAGGCTGCACATTTCTTAAGTGCACTCTGCTAAGAAGTACGGTATATCTTAAAATTTTCCATAACTTAAATCCCCGTAACTTTTCTTGTTTGCTTTGCTCTCTCTTGCAGAACCAGGATGGATCATGTATCCAATCTGTCAGCCTTATTCTTAAGCAGGACCCCAAGAGGCAAGTGACCCTGACTCATTCAGGAGATGTTTTGATCTATGACCAGTACAAAATTAACCTGCCTTATGCAGATGGTAAGGAGTAATACATAACCATATAACTCTTATCAAACTCTTATTAGTGCAGTATTTCAATGGCATTTGTGCATGTACTGTCAGTATTGCTAACATATTGAAATTAAAAGGCATATTTTAGTGTCAGTTTTGTTATTTCTTGTGAAATGGTTCCCAAATTAACTTTTGATGTACTTTTTACACTAATGGTAGGAGTTGTATAGTAGCTGCATCAGGCTAGTTGTCTCTAACATTAAGATTTTGTTTGTTTTAATAAGTCCAAATGCCATCCCTCACATTTGCAAGGTTTTTTAGCTCTTGCCTGAGGGGAAATTCTTTCTTCTTGTTCTTCAATTGAATAATTTCTTCTTCCTTTTTTTTTGCAAGCAACTCACGTAAATTTAAGCAGAAAGGACCCTACTGCCCCTTAGGGATGAACTACAGATTTTCAGACAAAAAATTTATTTTCTTTCTTTTGGCTTTGAGTTTTTAAATCTCTGTCCTGAAGATGTCTGGCATTCTCCATAGGGGTATATTATGACTGTGAGATTTAGTGTTATCTTTTATGAGAGTTTTGTATGCAAATAATTAGCACATTTGGTGTCTGCAAGGCCTTGGCTCTTTGGGAATTTCACAAAAAAGGTTTTATCATAGAAATCATGTTCCTGGTTTTAGGATTAGTTTGTCTACAAAAATGTTCTGTAATGTTTATATATTTAGATTGATTTCATTTAGTTTACCTTTGTGGATATTTCAGTGAACTCAATGCATTTTAAACAAGTGTGGTGAGTCCCACAAGTTTGTTGGTTCTCTCCTAAAGTTTGAATCAGTATTTCATGAGAAAATCAATGTTTCATGAGAAAATCAATGTTCATGAGAAATCAATGTTCAGAGGAAAATAGGGCCTTAATAGGAAAAAAACTTAGATAAAAGTGATATAAAAAACACCAATGAAATAAGAAACAAAATGTTATATTTCAATCAGGTTTCCTTTTCAACAATTTCTTTTTTTGCTCCCCAGAGTTATTTGAGATACGGAAACTGTCCTCTCTATTTCTGCAAGTCAAGACCCAGATTGGGTTACAGATCCTCTATGACAGAGAAGGACTGAGGCTTTACCTTCAAGTGGATGAACGGTGGAAGGACGACACCGTGGGCCTTTGTGGAACCTTCAATGGAAACACAGAGGATGATTTTCTGTATGCAGAGCTGCAAGATTTCTATCTGCCAGTATAGGAATATCTGTAGTTAGAGTGGTGGATCAAGTGTGTGTGAAAGATAGATACCAAGAATAATTTGTTTTGAAGTTTTTCGTTGATGAGATAGATAGTAGGGTTTAGTTTAGCTAACAGAAAATCTGTAGCTTCAGCTACAGGATATCGAGCCTGGTTTTGCTAGAAATATTTTAAAATTCTGGTGAAATGTGTGATCCACAAGGGATACTTTACCATAAAAAATGTTGTCCAAAATACAGAGTGGCCTATATACCCAACTTAGTGCCTCTCTGCAAGACTCTATCTCTTTCCAGCTCCTCTTTTCTCCTGTGAGCCCTAATCTGCTGTCTCTGACAGAGCCTCCATTGTTCAGTGCCTGCAGACCAGCAAGAGGAACTGGCTGCTGCCTGAGCTTCCCTTCCTTGTGCTGCAGGGAGAAGTGCTCAGAGCTGCCCAAGCACCACAGCCAAAGCTCCTGTTTGCCCAGTTTCTTAGCAACATATGTCTCACAGACACTAAAGAACAAATTGGCTTCCAGTGGATTTAAGTAGCCTAATGGAGCTGGGAGAAGAACACAAATTTAGGATACAACAGGGTAAAAAAGAGGAAAATAATAGAATTTTATGCTCTCAGAACAGCTGGAATTTTTCTAACTCAAAACTAATAGGAAAATGGAAAAGTTTTCTGTTGAGTTCCCATTGAAAAAGACAGATACACAAATATACCAGTGGAATTTTGGCCAAATTTCTGTGTTACAGATTAAAAAGCATTATCAGACTATTATTTATAATAAGACTTGAAAATACACAGGCAGCATCTCAACAAAGATATATTATTTATGTAAAGCTGCTTAAAATATTTCTGTTTGACATGTAGTTTTGTAGTCTATTTTTGATGACAGTCTTTGGATTGCTCTCATACAAATGAGAAGCTGTACAATAGTTGATATTTGTAAAATCAGCCCTTAAATCTGGGGTCTTAAAAATTGTACTCAGACACGACACAGGCTGTGGTATCAAAGCATCTTGATACAACCTGGTCCACAGCAGACTGGGGAAACTTGCCATGGACAGTGGTGTCTTTTGCCACACCTTCACTCCCAGCTGCTTTAGCAGTGGCAATGCTCATGATTGTGTGCCTCATGCCATCTTTGCCCTCAAGTATAATGCTCCATACTTAAATGCACAGTTCTGATCATTCTGTCTGTGCAGCATTACTGTGCCTTGGTTGTTTTGATGAAAGTCTTTATCGTTCAGCTTCTATTACCTAGGCCTCATAGGTATCTGTTGAATTGCTTTTCCAGTTATATTTATGCAAGCTTGGGTTTCTTTTCTTTTTCCTACAAGGGATAAAGAGCCTGGGAAGTCAGCAACAGACAGGAAACTATAGGTAGAGGAGAGATGAAATATGGATTGGATATCACTAAGGAACCAAAAGGACAACTAAGGGAGTTCAAGCTATCAGGACAGATATGCTCCCTGCTTTCTCATTAAAGTGGAATTTGGTCTGTTTTGGTCTTCCTTAAAAAGTCTCTAGAGGATATATATTTTTTTTCTGTGCCTCTACCTGCTAAAAAAGGAGTCCTGAAACTTATGATTACTGTTTTATAGATGAGTGGGTATAGATGAGAGAATATGAAATAGTGAAAGAGGGGCTTGAATCAGAGGGTCTAAGAACAGAGACCATTCTTCAAATTCACTATACCTCTTCTGACTGACTTCTGTTTTGTGAAAGATCTCCAGTTGGAGTAACAGAAAGCACTCCTGAGCTGTTTGGAAACTCTTGGAAGACTTCATCAGGGTGTGTTCTTGTGCATGACAGCTCACAGGTGGATCCATGTGATGTTCATCTGCAGGCAGGTGGGCAGCCAGGGCAGATTCTTGCTGACAAATGCATTTCTGCTTAGTACACCTGTGCCCATTTTCCTAGCTGGATCAGGTAGAGTAATAACTAGTCCTACTCATTAAAGAAATTAGTACCTAGGGGTAGTAGAGAGACAGCTGAGTTCAATCCCTTAAAAATTGTTTGAGGATTTTGTTATACTTGCAGAGGTGTTGGAAATACCTCGTTTTTATTTCTGGTTTGTAGTTACACTGTGTGAAGTTAGACATGTATTAAAGTTTGCTAGAATGTCTTGTATTGGTGATGCTGCTAGTTAAGATGGAGACTCAAAACTGTTGAGTATTCATTTTTGAGGATGTTGAAAAAAACTCAATACTTGATCTAGTTGTCTGCCATGGAAGAGAATGAGAAGGAGACAGATGCTTACCCACTGCCAGCCTATAGATTTAGCTGAAAGGGTCCAGCTGGGATAACATGCAGGTGGCTGATGCTATGAGGACCACAGATGGTCACTACCATCAGTTATATCTATTTCACAATTTCTACTACTTCCTGTATTGATGCTAAACACTTGTAAAGGCACTGAGGTAGAATTTTAAGGTTTTCCCTGTAATTTCAGCAGTGCTTGGGAATCTTCATGTCTCCTGCTACATCACTTGTCTTTTGAGTACTTACACAATGTGCAGTGCTAAAAAGCTGCATTCTTGGAAACAGAATGGGACATAAGTGTTAGTCCTTCTGTACAACTCTATAGGTAGCAAAGATGAAAAGATTTGTGGCAGTAGTATATAACCATGATTGGTTGCATTGTGTAGAAGACACTTTTTGTTCCAAGTCTTTTTAAATTCCCTCACTGAAACAGTTTTTAATCTGTTATTTGTGTAGCCTCTTATGCAGCGGAAGCTTGTAGCATCCTTACGAAAGATCTTTTTGCTCCATGCTACCCCTATTTGAGTCCTGTTCCCTATTTTGAGCAGTGCAGAAGAGACACTTGCAAATGTGGACAGACTTGTTTTTGCTCTGCTCTGGCCCATTATGCTCATCACTGCCGAAGGTTTGGAGTTGTAATAGATTTCAGAGGAGCTGTCCCAGATTGTGGTGAGTTTCCTGACACTTCTAGACTTAAATAATTACTGCCTGAGGATTTTAGAGACAATCAGCAAATAGAAGTAAATCAATACAGTCTTTTAAATGAGAAAAGGATTAATTTTAACACAACGCTTTGCACACAGGGCAAGGTTCTTTTTTAAAAAAATTTTCTGTCACCAGTGTCCTAGAGGATTCTTCCTTTTTAACTTCCTTTTTATAGTTCTTTGACTTATGAAACATTATAAATATTTTTAAAGTAGTTGGAGGGCTTCAAATGTATACAGAATTCAAAATATCTCAGTCCTTATTAGATGGCTTTGCATATCTCAGACCATACAGATATTATTAATGGACTACATAAATAGATTTCTTTTCCTTGTAAATGCTATGTTTATCTAATTCTTTAAATGAACAAGATGAAGAATTCAGTATTAAGCAGTTTTAGTTGGATTGTCTACTTCTGCTGTCTGACAATCTCTTGGCTTATTCTCTTGCTGTCAGTGACACTGAAATAGACAAAGTGCAGAAGCAAGTGTTGAAACTTGGTATTGTTATTTAGCTTAAAGTGAATGGAAGATTATAGAACATATGTATCTTTATAGATAAAGGTGATGTCTGTTAACTACTCCATAAATCCTCACAAGCAAAGGGTAGTATTAAATTCCTTGGTTTATATTAAATTTTAGTGGTGAAAAATATATTGCTAGGGCATGTTGGGACCTCACATACATTTTCAAAAAAATATAGAATTGGAAACCCTATCAAACAACCTGAACACCCCTGACGTAGGTGTGGCTCTATTAAGAAGTCTGAGAATCTTTTCTAAGGAGCATTCAAGAGCTTTACATTTAGCAGTTGTCATCACATCATGTAATTATCTGTGTTTTAATGCATGCTAAAGAGAATTAATTTAGTCCAGATTAAACATCTTAAGCTGCAATATCTGTATATATGTGACAAGACTGCCTTGTCTGCATTTATCAGGGCATGAATGGCTGTGTCCACTTATGATTGAATGAGTCACTCAAGCCATTTAATTTTATTTTGCTTTTCTGGAAACAAGTATTGTTTTCTCACGGTATATTTAAAAAGTCATGCTTGTAGCATTTAAAATATGTTCATCTGTTAGTATTTCAAGAGCTTCGGTGTCTTTTTACTAAAGCTTTATAAGAGACAGATATATAGATGGATATATATATATAACAGAAAATTTAATATGGTATTGTGCAACATCTGCGAAGTTCACGTTTAATTTAAAGCTTTTAAGATTTTCTTTTAAGGTGCTGTGCATTTCCAAAAGCCCATGCACAAATGCCAAGTGCTTTGAGTTAGAGGCAAAAAGGCTTCAGCTGTTGGGTTTCCATGGTGTAAATCTGGATTAACTGCACAGACTCATTGCACTTGTTATTACTGTGGATTTACACCTGTGTAGTTTACCCAGCACAGTGCCAAGATAGCAATTTTAGTGGAATTTAATGTGATTGGGAACAAAAGAATGGAGATGTTTATCAGAAAACTGTTGGGAGGTCCTAGAGTCTCTTGCAGCGTAATTTGAGAGATTTGTTTCATTTGGACAGCTCTTTCATGTGAGGACACAAAGGAGTACAGTACTTGTGTATCTACCTGTGGCAGGACCTGCCAAGCACTTTCTGTGCCAGAGACATGCAGCAGTGACTGCGTTGAAGGCTGTGCCTGTCCCTCTGGAATGTATTTGGACACCAGGACGGAGCGATGCGTGCAGAGGTGGGTAAAGTTGCAGTTCCGATGGCCACGCTCACTGTGTGGTTTCAGACCACCACATTTGCAAGTCAGAGTGGAAAACTAATTAACTTGTACCCTTGTAGATGATAGGCATCTGTAAACTTGACAGGCTCTCTTGGAATTATACAGTACTGATGTCTGTGTTGATCAGAAATAGCTTTTCTATAACATGGATACTCATCGAACATCATCAGTGCTAGTTGTTACTTTCTATCTGGTTTTTGGCACATAAGAGAGAGAAAACATAAACTTCCATTTTCCTACTGATTTGGTTTGAAATGGGCTTGAGTTATACAGCAGTATTGAGATCAATTGCTTGCATATGAAAGAAAACCCTGGACAACCACAAAACCCCCTGCTAACCAAAAAAACCCCACACCAACAACAACACAGCAACTGCAATTTCAACAGTAATTTAATGGGAATTTTATCTTGTGTTTTCAGTTTGGGTCAATCATGTTTTTCCTCTATTCCAGAAATGAATGCCCATGTTATTTTCAAGGAATTGACTATCCCCCAGGAGAGAATGTCATGACATCTTTAGGCAAATGGTGAGATACTAAATTGTCTTTTCACATAATTAAATTATATCATATTTTTAAGAGCTCTATCAAATAATTTTGGCTAGTTTTTTGGGCTTTATTTTTGTTGGTTTAGTTATTTTTAAATGCAACCTACAGAATAAAGCTGCATCAGTTTTCTGTGTTTGACAAAAGTCCTTTAGAACTTAAGCCTTCCAGGCTGCTGTGCTTTTTAATGCAATATGTTCAAATGCAAAACAGAAAGGAAAGCCACAATAATTTCTTATATCATACTAATGTGGAGAGCTCCAGAACAGCATAGACATTTCCTGACTGTCCATAGATCTTCATTGCTATTCTCCTTCCCTTTACCAGATTCTAAATCTATTTATGAAGCATTATTAAGAATCTGTCTTCCACTAGTATAGAATCATTGTAATAGAGCAATGTGGCTTTTATGAACTAACAAACAACACAAAAAATGCTTAGCTGCAGCCAATGGTAAATAAGCATCTCTGCTATTGTTCCTTACATTTGGCATTTGTTCTTGTCCTCTTGCTCTTCCATTTGCATCATTGCAGTCCTGACATTAAAGAAGGAAGTTTATTAGGTGATCCTGGCTCCTGCCAGCTGCATCCTTTTCAGCAGTTATTTCTGTCTGGAGAAGGTTAAGTCATGTGGATGACAAGCTCTGTAAATAACAAGCTTTCAGAAATAACATCTGAGCTCTGGCTGCCTGTATCAGTTGTTACAGCACTTAATTAAAAGCAGAACAGACCAAATTGTCTGTGATAGATCAGTGTAGTACTTGAGTTTGTTACAAGGGCCACATTAGAGATTGGGGCTGTCAGACTCCTGTTGCAATGGGGGCACTTAGTGAGCGCACACAAACTCCTTCTCACTCTTGTCAGCAGTCCATAAGTACTGACTGTTATAAATTGATATCTTACTTGTCAAGTTAGCTTATTTTTTTACCTTAGGGCAGATTCCCTGGAGTGTGCCAGGCAGCCCATCATGCATCTGAGGCCCTGCAAAGGCTGGGTGCACTGTTGCCTGCCCTCCCAAGGTGTTTTTGTTAACAGAATGTGCCAAACAGCCCTGGCAGCCAAGAGAAGGGGCTTCTCCTGGTAAATCTTTAATCCTCCTCCTCAAAGATCTAGTTCAGCTAATTTTGCTGACCTCTGTGATGGATATATGGTTGAATGCAGATCATGTGATGGTCCACAAATGTAGTTTTTTAAAAAGTGCTGTACACAAAAATCCTCTTGATGCTAATTTCAGTGGAATTGCTTGGGATCTGGCAGCTTATCTGTTAATAAAATTAATCTGCTTGTTTATAACTACTAGGATTTTAGCTGGAATTAGAGATCTGTGTCTCCTATCTAGTCACAATTTTTACTTGAGGTGTTTTTTTAATAAGGCTTTATACAGATCTGTTGAGAGAAAAGGCTTTCAAATGCAGAAGTACATGTAGTGGTATAGAATATAAGAAAATAGAGATAGTGTAGAAAGTAATCTTACCCCTAAGGAGTTGGAGCTGGGCCAACTAGCAAAGATTAGGAACAGACCTGACTTTACCAGGCCACAGCTGTAACCAGTGAGAAGAAGATGCTATAAGAGAGTGGGTGGCTGGGTGAGAGGGGAACTGGAGTCAGTGGCTGCTTTGTGAAGAAGAAAGAGTCAGTGCTCTGAGGAGCTGCCCACAAGAAACACCCAGAAGGTATGGAACCTTTGTGATAAGGAGACAACAGTATGGAACCCCTGTGATAAGATGACAAGAAGTACAGACTGTCGGCTCCTGTGAATTGCCTTATGCTGAGTAATGCATTAGACATCATGTAGGAATAAATGTGTGGATGAACTGGCAAAAAATGCTATGTGATGAAGTGTTCTTTTTATCTGTCACTTTCTATTAGAAACAATTATGATTTTATTTTTTTCTCCCCATACTTTATTCCTCTCAATTGCTTCCTATTTGGAACTTCCCACTTTTAAAGTGGAATTTCTTCTCTATGGAATAGCTTTTCTACTCTGCTGCTTTCAACAAGTTGTTTAAAATATTTTCATTGATGTTATATCAGCCTTTGAGTTGCCTCCCTCTCGGTTCCCTTTGCTACTCCTTTTCCTCTTGCCTGAGTGATACTGTGCAGTCCATGAGTGATTTTCCTGCAGGGCTTTGGGTTCCATACACAACTCCAAATGTGTTCACAGGGATGCTGTAGCACATACAGAATTTGATTCTGAATCTGCTGAGCAGCCAGGGGAATCCTTGGGATCCTAATTGTTTTAGCTGTTGCGAAAGAATGGGAAAATAGTGCTGGATTTCATGGCCTCAGGTTCTTTAGTGATGACCAGGACCTGAAACTCAGCCATCACTGCTACAGTTTTCCCTGACAATGAGCTGCAATAGGAGCTGCTACCATTTTAGAAGAGTACAGGACTATTTTGGCTCAAACTAGAAAGGAGCAGTCAGTGTTAGTTTTCTCAGTGCTTCCCTGCACACAGTGTTCTGTTAGGTTGAGTTTTATGCAGCACTGAACTCTTTCATGCAGGGGAAATGTGTTTTGGGGAGCAGTATGGGGGCATGTTCATGTACATATTTTTTTGTCAGCCCATGCATCTTAACTCCTAATAACATTATGCATAAAGCAAAAGTTGGGAGTTTAACAAATGTTCTTCATGGGTTAAGGCAATGCTTTATACACAGTTACAATGTTCAGTGCAAACATTTATAAAATTATTTTCTATTGACTTATTCTGCATTACTAAATAGAATATGTTGATATATTTTAGCTCTTCCTGGCTCTCAGTGCATCTTTGTCTATATTTCTTTTGCAGCCATTGCAGGGATGGAGTAATGAACTGTGATAACAACATAATAGGTGAGTGAAGGGAGAGGGAAAAGATGCTTCAAGACCAATGAATACATTTCCTCCAGTCTTGGTGGAACCCCTTGTCTCAATTAGAAGATAGTGCACTGTGTACAAATTAATTTCTGAGAGGGGATCCTGTTTGTGTGTTTGATAGTAATGCTCCTGCTTTGTACCAGCCTAACTGTTCAAAATACCGTTAAATCTGAAAAACTTTTTCCCCCGGTACTTTAAAATACTATAGTTTTTTTTTTTTTGCTTGCTAATGCAGATAAGCTTAGCTGCATGATAAACAGCAGACCTCCAGTAGGGAAAATAAAGGTTAGCTTTGCCCCAACTAATGAGGAGAGGCAACTGAATGCTACTAGTATTGCTTACTGTTATAATCTCTGTGTTACAAATCCTTATTGCACACGTTTACAGAATACAAAATTTTAGGTGTGAAGACCAAAGCATTTGTCCATTTCCCCCCAGCACACAGCTGCCCAGTTGGACAGATTTATGTTAACTGCAGCAATCCACAAGTGGATCCTGAGCTCAGCAGAGAGAGGACTTGTGAGAATCAGCTGCTAAACCTCACTTTCTCAGCACACCTTCCTTGTGTGTCAGGCTGTGTCTGCCCACCAGGGTGAGTACAGACAGATTTGCGTCTTTTGCTGCACAAACATGATCGAGTAATTAATTCTACTTTGAGAATTTGAGATCTCAAAGGCTGAGATCAAACTTGTCAAGGCTTACCCCATGGTACTGGCTGTTAAAGTCATCAAAAATGCTAAACCAAGAGACAAGTGGAGTTAAATACTTCATAACAATATGATCAAAAAACCAAGAATACAGAAATGGCATTGAAATAATTTGATTTAATCTGTGTTGTTACAGTAGAATTGTTTATCTAGTTTTTTTCAAATACCAAACATCTTATTTCACTATTTGGCTGAGGGAGGTAAGTTTATTCATAGGCATAATTTTTAGTATTTTTTTCCCCCACAAGAATCTCTTAAATCTTGGGGATTTTTGCTGATAATGTACAGATGAACTGTTGTGAAATCAAGCACTGTATTGAGAGAATTTGGATTATAAAAAGAACAATAATATGTTGAAGTTATTCTGGTCTTGATGGAATTTAATTTCTTAAGCACATAGCCTTAGAAGTTTTTGGTGTTATAACTCTGAAATCATTTGAACTGTTGAAATAGCTCAGCTGAAGTCTGTGTACTTGTACTGAGTGATGTGTTGACATTTCTATCTCATTATAAAATATTGCTACTCAGGATTTTGGGATTCTACTTTAATACTTAAAAACATGTGATGAAATTGTTCATATGAAATGGAACCCGTAATTAGTGGAACTCAAAGTATGGTACCATATTGAAAAGTGCTCATGTAGACTGAAATTAACTGGAGGCAGATATTTTCAGAATTGCAGAAATTTACCCTCCTGGACCAGGCTGGCATACTTCAAGGCTACCTTCAGCAGCACTGTATGGCTGGCAGCTCAGATCATATAAAAAATTTATTCACTGCTATTTTGCTGTGCATAACCTCTGAGCTTGTGATCTCTACTGCTTCCTGGTGGAATTTAGGTCCAGAATGTAAGCAGTTGGTTTGGTGGTTTTTTGGCATTGGAAGACTTGGTGTCAAGTGTGGGGATCCCAAAATGATAATATGGTTTTATGGTTGTAAGAGGCAAAGTGTTAAGATTTCCTAGGGACAAAAATAGAAAACTAAGATGATTTGTCTTTATTGTAACTTTAGAAAACTGTATTCTTTTCTACAGTATATTGCCTGTAGAGATATTAGAACAAAATTATTTGGTTTTGTTTGTTTGGTTTGTTTTTTTTTTGAGGACGTGCAAAGGGAGAGGCTTTTTGATGTTGCAGGATTTTACCCTCAGTGCTGCTTAAGGCAGAACTAGGAAACAGTGTTACAAACCTAAAGTTTGAATTAGGAATGTCAGTCTGTACTGATGAAGTAGAAATTCAAGTCACTTACAAGCTTGTCAAAACAGGTCTCTTCTAAATATTCAGCTCTAGTGGTCCTATATTGCTTATATATTTTTGTTTTTATTTGAGGTTGCTTTAGGAAAAATTAAGATGATCCTAAAGGTGTGTGGTTTTCTGGTGTGCTTTTGGAAATGTGAGAGACTTATGCTATGTATTAACTATGTAGTTTTTTTTATTTAGATAATGAATCTTAATTGTTTAGGAATTTTAGTAGGAGGTGCATTTGATAGAAGTTGGATATGAGGAGCCCTGATGTTTTGAGTCATTCACTGAATTCACACTAAAATGATTCATGCTGCAGATTGACCAACTTAGAGCCAGTACAGCACAGTAATGAAAAATTTTTAATTAAGTTTTTGGAAGAGAAAAATGGGTAAAATACAGTCACCTTTATACAGTACCTCATCCTGTGTTCTTGTCCTTTCAAGCAGTGCAGGATTC
This sequence comes from Agelaius phoeniceus, assembly GCF_051311805.1. Taxonomy (NCBI): domain Eukaryota; kingdom Metazoa; phylum Chordata; class Aves; order Passeriformes; family Icteridae; genus Agelaius; species Agelaius phoeniceus. Next base: position 15,112,456 of record NC_135270.1, read on the forward strand.
AAAAGCACTGTGAATTTATGCAACTTGGAAATCTCTTTCTTAGGCTATCAGTTCTTAGTGGTGAAATAGAAAACTGAGGTGACATTGTCCCCTTTAAAAGGGTAAAACAGCCATGGAATTTCTTTGATCTTAACATTAGTCCTTTACCTGAAATACTTTCATTCCTTTTTTCATGCTTTTGTTTGAGATCTTGAATCAGTTTATCTTGATTCATTGCATGTAAGCTAAGCTGATTTAAGTAGCAATGAAATCAGTTTAATGTGTTTGATTAGTTGATTTAGGTTAAATAATTTTAAAAGTGAGTGAAGTGAATATGTCACCACTAAGAAACCTGTTTGTAGGAATGTTGGAAGCTACCATTTTTTGAGGCAGAAGGACCTTTCTGATATGTTTAGTGGGGTGATGATTCTGCAGTGATACCCTGAAGGGTAATTAACAAAAGGAACTTCTTTTCACAGAAGTGATGTTAAGATTTCAAGGGGGCAATATTTTTGTTTTGCAGTCCATTTTTCTAGTATCTGAAAGCTGAAGTGAAATATTGTTTCAAATACTTCACTACTTCTAGGATTCCTTCTTTTTTTGTGCTTACAGTGCAGCTGTGCTTCATTCTTTTTCCTCGACAGCGAGTAAATCAGATATTTACTTAGGCATGGTTACTTGCATCTAAGTTTACAGGAGATCATTCTATGGCTTACAGTTTTTATGGTACAAAAATTGATTCTATACTTTACATCTATTTTATAAGCTGTTGAAATCAGACATTAGTTCTCCTGGAACTCACTTCCTAATATTGATTCACCCTACTTTGCCTGACATATTAAGTAATTTTTAAGACTTTATTTATGTTTTTTCTTACTGGTTTTCATCTGTCACCATTTAAAGGGAAATGTTCTATATTTCTATGTTGCATTTCAAAAAGATAAGTAATACACTTTCAGTGCATATTTTTTCAAGTACAATATTTGCATTACATCTTCTGCTTGAGAATTTCTACGAATCAAATTATTTTTCCTCCTTGACTATACTGAATGTGCACAGTTTGACATGGAGACAGGATCATTAATCAGACTGCAGAAGAAACAAGGAGAAAAGACAGTAAAGGAAAAAGAGGGGAGTAAACAGTAGTACCTTCCTACATTTCTGGATGCTGTGTGACATGTTTGCTCCAAACAGACATATGCTGGTTTGTACCTGTCCTATTTCATTGTTTTTCTCTAGTCAGACCAGTAATGATCTCCAAAACAGCTTCTGTTCACTGCTGCTGACAGCCTGCTCTTAATGTTGCTGTCAAGACAAGCAGTCACTTTCCTGAAGGAATTACTTGTGTTTTCCCACTTCCCTCTTTGACAGGATTTTAGTCTTTGACTGCAGCATGAGTTGGATGTTACTGATATGTACTTTGTGGAGCATGCAGCATAAAACTTGTGCTGTATTGGCAATATGTATAGTTTTGTGGATGTATTGCAGTGGTGGGAGTTAATTAGCTCAGAGGTATTTTCCAACCTAAATGGTGTAGTGATTCTAACAAGAGCCCTCTTAGATTTTTGAATACAGGTGTTTTCATGTGGACTGACTCTGATTGTTTAATGGCATACATCAGTGTTTATTTTAGATCATGTTAGCCATTCCTATTTCCATTAGCTGAAATATTTAGCAATTTCCATGTCTGTTTCATAATAATTCCATCTTGCTGGAAAAAACAAGGCCCACCAGCCTCTAAATATGAATAATACAATTTCTGAGAGTTATGTTAATACCTTGAAATACATATTGTCCCAAATGCAGTTAGTCATGATTTTGCTTGTTACATCTGCCTATTATATCTTCATCATTTTTTCCTTTTTATGTTTTTGTTCCCTCTATAAAGCTATGTTAAACCAACCACTGTACAATTAACCTAGATCAAGCAGTCTCTGCTAACTTAGCAGTATTTCAAAACTTCATTTTCAAAATTTTCATGACTAACTTTTATTTGAACTCTAAATCATAGCCAAACTTCTCTTCCTAATCATGCTTATAAAACTGGCTGTAATTCTCTCCTCATTTCAGTGACTTTTTAAAAGCTTCCCTTTCAATGTTAGTACTGCAAGGGAATAAAATGTTAATTCTCAGCTGGCTGCTAGCAGTGGTTACCTGTACATCCAGGTCACTTAATTTCTCACTGTTCAGCAACATCCAATACCCAACTGAATATTTTATTTAGTCTGAACAGACTGATCTTAAAAGGAAAGCAATGCCACTCTAGATTAACTAGGAACATAATGAGCTCCTTATTTTCAAGTATGTATATTTATTTTTATGGCATGTGAGTGTTTGAATCTCAGGAGCACAATGCAATTGTATTGAAGTTTTCTTTTTTCCTTGCACCAAATGTTTAATTGTTCACAACTACGTGGGCCACCTTTTTAAGCAAAATGCCTGACAAATTTTTTCATATGCGCATTTAGGAAAAACAAATCCAGTCCTTTCTCCCACCCACACCCTCTGGTGAGAACTTATTATTTATAACACAGAAGAATACCTTTTGTGCTAAAAACTTGACTTTACTGAATTTGAGGAAATGTAACATAATTAGAATTTTTATGGCTTTCTCTTTTTTTTCATCACTTATTGCTCCCATAAAATAGAAGAATGAAGAGTTACTAAATTCAAAGCTGTAATATCCTGTAATTATAATGACATTTTGTAGCTAAGGAGTATCATACCAGGTTTTCCTTCTAAAACTTTCTCAATTATCATCGTATCTCTGTGGTATGTATCAAGTGACACATAGCAAGCTGAAACACATTCTTGGGAGATTTTACATAAAAAAAAAGAAAAATCACATCTTTCTAATTTTGACAAAGAAAACAGTTAATGTTGTTGACTTATACGTGCCTATGGAGAAACAGCTCTGTTAATGAGGAATTAAGATGGGAATAATACAGATGAGTTTCAAATACTTTTAGGAAACTACTCTTTATTATTGTAATTACATTGACCATGTTATGTCTTAAAAAAAAGTCTTTTTAGATGAAATAAAAATCCAGTGTTTTTAGTGAGTGTTTAGTATAATTTTTCAGAAGACCTACTGCTCCTCAATTTAAAATCAGAATTTACTATTATTATCAGTGGTTTTTTTACTATTTACTATTATTATTATTACTACTATTTACTATTATTATCACTGTTTTTTGTCAAAGCCTCACTCTTCTGGATGGTCCTGCTGCTTCAGGCTAAGTATTTTTAGTTTTTTCTTTAGGCAGGGCTTTGGAGAGGTCTGTTGAGATTTGATGTTTTCCAGGCAAATAAGGATTAACCCCATGGGGATACCATCATGGCTATGCACTTGAATAGTTTCTCAGGAAAATGCAATTCTCTTACAAAGACTGCATCAATATTCCTGTGTTTTGGTATTTCAGGAGCCAATATTTATCCACACCAGATTTTATGCTGGTTTCTACTTCTGATGGCAATAGACACAGCATGCTAAAGGTGCAGGAGCTCATTTCCAAAGAAAACCTCTGTTGCAGTGCCCTTGCAAGACAATCCAGTTCTTTTCTATCTTTTTCTGCTTTTTGCAGACTTGCAAATTTCCTTAATATATTTTTGAGTTCCTTATTTTCTCTTGCAATTCTTACAAACCTTCTTGATTTCCCACATTTTAGTTTGTACCAACTGAAAATCTCCAATTTTTTTTCCGTGTGTTTGTATTAATTGACAGTAACACTTCAGCAGTATCATTCAGGTTCTGGAGCACTTTTTCATATGACCTTCTGCTTTTTGACTTGTTTTTAAGAGAAATATTGAACTTTGTCACTTAGTTCAAAGGAAGACTTCCATTATAGTCAGAGTTACTTTCTAAAATTCTGGTGCTGGTGATAGAGCTGACTGCAGGAAGGTTTCCAATCCAGGGTGAAGCTTCAAAAAAACCTGACTGTCTCAGTTAAAGCACCAAAATCATTTGTTAACACAAAAATGGAATTGGTATACTGAGGATAATGAAAACCTTCCAAACACTCTACAGAATTACTTAATATTTTGGTATAATAAACCAGGGCAAAGAGGTAGAGGATATTTTAAGAAGCTCCCCAAGTGAAAAAGAAAACCAAATATATTAGCTATCCCTGTCTAGATAGTGAGTGAACTCTAATGAAGGCATTATGTGCTGCAGGAATGTTGGATTTTCTCTCAAAATTTATCTTGTGTTCTGATTAGACAGTCAAATGCTTCCTGCTGATTTATTTTGTTTATTTTTTGCTTCCCTTAAACTTAAATTTCAGACCTTTGTAGGATGGGCTGTGAACCCTTCAGAGAGCAAACTTAATGTTGCAACAAAAATACTCGTGGGTGCATAAATCAGTTGATGGTGGGCTGTTGCAGGTGAGAGGGGAAGGAGCTTGTGCAAGACACAGACTGTTGAAAACTGCTCTGCTGGGACCTGGGAGAGTGACTTTTTTTTTTTTTATTGTTTTGGTCCAGATTTGGGATCTCTGCAGAACCAGTGTTTGATGAGTCGCAGGTGACATTATTTCTAATGGTGCCTTTACCAAGATTACTTACAGATTTCTGTGTGTGTGAATGCAAAAGGCTCTAGACATAATGAGATGATAAAGAAAGTGAATGTTCAGCAGGGTGAAGTGGGATAGTCATCCTTGTGTCTTTGCAGTTCATTGTAGGCTGGACAGTAAGAATAAGCATCAAGAAAAATGTCTGATACTTCAAAGAGGAGCTGTGCAAGGCCTCTCTGTAGGGTATTTGTGGGGAATTCTTAGATCATTGAAATCTATCCATTTGCTTGGCTTTACAAGAGAGAAAGCTGTTATCACTTTTTTTTTTAAACCAGTGTAATAACATGAGGAAAAACCTGCATTTAGTGTTACCTTGTCAGTGTGATCTCTTTGTGTCTGAATGTGCCCTGTTCAGTTCTGAGCAGCTTTAAACCAGTGGGAATTTCAGTCTCACAGTTGATTGTCTCCAAGTGACACAATGCTTGAAATAAGTATGGATTACAAAGAACACTTCACCTACCCTGGAGGAAAATTACAGTTTTTCAGTTTAAGGAGGGAGGAGGGTTTATGGTGTTCTGCATGTTCCCATTCATAAGCCTTACAGAGATGTAAATTTCTGTCTGATACATAACACACTGAAGAAGAGTCTAAGTCAAATACAAATTACAAATTTGTACAATGTAATTTGTGAAATACAAATTACCAGCTCATTAGTATGAGCTAATAAAATTTCCTGTGATAAATTCAGTGATGAAATGTTTCCTTTTGGATAGCAGGGAAACAAAACATTGTTACCCTGTTTGTCATGGATGTGCCTTACACTTAAAACGTCTTATCTGTAGTGCCATATGTTGCTCAAATGACAGTGCTAAACATCAGGAGCAATAAATCTGTTAGGAACACAGAAAAACCTGTACAAAATTTCTATTACTACAGAGGGGTACTGGGATTCCAAACAAACTTAGCTTGAAGAAAAAAAATAATTTATCTGCCCAAAACTACCATTTGAAGAGACTGTTTATTTGTCAATACAAATACATTTCAAACATTAGAAACAAGGTGTCCTGGATAATCCTAGACTGCATGGTGCCTGTAAGGAATCCTTTCACTATGGGACTGGCATGTTAGCTGCTCTGGATTCCTGTGTTGTAGGGAATGGGGCAGGATCATGGAGCTGCAGCAGTTGGAGTCAAAGACACTGCTTCAGCTTGTCAAGAGTTCAAATTGCACAGCTTTCATTTGAGAGATGGATTTGTCATCACAGCTGTTCTATCTGTTATTGGACCCTCAGGTCCCATATTGATATTGCTTTGCTTATCCAATACCATGACAATATTTCTGATAAAATGAATTGGTTTTTGGAAGAAATGCAACTTTCCTGGGCTCAGTGAAATGATAAACTGTTTAATAAAATAAATAAGTGCTTCTGGTGTATTTCATGACCTTTATTTGTTGAATCTCTCTTTATCGCTTGAGATCTCTCTTTATCTCTTTTTTCCTAATTTCAGATTTTCTGAATATTTATCAAAAAGCCACAAACATTTTACTTTAAAATTAGGACTGATTGCTCTATTTAGTCTTTATGGGCAAGAATTCCTCTGTTCTTTTTCTATAGCAGCAATCTTTTTCACTTTTTAATAGTTTTCCATTTTTATCCGCTTGTCTAGGAGTTCTGTCTAAACACAAATTCACAGCATTAGTCAAACTGTAAACAGCTATGCATATGGTTAGCTATGGTATGATGAAAATATCCCTTGAAGACTGTGAGGATACTTCTGCCACTAAAATTGAGTATATTTGTAATTGCATGTAGGTGCCTGTAATATTTCTGCTTGCATAAGGGTGCAGAAATAAATATTAAGACAATAATTTCATGTAGCCAGGATAGCTCTTTTGATATTAAATTATTCATGGAGCAAGAGGTGTAACTACAGCTATAGAAAAACTGCAGTAAAATAAAACTCTTTCAATCAACCAAAGGAAAGAATAGGACCAGAAGAAATCCTCATTTAAAAAACCTTAGACTAAATATGCCACTAATTTTGGAGAGTAAGAGTGCATACCATAGAACAAAGAGCTGTGATGGCTCCAACATCTCATGGATTATCTCTTGGCTTGAGTCAAATGCAGTTTAATTGGCTGAGTTACAAGAAATTTGGTGGAATTTAGAGAATTTCTAGGAAACTATAGTTTCTCTGACCTTAAAATTTGTATATTCATGAGTCAGTCTTAGAGGGTTAGTGATGAAAAGGTTAATGCCCAAAGTGCTGGCACTTAATACAGATGAAATATTCAGGTACCTGTGAAAGGAAGATACCAAATTGCTCATACACAATTATTAACAAAATGGTGCCTTTTCAGTTTCAGAAGACTTTAAATATTATTTGCGTCTCAATAACAGAAGTGGTAACTTTAAAGTTTAGGAAAATATTTTTGTATCTGGATACCAGCTATACTGCTGCTGGATGAGTACTTTTTGTTCTTTTTTTTTTTTTTTTTTATAGTCTTGTGAAACATGGGGATATGTGCTTGGATGCAGATGAATGTCCATGCTCATGGAAAGGAAAGGAATATTTTCCAGGTGACAAAGTAATTTCTGCCTGCCATACGTGGTAAGTGGGGATCTATTTAAGTGAGTTCATTTTATTTGTGTATTTGTAGGTTGATTATTTTTCCTTCATGTGTTTTGATCATAAATTTCACAGCAGATTATCTACTTTGACTTCATATTTACATTTCTTCAAAGAATAATTAAAACTGGTTCAGGTTTTGTTGTTTCAAAGTGCTTGATATAACAAAATAATGGTGATTTGGCATCTTTTTAGTCTTTAAAAATCTTGATTTAGAGGTTTTTTTTGTTTGCTTATTTTTTTCAAGACCATGGCTAGAATTCCTAAAGTACGGGTAAAATCCCTTAAATATTATACCTGAGTGACATTTTAGAAAGCTTTTTACTTATTCTTTTTCACATTTAGCACTGAATCTGAGCTGTCTGGAGACCAGAACGTAGCTCTGTGTCCTTAACTCTGCATCCACTACTGTGTTAAACTAAGGGGAGTACTGAGCAACATCATGTACTGAGAAAGGAAACGGACAGATTGGTCACTGATTTTGTGTGTGTGGATAACTGATGAATCAATCAGTGTTCAGAGGGAGAATTCCAGTAGGAAAGGGTTGATAGGATGATTTAAGCACACGCAGACACCGATTCCTTTTTTCTTCTGCTATCCAGTGTTGTAAATGCAGCACATACCCTGCCAGGTTTCCTCAAGCACTCTCAGTAGGATGTGCTTTACTGCCATTTTAATAAGCTTTACAGGAGTGTGAAAATAAACCCCACCTACCTGATGGTGAAACAAGCCCGTTTCATGGTAATCTCTGCCTGTTTTGCTCTCTGGCCAAGGCTGAATGTTGCAGGCTGGCACTCAGCAGTGCTGTTTGTCTTACCAGAGCCTCAGGAAAACCAGCTGTACTGCCAAGCACCATGATGCTGTGGTAGAGGTGTAGCCTCCAGGTTCCCAGCAGAGCAGCTCCCTCTTCTTGTGCCCTCCTTGTAGCTTATCAGGAGCATTTAATTGGTGTCTCCTGCTGCTCCTGGCCAGCACAGCTCAGGGTAGCCCAGCCCAGGGAAGGCTCATCCCATCAGCACCAGGCTCTGCCTTGTCTGGATGTCGTGCCCCCTCCAGCCTTGTGCTGACTGCCTTCCTCTGCCTCTCGTCAGGTCCTCAGTAGCTGCTCTAGAAGAGATTTGTAGCCCTTTGGTGGACTGGTGAAGCGACTTACAAGGCATCTCCACTGGGCAGGCAGGTAAAGCGACCCGGGTTGTTCACCCCTTGTTTCCAAAGGCCTCTCCATTTGGACCTGGTGTGGGATTGCTTGCATCAGAGAGAATTAATTTATCCCAACTAACCTGTATGAGACTTCACCAAAGGCAGCAGCAATGCAGGCAGAAAGACACTGGATATTTAGCCTTCTCTTTCTTTTTTTCCTTTCCCTGAGGCCAGGCTCATTAATTCATGCAAACCCTTAATGCTCTCATGGCTTTTGTAGTCTTCCATGCCCAGAAGCAGAGATAGATTAAGTGATAATGGCTTTTAGGCAACTAGTTGTTCACGAATAGAGGGGAGCCTGCAAGAAGCTCTGCATGATACAAAGCATATAAAATCTGTGTCTGATGTGTTAAGGGAAAGGTGCAAAGCATGAGAGTGCTTCTGTGCAAACAAACACACTTAGGCACTCATGGAAGTCATCATATAGTGGGGTTGGTGCATTGAATTAGTGTGGTTTTATAATAAATATCTTACTTATACTTGGTGTAGTGTTAGCAGCATAAGTATTGATTTATTGAGCAGTAACATGACAAAGTAACTTCATAAGTTGGCAAAACTACCTGTGAACTGACAGGAACTTTCAACCCAAGCTCTGGGGTCTGACTGACCTGTGGCTCTAGGTTTCCCAAGTTTTGTTTTCAGTGCAAGTACCTGAAATATTTAGCAATGTTCTAATGTTGAGGCTATCAGGGCAGTTTTTGCTGGGGTGCTGTGCCAGGTAAGATGGGCTTGTGCAAGTAGATGTGCTGGTCTGCTGTCATCATGCTGAGACCATTGAGCAACTCCTGGTCACTCTCTGTGGGCTGCTGAATTGGGTCTCCTGTATTCTTTAACAAATACTTCTTGGAAAAATGCTGTATAAAAAGCTATTTGAAGTTTAGAAGATTCTGATAGCTCAGTTTTTTCAACTAGGGCTCTCTAGATTCTGATAACTAAATGTTAGTTCTCTTAGTATGAAACATGCCTGGTGTAGAGGACTTGAAAGACGTTGTGTACCTCTTAATCCCTTCCTTCTGATTATAAATGTGTTCCTGAAAAAAAAGAAAAGGATCTCCCTAGGCTTTACATGCTAAGCAATGTTTCTGCACACTGGAGACCCTTAAGGCATCAGCATATGGAGGTTTGAATAGGCCATGAGTGAAACTAAAACCTAATGTCTCAGGAGAATGTGAGAAGCAGCATTTAGTTTTCCAGTCCAAACATAATTTCTTCTGTTTGCCTCTCTCCATCAGCTTGATGAGGTTTCTTCCTTTGCTGCTGTTCTGAAGTGACTGCAGTTAGCAAGTCCTGCTGCTATTTCCTTGTGTTTTGCTACAGAAAACACTTCTCACATGTATTTTTAACTTATTTTAGCCATCTGCTTAGTGTATTGATACATGTTGAGATGCAAAATGCAAGCAGTGGACCAAATCAGTGATGGGATAAGCAGAGTCTTGGAAAACTGGAACAGTGGCTCCATGTAGGTGCAAGTGAATTGCTAAGGAAACTGGAGGAAATCTGATGCTACCAGTAGCTGGAGCTGCCTAGATTTTCTAGATATTTGCTGCCCTTCTGGAAAAAGTGGTGTACTGGCACTGTGATAGAAATACGGAGGAAAAGTAACACTGACAAAAATTTACACTAAGAGAAAACTTCATATTTCCTGCTATATGAGATGTCAAATGCTAGAGATTTATCCAGTATTTCTGTAAGTAATGTTAAGACTTTAGTTGTAAAATGTTCAGCACTCATTTATGAGGAAATTAAAAATAGGTTTTTTAAAAGTAAACTTAGGCATGTACCAAACTTATATCACATGCTGTGTTTAGTTTAATCTACATTTATAAAGATATGTACTAAAGCTATGCCAAGGCACCAGCTTTGCTGTCTTTATCAAGAAAAATTTAAGTGTCTGGGTCATTTGGGAGCACAGAAATGATATTGTAATGATTGCTCGTGGATGCAGGAAATGAAATTCTATCCGTTATTTATAAAACTCTTATCTCTGAAAATGTTATTTAGATTGCAAGAGGGTGATTCAGAAAGAGGCATAATGTTTCAAAGCCCCCTATTATGCAAAAAGAATCCACTTCTTCTCTTATGCTGCAAAGGGAATTCAGCAAGGTCTGAACAGTCATTCTGTAGATGTGTGATGAAAACCCTTTGATGTTTAAGGTGGCCATAGACATAACTTGAACTGTTCTAGAAGCTCCTAAATTCTTAGGCTGCTGTTTGGGTGTGATGACATCTGGAAAAAGAGCAAGTCCAACAACATGGTTCTTTTAAGGAACTTAAGCACCAAAATAGCGCTACTGAAATGTTTCCTTGGTAATTCTGTGGAATTCTCATTCAAGCAGAGGATGCATGGAGACTCAAGTAACAGGACATGCTACTTTTTGACTCTAAGATTCAGCTTGTACAGAAAAAAATGTTTGGTGAGAAGCTGAAAAAGAAGGCTCTCTCCTTGTGGCATGTTATTGGTGTGCACTAGAGAATAAATTGTATCACGTTGCACTGGGTTTTCTTGATTGTATTTTTTGGGGGTTTTGAGACTTGTTGTAGTGTCTGTAGGTTCTGGAGCCTTTAAACTGTCATGGAAGAAGAAATTTAGATGGTATGAGTTCAATATGTACATTTTTTCCCCAGAGAATTAATTGACGTGCTTCTAGCCAACATTTCAAAATGCTTCTGTCCCCGCTCCTCACGCTTGCACAGCTTTTGTTTCTTTGCTTCTCAGTGCAATAGCTGTAATCATTTGTCTGGGCTTGCAGCTGATATTCCCATAATTGGTGGTGCATTTTTCAGTGTTTGCCAGCACGGATCCTTCCAGTGCACCTTCCAGCCTTGCCCGTCCATGTGCACGGCGTATGGGGACCGGCACTACCGCACCTTCGATGGCCTCACCTTCGACTTTGTTGGGACTTGTAAGGTTTACCTGGTTAAGGTGAGACTTTCGTGTGAAACCTCCCTAAAACTGGGTTTAAAACTGCTTGTTAAAATAATTGTGCTTACTTCCTCTCTGTGCATTTTATTGAGTCCTACATACTGTTTTTTTCATTTTTGGCATTGTTTAGACTTTGGATCATACAGAACATAAATGTACTCTGAGGTTTCTGCTAATTGAACTATGTAACAATACGCATATTTATATTAGCATATTTAAAAATTGACTCTTTTTTTTTTCTTCAGGGTGCTTCTTCAACCAGTCTTTCTGTCATTATAGAGAATGTTGACTGCTTTAGTACTGGAATCATTTGCAGGAAAAATGTTTTCATTAATGTTGGAAAATCTCTTTTAGTGTTTGACGATGAAACTGGGAATCCAGTAAGTTTTATTTCCTACTGCTGATCAAAAAGCAGCATATGTACTTCTCTGGGTGTTTCTTCCTTTCATAGCCAAAAACTTACTGTGCCACTTCAGTAGCAGAGGTGTAAATATCTTTACAGTCAATGCTGATCACATTCCTGGATTGTTCAATGGAAACCTTAAACAAAATCTTGTCTGTATTTGACAAAAATGTCAGAGGAGGTAATTGTAGCTCTTTTGTTTAGACTTAATTCCTGTTTAATATCTTAAGAGAAATACAAGAGTTTTGAAGTGTGAGTTTTGCTATTAATTCTACTAGAACTAAGAGCTTACTCTGGTCTGGAATGTTTAGGAGGAATATTTTTATACAGTTAAATAATCCCAACAAATTGCAACCCCTTTGGAGTGTATCCTCCACAGCCTGAATTTTGGTTTTTTTTTTTTGGCCAATCTGCAAACTCTATTCTGTAAACATTTAGTATTTCAGTATATTAGTAATTATAGTATTAATAGTACAATTTACAGTTTATAGACTGACTATAGAAAGGCAGTTTGAGATATTGTGCGGTTAAACCAGACATTTTAGTCCATGCTACAAAGAAGTTGCAATCTGATTGTTAGTGGATTGAGAGAAGAATGCTGTAAACAAGATTGTGATCTAGGGACATATTTGGACAATTCCTTATTTCCAGAAGCTGCTTCATGCATCATTTTTACCTATCCATATTCAAAAAAAGCATATGACTGTGACAGAATTACTTATAACTAAGTGAAAATCATCCTTAGGAGCCTTAAGACTACTCATCTACCTCCCAGATGAATCATTAACATTCGAATCTTTAGCCATTATCCATCCTATACATTTGATATAAAATCAACTTTTAAAATTGGAAAATCATAAAAATACAACACAGCTCACATTCAAAATTCAGGCCCCTTTTACTTAAGTTTTTTTCTCCTCGGTGGCCTTTTGTCTGTTTTTGGATGTGTCCGAGAACCATGTTGTTAATTTTATTTAGGTACTTTGTTTCTTGTCAAGTGAATATTTTATGAAGATGTTATTTCCATTGTAAGTTCCCTTGCTTTATTTTGAACAGAGCTTATCTAGTTACATAGATGGCCTACAAAAAATGCAGTTATGGAAAGCTGGATTTTTCACTGTTGTTCATTTTCCTGATGAACATATCACCGTTCTTTGGGATCAGAGGACAACAGTTCACGTGCAGATGGGGCATCAGTGGCAGGTAGGTGGAAGGCAACACTCTTGTTGCTATTTCTTTGAGGTGTTCATGTAAATCTTGTTAAATAAGACATAATTATTCAGAGAATAGACTCTCAGAAATAAATCAAAGAAGCATTCAGCTACCTTGTCAATGAAAATATTCATTCTCATTTATCTGTTTTTTAGTTACTCTTTTCTGTATAACTTCTGTAACTACACAGACAAATATCTTAGGGGCAAAGTTCTCTTTCAATATTCATTCCTTACATGAATGAAGCAGATGTTATTTTGCCAAGGCTTAAAAATACACATAACTGGCTAACAGCTCCCTTTTCTGAACAAAAAGGTCATCTCCGTTTTTAAAAGCTTGGGGATTCATAACTGAAACTGCATAATAATGACATTGCCAAAATAAAATGTCCTCCATAGCTTTGTTACTGAATTCTTTTGACTGAAAAGCTGAGTTCTTTTGACTGAAATTTAGCTGAAAAAGGATCAAAATATTACAAATTTAGAACTAAACAGCTGAAGATGCAAGTTTTGAAAATGCTTATGACTGACAGCATTTCCTCTTGTGAAAATATGTTTTTATAAATATGTATGTATGTGTATATAATTTTTTTCTCAGAGAGAATTGACTGGATTGTGTGGAAATTTTGATTTGAAGACAGTAAATGAACTGAGGACTCCAGATAATTTTGAATTAACAAACTCACAAGAGTTTGGAAACAGTTGGACAGCTGTAGAGGTACATGGCAAAAGAGAATGTGTTTACTAGTATATTTTGCTGGTAGATTTTTTTCCTGTTATATCATAAAATTCATTTTGAATGAAATCAGAAGCTAATTCCTGAAAGAACCAGTCAGGCAGCAATACAAATGATAATATCAGTGGTTCTTAAAGATGTCTTAATCTGTTAAAGAAAAGAAAAGAATTACCTTTTTTTGCTGCAGAGTGTTTAGAGAGTAAAGAAAAATGTTGTAACAATATTTTTGAATGTTTTTTATTACATTTGAACAATAAAGTAGTGGGATTTCTGTATAATGGAAGAATGTTGAGTTCGCTTTAGAGTGTGTTGACAGTTTAACTGATGTTTTCATAGCTGGGAAACATTTTACTGTGCAGCCATTGCAATGGAAAGAAAAAAGTTCTCTGTGCCTCTCTGGTACCTCTGATGAGACCCATAAGTATGTGTGTGTTTTTCTGCTGCTTTCAGTGGAATGTTTCTTCAAATGGTGTTGTTTTCCATCTCTTCTTCATTAGCATTAGCTTTTAACACTATATCTTAGTCCTGCTTTAGTTTCATAAATGATGCATTTGTTTCACATTTTGCATCTTTCTAAAAAAATAAAAAGCACAAAAATATGCTTTGCAAGTTCACAACACAAAGTGGTTATGAAAAATTACTCACCTTCATTTTGCTTCCCGGGTTAGTGTGTTGACAGCTCTGACATTCGAAATCCGTGCAGTTTGAACCCCCTTAGAGAGCCGTTTGCCAAGAAGGAGTGTGGGATACTGCTCAGTGAAGCATTTGAAGCTTGCCACCCAGTGGTGAGTTGTAGTCCTGTATATAAACAAGTGACATCGAACATAGCACCAGAGAAATGTTACTCTTCAACGTGAAGCTCTTTGTTATTAATGAAGAAAAAAAGTCACCTGATTTGGGGTATTTTCTTTTTAATCACAAGCATTATTCGTGTAGGCATAACCACTTGCTTGCTTTTCATGAAATGTGTTACATGGCATGCACATTTTTCATGCATATATAAATAAATGTATTGAATGGGCACTGTCAGATGGGAAAAACTCATTTCTGGAAAACTTACTCAAGTGTAGATCCGTGTAGAATGTGTAACATTTCAGTAAGCAAATTAACGTTGACAGTTCTCTTTGAAATTTTGTCATTTAAGACTTGAAGATACTGTAAGGGAAAATGACAAATTCTTGTGTGAAATTGCCTGATAATATGAAGAGAATATTAACTCCTTGCACATCAAGAAGAGCTTTCCATCTACTTTGATTTCTTACATTTTATGTGCATCTGACTTCCTTAAAATGTCTGAGTTTCACTGATTTGTGGTCAGTTTAGTCTCTTATTTCATAAGGTTTTTCACAGTTTATTAGGGCTTAGATATTACAAAACACTATAAAACACAAGCCCACATCAGTATCTTAACGTGCCTGTTCTTCATGAGTCGGTGATTTAATTGTGTTGCTAAGTGCTGGACAAGATTTTATGGTGTGTCCCTGTGAACATTTTTTCTCACGTTCCAGGAAGCATTGAGAGTGAAATCTTTAATACTTCCAAGTTGGATATATTGCCTTTTGGAAGAGCCACAGCTTTGTGCCGAGGTGTTGCTTGGCAGTTCCTGTAGGAGTGTTTTTGATGAGCAATATTTTCATTTCCAGATTGACGTCACCTGGTTTTACTCCAACTGCTTGACAGACACTTGTGGCTGTAACCAAGGTGGTGACTGTGAGTGTTTCTGTACAAGTGTCTCAGCCTATGCCCATCAGTGCTGCCAGCACGGAGTTGCTGTGGACTGGAGGTCTCCCAGGGTGTGCCGTAAGTTTGTTTAACCAGCACTACCAAGGGCTGCCCCTGCCCTGCATTCGTGGCAGCCAGACCCAAAAAATCAGTCACAACAGCTGACCTGGGGCCATGAATTGAATCTAAGCCTCACTGGTGCCTCTCACTCCAGTTTCATTCTGGTCTAGCTGGGTTATGTGCTTTTTCTGTGTTTGTGAGTGATACTTTTCTACTTTTAATCCCTTTGTCCTTTGATGTCAAAGGAGAGAACATGGGAAATCTATATTAGGGTACAGCATGCATCCCTCAAACCAAAGGTGCAAAGTTCACAGTTCAAGTGATTTCCATCTTCAGGAGAACTTCACTTCTTAATAAGATCTGGTAAACATACATGCCTTATTAGAGCCCACAGAAAATGGGCTCTAATATGAAATGTAAAGGTCTTCTGAAGAAAAACAAGTAAGTTTTTAAGCTGGGCAGAGTCATTAGCTTAGGATTCCTCTCCAACAACTCTTAAAACTTAACAAAAAAAATCTGAGTCCCTTTTCTCTAACACCTAGTGGAAATGCCTAACAGGAGGCTGCCATTTCCCCAAAGATGGGAAAAAAAAAGGGGAGATGCAAAGAATGAAAGGAAACAAGCGTTTTTCTCGCTTTGCAGTTGTACAGAGAGTGTGCAGCAGGCTCAGGGTCACACAGCAAACTGGCCTCAGAGTGAGGGGGTTAGTCTTAACTTTGGATGGAGAAGGTGTGATTTAATGTGAAGCTCAGTCATAGCCACTAGAGGTCACAGAAAGACAGCTGTAGGTATGTAAGCTTGGGGAAGCAATGCTTTCTTTTCATCTGTGTAGTTTAAATTAGTATTTTATCTAAATATTTGGCAATAACTTTTTACTAAATGTTTGTGTATGTTCTAATTTGGCCAAGAATTTGGCTCACATCTTAATTGTAAAGGGGAGTAGAAAACTTACTTTATGTTTATCTATAGAATGCCTCTAACTGTATTTTTTTTCTTTTTTTTTAGCTTATGATTGTGAATATTTCAACAAAGGTAGGTTCTAAAGGAAGTGACAAAATATCAATAGAATCTTGGGGTTTTTTTAGTTTAAGGTTTAGCATCTTTGTATAAAAACAATTGTATTACTGAAAGCATTTGGGAATGTTATGTTGTTTAACTAGCCAAGATTGTTTTGCTGCTTTATTTTGGTTTTTCAAAGGCTTTTAATTTCATAATTCCTGGACCTCTCCCGAGAACGTGTGCCTAACTAATTTTCTTTGCAGTGATGGATGATGATTAAACAATTAAATCATGAAGTAATTAATGGAACATCAAGTGGAAAGTGCCAGTGGCACTACTTGTTTAAGGTGCAGTGCAGTTCAAAGCTGAACAGAGCCCGGTGGGTTGTTAAATCACTCACAGACTCCTGTGCAGCCTCCAGAGGGAGGTAGTGTTAATCTATGGCAACTTTTTTGTCCCCAGAGGGGAACAGCTCTCCTTTTAGGTCTGTCTGACCCAGCCTGGAGTGACCAGCATTGCTGCTGCATTGGGGTGGCTGTCAGAGAGGGGTGCAAACCTTGGGGAAGGTGCTGGACCATGCCTTGAACCTGCATTGGGTGCTCTAGTGCTGTGTTAGCCCTGCAACCCATATTCAGGCTATTTCCCAATCACCCTGCCTATGTCTGCACAGTCAGATGTGACACACAAAGCAGCCTGGTGTGAGGAAGGGCCAGGGCTCCTGCTGTTTATGCTGTAACTCTTTATCAAGCTCATGTAGAAGCCTGCCTATCCACATGACACGGAGTATCTTGGTCTTCTGATCAATATTGCAGCAGCTCACTCCTGGAAAGGTCTCAGAAAAGGGACCAACTTAAATTAGGACAGACTTATGCAGTGCCAGGCCCAAAAAATATGGCCAAGAAGTGTGCCTTTTCTCATACACTGGCTCCTGAAAAGATTTTGAGTGGAGTCAAATCACTAATGCATGGGAATTTTATCTAAATCACCATTTAAAGACTTTCAATTATTTTAAATTAAGAATAGTTGATTATAAGAGGTGATTGAAGGTTTTAAGTTTTCTTTTTGGTTATTTTTTTTATAAAAGAAATACAGTCTGATAATAGACAATGTTAGTGCAGATAGACTGCAGATGCAGTGCCTCTAAGATCTGTGGTGAAGGTGAAGCTAGATGATCACACATACTTTTAAGGTGTGTTATTACCTTTATTTGTTACTTAATTCTCACTGACGGAAAGTAGTGGAATGAGTGGAGATTTGTGCATTTGACCAGCCTTGAAATAAACATGGTTATTTATACTTCTTTCTTTGTGTTTTTGTACTCTTTGCTAATCCAGTTCATCAGTATTCAACGTAGAATGTTTCAGAGCTGTCAGTGGACAAAAAAAAAAAATCATCTCCATGCTGAATATTTTCTTGTCTACATAACTTAGAGTAGGATGACCCAGAACTACTTTGTTTTGGAGGCAGGAAGATTAGGAAGTTGTCTTAGACCAGAAAGAAGTTTTCTCCATGTAACTTTGTATGAATCCAGAGTGAGATAATTCTAGTCCTACAAGAAGCAGAGGCCTTTGGTCAAGGGAAATCCTCAGCTGGTGGCTGTGGTCCCTCAACTTTTGAGTGGGCCTGAGATGGGATACTTAAACATATGTATCCAGAGCAGTGCATGTTTTAAGTAGTAATTTAAAACATGTTTTTCAACTCCCTGCACTGAAGGTAAAGAGATCTTTGTACATGTTTAGGTGGGCATGGACCTGTGTCCTAACTGGCTACCTTTTCATGCCATTAGAATTTAAAGCTCTACTTGTAATGCAGCATCCTTAGATTTCAAAACTCTTAATAAATGTTAAGATTTTGGGGAACCAGAGTATGAAGGCAACCTGCAAATTGCAGTCCAAAATTGTAACCTGTTGGAACAGATTTTAAGAGTCAATGCTATTAATTTCCCAGCTGATAGCTGCAGTTATCTCAGATGTAGGCTTGCCATTTTACCATGTGGGTAAAATGGTAATGAGGTGAACTGCTCAGGTGAGGCATAAAATGCCTACTTTTAACAGGGAACCTAACAAAAAGATTTTCAAACATTTAAAAATAAACTCTAAACTATTTTTCTGTAATAAAGTGTGATCTAAATGAGAAGGTGTGGCATTTTAAGGTTTAAAAATGAATTTGCGTATTTTTGGCTTTTTTAACTTATAGATAAAATACGACCATTCTTTGCTTATGATGCTGATTTCTTCCTCTCTTACTTCACAAGTAAGACTTCACTGTTCAAGGAGTCTTTTGATGCTTGTTGACAACAAAAGTTTATTCTCTGCAATATGCTTTATGTTTTGGACATTAATAAAATAGGTTTTAAAAAGTAGTAAGAAGTGTATAATTAGTTCAACCATACAAATAAGTAGTTTGAAAGGGACTAATAACCAAGGGACCAGCTAACTTTGAAACCAAAGCATATGAGAGGGACAAAAAGGAGAAGCTGATGATGAGTCTTGAAAATTGAAAGTAGGTATTCTTGATAGCTTTCAGAACATGTATTTTCTAAAAAAGGTTTGTTTTGGTTTTCTTTCAAGTTTAGTGCATGGCACCTAGATCTGTTTGCAGTGGTGAGATGTGTTTTTCTTCATGTGCTCTGCCCTAAAGCTTAGAGCTCAGGCATTTGGGACACTTGACATGAAAAATAATTGGTTTTCTCCTCCACAGCACTGGGAAAAGGCCCATACAAACTGGTCAGCTTTTTGGATGGAAGATTTGTAGTAGCAGCAAACTTGGTGGACGGTGTTGTTTTCCCTGTCAAAGAAGATGATGTTGTTCCTGGGCATGTAGTGAGCTTCATGCTGACTTCAGGACTTTATAAACCCAAAGCACATGGTAAAGTCATAACAACCTAGCTTCTTAAATAAGACAGAGTAGACTCTGCCCTTGTGTTTAAGAATAAACCTGAGTTAAAAATTTCTTGCTTTATCAATCAGTTGAATGTGCACTTTAATGTCTGCTAAGATTTTTGTTGGTGGATTTTAGATTGTAGCTTTGTAAGCAGTTGAAAAGCAGCTGCCTCCCCACACGCCAGCCTTCAGAAGCACCAAACTGGTATTGCAGCCCAGTAATCTGTGTGCTGCTCCCTTTACCTCTCCTCTGGTGGAAGTGGGAAAGAATGGGAGAGAAATGTTGTAAGGAAAGTGCTCCCCACCTCCCTTGCTCTGCCACCATCACTCATTGTCTGCCCACACACACAGAGATGCCCTTTGGCACTGACTGAGCTCTGTAAGGGTGAGTGCTGCAAATCTGTCTCCTTTGGGTCCCAACTTCAGTTTCCCCTGAAGGAAACTTCCTTCTTCATCAGATGAAAGGTGTGTTGCACACCTTCAGGTATGTGCAGAAAGCCTACAAGAGTGTATCCAGCATTTGTGACATTAATTAAATGCTGAAGTTGTCTGCATACACAGCTTTAATGCCCACAGAGCACTAGGGTATCAATGGCTTTACTGACCCTAATGAGTCCCCTAATGAGCTCTTTGGGTAACCTGAAGGTGGTTTTGTGTCACTTAAAAAATTATAAGTGTTTGATTACTAACACTGCTGTCTGTAGAACTTAGACAAGAGCTCATGTAACAGAATAGCTGGGGATAGATTTCTTTTATTAGTCACAGTTTTGAGGTACTTGTACATTGTATTCAATTTATGTTTGGAAAGGGAAGGTCAGTCCTACTGTTCTGTTCCCCTATAAAAATTCCATTCTGTCTTGGAATTTAACCTGGCAAATAGAGTTTGTGCCTTATGGTCCAGTTTGAGCAAATGTAATTTCATCATTTGGTCACGAGGAATTTGCACAATCAATATGCTGTATCATTATAGGACATTCATGCCTCTTTGGTACCTCAGCAAAATGCATGTCTTACCAGTTTCAGGCATTCCTGGACAATGGAGAGTTAGGGACATTAATGCACTGATTGGCTGTACAGCAGGTGTTAAAAATCACCCTGACTTTGTTACTTAACAAAGAGCTGCTTGCTACAGACAATTCATAAAAAGACATTCACTAGTACTGCTAGGTTTTTCTGATTATCTGAAGCTTTTGTGCTCAGAGAACAAGGTGGTCTTCCAGAAGTGTTATGCTAGAATGTGATAATATATCCTTTTAATAGAGATCATTTGTTTTCTAAGCTTTTTTTTAAGAAATGCTAGCCAGTCCTGGGGGGTTAGTTGATTTTACAGTAGATTAATGGTTGTTTTCAAGAGACTAGCAAAGTTTACAGCAAAATAGAATGAAGTAATTCTGTGAGCAACAGATGCCTGTAACAGGCTCAAGACCCGATGCCCTGCCATTGGCTGTGCAGAGGCTGCTTGAAATCCGAAGTACTGCAGGGTAAGGTAACATGAGGGAACATTTGCCAGAAAAAAGACTTTCTGTTCTTAAAGGGAGAGCTAGAGAGCTGAATGCAAAATACGGTTTCCTAATTTATTTTTAATGAAAGGCTGAGCTTTTAAGCTGTCAATTCCTGATGGCAAATGTTACTTTTAAATCTAGTTAGATGGAGTTAAAGTTTTTATTAAACAAATGGCTTAGTAAAGACTGTAAATTAAGTTCTGCTTGACTGCAGGGCTATATTCCTTTATCCTGGTGTGGGCAATGTCTCAATCTCTTTGTATTCCTGTTGGAATCTGTAGAGTATTTAGAAAACTTAATAATCATCACAATCTAGCACTCTGAAATCCATACATAGTGCATTTTCTTACAAGATTCAGGCTGTTTTCACTGATAAGGCCAAAGCCAATTTTCATTCCTCATGCTACTAGAGGCAGTAGTGGTACATTACAATGAACTTAGTTTATTATGCATTTATCAGTAAATAAATAAGTTCTGTGTGCTCTCTTCTGTTTTATTTTTTCAGATTCTAGCTTGATTTCATTTGAAACAGCTGAGAGACCAAATTATTTTCTTCAGCTGGTCTCCAATAATACTCTTGTTGTTTCTAAATGGAAAAAATCGCAAGATTTTCACAACAGATCTACGTTTGTCATTCACAAGAACACGTGGCTGTCGGGATACAGTTCCTTTGAGTCATTTGCAAAACCAGGATTTTTCATCCACATTTCAGCCTCTTCAGTTGGGCTTTTGAAGTACCATCATTCAGAGGAGTTCAGACTGTCAACCCTTTTTAAACTTGTAGGTAGGTAATTGCACTTCAATGTTATGGACAGCAGTTTTCTCCCTGTACAAATCCAGGCTAAATGGTGTTGTTATTTTCAGAGGTGATGAGATTGCTTACCTCTCCCCTACATTACTGGGAGCTGTGCGAACTCTGGGACATCCAGCCTCAAAATATTTTTCCCTGAGCATTGTAGTGAAGATGAGATTCTGTTTTCTTGTGAAAAGCCATTCAATAGCTTAACACACATTTGCCAAACATGTTTGGAAATACATATCATAGTGTACAGTTTCTGGGCAATACTTGCTGTGGAGGTAGTAAGGAAATTCTTTAGGAGTAGAACATTCATACTCGTAAAAAATAGATTCACAAAGGGAATAAAAAAGAACAGATCTCTAAAATTTTAAGTGTGTAGACAACATTTTCTCTCCTTTGCCTCCTGCCAAGAGAGAGATTTCTGTACAGTGAATTCTCTTTGCTAACCCTGTGGCCTCATCAGGAGTAATGCCATCCAGTGCTGAGGACGTGGCCTGTAGGCTACACTTTCCAAACCTCATTTTCTCCTGAAAAATACCTTTTATCCACTACCCCCTCAGAAATGAGGTATCTGTTGGGATGTTAACCAGTAGTGCTTCAGTCATCATCTAACTGGGGGTATTCACCCCTTCTTGGCGATACAGATATTCATTTCCCTAATGTTGCTTGAACAGATACAGCTTTTGAATACAAAACAGACTGCTGTGAGGGTATTTCTACTTACTTGTGAGATTCCCATTGTCTTAATAGTTACATTCCACTGAGACATTAGGATCAGAAATGAAGATATTCACTCTGAGGATCGTTTCTTAGGAACTGGCCGCAGATGTTGCCCCTACAAGAGCTGATGATAAAACCACACTAAAAAATCATGTAATTCAAGCTATTTTTAGTTCTGTTTGGTGTGTTTGTTTGTTTGTTGTTTGTATTTTTATATCAGTAAGGAAAAGAAATAATAAGAATTGCAGTTTTTACATTCCTAAATAACTGGAACCATCCACTGAAATGAAGGTGGCTTTGGAGGTCAGGAAAAACATGCAAGTTATATCAGTGTATAAAATAAAGCAAAAGAGATTATTCATTTAATTATTCTTTGCTTTAGCTTTTACTTGCCTTAACACATTAGATACATCAAACATATTCATTTATGAGATTCAGTGACAACAATTACTTGCTGAAACCAAGTGTCGTATATATAATTCCAAAATCACTGCAAGTGATTATGTTCTAAAAATTTTATTGTGCTGTAGTTTTCAATGCATTAACTATTTGTTTATTTATTTAGCAGAAGTATTTTAATGTGTTCCTGGCAATACCATGTTTTAAAATCAGTTGTTCATTCTCTGAACAACTGAAGTGTATTTTACAAGCAAAGAAAGAAAATTACATACTATATAAAATAAAGCATGGCCTGGCCATGTTGTACGGTGACCATGTTGAATTGTGGCACAGACAAACCTGAAGCAACCTCTGATTTCTGTGACAGAAGAGGCCAACTGTATGCCTTGTGGACCTTCGTGTTATCAAAACACTGAATTAAAGTGTTAATGGTGTCATTGTGAATCTGCCCATGTTTTGCAGTACATTACACTGACAGCCTAATGCAGCTGTTGACTGGCACACTCCAACTTCAGAAAAATGACAGATTTTGTCGTTGCCAAATGCCTGTTGCCTCTTGACAAATGCTTGTAATCACAGAGCTGTTGAGGTTTTTGAGCGGCAGAATTAGAGGGATAATGCTATTACCAGGATGTTCGTACAGCATTTCAAGCAAGGCACTTTTTTGGGACATAACAAAAATATCTCCTTAGTCTTTTATCTTTGAGGGAGGAATGAAGAAGTTTAAACCATGTTCCAATTCTCAGTGGTCATCCATTAACACAGAATGGTATGTCTTTTCAAGTGTGAAGTCTTTACCCTCCAGTCATTATACCGAAAAATCCTATTTATGCCGATGGAAAACTAAAACAATTTACCTCAGCAAGTGGGATCAGATCAAATGATCAAGAGGTATTTCATTAATCACCACATCCGAGGGCTTGGGTTTCAGAGTTTTATAAGCAGAGGAGCATAGGGCTCCAATCTTTCTCCAGTGTGCTCTCACAAGGGCCAGCCTGCTGATGTCGGGTAATTACATGGTCTAAAAATACAGCAGCATTTGTTTAAGTTAATGGAAAAGTTACACCAGCTCCAGAGTGCGCAGGCAAAAGCGTATTGGGTTTCCTGCTGACTATTGTAAATGCTTTGCATATTAGATCAGAAACTCTTGAACCGGGAGCAGCAGCTATTCCTGCGGAATCAGAGGATAAATATCAGGAGCAGAATAATAGGCCCAGTAAATCCCCTTGGCCAGAAAGCTCCTCATGAGACTTCTTCGTGCCCTGTGACGCACTTGCACAAGGAAGAATTTGAAGTGACCTGATCACCACAGCAGTAGACACATGTCTGTTTAAAGTCAGCTGACGAGTCACTTTTTCCAGTTTCATCGCAATAAATATTGTCACATTGGGACACGCCAAGGCTGGGAAGCGTTTGCCATGAGAAGTCACTTCAGCTTTAAAACTGGGTTATTTTCATTATACTTTACTTTTTCTGCTGTCCTGTTCCCATAAACGTTTGAGGAAATTGAATAGGAAACAGAATTTTGATATGTAGTGTGTACTTATTTGCAAGAAAATATGTTTTTGCATTCTATTCAGGAATTATTTTGCTGGCAAGTAAATTGGTATGCATTCAGTCAAAAGAAAGAATACCCGTACTCTTACCAGATGGACAAGCACCAAGGTGTCATGTAAGAGCCATCAATTGCCATTTGAGATTGCTGGGAAATCATTTAATGTAGGGAATTTATGACCTTTTTATAGGTATAGCTGCTGTTTTCTTACCCTTTTTAAAAATAATATGCTCAAACTAGTTAGCTTTTATCATTCACATGATTGCCACCCATTTAGGATCACTATGAATTATTTTTGTCTGTTATGAAAATGTGACTTGCCCCATATAAATTCTGCAATAAAGTATTTAATAAGGCTAGTTATGTGCTTTAATAGCTAACTTGCTGTAAATACAAGGCCTGTTTTAGAGAATTTTCAGCTAAAATTAAAATATCAAGATGCACTAAGTATAGGCCCACTGCATAGAGGCATTTTTCAGTGTTTAAGTTTGATACAGAGCACTTTTAATCTTGGTTTTTTAATTAACTCCGTCACATTCAGAAACGTGGTGCAAAACTGAAAATTAAATTAACTTTGATGAATAAGTTTTTTACAAAACCATCTTTTTACCTTCAGTCGGTTTTACACATGATATTACCAACTACTTTAACATCAATTTACTCTAATCTACTTCCAGCAGTAGATTTCATTTTCTGGAGTGTCCTGATTCACTCATAACGAGTTACTGTTGAGTTTAATTTGAGCTCATGTGCTTTGTTGGCCCAAAAGTTCATGACGTGGGCCCTGGGGCTGGGAAATGCTGAGCAACTGCGGCTGTACCTGCAGATCCCACGTGTGCCACTGAACACATCTGCCCAGTAGCTCCTGCAATCAGACTGAGCTTTCTGTACCATAACATCTTTCCTTTTTATGCTGCAAACACAAACATTTGACCTACCATGTTTGGCTGAATAAATAGGAGGAGATTAAAGAGTTGTGTTAACGTTGTAATAGCAAACTGAACCATATGTAGATGAGAGGCAGGTAATTGCACTCTGCTTCCAGTGATGTTTTGGCTGGGCACAAAGTTTAGTTTTTCCAGTGATATTTGCTTACATTTCTCGTTGCAGAAACTTAGAAGTCATGAGCAGGGTTTGATACTCATTTGTGTGTGTGTTAAGTGGGTAGATAGGATTTCATGTTTCTAAACTTGTAACTGAGGAGATAGGCAATCTAAGTTACCAAGCAGAGTTTTGCCTCCATTATAAATAGAACTAATTCTAAAGCAATTTTTGTGCCTACTAGATTTTTTAAAAATTTTGTGTTAAAGTAGCAAAAAAAAAAAGAAAAAAATCATCAGGTAAGAATGAAAATCCAAATACTTTATTTTTTAAATTATTTTTTAGACATTTATTTTAAATACAACCTTTTATGAACGCTGGAACATTTCAAATTTTAGGGTTTGTTTTTAAGTAAATAGCCATTTTTTGAGCATAACTTGGAATTGTTCATATTATAGAGACTCTAACAATGGCAAATCTTGTCCCTGTGACATAAAAGTCAGCATAGAAAATTAAGGTCAGGTGCTTGTGAACAGTAAGAATTGTCAACTCACAAAAAGAAGTGGCCAGGGTACTAAGAAAGGTGGTTGTGGCTCAGCAGAACCTTGTGATCTGTCGGTGATAAAATAGCAAAAATCTTCATTAAATGGTAGCAACTTCTGTTGTTATCCCAGTTTTAGTTTTGAAAGCCATGAAGAAGAAAATCATAAATTGCAGGGAAGAAAATGCTTCTCTGATGTTCTAGAAGGCGTGAAAGCAATGGAGTTGGGAAATATCTTTTAATGTGTTGTCTTTGGCCGTGTTCATACCTGTGCTCCCACAAGGGGTTCCTGCTGTCCTGTGGCATGTTGATGTCCTCAGCTCCTGTTGGGTAAGGGAACCGTGGGCTCAGCTGGGGCCACTGCCACCCAGGACATCAGTCACCACTTGGGGAAGGATTTGCTGTGTCACCCTGTCAACAGGAGACAAATGCTGGTAGGCTTGACAGGGAGACACATGGCTATCTCCAGATGCCATGACAAATCCTTTTGAGGAACACATGCCTGGTACGAGAAGCTTGATTCATTGTCTGTAAACTGCAAATCATTGTTCTGTGGTGAGGGAACTCTGCTGGTGCTCAGGCTGCAGTAAGCTCGTGTTACTGGTTGCTGGAAGGGGAATTTAAGTATTAAAAAAATGGGAAGCATGTGGTGGAGGTGGTTGAACAGGCCAAGTGACCTCAGCCACTCCTCATGTGGCTTTCTCTCAAGGCCCTTCACCATCTTCATTGCTCCTTTGGGTACTCTCTAACAGCTGAATGTCCTTTTTTTATATTGTGGTGACCAAAACTGCACACAGGGCTTGAGGTGAGGCTGCACCAGTGCAGAGCAGGTGTGTGTGTGCTGTTTTTTGTTTTGTTTTGCTTTATAGTAGCTTGATCCTTGGGATGCTGAGGGGTTCCAGAAGTTTGGTTGACAGCAGTGAAAACTCTAAATATGATGAATTATTGAACTGGTGTTTTCTTAATAAAGAATTTGCCCACAATTCATAAAAAAACACAGATATCATCATACCTTATGGGTTTACAGAGACATCCTGAGAACTTTCTGAGAAAAATGAAAACAATTCATACAAATACTCCGCTCTTTCTGTGGTGATTTGGTGTGCTCTTTAATGTAGTTTGTACACTAAAAACAGTGGTACAGCTTAGTCTTGCATACTCAATTCTCTAAAATCCCTTGATTGGAAAATTAAATTTCCTTTGGTTCTACAGATCTTTGAAAGCAATTTTTAATTACCAAGTTTACGAATTCTTTGTTGCCCACAGTTCTTTTTGTAGAAGTAGACACAAAATTTGTGGACAAGCATGACTTCATTCTTGACTGAAGGCAGCATTTATTTATATTTATTTATAGCATTCTCAACAAATGCTATGCATTTATGTGGTGATTCACCCTAAGTCCTACCAAGGCATGCAACACCACCAAACTCTGTGAGCTTCGTCTGTAGGAAATCTTGAGGAGAATGTGGCTATCATTTCATAAAAGTTCATTTGGAGAATCGGAGATGGTATGTTAATCCCAGCATTTGGGAGTGTTAATTCATGGCCACTTCTGCTAAATTGAGAAACTCATTCTTCATCAGGCTGCAGTCAGTTCTTCTGCAAACTTTTACTTTTATTGTGTTTGAAACTTACTCTGTGGTTAATGGTGTGGCCTTTTAACTCTATGGCCAGAGTTAAAAGTTGTGGATTTGTCTCCATACCAAATCTAGGGTAGTCTAATGAATGAGATTTCCTAGATTCAACTCGGATTTATTTGCTGTTATCACTACTTTTGGTGATTGCCTGTGCCAACATGTCTCTGATATGTTTTGTCTTTCTGCCATATGTCTTCTTTTTCTCCTTAAACCTTGTATTTCTGTAATGTATTTTCTTTTGTCCTTTACTACTCAACGAGTCCATGCATACAAGAGCTCATACATCAGTCACCAAAATATATGGCAAAAATTCCCTTTCTCCATTAGATTTATGTAACTGATATAGGTGTCAGTGGGATAAGATCACAGAAGAATTCAGTCACATGTACTTAACTCCTTATGAGAACATAATAAATGCATATTTTACTGTCATAAGAATTGCATTCTTAAAAGGAGTGACAAACTATGTTCCTGGATAAAATGAGATGTAAAAGGGGTAACACTAGATGGCAACATACATACCCTTTTGTCTGAGTTTGATTTCTATCTTTAAGAGAATTATTTTTATTTTAAGTTAATACGTTAATGGTTAATAATGACAGAGATAATTAATTATAAGTGCAGATTCCCTAAATTGCAGGAATAAAAATTTCTCAGTATCTTCATGGAAAATTTGACTGTCTTCAAAAAGATGTAAAAGAGCTACCCCTTGTATCTCAGTCAAGCAAAGATCAGGAAAACTTAAAAAATACTTCAAAAACACAAAAATTGACAGTCTTTCTAGGTAATCAGCATTTTCTTTCTGGTATTTATTGTAAACATTGTCTAAGAGCAGTTACTCTTTGTAGGCTCTGAACAATGTTGCTCTGAGCTCAGGTTTACCAGTTTAGAGGGGATTCTTATATGATGGTTGTCTTCTGCAGGCATGATTGTACAGGAAATGTTCCTGCCCTGCCCTGGCTGCTTCTAGAAGAGCTGGGGTGGGCTGCCCTAGTGCAGGGACTGAAATCCAGATATAGCATGTACATCTTGCAGGTGTTGGAAGAGCCACTGGGCTAATCCAGCTTTGTGCAGGAAACTTCTGCGTGGAGGTGGGGCAGGGCTGGAGTGCATTTAAATTTGTGTTTCTATCGTGTGACTTGAAAGTCCTTCAATAAACACTGTGTGTGTAGATGCTACAGTTGAATGTAAGGCATGCCTCTTAGTGATATGTATCTGTGAGTGCTTAAAGGAATGTAAGAATAACAGATCTTTGGTGTTTTTCAGATGTCAAGTTTAAGCTTCTGTCCCGTTCTACGTGTGAATGGCGTTATGATGCCTGCACAAGCCCTTGCTTCAAGACATGCAGGGACCCTTTGGGAAAAAATTGTCAGACTGTACCAAAGTACGTGTCTGTATTTTCATGGAGATGTGTGTAATTTAGGCAAGGCAATTAAGCACAGTAATAGGAATATGAGGGCCCAAGTGTACACTTAATGTATCAGGACTGTATTCTTGGGTAAGGAGGTAAGAGAAAGAGGAAAGGAATGGAACAAAACCTGCTGCTGTAGCCACATAAACATGACATTTCAGCCTTTAGTGTACTGTCTGGTTCTGGAATGACTGCTATATTTGTAACTTTCATTTTGGGAGTATTAGAGAGCATTAATGGAGAGAGGTTATCACAACTTTGTTTCAAACAGTTGTGCCCTTGCTTTTCCATTATGTCATTGCAACAGCTATATCTGGCCTTGCTTTTTCCTGTGAAGTGAAATTTGTGCTAAATCTCGTAAAACTGACACACAGACTTTGACATATAAAAATATTGGGTATTTCTTATAGCAATAGTGTTCACTCTTGAACCTGTGACTGTTCATTTCAAAAGCTGAGTGTCACAGAGTTCATGCTTTCCCTTAGATATGAGTGGAAGTCATGGCAATGACATTTTGAAGGAGTGCACTGAGGTGTACCAGGCTGTCTGCTTATACATACTTCATATATAGATTCTTTTCCTGAAATTGAATGCTTGATCGAGAAGATACTATTTGACTAGTTAACACCAATTGTTTTTCTTTTAGAGTGGAAGGATGCATCCCTGCCTGTCCTCTCAACATGTTGCTGGATGAAATCACTCAAAGATGCGTGTATTTTGAAGACTGTATGTCTGAAAACTTATATATATATATATATATATATAATATATTAGACTTAGCTTAATAATTAATTAGTTCTTCAGTCATAATTTTAAATAGCAGTGCCTGCATTTGTGTAACCGTGACCTTAGTTATGTGAACCTTCAGCTCACTAAACATACATTTTAGTTAAAATAATTTAGTTCCTCAAAAATATGAGACCAATTTTAAACTAAGAAAGATGTTCTTTCTTCATAAAACTTTTCAGAAGCACTGGATGTCACATAAATGACTTAATGAATTTATTTTTAAATTTGTCTGTGAGTTTTAGAAGTTTTAAGTCTATTGAAAACATCAGTTATACGATTTAAGCTAGAACTCTGCTGGCTCCGTCACTATAATTATTCATGAATTTCAGGCACTTCTCTTGTGTCTGATTTCAGGCATTGAACCTGCAGATGACAGCCCACCTTTGCTTCTCAGCATTCAAACCCCAGCAGTTCCACATTTAACACCAAGTGCAAGTTTGGCAGTGATCAGTGAAGAGGTAACTTCATTTTCTGTGCCTGAAGCAAAGGACGGGGAAACAACACTTGCTACAAAATTGCAGCTCACAGCAACTACAGAGAAACTGGAAATTTTGGCTATTACATCCAACAAAACGCTTCCAGCTGTAACTTTATTGCCAACTATTTCTTCACAGTCAACAGAAATGACATCTGGGAGAAGCACTACAGCAATGACTGGGACAACAAAATCTAATGTTAGCTTGTCTGCTTCTGTTGACATTTCTCCTTTGTTCCCCTCTGCTGTCAGTTCAGAAACTTCCACAAGGATACAGCTGATCAGTAGTGGCTCCACGAAACTGCTGAGGGCTACAGAACCTCAGACAGCAACTGCTACACATGCAGTCCCCACAAGAACAGAAACAGAGAGCAAACCAATTGCTACTTCTGTTTTTACTGGGGCACCACTTCTACATAGAACAACAGAAATGCCAGTCAAAACTAAAATAATGGAGTTATCAGAAATGGCCACAAGAACACTTCCCACGAAAGAAGCACAAGTAAGACCAGAAGGACTTAGAACATTTCCACCCACTTCATTTGAATCAATAACAGAAAAAACTACTGCATATAAGCCCCAGCTTTCTACATCATCTCTGGAAGTGCCTTCATATACACCCCCATTAAACTTAACAGGAGCTTCAGAAGGGACAAAAATAAGCATAGAACAGTCTTTTACCACAGCAGCTAATGTTACAGTGACATCATTTGCTCCTATGCTCACTACTTCATCTTTGTTAAAGCCAGTGTCTTCAGCAGCAACAGGAGCAGCAGCTGTTTTAACCAGACAGAGTGAGAGGACTACATTTTCACCAACATCCATGCCACCTGTTTCAGTAGGAAAGACAACTACAGAACCTCCTCTTGGAATGGTTCAACACCTGACTGGCACTCCAGAGGTTCTTTTCACTACAACTCTAGGTCCAAAGACAACGACTCTACAAACCCAAGAGAGGCCATCAGAAACAACTTTGTTATCATTTGCAACTCATAAAAAGGAAATCCCAAAAATAACATCTCATGTGGAGCATAAGTCAAGTTCCTATTTCCTTCCCTATTCACCACATCCTAGTTCTAGTACTGAAAAATCCTTCGTTCTTTCTACAAAGAGGCCTGCACTGTCTGCTCCTATTCCTGCTTCTCCAGCTTCAGGTGAATTAAAAAAAACATTTAAAACTGTTTCAACTACAGGATATCACTTGCACAAGGTTCTAAACACAACTGAGTTCCTGACTACATTATACACTAAATACCCTGTCATGGCAGAGACTAGCAGTGTGACTCCTTTGTCAGTTAAGGTAACATCCAAAATAACATCCCCTCTTGAAATAGCAACAAAGTCAACTTTGTTTTCTGGAAAAATATCTACTGAATACGAGTCAGCTCTGGTTTCAAGTACAGTGAAGACAAGCAGTCCAGCATATTCAGGTAGTGTTACAACATCAGCAATGAAAGCCAAGGAAACCACCACAGCACCTTTTGTAGCTACAGAAAGAGAATCACCTCAAAGAACATCCATCACTGCATCTCCGCTTGATCTCCTTAGTGGGACTGAAACCACATTGTTGACAACACTGCCTGGTAAATCACAAGTAGAAAGTATTACTACCATCTCTACTGGAAAGCCATCTGCTTTGTCTTTTCCACCATCAGGTTCTGTAATTTCTTTAACCATTTCTCTTCCTTCACTACCCTCAGATCGAAAAGAAACATCGCTGACAACTCTCAGTCCTATGAGTACATCCAATGCAATAACCTCTTTATATCCTAGAACAACTATACAAAAATCTTTGTTAACAGAAAAGACCTCTCCAGTCCCAACATTCTCTATTTTATCTTCTATATTAGATCAATCAAGTTCAATAACAACAGTACCAGATGAAAAATCGCTAGTGAATGTCACTGATGCCACATTCTCCACAACCTCTGAATTCAGCAGTCAGGTCATAACAACCAAAAAAATAATGACAGGCAAAGAAAAATCCTCTCTGTCCCCTTCTGTTGAACTTCCAGTAACAAAGCCTTCTCACACTTTCTCCACCTCTCAGTATCTAGGAGATAAATTAGTTTCTTCACCTTTAACACAACAGCTACCAGAAGTAATAACAACCACACCTAAATATTTAGTAGAAACTAAAATGATTCCTACAGCATTAAAACCTGCAGTCCAAAGTGTGACAGAAGCAGTGAAAATTCCAGCAGCTGCAGCTCAGCCATCCCTGCCTCCACCTTCAGCAGGCCCCTTCTCCTTGCAGACATCTTCAGGAGCTGTGGTACAGACCACAAGGACCACTGTTACACCTTCTTCTACTCAGAAGACTACAGAACTTGGCCATCAGACCTCTGAACCTTCATTGACAAGCCAAGTTCACCAGTATCCTGCAGAATCTCTAAAAAAATCCACTGGTCAGCCACAACCTGTCTTTAGCACAACTGAAGCTACAGTAGAACTGACTTCCTTAAAGACCTCACTATCTGAAGGCTCTCATTCAAGCATGTTACCTACCGCAGTAGGTCCTACCAAAGTTATTTTACCAACTGAAAAATATTTGCATTTAACTGATGCGGTTACACAGCCACTTGTATCAAGAACTTCTGTTTTGCAGCCTACAGTCCCAGCTAGAGCAACAGCTGACTTGATTTTTGACAGCAAATTTCCCCCTTTCTCACCAGAAATGCTTGACACTTCCTCTTCTTCAGCAACAATTAAAAAAGAACTGTTTCCTTCATTTTCCACTCAAAAGACAGCTACAGATCTAAAATTCACACATCAGACCTTGTTTACTAAATCCCTTGAGTCAAGACAAACACTTGAAGCATCACCTTCATCGGATTCTCAGTCAACCTCTTCAGTGGTTTTGTCACCATTGACAGAAGGTCCTGTGGCTTTGGGCCCCACATCAAGGGAAAGTGGTACAGAGGGAACTGTGGTGTTGCCTAAGCAGGTCCCACCTTCAGCCACCACCTCCAGTTCCATGACCCTGCCAAAGACAGCCTTGTCCACTGAGGCCCATTCCTCAGTGGCAGCTTCAGCCTCTCCAGCGATAAGCAGTGGTGGGCACAACCTCAGTGCTGCATCAGCAGCAGTCACAGAGCCCATCTCCAGCTCTCCTTCTGCTACTTCAGAAGCAAAAGGAGCCATGCCCCTTGACACTGTGAAGCCTGAAGAGTCAGAATTAACAACAGGATTCCAGTCTGTCCTTACTCAGGGTGCTACTGTTACACCTCAAACGTTTTACCCTTTGTATTTCACAAACACAACTTCAGTTCTGTCCACTGCACGTTCACCTGCTGAATCAAAAGTGTATTCTTCTGTAGCTCCATCCTCAGTCAGTACTACTCAGACTTCAAAATTTGAAATAACATCTGAGATGCAGACACCTTCTGTGAGTTCACTGCTAATGTTACCTGATCATCCAAATGACACAGCAGCTCCATCAGTTTCCTCATTTACTTCATCTACCAAAACACTTCGTGGCTTGACTACAACATTTTCTGATGGACTGACAATAGCTGAAGCCACGGCAGGAGCTGCAGCATCACCTTTTATGTTGCCTCGAGAAACAGCAACTCTTCAAACTTGTACAGTGAGTAGATACAAATAATTACCTGCCTGCTTTGGAACATGCTTAGTTACTTCTACACACTGATTAAAATATAAAATTGTGAGCCATGCCTTGATCTTCAGGATTTAAAGTACCTGTATCAAACAAGGGAGCCTGATTTTATTATCTATTATATCTTAAACCTTGGATAATTTCATGATGCATATTTTTTTTTTTTTAATGTTCTATTACGCTGGGTTTCAGGCCTCAGTTTTCTGAGTGTGACTGTTACAAGAATGGGGTTTTTGACAAAAAAAGGTGATTCATACTGTCCAGTGTCAGTGTTTTGTGCCGTTGCCCTCTTTAAAGCACATCTTTCCAGACACCCCTGTTACCATTCCTGCTTGTTTCCTTCCATATTTTCCCTTCTCAACTTTTTTCATTGTAAAGTTAAAAATTCAGTATTGCTGTTCTCAACTTTATTACTGGACAACAGTGTTAATAGTCAGATTTTCAAAGGTGCTCATTGCTTGTAGCTTCCATCAGCATCATGGGGACCAATAAGTATTCAGTGCCTGAAGAATGTGAATCCTTTTTTCAACAAAACTTATACAATATTATGTAACTAACTTGGTATGAATGGTAACCTCTGTCTTTTATTGAATCTGCCTTAGCCAATCACAGAGAGTGAGTGCATAAAACACATTTGCTTGGATGGACAGCTGATCCAGGTTAATAAGTCACAGAACTGCCCATACAATGCTACTCAACCCAGCTGTGGAGTTTTAGGATTTGCTACTCAAACAAATGGTGACAAATGCTGCCCAAAGTGGGAATGTGCATGTAAGTTTTAATTCTTCAGTACTTTTGAAGTGCATTCAGGTAACAGTTTAATGCATGTGTAAGAAAGGTAAGAACTGACACTTCTATACCATAGCATAGAAGTAAAAGATGCACATTTTTTGGGTTACTCATTGTTGAAGGAAATTTATAAGTGTAGTTTTATATTCGGGGAAATAAAATAAAAATGCTCTTTTAACATACTCAGCATTCTGTATCTGCAGTGGATATGTTTAGCTCTGACTTAGACACATCTTATCATTTCTGTAATCAGGGGACACCTAATCAATACAGATTTTTTTGGGTTCATTTTTTAACTACTTCAGCATGAAAAGATTTCCTAGACTGCTAACTACTCCTGTTAGTGGTCTGAGCACTCTGTTGGCAATTGGACTTCTGCTTAGGCTTTAGAGTTTGAAATTACTTGGAGTAGAACTCCGAGCCCACTGAAACACAAAAGCTTTAGCAATAAGACTCGGGAAAAATGAAACTTAGGAATAAGACTACAGGGGATCTATGGATCTGGTATGATCTGCTGTTACTCGTGATTTTTTTTTTTAGTTTGGGGTTTCTAAAAATTGCAAACCTTTGTTGGCAAGAACTGTAAGGAAATAGCTGATTGCAGAGGTCTGCAGGTTGCCCCTCCTAAAATATACAGAATTTGATTCTGCTGTCCATTTACAAAGATGCACCAGTATCGAATTTGTGCTGCATATATGAACCTCTTAGTAAGCTAGTTCATCTTATGAAATTTATCTTCATATGTTGTAAGATTTACTGGAATTCTAAAATAAGTTAGAAAATACATTTACTTTTTTTTTTTCCTTAGGTCGTTGCACCATTTTCTCTGATCTGAGCATTGTAACCTATGATGGAAATCATTTGGCTTTATTCAAAGAAGCATCCTACATTGTTAGTCAAACTCCAGATGAAACTATAACCATCCATGTCCTTGACTGTAGAATGGTAACTAACATTTATCAGCTAACAAAAGGTGTTTGGTACTGCTAATAAGATGTATCTGAAAGGCAAGAGCATAATAATACTTTATATCATTGCTGTTATTCACTTCTGTGCAATATCTATGATTTGTGCTTGCATTTCACAATACTTGTGAATTGTATAACACTCTAACTCCTGACTATAAATACATAGTTCCTTGTGAAACAGCTGGAAGATGAGAGGTGGGTCCATGTTATCCTGTGGTATGTGTAATATGGACAAGGTGAAGGGAGATCAAGTGGATTTGCATCATTAGTCACTTCTCGAGTGCTGCCTTATTACCAATATCACCACAGTTGTACCAGTGTACCACCAGTCTCTTTCAATGCAGGATTTTCATCTATTTTCATATGGAAAACGTGGGCTGGAAACACCCATCTTCAGAGCCATACAAGACTGTAGGAATGCCAGACTGAATGGGACCAGCCTGTGCATTCCAAGTTTCTGACACAGGAGTGAGAGAGAAAGCCTAATGGGGATCCTGTCTGATGGGATCAGTATGGGTTGGCTTTTGTCAGGAAAAGTTCATTTCTTGTGAGCCTTTTCAAAACTCCTCTTAACTCCAGTCTCTCCTGTGAAGGCTAGGTCATTTGATGTCTCCATAGATGTCCATTGCAAAGTTTGGTTCCAGGTTTCACCCAATGGAAGTTAATTTCAGAAGCTCAATATGAATGATATGGAGAGTATGTGTTTGTGATGATCAGATTTGTTTTCCTCTTGTATTCAATATCTTCTGTTTTATTCACCCTCATGTAGCTCAGGAAGTATGCATTTGTTCCTGATCCATTACTTCTGTGCTGTACATATCCTACAGAGTCATCATTCCCAGTCTCATCCTTGGAGACCTTCAGATATGTAGTTTGTGGGAATTTTTTTTGTCCAAACAGCTAGTCCACCATTTTTTTTCCCCTCAAAACCTGAATTTCTGTTTTAATTCCAAGATTGAATGATACAGCACAGTTTCTGGAAACAATGACATCATAGTGTTTTGTTTATTTATCCCGAGAAACTCTGTAGTCATGACTTGAAACTGCAATCACCAATGGTTTTCTCTCTTAATAGCATAATCTCCCAAAACCCTAAATGTCCTAGTACCTAAAACCAGTAGGCCAGCAATGTATTCAGATTTTGCACATCATGGCTATGGGTGATGCATTTTTGTTTTCTCCACAGAGTAATTCAAATTCAACTTCTTTGTGCCTGGCAATGTTGAACCTAACTTATGTATCAAATCAAATTATTATCAATCGTTTAAGCAGAAAAGTAAGTATTCTGAGGGGTTTTATCTTCCTTTAGGCAACACCTTATTTCAGCAGTCAGCTGCCTCCTCATGTGGATACTGAGGAGTAGAGCAGAACACCATGGGTTATATGATTAATAGTTACAATTTTGTAATTAAGTAAATTTCTCTTGGTAAATTCAAAGAGCCAAACTGTGATCCAAGGGCAGTTAACGAGGTAAGACTTAGAGTAAGGCACATAAATTGTTATTGTATAACAATACATAAATTGTACTTTTGGTACCTGTATTACCTTTATGGAGGAAAGCCTGACTGCTGCTGAAATTACTGAGGACTTAGATTCCTAAGCTGTCAAAAATCTGGCCTCAGTTCCTCTTCCAGACCATTAACTTCTCTTCTGTGTGTTGTTTAGATAACAGTAAATTCAAGATCTGCTTGGCCTACTGTTAGAAAATATGGATACAAAGTTGAAGATTCAGGCTTCAAATATGCAGTTGAGACCCCAACAAAAATCAGAATTCAGTGGTTTCACAACACAGGTGTGATGATTATTGAGTTGAATAATACAAGAGAACCAAGAGCTTTGGGCCTATGTGGTAAGTATAGACCAGTGCAAGAAATAAAGAATTTCAGGTGCTTTGCTAGGGAGACACATTTTCCTAATTATATAAATTATTTATTGCAGGGTCTGTCCCAAAAATGTATTGCAGATCACTGCAAATTTTAAGATACTGTTAGAATTAATCTATTATTAATTTTGTTTATTGTTGAAATTATATCCTTTCATCACTATTTGCCCACAGTGTTGCTTCTGTTTGAACCACAGGCATGATTGCAGTTACCAAACCCAAATAAGTAAGACAGATCTAATCCATGATTTCAAATACAGTCATTTACAGATTTAGGGTTTGATAGCCATCTGATAGGAAGTGGTACATGTTATTTTCAGTTTTTAAGGGTTAGAGTTCCCAGGAAATGTAAACTTCAGAGAATTAATATTAGTTTAACTGTTGGAGAAAATGCTTTAGAGGGAATTTCTTAATTATGTTGCACTGTGTTAGGTCTGTTATACGCACTGCACTGTTAGGTCTGCACTGTTAGGCCTGTGTTCCCCTGCTTTATTTTTTTGTAAAAAGTACAGCCTTGAATAGGCTGATGGTGTTACAGCTTTTGCAAGTATGTATTTGCTGATATAAATCCCCACTTTGGTAGCTGCATCTGTAAATTTATCTGTAAATTTACACTGTAAATTGAAGCTGGAAATCAGGATTAAGGAGATCATATAATTACAGTGGATATCTTTCCAGTTTCAGAAAGGGCAAATGCCTGTAGCTCAGTATCAAATACCAGGAATAGCTCAGTCCAGTTTCCAGTCCTGCTGACAGAAATGTGCTTCTCACAAAGAGAGTTTGAATTGATGCCATTTTGAAATTTGATTGTTATCTCTTATTTGCCCTAACCTCTGTTTTCGGTATTGTTCTCACTCTGTTTGGCTAATTTGTATTGTAATTAGATAAAACAGGAAAAAGACAAGACAGTGGATATTTATAATAAGCCTGATTCAAGTTATCCAGAGAATCTCTTTTGCCTTTACCTGTTTGTTTACTGTGTAGGGAGGATTGGGAACATTACATTCCTGGTTTACAAGGCATTTTGACTAGATGTCAACATATTTCTGTGGATGGTGTTGCAAGTACAACTTCTTCAGGGAATGTGCTCTATGTTTCTGGTGTTCACCTCTGACTGGGAGGCTCTCTGCATAAGTCTGCCTGCACAGTGCTGCCTGGTGCCACTTACTGAGCCTGCCTCAAATGAGCTTGCTGTACTGCATCTTTTCAGGGTGAATTAGTCCAGCCTAAACTCCTTTCTGTGCTTTCTGTGTTAGTGCAAGTAGGAGCAGCATGCTTTCTCAGCAGCATTCTTTCATCTTTTAGCTGAACTGCTGTATTGGTAGGTCTTGATTTCTCAGCTTCATGGAAATGCTAAAAACTGAGAAGACCATTAGAGGTTTGTAGCACAAGCATCCTGTGGAAGGATCCAGAAACAACAGTGTCTTTTACAGTGCAAGGATTGGGCAAATGTGGCAGCTGTTGAAGAGCTGGGATGGGACATGAGGGATGTGGGAGGGGAACATGGACATTTCTATAGCAAAACTGGTGATAAAGATTTAAAGCATGTCAGTTCTAGTTGCAACCGGATCCTGCCAAGAAAAATGTGGAGTTTTAGTTTTGCTGTTTTAAATCTCCTTGTCAATGTGTAAGAAGTGAGAAAAGATGTCCCTAACTTGACAGTAATCCTTTGAAGTCTTTCAGACCCATCATGTTCTTCCTGTCTGTGTTGCAAATACAGACTCAAAAGGTCCAATTATACACAGTTTGGAAAGCTGTTTTACTCTCTGAAGGTCTGTTGCTGTGTCACTGATTGTCATCAAGAATTGCTAAAAATGTTAAAACAGACCAGTTTTTTAGAAAGGGGTGGAATCTACAAATAGTGTTTTGAACAGATGAAGAATTAGGATCATTCTTGTGGAGCCAACAGAAGAAAACACTCTTAGAAGCCTGATACAAAAGTCTCAGAAACTGATTAGGAAGACAGAATGGGGGACTGATCCATCATTCTGCTTTTTTCTACTTGCTGGTTTTTAAAGGATATTCTAAGGAGACTGCTGCAATACATGAATGTCCTTTGCTGACCACAGTCACCGTCCATGTTAAGTTGCTCCTTTTGCTCCAAAGTGTTTCAAAATTTCTTACTATTTTAGTTAAAACAGAAAGAAAAATATGATGCTGCCTTCTGGTATCACATAAGCATCCTGATATTTTATGGTTGTTTCCTTTTCTGAAAACATTTACAATTTTAACTTTTTGCTATACATGGAGGTGCTTTGCAACCTTTTTTAAAATGCATTTTTGTTTAGAGTTTGTGCAGCTTAGGAGCAAACTTCCAGCTTCTTAGCTGGGCTCTCTGAGCAGCTCTTTGATATGCAGTTGATTTCCTTTCAGAGATGCATCTTTATTTTTGCTTTCCTTCATTTTTCTGATTTTTGTGTATTTTGATCCTAACCAAGATATTTACACCTGTTGTAGGTTGTGATGATTTTGAAAAGATGTTTACTTTCTTGAATATACCACTTCAAACATATTTCACATGTGTTAACCTGCTTTTTTTGTTTTTTTTCCCCTTCTGGTAATTCATAGGGTTTTGTGATAGAAGCTCGGAAAATGACTTGATGCTTCCCAACAGGACAGTTTTAAGCCAAAGCAGTTCACCCTCGACTTTTATAGACAGCTGGCAAGTGCCAGACACGTTAAAGTATGTTGGAGAAGACAGGCATCAGGAAACTAATTGCTCAGTCATGGACTGCTCAGAGTGCTTAAGAATGGTGTTGAACCAGACCTTCAGCAGCTGTCACCCTTATGTATGTTAACTATTTCAAAGCTTACATTTTGAGAGAGCTGCAGTTCAGATATAATTTTGTATACTTGGTAATTTCACTAATGTGAGGCTGCATGCAACCATGTCTGTTGAATGAAATGTATATATTTGTGTGTGCTTGCAGTTGCAAGGTAAAAGCAATTGAAGAGTATGGCAGCTTGATAGGAGAGTTGCAATAAACAATATGCAGAATTTCACCTCTGTTAGTTTTGACATACCATGTAATTCATAAACCAGTCACTGATAATTCAACTGTATCAATAAGATGTAGAAAAACATAAAATAATTTAGGATTTAATTAATCCTTAAGCCTTCAGTAATTTAAAAAGTCCAAAATTGCAATAGGTAATCTGAGAACCTGCATTCTCAAAGGCCCTAGAGACAGAGTTCCAGCTTGGAGATGTGAGAGGGCAGAACAGACCCTTGAAATCAAGCCTAAAGCAAATAACAGACTCCTGGTGTACAAATAAATTATTTGTGGACATATGAGTACATTTACCATTTGACCTTTTATATACAGCTAATTTTGATGAAGAGGAGACCAAAAATAGGTAAAAATGTACACGTAAGAAGGAACAAAGTAATAGTGTCTTCTACTAGAAAAAACTGTATTACCTCTTGCCATGGCACTTATAACAGATGAAATGAAGGAGTATAATCATGTCAATGTTCAGGAAGTTTTACTTTTAAATACTAGTGAGTTATCTTTGTACACTAATGAAGGCTTACCATGAGCCAAGAACTCTTGACTTCTTTGTAGTGGATATTTTTAAAGGTCAGGCTTTCCTAGCCAGCATAGCCTCTATGAAGTTGCCATCTCTGTTTTTTTTTTTTCTTTGTTAGATTCCACCTGAGCAATTCTGTGATATATGGGCTCAAGACACTGAGTACATTCAAAATCCATGTGTTTCACTAGCTGCCTATGTGGCAATGTGCAACAAATTCAATATTTGCATAGAGTGGAGGAGCTCTGATTACTGCCGTGAGTATTCTGCATGTATGCCCACCTCTGTTTTTAGACAAAATTTACCTAATTTAAGAGTTATAATAAAGTTGAGAATACCAATGCTTCTTGAGTCTTCTTCTGTACTTTGATGCTGCTGCAGAAAGCTGTGCCTTTGGAGATGGGATTAGGGAAATGAAACACCTTTGAGATTAGATGGAGCATAACGGGTAAAACCTGAGATCTTGATGCATCCTGGCAGCAGAATTCTCCCACAGCCACACTAAAATGTAAGGCCAGATGGGATCTGTAGCTGGATCACAGCATCTCCTTATACTGTCCATGGACACCTAGGAAAAGCCCCCTTCAGTGATAACATAAGGAGGTCTGTGGTTTTGAGCTAATTTTTTTTTTAATTCTTCAGTTCGTATGAATTTTGTTAGCAATAACTGTTTAAAGGAGCTCTTACAAAATATAGCTGTAAATATGTATTCTATCCATCTTGAAGGGACACATCACACTTATTTTTATACCAGACTGATGCCTTTTCTTTGGCAAGTTATTTAGATTACTCATTCAGAGCACTCTATGATTGATCTGCGTAGTATTTGAAAATGTTTTTGAAGTTTGAATTATTTTGTGTCAACACTGTTGCATGGTTTGTAGCTCTGCTGACAAAATGCAAACTGAAGCTTGATGAAAATGTTATTACAAGAAGAGAAGTAGAAGTGCTTGCAGATTCCTTATGTTTTAATTTGTTGTGTAGGTAACTGATCTGTCCTGGTGCTTCAGGCTGGTAGATCCAACTCAATTTGCGAGCACAGGAAGTTGACAAGAGTGTGTGTTCTCTTAGTGTTGCCTCATGGATTCCAACTTGAACAATGTCTGATGTATTTATTTCCTTCCCAGCCTTCCCTTGCTCTGAAAACTTCTCCTACCAGCCTTGCATAGCTGCCTGTGAGGTTCCAGAGAGTTGTGAGAGTAAAGAGGTGGCTCCTCTGGGCTCAGACTCCTGCTCCGTGCTGACAGAAGGCTGTGTCTGTGCCGGAGGGACCCTCCTTCACCGGACTCATACTGCTGTCTGTATTCCTGAAGAAAAATGTGGTATATTTGGATGTGATTTTATTCTCTATTATCTCTGAAAGTTGGTGGTCATGCACTTCATTATTCACAAGTTGAGTTCTGGTTTGGCGTTGTGTGCGTTCTGAATATGTCATTCATTTGAGGATTCTAGATATCCAGTAAACATTAAATGTGCAGGTGAGCAAGCAGGGGTTGTCCTTGTGATGCACAGTTTTGCTCACTTTCTCTCAGCTGGAGGATGCTCTTCAAAGTCTCTGCTAAAGCTTATGTATTCAATTATTGTAAGCATGTTAGTCTTGGCCTCCTTTTCACCCAAACCCTTTGCCAAGGGTCCAACCTTTTGATACCCATTCAAATGACATGCAGCAGTGGTTAATTACACATTTTCAATAACAATGTGTGTATCCTGCCAGCATTCGTGTTTATTTTCATTGCAATTCTGCCTCACCACACCAAATAATGGACCAATTCTTCTCCCTAACAACGTGAACCTTAAAGAATCAGTTTCTGATAAATCAGACTGCTAAAGCACTGTAAATTGATAATAGTTTTGATATTTGTGAAATACAAAAGTAACTTCTTTTCAGATTGTTACTTTAAAAATGAAAGATTGGATTGGGATTTTAAGTGACTGGCCTTGCAGTGGAGACACGAAACAAATGGGAGGTCTGGACCTTCTGGAAGGTGTTGAGTGTCTTGCTTTCCTGTATAAACTCAGTCACAGACTGTCTCCTCATTCATTTTTTTGTGGGGTGATGGACATAATCAAGCCTTTAAAACTCTGCAATCTTTATGCTTCATAGATCCAATCCATGATGGAAAAAATGGTGATCAAAATAGGAATTCAAAAGGAATTTTAAACACTCTGTTTTCTGTTGTCCCTGATCTAGCTTGTACAGACAGCTCAGGAGCCCCTCATGCCGTGGGTGAGATCTGGAGAACTTCTTTGAGCGGATGCTGTATGCAAAAATGTGTTGACAGTGAGACCATAATCCCAGTGGAGCACAACTGCTCAGAGATCCACCATTCAGAGTGCCAGCGATTTGCAGAAGTGGCCTTGCTTGTTCCTGATGATCAGACATGCTGTCCTCAGAAGATCTGTAGTAAGTATTCCTTCATGAATACTGCCCACTGGAATAGGCAGACGTCCCTTCTCTGAGGTTTGCTCTCCTCCTACACATGCTACATTTCAAAGAAAATGGGAATTGCTTTGGTTTGAATTTGCAGATTATGTAGAAAACTGTAGAAGTTGTT
Source organism: Agelaius phoeniceus (assembly GCF_051311805.1). Taxonomy (NCBI): domain Eukaryota; kingdom Metazoa; phylum Chordata; class Aves; order Passeriformes; family Icteridae; genus Agelaius; species Agelaius phoeniceus. Next base: position 15,155,925 of record NC_135270.1, read on the forward strand.
TGGCTCAATGTCCAGTAGGTTTTGGGGTAGAGGATAGGAAGAGGACTGAAATAGCACTGTGTTTATTTGAATATGAATTGTGTTTCCATCACATTTAGAGATTACTGTTTCATCTTTAATATTCAAATACAAACAAATGATCTGGATAATTCTGAGTAAAAGGAAATCAATGATTGTTTATCTAATTTATAAAGTGAGCAGTAAAAATTGATAGAATTTTTTTTTTCCCCACTTAATTTTTGCTTAGCTTAGAATGTTTCATAAAGAAACTGCAAGCAATTTTCATGTTTTGACCACCGGGTATGGTGTTGCAGTGAGTTTTCCAGAGCAGGTTTGGTTTTTTAATTCTCACAGTGACTCAGCTCTAGTTTATCATTGCAAATGATGAGCACCTCTGAATCCTGCCTCATGGGAGTTTTTTTGTTGCTCCACTATGTTTTTCATATGCCTATAATTTGGAGTTTTGGGGTATCTAACTGCAAAAACTGCTTGCCACTGCTCCACCCAACCTATTAATGCATAGTTTAGAAGGTGCTTATTCTTTTTTTTTTTTTCCTTTATGTGACAGTTTGTAATCAGAGTCTCTGTGAACTCCTAATCCCTGAGTGTAGCAGCACGGAGAAATTGGTCACCTACTACAGTGAAGAATCCTGTTGTCCCAGCTACGTTTGTGGTAGGTTTCTTTTGAAAGGCAAAGAAGTGCACTCTGTAAAAGACATTCAGTAAACTAAATAGATGGACTCAGAAGGATAAGGGTAGTGTCGGTACCATTGTTAGTATGGCCATTTACAAAATTCACTTTTGTCTATAGCTTGGGGTTGGTCTGTGCCTCTGTTTGATCAGATGTGATGCAATTTTGTGTTAAATGATCAGGCAAGATCTTGGGATACCAGGTAAAAGCTTTTCTAAAGCACCTCTTTACTCCACACTGCCTTTCCTTGGGATATAGCATAACAAAGGAGGAATGCTGGGCTTCATCTGAGGGAATATATGTTTCCCTTTTTTCAGAATGTGATCCAGAAAAATGTGAGCAATTGGAGCAGATGCCAAGCTGTCAGCATGATCAAACACTAATTGCTGCTCGGGTGGAGAATACCTGCTGCATGTCCTATATATGTGGTACAGTAGCCTGACTGGTTGAGATGGAGTGTGGTTTTGCATATGAAATTATGTCTATTATTTTCTTGCCAATTAAGACTCTTTGTATTTTAGGTCTCCCAATGTAGCTTGAAAATTGTTAAAAAATTGACATTAATTTTCTAAAATAGGCCAACAACTTAAAATTAATTTAATTTAATTTTCTAAAAGTGCCAACAACCATCAAGAGTCACAGAACGGCTTTGTGCAACTGAGTAGTTTTCCTTGGTCAAGTAAAGGAGTTTTGGTGGATAAAGGAATTCAGAGCTTTTGACATTGTCCATATACAGTGTGAACTAGATACACAAATATTTTAGCTGAAAGAAGACTGAAATTACATAGGCTTTTTATAATAGACTTTTATTCCCTGTATCCTGCTGTCTCAGCTATGCCTCATCTTAATTAATGATAAACATCCCATATTAGAGTATTATGCATATTTATTATTATTTATTTATTATTTATTTTTATTTATTTATTCTTTTGGGGTTTGGCCTTTAATGACTTAATTCAATAATAAAATTGCACTTTTACCCTTAGTATATGAGCTCCAATCTTACATGCAGTTGCTTTCTGTTGGATAATAATCTGATAATGAGGTGCTGTTGAGTTTGTTTTATTTTCAAACAGCTATCTGGGAAGGGAAGCACCTTCCACATGCAAAAATTTGTGTTAATTGGAAATGGGAATTACAATTCTGTTATTTACAGTGATCAGATTGTTTGATCATATGTTAACAATGGGCAGCATTTGGCACCTCTCACCATCTGCAGAGTCCCTTTTTGACTCCTTTTTTATTAAATGAGTCTTTGCAGTGTACATATTGAAAAGTTCCTGTTGTGGTTGTCATGTGTTCAAGTGGGAGGATAACACTGGGATCATGGGAGATGCATTTTATTGAAGATTGGAGATTCCTGAAAAAAAACAACAGCAGGAGAGAAGACGTAGAAAAATTTTTCATAACAGGGGAAGGAGGGAAAATTATGTTTGCTCACAAAAAATGTATTAATTCTTTACAGCAGGAAACAAAGGAAAGAGGGGCAAGTTGCACTGAAAATTAACCTTTTGTATAGGGTCTATAAGCAGTGAATGCAGAGCACCTCTGCTCTCTTTAATATGAGTCTGGGACAAGCTTATAGCAAATCTTCTAGGCAGTAGTAAAATTTCTTCCAATTTTTTAGATTTAAATAATTGTTTTCTCCAGCATGTGGGGCTTGCTCAGATCAAATTCCCAAATGTCAAGAAGGAGAAGTTCTCATTGTGGATGGCAACACTACTGGCAGGTGTTGCCCTACATACCAGTGCAGTAAGTTTGACCTGATTTTAATATTTTAAATAACAGAGAACAAGGGAAATTTTGTGGTGTGGACGTTCAGTGTCAAAGTAGTGGATTAGAGATACAAGCCTAAGCAAGCTATTAGCCCTGAACTAATAACCTTTACTTTTAAAACTTCATTTGTGTAAAGCATTTTCTGATGTCTGTATCATGAAATATCCAGATTTTAATAATTTTATATTTCCAGAATTTGAGGCCTGAAACTACAAGTGAGTAGTTTCAGACCTCAAACTCTGGGTATTTTAAATTATTTAAATATTTGTCTAGAGTATTTTGTACTCCATACTGTTATCAGTCAAAGATGTTATCCAAGTGTATTTATTGTAAGTAATTTACTATATCTTGATTAGTATTTCCACTCATCTAAAAGTGACAACACTGTGTTTATTGTTCTTTCTTTCCTTTGATTTCAGTCTGTGAAGTCCATCGTTGTCCTGAATTCAGGTGCATGTTGGGCATGTCCCTGGTGGAGCTGTGGAGCCCGGAGAAGTGCTGCCCCTTCCGGACATGTGGTAAAATCACTGATTTTCACCAAAGCTGCCTTTGACAATGAGAGCTGACAGCAGCTCTGGCCCCTTGGTTTCAGCCAGCTACACCACTGTGAGCTACTCACAAGCAAATGATACAGAAAAGTCACTTCATGTTGCAGAACCTCCTAATCTGCCTGTTTTGCTTTTCTTGCATCCTGTAGAATTTGTCTGTCCAAAATGGGTTATTTACAATCTTAAACTGTTTTAAGAGTTACTGTATGGGGTTTGCTGACTCTTATATCTGGAATTTTTATTCTCTATTGCTCTGTTGTAAGCAAATGGCATATAAATTGCTAACCTACTGTTTCTGGTGTATTTTGTTTCAGAATGTGCGTGTGAAACAATCCCCAAACCTCAATGCAAACTGGTATGAAATTTATCTTGTCACGATTGTTTAATAATTTCTTTATAAATCTCTTTATCAGTATCTGAATAATAGTTTTATCTGTGAAATATGAAATGGCTCAGCTTTTAAAAATTTCTTTAGAGTAAGATATATACAGTTTTAAGAAGCCACCTTAGTCTAAATACCTTGCAGTACTCAACAGCCCTGATATTTCCCAAGCTTTTTATTATCATATTCTGCCCCAGTATGTTAGTAGAGCAGGACTGCTTTCATGTACACAGAATATAAAATTCAGGATAAAATTTTTTGGATTTAAAGGGTTGACTGAATGCTTTCAAGCATCACAGGTAATATTATTTGTTATGGTGAATATGTTAACATACAGCATGCACTCAGGCTGCTGACTAAGCAGAACTTTCAAGAGATACTGCTACCCAAATTCTGCAGGAAAGTTGTTTGAAAGAAAGAGATCATACAAATAAGAAAATCTACTGTTGTTTCATGTCTAATTTTTTGTTTCCGTTTTTATACCTGTAGGGGCAGAAACTTCAGATAGACGAACTGTTTCAGAACAGTACAGAAAATGTCTGCAACTGTGTGAAGTACAAATGTGGTAAGTTAGAAAATAATTTAATTCAAAGAAATAGCCTTTCAAGTGCTAAGGGAAATCAGGAATTAAAAATCAGGCATTCACTTTGAACATGGCACTGAAGAGGACAGGATTAATTTACTTAATTCACAAATAGTGCTAACATTCCTCTGTGTCCTCTGTAATTAGTGGGGATAAATAGACATTTCTCAGGTACATTTCTTATCCTGAAGTAGTCTTCCAAAAAAAACAGTTGAAGAAGCCTGCACTGTCACTTGGGTGCAGATAATAGAATATTATACATTTAGTTTTCATGTATGACTATATTTGAAAAGATTTGGTGACTGCAGTTAAACATGAGTTTACTATTTATGATTTGTTTGAAAATGCCTAAAAAAGATAGAGAAGCTTTTTCCATCCCTGTTTCACCATTTGGAACACTTTTAGTGGAGTTTTGATGCCCAGCTGATCAACCTGAGAATGCTGTTTGTGTTTTCTTGCAGTGAGAGACAAAGTTTGCCTGAGTAATGAGAGAGGTGTGCTGCTTCCTGGGCAGAGGATTGTGGAACACAGTGCAGATGGCATTTGCCATATTTCCTATTGTACAAATGTGGTTGATCCCTCCACTAAATACTACAAAATAAACACATCTTCCATAGACTGTGCTGTCAAGTGCAAAGCCGTAAGGAATTCAGAAATTTAAACCTGTGTATTGTGTCCATTGACCTGAATTACTTCCTGATGGGTTTTGTTGAGTAGATGAAAGTCATAGAGCAAGTTGGAAAGAGTAATTAGGATATCTCCCTTTAATGATGTGCTACAACAATTCTGATGGAAGTTTGAAAGGTCTCCCTCCCTCCATTGTTTTCTCTGCTGCATAAATCTTACACAAATTAAAGTACATAGTGAATGCATCCTTGGATTAATGGCATGCTGCCTCCTTGCATCCCTGCAGAGCTTCAGCTGCATTATGTGCAAACTGGTACAAATTCCTGGCAGACATTAGCTGAATAAGAATTAGAAAAAAATAATTATGAATAGAAGAAGAATTTTAAATGCAGTGAAAACAGCTTTATAAAATAAGCAAAAGTTACATTGTCTTTTTACACGATATAATACATTACCATGGGAGTATTATACAATTTTTTTTCTCATTTTATAACTACTTAATGGCTAATGTGTAAAAAGTTAAGATTTCAGTGGTTCTTGAAGTAAGCTGTCACATCTGAAAATGGTAGAAAGACCAGTTAATTCTCTCAGATTTGGGATTCCTCCCCTTTTGCTTCAATTAAGATTAAATGTGTTTTATAAAAGCCTCATGGGTGTGCAGTGCCAATGTAAGCCATGTGGTTTTGGAAGTTATTTTAAAAATATCCCTAGAATCAGATACCTGAAAAAAATCTGCCTATTACAGTAGTAAACACTGAGCTGCAAGATGATTTCATACAAGGAGTAATCTATTTGATTTTGGCAGAACCAAGTCTATCAGCCTCCAAAAGATTTAACAACTTGCTGTGGTAGCTGCAAGAACTTGTCTTGTCTCCACACTTTCAGCAATGGCACAGTTACCAGTTTTAAGGTGAGTTTGGATATTTTATTCCCTCCAAATATTTAGAAGTAAGCAAAAATCACAAAATACTGTACACCATAAATGTGCAGAAAAGAGCTTTATTTGGCCAAATACTAGGAATAGTTTTGTGTGTAAACGATATTAATTTCTTGGAAAGTCAACCATGTAACTGTCAACAAAAATTAAAGAATTCTGATATGCATGAGAGAATTACCATCAACTTGACTATTTTAGAATCTGCTTAGCATTATGTATTTTTTATTAGATTTTCAAATGCGGTACTTAAAGAGAATGTACATCTAAATTATATTTTGCTGTATTACTGTTGATTCAAGCAAGATCTCATTCAATGAAATTTTTAAATTAATGCTTAAAATACTGGTTTTGCTGAGTAAAGTTTCTGTTTTAAATTTTTTGATAGCCCGGCGCTGTTTGGATTTCAAGCTGCATCAGATATGAATGCACCAACACAGCAATAGGCCCAGTTCTGGTGTCCTCTGCAGTTGGATGCCCACCCTTTAATGAAACTGAATGTGTCAAGGTCAGTGTACAAGACACTTTGCATTCTAGGTGTGATTTATGTTTGCATGAAAAGATTTCACTCTGAAAAAAGGTATTTTTTCCTCAAGAAGGGAGAAACTACTAATTTTTGCAGTGCCTGTATTTTTTGCCAGATATTTAAGGTAAAAGGTATAACCGCACACCAGACTACTGTGCCACCAGGCTGCTGAGTTATAGAGCTGGACACTCCTCTTCTGATTCTTAGAATATTTATTTTAATTGGGGTTTGTAATATCAAACTAGTCCTGATACAACTGTCTGAACTTGGATGCTTTTCTGGGCTGAACCTCCTCTTTCTAACATTTTTAATGCATAGGAATGTGATTCAGCATAATGATCAAAAGCATTGAAAAAAAGGAAAGTCTGGCTATCAGGAGCATCTTTTCTGCAGTGACACATAAGGTTTTATGAGCTAGTTTCGGAGCAAGACCAAAAGTTCTATTTGAATATGCAAAACGAGATTATTCTAAGTGCAGGGAAATGGAGGCAAGGAGAATTCTCTTACTGCTCTGTGTAGTTCTACATTTACATGTGGATAGAAAGGTACTCTCCTTGGTGGATGATGTCACACAAGCAGGGAGCAGTACTGCAGGAACTGAGTGGCTTTGGGTCTTCCTCACAAATAGCAGTGGGTTGGCTCGTCAGAACTGTCTCAGCTGTGCAGCCAGCCCTTCACCCATTCACCAGTGTTGCATTTGCCTGAACAATGATGGCAGACCTGTATCTGAGAGATATTTCTAATAGTGCAGATACATGGGAATGAATGCTTGAAAAAAACCAAGTTTTTCCTCTTTATTTTCTCTCTTGGTCAGGTTGGAGGCTATGTTGTGCCATTCTTAGAAGGATGCTGCAAAACATGTAAGTGATTATTGACAATTCCTGCCTCACGAGTCTCTGATCTGTTACCTTATGAATAAAGTGGATTATTTCCCATATGAAAGCTTGATTCACATCTCAAAGGCTGTGCTTTCCCCAGGTTTACTCATGTGCATAACACTGAAAATAGTGGAGTTAAATCAAAAGAAAACACTTTAATATGGAAACATTTACTCCACTGATAGTGATTGTAGCTGGTCAGGTCACTGAAATTCCTACCTCAACTATTTTGTAGTTCTTGTGTAAAACTCCTCAAAATTTTAGGTACTGCATTAAGTAAAATAAAAGGTACTGTATTTTAGAAGGCACCTTAAAACTGTGCTTAATCTACATTAATATCTTCATATTTTGTAAAAATGAAGACTGATCTATGTGGTTTGTAAGTTAATTTTGTAGCTAATGAATATAGTAATTAATAGTTCAGAAACCTTCAGGCAGAATCTTTTAAAAGATTCTACAATTTTAAAATTCCCGGTTTCTTGATTATTTGTGAGTGCTAATAAAGATTCTCTGGGGGAAAAAAAAACAGAATAAAAATTCTCTACAGCATAAGTTTGAAAGATATTAGGTCTTAATAGAAATCAAGAAAATAGAAATAATTTTCTTTCTTAACACATTGTTATGTAGCTGAAACATTTTGGTTGATCTCATGAAGGCTTTAGGCTGAAGTTTGATACTGTTAGAAGCAACTGAAAAGGAGTTTTTTTATACTGGGCAGTATAATAATATTTAAAAATGCAAAAACTCTGACTTAATTTGCATAAGTGGCTGGAATAGTGACCTGAAAGTGTGGGAGAGAGCTGGAGAGAAGTGCAGTATTTCCTGCTGGGTGGGATGGAGCTTGCACAGCTGTGCCTACCTGACATGGTACCATGTGCTCAGTTACTGCAGTGGGTTACCTGCTGCCAGCTGGGAGGTGTATTTTGGTGTTACTGCCTTGTATTACATTTTGTGGGAAAAAGTTTATGGAAACTGTACAAGATTTATCTAGGATTTTTTTCTCTGCTCCCACCATAGAGGCATGATAATATCCAAGTTTTTCCCTCTGGTAGACCTGTGTTTCAAGCACTTGTTCTACCTAGTTCTGTGGCAAGTTCTCCATAGGCACTCTTAGATCAGTTTTTGATTATCAGACATTGCCCTTTAATGCCCTAGCAGCCAAATAAACCAGCTTCTGAACAAATTAGTAGGATAGTTAAACATTCATTAAGGTGTGTTTCAACAGGGCAGAAGATCTTGCTGCTATGCTTAGAGAAAGATTATAACCACACTCCTTAATTGTTAAAGACAAAAGTAAATTAGCCTGGGACATGCCTCACAAGGTAAAATTAAACCCTTGAAGTACCCAGTGACTTCTGAGATGCATTTACAAGTATATTCCTAGAGTTTTGATTTCACACCTGTTTGTGCACAGCACAGAACCTCTGTGATTCATGTAGTTCATTCTGACTCCAAGCAAACTGCCATGAGAGCTGTCAGCTAGTTGTAATTGTAGGAGATGTTTTATGAGAAGGATTATCAGTGTTTTGTTTTCTTTTGAGCTACTTCGCCATTAGAAATGATTGTGATTTTCAATTTCAGTTTTAATTGGTCTTGAAAATGAAGAGCCAGGAGCTCCATCAAAACCTAGAGAGGAAATTACACTATTTCTCTGTTGTAGCCCCAAAGGACATGCTGGACTCAGGATACCAGATTGGCTTGGTTATACCAAGGTAGAGCAGATCCGTCCTGGTTTGCACATGAGGTTAACAATGCAAGCAGTGCCTGGATGTGGTACTCAGCTGCTGGTACTGAGTACCACATCCAGGTACTGCTTCTCAGCAGAGAAGCAGGACCAGGTGACCTCCAGAGGTCTCTTCCAGCCTCAGCCATTCTGTGATCCTGAAATATGCAAACATCTTAAAGTTGAATTCTGTTTTCCAAAATCTAGTAACTCCCAAATGTTTTCATACTACCAGGAAACCCTCTGTAACACGTGCTCTGTTCAATGTGTAATATTCTCACCAGGTTCTTCAGTGTCAGTGCTCCTCCCATTCCCTGTTAGCCCAGTCACTCCTACAGCCTATGCTGGCTGTCACACAGGTACCTTTTCCTGAAATAAGTAGGACCAACCCAAACAGCATCATTGTTGATTTCCAACAATGTACTCCCTGATAGGAGCTCCAGACCTCTCATTACCCAATTATTGCCAAAGCTGCAGTGTAGCACAGCTGCTCATGGTTGCTCAGAGTGGCTCCATTTTGGTTTGTTTCTCACTTTGCACTGTGTGGGCAGTGCATTGTTGTCAGCCAACAATGTACTGTTGGTAGTAAGCACTTGCATAGTCTTTAGCTTGCTGCATGTGTAAAATTGCTATGTTTAAAAGGATAAACTAATTCCATCATGTTTACAGTGCACTAGAACATAGAGACTAATTGCTTTGCTTGTTAAAGCTTGTTATGTCAGCCACATTTTTGCAGATGATGTGTCATAAGGTTTTGCTTCCAGTGCCATGTACAGTAGAAGCAAGTAATTGTTTTCCCATCCATAGTTAGGACAATGTACTGAAAACAGCAAGCCTGTGCTTAGTCCATGAAAATTGGAGATTATCTTTGTTCTTTTTCATAAAGCATGTTAATTCTTTGAATTGTAACATGCTTGTTTTGGCATTTATTTTGTGAAAACAACCCTCCAAATTTCTGTAAGAGAAATTATGTTGACTGTAATTTTTGTACACCACTGAGTGATACATCCTACATTAAACTACACTTCTGACTCCAGGACTACTGAATCAAAATCTGTATTTCTCTTTCATATTGCTGTCACATTAAATGACCACAGTATTATGAGTCAACACAAAAACCAAGCAAGGATTTTCAACCATACAGATGGTGCAAAAGAATCTCATTATGTTATGACACATATAAAATGCTCCCATGTTTTGGAAGGTTCTTCATGCAAATGTATATTTGTTGTAAAGCTCATTAAAGAGGCATTGGATATTAGAATGCATGCATGGAAATACATTATATATTTATTTCGTATGAGATACAATGTACTTTCACCATACCCTGGATGAGTCATAGTCACAGCTGCACTGAATTCTCCACCCTACACACCATGTATAATGTAAAAGAAGAAAGAACCATGGAAAGAACTGTGAAAAACACGAAATAACGGTGAGTTGGGTTTTTTTAAAAAACAATTTTTTTTCCTTCATTTCTCAATTTACTTTTTCCCTAAGCAAACATAATTCAGTGACAGTCAAGCAGTAGCCAGACATTTGTCTGTAGGTTTTTATTTGTTTCCAAGAAGATTTATTGCTCTCCTTTCTGTCATGTTGTAGAAAACTCTGCTATGTCTAGAGAGAATATCAGGCTTATATAATTAAAAATAAAAGGCAAGAAAGCCCCCCCTCCAAAAAAACCTCAATAAAAACCCCCAAATAGACAACATTTAAAATCTATTTCTCTAAGAAGCAGTATTACTAGTTTGACAGGGATTAGAGCAGGGAACTGGACATTGTGCATCAAGATGTAAGTAATTTGTGTCACAGTTCAATATTGGGTACTGTTCAAAGTAGTGAATACTTTATTGCCCTTGCTTTTTTGGAGCTAACAGTACTTACCTTTTGTCAACATCTTTGGATTTCTTGGCTCAAAGAAAATGCAGCTCTGTAAGGGGAGAGTCATTGGGGGCTGCATCATGGTGTGTAAAACCTGGCGTGAAAGAGTGGAAACTCTTCTAATGGAATGGGCTGTTTGTTCTCTTACAGATCTGCAGCCTGATGGGGTTTATCAGCACAGAGAGGATCATCCTCAGGAGATACTGCTCTTCCTGTTCTCTTGCAACTGAACTTTACACCAGACATCTCTGTTTTGCTTCCAATGTTTGGCATTCCCTTGTTAAATTAAATTGAACTCCTCATTTAATTTCGTGATTTCTTGTGATCTCTTTTATTTGATCCATGTGCCTTGTAAAAAAAAATAGTGGAAATAATGGTAATGAAAATGAAAATAAAAGTTTCATTTTTTCACTGGTGTTCTTTGATTTAATGAAAACATACATAAATGTAAAGCCCCTGAAGCCCTATTCTTCATCAGGCTCTATTGTAGGTTCTGTTATGTATTTATTTTAAATTTTGTTTACACCACTGGAATGCAAGTGCTGCTAATAAAGTTTGTTGTATTTATTTCACAGAAAATACACTTTAATTTATTAACAAATTTATCTTTTGATAATGATACCATTTGTTAGCATTAACATGTTAGAGTAATTAACAAGTCTTCTCACAGAGAGTTTGATCAATTTTACAGAAATTTTTGAAAACAGTAGACTTACTCATAAAAGGCTTCTGAGTGAAGAATAAACCTTTTATAGTTGTTATTAAAGATAAAAAGTGATTCTTTAATGAATGAAATAATCTTAAAAGTGATTCAATGTGCAGCTAATGTTACTTCACCAAAGTTGTGTATGTGCAGTAATGTACTGGATATTTTCTTCTTTGTGTCTCTTGAATCCATTAAATGGTCAGGAGTGTTCTTGTCTCTGAGATGTTGGAAATTTGAGCTGATATTTTTAAATCTATGCCCATTTTGCAGGTAAGGAAGATGGTAAATTCTGTAAGAAGGTGACTGTTAGGATGACCATCCGCAAGAACGACTGCAGGAGTAACACACCAGTAAGTAGAAAGCCATTGTGATGACTTTCTGTAGAAGAGAAAAGTTTTGAGCTGTTAAAAAGAAGGAAGAAAGGGAACTCAGGTTCCACAAGGCCATTGTCTCCATCTCTGTCACAGAGGCAGAGGTTTCTGTGTTTCACAGAGCTGTTTTAACGCTTCCCTACATTCTCAGCAGTCATCTTCTCAATAATAAAAAAAAGAGGCCATTTCTTTTTTTGTGTGCATTTAGGTGCATGCCAATTTAGTCTTATTTCGGTCCATACTGCAGTTATTCGATGCAAATTATCTATTAAAACTGAACCTTGCCCTGATATTCTACAGCTAAAACAACTGCAGATGTGTGTAATTTTTCATCTGCCCAGGGACGGTGTATAAATGCCGACTTCATGAAGAAAGGAATCCTGGGTCCTGAAAGCTTTTTTTAGGCAGCAGCGTGAGCACACTGTGAAATGTGAAGGAAGAATGAGGCACTATCTGTGTGTCTATCAAAGGATTTAGTGTTGGAGGACACCAACCATGTCCTGCTGAGCAGTGAGGCTGAGGGCAGCAGCGAGGGTGCAGACAAACGTCTCGAGTGAGATGTGTAAGAGCGCCTGGAAAAGCTGTAATAAAAGAGAGTAGGGAAACAGCTGTAGCCTCTAAAATGACTCCAAGAGTACATTTAGTAGAGTAAGCTGTTGAGCAGCCAGGAAATTTATTCTCAGTGTTTCATTGAACAGAAACACAAATCCTGACTATTAAATCTGAGAAAAATTATCAGATTCTTAAGCCTATTTGTCTTACAGTCTACATTACACGTTTGGTATTGTTAGTAGTAATTCCCCTCGGCTTTCCAAAGGATTGGTTCTTTTATTCCTCCTTGCTGATACCCAGTATAGCAACATTGCATCTGTGTATCACTGAAATGAATACTGTAGGGAGCTGTGGAAAGAACATTTGATGCTGTGTTCAAGCCAAGGTTGTTATGAATGCTTTAAAATTCAAAACTAAAATTGCTTATTTGTTAAAATAGTGCAAATCTGTTGCTGAAATTGACAGAAAAGTCATGTTAACATCAGTAATATTGACATTGAGACCTGTCTGGGCAGTGCACTTCAGAGGTAATTTCCAGATGTAATGGGATTTCATAAGGGAGTAGAGGAAATACATCCACATTTCTCACTGCTTTGCTGTTGGATTTGGGTGCCCGATGTCCTCAGAATTCCTTGAGAACCCCCAACTCTCCTGCCTGTTCCCATTTGTTAATTGCTGCCTGTGTGTTGCCAGGTGAACATCGTTTCATGTGATGGGAAGTGCCCCTCTGCCAGCATTTACAACTACAACATCAACACCTACGCCAGGTTCTGCAAGTGCTGCAGGGAGCTGGGGCTGCAGAGGAGGACTGTGCAGCTGTACTGCACCAGCAACTCCACCTGGGTCAGCTACTCCATCCAAGAGCCCACTGACTGCTCTTGCCAATGGTCCTAAAAAAAGAGAAAGAAAGCAGCAAGCCCCGCTGCTCACAGCATAATTTTATAGTAGTTTATCTATTAAAAACACAATAGCCAATTCCCTTAATGTCACCAGTTTACTGCAAAAGACCACAAATACATTTGGACTCTCTTAAATTTCTGAAAAGTGCCTTTGCATCATTTGTATTATGATTTGTCTTCATTTTCATTCACAGGGATTGTTTTAAGGGTTCTTGTGATATGTGCCAACATAAAAGGTGATTTACATTAGTGACATCTAAAGAGCAAGAGCACCATCTGTTTTGTTCTGGAAGGCTGATCCACTCTTTGTCAAGCCCCCATTCCAGTTTTACATCATTGCCTGACTTACCTGGCAGCAGGTCACTGTTTTGAAAATATTGTAATTGTTTAGTGTCTTTGAAGAAAAATTCTTTGGACAACATGAGAAGAATTTTCAGTTTAAATCATATTCCTGTGGCTAAGTAGAGCATGTATAAGAAAGTCAATGTAGGATTTTTTTTTTTTAGTCAGGGAAACATTCATACTGATACCTGTATGTAACATTCCCTGTGAATAATTTCAGTTTTTCTAGTGTGTTTTATATTGTAGTGAGAAGCATTATGGCAAGCATGTGTTTATGGAACAGATCTGCTGTCTTTAGGCTATCTAGATTAGCCATTAGTCACTTCATCTTTCTGCTAAACAATATGACATAAACTGAAAATACACAGATTTAAAAAGCGAAAACCATTTTATATTCCTTTTTATAGGTATAACTTAAATGAAAACTTTAATCTTATGAAATGAAACCATACTTAAATTGTCTCTTTAGGAGAATGAACGTTGTTTAACACTAATTTTAAAGATGTGAAAGTTCATTAGGAAAAAGAAAATGAGGATCATATGTATCTGCCTCAAACTAAAAATTGAAAATCTTTGTCACCTGTATAGTAGATACAACTTCTTATGGTAAGTGCTTGAAATTCAAAATGCACAATTGTAAGGTTTGAAATTTCAAAAGCAATTTTTTATGAACCTGAAAAAATAAATTTTTTGTAATGAACTAATTATTTTCTTCTCTAAGCTGCTGTTACTATTCTCTTCTTCTTTAACAAATGCCACTGAGATTAAGCAAAAATTCAGTAGCTTTTGTTTTGTAGATTAAAATCGTAGATAGCATGCAGTGATACATTTGACATCTATGAGTAAATAGATCTCAACACCTCTCTTTGGAAGCTGCTTGTCTGCAGTAAATCCAAAGAAAAATGCATTGTTAAAATCAATCATGTGAACATTTTTGATTTTGATTTTGTATACTGTACATTTCATTCTTACAATATCTAATAAACAACAGGAAGTCTTATTTTGTTACAATTAATTTTGCTATCATTGCTAGAGCAGCTTACTGCCATGTGATGAAACACACTATACTTAGTAATATTTTTCTTCAGTGGTGCGCATGGGTAATTTCAGGATTTACTGATATCTCAAATAGTACATCAAGGAGAAGACTTGCTCATGGATTTTTAAAAATCTACATATTTTTCTGATTTCATCACAGTTCACTTTCAGCCTCAGAAATGCAAAATTCATCTATGTAATTTTGTTCAAAGCAAAAATTAGAAAACACTTGTTCATCAAACTGTAACAATACAACTTGGACACTGTCAGACTGTTTGTTGTGGAAAAACAGAGGGAAAAGAACATGAATTTCTGCCCATACCCTTTCCATATTTTTTCTAAATTAACCTTCAGTTTGACTGCAATGTGTGTGGACTGTGTTTTGAGTAATTGTTGTGTAGTGATGGTCATCCTTCAGTACCTAGGGCCAAATGTGTCTTTAAGCCCCAACTGCTGTTTGTGCAGTCCCTGATCACTTTGCAGATGATGTTCCTTTTTCAAAGCTGTCTTCTAAGTAACAAGAAAGGACAGAATATGGGAGAAGTCCATCCTTTGGAAATCCAGAGGGAAAAAATGCTGTTCATAAGGCATTGAGCAGAGTTAAATCCTTGACCCCACGTGCTTAAAATTTATGCTTTGGCATTTTCAAAGGAGAAGTTCAACCTTCCTTAGTTTACCAGCTGGCAGATGCCATCCTAGAGGGCTGGAATTAAGAGACATTTCTTTTGCTCTCAGCTGAGATGATAGTTATGTGAAGTTCCAAATTTCACCACCATGAGGGACAGAACTAGAGCAGGAATTAGGCCAACCAGCATTTTTCCCTGTGCTGCCGTGTGCTCCCTCCTTTTGCCACTTGAGCAGAGAGCTGATTGTTTCTCTCAGCTCAAGGCAGTAACACTGAGAAGCATTTGAGATCCAAACTTTCAGCTCTTGGTTGAAGAGAAAAGTTAATGCAGGCGGAGAGCAGAGAGCTGGCAGTAGTGTGTCTGGTAACCAAACACTGCTGCTACTTCAGTAGTAAAATAATAAACATTGTGTTAAGTCCCTACTTCTGCTTTTGCAGATTTAGGCTTTTGCTGGGAGAAACAAGGGGAAAGATTCCAACTGCCTCTGATGTGGCAGGGGAAGCTACTTTAATCCTGCCTCCGTGTTAAATTTCTTCACACATCCTCAGCCTGTCTGGGTTTGTTCAAAGCCCCCCAGGCCCTTACCTTGTATTTACATTAT
The DNA here is from genome assembly GCF_051311805.1 of Agelaius phoeniceus. Classification (NCBI taxonomy): domain Eukaryota; kingdom Metazoa; phylum Chordata; class Aves; order Passeriformes; family Icteridae; genus Agelaius; species Agelaius phoeniceus. Next base: position 15,171,609 of record NC_135270.1, read on the forward strand.
AGTGCAATTGCACAAAGCAGCTCAGCTTGAAAAAGGTGTGCCCTATCTGTACTTCCACTTCTTTGGAAGCCAAAGGGACCTCCATGGGAGTTTCATTTGTCCCTTCCATGCTGGAGGTACTTGGGCTGTAATTATGACTGAGTCCTAAACCGTTTTATTTTCTTTTTATTAAATCCTTTGCTTGAAACTGACCTGCTTCTTAACATTTCTTTGAAAGTGTCAGAACTGAGGCTTCTTAACATTTCTTTGAAAGTCTCAGAACTTTATTCCACCCCAACAACCCTGGTCTCCTCGCATGTGTTTGCATGTGTGAAGCTTCTTCACAAAACTGATTCCTAATGTTGGGAGGGAAACATCACAGGCTTGTGTTTCATTAAATCTATGAATTAAGACTTCCTAATGCTAGGGGGTTTCCATCTTTGAATAAAAAGTTTCCTATTTGAGTATGGAAACATTGGTTTGTTGTTACAGTGCTGATTGCCCATTTTCATCTCATTTAAAAAACATCTTTTTTTTGCATTACCTTGAGCAAGCTTACCCAGCCTTGATTCACAGGAAAAGATGAGATTTGGCAGCTGGACTCTTGAATATTATGGATGTTGGCCCTTGAGAAGGACCTTTAAGAAGAAATATAATGATATCAATTGTGTTTTCTAAATGCTCACTCTCTGGGGTTATTAGTACATGATCTGGATTCAGGATAATGGCCTCTTGAGTAATGCTTCCTCTAATTAGTGATAAGGCTGCCTGGTGGTTTGGTAAATTAATCTGAGATATTGGCATCTGCTGGGCTGCAGTTTAATGTGAACTATTAGTCACAAGTTAAATAACTTACACCCCCTCAGATAGCTCTCATGTATGCAGCCCATGAAGTCAGACCAAAATAATTCAAAAAATTTTGCCCTCACTCTTATCTCTGCCCACACCACCATCTCTCTCCCCTGCAAAAGTGGGTAGCTATGAATAATTAAAACAAGGTAACAGCTGCTATGCAGATGGTGATTTTTTGGAAAAATCCCCTTTTAGTGTGATGAAGACATCTAACCTCTTTAGAAATAGCACCTGACAGACTGCCATCCCCTCAGATCTGCTTTCTGCATGGACTTCTGACCAAGGCTTTGATCATGTCACCTCACATCAGCTGTTTGTAACACAGATATCTGAATTAACTCAGGTGTCCAGGCTCCATCCATCACCAAAGAGAGCTGCATCCAGAGAGTGACTCAACCCATCCTAAAATAAGTGTCTAAGATTGATATAGTGATTTATCCTCCAGATGTGGCATCTTTCCTTTTCACTGTGGAGAGAACCCAGATGGTAAAAATTGGTTAGGTAATTTGCTTTTGGACTCTTAAAATTAGTTGAAATTAGATTCATCTTTAATGGTTAAAGATATCTCAACAAGCTCAAAAATCAGCTACTCTGATAGTGATTATGGCATATCTTATCTGACAACCTCATATGAGGTGAATAATGGTAATATTTGATTTGCATGAAGCTGAGTTTAGTGTCCTTTTTGGTGTCCCCTGCATGTTTCCAAGAATAGTTACTTTGTATAACAGCTATAAAACTATCCCTGTATCTCTAGAGCTGAAGACAGACATCATCATCAGCCAAACCTTCAAGATGGAAAAGCACAGCTGAATTTGCAAAGATGTCCTGTGTTTATTTCCATGGCAATGCCTTCTATTAGCTGGAAAAGATCTACAAGGTGAGTGAATTTTAACATATTTCTGTTGTATAGACCTTTCATTGTGCTGATGTTAGTTTGAGATCTGCAGGTGATTTGTGATCTTGCTTTCCAAACTTTTGGCTTCCAAGATATTAAAGGTAATGTGATTCCCAGAAAATAGTGAAATCCATCTAGGAAATATAAATAAATGCTTGCTTATTTTATCTACATGGGACAACTTTGAATGGAAAACAAAACAGAACATCCCACCATGTTTGATTGAAATCCCTAAAATGTTAAAAATGGTTTTATGGCAACTTCCTTATTTTCAAGTATTTAGTTTAAATACCAGTATCTTAGATCCTGACTCTCATCCTTTTCATTTCTGCTCTGGAAAAGGAGCACAAAGGAGATGAGGGATCATGATTTGACTGAAAACATTTAGGAGTTTTTCTCTTCAGATTGGACTGGCAAGCCCAAATATCATCAAGTTGTTACACAGGGGAAAGTGGGAGTCAGTACCTAAGGGAGCCTCTTGGGATTTTCAGCATTAAAGGTGGGAAAAAAGTCCCTCCCTTGACAATGAAGGAAAATTGACTTGTTCTGTGGTTACTGATGGCAATGGGATTGAGTGCAGCTCTTGTGCAGGATTACTGGGGGCAATGGAAGTTTCTCTCTTATCTTATTCATGTGTCATAAGGCTAAAGGAGAAGTGTGGAGCCTCTAGGTAACTCTAATAATGAGAGTCTTGTAATTACCAGTATTTGACATGAAATGAAAGTTAATATAACCTAGTGCCCTAGTGTAAATGCTGTATTTAAGCTGATCTCTGGAAGGAAATTTACAGCATTTGCACATTTTTTTGTTGGCTCCAAGTCTGGAGCACAGGGGGAAGGGAAGGTATCATTTTTAGGCTTTAGATTTGGTCATATTGTATCACTTCCAAATCTTCTGTCAACACTGGCGTGATGTTGCATTCATTAAAAAATGCACGACCTTTTAAAATATCCATCTGTTATATAAATAAAAATAATGCAGCCCTATATTTTTAAGGTATGCTAATCCTGCATGGCCATGGTCTAATTATCAAATGATTTCATGCTACCCTGGTGGCAGGCAACATCCAGACCACTGAACACTTGCTATGGATCTCTCATTAAATCCCTCTTGCACAGTTTCATTCATAAATTTACCATGGCTTTTAAAACAAAATAGTTTGATGCTTATACAGCAATATCAAGTAAGAGCAGTGTGTTTCCAGAATGCAGCAACATTTTTCAGATGCTCCACTTCATGCATGACTGAGTAATGGGTGGCAAACTCTGCTATTGCTGCCCTTTTACCTTGAGTGGAAGCCTTGCTGCTGGTGGGGAGAGCGTGATGGTTGTGCCCAAAGATGAGATGCCCTGGGTGTCACCTTTGTGGAGCTTGGACATTCTGCTCTCTGCACCAAGCTTCATTTTGATAATAAGTGTCCCAGGCTGGGTACCAACAGTCCTGACCCACACTCTGCTCCTTTCTGGCTAGGCTGGAGCTAGCACAGGGGTGCTGGGATGCTCATGGCTCTTGCCTTCTCTCATGTTCCTCCAGCACTATCCTGTGCCTGCTCCCAAGTGAAATACAGTGCCTCAGAGTTTTGGAAACATGTCAGGTCAACTTTGGAGAGCCAAAACACAAGGAAAATTGTGGGTTTGTTGGTGACGTTGTTAATTTAACTTTGGAAAGGCTTGGAAGTTACTTGGTGGAAGTGGGTAGTGAAAACGTTTGCTTATTTCCATATGGTAATTTTTAACTTTTGAATTCAGTGCAAATGGCTTATTCCCAAGTGACCAGATGATTAACTCCATTAACAGTGGAATTATTAGAAACAGAATTAAAGTATTTGTGCAGATTTACCTTAGACTGCAATTTACCCTAAACAATTTCACGCCATCTGTGCCAAATTAGTACCATCTGCTCTTTTACAAGACAACTTTTGCAGCTTAACAAGAAATCTTCCTTCTGTCTTGTGGCTTGGAGTACTCTGGTAGTATCACTTTCCCTGGGCTTGCACCACCCCTCATTGTGTGTTTTTTAAAGCAGTATGAACCCCATAGCTCTGTTTCCCTTGATCTCTCTAAGCACTGCTGGGCTGGAAATGAAGAGAATTGTTTCTGCCTCTGTGTGAGGGCTGGTAGAGAGCCAGGTAGCTGGACACGAGTTGTGGGGGTGACAAAGAAGAGCCTGTGACCCACCAAGGATAAATCAAAGCACCCTCAGCAAATTTGTGGATGACATCAAGCTGAGTGGGGTGGTTGGCACACATGAAGGACAGGAGACCACCCAGAGGGACCCGGACAAGCTCAAGAAGCTGGTCCATGGGAACCTCATGAGGTTTGACAAGACCAAGTGCTGGGGCTGGTACCAGCCCCTGGTACCAGCACAGGCTGGGGATGAGCAGATGCAGAGCACCCCAACCCCAGAAGGACTTGGGGTGCTGTGGGTGAGAGCTGGACATGCCCCAGCCATGGCACTCCCAGCCCAGAGAGCCACACGTGTCCTGGGCTGCATCCAGAGCCCCGTGGGCAGCAGGGCAGGGAGGGGATCCTGCCCCTCTGCTCTGCTCAGACCCCACCTGCAGCTGCATCAGCTCTGGGTCCCAGCACAGGAAGGACAGGGACCTGCTGGGGTGAGCCCAGAGGGAGCCACAAAGATGATGAGAGGGATGGGGCACCTCTTTTACAAGAAAAGGTGGAGAGAATTTGGTTTGTTCAGCCTGGAAAAGCAAGATCTGAGGTCATCTAACTGTGATCTTTTAGTACCTGAAGGGAGCTTACAAAACAGAGAGGGACAAGAGAATGTAGTGACAGCACAAGGGGTTATGGCTTCAAACTGAAAGAGAGTAGGTTTAGGTTAGATATTAGGACAAAAATTCTTTACTGTCAGGGTGGTGAGGCACTGGCAGAGGTTGCCCAGAGAAGCTGTGGATGCTCCATGCCTGGAAGTGTTCAAGGCCAGGTGGGATAGGCCTCTGAGCAGCTTGGTCTAGTGGAAGTTGTCCCATGGCAGGGAAATTGGGATGAGATGATCCCTTCCAACCCAAACCATTCTGTGATTCTATGACTCACTGATGCACCAGTGTTCAGGTAGCTGGGGGCTGTCTGGGAAGGGGAGCATGGGGACAGATGCCTTGTGTCTGTAAACTTGGACTCATTTCCTATCCTTGCTGCATTTTCTTCTCTTGCCTGATGAAAGGTTTACCACTTCCAGTGCTTTAATATTCCAGTTCAAATCTTCTTGTATAACTCTAAATATTTTATCAGCCTTTTATGTTTGCCCCAAACTGCTTCAAATAAGAATGAGAAAGTACCACAGGAGTGATTTCCATCAATGTGCTACCAGCATCCCTGTCTTCCTGCTGAAGTTTAATGAATTATTTTCCTCTTCTCAGGCATAGCTTATTCTGATTTAAGTACTTGTAATAAGCTGGAAATTTCAGTGACTTGTGTGCTTACTCACCAAAGTATGTGACTTGCTCAGTGCTTACAGGGCTTGTTTTTGTTACCAGGTCATTTGAAGTTCAAAGCAGTTGCAGATCTTTGCAGCAGTCTTTGAGATACTGCTGTTCTCTGTGCAAGAAAAGCTTTAGCCACAGTAATTCAGAGATGTATTTTGAAGGTGGAATCTTCAGTAGCACACATTGTAAACTTAGGGAGGACAATGTCCATTACAGAAAATTTCTGTCCAAATTACTTGGTTGTCTAACTGCAGACTTTCAAAATAAGAATTTTTACAAGGGAGGCTTCTGGGTAAATTATGTGGGGGGTGGGCTTCTGTCCCCAGCTCTAGCAAATAGTAATGCATGGAGGGTTAATGGATGTGCAGCTGAAATTTGTGCTGCTTGCCCTGCCATAACCTATGGCTAAGTTAGCCTGGTACTGCCAGTGAACAGGTAACTGAAAAGGCTCCTGAAAACAGGGAAACTGAAAAATAAATTTCAATTTGATGTCCTGGTTGTACTTGAAGTGTATCTACACAGTGGGTATTCCGTGTGCATATATATTATATACATATATATAATGTATATATATGCATCCAATGGTGTATGTGATACTGGTGGCCAACAGACAGCACTCAGTGTTCAAAAATGTTTTCTCTTTATACCTGTTCAATATTCCATTTAAGCACCATTCATTTTATATATGTATGTTTGTGCAAGTAGGTAAAATCAGACATTGATGTCTAATATGTGTAGTAATAGGTTATTTATTCAAAGCCCTGGTTACTAATTGGATTTTCAGTTCACTGACCTTGTCACAGCTCTGCTGAGTTCAAGATGTTAAGAATATTTTCCAAATGGCCAAATCTCATATTTAAAATTCTAATGTATTTTACATAACATAAGAAGTTTTTAGTACCAGAAAAATTCCATTTTCCTCAGTCCAGTTTCAGGTTCCTAACCTGATTTTCTGGGCTTAATCCTCTTCCTGTTGAAATCAATAAGTACATTGTAATATAATGATTCACGTTCAAGGTTCAACCATAGAAAATTAAGGCTACATGCTGATTTTACTGCCATTGTAGAAAGATGATATCTTAAAATGTGTAAAAGTACAATAAACACTTTAACTCTTTCAGCCCTATTTTTTTTTCTCTTCAGACAGTCTAAACACTTGAAAATGGATCTTTGTTTTAGACCTAGTGATGGCAAGGAGATAAAAGCTGAGAGATGCTATTTTGATAGGAATTTCTTTTGTGGTTTCAGATGCTTTGCAGTGGGACAGTCCCTTCTTTCCTTAACTAATGCATGTTAAGCAAGACTGAAAGTGGAGCACACTTTATTGTTTTAACAGAAAACAGTATCATTAACACTGTGGAATTGTTGAGCTCTGATTTATTTAACACTTTGAGAGATGTGGAGGAGCAGGGCCAGCCAGTCTGTCCTGCTGGAATGTACTGGATGTGCTGGGAAGGTGTGGATGCCCTGCTGCCATTGAGCAGCCCAGGGGCATCTTGTGAGCTCTGCACAGAGCTGCCCTGGCTAAGAGGGTCCTCTCTCAGGTGCTGGTGAGTCCAAAGGTGAATATTTCAAAATGGGCTCTGAGATGTGCTTCAGGCTCTCCTCAAATGGCTCTCCTGGAAGTTGTAAGTGGCATCTTTTCTGCCTTGCTGCATGAGATAACCACAGGGATATCAGGAAGGTGAATTCTGCCCTTGGCTGCCCCAGTGCAGTGTGGGGGCCCTGCTCCCTGTGATGTGCATGTGAGGAGCCTCTCCCACTGGTTTCCACCAAAGCTGTCTGTGAGGGTCTTTGACATCCTGATGCCCCTTCCTGGGAATAAAAGTCATTATACATTCTATAGCTTCTGCTTCTTAAGTATGAAACTGCCTGTTAATGGAACAAATGCACCTACAGCATGGACTTCAGGCTCTTTGTCATCCCAGCTGAACAAATGTTTTCTTCTTAACTCCAAAGTCTCTAGGAGAGGAAAAAAATATTAATCTCCATCTCTTCCCTCTTCCTGACCCCAGGAGACTTTCTTAGGAAGTGAAATCCTTTCTGTTAGGTTTCCAGTCTCATTCAGGCACTGGGATTTCCCTCCAGCTGCTGAAGTTTCGTGTCCCTTTCTGCCTTGGGTGGAGGACATGATATGTTCCTTGGTGAAATACAGCCTTTCCCCTTCCTGCAGCAGCTTGAGGACATTCTGTCCCTCTCCCTGCTTTTGGGACCTTGTATGGAAATACAGGATCTGGAAATGGGAGTCTGCCAGCTGTTTGGGGGGCCCTTTCTTGTACAGAGGGAAAGGGAAACTGAGACTGACAGAATGAGAGATGTAGGCTTTTTATAGCATGGAGGCTTGTGGGAAACTGTGGACTGCTCAATTAATATTTCCAGCACAAGTGGAAATCTGTATTTTCACAAGTGCAGTATCCAGAAAAACTTAGTCTGAGAATATATGGTTAAAGTACACAAAGGTTGTACAAAGACTGATTCCAATTCAAATGTATCCATTACAGTCTAAGATACTCCTTCTTTTCTAAATCATCTGAGCCACCATGAAAGGACTGCCAGATTGCAGACAGTTCCTTCCCATACCCAGATTATGGTGTGTATTGAATCAGTAAGGATAATTTTTTTTTTTTTTGGAAAAACATTGGCTGATCCCTGTTAGACCAGTGCAACTTACTTGAGGAGAAAAAGTCTTTAAAAAGTAAAAGGCAGAATAGATACAGCTTGGTCTCCTTGCAGATGTTCTGCTCTGGTGGTAGAAGAATGGAGTTGGCAGTTTTGGCAAGGGTGGTGAGTACATCTGCTCCAGGTCAGAAGATATTCCCTGTCCCATACTTCCCAGTGAAAAGGAAACTTTTCCAAAGCAATGCAAACAGGCTGGTACCTCCCAGTGTCTTGGACTTCCCTACATGCTGTAGTGGAAAGCAGTGATGAGAAAGACTGAAGAATTTTCTCTAGCTCATGTGGTACAAAAGAATACTAATACAAAATGTGGTTTGTTTTGGTGCTGGTTGTTTTTCTTTGGTTTGGTTTGGTTTGGTTTGGTTTTGCTTGGGATTTTTTTGAGACTAATAAATGGTCTGGTCTGCTGGTTTCCAGATTGATTTTTGGGACATCTTAGAGAGAAATTTGTATGCAGCTTACAGACACTTCAGACAGCCTCAGACACTGAGAGGCAGGACTCTGTGGTGACATAAAAACAGACTGAGACTCTAACATCAGAGGCACAGCTGAAATTTTATTCTCAAATATGCTTTCAAGTTCATAAATTACTACTATACCAGAGGGCAAGGATTTGTGCTTTCTTCTTTTGTAGATAGCGATTCTGGCTTGTTTGGTATCATGGAAGGAAGATTGTGTCAACAAGCTGGTGTTGGTACTTTGCTTTCTGGACCAAAGCAAATTGACTTATTTTTAGACTGGTTTTGATGTGGCTGTGGGCTGCCAGTACACTTCAGGAATTGTGTTGCATAGTTTTCCCAGCACTATCTAACCCTTGACTCCTAGGAGTGTAATACAATATACATTCTAGATAAAAAAGCATCACAGTGATAATGCAACCTGCAATCAGAGTGAAAGTTATGGAAGAAATGGAAACACTTCCTAGAAAGATGCTACAGCTTGTACTTGCAAAAGCTTTGGTGAATTAATGTGTAGTGATGTCTTTACTTTTATTAGGTAAGAGCTTGAAACTGTGAGATGTATGCAAATAGCTCAAAGTTATGGCTAATGAGTATTATGAATGGAAGAGTGGCCTAAAAATTAAATACAGGATTATCTGGGTGTTGGAAGTGTTTGACAGGACAGTCAACTTGTTGCCAGATCACATTGTGGCACTGAACATGGAGGGTCACAGGTACTTTTATCAGGGCAGCTTATGATTAAAAATGCTGAAAACCCCTTTAGACAGCTTCTTCCATTGGTTAGAAGCTGAGTAGGATTATTTTGGGGTTTGTTTTATAGCTTGGTTTTTCGTCTCTTTGCTTGTTTGTTTCTTTAAAAAGATGTTGTTAATTTTTGCCTTGACAGCTGGAATCTAATTTCTAACTTTGAGGAGGATATAGCTAGAGTTCTTTCTGCATTTAAAGAATGTCTTCCTAAATCTATTCTGTTTTTGGCTGTCTGTTGGTATCTATAGATGAGATTTTAGCTGTCTTTAAAAAAATTATGAGACTGATTAATAGGCACTCTAAGAGAGATGCCTATGAAGAGATATGAATGTATATTCAATTTAGTATTTTTTTTGATTTGCACGGTATCTCTCACAGTTCAGGTTTTCAATTGGCATGTGTTTTCAGACCTTTTTATTGGCATCCAGTTACAAATGAAGAGCTGGAAAATGCATGAAATTTCCCCTCAAATCCTATTTGAAGTTAGACTGAAGGTACATATTTTAATTTCACAAATGCATTTTTGATGTTAAAACAGGGAACTCTCTGTGGAGGGGTCCCATTAAGGTCCCTTTCTATTATTTTCATTCTTGGTTTAGCTTTATTACTTGTATATGAATGTTTTGTATAATGAGTGTGTTTGTGCATGAGTTAGGTATGTCAACTTCTCGTTTATTGTGATGCTTTAAACAGAGGAGAACTTGGAGGGGAGTGAGCCAGGACACCTGCTCTTGACAATGGGTAGGGCTGTTTGTAGTAGCAGAGGATTTGCTGCAGTGTCAAAGGGCAGGAACTGGGTTTAGAGCAGGAGTGAAAAGGTGGTACATGGATCTCAGCCAGAGGCAGGCAACACAGTTTTAACGAGGTACGTGTACAAAGCCTCTTTGCATTGAAAATGTCTGTGTGAAAGGAAAAGATAAAAGGAGAAAAACAGAAGACTAAAGGAATTGATTTCAAATAGCTGGTATGTAGGTCTTGAAGGTCCATAGAGCTATGTCTTTATCATAAGTTAGGTTTGTGAAAAGTTGGTTGGACCTGTATCCACAGCTTTGTCTTGGTCTTTCCCTTGGCTGGTTCTCACCTTCTGCTGAACAGTCAGCAGTCAGCTGGTGACACTGCTTGCTGCCTGCACTTACATTTATTTCTGTAGCTGCAGTGTTGCTGGAGGGATGCTTACAAATTTAGAGGTGGAAATGTTTCTTTGGATTGTCTTTGGCTTTAATGATGCTCCTTCATCTCTCGTAAATGCCAAGATAAGTGTGCTGACAGCCAAGACATGCTTGGCATAGTTACTGTAGAGTTAGCTCAATAAGGGTTCTGGAAGACTTCTGGGAGCTTGCTGCAGCAGGATCCAAGCAGGGAACATGGCAAAGAGGGGCTGGAGCCATCAGTCCTGCGTGCAGTCATCCCCATCAGGTGCATGTCCCCTAAGGACAGGTAGCTGGTGGGAGATGTAATTCAAGGAAAAAAAGAATTAGTCAAGAAAACCAGCCTGTGAGTGCAAATGGATGGACCTTCCAAGAAATTATTGCCAGGAAGAAGTCACTACTGATATCCAAACTGTTTCCATTACTGAGTTTATAAACACTTTTGGTAAATAAGAGGTTAATAACTCTGTTTATAGTAAGAAAAGACCCCTGCCCTAGGATACACACACTTCACTGTACCCAGATAATCCCTGGAGCAAGGAGGTTTAAGGTAATTTGTGGTGCAGCTGTCTTTTCCTGGAACATGAGCAAATTCTCCTGCACATGGTCAGCTGCAAGAACAAATGTCTATAGCAAATGAAAAAACAAGATGTTCAACCGCAGCCTTGTGCACTTCCAAGAGGGGCACGTGAGCGGGGCTGCTCCTCCGGCCCGAATCAAACTCCACGGCACGAAAGGGTTTAGCCTGCGGCTTATGGCCAAGTGGCAGCAACGTGCCAGCGGTGAGGCAGGAATGCTGGGGATGGAAACCCAACTGATTGACACACAGTGGCCATAAAGTCATAGTAAATCTATTGTTTTGCCAGAAGGAAACAGGATTAGAAGATGTATAATCGTTACAATCCCTGCACTGTACAGCATCAAGTGACGGTTGCTCTCCCGGTGCTGGTGTGGCTCATACTTGTCTTAATCCCAATGAAGTCTGTACTTGGGTGAAGTCTTCTTATGCTCCATGTGGTTCAAGCCATAGCCATTGCTGTGTTTTAGCCAAAAAATGCCTCTATGGCACTGCAGAATTTAGCTCAGTATTTCCAAGGAGATGCTTTCTCTGTTGTGTTGCTGCAGACACCCCCACACTGCAAGTGGCAAGTTTAAAAATTACAATATGGGAACTCATTCCCAATAGAACTGTTAGCAAAAATGTAGCTAATCAAGAGAAGAAGAATCCAGTTCTCTGGAACAGCTGTCTTTTCTCTAAAAAGAAGTGAAAGTAAAAACAGATAAGAATGTTACTAATAGCTAGAGGCCAAACTTGCTCCTGATCAAACTGAGCTGAAGGAAAAAGTTGCATTTTTCAGAAGCTTGAGTGGCTTGAAGGAGGTTGAGGGGTAAATGGTATATGCAGCCACACCTTCAATTCCTTACTAACTGGCAGACAAAACAGTGGAGATACCCAAGTTTGCTGCATTTTTTGACACCTCTTAAGAGCTGCAAAACTTTTGCATATAGGTATATGTTGCCCTAAATATAAGGGTTTAGATTGCTGCCTTTTCACTTGCCTTTCTGGATGAACTGTGAGTCTAATTGTTTCTCTTTGCACAGGATACAGAGATCTTCATCAGCCCAAATCTCATTTCTTCCTCCCAAGCAGACACAGTGGAGAGAAACTCTCAAAGAATTTCCTACTAAGTCTCTAGAATATTTTCAGAGGTGTTTTTTTGAGATGAATGAAAATGTTTGGTGAAATATTGGAGTAGATACATGATGGATATAACAGAAGTTGATGCCTCTCCCAGCAGTGTGCACTGTGTGTTGCCATGCAGGGTTTGACCTGATGATGACTTCTTGCTGCTGCATTTACTGATGTTTTTTGATAATGTCTTTATATTGTAACACAATGTCTTTTGTAATTGAACTGTGGCCTGTTTTCTTTCTGAATGCTGGTGATATTAAGAGGATGGAGCAGGTCTCTACATGCACTGCTGTATGGGATGGGAGATCTGCCTGATACCTGCCAGAGAGCAACAATGGAAAGTTCATACTGGTTCATGTCTGGGTTTTTCTTACTCTTGATGCTCAAGAACAGCAAGTGCTCTTTGTTTGTAGGGAGAAACAGACTGCATGAGAGGATGTGAAGTGGTTCCCCTATTAGTGTCCATAATAGAGGGGAAAGGAGAATTCTAATTCCTTTCTGTTTTACGTTTTAATCAGAGCTGAGATACCTGTGGAAAGGTCATCCCACCTAAGGACTGCACCTACACTGGAGAACTACCTGATGTGGGATTGGGAATGTGCTACTGGAACACAGCCTGCAGCTGCTCAGAGACTGTCTGACAATGGGGATTCGACCTTTTTTTGAATAAAAAAAAGGTGGAGGAGTTTGATAAACCACAGGCTTTAGACTAAAACAGTGACATATTTTATATACAGTGAAACTACTTCATATCTACTGCTTCCTTTTTGATGAAACAGGATTATTTTCAACTAGATTACCAAATCCATAAGGTTGGTGTGTGTTTATGGCTGCCCTGAGCTGTACATAGGAGGCCCTCTTGTTGAAGGTGGCCAGTACTTGCCTTTTACATAAGCAAGCTAGGGCTGTCACAGATCTTGTGAAGAGTGGAAATACTGGGGTTTTGCATAGGATTTTAAGAGTTTGGAAAGTCACTCTTTCAGTTTAGAGTGGAAAAAAATTAAGCTTTCTGTTGAGGAAAACTTTAAGTTATTAAACCATTTTGTTCTTGGAAGAATCCTTGAAAATGTTTATCCTTGAGTTTCCCTTTTTCTATTCATACTGCGTGGATCAGCAACGCTGAAAGTTCCAATATAATTTCAAAGTAAAATTAAGTATTCCTCCTTCTTAGGAAGTTAAAACAAGACATTTTGATGTGAATTAAGTTTCAGCATATTAACCCAAATCTGTGTTGTCAGATTCAGCTTTTTCCCAAAAGCCTTGACTTTAAAATATCCCTGAGTTCAAATGGGAGATAGACAAGATGAACTTATTTTGAATAAATTTTAACAATAGTTGCTTTTTTTCCTGGAGCAAGAAGTTGACAACATTAGCAGTGCATGAAAAGTACCTCATGGGGTGATGTATGTGTTGTTTTGCGTTTTATGGTACGGGAATACAAGTCTTGAAGATAAAGGTTCAATATCTCAGTCATTTGATTTAGGATAGAATTTGCTTTTGCATTAATTGGTTGTGCTTCGTGTATCTTACTTTTGAAGTTTATTTTTCTCGTTTGTTTTTCTCTTCTTTTTTTTTTTTTCAATTCGGCATTTGTAGCTTGGAATAAGGAACTTCTCTTAATATTTACTTTGAACGCTGAATTTGATTGAAACACAGAGCAGCTTCTTTGTTTGAACTGGGTTGTGCTGGATGAATACCAGCATAAATCTGGACCTGAGCTTTTGGAGAAGTCACTTGACTTCTCTTCTTTGACCTCTCATTAAAAGGGAGCCAGGGTACCTGCTCCACTAAGAAACTCCATCACGACAGTGGCTATTGAGATCCTTGACTAGAAGGCGGAAGGGAAGAATCCAGCTTCAAATCAATTATTCTGATAGGCACGAAACCCTGAAATGAATGAAACAGCCAAATAAAAAGCAGAGAAGGGGAACTGGGAAGAGCCATAACGCAACCCTGTGTCTGTGCGAGCATCTCAAGGCGCTGAGGTGATGCCAGGAAGGGTTAACTCGGCAGCAGCTGGCCACCAGCGCTCGGTCCTTATCTCACTCTTATCCTTGCTATTAACTGGCCACAATTACGGGCCGTATCGCTTACTGCCATCTGTTTTTTCACGCGGCGCTGGCGGGAGCGCAGCCAGCGCGGGATTAGGGGCGCAGGGGCGGGCGCGCTCGGAGGCACCGGCGGCACCGCCCGGCAGCTGCGCCCGGGGTAAGCGCTAAGGTAAACTGTGAGGGGCTTCCAGGGCTCCTGCGCTGGAAGGAAATGCATCTCTGCCTGCACTGGGAATGCAGGGCTGCTGCACAGAGAGATGGAGTGTGAGGCGAAGGTGGGCAGTGGTGGGGTGGGGTTTTGGGTGGCCTTCAGCTTCCTCTGTGCCTTTTTGGTGGTGGCGCGGTCAGTCCCCCAGCACAAGCAAACAGCAACAAAAACATGAACATTGGGCATGTTGAATAGGAGGGGAAACCACCTCAGGCTGCTGATTAAAATACCCCTTCAATGCCATAGAAATCAGCATCTTTTGACGTAGAAATCAGCATCTCTTGCCATAGAAATCACCATCTTTTGCTATAGAAATCAGCATCTCTCGCCATAGAAATCACCATCTTTCGCCATAGAAATCATCATCTTTCGCCATAGAAATCACCGTCTTTTGCCATAGAAATCACCATCTTTTGCCATAGAAATCACCATCTTTTCCCTTAGAAATCACCATCTTTTGCCATAGACATCACCATCCTTTGCCACAGAAATCACCATCTTTTCCCTTAGAAATCAGCATCTGGGCTCACGCTGAAATCAGGGACTGCTTCAGTGTGACCAGGGAAGGCAACACATTTCAGTCCTGATTATCAGTACTTTTAGAAGAAATAGGACTCTATCTTTCTAAACTTCCCCAATGTTAGACCCTCCTGCAGTAATGCGAGAAAGGAAACATTTTCAGCATGATACCAGGGATTCAAGAATCATTACAGCTCAACAGCTGTACTTTGATTCCAAATTTTACTAAAACCAGATTAATTAAATTATTCCAAAGTACAATATGCTGCCAAAATAAGGCTCTCTGGTATTTGTTATTTTTGGTAAATTAAATTAAGGGTAATAACAGAGTTTAATGTTGGAAAATTATTACTTAACTAATATTTAATATACTTTCTTAATTTTTAATTAATACACAGTAGTCAATATTATAAGGATTAACATCAATAGAAAAGCAAATCTAATTATTTAGAGCACTCAAGTTAGAGAAATAACTAGAGGTGCTCTGTATTTGGAAAGCTACTCTTTCCCCTTTTCTATTCCTGATAGACTTGAGTAACAAATGGTGGACAGGGGAAATCACATTGTTATACCTTTTGACTTTTTCATTATTTCAGGTCAGCTGATGCTTTTTGGATCAGGGACTGATGCAGCTCTGATGCCCCTAATGTGATCTGTGCTCTAGGTTTGGAGGTAGGAGGGAGTAAGTTTTGGTTGTGGGGTTTATTTTCCTCTGTAAATGCCTAGAGTTTCATTTAGTATTGAGAATAAGACATACATTAAAAGCAAATTTAAGGTGATGTTGCAAGTTAGTAGTATTTATTTGACATGTAACTACCTTCTTGTTTTATCTTGAAATAATGATAGATCATTATTGCAATACTGACTATTAGCAAATATTCAGACTTATCTGCCTGAAGAATTTGAAACTGAGGGATGTAATAGGTTCCTCGGCCTTCACATTAACTTCCTTTCTTGCTTCTGTCCTAGTCCAGGTAATTGCTGAAATAATGTGTTTATTTTTATGCTCTGGAAGTACATTATTATTATTCCTATGCCCAAATGTAAAGTACTTCAGCATTTATACAGAAATGTTCAGGTAGGTTGAGAGTAACTTTTTACATCTTTGTGCATGAATGAAAGCTGATGTTGAACTCTCAGGTCCCTTGAGACCCAAGGTTAATCTCCCAAGAGGAGTCATAGTGTAATGGTAATATTTTCCACCTGTTGAAATCAGTTTATTAATTTTAAAACTTTGTACCTTCTTTTCTTGACTATTTATGTAGAAATACTAGTGTGCCCTTCACTTAGTAAAAAGCACACAGAGGAATATTGGTACTATATCCCTTTAGCTCCTGGAATATGCCTCTGTCAGAATTTCTTCCAGCATGATTAAAAGATGTGAAGTGTTGAGCACAGAAAGTTATGCTCTCTACACAAGGGCATGTCTCAGGCTCCTATTGTACCCAAGGCTGAAATTTAAACTCTTAAACATTTTTTTATATTCACCTATTTGATAATTTATCTCTTTCTATGCCTCCAGCTATGCAAGAGCTGCATTCCAGAGCTTTGTTGTACAGTGGAAACATCAAACTCATGGATGCAAGAAAGAACGTGACTGTGTGATGGTTCATGGTCTGCCTGACAGGAATAAAATTAAAAGTTGTCCCCTCCTTCAGTGTTTTACTGGAACTTTCACTTGAAAGTGGCAGAAGTTTTTAAAAACCATTCTGTGGAGAGAGCCTTTACTTAGTTGACAGTGCTGATGGGCATTGAATAAATGCAGCTGGAGGTCCCAGTCCAGGGAGGCCACACTGAGCCCTTGGTGCTCTCTGGGTATGGGGAGAACTTATTAATGCCTACCCTGCCAAAACTAATTAACACCCACACTGCTTCCAGGGTGGCAGCATCTCACAGCCTGGGGCTCACGGTAGAGTGGAGGAGTGGAAATGATTTGTGAGTGACTGGAGAGTTCAGGAGTGGAAATGATTTGTGAGTGACTGGAGAGTTCAGGGGTGGAAATGATTTGTGAGTGACTGGAGAGTTCAGGGGTGGAAATGATTTGTGAGTGACTGGAGAATTCCCTGTTCTCAGCACTCTCCTTCACGGGATGTATCTTGGGGTTGTGAAAACGGGGCTGAGGCTCCTGCAGTGACTTTGCCCAGAGTGAGTGATGGCAGCACCCAGGGGAAATCAACAGCAGCATCACATGGTCTCATTCTTTTATTTGTCTGTTCTCCTCAATCTCCCTGGTCCTGTAGCAAGAGAGGAGTAAGTTTTCTTGCAGTGGACTGAAGCCATGGGAGGTGCTGTGGTTCTGAAGGCAGGCTGTACTGCCATAGCTCACACGGGTGCTGAGGGGGGGAAAAGGGGAGCTGAAATAATGGTCTTGAATTGCCTTTCCTGGGAGGGTGCACAGGGCAGCACTGGTTTCAGGGAGAACTTTGGCCCTTCCTCACCTCAGCATCAGCCTGGTGAGGGTTCTGCAGCAGACCTTGAGGTGGGCTTGCTGCAGGTCCAGCCAGTGGGGCAGGGAGAAGACACCCATGTTGAACAAGGCATTGAACATTGGTCAGCCTCCCTCAGCTGTAAGGAGGGCAGGACCAGCCCTTCCACAGGCCATGGACCACGAAACACGAGCTCTCCTTGCCCTGGGGAAGGTGTCTGGTTACTTTTCCAGAGGATGACATGGACTGATGTTGCACTTTGCTAGATGGATGGGGCTGAGCTGACACCCCCTCACCCCTGCAAATGCTTAATGCCTCTTGACTAAGGGGAGCCACTTCTAAACTGCAGAAGATGTATGGCTGTAGGCTGAAACCAATGGATTTATTTCCAATTTATCCTGTGGGCATGGAGGCACTCCAGATTGTGTTTTCTGGTAGTAGGCAAAAGAAACCTCATTTATTTTCTCATTCTATTTTTCAAAACGCTTTTGCATGATCCTTTAGGTATTTAAAGCAACCCTTAAGCTAAAAAAATAGGTTCAATTTCTTTATAAATATTATTGCATTGTTAAGGACATCAGAGAGCAACAGGCCTAAAATCTCAGTAGTGGAAAAATTAATGTACACTTGTGAAAATGAATGGAATAATATGGTGTAATGAGATAACGTCACCTTAAGTTTGTGTTTTAAAGGGATCCTCAAATTTTCATAAATTATGCATAAACAACAGATGCAGCAGTTTGAATTCAATATGAAAACTGAAACTGGGTTTCAAACTGAATCTCACTCAGATTTCTTTTTAATCTTCTCCCATAACTGACTTTCCACTTGAGGAAGGAAGTGGATGTTTCTTCATCTGTTTTCATTTTGGTTTGGTTTGGGTTCTTTTTTAATACTAACTAAAATGATGAACCTGTAAAACTGATCTCAACTCAAAACCTGGAAATTATAAGGCTTTAAGTAAATACTAAGTTTAGGTCACTTTTTTGTTTGGAAGTTTGTTTATCTGTGTTTTGTGGTGTGTTTTGGTTTGGGGTTGGCTTTTACTGGCATAGTGAGCAATTGTTAAGGTGAAATGCTAATTGTATTGCATTAGAAGGCAATTTGTTCAGCAAGGAGTTCAGAGCCAAAAGAAAGGGCTCTGAGGAGTTCAGGGCCTGCAGAGGGGCAGTGATTGGAGGCAGTGTGGAGTCTGCCCTGGATGCCCTGTTTACATGAGGCTGGTGGGGTAGGTGAGTGTAAGGATGGAGCTGATGCACGTGTCGCTCAAGCATGTCTTTCATCCCAGTTATAGCTTTTTAGATAGCTAAGTTGCTGTATTAGAAAGAAAAGTAAATCCTTGCTGACATAAAAATAACTCTTAACAGTGAAGCTGAAAGAGAAACTGTTATCCTTTATTCAGTGAGTGTTGACAACCTCAAGACTTTGAAATGCAATTTCATCGTTGCCCACAGCAAGAGGAGAGTATAAATTAGACTGATCAAACCTGTTCTGTTGAAAAATGAGCAATTGAAGGCTTTTAATCCAAAAGGGTTCAGGTAAAATCAAAGCTTAACTCAAAATAAATAAATATTTATGTAAAATAAAAAGGCTGTTGGAACCATTGTCTTTCAATAGGGCGAAAGGCTTCACTTGCACAATCCTACTAAATATTCCTAACCAAATACAAGTTTGCTATGGTTTCTCTTTTAATGCCATCACCACCTTGCATTGTTTTTTTGTGGTAGGAATGCATAACATTTGGTGACTTCTCCCATTTTCTCACACTTATACTCTGCCTTGTGCCATGTGGCTGCAGCATGAGCAACCTGTGGGTTTCTGTGACTATCCTGGTTATGCAGACTGTGTTCTACACTGCTTGTGAAGACAACCTGCCTTTAATAATACTGGGATTTCTGTGTGGCTTATGGGAAATGATAACATTTGTTGCCATGGTGGTGTTTTTTGCATGAACTGACACTTTGCATGCTCTTGGCTTGATGTGCTGGGATGAAGTGATAAAGTTAAGGCAGAGGGCAAGGAGTAATGGTTTTAAACTGAAATAGAGGAGACTCAGGCTGGATATAAGGAAGACATTTTTTTACAGTGATGAAACACTGGAACAGGTTTCCCTGAGAGGTGGTAGATTCCTCACCCCAGAAACATTCAAGGTCAGGTGGGATGGGGCTCTGAGCAACCTGATCTAGTTGAGAATGTCCCTGCTTATTGCAGTGGGATTGGGCTAGATGATCTTTAATAGTCCCTTCCACCCAAAATGACTCCATGACATAGCAGGTCCAGCACATGGACAAGAAGAATTCCTTTCACATGCTTCACGGAATCTTCAAACACTTCTATTTCTAGGTGTTAATGAGAGAACAAACAATGCTATGAACCCAGAAACAGTTCTTGCAGCTGCCATATTTGTTAGATCCTAGAAAATCCCATTGGTACTTGGATATTGCATGCTCCATGCAGTGCTACTTCAGGCAGTGCTATGGACCAAAGCATTTCTGAAGGTCTGAGTAAAAAAGAAACCTGGCATGAGGAGCTGATGACTGAGAGGGTGAAGTCTGCTCTGAAGCAAGGCTTCACAGTGAACCCTGGTGTGTAAGAGTGGGGCTGGAAACAATTCATGGCAACCTTCACCCTGTGAAGGAAAAATGTGAAACAAGAATGAGAGGTTGCTATTATTTTATTTGATTAAAACTTCAGGTGGTAAAACTCTATTACATTAGCTCTTCTGAAGAGATCTCAGACAAAGATCATTTTGTCAGATTAGGCAGTCCAAGGAGCAGTTAACAGACAACATGGTGAAAATGTTTGGGTTAGTGTTTTTTTAAGGTTTTTAACTAAAATGTAGATCTGGAGCTGGTTTATAGTGCTTATAGTGAGAAGCCCCTAGAGGCTTTCTTATTATGGAGTTGGCATAGTAAATTATTTCTACCTATGTTAATTATTTCTACCTATGATCCAATTACAAAGATATTATGAAAGAAAACACAAGTAGAAAGCCAGAGTGTAGCCTGCAGGAAATTGTTAAGGAAACCCTAACTCTAAAAGGAGATTGTGCTTGCCTGTGCATTCTTGAAAATCATAAACTGTCATATAAATAAAAAAAAAATTAATAAAAAGCCCCAGAAAAAGCACAATCTAAAAGTATGACTGTAAGATTTAGTGGCCAACAGTTGCTCTTTTAAGAGATGTGTGGAGTTGAAGCATTTGCTTGCCCAGACAAGTAAAGTGCAGGGGATCTGCTTGTGTTAGATGGTTTGACTCCCTGCCACTAATACCATTATTTATAGTGTGGCACAAGCAAAGTGACCTATTCCAACAGGCACCAAATAGGTGGGTAATATTTTTACACTCTGATGTTTCAGTAGCAAGTAACCAAAGAGGACTCACATTAGTCATGGTCATTAAAAAAAAATAAAATAATGATCCTTCAACTCTTTCCTCTACTTCATCACTTATATAAGCAACACATTTTTGTGATTAGAGCTATATTTTTTTTTCCCCTTCTAAAGATGTCACATAACTTTCAAAGACCCCAGTGTTCAGCTTAACAGCTGCTCTTGCTTTTTTAAACCAGGGCTTCTTCATTCATAAGTAATGTAAGGGGAGTGTGTCTGTACAGCATCTGACAAAGTATTCCCCTGACCTCTTACTGCATGGATAGGTGCCACCAGCACTCAGATACACTTTGTTTTATCCTTTTTGAAGAACAGGTTTATATTGTTCCTCCATGAAGCACTGGATGGTTCAAAGTCCCAAAAATACCACGCACAGCACCTGGACAGCAGAAGGAGCAGTCCTGTTGTGCTGAGTGTTTGCCCTTGGAGCTGTGCACTCTGCTTTCCTGCTGGCAGCATTTGTGCATTTCCCTTTGACACCTGGGTGTGGGGAGGAGGGAAAATGCTGGGCATTAGAGGAGTGAGCTGCCTGCAGGCTCAGGCTTTGAGCACTCACAAGAGAGAAAGGGGAGGAAATGGCAAACAAGATAAAAAGCTTTTAAAAACACAGGGTGGTGTGACACTGCCTTAACCTGTCTTTAATTTATGTCAGTAATGATACATGTTGCTGTTTTCATGAGTGGGATAGAAAAAGCTGTCAACTCAGGGCACTAATATTTAGAAAAAAATCCTTTTCCATTGGTTATTGCTTTTATTTTTGCCTTTCTGAACTATGTCCAAGAGGGCTACAAGTTTTAAATGGAGATATTTTGGATTTGAGCAGGGCAGGCAGTGTTCTAAGTGTGTGACAACTTTTTTCACATCTTCATTTTAGTATACAAGTGTTTTAGCAACCTGGAGTTACAAAAATGCTTTTGTCCTATGCCACTGCCTTTGTGATCATGTCTTGATGTGTTAGACATCACTTATGCTTTCCAGAAGAAGGATAAGCACCCCAGGAAGTGACATTCCTCATTCCTGAAGTGGCTGTATAATTTTCAGGCCTGCTCCTTCACTGCTTCACAATTCAGCTTCTAAATGGGACTAAAAGTCTGTACTGAGACATGTGAGTAGCTTTCCCTCTTATTCTGAATTGTACCTGAACATATTTGCCAAATTTCTGCCATGGCAATGTCACTGCTTCTCAACAATGTATCAAAATTTGCCTAGGTCCACTTTTGGGGGTTTTTGTTTGTTTGTTTGTTTCAGGGGTTTTAGTTGCTTTTGTTTGTTTGTGTGTTGTTTGTTTGGTTTTGTTTGGTTTTTGTTTGGGGGTTTTGAGGGGGGGTTGTTTGTTTTTTTTTTGTTTGTGTTTGTTCATTTGTATTATTATTTTTAAGATGGGGAATGTTACCATGCAAA
The DNA here is from genome assembly GCF_051311805.1 of Agelaius phoeniceus. Lineage (NCBI taxonomy): Eukaryota > Metazoa > Chordata > Aves > Passeriformes > Icteridae > Agelaius > Agelaius phoeniceus. The sequence goes on from NC_135270.1 coordinate 15,193,499, forward strand.
GATAAAATCCAGCAAAATGACTTTTGCATCTTATAGCTGCAGCTGCATCCAAAGGAAAGTGCTCAGCTGGTGTCTTGATGCAGTTTTTCATTTCCCAGTGGATTTCTGACAACTTACCCCAGTGAAGGGCCTGTCCTTTCCTCCACAGCTATGGAGTTCCATTCACAAAGCATTCTGCATGCAACAGAAAGGTGCAGCAAATTATCATAAGTGACATCAGCTGAATACCATTGGTGATATCAGCTCTGAAAAAAAAGGCCTCAGTTATATTTTTATGACTTATTTACAGTGAAGAAGAAATGCAGTTAATCAGATGTTTTAGTACACCCATTAAGAAAATTAGCTAGTGTAAAGACTGCTTATGCTGTTATGCAAGGGTTGAGTGTACTACTGACTCATGACACACAGTGCTAAAATTTCATATTAAATCAGGAAAAATGATCCAAGAAACTGGAGAAAAAGACTAACAAAACTGAAAAACAAATCAAAACACAACAGACTCACCAATCTGATTTTGTGCCTGCCTTGGGCCTGAGAAGGTCTCTTGCTAAAGCTGAGGCCATAAGCAGAGTGCAGAGGAGCTTAGGGAGGAGGTGCCTCTCAGGCTTTGCACCAGGGAAAAGGATACATTTGGGGTGTCAGGGCCTTGGTCACCTCCTTTTTGGCTGTCTGCAGGCAGACAGGAGACATCCCACTCTCCAGGCACTGTGCAAGTGGTATTGATGAGGGGGTTTAAAGGCTGTTGTTTTGGGGCACTTGAGTGGGGATTTGTCACCACTGAGCAAATCACTTTTTCCTTCTTGGTCCTGCTGTGCCTAACCCAGACTTCCCTTGATTGCATTGTCTGTGGCTTTTTTGGGAAGGGAAAACTGTTAGTGGGGAACTCAGCAGACAAAAGCTTTAACCATTCCACAGTTCAGGGCTTTTTCACTGTTTATGTGGGGTGATGAATGCAACATGAAGAGCAACTGCAGATCTTCCATTCTCTGTGTTTTTAGCTGAGTTTGACTTCTCTAGATGGAATCCTGTATGTTTCAGCATTTGGCTAAAGCCAAACCAATGAGACTCCTTGGCCCTATTTTTTGTGTTGGAAAGGAAGGGCTGTGTGTGTTTACAGGAATTTGTGACACTGCATTTTCTCCTCAGTGTCTTTTCTGCCATGGATAAACCCTTGGGCAGCGCTGCCAATTGCACGTTGTTGTTGAGTGGGCTGCTTTTGTGTGCACAGCAACAAGTCTGAGGATGCAGGCCTGGAAACTCATCTCTACAACTCAGCCTTCGAGCAACAGATAAAATTCTGTGTGACTGGTGCAATATATAGTTGTATTTTGTTTCATTTTTGTGATAGCACGTTGTAAGGTAACACAATTTTTACTGGCTTACAACCTGAGAGCGACTTCCAGAGTTCAGTTTCTAAGTCTCTGGGAGGGTTTTGCAATACCTTTTTTTTTTTTTTTAGGGTGGGAGGGGGGGTTTAGGCATTTCAGCTATGATAGGACTGAATTTCATGCTCCTCTAGTATCAGACATTACTACCTAAAATAGTTGCACCCTGCTGTGGGCCGAGCTGGTTTCCCTTGTGCCACAGCTCGCAGGCAGAAGGGCAGTGCAGGGGCACATGAGAGCTGCTCAGGAAAAACCCACTCCCAGCCATCTGCAGATGAAAGCTAGGGGTTGCAGGTGAAATTCAGGGATTACTTACCAGAAAGATCAGTTGATAACATTTAATAGCACCTCTGGCAGGGTCTATGACAGAGAAAGCTCCATGTTTTTGGCTAACCTTTCCTTATTTCTAGCCAGAGCAGTCTCTGATAAGATTTCGAGTTTTCTTTCAAGTTTTTCCTTAAATACTTCACAGTCATCATAGAATGGCTTGTGTTGGAAAGGACTTTAAAGGTCACCTTGTTCCAACCTCTTGCCATGGGCAGGGACACCTTAACCTTTCACCAGGTCAGGTTGCTCAGTTTCCCAACCATCTTGGCCATTCTTTTGTCACATGAGAGGTGTTTCATCCCTCTCATCTCCTTGGTGGCCTCCACTGGACACACTCCAGCAGATCCATGTCCTTCCTGTGCTGGGGACCCCAGAGCTGGATGCAGCACTGCAGGGGGGGTGTCAGGAACAGAGGGACAGAAGGAGCAGAGAATCTCCTCCCTTGCCCTGCTGGCCACAGGGATGCAGCTCTGGATGCAGCCCCGGACATGTTTGATTTTTGGGCTGTGAGCACACATTGCCAGAGGTTCAAACACACGTGCTGACACAACTTGGTGCAGCAGGATGTCCCCAGAGCAGGTTGTCAGGTGGAAATAGCTGCCACCCTTTCATGCACCTCAGCAGAGCTTGGGTAATTTCTGCAGAGGGAGGCTTTGCTTCACTGCTGTTGGTGTTGCTTTAGGGGAAGGTGTCCTGCACATGCTAAGCAGGGGTGGTTGTACCTGCTGTCCTTGCAGGAGAGAGCTGCTCCATTCCAGGCTGGCACCACACAAATATGGATCATTTCAGCACTGGGTCCCAGCTGACCATGGGGAAGAGAGCAAGCTGGAGATTGTGGCATTACTTTCCATGAGCAGGGATGGAAGCACAGCATCCTCCAGTTGTGCTAACCTGGCTGGATGAACTGAGTTAGAAATGAGACATGAATGCTGATGTGGGCACAGCCTGGTAGTTTTGACATGCATATGCAATTCACAAAAGATATTGACTTTGGAGACATTGAGAGAATGCCCCTCTGGCTTTTAGTGTGACTCAAAATTTTACTGCTGTCTTTTCCCCTTCCAGTATTCTGTGTGTTGTCAGATACAGATGTGAGAAAGAAGGATGTGGTCTGTGGGGAAGGTGGGGAGCAGAAGAGGGAAACTAAAAGTGAAGTTAGAGACATTTCAGAGCTGAGCAGTACCCAGAATGTTGTATTTAAACCCTGAGCAAATAACTGATGAGAAAAAAAAGGTTTTATTCATCTTAAAGGGGACTCAAATATCTGAGTATTTTTAATGCAGATTTAAAAAAATAATTGCTGAGACTGTGGAACTGCCATGAAATTAACTCCTTAACCCAGTGACAATGGCACAGCATTTCCAGGATATTCTGTGGAAGTTGGATAAAGGTAGAGGTTTTGCACCTGGTGAAAGTTATCCAGGCTCAGAGCAGTGTGTGGCCAGCAGCTAAAGAGGATCCATCTGTTTCTACTGATTTCAGGATGACCACTCACCCAGTGTTGCACATGAAGCATCATCCCTCTCTGGGCAGGCAGGTCCTCCTCTTCAGTGGGCCATTTTCCTCTAAAACAGACCCAGCCACAGCTTATTATCAGAAAAAGACTGGAAAGGATGATGAGTGCTGCCCTAAGGATGCATTCCAGGTGCATTTCAGGAGTACAAGCTGGGATAGCACCCAGGCTTCTGACTGAGTGTGCAGGGAGCTCCTGGCAGTGGCAGCCAGTGCTGGGGAGCACCTCGGGGTCCCAGAGGTACCCAAGGAGTGCACATGGAAAGATATGTCCATTAAAAGGAAAAGGAATGTAGTTATAAACCTACACTGTGAAAGAAATTATTGTAAAAGATTGTATCTGATTTAATTGTATGTACTTGGATGAAAATGTATTAAAAAAATTGTAAATCTCAATAGTTGAGAGTCAAGCTGCAAATATGAATGAATATCTTCATTACTGTAGACAGCTACTTCTAATAAACTAAAGTTCCAGGTATGAATTTGCTATAAATTGTTGTTGTACAAATGCACAAAAGGGTTTGATTTGTTGGAACTTACCTAGTTTTCAATCTAATAGGCATGACTTTTGCTTCTCTAGTCTCTCTCAAAGACCAAGGCACCATTTCCTTGTGCTAGAGGGTTGCTAAGAAGAGTATTATTGCAGGGGCCTTACAATGCCAGGCTGGTGGCTGCAAATGAAAGACAACTCATTTCTTCTCTCCCCCATCAAAGACAATGTTCTATGGACAGGAAACTTAAGAGGCATAAACAAATTGCCTGTGCCAGTGCTGATGCCTTAGCTGCTGTGAAATGGAGGGGAAGAATAACTTATTGAAATCCAAATTTGCCTTTGGAGTTGGCTTCAAGTCCCTGCTGCATGGTGGAGCATCAGGGCTTTCACATGGACTTTCCACGTGGCACAAGCTGTATTGTGGTTTCCTGCTTTTGCTCAATGAACCTGCCTCTTGCCTTTGGGAGTCTTGCATGAGTCTTTAGTTTAGCACAAGGGCTGTGAATGGCTCTTAAAGGAGTTGGGTTTGGGGTGTTTAGCTAAACTCAAGTAGAATTGAAATGAGCATTCCAGTGCCAGAGTTGGTCTCTGAAACGCGGTGTGCCTGGCACTGAGAACACCAGCTGGGACACTCCTGACTCTTCACACTGCCCTTTTGACATATCACTTTTTCTGTATCAGTCTTTGAGGATGGAAAAACAAAGCCTTGTTGTGAAGGTGACTGCACAGCCTCAGAGAGCAGTGGTTTTAGCATGCTCCTGGCTGGCTCAACCAAGGGAGAAAACCTTCAAGTAATGTCTGCTGCTGTGGTTGGTGACATTATCAAATTTCCCAGTGCAAATACCTTTGAGAGGAGCAAGCCTTCAGTTTTTCTTCTTAGGATCATTTAATGAGTCATTATTTACTTTTGTCACATAGCAATACAGGACTTGATTTCTGGGAAAAAAACTGTAGCTCTGCCAAGGTTGTTGCTGAACAGAAGCAGCATATTTACCATAACAAAGTTTAAGCTCATCACATGGGGAAGTTTCCAGATATAACTTTCATTGTGGTTTCATATTTTCCACTTTCCACTACATTCCTGAGGGACAGCAGCTCCTTTCAGATAAGGTCTGCTCAGTAATGAGCTTGAAAGCTGTTTTTACATGGAAAGGAGAAGTCTACCAACAACACAGGAAAAGTAGCATAAAAAGTCAGGGTGTGAAGGTGGGAGCAGCTCACTTGGGGTTATGACAGCAGGAATTTTAGGATGTAAGTGTGAGGGGAGCCTGTGCATTGTGTCCTCCTGCCACAGGCTGGGACAGGGTGTACCCCCAGTGTGTGGCCTTGGCTTCAGTTTCACTACAACCCTTTAAGCCAAGTAGTCTCAAAGGTCTGCACTGCTGTTGTCCTGATGGGGTCTGGAGAGCCCTGGGGGAAGAGAATCACTTTTGCTTCCTTTAATCTTCACTGATTTGTTTCCCCCACAGGGTGGGATTTGTTTGGGGGTTTTTTCTTCTTTTTTTTTTTTAATGCTAAACGACAAAGCACAGGGGCTGAGCAAGTTCACAGGGTGTTTTCCAGCTTAACAGGAGAAGGGTGGATCACACTGTGCCCAGTCAAGCCCTGGAGTGACGGGGATCAAATGTTGCTGATGTCTTAGTCACACCATGAAGGGGGAGAGCCTTCAATCATCCCGAGCAAGAGGAATTTCTAATGCTCAGAAGGTGTCCCTGCAAGCCTGCAGTGCCAGGGCTGTAGGAGAAGTAGGCAAAGGAAGAAGTGATTTCTGGTTTTCTCCAGATTAGCCTGGCCAGTTTCCTACAGTGGTTTAGGAAGAAGCAGGGAGCAGCTTTAGCCACCAGGACAGGACATGAGGTTTGCTGCTGAGCCCTCCTTGGCCATGCTCTCCTCAGGAGCTGCACATGTACAGACCTGAGGCTCTGCACAGCTCAGTGCCAGCTCCATCTGCTATAAATGCAGGCAGCCCCAGCAAAGCTGCTGGGATTTATGCCAGGCAGGGACTTGGCCCAGGGGCCAGGCTAAAACACTGCTACAAAGAAGCTTCTTTGACTTTTATTTCCAAATCCTCTAATTTCAGCAGCTCTGCATTCATGTTTGGGTTGCTTCTTTATCTTCCCCTCCTTCCTCTCCTGCTGGTCTTGTACATTTTTATTTGACCTTTACAGTTGTATCAGATGGGATCAAAGCAGAGGTTTTGGGGTTTGGTTTGGTTGAGTTTGGTTGGGTTGCGTTTGGTTTGGCTTGCTTTGGTTTGGTTTAGTTTGGTTTGGTTTGGTTTAATTTGGCTTGGCTTGGCTTGGTTTGGATTAGTTTGGTTTGATTTCATTTGGCTTGGCTTGGTTTGGTTTGGTTTGGTGGGTTTTCTTGATGTTTGTTCAGGATTTGTTCTTGGTTTTTTGGTGTTTTTTTTTGTCCCTGACTTTCTTAACCTTTTGAGTGTCTAGTCCAGTGGAAATATAAGAAGTTTTGGCTTGACCACTGAGGTGTGAACAGACAGCAGTCTGTTCTTAGGATGTCTTTGTCTTAATCAAATTACTAATCAATACCTTGCAGCACAAGACTATGAGAAACTTGCAGCAGCTTTCTTTAAAATAGATCTCTCTGAGCAGTCTGCAGTCTTGTCCATGTGCCTCCCCAATTCTTGGACTGCTTTGTTGCAAGCTGGGGGTCACCCATGGCATCAGCTCCATCACCTTTTGCCATCAGGGCAGTATAAAACCTTACATTAAAAATACAGAGTAAGAATCACTTTTCACAAAGGGAAACTGCTGAAATTTGCAAACAGAAAAGTGAGGAAGCAACTTTGACTCATGTTATGTCTAAAAGGATGCTTCTCAGCCAAAGACCACAATTCCCAAGTGTCATCGTGAAATCTTGACAATTTGCCCAAACCCCATTTTCATTCAGGAAGTTTGTGATTAATAGAATTAAGCTCTAATCATGCAAAGCATAGGAAGGTATGTGAGAATACCCACCTTTCATGGCATGGCATTTGTTGGCACTCTCAGCTTCATTGTAGCAGACAAGATTAAAGGATCAGTATGTAAGCCAGATTCTGAACTGCTGCTGCTGAAGTTGTATTTTGCCAGTATATTGATTACAGAGGATATTTAAAGCCTTCAGAAGAATGTCCTGTATCCTTATTTCTATGTTAACTTGTATATCTTTAATGAAGTGAAAGGTTTATTTTGTAAGGTAAATGTGAGGGGTCCTTTTTGCCAAGTCAGTTTGGTCCATTACTTTGGCTGTCTCTGTAGTTTTGGGCCTTTTTTCCCCCTTTTTTTTACTACAAAGTTTTCTGTGATAGAGAAGCAGATTTTTGACAATGTTGACACAAGGAGGGAGAGCCATGCTGAGGTCTGGTTTTATACTGAGACAAGAGCAAACTTCATTCTCCTTTGGAGGATGCTGGCCATACCTGAGACTGTCTGCCAGCCAGCCAATTTCTTTTCTGGAAGATGTTCCAGAACAAAGCCCTGAGGTCTTTTCTCCAAATCCCTGCTTAATCACAGAATAGGCTGAGTTGGAAGGGACCCATCAGGATTGAGTCCAAGCCCTGGCCCTGCACAGGACACATCAAGAATTGCACCGTGTGCCTGAGGGAATTGTCCAAACACCTTTTAATTTTCCTTGTGTCAGAATATATTGTAATGACTTCACTTAAACAACAGAGAATTGCAGCATTTTTTAAAAATTAGCAATATGAATGTAAGGAATTGAATGTTAAGCTCCTGACTTTCTCTTTTTTGTGTAAGGTTAGACTTGGTAGGATGCTTTTCTACAAGTCTCTCAGTTTGGGGTGGTTCTTTCAGAGCACCAAGCTGGTAGGAAATGCTCATGGTGCACTGAGGTGGCAGGAAGGTGGGTTGGAGCAGGAAATCCAGGGAAACTGCTCCATCAAGTGTTGAAAGGTAAAAACTGGCACTGCAGGATGCTCAAAATACAGGTCAGCCTTGGGCCAGGCAAGGTGATCTGCATGTGTCCAGTACAAATCAAATGTGCAAAATCCCTCCTGATCTTCCTAGGGCCAGATTCCACTCTGAGCTGAACAACATATTATGGGATGGTCTTCATTTTAATTTGATGTTTACTCCCTTAAAAATACCCACTGCAGTGAGTGGCCAGTTAATCTGATCTTTTTTTTTTCTTCCCCAACAGCTCTAATAAAAGCAAATGTTTTGCATAGATGCTCATCAAATGCATGCTTCAAAAGGAAAGCTTTACTTGCTTTCCTTTGAAAAGGAGCAAAAATTGTTGAAAGATTTGTAGGGAGAGAAAACGAAACATTTGTTTTATCTTGAATTTTAAGACTGTATTTAATTGTTCTGGTATATGTTGACAGATATGAAGGCTGGTCTGCATGTAAAAATGTCATTGAAATAATTTTTAGACTTAGATATTCAGGCTTTCTTGCTTTCACAGTGGAAATTTGAACTCTTCTGACTTGAACCTATATTTTACTTATTCATTTAGGATATCTGCACTGCTCACTGCTTAGAGAAAGTTTACCATTTACAGGGTAAGTCTACCATCTACAAGAAGATCAAGTGCCTTGATTTTTATGCAATTTTTTTCCCCAAAATGAGTCCACTCTTACACAGCCACTCAAATCAAGTGAGGTAAATTTTACCTAAAGTTTTTGGCTTCTAGGGCTTTCTGTGGAGAAGCTACACTGAAATTTTTTTGAAAATTCATAAGAGAATAAAACATTTATTAAAATCTTAGTTGAAAAGTCCAGCTAGGAAATGAATGGGATTAATGTAGCATAAACTGATTTTCAAGCAAATGCAGTGCTATGAAGGATTGAACTTTTTGTAAAAAGAGCTAAGAGCTTTCAAATGTCAGTTCTTAAAAATTTCATCGATGTTTCGATTTAAAAGCTTTCATTGATGTTTAGCTTTAAAAGCTTTCTGACAGAGATTTTTTGTTGGGTTTTTTTGTTTGTTTGTTTGGGTTTTTTTGTTTTTTTGGGGTTTTTTTTGTTTGTTTGTGGTTTTTTTGTTTTGTTTGAGTGACAGAAAATTCTTTCTTCTACTATTTATGCTTAAAGCCATTGAGCTTTAGGCTGTTTCTGCCTCTTCCCCAGGGGCTGTCCCAGGATTTGTTTTATCTCATCTTGACTGGTACCTTCAGGAACCCCAGAGCTTTGTAGAGTCATGGACTCATTTAGATTGAAAAAGACCTTAAAGATCATAGAGCCCAACCATAACTGTTCTGATGTATTGCCTCCATCCCCAAATGCTGAATGAGGCTGGGACTGTACAGAAGTTAAAAATTTCCTTGAAAGCCTCAGAAACAGGTGCCTGATTTTCACAAGCAGGTACAACTCAGGGTGTGCTCCCTCCTCACTCCTGCACACTGTTAGCAAATATCAATAATATATACTATAAATAATAGAATTTTTATTAAAATATTGTCAAATCCCACCTTTTTTTGTAAATGCAAGTTAAAACCATGGTATGAGAGCCACCCAAAACGAGCAGCACTGTGAGTTTCTATACCTGTTTTAAAAAATGTACATGTTTGCCAGCACATAAAGGCTTCCCTGAATTTTGAGTTGGTGAGAGAATGATTAGTTTATAGAGAAATAAATAGCAACCAACCCTAACTTGTTTCAGAAAAGGCTTGGAGGGGGAGTTACCAGCTTAGTACCTTTTGCTTTCAGTGGGGTACAAAAAATGTACATTAGATGGCTTCAGGTGCCTCCCTGAATTGTTTGGGTTTGTGTTTAATTTGTCAGCATAGCTGAAAACCAGCCTGAAAGGGAGACTGGTAATTGCTGGGGGACCTGGCAGCAGAGAGTAGAGAAAAGGATGGTGAGTCAGTGCTGGGTGATACTGTTTTTCATCTAAAATCCCAAAAACCCCCTCCACTACTATGCAGAGTAACAGGTGTAACCACAAGCTTTCCTATCTCCCTCCCCCAGCCCAAGCTAATTTAGGTTTCTAAGCCTATGGAATGAGTACAGCATGATGGAGCCAAAATTTATGAAAAAATATCCATGTTAATATAGGCTGTAAAATAAATGCAAGCAAAAGCTGAAGTAAAACAGCTTTTATTCACATGAAAAAATAAACCTGTTAGCTCTGATAATCAATTAAAATATTATAGAATCAAGCAATCACAGATGTAGAAGCTTATCCTCCTTAAAGTCATTATAAATCACATCCTTTCCTAAATCTCTCTATTCCCTTTTATTGCTTGCATTCTAATCCCTGTCCGGGTATCATTTTCATTGCCAAACACTGTTTGCCAGTCAGTTTATTAAGGTTTGTCTTGATAGTGCCAAAACAAATGCTCCTTTTCAGAGATAAAAGGAAGGCTAATATTAAAACAATAATTTCACCTCTTTGCTGGCAGAGCCTACTTATTGAAGAAATTGGCACATGGGATCTCTGAGGTGACAGGGAATTAGTGTGTCAATAGGAGCCTGCTTTGAAGTTGATCCACACTGTTCTTGGTGGTGCTGGGTAGGCCCTGTCTCTTGCAATAGGATGTGGGGAAGGAGAACTGTTTGGGATGGGAAGCAGCTAACAATGAAAGAGTTCTTCACTGGTTTTGGTGAAGAAGCTTTAGTGAAAAAAAGGATGCAACACACCGGAGACCCAATAAATAAAGGCAGAAAAATTGCAGACCTTAGACTGTAGTGACAGGATGAGGGGTAATGACTTCAACTGAAAGAGAGGAGGTTTAGATTAGATATTAGAAAGAAATTCCTTACTCTGAGAGTGGTGAGACCCTGGAAGAGGCTGCCCAGAGAAGCTGTGGGTGCCTCATCCCTGGAAGTGCTCAAGGTCAGGCTGGATGGGGCTGTGAACAACCTGCTCCAGTGGAAGGTGTCTCTTCCCACAACAGGGCTTTGGAGCTACATCGTCTTTAAGGTCCCTTCCAAACCAGGCCATGACTGAGAAGAACAGCAGAGAGGCATTAAAGGGCAGGTGAAGGAAATGTGTAACCCTTGGGTTTGTACAGGAGGGCTTTGGTGACATCAGGCTTACAGCAGTGATGTCAGTAAAGCACTGTGAGCAGTGAGAGGGCAGTAGGGCTGAGAGCATTACTTTCCACAGTGAGGAGTGCTCTAAATATTCCTGTGGAAGCAAACCCTTGGGTTACACCCAAAACTGCTACCCAGTTCAATTGAAACCTGGGGGAAGCATGGACCTAACAGCTTAACAACCCTCCTGACTTATGGGCAAGAGCTACTGTGAACAAGAAGCAGAGCTCCTAAAAACGTGACTTAAACCCAAGAGGAGATGAGATGTAAATGAAATGTGCTCTGTTTTTCTGTGGTTTAGCTGGTGGCAGGAAAACCCAGAGCCAAGGAAAGCTGAAAAGCCACACTAGGGCTCACACTAGGGAGACAGAAGCTGCTGGCAAGGGGGAAGGCTTTTAAACCCTGAGTACCCAATACCATTTCAGCTTGAAATGCTCAAATTTCATGAGAGCTTGATGAAATAAAATCTAACTAACACATCATCCAAATATGTACTTTATGTACACAAAACACATATTCAAAGGAACTGGAGGGAATGGCATGACCTGGTCAGGGAACGTTCAGGTTGGCTATCAGGAAAAGGTGGCTGGGGACTGGAGCAGCTCCCCAGGGCAGTGCTCACAGCACCAGCCCTGCAGAGTTCCAAAAGCATTTGGACAATGCTCTGGGACATGTGGTGGGATTCTCAGGGTGTCCTGACCAGGGCCAACAGTTGGACTTGATGATTCTGGTGGGTCCCTTCCAGCTCAGCAGATTCTCTTTCTATAAATCCGATTGCAACAAGAACAAGACATGCCATGTTCCTTTTTTGCAAATAGGCTTTAAAGCCTATTTAAAATGAAAACCAGAAATGGCACCAGTTCATGGCAAACAGCTGATAGATCTCTATGGCTGGACATGGATGGGCACCAGAAAAAGTGGCAGTTTTATCTCTAGTTGGCCAAAACACTAGGAATAACAGTGCTTGAGATAAAGAAATAGGTCAAGATGAGGTAGCATGGGGGAAAAATTTAAAGGAAAAGAGAAATATCTCTCAGATAAGAGTAGCCAGGTGTCACCCTATGGAATTGCATTTTGCTTCACATTAAATGGGAAACTGTATGTGCTTTGATGTTCCCAACTTCCTTTATAGATGAAATGATTGATGGTTCAAGGATTTGCCCCTGTAATGGTAAAGGTGGCCTCAGTGGCATTTTGTCAAGAGGTACAAACTGGTATTACATTTCCATTACAGGCTGGTATCCTGGACATGAGAGGTGGGTCTGCATAGCTCCAAAGAGATTTACAATAGATCAGAGAAAGAAAGTGTTAACAGTGGAGTGAAAAGGTTTAGTTTAGTGTTTGCATTAATGTAACTGTACTGATTTTGGTGTCATTCTTTCAATTTTTTCTCTTAAGGATGTCTGTTAGGGTGTATCACTGGGGAATGGGAAAAACATCTTTAATTTAGAAGTACCTTTTTTTTCTTGTGACAGAAAATGAAATATAAGAGTTATCATCAGATTTATAAACCTGGGTTTGCAGTATGGAACTTGGAGAAGAATGCAGGATCCTGGCAGTCAGGAGGAATTTCATTATGGGTTGTCTGGCACTGGAATGGGCTCTCCAGGTAGGAGGTGGAATCACCATCCCTGGAGGTGTTCAGTGCCCCTGGATGGGGCATTAGTGCCATGGTCCAGCTGACAAGGTGGTGATGAGTCAAAGGTTGGACTTGATGGTCTCAGGGGTCTTTCCCAACCTAAATGGTTCTGTGATGCTGTGATCCCTGGGACACTCATCCCAGTGTCCCTAGGCTTTCTTCTGCTTTGTGAAAGTCACCCAGAACTGATGGGACATTCTAAACCCGGTGTAGAGGTAGAGGGATGAGATTTCATGTCTTTTTGAGTCATCATCATATTGGTTATATAAAAAATCTAATTTTTAAAGAAATGTGACTGGATGAAAATTGGTTTTTTCAGATTGTTCATCAGATAATTGGTGTGGAGTTACATTTTGTGACTGCTAATGATTCGTGAGGCAAGACCAGAGTTTCCCTGAGATACTGGATGGGTGTTTCTGGCAGTCCTCTTAATGAAACCCTGTTTTTATTAAATTCCTGGTCTCTAAATGTAACAAATTCCTATGTCAAAGTTGATGGGATTCCAACACTTCCAAACTACAGCCCTGCCTCAAGATAGTAAGTGAGCCCTAAATTCTCAGCTTCTTCAGGACTAGGATGAATTGGCTGTAAAGTTTCATTTGAAAAGATATTTTAAGTTCCTTCATTTTTAGTAATTTTCCCTGCCTACTGGAAGACTCAAGCATCTTGGTCTTGGATTCGTTTAATCATCTTGGATTCATTTAATGGATCCATTGGACTTTCAGTAATACTGAGAGCTGCTCCCAAGCTGCTTCAAGTGAGTAATTTCAATCTCACAATGCAATGAATCTTTCCTTGAACATATAGACCACTATAAAGAGGTAAGTGAGCTACAGTTTTTATCTTGAAAATACTAACCATGAACTCGCTTCATTGAATTTCTGGACAAAATAGAAATTAAATTTTTAACATCCTCTTGACCTGAGAAGTGTTAAGTTTTCTGCTTTTAAATGCATCACTCTGCTGTAGAAGGAAGGATATCTGAGTTGAAAACTCAGTTTGAGATGTTCATGGCAGGGAAGAGTTGGTCTAGTGATGAGCACCACGTGCTCAGCACTGAAAATCTGCTCTGACCTTTTCCTGGCATGCACGCTCTGGACAGAAAGATATTTTGACATTTTTAATGTGATATGAAAGGATATGGATATCCTCTTGTGAAATACAATGAACTTATGTGTTTTATGTCACTCTGCTTTGAGACAGCTGGAGCTGGAAATGGGCTGTAACTATAAACACCATTAGTCCTTTTTTTTTTTTAATAACTGTATGGAGCACAGCCACCCTTACTCCTGTGCTTTTGGACCCACAAGGATGACAATTTACCTGCCCCACCTGCGCTTTGTAGGAGCATTGAAAGGGATGCTCAGGTAAACTGAGGCACTGGTGGCTGGGCTTTTGTTGTGCTATGGTTTCTTGGCTATGCAAAGGAAATGAGTGTTAATTACTGCTTATGCCCTAAGCTTTTTCTGAAAGAGATCCCTCAGGTTGTGAGAAGGATGATGGCCAGTGTGGTGAGGGGCCCAAGGTGGCCATGTGCAGCGTGGTGGAGCGGTTTCCTGAGCTTCCACCACACCAGCAGTGCAGGCTGTTGCCTTAACCTGGCCACCACCTGCAAGGCCAGCACTGGAGAGCACCAAGGTGGCCAGCAGGAGGGTGCTGCAGCCCTCCCAGCAGGCTTGGGGAGCTGCTGGCAGAACCAATGGCTGCTGGAGGGTGCTCAACACAAGTGCACCATGTCCAGATGAACCCCCCAGCACGGCAGCAACTTAAAGCACTCCCCAAACTCCCCCAAAAGAAGGGGAGGGATCACCCAAAGGCAGCTTCTAAAAGCCTTTTGCAGTCATTAGTGCTGTCCCCTGTGCTGCAAGCTGCCTGCAATGAGCATGTCCACATCTCTGCAATGTGCTCACATTTCAAAGGCAGTGCTCCTAACCAGCTGCATCTCAAGAAATCGAGCAATTTTTTTAATTTTTTGTTCTTTCTTTCTTTCTTTCTTTTTTTTTTTTTTTTTTTTTTTTGAAGATACCATGCCAAGTCTTTTGAAATGAAAGCTGGGGCAAGCCTAGTGGAGATTAATGTAGGAAAAATGCTGCTGGCTTGATAAGCCCCAGATGTCTGTGAGATTTGTGGAGGTTGCTGACAGCTCGTGATGGTTTGCAGCTTGCAGAGTCCCCCTGCTCCAGGAGCAGTGTGCAGAATCCATGGCTGGAGGTGCAGGGCAGGGTTTGGCCCAGCATGGTGCTTGGGTGAAGGGCTTGAGAGGACCTGGAATAAAAACTGGTCTGGACCCACTCTGCCATTGCAGAGTTTTCTTAAGTGTTGCACCTATTTATGCAAAAAAAATTATTTATGTTTTTAATAATGTCAGTATTGGCAACTGTTTCTATAATACTGTAATGGGGAGACATGGTGAAAATCTGTGAAAGCATAATCTGGTGATGGAAACCCAGGTTATTGCACCAGCCTTGGAGAATTGAAAAGGTGACTTATGTTGGTGGAATCATTCCTAGTGGGTGGACAGGAGCTGGGCTTCTGTTAACTCTGCATGCTTAATAAAAACTATGCAACTTTTTTCAGGTAAGACTTTCATTGAGTCCTGTTAGGTGATACCAGTAACACCAATGAATTGGCAGAAAAATTTTTTTTTGCTCTTTTTAAGCTCAAGATTGTCCTATCATCAAACACTGTCACAGAAGCAGTGCAGAGTGTGACAGAAGGTCCCTCTGTTAGGAAATGCTTTCTTTTGGCTGCTGGTTGCTTTGTTTTTCGACAGTTACAGCTGATTGCATATATAAAAATACAACAAAATTCGTAATTTCTTGACACTGAGCACACATATAGACTGCATCATTAATGAGATGCTGCCAGTTAGACTATTTGGGGAACAAAACTCTGTTGTTTTCATGACATCAAGGCCAAACACTTCACTGACTTGTGGGCACACATGAAGTTATTCCTCACGTGCTGCCAGTGACTCCTGATGCAGAAATCCCCTGGGAGTCTCATCCTCTGCCCTGATTCTGTATGCTCAAGTTTATTTTAGGCAGATAATTAAATTAAATCTGTTGTGAGTTTTAATTTTGAAGGGATGCTTTTCATCACCTTAATATACCTGATGTTTATATGCAACTTGTTGGTACCAATACTTTCCACAGCTGGATAACAGGAGTTGGTACAATCCTTGTCCTAAAAGTCTTGGGAAAATGCAGACAATTGCATTGCCAAAATGTTATGAAAATAATTTGAACCAAAAGGCTATTTGCCTTTGGGGTTTTTTTTGGGTCTTTTTCTGGTGTTTTTGTTTTGTTTTGTTGTTTTGTTTGGTTTTGTTTGGTTTTTTCCTCAACAACAAGAAGATTTTCTGTAAAATTTTGATAAATTCTAGGCAAGGAAGTAAATCCCTAAATAGCAATTTAAATTCAGAATTATCTATAATAGGAATTTATGCATGTGCTTGTAAACCAATTAGCAAAGAACCAGACCTCTCTTGTCATTATTGGAATACTGTATTTTTTTTCCTGCTGACAGCCTCTGTTGCTCACCCAGGCTGGTACCTTTTGCCTGGTGTCTAATCAACACCTCTTGGTAGAATTTAGAGACATCTGGTATTTAGCATATATATTTTTGTTGGAAAAACTTGTACATTGGTAGCTCACATAAGCTGATTGAGGCAGCTAAGAAATAATTTCCAAAAACAATAGGAAAACTTTTATTCCATGTACCCTCAAAAGCAGCAATAATTTTAGGGGAATTTGAAAGGAAAGTCACAGAACAGTTTGGGTTGGAAGGGAAATTAGAAATCATCTCATTCCAGCCCCCCTGGTGAGGAACACCTTGCACTGGACCAGGCTGCTCAAAGCCCTGTCCAGGCTGGCCTTGAGCACTTCCAGGGATGGGGCATCCAAAGCTTCTCTGGGCAGCATCTCCCAGTATCTCACCACCCTCACAGTAAAGAGCTTCTTCCTAAAATCCAGCCTAAATTTGCCCTCTTCCAGTTTAAAACCATTCCCCCTTGTCCTGTCACTATTTCCCTATGTAAAAGCTGCTCTCCTTCTTCCACAGGCTCCCTTGAGGTGCTGGAGTGCCCAGTGAGGTCTCCCTGGAGCCTTCTCTTCCCCAGGCTGAACAAATCTCAGCCCAGTTTTGTACCAGCAGTGCTCCAACCCTCTGACCATCTTGGTGGCTCTCCTCTAGACCTACCTAACATGTCCAGCTCTTTCTCCAGGTGGGGTTGCATGAGGGCAGAATCCCTTGAGAGGGTGGGAAGCCACTGAAGGCTGAGCAAAGAACTCACTGAGCACCTCAGCCTTCTCCATACCTGCAGTCACCAGTTCTCTCTTCCCATACCCATCCTGCACACCCTCCTTGGCCTTTCCTCCTCACCTATGAGCTCACAGAATCCCTTCCTGTTATTCTTCACATCCCTTGGCAAGTCCCACTCCATCTCTGCCTTAGCTTTTCTGATCTTGTACCTACACATCCAAACTATGGCTTCAGTTTCCCGAAATATTTGAGTATTTGAGGAAGAAAATTGAAAAGTCTTTCATTTCAATTCCTCTATGAAATAAAAAGTTTCAAGCATTTTCTTTGGAGTAGGTAAACAGGATGGAGACTGGCTTTTTATATATAAATATATAAATATATAAAAATTATATATTCATAGATATATGTAAATTGATATAAATTTATGTACATGTGGATATTTTATATACTTATGTAATTTTTATAATAGTTGGTATAATAATGTATATATAAATATTATTTTTATAATAATATAAAATATATATACTGTATATATAGTATAGTATATATTTTTATATATTACTATATATATAATATATATACTATATATTTTATATAATCATATAAATATGCTAATATATAATTATATTACTGTACAATTTATATAATAATTTATGAATTATGTACATTGTATAAATTTGTATAAATATATAAATAAATATATATAACACATTTTCTTGAGCCTCTAGATCTTTACAGTATTTTGTGCTCATAGTTTGGGGTGGGAGGGTAGGGAAGATATAAACTGCTATACATCATGCTCATCTGATATTTTTGCTTATGAGCACAAAAAAGGCTGGTACAGCAATAATAAATCCCTGCTGTCACCTGGTGCCACCATGATATTAACAAAGGGAACTCTGATATCGGCATTTGCAAAGGGTGAACAGAGAGAGTCCTCAAGTGAGCCCCAGGGAATTATCTCTTATTGTCAACTCTTCTGTTTGTGGCTTTTCAGTGCAAAGACATCTCCTGCTCCTGTTCACTTTGTGGCACTTGTAAAAGTGCTCTTGGTAAAGCTCACACACCAAGTAACCACCTAAACTCCTGTATCCTTGGGTGGCATTTAGAACAGTATTCAGAACATTATTTTTCTTCACCCAGGGGACTAAACCATAACTTTATCAGCTGTAGGTTGTGTGCCTCTTCAGGGAAATCCATCACTCTAATAATGTAAATTCAGCTCTAGGAATTCTGCGATGCACAGCAGGGTGAAAACATCCCCCCATTTGGGATGGGAACGTGCCTCCCTATGTCCAGGCAAGGTTTCTTTGAGGAAGCTCATCTGTGGTGCCAATCCAGCCTGCAGTGGGGATGATTTCAGCATTGTTCAAGGCTTTGGGGTGTGAATCTGTAGGATAAGATATAGGCAGGCTTCAATGAGGATCTGAAAACCAACATTTCCCACAGACTGCTGTGCTGTAGCTGAACTATGACTTCTATGTAGTTCTTAGTGCCTTGAATCTTATTTTCATGCTCTTAATGCTTATGCTATTTAAATCCATTATTTTTGGGGTGGAATGGGTCTGTAATCTGAAAATGTCTTAACAGAGGAGCTATCTGAATAAAATTGCTTGTGAAGAAAAATTCCTTTGTGGAAATAAGCATATGAAATTCACCATATAAAGGTGGCAATTCTACATAAAACCCCTGCAGGACTGGTTGGGGGAATGTGTACGTTTGGGGTTTGTTTTGGTCTTTTTTAAGAATAAGGGAAAAGTGTAATTTATGCCTGGATAATTAGTGGTGTTTTACCACTGAAATGGACACCACTTGGAGGAATAGTCACACGTGCCTTTCACACCTGCACAGGGTATGAAATTCCAAACAATTAAAACAATTAATGCTTCCTCCTGAAAAAAGTTCATTGTACTTTAGCAAAAAGTGTGTTGTAGTACTTGCAGCAAATGTGGTAAAATAGAATGTGTGATAAATGGAAAATGTGCTGTCAAAGACCTTGACACATTTTTTCATTCCCAAAAGTAGATATGGATAACTCTGTGAGCTAGTGTCCCTTGCCAAGATGAATTTATTGCAGTTACTCCATGTGAAAGGCTTTTGCTTTTCAAGAATTGTGACAGGGCACTGTTTGGGGTTTTTTGTTCTGCTAGAAACAAAAGTGTGGTGCCATTTGGTCTTTTGGTCAAGAATTGAAAACAAGCAGTATGAGTTAAAAGTCATCTTAAATGTGAACAACTTGTCTTTATCTCTACTTATCCTCTGTGTGAAAGGAACTCTAAAAAGTGGGGGATACCACACAAGCTTTTATATTAAATATTAGTTCATTTTGTCCTGGCTTTCACTGTAGGTGTTCACTCTCTATTTCTTCAAAGGGCAGGAAGACTGCAGTTTATGAATCCCTTCATTTTTACACTTTGTGCATTCTATGTATGTCATCAGACTTTAAGTCATCACATGGAAAAAATTTTATATGTACCCTGAGAAAGCAAATACCTAAAAAGAAGACTTGCAGCTGACAGCTCCACAATGTCATTCCTGCTTGTGGCAGTATATTAAAATTATTTCTTTAGAAGAGAAATTTAACAGAACAGAATTTGTGTAACAGAAATAGGGCCTAAAAGTGCATTTGACTTCCACTAGTTGGTGTTTTTGTGGTCACCTTTGTAGAGAAATGGTGAAAAAGCATTTAAGAAAATGAAAGCTGAAATCCTCTGCATCCCTGGTGCAAAGCAGGAGGAGCCACCAGCTCTCCATGGGTGCTTGGTGCCATCCCTCTCCCAGTTCCCTATTTTTGGAAGGCTCTGTAGAAGGTCAGGGGGAAACATAACTCCTGGCTCCTAAGGCAAAAGCAGCCTGGATTATCATCCATGTGAAACCAAAGACGGGCTGCTAGCAGAGAGCAAATAGTTACTCCTGTTAGTATTTCCTAGATGAATGCAAGCAGCTTAAATTTCAGTTGTTCTAAATTAGCTGCTGAATTAAAAAAAAATATTTAGCTCTATTTTGTTTCCCCTTGGTCAATCGTTCCTTCTTTCCATCTAATGCTTGAAACCTAATCACTGTTGCTGAGAAAATATTTCAGGAAACTATCTCAACAGAGATTTTTAATGTAAATATTAAGAGAGAAACTTTTTGCCAGTTTGATAAAAATAAATCACATAGCCTATATTCATAATCATACACTTCATTAATTTTTAATGTGCAGTTACTGCATTTTTATTAGGAAGCCATAAACTCTGATACTGATATTTCATGTTTTATTAGTGATAGCAATTGAAGGAAGAAATTGCTAGAAGCTCCAGCTCTCCAACAGGCATGTTTGCATGAGGGAATGGTTTTGGTTGTCATGGCCAGGACTGTGGTTGCCAGCACATCCCTGATTTGGAACTGTGGCTTTGTTCCTCTTGTGCCAACCAGTGGCTGAGACTTTATTGAGGAAATCTCAGTACACGCTTTCTCCAAGAAAAGCTGGGTTTGTCTTGTCTCTTAAAAAAAATCTTTTAGATGCTAACTAAAATAATAATATCTTAAAGTATATTTAGAAGCTGCATTTGAAATTCCAGTCCCTCAGAAGGGGAGAAAGCACTAATTTCACCATTCTATGAATGCCACAATCTGATTTATGGCTTCTTTTGACACTCGGTCATGTAGCAGGGCAAAGGAGCAGCTGGAAATGCAACCAGTAAAAGTTAAAGAGGAGGAAATGCTATATTACAGAAGCAGAGGGATATTATTAGCTCCTGCACTCTGCTAGAGATGATGCTTTGGATGAGAGGAACTCTTTATGGGGCCAGACAAATTTCCCTGAGGCTTTCAGGACTGGTATTTCCCCATGGGAGCTGGTCTGGACCAGAATGTGCCACACAGAAATGAGGGGCCACAGATGCAGAGAGGTGCTAGACATAACTGAGTCCAACACTGGCACTGTATTCTTGCTAATTACTGTAATTGTGTGTGCTGGATAAGAGACAAAAAAGTTATGAGCTGAGGCATCTTGGGGAATTAAAACTGAAACGTTTTCTGAGTGTTGCTTTATCAAATTGGGAAGGACCAAGGTGACCCTTCTCTTTGCAGATGGCAAAGGGCAGACACTGACAACAGCACCTGGATTGCCATGTCAGTAACCCATGGAAAACCATGGTTCCTGTCCTTTAGAGGAGTTCTTTGTATGGGAAATGTGGGCCAGCCCCTCTCTCAACCTTACCAAGCTCCCCCTGACAGCCTCGAGTCTTGCTCAGACATCTCTCCATGAGAAACTGTTCCAGACACTGATTGCTCTGACAGTGCAACCTCCTGCTCCTCTTTTGTCACCCATGTCCTAAGATAAGCCATCAACCCCCTGAGTGGGCTGGCAAAGTGTGAGATGCTATAATGTGGATGAATTTAAATGTTTATAGGGAGTGAAGAGGCAAGGAAAATTGACATTAGTATAAGGAGTCACAAGGCAAGAAAAATTGACATTAGTAATATTTAGCTTTAAAAAACTCAAACATAATGAAAACCCCACAACCTCCTATCCCAATGCTCTAAAAACAGAAGGAATCTCTTCATGTAGGAAACTAAAAAAGGAGCGTTGAAAAGGGCACAGATGGAAGAATTCTAACACTGAAAAAAATTCCTGTGATAGCAAATCAGTTCTGCATCAAGATGGGTTTTTTGTGACTCTTCCCTGCATGTATTCCAGATGAAATTCCCCTTTCCTAAATAATGAGTGGAAGCATACTGGTTTGAGGATACTGTTGACACTTGTGTAGTGGCTTTTTCTTTTTTATCAGCTAGAAGTATCTGTAAACTGGAAAGCTTATAATAAATAATTAATGTACCTTCTTCTGCCTTTCATCTCTGTGTCTTCCAACCTGGATATATTAAATTTCTTGAGCTTTACTTCCACCTTAGTTTTGATAATCTCATATCCCTGTTGCCATTATTTATATTGCCTTGATACATCCTGAAAAATGAGGTCAAGTTCTCATTTAAAGCTGGATCATCCTTGATCTATGTCCTATCTCTATCATATAACATTTCTTTTCCTTTGCTTCCTTGCTCTTCTCCTCTTATTTGTAGACAATAGTCTTATTGCTCTTTGTTCTGAATTACAACTCTTCTATTTGTAAAATAGCACCTGTTCAAGTTGTGTTAAAATTATGTTCAGAAATAGAATTTTTATAGTAGACAGTGGAGTATTTTTCATATACCCTAAACTCTCTCCTAAATCCATTTTTACTTTTTAAAATCAAGTGTGTATTTCTGCCATCTTAAAAAAAAAGAGCTTTTATTTATTTATATGTAAAAACAAAGAGAAAAAAAAAAAGGAAAGAAAACAAGAAGAGGAAAAGCAACAGCTTCCAAACTGCAGATTGAAAATTAGCTTGTCCTTAGCAAGTGAGATGGTTTTGGCAGCAATCACACTAAACAGGGATTTTCCAATCTTGGCTGCTAACATGAGATTCCTTGTTTAGGATCACATTGCTTGTAGATTACAGAATTGGCCACAGAACAGACACACTACTCAAATGACAGATTTGTCCAACCTGTGCTGTGTTACAGGAAACGGGGCCATGTTGTGTAAACCAGAGCTAATATTTTCCATCTGTAACCAAGTACAAGACTGATGAAGGACATAAAGAATATTCTGAAATGGAGAGCAACTGGAAGAACAAATACCCAGTCTTTAAAAAAATGCATTTCTGTTTATTCCTTTCTCTTATGATCTTGCAGCCTGAAACTGCAACATGTGAATACCCATCCCAAGGGCAGGGCTCCAAGGTACAGCCCAGGAGCTGAGCTGCAGGGAGGTGACTGGGCCAGCTCATCAGTGCTCCCAGGCTTTGCCTCATGGGCCCCTAATGCCCTTGGTCCCTGTATGATGTGCTGCAGTGTCCCTAAGTGCATCAGTGGCAGATGACCTCATGGCTTTGGATAGATGCTGGGTTGTGGGCCATTTGGTGTTCCTTGTTCCTTTTGAATAAAAAGGTAATGGTGCCAATTTGAGATGCTTTTATGATTTGTCCTTGGTAGAGGACAGCTTTCTTGGCAGATGCTGTTGCATTTCCAAAATTGATTTAAAAGGAAGTAGGAGCTCTGTGTTGGGAACAGGGAGCTCTGCTCAACTCATCACGTGTGGACCAAGAGTGTGTGGACAGGAATTCCCATTTTTGAGGCATATTTTAGAAGGTGGGGCCAGAGGTGTCAGATGGAGATGCTCACCAGGCTGGGACTGCCAGGGTGCTGAGCTGGTGTACCCAGCAAACTGGGCTTGTGCAGAACAGACAGCCACAAAAGTTTCATGGCTGTGGAAGAGGATTTCTGAAAGGGCAAAATTTAGCTCAAAGTGTTTCTCTGAGGTTGTGGTGCCTGCAACAGTCATTGGGCTGTGTTTTAACCACAGGGTGAAAAGCGCTGCCTTTGTAAAGCAAATAATCCTCTGCCCACTTGTATTCAATAGCAATGACTGTGCTAAGCCCGTGACTGGCTAATTGTGGTGTGGGCTGGTTTGGGGTTTTTAGCATAAAGACTGTCAGTCCTGCAAACCACACACACTTCCACCCTCATTTCCATCTGCTCAAGGTAGCACACGACTCATCTAGCACTGTGGTGGAATTTCTTTATATTTATTGTACATAGAAAGACAACTTATTTAACTTCTCAGCCTTTATAAAACATAAAATATGCTTTACTTGAAAGTTTAATATCAAACCAAATGGTTTTCTTATGATGAGTAACTAACAATTTTAGGAGAAAACAGATTGTAGTGATGTTACAGCCCCAGCCTACAGTGGGTTATATAAGAGGAATATTGGTACCCTCTCAAATGGAAACAGTATTTAGGTCTGTTACTCCAAAGACTTATTTTGGTAGTAAATGTTTATTAAACATTACCAAAATACTTTTGGTAGTAAATGTTTATTAAAATAGTGATGAAAAACATTGGAGAGTGCAATTAGAAGGTTTTAAGATGATTGCTGTTCCAAAGTGGTGGTCTGGGCTGGTCTTACTGTAAATTAAGACTTTGAGCAATGCTCTGGGACATATTTTCATGTTTGTAACTATATTTTGAGTGTTGGAATACTAATAACTCAAATTAGCTTTAAAGAGAAAGTTTGAGGTGTCTAGTTATAAGTGTGAACAGTGGTATTGTTTTAATATAATACCTTCTTTTATGAAGGAATAATCATTGATGTTTGTAATTGCTTTTGTTAAGCCTGTAGTTCAAGTTTTGCTTAAGTCTGATTTGAGAAACAGAGAAGCCTCATTATTAACAGCTCACATTAATTACAGGGAGATGGGACAGCAGAGCTGAGCATCATTTCCCATATCCTCAGCCAAGAGGAATTGAAAGAGCAGCACTTTGGTGGCTGCTGTTTGGAATTGAAGCACTTGTTTCAGTTAGAACACACAGACACAGTAAAACACATCTTCCCAAAGCAAGAGCTAGTGTTGGAATTGCTAAATGCTGCCTTTAAAAAAAATTTCTTTAAAAAGGGTCATGGACAATTGACTATTCACTGGGTAAGGACCCAGGGTGGTGTTTTTCTCGGGCTGCTCCAGATGAAGGCTGGTCCTAAGGCTGCTGCCTTATGCCAGTCTTGGTCAGTCAGTTTCAGGACTTGCTGCCCCATGGGCCCCAGGGGCTGCTCCCCTTGTCTGCTGTTCATTTTAGGATTAGCACCAAGCCTGGGAAATAGAGGTGTTTCAGAAAAATAGAGGTAGCTGAGCCAGTGTAACTGGTGGACCTATAAATATCTGCAGCTGCAAGATAAAGACCAGATTTAGCAGACACATTTCTGCTCATCATTTGCCAGAAAGACCCATGCTGATTGTGACTAGGTTCTGCTGATTGTGGCTTTGTTTATGAGTGGAATTGGGACTAGCTTTAAGGCTGCCAACCAAAACTTTTATTGTGGGACATTCCCTGCCTGTGAGTGCTGACACCTGCAGGAACCTGCTCCTCTTTGGGGCAGGGTTAAATTTCAGTTTTCTTAAACTGAACTAAACAGTTCTGTAAGGTTTAAAGCAATGGTTAGTGCTGAGATTATTGCCTCAGGTTTTAGATTTTATATTTTTCAGATCTGTACTGCTTTAGTGTGCAGTTCTGAGCTTCATTTAGGGGATGGTGAGCTCTCTTCACAGAGTAGGTAGACAAAGCAATTCCTTCTCTAGCTGGGGACCATGGACAAATGATCCAAATTTCAGGCCCAAGAGCATAAACAACATGAACTGAAGAGAGAAAAACAAGGCTGGGACTTCATAACTTAAAGTTGTAATTGGACAATTAACTCCAATATGCAAATGGACCAGAACTTACAAAAGTGAGAGAGCCTATGAGCAGTCGTCCATTTTGTGACCATTTTGGTTCATCTTGGGTGTAGCCCTGGCTGGGCTCTTGTGCTGCCCAAGGTGGATCCATTGAGGCCTTCTAATAAGTCCCTACTTTATTCTTTAATTCCATCTAGGTCTCTGTTCTAGGTCAGCCTTCACAAGGCATCAAGATGGAGTCTCCAGCTCAGGAAAGCTGAAGCTGTTGCTTTGGTTCTTGGATCCCTGCACTTCAGACAAAGTTGGATGAGGAAAAGGAGAATGCTTTATCCCACCCAGGGTTGGTCAGGGATGAAAACATCTTGCTGAACAGATCCAGCCTTGCAGGTCCCACTGCCAGGACCCCAGCTGGACCCTGTAGCTGGTATGCTAGCTTTGACTGCAGAAGGAGTTACCAGTCTGGATCTAGTGATGGATCTGGATCTAAGGATGAAGGGTCGCCCTGGCACTGCAGATTTCCTTCTACTCTTTGCTGGGGTTGTGTTGCCTAGGGACTATCCTGGGGCAGTGCTTGCAGGTGGGATTAATACCAGATTAAAAAGAATGGGATGGGACCAGAGTGAAAAAAAAATTATATATATATATATATATATATATATAAACTGAACAACTAAAAACCTCATTTGTTCAGTTCTTCACATTTTTGGTAAACTGACTTTTCTGCCTGTGTCCAAAGCATTTAGAACATCCTTTTGTGGGGGATGAATGAATCTCTGTGCATAGCTCTGACACTTTACATTTCTTTTCAATGGCAAATTGTTATTTTTAGAAAGGAGTTTGACAGAAGCTGTGGAATTATTTGCTGTATCTTTTAAAAAGCAAGCCAGATGAGGAACAAAACTAATTTGGATTCAAATTCTTTTAAGTCCAGGCTGTGCATTAGCTCTGCTGCTATTCATGGGATTCACTAAAAATCTGCATTATGGCCTTTTGGATTTGTTCAGCTCTTCTTTTTTCTTGCAAAAATTTGGAACTTCAGCCTAATTAAACTCTGGGAAAATAAGAATTTGGTCAAGCTGAAAATTTGCTAAGCAGACATGGAAGAAGCTGGTGCATGAACTGTTAATTGCTGCCACATGAGGACACAAACAGGAGGATATGGAGTGAAGTGGGACTGTGGTGTTACTGTTTGGGGAAAGCTGTTGTTTTACAAAACATTTCTCAGGATTAGGGAATAACCTGGGATGCCCTAGAGACATACCTGGGCACCAAGTCAGAGTCATGCACAAACACATGGCCAAGGACTGACTTGCACTTGGCCTGGCCATTTGCTTTTCCATTGGCACAGCAAGAAGGGTTGGTCAAGCAGGCAGGCAAAGCAAGGGGCTGCCACGTCCCTGTGGCACAGCCACGGGCTCCCGAGGCAAGGAAAGTCTTTGGGAGGGCAGTAAGGACAGCCAAAGCCAGATGGGATGGCAAGCTGCTGGGAAAACATTAGGGAGGGATGGAGGCAAAGCTGCAGTATTTGTAAATATTATTATCTGCATCGGGTTCAACGTGCCTCGGTGTTGTGAAAAGCTTTGGCAGTGCTTTGCCGCGAATTACGTCTGCAGTGAAATGTGAGCAGATGAAAACTGGAAGCAATCATGCTAAACACTCCTGAGGCTTTACCCTTGCAAATGTTTATGTTTATGTGGCTCCTGTTTTGATCACCTGCTTACAGCTGAGTGTTTTCCCTTTCCTCCTTGGATTTTAAGGGAGCAGCAGACTAATAAAGGGCAGGATTTCTCTTCCTTCTCTGTTCTCATATCCTGCTTCGAAGATGAGTGAAATGTCCTGCAAGCAGATCTGAAGCAGGTCCCTAAGCTTTGGGGAGATCTAATGAGGGTCTCTGTGCTGTGTGTCCAATACGCACAACAGCCTGTCAGACTAGAAATGGGAGTTTTGGTGTTGTTAAAACATGAGAAAAATAAGTTTTTATTTCCTGTCTTCATAAACACCAAACCTGCTCAGTCCTGCACATCATGGTGGCCTGTGCTTAGGTCCTTGGTGAGCCTGGGCTTTCCCAGTCCATCCCTTATCCTCCAACACATTTTCTGCACATTTCTTAGACAGCCTGGGGCTCTGGGTTAAAACAGAAGATTTTAATGGGATGTCATTCCCCTCCCTGGTACACATCATCCACACTTTCCTCACCACAGGGGACACCACCTTGCCATGCCCGTCTATGACAAGGGGAAAATTTTGGTCGCTGGCCTCATTGGGTTGCAAACCTTTGCGAACACCGCAACGAGCAGCCCCGGTAAGTGGAAGATTAATTTCTGTACCACCTGGCAGCAAGCTGTGGATTAGGCTGCTGTCCCTCGTGTGGGTTTAATGTTGGAGGAATGGGGCACTGGAGCACCCAGACAATCAGCCTTTTGTTTAAACAATGAGCTTCTCGGTCTCGTTAGCCAGCGCTCTTAAATTTTCATTTTATTCTGGAATGCAGGCTTGTGTGATGTGGAGAATTGCTTCAGCACAGAGAGACTGCAAACCTGTTCAATTAAAGGAAATGCTCAGATCCAGCTGTTGGAGTCCCATGAATGCCAGTACTCCTCACAGAGTAAGAGCAGCGCACTCTGCCCTTGGAACAGATACGACGATCTGGGCCTTAATTCTCCTGGAAAAAAGAGCCTTTGTTGGGAGAGGATGATTGGGGAAAGCAGGAGGAATGCAAAGCGTGTGCAGAAAATGCCCAGTGAGACCAAGATTTCTGCAGATAACAGAGAGGGCTCTATAGCATGAGCCTGGTAACGAGGCACCATCAGAAGCACGTACGGTACAAGCTCCTGTTACAGCCATAGAATTGTCTTGTAAGCTTTGTAAATGCTTTCCTCTCATGAAAAAACATATGTTGTGGAGTAACTTACCCTGTGCTTTCACTTCCAAGGAGCAGGCCAACAAGCACAGCCCTGGAGTGTGACCATACACTGCACTGTTTGTGCCTCGGCTTTCACTTGCCTTAGTTTTGGTGGCAAGTTTCTGCACCCATTTGTAGGTTACAGAGGTGTTGGGGCAGTGTTGGATGGTCACCTAGATATGCCAGATGGTTTTTTACAGGTCTTTTTTATAAAAAAGCCCTTTTATATCTTTTATGTATAGCTACACATATCAATAGACAAGATATATACATATTATTTATCTAAATGTCTAATATTATATATATTTATACATATCTATAAAGGGTTGTAGCTGTTTCAGTAGGTGCTGAATGCTCTTCAGCTACAAATGCACAGCAGCTGACTTAATGCTCATGTCTCAACCAAGAGCTGAGTTCCCAAGACTGAGGCAGGGGAAGGAAGACATTGGAATGGAATAAACCACAGGAAGAAATGATGGGCTTCACCTGAGTGAGAGAAGCCATCCCCCTACAGGCACCTGGAATCCTCACCCCAGAGCAGGGGCTGGTAACCTCTTCTCTGACTTCAGGAACCATCATGTCTCTGGAAATGCAGTTTTTCCCACTCCTGCTGTCGTTCACCCCTCAATCTCACTTTGCTGACTTTTTAAAAATTGTGACATGAGGGCTTTAAAAAGATACTAGGCACAGTTTCAGCTGCTGAGGTGGAAATGGGTTTCTGACTGGCCCTCAGTGGCAGGCAGGCTGCTGCTGGCCCCTAGGCTGCACTCGTGCCATTTGTCACACAGGCTAAAACAGAAAAGGTTGCATTTTCATTTACTAGCTGGGCCTGTGAGGTGCACAGGATTGCACCCCATGCTGAACTGAATAATAAAGTCTTGATTGTTAATTGACTGCCCCAAGTGTCTTTTTAAAGTCAAGTATATGTCCATCTTCCCCCTTATATAGATATATATATAAATATGTACACATATGTAAATATGTATGCACTTATATGTGGCTGTGTGTGTGTGTGTATAAATACACACACAGATCTATAGATACATCATTTATGTACATGTTAAAAAATATTTAAATGCCTGACTTTATTGCCAGGTTGACAAAGGGCTCTGGTGCTTTAAATCAGTGCAGAAGATGAAGCAGCTGTTGGGTCAAATCTTTGCAGCTTTTCTATTGTGTGATTCTTGTTTCAGGCAGCAGCTGAGCCCACAGGCTCTGTGCAAGAAATTTTGCTGAAGAAATCCCCTCTGCACGTGGCCAGCAGCCTGAATCAGCCTTTTCTGGTGGATGGTGAAACAGTGGAAGACCTCTGGAGGGAATTGCTACCATGGGGTTTGTCTGGCTGTGAAGTATGTACAGCACCCCTTGCCCCCAATTCATCTATGTGTTGTTCAAGTGTATTTCATAGACACATTACTAGCAACAGATTGAAGGAAATGCTTTGCAAATCAAAAATAAATAATTCTAACTGTCTGCATGATCTGATTTATATATGGTTTTCTTTCAGGTAAGTTAAAATGCAAGACCAGAGACAGTTGTGATCCAGCTGATGAGGTGGTATATAAATCAAGAGTAGGGACAGTAAGGTGAGTGGGCTGAAAACAAACACCTAATGCTGCCCTGCACTGTTCCTCTGTGTTTGGGGCAACTGAAAACAGGGCAAACAGTAAAAAACAGCTCCAGAGCCCAAGCTTTACTGAGTTTTTGGCTCACTGACTAGTGTAGAGGCTTACAAGTCCTCTCCTACAGCAGGCTGGGAGACTGACCCTCCCTTAGAGTTATAAATCCAGGTTGTTGCAATGAGAAATATCTCTAACTATTAATTACCTTGCTTTGGATTTAGGGTTTTTGCAGATGTGCTTCCCTGAGCAGGAAGAGCAGACAGCTTGGCTCCAGGAGCTGCAGTTCTGTCCCACCCCAGCTGGACATGTTCCTGCACCCTCAGCATCTCTCCTGCTGCTCTGGGGGTGCTTGCACGAGAGCAATCTGCCATGCCTGAACCTTCACCTGCAGGGCTGCTCCTGTGTGCAGAGGGATGTTGGGCCACCCTTGAGAGAGCCAGGGCTGTGCTGTGAGGGGGAGTGGGACACAGAAAACCCTTCCAGCCTTAGGAAACCATCAGGACTGCAGGCAGAATCCTGCTGCACAGCAGCCAGACTGGCTGGCACCCCAGCAGGGCACTTCATCCCCAGACAGCTGCAGCTGGCCATGACAACAGCCCTGCTGGGCAGGGTTGGAGCAGGCTGCAGGGCAGCTGTGGGGGCAGTGCAGTGGCACCCAGGGGTGCTGCTTCGTGCACTGCACCAACCACACGTGCGAGGCACAAACCCCTCGTGCATGGCCCAAGTGCCCACCACACTGGAGACACAAAACACACAGCCCTGCCCTCCTGAAACACACAGCACCCTGCTGCACAGCACTCCCACTCTGCTCACATGGCAAGCAAAGCAGGGCTGTGCTGCAGGCACGGGGCACCAGCCTGGGTGGAGGCAGGGTCTGGGTGCTCCTCCTGCTTTGCCTGTTCAGGTTTCCCAGCCTCTTCCTTCCTACACTGCTGGCATTGACAGTCAGCAAAAGCAGAGCTCAGCACACCCCCCCTGGGGAGTACAGCAGGGAAAGCAGCATTCACCATCTCCATTCTTCCCTCTGCCCATCACCTTTAACCAAACACCTAACAACATCCACGTTATTTGTCTTAGACCATCTCAGCCTTCCCAAAGCACTTGTCCTGTTGACCTTCAGTAATATCAGGATGCATTCAAGTCTTGCTTGAGGCAATGCTGTGCTTGGTGCTACACACTAAGCCATGCACAGTGCTAAAGACACAGCTGGGTAGCTCAGGAGCAGGAGGCTGTTACAAGCTGGAGACTGACACTCATTTCCCCCAAATATTTAATAACATTTAATTTCAATGTCCTACCTGAGTCACTTGTTTGAAGCCAAGTAACCAAAACCAACAACAACAACAAAAAAGCTTTTATACCTTAGCATTATGGTACAGCAACCATCTCTCTGCAGTGTGGGCTTCAGGTTGGTTGACTTAATTCACAACTGTCTGGTCAAAGCTCCATTTTAAACATTCCATCTCAGTAAGGTGGCTAACAACCCACCCTGTGTCCCCTCTCAGGAGAAGCAGATGCCCACTCCAAACATTACCTGCGCAGCAGCAAGTCAGAGATAACCCCCAGACACCTCTCTCTGTGCCTGTGCTGTGGCACAGCAGATGCTCAGCTAGGGAAGAGCCAGCCTGCTCCCCTGTGTAACCCAACTCCCCCTGCCACAGCCTGAGTGTTTCAGCTGTGAGTGAGCCTTAGCAGGAATGCTGCAGGACAGTGCTCCTGCCTGCTGAGCATAGCTTTGATGGTCACACATCTTCCCTCTCTCTCCTGCATGCCCAGCAGGCAGAGACCTGCCTCGATCACATAACTGCTGGTAATAAACCAAGCCTGGAGCAAGAGCTGTATTTTGATTGATCCTGGACAGAGTGACTCACCAGGTTAGCTTTGGTGGAAGTCCACCTCTTACAACAAAACAAAACAAAACAAACAAACAAACAAACAAAAACAAAACAAAACAAAAAAATCGAAAAAGAAAAAGAGAAAAATGCTATTAAGCACAATAAGCTGTTGCATGTTCTACCTCAAAGTGCAGGCCTGTGCTGTGGCTGAGGAGAGCAGGACCTACTGTTTTTGGAGTTTTTAAAATTTTTTTATATATTGAGGCAGAAACAGGTGAGGGCACTCTCCTCCCCTCTGGAATCGTTCAGCGTCTGTGTCACTTGCTCTGTTCACCAAGAGCCACCCACCAAAAGTCACTCCCAGCTTCAGGCCACCAGCAGCAGGTAGCCTTTTTCTCCACATGTCCTTGGAGAAAAAACAACTTTACCTGCAGGGTTTATGAAATTTAGAAGCAGTGAACAGCTCAGAATTTGCACAAAAGGAGTGCACATCTTCAGTGAAACCAAAGTATGAAAACTACCTCCATCAATACCCTTCTGAGGTACCAATTTCACAAGTATTAACAACACAGTGGCACTGAGCGGTTTCTCCCAGGCCTTGTCAAAGGGAAAAGACCCTGGGGATGCTTTGTTATTTCTGAATAAAGGTTTTAAATTACATATCCAGCTCCTATTTTAGCAGGGATTTTGACACCAATGAGAAAGAATGCTGTTAGAGGTAGGGGTGAGAGGGACCTGCTTGCTTTGCTGGTGAAGGGTCACACAGTGTGTGACAGGTAACACAATGTGTGCTGGTGACTCCTCCTCCCATCCTGAGACTCAGGCAAATCCACTGCAGCCTGCTGGCCATCACGGGAATCCTCACAAGTGTGGACACAAACCTAAATCAGGTACAATCACATCAAACAGTAAGTTTAAAAAAAAAAAAATTATCCAGGTTATTATAGGTACAATCTAGCATAGCATAACGCCAGCTCATGGTGCCATGAAGTCAAAACATCTGCTGAACTGCCACTACAACTTGAGTTTCTATAAAGTACTGAAGTTTGTATCTCTAACCTTGAGTTTAATGCATCTTAAAGGCAAAATTCCACGTTACACCAATATATTCTGACATGTGTATGCTAAGGTGTACAATACCTAATATTTAAACACACTTAGTCACAAGAGCAGAGTCCCAGAAACAGAACAAATGTGTCTCTTCGTAGGTTATCTAGGCTATCCCACCATTATTCTGTAGTGAAAAATAATCCACAATGGTCCCCATAGATTTATGTGCCTCCATGCCTGATCCATGCTTGCCAGCCACATAATGCACTCTATTGAAGCCCCTTGTGAAGTTTGTAAATAGAGCAAAGCTGGACAATCTTACTTCCAGGGACATTTTTGTATTGTCTAAACTTACTCCTTTTCTTTGGCGTTTGGATTTCATTTTTCCTTCTCCTTTGATTGAGGCCAAGCAGATAATTTCCTTCATTGCCCCCCGACCTTGGGTGTCACATGTTCTAGACCCAGTTGTGGATTTAATCCCAGTGATCCAGAGGAAGGAGCAGCCTCCCAGCTCTTATTTTAATGGTCAGAGGAGTCAAGCAGAAAATCCCCCACATGGAGTCAATCACTTTTATCCTGTGACCCAGGAGACATCATTCATGCTGCAACTTGGAGGATATTTCTGGAGTGAGCCATGAATTAATTACTGGAGGCTGGCCCCATGGAAAGCACTCCAGGGCACTGGGGGCTGCATGCAAATGTTGTGGACACAGCCACATTGGACTGAAGGAGTCCAAACTGACAACTGCCTAAAGAACTAAACTGGCCCTTGTGCATCCTGCAGGAGAGTGATGGGCATCATCTCAGTGCATGCAGCAGTCAAATATGCCTTTGCACACTTAGAAGGGTAAAGGTTGTGGGGTTTTAGGAAACTAGAAGGTTTTTCTGCTTCCTAACACGTTTCTGTGATACTTCAACCAGCTGCTTATCTGTCACAATACAGTCTGGCTGTATTGATCTAATCACCTCGATTAGCACAGGTTTATTCTCATTGCCATGTGGCACACAAGCATTGATCCCCAACCTCAAAAGCAGTGGAGGCAAAAAGGAACTGACCCCTTGTTAGTCATCCTCAAATGATGAGGCTGGTATGGAAATTATGGCACACATATAACCTGCCATTTATTGCACACCTTCATTTTCCAGGGGTTTACAGAAGTTTTGTCAGTCACATTGCAACAGTACCATTTGCTTGGGCCCACTGTTTGAGACTACCTCTAGTGCAGCCCTCCACACAGGATGGTTACAGCTAATAAAGGTACTTTTTCTAATCTAGCAATAGCTTTGGACCAGCTGCCTTCACTAAAAGAAAGGCCAGAAAGACTTAATTTTCCTTCTTTGTCCCCAGCATGCAGCTACGTAATGTGTTCTGGAAACTTTGAATATTTGAAACAAGAGATAATCATTTGTCTTTATGGGCTGCATCAAATGGTGGATTTAAAACAGTTGGGAGCGTACAGAGCAAGGGTAGGAACGAGGAAACTTGGTTTGCTTCCTTGGTAACAAAATCTACAGCACAGCAGGAGAACAGAGCATGATAATTAGGGAATTACAGCTGTTAGTCACACAAAATATGCTGCAGTTGCAGGTCAGGGACCTGAGGTTGTAGCACAGGAAGGAAAACTGTAATTTAGAGTCTTCAAGGAACTCACTGCATGCATCAGACTTCTTGCTACTTATAGCATCTCTACACCTGTTTTCCAGGGTGGAAATCCCACAGACAAGAGCAGAGATCAGCAACAAGCCACAAAAGAAATGGAGTTTCCCTACAATAGTCAGGACAAGAACTATTTTTAATGAGAAATGGATATTCCATTGACTCTTGTTCATTCTCCCTCCTTCTAAGCAGGACAATTAGAAGTGTGAGCTTTAGGATGAGGGATATGACAAACTTGATCCATGTAGTTATTCTGAGAGCTAGCATCTCCCTTAAGAAGCACCAGTTGTTACAAGGGATGAAGCTGGGCTTGGCTTGGAGACCTCTGTGTATTAACCCAGAGCCTTGTATTAGTTTCCTGCAAGGAAACTAAAAGGTTCCTGAAGGGAACTGAAGAATACAAAGGGAAACACAAGCTTCACACTGAATGCAAGACCACTTGATTTTCCTAGCCTTCACCTTAAAAATGACAAACTCTGATCAAGTGCTCAAGAACAAGTCCAACAGATACCCACAATAACATCATTAAAGCCACTCTGCCACAAGCCTTTAGAAGGAGAGTACCAGCTGGTGTAGTTTAAAACAAATCTATTAATTGTGCTTTACTGTAACCTTTGACCCAGCTAAATCCTCCATAAGAAATTCCTCATTGCCATTCCACTCAAGATGAGAATTTTTATTTGTTTATTTCACCCAGTATCTTCCACCCTTTGTTCCAAACTTGTCTTGTCTGAGATAATCTTTCTCTCCAAAACTTTTAGTGTGTGGAAAAGCATCTTTCTTACTTCTCTGTCCTTAAATTAAGTTGCTTCAGAAACAAAGAGCTGACTCTTACAGGTGGGAACTGGAGCATAAGGGAACTGGAGGGAACCTAAGCTTGCTGAGGAACAGAAGATACACCCACCACTCCCTGAGGCTGACCAAGAGCTGACAGCTTCTTTTCTTCAGACCTGCACCTGTGCTGCCCAGCCACACAGCTCAGATTCAGAGGCCAATACCAGGAGAGCTGAGGCCATGAGGCTCAAGGCTCTCCATAAGGCACAACAGCTCATTCAATGATAATAGACAAGACTTTCAGCATTTGCTTGCTGTACCAGCTAGCAGCTTTACATCACATCTAAGCCAAACTCATTCTTTCCATGGAAGAGCAGCTATTAATAACTTCCTACCACCCAGTCCAGCCTGCTGACCAGTAGCCAGGTCTCCCCAGTTCTCCTTGAAGCCTGGCAGCATGCCATGCAGATCAACTAATTCAAACTATTTTGGACAGGAAGATATTTCAGTGTCCTAGACCCTCAAGCTGTCCTAAGCTAGCCTCTGTTTCAGAGGAGTGTTACATGATTCACCCACTGCTCTCCCTTGGGTGAGGGAGGTGTCACAGCAAGAGCTCAGAGGTGAGCAAAGCCTCTGGGCTCTGGGGTAAAACCCTTCCCTTGGTACTCTACCAGCTCTCTGGATGTCAAGGTTTCCTGACCTTGTAAGCTCTGAGGAACATTGGGAAGCACTTAGGGTCAACCAAAGGGATACAACCCTTCTATTCTTGGTGAGCTGCTCACCCTAGAGCCTCCTCCTCAAAGTTAGGTGTCAGTCAGATGGTTTATGCGCTTGGAGGCTGGGGCAGTCATGCCAGATGCTGGTGGAGCCTTCCTCCCTGCCCTGTCTCTGGTCAGCAGCAGACTGGCAAAGGCAAGTTGGCTCCCAATCCCTACTCAGAAGACAGCCTGTATTCTCCACCTTGAGACACAGCACCTCAAAGGAGAGGCATTGCTGCCATTTGGGACAGGATTTCTTTACATTCAGAAGAAATATTAGCTGAGATGCATCCCAGTCCTGTAGCCTTTTCAGCAGAGCCACTCAACCATAATAATGTGACATTTGGTTTTAAAGCCTTCCAGAGGAAGACTGCAATTGGCATTTTAGAGCCCCATGCAGTGACTTGCCCTAGGTGTTCCTCCACCCACTTGCTGGTACTTGTGCAGTCATTTCTCCAGGGGAGACAAGGATTCAGGTCTTAGTGCAATGCACCCAATTCATCTCAGTAGAAGTTTCGAGTCCAGTCCTGATAGTGCCAAGTGCTTGATGCCATTTTTAGAAAGCAGAATAACTAAGTATTTAAGGACAGATCCTTCCCCAAATAGACAAGAAGAGCCAATCAGCAGCTGTTTCTCTGGAAAGATTTTGCCAGCACTACAAATGCTCCATATAGAAGCAGAAAGGCACTACTTCTGAGCATAAATGCATGTTAGATGACATTACCACTAAATATACCAGGTGACTGTTAGCACAATTGGTTTGCTTCCAGTCTGGTTTCCCTCTTTGGTGTGGGCAGCAAGGGCATCTTAAATGAAAAAGCCCCAAGATGAATTTAGTTTAATGACTGAGCGTGAAAGGGGGCAGGGAAGAAGGAAGGAGAACCAATATTAAGTGTGAAAACTAATACAAAAAGCTTCTGGGATATTAATAGTGTGCTGAACTAATAAGATGCAGTCAAAGCTATGAAGTTTCTGTAACACCACAGCAGCTGCTACTGTGAAGTAAGGGACTAGAGTGGATCTGTGTATTTACAGCAGTTATCTGAAAGCCTGGGCATGTAATTCCACTCAGAATCCCCACCAACACAAATACATTAAAAGCAGACTGAAAAAGCTCCTGTAAACCCACTAAGCACAATAGCTAAAGTTTCCACAAGGAATAATTCACAGCATTACAGTTATGCTCACAGAGATGGGCTAAGACCCTCTCTGGACTGAGCAGAGAGCTTCCAACCCTCTTGACTGCTAAAAACCCCTCTGGGACAGGAATCTGTAACATAAAAAAGTCCCATAGAAGTTAGGCTAGACAGAGATTGCTAAAAAACCTTAGATCCACATTGCTTTTTTGGGTTTTGTTTGATTGCTTGGGGGGTTTTTTGTGGGCTTGGGGTTGGGTTATTTGGTCGTTGGTTTTGTTTGGGTTTGGGTCTTTGGGAGTTGTTTTGCATGCACCTACAGACAAGGTTGGTTTGTCTATGAAGAGATGAGACCAGGCATCCACTTCCTTCAAGGGTTTGAGAACAGGCCCGGTCAAAGACAAATCTTAGGAGCCAGGATTTGGAGCTAGAGCATAGATCCCAGCACACACCAGACCAGGTGGGAGCCCCCTGCATGAGCTGGTGGATGGCAGCAATTTACAGCTCACTGACAGCTCTGTGGTGCCTTCTGTACACACTTCCACAGCCTCTCTGAAGGCTGAAGAAGGCTACAGGATTGAGAACCCCACAAAGCACAAGAAAGGCAGTGTCTGGTTAATCCTACACAAGAGCTGAGGGAACAACTCAACACCCTGTCCATACAGCACCTGCCATGCCAGGGGCACGCCAGGAAAAGCTGCAACCACAACAACAGCACAAATGCTGCTCTTGCCCAGAAACAGCACAGCTCTGGGTATGGAGAAGAATCCCACTATGGAATGAGTGACTAAGCAGTAACATGAATTTACTATGGATTTGAGAGTAGATGAACGTGGTCCCTACACAACAAGATGTTGAGGTCACAAACAGCATCACCACTATCCCCTTGGACTCCTCAAGGTAAGGAGTACCCCAAGAGTATCTAAAGCCCTTGCCTGATTGACTATTCCAGTCAGAGTTCTCTACAGCTGCACAGCAAGCTAATGTTAGATAGCAAGATATTAAGAAAGGAGTAAATGCCATTTTGTTAAGGAAACTTTAGAGAAGAGTGACAGTTTTGAAGACTCATTTTAAGCTTTCATCACTGGCAGGAAAGAGGAGAAGTCAGGTTATTTAACTGCTGTTATGACAATTATCAAATGGAAGAGAGCAGTGACTTGAAGAGAACATTGCAGTTCAACAGCAAAATTCCACTCTGCTTTTCATTAGGTGTGTCCAATTACTTCCAGTAAAAATTAGCTAGACCGTTGAAAGCAGGTTTGCAGAAAATGAGTTTAATGCTCTTATGAAGTGGAAAAAAAAAAAAAGAAAATAGAGAAAGATTTGTTTCCCATGAAATAGTCACAAAAAAATGTGACTATTGTTGGAAATCTCTTGGACACTGCAGAACCTTTCAGAATTCCTATCTGCTTCACTGGAAAGATCCAGGATTCCAAGGCAGCACTTGATGCTAACTTTGTGCAACAGTTCTAGGAATGAGAAGCAAGAACTTAGTAGTGTCAGCTCCAGTAAAGCTGACTTCAAAGTGAATTTTCAGGCTGCTGAGTAACTGCAGATGCAGGCAGATGGCTCATAACTATTCTACCAAATCAGTCACACAAATTGTTGCTAATAGAGTCATGCAATCAGTATTACAAGCCCTCTCCCCAGTCCCACTGGGCTCAGTGACCATTCCTGTCACAAACCAACAAGTCAGCACCTTCAATTAGCCCAAAGGACTAAGCAAGGAGCAGAAAACAGGCGTGATACCATGCAACTCTACAATTGGTACTGTAGGTTGCAGTTGTCTCTGCAAGTTCAGGCAATCCTGCTGAGTCATATAAAATTCTCCTAGAAAAACTCATGGGTTTCTATTGTATTGACAGGCAGAAAGAGAACCTCATTCTGTTTGTGATACTGAGCTCCAACAAAAGCAGAGGTACACACATCACCCTGTTTGTAATAGGGGACTTCAAAACCAGAACACCCCAAAACCTTGTTGAAAAAATGCTTCAAACATTTCCCATATGGTAAAACTGCTCTAAGGGTTGTTGTCTGTGCTCCCAATTCAACCATTAGCTGCCTGAGCACCATGAGACTTAACACTAATCCCTGGATGCAGAAGAACTGGGACTTATTCTTTCATTACCAGAAAGGGGCAGGGAGGAACCTGCATGGAGGGCAAACAAGAGCCCAAAGTACTCCTATCTCTATTTCCCTTATTGCCTGCATTGTCTCCTTTCTGAGGGGAATTAGCTCTGGGGAAACCTTGGTCATTTGGAACAATGCTGTGACCCCACACTTTGCCTTTTGGGGGACGGGTGGAACCAGACTGGGCTCCCAGTAGTGCAGGGTGAGCCGTGCACACATGACTGAGATAGGAAGAGACACTAATGAAGTGTTCAGGGTTTTCTCAGACCATCCTGTCACTTGGCATAAGAATCACAGAGGAAACAGGTCCTCCTTACCTGAACTGGGCATTGAAAATACTCAAGCTCTGACGTTCAACGAGCACACACTTGCTCAAGCTTGCTGGTCATGAATTTAAACCCTGCATATGATAAACTTCAGTTGTGGAGTCATGAACTAAAGTAAATGTTGAAAGCACAAGTAAAGTAAAAGAGAAAAATGTGCACAAGGAAATGGGCAGAATGACCAGACAGGAGAAACTGAGGCAAACAGGTCAGAGAAGTGATATTAGCAGAATGATTCGCAATATTGAGACTTCACATACAAACACTAAAATCAGAAATTTACCCATGCTACAGGAAGATCAGACATCACGTTTCTATTTAGTTTCATTTAATCTCACAAGTGTCAATTGGAATTGGACTGGATGATCATTGTAGGTCCCTCCCAACTTACATACTCTAATTCTCTTCCACTATGGTGATCTCC
Source organism: Agelaius phoeniceus (assembly GCF_051311805.1). Lineage (NCBI taxonomy): Eukaryota > Metazoa > Chordata > Aves > Passeriformes > Icteridae > Agelaius > Agelaius phoeniceus. Next base: position 15,232,982 of record NC_135270.1, read on the forward strand.
AGACAAGGGAACCTGAGCACTGTCATAAGACTGCACAACATCACAGGATGATTTTCCCCACATATATCTTTCTGGTTTTTTGAAATTTTTGAAGTTCCACCAACTAGAAGGAGACTTCCAAGCTGTCATAACAGACCTATTCTAATAGAAAGTTATTTTATTGCTTTAAGTTCTACACACTGTAGAAGTTGCATGAGCAGAATTGTTAATGGAAAAAAACCACCAGATTTTTTTTAATTCTTAGGAATAACAGATTTGAACATTAAAATTAAAAGTTCACACAAGCAATATTGGCTAAGAGGCAAAGGTGACAATAAGGTGAAGTTTACTATTACACTCATTTCTGTCCTTATCTCTTGATTCCTGTAGCATCTTTCATTTGCTTGTCTAACAAAGAATCAGAGGAAACAATGAACTTGCAGCCCTAAAAAAAAATTTCCTAGTGAAGAGCAATCTGTTCTTTTGGTGCTCATTTGGTGTTTTTGCTAACTGCTCCCATGATGTGGTGAAATCCTAAACGATACCAACCAAGCTCCACCAGATTTTTGGAAGCCTTAACTCGAGAGACCTTGCAACACCCCCGTGCGGTTAAAAAAAGGATCTTGGCTCATGCCACCCACCAGTGAAACAGACACCCTTAGGCTGGGATGAAGCAGCTGTATGACACCACGCAGCAACACTTCACAGCATTTTAGGGTAGAAAGCAATTAACCTTTGGCTGAATCCCCTTAGCTCCAAGCTACAAAAGGAGTGTTTGTTCTGTTTTCTTCTCTACCCCCCACCTCCCCCAAGGCTGCACGGCTCTGGTGTTCTCATTAGCTCACTGCCCAGGCTGCTCTCTGGACCCTGAAATGGAGAACAACAGTTGTCATCAAATTAATAGGCTGTTTATCCAGATATTAATTTTGTTTTTTCTTGCTTCTGCTCCAGAGTAGGGGCACCTGATTCCAGTAAAATTAGGGTGAGGTTGTCGTGCATTGTTTCTGTTGGGACAGTAAATACACTGGAGCTGAGATCTACTTGAGGCCTTAGATGTACTTTAAAGCAAATTAAGGGAATTTGGGCAAGGTCCTCTTTACAGGTATGAAGAAAGTAACTACTTCAGCTGAGGGAAGATGTCTTTCAGCCCTCTACTGTTTCTTTCTGGGTTTGATTGAAATTTAATCCTACTTCTGTATTCACACAGAACCTTCATCCTCAAGTCCTGCCCTACAACAGAGCTTCCCAGAATCCAGCTCTGACAGTGACATACATTGTGCTAATCCTTCTAAATGTCCCTTAGATTTTTAAACATCCTGTATAGCACAGGCAAAAAATGAATGAATTATGAAATCTGAAGGCAGTTAGGCAAAGGAATATAATCTGTGTTTGATCCCCCAACTTCTTCACCCTGAACACGTATTTCCAACTTCATTTGCTGCTTATCAGCTTCACTCCATTAGTCTTCCACACCCCTCCATAACAAAGCATGTTCCTAAACAGGCACAGTTTACAACTGCACCACTTCAAGCAGTTAGAGACCACCTGACACCTCCATTTAGTGCATGCTTCTAACATCAAGCTTTAGCAGAGATGCTCTGCTCTGAGCCATCAGAAATGGGAAGCTGTGGTTGAGGCTCTGGAGCACTGGGCAAGCACAGCCAGACCAGCAACAGCCTGTGAGCTGCAAGGGGAGGGCACAAAGCCAGCCTGACACAGGGGAACATAGCTGGAGCTCTGCTAGCTCAGGAATGGTCTTTCCAGCAAGCTCCAGGCACGGCCAAGACCTGCCTGGTCACAGGAGCTGCAAGTGCACATCCCCTCTAAGTGGGCAGGAGGAGCAAGGCCACTGCAGATCCTCAGCCCCAGGCCAAAATCTGTTTTCCTACCTTTTGTTTCCTTCACCTGCATGACATGAAACCTTTCACCAGCCCTTCCCAAACAAATGTTCTCAGCTGAAGTGCTGTGAGAGTAGATCTGACTATAACTTGACACCTTCCCACTCCTATCCTGGGTCTGATGTCATATTCAAACATGAGTGTTACATTCATCTTTTCCAGTGCCTGAAGTCAACATTTTGCCTTGGTTATCTACAGAAAAGGCTGCTGTAAATGCTCCTTCTGCAGGCAAACAAGAAGCCAGAAAACAAAATGAGTTGAAGCAATTGAAGCCTCACTAGAGTGATGCAGGCAGGCAAGGGGAGCCTGCATTAGCAGATACCCTGCTAGTGGGCTAAAGGGGAAGGAATCCATAAAACCTCCAGGCATTCCAGCAGCCTGGGTACCCAGGATCACTTTCACAGTTTAGGAAACAGATTCATCTCAACCCCCACAAACTGACCTTGGCAGAACACTGAAAGTTTGCACATAACAGCCATGTTTGTGCCATGAGTAATCCAGTCCTCTAAGCTAATGCTCCATTTTGCTGGTGGAACAAAATATCTTGTTATCATGTGAACTACATCACACTAAAATGATATTTATGAGAATCTCCTAAGTCCACTTAACGAGATCCTTCTACCCATGGATTTTCATCATTTTATGCATCTTCATGTCTTTCCCACATAATTCTTGTTTTAGACATTATCAAATTTTTCCAATACACCAGAAGCAAAGCATACATGCTCAGGCTGAAACAACAACCTATGCTGGACATTAAATGGGGGAGTCTCTTCTTCAGAAATAACCCAACATGAATCTTCTGATTAACCACAGCTCAGTGAAATAAGAGACATATACATATGTCAACAACATATATGGTATTGTAGGAATATCTTCCTTTTGCTTTTCCATTTGTTGAGTTTATTGCACACATTCAGAGCTAATCCCATCCATTAGCAGTCCAGGTTAGAAATCCACTAACACCTGAACATGAACATGACAGGACACTATTGCCTGCTGCTGGCCAGCAAGGGAAGGAACAGCACACTGGGACAGCCAGCAGTGGGAAGTGTTGCTTCCACACTTGCTCTCTTAACCAGTCAGCTGGGTTAAAACATGAGAATACTGCATTTAGGGGTTTCTAGCTAAATTGCATTTCTGTTTTTCACTGACTTTGTGTTCCAATGTAACTACAGTAGTTAAGTTAGTAGTTACAGCAACTCTTCAAAAGAAAGAGGCTGAGCTTACAGAAACTTAAGCAAGCAGAGAGAAAATTCAGGAGCCTCATCCTATAAATGCTCAAAGATGGCACATCAATGCTCTGCACTTCCATCTCTTGAATAAAAAGCAACTTCAAAAAGTAAAGCCAATTACATGAAAATTAGGTCAGGTACCTTACCAATATTAGTCACCTTGTGAGCAGTTCAGAAGCCCTCTGAGATATAGCAGGTTCTGGAAATAAGAACTAATGAACTTGGCCAAAGAAGCTGTAAGTTGAGGGGTGGGAGAAGAGTGAAATATTTCAAAGCTAATGAGGAGTTTGGGCCCAGTGGAAGAGAGATGCCTGCTTTTCTAATGAGTCAAGGTGCCCATTTCTAGTGCAGCTGGACCAGGTAACATGAACTGCCACAATTCACTTACATTTAAAAGTCTGAAGAGAGAGCCTCTAGAGCCAGTGACAAGCTGGCCTTGCCACAGCTAGATGCTGAAGGAAGCAAAAGCATGGAGGACAGATTTAAGTTGCAGCATGTCTTTGAAGTTCTTGGGCCATTTGGCATTAGAGGGATCTGCAGGCAAAAGGAGAAATAGTGCTTTAAGAAGTGTGTGACAGCCAAGTTCATACAGCTCCTGGCTTTGCAATTTCTCACAGAATTATGCACATTCAAATGCATTAAAGGTGGGTGTATAAACAGACCATACCTTTGGCTGCATTAATACCATGCTGGTTTGTACTGGTAATATTTGTAGGCAACCCTTTTCTCCTGCCTCTTTCATGCAGACACTCCAATATAATGAACTATTTTGAGCAGCTCATGGGTAGATGTTTCCAACAGTATCTGAGGCTTTGCCTTCCAAAACATCATTCACTGTGCCATGAATTCAGAAGGGCAGGACAACCTTCCATAGGCTGAGTGCTCTCCCTCACAAGGAACTTGGGATCCATGGGCACAAAGACAGGAGCTGATGTGGTGATGAGAAAGTTAAAGGGCACTGACTTTTCCCAACATCAGGAACATTGCAGGTAAGGACAGGGTCAGCAGTCCTCAGGCAACGACCCAAAGTTTCTGTGTGCCCAGTGCAGACAGGGCCAGGCTGTGCCCAGAGGGCTGAGCAGCTGCACACACCACTCTGAGCTTCTGCAGCTTTTCAGCTGACATCATGCAACTGCAGCTCTTCAGTATGGAAACAGGATGACTCCCCATGGTTACTCATGTCCAAGTCACTGCAAGGAAAAGAAAACACATGCTCTATTCTAGTTGTCCCTGTGCAAATAGTGAGTGTGGGTATGGATACAGCACTGAAAACCTGGGGCTGAAGAACAGGCCATCCACAGACAGGGCTGTAGTGGGAATTTACTCCTCTGGAGCAGAAAGGAAAGGCACAGTTCAGAGGTATCCCAAAACAGTGCAGCAGGCACTCTGCACTACCTCTGCTCCCTCCACACACACAGCACAGCACACAGGCTTCCCCAGCCCTTTCCCTCCCAGATACAAACCAGCTTTTTGCTGTGCCAAAGAGAAAGAGGGAAGCAAACTAAGAAGAAATGCACTCAGCCCAGTGTTATCTGGCAATGCTGAGTGAGAGAAGGAGTAAGAGGCATCCAGTGAAATCCCACTGTGCAATAACTGACTGACAAGCCCCTGGAAGCTCTATAAAGTCTCCTTTCATTCTTGCCTGCCCTCAGATGGGCAGGTGCAGGCAGTAAGGCAGGAGTGTAGAAAGAAACTCTTAGCCCTCCAGACAGTATAGTCTCCAAAGCTGATATTATGGTCAAACAGCACAAGGCATAAGCCAGCCCTTCCCTGTCTGTCATCGTTCCTTCCTTATTGTCCTGGGCTTTGCTTTGTTCCCTGGGAGCAGGCATGCTCCAGTTCTCAGGCACATGCCAGCAAAGGCGCTGGCGTGCTGCCCACCCTAAGTACCGTGTAGGCAGGATGGCGCCTCCGATATTTAAAACAATATTTAATGTTTTACATCACTGCAGGCCTCCAGATTATTTTCTAAATCCATGAAGCAACAGTGGATCAGCATGTGGTGTGTTAATGCTGCACAAGGAAATAATGCATGAGGGGAAGAGATTAGGAGGGAGCACTTGAAATTGCAGTTGGCATTAGCTATAGGGTAACACATAGCATGGGATGACGTGTTCATCCCAGGCTCCACAGTGCATTTAACAGTGTGCTCCAAGAAAGAAACACACATAAGAACAGCCTGCCCTAGAAGCAGTTTTACTTTTCTAGTTCTACCCACCCAAACCTTTGAGGAAAAGCTTCTTCAGGAACTGCTAAGGAATCATTGTTTTCAGAACAAAGGACGCAGGTCTAAACTGAAAACCTCAAATACAAGGCTGCTTCTCATGTACAAGGAAAAAATCAACATAATGGGCAGGGAATGACACCCTCTGGTTGATGACGTGCCACAGACTTCAGGATTATCCTTACAAAGCATCAGTGGATCATTCTTTCTGCTACTATTGTTAGAAGTCACCTTAAGAACCTGAGCAAACACTGTAGCTTTGAAGATTAAGATAGTGGTATAAAATGTAAGAGTTCAAAAGTGGTATTATAAAGAAAATATGTTACCATTTTTAATCAGGAAGAAGTTGGCTCAAACCAAATGGAGATATTTTGACTCTCTGCCCAGCTCTGTTTTCTTGTTCAGTGATCAACTTTGTTATGAAATTAATTTTGCAGGATTAGGGGTAAGTCCTTTTCCATTCCCTTATATTTGTCACTCATGAAGCGACAGCAAGGATCATAACTTCATTTCCAAAACAGAAGCCTGACAATATAAGAAGAACTTGTCCAAGGTGAATGGTGAGGTTCACTGACCTCAAAGTCAGGTGATACAAGGCTCAAACAAATACTGCAGTCCAAAAAGCCACCATTTGCATACCAGCTGCTTAGTAGGCACTGAGAGCTAGACTATCCCACAAAGATGGGGAGCTGACAAAAACAGGGGTTAGCCTCTTTGGCACATGAGCAACTACCTCCAAAATCCAATGCCTTGGTTCCATTCAGACCCTAATACAAGTACAAGTTGTTCTTGCCATGGTGACTATCCCTTTTCCACAGAGTCCCTTCAAGAAGACACTGAGGATTTAGCAATGGCTATCGGGTTGCAGTCACTGACCAGAAGTGACTGAGCACACCATGAACATGAGATCCAGCAGGGAGAAACATCCATTCCTTCCCTGGAAAGCAGCAGAGCAGCTTATCTCTGCACCAAAAATCTTGGCTTCAAAGAAAGCCTAAGTGAAAGAAAGTTTAAGAACATTTAATTGCTTATCTGCGCTTATCCTAAACTCAAGTAATGTTGGGCTGGGTTTGTCTCAGAGAGTCTTCCCAGCTTATTTGGGGGTGTCCATTCTGCCCAACCCCATTATTCCTTTCCAGTGTAAGAAAACAAGTTACACATGGATGGGAATTCATGTACTGGTCACTAGGGTCATTCTTATCAGGTTTTCCACTTAATATCCTTCATTCGGGGCTCAGACTATTTTTGGATGCAGAAACTTGAATTCAGACCCTCTTTCTGCCCTACCAGGCTCACAGGAGATCATCAACAGCTTTGTGACGTGAATGCTAACCCTGCTGGATGTATGTAAAGAGGTAGGGATGCCCACACTCCCTCCCTCCTGGAGCTCCACATGACTTCTGAATATTACCTTGTTAATTAAAAAGCCAAAAATCCCAAGAGAAACAAAAAAAAAAAATGAACAAACAAACAAACAAGACCCCAGATTTCTTGCTGTTACTTAGGGAAAAAAAAAACCAAAAAAAACCCCAAGACATTAAAAATACCTGGAATTGAAGCAGTGTATTGGTCTTGGAACACATTCATGCTTTCTTCATTCTCTAAAGACTTCTCTGGTCCCAAATGATTTTTCCTAGCCTGTATAGCCATCAACCTGAAGAAAAATAACCAATTATTTGCACACCTTTGGTTTTCAGCAGAAATCTGCTCAAGGAAATCGTGCCCATGTTCACTTCCCACCACTTTTCCTTTTGGAAGAGGACTGAGTACTGCAGTTGCCTTCTCTCCCTAGTCACAGTAGTGTGGCAAAACACATTTCTGAGTTACCTGTGTCCTCCTAAGTGTCATTACCTCACATGCAATGCAACTGATTTTCTTTTTGCACTGAACTTTCTATTTTACTTCATGGCATTTTCCTGTTATTTCTCTTCGGGACTCCCAACATTTGCTGGCTACAAAAGTGCATCTAAAATCTGTGCTCCAGAGACAAACACCTCCCCTGTGACTCCAAGATTATTTCCTCTAAAATTTGATAGGGAGTTGTGGACAACTTTGTAGTGTGATCCATTTCAACTGTTCTAGCAAGGTAGGTAATCCTATACTGTCCCAGTTTTATAAAAATCCAGGCAATTTGAATTAATAGCATAAAAGTATAGCACTTGCCATAAACACGGAACAGTTGCTTTATTGCACTTGTCAAATGCATTCCTCTCTTTGGTCACAGTTATGGTCGAAGAATTTAACAAAAAATTAACAAGCCCTTCACAATAAAAAGGAACTCAAAAAAAGTCAAAGCTGGAGAAAGCATCACATACCCTACATATTTGAACTCTTATGGTTTTTCCAGCCTGGTTCTCACTCTTAGTTCCACAAGTTTCTTGTAAGCACATTCCCTTGTTCCATACAAATTCAAGTGGAAAGGACAGCAGAGAGGTGTCAGCTCTGGGAAAAGTGAGCGGATGCTGCACACAGGATAAAGATCTGCCCTATTTCTGAAACAGGAACAGAAGCAGACAGCATTGCCCAGGTCATTAACCTAGATGGCTCATCCTGTGCACAGCCATCTGCCCACAGTTTATCCCATATCCCAGGTATCCAAGGGGAGCCCACAAGCTGCTGTGCCCACACACAGCATGTCCAGAGCAGACAAATCCTGCAGGACTGCTGGCCCCACACCCTCACCCTGCTGCCAAGCCTCACCACCAGGGAAACACTTTAAAAATGCCTAAAAACTTCTATTTTATAGCAGCAGCCAAAGAACAACAGTTAATAGAAAGAAATCTCTAGCACAATATTTAGAAATGAAACCCCTTTATTGTTAAAGGGCTACAAGTGAGCTGAGAAATCCACGTGTCTGCTACAGCAGAACAGCTTGACAGACCCACTATAAAACAAACAATTTACCATTTTGATGTGGCATGGTGGCAGTAGGAAGCATAATTTTATCTGCTTTTTCTGCAGAGACCTCTGACCCTGTGCATCATAATTTGAGAAGCAGCTGTGTACTTAGAGCCCCAGCACCCAGCCCGTTCCTGTCTGCCGGGCACGGCGAGTGTCACCCCCGTGTCACCGCCGGTGATTAGCACAGCCACCGAGGAGGCTGCCACAGGGAAGACCTGGTGGCCCCTGTCTGAGACAGGTGCACAGCCCTGTCACATCCCACACATGTGTGCTTTGGCCTTGTTACCACTGCTGTCATCAAAGCAGACTATCGTCGGCAAGTGCAACATCACACGAGAGACTCCCAGCAGTTGGAATTCAACATCTTTGTGGTGCCCCTCAAAGGCTGATTTTCTTCCAGAAGTATAGTAGGAACAGTTTAAAGATCAAAAACTGATCAGAAGGTCCTGAAGGAATCTTTGTTTTTTCCTCAAACAGAAAAAATAAAGTATCCTCATAAGAAAATCTATTTGAGGTCAGCAGTAGGGTTTCTTTTCAAGTCTGTCACAGGCTAGTAAAAAACTATTCTTTGTATGCAAAGTATAAGTCATAATATAGCATCATTGCATGAAGGTTTTGTTGAAAATGAAAAATTCAAGAACAAAAGTGTCCAATATTCACCAGGCATGGGTGTATTTCAGTAATCCTGCAGGCCCAGGGGTCCACATGAAGTCCTGAACACTGCAGTTACTTGAGAAAGGGAATCTCCATCACATTAGCATTTTGGCCCCAATCCAAGAAAGCACTTAAGCATGTGCTTAACTTTAAGCACATGAGTGCTCCCACCCACATAAAAGGACCACTTATTCACTGAAAATTAAGCATCTGCAGAAATACTTTCCTGTATCAGCTTCTTTGCTGAGTATCTTACAGGATTATACCCTATCAAGTGACTGCCTGGAAAAAGAAAAAAACCACCACCACCTAAACAGAAGTCTACTTGAGGCAGGACTGCCAGGGGCTGCCTAAGCACATGTGGCACTCAGCTTTGGAGCCCCATGTCCTCCCCAGCTCTCACAACAGCTGCACAGCAGTGAGGAGCCTCTCTGGAGGCCAGCACATGTTTAGAGCTTCAGCCTCAGCCTTTGCCTTCTGGTTCTAAAAAAAGTAATGTAAAAGCTATCACCCCTGAGCATAAGCTTGCCTGCTTCTCTGAAGGCTGGGATGTAAAAGCACAGACCGGCCACAAGGCACTACATAAGGTGATTGCTGCTGCCAGTTAAGACCAAGGAGGTGTTAGGGTGAAAAAGCAATCTACTACAGGCTGGTTGCTTTGCATCAATCCCTAAAGACCTTAAATTATATATAGGAGGTGGTGAGGGGGTAAGGGCAGCTCAGGAATTAATGTATGTGGGTAGAGGGTAAAGTAGTAAAAACCAATTCTAAGCAGGCAGTGGAAAAAAATTGTGTGATGCTACAGCAGATTAATACTCATCAATCATCCTCATCAGTTAGAAATCACTCACAGGGATAGATTAGATACTCCATAAGAAAAGTCCATGCCCAAACACCTTGAAGCCCTTCCAGGATGTGAGCACTCACACCTCCCTCTTGCATGCTGGATCTCCCTCCTTGGGAGAGCAACGTGGGTGCTGGAAGCCCGACCCTTTCAGTAGGAGCAAACTGCAGGCTCAGTTTTGTGTTTCACAAAAACCTCTTGCCTTAATGCTACAAATTAACCTTAAGGTTATCATAACTATTAAAGAGTGTGGAATTGAACCCAACCTGAAGTCAGAGCATAAGCAGCACTCATCCCAATTTAAGGAAAAGCAAATGTTCCTGATTCTGCACCAAGCTGTGCTACAGGCTGCCCCTGAGCAGAGAATTTGAGTCATTTGTACAATGTGGCCACCCACCAGGCAGGTTTCCTACCTGCTGCTGCACACCAAGGCACACCCTGGTGCAGGATCCAGCACAGGCAGCTGTCAGCCCTGTGATTTGTGACCCATCTGACAGGGGCGGCCGCAGACGCTCTTTACAGCCTGGTGTCACTTCTGGCTGTGTGTGTTCCAGCTGCTGGGGTGGAGAGCACTCTCCTTACCAATTCACATCAAAGGCTGTACCAACACAAACACATGAGGTTTACAAGTCACTCAGCTGTGTGCTATAACAAAGGTGTGCCTGGGATGCCCCTTAACATTTCTCTTAGCGTGCCCAAAATTGGCATCAGCTTGTGTGAGGATTGAGACCTGGGAGACAGGAACTACCAGCCACAATGTTGGTGGGGGACTTTAAACAAGGTTTAGGAAGTGGTTTTCAATGCACACACAGACTGAGCCATTGTTCTTACTCAGCTTTCTATAGCAAACCAAATGCAACTGAGGTTGTTTCGCTATCTAATCAGATACACAGACTACTGGGTATCTGATGCATGAGGTGTGGGATGAAGAGCAGGCTGAAGGGAATACCACAAAAGCCAAAGTGTCGTGCATCACTATTTTCCTGTGGCTCCTAGCTTCCAAGTTCCCCAGGGAATATGACAATCATTTCCACATCTGACTATTTCATTTTGAAAGAAATGTAAACTAGACTTAACTATTTTCTTTCCATATGTGTCTGGTAGATATATTTATCATCAAGAGATTCTTCTCCTCCTCTTCCCCCCACTTAACAGCTCTTGACTTTGTGTGGCCCCTCCATACCAGCATATTGTTTGTGCTTTTTGCAAGACCCTTCTTTAAAGTATGACATGTTTATGTAAGAGGCATTGATGGCTAACACAGGCTTCAGCTCAGTAGGGCATTTGGGATGGTGTCAGCGAGGAATGCTCTCTCCTGATTTATGAGCATGTTATAGTTATTCAGGTGGAGTGGCAGGACCTGGCAGTGAGCACCAGCATATAGATCAAATGTGTTTTAAGTTCATAGATCAGGCTGAGGTGCTGCCAATCGCCACAGGGTTGTGGCAGGGGAAACTAAGCCCTCAGTTTTTAAAAAGAAAGCAGTCTCTAAAGACAAGGAGCTGCCCTCAACCTTCAGCCTTACTAACCAAAATCTTAGACTGTTCTTATGAACCCTGTTCTGCAATTTCATGATGGCATACATGCAGATTCAGAGACAGATGCTTATGATAGCCTACAACACTGACTTACTACACCATTCTTTTTGCAAGACAAGTCTCATTCACTTGGCTGTTTCCAGATACTTAAGCACTTGAACAAAGTTCTTCAACTTTCTCCCTTTTAATCTCAGGTTGAAGAGATATTCTTTTGAGGTGCATGACTGAAGTGCTCATATTTATAAGTCCATTCAACTCTACACTGTGCCCCTAAGAAAAACTAGCTTTGGAGCATCACATGGTTCCCCAGCAGCCAAACATCATTCCCAGTGTTTGCCAGCATCCTTTCTACTCCAGGTGTATATTTAACATCTTCAGCTCCCAATGAAATCAGTTCCCCTCATTTCCTTCACAGTTTGAATAGCTTTACAGTTTGCTCACATCTGCAGTTTGCACCTTTAATTAACACATTCAATTTCATGTTTCCCTTATGCTTTTACACCTTCCTCTGGTATTATCCATTTGGCAACACAACTCCATAAATCTGTTCATATAGAAAAGCCTATGATGAATTAATGTATCTCCCATGAAGTAACAGGAGTGCAAGTCCTTCCATTTCATAAGGAGGAGGGGATGAAAGGCAGAAAAACAAGTGCTCTTGAGCATTTTTCAAATACTAAAGAAATTTGGCAGGCTGAGAGAGTTGGGGCTGTTCAGCCTGGAGAAGAGAAGGTTCTGAGGAGACCTTATGGCATCTTCCAGTACCTAAAGGGGGCTTACAAGGCCTGGGAAGGGACTTTTCATAAGGGCACAGGAAGAATGGTATTAAAATGAAAGAATATAGCTTTAGATTAGATAATAAGAAATGCTTTACTGTGAGAATGATGAGACACTGGTACAGGTTGCCCAAAGAAGCGTGGATGGCCCATCCATGGAAGTGTTCAAGGCCAGGTTGGAGATGGGGCTCCGAGCAACCTTGGTCTAGTGGAAGGTGTCCCCCCCTGCTCACAGCAGAGGAGATGGAATGAGATGATCTTTAATGTCCCTCCAACCCAGGTCATTCTGGGATTCTAAAACTCTTGCTGTTGCTTGAGTGAAGCCAGGTAGGATACTACTTCTTTCTAGGAGAAAGGTACTTACTTTATCCATAAAAGTCCACATAATAATTATGTGAACCTTTTGCTGCTGCTCTCACAATGCCAGTGAAGGTAACGTGGCACACATGATTTCAGGTTAGGGAGTTACTTTTATCAACAGTGAGCATACAAGTGATATAATACATCACAAGGAAATCTTTCAGTTTCTGTTGTCTTGACCAGTTCAAAAGTCCTATTCTCTTTCCATGGAGGAAGAAAACACACACATATTAGGGTCAATAAGCAGCCTCAGAATTCAGCTCAAACCTCCCAAAACACAGCCAGAAATAGCTCAATGTATGGTCCTGTACATAGCAGTCATACACACCAAGAACCAGCCCATGGCACATTCAACCATTCCACACAGGTTTCCAGACAAGCACTTCATGTTTACACAAATACAGGAAGATTAATTTGCAGACAGGCACCACTCTGGCAACTATATGGAAATGCCAACATAGTCAAAACCTTAAAGAGGTGAAGTATTTTAAATAGACTCATAATGCAACACCCAGAAGAAGACCCAAGTTTTGGTGCATTGGAACATACCTGACTGTTTTTCTGCAAGATCTTTAGAGATCAGGTTTTGAAAATTATTTTTAACTTCCTATTCACCAGCTACAAATCCAAAACAATAAATCAAGCTTCCAGAGTCAGTTACATTGTAGGCATAATAAGAGGCACCGGTTACCATATTTCCTTATATGCAAAGAAACCCAAACCCACCAAAGAAACCCCACCCAAGCCAAACTGCCACTTTATCCTTCAGAAATGACCTTGTATTGATTGTTTATTACTTTAATATAAAAGCACCTTTCAGAGGCTCATTGCTGCTCTGTTAATTATTAATTATAGACTCCATTAACTGTGAATTATAGACAAATTCTCCTCTTTCTTCACCCCCAGAAGAAAAATTTCAAGAGTCAAAGCCTAAACATACATTAGATTGTAAGGGCTATCCCAGACTGACTGGAGTGAATAGAGGCTTATTCAAGCTTCATCCTGGATTGTTTGATTTGCTCCAGTTTGAAATGCAAATGAAAAGTCAAGCTTGAGTCCCAGCCATTCAAAATTCTTCTAAATATTATCTACCAACAAAGTGAAAGAATAATCAAAGATTAGAAGTTAATGAGTAGGAGTATATTTTCTTGAAAAAATACAGAATTCCAATGTTACTTTCAATTTGAAGCTCTTCAAAATAGTCAGTGTGTTTGGTTACACATTCTTTTTTCCTTGCAAATTTTTTGTAGTAATTATAGAAGTCTGATCTACTGGAAAGAGGAACATGAACCATTTTAGGTGGCTAAAGAAAAGAAAAAAGAAAAAATATTAAAGAAAATCCTTAAAACCAGACAAACAATTTACCTGCAGTAATGATGATGCAATGCCATGCAGAGGAGAAAAACTGCTCCCCTTGACTTGCTGCTCCTGCTGCTCACACTTAGCACTGAGGGAAACTGATTGCAAACTATTTGTATGAACAACTCTATTTGTAAAAGTGACCAGAGAAAATAAAGTCTGTACAAATCATTGTGTTTGAATAATAGGCTGCATAATTGGAGACTACATGTACAATATTGCATGGATGTTTCCATTTATTTCTAATAATTAATGGGTGTGCAAAATTAATGGGGTTTTAAATTAAATTATGTGTCCAAACCTGAGGTTCATGGGGGAAAACTCACATTTTCCCCTTTAGAAGACACAAGCAGTGATATACAAGTTTTTAATTAGCATGAAAGGGAGTACAACAGTCTGTGTGGTACATCAGATAGCAGTCATCATCAAAATGTCCTTTGGCCATCAGGCATTTCTTGGCTAAACCCTCACAGTGCATTATTCAGATTACACCGCACCAGCATTTAAAGAGATCTAGAAGCTGAACAATTTGGAAAGCTGGTGAGCCAGTTACTCAGGACTCACAACCCATCTCCAGGTGTTCTGCTCCCATTCACCAGGGGGTGATTGTGTAGTACACAACCAGGCCACGTAAGACTGGCTGGCAATCCCATTTTGGGTCCAGGCTGTGGGAAAGAAAATCAAAGTTTCCTTTTTTGATCTACTGAAATGCTTTTAGCTCATTTCAGGTTTGTCATAACAACAATACACTTATGGAATAATCTAATGCAGGCTTAAACCTCTGTTCAGTATAGACTGCTAAAAACGCCTGACTCAATTTGATATGCTACACTGACATACTGCACTTTTCTGTATCTGTTTCATTCCCTTATGGTGGATGAAATTCAAAGGTATTACACAAAGTAATAGCCAGCCCCAAGTGAGGCAGCTAAACCCACAAATCTAGGTGTACAATGAATATGATGTAGTCAAAGCTAATTAATTGTTCCATATCCATCATCATTCTGCCATTACAAAGTTCCTTTCCCTTCCTCTCAAGGGCTTTTCTCCTTCAGTCTATAGCATTTCTGACTCTTTTCCCCTGATGTACAAAGCTCTGAGTTCTCTTACATGAACCTAGGCTTCTTCCCCAGGCTTACTGGCATCATTTCCTTGCATGTTTATCTGAATCTATTGCTGGTTTCTTCCAAAGGATGTGTGTCTTGAGTTTAGTCCTGGAGATCTGAATTGAACAGAAGCCCTCAGTACCTCCTGGATGTGGCTCCAGAGGTGTCTGCTGCTCCTGCTTCACTCTCCAAGCCCTGTTCTGAGCAAGACACTGCAAGTGCCTTCTCTCAGTGACTCCTCTCCTCCTGTTTCAGTGGAGGGAGCAGATTTGAGCCTTCCTCAGGGCCCTCTCCTTCCTGAGCAGAGGCCCAGGCACACCCGCAGAGGCACCACACCAATGGCAGCTGGCACTGTCTGTCTCCCAGCAGCAGCAGGGCATTAATAACCATTAACAAAATGCTATACAGTTCCAACATGATGTCAGTGGTATTAACCTCTGTCATTCCTGTATCAGCACTCGTGAATGACTGGTTTTCCATTTTTGTTTTAAAACTTACCTCTGAAAAACTCCATAGCAGTAAAACCAACAGTGACTACTTGGAATAGCTGTTATTTTCCAGTTTTGAAAATGAACTCTCAGTTATCAATACTGACTATGTTGAACAACAGCTAAATTTCTCATTCATATTTTTTTACCAAGTTTTACAAAAAATAAACCAAAGCAAAGCCTTCACACCCTGCAGACTTGTGAGCATTTTTGGGAGCTACTAAGGATTTGCCGCCTATTAGAGAAAATAGGTGGGAGAGATTTGGGAGTTTTCTGGATCTGGAATGGATCATTTATGAGCAGATTAATCAGAACTGCTGTATAGTAGACAGCAAGTCTACTATTTCTTTCAGGAGTATGAAATATGAGTATCTTTTCTCAGTTCAAACTAGTAACCAGAGCAGAAACAATTCCTTTTAAATGGTATGTTCATAAAGCCTCTACAACCTTACAGTATCTAGGCACACATTGTTTCTCAGCTCAAAACAAAATAAATGCCAGCACTATAAACAGATGAGATAAAGTCTGTAGGAAGAGAGAGTTGGTATCATTTATTGCAGTAATAAAGACAACTGGAATAAGATACAGTTTTGCGCGTATTCAACCACATTTGTATTTTTAGATCACCAATAAGAACACCCCTGTTGAATTCCCCTGTGATGATTCAGCATCAATATGCCTTAAGATGATTTGAAAGATTGATAGATTTTCAAAACAGTCCTTTTCTTTTTACAGATTAAGAAGGACATATTTCCATTGCTCATAAACTTGGCTATTTACTGGCAGACTCCAAGATGTGAGACTGCCTAATCCAACCTCAGTTTAAGGGCAGTTGCATCCCCTCTTATCTCCCCCAATGCTTTAAAATATCAATTTTATCACACTGAAATCTTTAGTTCTAGAAAATAGATCCCAGATTAATGTTTGCATGACAAACTACTCTTGCCCATCTCCATGTCTATGCCCATGCCTAAAAGCTATTAATAGGTACAGGGAGTGGATGTGCAAGATCAGACTGGAATGCTTTGTACTCCCATGGACTGTATCAGTCACACAATGCAGTTGTTTCTCCAACTTGGGTTCAATGTGTGGGTTTTGATGTTTTTTTCTGTTAGTTTTGGGTTTGTTGGGCTGTGGTGTTTGGGTTTTTATTTGGTGTTGTTTCTTAAAAAAAAAAAGAAAAAATGTCTTTACCTCTTAAAAAACCCCAAGAAGTTCATGTGATGTGATGTAGAGCTTCAATTGAAAATTAAAAAAGGTTATGGAAGATTTGCCACTTTTGGTGCCTGTGGGTAGAGCAGCTGGTCCCAGTGGAATAAAGGCAAGGATAAGCCCATCTTCTTCATGAATGACATAGCAACAAGGGATACTGCTACCAAAAGCAAAGCCTGCACCATGGCACCTCCTAACAAACCACCAGGAGGGACATTTCAGGGTGAGGGAGCTGAGAGCACAGCACAGGCACTGCAGTCATGTGGCAGCAGCTGACAGGAGGGAAGGGATGCAGTGTTTGCAGTCCTCCAGCCCTGCTGCAGACCTCCTGAAGAAGTGCATGCTTCAGGTTAAGTCAGGTCTTAGAGACACCCTCCAGCAGGCAGTGACCCAGCCAGCAGCACCTCGGGGAGAGGCAAGTCCGCATCCTGTGGAAATGGCAGAAGACTGATTAATTTAATCCCATGCTCTTCCTTGGAAAAGATAGTAAGAGATGATGAGGAGCAAAATTTGTAACAATGTACCAGTTTCTTCTTCCTTCTTTGGCAGAGGAAAGGAGGAGCAGATTCCACCACATGCCAACCCCTCCCCTGATCACAGATTTAGCAGAAGGGGGGAGAAGGGGTTTTCTGCAGAGCCTGTGCCTTTGAGGCAGCAGCAGGGCAAGAGTTCAGTTTTACGACTCTTGGCCCCAACACAATTTACCATTTACAAACTAATCCTCCTCTGCTGGAGAGCACAAGTCTTGCTAAAGCTCTCATGTCCACTTCTCTGATTCTCCATTGTCCACAGTGACAGGGAGAAGGCGAAGACCTAATCGGTGTGTAATTCAATCGCTGTCCAGGCTGTGTCACAGCACAATGCTCTGCTTGTAGTGCCACGGGCTGAGGCAGCCAGCTACTGTTATGCCCCACAGCAGGTGTGAAGAATGTCACTGGCTCTGACTGTGTGCTGCCCCTCTCTCCAGGTCCATTGCTGACACCCTGTTCACTCACCACGTAAAGGCTGTTTTTCCTACTGGCAGCAAGATCATTGTCGGCTCTCTGGTGAAAGGGCACTCTCAGTATTTTTGACCCTGAACTGGGAATTCCTGCACAGCATAACATGGGCCTCATATAAAGTAAACCTCTTTGCTCTCCAGATCCCCTAAATGTGGAGGCCTGCTAACAAGCTCTTTACTTCCTCAGTCTTAATCCAGCAGTTAGTAAATTATCTACACCACACCCAAACTATATCACTCAGTTGTTCCTCACCAGACAGGACACTGGGCATTGCCACACATCCTTTAGGATGGTTTAAATCCTTGGTACCAAATGACATTTAAATCAGCAAAAGACATGCTTCAAAAAATTCCTATCTACATGTAGGTTGTTAAAAACCTCTGGAATACCAAATTAAATGTGCTGCCACACTTAAATACAGGGCCACTCTGAAAATGGCATTTGGTTTGGTTTTTAGCAAGAATTCACTGCTCCACCAAGATTTGAAAAGCTGCACTTTCATTCATCTTGAGCTCAAGGAAGCTGAGGAAGAGAAGTGCAGAGGAAGGAGGCAGGGCAGCAGCAGCTGACAGGTGATCAGTGGGTGTGGCTATCAGCCAGCCATGCTATCAGACAGGTAAGGAGACAGCCCAGAACTATTGCTGCTACATCCACAGGAGCATCAGAGGACATCTCCCCTGGCACAGAGCTACACCACACACTGGTAACAGTGTGTGCTGTTTCTTTCCCCATAGTAACAGTGACTTGTCCAAAGGATGTAAGAATAGAATGAAAACAGAAACAACCTACTCCTAACACATCTCTCTCCTTAACATCATTGAGAATTTCATTCATGTAGAGTTTCTGATACTATTTTTCCAATTCCTTAATTTTCATGTAGAAGCAAACCAAATAGCAGAAATACCTGATGGAAGAGCTACACTGGGACAGAAACTGTACAGGCCTGTACAGCTGCAGATTTTCATCCAAAAGAATAAACAATTGAAGTCATCTGCATAACCTGACCAATCCAAGAAACAAATAAACCAAAATGGAAACAATTTCCCTGCCACAACATAGGCAACTTTAAGTCAATATATTTGGCTATCTAGACTATATCTGTGCAACTGTACCCATGAATTATGGCCACCAATCTTACCTAATCCTGTAAAGGGATGAAATACTTTGTCACACTTGCAAATTCTGTGAAGGCAGTGAGCAGATGAAGAAAGATGATCCAGCTTCTTACCACTTGCTACAGAAAAGTTCATAATATTTATTATTCAAAATATGAATTGGACATCTGTATTTACAATGTTTAACAAGTCTTGCTTAGTGTGGAAGCCAAGCTGCTCATTTCACCCATACTCATCTACTGTCATCATCGACGGCTCATTTCCAAACATGGCCAGACACCAGTTTTCATGGCAGGGGTCATGAGACATTCTTGCATCCTGAATCAGGATTCAGCAATGCCATGTGCCAAGCCTTAGAAGCATGCAAAGCATTTACAACCAAGCACCTGCGGAAATCCCATTTCCTGACAAAGAGAGGCCTCTGATATTCATGTTTTCTCCTACTCTTAGGCTATGCTGTAATGAAATCTGGCCTGAATAATCCTTTTACAGCTGTACAATGAAGTATCCTTGCTTAGCATTTACCCCTCCTTATGGAGGTTCAGTGGAAACCTGGTTGAGCAATCAGCAAAGATGCACAGAATGAAAAGTCTGGCTGATGGGATATGACAAAAATCACCCACAGGACAGGACACAAAGTGAGCCTATCAGAGGAAGTGGAAGGACTCTGTTAACTTTAATGAATACAGGTAAGAGGAGGGGACTTGAGGAGTCACGTTAAACTTGGTGTAAATGCCAACAGTGACATATGCAGACACAACCAGAGTGCATGCTCCTGGAAAGGGAGGCCAGGAGCACTGTTGCTAACAGCATGGGAATAATCTGAGAGTGAAAGACTGCATGGGAACCACTAGGTCAGTGACAAGAGTTGAAGGGGAATAAATTGAAGGAATGCTGTAAGGGACTTGGAAAGGGCTGTTTGTGATGCCAGTGATGGAAATCACTCTGAACAGCTTCTCATCCTGTGAGACTCCCTGCTCTGCAAAGCACTCCCCACTGCCTCTTGCTGTAGGTCTCGGTTAACCTTACTCCAAGCTGCCCTCATCCCTTTGAAGGTTGTGATTCCTTTACTCCAAAAAACCTGCATCCTTGTCCTGTCCCTGTCACTCTAATCATGGGCTGCTGCTGCTTTATCTCTGACGCAAACTATCTGTGCCCTGTGCTCAAACTCTGACCTCAAACTCCCAGCCATCACATCTCCATATACCCCCAGGTCATCCCCTCTGCCTCTATTCCCTGGCACTGTTCCCTGTAGTTGCTTCACACCCTAGATTAACTCTGCTTTTGTTTTCCTCCCTCTAGCAGTGTGAGTGTGAAGCCCAAGCTATCACAGGTAGCAGGCCATTAGTCTGTGCGCTGTTCTATGCTCAATCTCACTTTTGCTGGGCCACTCACTGGAGCTTTAAACCAGTGACTACAACCAGTCCTGCTGGTCTTTAGTGGTCCCTCAGCCTCTTTTTGGGAACCATAATTCATCATGATACTGGGCAGGGCCAGTGGATGCAGAGTGACAGCCACTGTTCCCTATTTCCACAAGGAAATGCTAGAACAACTTTTGCCTGCTGGGTATAAAAACCAGGTCTTCATGGTACACTTCCCTGTTCCTTCCTCAGTCGTTCCTCTGGGTCCTCCAGGGGACCTCCCCCCTCCTCTTGGCCATGACAGTGTGCATTCAAACAGCTGCTCAGGCTGGATGAAGCACCTGCTCTGGGCAGCAGCAGCTGGAGTTCATTTTGGGTCCAAAGGGCCGAGGCCAAGCAGGCTGACTGCATGTGCACTAATCCAGTATCATCACCAACTCCACCAACAACAGGTGCCCTTTGAAGAGGAAGGGAAAAACTATTTGGGGAGGAACCAGAGCTTTATAAAGGACATTATGGGCCAAGTCCTCAGCTGGTACATGCTCAGTTAAAGCATGTACCCTCTTGAAGTTATATGAGTAATGCTCACATACACAACCAAAAGCTTTGGCTCACTCTCAGTGCTGCTTCTCTTCTGGTTTTACTTTTCCTAAGGATTCTTCACCTCCTCTCCTTGCTCTCCATTGCTCTTCCATCAATACAGAAACTTCCTGTCCCTTGCTTCAGACCAAACAGGTGAAACTCACAAGCTACATATCCCAGATTTCACCACACTCCTGTGCACAGGTAACAAACACAATCTTACCATGTGTCCTTCAGTCCTGCTCAAGTCCTGGGGTTGGGTCCAGATCATGAGCCTGCAGCAACAGCAACAAGGGCAATCCCATTCTGGAACAAATGAAACCAAACCCCATCAAGGTCCATTAAGAGAAGTCTTTCAGCACAGGCATCCTAAGAATTGTCATGCACTTGCTCAAGCCAGTGGGCCCTGTAGGACAGAGCAAAATTTCAATGTAGGATCTCTACAAATTACACAGGAAGAGAAAACAAACAAACAAACATATCAGAAACTATTGGCCAAACTCTCTCCAAGGCAAGTTTTATTCTTACCTCATTTTCATTTTGTTGGAAATTTGTTTACCATCCAATACATACTAATCTCTTTTTAAAGTCCCTCTCAGCGTATTTCTGATAAACACCTGAACTAATGAAAGCCTCTATGTTTCCTTCTTTTCTGAGTCCTGCTCTTCTGAGCTCCAGAGGCCAGTTCTGTAAATCTGATCTCAATCATTGCAGTTACTCTTGTGCTTCTTTCTGGAGAACCTGGAAGCTCTCTGGAGCCTGAGAATGGATCTGGATTCACAGAGATGGCACTGCAGAGCATGGCTAAAAGCACTCTGCTCACAACACACAAGTAAAAGCAGGATTTCCAAATTCCTGTTGATGCACTATCAGAGGAAAACATGACCTTGCTGCAAGTTGCTCATGTGAATGAGTCACAGCCTTCATAACTTTATATTCCAAAATTTATTTTCCTGAGCCATGCATCTTTTAATTCCTGACTTTTCAAGATTCAGATTGAAGCCACTTTTCTCTCAGGACCATGTCTCATCTGGGTTATATTACAAAGAGAAGCAAAGTGATGAGAGACAGTTGGATGAACAGAGCTGGTAGTGAGAACAGCACAGGCAGAAAAAACACTCTCCAATCCATAATAGTCCCTGACATCTCACCCACAAGTACAGACAAGCGTAACCTGTACTGCATTGGCTTGAACATTTAGACAAGTCTCCAAGAATTTCCCTTGACGAACACCACAGTACAGGTTAGACAATTCCTCACCAAGGATGGGACAGACAGACAACCACATGGGAACCTCCAGTGCTGGAAATGTATTCTCAGCTGCTGCAGACTCACACATTCTCTTTAAGGCTTTAACCACGGTTCCAAAGTTGGAAAACATCAGATCATGTACAAGCATACACAGAAGGCAACATTGCACACTTGTGCAGCAGTTTGGTCCACGTACATGCCTGAGGGAACCACTCTGCACCCTTATACTGAGCAGTAGAGATACCTACACATTCCTGCCATTCCCAGCAAAGCAATAAAACACTGTAACATCTGACAGCACAGAGCTCTCCCTATCCCTCTGAATCCTCGCTGCCGCTTGCTGTCACTGGGCACATTTCACGCAGGCCAGCTGCACAGGATTTATTCAACCAGTTTTAGAGTATCAAAGCTAACTTTTTTTTTTTTTGTCTTTGCCCCAGGCAGGCACTTGGTATGCAGGATTTAAATCAGAGAACAAAATGTTCTGTGAAATTTGTAAATACTCAGCCCAGTAAATTCTAAATTCTTAAAAAAAAAAAAGTGATAGCAACTGGAGTGGTTTAAAAATCAAAAATTGAAGCATTTCACTGCATCACTGTGGGTAATCCCACTGTGTGCTAAAGATGAGAATAATTAACTTCCCAAGATTACCAATTAATGGTGCTGACTGTTTTAAGTGATAGGAGCCAAACATACTCTGAGTTCTACCTTTTAATTGCAGTGAACTCAGGAGAATGCTCAATTCAACAAATGCTCTGCAAAAAGACACTGAAGTTGAAAAAACAAATTGTGTGATCCTTGGAGATTGGCAAAGAAGACTTTGTCTGGGACATACTGCCACAAACTTACTACAATCTACGGTACTACCTATCGTAGTAAGGTTTTAAAAATGTATTTAAAGCCATTAAAATGGAATTAGGCAGATGATAGGGAAAAAGATATCCCAGGAAAATCACAACACTTAGATAATGAAGATGGTCTAAAAGAGGTGCTTTGACCAAAAAGCAGCAATAAAGGGCCAATTGTGACTGAACTAGAAGAGGAATTACTTCATTGGAGTTTAGCATTGCCTTTAACGTCCATGATGTTTGAGTGACATTATCCACTTCTGCTTTGCCTGATTCACCATCACAGGTTCCATCTTATTCCAAAATTTAAAACAAATATTTAGCTGATGAACATTCACATTAAAATTTCAAATCTCTTTTTTCTCAAGCAGTTTCACCAAGACTTTGAAAGGATTCTTTTACAAAAATTATGATTTGTTATTTTTTGGTGATTACAAAAGCCAAAAACATTTAGAATCATTTCCTCTTCACCTACAAACATTTGACACTCCTCTTACCACAACTGTGGCTTTAATTTCTTCTCTCTAAAGCCAAGTAGCAAATGGCATCAGTCAAACCAGTGAACTCCCAGGAGTCCCTGTAGTTCAGAATGAGTTGCTCCTGGTACTAGCAGGGATCCTATGAACATTGATTATCAGTAGCATACAGCAGCAAGACAATAAATGGTCTCTGGATCTTCATCCCTTGCCCACAGTTTACTTCTTCTAGTCCAGATATTCTGAGTATGTACAAAGTGCACCTGCTCATGCAGACCTCAAAGAGGCCTGATGTCCCCTCAAGGGCCCCCTGGAGCACTGGGTGCACCTCCTGAAGTTCACACTGCCTGGAAGGCATTACCTGGTCACTGATTTCAGGTGGCACAGGCTGCACACACACAAAAAAAGGCTCTGCCTTTTTCAATGTGTCAAGTCTTATTTTCTCGTTTACCCAAGAGTAAGTACAAATTCTAACCCACAGCTGTGGAAAGGAAGTTAGACTAGAAAGGCAAGTACACAAAGTAGACAAATTATGACAGACTTTAGGCAGTTTGGCATTGCACAACTCCCTTATGCAACACAATGCCTGGGGCAAGCCTCATGTTTTCAGAAATTCCTCAGAATCCCCTTAAATATGTTCCAGTGCTGAGGCCCTGTGCCTTCTACCTGCAATTATTGACTGAACTTATGATATACTATAGACAGATTACATGGATGAGCCTTATGTTTGCTGGCCTATGTTTTTTTTAAATGTGACCTGAAATAACAATTGCAAAATCTCAGAGGCAGAAGATCCCTGCCAATTTATAGAAACTTACTCCTGAGCACAGCCTCTTTAGAAAAACCAAAGGGGTAGTATCAGCCAGTAGCACTTGAAATGAATAGTCCAGTTAAAACTCAAGTGTATTTATGAGAGCAGAAATCGAGATGGAAGAGCCAATGCTGCTGGCCAGGCTGGAGCTTCCTTAGCCAGGCTGCCAGTCCTCTGCAGCCACCAGGCTGGGAGCACTGACTGCTCCTGGGCTCCAGCTCTTCCTGCTGCCTCTGCCCAGTCCCAGCCATGGCCTTCCTCAGTGCTGCCAGAGCCTGGGCTCCTACAGACACAGGTGAGCTGGTAAGCTGAGTCAGGGCATGAAATGATTCTGTGAATACGAGGAGAAAAGACAACGGGGAACAACTCAGTGTAGGTGACTTATCAACATTCAAAATTGCAGAGAGAGTGGTAAGTGCTTAAGAGAAAATAGGGACACGCAGCTCCTAGACATGAGTTAACCAGTGGGCACAGCCCAGTTTGACCTGCAGCCCCACACATGTAGGCAGTCACACAAATACACCATGTGCAGCTGGGCTTGAGATGCTATGGGAAAGATGAAGGTGGCAAATGCTAACCGGGCTGGGGCACAACAACAGTCACAGCAAGAGTCTGTCAATGCACTTGAGATGCACTTACATCTTCTAGGCTTGACTGCAGAGATACACACAGACCCCAAACCTCCTCTTAGCACAGAATTTTGCCCCAGGTCCAGGGAAGGGGGAGTGGAGGAAAGGGAGAGGATGAGGCTGTCTGAGCACTGTGGCTGTGCAGCAATGGGAAAGAGACCCCAGGCAGAAAGAGAAGAAAGGAGGGGCACCTGGAACCAGCAGGAGGGTGAGGGCTGGTGGTACTCAGGCAGGATGTGCCCTGTACACCAAAGCCCCAGAGCAGCTCCCAAATGAGAAGCAACAGAGGCTGTCCATCTCCAAATTCTGCTCCTGGAAGGGTCCCATGGTAGCAGCAAGCATTAACTACAGATAATCTAACTTAAATACTGCAGAGAAAAAAATAGCATGGATTAGAAAACCCTCCTATATGTATTCTGTGACACAAGGTTAAAGATAAGCTTTGCTTGCATTTCAGAAACTCTTACAAGCTTGTCTCCTATGTTAGCTTTAGACACAGCAGAGATCTGCCTGTCAGCTCTGGGCACATTCTGTTTGAAGGACAGATTTCAATCACTGAAGTTTCAAAGAATTCTATATCTATCACAATGCTTTATGTTATCCAGCATTCGGAAAGTTCCTTAAGGAAGAACTTAATTGCCAAGGAAGAGAGGCAATGAGCCAACATCTCAGTATCTGTGCCATGCAGACTCGTGCCTGGGAAGCCTATGGAAACAAAGTGTCTGAGATAAAAGTTACAACAGAATGAAAAGTATCTCAACTTTTTCGAGCTACTGAAGCAATGTGGGAAAACTCAAGGCAAAAAAGATGTCTGGTTTCAGTGATGAGAACATCCTCAAACACCTCATCTGGCTTCAAACACTGCAATAATGGATATTTGGCAAACACAAAAATCTCAATGACAGGAAGAAATTTGTGGGACTCTAGAAAAGGAAAGCAAATTGAAACTAAGGTTTGGAGTACTTGAGGTGAGTGCCAAAAAAAGGCATTTAAAAATTATTTCCAAAATTTAAAAAGTTAATCCAAGTATTTTTCAAACAGAATTTCATTATGGTACCTCATTTTATTAAACTGAATATATGCAAAATACGTGCACAGCATAGTAATTTTCAGTACTTATAAACTCAAAATACAGGCTTCTGTCTGTTCTGTTTGACAGCAACAAGAGATTGGCTTCAAAGAGAGTGGGCTTTATTTTTGAGCAATCCCTCTCTTGTATCACTAAAACATGCTGATTTCAGAGCACTATAGCAAACTGGTCCTTTCCACTTGGTCAGTGACAAAGAGACAAAAAATATTTTCCAGAATGTCCATGCTGCAGCCTGGTCACAACACTGTTGCCTCTCCAGGGCTATGTCATGTTTTGCTGATGACCACTTTTACTGAAAGTCAGTTAAAAGAGGTTATTTTGCTATGCTTACTTAAGTAGTACCAACCCAAATTTCAGGCTTCTTTTTTAACTTTATGAGTCATACAGTGCAAAAAGGCAACAAAACAACTCAGAAATCTTGCTGGCTCTTCCTCCGTGGATAAACGAAGTAAAAAAGAGAAAAAAGTAGTGAGATGAAGCACCTGTTGAGACTAAAAAAGTGTAAGAAAAATGGTTAAAGGACTTCAAGTCCAATAAAAGCAATCATGAATTCATGGGTGTTCATATGAATATAATTCCTAATTTCCTGCCAGAGAGCTTTGGTTTCACCTAATTACAAAACAAAATGATGAATGAAGATGGCCAATTCATAAGCATACATATTGTACATTTATTTGTTTTTTTACTTTTTCCTCACACAGCCCTCTGTTTTCATCATAACTATTGATAGGCACTGAATGAGAGAAAACTCTGGCAGCATTAGATAGACTATTTGCAAAGCACATGAAAAACCCATCACAGCTAGAAAGAAGCAAACAGATGGTAGCTGGAGAGAAGCAACAGCCACAACTCTTACTACCTGTGGTGAAAGAATAAACAATACTAACTCCAGATCACAGAGTGCAGCCAAAAGAGGCCAGCTTTAAATGAGAGAATCAGGGCAGAAAATGGCCAGATACAGCTAAATGTTTGCAAAGTAGGCTCAGGAGAAAGAATATTTTGAGAGGGTTGCTAAAGCCCACTGACACAATCCTTTCTACTGCACTCTGCCAGAGAATAAATAGGAAAAGGAGTGGGGAGTAGAGAAGGTATGGGTTTATGTGTAAGAGAGCTTACATTGATGGAATTTTAATTGTAGTTCTGTATACCACACTGTGGTGTTTTGGCTTCCCACTCTGCCATATACTTTCAACACGCTTTAAAATACGTTGAACCAAAATCATGCCAAATCATAAAAATTAAAAGATACCTTTCATCAAGGCATGTGCCTCCAACCAACCCTTTGATGATCTTTGTGGGTCCCTTCCAACTCAGAATATTCTGTGATTCTGTGCTGAAAAGTTGCAACTAAGAAACTGAACAAAGTGCCAACTCCCTGGAATGCTGCATTTCTTGAGGTCACAAGCTTTTGGAGCAGATGATACCTTCCCTAGTCCAGATACAAATAGCATGCCTCATGCTATGTAGCAAGAATGCCCATATTACTTTGTCATGGAATTTTTCCATAATACAATTGATAACCATGCAAATGGTGTGTATTTCCCTTAGTTCTATGAAGCACAAAGCAAAATAAACTGAATGGTGTTCTTATAAAATGAACACATGGAGTATAAAGAATTTTACAGTCAGTTTTCAGATCAGTTCCATGCATCACAGATGGCCTTTAGAACTGCCCTTGTCTCTAAGCTGTCCATCACTGAAATGGGATAACTTTATGATGTTTTCCAAGGCTCCAAAGCCCATTAACACAGAGACAAACCTCTATGAGATTATATGCTCAGAAATTATCATAATAAATGCCCAATTAACTAAATACAACTACGAACTTTTCCATGGGGACACTGGCTAACTTGCTTGTTATTGCTATTTCACACTTCAAGTTATTCAAAGAAAGGAGGCCATAAAGTACTGATTTAGGTTGAGATGTCAATGCATACACACACAGAGGCACCACACTTGTTCCTCTTCCTCCTCCTCTGAGAGAATCAAGGGATTATTCTGGAATAATAAAACACTAGCAACTACTTTACAGGCCAACTAGTTTACAGGCCCAAACAAGGACAGCTGGAATGGAAGGAGCTAAAAGGTAGTTGATAGAGGTACATCCTTCCAGCAAAAGTCCCTAGTGTTACAGTGAAGAAGAGGATGCCTACTGAGAACTTCAGAATAAGGTCATACGTTGCTCATTTAGACTTTGGGTACTTATTTTAGGCTTGCAAACATTACAGTTATTACTCACATGAAATTTTACCCAAATGCTTAAATGCTGTTTGATTTTTTTAAGCAAAACTTCTGATTCTTCATGTTTTAGTTAAATTAGAACTAAAAAAATGGATAATTAGGATAATTACAGCAAACAAAGAGGACTGAATGGCATATGAGATGGAGGCAGTGAACAAGGATTATTTAAGTTTCTCATGAGCAATGTTCTCATATCTCTACATGACTACTGTCAGATGATTCATGCTGGGCTCTAGGCAGTCAGATCCAATAACAATTAAAACAGGTAATGGAAAACGATTCTGCCCTTAGCATCCTGGGCTGGTGGGGGAGTGGTCTGCTACAAAAATATTCCACAAAACAGCACATAACATTGAGCTTACTAAACAAAGTCACTGAAGAGAAAATTATTGATTTTGAAGGGTGTTGAGATTACTCATATTTCCTCTCCACTGGTCAGAATCTATTAAAGGTAAAGAAACGTTCAAGAAATGCCGAGCTCCATCCATGTGGTAAAACAGTTGAAAAAATCAGTAACGTGTATTTGAAGTTACTGTACAAGCTGAGGGTTACTGGTTACTAAAATACTGGAGATAGTTTAACAAGCATAGGTAGGACCAGTTCAGCACCAACATTTTTAGCACTAAACCAAAAAACCTAAAGAATTTACCCCGTAGCCAAGACATATACACACATTGCTAAATTCCCAGGACTTTTCAGAGCTCACTCCCTCCTCAGAATTGCCTCTGCCTAGATGTTCTCACCAGCCATTCCAGCCTAGGCCCAGCCTGGTCTCACTCTCAGATGCTGCTGCTGGAACCAGAGGTACTGAATGTGACTGCCTGGAAAAGGGCTCAGCTCTTACATTAGAAGAGTTGTATCCATGGTTTTGCTGTCCCATATAGACAGTGTATTAGAGACAGGAAGCAAAGGAGAGCCAGCAGGTTACACTGTCTCTGCACAGCCCTGATGTCAAAGAGAATGAGAGGCAGCAGCTGGGACTTTGCCAAGAACCAAACTGAGGGAGCTACAGCATCCTGGATCTGCTGGTGCCCTGACCATGGGTGTGCAGCACAGCACAGCTCCTGTCCCTTGGACATGCTCTGCACCACAGTACACATAACTGCACATTGAGCTGTTGGCTTACAGCCTGCCTAGGAGGGGCAAGCAACAAGTATGTGCATTTCCTAAGTTCTTCTGCTTCTGATTGTCTTCCCTGCTTTCTTCTATTACCCTGCTTAAATAGGAAATACTTTCACTTCAGCTGTGTTGCTCTGTTCGGAAATAAAATGAAGACACGTCAAACACACAGCTTTATGTTTTTCTTTTATGTTTGTAGGACCATCTTGGGATATCCCAAACCTGTGACACATGTACATGTGTAATCATAAACCACTGAAGAGAAAGTACATACTGGAATGTTTTATTAAGAACACTCGCGTTCTTAATAAAGAAGACTTCCTCAAGTCACTCATAGTCAAGATCCAGTGTTTTTTAACCACTTCTTCAGCACAAGTGTGCGGCACGATTTCGAATAGAGGCCAAGTTAACACATCTGCTTAACTGTTAAGGTAAATCTTTTATGCCAGTGATTCACTGTTCACGCTGTTTGCCAGCACCCGCGGGTTCTCCGCGCTGTTCGGAGCTGTCTGCGCTCCCGGCGCGCCTGCCCAGGGCCCTGCACACTACGGCAGTCCCCGCCGGCCCCCCCGCATCCGCACACCCACATCCTCTCCTCCTCCTCCTCCCCCCTGGGCGGGCGGCAGCTCGCAAGGTGTGTCCCAGGTGCCCGGCTATATCAGGCGGCACAGCGGCGGCGGCGCTGCGGCGGCCCCATGGCGGCGCCGGCCATGGCCGAGCCGCGCTCCAAGCGGCCGCGGGTGACGCTGCCCGCCTGCCCCGCGCACCGCCCGCTGCCCGCCAGCCGCGTCCGCCACGGCTTCCCGCCCGCCGTGGAGGAGGCGCTCTGCGGCCTCACCGGCGCCCAGCTGGAGCTGCACTACTGCCTGCAGGCGCTGGTAAGGCGGCGGGCCGCGCACGGCCGCGGGAGGGCACGGCGGGCTGCGTGTGCCCCATCGCCCCGCAGCCACCGGCCGAGGGGAGAGCAGGTGCCGGAGGCCGGCTGAGGAGGGTTAAGAGTCGGGCAGGGACGGCACAGCGGTGCCTGTGTCCTGGCCCAGGGGGGTTGGAGGCTCTCCGGCTCTCTTTGGCAGCGCTCCTGCCAAAGCCGCGCCGCGGCCGCTGCGCCCGCACGGCCACGGAACAACGAGGAGGGTCCGTAACGCGTGGGCTGTGAAACAAACGAGCGCTCGTGTGTTTTGGGTAATTCACAGAGGGCCTTTTGCCTGGGGAAAAGGGACAGGAAGAGGGGATGCTAACAGCTTTGGAGTATAACGCTTGAGAGGGTTTTTCCCCAAACTTTGGTGAATAGTTGTGTGTGGTTAACTATAGTCTGTGAACATCGTGGATGGCTTAGGGTTTCTTGCTCCACAGGCATGAACTTTGGACATGAAATCATAAAAGGTATCACCGATACCATGTGAAATTCATGCCAGAATTATATCTGGCTACATATCAAGTGTTAAGGCAAACATATAACTTAACAGAGACATTAAAATTAAAAAATTATCAAAATTATCAATGCTGTAACTTCTGATGGCAAGCATCCACAGGGAAGCAACACAAACTATTTTCAGTATATCCCCAAGATCTTTCAATTGAGTTTGGTGTCAAGTATAAATTCAATGAAAATTTAAGTATGCAGTAAAACCTTTTAAACCTGTGGAAGAAAAAAGTTGTAGTGATTGGCATCTGGATGGGATGGGGAAAACGCAGAAATTGACTGGATAAATCAAACCTAGAAATGCAAACATCCTAAATAGTGAATGATTGACATAAAAAATTTACCTTAACAGTTAAGCAGATGTGTTAACTTGAACTCCAAGTTGTGCTGCACGCTTTCACTGAGGAACTGCTTATAAAACATTCAGTCTTGGCTGTGCTGTCAACAGAAACACGAAAGAGTGACTTGAGGAAAAGGTTGCTGCAAATAAAGCAATGAATGTTCTTAATAAAACATTCCTGTATGTGCTTTCTCCTCAATGGTTTATGGTTGCGTGCATCTATGTGTGTCACAGGTTTAGGTTATCCCAAGACGGTCCTACAAACATAAAAGAAAAACATAAACTTGTGTGTCTAACATGTCTTCATTTTCTTTCTGAACATAGGTGAAATGAAAGTATTTCCTATTTAAGCAGGGTAATAGAGGAAAGCAGAGAAGACAATCAGAAGCAGAACTTAGGAAATGCACGTACTTGTTGCTTGCCCCTCCTAGGCAGGCTACAAGGCAACAGCTCAATTTGCAGTTTTGTGTACTGTGGTGCAGAGCATGCCCAAGGGACAAAAGCTGTGCTGTGTTGCACACCCATGCCCAAGGGACAGAAGCTGTGCTGTGTTGCACACACATGGTCAGGGCACCAGCAGATCAGGATGCTCTAGCTCCCTCAGTTTGGTTCTTGGCATAGTCCCAGCTGCTGCCTCTCATTCTCCTCACCATTAGGGCTGTGCAGAACCAGTGTTCCAACCAGTGTAACCTGCTGGCTCTCCTTTGCTACCTCCCTGTAATACTTCTCTTTATGAGACAGGCATACCATGGATAAAATATTCTAAATATAAGGGCTATTAGGTCTGTTAGCATGGTTAAATATGGCAGTGGTTTAAGTTGTTACTTTCCCATACAGAGCAGAACAAGGCCAGCAGATGGTTTAGGGTTGTAATACTTCTGAAATTATAGAATGGCCTGGGTTGGAAAGAGTCTTAAAGATCATCAAGTTGCAAACCCCCTGCCATGTGAAGGGACACCTTTCCCAAGACCAGGCTGCTCAGAGCCAGCTTCTCTGGGCAACCTGTTCTGGTGTTTCACCATCCTCACAGTAAAGAGTTTTTTCCAAATACCTAATGCAAACCTGCTCTTTCAGTTTTAAGCCATTCCCCCTTGTCCTGTCACTGCATGCTCTTATAAAAATTCCCTCTCCATCTTTCTTGTAGTCTCCCTTCAGGTACCAGAAGGACACAATTAGGTCACCAGAGCCTTCTCTTTTCCAGGCTGAACAAACCCAATTCTCTCAGCTTTTCCTCACAAGAGAGGTGCTCCATCCCTCTGATAACTTTGTTTCCCTCCTCTGGACTTGCTCCAACAGATTTATGTTCTTCCAGAGATGCCTTCCCAGGCATGAGTTATATCTTATATTGAAGGTGTATAGTTCAGTAGGAGTATCCATAATTTTGGAATACCATTTTCCATAATAAAACTGAGAAACAGATCTAAAGTTGTGCTTGTATTTGCCTCATCTTTCTCATACCTTTGAAAGCTAACTTTTGACTGGAATGCAGGCCTGCAGGGATAAATTTTATGTTCCCTGTTCTGAGAGTATGTTTAAAAAACAAAACAAAAACCCTCCAGAAAACACAATTACAAAACAGACACATGCTAACCACTCATAAATAAAATATTCTGAAGATCTCTTAACTGCTACTGCAAGAGCAACATCATTACTACAGTTGCCTGACCAATATTAAAGGATAGAAGGAGTTCTAGTAGAAGTATAGATTTTTCATTTCATACTCTAACTACTCACTTCATTTATTGTAGAAATCAGATCAAGGTCTCCAAAGTGATTGTGCTTTGTGAACAAAACACCTTCCATTGGAAGGGTCTCCCAAGTTCTGTTAAAGCCACATTCTGCTGCAGGTGAGTCCCATATCTGGCAGCTCTTAACACTCTTGTTTTGTGTGCTTAGGGTGAATATTTTGATCAGTCACATGTGGCTCTACCAAATATTTCGAAGTTCTTCCTGCATCAAGCTCTGGAAGAAAGAAAAGCCGCAGAGGCGTTGATGAAGTATCAGCAGGAAAGAGGAGGCCATTACTGCTCTAAAACCATCCAGGTGGGTAGTAGCCAACAAATTTTCAAGCAGCTATGATCCATTTAACTTACTGAATTCTTGGTAATTCAGATCTCTGCATTCACCCACTGTTAGATTTCCAGTTAATTTATCTGGCATACTTGTGTACACAGTTTTGTTCTTGATTGTGATGCCTAGAAACTGCCACACATACTGTCCTAACTGTATGGGGTTGCTTTCCAGTCCAAAAGAATATGGACAGTTTTCCCCTTTCCTTTTACTCAGCTGGACACTGCTGTTTCCAGTATGCTGTAATGGATTATGGACCCCTTAAATTGTGCTGAAACAGTCCACTTGTCTCCTTCACACTGAACCTAAGTGGAAGCTTAGACATGACTAGCACTTAAAAGGAGTAGTAAGGAAGGAGAACCATCCAGCTTGGGGAAGTAGTTAATTTCCTAAATTACAGCTCATGACAAAATTTGAACTATCTAAGATCTAACTTGGGCTTGCTAAGGTAAAAAGGAATAACTCAAATGTTTTCAGGAAAAAAATAACCCACCTCATTTGTTTAAGACCAAGAGGCTGCTTCTCCTCTACCAAATTAGTTAATGCAGAATGCTCCTCTTTTGTCCGTCATAGCAGTTAAGCTGTAGAAAGTAAAAAGACTATTGTAAAAATCTTTCTTAACACTCAGTTTGCATTAAGGATGAGCTTAGGACTTCCAGTACTTAAAGGGGGCCTACAGGAAAGAGGGAGGAGGACTCTGTCAGTGTTAAGATGAGGGATAACAATTTTTAACTGAAAGAGGGCAGATACTTAGGCTAGATATTAGGAAGTCCTTCTTCACTGTGAGGGTGGTGACACACCAGCAAAATTTGCCCAAAGTAGTAGAGAATGCCCCATTCCTGGGAGTGCTCAAGGCCAGGTTCAAGGCCAGGTTGGTTGGACCTTTGAGAAGCCTGGTCTAGTGGAATATGGCAAAGGGTTGGGACAAGATGATTTTAAGGTCCTTTCCAACCCCATCCATTCTGTGATTAGGCTTCCTGGTGTAAGAACCCTCTTCAGGCATAGCTGCTGCTATGTAATTCTGTTCCTTGAAGAAGTGCTTGGATTCTGCCACTTGTGTTTAAAGCCTGCAATAAACAATAGATGCACCAAAGTGGAAGCAAGTGTTGCAAAATCCTAGTACAACTTTTATAGAGCACCAGGTTAAGTTGCAAGAATCCATTGATGAATACAGATACATGAGCTGTTCTTTTGAGTAAATACAATTCTGTCTTTGTTTTCAGAAACCAAACTGTGATTATGCAGTCGGTCTGATGAAAGCCCTGGAACTAGCAATGGTACAATGGAAAACTATGCTACGGTATTTTGAAGAGCTTTATGCCCTGAGTGTTGAAAATGCAGACCCTCATAGTGCAAGCACTATCAAGAAACAATTTATTGGGCCCAAAATCCAGAAGATCAAGCTGATGGGAGATCTGCTGACCAATGCTCGCAGGCTTGACTGTTCCCAGGATGGCAGAAATAGTCTTGGGGATTACTTTATGGACCGGCTGCAGAAAGAGTTCAGGACCAGCATAGAGCCAGAGTCCTGTGATCACTGCAGCCCCTGCCCACCTCTCCAGCAGTGCACAGGAGCTGCAGAAGGTCTGAAGCGACCCCAGGGAGAATGCTCCCAGCACAGAAATGGCGTAGGGCCAATATATGCAACCATACACTGCACCACCATGCTGCCACAGTGTAACGATGGCACAGGAGCAAAGGTGAAGCAGGGGAGGGAGGGCCTTTAATGCTCAGGCTGCTGCAGCTACAGGGCAGCTCCTCAGGCAAACCTGTCCTGAGGGTGGAGATGGGACCAAAACTCAGGAGACACAATGCTCTGTCCCTCCTCTTGCTTTACACCCCATCCCTTCATCCTGTGCAGAGTCACAGCTCAAAATCTAGCCCGTACCACTATTTGCTTTAAATGATAGCAAGGTTGCCAGCTAGATTGTCACATTTATCTATGCAATTCTTCCTAGAAGCCAAAAGTTCTTAAGATTTTTCTTTCTCTTAAATGATTAATAGGATCAGTTAGTGCAAATTATTTTAAGAAGATATATATAAATTTTATTAAAACAAATAAAAAAGAAATCACTGCACCTTTAGTGCAAGGAAACTTTTACATGGCAGAAAATCCAAATATTTAGTTTTATATTACTGAATATTTTATTTTACTATTCAGTATTTTAAATTACTAACAAGTATAGTAAAATAATGAACTTTTTTTAAAGACTTGTTCAAAAACAATGAGTTTTTTGTCTTATTTCTATCATAGTAGCAATTTAAATAAGTAGTCTAATGCATTTACTGATCAGCTGTTTCTAGTGGTATACTTCAGGATGAAGGATGCAAACATTTCCTCAACAGTGGGAATAAGAAAATGTGCTGATTTCTCTGTAGTTATTGCCTAGTTGGCTTTTCTCATCCTCAGAAAGCAGATGAGAGAGAAATTAGGAGTTCTCATTAGATGAGAACTTTAGAGGTTCTAAGGCATATTTTGCAAGTGTCACTGAAGAGAGTAGCTCTTTGTCCAGACTTAACATAGGATGATTGCTTTAATTATAATACAGAGCCCTATCTTAGCTAGCTCACTAAAGGTATTACTGTGGCACTCCTGCTACTTCTTATATTCCCTATTTGGTCCCAAGTAGGGGCATGAGATCCTAGTGAAAAAACAGCACACTTAACTAGAATTGCATCAGAGAGAACGGCTACTCATTAGTTTTGCCTTTTAATTAGGGCAGTGTTAGCCAGCTTGGTTCAAGTGCAGAAGTGTCCAAATTCCTCTCATTAGTCCCCTACCAGAGTGCCTCATTCTGTATCCTGGCTCCCAAGGTCACGTAAGAAGAGCAACTGGCTAGATCAGCTGCCTGCAGTTAGGGATTTTTTGTCATTATATACATCTTTTATGCAGTTGGGGTTTGATTCATTGGAAGATTGCCTCACACTTTTGTGTAATACTTTAGCTGATACTCCTGTTTTGCTTGAAAATAAATTCAGTTCCATGTCTGTATCTCCAGTGTATTCCTCAATTCACCACCCAGACATGCTGGTATTATTCTCCAAGAGATTTTGCATATGTATACAAAACTGGGCTAGTATTTTTCTGCATCTGAGGAAGTTGTGCGTGATGGAAGAGTATGACAGAGTGAAAATAAATGCCAGAAAAATGCATTCCTCTAAAGCACTTCATAATGAAACATTTTTAGTAAACTCTGATACAGCTACAGTTAAGTAGCAATTTCTGCAAAGCCCACCTTCTGTTGGTGTTGTAACATGGGACAGAAAATTACAATGCAGATGTTTTCCCAGTCTTTTCTGTGAATGTGGTTCAACTTTGGAGTGGGGATGGGGAACACACGCACTTTAAAACAACCTCTGTATTCATCTATAAAAACACTGCCATGTGCCACAGAATGGCTCAAAGCAATTTTAGAATCATGCTAGATTTGCCTGTGTTGAGATTGCTGCTCTCTAATACAGAAGGAGTCTAAAAGATATTTCCATCTGGACTAGATTCCATCACCCATCCTCATGCTGAGCATACCTTATTCAACAATTAGTTCCAGTGACTGCAACTCAACATGAATAAGAGCAATGGAATCCTTCCCTCTCAGTATTAAAATACAGCCCACTAAGTGTGACCAGAGCAAAGCTACTAACTGAATTCTAAACTAGTGCTGCTTAAAACTACTTCATGTACTACTAGTAATGTTTAACCTACTTGTACAACAACCTTCACCTTTTAAAAGGTGATGACCTGAAACATAGTTACAGCTTCCTCCATGGTTTACAGCATTTAACAAAGTCCAACATAACAAAAAACCCAACTTGTACATTTTTCAGAGCTAGACTTACTTGCCTGTTATTTTTCCATGAAGTAGTGCCATGTCTGTTTCTCAGACTTCTCATGTTTATCTTCTAACCAAATGTATCCACACACTCTAAGAATTTAAGTCTTTTTCTCTCCCTTTTCCTTTGCCAGAACATGTTCTGGCCCCTCTGCCTCTAAAGACAATTCTGTTAATTCCAGATAAACTCACAATCAGCTGTTTCCCCAGCCTCTATCCTCTGAAAAAGAAAAGAGAAATCAACCAGTTACTGTAGCTAATAAACTCTTCTTGTCCACATGCTGCTTCTGCTGAGAGGGCACACACACTTGTGAGTATGGTCTCAGATTTAACAATACCTGTCAGTTGTGTATAGGATGAGTCTATCCATGTTTCTCAACGTAGGAAAAATAATCTGCTTCTGCCTTCCCAGCTTACTTTCCAATCACCTTCTGAAAAACAATATATCAAAGATGAATGTAGAATAGGTTAAGGGCAACAGGTCTTATAGAAACTTTGCAAATTATCTTTTTCTGCTGAATGCTTGTTGAGCCACACTCTCTGTATCTGTACTTCCAAAGCAGTGCCCAAACAATCCAAACACACGGCCTGGGACAGCTCTGAAAAGCTAGTGTAGCACCAGTACCCTAAACCTAGCATTCAAACTGGAAGCTCAGGAGAGACCTACCTTAACTGAAATTATGAGTTACAGCCCCAGAGGCTTTCAAAGAGGTTTAACAATGGAATACTTGTAAAAGCTTGCCATAAGAACTACCTATGGTTGCCTGCTCTCAATGTCCTTAAAAGTTTCCAAGTGGAGATTTTTCTGTCCCTCATCCTCTCCACTGTGGCCACACAAAATCCAGAAGAGCATCTCAGGGTTTATTCTTTGCAAGGACATTTTTTCAGGCCTCATTGTACATGGCAACATCTTTCTGGACAAACCTGTCTTTGGGAATAACACTGGAAAGTGGATGTTAGTGGTGGCACCAGCAGGGAATCACAGAATCAGAATTGTTAGGATTGGATGGGATGTCTGGAGATCAGCATGTCCAAACCCAAAGAAGTATCCTCAAGGGCACCTTGACTGGAAGACTACTGTGTGGAATTCACCCTGTGGTCACAGCCTTCTCCTGACCTTTTCACTTGGAGGAATTAATGCACTTGAGCCCACACTCATGGGCAATTATTGGCAAACTCCCTGTAGTGCTTGTCCAAGCCCCACTGTTTGTTACCACTTTGCCAAAGGTAACCCCTGCTCACTCAAGTCCCTGAGTGTCTTTTACTGGGGTCACACATAAGCTACAAGCACACAGAGGCAAAATAGTCTACAACACTGACTGAATATTAGGTAAAATTACCTTTTTCCAAAAAGTAAGCCAATGGTCTGGAGAGAGTTTAAGTATCTTGAGTGGGTCACACTGCCAGCACAAAGCCTTAATATCCCATTTTACATGTTCAGTTGTTACAGCACAAAACTCTTTCTCATTTAAATTTATTTTACATTATTGCATACCTTGCACTATTTTGAATACAAATTATTTTTACTTTATTAGCTGTTCAATAAAGATTTAAAACTAACTATCTTTATTCCTTCTGGATCAAAGAACATCTGTAATAACATTGAAGTGTCTCCAGAAATTTGCCAGACACAGCTGGGAGATACATTTCTAAATGTGCAGGGGTGGCCAGTAGCTCATCTGCCTTCTTGGGACATATTTTTCAGCACCAGGTACATTGAAAGGATGAATTTCTACATATTGTTTTATCTTTAAATAAAACTTTTCTCTTTTAGAGATACTCACAGCTCTCATCTTAGTCTGTACTCAAAGATATTTAGGTAAGTAGAAAATGGGGAGTGCAGATTAGGAATTTTTGCCAAAAAACAAATTGTGTAACAACAGAAGAAGCCACCATCATGAATCATGACAGCCCATCTGAGAAGTCACAGGCACAGGGACTGGGAATTGATCATTGATGGATATTTTTTACCTTTTGCAATTCTGTCAGTCAGCCCCTTGTCCCACTGAAGGCAGAGCTTTGCTGCTGATTTTGAACAAGCCGAAATTTCACCAACATTTATAACTGCAGAACAGAAATTATTTTTAGCTTGTGGGACATTAAATATATGCATTACTCTTTTAATCATTAAGTCAGTGAAATCACACAGCTGAATTGCTGAATTCCACTGAGAAGAACCTAATTTCCCATTTCAAATGATACTCAAAAAAACCAGAGTAAAAACTCTGGCACCCTTGAGGGCGTTACCAAAGCTCATCCCATTTCCCCAAGCTCCAAACTCTCCCCCTGCTAGAAATAAATCCTTATCGAGCGAGCCGTCCAACTGCAGCGAAACCGCAGCAAAACCGCAGCCGCGGCACGGAGTGAGATCCATCTCTCCCAAGGTTTCCGAGTGAAGGTAAACAGAGCTGGAGGAGGAACCCGGAATGCCAGAGTTCGCAGGGACAGATTCTCGAGGGCAGGAAGGCTGGCGCACCGCGGGCCCGGCGGCGCTTCCCGCTGGGACAGGCCCGCAGCGCCACCGGGTGGCCGCCACCTGCCCGTCTCGGCTCTCCGCGGTGTCCCCGCTTCCCCCTGCCCGCACCTCCCGCTGCTCCGCGCTGTCCCCGCTTCCCCCTGCCCCGCACCTCCGCCCGCTCCGCGGTGTCTCCGCTTCCCCCTGCCCCGCACCTCCCGCCGCTCCGCGCTGTCTCCGCTTCCCCCTGCCCCGCACCTCCCGCCGCTCCGCGGTGTCCCCGCTTCCCCCTGCCCCGCACCTCCTGCCGCTCCGCGGTGTCTCCGCTTCCCCGCCGTCCCGCACGGTCCCGGCTGCCCGCGGTGTCCCCTGGAGCCCCCGCAGTAATTACCCTTGTGGCCGCGGACAGACCTGTCCAGGGGCTGGGGGCTTGTTCCCTGTGAGGGAGAAGCACACACCGGTGTGTGCGGGGACAGCGGGGCGCGCCGCTCTCCCCCCGGACGAGAGACCAGCGGCACCCGGCACCTTCGGGCATCGGCGCGGCCGCTCTCCCTGGCGCGGCGGCAGGGCGGGCTGCTGAGAAAAGAAAAAAACAAACGGGAAATGCAGCCCTGCGCGCATCCGAGCGCCCGGGCCACCGCTGCCCCTGCCCCAGCGGGACACCGCGCCCCCCCCGCCGCCCCGGCCCCAAGCCCGCACGGCCGCGCCCCCCGACCCGCCCCGTCCCGACCCGCCGCGCCGGGGGGCTCGGCCATAAATACGGCCCCGAGTGGCGCTCCCGGACCGGCGCGGCTGCGGAGGGGGGTCGGGGCAGCAGCCAGCGCTGGTGGCCTCGCCTGGGACAGGCTGCGAGAGTCTCGGCTCTGCGCACCCGCCCGGCCGCAGAGCAGCCCGGTCGAAGGCCCCTCCGTTCCGAGCCCCTCGCTGTCCCCTCTGGCCTAGCCGCTGTCCCCTCTGCCGCCCCCATGGACTTACTTGGCCCCATGGAGATGACGGAGGGCTCCCTCTGCTCCTTCACAGCCGCCGATGACTTCTACGATGACCCGTGCTTCAACACGTCGGACATGCACTTCTTCGAGGACCTGGACCCCCGGCTGGTGCACGTCGGGGGTCTGCTGAAGCCCGAGGAGCACCCGCACCACCACGGGCACCACCACGGGCACGAGGAGGAGCACGTCCGGGCGCCCAGCGGGCACCACCAGGCCGGCCGCTGCCTGCTGTGGGCCTGCAAGGCGTGCAAGAGGAAGACCACCAATGCCGACCGCCGTAAGGCCGCCACCATGAGGGAACGCCGGCGGCTCAGCAAGGTCAACGAGGCCTTCGAGACCCTCAAGCGCTGCACCTCCACCAACCCCAACCAGCGCCTGCCCAAGGTGGAGATCCTGCGCAACGCCATCCGCTACATCGAGAGCCTGCAGGCCCTGCTGCGTGAGCAGGAGGACGCTTATTACCCGGTGCTGGAGCACTACAGCGGGGAATCGGACGCCTCCAGCCCCCGCTCCAACTGCTCCGATGGCATGGTGAGTGCCCCAGGGAGGACTCCCTGCCACCAAGGTGCCCTGGACACTGCTGGTCCAAACCTGAGCAGGGCGAGTCACCTCTTCCTGCCCTTCCTATAGCAGCTGCCTTCTGTACCTCCCCAGGCAGAAGACAAAGTCCTTTGTCGTGCCTTGAGCACCCACAGCGAAGGGAGGTGGGGTCCCCACATGGCAGGATCTTTGGGAAAGAAGAAGAATCTCTTATACACTTTGTTCCCTAGGATAAGAAGTTAGGCAGGTTCCCCATGTCCTGGAGGAGCCAGGGCAAAGTTGCTGGGGGAGAACTTTGGGAAGCTGCCTGGAATGGGGGCATTGCCTGTGATCCCATAGCTTCTGAGGCATCTCTGTTTCCATCTTCTGCTGTATCTAGACCTTTGAATCCTCTAAGGACAGCAGAGAGCAAGGGCCCCCTAGGACATGGTAGTTATGCGGGAATTGGTAAGAGTCTGGGTTTTGTTTTCCGCCATTCATCATGACAACAGGAGGAGTGTCTAAGCAACAAGAACTGGTTTTTTTGACCCTTAAGAAAAAGATTATCCATTTCTCTTCTCACTCACTTCATCCCCTCCATAAATATTTACAAGCAATAGGAAGGAGAATC
The DNA here is from genome assembly GCF_051311805.1 of Agelaius phoeniceus. NCBI lineage: Eukaryota > Metazoa > Chordata > Aves > Passeriformes > Icteridae > Agelaius > Agelaius phoeniceus. The sequence goes on from NC_135270.1 coordinate 15,274,337, forward strand.
CAGAATTCAGTCCAGTTTGTATATTATGGGCATGGGAGAAGAAGGGTGGGTGCCAGAGAGGGTGTCTCATCCCCACATCTTTTGGCTGGGGCTGTAGGTTCAGCCTCTGGTGTGACTCTGGGCTGGTGGGATGTGGTGACCAGAGTCCAGGACAGCTCTCTGGATAGACCATGAACTGCCCTTTCAGACCAGAGACTGATTGTTGTGCTCTGGAGGGGATAGTCATTACTGAGTTCATTATCTGTGATTATGAGATACTTAACAGATTGGAGAGATTTACACAAATTATTCCTCTTCAAGATACAGCCTCTTCTAATACAGGAATTTGATTGTGGATTAAACTATTGGAAACAAATATACTAGTCAATGTTCTAGAGCATTTTCTATACGAAATGGAAATGGGAAGAGAAACTGAAGGAAATACAAAGGGACAAGGTAGACAGAGGCTTTTAAAGAGGAATTAATGTTTAGAAAAGTCTTCAAAAACTAAATTAAAAAGACATAATTCCCCTTTCAGGGGACCAGACAGGTCTCAGGATAACCAGTTTACTCAGGTCTCCCTGTTGTAAACTAAAGATACATAAAGATACATTCTGATCAGAATGCTGGAAAGCCTCATCTCATCTGTAAAGTTGCAGCATTCTATGCAAGAGTGGTAACTTTCCTGTGGAACAGCTGTGCCACATAAACTATTCTGGGGTGGACCCCCTTCTAGACACGTTTTTTCTTACTCAAAGATTCTACTACTCGATGGCATTTCAGACAGGACTGGAATGATGGCAACAGACCAGAGCCTGAAATATGAAATTAGATGGTTCCTGGGATTTGGGTAAGAGTCTGACCTCCCTTGGATTTCTCTCCTTCCCAGATGGAGTACAGTGGGCCCCCCTGCAGCTCTCGCAGAAGGAACAGCTATGACAGCAGCTACTACACAGAGTCCCCAAATGGTGAGTACATGTCCTAACAGCAGTGTGAAACACAGAGACAGAGGCAGGCAGTGCAGCAGCTTCCCTGTGCCTGCTCCGTGTCCAGCTGGGCTGAGAGAGGAACCTGCCTTTCCAGCCAGCAAGCCACTGCTGCTGGTAGGGGCCCTGGATTTCCTCTAGGTGTATTTGCAAATATGGGGATGTGTTATAGCTGTATTTCCCATTTTGCAAATCTAACAGTTGGATAGAAGTATTATGCGACTAATTTCAGCATTTAACCATATTCTACATGAAGAGTTCTTACTCTCTCATTGATCCAAAATGGAATAATTTATGACTGATTTTAAATCCGCTCTTCCCTTTCTATGGACTCAGTGGAGCCTTAGATCCTCCCTGTCCCCAGAGCAGCACACTGTGGTTGCACCTCTCTTCCACTGTGAAATGACAATCTGTTTTCTGGTTATTGGTGTCCTTCACCAGTTACTATTTCCTCTGAGTCTTCACATGCCCACAAATGTTAATTACCAACTGGATAATCTGAGCACCTTTTTGTCTGTTTTTTAGATCCAAAGCATGGGAAGAGTTCTGTTGTTTCCAGTCTCGATTGCCTCTCAAGCATTGTAGAGCGGATTTCCACAGATAATTCCACATGCCCTATACTGCCTCCAGTGGAAACTGTTGCTGAAGGGAGTCCCTGTTCCCCTCCAGAAGGAGTGAGTCTGAGTGATGGTGGAGCCCAAATTCCTTCCCCCACCAACTGCACCCCACTCCCCCAGGATAGCAGCAGCAGCAACCCCATCTACCAAGTGCTATAAGGACCCCTCCAGCTGGACTGCACCAAAACCAGTTTGCTCCGTTTGGCCTCGCTCAAGACCTGCCTTCTAAGGTTGAAAAGACTTCTAAAGACTTGTTCCAATTTTAAAATATCACTGAAAATTCCTTCAACTAACTTTGCAAACCTGTATCACTTCAAAGTACACATAGTTATTTATTGGTTGTTAAACTAAAGTTATTTAATACATCTAGAGATAAAATTGTATACCATGAAATGGCCAATGTTTAATCCGGGCTGTGGGGAATAGGAAGCTGGCTCTTGAATGTGGAGGAAAATAGAAATCTACAGCAGTAGAGGCATGATAGATCCTTCCTATTACTCCTGTTCTGGCCAAAATAAGGTTGTGGACCATTTTTTATAAAAACTTTTGTATAATTGTAAATAAGAGTTGCTTTCCAAAAAAAAAAAAAAAAAAAAAAGAGGAAAAAAAAAGAAAAAAGAGCAAAATAAATAAATTTGAAAAAAAGAAAGAACCAAAAACTTAAAAAGGGGAAAAATTTAAAAATATTTAATATTGCTTGGTTTGTTGTGTCAAACTTTAACTTTATATATTTATACGATGTGGTTGCCAAGAATGTTTTCACCAGTATTCTAAATAAAGACCCTTATTTATAAAATCTGTGGTGTTATCTTGACTTTCCTTAGGGCTTCTAGAATTACTAGTGCATTTAGGAGTGGTATTAGATCTCTGCCTTGGCAGGAAGAAGATACAGGCTCTGATTCAGCAAAGAAATCAAGAACATGCTTCAGTTGCACTACTTTGCATAAACATGCTGCTGTCAAAGGGTCTCCTTTCTTCATATTCTGTTGTGGCCACTGCTAAAGCTAGACCTGAGCATCACAGGCCATTATTAGAGGGATCAATAAATAAGCATGTTCCTCCTCCTGCCCCCAAAATTTACAATTACATTGGAGCACTTGATCTTACAAAGATGTGTTGAAACTAAGAATCACAAAAAATGAGATTCTCCAAATTCCAGTGTAGCTACTGAAACCTCATACAAAACTCACAAGAACAGGTACTACATTTTGGGACAAGGGTTTACATTTTTCATTCAAGTTCTATTTTTCAAGTGTTTGTACTAAGTTCATGTATTCCCAGGTACTAGAAACTAATTGCAAAGGAGTTTTTGTCATAAAGTTCAAGTCACAGATCACAGTTTTCCTCAAGTTCAAGTTGGAATGTAGGCCAAAGATAGGCAGCTTTAATTTGGATTTGAACTTTATGCATCTCTGGCAGCACTGCTCCAGGGATTTGCTTCTTGTTTAGAGCCTCTCTAAAAATAGCCAGTGGGCTCTGTTTCATTCAGTATCTATGTGTAACCTTGAAAGCTGGCTGTGCAACTGAAAAATGTTTAGCCCTGAGCTGGTTGTCATTGGAAAGCAACAATCAGGGTGTTTCTGTGCATCTGGACAAGAATAATCAGCAACTATGACCTGTTTCTTATCACATCCCTATGATTTATGGATTTTGTAGAAACATCACAGTAAAATAAAAACAAAAAGCATGCTGAAAACCTATCTAGGTATCGTCATCATCCCTAAATACTTTGATGACAGACTAGTCATTGTGTTCTCTGTTAGGTGACTATTATAGAGGGAGTTTGTGCAGCTCTTACCTTAAGCAGGAAAAAGAAAGAGGGAACAGCTAATTCCAGGGAATGTCTCCCACTCCTTAAATCATGTATGGCCTTGAAGATCAATGTTCTGTGGAGAGGAGAGGAGCAAGCTTCCATGTGTTGAGCAGAGCAATGCAGTTGCTTCTCCTTCTTCCCGGGGCAGTCATGCTCCAAGCTTGGTGATTTTTCCAGAGGGGCAGGGATGGTAGCAGCCATGGGTATTCCTTCCTCATCCATGAGCTTGGGGTCATGGTGGATGATAAATCAGTGTCAAGGCATGGGACCATTCTGTGGAGCAGCCCACGCTCCCATGGATCAGAGGAGGCTCTGAGGCAGGACTGGCCACTCATCATCTTCATCAAAGTCCGACTTTGTAAAGGTCTCCCACTGACTCCCTGTGGGCAGAAAACACTCCAGCCCATAAAGATTGAGCTTACCCCTTTCATTTTTCCATTAAAAATAAAAATCAAACTAATTTGAGAATGTGTCATACTGTCATGAATCAGGAGGGTCTTAACTAAGGTTGGAAAAATAGCCCAGGTTAGTTGGAAGCCTGTATCCCTTATAAAAGCTAAGGAGAGACAGTTGCCTCAAAAATCAGGACCTCACACATCATCAATATAATTTTCATTGCCTTCAGCAATGAAATCAGGCCAAATCAGGCCCGCAATGCTAAAGATTCAAAAAAATGCTTTTGTGAAATACTAAAGATCTTTTAATCCCCATAATTTGAGGCTGGTAAAAGTATCAATTTTACTGCTATTAAATGGCAACCAAAAAGTATTTTGGCAGCTCAGGAATGACAGAGGTTCTGGACATGCTGGCAGTGCAGAGTTCATGCCTGCACTGCTTGCACCCCACTTCTGAGGGACACAATGAGGGGTACCTGGCTGTAGGGCTGGCATGGCAGAGAGGGCACAGGGCACTTGTGCTCAACAATGTACATGCAGTTCCATGTGAAGTCATGTATATTGCATTTCACTGATTTATTTTAGCCACTCCAGTTTCCACATACTGATGTTAATGTTACAACAGAGAACAGGCATTTAGCACATCTCAAAATAGATGGATGGATGATGAGGAAAAAATATTCATAGGTTTCCTATGCAGAGCCCATCTTTCTCCCATTGATGTCAGTGAAAAAAAGTTCACTGGAGTAAGGCCAAAGGGTGTCAGCACTGGTAAATACATGTTTAGGTTACAAATATATTTATTTTTTACTTAGATAAGGAAAATTGTTCTCTTGTGCCATCTCTTCCTGTCTATTTCTAAGGTAATAAATATATTTGAAACAAAGCCCTGTGCATGAAGAGGACAGCATGTAACTGATAGAAATATATCCCAGTCTATGAGTAAATATTTTGAGGCTAGTAATATTTGGATTCAGAGCTTCAGTTCTGACACAGCCAAGGAGTATATGCAAGGCTGATCCAATATATACAAACTTTGGGTCTTAAATTGGACTCCTGAAGATGAATTTAGGCATTTTGGGTTGATCCTACAAGACAAAGTGCAGTCTACCTTGGTCTACAAAAACACTCCAGCATGGGCTCCAAACACACACTGACAGTCTGAAAGTTTTTGCCACATAAACTTTCCAGTTCAAAATGATGTTTCCTAAGGAACACTGCCTCCACAAGGAAAGTCATGCAGATACAAACAAATAAAGGAAAGTAGCTGTCTTCAAATATAATGATAAGTGCACATTTTAGGAATGTTTGATTTGATTTGGTAGGTTAAGAAAGCACTGCATGACAAACTCAGTATTACTGGTTTATCTCACTCAAACCGCTGCTATGGAAGAAGTGAAGAGGAATAAATTTATATCTCACTTACATGTAATAAATGCTCCAATTTTACATTTCATCAGATCATTTGCCAGTATGAGAATGAAGAGGATCTTTTTCCTACTTTCAATATTCCACAACAAACTGCAATAAAATTGCAAATTACAATGTTAAACACCATATCCTGCATTATCATAGCAATACTGCTACAGAAGTATTTCACATACCAAACATTCAATTTTAGGTAAAAGATATATGAACTAGTCTTGGTATCTGTTTTCCCTTTAAAAAGATTTTATTATCTGTATCCAAATATATTAAAGAAATATTAAATTGGCAGTTCCTTCACACCAGATACTGCTCTTCTACAATGACTTGTCACTTTCAACTCAAGATAAAGACCTTAAAAAACCCCTTGAAAGTGGACAGAAAAGCAGTTTTCATTTTACATCTTACATTTTGCAGGGATATTTAAAAGGTTCAAAATGTGCAAAGAGCCAAAACTGCCATCTTCAGAAGTACTACATTCAAAACAGACAAGGAAACCTTTGTACCTTATACCTCATGAATTGTAATGAACGAATTAATTAATATTTCATTTTTGTTTAAAAATTTCCTTGAAATCAGTAGGAATATTTCCAGCATCAGTAGGAATATTTTCAGGCTACTGCACATACTGTCTGGGATAGTGTTCAGGTAGCAGTGCAAAGCCAGGACAAACTCCCTGCTGTGACCCTTTGCTGGTGCTCTGGTCACTGACCCATTTCTGTCACAACACTCTCAGATGTGCCGATCCCCCTGAGCACAAGCCTCTGAACAAGCTGCCAGGCTTTAGTGCTCACCTGATCTTCCAAGTACCATCCAGAAACTGCCCCCATAATAGTGCTGAAAGCCTGCAACACTTCCTAAATGAGTGGCTGACACGGAGCCTGTGATAGCAGGAGATGGTATGAAGGTCATTTCACATAACTTGCATGTGGCAATCTTGGCTTCACAGGCAGTAGGTAAAAAGGCCTGTGTAGAGCCAGAGTGCAAATCTCTGACAGCATGACCTGGAGATCATCTTGGGAGGCACATTCAAGTACCTCATTAAGTGCTATTTACTATCAGCTCACCCTCCCTCAGCCTCTCAAATCACTGGTTTTCTAGTAAAACTGTTGAACAGCCATGACCTCCTCTCCTTGATGGATGCAGCATGCTCCCTTCTCAACAGGCTTGTTGTGCAACTGGGAATGTCATTAAAGTGGAGACCTTTCCATCTTGAAATTTCAGGGCTAACAAGGGAGGGGATGGTCCCTAGCATAATACATAAGAGCTGTTAGATAGGCCTTTCCCTCCCAGGACCCAGCAGGAATTAGGAACACATCTGACAGAGCCACTTGGGTCAGTACAAGGAATCCAGAAATTTCCCTGTGGACCCAGAAACCTACATTTTGCATACACAGCCACTTGTGAATAAAGATTTAACACTGTAAGCTAATGGTGAAAACTGATCCATCCTGTAACCATGGGGTGATAGAAAACCTCAGGGGTTTCCCAATAATACAGTCAACATGGCACTGAATTCACATTTTCTTGCTATAACAGCAATAACTTTTATCATCTACAGGCATCTTAGCAACATCAACAGCTGTGCTATTTATGTAATAATGCATAACCTCACATTTATCAATAGCAAGGCAAATGCTGTAACTATTTATTAAAAATTTACTAAAAATTCTAACAGACAATAACCCACTTAATCACATGACTGAGGGAGGTTGCAATTTTCATTGGGATGTTGGGTTTTTTTGTTGGGAGTCAGATTCACTCCGAAGCCTGTCAGCACAGTTACCTCCATGTGCTGCATATCCATGGCAGTAAAAGGGGTCCCCCAATCTCCACAGTTCTCCCTAACCCACCTGAACTGACCTTGAGCCTTTTCTGGTCCAACAGCCACATCTGCTGGGAAAAATATTAACTACATTTCTTCCTCAAATCATTGCTTGGTGATATCCATGTTCTGTTTTATCATCTTTCCATCATGTCAGGTTTGTTGGTGCAGAAACAGCAAAGATCGTGACAGTCTTCAGACAGCACCTAGAGGCCTGTACATTAGGAGCATCAAGAAAAATATATTTGAAAACCCAATTTCCACCCTACTAAGAACCTTCTACAGAAACAGAGAGAAAAAAAATGGTAAGATTAGTATGGTTGGTTGGGTTTTGGCTTTTTTATTGCTAGACAAATTCTGGGGCACCTCTCTATTTTTCTTTAGGTGAAAAATAGAGACAAAAGGCAGGAGAAAATGGAAAGTCTTTGAATGCATTGTAAGGCCTGTGCTGAGAGCAGTGGTCCTGAGGGAGACAGGCTGCTTGCCAAGAAGGCAGGTGGGGCAGATGCAGAGGAACTGCAGATGACAGCAGCATCACAATGACATTCTCTGGTGACAAAGTCCCTCAGTTGGGCACAAATCTTGGCCGCTGGACCAAGGGAGGTGATTTTCCCCTCCACTCTGCTCTGGTGAGATCCCACCTGGAGCTGTGCCTCCAGCTCTGGGTCCTCAGCACAGAAGGGACATTGACCTGTTGTGGTGAGTCCAGAGGAGGCCACCAAGATGATCAGAGGGATGGAGCACCTCTCCTATGAGGAAAGGCTGAGAGAGTTGGGATTGTTTAGCCTGGAAAAGAGAAGGTTTCAGGGTGGCTTTCCAGCACCTGAAGGGAAAATACAAGAAAGATGAAGAGAGGCTACTTAAAAGACCATGTAGTGACAGGACAAAGGGAACGGCTTCAAACTGAAAGAGAGTAGGTTTAGATTAGGTACTAGGAAGAAATTCTTTACTGTGAGTGTGGTGACAACACTGGCACAGGTTGCCCAGAGAAATTGTGGATGCCCCATCTCTGGAAGTGCTCAAGGCCAGGCTGCACGGAGCTCTGAGCAACCTGGTCTAGTGAGAGGTGTCCCTTTCCATAACAGAGGGGTTGGAACAAGGTGATCTTTATATCCTTTCCGACCCAACCATTCTATGATTCCCTTTATACTGTGGCCACACAACATTCCTTTCTTTCACATCAACGCTCTACTTCTGAATCCTAAACAAAATGAAACAATACCTTTTTGTTCTGAATTTTAAACTTGTTTTTATGGCACCTGCGAGTTTCCTGAGGCAGAAGCCTAGACAATCTACATTTGAGAGCTGCTGCTCGCTGCAGTGTGAAAGTACATTATTGAACCAACAAGCAGTGTGTAAGCTTTTCTCCAGGCCACCGGAGGGCAGCATTTCCATGAAAAACAGGACTTCGACATCTTTTAGTATATACATTCCTTTTTCCCCCCTAAACTCTCACATCTAACTCTTTCTCAGCTCAGGTAGAGAGCATCATTTCACACCGCAACAGTTGAAATCAATGAACTGAATTCCTAGCCAGTGAAAATTCATCAGTCTTGCTGGCAGTTGACACAGTATACTGGGATTATTACAGCAAGTACGAGCTCATGGTTTGAGTTTGGATGCTCAAAGATGCATTTTTATGGGAAAAAAACCTTTTGTTTATATGGCAAGGCATCCCTATGTATGGACTAAAGTTCAGGATGAAGAGCATCACAGAGCAAAGCATTTATACAACAGCTTGTAAAGGGAGACCCATTCTCCATCCAGGGCACGTAATGCTCTCATTACAGCTCTAATGGCATGGATGCAAGGGGGTTCATGTGTCACACGTGTTCCTTTGTATGGGACAGGTCACACTCACATCCCTTTGTTCCATTTGGAAAGGAAGCGGGTATGTGCTAGGCACTCGTGCTCGAGGCTCTCAAAGGCTGTCCTCTGCAGAACTACACACTTGAAACAGCTTGCAGTTGAAAGCCAGCTGCACAAAATGTAGTCCCAAACATGCCTTTCAAAAGCTTCACAGATGCCAATTACATTAAGCGATAAGAAAAAAAGCAACGAAGTAATGTGCCTAATTAACAAAGCTAGAGATGGAGCCAGCCACTTGGTTTGAAGTACTTCCAAGAGAGATGTTAAATGCAATGGTCAGGGCAACTCTGGAAGAAATAAATTAACATGCTGGGTTAATATTTCAAGCTCTGTGGGAGTAAAAACTGTGTGTGGTAAGGGGAAACAAAGGTAAAAATATCACAGGGTGCTATTCTGTTTGTTTGTTTGCCAAGGACACTTTAGCTTTTGCCATTTATTATTCTTCATGGTACACTCGAAATTATGCAAGAAGACATAAAAGTGTCAGCATTGCATCACTGGCCTTCCTAAATTTATCTTTCACCCACCTGTTAAATCTCAGCTCAAGGTCAAGAGAAAAACCATTTTAAGTGAACGCACTATGAGATAGACACATTCATGAAAAATATCTTAGTAGGGTTCTTTTATCTTTAGTACTATCTGCAGCCACAGCTTAAAAGATTCCCCACTCTATAGGACAACAGTGGAGTTTTTTTCTGGTCCTCATAAATAAGAACTGACTGACAGCTGCCTGGTTCCAAATCTTAGATACCTGTTGTTAGGAAAGCTCAGACCATCACAAACTCTCAAGTTCCAGCAAGTAGTGTAGCTTGAATCCATTCCAGTACTCATCTGTTGGCAGCTGTTTCCATCTGCTCCTTCTTGAACCCTTCTGCTGACTCCCTAGGGAAGAGCAGGAAGATTGTCACGCAATGAACTCACTTGTTGTGAGCTGGCTGCTCGTGTTTTACCCCAATCTGTCATCTCACCTCATCTGCTCTCTGGCCTTTTTTTGCCATGAGAATTCTGAGTTCTGCTCTGCACCTAAGGGGGAAAAGAAACCCCAAACCAACCATTCCTCAAATTATTCCTTCTTTTAAGTACAAATAATTATTATGAACAAGAGATACAGAAAAGATTGATCAGATCACTTAGTCCTCACAGCTGAATCCCACAGTGATTCCTGCATGTATGTTTTGCAGCTAGAAGTGTCTGACATACCTTCACTTTGTGATGAGGGAAGGCAAATGCCCTTCAAGCACTCCATGACCATTACCTGCAGCCTTTTTTTGTTTGGTTCTGTGGTAAAACACAAAGTGGAGAAAGAGAAAAAAAAATCAAAAATAACATTTCCTATTTTAGACCTCAGTCTTTATGTTTTCTAGACTTGCAGCTGAGCCTTTAGGCACTTTGGTTGACTGAGCAAATGTCTATGCACATTGACGCTCCTCTCTTAATTTGTCCCATTACTATTTTATGTACTTGGTAACTTGATATCTACACTAACATTAATTACCCAGACTAAGCAAAAGATTTTATTTTTTCTTAACCAAGATAATTAGTTTGATATTTTCATCTTTGAAAGTTTTAATTTATACTTTGGTATATTTTCTCTAGCCTGATTTCCAATTGGACCAAACCCCCTCAAATCTCTCGGGCATTCAAAACTTTCAGGTGTACCTGAAAATGCAAAATGTTGTTCAGAGACATCTTTTTTTTTCAATCTCAAAGTACCTGAAAGTACACCCCTAAATATAAGCAGCATTCTGCAGATGCTATTCAGCCTAGGGTTCAGAGAGGAGAAATAATCAATAAGAGAAGCAATACAACAGAATATGGAAACAAAGCTGAAGAAGATTCCATTAGTAACAAATGCAATCATCTGGATTTTGCCCTAGCCAGAATTATACATATTTGTGGGTATATTGGTCAAAATACCTTCTAAGAGCTTTACAGGCATAAACTCAGGAAAACAGAGTAATTTCTCTGACTTGCCATGTCACCTTTTCTGTGGAGCACTGTCCTTTGCAGCATGCATCTGTCTGCTTGGATTATGCAGTGATCAAACTGGGCCACACAAGCACAGCACCACCTCAGCACGGAGACCTTTCTATACAATGAAGGCTTCTGAAGGGGCTTGGCATGATAAAGCAATTAAGAAACATCTTTGCCCACATCCTGAATTACTACCACACAATCAACCATTTCCTCCACTTTTTAACAGGCAGAATAAGCTGGAGAACAGTTTCAGAAGAAACAGTAGAAACCTATTGTATATTTTATTACAGTTGGAAAATTTTCAAAGAAAAAAAGGTCTTTATTATAGATTTGAGAACTGGACCCTCCTTTTTTCTCACTGCTCCATAGGAAAGCCAATAAATATGCTATTGTAGACTGTCTTAGGATGAGAATCCATCCTAGAAGAACAGAAAGGTCCAAGTTTGCATGAGAATGGAGCATTTCTTAAGACCCAACTCTGATTTCTTGCAGGCCAACTCTGAATATCTTGTCCCACTGTGATCCCTCTCTGCTCCCTCATTATTTCCCAATTCCTCCTACTGCTGGGCTACCTAGAGGCAAAGACTACGACTGCAAAACCTGGCAGAACGCACAGATGAATCAGACGGAATCAGTAAACAATGACTAAAAGTGCAGCGTCACAGGAACAAGCGTATCACTGTGCCTCAAGTTAAATCATTTAAATACAAACCTGCTGCAAATCTTAACAGGAATTCCAGCCACAGTCTGGAGGGCTGGTATAATCCTATTGCACTGGGATTCCTACAGAAGTCTTCCCCAGGTCCTGGAAACCTGGTAGAGCATGTTCCTACTTCCTGGAGTGCAGAGATCATTCATTACAGTGTGTCCCAGAAGGGAAAGGCAGAGGACAAGCTAATAGAGGTGCCATCCCTTTACTATTGCCTTTCTTCTAGCTCTCAACACTTCATTTAACTGGAACAAAAGGTTGCTGTCAATGCTAAGGCATAGGCCCAGGCATGGGACTGGATAAGGAAATCTTCATTTCCAGCAGCTGGTCCAAGCTTTGGGACAGAAAGCGGATTTTGCTTTCCATTTACTCACATTTATATTGTATAAATCCTGGCTTTTGACAAAAGAAATGCAGCAGATTTCATCCTTAGTGCCAATTATTTAACTAGCATCACTGGAACTATTATACTTTATATCTCTTCATATGCAGCATTCAAATAATTACTTCAACAGGATTAAATGTCATATTTCATGGGACTGGCTGTGTAAATATTTACAAAGCTAGAGAACAGAAAAGACATCTCAGAGTTATTGATTCATGTCAAATATTGAGAAGCTGGGTTAATCAAGGGATTTAAGCAATGCCTTAAACCTTTGAGTCAGCATTGTTGAGATTTATTTAAACTACTCTTACCTTTCAACATCTAAAGTTTTACAAATCGTTTATAACAATAAAGACTTACAGGCCATTTTCCCATCTGTTTGTCTGAGGACATTTCAGTTACTGTTGTGAACTCAGTAGGCTGAAGAAGTAATAACAGCTCTGAAAAGTGAACCATTCAACAAAAATAAAGTTCTCATTACAGTAAAAAAAAAAAGGTAAGAAATTTTCTAATTATTTTGTGGTATTAGAGAAATAGCCAGCTGATGGGCAAGCACATACATTTTATAAAATGGAGAATATTCCATACTCCTTGGTCAGAAACAGACCCTAATTTTTTTTCTGTTTTTTTGGTGATTAAATAAAAAAGATACACTTGCAGTGCTGAGAGCTGCATGCCTTTTTCAAGAAAAGACTAGCACCTCCTGTTCTGTATTCTGTATATAGTAGTTGTGAAATACATATGTCTGTATCTATGTGTTTGTGTCTGTTGCTATGTTCATGCACCTGCAAATTGGCTGAGATCTTAAAAACATAATGACAGCATTAGTAGAGTTTTGTTTTCAGAAAAGGCTGACTAGGCCAGTCTGAGAAAGTCAAGGACCTTCTAGGACCACCAAAACAAATCAACTAATAAAATAAAGCCAAGTCCCTGGCCTTTTCTGAAACTCTAGCTGTAGTGCATGGTAGGAATTAAATGGTTCCAACCTATGTGCCCTCTTTTGGCAATGTAGATTCAGAGCCCTCAGGATGACTGAGCTCAGCTCGTAGTAATGAGTTTAGATAAGGGGTTTTTTGTTATGTGCTGACAGGAAACTTCCAATTGTCAGCTCAATTTTCCTCATCACCAGCTGGATTTTTGCTGGATCACACCTAGATCAGCACGAAGAAGAGGGACAAATCCATATCCTTCCATAACACGGCATTGTAACAAAGTAGCACATTAGCTCTATGCCTAATTTCAGATGCTTAAAGCAGACTTTGCTGTGATTTAGCTCCATGATTTCTTGAGGAATAATTATTTCTCTTTTAGGGAAGATCTCATCAAAGAAAAATTCTGACACTTTTACTACAGCCTTGACTGAAGGATGTGCTCCAAAAGAAGCACAGTGCCTCACCCAGGCCAGATTTAAGGAGCTGGGGATGAGACAGACAACTCAGCAATTTTTTTCAATGTTTATTGCCCTTTTTGCAAGGAAGGTGCTCTTTCCCTACAGGTAAAACAGTTTGGAAATCTCCCTAGTCCTTCAGCAAGCAGCAGAACACCACTTCCACCACCTTGCCTTACTTGTGGGCACCGTCTCCATAACTGCATCTGCTCGGTTCCATCTCCCATCAATTTTCAGCAAAACCAAATGGATTCAGGTGGGAGTTTCTCTTAGCTAACAGAGTGGGTAAAGACCAAAGATGATCTCTAACATGTCACAATATTACTTCCATTTTTTTCCAGAGCAGCTTCCATTTATCTCACAGTTTGAGGCATACTTTCCGAAGGGTCCCAAAGGAATTTGCAAATCAAAAAGAACCTTCACTCAGAAATGTCAGCCCAGTAGAAATGGATGAACAAGTGCAACTCTTCAGGCAGAGCACAGCAAATGCTTCTCAGCTCAAAGCAAAGCCATGCAACACTTGGAAAACATGAATGGGAATGAAGTACATATTCAAGCAAAACTGAAGTAATTAAGAATAATAAATTCAACTATAAAAGTGCAGGAACAAGCATTTAGCCATAACTTCTGCTGCTCTGGTTGCTCTTTGTATGATCATGTATGATCATGTATGATCATGTATGATCATGACTTTGTATCATGCTTTGGGCTATACATCTCTTCAGACATGCAGCCTCTCTATGACTCCCTCAGTGAACACCAAGCACAAACCCACAATTTTTTTCTCCATTCTCATTCTTTCTATGAAAGGCTTTCATCCAATTAATGACAATTCAGAGGGGTAAATCTAGCCTTTCAGAAAAGTAATAACATCTATGCAATTGCAGCTGCTTTACTTTTAAATGATTTTCAAGGACAAAATGAGTACATTGCATGCTGAAGTCCATCACAGCTTTCCATTTGAAGACCTCAAACCAAATGATTTACAAGGGTCAGTGCTAACAGATAGAGCAATTCACAGCATGATGTAATCTAAAACTGATAAAAAACTGCACTGAAATACTGTTGAGTTGTCATGAATTTAATACAAGAGAGTACAGGCTGAATTATAGCATTCAAGCATTGCAAAACTGGTCTTCCAACCCTGGCTGCCTTTTCTTTTGAGGTTATAACTCTTACAAATAATTCTCTCAGCCTCCTCCAGCTTTAAAACATTTTGAAAGTACTCTCCAGTTATATTCATAGTTGTGCACAAAGTCACAGGTTCTCTCAACATTTCCTTTTCCTCTTCATATTGTTACAATGGGTCATTCTTTTTCTTTGAAAAGATACTGAGTGATGAAGTCAGAGCTAGGCTTACATTTCAGGAGTGGGAGCTTCTTCAGCAGTCACCATTGTCGGTGTCCTCCCTAGAAACCCCAGTGAAGGAAGAGGCTACAGAGGAGTGCAGAATCAAGTACTCTTGACACACTAGTAAAGCACCAAAGCATACAGCAAAGCCTCCTGATGTGCATTTCTGGGCCTATACAGCCCTGGGATTCGGATCTGTCAATCCAACGTCTTCAGCAAGAGGCAAAATATCTTCACACAATAATGAATATAATTAAATAAAATTTTAGAAAAAGGTTAAAATTTCACTTCAAATTAATGAGTTACTAAGTTTAGGAGCATTAGGGAATATATGCTCAGTCATCTCCCACATTGAGAAGAAAGCCCCTTTGGAGTTAGAAATCACTGCAGTTCTCAGCTGAAGAGGTAGAGCAGGGGGATTAACAAAAGAATAGCATGTGAACCCACTAGCTTATTTTTTTTTAGTTTGTAGACAGAATTTAGATTTCTGTCTGAAAGACAATCTACCTTTTCTTGTATATGATTGCCCTAAGGATGCTGAAGTATAGGGCAACAAAGGTGACCCCAGTACACCAGACACAGAGGGAAAAGAAGGACTAATTCTTCCCATGTCATCAGAACAGTGAGGTGACCTAACACCAGTGACAAAATTAGCAAATGGACTCACTCTCTAACTCAGCTACACAGTAGTTAGAAAACTAAAATATATCTATGGCTAAGAGATATTTTTCCACTATCATCACTAAAACTTTTGAGTTAGAGGAACAGCTAAAATCACAGATAGACCAACAGGACTGCTCAAAGTGCACATATAGTCTCCTGACAGTAGGTGTGCCACAAGGGAGACCTTCAGAGTGACCTTTCTAAACTCTACAGCTCATTTTCCTCACTTATGCCAGATTTTGGTCAGCCCCAACTCAGCGTAGATGATCGTCAAAATCTCTCACAAGTTGTTAGAATCAGTTCAGAGAAAAAAATTTATTTTCAAGATGTATGGATTTTAATGCATTTAAAAATTTTCTGGTAGCACCACTTGCAGCTGCTGCTGCTATACCATAATCCTTATCCAAACAGATTGTGAACTCTTTGGATAACCTACCAACTCTGTGCTTCCTACAGAGGTCTCCCAGCATTATTAAAGCTGGTTTAGATCTTTTTAACGTGTAAAACCTAGTGAAATTAATTAATAATTTGACTTAAAATGTCAAGTTGTATCACAGAAAAGCTAGACAACTTGGGGACTCACACATTCACCTTCATATTAAGTCCTCCTTAAAGAAATCAAATATAAACTAGGTGTTTAAGGATTTAAAGATGTCAAGCATAAACTAGAATAAAATCCAGTTATAATATCATTATTTTTCATGGGACTAGGAGGACAGAAGTGCTACTGTCAAGTTTGGGATTAATCATAATTCCATAGGAAATTTTGTCTGCAAATTGGAAAATTAGATTATTTCATTTGTCTACCATAATCCAAACATTTCTAATTATGAAAAATTACTTTTTAAATTAAACTAGAATTTTATATTGCTATATGGCAAGCTTAAAGCAAAACTTTGCTCAGACACAGCAGCTGCTAGGCTGTCTTAAACCTTCCATTCCATGCAAACCAACAGCCATCCATGCAGTCTTATCAACCGTGTCTAATTAAACAAATGCAAATCATGCTGCAATCTACCATGCAAAGCAAACTCTTTGTGCCTTAATATGCAGTTATTTTGTGCCATGATCCTTGTTAAATAAGGATCGTTGTTAAATAAAGATATTATTTTTGAACACTTTCCCTCTCAAGCTTCAATATCAGCTTCAAACCTGATGTTATCTTTCATTTTCCACGTGAAAATGATGTCTAAAGTTACGTTCCAATTTATCTTTCTAAAAGACCTTCTATTCCAGCAGCTATCTTGCTCCAGATCTCACAAGCTCCTGCTTGCCCATCAGCCTCTGATTTGGGGCCCTCTTTCATGTCTTTTGAAACATCCAACTCTTCTGATTCTACCAATGCTTCTTCATCAATTACAGCTTTAGTAACTTCAAAGAAACCTTGCAGGTCACTTAAGCATGGCCTCCCCACCTGAGTCCATGAAAACTCTCTTTAAACAAACTTTCTACTTTTAACGTGTGCTCCCAGATGACTTCTAAGGTCCTGCACCACCCTCCTTCAGTTCCTCAGACAAGAAGGGAAACCCAAGCAAGGGAAGCTGCACCATATCTCTTTCATTCCCACAGTTGCCTTAGATCCCAACACTGAAATTCCTAAAGAGGAATCACTCACTGCAGGTAAGGTAACACGGAAGGCAGGAGCTAATGAGCTGGGAAAGAGTCTTTAAAGTTATGGATGTGACCAGAAGGACCCACAAGCCTAGGATTCACAGGCCCTTAACATCTTTCCTGGGTCACCTGCCCTCCACAGTCTTCATTAACTCTCAGAACCTACCCTACAGCTCTTTCCCATTGGTCCCCAGACCTATTATTATCAAAAATAGGCATTTACTATGATTTAAAAGAATTTTTGCATGCATTATTTTATGTCAGAATCAAGATCCTCTTTTCCTTTCTTAATGCCAGGCTTGGGTTCGCAGCCCTCTTTTCCCTCTGTGTCCTCTGGCTGGCAATTCTCAAGGATTTTAGATAGTGTTTCTGTACTTGTGATTCTCAGATTCTCCCTCTGTCATCAACCTTTCTGCCTCTGTTCAGTCCCAGTGCTGAAGCTGCTGTCTGGCATCTCTTTCTGGAGATTTTTTCATCAGTTTATGCTAGCTGAAGTGCAAAGTTGCCTTGATTTAGCCTCACTTTCCCATTTCTCATTCATAGCTGATACGAGTAACGTACTCCCGTTCCTGCTGTCTTCCCTCCCTTTTCCCAAGAGTCACACACAAACAGCACCAGATCTCAGGCCTTCCTTCTACCCCACCAGCTTAAAGAGCAGTCTGTTACCATTTTCACAGACAAATCTGCTGGTTAGATATCTTTGAACTGTCTCACCACAGCTACTGCAGTTTTCTTCTCTGCATCCCAACCATGCAATGCTTTTTACAAGGAAGCTGCAGGTGACCAAACACCTCATCTCACAAACCTGAGCACACCAATTGCTCCTTGACAGCCTTCCACTTGTTCTTCCCCTGCTGTTCCCATACATCTGAATTTCTCTCATGCTTGCAAGTTCAAACTAACTGCCTTCCCCTGGTCTGCCATCTTCTGTTGAGCACAGTGTTGTCCTTACCACTTGTACACTCCATCAGCATTCCCTAACCATGTCCCTTTCCATTGTATGTTTCACCAGCCTATCCCATCCATCATGACATGACTTCCCATGCTCAATTCACAAAGGCTCAGCTCTCCAGGCTTTCCTCCTGAGATGTTGGCAGCAAATAAAACAAAATACAGAACACATCTACATACCTCTCTTACTTCCTTTCCACAGAACCATCTTCTTGCTGTTCTTCAAGCTCCTTGCAAGACAGGAGCTGGGGGGGTTTCAAAACTTCCCTTGTCATTACTTGGGAATTAATGAGATTAAAAAAAGAATAGAAAACACAAATCCAAATTGCAACTTCCTACCAACATAGGCATTAGGAAAAACCCCAGGTGAACAGTAGGGAAAGATGGACAAGTGGTGTAGGTGCGTGGAACCGAGTAAAAGCACAACGTGATAGGAAGGGACAGCCCTGGGTACCCCTGCTCGTGAGGCAAGAAATTTACGCCTGGGGAGATCTTGAATTGTGCCCTTCAGCCAGTCGGGTCCAGGCAGGACGAGCACAGCCGTGACTCATGTCAATGGTGCTCCAGATTGGTCACTCCGAGCCGAGCGAGGGGCAGCCCCGGCACAGCCACCGCTCCCGAAGGGGACCCTCGGTGTGACCGCCGCGCGGTGCGGGGAGGTGAGCGGGGCGGGAGGGCGCTCTGCCTGCAGCCCGGGTCCCGGAGCGGGCACCCCCGTCCCGGCGGCGGGCGCGGCCCGCGCTAGGACCCGGGCGGGAGCGGCGCCTGCGCGGCGGTGCCGGGCGGCGGGCGGGCTGCACCGAGCGGCTCGGCAGCGGCGGCGGGAGGAGCGGCGGGAGGAGCGGCGGCAGCGCCGCGGGTCCCGCCGCCCGCACCGGCAAGCGCTCGACCCGGGCCGGCCGGGCGCAGGGGCGGAGGCAACGGGAGCGCGGCGCTGTCCCTTCAGCACCGGCGGCGCCCCCCGCCCGCCCGCAGCGCCGGGAGGGGCGCGGGCACAGCCCCGCGTTCCCCGCGGGGGTTGCAGCCAGCACCGGCGCCCCGCAGCTCCGCGCACCTGTGGACAGCGCCGGTGCCGTGATTTTTCTTCCCCCCCCCCCTTTTCTTTTTTCCTTTTTTTTTTTTTTCCCTTGTGCTTTTGGCCACGTCCAACCAGGGAAAGGCCCTCCCCCTCCGGCACCGCAGCGCCCGCGCTCCCGGAGCATGGCCCCCCCTGCCCCTGCCCCTCCGCCGCGGCTGCAGCTGCCGCGGACCCCGAGCGTCTGACTCCAGACGGAGGCGGCGCAGCGCCGGGAGCCACCGCCACCGGCATCGCCTCGGAGCGGCCTCGGGGGAGCGGGGCTGGCCGGGGCCCCTCGCCCCCGCGGGCCCGGAGCGGGGCTCGGCTTAGGCACCGACTGCCGCCGAGCAGCCGTCCCCTGACGGGCTTGCTGCCTGCCGTGCTTGCTTGGATGAGTCTGCGACATGCCTAATAAGAGACGAGATGGGCCAGGGCGACGAGAGCGACCGCATTGTGATCAACGTGGGAGGGACTAGGCACCAGACTTACCGCAGCACCCTGCGCACCCTGCCCGGCACGCGGCTGGCCTGGATCGCTGAGCCCGATGCCCACAGCCACTTTGACTATGACCCCCGTACGGATGAGTTTTTCTTTGACCGGCACCCGGGCGTCTTCGCCCACATCCTGAATTACTACCGCACTGGCAAGCTGCACTGCCCCGCGGACGTGTGCGGGCCCCTGTATGAGGAGGAGCTGGCCTTCTGGGGTATCGATGAGACCGATGTGGAGCCCTGCTGTTGGATGACCTACCGGCAGCACCGCGACGCCGAAGAGGCTCTGGACAGCTTTGGTGGGGCTCCCCTGGATAGCAGTGCTGAGGACGGAGACATAGATGGCACCGGAGACTCTGGTGATGGTGAAGATGAGCTGGAGATGACAAAACGCCTAGCACTTAGTGACTCCCCAGATGGCAGGTCTGGGGGCTTCTGGAGACGGTGGCAGCCCCGCATCTGGGCACTCTTTGAGGATCCCTACTCCTCCAGATATGCAAGGGTAAGCTATGCAATCAGCACCCTCATCAAAACACTCAAACCGCCCTGCGGTCCCACTTCCTCCCAGCATCACCAGGGTTCTCTCTGCTGTCAGAGCAGAGCAGCCATCCATGTGTGTGGCCATACAAAAATCACCACGTGGGGTCTATGGGGATGTAACCCATACTCTCAAGCAGGCCCCAGGCATGGGGAACTAGTAGATACCAAGGCCTGAGCCTATGTACTCAGATGTGGGCCTCCAGAGACCCTTATTTTCTAACAGGCTCCTAAAACTCCCAGCCTGGGGCAGGGTCCCGGTCATAGGCCAGAGAGGTCTCCATTACACCAGGTAATTTCCCTCTATGCATAGATTCTTACAGTCAGACATCCCCCAGTAAAGAGAGACACCTTGTCCAGCCCTCTTACAAGCTAATGGCTCTCTCCCCTTTATGAGATGGGGAAAGGATTATGGGAGAAAGCATTCCCAGCGGTACCAGGGGATTTGGAGAGTTTCAGCCTGGACTGGAAAGGGAGTCAGTGCCTTTCTCTTTTCTCATACATACCAAGTTAAATATTTATGAACATGCTTCTCTGAAAATGGGTAATTCATCTGCTCACTCTGTCTCTTTTTCCCATGTGGGAAATGCAAAGTATTAATCAGAGGAAAGGGTTTCATTCATGTAGAAGGGACACAGGGTTTGACAGGTTTCTTGCCTGCTACTGAAGGACAACTCCTCCCCTCCTGGTGCCTGCGGTTGTTTTGGAAAGGGAATGCACACTGGTGCAGTTCACAGCATAGGTATGGATAAAAATGGTCTGTAACAGTCATCCAACTGCTTTAAGTAGGCACCTCCTCATGCTATGAGAATAGTTACATTAATTAGGGGCTGATTCTGCTCCTGAAATCAAAAGTACTGAAAACATTTGCTTCAGGAACAGCAGCAGGATTAACTCCCAAGATAGTCAATTTGATAACTAGGGAAACAGATGGAGGATAGTGCCTTCATAAAGAAATTGGCTGGCATAGGCTCTACTCTTAAATGTACCTTTGTTAGAGCTTAATTTTTGCCAGAGCTCAGGAAGGATGAGTGGTGCTTTGGTGGGGGAGGGTGATCAGTGTTCCTGAGAAGGATCAAAGAAGTGAGATCAGATTAGGGAGAAAATTGGATGGATGGAGGAAAGAGAAGTGGAAATGCAAGGAGCAGGGAGAGGGGAGCTGGCTGTGTATGAATGGGTGGCAGAATAGCAGCTGCCGGAGACTTGGTCTGAGCAGAGATCTCCAGCAGGGAGACACCAGGTCTGCAAACTGAATGAATGGGGAAAGCTGGAGCAGAGCCTGGAGTTATATCTTGGTGCATTTCTAAAGATTCTTGTTCGTACACCATTTGGAGACTTCCTCCCTGAACAAAGGAGCTCGTATTTAAATTAATTCCTTTAAACAGTGTGGAGGATAAAGGAATAATAGAATATTTACCACAAGATGGAAAGATGATGCTGTTGCATTGCAGCTTTCAAATCCCTGATTTCTGCCAAGGGAACAAGGCTGGAGGATATCCTTCAAAGTGCTTGGTTTCCATTAATCAAGCCCAGTGCTAGCAGGCAATCTGAATAGCAGATCTCTCTGGTACCCAGGAATCTGTTGGTAAAACATATTTCAAGTGAAAGTAATGTGCTTGTTCAAGGTTTTGGGAAATGGTTCAAAAGCCAAATGGATAATATTGTCCCAATGAAAAGGATACAGAGCTTAAAACACCCTTTTTCTTGGAGGCATTATGATATTTTAGGAGAAGGACAAGAATTTATAACCAATATTAGGAGTCTTTTTGATGCACGGGCTGGAATTCTAGAAGGATAAAAATTCTCTGAGGGTATTTTCATTTAGCAATAGGTGTTTTATAAAATAATTTGGCTTTGTTGGGTTTTTTTTTGAGAGAATGATGTACCATTTATTCACAATCACTTGTGCATACCTGTTAGAATCCAACTCCTGATTTACCTCTGACTTGTTCTTTCCTTAGAGGATTGTTAAGACTAGATAAATATGACTACTCTGAATATTTCATGGGTTAAATATGATTCTTTAACTTGTATCTATGGAGACATAGGCCACATGCATTAATATTTTGCATGAAGGAAGATGGCTTTCCTCATCAACACATGCACACACTGTCCATTAAGAAGACATTATAGGACACTTAACATTTCCTAATAAAAGCCATAAGTTATGGTTATGGATGTAAAAAGAGATGGGAGTTTGATTTATGCTCCTGTAACCTATCACAGACATTGCAAAAAGACCTGAAGCTCACAATAGCTAATTTATAGTAAAATAATTGATAACATTATTAACAAGTGAATGGTATATTAAGGCAATTATTGGTAGAGTCAGGCAACAAACCCAGCGTTACCCCACTTCTAATTGAGTCTGCTACTTTTAGTTACAAACTGCAATTTAATTGTGCAAAAATCTAAATTCACATTGCCATTTTGTCAAAAAAAAAACAAACCACCACAAAATTTTCTCTTCCTAAAGGGAACTGGGACCTGTATTAAGGGTGGTTATTACAGACCTTTGATGTTTACATATGACACCAAAATGCATGTCAAAATAACAGCTCAATGTAAGCATCAGTTTACATAACCATTATAGTGTTACACTTGGGCAAGTAAAAGGAATGCCGTCTCTGAATATTAAGATTAAATGAAAATCTGCATATCTGTATAAAGCAAGATTCTCTGGACTGTATCTGGTATCCTAGATCAGTGAATGTTTAGGAACTGTCTATGAAAAGCTCAGCATTTACTCAAATCCAGCCATTCTTGGAGGATTTTGATGGACACTGCTTGCAAATACAGGTACATTTGACTGTTTTGCTTCACCTCCACCTGACTCATACTAAATTACTCCTGATCTCCTTGTAGACAGCCAGGGAAGACTGGAAGTGCATTTGTGTACGTCAGGCAAAATCAGCTAACTCTGCAAATTTTGTTTATTTCTTACTTTGATTAAGCAAAGCTCCTAGTCACTAATCATTTGTCTTTGGGTGCAACATAGTCAACAGTTGCTTGTTAAAACAATAGTGGCTGATTTTAATTAAAGTTTTTTCCATGCTAATTTCTTAATAATGTAGTTCTTTCTAAAAAGAGGAAACACTTCAAAAATTGCATAATCTTCTATATCTATAATATTTGAAACAAACTGTCTTTTCTTGATTGACTGCCTTAGACATCTATCTTAGTAAGAGAAACAGGTATTACACTTCTCCTTAACCTAAAGAATCCATGTTTGGATATCAGAGGCAAAATCTTGTGCCTTGAGATCTGAACAGAGTAACAAAAGATGATGGGAAAGATCCAGGGATCCAGGAGGATTGTCAAAATCATCTGTCCAGACAGCTAAATATCACTGACCTTACCTAAACTGATGTTTCTTTGAAGCTCATTAGAACTGTCCTTTTTGCATCGTCAGACAACTTTGTAAATTTATTTTTTCTAAGTCGGCAAAAAGGGGGAAATAGAGTCAGCCAGAAAGCTATGCTAAAGCAGCAGAGAGTTACACTGTGGTAGAGTTTCTGCCCTCTGTACTTACTAGACTTCATAGGTCCCTCAGTACACAAATGTGTGAAAAATATTTTCTTGGCATCCTCTCCCCTTTATATTTATGTCTGGTCATGCTGTTCTTCCACTAGTAAAGCTCCCACTGACTGCCTGGCGAGTTTGGCCTGCAGGTATCTAACATATTTATTCCCCTTCCTCCTCCTCCTCCTCCACAGCAGGATAAGGTTGTGCTTGTGTTAATTCACATTCCTTGGGTTACTCAGTGTTTGAGAAAAGGAGCTTTCAGCTGAGATTGTGCACTACTGCTCACATTCAAATTGGAGAGTTAAGCTTTTTTAATGGACTCTTAGGAAACCTTTTGTAGTCCTTCTAAATAAGCCTTTTGTCTGTTTTTTAAATAAAAGCTGCTTAGGGTCCTATGGAAAGTCCTCAACAGCTTGACTTGCAATCCTGGCATATGCTGTACCAATTTGATCTGTAAGAGGAAAAGCAAAACTCTCACTCACCCTTCCCTCATGTTTCCCCTTCACATCCTGCAGAAGAATCTGCTTTCCTCAGTGGGTGACTTTTGAAGGACAAGTTTCTGACACTGAGAAGGAGACAGGAAAAAGGACAGTGGTAAAGAGATGAGAGAAAGGTATTCCCCAGGGATTTCTTCCAGCTTTCTTTTGTACATTCAGGAGCATTTCAACCTTGCTGTGTTCATTTAAACTGATTTTTCTCTATATAAAGTACAACCTATAGGTATGAAAATGTTTATGGGATCCTAGTTCCTGAATAACCACACTGTCTTGAGGATTAGAGGCTGGGGTGATTCTGCTCGTTCCTTATCCCTGGCCAGCACAGCTTAGCTCAGGAATTGAAGCAGATCTCAAGGAGTGGAAACAGATACTCCTCATCCTTCACAAGGGGAGTTTATTCCATAGATGTGTGATGCAGGACATGCTTGGCACAGGAGCACTCCACAGACAGTGGTCTGCAGCCTCCCACCAAGCAGGAGCAGAGGGGATGAGAGCTGCCCTGCTCACTTCCCCCTACCCTCCGCAGGGACAGCTTCCAAGGGGCCCTGCTGGAGCTGCTCTCCCACCTTGAGCCTTTCTGGAAGGTGTCTCCTGCAGAGCCATATCTAATCCTGCACTGAAGCTGGCTGCAGGAATTCTCACCATATACTGTGACAATTAACGAGACAGCCTAATTTTAACTGCACGCTGCATTACAGCTCTGGAAAAATGAGAATCTTTCCACATCAAATGAGGTTTCCCTTGCACTTGTAATATAATAGAATTACAGACATCTATTAACTACCATTCTATCATTCATTATTAATATAGTTCCTAAAATTCCATTTTATTCTTATTTTCTCCCATCAAGGAACACGTTACTGCAAATCCTTATATAACCCACTAGTAAGCATGGTAGTCTTCTGTGCATCCTGACCAAAGAAACCTTTGCAATGCCAGCTAGAAAGTGTTCACTGCTCCAAGTCCCACATCTAATCCCCATCAAATTGGTCACGGTGGGAGCAGGTACACAAGTAACTCCTGGGAATTGTCCATCCAAACTCAGAAGTAATATGTTTTTAAACTACCACACACACACAAAAAATTAAAAGTATCAGAACAGCCATGCAGAATCACAGTTTCACCAGTTTGTAAGATTTTCTGGGCAGACATCATATCTTCCTGTGTGCTTCTGAGCAGCTCAATCTCTTTGAAGTCACGATCTCACGGGGAGATGAGAGAGATGATGTTACCCACCTGACAATTCCATGGCTGCCTAGTACAGACTTAGCAGTTTGGATTCAAGGACTTTTTTTTAAATCTATTTTCCTATTTCCAATTTTATTTCTATTATTCTAAAACCTTAAAAAAGAACAGCATCTGTTGCCATTTTAATTCAATTTTTTTAATCTCACTTAATTTTAATGTTTCTAGGTTACAAAATTTACTTCATTTAGCCAAGACTGTGATTGTATGGATCATACCATCATATGCATACACATATATATGCCTTCCTATTGCTGCCACCTCCTACGATGCTGAGTGGGATTTCCATATGAGGAAGGACTTCAAAATTAAACCACCCCAAAATATTTCTGCAGAAGTAAACTGTGGTGCCACTGAAATCAATGTGAATTTAGTGGCCGGTTTCAGAAAGATATTTGGTCCCTTCTCTCTTCAATCCATCCCTATGTACCTTCAGTTATTTTCTTTGCCCTTCTCCTGACATTTGCTATTTTGGTTTTGGTTAGGGCAAAAAAGGCAACAAAATACTGGTAATTCTCTGTTGGTCTATCATGAGACAAAGGAGAAAAAGATCTGTGGATCAATTATAATATTTCTATTTTAGAACTGTTCACAGAAATGTGGTGTATTAGACTATACCTAGGAAAACTATTTTTCCATTTTGTTCTTCCCTTCTGCTGTGCGATCTAGCATTTAACAGTATTTGTCTTTCTTATTTGTACAAATGCATAGTGAATATTTACAGTAGTACTTTAGTAAAGTCTATACATACTGCCTTTCTCTTAACATAAGGAGAGATGTTAGCAAATCAGCAACAGAGGGCCCAGCCTTAGTGTTATTGAAACTCAGCCAAAATTACCACCAACTTCAAGGATAGAAATGAATTTTCCTGCAGTATGGTTCAGGATAACAAATTAATTGCTGTGTACTGCTTTTTTTAATAGACACAGTGCCTATTTCCATTCCAAAGCACTCAAGTGCAATAGATCTTAGCAATTTATTAGGAGCATACATATTCAAATACATGTGCTCATAATCTTTTAAAGACATGAGCATCTTTAGCACACTGCATCAAAACAGAGCTCTAATACTGACAAAGCTCATCATGATCTTATTGGCTTTTTTTACTGCAAAGGACTGTAGAATACATCCCCCTTTAAACCACATGACTTCAATTAATGTTCAACTAAATCATATCCAAGCGCTGTGTTTCGTAATAGAAAGGGCAAGCAGGGGTATTCAGATTGAAAAATTGGGCCCTAACTGATAATCAAGTGTGTGATTCTTTCTCATGCAAATATAGATGGCAAAACTGAGTTTCCATTTTGTACAAGCTTGATTTTATGAGATTTGTGTGCATTCTTGGGGTATAAGACTGAAAGAAAAGCCATTTTGAGATTTTTGCAATTGTCTTACAATTAGCTTCTCAGTTACTATATGCTGAATTTGATCTGAGGAAAGAACAGTTTAGAAGGCTGACTTGGCTTTCCCTGCTGAATACTGAATTACATAAATATGTGATTCACTCCAAATGGTACACAGAAGCGGTAGGATCGGATGAAATCAGAGAAATCCATGAATCCATGGAGAACCACCTCCTCCCCCTGGAATATAAACCAAATGCTGTCATTTCTAGAATAATTTTTACATCTCTCTCCTGTGCTCACTAAGTAACCAGATTTTGCTATCTTCACTCCTACTCCTGTAGTGATAGCTTACTCCAGGAATATCCCCATTTCCGTCAGGCTGAGAACAAGGTACCACCCAACACGGGTAAAGGTAAAAGGACCAGGCCCTAAGTGATTTTAATTTCTTTCTGATAAGATTTATAAAATGTAACAGAGGCGCTAATAAATCATGCAATAAAAATTATGAATAAATCGTGGGCCAAGGCTTTTTGCAGTGATTGCTTATGATGTAAGACCCTTTAATGACAGTAAGTTAAAATTGCATTGTAATGGCCTTTTGTAAATGCAATAAATCTCAGGTTTCAGTGCGCTGCAGACAGCCAGCAATGTGTGTGCTGCACATGAGCTACCAACACAGGCACACACTGCTGGCACACACTTACGTAATTATGTTGATACTTCAGGAGCAGCAGTAAATCTCAGCACTGCTAGATTGACTGAAAAATCTTGGGTCAGGACCACTGAGGTGTTATGACTACAAGAAATAGCTTAAAATGTCATACTGGCTTTTTCCTTGGAAACCTGGGGGAGAATGTCCCTTTTAAGAGGCAAAAAAATTGATTATTTGCTTTTAAATAGCAAAGGCCAAACCTATTGCTACTGAGTCTTATAACTTTCAGAGGCAAATACAAGTTAAGACATACATTTTCACCTGCACAGCCGAACCAAATTGATCTTCTCTTCCGAATTTTCTTGATAATCTACCCATTCACAAAAAAAATTAAAGGTACACAGAGATACATCAACAGTTACTTAATAACTATTTGTTTTGACGTTTGCCCTCAAAAATCACGTTCTTAAGTACAAAAAGATCTGGTCAGCTTGGGTTGCTTATCATTTAACATGCCTAAGAAAATTAGCTGCAGATTTCCCTTGAAAATTCATTCCAATATCCCTGTTCTATTTATCAGCTTGGTCTTCTTGCAGTTTTCAATTGCACCAGGTCAATTGACAGGTATAGATGGTGCAGGCCAGTTCTGTGACTTATCCAGTTATAAATTAAATTAAAACCTTCAGTCAGAATGCTTCAGACTTGATAACAGACTTCAAAACAAAATGAAGAGGAAGAAATCTCTAAAATGCTGAGCACCTACAACCTCCAGCAGAAGGGAGGTCATGTCCTAGAGCAGAAAAGGACACAGGCAGGAGGTGAACGGACCATCACTAAAATCCCACCCCACTTTGTAGGGCCACAGTCCCAACTACCACTGATTTTAGTGGGATCCAACCAGACACCCATGCAGATCTATTTCAGGTAAAATTTTTCAGGACAAGGACAATTGTGTAATTGCCACAACACGCAATGCAAAAGGGCTTGCCTTCTCAGCAGCCTTTGATCTCTACTCTAAAAACACCACAACATGATCTCAGCCACATTGTGCTATTCCTGTTTCCTTTTTTAGCATGGATCTCCCCTTCTCATCTAGTGTGGAGTTCTGCAAGAAATCTAGTGACAGTACGTCTTAGCACTTCTCGGGAATGTGTCCCGCATAATGCAGAACTGATTTTAACTCAGGGTTTCTCAGTAAAGCACTTGTAAGGACAAACCAAGAGCAACCTGACTGTGCTCTGATAGCTCAACCAATACCCAGACTGAGGCAACTGCTGTGGGGTGATGGTTGGCTTTCAGGTTTTGGGGCAGTAGCAGATCAGCTTAGGTCAGAATTTTGCTTAAGCGATATTGAAATTTAGTGTTCTGTTGTTTAGTGTTCAGCTGATAGGAGTTCACTGTCTATCCTACCAAGAAGTCCCTGAGGTGCTAGGGATTTTATTAAAAGACCTAATGTAACTTTCAAAACTGTATAGATTACTTAAAATGTTAGTTATGTCTAAGCAGCAGGAAATCAATAGTGCAAAAGTGCATTCACTGGTCTAAAGAAAGCATCTTTTGGAGAACCTGCTCTACTAAGTAAAGAAGCTCAGTTTTCACCGTGTCAGCGTCACGGATTACAGGCAAATAAAAGTTTGAAATTCAGTAAAAATTTTATAGCATCTTCAACTCCAAACCACAAATTTATCTTCATGTCCATATTACCGTCAGCTGTAGGAATGCCTAAATCTGTGGATTTACTGTTCTCAAAGGATATCTTGGTTGGGACAGCAGGGTAAGCCTTGGCTCTTACTGCGTGATTTTTAACATTCATTCAGAACTTTCCCACATGTCCTCAGACGAGTACACAGACCTACACGGTGGAAATTTACAAGAAAACAAAAAACAAAACCCTTAAAAAGCCCCCAAACCTGAGATTTGTACAAATGGTTGCAAGCAACCGAATTAATGCAGTTTATAGAGTGAGAATTTATTACAAGATCTGACCAAAGCCCTGCTTGCTTGCCTATGTTAGCACTGAAGTATCCTCTCAGGAGCAGCATCTGCAGCATGCCAATAGTGCAAAAGCAAGTCACACACATTTAGCTCAGCAAATGAACATTTGCACTGGCCACAAGCACACAAACACCACATTTTATTAGCTCAGTATGGCACATCATTTGGGTATGCTTCAGCCCCTCTCATTTTCTTTGAATTTTACTGTGTGTGAAATCATACAAGTTTAATCTTCCTATGTTGATTTCAAAACAGAAAAACAAAATTTCTTAGATTACTTGCTTTGCACTTTTTCCTCTCTCCCTTACTGTATGTTTATTTCAGTAGCTAGCACAATAGAGTTATAATTTCTGTGACACCTCTAAATGCTTGTACTATAAAAACAGCAAGTTGACAGCATCTAAGGGAAGGCTTTATACTATACTCAGATGTAGTGTTTTCCAAACCAACCTGGACTGCAGCAGAAGATTGCCCAAGCTGTGATCCTTCCAGAGGTGCGGTGTGTGCCTGAGCTGTGGTGGCCAGTGCACAGACAGCAGGGCTTCTCCATCACCACCTTCTCCATCACTCCTGCATCCAGGAAATTTAGCAGTCACTTCCTACATCTTCACTTCTGAGGGCAGACTCATGGAAGGGTGGCACCATGTGAGCTCAAGCTTAGAATTCCCAAAACGCTAACCATGCATTTGTAATTTTTTAATGCATATTAAAATTTCCCAGTGCCTACAGCGTTGTTTCTGCATGTGCCCAAAACTGCCTTAGCACTGTTGGCAACTACCTTATATCAAAGCTTGGTTGATGCCCATAATTTTCCTTCACTAATAGGAAAATCCTTTAAATGAACTTGCCAAATACATAGTGAATATACACTGTTTTAAAAAACACACTCAAACAAAAACATGAGATATTCATGGTATGAAACAGTCCCCTGCACACAATAAGCTGGTGGCTACTGTTTTTTGCTTAGAATGTAAAATTTCAAATTTAATATTTTCCTCCCACTGCACAATTTCAAATTTTCATCCATCTCTGCTTGAGAGTCCTCCCCACTTCACAAAGCTGCATAATCCAGGCAGTTAGTGAAGTTAATCCAATTTGCACAGCATAAGGAGTTCACAAACCATTACACTTGGAAGATGGCAAAGCAGCATTTCCCAATAATGTGGAAGAGGCTGTTCCTCTGTGGTAATTCTGGGCTACTGAATTCAGCAAGATCAATAGCACAAACCAGATATACATAGTGGCATTATCAGAGATGGTTTAATGTTGGCAAATGACCAGACTGGTCCTTTTATTTTCACTCACTTGTTGGAAGCCAGGTCCTGGTAGGAAATAACCATATGTTGTCCTCATGCATTGGACTTCAGGATGAGCCATGCATTATGATTTTGGGATCTCTGTGCAGCCCCTATGGAGAAAGAATGTGCAAAATGCACAGAAAAGTAGGAGGTGATATGAGAGTAGATGGTATGCAGAATTAGAGAGGACTTTTTCAGCCCAGAGCCTGAGCAGTTCTGCCATGCTGCAAATCAAGCTCCAAAGTCAGTGTGAGGACACATCACATGATTTGTTTTGAAAAGACCTACGTTTCCCAGGGCTATCAATCTGTCACCTTTCACTCGTGCCATGGAAATAAAAGCATTCTTAAAATCTCTGAAGGCTGCCTTTTCATCAATATTTTAACATAAGCATTCTTTTAATTTAAATGGAGATTGATCACTTATATTTTATTACTTTTTAATAAAAACCCATGATCATCATTAAAGGAAAGTGATCTCAATGAAATTATTGCCAGGAAAAATCTGACTTGGAAAAGCACTAAAACAAGTCTCTGCTAGATCAGAGAGAGCCTTTTACAGCATGTATGTTTAGTTCTGGTTTTAACAACCAACACACAAGTGATCAATGGGCATTCTAGCTATTACATTCACTGCTTTCATGATACACTTAAAACTAGTCCAAAATCTTACTGGAAACTATAAAGGGTATATTGTTAAATATCCCTCTCTGCTGTAACTCACCCTATATAGGAAGACTTGCCAGGGGCGCTAATGAAGCGGAGATAGTTTTGCAGTTTTACCATCTGTTATCAAATATACTCCTGCTATAACAGAAACACAATTGTATTAGATTTTAGAAGTGACAAAAATTGAAATAAAAATTTTCTTTCATTGCTTAAATAGTTTTGCTGCATAGTACAAAGAACAAAATGTTTGGACAATTAATAAAACATCTCAGGGCTGCTTTAATTAAAAAACAAGATGCAGCAAAAGAATAGCGAAGAAGTTGAACATAACCACAACACAACAGAGATATAAATAAGAAACCATGTTATTCCACAGCCTTCAGGTTTAGACTTTAATTCAGGATAACATACCCTATTTTTATATCCTACAGAAAAAAAAAATCAACAAAAAAACCCATTTGAAATGTGAATGTCATTGAAAAATTTTAAAATGCTCCATCTGCACTAGCTTTGTGATGATTGTAAAGTGCTGAAGAACTGCATCCCCCTAACCCTCTTTCCATCCTAAGTAAGGACCTCCGGGGTAAAAACTCTAAAGAACACTACAGTTTAGCTTCACTTATGTGCACTGGACTAAAAATGAACACTTAATATTTATGTGAATCATTGTCAGTGTCAAGTGAGATGAAGCTTATAAAAATAGATCCAAATCAGAGAATGAGTTTTAAGACTTAGTGGGTAAATGCCTCTTTACGTACGGTATTATTTATAGATATTTTTTAATCTATTCTGTCATCTTGTCTCTTAAATTATTAGAAAGTAAGAAAGAAGGAACTATGGCAAATGTAGATGAAAGAAAAATCTTACTGGGAGCTGTGGCAGAATATGAGCAAAAGCCAGGAAGTGTAAAGCTGTACTCCTAAGCCCCTTGCTTTCTGTATGAAAACAGTTCCAGCCTATTTTGCAATTAAATATGCACTTTTAAAAACTATGCTGTTGAAATAGGAGGAATGGTATTTTCAAGACTCTCAGGCACCCCTAAGACTTGCTACCACATCTGAAAAACAGCTAATCACAAGTCTGTTTCAGGCATTGGGCTGAGTCCTGTCTCCATGGTCTCATGAAGCCTTTGACATCCTACATTAATCAAAGTCCCCTCTAGATATAAATGTTGAGCTCACCACGGCCACAACAGAAATTCCAGCATTGGATCCCAGTTTTTGTAGCTCTCTTAGAAGTCAGTGACAAGTGCAGATGGTCCCTAAGTTGATCTCCAAAGGTTCTAAGCACTAAAAAACTTAAAATGTTGTTGTGGTAGCTTTGTACATCTATTTATCACATCTGATAAGGAGACTGCTGGTACTAATACTGCCCTGCATCAACAAGGTTCTGTGAGTCTCAAAAATTTATAAAAAACTTTAAAAAACTGCTACAAAAAGGACAACAATAATGAAAATATTATTAGAATTTGAAGCAAGTATTCAATATTGAAGGGCAAAATACTCAAGACAATTAGGATGCAGGTCACCTTGTAAGAAAATTCAGAGGAATGGGGCACATCCACAAGGCTTCTGCTGGGTTCTTGCAAACAAGGGAATGTTACATTTCTCACATAGGAATCTGGGGAGGTCATACTTACTTTCTTTCTGCTAGCAGGTGGAAAACTCTCCTTTGAAGCAATTGGAGCCATTTCTTCCTTTATACAGACACATTACACAACCTCTATCCAACAGGAAATAAAACTGGGTAAAGCAGGCAGCTGCTCTCTTCCCTGGGTCTACGTGGTTATAGAATCCTGCATAGGAGGAGTATGTATCCATAGGCTTTTCCTTTGACAATTCAGGTATCATTTTTATAACCAAGGTGAAGTGGTTTTTGTACTCTCTTCATCCAGGTAGGGTTTCAAAATTGCATGTCTGCTGAGAACAACACACAGAGCTGCTCATTGATTTGAAGGCATTTCTTGAAAATATAAGCTTTTCCTACTCTTCACTTCAATAGCAAGATCTAATTTAGACCAGTGAGAAATTGCATCTAATATTTTTGTTCTAAATCTGTTTTAGAAGTGAGATATATTTTGTTTATAGGCACAAGAATTGCTGTCAATTTAAGCAGAGGTTTCAGATATGAATATTAGGAATAATCGGGGGGTTTTTCATTGCCACAAGGATATCTGAGGATATTGCTCATCCCAGTAGTCAACCAGGTTTTATTTAGCAGTATCAGTCTAACAGATGCAATTTCCACTTATGATAACTGTGGGCACATAATTAATTTTAGTAACTGCAAAACTTATAGTAGAAATACTTTTATGTGACATCCCTTGCTCCTCACTTTGACAATTGCAGAAAATAAAAAGTAAAAAGAGAGATTTCTGCTATGAGCTTGTCCAACTGCTTGTACAGCCTGCACAGCAGTTTATTCTAAAGATCTGTAATGTACACAGATGGCAAAAGGCTCACAAATACATCCAGAAATTATGTGTGAAAACTACATTCACAAGTCTTGCTCTGTGTTTGAGAGACCAGAAACTGTATTTTGACAGGAATATCAATAAGGACTTGGATTCAAATGAAAAAAAAAAAGGTTTCCATTTAGTACTTACACTGCATAGGGTACTAGCCATAATCAAGAAAAATTTCAGGATGGCATGAAACTCTCAAGATGCATAATTCCCAATAACACTCAGTGGAGTCCTGCTATTAAAATGCCCACAGGCCACAAAAATGCTTTTAAGCCAACTCAGTTGCCTAAATTACAAATTCTAGTTAACAAAATTCACCACGGGCTTGCAGCTTAGGGTAGAATATATTCTTTTTTTAAAATACATCTGCCTTCACCAAAATCCTTAGTGGTCACTCATGGTTTTCAATCTCTCATTATGCTGAAGCAGACACTTTTTTTTTAAACACACAGAAAGACATGAGGCTTAAGTAAAGTCATCATGCTTGCCACCAGCCCCTCTAACATTTATTGCACAAGGTTATTTGTCTTTCCAATTCAGCTGCTCGTGAGAGTTGCAAGGAAGGGAAACCATTCATGGCTTGATCTTTTTGGTG
This sequence comes from Agelaius phoeniceus, assembly GCF_051311805.1. Lineage (NCBI taxonomy): Eukaryota > Metazoa > Chordata > Aves > Passeriformes > Icteridae > Agelaius > Agelaius phoeniceus. The sequence goes on from NC_135270.1 coordinate 15,308,649, forward strand.
GTTTACATTTTTGGAAATTTTGCAGATGATGTTTAGGAAGCCTTCTCACAATACACAGATGTTTTGGTTAAGAAAGAATATTGTATGTACCCCAGTTTCAGATCTAGGGCTGGACAAATAAATGTAGATACATTTTGGCAATAAAATATTTTTTCATCCAATTTCTCCTCCTCCTCTCAAATAACACTTTTTCAAACCTTTATCCTTTTCTCCATAAGAAAAATCCCAGTTTCTCTTCTCTCCCCAATATTAATTTCTTTTTATCCCTCACACTGACTTAATAAAAAGGTGAAAACAAAAATGGTACTCAGAAAAAAAAAGAAAGAAAAAACCAGCAAAATTTAAGAGGGAATAAAAGGAGAAAAAAAGGAAATACGTTTCTGCACAATATTTTGCTAAAAACTGTAGATAAGAAAAAACCTTGCTTGTTTGAAATCTGAAGGACAAATATGACAAACCTTATTGAATGTTTTCAAGGAAAAAAGGAACTCCTTTTTTTTCCAAATTGCTTTTTCTCATTTCCATTGAGTTACTTACAAATACACATCCATCTTATTGCAGTCTTGATCTTGATTGAGGTGAGAGTTTTTTGTCTGGTCTAGTTCAAAATTAGTTGGGAATATAAACAGCTTTCCATGTAGGTCAGAAAAAAAAAAATCTTCAGATGATTCTCAACCTGGCACTATGCTTTTTTAGCCTTTTCTGGACATGAAAATACTCTCCCTTTTAGAAGCATCAACATGTTCTTGTCCTTCTGATAGTTCCTCTTTCACCCAGAGTCTGGGGCACCAATTCAGGGTTTTAAAGAGCATTTTAATCACTGCTGAATAGCTGCTCTCCTGCTCACAGAGCATGGGATGCTATGCAGTGGAGGAACTGCAGTCACCATCAGACGTGAGAAGGACATTCCTGAAGTGGAACTGCAGAAAATAGTGGTTGCAATGTAAGCAGTGAGAAGGAGAATGCCTGGAGGAGGATATATCTCCTAGAAATAGGAGATGGAAGGAGTCTTCAGAGCTGGAAAAACAAATCACTGTAGGGAGAGGGAAGTCTCATCCCTCAAGGTTCACTGGACATTGAGGGACAAATAGAGTTAGGAGCCTGGAAAGGGAACACAGGATGACAAATCAGCAGCTTGCTAGGAGAGAGAGACAGTCAAGAGTTTGAAATCTCAGACTGTGGTCACTTAGAGCAATTCCTTTCTCAGCAAGGTGACAACCTATTCAGAATAATTCAAGTGAATTAGCAATATGCAGTACTTCTGCACGTGCTGCAAGCAAAGAAACAGCCCTCACAAAAGTCTAGGAAGAAAGGGGTTTGCAGTAAGAGATTTTGAAGTCAAAAGAGATTTTGCTGTTGCAAGTTTGCCAAATAATAAAAAAAGGATTAGGTTCCACGTGAAAAGCTTTGTGCATTGTGACCAGTGCTAATTCTGGAGAAGCCTTTGCTGTAAGGACACGTGAGGATTTTGGACAGCCTGTTCTGATGCACTCATTTTCTTCTGTGAAGGTGAGACACCTTGATGGCTGGCACAAGAGCTGGGCAGGACAAAAAAAGACAGAGGAAGAGGCCAACTTCATTTCCTTAAGAGCTCTAGAGTGGATATTTCAGCATTCCAACCTAGCCAAACTACCTTCTCCACTCAGGAGATCTGCACAAGCATTATGTCCTTCACCACACATAGAGACTCTTTTCACCTGTGATCCAAGACTAAATGGGATTTCAGGAGAAAACAACTGGCTTGAATAGATAGGGCACTTGTGGAAGTGAGAGCACACCACAGGCACTTGCTCTGTCAGACTAAAGGATGCTGTGCTGGTTCCAGCAGTGGTCCTCATACAGGAATTATTCTGGGGGTGACTCTCATGCACCCCTTTGCCCTTGTTTGACTACATTATTTTTTTTTAAAAGGGGTCTAGAATAAATGAGCAATCTTTAATTGAGAATATTTGCTGTCTAACAAAAAGCTTTGGCATCTTAATGTATTCTGTTCACTGAGGACTCGAATATGAAAAAATGTGTAAGATTCAGTGGCAGATACAGTGATGGGGCTGAAGCAATAAGGAGATAAGGTAGCAAACAAAAGTGTTACAATTTTATTTGGGAAGCCCAGAAATGCACCATCTCTTGCCACAACTTCAAATGAGACTCCTGGCAAGCCACAACTTCTTGGTAATGATTTACATCTATAATCAGGATAATAGAACATTATTTATCTAACTCTTCTGGGTATTGTGGAGACTAACAGTTGCACAATAATTTGGAGATAAATTGGAGACACTAGATGAATTTCCATTCTTATGTTTTCTCTAAGCAGGTGAAGTGAGGACATGACACAGAAGGAACCAAAGTTTTCTCAAAATAAATCAGAGAGATCAGAAGGCAATTTTATTTTTGCTTCATTCTGATTATTCAGCACTCCTCAGTAAGATTGACAGGAAACGAGAAAACAAAGCTTTAATGGATGAGGAAGGTAAAATCTAGTAACACTTAGCACTGCATCTGGAAAACAGTTTAAAATCCACAAAATTATTTATGCCATTTCAGATGAAAAAATTAATGCAAGATGCACCCAGCAGACTGTGCCTAACAGACTATCGACAGATCTAATACATAACTTTTAATTACATAACGAGAAAAGTTAAACATACATCTTTTTACATTTCTTTTAAAACAAAAGCATGTAAAGTTAAACACCAACATGCCATTACCAGACCCATCATTTTAACTGGCCCTGGCTTGTGGCAATCCCATAAAGTCAGAAAATAGTTTTTAGTGAATTAACCCCTTGTCTCCATAATCTGTGTATTCTGACTAAAGGTTCTGAATGGAAGGAGCAAGTTATTCACCATCCCTGAAGTGCAAAAGAATGAACCTTTGGTTTTTATCTTGGCTGTAGGCAGAAAACACATCCTGCCTTCCTAGGGCAAGCAGACTGTCTGAGCTGAGAGCTGTGTCTAGCAAGGTGGGTCTCTCCCAAGAGACCAACACCCTATGGAAGAAGATGCCAGAGCAGATGCTGTATGTGCTGAAGCCTGACACATGTGGGACACCCTGAGCAATCCCAGGAAGGCACAAAGCAGAGTAGGAGCACTCACTTTTTTCTCAGCTGGGCTGGCTCTGTCTCCAGGCTCACTGTTATGTTACGAGACCTCTGACACAAAGGCATCAGGCACTTATTGAAGATGAGCTAATCACTTCCCAGGGAAACATTCAGCTAGAAGGGACAGAGGTATTGTTACAGATCAGGGGGAGGCAGAGAAGTCAGGAGAGACATGGCAGAACGACACTGGGACCACTTCTGGCAGTGTGTTGAGACAAGGAGTAGCCCAGATTTTGCCCTGGAGACTCAGGGAGCAAGGCAGATGATAAAACAGTTACCCAGATGCCAATGTCTCTGAAAATGTCCTGTGATTGGGATGCAAACCAGAGGGTGTATTGCAGATATGTGAGCAGCACAAGACACTCCACTGAAATAATCTGGTAATTTATGCCATAGGTGAGCAGAAAATGGCTGGATGCCTTGGGGATTGCTTAGGGGCCATTTTTGTGTTCCTCAAAAATATGTACTGGTTTTGAAGGATTAATTCTACCTCATATTTACCATAGATTTATTCCTTACAGCACAGAGGGATAGCCCAAAATCACTTATATCATTACCTAAATCAAGGAATCAAGAGTGTCAAATTTGACTTCTTTGTTCATTTTTTTCCTTGAGTAATTCCTGAAAGGACCAGGAATTACTGCTTTTCCAAATAGAATAACAACAGAAAGCTGCTGGAATTTCAACCAAAAAAACAACCAAAACCAAAAACCCAAACCAACAAAACCATTCCTTTCTTCCTCAGTGTTCACTAATTATAATTAATGTGAAGTTAATCAAAACTCAAAGCAAGACCAAAAAAAAGTTCAAAAAGCAATTATATTAGAAATATGTTCCCTAGTCAATTGCTTGCTTTTTAGGCTTTAGCTGTGTGGCAATTTCAGTACTTATGCAACCACCAGAGAATTTTCTAGGTCTGACTTTTACTTGAGAAGCAGGAACTTCTCACCAACCAACCCCTCCAGGTCCAAGCCCAGGAACTTTTTTGTCATGGGGGTGGGGTGGGGGAGGAATGAGCTTCCTTCACACCCTCAGCCCCCTCAGATGCCACCACTGCATCAGAGAAGAAACTATCACGCACCTTCCTGCTCACTGCAGATCCAGTCAAGGACACTGGGAATCAGCCGGGAGCCACCTCCTTGTAGCACACAGCCCTTGCAGGGAGAAACCCTCTGGGGAAATCAGTTCATGGCAGATTTCATACTGTGCCAGGTTAGCAGCATGTGTATCCCTGTCCTTTTAGCACAGGTTGGAAGGAACAGTGTTTGCTAAGGCTACATAGCCAGAAAGCACACTTTAAAAATACACGCTGTAGTCAGATGTCTGCTTGTAACATTTATGACTTGGCAGATTGACTCGCGCATCAGGCACACATTTGATGGTTAATTCTGAGCCCTAATGCAGCAGAGCAGTCTTCTACCTGGCTGGTGTCTATCCTTTTCAAAAGGCAAAGGAGTGCATAAATTATGTTTAAAAAGAGGTAGGCATTTTCTACCCACAGAGTGGAGTCACTGTAGGTGGATTATTATCCAGGAATACCGAAGAGGCAAGAAGTCTGTGATTTAACCCATTCTTTGTAATCTCCTTGCCTGCTACTGTTGGTACTGCTGACAGTATGAAATTATCCATATGATACAATTTTTCAGGAGGTTCTGCAGCACAGCAGCTGCATTTCAGACAGTCAGCAGGAGTTGAAGCCCTAAAGAAAGGATTTTATTCTGAAATAATACCAGCTAAACCCTGCAGCAGCATCCAGTTGTCTCTGCTGATGCTGGCAGCTATGAGGTTGCTCCAGTTTACTCCCTCACCAGGCCCTGCACTACAAATGTCATATCTTAGCAGAACAGGATGAACTCTAAACCACCTTACAGATGACCAGCAGGATTTTGAAACCTATTTCTTCTGCACTATCTTTACTACTGGGAAAACAAAAAGCAATAGCTTTCACAGTGCAAACTGAGACATTTGTACATCAGGATACAGGCATGACCTTTATCTAGCACAAATAAGGCATAGAGATGTTCAGCTGAACACAACCACCTGCATTTACTCCAGCCAAGAACCTGGTCTTCAACACTGAACTTAAAGAAAGCATTGTGAATTGTGATGAAGAAAAATAATCAGCATTGGGTTTGAGCATCCCTAAATTCCAGTGATTTGCCTACAAACTGCTGACAGTGAGCATCTTCAGAAATAGGACCTATAAGAATAGCCAAAAAGGAGGAGGATTTATAAATGTATGAGATGAGTTTTAGATTATCATAGGTATCCCTACTCCATTTCAACATTTCATATTTATGCAAAGAGAATATTTTCCTTGTCCATAAAAATTTTTAGAAATTAAAAATACTTTACAAAAATTACTTAATCCTTTCAGTATCCTTAGTGAGATATGCACACATTCTTTCAATTTTCTCACAAGATATGTGTGATCTGTGGCACAAAAGGACACTGCTTATTTCTTAAATTAATCAAAATAAATAATGATTAAAAATGAGAAAGAAGTTCTGCCTCCCCCTGCTTAAAATTTTTTTTCACCAGAGTCACCATTTTCAGTAAACAGGTCAAAAGCAGTAATACTAGATCAAGGGGTATCTCTGCTGTATTTAGTACCAATGGATGCTGCTCTAAAACCTGTAATTCTCCCTGAGAAGGGTAGCAAAGGCTCAGTATTTTCTGGGCAGATGGGCATCTGTAAAATCATCTTGGTCCTTTTTCCATGCATACCCATCTTTGTTCTCTAGCAAACGTGCAAATATCTTAGACTCACCAAGTGCCACTGAGGTGTAGGCAAGGACATGGACTTGTCCCTGTCCCCTCCTGACCCCACACAGGAAGGAGGCCAAGAGCTGCTGGCCAGTGCATCCTCCAAGAGAAAGACACCAAGCAAGGTGAGCCAGAGCCACCTCTTGAGAGGAGACAGGGCAGAGATTTGCAATGAAAACAAAAGCAGTGCGGTGTTAGTCAACAGAGCTGTTTGTGCCCGAGGGCACAAATGAGAGGACTCTCACAAGAGGAAAGGGGAGTGCAGAAACACTTCTCAACAGCAACATAGCCCCTGCCCTTCCCACCTTCCTCCTCACCATCCCCTGCAGATGCTCCCCTCAGTGGCTTGACCATACTGGCTTGCAAGGTGCTCAGTTTAAGACTATTGCCAGTAGACTGAAATTCTTATTTCTCCTCTGCACCACAGAGGCACTGGGCAGAACTTCCATCATAGTCAGACATCTCCTACCCCATAACAAAGAATGCTAAAATGTTCCAGAACTCCTTCACCTTCCTTCAGCAGCCTGTGCATGGGATTGCCCAATGGCACAATTTTAAGTCCCAAACATGCAGGATCCCTTTACACTCCCACGTTTGCTTATAGGAATACTTCAGTTCATTAGTTGAGCTCAGCCCCATTACTGGGAGCACTGAAGTTCAGGATCCTTGCTAAACAGAAATCTGGGCAAGGAGCCTGAACTTTCTGACTACCTTAAACTCCTGAAGCAGCTCTCAAATAAAGCATTGCTCAGCTCTTCTCTTGGAGTTCTGGAGTAGTTTGGTATTTTGTTTGATAGTTGACCCTGGTACTTGCTGGTAAAACTGAGCTGGAATTCTTACATGTGATCCTGTCAGGGTTGAAATTTTTAATTTACAACTATAGTAACTTTCCACTTTAAAAAATAAAAAAAAGAAAACTAAAAAAATAATTCTCTTTTACCAGTCTTTTGTAACACAAATTGTAGGGAACGATTTTAAGATAACACATGAATTAAGGGCATGGTTGGCATAAAACTAAATTCTGTTTCAAGACTGCCAAATGGTGCAGCTCAGGAATAGATATAGAGATTTCTAAAAATAACATTTCTACCATGAAAAATTCCCACAAAATTTCCCAAAATTATTTTGGAGACATACTACTGCCTTTATTACTTTATTTTCCTGAGTGTAGTTTATTATTTTCATGGAGGAGCACTCAGAGGGTGCCATTACAGAACAAAGCCATGCTATGATAGCTCACTTAAGTAGGGAGATTGAGATAGTTTTCAATGATAATTAGTATGAGCAAAATAACCTTAATTTTTGTGGTACATACATCCACATACATATTTAAACTCTAAGAACCATTTTCTTCTTTTCTACAAATGTGGAGTCTAGTTGGAGAGTAGGGGAAAAAAAATCTTTCTACAGAAAATAGAGGAGATCCTCTGCCAGTATTAATCTCTGGGACCCTAAGTCATTATGTTTTTTAATTTAGAAAAGTCACTGTGATTGTTTAATGAGTTCTTGTACTCTTCTTTATCCCTCAAAATACAAACCAAAAGCAGTCTGCTTGTTTCTACAGGTGTGACTTATGAATATTTAAATAATTCCTACACATTTGTGAATATTTCCAAGCATTCATAAAACAGTTTCTAACATAATCCAGAGACATCTGCAACAAGGCCTTTGACCTCCTGTATGAGAGTCCACCAATCGATCCAGTTGTCCCTTTGCATATTCCTAAGGTTGTGCCCCTCCCTTAGAAAAGGATAACACCAGTGGAAACAGGAATTTAAATGCTGTCTCTCAATATCTTTAGCTTTTTCTCAGCAGAATATTTTCCTGTCATAAGAAGACAGAAACTGAGGCATTATGTTAACACCCATGCATCCCGTTTTAAATCCCATGCTACTCCAACACATTAAAATCAGTTTTCCCAGGGAGAAGGATAGTTTCCCCAAGGATGGCTGTCATCTTGGGCCTCACCAATTTTCAGATCTCTTAGCTCACCTCTTTTTTTTTTTACCAATAATGTAATTATTACTTTTTAAAATCATCTTTGGTCAAAGTCCAACCCAAGGAAAAGGTGATTGAGAAGGAACTCATTTAAGCAACCAAACAAGACAGAGTTAGAGCTTGCTAAGGCATCTGATGAATTGAGGCACATGCTGCAACATACCAGACATTTGTAGAGGAGAATTAAATGCCACATTGTTCATGTGGTGCCCAAGATGCTGGGACTTTCTCAGGACTTCACAACCCTCATTCTTGCATTCTCTGTTCAGGGAAGTGAGTGAGGGAGCACAGCACAGTAAGGTTTTATCTGACTGGAGCAGGACACGTTGGCAACAGCAATACTGGGAGATCCAGCTCAGCAGCCTGGATGTTATCCATCTAATTTCAGTATCTAATCTCTCTAGACACTTATAATCTGACACTCAGTGGTGTGCTCCATCTTAGCTGATAGTGAAATCATTTAATACAAGTGGGTAGTGAGGTAGGTGACAAGCTGATTGATGGCAGTATCTTCATTTAAAGCTATATAGCACCACCAGACAGAGGTCTAGAGCAGCTCAGGAGTTCTGCCTAAATTTGTTGGTATCCATGGAAGTTTATCATGCCAGAGTGTGGCTTATACCATCTACTAAATCATTTTCCTAAGAGGGATGTAAGCTACCTCAAGCCCATTAAGGCAGAGTGTCAGCATCTCACAGGATACTCAGCAGTGAGATTACAGTGAGCTCCATCATTTCTCTCTCCTGGTAGTCTGAATCTTTTCCACTGCCTTACACTAAACAGAAGGAATGCTGTCTCCTTGAAGCTACCTATACTTCAACTGTGACCTCAAGTGCCCCAGCAGCAGAGATGGGAGATGGTGCTGATTGACAAGCGCCAACATTGCCCATGCTTGGGGTTACCACTCTGTCCTGCACATCCTGCAATGGAAATCTGACCCTTGGAGGCAAATCTGGTGTCCAACATTTGCTGCAAATGGATGAGGGGTCCAGCAAGCACCAAGAGCACAGATGAAAATATAGTGAGGCTCCTGCACATAGAAAGTGATTCCTGCATATTAAGACACATTATTAAAGCATGGAAAAACCTTTTCCTCTCTATTTCTTCATACAACTCCTGCTTGGAGAGCCCAGAGAGCAGACTGGATCCTGCAGGGAATCCCTAAAAAGTCCACTCTTGATGAGTCTGCAGTCAAAGCCTAAAGGCAGGCTCATGTAAAGGAAAAAGGGGCTGTACTGAGTTTATGGAGAAGAAATGCCTGTTTCTTTCCTTTCTTAAGGGCCTTAAGCACATCAGGTTGCCTACTTTTCTCCAGCCCTTAAGCACAGCTGCTTCTAGGGAAAGCAATGGCAGAAGAGTCCCTGTCCACCCTTGTATTGCCATGGAGACACAACCTGACTACAATTTCTGCAGCCACAAATTCCCTCATATTCAAGGGGGTTTTAAGTCTGCAGCCAACCCATTGTTCTGCCTTAAGGAAAAAGATATGGGAAAGGGTGTTCTCACTTCCATCAGCATTCTCATAAAAACTGAGTCCATACAGTCTCAGACTCACTGTTCAGACCTGCACAAGGGCATCTGAATGCATTTTATTGGGCTCCTGTGGGACAAAAAAAATTAAAACACCTTCCCCATAATTCATTAAAGAATACTAGAGGTAGCGGTTAATTCTTACCAAATTCTTCTATGCTTCATTCAAGGTCTACATCATGGAGCTGTTTCTAACCCAGCAGCAGCACAAAGATGAGCTTTCAGTAAAACCTGCACTGTCCAAGGTGTTCCAATGGCCATAACCAACAGCATTTCCCTGCAAAAGGCTGAATTTACATTGTTTGCAATGAGACTGTGACATACCAGCATTTTACACCCTTTGAACAGTGGGGATAAGACGAAGAGAATTTTATGGCTAGTGATTGCCTTTCTTAATGAAGGAGCTTTGTCTCACCCGGTGCCGTGTGTTGTTGCAGTTTCTGTGGTAACGACTGATTGCACAGAGAAAGAAGTCAGTGTAAATTGCTGGCATGTAAACAACAGCTACCTTGGAGCCTGGTTTACATATATACCTTTTCTGACTCAGTTTATGATCCATTTCTACAAGGTAACTGTTAATGCCTACAGAATTTATTATTTCCATTTGGAAGCCATAGAGCAAATGTCCTATGTGACATACCTCACATGCCACACTTTGCCAGTGATGAAATACAACTTCTAATTTAGGATAAAACCCAGCTGATTTTTGTCCACATAGAAAAATTAATTCTTTAGAAAATCAGATGTGAACTCGCTCAATAAAAATAACAAAACAAAAAACATAAAAGTACAGAGTATAAAATATATACACATATATACTAGCAAATAGAAGATGACATGATGTGAAAGGTAAGAGCAGGTAAAGCTTTTATCCATACTGTTTCAATGGAAAAAATTGTTGTGTGCAAATCTCAGAGAATAAAGCATTTCAAGTGACTGCAATGAAGCAACAAAGAAGTCCAGGCTTAATAGTTTTCATTTTAGAAAAACAGTTCATATTCAGAGTTAAGGTTTCAGTAGCCATACGTAAAACCTTTAAAATAACTCAGGAAATGCCTTCAGAAATCAAGACTGCAATGATTGGTGCCATTTCTTTCACTACCCACATCTACTCACACCCTACTTCTCTAGAAACACATTCTCAAAATGGAAGCAGCTTCTCAAGCACCAAGTTGTGTTTCTGGTTTACTGAATTCCCACAGAGTACTGAAGTTTCATTGAATAGAAACTAAGGCATCCAGACAAATTTGTTTAGTCATGAAAGGAACAGAAGAATGGAAGACAAACAAGTTGCAAGAATGGAAACTCCTGAACTAGTTTTCCACCAGCTTCTCACCATCCACATATGCTTTATGAAATGTGTGTTGACTAAGACACAGGACTAGCTCCTTAAAAAAAAATGGGGCACAGTCATTCATTTCTCTCAATCCAGCTCTGAAGAATGCTCCTTAACACAGATGTTTCAGGCTACCATAACCACAGCATTCTCAGCTAAATCACTTTCTTACCTGAAGTGGTAAAGTGATGCCAAATATTCCATAGAAATATGTTGACGTACACCAATCACTTGGCAGCCCAAATCCTGCTGCAGTCAACAACAGACTTATACTGGCAGAAGCAAGGTGGAGCTATTTCTGGAAATTGCTTGATGTGCTGGTGACATGGCTGAAAATAAACAGCCCCAGCACGATATATTGGGCTGGCACACCCCAGTTGTTGTAGTGTTAGGTCTGACCATGGCAAAACTGGCTTCACCTGGTTGTGGCACCCAGGAGTCAGGGTAATGGAGGTGTCCAGCTGGTCCTGGAGCACTCAGACTCAGCAGTGCCACAGCTGCATTTCCAGTGTTGCGTGTGTTACAGCACATTTTTAATATTACATTACTTCAGCTTCTGAGTGGAGATGGACCTTGAGTTGCTTTTCACAGGGGAGTTCTCCTGGGCAGGGCTGCTCTTTGGCCTTTAGCATTTCCTTTCACAACAGGCAAGAGCTATTCCCATCACCTCCTGGCTGTTTGTCGTTGCTCTCCAACATCATATCAAGCTGTCACACCAGGACAGCTACAGAGCTGCAAGCACTTTGAGTCAGCACGGCTTCACAGTGAGGGGGATGGCCCTGGAAAGGCAGGAGCAGCCTCCCCTCCCAGCTCAACAGCTGCTCCAACAGGGACAACCTCAGGTCACCCACAGCTGCTCTCACACCAGAGGCTCCAAAGGCTGCCCGGCACAATCATGCGGGCAAGGAGGAAAAAAAGCAAAATCCCAAAGGCCACACTAAAGATGTCCCCCATGGATTAGCTCTGTTTTAATCAATCCACATGACACATCTGCCACATGTCAACAGCTTTCATTTCTCCTTGCTGGAGCCTCTCCTTCCTCTCTCAGTCATTCAGATGGTCAAATCTGGGCCAAATTCACTTCCAGTTTGGGCAGATTCCAACTCAGGATTTCTGGATAACCTCATGTTTGAAGGCAACTAGGATCCAATCCATGTCCTTGGAAAAGGACAGCCAGCAGACCCGGAGGTCTGATTCTGAAGGAAGAATTCCATGCTCAATTCAGGTGCCCCTTTCCATGAAATGTTATTATCTGGCAGATGTTGAAAGGCAATGCTTAAGGCACCTGATGGATATTGAAGGATACTTTTTGATTCCCAAATTTAAGTAATAATTATCGCAAGAAGAATTGGTACCTAAGTCAACAGATCCTATTACAGATTTGTCATTTTGAGAAAGGATCCTCTAGTTAATTTTTTTAATTGCTCAACAGTTAAAGTTGATACTTTCTAAACAGAGATCCATTATTTTACAAATGGCCCTCTCTGATTCTACTGAAATTAACAGCTTTTTAAAAAATTAAATTAATTTGCAGGTTAAGTTTTCACAAGTTTTCTAATTATTTAGCCAGCATTTCACTACACCAAGAGAGAAACACCACTACCTGTTTTTATCCAGTTACAAGGAAAATATATCTCATTGCTCAAGTACATAAACCATCACCCACCATTTGCTTTAGGAGAGAAGTATTTTTAAATTATGATTGGCTAATATTTAACTTAGAATTAAAACAGTGATAATATCTATTCTATTTCTCAGACTTAAATAATAAGACCGCTAGCCCAAGGCAAGGAAAAGGGAGGAGCGAGGTATGTGCAAAACAATCAGACATTTCTTTATACTAATTAATATTTCACAATGTCATGGGTTTAAACATTTCCCCACATATTTATTACACTGTCCTTAGACATCAGCAAACATTTCATTATTGACTGCAATGGGAAGAGAACCTCACCTGTATTCTGTCCTCCATACTTAACCAAACAATTAATCTGGTAATGACAGATGTCTGAGACAGCAGGACTTTTATGCTGCACTGATGCTAAATACAGCAATTGGCAGCCTTGTCTCTGGCCAAGAGAATTTGGGCCATCAGAGACAGTGTTTCTGTAATGACTCCTGACAGGAAGAATTGTTTTACCAATTTTCCTTGGATTTAAAAACCTGTATTAATAATTTGCTTGCTTGTAAACTGAAAGATACATTGGTACCAATATTTAATTATGGTCTTGTCAGAATCCCATAGCAGTCTAACTTTTCCTTAAAACATAGATGTTCTTCACAGCTTTTTGGGATTTCTTTCTGAGAACAAAGGATTCAGTGGAGCAGGGCATTAACAGCCAAGGTTTCATGTTTCTGTTTATCTGAGAGGGTTCTGGCTAGAAACAAGCCTTGGATGCCAAGAGATCTATATAAAGAACATGGCCTTGGTGATTAGGTCCTAGGATGTGGCACACAAAACACAAACAAACAAACAAGAGCAAGAAACAAAGATGCAGATTTATGATCCAAACCAAGAAGCCAAGAGTACTTGTGGAGATTCCCGTAGCACAGGAAGAGGAATGAGTGAGAACACAAAGTACTACAAAAACTGTCAGTTATTTAAGGCAGAACTGGTAAAAATGAATTGGAAAGTTTCCAAAGTGCTTTTTTGCTTTATTATTTATAATGGCAACTGCTTTGTATAAACTATCTTACACAATTGTTTTTGCCTTCACCCTGATTTATCTTACTTTCCTTGACAGATTCTGCCAGAACTGTTTAATAATAATTTGATGTGCTACATGCAGATTTTCCTGTCCACCCTCAACCCTCACACACAACCCAGCAGTCTCTCTGTAAATCACATAGGGATCCACCATGCAGTTTCTCTACATAAAAGATGTTGCTTTACCTTCAGACAGAAAAGGTTTGGCTTTTTTGAAAAGTCTTCTTTCAGAGGCACAAGAAATTAAGGGGGAAAAATAAATACATTACCACTATGATGCTTAAAGACTCCTTAGGGATACTCTGCATTCCCCACTCACATTCTCTGCTTCATCTGCATGCAGAGCTCTGAGACACAAGAAAAAGAGCCAGACAAGGAGAACAGAACTGAGAAGCAGAAAACTGTATACAAAGAGTTTTTTGCCTATTGAGCATATTGCCCAATTAATAAAATTTTTTTAAGATATTTTCCGTGCACTCAATGTTTTCTAAAATGGTCTTCAGTGTTTGAAAAACAATATTAAAAAACAAGGAGATTGGGAAGAAACACAAAGAGATATAAATTCAATTAAAATATTAGTTCAAATTTGATCTGAAATCAAAAATCAGAAAATTAAGTATATAGAAGAAGATACAAGTGACAGGAGCTGATAGCAATGAATGGTGTGGAACAGCTGAGACTTCAGTCCATTTTTGGGCACCCAGAACAGGCATGGACAAAAACTTTGCTGGACAGATTGGAGTAAGACTAGACAACCTGCAACCTGCCAGATATAAGAAACAAAACATAACTGAACCTGATTGAAATTTTACTGCAGTTGACCATAAAAGGAACAACCAGAAGCTTGTTCTTTTAAATAGGGTGGGAACAGGAGGACCTGTCTAAATGTTACATGCCATTTTTTTTCAGTTATGTATTCAAGTTCCTCATGTGTGCTCCTCCAATTAACTGAACTAAATCAGTTGGTCAGGGTCTTAATTTGCCCACAGAACAACATCCTGACATGGCATGTGATTTTTGCACAGTTTTTGGAGGTTTGGTTTGTTTCTTTTCAACTACACTGAATTAAGATTTCCTAGGATGGAAGGAAATAAAAGAGCTGCCAGATCTTGATGTGGCACTAACTCAAGTAGGACAACAATGGTGCTTTTGTATACACCACCTGTAAACTAAAGTAATTCCCACTTATGGCTAAGAGTTAACTGGACTGTTGATTTGTGTCGTGCTTTACCACAAAAATCTTTCTTCCCTGTGTCCCCTCTGTGAAGCCATGACTTGCAGATACCTGCAAAGTCCCCTGACTAAGAGCTTTAAGTATACTTGAGACTGCAGCACATTTGAAAGGTCATTATTTATCACCATTCATTAAATAGGAAGCCATTAATTTTAATGGAAAAAATCAAGTCAATACATCAAGTGGGGGTTTTTTTGACATGCCATAGTTTTATGAACTGCTGTGAGAAAATGAAGCAGCCTGTAGGGAAGCAGGAAACCTTTTATTTACTAGTGAGGAGAATCCTAACAGGTCTCTCTTGTTTTGTGGTATGTAAGGTAAAACACAGCCAGATAGTACAGCAACATTTAAAATCACATAGCTCAAATATTTCCCTCACACACACAGCCCGGTCTCCTTCTCTCCAAATATTTGCAGTGAGAGTTCATTTTCCTTCCTGCTTGCCCTCTTGCTGAACAAAAATAATGCTAGCAAAAGCACACTGCACGCAACTGAAATGGAAAAACAGCTAACAAATATAAAGTAGTCGGAACGAACCAGGCTGGTTTAATCTCATTCTGATTTACCAAGGTTATTTTGTTTAACAATTACTCTACATCCTTCAGAAAAAAAACAACAACAACAAAAAACAAAAACAACAAAAAACAAAAACCAGAGAGAGACAGTACAACCAAGAAGCAATTAGTTTACCAAATCTCCTTTGAACAACATAAGGAGAAGAGTCTTGTAGTCTTTCCCCTCTCAGGATATTCCTTCCAGGATGAAGTGCTTTCAGAGGGATGCTACCCTGGAACATAGCCACAACATCCTCCTGCCTCAGGCCTGGCCCTCAGGCCTCAAAAGTCATTAATGCCTCCAGAGGCAAAGACTCTCCAGGAAGATCGTGTTTGTACCAGCTTCACTCCAGACAGCCCCTACAGCTCGCTGTGGGGACAGAGAAGAGGAGAGAGGGAAATCCTTCTGTGTGTAGGGATATCACAGCTGCTGTTGCAGATGTAAAGAGACCCTGGCAGCTCAGGGACTGCCTGATGTGGATGGAGGCACTGAGCATTCAGCACGTGCCAAACGAAGGGGACGGACACACGCATGTTCCACAAATGCTGTATCAGAGAGAACTGGAGATACTCCAAACTCTGCTGATACTCCCCCAAGACACAAAGTGAAAAGCACATGGCTGCAAAATGGAAATCACACTCCTGATTCCTCCTGGCTGAGGAAGGAAGGAAATACTGCACAAAAGTACAAAAGCCACAACCATGGCCCAGCAATGGACTACCATGCTCCAGAAGCAGGCACAAGGTGGCCTCTGCAAGGGGGCACAACTATCATTAGCTGTAACAAAAGAAACTCTTCCCTTCTGCATCCTCCAAATTCAGCTTTCCCACCATCTTTGACACTTTAACATGTCTGTTTCCCCAGAACAATAATATTGTTGGGACAGGATGGAAATAACATGATGCTGTATTTTCTAGCCACAAGGATAAAAAGGATGCAGAGCTCAGATTAATTCTCATCAAGATCATCTAACAAAACATAGCAGCAACAAAACATTTTGTAGCCCCTCTGCATGTGTTGCAGAGAACATTTAAATTGAGGGCTGTGCTAACTTGGCTCAGGGTTGACCATTTTACCACACAAATCACTGAACAATTTTTTTTTCCAGAACTTGCTTTATGAAGGTACAAGATCCTGAAAATACTTGAGGGATAATTTTTTGATGCACAAGAAGAAATCAATTAGGAGTGAGATTTCTCTTCATTTGAATCTAACAGGAAGTGATGTTTTGGGAATGCAAATCTCTCCAGTATTGCATGGAACCTCTGAATTCTTAGAGCAGCTAGGCAGCTTAGACAGGTAGGCAGACACTACTGATGATGGCTGGACCAGCTGGGTATGAACCACAACCACAACTGAAAATGCATTTCACAGCACTTAGAGCAAACACTATGGTCCCAGCCCTTCTCTAGCAACTGGAATGAGGAGTTAATGGATCCAAGTGTGTTCTCACATCATTATTGCCATGGTCACTGCATTAATTTTAGATTATTGCCTTACTGATTTACAGTGAGTCCCAAGAGATCAAAACCAAACCACTGATCTCCCTTATCCTTCCCTTCTTATTTCTTACTGCCAGAGAATCCATAAGAGCTAGTCAGATTTAGCCCTGCCATAATTCTACTTAGTTCTATCTGAAAGCTCTAGTGCAACGTGAAATTTTGTCTTGTTTACTGTATTTAAAGTTCTAAAGAGATTATTCTAAGCTTAGTATAAATCACGATGGAACGAAGCCTGCACGCAAGAGTAGGGATTTCCAGGCCACTTAATGACTTATCTGTAGTCTCTATTTCATTCTAATGAAATAAAGGAAGTACTCTGACCCTGTGAAATGTCTTCAGTACCAGAGAATCATTATTAAAGACACATAACTGTGATGTTATGAAAAACCCAACCTCAACCCTGTGTCCCTTATTTTGCATTTCTAAAACTAACTTCAGTTCAATGTAGGCCATAAACTTCACAAAACATTGAAAGTCCACCAATGTCCATAGGAAGATTAGTGCTAATTGGTAGTGATCTTCAAAATGAAATCAGTTCAGAAATGTTAAAAGAAAACTATAAAGTGGTGACTTACCACTAAGTCCTGGGAAATATCATTGCTAAGCAGTTGCACTAATTAGAGAGATGGAACAAAAAAAAATGACCCCAATCTAGCTAAGGGCTCAAATAACTTAAGCCCATTTGAACTGGGCATCAAAGTTATTCACTCTTCAGAATTAAACATGCAGCTTTAGCTGGACTAAAGCTCAAAAATAGGAGACAACATATCTCTCCTTTTCATCTTGAAAACTGCTTTAATTATATGTTGGTGATCCAAGCAAGGCCTAATCCTCAGCTCTTTGAAAACAGCCTCATTTCTGCAGTCCTCAATTTCCCCACTTTTAGCCCATAGCACAAGACATCGTGCCTGGTACTTGCTGGCACAGCTGGCTTGGGTACTGAGCATGGCATTGCAGACTCTTGGCATCACCCCCTTCCCTCCCAAGAGCTGAGACATGCATGCTGTCAGTCCCTCACAGACAGTCAAACAAAATTTTCAAGTCTTCCAAGCCACCTCTGGCAGGTAAGTACACATCACCTAGCAAGGGACACCTGCACCCCCAGCTGGGTCTGCCCAGTTGTGCCCATCCTCACAGGAGTTCAACCCCTTTCCTGTAATTCTTACAACTAACATTTTATAGATCTTCTAAAATATATGGCTGTTCTTGGGCACCATCACATCAGTTACATCATTTGTTAAAGGGCAAGGGTGTAGGATGGGTCCCTTCACCCCATTAAAGAGACAGTGATAGCATTAAAAAAGATTTTTGGATCCCAGTAACAAGGGAAGTTAAGCAGTTTTGAAAAGCTGGTCCATTTTTAGCCAGATGCCAGCTTGCCCTGAAGTCCAATAAGAGCCCTAAAATCCAAATAAAGGAAACATTCCCTGAAGTGGCATCCTATTCTGCACTCTTGACTTTAAAGGAAGGTATTCAGGATCCTGTTGTTCACTGTATCCCTTTCTCATTTGGCAGTTAAGGCAGGATTTTTCCCACTATGTTCATTTTATCAACTATTTTTCCCCTTTCAAAAGGCCTGCAGTGAAAAGCAGATTTCACTGCAATCAATGCCAGCACTCAATGATTTGAGGCTGGGTCAGCATTTCGAATCACCTCTTCTTGGGGCTAATTTCTAAATTAGTGTAAGGAATGTGTAAGGACTGCATGACAGTGTAGCTCCTCTACAGGAATGTGAAAATTCAAGGCTAGTAATAGGCCTGAAACTCTGCGTATACCCTGGTAACTGCTTCATACAGGGGGCACACTTTGTTCTCATCTCTAGCGTGGAAATATGGCCAACACCATTTAGCTGCTTATTCTTAAGTACAGGAATATTGGTGTTCGTAGGAGAAGATTTCAATATATTACAAGACTGTAAAAATCACTGAAATGCAATAACATTGTTGCACATTTATTGCTTCTAACCAACTCTATAAAATGTAAGCTTCGCTTCCCTCCAAGGGTTTTGGGAGAAAGCCGATCCTCACTCCACAAAGTGTTATTTGCAAAATGCTCAAACCTTGCCAAACCATTAGATGTAAACCTTTTTAAAATAGTGTACAGGATATCATAAACCCTAGATAGGCTTTGAATGACTCCACATCTCCACTCGTTCCCTATGGAGTCATACAAGTGCTATTTAAACATGATACATGTTTTAATACACTATCATTACTTCGTATCTTTAGTCAATTACTTCCCAAGCACAACCAAAGTAATCCTTTTTGCTTAGCATTAAGGACTTGGAGACAAAGCTGTTACAAAGGAAGAGGATCTGCCTTAAGAATGGCCCAAGATTTTCTAGATAGCCCCAGAGGAAGGATGAGGTGAGCAGTGGGGTCTACAAGTCAATTAAAGCCCTTGAAATCCACAGCATTACCTTAATTCTAATGTTAAATTACTGTGTGTTAACTGGATTGGCCCACACGATCATTTTGTTCTTATGAGGTATTTTTACTACATCACTTTAATGACAAAAAGAAAGAAAAGGGGGAGAACCTCAAGTCCAAATCATTTAACTTTTAAAGCTTGACATTTAGCTTAAAACATAATTTTGCTTCCAGGTTCCACATTTAAAGCTGCAAGGAAGCACACCTACTTTTATCAAGGAATCCAAGAGATTTATGCTTATTTATGCAGAGCCCGAACACATAAAACACAGCTGGCAGGATTTTAATTTCTATCAAATTCAAATCACAAAGAGTCCTTCCAGCCTGATTTAGCATCAGTACCAAGACCTACTTTGAACCTAATCAGGACTACAAAAATCAGCAACAGCATCTGGTAGGAAACTTGAAAACCTTGCCATTCAAAAGGTAAGAAAAACCTCACTCAATTTCAAAAAGATTAGGAGGAATATCTTATCAGTAATGTTTTCTTGACTTTCAGAGAGAACGCTCTTCCTGTCTGAAATTCATTCACTTGGCAGACCAGAATTGCCTAGATGCAGTTCTCTACTGCATAAACTTTACATTTTTAGTCTCTTTTAATTACTTTGATTTAGACAAAATGAAGCCACTTAAGACCTGGCAGAAAATTACCCAATTAATATTTCCCTTCTCATCAAGTCAGAAGATTAATTATGCATTCTAATAAAGGCTTAAGGACTTGTTTCCAACAGCTGCTGACCATTTTCATCTTAAACCAAAAACGCCTTTAAACACATGCTTAACTTAATTGCCTAAAACATCCTTCCAGACTAAATGGTTCTATTGATTGTCCTAAGAATTTAGGCTGAAGAGATGGCCACAACCTGAGTGCTCAGAACCCAGAAGAAGAAAAAAAACAAGGTAAAAAAAAGAAAAAACTTTAAAATATAAAACTGGAAAACTTAATAAATAGGTAGTAACTCATATTTTTTGTGTCTCGATACATTATAGTATATAACATGACATCAGCAAATTACCATAATTTGTGTTGCTAGCAAAGTAAAATAAGTTAGCTGCTGGAAAATAGGATAACAGACCAGGCAACACCAATAAGTATTGCTAAAGACATGAGATTTGAAAAAGGCTTGAACAAATTAAAATGTAAAGTAATTTCATAGCCATCAGTTGAATGAAACTGAAGCTTCCTTTAATCTTACTGGCAGCTACTTGTCAAAAAAAGAGTATATACAGTCTTCCTTCTAATTTGAACAGAATGAGCAGGACCAAGCATATGATGTCCTGCTCAGCCAAGAATTCCAGGATTGCATTCCAAGTCCAAAGCTTAAGTACTCTTATATGCTTTTACAAAAGAATGGCCGGCTAAAAATAAATTAATAAACAAACAAACCACAACAGAAACCCCACAACTTCTAGCCAATGTAGTTTTGCATGAACTGTTGGCAGGTAGGCAGCAGCTGTAATCCTGACTGTGACTGCCTTCTGTTCCCATCAGGAGATTGCTTAGAAGTGATCCAAGTCAGAAATATGGGACATTTGCATTTTTGTCCTTTGATTTCCATACTGCAAAACAAGGATAACTAATTGCTGTAACTTCCCCATTAATAGAGAAGGTAAGGCTTTTAAGCACTTCAAATATTAGACAATTTCTATGCATTTATGCACTGGCAAGATCCATTGAAATAGGGCTGAAACTAACTTGAACCTTGGGATTTTACCACAGTAGTTCTGAGGCATCTCTAGCCAAGTATGGAACAGTGCTACAAGCAACACTGCCATGTGATGTACTCTGCCTCCCTCTCCCCTGCCCCCCAAAAGACAGTGAAAACCCTGTGTGGTTTCAAGAAAAAAAAAAAAATCAAAGCAGAAGCAAGATTACCAAGTGTGTGATTTCACAGAGTAGTTGGTCTCCCTTCAGGAATTGACATGAAGCTTAATGAAACCAAGGGCAGTCCTGAAACCAAGCATTTTGACAGCACTTCCAGGCACTTGCATTCATGACTGGTATTTGCTGGAAGAACTTTGCACCTTAGTCTGCTGAAGGTATCTGAAAACAGCCTCTTGGAAGAAAACATACATGGCTAATGCTCAAAAAACCCCAAAGACCAGCAAACAACCAAAAAACCCAACAAAAAATTCCCAGCTAAAGAGACGCTCCCCAAAGAAAAACAGGCCAACAACCCCC
Organism: Agelaius phoeniceus; assembly: GCF_051311805.1. Taxonomy (NCBI): domain Eukaryota; kingdom Metazoa; phylum Chordata; class Aves; order Passeriformes; family Icteridae; genus Agelaius; species Agelaius phoeniceus. The sequence goes on from NC_135270.1 coordinate 15,329,991, forward strand.
TTCTCCCCAGCCAGAACCTTCAACCTCTGTTTTTCATGTTTCAAGGTGAGAAATAGTTGGTCATCAGTCAGGGAGAAGGGTCTCAGCAGGAGCCCAGGATTATACACAATCTGCTCACTACAAACTCCAGTACAGATAAGAATACCTTGATAAAGCCAGAGAAAAACAAAGTGACTAAAATTTGTTTCAGAATCCTGACAATGTAATCAAACAAAAACATTACTCAAGAATTATTTTGTAGTGTCTTCATCTAGCCTTATGCTTTTAGTGTTTGCAATACATTTGTTTTTAATTAGAAAAACATGGCTTTTCCCTCTTCACTCTCCTCCACTGGATTAACTCACTGAGGTTCAACATGGCACAGGCTACTCCAAGGCTCTTGGTTTATGCCCTGGTATTTCTATTTGCTGTCAGGTCATTACTTGTTTTTACTGTGTGTTCTAATACTGCTCATGGGATGCAACCTAAAAGGAAAACAGCAGGAGCCTGAGATATAAGGTGGAAGTTTGCATCAACACTTACAGGGGAAAAAGCATTATGCACCACTTGTTCTTTAAGGATCATAAAACTTGTGGAAACCATTTGGGTTTATGCTAAGACAATATGCTATACATTGCTCTTAGCAGTAGCTGAAGAGCTGCTCTAATTCTTCAGGAGAGTGTTGCCAAAGAAGAGCTGCAGTTTCTAACTGCTGAAATTCAGTAATGTTCAGCTACACAGGTTTAACTTAGGACCCATATGAAAAGCAGGCGTGGATCACAATATCCAAATCTCCTTTCTTATGAACCTAAATGAAAAGAATGATAAATCAGACTTGGCATCTCCACACCCATCTTTAACTGGAAAAGTTTTCATGTGAATAAAATTATTCTGTCACATGACTGGATGCAATCTAAACTACTTTCTTGGGTTAGAGAAAATAGAATATGCGCAGGAAAGGAAAATCATCTGAATTCATTGCCATGACTAAGTCTGGGCTGAGTTCCAGTCTCATTAAAATCAGAAAACCATGGACCAATCCAATATCTTGGCAGAGACATACGAGCAATAAAAAAGTTCCTCCCTGCTTTCCTCATCTTGACATTCATATGCAAGGGCAAGGACAAGTGCCAGGTCACCCACATACAAACACTGAGTGGCACAGCACAAACTGGTTGGCATAAAGGTTGGAAACTGGTGCTCAAAGAAAGCAGCAGGTGGCTCTTTTGCAGGTATGTGTAGTTAAAAGGGAGCTTGGCTGGATAGTTTGCAATTTCAGAGGCACATCTTCTCACCACAGTACACAGCTTCAGATACCTTTTGGCTATCTGGGAGTTTTGGGGTTGGGTTTTGAGGTTTTTTTTTTTTTTTTTGTCATTTAGGCAATTAAGCCTCAGTGGGGGAAGATGGGCAGAGTGTGACTCAAGGAAAACGTGAGTCTCTAAGGATGCTTTCTTTGATTCTCAGCTCTGCTCAGGAAAACACAGCTGCCCACCCTCTGGACTATTTGCAAAGAGTACTCTTGCAAAGAGGACACTTCCCCCCCACTTGTAGGGTAATAAATGAACTTCAAATTAATGTGATCAGTAGCTACTTTTCCTCCACAAATGCATTGATCTTAAAAGACAATTGCTTCCTCAGTGCCCAGCACTGAGAAAAGATATGAGCATAAGAAAGTTGGGTGTGTTTTGTGCTGCTCCTCTCTGAGTGGAGATCCCTGTTGAATTAGAGAGAGCAATTTCTGAGAGATCAATGCTACTGCAACTTGTCTGGTTGTGAAGTTGCTATGGAATACCATCGCTTCAAAGAATCCAATTACTCTTACTATCCTAATTCACTTTCTTATGACATGGATTTGTAATGCAGAAGAACTTTGGATAATTGACCTTTAACTAATGTGAAAAACTGGTTTGCTTAGTTGTTCTTTCATCTAACATTCAGAGCCATCCTCCAAGTGGAAACAATACTTTTTAAAAAAATAAGATGTCAAAGACAGTTTCTGATACAAGTGAAAAGATCCTTTGAAAGACAATCCTTACAGATGTACCTTGCACAGAGCACTTGCCATTATTATCATCATAAACTTGCAGCTGAAATTAGAAACAATTTTAACATGCAAAAGGAATCCATAGATCAAACACTACAAAGGAGAAGAACATAATGTAGCTTTCAAACAGATGTAGATGGATTTGACAGAGGAGAGGTTAACTTGGGTTAGAAACACAAACTGAGGGGAAGATCAGGCCACACAACTCATGGGGTTTCTATATTAATTTCTTTACCTGGGCCATCTTTAAGTGATTCTTTTCATGCTATTGCTGTAAAAAAGAGAGGGAATGGGAAGTATTGCTTATATGAACAGAATCTTTGCTAAAACTCAAGTATATGTAAAATTATTCAGCTGAAAATCCAAAATTGTTTTCAAACACTTAAATAAGTGATTTGAGCCTGTGAGACTAATAAGAGATATAGCACTAATTTTATTAAAGGCAATATACAATTTGGTTGAAAGTCAATGACAGAGTTGAGATTAGAGGAACAACCTCTTTTTGAAACTGGGGAGCTGGTAAAAATCACTGTTTTGTCAACAACATTTGGCTTTAATCTTCCTTAGGGATAGGAGAAATATCCAAGAGCTATGCTCATTCTGCTCTCCAGATCAGATAATTTCTAAGTCATGCTGCAAATTTTACCTTTAAGGTCTGGGGAAAAAATATCCCCAATTCTCATTTTCTCCAGTAATGAGAGATCTCTCATAGGAATCACAAATAGTTGGCCTAAAAGTTCAAAAGCACTAACTTAATTCTGGAATGGAACTTTTACCATGTTTGCAACATCTTGATACCACCACCCCCCAAACAGTCTACATGCTGCCAAGACTTGTCTTTGAGTAATCCTGTGGTTACAATCAGCAGAAGCAGCTTTATCAGTCAGCAGGTGGGGGCCCATCTTGATTCACATCAATTGCAAAATTTCTCTGTGGAGAAAAGCAAGGACAGGGTCAAAAGCATCAAGGTGAAAAAGAACAGTAAGGTGAGAAGTAGTTACAAAGTTATCCAAGGGAAAAACCCAGGCCTTTATAGGGGAAATAGATACATTCTCTATTCCTGTAAAATGGCTTAAGTCCTGAATTTACTGCGACACTTTCACAGCTCAGCTCCTGTGTTGTTAGCTCCATAAGAATGCTGAAACTGCTAGACTTGGGCGACATTAATGGAACTTCTAACCCAATAAAACACAGCTGTTTCTGAGGATTTTAGGAGGCACCTTTACTGGGAAGCTCTGGAATATATTGCATGCTGTTAAGTTTAACACTGGGTTTTAACTGAATTTCCTTGATGCCAGCCGAGTGAGTCAAATTGATTCTCAATGCCTTGTGCAATCCTCACTTTGAGGTTCAAGCTGGGAACATAAACAGCCAAACACAGCAAAGAGAAAAGCAGGAAAACAGTGTAAAAATAATGGATAACTGCAAATAGAAAGCAACATTAAAATGCTATAGAAATAATTGTACAGGTCTTTTTAATAAAACTTGCTCACTAATTACCCACCCCTCTGAAGTTTTCAGTGGTATCTCTTCTTCAGAGCAGCTGTGCAGAATCTCCCCCTGCACCTCTTTGAGGCTGGTTGTTGGCTGTGGCGCCAGTCATGGCAGCAAAGCCGCTCCCCATGTGCCAGCAGCTGTGGGCTGTGTGCTGCCATGGCCGCTCCATCTGCCACCACCACCCATGCCAGCACAAAGGGCATCATTATCCTGCACTGAAAGCAGGAGGAAGGAAATACCTCTGGCAGAAAAGCATTCCTGCTTTCAGTGCTCCTCTTTGCTTCCTCCTTTTCGTCAGTGCTCAGTTCTCCATCTGCTCTCCAGGGGTGCTATGGCAAATGTTGGGCAAAATGAACACAATGCAACAAAAGGGAAACCACTGCCAAAAAGGCATTCTTGGGTTGTTTCTGCTCTTTCCCTGAGAGAGGAAGGTGAGTAGATGGATTCATCAGTCTGATGCTTCAGGTCTAAATGAAGGTACACTCCCAGACATGTGGGGAGGGCTTGAGACATGTCCTACTCTCTCAGAGTCCAAAGAAGAGCAGCTTTACCAAAGCTGGAACAGCAATTTTTCTCTGCCCCAAATTGAGAGAGAGGGCATTAATATGGATTACATGAACTCATGGAACAGCTTAATTAAAGAGAGGCTGCTGTGTAACATGGCAAAAAACCCAAGTAGACAGCACAAGCAAGAGTCAAGGAAGTACCAGTCAAGAACTGAACTACCATATAAAGCCTAATTAATTTTGAACAGATCAGAAGCCCTAGTCTTCAACTGTTGTTTCTTTGAGAGAAGATTAAAGTATTTCAACTGAATTGAAATGTTCACGTGTAATACAAGGGGGAATAAAAATCAGATTTTCCAGAATATGCAGATTTCATTAACAGAAATCTATTTCAATGGAAAATTCCTGAGTGTTGCCACCTAGCCTGGAAGCATAGACACAAACCCTCCACTGTGGCCACTATCAAGTTCCTGCCAGATACATTTTTGCACAGGGGTGCAGGAAGAAAGGGTTCCTGTCTAATTCTGCCTTCCACTTCCCAGGGCTGCCTCCTGGGCTCTGAGATAGACAGCCAAACTTTTCTTCCCCTTCCCTATATCACACCTCAGGACAGGACTGTGGAGCAGGAAGCGAAAAGAATCCACTAACTCTCAGCTGACAGTCCTAAGCAACAGCAAATACCTACTCCTAAAACTGCAAATCTATGTTCTCCCTACCAAAAATACTATTTTTACTCCTCCATTAGTGGGACTAGCATGACTCAACAGACAAACACATTTGCTTTTTAAGAAAGGCATGACAAATGTAATTTCACCTTTATGTTGCAGACTGCCCCATTTCATCAAAAACAGCTTTGTTTTTAAGTAAGATGTAATATCAACATTACCCTTGGAAACCAAGCCTTCTTTGCCACTGATGGAGTGAAGCAAATAGGGACTGAGATACAAGCTTGAAAATTCACAAATCACTTCAGCACCAGACAGTTAAGGTATCTAGAGCTGAGGTCAACAGAGCACAGCCAGCTGAATATTGAAAAACTAGAAAGCTATTGCAATTTATAATGATTAAGGATCTGACTCATTGATTCCAGGTCTTCTTTTCTTCTTACTAATGAAAAGGCAGAAGTTGTCTTATGAAAACAAGGATAGGCATGCAAGCCTAATCGAAGTAATGGGCCCCTCGTTTCTGGTAAATAACAATCCCTCCTTCTCTACGTGCATTGGCTGAACTGCTGCAAGTTGGCAGTCAGGAAATGAATTCTTTTTGCAGTTACAGCTGGATAAATTCAATGCTTGGGATAAATTGGCCTCAAGCAAACTTATAAAAAAAAAAAAGTACTTCCTTGCTAAGTGATCCCAAGAGACATATGTCTCTATAAAACAGTTAAGGGGAAGCTGCTGACTTGCACTCAGTGGGTTCAACATTTTGAAAATGATTTTGTTTTAAATCTTACAGAACCACTTACATAACAGACAGCAAGGAGAGATTTTTTTTTTTTTTTAGACACTTGCTATTTGGAAGATTAAGAGATGGAATCAGTGGTACATCACAATGAAACTTTAATTATCGGAAGTTTGGCACCATGATAAATTTCACTGCGTTGCTTTGACAGCGCACTCTGTCTCACAGAGACTGAACTTCACATGCAGCCTTTAGCTCCAGCTCATGCAGTTTAGAGTTTGCCTCTCTACATGGTGCTCTGTTTTGGAACTGCTGGGACAGGGAGCAGTCATTTCCTATCCATAGAGACCTCCTGGTAGCTTTCCCAGGGCAGCTCAGCCCTCCTGCAGCCACTGGGGAGAGTGACTCTGACTTTGAGGGCTGGTGGCCCTGGGGAGAAGCTCCTGCAGGATGAGGTGAGATGTGCAGCAGGCTATCCTGACAGAGAAATAGCATTCCCTGCACCCTCACTCTCCACTACATGGAAAAGCAGTGGGACAGCAAGTGCAGGAAGCAGCTCCAATAGCTCTGTGCCAGCACATGGCTCCTTTTTGCCAACTGAATTCCCAGATGGCCATTAGCACCCAGCTATTTGACTTGCATGCTTTCAAAGTCCTCTGGGAGCAGAGTATGCACGCCTGCCAGATCCCTGTGGGGTAACTGCAGCCATACCATGCTCACTTCAGCTCTTCCAGCAGGTTTGTTCACAAGTGGAGCAAACTTAATTTTCAGTCCTTAATTACAGTGGCTAACCATATGCCACATTTGATTCCAGCGGTGAGAAAATTCACTCCTGCATGTGTTTTATACTTGCAGATGTTGTATGTGGGCTTTTATATTTATTAGGGTAGGATTCTCAGTTGAAATCAACTAGAGTAAGTTTAGAGGTGCTCTGATTTATGGCAAAAGAATGCTGGGAGATAGAGGCTCCAGGTTAAAACATGGCATAGAAGAGACAGGCATTCTTATTAGTCTCTGGCTTAGCCCTCACATGCAAAAGAAGGTGATGTGGAAGCAATTCAGGAGAAAACACTGCTTTAATAGTAGGGGCTAGAGATTAAGTATATTATTAAGTGCAAACTCTCTGCATGTTCTTTCAGCATCTACTGTGCTATTCACAGCCACTTTGTTGATTTAGGACAAAGCTCTCCCTGAGGACTTCACCCAAGAGTAACAAGAGTTACTTAGGGCATCCCACAAAGAATAAACCTGAAGAAAGGACATGGATAGGGCTTGATCTGGAAGGAAGATACAACTCTCTGTACATAAGCAGAGCTGAAGAAATTCATGGGCTCTTGGATAGCTGGGAGTGAAAAGAAATAACCTGTTATATTAATAAGGAAAGGCAGGTAATCAGAGACTTAGAAAATCACACCCACTCACCTGCAAGGAAGGAAAATTTCATGCTAAAGCAGGAAATACAATTGTTGTTGACCTCCATAAGAGCTGCAAATAGCATAAGTCAAGTGAATTTGATTGTAGCTTCACAATCTATATAAAGAGAAGCCAATTTTTCTTTGACTAACATGCTTATATTTAGGATCCTAAATCTGTATTTGGAAACCTAAGGAACTGACCTGATTTTCTGAAGTGTTCAGCACCCAGTGAATGAGTGGAAACATTTTTAAGTGGCTTCTGCAGGAACTGTTGGATTCAAGAGCTTTGGGTGGGGAGAAAGAAATCAAAGTTTCATTCTATATCTTAAATTTGTGCTTACAAAACTAAGAAGTGCATTTTCAGAATTCATCACTCTGCAGCAGTGTCTGGTTTTGCTTTAACTAATGTACTGCTAGAACTACTAAGTGTGTGGATTTTAAAAAGCTTTCAGACTCTTTCACTATGACTTAAATAAGGATATTTAACACAGAGTAAACACAGACCCACTTTGCTGCCATGCTAGTTTGAAATCTGAATAAAATAATCCCTAGAGCAAAAGCAAAGCTATATAAACAAAATCATGGTAAAGCCATATGGAAGTCAGGAGTAAACTACATTTGGGAATACTCATATTATGTAAAAGGAAAATTCTTGGTATCTCAGTTGAGGAAAAAAGAAGAGTTCTAACAATTTAGTGAACTGTGGGGACCTGCATTTCCCTGAAAACGGCCTTTCCCCAGCAGATACTAAAGTTTGAGGTCACATTGCTGGTGTCTTAAAAGGGCACTGGTATCAGTCTCCCTCTCATTCAGAAACTTTTTAATATCTTCTGAAGACCACAAGATGGTATAAACCTATTTGGAAAAGACATTGTAAAAACCCATGGCCTAGCCAGTCCTTACCAAAAGACAAGGATAATTCATTAATTACTGCTGCATTATTTCCTCTAATGGCAGTATAGCATGAAAATCCCAGGGTTCATGCTACACATTTGCAAGTGCAAACATTTTTAGTGGTACTGCATTTGGAAGTTCTGGAAATTGGGAAAAGAAAAACATATATTTCACTGAGTTCTTGTTTTTGTCTCACCATGACCATTTCAAAGTTCTAGTGTACTTCATAGTTTAAGATTTTGATTGAATCCCACTAAAAATATTTAAATACAGTCCTCTCTGCATGCCCTTCACAGTAGCATTGGGGTCTACAAATCTCATAGAGCTGCCTTATAAATGAGTTGCACATTAAAGCCACTACTTAAAAGCAGGCAATAAATTAGGCACCTTTCTGCAGAGATAAGATTTACAGGTTAGTGCACTCTTCCTATTATAAAACACTCATACACACAGGATACCATTACCAGCTGTCAAGAAGCAAAGATCATTAAATAAAAAGGAAATTGAAGTCGTACTTTTCTCAATGCAGAAATGTAACTATCCAGAACAAGAAGCATATCAAGACCATTATTTCCACCACAGAAATGTCTACAGGCCCCAAAAGCAGCATTGAGAGCCCTTTATGGCAGGCTCTGCACAAATACCAGCTAGAGGTGGTCATTACCAGTTACTACATTTGTCAGTGGACAGACAAAAGGCAAAAAGTAGACCAGAATAGAGACACATCAGATGAGATGAGTGAGGAATTAAATAGACCTTGAGGTCACCCCTCCTGCAGCTTCTAGCAGGTCAAATTTAGCCCTCAAATATGCTTGTGTCCTTCCTGTGTTTTTTGAGAGTCTGTGTGTATGAAGTGATTTCAACAACTGTAACACAAGTGAATGAACACAACTGATTTTTCTGCAACAAACCCCATTTTTGAAATCTTATCACCTGTTTCCAAATTCCCTATTGACCATGGATTACCACTGTGCAAACAACTTTCCAGACTGTTCTATAGTTCAGGCTCTCTTCTGTCTGAAAGCTTTTCTGTCTCTGGAGCTAAACTTCCAGCTAGATTTTCAAAGCACCACAAGGAATATAATCACTTTGCATTTTTTTTCCCAATGGAAAGCATGTGACTCAAGCTTGCCACCCCTCAAAGAGCTCAGGCTGGGCTTTTCTTCTAATCCTGGCCAAAGCTTACTTGTGCAGTGTCTTTGAGTAAACTTGTCAAGCCCAAATTTGTACTAGATATACTGTTCATAAAAATGTGCAAAAAAACCAGATGACTTGTAAAAAATTAGGAGGTTTTTTTTTTTTGTTTTTTACTTAGTCAGAATTTTCCTTTAAAACAGCACTAGAAAAAATATATGATCATTATCTCTACAAATCAGTTTATTCATCAAACCATTCATTAAGTGATCCTGGAGAGCTGGGACAAAACCACACATTCTAGGGCAGGTGATGCACCAAAACACATGCACTGGCTAGACAGCACAATTACCTTGCAATTACAAAGCTGCTCAGGAGTGTGATACTTCTGGTACTAGAGCCTTCAGGCAGTGTAAAGCAGCGATTTAATACAAAAGCTGGCTATTAAAAAACTTAATAGTCTTAAGATGGATGCCAAGTTTCACCATTAGAGTTAAGGTCCCAGCTGGGACTGAAAGTTTCTTCCCTGGGAACCATTCCACTCATTATTCAGCAGGGGCTACTGTTTCTGCAGGCAGTAAATAGCTCCCCACTGTTGCCTCCTGTCCCTCAGAGCAGCAGAGAGCTCTCCTGCAGCCCCACAGAGAGGTGAATACCTCGTCTCAAAACTGGTGCAGAAGTGAGCACTCCTTAGCAGCCCAGAGCAGGGGCTGATGTACCTCCAGGTGTCTGAGATGGCTGGAGAGGAAGCTTGAAAAGCAAAGGAATAAGAAGGAAGGTTTAACTCCTTCATTTAAAGGCATTTCCTAATGCCAGCCCAAACCACTTCTGTCCCCAGGACTAGCAGGAGATGCTGCAGAAGAAAAGGGGTCTTGTGGATGTCTAAGTCACATGCACAAAGGCCCAAGGAAATGCATTATAAGTAGACTGGTGTTTACAGAGATTATGCAGCACTGATTTGTCCTCTAAAATGAGGCAAAACTTTCCATTAAATTATTGACTCATCTAGAAAGCAACCTACTCGAAAGGAAGTAGATTTTGCCGTTCAAAGGTGCAAAAGTTGAATGACAATGCTGCCTAATGGGAGAAACAAATGGATTAGAGTCCACACAGCATTGCCCAGACTGACCCTCTTTCATTCCATCTCCCACATAAAATATCTACTGAAAGGTACAGAAATAATCACCTTATTCCCAGAAACCCAGTGAAACAATAATGATCTAGACTTCAAGTGTCAGCTGCCTGTAATTGTCCTTCATATTGTATGTCAGCTATTTCCAAATGGACTTTTGAACTGAAGCCCACAAATCCCAGCACAGGGGACCAGTGCGATCTTCAGAGACAAAGCTGCCCATGCCTGGTAAAAGGCATAGACCTTAACTTCCTCTACACTGCAAAGGGGCACTTTGTGGTACTTAAATTGGCTAAGTCACAGTTTCAGACTGAATCTTTGACTCAAAGGGAAATTCTTTCAGGCAAAACTGCTGCAGGACTGAGACCTGCCTGCTGAAGCAACAGCCTCCTTCCCTCTTGATGGCACGGAACTCCAGTGTGAAAACAAAGAGGAAACAGAAAGTGATTTCCTCCTAGAGACACTTCAACACCAGGAAAGAAAAGTTGCAAAATAGGCAGCCAGGTTCTGTTTTCTCCTGGGGTGTATCTGCTCAGCCCAGTTCTTTAGGACACAAACAGGGTTAGCAAAGTCTATGGAGGAACAGCTGACAGCAAGGCATTACTCAGGGGAATGCACAGATGTTACAAACACCTACGCTGCATTCCAAAATTAACTTTTTTATTAGCAAACATTTGACAGTCTCAGGTCTCTCTGCCTTAGAACAACAGTCTGCTCTGGAATGCTCATCAGGAAAATGTTACCTATTGGTTCAGGCAATTTGATCTTGGAAGATGCACACACAATATTTACTGGAACCAATGGGTAGAGGGGAAAACAAAGCGCTATATACCATGTACTCAACACCACTAATTACTTCTTCCCTTGCTTACAACTGGGTTATTTATTACACACAGTGCTGTGACCTGGATGGTTCAGATATAGGGTTGTGGTGGTAAAGCCATTCCTGATGAAATTCTGGAGGCAGCCTTCCTACCACTTTTAGTACTTAAGGCAAGGTTTAGGCTTTCCTAGGCTGATCTTACATATGCCTTGCACTGTGTTCCAGGATATTTGGTCAGACCCTCGTGTGATGTAAGTGAACCTGGCAGCACTGCAGGGAAGAGAATGATTTCCTCTTCCACCGGCTGAGAGTCTGGCACATACTTTCTCCTAATTAGTATTCATCCTTAGGCCTGTTGAAATTATGGGAGAGAGTTAGCTGCCCATGGAAATCCTAATTGTTTAGAAGCTCAATATCCCTTGTAGCCTGCAACTGTCACTGAGAGCACCTTAATTATAAAATAAAAAAAGTCTATTATATTAATTTGTCCTCGGTAAGCTGACACTACACGAGCTAATACTTTACTAACTTAAAGAGTTCTGTAAAGATTTAGAATGTTTTCTAAAAGCACTGAAACAACAAAAAGCAAAACAAAAAAGTCCAATTATTAGACAGTGACACACCTCTAGTTCCATAGACTTCTCTCCACAGAGAAATATATCCTAGTCTTCAAATTGCTCTTTGACTTCTGAGTCGTTTGGGCACATTTAACATTTTTAAACAAGATAAACACACACACAAAATTCTGTAGACTTCCAAAATCACAAGGCAAAACCATTAATGAAGAGGACTTTTAGAAACACTCAGGAATTCTTTCTGCTCTGTCCCACCTCCTGCCAACTTTGTTACATAGTATCAGATCTACAAAAATATTTTATATTTTCATTCTTTAGTCCATAGGTCCTTTACTTTTTGTCCCAACTTCCACTACTTTTAGGTCATTGTTTTTATAATTTTTTCTGCCTCTCCCTTCTCACTTTCCCTTATTTTCCTTTTTTTTTTTTTTAGCTCCACTCATGAAAAGAAAAATTATTTCAAAGGCCAAGGAGAAAGTCAGGCCATGTATAACTTGGGTGACAGCTGGAACTGTTACCAGCTTCATGAAGCCTACCACTCGATTTTAAACACTCAGTTGTGACTTTTCTCTTTCCTCTCTCTGCCCCAACATTGTGAAAATTGAGTGAGATCTTGATTTCCAACTACCCTTCCAGAGGAAGCCACTGAGGCAATATACAGGATGAAAATTTTAGAAGTGCCACGAAATGAAATGCCAACACAATTTCCAGCACAAAGGCACACCTACATATAGTGCAAGAATCTTTATTTTTCAGAAGTGGAGTTTGGAAGGCAACCAGCCTCTCAAAATGACAGGTCTGCAGCTCAGTTTGAATGAATGTATTGGATGCCACTGCAAAATAGCACTGGCTTTCAAACTCCCTGAAAAAAAGTCATTGGCTTTCAGCCAAAGAACACAAGATAATATGCAACACGAATCCCAGTCCCATGCCAAACCTCATGTGTTTCTTTAATCTCAGATACAATCACATAAAGCCATTAAAAAAGGAGAGAGAGAGAAAAGCTGTTTTAGAAAAATGACCATTCACTGTTAGAAAATACTAAGTCTGTGAAAAAAAGTCAGAAGGTAGTAGCTTCCACCAACAATCACCTTCATAAAAATCAAGTTCTTGATTCACACAGGCAAGTTGTAGTTATTTGTGTGAAATTTTCTTCTGTGAATGACAACTAAGCTCTAATGTATATTTTTTCTGGGAGAAATAACTGCTTACCCTATAGTTCGAATGTATTTAAGGAATTTTTTCTGGCTATCTGCAAAGACAGTGCAATATGGTTTTGCATTAAAAAAATATGTAAATGCAGTGTTTTTATACTGGTATAGGATGTTGATCTGGTCTAACACCCCTGCTCAAGCAGGGTCAGCTGGAGCCAGATCCACAGGGACTTTTGAGTGTCTCCATGATAGGACACTCCACAACCTCTATCAGCAACCATTGCTCAGGCAAAGTGTTTCCCGTTCGAAAGGAAGCCCTCCTGTGTTTCAGTGTGTGCCCTTTGCCTCTTGTCCTGTCACTGTGCACCACTGACAAGAGCCTGGCTCTGTCCTCTTTGTATGCTCCCTTCAGGTATCCATAATCATTAACAGCATCCTCCCCTGAGTCCTCTCCTCCCCGGACTAAACAGTCCTTCTCTCTGTTCTCTCTGCCTTTTACTCACATGAGAGATTAGCTATTTCCCTAATCACTTTTCAAACTCAGACCTCCCACAACACATTTCTTTTTTCTTCTTTTTTCTGATAAAACTACTAAAAATGCTCACCTGAGCTACCTAAGCATAGCCTTTAATTCAAGATCACAGCAGCTTATTTCCTCTGAATGATGCATAGCCTACACTGCTTCAGGGACGAGTGAGGAAGAGCACAAGTTCTCCAGGAAAGAGTACTTTAAAACAAATAATCACATTTTGCATGTTTGATTTTCCCCCTCACCTCTCCATATTTAAAAGAGAACTTTTAAGCAGAGGGCATATACAATTCATTAAATCTATGTTTTGGATACTTGCAATTGAGCTGCAAGGATACATTTTTTCATCAGAGCAAAATTATTTTAATAGCCATAATCAACACAATCAAATATAATCAGTCTGACAAGATAACAACATTTTAGAATCATTGACAATAATTTTCTGCCTTGCCAGCTCACACCTATATGAAGATGATTACCCCCGGAAAAGATGTGCAACTTCAAAGGTTTCTCCCTGTTTCAATACAGTGTTAAGTTATGTATTTTCATTTTTATTCTTCTGTATGCTCCCCATCCCCTCTCTGACTCTTTTTTTAACTTTTTGAGAGATGTACTTTCAGTCTTTTCCTTTATTCTCTACATTCTTCTCCTCTTTATGCATATCTATACCTTTATGCAAGTGATTAGGATAATACATGGACGTTCTTCAACAATCTTAAGCACCATAAACCTCATGAAAAGCAAAGGACACAGGTTTGCTTCCCAATGTATAATTTTGGATTTTCCCCCAAATCTGCACACCAGCTTTCCCCATTTATCTTCAACCATGCCCAAGACATGTGTTGGCCATGTTCTCTGTTTCCATTCTATTCCAAACACCCCTCCAGTGCTGTTACTGGGAATCTGTCACAATATGAAAATCATCTCCTACCACCCTTCACCTGCTCAGTTTCCCATGAACTCTGCTCCTCTGTCTTGCTGTCATTTTCATGGCACTCTTCCACTCCCTTACTCCTACCCTGCTCTTTAAGGGCCCTTTGTTTTCCACTGGGAAGTAGCAACACTGAATTCAAGCTTACTTTTCTTTTTCAAGTCCCTTATTTTGAGCCTGCTCACACTCTGCAGATTATTGCCTTCCCTGCCTGTGTCTCAGACTTTTTTTGCCTGTCCCCAGTTTCTTCTAAGCTTCTTGTCTTTGCTCCTGACATCTCATAAGTCTTTTCTTCTACCTCTGCCTTACTCCTGTCTTTTAACTAGAACAGCTTGTCTTTCCCTGGTCAAGAAGCACTCCCCTTTCTCTTCTTCAAATCTTTAAAATTCTCTCAGCTTTCAGCATAAAGCTGGAGTGTGTTGAGTTTAGCAATGCCACAGTCTCTTCAGAAGGAGCTACTTCCCAATGAAACCTGAGCCCAGACATCACCAAAAGATGCTTCACACTCCAGCAGGGAGAATCCTCTGCATCTAAATACTGGACAGACCTTATGTCCATCCTTAGGTCATCTTAACATCAGATGCAAAATACACTATTACTATTATAATAAAACATTAATACTACAATTACAGCTTTGATGTTGAGTGCTTTCAGAGGTCAAATATTCCAAGAAGGCACAATTTCTTACTGCCTCCCATTCATGGGGCATTTCCCAAGCTGAGATAAGTTTTCATGAAAAGACAGTTCTTCTAAGCAAAAGAACTGAACCCTAAACTTTGTTTTACAGTGTGCTGGGACCCAACAGTTGCCACTGTTCCCAAAAATGTGTCTTTTCATACTTTCTTTAATGAAATTGATAACTTATGATATCAACAGTTTCCTAGAATAGCTTATAAAATCTTGATTTAATTAGGAGCAAAAAATCATCTTTTTGTAGTCATGGCTGGAAAAAAGACCAAGACTTTACAATACACAAGATGCAAACCTGTCCTGAAGGCAAGGTTCTATATTTGGTTCTTGAAGTAAATCTAATGGTTTTTCTTCAAGGAGGGGAAAATGTATCTGGGTACTCAGTGCCCTTCATAACAGAAATTTTAGGAGAAAAAGCCTCTTGCTCTTGTTTAAATAATCATGATTGCTGAAGGAAGCGGAACTAGGTTGATTTGCAACCTGCAGGAAGCTGGTCTTCTGTCTTTTCTGCAGTCTGCAAATATTCAACAAAATATGTTTGCCTCACCTTTTGAAGAAAACAATTCTATTCAAAACCATGGGATACAGAGCTATGGCAGGGCATGGTTTCGTACTGAGATCAGATCACTGTAGAAAGGGGAAAGGACAGGAAGGAGGCAGGAGTGTTCAAAGCCTGTGCTGAAGACCAGTATAGCTGTTCTTCAAGGAAACACCACCATGTTCATGATTTATCTGTTGGGTCTACTTCTCATGGACACAATTTCATTAAACTGTTAGACTTCTGAAAAAGTGACAGGTCACTATCAGACCCATATTGTCCTATCTTGTTTTTTGGTTGTTTTTGAACCACAGAGCTACTAGAAGCAGTGCAAGAAACATAGCAATTTTTATGAGGTTATTATTTTCTGTTATAATAACCTTCTTTTCTAATCATTCAATACGGAAAAAAAAAACAATCTGAAAATGTTTGTAAACACTAACATTAATTGATTATTATTGATTCTCCCCTATGGCGAATGGGAATAAAGAAAATGATAGAAACTGTCTGGATATAAAAACTGATGACAGCAGTTATAATTCTTGGCTATAGTTCCCTTTTTGCTAGAAAGACTGTTTTTTATGAAATCCTGTTGCCAAGAACAGACCTAAGCTTTCCTGTCAGCTGGTTTTAATTTGCAAGAGTATCTGTACTAACAGCTCAAAACACTACAAGCTAGAAAGGTCTGGACTGTGATTTTGAGGGGTGTTGATAATGCATCATGAAAGTGCAACAAAAAGCTTCAGATGTAAAACACTTCTCAGTATGCAAATCCCTTCCATCTGCAGGTCCTTTCCTGAGCTCCTTGCCTGCTTCTTCCTCCTTTGCCATCAGCCCTGATTATGACATGAACCTTTGCCTGTGCCAACATGAATGAGACATTTTATTGCAATTAGCTGCTGCATTTATTACTGACAGCGTCTTCCCCAGACAGATGATCAATGCAGTTATAAGCATAGCAAGACATAGTGAGATATGAACTATATCTAGAGTTTAAAGTCTGCATAGGCCTGTCAAAAGGTAAGAAAAACAGAAGTAGTATGAATCACATTTTACCAGTAAGAATTGAAAATAGACCAAGACAACTGCCAGAAGGAAGTTTGTTGCAGAGCTATGAAAAAGCCTTTCCATCATCTGAGTCTTGGCCCAGCACTTTGAGTGACTGTGTACTTACTTCATTAGAGGCTTTTGTGGGTGGGAGGATTTTGAAGTGAGGAGGAGGGTAGCATTGAAGAGGACATTATGCATTGCTTCTTGGGCTGTGAGCTAAGGTAATTTATAGCAGCATTACCTAATCAGAGTTTTTCAGGATTTTTTTTTTAATTTGTTTGGGGTTTATTTTAAGTGACACAAAAAGTAACAAGAAGATATTATAGTACTCAAGGAGACTCAAAGGTACATAGCAGGCAGTCACAGCCCTAAGAGTTCCTTTGAACAGGACAGCACAGTAACAGACTGGGTTGTGTTCTTTGTAAAATACATATTTCATGTGTAGGAAGCAATGGAGATATAGATTCTTTTTAAAGCCACAGAGATGTGGGTCTGTCAGACATTTTACAGACTGAGGCCAATGTCAATGTGGTAGCACAGGCTCACATTCTAGATGTGGTTGCATTTGAAAGGTACCTTTCTTTCCAAGGTGTATAGAAGCAGATGTACATCTCTACCTACTATAAGGAAGAAAGATCTTGTGCTTAAATTAGGAGGCCAAGAATCAAAAAAAACTGTCTTTAGTTCCACTTAATTCATTTCAGTTTATTTACTTACAGCTGTCTTTAGACAGCTGCTGGAAATGACACTTTCCTTGTGCCTCGATTTCTTCCTTGAGCCAAGTCATTCATGGAAAGAAGTCAAGGCATGACTTCAAGTTTGTTTCCTTGTTTAAAGAACTAATTTCTATCATTCTAGGGAGGTTCATGACCAAGGTCATTGCAGCCATTCTGGAGACAAAAACAAGTAATTAATTATGTCCTCAGCCTGGCCAAATGGCTTGACATAAATAACTTGTTAAAACACAATCTTCCTGTAAGAATATCAGCAGTGACATTCATGCAAGGACTTAAAAATACATTCTGAACCATAAGAATTAAAACTTTCAGCTGATACGAAGATTATCAATCCGAGCTTGAATTCTTAATATTCCTCTAGAACACAAGACATCACCTAAAATTTGAAATCTACATGTTTACCTTCAAACTCATTCTCTGTTGTCACCTTGACTGCCTGGTGTGGCACCTGGCCCCTAATTAAAAAGGCATTTCAGCACAGCCAGCACCAGTCCTTGCATTACATGTTCTGAAATGTTTACAGAGTGTTAACTAGATGCTGAAAGCCAGGTGAATTCACAGCACCACTGAAGCTCTTATCAAGCAGCAGCAGCAGTTTCTCAAAGCAGGCAGGGAAGTCTGACTGGGAGCAGAGAGGGAAGGCAATGCTGTGACTCGCACAAAGCACCAGAGGGAACCCAAAAAAGCATGGGGACGGAAAGAGGACAAATACAGGGCAAGATAGGCTGACCACTGTACCTTTATCAAAAGCCCAAAATTCTAGAATAAAAAGAGGCAGCAGGGGTGAACAATCATTTCTACCCTACTCACTAGAAACTGCAAAAATAAGAGAGCTCAACCAAGGATGAGATTTTACCAGAAGTTTTCACTGTACCAAGTCAGATACTCAGCCAGTGTAAGTCAACACAATGGAGCTTCACTCACCCAAGCAAAACCCCCAAACCACCACAAATAATTCACTCCCTTCACATCCTGACCCCAGCTTCGATTATGAACTCCTGAAATCCATTCCAAAATTTTTACTTTTCCTATCAGTTTCATGATGAAGGTGCACTGGTGTCACTTAGAGATGCCCCATGCACTCTGTCAATATTAAAACTGCTTTTCAATAAAGCTTAAAAATTAGGAAAATATAGTATTAAGAATGGTTTTGAACTGAAAAAGAAAACCTACATGAGTTAATGTGGACTTCCATGTATTCGGTTTCGTAACCAAAAAAAAAAAAATCTAATTTTCTCTGTAAGAAGTAACATGCCTTTCAGTAAAACCTCCAATGTTTCAATTTTTAAAAAGCATTAAAAAAAGGTTTTCTGAAGTTAAAAAAGAGCATGACAATACAAAGTAAGGTGAACCTGAAATTTTTGCAAGTGCTGTATGCATTCATCCTGTCAGTTAGGTGCCTCATCTTGCTGCATATAAAAGCCAGTCCACAGGTCTTGGTCTTGTACCACAGCAGTTTTATAAATGGGTTTCTACTTAATGATCATTTTGTTGGAATTGGAAAGGGCTGTGCGCAACACCGCTGCTCAATTTCCAATGAAGCCTCTATGGTTGGCAACAATGTCTTTTATAGGGAAAAAATTAGGTTTGAGTCCTTACTCTTAGTGTGTCTTTATTGTTTTAATACACCAGACTCATTTTTCCATGTAAAAATAGTATCTGTTCTTGCTTGGGAGCTGAGAATGGAAAACGATAGCTGAACATTTAAGTGCTTGCACTGCCTGAGCTGACATCACTTTTGGGAAGGCAGCTGAGTGTTCATGTTACCCTGCAAGAGTTTTAGGCAACTAAATATGAAAATCTGCTTCTAAACTGAAACAGATCTGCTAATTTTGTGAGAGGAGTTACTATAAATATTGGAAAGAAGAAGAGTGGAAGTCCAAAATGTGTCCAGTAGAAAAGCAATTGCTCAGTTCTTCTGTCCTTTATCAATCTAAGCAAGCATTTAATATTGAGATGGAATATCAGAGGAGATTAGGTTGAACAGAGATAAACTTGAAGCTAATTAGAAATCATGCTTCACATTATTCTTCTAGTAACAGCTGTTTTGAAATATTGCTATAGGGATGATCCCACTGCAATGCTGGCTTTTGAAAGCCTTCCAAATCCTGTAAAATGTATTAATCTGTGACATTCATATGAATAGTGCAGACAAACGAAAGCAATTACTTTCTCCTCTTTGTTCTGATTTGTTATCTTGGTTTGATGTGGAGAGCCTATGCCAAATATCTATCCCTGATGCTTCTATGATTTGATTTCAGATTTATTTCCTTTAAATTATGTGGTCTATTTTGGGGCATCAGCTAATGGAAAAACAAAGACAGCTAAACAACTTCACTATGTAGGAAAAAAATATAACTTTCATCCTTCAGTTATCCCTCAGGAACCTTGGATTTAAGGGTCTCTGTTAAACTAGTTGTTGAACAAAA
Organism: Agelaius phoeniceus; assembly: GCF_051311805.1. Lineage (NCBI taxonomy): Eukaryota > Metazoa > Chordata > Aves > Passeriformes > Icteridae > Agelaius > Agelaius phoeniceus. The sequence continues at coordinate 15,349,452 of NC_135270.1, forward strand.
AAAAATAGGGATGGGAATGAAGGAAAAGGGAGGAAAGATGTTTTTCTGAAGTACTGCAACAACTGCTACCATAGGCAGTCTGTACAAAAGTCAGAGGGGAAGGGGTAAATGCTGCATATCATAATTGAGATAGATTTGTAGAAACAGGCAGAAGAACTGCAGCAGAGAGCCTGCCTGCAGAATTCCTGAGCCAATCCAGCAGATATCTTTCCTACTTTGGTTTTTCTTTCATTGATTAAATGTAATTAAGAAGAAAGAGGCTCTTCTTTCTGTCCTGAAGGTGCAACACAAACAGGGCTTGGGTGTGAGAGCATGAGAGGGAATGGCACCACAGCTCCTGCTCCTTTACAGCAGGAGGATGCTCTCAGACATTTTGAAACCACAGCCAACCTCAGGCTGACCCACAGCACAGTGCTACAGCTCTGCCAAAGCATATGGGGGATGCTTGAAATCGCCAGGAGCCCTGCTAATGTAAACCCTATTCCCTAAGGACATTGGTGAGCTCTGCCTGGCACCCCAGCAGGGCTGGGGAGGAGAAAGAAATGAGGTGTGCCCAGTCCCACTTCACAGGGACAAGGACACACAGGCTGCCCCAGGTGCTGCTAACCTGGAACTGGACTTGGCTTCCCATACCACAGCAACAAGACCTTTCATCTTGGGAAGCACCTAGAGAAGCCTGACAAAACCTTCACCAGCCATATTTTGAAATAATAGAAACAAGAACCATTTTCTAGCAAGTAAAAGTGTAAGGAGTTGAGAGGAGAGGACTGTGATAAGGAATGACCTAGAAGTAGTCACAGACAAAGCAAGGTTAGAGTTGGGTCTTGAAAGTCTCAGAGCCCAAAGCTCCTTGCTCTTGCTCCTTATTTTCTTCATCTCTTTAAAGCAGTCACATTGACTTGGCTGTAATTTGGATGCTAATTTTTTTCTCTCAACATCCAATTTGTTAAGAAGGAAGAAATGGGAGAAAATGTTTTCTTTAAAAAGCCTTCTTCCTGCATGCTCCTTGAGAAAGCCAACAGGCCTGAGAGATTAGTGCCATCACAGCTACATGGACCAGTACTTCATAAATACAAATAAATCAGTGACCTGAAGCCACACTCACTCAGCACAGTCCCAAGCCTTGCTGCCAGCTTTTTAAAACAGAAAAAGATGTGATCCAAAAGGCCAAATGGCTTTGGATTATACCCTAAGCCTGCAGCATATCTTCTGTCCCTGGCTCTTTGAAACAACATGTGAGGGGCAAGGCTTCCAACTGCCCTGGATCAAAACTCAACCAAATGGCAGAAAGGGAAGGGGCAGTCCAGGACAGGAGAATCTGACAGATGCAAGCCTGTTGGGAGTGCTGTTCTCCATGGACACAGCCAAGAAGACAGGAAAAGAGGCGGCAAGAGCAGAGAGGAAGTGGGGTGAGCACACAGGCATTAAAAATAAATGGTTGTGTCACATATTGTGTACAAGGCTTAAAGACTAATGTTTGCAGCTGACAGGGGTTTCGGGGAGGTTTTTTGTTGTGGCTATTTTTTCCCCCTTTTAATGCATACATCACATTACCCCAAAGTGACAACTGCAGTCATCCGTGCTGCCAGAGCGGCAGCCCTGCAGATCCCATTCTGTGGATTCTGCTTGCCTGGGCACCCTGACGCCTCCTTCGTGACAGCTCTGGAGACCTCAGGACACGAGCTTTCCCTAATGCATGCACCAGCTCCCAGGAATGCTGATCCTCAGCTACCAAGCAAATCAAACCTCCCCCACACTCTCCTTTTTTTTCTTTTTTTTTTTTTTCCTGTGTCCACAGCAGGTATCCTTTCATGAGAAATTGGAATCCCATGTTGCTAAGTCACTCAGTCTTTCACTACATGCTGGAGGGGATGTCTGATGTTTCTGTCTGCTGGTGCTATTCCTGGCCCAGTTTTCTCACAGAACCTTTAGAAAATGACATCCAAGAAGTAGCTGTTCATAGTCTGCCACAGAACACACGAGTAGATATACAGGAATAAAATTCATGACTGAATTCTCACATTAGATTCATGTTTTCCATTATTTCACAACACCTGAATGCATCTCTCTGCATTTCGCATAATTAGGCAGAGTCAGATTTTACAAGGAATCTTCAGAAATCACATGGCCCATCCCACTTACCTGTGAAGAGTGCTGGGTTCCTAATCCACTTAGGTTCACTTACAAAAATCCCAGCTAACACCCTCAAGTCTTTTAATCTATTTCTAGGGATTGCCATCACCTGCAAATTTGAACAAACCCAGAATTTTCTGAATGACTCATCCCTATCAACAGGGAACAGCAAAAACTGAGCTCCCATTGCAGGAGAAAAGCTAAGAGTACCCCCTAGTGTTCTGGGTGCAACCTGAAAGTCTGGCCAGAGTGAAACCAGAGACAAGCTCATTTTAGAACATGGTCTTTAGTCACTTGGCATCCATTGTCTCCCTCTGGAAAAGGACACTTGTTGCAGTGTGATTACCTGAATGAGCCTCCCAACCATCATGTACCCACAGCTTGGTGTGTCACCACTTCCAAGTAGAGGAATCAATAACTACCCTTATGATTTAAATATGCTCATGTGGATTTACACCAATGAACCCTTCTTTGCATTGGCAATGGCTTAAGGGTGCTCCCAGTCACCTAAAGCTACTCAGATGATATGCAAAAGTCATTAGGGTTTGGGTAACTCAACAGCTTTTGATGCTTTATGGATCTCCTATGAGAGTCATGCATCTTAATTAATCTGTCAAGTGCTTCAATATCCACAGAGAGAAGGTGCAGTACAATGCAAGGCAAGGTTATTTATAACTCTCCCTCCTTCCTGCACACAAAGCCACATTAACTCACATTAAACCCTTTCTTAATGACAGAAAAGTTAAAAAAAATAGTGCAACTTCTGCTAAGTGAATCTATTCCAGACACCTTGCCCTGCCAGGTCAGGAGACCAGCAGGTTCTGCCATTAACCTCCTGCTGTGAGAGCTCAGCAAATCTTTTCACTTTTCTGGGCTTCTCTTCCAAGTCATCTCTCTAGAGATGTTTTTCCTGTCAGGGTGTATTACCGTGTGCATTTACTAAGCAGTAGTAATTATTTTGTCAATAACAAAGGAAATCAATTGTTAATCATAACAGCAGTGTTAATATACTTTGTCTTCCTGGCTTTTCCTGGAATAACAACAACTGGAAGGCAAGTTTAATTTAAATCCAGGGAGACACATGTGGAGTGCAGCACCCAGCAATATGTATGCAGATGATAACATGCTTGAGCAGCCTGGCCAATACAGTACTTGCAGTAGCCCATCCATCAAGGCTTAAGTTATAGCAGATAATGCAAATTTAATTATTAAATATAAAAGCTTAAAATTCCAGCTAGTAGCAGCAGCTCATGAGGGGGTAGGGGGGGACAGTCATGAAAGCCTGTCACCTAAACTTCATCTTGCACTGGGAAAGTATCTTCCTGAAGCAAGGCAAGCACATTAATAATGCAGCAGTGCCAGCTGAGGGAAACGGCTGGTTTGTAAAAGCAATTCTGACTGTAAGGGTCCAGGAAATGGAATCTCAACAGGATAAGCCACATTTACAAGCTCCTGCTAAGATGGCTCCTTTAGCAAGCCAGAAAATAACTTATAAACAGATCACAGTTTGCACTTTGGCAGCACACTTAATACATGCTCAAAGTGCCCAGTCTGGAGGGAAATACACTGTAATTATAGAGACAGTGCAACTTGTGCAGGCCAGGCCACCAAATGCCCTTGTGGGTCTTCCAGAGCTATTGGTTCTGCAGGGCATGACTTTAACACAAAGCTCGGTGTGGCTTTTATTGCAGACCCTTTAAGATGCAAATTCAGCACATCCTGTAATTTTTTCTGATTACTGATTTCTGGGATGTTTACTTTTTCCAAGAGATCATTTTGCAATTTTGCTGTGATTTCAGCCAGTCCAAATAGCTTTGCTATTAAGTTACCTCATTGCTTGTACTTAGACTCTAAGTGCAGCTCTGTGATGTTTAAAACCAGGAACTGAAATGAAACACTATCTGAAGCAACAGAAGATGAGCTGGAATCTTCTGGTTTTCCCTTAATCCAGAGTTCAATGTTGCCCCTCACCTGCTTCCTTTTCCTGGTCTGTCACATGAGGTAACAGCAGTTATCCAGCAATCTCAGAAGTAAATTGTAAGGATCAGCTTGTCAACACTCACATAAATCCACATAAATTGCTTTGAGCATAGGAAGCAATAAAATGCTGAACAGCATTGCTGCTGTAGAACCCAAATGGACCCTTATACTATCTTGCCAACCTAAAAAGATGCAGACAAGACCAAAGCTCTGTTGTTTTGTTTGGGGTTTTTTTTTTTTATGGCCTGCATAAGGATTGTTGTCACCTTACACATGAAATCTCTTGGAAAAATAAATACCTATCCCTAAGCATCTTGAAATCTAACTAACCATTCTACAATGAATAAATGGTCTGCTGTGGGTGTTCCCCATTATAAACAAACACAGGAAAGTGAGGAAAGGGAAAATCAGTACACAGGAAGGGAAAAATCAGTACATACTGAGAAGACCTCCCTCCAGAGTTAACCAGGTCGCAATGTCTTAACATTGTATATTTCTCTGGAAAGTTGGATTATTTTTCATTACTCCACTGTTTGGTGAGCTTACTCTCCTTTTCAACTGGCCTGCTCCCTGCTCTACCACATGTGGTGAGTGTCAGTGGTTTTGTATTGCTGCACACACTCGAGCTCAGCAGCACCAAGCAGCTTTCCAAGGAGTAATGGGAGCGTGCTCCACGTGCCATCAGGTGTACACAGCACAGAGCCTGAACGTGTGTCACCACTCAGGGCTACACAGCCCTGAGCAAAACACAACCCAGCCATGGCTTGTTCTCCTGTCAGGAAGCTGAACCCACAACAAACATGAGGCTCACATAAAAAGATAATGCACCTTTTCTAGCCACACAGAACACAAACAAGCAAATGGAATGTGTCCCACCACTTGCTTTCACTCCAATTCCCTCGTGTATGCCCACTGCTCCAGAGTAAATTCACAGATAGCCCACCCTTCTCTGCTGCTCCTCCACCACACAATGCACAGAAATGCCACTTCAATTCCACACTAAGCCCCTCTGGCTCTTAGTGACACTCATGCTAAAACTCCACACTGCTGGAAATTCTGCTGTGGCTTCAAGGAACATTAAGGAAAGAACATTTTTGTTAAATGGAGTCACACAACAATTTATCAAATGCAGAATTTCTCACATCATTGCGTGACATCAATTTTCTGTGACAATATCTGCAAATATGCAGGATGCTGGGGGGTGGTGGGTGGTGTCAGGCAGACAGCATTTGAAATGAGAACTTGTGGATCAGGGATAGCAAGCTGAACCTCTCTGTTGAGAGATGGGGTTCAGGAAGTCTGAAGACTTCTAAGGGGTTGCTGCATCCACTGTCAAATATTAATTTTTGTGTATACAATTTCAGCAGTTTTGGCCCTGTTTCAGTGATCCCTCCTCTCCACACCATCACCAATCCTAATTTAACAGGGATTACTAAGGGTACAGCATACTAGGAAAGCACAGGACTTTTCCAGGTAACAGCAAGAAGGGATGCCTTAGCTCAGACTCAGTGGAAGATCAGTGCAGATGGTTCTGGAGCTTCATTAAAGAAAAGGGATACGTGAGGTCATGAAGAGCTATTAAGCTTACATATTTCTCCCAGTTTATCAAGATGATCAGTATACAGGCAAAGCATTAGCTGTGAGGTTTCTGCCTTCTGGTACCTGCTGTCAAATGCCCTAGTTTGGCTGGTATAAAACTAATGCCAGCTGTACCCTAATAAAGAAAAAGGCCTTGGACTTTACATGCATAACCAAAACCCAAATTACACTATAAACCTGCTGCTGTGGCATTTGTTCTTTCAAGGGTATTACAGTTCAGCATAAACTGGAGGACAACAGAGGAAGATACAGATATCTTTGTTGCACAGACTTAAAAAACACATGAAGGCCAGTATTTTGAAGATTAAGTCAATAATGCCAACTTGCTACATGAGTTGGGAAGTGGGAATTGGCTAGCAAGAATTGTATATGTATCTTTCTTTTAACTGTGGCTCTCTTTCCCCTTGCAAAAAAATGAACAACTGCCAACTCCCCACCTCTCTCCCCCCAGGAACTGGCTGCTTTTCTCCATCACTGGCATTATCCAGTCCTGACTGTGCCCAGGAATTTCACTGCCTGTCTCACTGATGGTATTTCTCAGCAGTCCTTCGTACATATGGGACATCATGTTCTGCCCTCAAGAAACCCACAGCATGAGAGTCAGGAATCTATTTTAAAAGATTAGGTATTCCCCAACCATGAAGGAACAGTATTTCTGGCTATGTGCATTTGAGTGCATATTCCTTGGCAAAATAGGACAGTGGAAAGGCGATGAAACCAGGACTTACTTGATATTCTAGTCCTCAGGCTGGTAAAACAAAATATTTAACAATTACTCTTCAGAAGCAAGTGAATTAACCAAGCTGCTGAGTCTGGGTAGTCGTTTAGACAGATACCTCTGTAATCTTTTGCTGTCCTACCCAAAATTGTGACAAATGGCTTTCACTAGTTCTGTTCCCATAGGATATGAGATTTCCACATCAACAGAAAGACGTGGGGTCTCCAGAGGTCCCTGCTGCATTTACAGATGAAAGAGCTTTGTCTTCATTATGAGTACAGGTTGATGCCAGATGAGCTGCCTGGTGTTTTCACCCATCACCAACATACCCCCATGACACAAAGATATCTCTCCATCTCTGCAGCAACTCACATTTTTGGGATCACTTCAACAACTGCTTCAAAATGTAGCTAGTTGTTTACAGGTAGAAAGGATAAATTTTCCGTGCACTGTAAACTCCACATCAAACACATAACAAGAAACTGAGAAAGAAAAAAGCTATGGACTGAGCTTTTATGAGTAAGTCTGGCTCAATAATGAAAGGTTCACAACTGTTCTAATGACTGAAAACAGCTTTGGACAGAACACACAATTCACTGCTCCATGGACACCAGAAAATAAATTTTCTAACCACTGAAACAAGCCACAAATTATCCACCAATTTCAAAAACAGCATGACTGTGGCCTACACTGATATTTTTGCTGAAAGGAGGAAAAATATGACAAGAATAATAGTCTTGCAGCTAAAGCACTAAACTCCAAGGCCTTCTGTGTAGCTCCTGACACTTCAAGGAGCTTCTCATTTTACTCAGGCAAATCACTTGGGAGTAAATTCATCTCCCCTGGAACGTGACTAAAAATACATATATAAATTGCAAAAGTCATTATATACATGGGTTTCTTATTATTCCATGTGAATAGGAATAAATTGACCACAAGAAAGCAGTCATTCAATAGTGTTTGAATGCTTCTAAACACATACTCCTGTGCAATAAGCAGACAAACTCCACGCTAGTTTTTTGTTCAGCCACTTTGAAAGGAGCACCTTACTTTTGCCCCCAGGTTAAAATATAAAAAGTGTGCACACTGCTTTATAAATAAAACCCTCTATGACAAAGAAGTTGATTATGAGTATCTTGATGCCCAAGTTAAAAGGACAGCCTGACAAAAAAATTGTATCATCCAGTTTGCTAAATCTCTACCTATTTCCAAAAGATCTATTCTGCACACCAGAAAAACTTGATTTTTTTTCCAGAATAGAGCCAGTGAGAAGATTTGTAAACACAGCACACAGAGTTTGTCCTTGCTCTCCCACCAGTCTTGCTATTCAGTATTAGCTGCTTGGGAATTGGTTTCTTAGGGGGCTATATTATCTTCTGTTGTGATATTCATGTTATCTTGCCAATGTCCTTTTTCCCCTTAGTTTGGTCTGAGGTGAACATACTGATTTTAAGCCACAGCTGAGCTGCGCCCTGAATGCAGCCTTAAACATTAAGTTCTTTCCTGAAATCTGCTAGTATTAGAATCATAATGAGAATAAAAACCAAAGCTGTCTTGACCCACTTCATTGGTCCTTTTAAATAAGCCACAAGTTGACACATGAAATTGTGAAGCCTGTATCTTTTATCAATCTCACCAGTTCTTTAAATAATGAGTCAGGGAAAAATAAGGCAGCAGGCCCTATTATTTTTCAGAGTCATGACATCCTTGGAGGTGCAGAAGAGTGCTCTTGTTCCAATTTTAAACCAGCAGGAAATGGACTACAGACCTTGGTTTTCTGAATGACCCTAGACTCAATACATGTCTAACAGGCTAAAGCTACTATAGACTGACATTTGCCTTTTCTTTAACAGTTCCATTAAGCTGTACCATTAATGCAGCAAATGAATAGAGGCATCATAAGCCACAGTGCTCTGATATTTGAAGTTGCCTGGCTACTGCCCCATTTCTAGTTCTATCTGAACAGAGTTTTCAAAGAAACAGACTTAATGAATCATGTTTAGTCATGCCTGAATGCTCACTGACATTGTAACTTAAAAGCAATACCTGCTCTCAAGGGACGTTTTTGCCATATCTACATTCCACACTACATTCTGGATTGTGTTTATTTCTTTCCTAGAAGCACATATACTTCACTAGTGAGCAAATACAATTTCATCTTTGCAGTTTGGTCCTCCCCAACCACAAATGGGGAATTCATGCTAGCCCATCTCTTTTGTAAATCAGTTTAAGATATGCTCATGAGGAAAGCTGTTTAACACAACACTACTAATCTTTACCACTGATTTCTAGGGAAAATAAGCAGAACACCATCTCTTCCTCTCCCCTCTCCAACTACCTGCCATTCCTCCATTTCAATTAGGTCAAAAACCTACAAGGAATTAAGTGCAAAAAGTTATTAGTTGAAACTGAAAGTTCAGTTCTGCAGTTTGACTCAATGCTGTAGAGGTAGGTTCCACTGGACTGGGGTTTGTGTGAGCAGATCAGAATCTCCCTAACAGTGTGTGAGATGAGAGACAAAGTAATAGGACTCCATTTATAGGATTTACTGCTCTGCACTGTGGAACTTTCAAATACAGTGTCTGAAGTTGGGCTTCCATTCAGGAATTCCACTGCCTCACTGCACCTTCCCCCAGGCACAGAACCCAACAGCCAGAGTGTGACCTTCAGTCCATCAGGATAAGGGTTTGGAAGGATCAAACCCATTGTGACTTCACAACTGAAACACTGATTTCTAGGGAAGAGCACCGAACACCAAAACCTAACACTGGTCTACGAATTTTCCAGGAATGCTTTGCTTTCCTCACTAATGTATTGTTTTCCAACCCCTAAGAGTTTTTCTTTAATTTCATTGTAGGTTGGTTACATTTGATGTTCTTCTCACACAAATGTACCCTTGACCTGGCCACATTTTTTCTTTAAAACAACAAAGCCCATCATAATGGATGAAAAAAGCCACTCGTTCCTCATATCTGGTAGGCAGCCTCACACATCTGACATTCTACAAAGCATTAATATCAAAGTCTGCCAGAAGTATGCCTTGTACAGCAGGGATCAGACTGAAAATTAATGTGCCACTTACAAATGGTAAAGGCATAAAACTGGCTAATGTAATTCCATGGTGCGAGGAACAGCTGGGTCAGCCAAGGGCAGGTGTGTGAAAGCAAAGCCAGACACCCCTCACTGAGGCATCACAGGGGAGGTGGGCTGAGAATCAGCTCCAGGCATTCCAGGGAGCCAGGCAGATGCCATCAGGCACAAACCTGGCTGCAGGGAGTCCCTGTAATCCTCTCTAGGTCTCAGCAGCATGTTCTAGATGATTACATAAAATGGCAATGAAGATTTTATTTTAATGTGCTTTCTACTTTGACAGTCTCTCATGTCAAGCAAGTTCTATCTAAAATAATTATATTCTTTTCCCATTCTTTCCCAAGTGTCACAGAGTACCTGGCCATTTCTGGCCTAACCTTGCTGGTTTCAGGGAGAAAAAATATGACAGATCTTCCTCTTTTAGACTTATCTGAAAGCTCTACAAAGAGCTCTCTCTGAGCAAGGTATATAAAAACATAGATTTCCCCAATTTGTTTTACTGGAAAAATGAAAATAAACCAAGCAAACAAATAAGCTATCCAAAACCAAGCAAAATTATCATGCTAATGAAGTAATATGTATCTAGAAATCTCCATCAGCTGGGAAAGGGAAAACCATGTCTCATGACACCATCACTTTGTGTTCAATGCACAAGACTTGGTATACTATGAGCATACACCATTTGGCAGTTATATGTTCCCAAAGAAAACACGCAAGGACAGGGAAAAATCTCACTCAGATCCTTATTCTTCTGTTTATGATTTGAAGAGAGAGCAAAGAGCTGAGGACTTAAAAAAAAAAGTCAAATCCTAAGTTCAGCTCCCTGCTTTTCCTTTCAGTCTTCCTTCTGCTGCTCCCAGGTAGTATTTAGTTGTTGCCAAGCAGCAGAAAGCTAATTAGCACAATGTCATGTTTCCTTGTTTTCATCTCTTGCTCCTTCCCACTTACATGCACACTGCTCCTCAACAATCCCAAAATAAAGTAAATTGGCTGCAAGAAACAAGAGAATTGAAAGCATAGTTTTGTACCCAGCCTATGGAAATACTCCCTCCTCTAGAGCAGTTGCTCTTATTAACGCAAATCACCATAAGCTTTGGTCACAGAGCACATTAACATCTCCAGCCAAGCATCTGGTGGGGCTGTGCTGCTCACCTATCCCCAAACCAGCCAGCTGAAATACAGCAGGTATTCCCACAGGAGATACCCTCACTGCAGTGCTGGTGAAGCTTCTTTTGAGGGAATTTTAGAGAATTTAGCATTTGTGCTGCAGTGCACATAGCAAAAAAAGGCTGTCAGAAAAACACAACAGCTTCTGTCAATTCATTTGCTAGGGTGAGAGATGCCTTATTCTAAAGCTATCCACTGTAATCCATTTAGGCACATCACCTTCTGCCCATTTTGTATTTCTTTGCTTCCAAACAATAGTAATCTTTTTCAGAGTGTGGAGAGCAAAAAGATTTTTTCTGCCAAGCTACAGACTCACTTTGCATCAGCACTCTTTTTTTAACCCAGCGATACATGTCCCTAGTAGCATGAGAAGAATTTATTCCCTTTTCAGAAGACTCAAATCTATTTCTGTATTTGAAATAGCAGAAGGCCCTAAAAACAACTCCTGCAACCCTTACACACATGGGCACAGATGAGAAAGGGATCCCAGAATGAAGAAACTGACTGCAAATACAAATCTAATAAAGGTAAGGGGGTAAGACAGTCAAAATAAGGCAGAAAAGGAAATGCTAAGCAGAGTCTGATGGCACTGAGACTGAGATCATCTACTTACAGCACAAGGAGGGGAGTTTTTCATCTCTCACAGCCTCCATTCATTCATCACCATTAGCTAAAATGCTTGAATTCTCTACCTTTTTTTCCACCCCCAGGACTTTTGCTAAGCGCTAGATGCTTGTGATAAACCAGAGGCTCTACTAGAATTTCTGGTTACAAGACCAAGGCCAAAAGTCAGCCCAACAGCCATTTAGAACTTAGAAAAATCAACAGTTATGAAATTCACTGTCTCTGGCATGAAAGCAAATACCAGTGTTGCCTTTCTGAAGGAAATGAGGAGTTAGTCTCCCTTTTTTGAAACTACTGACATATCACCTTCCACTACATGGGGTTTTTTTGAAAAACACAAAGGTGTGTGTTACAAAAGAACACCTCTGTGCTTCCCCCTTTTGACCCAATTACACTGTATTTTGGCTGTAGCGTTAATGGCCATGGCATATCCAGGGTTCCTGGCCCATGAGATTAATGAAACCAGGTCATTTTCCAAACATCTCCCAAGGAAAGTTCAGCCATGTGGCCACCATGACACCTAAGTGAGAGCTGGGAAGGGAAGCACTCCAGTCAGTGTTGAAAACATTTAATCCCAGGGAGTCAGTCAGAGATCCAAGTCCACTTAGAAGAGCATGACACTCTAATAAACACATTGCACTGTGTTTCTTGCATCCACGAGCCACAGAGCTGCTCTTCATGTTCAGGCAGCTTGACTACCTCAATACAGTTCCCTGTCTGGCAGGGAGGGGAGGGCTGGGTGTGTGCAGTGAATCTGTCACTTGCAGCAGACAAGAACATCTTGTACTTGAGCTCTTGTTGAGTAGGTTAGAAAGGCAGACAAAGCGGCAGACTTATTAGATTTTTTTTTTTAACTGAGGTATTGAGAAGTAAAACCCTTATAACATTCTATTAATTGCCTGTGCAAGATATCTCATTGTCTCCATCAATAAGAACAAAAGCATTTAAGGGTTAATACTGAAAATAAAAACATTACAGTCTAAACTGAGCTTTGAAGAGATCCCAGCATTCCCATCCTTATTTTTTAGGCAATCATCACTAAAATTAAAAGAAACATCTGCAAGCTGGAATAATTGAAACTAAGCAGACAGATTGAACCAATTCAATATTCCCATCTTTGCTAAGCAACAGACTAGAGAGGCAAAAAAGTAGTTTGCAACAATCTGAAGGGCACTTTGACCAAGGAGGAAAAGGTCAAGCAAAACTAAGCAGCATGTAAATAGGAATATGATGGAATGAAAGCTTGATGAGGCTAAAAAAAAATTTAATTAAATTCTTTCACTCTGAAATTCTCCCTTAAAGGAAGTGAAATAAACCCCTTATAATACCCTGGAAGATCCCCACAGTTGCAGCAGGATGTACAAACACACCTTTTGGCATTTCTCACTTCCAAGATTTTTAAGAATGATGTATCTGATATGCATCCGTAAGAATTTAGCATCTGATATGCTAAAATCCTGGGGGTAAAGCACCACCTAATAACTCTGATTTGCTCATCTTTAATACTGGTATGAGCTCATCTTTAATACTACTGTGAGTTGTGCATGCATGTGAAGAATTAATAGGGTTTTCTGAGCAAGGAGAACAACTGCTAATGGTCATTACACTAGATCAGAGGACTGTAACATCATGCTCTTGAGCAAGCATGTGTTGTTCAGGGAAAATAAGGACCTTTAAAACCAAATGGCTGTGTTAAATCCCATGACATCTGCCTAAATATCTATGGGGTTTTAAAGGCAGCTTCTTAACCTTATCAGTCTTACAGCATTGCTGACACCACTACTTAAAATTAACAGACCCGAGAGAACTTTCTACAACTCAGCTTTTCAGACTTTTTACTTGGTTTCAGACTGTAAGCTTTGTGTAACTATGGAAAAATCATGGCTGGAGACACAAGAAATGAATGCAGCAGGCACTGCATATTTCTGAATCTCTACATCTCGCCCCCCTGGCAGTGATGTGCCTGCCGCATGTCTCTGCATGAGTCATCAGTGCAGGGGAAATACCTCCAAATTAGCAGATTAGGAAGGCAGATCCTGCAGACTTGGGCACACTGTCACAGCTTTGAGCCTTCCAGATCCAAGCCCTCGATGCCCATGCAGCTCTGATGACCTCAGACTGCGTGGCTCTGGACATGCTCCTGCCAGCATCAAGCAGTGTAGGCTCAGCACAATGCCCCAGCTGGGCAAAAGGCATTCTCCTTCAAGACTCTACTCTTCTATGGGCACAAAAGCCAGTGGCAAAGGGGGGAATTCAGATGGGGAAGAGGGAAACAAAGGCACACGGTGTTGGTGAGCCCACCCAACCCAGCAATGCCTTCAGAAGCAGGTCCTGGCCCTCGTGCACATCCACACCACGACACAAATCTATTTGAGTGCAAACCTATTACATAACTTACACTGAATTATGCAATGCTTTAGTGCTCATTAACAAGCAGAGGCTACCACAAGTTACTAGCAAAAACAATCTGAGGAAATGAATAAACATGACCTGTTTTACCCGTGCTTTTAGGCCAAGAAATCATGCATATTACCTCAGGAACAAAAGTTACTGAGCTCTAAAAGGTAACAGGTTCACCACTAATATTAACAAAGACAAAACCAGGAATACTCTTGTTTGCATAAGTTGCAGTTTATCTTATTTGGTAAGACTGTAAGTGTCCTAATTTGGTTTTAAAAGTAAAATCAATTGTAAATTTATTTAGACCAATTTACCTGCCTGCCTGTTGTACATCACTGGGCCTGTATTGATTGTTTGAGATAGAACTCATTCCAAATTGTATTGATTTAATTCATTTGCAAATTTTTAGCAAAGCATATTTTGTTGTTTCAGGGCAGAAGTACATAAAGCTTCATTTAGAGACTGCAGGACTGAGCAGGGGAGGTATGGGAGGGGGCTAGAATTTCTCAAATAAATGAGATTTACAAGCAGCAATATGAATCATCTGTTTCTGATGAAAGATCATTTTCTAAACAATAAATAAGAAAAACTGGGACTGGAAAAAGCCTAGATACATTGATGGGGGGAAAAAAAATCCAGTTGGTGAAATAAGAATGGGGTGAATAATTCATAAATAGTACGGTGTATTGGTCGTTTTAACAGACATTTTGATTTATGGATTTAAGTGCCTAAAATAGCTCAACAATTTATAAAACATCTTAAAATCAACTGATCATGAGTAGATTTGTCTGGCTTTACAGCAAGGCAGTCGAGCTGCATTTGTTACCGTGGCAACTGAAGGTACCTCAGTTACCATGGCTACAGCTCCTTTAAAATACGGTTGGCAATTCCTCCCTCCCCAACTTTTGTGACTATTTTGAAAAGGAATTTAAAAAACAAAAAAGAGAAATCCTAGTGCTCTGTCAACACTTGCACTGAGACAAAAGGTTTGCAAAATGCAAATTTTGCCAACCCACAACGCCGGGTTAAAGATAAGCTAACTTTTCTGCTGCAAATCTTCACCTCAGTGAGACACTGAGGTGTGTTATGAAGAGTTTAGATCTGGGAATCCACAATCTTGGATTATGAAGAGCTTGATGATCACATACTCAGCTCAACATTTCACATCAAAACCCAGTTCTGCTGCTCACTGGAAGAAGAGGTGCAAAAATGGACTCTTACCACATTGCAAATTCTCTGTATATTAAAGCTCCTCACACACAGGCAGTTGCCTGGATTGCTTAATGAAAGATGGGAAAAAGAGTCAGAAATTCTGGATTCTTGTTTCTGAGGCAGATGAAGTAGCAACCTCCCCAGGCTCCAGTCAGCACCCAAGATGTGCTTCCTATTCTGGAAAGGATGGCTTTATGAAGGAAACCATTTACTGCACTCAGATCAGTGTCCTCTGAATTATCCTGAGGTTAAAGTAGCATTTATGTTGCTAAACTGCAAGTAAACTGTTAAGGGAGGTTTCTTGCACCTAATGCATCAAGACAGGAAAAGGCTTTTCCATCTTTCCAGAAATTGTGCACCTCAATCCGAGACACAAGGCATTCAAGGAAGAGGTCACAATGTCTCTTTCACATCACTGAGGTTTTACTGAAAATAAAACATAAAAATACTTCAAGCTCTGATTGATAAATATTTTTTTAAAAACTAATCACAAATCTCAATTTGGACATCTTCTGATTCCCAGCTAGCTCTATGTTTTAAAATCACCTTTAATTTTCCCTCCCTAGGAAACAGTTTTTTGTGCTCTCCCAAAACATTCAATTGCACATAGTTGATGGTATAAGCAGGCTTACAGCAGCACACAATTGCCACAAATCACTTAAGAATTAGAAATGGAGTGAGTGAAAATAAGCCCTCTGGGGTCAATGCTATTTTTCATCCTTATTTGCCAACAGAATACCTGGCTTGAACATGAGTCCTGCCTTTCTCCTCACTTCTCCAACTTCACCCTCAATCCCCTCTCATTTTCACTTAAATTTTTATGCAGTTTTGTGCCTATTATATGGATACTTGCTAGGGAAGATTTCCTTAAGTGATTAGTGGTTTCTGGCTGTTATTTCTCACTGGTTTTGAGTCTCCAAACCAAAATGTCCTGAAGGGCTAAATTTTAATAAGCCATCAGTCCAATCATAGTAAAATATCTGATAAGATGTCCTAGTGCTGAGGATTTCAAAGTCTCATGACAAAGTATTGAGGACACTAGAAAGGGCAGTGGAAATGTTTTCACCCTTTTCTTAACCCAGAGATCCATTTCCACAGTCATTGAGGTCACAAAGAACAAAACTCTAAGAGCCTGCCCAGATCTGAGCCCTGTCCCCCCATTCTTTATACCCCCTACACTCATTTGCTGTGTGTTGGACTCACTGAGCTGCAAGCTTAAAGGAAAGAACATGGCTCAAGGTCTGAGCTGGAATTTCACTACCAGCCTGCTTTGAACTCTGCAAACACAAGTTCTGGGGGACCATATCTTGGCCAAAAGACACAGTATCCTAACAACAGCCCAGCACTCCAAATTTTACAGATTATCCACCCCTGGGAAAGTTTCGATATTAAGATACAGATTTTTAATCCTGTCCCCTAATTTTACCCCAATTCAAGATCTCAATACTGGTAGTTGTGTACTCAAAGTTAAAACACTATCCTTGAAAAACACAAGTTCTAAACACAATCACTTTGTCTGTGGCACAGAAGTAGTAGCTACTTGTTTTGCCTTACAAAACAGTTGCAGAGATTGATACCTACATTAACATTTCAACAGCAGGTGTAGAGTTCCACACTGTTAGATGCCATAGAGTGCTTTGGATTCTTTATACTGCAGGTAGATACATAATATTCAAACAGAGCTGTTTCAAATGAAAGATATTTCCTTTATGTCTGAGGTTAGAATTCAGAAACTGAGTTGGTTCTCCAACCACACTTAGCATGCGCACTTGAATAAACCTAAGAAATGAAAATACACCACAGATGATACAGCCAGAAGACAGTAAACAATAATATATGAGAGGATCTTATCATCCAACAAAATTTTGAGTATACTGCAGAACACAAACTAAACACAGTTGCATAATATTGCTAGCAAACCTTTTAGAATATTGTACATTCCTTCTACCTTGTCCAGGAAGCAAATTTTCTCTAGGTTTAGGCTGTGACTTACCTTCTGATCCTTCTGAATATTTCCATCTTTCTTTTAACCTTGACTGCACAAGAGGTTGGATTTAGAAGTACTTGCTTGTTGCTTATGCAATACACCTCCCAGGAGGGGTTCAAAGGGCTCCTCCTGGGCCTTTTGTGGCCCCAGCTGAAAGGGGTTAACAGAGAGGTGTGCTTGGTGCAGCACCAGATGAGAGAATGGCTCTCACCTGCAAGGGGCTGTAGGGAACCCCTTTGACAATGCCAGGCAATCAGCTCTGCAGCAACCCCCTCAAAATCCTCCCTCTGCAAGGCCTCCACAGCTGCCAACGCTGAACTGGCTTATGGGAGGGGTGATCACCACCTGTAGCTCAAAGCAGGGTTGGTGTCACAGGTGCTAGATGGATGTGACTCACCAATTTAGCCTTAAAAAACATAACAACAAGTACAAGGCTTTTTCATTGCTCTCCTCCATGTCAGGACAGAGTTTTTGCAAGTCTCTAAGCCACTACTGTGGCTAGATTGGGTACAGTAGGAGAAAATATTGCACCATGGAAAGAAAAGATGCTACAACTTTCTCCTTGAAGTCAGGATGGTGCTGTCAGCAAGGGGGGTGGCAACGTGCTCTGACTGCCTTGTGTCACCATGGTGGCAGCTCATGCCATGGCAGATGCCCTCATGAGTCTGGGTTGTATGTTATGCTTTCTGTAAATATCACATCTCTCCTTGCCCACAAAACAGTGGAATCTCACCAATACCAAACTGGGCTGTTTTCCCTGAGATGTTAGATAAAGAATTAAAAGAATACTGGGGAAGCAAAGTGTGTGACTGTCTGAACAGGAGACTGGCACCTAGTGGCCATGTTATGATTCCAGTTGCTTACTGCTGACACATTGAAGAGTGGAGCCACAGAAATACAGGAATAAATATTTTCTTCTTCAGAGAGACAGGAGAACTGGTGTTGAAAAAAATACCCTCAATCTTGCTGGTCTGACTCAAGACAGGCTATAAAGAATCCTTTAGGCTGGAAGTGACTTGTAAAGGTGATCTGGTGCAACACCCTGCAGTGTGCAGGGACATCTTCAACTACATCAGGTCACTCAGAGCCCTGCTTAACCTGACCTTGAATGTTTCCAGGGATGGGACATCTACAACCTCTCTGGGCAACCTGCTCTGGTGTTTCACCAGTCTCACAATGAAAAAACTTCTTCCTTGTATCTAAGCCTGATTACCTCATTAAGTTTAAAACCATTAACTCTCATGTTAATGGTTAACTCTCATGCAACTGGCCCTGCTCAAACATTCGTCCTCATCTTTCTTCTATGACAAAGACTGTTTTGGAAGTTGCCTAGAAGAGCTACCAACACAGTTTTATAAGTTATGTTGTCACTAATTTGGATATCTAAAATGGCTCACAGCCAGTCAAAACCCAGTACTGACAAAGATTGCTGTCAGTGGAAATTTTGTATGTTCCCATCCTATGCATTATCCTTGCACAAATTAAGCTGTGCAGGAGCCTCTGCCTAACTAGGGAATGAAAACATCCTCTGCTTTCCAAAATATTGCCTATTTTTAAAATAATTTTTGGGTTTTCTTTTTGATTTGTAATAGTTGCAATTATAAATAAGGTGGATATACTTTTACATAATTATACAATAATGTTGATATTTGATATTTAGGTTTTTTAGAGCAAAGGCACAAAAAGATCTCAATATTTAGTACCATGTTTAGGCCACCTAGGAGCTTAACAGGACTTTTGTGCTACACACTGCCCAAAGGTAGGAAAGAATTATGGCCATGCTGCTTTAAAAGCACAAACTGCTAGCTATGGATTAAGCCAAGTAAACAATATGGAAGGGAAAGTTCCCACAACACATTGCTAGTCATAATCTGGAAAAGAATATGAAGAAATGGTGAAATTATCCAAAATGAAGCACTCATTGAAATGCCTGAGGTTTAACATCCTTATTTTTAGACACCTTGTTAAGAACTCTGGCTTTTCATGGAATACATCATCTCTGACATCCATCCACATAAACTGCAGTGAAAACAGGAAATCCTGAGCTCAACATTTACTGGCACTATAGTGATCCCAGGGCTTCCAGTTTTCCAGGGTGAGGAGTTATTTTGAGTGCCTCTGTTCTGAGGTGCTAAACTCAACTATCAGAGGGTAAACACTCAGCTGCTCCCAGAATTTAAATCTCCTTGGAACATATCCCACAGAGTCAGAAACCAAGGTTTCAAAATCCATGGTCAAATATGAAGTAAATTGGTCTGTAGATGAATTCTATCATAATGATTTTTGCTATAGTATTGCTTTGGGAGAGAAATTGGGTTAAGGCTGCAGACGTAAACTGCTCACCTTTGGGGCTTGATGCATTCTGGATCTTCCACTTCATCCTGAGTAGGAGCTGCCAGCATCATCCCACACCTGCCACACCCCAGCAGCTCTGTGTGAATGTGTGTGGACGGTGTGCAGACAGACCTAAAACCTGTCCAAGGCTGCTTGTGTAGCCAGCCTGCCCATGTGGGAAACTACAAAAGGTTGGACAGGTACTCATTTTAATTTGTCTTGAAGCAGAAACATTATTGCCTGCACACAACCATGATCTGGAACACACACCAAATACCTTGGCTTAAAAGCCACAGGGAGGGAAGTTGGCCTTGCCTGTTAAGTTAAAGAGTTCTACATTCAGGGCAAAGCCTCCCTGTGTTTCAGGTGTTTCCTTATGGACTTTTCTACTCCCACACACTGGAGGGTTTCCTCTTGCAAAATGGTAAGCAGGGCATGTTCTTTCTAAATGAGCTGGAGACCACCGAGCACCCTCTGTCTCATTCATACCTCTGACAATTTCATTCTTGGGGGCTGCTGTGAAGCTGAGGTTGGTGAATCAAACCTCACTGAGGGTGGGCTCCAAAAGGCTGCAGAAATAATGTCTCCAGCTCTATGCACCACTTCAAAAGTAGGTTTGAGAGAGGCTGCAGATATATAAGCATAAAAGCATACGAATTAAGCCACCTTTGGGCAAGTCACAGTGGAGAAGCTGTAACAAAAAGGGAAAAAAATAGACCAGCAGCAAGTTAGAGAGGAAGGAAGTGTGATTTTCTCAGGAGATAAATCCAGAACAAAGGTGGTGAGGTGAGATCCTGAAAATCCTAACACATGACACCACCACCATTCATTGCTACAAAACTCTCCCATTCAGTTTAGAACAGAAACTGTGCAAAGTCCAAAAAATGTTACCAACTGCCTAACAGAAAAAAATTTAAACTCCTAGTATTAATGGGCAATTAGAGTTCTCTGGTTTCTTTTGTCATGTGTTAGTTTATGTTCCATGTATTAGATATTACATGATTTTCTCAGTTTCTTTAATCCTAAAGCTTTTGACAGAACTGATAGCATAAAAGTGTGTGGCATCGTCTGAAAATGAGATAAATAATTCTATTGAATTTATGCAGCAAAAGCACAAGCATATGAGAACAGAAGTCTAGGACTCATGGGATGTTTGAATGTTTAGTGGTTGTTAGCTTACAAAAGAAGGAAAACGCCTGAAAATTTCTAAATGCTTAGTTGTCTGTGATGGATAGGACAAAAATCCTTAAGCTTAAAAGAAAAAGCTTAAGATGAAGAAGATTTAGTTGAGGCATTAGGAAGAAAAAATATAGATAAAAAATGGTGAAGTACTGGGATAAATTTCCTGCAAAATTTCCATGATATTCACCAGTAGAGATCCTTAACAACTTTCAGGAATGATCAAAGACTGTGCTTTGGGACAGGGAAATGACAATTTTGAAGGTCCCTATTAAGCGCACATTTCTGCAGTCCCTCAGAGATGCAAGGCTTACTTTCACACTTATAGCTCCTTCTGCTGTGTCTCATATACTCAGCTGCAGGAGTCTTGGGGCCCTTTTGGATCAGGAATCTATATATGTTAAGAATTTCCCACTGCAGCATTGCTGAGCAATATGAAGCATTCCTTGGTCCCACCATACTGTTCCCATTTAGTTCTCACTACCAGACTAGGGAGCAGCAAGGAAACTTTGCAAAATAAATTTGCTTCTCTACTGTGTCAATGATCCTATTAATTCACAAGACTTAATCTGTCCTAGATAAAACTGGAAGGCTTGCCTGTGACCTACAAAGAACCATTCCAGCCCTTGCCTGGTGACCACCTGGCTGGCCATGTGGCCCAGAGGAGCACTGTCCATACCCCACTGCCAGTTCTGATGCAGCCTTGCTTATCCCAGTAACTACCTTGTCAAAGCACATGGCTGCCTGCTAGGACTAACATTTGAGACATCAGCTTCTAATTTATTTATTGCAACGTCAACACCGAATAACTTAAGCATATTTTCCACAGATGACTGCACATTTTTTTTAACACGCTGTTTCATGTCTGTGTGCCACAAAGCATTCCAAGATTTTTTTGCAAGCTGTCATATATTTTTTGGCATTACATAATCATTTGATCCATGAGCTGCTAGTGGACTTTTTATCCAACTCTAGAGCAAGCTCTGTCTATCCGCAAGGCTCCTTCTTCCATTTGTCTCAGCTACAAACCATGAATTTGAATAATCTTGTGAGTGAACAGCATGTTTGCTGATGTGAGCTTCTCTATCAATTGTATTATCTCACTGAAAGGCAATCTGCTGAGAGGGTCATCTGCCTTCACTGAGAACAGCTTCATGCTAACATCTGATTGTGCCCTCATATACCTACACCACACCCATAAAAAAAAACTAGATTTTTTTCCCCTTGCAAATAATTTCCTTTTCATGATCATTGCTCACAGGATCTTGAAACATCTTCCATTAGGATTCTTAATGAAATATTGCAGAGGTTGCTTTTTGACAGAGTCCTAGCTTTTGCTCACTTCCCCAGCATTATCTGGTTGTTGGCATCATGTGCCCACATTTAATCATCTGATCAGTCATACAGATTCAGTATTACTTTCAAAAATTCAGCAGAATTACCGGCACATTAAAAATGAGTCATTTGTTTGAATCAGGGTCCATATCTCTAAGAAAGCCTGGAAAATTGGTCTTGACATAATTAAGTGTTTATAAAGCTAAGTATTTAAGGCAGCTTTCACTTAACCCATACTTTGGCTGAGCTGCAGCAAAAAGATTTGTCTTGTTAAATAATCCAGGGACACATAGGCCGAACTAAATTATTTTTAAATTAGAAGTGGTTAAAGTGCTGTTTACAGATTAAAACAAAAACTAGGCAAAGCGTTGAGATTCGAGTCACAGAGGGGCAAATGCTGGCATTTTCATGGAAGTGCAGCAGTTTTGAGAGACAAACCCCAATCAGATAAACTACTGTAAAAGAAAGTTGGTAAAGCACTTGAAGAGATACCTTATAAATAGAAACCCCAGTACTTTATTCAGGTTTAGTACAGGTCTCTGGGTATATTTGAATTATTGATGTTTTGTAGAAAACCAACTCCTCTGTTGCCAGCATACGTTATGGAAACTCTTCAGAGCCTAAGTTTTTCCTGCAAGTGTGTAGCAGTGATAGACAAAGTGAAAAATTACTAGATTTGTGATTTTTATATTATTCTGCCCATCCACACCCCTCAGCCCTCTCCCATTCCCCCAAAACAAACAACAAAACCCCAAAACAAACTAACCCAAACATAGTAGAACTCACTAGAGTCACAATACACCTTTCTGGAAGCTCCATAGCAGTAAGACTACCATTGTTTCTCCCTCAGAGACAAAGTTCTGTGGTGAGTTCTATGTTCTCACCTCCCATTTCTTGGCAAGCCCCAGGTCCTCCTAAGAGAGAAGCAGGAAACCTCCTGCTGCTTAGGGCCCTGCTCATGCAGACTGAGATGACAACTGCTTAGTTCCTCTTCTTTGCTGGTTCAACAGCAAAGAGATGGTGCCACTTATGTAGAGAAGTTCCTGATGCTTTAACAGATCTAGTTCAATCAAAATGCCACCTGCCTCTGCTTTTCATCCAGAGGTTCTAGGGAGGGTAGAATTTCCTGAATTTCCCTATAAAAGGATAGGGATTAAGAATCACTTTCAAAAATATTTCTGATAGCAGATGGAAAGGAAAAGGCTGGCAAATCTTCTCTGAGTGTGCTGTTTCTTTTCTCCCATCTAGCTTGAGTAGGATTGTTAAATGATTCTGAGCAGTATCAAAGGAGAAGAGCACGTGTCTGCGGCGTGCAGCTGCTACTAACTCACTCTGAACGTGTGATCTGGAATGAATTATGAATAGCGTGTCGTGTACACCGCTATTTCCTAGAAAACAAACTCTGCAGTCACTGAAACCTGACTTGCAAAGCCCTGCTGCTTCCACTGCCACCACACACTTTCCTTGTTGTCTCTGATCTAAGAGTGCTGCCAAGATTCAGCCAAGGCCTCCCTTCCCAAGTCCCCACTCCAGACACACATCAGTCTGGACAGGGAGCAGATGTAAGTTGGCAGGCAGTTCCAAGCCCCAAAGAGTTTATTATCTCAATTAAATTAAAAATAAAATTAAAAAAAAATTTAAAAGGATGGTACAAAAGATGCAGGCCCACATGCTTGAATGTGTCAATAGTGGAGGTTGGAAAAGAGCCTTACTCACCTGATTTCTGATCTGGTACTTTTGTCACCATCCTTCACTGCCCATCTGCACTGAAGTCTGGGAATTCCAGGCACCATATCAATGAATTCTAGCAGGTTACCCAGCATATTAGTATGGACCCAAGCATAAAAGAAGGTTTCTTATCTCCAAGACCAAAACTATCTAAGACATGCAAGGTAAAGTGCTGTTTTAAAAACTACTCCCAGAAGTAAAGAGCAAAACCTCTGTATTTAATCCTGTCTGGTCCAGTACTCAGACCTTTTATGTAAGCCTAGCCTCTAAATCCTCATGTATTAGAAGGTTTATTTGGGTTTTTAAGGCTGTTGGGTTTTTGTTTCCTTTCCATACTGAGTGGAAAGATGCTGACTAATTATTCATGAGTGGCTATGTCTGATTCCATTACCTTGCTCCTTTTACAGCCATGCAACGTTGATGTGAAACACTACTGTTATGAATTAATTGGTACTTCACATTCCCACTGCCCTGGCAAAAATGGCTGGGTTAGGCATAAGGCAGGGAGAAGAGGTAGATAGATAGATGAGACAGATTAGATAGATAGATAAGATCAAATAGATAGATACATAGATTTAATCAGAGGAAAGATAAATTAGGTTAAAAAATTCTCCACTTAGGGGCATGACACCTTTTAGACTCTTTCAAAATAAACTTATTAAAATATAGCCAGTATTAAGAGAAATTATGCAGGAGTGTAATTTCTTCTGTCTACAGAATGAAAATATTTTAATGTAACTTACATTTTAATCCAAATCTCCCCTGTTAAATCTCCTCTCTGCCTTTACTTGTGGCTTTTGTGGCTTTGGACAACCTGAGACTTTTCTTTGTTGGTATTAGAGCCAGAAAAAAAAAGTGATAGCAGCAGCATTTCTAGTGAAATAGAAATCATTCACACATCAAAGCAAATAAAAGAGTTTTGATCACTTCAAACACTTTACCTAGGTATATTCTTTAATTATAGAAATTTTAGATGCCATTATGTAACTCAACAGCATGTGACATCACTTCTTAAAATCCTCACTCTTTTCCCTCAGCCCATTCCAATTCTAGGAAGAGAAGCTGCTGTAAAATGTAAGAAGAAGATTAAGAACTACTAAATTATACAAGAGCAATCCATTGGTTTGATTAGTTTTCAGACAATTATTAGTGAAATAAAAAGAGACAGACTTATTTTCAAAGACAATAGAACACATGTGAGTCCCATGGTCTTCACCAGACTTTATCAGCACTGCCCATCTCTGGATTTGACAAGTTACCATGCTAGGCTCAATGGGCCTCTGATGGTGAGCCAGGGAGAACTTTTTTTCCACATGTTTGGAAAAAATTAATGCTGGTCTTCCTAGAAAAGCCTACTCACCGATTTTTGTGCTATTAGATCATGCTTACAGTTTGCTAAATCTCAAATGACTAACAAAGAAAAATATGCAGAAGAAAGAATGGAAGAGAGCAATATAAACTGGGGATCAAAAACATAAATCTGTGCCAGTGATACTTGTAGTAAGCTGATAAATTCTTGTGTTTCAAGAAGCTGCAGGTGATAAATCTATCAGAAATGGATGCCAGTGAACAAATTGTCAGGCCTGACTTTCAGGTATTTCTGAACTTAAATTGGAGAAAAGTTAAATTAGAGAAAAATACTGGGATTCTTCCTGTCAATACCATTACTCATACATAGTTTAATGAAATCTTGAAAGCAGACTCATGCTTTCAAAGCCACAAAGCCTACAAAAACATGCCCATCCCTAAGAAAAATGTTGTTAAAACCAGATAGGAGGAAGCAGACACTTCACACTCATTTAGGGGGTGCTTCCTGCTCTGCTGAAGTGGGGACTAAAAGCTCTCAATTAATCTCTGAAGCCAAGGTGTGAGCACACAAGGGCTAACAAGGAGAGATCATGGGTGTGATGCTCTCTACCGATAGCACTGCCAACCTGTACCACTGCAGAAAACTTAATGCCTGGTCGGAACTGGTTATTTGTTCTCTTTAAAACAGTAAAATATCAGTTTCAAGATACTTGCTGTGCAAGGTCAGCCTGAAGGTTGTCCTAAGCAGGAAAAACTCACTCAGGAGATATATTTGTATACACCAAGAAGAGGATTGCATTTGGAATCAGGAAAAAGAAAGGGGCCATCTTCATAAACCCTTAAAATGCAAAATGGTTTTTATTGCCCTCTCTCCTTCTCATCCTACCTGTCTTAAGGAAGTGTGAGCACTTGCTTCTGCAGCCTGAATTCTCAGGGCTCTATGCTTCCATGAAACAATCTGCCCCAGGCTGGAACACAGCAGACATGCTCAGGCTGCTAGGAACATCTTCCTGACTACTTGGTGCAAGATGCTTTTTCTTTCTCATTTTACTCATATGTAGACAATTAATCTCCAAGTGTTATTGATATCGTACGCAAAAGGGATTTTTCAGGAAGACTGTTGATATGCTAAAGCCATTAACATTTAGATAAAAGCATATAGAACCTGCACACATTTATATAGGATCACAAAGCACATGGACAACACCTGATAATTTGATTTTAGCACATATCAGCACGTATAGCAGATCCTCACATAACAGTGCTGTGAGAACCTGAAGTTTTTACGGGAAAATATCACTTTATTGTTTAAATCTGCAACAATGGTTCTGATCTCTTTGGCAACAAAGCTGAATTTGAAAAGTAGAAGAGTTTGTTTGTTTCTGTATCCTTCCAAGCTTATTTGTTCTTACTGGCCTAACACTGGCATAGGCTGCCCACAGAGGCTGTGGGATCTCCAGCCTTGGAGATACTCACACCTGGAGTAGGCAAGAGCAACCTGGTCCATCTTTGAAATTGTACCAAACAACCTCCAGAGGGCCCTTCCAACCGAAATGATTCTGTGATTTTATTCTCTTCCATTTTCTTTGTATTCTATTAAATGGTTCACCTCAAAATGTGGCAAATCCATCTTTTTGACTTTGTTTGCTAATATAGAAGGTCAAGTGTAATTCTGCACTAGGTCTACCCAGGAAGGCAAACAGGAGGAACTTCTTGATTGCAGGAGAGTTTTGATAGTTTGAAGTATAGGTTATTTTTAATGGGTCTGTTCCTTTGGCAGCAGTTTTGTTCAGACTATTGCACTGCATTCACTGGTAACACCCAGTCAGAAGAAACTAGTTCTTTTTAACCCCTGTGTTGACTACACTGTTGAAAAAGGGACACTGAGTAACAGGAAACTAAAAGGAACAGGAAACTAATATTTTTATTATCACAGTTTCTCATGCTCATAAAGACAGGGAAATACTTATATGACATCTCTTGTCAAGGTGACACACATGACAAACAAGAAGGTAACAGATGTAGGGAGTGGAGTGGCAAGAGGTATTACCATGACAATACTACTCCAACACACAAAGAGACTTAGATATGTGTAAATTTCTTAATTGGTTAAAGAAGGACTGAGCAGGGCAACTGTGGTTACAAGACTTGTGAATTTTGGCCTGACTGCACTGACTGTACCCCTCAATTATCCTGGAATATCCAAGAGATCTCCTTTAGGCTGAGAAAACACTGAGAAAAGCTAAAAAAACTGGCTTGGATCAGCTTGGAGAATAGAATTCTCCAGGGAGATCTTATTGCTGCCAACAAGGTCTCCCTGTCAATATTTAAAGGAAGCTCATAAGAAAGATGCAGATCGACTTTTCTGTAAGTCCTGTTGTAACAGGACTGAGGGTAATGTTTTTAACCTAAACAAGGGAAGATTCATACTAGAAGAGATTTTTTTACAATGAAGGTGGTGGAACACAAGGGCAGATTTCCCAGAGAGGTAGTGGATGCTCCATCCTTCGAA
The DNA here is from genome assembly GCF_051311805.1 of Agelaius phoeniceus. NCBI lineage: Eukaryota > Metazoa > Chordata > Aves > Passeriformes > Icteridae > Agelaius > Agelaius phoeniceus. The sequence goes on from NC_135270.1 coordinate 15,376,758, forward strand.
ACATTCAAGGCCAGTTTGTAATAGTAATCTAACATGCTTTAAAAAAAAATTAATCTAATTCTAGTACAAGTCTTACACTGTAATGAGAATCTCTTCAAGAAAATTGTGTCCGGTGAAAGCCAACAGATGTGTGTCCTTTGGGATCAGCTGACAGGTTTATCTGAAACCTCTTCTTATCCCCACTATTCCCCACTCCCAAAAGATCTAGAGAAGGAAACTGAGAACAGAGGCATTTGAGAGCTCTGTTTCATAATGTAACTCTTCTCAACCTGTGTCTGGGGTTTGCCAAGAAAGTCTGATGATGCCAAGGACTCTGCTCCTTGCTGTAGAGCCCACCTGAGACTGCCACCAGTATTTACTAGCACCTTTCTGAGATCTGAAATATCACAGCTCTCACTAAGCTGAGAGCAGCCATGGTACTGCTGAGAGAATGCTGAGAAAAGTACTGCCTGGCAGCTGTCCTGGAAGGTGTGCTCTCTCTTTAAGGCAAGGAAGTAACAGAAGACCAAGTTCAGGAAAGTACAATTTCAATATGTCTTTAACCTTAAATCCCACAGACAGTCCTGAGATTTAAGTGCTAGCTTAAATGTACACTCTCACTAAGGCACTATCTGTATAAGAATGGATTTTAACATGTACTTATATACTGCTTTCCCTCCCAGGCTGAATGTTAGGCTGTCTTTGCAGGTGAGACTTGGCATCTTAAGCCCACAGGAAGAAAGCTTGGCATTAAATTCACATTTAATACAGCTCTTGCCTCTCCCTGATGTTTCAGAATCAAAGCCCCCGTACTTAACCTACAGTTTAACATTTCTCTCATATCTTTCTTTCCACAGTATGTGGCATTTGCCTCCCTGTTCTTCATTCTGGTCTCCATTACCACCTTCTGCCTCGAGACCCACGAGAGATTTAACCCCATTGTGAACAAGACAGAAACTGAATTCATCGGGAATGACACCCAGGTGCGGCACTACAGGGAAGCAGAGACAGAAGCCTTTCTCACCTACATCGAAGGTGTCTGTGTGGTCTGGTTTACATTTGAGTTCTTGATGAGAGTCACTTTCTGCCCAAACAAGGTGGAATTTATCAAAAACTCTTTGAACATCATTGACTTTGTGGCCATACTGCCTTTCTATCTAGAGGTTGGACTCAGTGGCCTGTCTTCCAAAGCTGCTAAGGATGTCCTGGGCTTCCTCCGCGTAGTCCGTTTCGTGCGAATCCTGCGAATTTTCAAGCTGACCCGCCACTTCGTCGGGTTGCGGGTCTTGGGACACACCCTCCGTGCCAGCACAAACGAATTCTTGCTGCTCATCATATTTTTGGCATTGGGCGTCTTAATCTTTGCCACGATGATCTATTATGCCGAGAGAATAGGTGCTAAACCAAATGACCCTAGTGCCAGTGAACACACACACTTTAAAAATATCCCCATCGGCTTTTGGTGGGCTGTTGTCACCATGACGACCCTGGGCTACGGAGACATGTATCCTCAGACTTGGTCAGGCATGCTGGTGGGGGCCCTCTGCGCTCTCGCTGGTGTGCTGACCATTGCCATGCCTGTCCCTGTCATTGTGAACAATTTCGGAATGTATTACTCCTTAGCTATGGCTAAGCAGAAGCTACCAAAGAAAAAAAAGAAGCATATCCCGAGGCCACCCCAGCTGGGATCCCCCAATTATTGTAAATCTGTCGTAAACTCTCCACACCACAGTACTCAGAGCGACACTTGCCCACTGGCCCAAGAAGAAATTTTAGAAATTAACAGAGCAGGTAGGAAACCTCTTAGAGGAATGTCCATCTGACCGTTAACCTCCATCCCGCGTAGTGATTTAAGATTCAGCCAGACTGCTTTCTTAGAGCAATGGGTAGCACATTTATCCATTCTAGTCCCACCATCACACAGTGAATAATATGTGTGAAGTCTAGGTTGCAGGGACAAATGGTACAGTGGAGGCTGATCGGCAAAACTAAGGATGAGAGCACGCTCTAGGAGCCCAAACTTTGGTCCTGGTTAAGGGCATACAAGTCTCAAGATATTTTGGAAAGCTGTTACATCTAGTGGAAGAATTTTGAGAGTTCTACAGCTGTGTTGCTGGACTGTGTAATGCATCTCAGAGGCTCCTGAGAGCTGAATGCTTCATAGAGCAGAGTAGGAGCCAAGTACTCAGCAATTACAGAGCTTTCTGACAAAACAGGGCTGGAATTCGAAACAGCCAGATGCTTTCTCATTTGTTCCCATTTGGGACCTTTCAGCTGTTTTAAATGGCAGATATTGTACATCTCATTACAGAAACTAGGTGCCTAGTAAGTTGAAGGGACAACTATACCATCATGCATATTCATGAGACAATCCAGTCTCTTTCTGATGATTAACTGCAAAGTAGAACAACAGCTCAAATTCTTGACACTAATGCAAAATGACTCACTCTGAGACAAGACTAGATGTAAGGATGTTTATTCCATGGCATGCAAATCAATCTATTCTATAATATTGCACTAGAATTTAGCATTTAGAACTATGACGAGTTTTGAACCACATTTTCTAAAACATGCTCCTTTTGCAAGTATGGGTTGGTGAGTTACAGCTCTTTCAACCTTCTAGCAGCAAAGGCCAACTGGAGAAGGTCTGACTGGTCATTACCGTCTGGTTTGGCCTAAACAGTGATTGCCTCATTCTTATTTTTAATTGTACTGATTCATGTTAGCAATAGGTGAAACCAGAGCTAAATTAACCATTCTAATTCTACTGGGAGTGGGGAGGGAAATGGAAAGAATACTAGTCACCATGGAATATATTATAATATCCCATGGCTAGTGGTTAATTATGGGAATATCTCAGTTCTATGAGACTCCTATAGCACACAAAATTACGGGGCTCCAATTTGATTTTTTAAACCCCATAATCTACCTCTACCCATGGAATATCACTATCTATTCTATGGAGTAATTTGAAAGTAGATAACCACATTGAAAACAATGCCAAATTCATTTTTGGCAGATGTTCCAGCCAAGTTGCATAGTAGACACTCCTTAGCCTTTTCAGAATGTCCCCCTGCATTATATTAGAAAGGACAGATCGCCAGCCAAGTGATCTCAACAGACACAGAGTTCAAAACAGGTGTTCTGGAAGAGCTAGCATATACCTATGATGGTCTTGTGTTATCATTTTTTGCTTTGAAGAAAATTCTGATTTGTTACTCATTGTGAGTGAGATATTTTCTCATCATCTCATAGCCATGCATGTTGATGTCATTGTGAGAAGCACAAAGAAAGTGAGACTTTCCTTTGTGTGTGACTTCACCAATGCCAATGCTAATTTTGGAGGGGAAGAGCTGGTGGGAATGTTTCTCTTCTTTCCTATTCTCTTTTCTCTTCCTTTCTTATTTCTTTTCCCTTCTGTGCAAGTATGTAAAATCCATTCAAAAGGTAAATAGCTTTCATTTTGTTTTTGTTAAAGGCTATTTCCATTGCAACAGGCCAATCACAATTCACGTGACTGATAGACTGTACCAATTGTACCCTTGGCGCACATAAGCGATGGTTCTATCATCCATTCCCCTCAGGTTGCAAATGCTTATCACTGCTCATGTTCAAGCAGCAAACTTCCTCATAAAGCAGATGCTTTTGTGGCATCATGGATCAAGAGGGAAAGAGGGCACAGCAGTATTGTGTGTCTCCTACCATGAGCAATGTGCCTACTGCCCCATGATAGGGTGCAAGAAATGCCAGACTCTGAGGTACTTTAGCAGTCAGCTACAGAGTGAAATCAGCTCAGAAATCCCTGGCTTTATAAAGTTCCTTCCATTATCTACCCTGGTCCTCTCTGGGAACTGGAGGACCAGGAACTCTACAAGTTCAGTACAATTCCACCCTGGTATCCTGAGAATATATGTAATTTTGGTTCAATGTGGAACTGTTTTGCCACTGTCAGTGCTCTAAACTCAGCTGTTACCACAATATCTATGAAGTATTGATAGTAGCAGCAACTTATCTATTTCTGCAATAATTAAGAGAGACTATTTTTATATACATATACAAGCATATATATTTTAAGAAGCAACAAAGCACACTTACACTTCAGCTAACAAAATTGTAACACTGTAGCTGGAGTTCTGTTTCTGATAATTATTATGCACCACTAGCAGCAAAAAAAATATTGCCTGCATCTTTTAGTCTCTAAATAGGGAAAGATCTATATGTGTGCAGGAGAAAAGCAAAAAATACTAACATCAGGACCAAACTGTTAAGACAAGATCTGCATTGCCTTGGATGTTAAGTTTCATTTCTGCAACATGAAGCATTCACAGTAACTGACTTGTTTTTGAAACCATTACCAGCACTATATGAAAACAGGGATTTGCAAGCAGTGAAAATCTTTAGATTGGTTAACATCATCTAAATGTAAACAACTAGTTATAGTTAATATTATAGTTAACATTGCATTAGGAACACAGAATGGTGCCTAACTTTTCTAAAATAGTGTCCAAGTTGTCCAGTATATTACTTGTAATATTTAACTGTAAAGGTTCAGTGTGACAGTGTCTAGGTCACATAAGATTGTGTGATTTGTATCCAAGGTTATTAAAAAACAAAAAGCCTGCTTAGTTGCTCAGGTGTAAAGGACATCACATGAAGTTATTAATTCCATATATTATTGGTGGTGGAGTGATTAAACACATCACCAAACCGGGCTGAGCATGAAGTAGTTCTACACATGAACTCTCTCTCTCATTCTTCAGTCAGCACTTCACATCTGTTCCTGGGCCATGCCCTCAGGGCCAAGGGGGCTCTACAGAGAGCTCAGCACAGCTCTGCCCAGTGCCTCCTCCCAGGATAAGGAGCACTTTCCTGGCACAGGCATGCAAACAGCAGAGTTTTGCCCACAGGCTGCACAGCTGCTGCCAAAGCTGCTGTGGTCATTTGCAGCCAAAGCAAAGATGCTTTGAATTTAAAGACTGGCAGGTTTGAATTAAATCTTTTTATTGCCCCCAACACTCTCAGCAGCTCAGTCCTGGGCTAATCTACACCTGGCAGGAGGGTATCTTTAATTAACAGCACTTGATTTTAATCTGTCAGAGTTTAAGAATGTCAGTTCCATTCTACCTTACCTCCCCTTTCTGCAGCAGCTCTTCCTGTTTTCCATCCTGTCTGATCCCACCAGTGGGTGGCTGGGAAAGCAGCAAAAGGGAGGAAAGGCATTTCAGAGTAGAGGATGGCAGAGCTAGAGCTGCAGGCAGACCTTCACCAGCAGCATTAAGAAAGGAGAAATTTCCTCTATACAAATCACTGTCTGCTTAAAGAGTGCCCGGTGAAACTGGGCCTGATACAGAGCAGCAGATTTCACCTGACCAATTTGACCAAAACTCCTTTACCTGGGGATATCTCAAGCTATAGAGAACAGTGTTCCCCCTCACTTAACATACACCCACCAAATTCTAACATCTCCTTGTCAAAGGATTAATGTTGTTATAATGCAGTGCTGTTTGCAGGCCCTGTTCAAGATCAGGGCTTCATTTTGGCATCATTTTATACAGGACAACCACTGTACTGCAATCAAATACCCAACAGGCTAAGTGGACAGCAAAGATAAAATGGAAATAATCTCCAATATTTTCAGTTGACACAGGGCTTAATTTAATTGAGGAAGATTACTTGAAAGGTCTGTGGCAAAGTCACTAGTTGAATACAACTAAAAAAGCATCAGTCAACCATAGTCTATGGTTGACAACACTATGCTGGACTGTCTTTTATCTCAAGGCTTGAGTATTCTAAACAGTCAGTATCATAACAGAAGTAAAAAAAAAAAAAAAAAACCAAAAAAAACCCAAACCAAACCAAAACAAACAAACAAACAAAAAAAACAAACCAAAAAAACCCACCAAAAAACCAGAAAAAGACAGTTCCAACCACTTAAACATGACTTTTGTCCCAAACCTCACACTGTCCTACAGGTATAATAATTTAATTCAGTACATAGTGAAACATTTTAAGGTGCAAGTTTGTAAGAATACCTCAAAAATTGCAAAACAAATATTAAAAGCTCTCAGTTTTGTTTTTAAAGTGTTGCCCAGTTCCTCAGCCCTTCTCTTACATGAGCTGTGTGCTCACCTGCTGGACCGGTTGACTGCATGGTGACATCTTGGAGTTGTCACTGGATGAAGCAGTGAATGTAACTTCCCAACGTGTAAAAGAAATTTAGAACATGAATTCAAGAATTCATAACTTCATTTGAGGCCTACAGTACTGTCTGGTGCCACATAGCAATGGTCTAAAGAATGCATTCATAATACATAAGCCAAGGAGATAGGTTATTTGGGGTTTGTTCAGAGATCTACCCCACCCTTTTATTCTTTTCATATATATATTTACAACACCAGCACAAAAAAGGTTTATATCGACTTTAACATGGCCAAATTAAGAATTTCTCACCTCTCTTATCCACTCTGCATGCATCTTCACTTAAGCTATACTCCAATGATATCCTTGTGCAGGCTCTTTTTTGGTCTTGTGGCAAAATTCTCTATTCAATGCACGGCTGTAAAATACACAAAAAAATTACTAGAACTGAGGCAGCTAAGAGGAGAGGGGTAATATCTGTCATTACTAACACAGACTTCAGCTTCAGAAAAACATTCTGTGGTTCTTTTACTTCTCTGCCCCAAAGTCAATTTTCAATAACCCACTCCTGGACTATCCTGATGTCTGAATAGCTAAAGTAATCCAAGTCTAACACTGACAGAAGGGAGCTACAAAGTTGCACTGACTCCAGTGTACTCCATGGTCAGATGAACTGGAACAAACTGTGATGTTAGGAACCCATTATTTCAATGCAATTTCCTGAGAGAGAGCTGATCTCCTTTTAAAGAAATCGTGTGGAATTACCCATTCCAGCTTTATCACTCATGCTTTCTGAAGGAGCTGCTCTTTTCTCAGGGCTTCATTTTTCATCTCTTCTGTCATCATAACCTAAATAACCCTTATTCCTTGTGCAACACACTGGCTCTAACGTCAGAAGTGTGCTGAGCACTGTCATTCTAGTGCCAGTGCTCAGTGGGAGCTGGGAACTCTAGGCAGCTCTTGTCAGAGGCCCTTTCTGCTGCCTAACATTTCACTGCTGCTTGTGAACCTCGGTGGCTTTTATGGAGAACAAAGCATTGTTAAAGCCATAGGTATGTAGTTACTGTGGTGGTCCTTCAAACCTCCAGGAAGCAAATTCTCTGATCAAGTGTCTCTGAACACTATAAAAAAAGTCTCATCTAATTTTAGTGCCATAAAACCTTTTCCCCTCTCTGTAAGATGGACAGTAGATGGCAAAGTAATTGCTAAGAGCTTAGGTCTGTTTCAGCTCAAAAAGCTCAGGTGTTTAAAGGTGTTGGACATAAAAAGTACTAAAAAGGCAGTGGATATAGGGAGGTGTTTTTTCTTTCCTCACTATACTTAGCCTTCCTATTCTTTAAAATCCAAAACTCCTCACTCCAAAATAGCAAATGAGGTAATGATCACATCTTGATATCACTGATGATGGAGTCTTCGGGATCTAATGGAGAAATTGCTAACAGCTCAAAACAAAAGGAATAACACTCAGCTATTCTCATCTAACTTAATTTTAATTTGTCCGTGGTCCCCCTTATAATAGAGGAAGAACCAGGCAGCCTCCAAGAGTAATCCACTCATTTATGACCTGAGCTGTCCTCAGGGGGTGCCTTTCTCCATAAGAGATCACAGGTGACTGCAGCTCTAATTCAATATTGTCAGTTAAGTGCCTACAGTTCTGTGGAAGCACTTTGGATCTATTCCTTGCCCCCTGCCCCATGTGGCATTCCTGCAACCTCACAGCTGAGGGTCACATGTAAAGCAGAATCTATAACTAATATAATGTAACACTTTGTTGTACAATTATTCATCTGTCACTTCCTGTAGAGATAAAACTGGTGGGCGTCACTTGTACTACTGTTGACTTTAGAATGTTATTTTTTTTTCAAAAAATAACATCCTCTATGTCAAGTAATTTAAAAACAAAGAGGAGGAGCTATGTATCCAAGCACAGTGCTTAATGTTTCATGCTTTTTTCTGGCACTAGGTGAGATGTGAAAAAAAAATTCTAAAATTAGAAAATCTCCCCATACAAACCCTGTAGACCTCAGCTGGGGCTGAGGGTGTTTAGGGAAAGGACTGCACTAAGCTAAAAAACAAATGCAGAACTAAATAATAAATTTTAGGAGTTTTTATGCCTTAATAACCTAATGAGCACAAGGCACTTGGAGTCATGGGAAAACACAGATACAAGCACTTCAGCCAAATAAGGCCAACCTGTGCCAATCCTCCAGCACAAAGCAGATATAAATATGGTAAATCCTCTTTCTCAAGCACATGGTTCCCATGCCAGCAAGTGCAGAATGCATTCCTGGAATATGAAAAAGATACTCTTGGCATCTCTTCCTTCTGCTGTACTGAGTATGGTTGGTGTTTGCAGGACAGATACAAGAAAAGGCAATGCAACAAGTGCATTTCTGCTGCAGTATCATTAAACACACCAGATCTGTTACTACAAAAGGCCAGGGGCAAAGAGGTGTAGGGTATGAGGTCCCAGTTCTGTGCCCAGTCCACTTGCTTGTATCCCTCTTGGACTATACTTGCTGGATATTTTCTCTGAGCCTTTTGTTGACTTGCTTGTCTGTTTATATAAACACAAAGCCAGAATAACAAGCACTCTACCATTCCTGCTGTCATTGTTCTTTGTATTCATTCATCCACGTTCCATGTCTCAGACACCTTCCATACTGTATAGATCATCATACTGTATTCCTCAGTCAGAGCAGCAATATAAGGTGGTAACATGACTCACCTGACTGCATTTTCCTGTAACCTGTCAATGATCCCCCTGGTGTTAGTGAGACTCTCAGATGTTCAGGGTAGGTATAAGTAAACCCCCAAGAGGATCAGGATGAAACTAGGAAGGATCTTCCAGAGCTCTTTGCAATGCAGGATTTCCAGAAGCAACCGTTCTCAGCACTGCATTAAGCACATATCCAATAATGCCTGTAAATAGCAAGATGCACTGGATCGACTTTCCTAGAGCTCCTGTACTTCTCTAGCAGTACCAGTAGGTAGGCAGCCAACATACTGTCACCTCACTTCAAGAAGTAGTACCTGTCAAGGGTGATATTCTCTGGGAGTGACGTTACTATGTTGGCCGAGTTAGTACTGGGAGAGACGGTCACCACCGTCACTGGAGTGCCTTTCCTGGGGGACACGGCTTCCTGGAGGGACCCTGGTGGTGAGTAAATTTTGAAGAGGTAGGTTGGGTTGGAAGGATTCTGCATAATTCATGTAGCATAATAAATTCTGCTCTCGTGCAGTGTAAAGTCCTTCAGTACTCAGAACTTTCAAAATATGCAGTAATATAAAAACCAGGAAACTATAATAAACATACCTAGATATTGATTTTAATGGCCTTAGAATATTGGGGTAACTAAAATGAAGTTGTTATATAGGAATCTTAATTCTTTTACATGTTCACATTTCTCTCTTTTTTCTCTTTCTCTCTTTCGCTCTGTTTGTTAACATTTACTTGTTATTGCTCTACGTTGCTTGCGACTTGTGTATGTTACAGACTGTCACATTTTATTCTGTGAAGTTTTTCTCCAATTCCCATCAACCTGAGCTCCATGTTGGGCAGCCGAGGAGATTACAAAACATTTCTTTATTGCAAAAGAACCAGGAATGTCACAGACTATAGGTAACTTCACAGAGGTTGTGACACAAAACCTGATGCGAGGTATTAATGCAAAGAGTAAGTACTTGGTATGAAAATAGAGCTATTTAGTCAAATTACTTTCTTTTTTTCCAGATAGTCTGCATGGGAAAAATTAATTTTCATTACTCTCCAGAAGAAAACACTCCCAAACCTACCAATCTAGGATTCTTGTCACTCTCATTTAAAAACCAATGGTGCCTATGTCAACATATCATTGCTCATTTTCAAAGGCTTAAACCCATATTTTCTATGCTGTTCTTCTCTCTGCTAAACTTCCTTTAACACTCTCCAAGTCATCATTTCATCATTTTGTCATCCTTTGTCTGTGGTTTAACATATCTTCTACATAATTCTTTTTCTAATGTAATATAGTTATATCCCTTTCACTTTGAGGACCTGATTAAACAACAACAAAATTGAGTCCCCACCCATGGGATTCACATTTCTTAATCCTATATGAGGCTCTGTAGCCTGTAAAATTGATTTCTGTAGCCAAAGATTGTCTGGCACAGAAGCATAATTGTTACTTTGCTGAATGATGTCCTGAGCAAACCATTTTGTTTTACAATCTTCCCCAATTACTCCCATAAACTAGTTTTAAAGAATGGTAAAAAGTAGCTGATAGACATTCTGATCACTTTCCAGAGGGACAGCATGAAGTTTATTGCTTATTCTTAAATGTCAGGAACTCAGAAATCACTATAGTCATGTACTAACTCAAGAAAAGCTTATTTGTCTCAGTGTGAAGTTCCTTTACTACCTGATTTGCTGTTATGCTCTGGCCATCTCTTAATAAGTGAAGAAGCACAGCAGAGTTTCCAAGCAGTCCAGCATAAAAGAATACAGTAATTTATACTGATGCAATGAATATTAATGCAGAGTAAACACTATCCAGGCAACTAAAACAGAAACAACTTGCTAACACAAGTGGAATTTGACTTCAAGAGACTCAAGAGAGTTGGGAATTTAACTGTAAGTACTTCCTTTCCATGCAACATCTCAAAGAGAAATCACTGAATAACACAATTCTTTAAGTTGAAAAAGGTCTTTAAGGTTATCAAGTCCAACCTCTAACCCAGCACTGCAAGTCCACCACTAAATCATGTCCCAAAGTGACACATCACACAACTTTTAAATAATCCTGGGGATGGCAACCTGACCACTTCCCTGGACAGCCTGTTCCAATGCTGGACAACCCCTTTGGTGAAGAAATGTTTCCTGATATCCAATCTAAACCTCTCCAGCTACAACTTGAGGCTATTTCCTTCTGTCCTATTACTTGTTAATAGGAGCCCACCTGGCTCCAGCCTCCTTCCCGGCAGTTGCAGAGAGGGGTGATGTCTCCCCTGAGCCTCCTTTTCTCCAGGCCGAACACCCCCAGCTCCCTCAGCCTCTCCTCACAGGATTTGTGCTCCAGACCCTCCACCAGCCCCATTTCCCTTCTCTGGACTCACTCCAGCCCCTCAATGTCTTTCTTGCAGTGAGGGGCCCACAACTGGACACAGGATTCAAGGTCTGGCCTCACCAGCACAGGGGGACAATCCCGGCCTGGTCCTGCTGGCCGCACTATGGCTGATCCAGGCCAGGATGCCCTGGGCCTTCTTGGCCCCCTGGGCCCTGCTGGCTCATGTCCAGCTGCTGTCAGCAGCACCCCCAGGTCGTTTTCTGCCCAGCAGGGTCCCAGCCCCTGTGCCCCAGCCTGTGGCCCTGTCTGGGGCTGTTGTGCCCCAAGGCCAGGCCCCGGCCCTTGGCCTGGCTGACCCTCACCCAGCCGGCCTCAGCCATGGATGCGGCCTGTCCAGATCCCTCTGCAGAGCCTTCCTGCCCTCCAGCAGATCAGCACTGCCAGCCAGCCTGGTGTGTCTGCAGCTGACTGAGGCTGCCTCCATCCCCTCATCCACAAAACTGATAAAGATTTTGAACAGGACTGGCCCCAGCACCAAGCCCTGGGGAGCACCACTGGCACTGGCTGCCAGCTGGATGGAATCCACTCACCCCCAGTCTCTGGGCTCAGCCATCCAGACAGTTTTTTTACCCAATGAACAGTGCACTTTTCCAAGCTATGAGCACACAATTTCTCTAGGAAAATGCTGTGGAAAACCTTTCCCTCATCCACTAAGTGGGTCACCTTGTTATAGAAGGAGATCAGATTGGCCAAGCAGGATCTGTGTTTCCTAAATCTGTGCTGGCTAGGCCTGATTCCCCTGGTTGTCCTCCATGTGCCACATGATGGCATTCAGGACTATCTGCTCAGTGACCTGCCCAGGTACCAAGGTCAGGCTGACAGGCCTGAAGTTCCCCAGATCCTCCTTCTGGCCACTCTTGTAACTCAATGTCACATTTGCCAACCTCCCCAGCGTACCAGTTCTGCTGATAAAGGATGGAAAGTGCCTTGGCAAGCAATTCCATGAGCTCCCTCAGTACCTTTGGGTGGACCCCTCTGGCCTGAAAACTTGTGTCTTAATGTTCACTGACCATTTCCCCTTGGATTATGGGAGATTAATTCTGCTCCCCATCCCTGTCTTTCAGCTCAGGGGACTGAGTTCCCTGAATAAAACTGGCCTGACTATTAAAGACTGTGACAAAAAAGGTGTTACATACCTCAGCCTTTTGGTCACCCTCTGTCACCATATATCCCCCCTACATGCAATAAAGGACGGAGGTTCTCCTTAGCTCTCCTTTTGTTGCTAATGTATTTATAAAAAGATTTTTATTGTCTTTTCGGGCAGTAGCCAGATTGAGTTCTAGTTGGCCTTTGGCCCTTCAAATTTTCTCCCTGCATGACCTCATGACATCCCTGTAGTCTTCCTGAGCTGCTTCCCATTCTTCCAGAGGGGAAAGTCACCCTGTTTTTTCCTGAGTTCCAGCCAAAGCTCCCTGTTCAGCCAGGCTGGTCTCCTTTCACCAGCTCATTCTTTGGCACACAGGGACAGCCTTTTCCTGTGCCTTTAGGATTTCCTTATTGAAAAATGTCCAGCCTTCCTGACTTCTTTACCCTTCAGGATTGCCTCCCAAGGGACTCTGTCAACCAGGCTCCTAATGTCTGCCTCAAGAAGTTCAAGGTAGCAGTTCTGCTGACCCCGCTTTCCTACTCTGTAGGAATCAAAAACTGCATCATTTCATGATTCCTGTGCCCAAGATGCCTCCAACCATCACATCACCCACAGGCCCTTCTCTGTTCACAAACAACAGGTCCAGTGAGGTGTATTCCCTACCTGGCTGACCTGGGAAGTAAAATCTAGGGATATAAAGTCAATGGATATTTTCAGATAGCAAGCAGCTCTTAACTCCTCCACAAATGAAAGTAAATATCTTTGAATACTTGAATTCCTACTCCTACTTTAATCATAATCATTTGCTTAACACAAGAATTATCAGGCAAAAGTGCTGCTGCAAAACCAGGATGCAAAAAGGAATGTAAAATCCTTGCTTTTTTTTTTCTTAAGAAAAAGACAGCTGGGAAAATCTGTCCTCCAGCAGCCTCACGGCTGCTCTACTTCCCACTTCCAGATAAGAGCCTTGTAGCTAAGAAAAGCTAGAGCACAGCAATTCTCCACCCTCACCTCAGCTGTGCCACCCCTGCTCCTGTAGCTTTCTGTCACGATCCCAAAAGCCAGGGAAACCCAGCTTCTCAAGAAGAATTCCCCATTGCCAGCAGAGTATGACACAGATAATGTTTGCCACAGTAACAACCCTTTTACATCACCAGGAGAGTGTGACAGGACTGAAATACAGAAGAGTAATTAACTCATGGAACACATACCAATACTTTCTTCAGGGAGCCAGCTGGATTAAAGGTCTCTGCTCCTAGGGAATCTCATGGAGATCCTTCTTCATAAAACTCTTCAGGCAGCTACTGTAAACATTAATGGCACATTTAAAATGAAAATGACCCTCATGTGCTGAAAAAGAACCAAAGGACACTCAGTTGATCAGGGCTGGGACTATCCACAAACAGTAATAATGGCAGTCCCGGGTATGGATCAGGACTATAAAAGCACCGTTGAGATCTAGAGAAGTGGTGGGTTAATTTTCAGGTGTACATAGGGTGGGGATGTGAAATGTAACTTTACTCAGAGAAGACTTCCTCAGCAGCAAGATCTTCATCTTTCAAGAAACTTACTTTCCTGGCCCTGTTGTCAGCTGCTCCTGCCTTCTTCCTGCCTGTCAAACCCTTCCCTCAAAACAAGCTCTGAAGTCACCCAATGTCTGTTTAGGAAAGCTATAGGTACTCAAGCTCTGTCCTTATCTCTTTCAATCTTTAAACAAGGGTAGGAGCAACACTTTCTCTGTTCTTCTGGAGGAAATTGTCAGTCACCTCATTTGACCAGAAAACCCCAAAACTATGTCTCCTATTTGCTCTGTTTCTGATCTAGAGCTGAGAAAACCCCATTTTCTTTAGCAGAATGTGGACAAATCTGTCACTGTGCGTGTGTTCAGACATTGACTTGTGGGTGACTATGCTTGGATACCTTGCTATGGATTGTGGGGTTTCTCTCCACCCTGTTTCAGTCAAAGTGATCCTGTAAACACTGAAAATTATCCCCTCTGAGAGTACCTTTCAACTCATCCAGTCTTTGGAGTAAGTGACCACTGCACAGGTCTGTAAACACATGGGAGAGGAAGACGTGGGGGTTTGGGGGCACAGCTACAATCCTGAGATGAAGCAGGGAGAATTGCCACCACCCCTGACCCCAACATGACTTCTGACAATACCTACAGGGTAGGCCATGAACTTGTTTCTTGACAGCTGTTGGAGAATGGCAGTGTTTGCTCCAGGGAAGAGGACTGGGGTGACTTTCCCCATGCAGGAACCATTTCAGCCCAAGTGCCACATTTCTAAGCATAGATTGAGGTCAATAAACGTATCATACAATTTTGTCCACTGATACTCTGAACATAAGGTGCAATTCAAATAGTTGGAGAGTCAGTGTCAGACTCTTGATTATAATCAAAACCAGCAGCACTAGTAAAACCACTGTAACAATTTACAACCATTTGCTGTGGCAAAAGAGATGAGTAATGGAGCAGCAGGTACATGGGCAGCTCTACTGTGCTTCTCCACAATAAGCAGAGTACATAAATGCAAAATCCAGCAGTTCTCCTAAGTAGGGATATTTTTCAGAATTCTTTCCCCCCATTTTGAAATCCAGCATTTGCTTGGAAACACACAAGGCATTTTAATGTACTTTTCTACAAATGAAGAGGGATGAGATTGGGAAAAAAAAAGCAAGTGGAAACCACACAAATGATGTAGTTGTGACACAAATTATTCACCTGGGAAATATGCTGAATATTTTCTTCACCCTCTCAGCCAAATCTCTGCAGGAGAATGTTTTGAGCTGGTGCAGTTAGCTAGGTATTCACAGATAGGACAATTAGGGAGATAAAGTGCCAAGCTGAGAGTCAGAAGATTTTGTTGTAAATAACCTCTTACATAGCAGTAGGCAAGTCACCTCACTGCATGGTAGTTTTACCCATCTGTAAAACAGAGATGATATATTGACTTCTCTTCATAGAACAGAACCTAAAGAACAAAAAATGCTGTATGAGCCTAATTCAGATTCTGCTAGCAGGGATGGAAGGACTCACGAGTTTGTTAGGCCAAAATCAACCCTTAGAAGTTTTAAGCACCTAGAAATAGTTGTCATTAGTATAACTGGACTCAGACTCACCAGACAGCAATGCTTGCATAGTTTTTCTTTATCTGGAGTTCTCAAACACAGGGTCAGTCTTGGAAAAAGCAAACATGTAAATAGAAATTTAAGAAATCAACCTGAAATAATGTAATTTCATTCCATCTTTAGACCTTATTCCTAAAATTGTTCAGCATGTCAATCTGCTAGTTAAAACAACAGGAACTTCTAACGGTGGACTGATGGTATCAGTGATGTTTATATTTTCTTTACTCCTGTAACAGATTAATCACACACCTCCAGAGAATTAGGTGCTGTAGCCAGTGGTTTGGAACACAACTATTCTACTTAGCACTTACTTATATACACCAGCAATAGATGCAGTGTTCTGTGCTGGCAATTTCTCTGCTTCCTAAATATTCACCCAAGTTGTCATTGTGGATTAGCATGGCTATCCAGAATGTGATCCCTAAGGCATGGCCCATGACTGTAATGTTCAAAGGACATTAATAGGATAGTTCAGTAATTTGCCCACATCTCCAGCTTCTCTGTTCTCTTCCTCTTGAATGGAAATAAAATAACAAGGTTGTGGAATTTTAACAAGCATAGAGGAAAAATCATCAGTGCTAAGGGACCCTGAAGAGGCTGTAAGAGCAAGTTCCAGCTCAAGCTACTAGAGATTTATAATGCAATTTAAGAAATTAATTTGAAGGTCAATTTTGTTGCCATTCAAGCACAACAGAGCCTGCAAGCTGCTCCCAAAAGAATCAATGGCTGTTACCAGTGAGCAGCCTGACCCACAACCACTCTGCTCAGACTTGTTTTGAGCTCCTGAATGGATCAATTTGCCCTCGATCACCAAGAATTTCATTTGCAAACCTGGGCTCAGGAGCAGCAGTGGGTGTCTCAGAGATTCCAGTGCAGAGCTCTGCTGACTCAGCTGCCTCATTTCAGGATTAGAGCTACCAGCTTGTAGCAGTAGAGGCTTATGAAGCAGCCTAGTTCTTTGCTCCTCCCCAGGAGGACTGCAGCTCTCCCCAAACACAGTTAAGTGATTTTTAAATACATGGCTCAGTACCTGCACTGTCACGGTTTCTATGGCAGCCGTGCCAGGTTTTTGTTCAGAGTGGTAAAATTTAAATAGCAGTGATTATTATGAACAGAAAGAAATTGCAATGCAGTGAAACCTTAAAACTTAAGAAACCTATTGAAATTAGTGTCTACAAGTATTAAAATGCCCCTACAGCTTTTGCCACATTTTTAAATGTGTTGAGAGACCTAATTATTTCATTGCTCACAGAACACAACAAAACATTACTACATCCCTCTCAGGGGAAATAATTGGCTGATTCTACACAAAGAAAAATGGAGGCAGAGGTGAGATGTGCAGCAAAGACAGTTTATGTTGTGACAAACCAGTGACATCTAAATAGAAGAAAAATAAAGGCCTAGAATGCAATTACTGGTGCATGATAGGTGCACAGTGCGTGTCATGTACACCTGTCTGTGTGTGTGTGTGTGTGTGTGTGCGCGTGTGCGTATGTAAAGTAACAAACATAACTTGAAAATGCTTCTGCCTTCTACCTATCTGTTGTCCATCAGAGGATCAAAATCATACCTCCAAACTCTACCTAACTGTATTTTTTTTTTTTGAGGCTTATTAGCTGGCTTCAAAATAATTGCAAATTAAATGATGATATTATATAGCATTTAGAACAAGCTAATACATGAATGTAGAATGGGAACTGAAATTAAGTCTATCCATTGAATTTCTTTCCTTAAAGACTTGCAGGATCACCCATTGCCTTACAGTGTCTAGGTAATAAGCATTGTGCAACCGAGGTGTAGGATGCTGCCAGTACTGCTCAGTTATCATATCTCAGCATTTGTGGAGCTTCAGAAAGCACATTTTGACTGTTTTTTCTTCCCTTCAACCAAAATACTCATATTGAGCTGTGCCATATTTCGAGTATATTCTCAATACACTTAATTTGCACTTTAAAACCCTAAAAAAAATCCTACACTAAATAGCACTTTAAATTGTTTTATAAATGTAAAACCCAGTCACACAGAGAAAACATCTGATTCTCAGTCTATCCTCATGGGAATGTGTGGAACAAAATAGGCAAATCTGACAACCTATTGTCACTATTTACAGCCAAGAGTAAATTTTACTCTATCTAGTTTCCAAATTCATGGCCTGCTGTAGTGTTTTGTGTATGTAGTGTCCTGTGCTGGCATTGCAAATACTGTATGTGTTTCAGAGGAGAACATCAGAAAATGGATTGGGTTTTCTTTAAATCCACGTTCTGCTGTCGTATTTCCATAGTAACGTACTCTGTGTGTCTAAAACGTGTACAGCCATTCTGCATGACTGATACTGGAGATGCTATAAAACCATCTGGGTAAATTTTGGGGAGGGGAAGAGCAGGAATTTCCCCCTCAGTAATACCGCACACAGGTGTAAACCAGCACAAACAGAATATACTCAAATACTCAAACAACTCTCAGTCCACTGCCTCTCCAGAGCTCTGAGTGACAGTAGGCTCCATGACAAACAGGTCATCCATGCACCATCCAATGTCATGCAAAAACATACTCTGATTTCTAACGCGGTCTTCTGCTCGCAGGACTAGGAACCACTGCACGCCCCTTTCTGAAAGGGCCCCTCAGTGCGGACGTACAGGTGGCTGCTGTCACACCTAACGGGATCATCTTTTGTTTCTCCTCCCACTTAACAGACTTTATTTTATTTTGGTGCAGTGCACATGTACGCAGTGTCTAGGACAGATGTGCTACCTTTTAGAGTGTCGCTATAGAAGTCTTTAGCTGTGAACCCTTAATTTGCAGCTGGAACTCTAATAAACAGTGCATAGTGTTTCAATAGCCTTCTGCTTATATGTTTGAAGATTCGAAACTGAATGGTGAGGTGGCCAAGGCGGCGCTGGCAAACGAAGACTGTCCCCACATAGACCAGGCTATTACGCCTGATGAGGGCCTGCCCTTTACCCGCTCTGGCACTCGGGAGAGATATGGACCCTGCTTCCTCTTATCAACCGGGGAATATCCCTGCCCGCCTGATGGAGGAATAAGAAAGGGTATGTAGCTGGGGCCCTGTACCACGTAGCTAGCAACTGGTTTAAATAACTAAGACAAAGTCAGCTTAGCTGTAGCACGCGATAGTGCGCTTGCTGTAGAGATGCACGTTTGGGCTGGAAACCACCACCTGATGTCTGCATTTGGAGTTTCTAACCTATTTCTTTCAGAAAGAAAAGCCTGAGGAGCTGTAACTACCCTGTGCAGATATGCTAGGCAGTAGAGTCTTCCACCCCAGCTGGTGCAGGAAGCTTTAGTGGAGGATGCTCTACTATGTCCTTAAATTAGCCCATCCCATAAGGAGAGACCAATTAATGTATCATAGCAATGAAGGTTTGCCACTTGGAAAGCTCACAGAGCTTACCAGACTCTGAGGAGCACAGACTTGGAGGTGGCAGACAGAACAGATAAAACACAAAAGCAAAACATACTCAAGAAAATAAGAAATTATTATTTAGTGACCTTAACAGAGCACTAAAATGAAATATTTGGATATTCATAGCTTGTTAGTTCAAGAGAGAAAGAAAAGCATGGACATCTGTTGGCACAGGTTTCTTAAAATCAGAAAATAATCCATCTAAAATCCTTTCATAAATAAATCATTATTAGTTAGTTTCTCAGACTTCTGACAGGTATGAATCTCTCAGAAGTAGTTTGCTAATGGCCAGAATAATCTATTTAGCAACAGAAGTAAAATCCCATTAAAAAAGCATTCCCTTCTTAAAAGAGACTGTTTTGCTTAAATAATTTAATGTGAGGCAACCATACAACCCCAAAATTAGATCTACATCTATATGCATCAAAGGAATGGGAAAATTGGAAAAGAACTCACTCTCTTCAAATCAGTGTTTACCACTGGTGTACTGTATATAGTATAAGATAGAGTCAATATTTTAAAACTGCAAAGATTGTATGACATAACCATACACTGAGTATGGAGTATGGAATTCCCATGTGCCATTGTATGATGGGCAATAGTTATAGTAAATGCCAGTTATAGATAGTGTATGTATTTATAAGTCTAAAGCTTATCATCAACAAAGATACAGTAGGACCACAAGACTTTCATATGAAAGTATATCCTCTAAAATTTACCTTTGTAGCAAAGCGTTTTACTTGATTCTGTATTGGATAAGCATTGGCCGTGTTCATTCAGGCTGGGCGAGTTCAGGTGGTTCCAGTGGATCAGGGGAACACTCCAAATGGCACATCCTTTGGGATGGGGAATGTATGGTTTTCATGATGCACTGCAACCTCCTCTCGTTCCTGAATGAAACAGAGGCTGGTTGGCTAAAGAGTAATATACGTCAGCATATTGTTGGCCTGTTTGAAACATGTTGAGAGCATCTTAATTGTTGTTCCAACAGAATTTCATCCATAGTTTGTGCAACTCTCTGTACACTTGCTGAGCTGTTTACGTGCATGCCTGAAAAAGAAGGGGGGAGGGAGGGAGGGAAATTGAATGCATGCAATTTTGTTTTCTTTCTTTTTCTTTTCTTTTTTTTTTTTAATGCTGAGAACAAAGGAGTAGTATCTCTACAGCAACACATTCAATTCTATGGATTTTGCTGCCTTGTCCCCCTCCTGCCCCACAAAGATACCACAAACCTTAATTTTGCCTGAGGTCACAATGCATGAAGTGGAAGGGAGAGGTATGTGTGAGTGTATGACAGAGACATAGAAAATCCCTCCCACTGACTCTTCTTTTTTTTAGGGTACAACCATGTTGCTGCCTGTAGGATCAATTACATAGCCTGACCATCTTGAGAAATGATGATTTTTTTTTTTTTAAATGTATATATTTTAAATTTTTTCTGTATTCCAACGGCCTTCTGAGTCATGTTGCAAGCGATACTACTCTCGGCATGTCCGTGCATGCAGATGCTATTGAACTGGCTACGATGTTGACCTCATTCTTAGTCCATTCTGTCATTGATCCAATGCTGTACTTTGCATTTTTCTTTTAAATGAAGGTTACGAAATGTCACGGAGCCTTAACAGCATAGCTGGCATAAGTGGAAAAGCGATAGGATTATCCTCAGTGTCTGCGCCCTACAGCTCTCCTAGCCCAGTGAGACGTTCTTGGTCTCCCATCCCATCTATTTTGTAGCATGGATCAGTAGCAGAGAATGGTCTAAAAAGCTTTACTTTCAATTAGCCTATGCGATGTTGCATATAGTCCAGGTGACTAAGTCTGAAGATGCAATGTCTCACAGTAGCACCCGCTGCAAACGGTGTTACTTCTGATGCTTAGGTGACAACACTCCTAAATAGCACTCAGATGACAATAGGCAGGCATTGGCGTAGCACTGGTGGGCCATACGTGCTGCATGGTATCACTACATAGGATGAAGGGTAGATGCACCAGATGGCTTCCTTCCTGGTGCATCCTGCTAGTCTATGCTTATTGTGGCTAATGGTGGATCTACTGGCTCTGTATGGAATGGGTTAGGCGTTTAGTCGATGCTGAAACATGCCAACGATGGAAGATTTTGCTTTTCTCAGGATATTTTTGAGCCATAGGAACCCTGCAGGAGTTTGAGCAAACGAGCACAGTAGGATGAAACTTTGCATGGGCACCTATTTTAAGCTGAAAGCAATACTCAGACACACTGTAGAGAGGTCTCAGTCTGGCTGACTGCATGGGAAAAAAAATCCTGTTGAAGAAGAATATGGCTGCCTCTGCATGTAGCTATCTCACCTTTTCCTCCTTCCTTTAACACTAAGATGCCGAGCTTGATGTGAAAAGCGCAGGGAAGAAGCTCAAGTACTGATTGTATTCTTTACATGCAGATCTTTGCAAAGAAAGTCCAGTCATTGCTAAATATATGCCAACAGAGGCAGTCAGAGTGACCTGACAAGGCAAGATGGAGATGAACATTGATGGCTAATAAACATCTCTGTGGAACTGTGCAGGCATAGAAGACCTTCTCATTTGGACAAAGTTAACTCGCTCCATGCAGGTTTTATGGATGATTCTTCGTGGTTCTGGAGTTGTACTAGAGATGCAGGCTTTTTCTACGGCCAAAATGTAACAAAACTGTAGAAGACCTTTCTTTTTTTTTAATCTATTTTTTTGTTCCAAAGCATGACTTGCATGAAGACAAAAATGAAAATGAAAAAAAAAACAAAAAAAAACCAACAAAAAAAAAACCACCAACAAAACAACACACACACAAGAAACACTGCAAATGTATGATTAAGGAGAAAAAAGAAAAAAAAAAGCAAAGTTATATATTTTCTTTCAAAGCTCTTTACTTTTACATACATTGTTGTAGCGAAAATGTAAAACATTATAAAACTGTACATTTCTTTGCTATGGATCGCTTCTTTTTGTATACAAGATAAAGAGTAATGGTTTTAAAAAGTGCAATCAGGCAGTCATCGGTCATATTGACCACGCCTTCACAGTTCATCACACCGACATGGAAATCAAGAACTTTTAATCCAGCTAGAAGTGTATAAAAATAAGAAAAACTTTTTCCTGTCTGTTTTTGTTGGCATGCTTGTGACACATGGGACCTTCCTTCGGACCTGACAGTAAGAGCTGGTTAATTTTCCAGCTCTGGTTATGTTGTATTTTATCGATGTATAGATCCAACGTAAAGACCCTTCATAAATTGTTCATATTAAGTAATCAGTATGAATTTTAAACAAAGAGGTGTTATTTTAAAACTGGGACTTATAGTACAAAATCAGGAAAATACTCAAGTATAAATGGTCTCAAAGTTTAAGAAACAAGACAACAGCATTGTATGCAATTTAGTACTGAGTAAAATGCATGCACAATGTTATGCAAAACAATTCTAGCATGAAAATAAATTTTGTATCATGGTTTCAGTGCCTGCTGTATAGTGTAAAGGGGAATCCTTTTCTGAAGCAATCAGGGGTTTCCAGAGACTTGCTTCTAAAATCTTGAATAAATACAGTGTTCTCAACAGAAATGTAGGAGAAAAGCTTGGTATTGCTTTGGTTCTACAATGCTAATTTTGGTTAGTAGATAATAAATGAAGCCTGCAAACACTTGATACAACCGATGTCTAAAGAATTCACACCATTAGTAATTTTACAAGGGAAGATTAAAAACCCCTATAATGATCTAGGTATCTTCCTTTTCCCTCCCCAACAATAATAAATGTTTGTCTTTTTAGCTGATTAAATGAATTCAGTTTTTCTTACTTCTTCGGGCCCCGTCCTTCACTTGTTCATCACTGAGCCACACCACTTCACCTGATCCGAAATGGAAAGAAATCCACGTGTCCGAGTCACACTTGATTTGCCACACAAAACATGCACCAGTAAGATCTGAGAAACACAATGGGATTAAGTTTCATTTTAGATGCTACAAATGACAACTATGGACTATGTGCCAACAGCATTGTAGTTGCCAGAGCATTTTTGGTAACGTACTTCTATAAAGGAAGGATACACATCTTTATCCTCACGTGAGGAACTTCAAAAAGCTGGCAATCTTCTAGGCAACCTACAGCATCTGCAACTACTGACGGGAATGGAAATGTAAAGGAATAGTATCCTCCCTATAGCCTGAAGGAAGGAGATATTAAACCCAAAAAAAAAACAAAAAACCAAACAGAAGAAACACTCATGGCTCTGGTAAGTGCTAAATTATACACAAAAAAACCCCAACTGCAGCTGGACCTTGTCA
The DNA here is from genome assembly GCF_051311805.1 of Agelaius phoeniceus. Lineage (NCBI taxonomy): Eukaryota > Metazoa > Chordata > Aves > Passeriformes > Icteridae > Agelaius > Agelaius phoeniceus. Next base: position 15,399,913 of record NC_135270.1, read on the forward strand.
TCACAAAACTCTACTCCAAAAGAAACACAAGGAAGACCTCAAGCGGTGTTTTAGGAATAGAGGAAAGGCTGTACATAATTAGAGAACTCCTTTGTAGTCCTTGATACAGCATTAAGCACTTGATTTTTGCTTTAGTTTCTCCCAAGAACTATTTTTCTCACACTGTTTCTATGCCGTCATTCTCAGAAGATAAATTTCTTACCTCCAGAGGTAAGATCCAGATTCATCCAGGATTTGCTTAATGAACAACTTTTCCTCTTATAACGTATTAAGAATCCAGAAATAGATTTATCTACCCCATTTTTTATTTAACACTGACCCAAGGGCCCAGTGCTAATTCTCCATTACCATAAGGAATACCAACAATTCAGCCCTGTAAATCCTATGTAGGTCTTCACCTTCCACTGCACTTTGCATCTATCTGAGCCTTAGAGGACAGGCTGGGGACAACTGTCATTCTGTGCTACATTTTACATTCCTCACTCTCGTTTTAATTTAGGTTTCCCTCTCTGCTCAGTCTGATTTGAGGTAACCATGTCTTCTGGGTGACTTCTATAAACCCTTCAGAAACAGAACCATCCACTGCCCTTCAAATGATGCTATAATGCTTAAGATTTGTTTGACCCCAGAGTTCCCCTTGCACAACAGTGGCAGCTCTGACAACACAGGGTGAGAGGGAAACAAGTGGAAAATCTCACAAGTTATTGCATTGAATCCTAAGGGAAATTTACCACATCGTCCCAGCTGCCTTGCAGTTAAGGAGCTTTTGCTTGGGTACTATGATTAAAACATTAATTCCTTCATGCCTGCCCCCTCTCCCTACAGGAGGTGCATGTCTTTATTAAAGCATTAAAACTATCCATGTGGGTAGATTCTGACTTCAGGCTTCAGTAATGCCACCAGCTACTCCTGAGTTCACACCATTGCAAGTAAGAGCAGAAGTTGGTTTTGCAGCTCAGTTATATTCTGCCTGTTTCCAGCTATAAAGGAACATCTGTGCTTCCTCCTCTGTAAACTCAGCTTTTAGCAGTGAGTTCCCAGCTCTAAGACCCAGTGCTCGCCCTTCATCTGTACCCACTGGCAAGTAATTAGTGGCTTATTAATTGCTAACATTTAAAGCTCAACCACAACTTCTACATATATAGCTTTTCCTCTGACTGCATGAAGGTACTCCTTTTTTCTGGACCAACCTGATGTGTCTCCAGAATTGAAATTTCAGACAGAAGAAATTTCTGAGAAGAGGTTTCTGCTTTCTCACTCCACCAAAAAAAAAAAAGAAAAAAAAAAAACCCTAGCTAATACCACTGTGATAACAGTCAAGTGCAGCAGTCATTAATCTGGATAAAGTGATTTTTCATGTAAATTGCCTCCTCTCTCCTTAAAGTTTCAGGGCCAAAAAGAAAATACATCACTGAAACAAATGTCTGCTAGGACAAATGAGCCAACTGAAATACAGAAGAGAGCAAGCAGGGCTAAGGCAAGAGCATTCAAAAAAGAACTGAGCACAAAGCTGCTTACAAAAAAGATATCCTGAAGATATTACCCTGCCAGTTTGCATATCCCTTTCATAATTTCAAAACAAGGCAGCATACTTTTCTGCTTTACATATAAATCCTGGAAGGAACTTTGCCTCTGAGCTCACACACAAACTACCTTCACTTCAGGAAAACATGCTTAAATGATGCAGGTTATTTTTAAGTCACTCACTTACTTCAGTTTGGGCATAAAATACCTGTCTGTTCAGGACTCCCAAAGCCTCTGCATTCATCTAGGACTGTAAGTGCCCAGTTTTTCTCCTAGGGAAATACAAATGTTCATTTGCAATCAAGAACAATATTTGAATTCAAATTTAACCAAATGTTAAAAAACAGGTGCAGAACTGCATCCCTTGACTTTCGTTATCTGATAAAGCAAATGCTATTAAAAGATATATTCCCTGTCTCAGCCTGGCAAAGCCAGGTTTTCCACTCTCAGCATTCACCTGAATATTTAAAAAACTTCATGCAAGTGCCTAGGTCCAAACATCTCCAGACACCAAATATTAAAAGTGTGTGCTCCGAGGGTTCTGTCGTTTTTCCTGCTGCCCAAGCTAGAGATTCCTTGGGCAGCGAAAGGCAAAATGTTACATTTGTGTTAGCTCAGCTGTCACTCTGAGGTACCTGCAGTGCCTCTGGACTCAAAGGGCTTAGCAGGGATGACACAGCCTGTGCAGAGGCTGCTGACTGTGAGTCACAGCAGCACAAGAGCACGCAAGGCTTAAGCCCAGGGAAAGCAGCTCAGCAGGGGCCACGCTTTGCTGGGGTGGTGTCGGTGCAAGTGGGTGACTGGAGGAAAGGCAGTAGCTCAGGAGGTGGGAAATGAGAAGGACTCAGGATGAGTTTGGAAAATGGGTTATGCAAGCAGGAGCAGTGGAAACAGCAATCAGCAGAGAGTGGGAAAGAAGAGCAAGGAGAGAGGGAAAGAATGGCGGTGAGATTAACTCAAAATAATCCTCAAGAGCCACTAGCCTACAAGGCAGGGCCTTGGCCTGGGACTCAGGAAATGGGAATTTTATTCTTGACTCCCTGTGGACATGCTGGGTTACCTTGGTTGGGCCAATTTAATTTTTTGTGCCTCTGCTTCTGTTTCTGTGACATTATGCTCTTTTTAAAGTGTTCTGATGTCAAAAGAGGAAAAGCCATATTTAAGAAGGAATAGTTATTATAATCTACTCAGAATTAAGACACCAGAGGAGAGAAGCATCTCTTCATTATTTAAAAGATGCCATATTTCCCTGTCTGCAGAAGAACACAATGCCCCTGTAGGAATCCCTTTTCTTTTGTACTTTAAAGCAGAGAATTATTATGGAAAATTATTAAGCACCCACACAGTTAAAATGACAGAGCATTTTCATTACTGATTGGCAACTCCTCTGCTGCCCTAATTTAGGTACCACATGTCTTCATGCATTCAAATCAGTAAAAACAAAACAAAAGCTAAACTCACTTGACATTTGCAGCCAAAAACTAAAGTCATGTCAGAACATTAAAAATCTCCCAATTCCTGGCCTCACTTCTAAATTTAAAAAAAAAGTAAAAATGCAGTCTGCTAGCAAAGTGTTCACATATACTTAACAGAACTCTGGTGATGAGGGAGTACTGGAACAATATTGAATTGACATTCTGAAACTCTACTTACAACTCTCAACCCCAAAACCTGAAGACAGAACTCCCTCCAAAGACTGCATAGTATCTGGATAATCAGGTGGTCTACAGGCAAAGCAGCCTGGAAACAGATGAGGAAGTTGGAAACAGACTGAGAGAGAGGTTAACCAACACAGGAATTGGACTTACACTGCACCCCTACCAGACTGCAAAGGTACATCTGGAAATGAGACAAAATCCAACATGTCACAAAACAAAAATGCCAGAGAAAATTTTGCAAAATAAATGTCACCCCTGTATTTTCTCCTCTTTCAGCCAGCTTTTATTCAGGCATAGCTACTTTGTTGTTCTTGTTTCCAATCAAGCTGAAGAATGTGTTCTCCCAATACTCTAAATTTATGCTTCCTTACTCTCCCACAAGGAAACACGTGGTTCATCCAGGCCATGATTCAAATACAGAGACTATTTTCACTGCTGAATATTTTCAGTCACATACTCTATTTCAATGTTTTACAGAGGCACTGATGAGTAAAAACTGCTGCTGCATTAAAAACAGGTGAATGCTGAGACAACTGACTGATGAACCTGAATGAAATGCACAAATAGCTCAAGACTGTGCCTGACTTCAGTCCTTTAACATCTAAATGGGTTACAAAACAACAAGGGCTCTACACATGCAGTTCCTCCAAATTAGCTTCAAAGGCACATATGATACAGACCTACATCTTCAGTTATATTCACCCAGTAGAAGGCCATTTCCAGAAAAGCAGAGCATTTAAATTCAAGGCTATTATTCTTGCTAACATAGAGCAAAACGTGCAAGATCAGCATTTACTGGGAAATAAGAACAGCACAAAAGCTAAAGCAAAAGAACAAAGCATGTACTGCCTCTTTTTTGCACATGTATCAAGATATTAATATGTAAAAAGTTAAAAGTGGCCAATTATTTTTGTGTCAGCTGGAGTTGTCAGCAAATTCCATATAAGTGCCACTTTTCTACTGTGCACATTTTGAACCACAATCAAAACCACACAAAATTATTCTCAACCCCAGGCTGTATCCATTCCAAGCCTTTGGAATTTTCAGCTAGTAGTAAATAGCATAAGCAGGACTCAAATACTGATAAAAAATTCTGGAGTCCTTTTCAAGAAAATAACTAGCTAAAAGAAAAAGCCCAAGACTTACCATGCACCATAAAAATATCAAAATTGCTCAGAGTGACCAAGGTCTCTCACTGTCTTGATCTCTAACATGGAAAAAGGAACTGGAAGTCCCAAAATTACTTAAGTCTTGTTTAAATCAGATCCAGAGTTCATGGAATCAAATGGAAAAAACAGTAAGTATTTGGTTAAATGCTGGACTAGACCAGAGGCCTGATCAAAGTATTTCTGAGTCTGCAAGGTGAAGACAGATGTTGCTGTTTTTGCTGAGGAGAACTGGAAATTTCAAGATATGCTATGGATGAGAAAACACCCAAACACTGTAGGTCAACAACTCACATTATTATAAATAAACAGTGGGAGAAGAATAACATCAACGAAACAGAATAGTTTGTCTCTCATCTCACTCCCACCACACCGGCAGGCTGGAATGCTGTTATGTCGTGAGATTATTCAGTCCTCAGGAGCTGTATCTTGGCTCTGTCCTCCCCCTCCTTTTCCCTATGTTTTAGATGACTGCATCTGGCTCTCTATTGCCATTCATTTAAATATTTTTCCATGGTCACCTTTCTCTTGTACATTCAAACTGATCTCCTTGATCAGCTGTCCATCCTCATTTCTAAGTCTCACGACTCAACACATGCCATAAAAAGCACAATCAAATCACTTTCTCCCACCCTCCCCACAATCTCTCTGTGCCCAAAACATGCAGCTGAGAAAAAGCTCCTGTCACTCATTCAGAAGTGACCTTTGTGGTGATTGCAGATGGCAAGACTAGTCAGACACCAAAAGGACTGCCCACATGCAGACAGAGAAGTCAGTGTTGTATAAGGAGCAGTGACTGGGCAAACCATCTTCCATCTTTCAAATGAACACACTTCAAATACAGAGCCTGGCACGCTGAGCACAAATGCATTAAATAACTCAGAATGCCACACCAAGTCAAATAACATCAGTGACCACCAAGTGGCCCAAAAAATCTGCCAAGAGACAGAAACTTCTGACACAACACACACATCGTCCCACCAACATTCTTTGAACTGGAACAGGAGCATCTTGTGCAGGTGCACATGGAGGTTTCATGAGTACATCTGCAGATCTCTTAGGACTTCAAATAACAGAAAGGCACACAACAGCTTTCTTCTCCTTCTCCCCCTCCACCAAAAGGCCTGAAAATTCTCTGGACTGAAGGTCAGCAGTTCACAACTTGTTCTCTCTCATGAATGTCAGCTCACCAGCAGGTTTACTTATCTTCAGACAACAGGAGGGGAGAGCAGCTGCACAGACACGTGGTTAACTTGTTCCAGTGTCTTTTTGTAAATATATATATATATATTATAAACTTTGTCAGTTCATTTCCAATTGAACCTGAATGCAGAATGCTTATGTAACAGGCTTCTTGCTTCATTTACCACAGAAGACCTGTTAAAGAACTCTATGAATCAGAGCACACTGGGTCTGCATTTTGCCTTGCAGAGACTGACCTTATCCATGAGGATTATCAACAGGCAACAGTCATAAACTCTTAACATCAGCATGGAAAGTTGTCTTCTTCCACTTGATTAGGAACTTTTCACTGTGTGTTCCCTTCCTCACAGAGAAAGCCATAGCTGATTTTGTACAGTGCTTTATTCTGCAAACAAAGCCACTGACATACAAAACAGGGCATTCACTTCTGAAAGAATGGGCAGCAACTTGGTTTTGACATTCAGCCATGTACCTTTTACAATGAATTCTATTCACTCTCTGTACTACAGCAGCACCTAGAAGCCCTGACTGATGACAAAGCCCTCACTACGTCAAGAAAAGTCATTACTTCCCAAAGTCTTCAAGCTATATAGGCACAACAAAGGAGAGAAAAACGCAGTTCCTGCCTTTCAAAGATGAAGATCAGATGCAGATATGAAACACCAGATCAGGACCAGGAACAAACTCACATACTCCTTTGCTTCTTCACCATATCACCCCAAATCATTCCTTGCACTCCAAAAGAGTGTTCACGTTAAAGGCATGAAAAATTGAAAACCATTTCAAATACCCAATTCACGTTTATTTATTACATAATTTGTTGGACTCCTCTGCAATGAACTGCAGCTACAGCACACACAGTCACAACATGTCCAGTCCAGTAAACCTCATGTAAGGCACATATTGGCATGATTAATCAAGGAACAGACTTATTTAGAGGAGATGATTACTGAAGCAAGAGAACACGTTTATTTGGTAGACAGATTTTGCAGAAATCATAAATAGAAACCTCAGACAAGACTGTGAAAGAAAGCACTGTTCAGTGCATATAATAGAGAAGCTTTGGTATCCAGAAAGTGGCATTGAGAACAGTCAATAAATATCAACTTAGATAATTAAAAGTGCAAGAGGTCACAGCCTGGAACAGTATATTGCCATGAAGAGCCACAACTAACACATGGATTAAAAAAAAACATTTTACAACAGAAATCTTAATTCCACATATTTTGCAGAGGATCCATTTGATTATTCTTTTGGTATCTGTAATAGTTAAAATCAACTTCATAGTCTGCTCAAGTTTCTCATCTGTTGAATAGAAAAATAAAATACTCTTGAAAGTCAAGCCAAGAACTATAACTGCTGTAAAATCAAGGGTGAAAAAGCCCATGCAGCCCATATTATCACCTTAATTCCTTCCCCTTCATGTGTAAGCTGATACATCATTAGAAGGTCTTCCTGTCCTATTTCCTAAGAGCCTTTCTCTGAGCACTCTGCAATTCTGTAAGGCTTCTTCCTTGGCAAGCCTGCTTTAAAAATTAAACCACTGTTTAGCAACAGTAGGTCCATTAAAAGGTGCATTTACTACACAGTAGAATTCTCTATATTTAGAACTTGAAATACGTTAAATACCACAGCAAATGTAAGTGTTGTGGGTGGTAAACATCCAATTTAATGGCATCCACTGTATTTGTATGGAAAAAAAAACAGTTTTATAAATAGCTTCCAAAATTTTCCTCCTAACAGGCGAACACATCTCATTTTACACTTTTTCCTTTCTCCTACAAGTGCTAGGCCTATGTTCTCTGTCAAACCCCCACCTGGAACAAGTGCTGTGGGCATGCTGTGAAACAGCAAATCTGTTGGGCTGCAAAACAGAAGTGAGAACTAACCTGAAATTATCAGGAGCATTCTGGTCTGCCCTTTAGGCTGGAGAACTTGTAAAATCTTTCTGGTTAGATATGATGTCTTCCTATTCCAAGGCAGATGGAAACACAGGAGCTACATTGGATCAAGCTGTCCTCAGCAGCCACAACTGACTTATGCCCTTTGATAGGAACCTTTTGAATGTTTCTAAGAGCTCTTAGAAGTTTTCCTTCCCTAAGCTGTGGCTTCAGAAACTTCAGGTTTGGTTTGCAAGTTAGTGATAACTTATGCAGGTCTGCATCCCTGTAAATCTATAATAAACTGATGTCTGGCAGAGAACATAATCAATGAAAAATATTGCTCCTTTCACAGTTTAATCAAGACAAAGCTAGTTCAAAAGGGCCTCATTTTCCCTTTTTGCCAGCCTTCTAAATTATATTGCTTCTTTTCTTTTAATCCTAATCCTCTGCTTAAAAACTGTGCATGCATCTAGCCACTTTCACTGGCATTTCTCTGTGACACAATTTTCTGAGCTGCTGGGAGGTCACAACCGCAGTAGAAGTTGGCAGGTGAAATATTTCATGATGTAAAGATACAATAACAAAAACCACCTTTGTCAGACTATTTCTTCAGACTGAATTTATACATCAGTAAGCCATTAAGCAGTCAGTTTCTTCCTCAAAGACTTCTCAGAAGAACAAGAAAATGTAAATCTGTCTTCAGTTGTATTGCATCAAGGCAGAATGTCTGTAATTCCGTCTGTGGGTAAGAAAGTCAATTCCTGTGGCAAGAACCCAGGAAACAATTTTTAAAATATTACAGCTTTTTATGCATAGTCGTTCCTTTGGGATTTAGGAAAAATATCTGCAGTTTCCAACTACTGTTAATCATGGGCAGCTCCCCTGTAGTGCCTCTGAGCTACACAATCCAAAGGTGTCCATCCACATCCATGATGTTATGATTCCAGGTGTGCTGGGTCTAGTGAGGAGTTTTGACAGAGGGCCATGGAGTGTCCTGCCCCACATCCAATTAAGATCTGTTTTGCACAGCCAAGAGTTTTGACTGGCTTTGGGACATAAACATTTGCTTCTGTGCCATCACCACACATCCCATGTTCATTCCATCCCCAAGAGAAGCACTGGCCACCTGTAAGAGAGGACAGAAAATACAGAATAAACACCACAGAAACACAACAGCTTTGGTTAGTTTTGAGGAGCAGATTGGTCAAGTCATTTTCTGTTTAGGTTCTAAGAAATTCTGCTAAGGTGGGAAAAATATTCTGTTTTTCTTCAAAATGTAAATAAACCCAAATGACTGATTCTCCATCCTGTTCCATATTGTTAGCAACAGAAGAGAGATCAAAATAACAAAGACACTTGAAAATCACTTAGTAAATACATAGTTCAGTACTTATGCAGAGCCCACAGAAATCTCTCTGCATTTTAAGAGCCCTCCCCGAAATGATGTAGAATCTCTTTCAAGTTTCCCCTAGTAAGCAGAAGTATGATAAATCAAGAGCAGTGACTTTATTCATTCACAGCATGATCTGCAGGATTGGGGAACACAGAGCCACAGTTCAGCCACACTGCATTTCATTCCTAGCTTCAAGTTCACATGTCACCTCTTTCCTTTAAATACAAGTCTTCAACAGCCTGCCCTACTCTTAATCATCCTACCTCTTGGGCTTGCTTTGACATAATTTCACTGCTTTTATTACTCTTACTTTTCCTCTTGATTATTTATTTTTGTAATATCTATTCTTTCATATCCCAAATAACAACTCATGTATTATTACTACCCCATAGTACTCTTTATTGAAGCACAACATGCAAATTTTGCTGGCATAATAAAAAATCCACCAAAACCTCCTTATTCTGAACTACAAGTGCTATTTCTTCTCTATTTTCTATTTCTTATTTAGCTGCCAGAGACTGTGACTTTCTGTACTAAAAAAAAAAGCCATCCTGCCATATAATCATGTTTGTGATGCCATTGTTATTTTTGAAACGCAGCAGGTAATAACAGCAGGAAGTAGCATTCTGGATTCCAAATGATGAGAAGAAAATTGCCAAAATTCACAAACTCAAATCTCAGTCACGATTTTACTTTTCAAAATTCAGAAACAGATTATTGCAAAGCTAGCAGGGCCATCTTCCCTGCAAATCCTGTAACATTTCACTGTTCTCTGCTCTCCTTACATTATCAGTATATTGATGTTCTCCTCTTCTGCAATGAACTGTAAACATTACTGAGGCCAGTACTGAAGCCAGATGTAACTAAGCAATGACATTTCATTTTCTTGACAATCTTTAAGGCAATGGAACACAACAAAGCACCACCAGAACATGACAGTAGGCAAGGCACATCTCACCTGATACATAAGTTCTGCCTCTCTTATCTCAGGAGGCACCAGATGTTCTCATGATTGTGCATGTGCAATATTGATAGAACAACCTACACCCCAAATACACTCAAATGTGCTGCCAAAAAGTGCCAAAATCTGAGTGGGCAATATACCCCATTTAAAAATCAGAGTGTCCTACAGGTTAAAGGAATTTTGCTTTTTGGTAAGGTTCCAGGTAAAAATGTTTCTGTAAATATTAAAACACAGAAAAAAAAGACAACTCAAGCCCATGCTAGAAACACATCTCAGACTAATCATTCAAGGAAGCTGCACCTAAGAAAAGACATCTTTTGGCACAGTTAATATGTGAACCCTGCAGAATGAGCCAAGCTTACAAATGTAATGAAAAGAGAATGCAACAAGCCCTAACTTCAATAAGATCACAGTGGTAACTTTTTGTAACTAGACACCAGCGATTACTACAACAATTTACATGCTTCTATGAAGACTCACTACATCTGTTTAAAGGGTTTCTTGTTTCTTTTCTCATCTGTCCCATCAGGACAAGAGAGAGGAAACCAGAAATGTTCTGGTCACTTTGTATTACAAACTGCTCAGTGGAACATTATTGTTATAATAAATAGTCAGAGAAACGGTGCATTAGGACATTAACTTCTCAAATTAATAAACATACCCAGTGAAACATCTTTTGAAAAAACATCATAGAAAAATTTACAAGCTAGGGACCCCCTAGACAAGAACATCTTTCCTAAAACAATGATTGTGGAGTCTTTTCTAAACTTTACTTCTCCAAGCATGTCAAAAGGCCACCAAAACAGATTTTTCTACATGATTCCAGTGACCTCTAAGGTCAATGAAATGGGACAAGAGTGAAAACTGGCAAAAGAAAAATAGAAAGTAAGTAGGATTTATGAATGGTCTGACACAAAAATGCCTTGTACATCCATGGAGAGATGGCAGAAATCTGAAGAGATGAAAGGGCAGCTGACAGATACGGAATGACAGGCACAAAAATGTTTCTCAGCACCATCAAGTTAGAACCAGGAAAGCCAAAAGACAGAGAATTTTTGCTGTGCAAATGGAAGGTGTAACTGTACCACACCTGCCTGTAGAAGATTCAGTGAAAGGTTTGTACATAGAAATAGCCAGATGCTTGACTTGTGTAAGAGAAAGCAGAATGTGCAGAAAACACACCAAGTCCATCTTTTGGACAGTAGCATATTAACAAAACTTGGAGGTGGGCTGGACAAAATGAGGTAAAAGTGGCCAGAAGGGAACAAGTGAGTGAATCACTGGCAGAGATGTGAAAGTCAGTGAAGATTGAAGGTAATGAAGCATCTATTTCAAAAATTACATAAAAGGAGTATCTGCAGAGTTAAAGGCAGACCCTAAGAAGAGCTAATGGCTAGCCTCTGGACAAAGGGCACCATTTAATGGTTTTTCCTTTTCCCATGTTCTCCTCCCTTTCTTTTTTCCTTTTCTTCTTTTATTTCTGATTGCTTTTATCCCTCAGTTTATTGCTGATAAAAACACAGAACCAGCAGCCCTACATGCCTCCACAAGAAAATTCTGTTTCTATGTCTGTGCCAGACCTTCCCAGCATGGAAGAGCATTAGAATGAGGTGTATTAGCACATCTACAAATTGCTTCTAATAAAATTTAGACCAAGCACTGTAGCATGTTCTCAAACCAAAGGATTTGTGTTTGGTGAAGTGAGGGAAGATTACTCCATGTTAGTGGTTAAGTGAAAACACATATAATATGTTGCATTTACTCTTCTCTTTTAAAACATGAGTACTCAAAGTACAAACCAAACCCACAGAATTCACATGGCAACACAGCAGAATCCCAAGGGAATTTCAGTTGCATTCACAGTGACTCTAATCAAAGTTCAGAGTCAGGTTATGCAGGATTTTTCCCAAAACATTAAATATACAAGACAGAGGGACAACAAAATTCTGAGCAAATCTGTTTTGGTCAAACAACACAAGAAGGGGCTACTGCTCTCTTTCTGTCTGCAATAATTATCCAGGCTTTTCTCAAGATAACTGAAGTGACAACAGCAATCTAGAGCTTCATTAAACTGGAGAAGAGTAAAATAAGTATTTCTAGGTAAAATAAAGCTGCAGAGATATAGTAAGAGAAAATTAGATAAGATAAAATAAGACTGGAGAGAATTCTGGAGAAAGAAGAGAATTAGAGATGCTCCTTATTGCTGAGTGGAATCCTCAGATGGAAGAATCAGTGTTAGCAAATAAGGCACTCTGGGTGAGATTCACTGCACTTAACTTCAGCCACCCAAAAAATCAAGCAACTTAGCTACAGATCACTATCCTCTGCATTTCTCAAAAGCCAACAGAGATATCTGCATCTCTCCAGCAGAGTGAGAGATTCATCTCATCCAAACACTGCTGTGAATATCAAGTCTGTCTCACTTTGGTGATGATAAAGGGAGACAGGGGATTGTCCTAGCCTTGGCATATCCATTTTATGCAGCTGAAGACAGGTTATATTAAATCACATCTTCACAAATGGCCTGAAGGCAAAGCAAGGAAAACTGGAAACAAGGAAGCTGCAAATATCACTGTATCTTAGATTCAGGCTACAAACAGTCTGCTTCTAAACCAGCCTGTGCCCTGGAAGCTTATCACTGAAATCTTTAAAAGCTCCTTTTTTCTTATTCTTCTTTCCCATTCTTTCTACCAGCAAATAAACAGAAGTTGGCCTTACAGACAAGCAAAGTATCTTGAAGTCAAGTTATTCAAGAGAGGGCTTCACATTTTAGGGAAATGTTAAAATGTTTTAGTACAGCTCTATTATACTGGCTCTGTGATCTTAGCAAAACTCCACAATACTTCAAATTATTACTTCTTTTTTACCTTAAATTAGTGGTATTCTACTCTTTTGTTATAGACAAAGTTACAGTAGGCAGGAGACCAACTCAGGTCAAGTCACAACTCTTTAAACAGCATCAGGGCTGGACCACAAACAAAATTCAGGCGTCTCAGCCACCTTCCTTTGATTATTTGAAAGCCGTAAAAACCTCTCAAAGAACAATGTAACACTACACAGAAGGAGATTTAGACTTTACTTCTCTCAGGGAGCTGCAAAACACAAATTACTATGTTTTTCTGGTTTTTTTCAGGCCATCTGGTTGTTCAGGGTGTCACATAAAATAAAAGGCAATAAGCATCCCTCTAAACTTTTGTATTTTTAATAGCAACAACTCTGCCATTAGTGCAAAAGATCTGCAATTTTAAATTGTAAGAAACAGGCTTGATATAAATTGCTTTCTGCAGAAAAACATGGAACTGTATTAGTAGTTAAAAGGGAAGTCTAGGCATTGTGCAAAATCTCATTAAAGACAAAGCTTGGTAAGTGGAATGCATGATGGCATCATCTCAATGCACAGCTGTACCTCCAAAACTAGGAAAGAACCATAAGAATCGCATTCATTTTTTATTATGGAGCCACATTTTCAAGGAGCAAGCTGTCATGTGCTCCAGGCAGCCCATCCAATTGCTGTCCAACCCACAGAAATGTGTGTCTGGCTTTCAAGGGAGTAAGCTGGATAAAAATCAGACACATTGCAGTGCTAACACAATATACAGGTAAGAAACACCATACATGTTTGATATATTAAGTACAAAGCCGTGGTGCTAAAGGCAGGCTGATTTCAAAGTTAGCCTCCAGTCAACAACCTGCCCTCACTCCACCTTTACATCATTAGTAGCTCTCCTCAGGCAGTGGACCTAAAGCACTCAGTCCCCTCAGCAGAGGTTTTACACAAGTGAAAAGGGAGCTGACTTCAGGTCATGTGTCTGTGGTTCATCCTGCCACCTGGAAAGAGCAACTTTCAATGTCCTCAAACAATTCATCACAGCAAATGCACAAAGCCTGCACTGTGTGGACATCTCTAAACTAATATGTTATGTGAACTATTATTTTTTCCCAGCAGAGGCACTGGTTTGTTATAGGACCTTCTCTCTGGCTACGTTTGTATCTTGTGCAATACAGCAGGGACTCCAAACTGGGTCACGGCCTCAAGGCCAGCTGTCAGAATATCCAATTACAATCCATAACCACCTACTGAAGAGAGTCAGAAAATCAAATTGAGAATACAATATGCCTAGTGGGAGCTTAGGCATGTGCAGTACTGCAAAATGCAGCAATGAGGCTACACATCTCCTTTGCACTTAAATTTCACTTGGGAAAGCCTAATTTCTAGTTTGTACTTCGATGTCAGTGTCTACCCCACAAACAGCAAACAGAAGAGCAGCACAGAACACATCTAATCTTTTCTGTTTCATTTCCACAGCATATAAGTAGCCAAGAGTTACAAAATGGGAAGGGGAAGGAATCATGTTTATGATAATTTCCAAGGGCAATGTAGCACATCTGCCACAGCCTGAAAACTGTCTGTGGAGAAGGAGCCCCACGTCCAGCATTGCAGAGAAGTGGGGAAAAACACAGTAAGATGTCACTTAGCAAAAAAAGCTGTAGGAGATCCATGCAAGCCTGCTGTGCATTTTCCTGTGCACTGTTTTTAGCATCAGGCAAATAACTGAGCCCACCCCTAGAGGAAGTGCTATCTTGCCAAATTACAATGACAATAGAAATTTTGTTCTGTTCTCACAGGGCACTTCAAAGCAGGAGCTGAATGGCTCACTGCACAAATTAATATGTATCTATTTGAAAGAATCACTCCACATTACATCAAATAAACAGTTTAGGTTACCACTCAGTCTAGTTTATGATAGAATTTATTTTTTCCTTCTCAGTTATGCATAGTCATTTTAAACCAAAAAAAAAAAAAAAAAAGAAAAAAGAGGAAGAAATTCACAAAATTATATCCTAGGGTTTAAAAACAACAGACTTGCAACTATAGATTTCTTGGGCTGATGCACCCCTGCAGTTTTGTGGTGGAACTGAAGCCCTGTAGGATGGAGATGGTTGCTTTGCTCTGTGTAGGTAGCAAGGACAGAAATCTACTGCAAGGATTATCTGTTCACATTTCTGTTTCCATGGGGAAACATGAATGGTATTAACTATGTCTAAAGCTCACTGGTGCTGCACGAGGTTTTTGTTTTGGTTTTACTCAAACTTGTCAATTCCTTCCCAACAGGAAAGCATCTCCAACTCAACACAGAACAAAACCTGGGCTCACGACTTTGTGCAAGACTGAACGTAACTGGTCCACTGACAATACATGAGGATTATATCATACATGAAGCAGCTGCAGTGCAGAGAGGATTAAGCATTAAAGATGCTTTTTTCTACACCTGTAGAAGACAAGAAAATCTTTGAATTTTGGTCACTTAAGTACAGGACAAAAACACCTGACAGAAATTAATTAATGGAGAGATTTGTCCTGAAGCTCTGACCGTGGCACTAGTGTCTGTTCCATCAGGATATCAGACATGGCAGAGAGTGATAATCATTCAGAACCTACATCCCTGCCTCTTACAGTGACAGGCATTCAATGTGTCACAGTGCTTAAACTTTGTATGACCAGAACTAGACAATCACAGTCTCACCACAGAGCCAGAGACTGCAGTCTCATGACCCTCTGTACTATATGAAACAGAACATGCAGAAAATACCTTACACCCAGTGCTTACTAAGAGGTCACCCACGCAAGGCAGAATGTCAGAGCTCATCTAGAAGAGTGTGAGTTATCCAAGTGTCCCGTGGGACCATGTGGTGCCAGGGCCATTTGTGCCTGTGCATTAAAGCATTACCACCTCAAATTTGCACACACTTCAAACTGACCTAAGTGATGACACAAAGGAAAGGAGGGGACAGCTGTGATTCATCTGACCTACAACGTTACCTCCAAGACCTAGAACTGAAGGGCATCTTCAGCACAGGCCTAGGAAAAGTCATAGATGAACACAGAAGCAAGAATCTGAGAATCCCCTCAAACTGCATTCCAGGCCTACATGTAGCTTTCACAGCACTAAGCAAATCAAAGAGCAGGAGAAAGGACAGTCAGCAGGATCAGCAGGTGCATGCAGGTGAAATGGTGCTTCTTCCTACTTTGCTGGCTGAAGTCTAAAACAAGAGACCCCACTGGGCTCTCAGGAATTCTCTCATCAAGGAAGAACAGCTAGGTTGGAAAAGGATATTTTGGAAATGCTTTGGTGCTTAACATATTTCATACAGCAACTCTTTGTACAACACTGGTCTATTTATAAGCATGAACTTTAAGGCAACCACACAGACCAGGCTATAGATGACTGTCAGTCCTTGGTAACTTATAGAAAATACTTATGATATAACAAAAGCTGAAGAGATAGTCCATATGGTTACATTTACCTACAATTTCTTCTCTTCTGACTGCTATTCTCTTCCTCTGAAGGGCTGTTTGCACTGAACAAAAGTGAGTGTTCTGGGATTTGTCTCTGAAGGTGTCCTTTTCTGCAGAACACAATTCTCCAACTCAGAACCAAGAATTGAAATGTGTAAACCTTCCACATGGACATCTTATGTAAAATAGCTTTGTGTTTAAATGGGCTTTAGTTTGAACTTCTCCCTTTCATTTTCCCTTAGCAATTTGCAAGGCTGCATTTTGGTCAAATTTCAAGACACACGATATTAATGTGCATTACTGTTGAGTGAAGTCTAAAAAAACTGCTTGTTGATATTAAACAAGTGAGGGCTTTTTTCCCCCCCATGCTTAACAAGTAATCTGAGATCAATCCCAGCAGTCATAAGCTAAAGTGTTAGAAATGCAAAGAGAGAAATCAAGGAAACAAGTGGCGACTGAGTTGCTAAGTTTCTGATTGAACTGGTAGATTTTCTCACTGCTACGCAAACATCGCCACAGAGCAAAAGTAGCTGCAGCTCAGCAGTGCTGATATTAGGATGCCTTATTTTGCAAAGTTTCAAGTTGTGATCTTGGTGTATCACAATGGCTCAGATGGTGGCACCCCTGCAAGCGTCACAGTGCAGCTGTAACAGTGACAGCACTGTAGTACTGCGCGCTGTGAGAGCTTTAAAATACATAGCTCAATAAAAGCTATAGCATAGCTGTAGTCAGAGAGAGTTCAGGGTGAACTAACCCTCCTTTCTGGGCAGGATTTGTGGATTGCAAGTTTCCTCTGTGCTGCAACTGTTGTACTTGAGTTAACCCACTTGTACCTGGTCCAACTGTGCCTACTTGCACTGTACTGTAGTGCAAGAGCACGTCTAATAAAACTCCTGTGGGTCATGTGCCTTGTCTTGTCTGTCTGTCTCAGTCTGTGCCTGTTGTTACAGGGACTCTTAGAGTCACCACTCTGTGGGAGTTTGAATGGGGTAACTCTAGACCTACTCAGAGACAACAAGGGTTGGGTCATTTGAGCACCTAGAGAAGGAGTAAAAAGTGGTAACATTCTCACATTCACACTGATGCCATTTGCAGCCACCATTGCCCTCTGCCTCATACAATATTGTTCTGTGAACTAACAGGACCCCTTTCAAAGAAGAAAACAGACAGCTGACAGAGCTATGACAAAAGATGAAACCAAGCAATAAAAAAAACAAACAAAAAAAAATTCCCATGATTCAGACTTCAAACACCACCCATAGAGAGGTTTACGTCAAGTGTGTGCACCAAAGGCAAGTCTTTCTCAGAAGGGCTGATGAAACACAATGCTCTTACCCAAGGCTGGCTGTGCATGGCTGAGCTGGTGCTAATTTCCAATGGCAATACTGAAGAAAAACAATTCAAAAAATCACCACAACTAAACCTCAAACAAACTGAAAAGAATTAACACCACAAATTGCACCTTCAGTCCCATCCACATGGCTAAGCCATTAGTCTGATTTCTGCCAAGCAGGACCAAGTGGTCCAGCTCTTCCTATTTCTTAAGGGCTAGGAAAAGATCAGGAACTTCAGTCATATCACCATGTTGAGAAACTTATGCAAAGTAATGAGCCAAATAATGTGTACCAGATGGGATACATGAATTTTCTCCACAGGTAAGCAATAGCTAGGGAGACCAGGACCATAGGAATAACAACTCTATTCTTTTAAATGTATTTTTAAAGCAAGAGCTCACTTAGTGTCACATTTCACTAAGAGATCTGGGAAAAGTAAGCAAATGGTCAAAACTGGCTATGAAAAGAGTGGGAGAACTCTATAGCCAGCTATAATTAAAAACAAGTACTATACCATAAAGGATTAAAAATGGTCAGGAAGAGAATCAAAGCAGACAGCCTCAAAAGGCAAGTGCCTATAAGGCAGGATTGGATCTGCTTCTCCAATCATCATTTCAAAAATCATAAATGACTGTTGAGTGAGGTCTGGGGGAATTGCTTGTTGATATTAAGTAAAAGAAGAGTTCTGCCATCAATATGTGTTAAAACCAAAGGCGAGTTTGCTTAGATGGAAACAGCTTTTGACATCACTTCTGGTGCAGAACAGAGGTTCTGGGCAACATGTAAAGCATAGCTTGCAAACTTTTATCTTTTTTTATCTGCATGGACAAATTTTACCCTATTCTCTATTACTTTTATTCACTGAACTATTTCATTACAAACCCATAATTCTTGATGGAAAAAACAAAGCTTAAATTTCAATACCAAGCTGGCAAAATATGACCACTTCAAGCAACACCCAGGGCTAAACAGACCCCAACCCTGAGTGGCCCAGAGCAGATTATGGGTGTGCATTTTTTACATATTCAGGCCAGGTAGTCAGAAAATAACCTTGCTGTAGCCCAGCTTCTTGATATTTCTACCTTCACCCTCCTCTGCAGGTCAGATATACACACATTCACCCTTCACATCCTTCTTACCTAATCTTCCCTAGAAGTGCACAAGGCAAGGAGAGAAACATTGGCAGAATTTGGGATGCCACTGGGTGGGAAGTGACACCATTTCAGTTGTTCTGATTAGGAAAGGCAAACAACATCCCTTACACATAACGTTCAAGGTACATTTTGGGGACACCTCACCACTGTGCCTCCATCAGTAGAAGATGCACCTAAATTCTGAATTGGGGGTAGCTCCTTAAGCAGAGGGAATATATCAAGTCAGTCCTTGGAAGAAAGACGAGCACAAAACAGTGTCCTGAGATGAAAAATTCCTGCAACCAATGCTGTGACATGTTTTCTGAAAGTTTCTGCTCTGCTACATTTTTTGGGTGCTGGCAAATTAGCTGTACTGAAAACAGCATTCCCGCATCAGGTGCAGGGATCCAAGGCTGGAAAGTAAAATCTGTCTTTGGCACCACAACAGGGAGAACAGCTGATGGGCAGAGGGATTCAGAGGCACCATGCCAGCTCCAGAAGGTTGGAGACCAGAATGGACAATGCAAGCTGGGTCCCTGAGACGCCGCTCAGCACTTTCCCATCTGATCCTCTGCATAACCTCAGGGAGAAGAAGAAACTAGCTGGACTGAAGACAGAAATATCTGACACCATTTTGGAAGAATTATATCTACCAGAGACATGGAATAACAAAGTATTCTTCAAAATAAAAAAGTTAAACAAAACAAATACTTCAATCTCTGAAATAATATTTGACCAAATAAGGAATTCAGGAGCTATGCTCTCCTCACTTTGGAGGGAAAGGAAGCACTGGAAATGTGAGGTCTCCATACATTGGCCTAACTGCTCTTTCCTGTGTCCATGCAGAAAGCCAGTTTCTTCCATTTTATATTTGGCACTAGACTAATTACACTGCAGGAGCAGATATAGAAGGCAGCATAGAAAGAAAGGGAGACAGAAAAGGATTAGGTAGATTTTAAAGCCACATTTGGTCCTATAACAAATATTTATCATTACTCACAGAGAAAAAGCAATAGCATGAAAACCTTTAAAGTGATAGATAATAATACTGAGAAAATAGTATAAAAGACTAAAATCCAATTAAGCTCAAACTTCTGGTAAAACAGCAAGCTTCAATATGCAGCAAGAAAAGCAATAGATGACATGCTTGTGTGTCCACAGGACTGTGTATATAACATCTAAACAAATGAACACTTTACAAAGTAGTTCTCACTAACCTGCACCAGGAATATGAGAGAAGCTGAATTTATTCTTTACACTGCTGGAAAACAGAACAAGCAAATATGAAAACAACAAAGCCAGACAATATTGAGATGTTTTCTTAAATCAGTTTGAAATGTTTTTGTCTCTTTTTGTAATAACTTAAGGCCTGCTGAACACCAATCATGAAAATATTTTTTGTACAGTACAGCTAAGAGATCCTTACTTTGCAGGCTCACTTACTAATAGAACTGTAGTTTTGTTCATGGGTGAACCAAAATGCAATTCTCATGATTCTGGAAAATGAACTCCATCTCAGTGAGACCCAATATATGGAAGTTTCCAAAATCTATTCAAGAATAGATGGAGCAAGAATAAGAATTTTAAGCGTTCAATCAACCTAGCAGAAGTGATTCATGTTCCAAATTAATCTAAAGATTTAAAAATGCTTGGATTCTCTGATTTAGAGCCTTTTCATTTCTTTTAAATTTTTTTTCTTGGGGGGAGAGGGAGGAGGCACTATCAGCATTTTAAAACTCTGTGTAATAATTACTGACACAGAAAGGTTAAAAATAAAAAAATACTTTCAAATACTACAAAGGATACAAGAACTATCCAGGTCAAATAATTTCAAGATGACCACAGCCACCCATGTGTCTTTTTTTTTTTTTTTGTTCGAAAAAACAGATATTAAAAAGGATTAGAACATGAGTGGCAATACTACACTTAATATTTGTGTTTGCAAAATATTTCTATGTACACATACAGACATGTAGTCTATGTATAACTAGGGATGTTTGCTAAACAGATTTCATGCTTTCAGACCTTGCATGGACAGCAACAACACCATTTGTAGCACAACACGATTTCTGTCTCTGCACACGTGCCCCTGCAGATGTTCACTGGTGTTTTGGAGTGCCTGAGTTTGTACAAGTGGGATTCATCTTGCCTAAGTCCAAAACATCCATGGTGTACGTACCTGTGCATGCACATTAACATGCTTCACAGAGGAATCTAAATCATCTCACACTCCAGTGACAATCAGGCTGTTTTAGAGTGGAGTTCATCTCACCCAAAGCAAATATCTGAAGTCAAAACCACCACCCTTTCACCCATCTCGTCCTCTCCACTGCCTACAGATAGCTGACTAGCTCAGGCAGAATTTCAAGTTAAAGCAAGCAGACCTTGCCCCAGATGCCCAGCCCAACCTGCTCTACAAACTTGCTGCCAGGAGACACTAAGCTTTCTGAAAAAATAGATGCTTCCCAGGCAAAATCAGAAACCCACTGACATTTCAAATCTTTAAACAATTTTGAACATACTTATGTAACCTGTCCAAAATGTCATTTATGCACAGAAAACTCTAAATGTTGGGAACCTAACAAAACCTTCTATAGCAAGATGGTGAGCTCTGCATTAGGAGCCCCTTCAGCACCAAGCTGTGCCTTCCTAGTTTTACTGCATCTTTGGTACCTTTAGTTCATTCAAATATATACCAAAGGGACTTCCCAAGCTTTTTCAGCTACCTGATGGATTGTTACCAATTTCTGCATGAGGATGCCTATTATTATGGAGGAAACATATTACATTGGAGTAATTTCTGAAGAAATGGGAATTATTCTTATGTTTAAGTAGTAGCTGTTGCATCAAACACTTTAAATTACTGTGTTGAAATATGGTTTGAATACTCTCGGTATACCTTCTCTCCTAGCCAGCATGTCTTGCTGAAAGGTTGCTCATGGAATTGTTTACTTTCCAGCATGAAAGGTTATATTTTTCAGAAATTTCTTAGGAAGTCTTTCTAATTAATTAGTCTACAGTTCCCACAGTGCTTTATTGAATTCAATTCTTTTTTTTTTTTAATTAGGTGTTGTGGGTTTTTTAGCTTGGTTGGGGTTTTTTATTTGTTTTAAAAAGCTCCCAAAGCTCTCTCAGGCAGAAATATTTCTTGCTTTCTCTGCAAGAGATGCATTTTTGGATGCTTTTGCTACTGAGAAATTTTTTTGGCTCTCCAGGGGACAATTAAACAACGACAACATTGTATTCAGCCCAAAGCATAATTCTATTTTTGAAGGTTTCGTTTGACTAACATGATACTGACCACAACTTTCCATCCACAACACAATGTAATTCAAGTTCAGCCTCATGTCAGTGTGCACTGGCTCGACCCAAGTCCCAGGAGGTGCAAAAACTCCTTAGCTGGCAATGTGATTAGGTAACCAGTTCTCCTTCAGGCTGACTACATGGATGGATTCAAAGCTGCTTCTCCAACTGGTAATCAGCAAAGGTCTTAACAGGATTTAAGAAGCAAAGCCAAGCCTTGATGGGAAAGGCAAAGTGGACCAATTGCTTATCCTTGAAATGAAAAAAGAAGCCATGGGGAAAAAAGTTTGAGTGCAACTGAAAGTAAAACCCTGAGTCATGACTAATTCCTTCATTTCCAGCTATCTGTTTCCATTACCGACGCTTTGCTCCTTTTAGCCGTGTGACTCCAAACTTTCTCATTACAGAGGAAGAATTGCCCTGCACAAAGCAGAACTATAATCCTCCTTCCTGAGCTCTGAAGGGATCTGGTCAGACCTTCCCTCTGACAAATGGCAGAAACCATCACAAGAAGCAGCAGACAGCAGGGGACTAAACCCCTGGGTGCAGCATTACTGGCTAAAGGCCACTCACTGGCTGTGCTCTTTCTACATTTCCCCACCTCATTTTAACTACTTTAGGTTGTTATCTTTTTAGGCCGAGGGTCTACTGCATGGTCTCATCTCACCTTGAGCCCACAGACGTCATGTAATGAAAATAAATAATGAAAAAGCTCTAAAAATCTCTATTGTATTTAATCATCCATGGGTTTAGATTCACGGTGCTCTGTAAATCTGGAACTTGAGAAAGAAGTGAAAAAAAAAACCTGAAGTGAAGGTGTTATTTGGTTCACCTGTGTATTTAAAATACACTTGAAAAAAATGAACAGTCAAATTCAACATAAGACTTATGCACTTAATTATCCTTTCTCACATGGTGACTGATATGAAATAAACCCATATTACTTTATTCAGTTATGAAAAGAACTTAAGGAAGGAATCATTAAGACAAAGGTGACTTATATAGGCCTGCTTTTAAGGAATGATTTCCTGGGAAAATGCTCCTCAGTGCTTTTTTTCCCCATCTATAGTCCAGGGATAGCTGACTATCCCAGGGAACATTTTAGAAGTTCACTATTTACAGGAGTAATTCATACAACATCCTTAAATTAATGGCCATTCAGGACAGAGGAAAGAAAATAATACAGAGTGAAAGCAGACAGAGTTAAGCACAGAGATGCCATGCTAAAAGCCATTTGAGGGCTCCTGAATGCATATGGGATCTGCTGAGACAAAAAGCTATTGCTAGGAGTCAGTGTTGATTTCCACATTTGTGCTGCACAGACCCTGAGGATTAAGTGAAGCACGGAATTCCGGAGTCAGGTGAAGAGCAGCATCCTGAGAGCATGACACTTCTGCCTCTGTGGAGGGCAACAGCTCACAGGGCTGTAAAAAAGGCATCTTCCTCCTTTTTTATGGAGACATCATCTATGAACTGAGATTCTGTTTAATTCATTTTGGCACTTATTTCTTACCTTCCTCCTTCTGTGTCCAGCACCTCTTTCCCCCTAAAAAGATGCCTTTTGTTTTCTTTCCCTGCTGTCCTCATCCACACGATGTTTCTGCAGACGTGTGCATGAAGACAGCATTAGCTGCAAATGTATCAGTGCAACAGAGAATCTGCTTGGTACCTGCTCACCCAGCAGTGTCTCTTTCAATCTTTCTCTGCCAATAAAGGATTTTAGGGGATTGCAGGAGGTTTACTTTCTGTGCAGGAGGCTAAGAGCTGCACTGTGTAACTATAGCGACAACTACCGTGAAAGCTCTCGATTTTTATTGACACGCCTTGTAACACTCTGTGGAAAAATTTATACAATTAGAGAAACAGAAAATTAAACATCCTAAAGGCCAAAGGAAAATATTGTGGTGATCTTCATCTCCATGCATTGCTTAAATACTTCCTCGTGGCAATTTGCTTCTTTTACTGTATAGCGGTAACATTAAAATAACATTTTAAAATTCACAGTTTCAACAGTGATTTAAGCCTCCACAATGCCAAAACAGAAGATACACTTCCAATCAGCTCAGAAAACACTATAGCACATGGCTGTATTTGACAAAGATTCATCACTGGGAAACTGACACTTCATAAATGAAGAGAAGAATAAGGTGCACACATTTTTTCATAGAGTAACAAACATTTGCATAGGGATATACTGAATTATTCATCTCCGACAGACAAGACAAAAGACACATCTTTCTAAAAGGTATTTCTCTATCCAAAGGATATGCATTTTAAAGGATTTTCCTCTGCTCACAGCAGCTGAGAAGTGTGTGAAAATGATACCAAGATCCTTTGTCCCAGTCTTAAGAGTTCTGTGACTTGATAGACAAGTTTGACATTCCAAATCCAACAGAAGAGTTTCAAGCTCACAGCAAAATATGAATATGCTGCAGTCAGAAATTGCCTCAAATATCCTGGAAAGTTACCAAATCGCTTACGTCGAGCTTGAAAATGCCACCTCTAAATGTGCTTCCAAGGCCATGATCCACCGTGCTGGAAAATTGATCCTTGCTAATGGCCACCATTTATAGCCTTAACCTTTACTACATTGCTTCAGTTCTCTCCAACAGCTTAAACAATATGAATCAAAAACACTTCCAAAGATTGCAACAATTACCACCAGACTGAGAGCTAGACCTGCAAAAACCTTGACGTTATTGACAAAGTGGATTTGCATGGTCACAGGAATTGCCACTTTCGCAGTCAAGGAACGGGACCAAAACACTTTACCCCAGCTGCCAGGTCTCATTTCCTGCTCTGCTGCCACAATTTATTTCTCTCAAAAAAGCACAATAATCACAACTACTTTTTTATTTTAATCATCATCCAAAGTGAAAATATTCAATAGCAAGGTTTAGGGAAAATACTGAGCTGTTAATATAGCTCTACTGAATCTAATACTCATGCAGTACACAATGCAATCCTGGCAGCCTGGAAAGGATGAAAATGATGTGTTGCTATGGAAACAGGAAGGCACATGTTTAGGTTGCTCATCCCTGAAGAGCTGCCCCACCAATATCTTAAAGTCTGCTAATAAAATTTTAATCAACTATTAGAATAAAGTGAATTTTACCTCCTGTTGGACACCAGAATCTTGGTTTACATACTGTCAAGCTCTTTTAATGTTCCCTGCATCCAGCTATGCCCTACAACATTAAGAATTAATTTATTCACAAACAATGTTAACATGCACTTTTCTAGTTCAGCTACTTAAAATTGTTATTCCACACAGCAATAGATACCAGCTTCCCAAATTAAAATCCTGTGCATGGAGGAAGCTGCTTTTTAATTTATTAATCGATATGCCCTACCTCCTCCCCCTTCAAAAAAAAGCAACCACATGAACTCAATAAATCAGGTCTTTGATTATTACTGGCTTAAGACCATTGACAGGGGATATGCCCATTAAGAATGTGACAATTAGCCCAGTGCCAGTGTTGTCACTCACCAGACACACTAAACATCTGCTGCTTCCTAGAAATTATAGCTTCCATACAACCATAACATACCTGCAGACAGATCTTTCAAAACACTGGGACTTACAAAGTAAAAATGCATTTCCAGACAGCCAAACAGAAAACAGGCCAAGTTATTTGCTGGCAAATCTCCACTTATTTCACTATTATCATAGCAGAGCATCTGGCTCCAAACATGCAGCCACTAATTATCTGTACAGTTAACTATGTCAGTACACTTATTTGTTATTATACTGGGAAATCAATAAGCAAGACTTGGTTAATGCTACTACTAATCTATTAAATCATTCTTTATAAATAACTAAGGACAATGTTAAGATTACCAGTACAGTAATAAACAGTTAACAAGCTCTCTATTCTGGATCACAAAACAGCAAAGCAAAGCTGAAAAGACAAGAAATCCATACTGTGAACGAACAGGTGCAGTTTTTTGTTTGGTTTTTTTTTCTCTAATGTAGTTGTGGTTTAACTCAGCAGGCATTCCCTCACTGCCCCCCAGTGGGATGGGAAAGAGCACTGAAAACTTGTGTCATGAGATAAAGACAGCTTGATAGGACAAAAAAGGAGGAAAGAATAATAATAATAATAATAATAATAACAATAATAGAAGAATACACAAAAACAAGTGATGTACAATACAAGTGTACAATGTACAATACCACCCCCCAGCTGATGCCCAGGCAGTCCCCTAAGCAGCAGCAGCTCCCCTCCCAAATTTTTGCTCAGAATGATGCCATATGGTATGAAATATCCTTGTGACCAGTTTGGGCTGGCTGTCCCTGGCCATGGCCCCTCCCAGCTCCTTATGCCCCCTCTCCCAGCCCACTCAAAAGAACTAAATCCTCAGTGTGTTATCAACATTTTTCTCATCTGAAATCCAAAACACACCACTTCACCAGCTACTGGAAGAAAATTCACTATCCCAGCTGAAACCGTGACGAGAGTCATACATTATAAATTATTATCTTAAAATTTTAATTAATTTCCATTCATGTATACAATATTCCTCTGTTTCAGCATTCCTGGTAGGACTCCAGTGGTTCAGTCAGACAAGTCATTCAGGAAGAAAACCAACTCTCAGACCTACCAACCATAAATCTTTACTGCACTGAGATCTTGAATCAGAATATTAGAAGTACCAATGTCAGAAGAGATATGAGTGACAGCAGGAACAATATGTCCTTTAAAGAGGCCAGACTTATCTGGTTTCAGCTTCAGAGATATCAAGCAGGGGTGATTTTCCACACTCTGCTCCCAGAACACACCAGCACTGTCAAGAATATGGCTGTCTGTATCCACTGTTATACTCAGGATTCAAGTGTTCTAAAAAAACCTTGACACTAATCTCCTGATCAACTGTACAAGATTTTTAAGGTGTTGGTTATTTTTAAACTAAACTTGAAAGACACTGATTTCCTCCAACAACACTCCCATTTCCTTTTCCTGGCTTTGTAATTAACATGAAGACATAATAACTGCAGGCACAGCCCTCCCCCAAACCAGGATCCCACTGTGTAAGCATTACGCAGTAGCTATATTTCCTCTTCCCCTAAGGTATCCACTGTGATATTTTAAAAGATTTATTTGCTTACAGCTAAACAGATGATATTTACTCACATTACAAAACTCCTGTCATATAACTCCAGCATTATTTAACCACCTTCTCTTAGGAGACAACCGAGGACAGCAGGTCAGGACAGTCACACGCTGTCTGGAAAGGCTCTCACAAAGCACACGCACATTGTCCCTTCTCCAACCATGCAAAAATAACCTGAACAAAACCATTATCCAGTTTCATCAGCAGTGCAATATACAACCAAATTTCTGAGTGTTTTGCTAAATAAGTATGTTCATCTACCCCTTCAGCAATAAAAACCAGGATCTCAGCAGTACAGCAGTTCCCCTTGGCTCAGAAGGTCAATATGACAGTGCTTCGTTCCTGTTACTTTTTAAAGGTTTAGCTGCTGCCTGGGCATCTCCACTGGCTACCAAACTATTTCCTTCCACCCAGGCATCTGTCTCTCCAAAATTTTGGAGACAAACAGCCTATGGGAAAGTGAGAATGACATAGTGACATTTGGAGTACAGTGCCCCCAGCCTCCCTTCCTCATGAAAGTTCTTTTTAGTTGTGACACTTTAGCTAATTTATATCAATTGCCTGAAAGCCAGCGTGGCCTCACCACTCTCCTTTTTTCCATGTCTGTATTTTAAACCCAACTTATTGTTCAGAACTTTCATGGATCCCATGCAAGAACAGCTTCAGGACATGGAACAACTCAGTCTGGACCTCTGGAGATCATCTACTTAACCTCTCTGCTTGAGTGCCTACTACTACAACTACTCCCATGCCTTGAAATTTCTGCACTGCTATCTTACACTTTGCACCAGGCACAGTACCCAGAGAGACAGCTGGATACAACTGGGTACTCTGAGGCAGCTTGAGGTTTGCTCATCTCAAACAAATTTCCCATTTTTCCAAACTTGTGGGATCTTGCTTTTCCTCCACTCACACTTCTCTCCAGACAAAAATTCTCATTCTTTGCTGAGAAACTCAATGTTACTCTGCAAAAAATCCTATGCACTAGCCAGCTCCAAAATAGTGCAATTTTCAAAAAGGGTTGGATTTTCAGTTTTTTTCTTTACTTTAAAAAGCACACATCAAGCTACTTTCTGCAGATGGAGTAAAACGTACCATGTGAATATGCCAGATTGGCTTTCTCATTGGACACTGAAGGGTTGCTATGATTCAGACATTATGCTTTAATATTTAAACTTCCACAAGCTGCAGATATGCTGATATAAGAACAAACGTCAGAAGGCTGACGTTTCTGAGATCCAACTCACAAAAAGGTCGACAACACACTCTGAAATTAGGTTCTGTTTCTGTCCATTGGAATTTGACAGATTTCAGCCACTTGGGTAAGAAAAGATTGCCAAAGAGGAATCCAGCACTACAGTGCAGCTTTCAAACACTCATGAGGAGAGACTATACTCTCATTTCCTTTGTCCTTACTGGGAGGCGTAAGAAATAGCAAATTGCTTTATTTATATACATTGGGCCTCTTGGTTCCTTTGCTTCCAAAGTCCTCTTTTTACACAGATCCACATTTATTTACTGCTTAAATTTTGCAATAGTACCAATACTTCTCAACTCCCCACCAGAAATTTACTCTGCAGTGTTATTTTTGCCTTCTCTAAAATTTGGCAGACTTGTCAAACTAGGAGATTTCACAAGCTCCCTATAGCTAAGGGCATCAGAACCATGAGGCCTCAATGTGTTTGGGTTTGATTTGGGTTGGGGGTGGTTATTTTTCCTTTTTTTCTTGATGATAGGACCCTTTATGCTGATTCTAGCCTTAAATACTGCATCCTGAGCAGCACGACAACTGGGGAAATCAAGATCTACAGTGTCAGCCACTTACATGTGTTCTCACGTAGTCACCATCTGTTTGGTAGTCCCAGAAGTCAGCAGCTCCTATCACAAAAAGCACTGTCATATTAAACACCCTGCTGACACAGAGACCACAGAGTGAGGGACTGAGCCTTGCTGGCTGCTGAGCCATCAGGTTATGGCCTCAAAATGTACCAGCACAGAAGCTCTAAGTTATGGTCTTTCAAGGTCTTTCCCTCCTCTTCCTTCTCCCAGCTACATGCTTCGCGCTGATGATGAAACTGCTGCAGCTCACATTGTATAAGTTTCCTAAATAATTGCAATTTTACAAGCTTGCAAGTCTGCAAACATCTCTTATTGCAAGACATGTTGAGAGAATGAAAAAAAATCCACTGAAACAAAGGTTACAGTGCTTGTCAAAATAAGCCATTTGTCCTTCATTCAGTGAAGTGCCCAATGGTTAGGTGAGTTAGAGGACCAGGGAAGCATTTTGAAAGGCTGAAAGGATTGTCTCCTGGGCTCCTACAGAGGAGCAATCCAAACTCTGCCATGTGGTAGGATGCAGTTTGCTTTCCATGGCTTAACTCTCCTAAGCACATGTGAGTGGGGAAGCTCCGGCCTTGATATCTCATCCATTTCCAAGGTCTTAAACAATAGACTGAGCTCTTCAAGACCATATTGCTTAAGCCCTGGTACTGAGAGAAAAAAAATCTTCATGTCCAACCTATCACTACACGACCATAACGTGTAGTCCCAGTGAAGGACTTGGGACTGTGACCTGCAAAACACAGTCAGAAAAATTTCTGTCATCTCCAACAGGAAAAGGCACAAGCTCAAAAGGGATAACCTGTTCACTCCTACATATATACACACATACACATAACATGTAAGTATAGGTTGAAATCAAAACATGGACATATCAAACCATTACTCCTTGGTATACATCTTATTTGCCTTAAAAGAAACCAGAAATTCTTCACATCCGTGTTATTTGTAGGATTTTAGGCTTCATCTTATTGTGTCAATTTGTTTCCCAGGAATAAGAGATCCTGACAACCTCCAGCTTCATGCTTGGGTTGATCTTGCCAGCAGAGATGATGATGATGTAGCATTTGCATTCTGTAATTCCCTTCAGCAGATAAGTAGATTTCTGTTTTTACAGAAATACACCAATTATTTTAATGCTATGTATACATATACATTTTTTTCTAAGGCTGGTTCTGAAACACTTAAATCTGCTCATAAACATAGAATGAATTTTTTTCTAGGCACAGAGTTCCTTTTCTAGCAACGACTATTTGAAAGCTGAATTGTGAAGTCCCCTTCTTCCCTTCTCCCTTTCCAGCCTCACAAAGGGAGCATGGTAGAGCACTTTGCTCATGGAGGTATCACTGAATATAATTGTTCCAGTAACAAGAAGCTTGTTTCCCAAAAAAAGTAGCCCAGCAACAGAAGTGTCGGCATGGAGACACAAGCAGAGAATCCTGGAAAAGCCTCCGAGATTGTTCTGCCAAGTTCCACACTTTGATCACTGAGCTCTCAGCTCCCAAGATGACCATGACAGCAAACACTTCAAGCAGTGCCAACCTGCTGTGACCCAAAGGTCACATCAGAGCAGTACTAACAGTACTGAAATACTAACAGTATTTCTCTTTTGGTAGCACCAAAAGGGCCCCTGATGGGAATACCAGACACTGCAGCGCCCTATGTTCTCAACACCCTGTTGTTCAGTACATTGAATAACAATGGCTGATAATTAGTGATTGAGAACCCACTTCCTTGTTAATACAGCAAGAAAGCCACTGCATGTCACCCTGACACAAGGGCTGGGTCGCCAAGGGGCTCGGGCCAGGTGGAGCCCACCAGAGGAATTGTGTCATGTTTCTCCAAAGGCAGCCCTTTGACACGAGATCTGTCACTGCCTCGAGCACTGGCCTGCCCTCCACACATGGCTGCACTGCCCTCAGGTAAATCCAGCCTTGTTCTTGGAACTCCTTTCTAGGCTGCACAAAGCAGCATCATCAGAGACTGCCGGACCCAAAGATGAAGCCACCCAAGGGTAGGCAACCATGGACACTGCAGGATTAGGGGCAGAACAGCAACACACTCAGACCTCCCTGGCTGGAGAGACACACACAGGACTGGCTGTGAGCAAGAAGCAGTTTAACAATGTAATATCAGCTCAGAGCAGCAGCAGGAGATGAGCAGCCTTCCTTCACACCGCAGGGGATCAGAGATAAATCAGAAAATGGAGACAGATTCAATTTAATATAGCAAATTAAAGGGAAACCAAGAGAAAAAATTGGGTCAATCTGGTATGCACATGGCATTCTCATTGATGAAACAAGTAGACAACAAGATTTTTACAGAGGTCTCCAGAAATGAGCAGCACCCAGAAGCTCAGCAGATGGCCTTGAAAAAATGGCCTGTTCACTTCAGAGTCCCACTGGGAGCTGAGCCCTTTCAAAATAACTGGAACAGTCCCTAGATATCAAGCAACCACCAGCAAAGGAGGTGAATTTGCTTTCACAGCATTTCCTCTGGTTCATTCCAAGTTTTCCCTACTCATTTGTGTATTTCCAATTAAAATACCATTCTTATTTTCCTAACTGGTTCCCCAGTTAGCAGCAGGGGAGGAAAAGCATAAAAACAAAAGCTCTCAGTGACACAGCCTCAGAAATGCACCCAAATGTGCAGCTCCAGGGCTCTGACACAGCAGGGCTGAACAAGCTGCTGACGTCCCAAGGACAGGGGGGGTACATGGGGCTGTGTATTTGTATTCCCTGCCACCACCTGGGCCTGGCCGTCCTCCTTGCTCCCCCAAGCACAGACAT
Source organism: Agelaius phoeniceus (assembly GCF_051311805.1). Classification (NCBI taxonomy): domain Eukaryota; kingdom Metazoa; phylum Chordata; class Aves; order Passeriformes; family Icteridae; genus Agelaius; species Agelaius phoeniceus. The sequence goes on from NC_135270.1 coordinate 15,431,515, forward strand.
CATCTCATCATCAGGGAGATGACCTGTGAGCTGACTGCATTGCAGCCTGCACTGCCTGGGCATCGAGCCGAAGGTAGGGAAACAACACAGAGCAGAGCGACACCAACACCAGACATGTTCAGCTCCTGACATGCCTGCCTGTTGAGACACACTCTGCTCCTCTAAGGAGTCAGCAGCAGATGCATAATGCTGCTGCAACCTCCAGAAACATCCCTTGTCTCTGCTGTGTGTATAGAGCCAGAGTGCAGGCTCATTTTCACTTCCAAAAAGATTCACGAAGGAAAAGAAACAGATGTATTGGTAGCAAAGTATTTTCCTGTGCCCACTACAAATCTGGTATCTCCCACTGACCACAAATACAGACAAGAGTGCTTGGGAGAGAGAGGATAAGCCTTTGCAAACAGTCTAATTTTCATTTGGAAGTGAAGGGAGCACTCGTTGAGAAAAAAGGCAGAGGAGACAAAAATCAGAGATGGTGAAAGCGCATTCATAAAGGGCACGAGGAAAAGGGGGGAGGAAATCAATCACAAGAAAAGACAAGATCAAACAGCAGCACACCAGTAACAGCAGTATTTCCTCGGGAAAAAAAGCTGCAGGATGAAGAGGCAGCACAGCACCACGCTGTGAGGAGTGCTGCTCTCCTCACCCACTGCATAGAGAGAGTTGTTCTTTCTCCATAGCAACAAGATACTTAAAAGCCAATCTGGAGACTGAAGACCAGCTCAAAAACAAAACACAACATGTATCAATTTATTATCTCTATTTTAAGCCTCAGCTGGGAAGTACACAGGATAGCATTTGTTTAGCCTGAGGAAGCATCTTCATGGAAAGCTCTCTCCTCCCTTTATACCTCCCTGCCTCAGAAGCAGCCCTCGGTGTGGAGCAAACTGTAGCACTTTGCATGGCCCCTGCTCCCTGCTAATGCCAAAGACATCAGGCACAAACACAGCCCGAGGTGCTCACAGCTGGAGCTATCCACTGCTGCCTTTTGCACGGACTGCAGGCAGGCATCCATACCTCCAAACTCTTCTCACAGGACGCGGGGAGTGGGGGGAAAGGAGGAGGAGTTGCAGCCTTTTGCTGCAAAAAAAAACAACAAGAACAACAAAAAAACAATAACAAAAACCCCCACAACAACAACAAACCCAACAAACATAATAATAAACAACCAAAACTCCCTAACTTGCTGTTTAGTAGTTACCAGCTCAAGTGTCATTGATTGCAAGGGCTCAGGATATGCTCTTATCTTGTCCTTGAAGTCTGCCTATACCTGCTTGGAAGCAGCTCAGGCACCTGAATGACTCCAATAAAGCCATTATGCTGACTGCACTGGCAGGGCTCTGCTAACATTACAGACCTCACCTCCCGCTCAAAGGCACCGATGGAGCCTGCACAGCACATTCTAGAATGCATCAGGATTACCTAAGAAGCCCATCAAGTTTTGGGTGAACGGACCATGCCAAAAAAGCTGCAGAGCAGCTGGGGTTTCAGTCCTGGCCTGGCTTTAGCTTAGCTGCTGGGATGAGCGTCCCCTAGTCCCTTCCTGCAGAGAAGGAGCCCACAGCAGCAGCAGAGTTACCCATAAGGAGCACAGCTGAGCGACAGACAGAGCAGCAGAGCCTGTGCTCAGCCAGGAGAGCTCCAGGAGCAGCTGGGCACACGGGGCTAGGGCAAACAGGGCCACTCTGGTGCAGGCACTGTCCCCAGGGCACGATGGCACTGCAGGGGACAGGACAGTGCAGAGAGGTGAACTGTTTGCACAGCACCTGAGCAGGGAGGCTTTTGCCCAGTGGAAAAACAAGGACATGCTCAGGGTTTGGAAATGCGAGGTGAGAGTCTTAACTGGCCCTGAATACTGGAGAACTGGTGGGAATTGGGCATGAGGTGGCTTGATTATGTACAAGCATGCTGAAAATATAGTCCAGGGCATCAATTTAGTTTCTTCTAAAGTTTCCTTCACTGCAAAATTTTACAATGGGTTGGAAGACCATAGAACATTCAGGAGGAAAGAAAAGCCTGGTTTAAGATTATCCAAAGACGTACTTCCAGTGTCTGCCATGAAAGCCATCATTTGAATTTCATATTAGTATTAAACATAGTTCTAGTTTAGATTCACCCATGAGTCATAAGTTTAAAAAAAAAAAAAAGCACTGTACTCAGCAACTTTGCCTTGGCTCAGCACTATTATCTTACAGACTTCATCTGTACATCTGCTAAATCAAGAACTCCAGAAAAAAATCCCATCCACATACACTAAACATCCATCTGTCTAACCATTTCTCCAACAGCTAATGTATATTTTGGATCTAAAATACAAAAACTTCCAGTTGGCCAATCTTTAACCACTGTATTTATTATGGGTCTTGATTTTTCATTTCCTCATGCAACATCTTATTCAAGAATAAAATATTAATTTTCAAGCCGCTAAGTCAATATACTGTTACTTTTCCAAAAAAATTACTTTGTTTTACTATAAAATATTTCTGAAAGAGCTGCATGGGAAGGACAAGAGTAATATTCATCTGAATAGATTATGAAGTAGAAGGAAAAGCATGAATCAGCTTGTCCTCATAAAAACACATTTGCTAACCAAAGTCTGTTTCTTACACAATTAGTTACAAGTGCAGAAATATTTCTTTTAATAAGTTGTTTCAAAGGTTGCCAGGAGCAAATCTCTGTGGAATGCATACAAAGTTGTTCTGGTTTTTCCTGTGTAGGTTACCTCACTGAACTCAAAATGGAGGTACAGAAGGAGCTTTTTAGGAGCTTAGGGAGCAACACAGCTAAAATATATTAAATATATGGTACTTTTTCTTTTTTTTTTTTTTCCCCACAACCAGAGTGGAAAATAATTTATGAGTCTATAGCTCAGAGCTTACAGCAGCTCCAGAAAAGCACTGCTTCCCATGCAGTCAAGTTTTCCCCCAGCTATGGCTTCAGCCTTAGCCAGCCCCACTTCTCTCCCAGCAGTGAGCCAGGCTGGGGGTGGCACTGTGACCAGACGTGGCATCTCAAAGCTGATGTCACTCCTGCATGAATTTCCAGTGCAGAACAAAAAAATCACAAGGCACAGGCTGTAAATCACAAGGGCTTAGTTGTTCCATCTTAGGAAATTAATTATCCTGATGATGTTATCTTAATTAAATGGTAGCTAATCTAAATTTATATTTAAGCCTGAAATGTGAATATATTTTAAAAACTCTTGATGATAGCAAATCTGAAGAGACAGAGGAAGGAAAGGAAAAATACCAGAGAAAGTAGGGCTTGCTGAATTGGGCAAGCAACCATATTTCTAAATACTGGCAATTACAGCTCAGATGTTTCCTCCTTTAGGGTTGTCTAGGTTAATCACATTTCTAAGGGGAAAATGTGAGGGTCCTCAAGCATAAGCTGAAAGCAGATACACAAAATATAAAATTGACAGTCCAGGAAAAAACCCCAGTACGTGCAGTGAGAAGTTAGCAGAGAATCTTTGAAGTCCTGCTGTGTGAATAGTTACTTACGCTTTTCTAGCTCACTGAAAACAGTGGTGGTCTTGTAAAAAATTTACAGCCATCTAGCAAGGTGCCATGCATAAAAGCCAGCAGCTGCTTGAGAGAGATTATGGGCAATGATAGCCTTTACAAAGAAGGAAGAAAAAAAATGGCTAGACATGTAAGAAATTGTTCCTTTTTCTTCAAGGACAAGGGAAATTAAACATGGCTAGCAGAGAAAAGGTGAAAACCAGGAATTATAGCTGTAACTGAACAGAGAGGAGACTACTAAAGGCTGATACCAACATCTCAGCATCTGAACAGTGAGAGACACTGGGTGTCCTAATCCCTCAATCCATACCCCTCCATCACCATTCCCATTTGTTTCCTACCCAAATCCCCTCACACTGAGAGATCTTTTGTCCTTTATAGCTGAAGGATTTAGCTAAAGCAATTACCCTCAAATGTTACCATAAGAAAAGGTAAAACACAACCATCTTTCCCTTCTCCAGGCTGATTTCTACCTGAACATGTACATTTTGCAACAAACAGGCTCAACTTTCTCTGGACTTTTACAGGCAGATGGGCTGTTCACAGCCTCCATTCCTTCTGAGCAGAGCTGGAAGACCCCACACCCTCACACACCTATCAGTAATCTGCACTGAGTTTTACAAGGTCACATCCTGCATCACTTGAAATTGAATTCCAGCCTTCCAATCAGAGAAGCAAATGCACCTATAACCTTTGCAAGCAATTAAATGTACTGCCCTTGCTAACTCTGGTGATTTCTCCAATACTTGAATCTCAAGAATTTAGTAATTACATCTGCTGGCCTTTGTTCTGCCATGAGGTTGAGACAGCAAATTTCACTTTGAATGTGTGTCAGAATCAGTTATCAAAAAAGAAATCCCTTTTAAAGAGAGATTCAATAAAAACAATTGTGCTCCTGCTTTTCTCTTTTGGCAGAACAGAAAAACCTTCACAAAACTAAGATCTGGCTTCTGTGACCTCCACATTTGATCCTTTTGCCAATCTTGTTTTCAAGTTTCCTTATTCCCATTTTAGACAGGTCTGAGTTTGCCTTTGGATATGAAGGAATTTAAGGAAAGTATTTACTTACACACAAGGATGATATCCAAATGGAAAATTGATCTTTCAATCTAGACAAAAAATAGTTTTACAATACTATGGAACAGCTTACCAACACACATCACCATAACAAAGCCCACAGACAGGACAAGATAACAAGGGACATATTTTTGCCTTGGTACAAACTGTTTTAAATCTGAGCTAGGAGAAGTTGCACTTTACACTGAAGTACCCAAAGGGCACTTAACTTTTATACAAGTACTGAAAATGAAGTTGGCAACTAAGGGTTCGCAAAACCAAGCATCATTCCAAAATGAAAACCAGGAAAGGAGGATTCAAAATCATGTTATCTCTTTATGGGCCATGTAAGATATTACCTTAGTGTTAAATTACATAGGTCCATGAAGGTAACTGGAACAGGAAAGAATAAAGCTGTTGTCCTCCAGGTGTATATACCAGTAAGCAAGTCTGCACTGGGAGTGCAAAACACACAATTTATAAAACAGAAGAAACAAATCTCTTTACCTTCACTAGTCTCTTTGAAAACAAAAATACCATAACTAAACACAGGAAAGGGAGTTAAGAATACAGGATGCTACAAATGCTTAATAAATAAGTCCATCTCTATGAGGAAGTGTGATGGAGAGACATTACTGTGTTGACCCACATGCGTGCATTAAAGGCAGTGCACACACAAATGCCTGATTTGAGTTCAGGATTAGATGCAGCCAGAGTTAAATGAGCATTTAAAAGAGTACAAAGTTATTCCTGGTGAGACTCAACAAAGAACTACAGCTTTAGAACTGGCCCCTCCTGCCCTCTGAAATCCAGTATCTTCCTTGCCTATAACTAACTCTTATAACCAAAACCTGAGGGATTCACAGACCTGTTAGTCACTTCTGGGAAAAATGACCTGATGAAAGAATAAAGAAAGCCAAATGCAGCTTGTAAAAAAGGAGGTCCTTGCAATGTTAGTGTTATTACATTTGGTTTTCTTGTCATTCTCATCCAGTCAAAGACATTATCTCCAATTAAGGAGACCTATTTGATTTTGGGGATATAGCAACATGCAGTCATCTAATGACTTGAGATCTGTAAAAATTTTGGAGCCTCCTCTAGAAGCTTGCACTGGTTCTTGGACAATGAACTTGCTGGATGAACACAACTAAAGCTGTACAAGAAAGTGCAGCACAAGAGACAAAGGGCAAGTCCCAATCAAATGGTGATGATCAATATGCTGTGGCTACTGGTCTCCCAAGAGGGACGTGTGTGGAAGAGTAGGAAATGCTGCTAAGTCTCAGACACAGATAAAATATTTAGGCTCACATAAAGAAAATTGGTGGCAAGACTGAGTGCAATTACAGAGCAGACACTCATTGCTGATGCACTGCAAGCAATAACTTGGGATATTTCTTTATTACCATTATGTGCTGTCTCTCAGATTTGAGCTTTTGTCAATTCAAGGCCATGCTGTTTATTCCAGCTGACTTGGAGGCAATTCTCATCTCCCCCTCCTTTCCCCTCCATTCACTTGCAGGACAGAGTGAAAGGCAACACTGAGTTCAATCTTCATCATTTTTGTAGACAGGGTTCTTCATGAAAATTGCAGGGAACCCATAGCATAGGCATTTGAAGGTGTGCTGCAGCTCCAGTTTAAAGATGAAAAGCATGGGAGAGGACAAAGCTGTAACTGTTACACATGGAAACACAATAATGAGTATCTAAAGTCCAAAATGAGCATAGAGTGAATGGGCTTCCACCCCAGGGACACACCATTGTTTGGCCTACCTTAAGTTCACAAATAAATTTCTTAGAGATTTCAAGCCTACCTGTAGAGATGCAGAGAAGCCCACAAGTGGTTACCACAAGGAGACAGTTTAATAGTGCAATCTAATTTTTCATGGTGTATTTTTTTCCTGTGACAATTTAAACAACTATCTAAGGCCATTTTTTAACAAAAGACTAAGATCGTTTTAGGTAACAATCTGGGCACCTCCTTGTTCTTCCTCTCTTTGGTCCTCTTATCACTCTGCCTAAATGCCCATGATGAAGCAAGCTGTGCCTTGAGCTTTGGGAACACAAGATCAGAGCTGTCACCCTTCTGGACTCACCACTGAGCACCACTGGCTGCAATCCAGCCCTCCTGGAGCAGGCAGCATGTGGCTTCTTGTGTTCCTATTTGCCCATGAAGAGTGAGATCCCTGTGTCTGCAGTTTTCCCGGAGAGAAATCCACTAACAGTAGCACTAAAGTATCAAAACATACAGCTTTGCCCAGGAACTTCAATAAAGGAAAAGAAAAGGGAGCAGAAATAGGAGTCTTTTCAAAAACATATCATTTACAGCATGGAGCAGGGATTTTGGAGATTTTTTTCGTTCATTTTAAAATAAAGGTTAGCAACTTATTTTTGAGTGAAAAAGACAGATCGTAGCAGAAATGCCAATTAACAAAAAACAACAAACAAAACATGATAAATCTGACTTACCTCCCACAACACAAAGCAAACTGTCATTAAGTTACCCCTCTATGCACAGGAATTGAAGTCAAGCCCAGTCTCTCTCATTTTTTCACACAGGATTAGGTGGTAAGTTATCCAGAAACAACCCAAAAGAGCTCCAAAACTACTCCTAATATGGCAGATATTTTTGAAGGCTCCATTCTGTCACTGATTTTAGCAGTTGTGAAGATAATCTGTCCCATTTTTCCATATAATTTTTCCTTACTGTACTCTGACTTTGAGGGGGTGCAACTCTCCTAACATCATAACAAACCTTGGAAGTTAAGGCATTATGCCAAGACCTAAATCTTTACCGTTTCTACAGATTTCCCAGTATGATATTAAGAAAAGAAGCCTCATAAGCACTTCAAAATTACAGACAGCTTCCAACTGAATAAATATTAAAAAAAGAACTGACATCAGAAGTTACTTAACAGGAGGGAACTGTAAGTAGTGACATCCTGCAGTTGCAGTGAAGAGGAGGAAGTGACTGAACTTCTGCTATCCTTGGTGCTGACTCACCACATTCTGGCTGCAGGATGTGACATCCCTAAAGATGCTCAAGTTTCTTGAGATGTCCCTAATGCAGTCAAGTGTCTCACTGCACAAATACACTGCCGAGAACTGAGAGAAAAATCTGAGTTCTCAAGTCCTTAAGACTGTGGCTGATATCCTGCAGAGTGTCAAGACTGCTATTTGGAGAAGAGTGGAAAATAACAGACATTAAACAGGGCTTTTTGTTGTTAAGGGCCAATTCTGGTTGTATCAAGACTGAGCTACAGAATATGATGAATTTGTCCAACTTCCTCATCTTCTACATTCCCAAAACTCCCTTTCTACAAATACAGTCACAAGGGTGTATGAATGCTGACATCTCATATTAGTTGTCTTGCTAATATCCTTCTTCACCCCAAACCAGCAATCAAACACTTCTCAGCAAACCAACAGCCAGAGAGGCCTGGCTAACAGGAGGGGACAGACAGGAGGGACATGTGCCCCTTGCTGCTGGGTAACAGGAAGGACATGTGCCCCTTGCTGCTATGTTCCAGCTTTGCTCCAGGCCAGAGGCATCACGGAGTGACAGGGCTCTTGTGTTGCAAGGAAGAGTTCAGCTCAGGTTATACAGAGACAACACAGTCAGGAACAGCAGAGTATTCATTTATAATGAAGCCAAATGTATACTAAGGGGAAAAAAACTCCAACCCCATATCCTGGGTCTCACAATTTTGAGCTTTCTTTACATGTATGTACACATCTGTGCTTGTAAGTTATATGCACACACAGAGATATATTCACAAACAAGCTAAATATGTTGTCCAAAACAAGATTTGACATTTCCAGCTTTAATCCTGTCACCCAGAACAGACCAATTTGCATGATCTTCAAGGCCAGCTGCTGGGTTCATCTGCTGAAACTAACTTTACACAATACATTTATTTGCTGGGAGGACAATACTGTTTTGACTCTTACTTACCCTGATTAGCCCTATGCCAGTGAGAATCATTGCTGTGTTTGTGTTCAAATGAGTATGCATCCTAAATTGTGGAGAGAAGGTAACTTTACAGACCCTGGAGCAGGAGGAAGCTCTGGACAAAAATAGGATGGCACTGTCACAGTGTTTATCAGCCAGGTTCAGATCAGTTACATCCTTAATGTCTCTGCTATATTTTGCTATCTAAGTACATGACTGCCAAGGTAAAGCTTACTTAATCCACCTGGGAAAAAAGTACAAATACTATTAATCATCAGATGACTTTAGAAATAAAGTAATACAAATCTACCTTCTGCACTACAAAATTTATTCTTGTTAAAAATAAACTACCCACAGACATCACACATACAGCAAGAATCATATTTCTGTAGGCTCTATCTCTCTACATTCAGTCTCCACAGAGTGACTGACAGAGAAGTGTGAGCTATTATTCCCATTTTGGACAGCAGGTGTAAATTAGAGTTTGACATTACAGATACATATCAGTATTGTAAAGGCAGAGAAAAAATGAACTATGGAAGAGATCAATAATTACAGCTTGCTGGTATTGAATGGGACCAAGCCAGCTAGCAGGAAAAATGCTTCCTACCCAGGCTCCTGCTCATCACATCCATATGTTTACAGGAGGGTAAGTGTTCCCTCATTCACCTCCTTTCCTCACAAGACCTTTCATTTGTATTACATAGTCAGAGATAATTCTCACAGAAAACACATGAGGTAACATTGGGAGTGCCAGAGCCCACAGGCAAGAACAGATTTGTCAAAATATCACAGTAGCCTTTTCTGCCACAAAGCCAACTTGGGGATTCACCCACCCCATCTGCTACACAATTACAGGAAGAGGGGTCAGCATTGAGCCAAAACTGAGGGGGAGAGGCAGGATGACAAAGTCCTCACTCTGTAGTCTTTAACAGCTCTGCAGTTTCTACTTGCAGACACAAAACCTGAAGGTGAGGGCTAAGAAAGAAAAGGAAGATCATGAGGATTTCCCTCATGAGAGAACGAATACTCGAGAATGAAATGAATTCCTAATAGCTATATCCAACCCCACTGCCCTTATGGACCCAGGGCCCATCAGAGATTGCTGCCCTCTGGTTCTGCTGAGCTGCCTTCCAGGAGATGCACCATTCCCTGGAACAGCATCCTTGGCTGCAGACAGTGGTGGCATTATATGCTTCCTGAAATGCTTCTTCTCCATGCAGCTGGAAGATCCTTGAAGAGAGGAGTGTTTGCAGACCATACTGTTTGCAAGCTGTCCAGGAAATGAGTCCTTCCTATAAAAAAACTGTGTTGAAACTACAAGCCAAGATGTTCAGAATCTCTCCCTAAGCCCTCCGATTCCTTACAAATGTTACCTGTCCTTACCTCCCACTGAGCTGCATTCCCAGAACTCTCATTCTACACATGCAATCACAAGGGTATTTGAAAGCTGACATCTGAAACACCTGAAATGTTTCAGAAACAAGTGTCTGTCTCATTCCTCACCATCTAATTAAACAAGAGGGTTTCTAGTTCCATACCACTGTTTTGAAAATCATAACATAGAACATGGCCTGTGCAATTAGAGGACATCTTTTGGTGTTCAAGTAATGAGCACCAAACTTAAGGTATTGCAGCCTAAGTGAATTTTTCTGCAGTTGGTAAAACCATGGTAGGAAAAACACCGATATAAAAAGGGAGGGCTGAGCCTCCCTAACATTTTCATGTATTTAATTTTGGATGATAAGAACATCCCTAGGAAAAGCTCATTCAGTAATGAAATCTGAAATGAAAAATGACCACCCAGAAGTAAAAGTAGTCATACACAATTAATGAATTCATTCAGCCAGCCAATAAATCAAACAGCAAACCAGACTCTCTTAATCATGCAAAGAAACATTTTTCAGTGCTTCCTATACTGTACTTTGCTCAAAGCCTACATTACCAATTGGTTGTTTCTTTAATTCTTAACCATTTACAATATAATGTTATTTTAAATTTAAGTGTCATCCAAGAACACTGTGTCAGAACATATTATTCTTTCCAGGTTTCTAACCCTCAAAGAAATTAATATCAGAAAACTTACTTTATAGGTTGAAAAAGCCTGTGAGTATTCAGCAAGTTATTAGTGCATAGATAGCTATAACTTTCCAAAAAGGGCCCAAGCTCTTCCCTTTTTGGGTAAAACTTTGTACAGATATCAGACATGCAGAAAGTTATCACTGCCTGAAGCTTTTACACTCTCTTTCCATCAGGGACTCAAGGGGTTTACCCTCGGGATACAGACAAAAATAACTTCTTAAAGTTTTGTCAAAGACATTTTGAAATTTTTCACTTACTATTCAATTTTCTGTGCAACAATGGACTAAATTAAACAGTATCTCTGGAAAAGCTCAAAGCAAGTGATTATTGAGAAAAGAAAGAGCAGCTTCACTGAAACCTGTAAAACTGAGTCAAACTTATTTGCCTTTGAATTGTACATGTCTTTTTTCCCCAAAGCTCATCTACTAAAACCCAATAGTTTTCTCATCTCCCTCCAGTTTTCCCCAAAAATTTAGGAACAACCAGATCATGCTTCTATTGAACTTTGCAAATGCATGCTTCAATGCAGGAGCTACATGTGCTCTTCACAGAAACCCATCATCAAATTTACACAAAATAGGCAAAAGCCAAGACTGTTTTCCTACTAAGACTGGATTCTCTGCAAGCTCCAAATGATCAAAACTTTGAAATCTAAGGGGCCACTGAAGGACAGTCCCTGGTGTTCTCACTCCTACCACACTCCTTCATGCTGAAATCATCTTTATTGGTTTGCTTTTCTCCCTTTGGATACAACTTTGATACACCTGTGACCTAAACTGGCACCAACTGAGCACAAAGGGCTGTGCTGATTCTCCAGGCTTTTTCCAACAGCAGGGTCCAGCTTGTGCCAATTTCTACTGCCAGCTTGGTACTGACAGGTCACACAAATTCCTCTCTTCCAGATTTCCACTTGCTCAAGGAGGGCAGTCAAGACAGTCCCAACAAGGTGACTCATCAGCAAAAGCCTGCCTCCAATCACAATTATTGCAGCTATGATTCCTCAGTGAGCTTATTAATCGAAGTCTCTGCACAGTAGAGACCTTTAATTTTACAGAAATCCTTTCAGGTCACCTCCAAACCTGGCAATGAAACCAATTTTCCTCCTCCCAAATAGTTCTAACCATAGCCAAGACCTGCCCTGTGTGGAACAAAATGCACCTGTACTCTCAGTTGTAACTGATACACCATTTCTCAGCCAAATTTTCACAAGGTGGTTTCCACCTGCACACAGACTGCTGTGACCAGGTCTTTAGCCCAAACTCACCCAACATTGATCAGAACTGCATGACAGCACCTACAAATCCAAGCAGAAACACGGACCCTAATTCAAATTTCTCCTGGGAGGATGGTGAACAGCAGCTTGGAGAACTGTGCCTGGCCCTGCAGATCAGCAGAGCAAGAGGCAGGAGTGTAGGAAGAGTCCACTAAAGGACACAACACTACTTTTGCACATTAAAAAAAAACCACAAAAAAAAAAACCAAAAAAAAACACAAAAAAAAAAAACAAAAACAAAAAAAAAAACCACAACAACAACAAAAACCTAACATCCTCAATTCATCTGGCCCTGTACCACTGTACCAGAACAGTAGGAATTAAAGTGATGAAATACAATGAAACAGAACTGGGGGAGCAGGCAAGGACAGAAACCTCCAACAATAATTTTATTAAACACTATGTCAAGCAAGTCAGAAAGCTTGCTGCACCATTAGAGCCTGCCCTATATATTCTGAATTTCTTAGCTTAGACACAGCAAAAAACAAGTTCTAAGGGTCCTCTCAGGACACTAGACTTTGCTGGGAGGACAGAGTCTGCTGCCCTTTTCAGCTCACCTGTTCCTTCCACAGGCTGCCTCCTTCAGGCAATACACCCAGGAGTGACAGGCAACACCAGAAACACTTCTTTGCAGGCATTGCTTTGCCCTGAGAAGAGTCAGAGCCTAAAGGAAGAACAGAGCTACATTTTGTACCTTCCAGCTAGCATATTAATTTTGCAGGTCCTGTCACGCTACTAACAATGCTCAGAATCCACTGCTTATGCCACCCTGTGGGGCTGTGCTTCCTCTCTCTTCTGACAATCCATCCCCTGTGGCCATGGCACAGTGGGAAGGGATAGGTCATGGGCATCCCAGTACACACACACAGCCCCTACACGAAAGAGCTGAAAAAGCAGCAAATATGGGAGAGAAATGGGGACAAATTTATCTGTGACTTGACATAAAACTCATTCCTGGCATTCCTGCTAAACTACTGCTGGGAAACACGGGCAGATTTCTGTGCCTCGGTTTTCTTCATTGCTCAAATGTGTGTGCATGCATATAAAGCAAGAGGAAAAAAAGGCTGTTCAAAGGATGAACTGGCTTTGGACATACCTAGTGTGAAAATGCTGTGTTTTCCATCTCTGGATTACAATCACATTCTTCAAGTAAACTTTGGAGCTACTTGTTCTGGGAAGTCTTTTGAGCTGAAAGAGACCTAAGGATGTTCAGAGTGATGACCAATGTCTTGTTTCACTCCTAGGTTTTTTAGTTAGAAATACATCCAGAATAGAGAAAGCAAGGATTTTCCTTCTGATCAGCACATAGTCAGATCAAACCACATGGCTCCTCTTGCAGCTCTCTCGGCCAAGTCCAGTCCAGAAATTACCCACAAAATCCTTACTTTGGAAAGATTAGATTAAAAGCTTAGAGATGATGAATATATATCCTTTCCCCTGATGGAGGTCATGTATCATCATCTTGATTTTTGAAATGAAAAGGGGGAGGGACACTTGATGGAGGACATTTACCTCATGTCAGCTAAAGCACCAGTGACAGCAGCAGGAGCAGGATGCGCTTCTCCCATTCCTGAGCCTACTGGTTATCCAAGTGCTGACTGGATAATCTGAATAGACACAGAGCATTGCCACAGTCACTGGTGACTTTCCCACCAGACCTTCCACTGTCAGATACTGCAGCTCATGTGTCCTCACCAGGCTTATGCCCCCAGAACAAGCACAAAATAAATGCTGGAGCATTTATTGCATTTATTAAGGCACTGTAAAACACTGCACACAAACAGACCTGTGATACCTACACCAAACATGATTTCACAGGAGAGAAAGAGAGCCATCTTCCCAGCTCAGCGCTTTGGCACAAAGTGCTTTTTCATTCAGTCATGCTGAGAAAACAGAAGGAAATACAAAAAAGCAAGAGTTTTCAAAATACAATTAAAATAAATTAGTTTCTAATGGAGAGAAAAAGTCATCCTCTAAATGTGAAACCATCATTAAATGCTAGGAGCAAAAGGATGATCCCAATTACCTTCTGAGTGCAAGTTTTCCACTTCTGGTATTTCAGGAACAGAGCATAGCACACCAGATATGGGACAGGCCAGTAATCTACAGGGTGGGTGAATATGGGGAGGGTGGACTGCAGTGTTCCAAACTCCTAAGAAGAAAAACTGTGAGTATTTGTGGATTTCTCTCCTTGCATGCCTAATAAATGAGCTCCTGGCTCAGTGTGCTCTGCTCACCTGAGCTGACCCACAAGTGTGCAGTGAACAGGCTGTGAACTGCCATGGAATTCCAGCTCCCACGATGAGCAGCAGGGTGGACAGGAACATCAAACCATTAAGTTGATATTCTATGATATTGCCAAGCTATCTTTTGCAAAAACAGGTTACCAAGGGAAAAAAAAACCCTAAAAATATTGGCCTTTTCTTTATAAAGGAAAGTGCAGGGCAGTGTATTCATAGTAAAAGATGTCCCTTAGAAGCACATTATACCACACTGATGATGGAAAATGAACAAAAGCCCCCTCAAGTTTCTTAGAGTGTTGCTGAAAATAACTCCACTGTATTGATCCCACTGGAAGTCTTTCTGTGTTTTTCCCATGGCTCTTTCTTGGTTATCTGAGGTGTGCAGTGTTTATTTGCAATATAGAAACAGACCTTTGACGCAGAAAAATACAGAAGTCAGAAATTCAAATTACTTACCATTTTGTTAAGTTTTTTTTTATATTAGAGGATGATTCATAACTAACTTGCAACCTTAAAAAAAATGAAAAGGGTCAAGGACAGTTTGAGTTTACAATTTGTAAGCCAGTGATCAATGTTGAGCTTACTTTCCTTATAAATATGATATCAAAGTGATATTATTCAAGGACTTTTAAGCACTTTAAAAGCTCTGCTAGATGATATTTCATCATGGTCTTAACTAGACCATGAAAATTAAGCACATTTTGCTAGAAGGGATATAAAATAAGGGAAAGTTTAAGGACATCTCTCCCCCATGCCATAGAGGCATATCTGTACTTCACAGTGCACTGCAGGGCAGGAATGGGCAAACAAGCACCAGCACAGGCACGTAATTCACACAACATTAGGCAGCCCCAGGGGAAGAGATCATCTTAGTTCCAAAGCAGGAGAACTGGGCATCCCAGTGCATCTCACCAGGGCTCATCAACTCCTGGAGATAGCTCCAGCAACAGCCTGAGCATCCTGCACTGTACTTCTCACGCAGGGTGACACACTGATATTGATGCAGCTACAGCCAGGACTGGAGACCACTTGCTTCCTGCTAAGCATTCTTTTTCCAGGGTAAAAATAAAAAGGCTTTAGGGCTAAAGTTGCTGGTTTTCTGCTGTTGATATAGCATGAAGACACATTGCTCCATGACTAGAGCTTCTGGGGACTTTGCCACAGTGGTAATTAACAGCAGGATTATAAAGGCACAAACTGGCAACAGGCACTTTCCAAGTTTGCTCTGAAACAGAAGTTCAAGGAGGCCACAGAAGTGTGGAAATGCAAAAGTCAAGTAGCATAATACTAAAAAGAGACTTGGACTGCTCTGTGTCATAAGAATGGGCTGAACAGATCCTTTGCAAGCTTCCTGCAAGAGCCCAGAGACTCAAAGGAACAGGATAAAGCTGTGTTTCATCTTTGCCATCCTGAGAGGAAGAAGCTAACACTCATCTGCATAAATTACTGAGAAAGCAAACTGGAAACAGAAGCAAGCTAAAAAAACACATAAGAACAGCCAGTAGAGTGGAAGGGAAAAAGACTGCAAGAACAACTTGTCACATGGACAACACTGCAAAATGAGATCTCCAGCAGTACTGAGACCAGCTTTGAGCAATGGCTTCAAAACACCCTGCTCCCTAGTTGGCTTTACCTTCCATGAATCCCTATGTAGTTACTTATACTAATTCTTCACCAAAATAAAACTTAGCACTTTCCTATGACTGCTTCACAATAATAAAAAACTCCTAACACTAATCACGTGACAGCACAGACTCCATCCCAGAGCTTCAACAATGGTGAACAAAAACATGCCCCACAAGTGGAGGGGAAGATTGTTCACTTATCAGTCTGCACTACCACATCCCCTGACCTATTTTATTACTAAAAATAGTCCCTCTTAGGTCACTGCTGCAAATTGAATTCTGCTGCTTCATTGCCCACTGCAATCTCACAGAACTGCATGCTGCCTACACACAAAACACTAAGTAGGTTAACTTATTCACTGCCAGGGATACAGCCAGTCTTCTCATATAGATAAAAAGACACAGACAATTTTGCTTATATGAGTGAAATGTTTCTTGCATTGCAGCTAAAAGTCCAAACCCAGTAATTTATATTGCATCATGAATATAAATGCCTGGTTTCCAATTTGCCTGCACTCACAATATGTTTTACAGTATTATTCTTGCAAGATATGGTTTCAAAGGATTTCATGTTACAAGTGATACAACAGCAGTCCTAATGACCTCTCTATTGACAGAACAGCCAAGTCTTTCATTTTTAGCCCCCTCACTAGGATAAGTCTGGGAAAGCAAGAGACAAGGGGGAATCAGTCAAAATGTTCCAAGTTAAAAAGACAGCACCTTTTCTCAAAAGATCTGTGTTTGCAACTCCCAATCCAATGTACCTCGTGATTATCATGCCATGAAGAGAGCTGGCAAATTTAGACCTAACAGCCACAGACTACTTAAAAGAGAGGGGAAGAGGAAGGCACAGACTTTACAGAACAAGAACTTAGCAGAGGATCCTAAACAGGAGACTGAAATGGGTATTATTGACCATTTCATGCTTGATAGTGAATAAACACAAGGAATATGCTATGTCCTTGCTGGTTTATTGGAGCTAGACAGAGTAAGACTAGCATATTTCCCTGGGCTACTGCATCTTCATTTCATTACTTCAATAGCTTCCCAATCTTAAACAAACACACCCCAAAACTAAGCAAAGATCAGAGACAACTGACTTTATGTCAGCTTTCTGCTTCACTGCAAATTCTGCTGGGAATTTTTTAGCATGCAGCAGATGCACACAGGGCTGAACCATTCAAATGATTCACAGGCTCATTAACCTAACTTTATTGTTATTTAGTTATGAAACCAAGTTTCTCCCTTCCTGCTATTCTAAGAATAAAATCTGCCAAATCTGGGGTTTTTTGACAGAGGGAAAATCCAGTGTCTGCAGGGGACAAAACAGCCTCAGCTCTGCCTGAGTTCCAGCTGGTGTCATTTACAGGGATGCTGGAGGCACTGTAGGTCACAAGTTGTTTGAGAAGCCCTTGGCCTTACCAGCTGAGAGAGATGAGCTCAAATACATCACCACAAGGGGAACCACAGAGTCCCTTATCAAGGATATGTGAAATCTGCTCACAGAAGGAGGAAGGAACTGGCCCTGCCAGCCAAGCTGCAGTTACTTTCCCATTCATTGAAAAAACATGAAATACACACTGCAAACAGCCTGGGTCTGCATTTCTGACCATCCCGAGTTCAAGATTTGCCACATCTTGCTAGGGATTGACTATGGATTTAAAATAAACAAAACAACAAACCACCAAGTAGATATCATTTTCTTATTTCCAGCCAGTAGGTCATGGTAAAGCTGCTCTGTTGACATATATTTTTCATGTATATTTTTGAAAGGTTTATCAACTGTACATTTCAAAATTATATTACCCACTTCAGTGGTATCACGTCACAGGGCACAAGTGACACACTGGAGATGCCTGGCATATCTGGACAGTTGTTTTTAAATGAACATGATATTTTCTGAAAGGCATGTTAGTCACCTGAAGCAAGAGAGATGGATATTAAGTTCCTTACAAAATGAAGACACGGAGCCCTTGTTACTTTTTACAAGATTAAGCATGTTCCACAGTTTTAGACTGCATAACTAATGAGTCCTCTCAACAGGATGTCCTTTTAGACCTTAGTTTCTCCAAGATGCTACAGCATGAGCTGCCTTTTTATTTCTTAGGAGATCAAAAGAGTGTTATGTTGGAGCACTTTAATGCAATGACTGCACTTCAAAGACGCATTACTTCATTCTCTTTTTTAACTCTCCCAGCAATGCTTCTGCTTAATAAAACCTGCCTATATGTGTCCTATTTATATGTGCATGTCTATATCTATTCTCAGAGAGATATGATGATCAAAAAGTCCAAGGTCATACAGCAGACTAGTCAATAGGTCAGGTAAATAACAGGAATGACAGCGAAGTTCAGATCAGCAAGATAATTAACAACAGTACTAAAGCAAAGAGGCTCAACACAAGCATTATTATTATTATTATTTGAAAATAAATTACTTGCATTACTTTTCCATGATCCTCATACATGAAACCAAATGACCATAAGTATTTAACCACATAATTAACACCATGGCCAAATGTGGAAGTACCTGAACCCTCTTTATTATTTTTTAATAGTTAATATCACATTTTACAAGTCAAAATTTAGTCCAAGTTTGCAAACCAACAAAAGAAAAAAACAACTATATTTATGAAGCTTTAAAGTTGTCCAAGACCTAGATAAACTGTTCTTTATGGATCACTAGAAAATCTACACAGCTTTCAAATTGCCTGGATCCACCAACACGGATTTCAAAGTTCAGGGAAAACACACGTGGCACCATTGCTACTGAATTTTTGGCAAAAAAGTAGGCAACTTGTAATGCATTTTAGGCCAAATGCCAAAGACAAAATGAAACTAAACAAACTGTTTCAAAGTATATTTCAGTGCCAAAGCAGAGAATTTACCATTTAAAACTTCAACCAGTTCATCATTTAGGATCAGTTCTTCACATCACTATCTTCTTACTGTGGGGAGCTGCAAAATAAAGTCTTTTGTGTTTCAGCATCTGAGAAAATTGAGGATTGTTACCAACAATCCTTACTGTCCACATCATTCAGAGGTACTAACTAAATGCACTGCCATATCTTAACTTCTATCACTGTAAATAAATTACAGAAATACTGGCACAAAGACAAAGGAGGCACTTTGAGGCCTGAACAAGGTTAGATGAAGTGACAAGTCAATAAATAACGTTTACACTCCCACAAATGTGCTTCCATGCCTGGCCACTTTTGCGAGTGGTGGGCACCAAAGTTCACGTGCCTGAACGCCCAAATCAAGCCAGGCACAGGTCACTGCAGCACCTGTGTGCTCTGTAGCTTCATCTTCAACTCAGAGGTGTGGCACCAGTTTGGAAACAGGGCTCTGCTGGAGTTCTGGATGATGAGAACATTAGACTTTCTGTGCTGACAGACCCTGGCCTCCAGGAGAGCACTGCATTTGGCCTGAGGCCATGGAGAAGGCTTCCAAAATTGATTGACAGCACTGGGATTATGAGTCTGTAGTTGATTAGAAGTGTGCAATATCACAGGGTGGAAAACTCAGAGTTTAAGGTTTTAGAATATAGTAATACATATAGAGCTAAGATGGAAGTTTTAGGGCAGTGGCTCGTCCTTTTTCTTCACCTTCTTCTTCACGGGTTTGGGTGGTATTATGTAATTGGACACAAAAGTCCAATTACACAAAAGTCCAACTGTGGACTTTGAGTGATTAGTTATTGGGTTCAAAGTGAAAATAATTTAGGTGTCATTTCTTGATTGCATAGTTTAGCCTTAAAAGACCTTGTAGGGAAAGATAGTTAGCCATTTTGTACCTTGTTAGTAGAACACTGCAGAACTCACTGCCTGTCAGACTGTAACATAGATAAGAAAAAATAAACATTTGAGCCTGAGCATGAAATATCGTCTCGAGTGCTTTCAATCCCGACCTTGACAGAGAAGAAAAGAAGCCAAGAACCAGCAGGGGTCAAGGCTGGGAAGAGCACAAGTTGCTCCTCATGGTCAAAAAGTCACATTACCTCCTTTTCCAGGAAAGAAAAATCCTGGATGCTGAGGGCCCACTGGAACTCGCACTGCTCAGAGTACACAGGAGAGTGCCCGAGGTTTTCAGCTCATATTCACACTTGGTGAAAAAAAAGGATCAGCTGCCACCTCACACTCAATTTTGAACATCTGCAAGCAAATGCTAAATCAGCAGGGTACCTCCCTTCTGCTGCCAGTGCTTTGCCTCATGCTCCCTCCTGTCTCTTTTTCCAGAAGTGCTACTTCAGTGAAGAGACCCCTTGGAAAGGCCCACGTTTCCTGACACCTCTGAGAACATTTGGAAGGTGGACGTGTGATACAGGGGCCAAGTCTTCAGCTGCAAATCTGCCTCATCCTCCAGCAGCTGCAAAATTAAAAATAGCTGCCACAGGCAAACCATAACTGAAGATGAGAATGTTTGTTCCTTTATTTCAGGCTGATAATGGTGTCACTGTTGACATGTTTGGGCTCTGAAAGGAGCACTAATAAGGAAATGGACAAAATTATAAAGGCAGAATAAGGAACATTCTAAAATAGAAATGGGAAAATTACCCTCCTTTTAAATGTACATTGAAATTTTGACTAGCCACGACAAAATTATATGCTTATTTGGCTCTTTTGGATGAATTTCTTGCTAACTACAAGCAGAGCAATCATTTAAGGCAGTATTCTCAGCTCTTAAAACTAATGCTCATCCTGACCAAATGAGAATTTTATCAGGTATCAGAATTATATCATTGCCTCCTCACGACTTGAGAAAAACATGGTCATAAGGAATGGAAGCTTATTATTGCAGAAATTATTCTCCAGCTTTTGGCCACTTTCTGACAAACTCCAACATTTACAAGATACTTTAGGTTCACAGAAAAGGGGCCTTCTGCAAGAATGAGAAATTACATTTCAGCTAGTGTAGCTGCAGTATTACCTGTATTGTATATTACCTATACCAGGTGCATTTTTCCTTGTATTATCTACAATTAATTTTGTGAGCCAAATAGGGGGTGTGGGGTGTGCACAAAGACTGCTGTGGAATCCACTTGCTTCATTCAGAAAACAGCAGTAGTTGCTACACAACTAAATATTGCAAGGGAGCTATTTGGGAAAGAGGTGTTACTTTCATCAGGTGAATCCCTGTGCATTAGTCACATATTTGTCAGATTTCCTCTATCACTAATTAGCCATGTAGTCAAACCTTGGGTAACCCAAGGTGAGTCCTGACTCTTGGGGCTGCAAGCCAGGTTTCTTAAAAACTCAGCATGGTAAAGAGCCATCAGCACCACCGAAATATCCAAATAATTTCTGAGCTACAGCTCCCACCACTGTGCCACAGGGAACAGCTACCTCTGAAAGGGCCAGGTTCACTGAAAGGCTACCTGACATCCAGGAGCAGGAAAACTGCCAACTTAAAATTATCTGCATCCAACCATGAAAGGCATCTCTGGAGGCCTTTGGATAAACATCTAGAATATGCAAAATCAGATGCTGCTAAGCAGAAAAGCATCAGGCACAGTTTAAGTTGATCTACACACTCACAGATACATTTAATGATGTAATGAGGCATGCACCATGGCAGTGACCATTGACAACGTGCCCTTTCAAATGGGATCCCTGTCTGCTCTTTGGTGAAGAGCCCAACCACAGATACACTGTGGATTGTGGAGGGGAAATTCCCCCAATAGGCAGGGATGGCAGCCTCAGGGCTGAGCCCTCTGTGCACAGAGCAAACCCAGTGCAAGGTCTGCACTCAGGCTCAAATTTAAACTGAAACCATAAATACAAACCTTAAATATGAAACTACCTTCTTTTCCTGGACATTGCTACATCCCAGGATAACCCCACAACTGGCACTTGGACTACAACATACCATATATGATTAAATAAAAAAAAATGAATCCTTTTGTCTGTCACTTCTGAGAGGATGTTCCTTTTAGTTTCATCATTGTACACTTAAATTGCATTGGAAGAGAAAGATATATTTCTAATAAAGGTCAGAAATCAGCAAGATCATCACGGAGACATAGTTACTCTGTATTCAAAGAGAGCCTTGGTTTGAGATGAGAAGTCCTTTATGATACTAGACTTTTGGTCTAGTCTCTGTCACTCCTTTGTTAATTCTATTTGAGTACAACTGCCTCAGAAGCAAGAAGCTATGTAAGAATGAATTCTATTTTATAGAAAATAACCAAGATTTGCCAAGAGACACAGTGCCCACCTAAGTCCTCATGTGAATGCTCCTTGTTTTCAGGATTATAAAATGCACACTGTACAAATGCCAATCCAGCTATTTGTACACAAAAGTACCTGACTATTGGAAATTGCATATCCCCCTTCTCTCATTTACACAAAGTTTTGACATGTTTAGACACAAATCTAGTACATTCCCCTCTTCTTGGTCATCCTTTATGATCCTGTTCCAACCTGCTGTGATAAAGACAGAAGACACAGCAAATCTGGCAGGAGCATTCTCAGAGGAGAAATGTCTTGCTTGTTTATGAGGAAGCTGAAGCACTTCCTGTGCTTTTCACAAACTTTTTTCCCCTTCTGCTTTGTTGCAGCTGTTGTGAACCAACCCACTGAGGAAGGCAGAGGCTCTGCACATGCTGGAGCCTTTCACTTATTTACAGACCACTGCTCCTTTTGTGCAATGCAGCTTGCAGTGCTCTGAGGGAACATCCACTGCCCTCAGTTATTACAGACTCCATTCCCTCTTTGTGGAGCACTGACTTGCACAAGGCAGAGTTGTTCCAGTTTGATTACCATGAAGAACAGCAGCACCAATGCATGACAGGAAAGCTGAGAGTCCCCTTAAGATGACTTTGTTTTACCAAAATCACAACATGGCAAAGTGCCAGTCTAAGATGGAAGAGAAAGCACAAATCCTGAGGAGCAAGAGATGCTGAGCTTTAAGAAGGCATCCAGTCACTATTAATACCAAACTAAAGCAGGTTTGGGAGAACACAAGATACTGAGAGGAAGACACCAAATTCACAAGGGTCAGACTAGATGAGTTATAAAGGAGTGCCTGATTACCACTGCCCTCACAAAAATATTAGAGATTCTAACTGCTTAAAATTCAGATCAAAGGCTCAGCTGTACGTTTGCTGAAATTATTAATTGGGCCATCTTATACCCTCTGAAAAGGCATTTATCAGGATCTCAGATTGTTCCTCGTGCCCTGCAGAGAAATCTGTTCCCCCTCTGTTCCAGAGTGATCCATCTTACTGCAAGTAATCTGTCACCGAATGGTTTCATGCGAACAGCTGTATAACTTCCCTGTCACCTCTCTGCCTGTCCAAAATACACAGAATGATGCACCTGAACTTTTTAACTGGGAATCACACTGACAAAACTTGGAGGATCATCAAATTCAGCTACACTCAACACTTTTCAGTGAGCAGGATGGATGAGCAGTGCAGATAGCAGAAAACAGGAAGGCTGAAGTTACTTAGCAGTTCCCTTGGAACCCCACATTAAAAATGGCCTGAGAATCTCTCTTACCTTGAGCATCTCTCAGATTCTTCAAAAAAAAAG
Organism: Agelaius phoeniceus; assembly: GCF_051311805.1. Lineage (NCBI taxonomy): Eukaryota > Metazoa > Chordata > Aves > Passeriformes > Icteridae > Agelaius > Agelaius phoeniceus. Next base: position 15,454,801 of record NC_135270.1, read on the forward strand.
TAAAAAGGAGTGAGAAAACTAAAAACTATTTTATCCCCTTTTTAAAATGGCTACAAATTGGGGGAATCTCAGAACCAGACCCAGAAATCCTTAAAAATACTTTATATAATATTCTAGACTAGCAGCCTAACCTTCTCAGGAAAGGAGATTTAACATTATTTTAATTTAAGTATTAATATTTTATATTATTGTAACATGGACAGAAAATAAGTTAACTTATTGCACTGTTAATGTGCAATAGTTAATGTTAATGTTTGCACATTAACACTGTTAATGTTAATGTGCAAACAAGGAGCATTCACATGAGGACTTAGGTGGGCACTGTGTCTCTTGGCAAATCTTGGTTATTTTCTATAAAGCTCATAGAATTCATTCATTCCTTCTTGCTTCTGAGGCAGTTGTACCCAAATAGAATTAACAAAGGAGTGACAGAGACTAGACCTGGAACATGAGTGAAAAAGAGACAACTTTGAGATGTCATTCCTGTACATGTGGTTTCACATCTTTCAGACATATCAATCTGAATGTAAATGGTTCACAAGCCCAGATCAATACCTCATATGTATGTTCAAACTTATCCAATTGTTTCTTCTAAGGGCTGAAGTATTAAATGCCTGTGTCTGCCTGGCTCTGACATGAGAATTTGCAATTCTAGAATGAAGGGGCTGCAATCTGGATGGAAAGTAGGAAGCAATTGAGAAGTGCTACCATCCTGCACCACCAGAATATGAAAACAGTAAAACTTTGAAAAGAGATACTCAAAGACAGTGAACAATCTGATACATCACAGTGACCCTGTTACTACTCACTGTGATGAAATCCAGCCTGCCTTAAGAACTCAGGAAGGTGGGTGCCCAGAAGACAGGCATGTACAAAAAATGACTAATCTTAAAATAATTCTAAAATCTTTGGCTGAAATCACCCCAATTCCACACAAGTGCCATGTGTCCCATTTACCAGGGAAGCGTGCACCAGAAACATTCCAGAGCAGGAGAATGACACAGGTTCACTAACTCTGAAAGAGATCAGTATAAAGCTAATATAAACATTTATAAATTGATGGTAGCCAACTAGACTAGAAGTGAGTGAAGTTCATTTCCAGGGAAACCTACTCATCACAGTTCCATGAGGGCTTTTTGGATATTGTGCTTGTTAGGGACAGCCTAACAGCTGAACTCCAGCTCTTCCAAGCCACAGAACAGCTTTTTAAAAATGTAAATAATTTTTTTAAATGCCAAGTCAGATGGATCATTGCACCATGCACTACAAACTTAACTTTCCCACTGTATACTAAGGTATGACATGGTTTTCCATTTCTTTCAGCATAGTTTCTCTATACTTAGGAACAGAGAATGTGCCCATGAGATTGGCCTCAAGTTGAGCAGGAAAAATGTAATTAGATGGAAGTAACTCCTGCTTAACATTTTTTGCCTAAATTAAGGGAATAAAACTAATTTTTTTAACTTCTGTGTTTCAAAATGCCTTTCACTGTCATGTAGGGAATACCAAAGAGAGGAGTGTTATCTTATAGAAAGTATTTATTCACCAAATTACAGCTTTTCAGTACTGCAACATTATCAACATTTTACTGTCTTGGCCAGGGGTTTAACAACTTAAAATATGATTCAACCCGACTCCAAGTTTAATTCTTCTAGCCAACACAAATGCAGCCAGTAGACTATTTTACAGTGCTGTATAACAGACTGGAAATCAGCTCTTCACAGGACAAAATACTTGCTTTGTGCCTTTATAGAGGCAGTGCAGTCATTCCCCCGGATAAAGCAGAGAAGCTGGACTTCAAAAAAGCTTTATCTACACACTTCTCACCTATATAATCTCTTTCTTACCTGTCCTACACATTTGCAAGGAGATCACAAAATTCTGACTTAGAATTTTTGCTTAGGTTTTAGAGGAGAGAAGCACATATCCTAAGACTTTACACTGAACAGTAAAGCATGCTTGCAGACAGCCAAGGAATGAGGATTTAGAAAACCCTGTTAAGAGAGGAAAAGAGAACCATCAAATTCATGGCCACATGAAACCCAACAAATGTGTGATGAGGGTAATCTGGAGTGCCCAAAGCAGCATAGAGTGAGGCACAGTGACTCAAGCAGAACCTCAAGGGTTTAGCTCCCCTGGATATTCAGCACTCTGAGCTGTGGAGCCTGAAGGCTCAGCACCTCCAGCAGACAAAGTCCTCTTGATTTCTGCTGCCCTTGCCTCAAATAGCCAACCAAATTCCAGCTATAAAGAAAGCATAAGCACATTTACTACCATTATTTTGTAGGTGACTGCACAAAGAGCCAAACTATCAAAAACAGCCCTGGAGTTCTCTAATCCTTAACTCTCCCAGGCAGAGATCACCAGCTGCAGGCATAAGGGTGAAACTTGGCACATTCATTTCCAGCCAAGACAATTACCAAGTCTGAGCTCCAGTCCTGGGGACTTCAATGAATGCACAAAGTCCCTGTAATAATATAAGTTTATCATTCTTAAGGCTTTAACTGCTCACACTGAATTTGCAAGTCAGCATCAGGCAGAAGAAACCACAAAACCTTTGCAGATGGAAACAATCCTCAAAGTTAATGCACAGTCTCTGAAGCAGGATATTTCAAAACGAGGGACATTTTGTACTTCAGAAGACTCAGAGAGCATCCATTACAATTATGATACTTCATTGGTAAGTACCCTAATTACACTGAAAGGAAAAATAACCACCAACCCCACTCTCGTTCGATTTCTGGCATTTAATTCACTTGCTGGGGAATCTCTTTGCTTAATAGGTATTTATGCTATTTTCCTTGCAAAGCACATGTTGCCATGGAGCACTGATCACAGGCAGAAGTAAATGATTCTGCCTTTTTGAACTGCACAGCCTTCACTTGAGGTGCTCTATCTTACTACCTGTCAGCTTTAACCTTTTGCTAAGCACACAGGGCAAAACCAGAGTGAGCTGTGGTTATATTTGTTTTGATTTTAGTGAATGGTCTCATCCAAAAGCTACTCTTAAAAGTCTTCCCCATTTTTCACTGGCACTTTGCTTTGACAGAATGGAGTTTCCTTTCCCCAGAGTGAGAAGGTGGCAGATGGGAGAAGGAGGAGGATCCAAGCAGACAGAGAAGTATTGCACAAGACACATGCTGAACTTGTCAACAGAACAAGATTTCTTTACTACAGTGCTTAAAAAAATTAAAGTGCCAGCTTCTTTACTCAAAAAATCTACAGAGCTACACAATAGCATTCAGGCTTTTTTATTTAAGGGTACCCAGAATCTACCTAGGATGAATCTTGCCTTGCAGTTAACTTGATCAACAGCATAGTAGCGAGACTGAAGGAATCTGAGTGACAGCAAACCATCATACTACTCCTGCTATAAATGGCAGGAAACACAAGGTTTGCATAGAAGCAGAATACATTTGGATTCCTGCCTCCTTTCATTGGTAGGTGGCAAGATGAGTCTTGGGCCAGAAAAAACCCTTAAAAATAGGTTGCATGACCTCAGAACAAGGATACTAATTCCTGATACCTTTAACATTTTTTCTCTTTTGAGCCTACAGAAATAAGTTCATGTGAGCTTTAAGGCTATGGCTGGCCAGATGCACTGAAAAAAGCAGCACAGACTAACCTGGTCCTGTCTGCAGGCTCCAATCTGGCACAGGGAGACTCACAGCTGGCTGCTTCCTGCCTGGCATTTCTCCACGGGAGAAGAAAAGAACTGCTACTGGGACTAAAGGAAGACTCTAGCTTAAATAAACACATCTAAAAGCTGCCTCCAGTATGAAACCTTTCAATAGTCACCAAGAAGTCTCACAATTAAGGAGACTAAGGTCATGTTCAATGACCACAAATCAGATGGTGAGTCCAACAACCCATTGTAGAACACAGACACTGGTGACAATTTTCCCCTCCTCCGGACAGAAGTAACACAAATAAAGTAAATACTTTTCTTGCCTAAGCAAACATCTGCTTCTCAAAAGGGCCAGAATCATCCATACACTGAGTCTGCATCATAGAAAACTAGTGAGTACTTCAAATTTGTCACACATCACACATTATCCTGCATGCTCAATGTGAAGCACACATTAACATGATCAACTCATATGCAACTGGTATTTCTGAAATAAGCCCTTTTGGAGGCCTCAGTAACAGAGCTTTCCTTGAAGTAAAGGTCTCAGATTTGATCTATCAGCAGGGAACAGTAACAAATTATGAATTATTCCTATCAAAACTAGGGAACAATTTATTTTACAGGAGTTGCAAGCAAGCATTTATTAAATCAATATCACCAAAAAAAAAAAAAATACACCTTGAAAAATGTAACAGCTACCAAGATTCTGTTAATAGAACAAAATCCAGCAGGCTATACTGGAAAAAAGTTCTTACCCCTTGAGCATACATACATCTTTCACAACTACCACATCACACACCAAGTGTCCCATGTGCTCATTTAGAAGTACAACATGTTGCAGGCCTTTAAGAGATACACCTTTCATCTCATTCAATTTTAGAAGACTGTGAAATGTTCATAAATCAAAAAAAAAAAACCAAAAAGTGCAGTGCATAAGAGGAAACAGTTCAGGAGGAAAAAATAGGAAGTTTGAAAGCCAAAGCAAACTATCTTTCAAGGCAAGTGAGCTTCCTACTCAGAATTATATGATTAGTGTTGCTTGTCATCCTTCCCATTTTCTGAGATGTCTCAACTCAGCAAGATAGCAGCTGGTGTCACTGAAAACCAAAAGGCATAGGGAAGCCAACCTCCAGTTTAATATCAGACATTCAGCAAAGCAGCTGCTTACTTGTTCAATCTTTTGGCAACTCAAATTTGTCACCAAGGTCATGGCAAACTAGTTATTTTTTTTTAATTAATTTAAAAACGCCTAAAGGAGGGGAAGGGGAGATGATTAATGATGTATCCTGATAAAATAATTCTTTCATGTTTGACTGAATTGCTGTTCTGAGCATTATCCACAAGGAAAACAAAAAGAAAACTCATCAAGTTCCAAATCCTTTCTACTCAAAAGTCTTAGCTGACAGAAATTCTTTTCTACTGAGAAAACTGGCACCTGAAACCTAGCCATGTACATCCTAAACTCATCTGAAAAGCACCATGTCTGGCATTACAGCATGTGTCATGGGCAGTGGCACTCTGGGGGATTCTCTTTTACAAGGTGATAACAGGAGATCTGCGAACAGCTTGTAGGGTTTTCAGTCACTAGCACTGCAGGTCACATAACATCCAAACTGAGAGTGTGCTACATCTTTGCTAAATTCCCCCGAGGAACAGGGGTCTGGAAAGGCCAAAGAGGGGCCATAAAGGACATGGAGATCATTCTCACAGCTGGGTTAAGTACTGGAAATGTCACTGTGGTACAGCATCCCCTGAGCTGCCTGAAGGTACTCCAAAAAAAGGTGCACAAAAGAGCAGACATGGTGGCCAGGCTCCCTGGGTGTAACCTCCCGCTCACTGAACAACTCACATTAAAAAAATTAAAGTGAATATGACCTGTGAATAAGAGCAGAGCTAAAGCTGGATTTCATGTTTGTTATGGGCTTGTTTGGAAGCTTCACTGTCCCACCCTGGGCTGGTGATCCCCACCATAACCACTTCCCAGTAATCCAGTCATTTGTTCCAATACAAGGCTACAGGGCAGGGATAGCATAAGATGCTAAATCTGGACAAAGGAAGATAAAGCCTATAGCATGAATTCCTGGCATCATGCAAAGGTCCTCCTAGACAACATTTAATTTAGCAAATCAGGGCTAGAATAAGTACAAACAAAGTTGATACCGGGATCAATACATCCTATATTATCTTCTCAAAGTAATTATTCCATTCGATTTGTAGAGGGGAGGAGGATGTAGGCCAGAACTAAGCTAGGGAAAATGTCACTACCTCATCTGAAAAATCTGCCAGGAAGGCCTCAGCACACTGTTTTTTAAAATCATTACATTTCATGTGTGTTACTGCTGGTGGTGGTGGTTGGATTTTTTGGTTTTGAGAACACTGACAGATTTGCTGCCATCCTAGCAAGTTCAGAGCTATCAAATACTCAGGCAATAGAGGCATTTGGCTCCTCAAAGACTGATGGGCACCAAGACCTGCATATGTGGCAGTAGTCTCTCACTTCATACAGCTCCCTACTAACCACAGTTATGTTTGAAGCCTCACCATAAACAAATACAACATGCCTGACATGAGTCCTGTGTGATTTACTTGCTCACCAGGAATATATCAACCCTTCTCACTGCTCCATGAGGAATGGTAAATGTTGTATGCTAAATACCTCTTAAAATCCTATTCATATAGCTTTCAGTCCTTCACACTTTCTCACAGTTCAAATAAGACCAACAATCTAAAAATAAAATTATGTGAAGACATTTCTCAGAAATAATAAAAGTTCCAGTTTAGCCTAGTTGCTCCTCAGAGACTCTGAAAAAAAAGCACAGGAAAAAGCACAATAGTGAAATGGGTCTCAAAAGCATTTTTAATTTTAATTACTTTGTTACCTACCTTCTATAAAGAAGCACTTGAGTGAAACAAGTTCAAAAAGCAAGGACAAGTAAAGGGTAATTTTTATAAATATCCCAACTTTTAATCTCTTTTAATCTCTTTTCATTTGACTTTTTTCACCTAATATTTTTCTTAAATACTTATCTCCCTAAAACCAATGATTTTTAATAAAATTCTTTATTTTTACCCAGAAAGTTTGCTCTAGGCTTGCAAGCCTGAACAGCTTCTTCTTTGTTATTAGCAGTAAAATAATCTTGCCTGCCAGCTAATACCTCAAGATTTTCTCCACTGCAATTTCAACTACCTTCAAATTCCAAGTCCCAAATCCTAAAGCAGGAAAAGAGGATCTACTCTTATGGAAAGGTACAAAAACAATTCTCCACCCCACCTTGGTTTACAAAAGCTTCAGGAAGGCCTGCTTTGATGTGTGCATTTAGCCCTGTGCAGTTACAGCCACACAGAGCAGTGCTGGCCCAGAAGTGTCCCTGTTTCACCAGCAGCCTGGCAATATTTCCCATATATCTTTACCACACCATCTCTCAGACCCATGTCACTGTCAGCATCCCTGCCTTCAGCTTTGGCTCTTCAAAGATTTTCCTGACCTTCACAACTGAAAGAGAACAGCAAAACCATATGACCAAAACACACTGCAAAATCCAAAAACTGGGCAGCAAACACGACTTTTAAAGTGCATTTGTGAAAAAACCAACTCACAGCTCTGAAAACCCCTACTTCAATCTTTTTATTATGCAGAAAGCTACCCAGAGTATTTAAGATGGTGTTAGTAATAACACACACACGCACAAAATATCAAAAGGAAAAAGCTTCAGAGATTATTCACTCAGAGCATGTAAGAAGCTGGTCACAAATATCTACCCATGTGCTGAGAGAAAAATTTCTTAGTGCTCCATAAAGGATCTGGCTAGTGACTACACACTGACACAGGGGTGTCAACCCAAGGTTCTGTAGCAAGATATTCCCTCCTGGAGAGCCACAAATCTCCCAGCAGGGTCAGGGCACTCCTCATGCCAGCTTTCTAAAGAAAAAACAACTTGCCCTCCTGCCAGCCAGCCATTTAGCTGCAAAATTTCTACTCAGTGATACACTTAGAAGGTAAAGTTAGGCTGTATGTACAGAACTCAGAATTACCAGCACAGCTCACTGCAGAGCTGCTCAGCAGAAGGGCACCCAAGCCTTAATTTGTTGCCCTTCCAAGTGCTTTGAGAGCTGCTTTGCTGGGCTTGTGCTTTCACTTGGGTGAACACCTCTCCCACATGCTCCAGATGACTCCAGACATTTGTCATTCCTTGTACTTCATTTCATAGCCACCAAACACTTAACCTCTCTTTAGTGACCAAGGGTGCCTGGTTTTGGGACTCCTGTTTGCTTCCTTGAAAATTCAGGTAAATATGCCTTAGATATGCCTTGGAAGTATTGTTCTTCTACTTCAAAGCAATTGCTCTGCTTAGAGCCTGTGAGTAAACAAATATGATAAAATCTGATTTGTTCTCTAAATTCGCAGTATCCATCCAGTGAACCCTCTGACAAAGGACTGCAAGCACCTGTACTGCAGCTCCCACTCTCAAGAGTCTTCTCATCCTCTGTGATTTTCCAAAACCAGGTGGAAGGACTTTTCCTTTCCACAAATACCTGCAAGGAAGGGCTCCCTACTCACTGAGCTTCAAGCAAAAATTCTTGCTTGGTAGCACTGGCTGGTTGTTTGCTGTCTTCCCCTGACAATTATCTCCTCTGGCTGCCACTCCCAGTTCCAGCTGGATGGGTTCAGCTGTCGCCAGAGGTTAACACTGCTCCCTTGCCTCTCCTCCATCTCCAGGAGGGCTCTTGACACAGCAGATTTATCCCTGTGGATGTGATGCAGTGTCTCAGTAGGAAACAGACTGACAGCACACAGCAGCTCAGCTCTAGACAAACTCTATGCTGACCCCACGGTGATATCCAAAGTTCAGGGGAAAATTTTACAAGAACCATGAGCTTTTTGTACAGCAAAAAAATTACAGCTTTTATCTTCAGAGCCTGCCTAAGCAGCTCTGCATCTGGTAGCAGCAGGAAACCACACTGTAAATAATATGACAAGCACTACATTATTACCTGTTTATATGCTAAATGATATAAATTAAGATAGAGACACACACACCACGACTAATTATATTTTAAAACTGCTTCTCTGAGGGGAAGGGAAGTGATTGCAACTATTATTAGTTGCAATGCAATACTAAAACAAAAATAAAAATCATGTCTCTTTACTCTAGGCAGTTCTAAAATACACTAAGAGGCAGTTTTTATTCCAAAGATTTCACAAGGTAAATTGACAAGCCACACAGAGAAAAGAAGCTGAACACAGCATTCCAGAGAGTTAAGTCACCCAAAATATGCATCAATACAGTGACAAAGCCTGCAAGAGAAGGTAGCTGCAAAATCTGGACTTCATTTCAGTAACAGAAGATGCAGTTCAGTCAGATCTTATCCTAAACTCTGGAGTTTCTTTTTAGGGAGTCAATGCAATCCTATTTTCTCCTGTGAATCTAATTAGCTTTTCACAGCAAAATATCCATCCTTTCCTATAGCCAGCAGCCACTGACTTCAGACAATTCAGTTGGTACAAAGCCATTTTTAGCCCCGTCAGAAGGCTTTTCCAAATGCTCAAATTAGCATTTCCTCATTTCTCTCCTCATCACCTTACACCCACAAATTCTTGAGATAGTTGGCAACTTGGCTTTCCATTAGCCTTTGGAAAAGAAACACTAAGAGATCAGAGGATCAGATTTTTTGAGTATAACCTGCTGAAAATAACTAAATAATCAGACTTCTGAAATTTGAAATTCAATTTCAGCTTCCATCTTACCAGAAGAACAATTAGTTTGCCTGGAGCACCAACAGTATACAAAAAAGAAACACAAAATGAAGAGATATTTTAACAACTCACTGTATCTACCCATGACAGGAAAACTGTGATGCCAAATCTATAACCAGCTATATCCAAAGCACTCAGGTGATCAGGTAATGATAGGTATGAGGATGATTCTTCTCAACAAATATAACCAAAGGAGCTTATATTCTGAAGAGCTATTTTAACAGTCAAAGCCACATTAAGAGCTAGATGACATACGAAATGGCTCTGCCAGAGAATAAATTTAGAAGGTCGACATATAACCCGCATGAAAATGACAACAGTGATGGTTACTCGAAGTCCTGCCAGGTGCCCTTTAATAAGCAGAGAATGTGATTAGTGCTGCAATGCAAAGAGACAGCATGCTGCAACATGACTCCATGCTGGTCTGCCAGGAAACCTTTACAATACAGTCCCTGGCTGCACTGGGATTTTTCATGCATAATAAACAAAGCAACAGACTAGCAGACTCAGGCTCCTTGCTGAACACCAGTGCCCTCCTCTGTGTACGCTGAAGATTCCTCCAACCACCACAGCAACAGAGGGAATTTATGATTTTTCTCCTCGTGACAGACTGCTGAGTCCCCCGGGCCCAATGTCAGACACAGGACTCTGTCTGCTGCTCGGCAGGGCAGCTGTGAACAGCTAAATAACACTGTCAGCACAGGGCAGGGATCCGTCCCTCAGCCTGCACGGCCTCCCCTCCCCACTGCTGCTCACTCTGCCACAGAAACACATCTTCCATCATCTCTTACAGCCCTTCCACAGCTGATGCTTTGTACAATGATTCAGTTGGAATCATGGAACCAAACCATGGAACTCCATTAAAAGAACAGAACCCTGCTAATTAAGAGGTACTGACTTGCACGTAGGAACCCTTCAGCTTCCTTTATCAAAAAACAGAACCAAAGTGTTTGGGATGGCATTAACACCACCACCATTTTAGGATGGGTATCACCATCTCCCTAAGGTTTGATTAGGGTGATACACATTTAGGATGTGTATCACCATCTCCCTAAGGTTTGATTGCTTTGACCATAGCTCATAATTGCTATGTTCTTCCAGCTCAGGAATATAAAAAGAAAATCCCAACAGAGCATGGAGTAACAGCTCTTTTACAGCCCCTCTAACTCTACTGCATACTTTAATTCAGACCATTTGAGTGGAAGGATGTCTAATCCTAATCTTCTCTACAAAGACTATTCTTCCATTAAATTTAGTGTTGGGTTTTACTCTCCAACTGCAGTTTCAGAAGGATGTGAATGCCCGTGTTGTGATATTTACAGCTGTGATTGCACATGAACCACAGAAGACAAAATCCTGAAGCTTGTTCTAATTCACACAAAAAAAGGCAATGGGAGACAAAACTAAGCCTCTTCTGGAAGGGCCTGTGGTTTAGCAGAAAGTTGAGAAGTGATTTTAAAAATGTAATGCTGCTGCACTGAACACACTGAAACTCTGTGTGACCAGCCAGGGCCTTGCCTCCTCACATGTCACCTGTACTTCCATGTGTAAAACACTCTTATGGTTGGGTGGCCACCTTGGGCCTTTGGGGCTCATTTTTATTGTTTTAACACTAATTACACAGTGCCCTCTCCACTATCATTAATCATGTGGGTTAAGCAGCACTGAGTAAGTAACCTGAATAGGGAAAAAGCCAAAGGAGAGAGAAGTATCAAATGAGTAACAATGACATGAATCACAAAGCTCAATTTCTCCTTGTGAACACCACTGCACCACCACCACTTGCACTGACAGTGCCTCTGTGGTGTGGGTCACCACACAGCAGTGCCCAAGTCAGGATCTGGGGACTATCTCACTGAAGGATGTTTTAAATCTTCCATGCAAGAAAACAAGCAAAGTCAGAATCCACTGTGCTGACTATGAAAGTGCAAGAAAAAGCTTTTTGCACTATCTGAAGTAGCCACATGTCCCAACACTTATCCCCTTCAAAACACCACACCAGAAAATGTTAACTTGAAAGATCCACATCTTTCTCTTCCAAACAAACAAACTCCCCTTTGAAGGCTCCTTTAAAGCTGGACTTCAACAGAAGCTAATTAGCTTTTAAAACAAGCACTCCTCCCTACATCTCTTCCAGTATCTTTTGTTTAAAAGATTTTCATTAGTTTATACAGGTTGAGAAAATTACTAAAAGCAAGACCAAAAAGACTTTGGGGAGACAGACTACAGAACTGTCATCCTTGTAATGATTTCTGGGGGGTGTAACTCCCTCCAGGAGGCTTGAATAAAATTCCATGGTTTAATTTTTACTAAAATAAGACATATGCATTTGGAGATTCTTCATGGCATTCTGTCCTGTGCTCTGTGGTTGCAGCACAGTCAAGGCATTGCTGCATTTAATAGCATCTCTACTTCTGCACAGTTAATATTGATTGATTATTTAAGCTGCAGCATTGCATGAGCTACATGTTCTCTTAAAAGATAACTATTCTCTTTTTCAAAAAAGGAGCATCAAATTCTTACTGGGGAGTTGGTAGAAAACTGATAGGAGCCCTCTCCATAAATACTGGTTTTAAACACAGGCTCTTTAGGATAATAATCAAACCTCCTTACCTTTTCAGTGCTGAAAACACTATAGACCCCTAAACCTGGAAAGAACCCAGCTTTGTCACAGTGATTTAGTTCCATTCTGTATTTCAGTCATTCAAAGAGTCTGTCTCAGTATCACCAAGTTCAGCACTAACATTGCAGGTTTCCCATCCAGGTAGAAAATGCTCAGTAAGTACATACAAAGTTTTCAGTGTAGCAAGGTGTTTTTCAGATATGTTATACAACATTTATTAAATAACTACCCATTTATTTCAGTACAAAAATAGGCTGGCTCCTAAGATGATTAATCCTTGATTGAGGTGAAAAGTGCAAGGTCTTCTCTTAGCAGGCAAGGATTTTTGTTCTCAAGTGAAAAGTCATACAAACATAAAAAATATTACAACACTTACAAATTTTAGAATTAATTGCACAGTACAACCCCAAATGAAGATAAAAATGTGTTTTCAGCACGAGCTACGAGTGAAGATGTTTACACTTTTTTTACAAACTAATAGCAACTTTTAACTCTTTAAGTTTAAAAAAGCAGGTACATTTCAAGACAACCTACATCTCATTCTCCTTTATATCAAACATTTACTTCATTATGAAAGCCAAATGAAAACCAAAATACTACCAATATAGCCCTAAAAAAAGGAGCAAGAGCCATCACAGTGAACAGAACAGAAAAATTCTGCACTGACTTCAGTAGAAGAAAGCAAGAAAAGAGAATTCAAATAACTGAACTGTACAAATGGATGCAGACTATATAAAGTCACATGAAAAAACCTAACTGCTTGCTAGCCTTACAAATCAAACAGCTTGTATCACCAGCAAGATGATTGGAACACTACTTCAGCATTTGTGGAATGAATCACAAATCCAGCCTCTCCGTCCTAAAAATCTTTCTATTTAAAAGATGATGCAACAAACAAAGCACAAGCACATTTGTATATACAACCAGAAATACTGACTTGAATATTATACTGTTAAAGGCCTTTCAGTTTACCTGTCATACTGAACTTGAATTATTTCAGTTTAAAAGTCAATCACTCAAGCATTTACTAATTAAGAAAGACATGGCTGATATAGTTGTTATAAATGAACGCTGCTTGAATGATAAGTCATTAGAAAATTGTAGAATCAAGTAGACACATTCATGGAAATCTGTGTGATATCTTTTAAGAAGTATAACAGCTGACAACTTCGAACCAAGAATGCCCAGTGATCAGAGAAATCTTACCACAGAATGTTCTAAAAAGTCAACCTCTTAAAAACATATGTAAAATTCAATTCAGGGAAAATTGTATCATAGTTCTTTAGTTCAAAAAATTTGCAACATCACATTTCTGTTGTCCTTAAAATAAAATTGACTGGCTTCCAGCACTGATAATTCCCCCATTGAATTCAATGAGCATAGCATGCAGCTTAGATAGGCATATGGTGTTCTTTACATATGCAAAGTTCTTCGTTTATTGTCACTTTCTTCTAGAATTTCTTTCCCCAACCCATTTTTTCCAGAGATTTCTGCCTAGAAGGCAGAAAGCTTAAAAGGACATAAGCAGAGAGAAGGTTGTTCAAACTCAATGCTTTGCTTTCATGCACACTGGAGGAATCTGCCAGCAGCACATTTTTACTTCATCAATTCAGCAAGAAACAAGATTGCTCTTCAGTCGACATTCAGAAGCACCAGCCTGACAATTAATACAGGCATGTGACACTGAACAAGTAGGGAGAAGGTAAAAGGAAAAATCTTTTCTTAAATCCAGCCATAAACTTAATGGCATTTAACAAGTTCACCACAAGGTTTAACTGGAGAAGGATAATTAGGAAATACACTACAGCAGATATGGAAATACAGAAAATGCCACCTTTGTGGCCACTTAACAGAACCTGAAAAAATAGTGCACGGAAAGCAGGTTGAATATCAAATAGCTGCTTTTCTCTACCTCTGTCAAGCCACACTTAGAAAATTAAGGAAATTCTTTACTTGACACCTCAATGCATCAGTCACAACAATCAAAAACATCTACATGGATGGAGTGCTGCTTCATTTCCAGCTCTCATTAGCACAGAATTCCTTTCTTCATCTGTCTTGTCCTGTCTATTAATGGGGATAATTATGCTGACCTCGTTTATAAAGCACTCGAAAATCTACAGTTAAAAATGTTCCTAAACAAGTAATTACATATAATAGCAATCATGTATCAAACTTCAGTTATCAACTCATCACATGAAAGCAAGAATCCGATTGTTCCTGGAATTAGACACAAAATTCAATTTCTGCACCGACATTAGCTTCCTAGTACTTCCATCATTATTACTACAGCTGCATTATGCTAAAATGCACTAAAGAACCTGTCTACCACTGACTGACATTTTGAAGATTTTCCAAGCTTTGAACAACAAAAGACCCTGGACTCTTTTCAGCACTAATTTCCATGTTAATAATTTCCATCTTGTTAAACAGAGATACTTTTGACCAGCATCAAGCTTAGGTGCTATTCTGAATCTGCAGCCTGGATTGTTGCAATGGCTCCAGGCTAAAGCAGGCTGTAACACTTTGCAAATGTATTTTCCTGTTATATCCATCAACCCCTCCCTCCTTACAGGGGCTGGTCTACAAGGCCACAATTTCATCACCAGCACTTACTGTCACCAGTTTCTCTTCTTCTTTCCTCTACATCTATATGTTACTTTCCTCCTTTCAGCTGCACACAATGCTCATAATCATTCAGTATGTTTGATGTACATATTTTTCTTTCATCTTGTGCTACTAAAAATGAAAAAAAGGTGAGAGGATTTGTAATAAAATTAAGCTACTTACCAACTATTGCCAGATTATGCTCTGAGCCACATGCAATCTGAAAAAGAAATATGAATGACTAAATCAGAACCTGCCTACCAGAAGGAAGACAGTCACAATTATGATAGGAAATTAAAAATTAACCCGAAACAAACAACTACAGTTTTTAGGATGCAAAATCAAGGTTGAAGTGTTCTCTCTCTTAAATGGAATTTCATTTGTAGCCTCACTTAGGGGCTTAGTGGCAGGAGTGCACGATTGTTTGTTTAATAAAGAGGTATTTTCTTTTCAAAATGCAGACATTTCAACCCTTTCAAGCAAGACTGGCCATGATTCTGCAAAAACATCACACCTTTGACAACACCCACTGGATCCAAGAGGCACAGAGCAAACACAGATTAAGCCATACAGAAGCAGCTGGGAATCAAAAGGGTGATGAAGATTTCCATCTCTCTTACCTATACTGTTTTTCCAGCTGACCCCTGCGGAACTGCTCAAAGCATACAGGTTCAGTGTGATAAACCTGATGCAATATGATCCCTACAGTCATTTGTCTAGAATGGAGAAAAACTACCCTGGGACTCGACCCTTCTGTTAGCTCTTTAATGATGGAAATCAGTTACGAATTTCTTTTCAAAGCAAACTTATGGTTCAGGTATTTTTCATCCTTCTTTGTAGCTGCTGTGAACATGTCTGATGTTTAAGTTGCTTTGGTGTACTGAGTTTTTGTAAGTTGCCCACCAATGATGGTAACACAGGCACCCAGAGCAGCCCCCTGTCCTTACTGCCAGGGCTTGTCTTTGCTACAGAATTTCTTTTGCAAGGTCACTGCTGGCATAATTGTCTAATGTAAGAGACTTCACTTCACACAAGGTTACTCTGCTGAGTGTCCTCAAGTTTTTAATTTAAATAAAAGCAACCCCCTCAAAATCCTGTATCCAGTTCACTGTCTTGAAAGTACTTGCCCATTATACCTAATACTGAGCTGGAGAAAATTAATAAGCACATTCTTCCTAAAGAATATTTGCAATGGCAAAACATAATACAGGAGTATGTGCTCAATTATATTAAAAACTAGAAGTCCATACCATCAAAAGTTTATATGGTTGTGCGCATGCATAACTCTATAGCTTTTACAGCCAGAGAAACAGCTATAATCACCTCCATGTCTGCAGAACATAAAACCATAGAAGTTAATAAAACAGGCCTTGTGCTCAGCTCACTGTGCTTGAGTATTTACTGGTGAAGAGATACCCAAGACTGACACACTGAGTAGCTTGAGCTCCTGTGTTACAAATGAGCACCACAATCACTACTATGCACATTTTACTAGTGTCACAACTGCTACATGAAAACATTATGGCAAAGCCATCCCAACACAACAATGGCAAGGAAGAAGAAAAAGACTCTTTAGAATAAAGGTGCTTAGACAACACATTAAAGCATTTGGGAAAACAGGGCAAGAAAAATAATTCAAGTGACAGCACATTCCAGCATGGCCTCATCTTCAGAAAAATCAAGACAAAGCAGCAGGAAAAGCAATGCCTTTGCAAGAGCACTAGCAGGACTGCATCGAGTCCTTTATTCCACAATACTGCAGACAGGAAAAGCTCCAAGTCCCAGCCACTAAAATACCTAAATCACTGCCATATTCCACATCTCTATCCTTACCACTAGACCGAGCCCTACACAGCAGCAGGGCTGGTTCCTAATGCCTATTTACTGGCTAATGCTCCCACCTGTGCTTCTCAGGCTTATAAGCTGATGCCATGGCAACAAGATCCACACATGGAAGCACATGCAAAGGCTTTCTAGCAAAAAAAGCAAAATTCTCCTCTTCACCAAGTGCTGAAAATTGGATATATTGAAGTCACTGCTAATAGAATAAATAAATTTTATCTGAGGTGTGAATAATCTTGGCTAATTCCCTCGGAAATACACTGACACAGGCAGAGATTCAAAAGCATTGGCACAAAAGAACTGCTCAGGCTGGTGGCTGACACTGCCAGGACCCGCTCCAGAAACACTACATTAAAAAAAAAAAAAGGAGAAAAAAAAAGCCCCACACGAACAAGGTGTTATTTAGATTGTAAAAAACCACCCCTGACAAAGAAGCTTTTTTTTTTTTTTTGCTACATCCAATAGCAGCAGGTACAGAGCCTGCAAAGCAGATAAAAGAATGCTGGTGATCTCAAGCAGCTTTGCTCATGTAGCTGTTACTCTGGCCACCATTCAGAGCTCCCACCAGCCAGCCATCAGGCTGTGAGGAACTCAGTCAAATTGCTGTGTGACACAGACTGGCCAGCCCTGGGGAGCTGCCCCCAAGGCAGCCACTCATGGCCAACATGCTGCAGCTCTGGCACTGATGGGGTACAACCTACTGCAAAGCACAAAAACACCTCTTCTGGGGGGTGAAAGGCACCTCAGTGACGTGCCAGCTTTAACTGGAACCAAGTCAAGTGGTTCTGCTGAAGGCAGTGCCCTGGATTCACCCTCGACATCCCAGAGCAAGGACAGCACACACCCTGTACCAGCAGCAGTTCTGTGCTCCAAAGTAGAATTTGCCCAATTTAGAGCACAAGGTTCACCACACCTCTGCCTTATCACAGGGTGTCACCACCTGACAACACAGACTGACTTTGTAGGAACCCCCAGATTAAAAAAAACCTTAGAGAGCTCTAAATTTAGCTTTCTGGAACACCTTGTCCATCATCCATGCTCCTTGCTGCAGGCTATACCATCCACCCACAGGATTCCTGCTGGCCTGCACACCTATGCCTCTGGAGCTCAGGAGGGACCACACCACAGAGGTGAAGCAAGGCTGCCACAGCTTAACGTTCACTGAAGCCTTGCAGGTATTTCACAACATCTTTCATACAATAAAGTTTAAAATGTGGCACCCCTTCTTCTCTGTGACTCCCCACAACAGGCAACAATCAGCCAAGAGTGATTGATTTGCTGGTACAAATACAGACCAGCCAGAGAACAGCATTGCTGAACAGATACTTTATGCTTCCATTAGATGTAATAAACTCTTCAGTCAGTGCAGGTCACTGGGAGAAGCCTGGTATTTACTGCAGCAACTATAATTTTCTGGCTACTTCTCTTCTGTCCCCACCCCCAATGCGCTGCAGAGAAATTAAATTCCAACAGACATCTGCATGCTTCCAGTAGGTTAGTACATTCAGGGATGCTTATAAACACACAATAATGCTTTCTAATTGGGCAATAATTTTACATTATGTTTTAATTGAAGAAAAAAATCACTAAACTTAATGACAAATCAGAGAGACTGCTACTGAGCAAAGCATTCTGTGAGCTCAAGAAACACAACTCCCTACACAGTAAAGAATTCACACTAAAGTTCTCAGTTTGGAGGGAAACTGGAGAAGTTGTGAAGGATATTGTGTTCTCTATATAAATGATCTCAAGGTACGTGACAAACGTCTGTAAGGCAGGCAAAGAATGCTTAGGGACCATTTCACCCAGAACTTATTTACCTTATTATCTGCGCTCTTTCAACCATACATAAATTGTTTGTTTCTTCCCTTAAATTGTGTGCTAGCAAGCTGTTTTGTACCTAGCAATGGCTGTGGTTCAGATCCATCCATCCATCCAGAATTAACACGTCTGGTGTAGGCAGCCAAGGGACCAGCATTTTATTAATCATAAATAGTATGATAAATAGCATCATCACAGACATAAACTGCAAGGATGGTGAGGAAAGACCTTAGCACAGCAACCACAAACTCTGGGCAAAACACCAACACCTTTCTGCAGCCTACATATATGCTTACGGCCCAGTCCTCACAAAAATTAATTGACTGAATGTAAAATCAATGGGTTATGCAAAAAAGAGAAAAATATTTTATTCTTAAGTGAAATATTTTATATCTTAAAAACACTGCATGAAGAAGCAAAATAATGTTTAGCACATGTTATATAAACATTCCCATATATACCTGGGTGTGTGTGTATAGATACAAAAAAGAAAAAAAAAATATATATATATGTATGTATGTATGTATGTATGTATGTGCATATTAGGAAAAGAAGGTTATCTACTACATAAGATATTTATCAGGGAAGAAAGTTCAGACAAAACATTTTCTGTCTGGGATAGAGATCTCACCTTTGCAGACAGCAAACCAACACATACAGGACAAGACTCCTGTGGATATTTAGACATGCAGTCTCCCTTGGATTTCAGAGGTAATTAAGAGACAAAAACACCTTTTGCCAACCATCCCCTAAGGGACTTCCAAGTACTGTAACAAAACAAGTCTGACAAAGTGTATAAAAATCCAAGTTTCAGGCTAGTACCATGACCACAAGGCTATTCTTTCTTTTCTTTCTGTAACCCCAGCCCTTTGACTGAGTGCAACCCACCAGGAAAAAAATGGAATCAGACCTGCAGGCAAAGTCAACCTCCCACTGCAGCAGAGGGGAAGGGACAGTACAGGTAAGGGTGCAAGGAAGGGGCACAGGGAGTTGGATTCACAAGAGGGATTACAGGATGAAAAATCACAAGCATCCAAACATCAAGGTGTTAAACTAGAGCAACAAAAATACCTCAATTCCATTTATTTTTGTTTCACCACCCTATGAACGCACGTTAATTCCCTTCAGTGCAATTATTTCCCAAAACATGAAAGGCTGTGGAGGCTTCTATCACTTCTTAGAGATGAGAGCATGAAGTACAAAGAAAATTTTTAAGGATGAATGAACTGATGTTTAAGTGGCATGCAGATTCTAGTCTCTGTCTTCCTAATTGCACAAAGCTCTTTTTCAGGGAGAGGGAGAGGGCAGGAGGCAAGGGAAGGAAACCTCTGAAAGGGTGGGCACATAAGTACTTTTATCCAGGACTTTAGCCATGGTATCTCATGTCTTTTGACAAATTTCACTGTAAGGAAATTGCCAGGGACAGAAAATGGCAAATTTTATTCCTTCTGAGATCAGAAGTCCTAATGGAAGGCAAGGAGGTGACCGAGAGACTGCAGATCAAAGCTTACATAAGGCAGGGGAATCTTCTCTCCCGGAGCTGCTCTTCCATGCCCTTGATTAATGTGTGTAACAACAATTTGTACTGTTTGACACCCTCGGTGCAACTGCATTTGTATGCAGAATTCTATTGATGTGTAAAAATAAAGTAAAAGGAATCTAATTAGCAAAGCTGTCCTGCTTCCAATGATCCTTTACTAGGAACTCTGTGTTCCTCTTCTGGATCATTTGACTCCTGATTGATAAGAAAGCAGCTTGCTAACCTAGTCACATTCCTTGGCCAGCATAAGACTAAGTCCACTTTAATGCAGAACATGCTCCTAGCTGTTGGCTGCAGCAGGTGAAAAGTAAGAGGGCTAGTGTCCTGTAGATCACAGGATATTTTCCATTTTTCATCAAGTTTTCTACTTAAAGCAGATTTTTTTTTATAGTTGTGTGATTGGCTTTTTAGTCTTGATGTAGTTTTACTTTCCCCTACAACAAGAAAATTCACAATAAAATTTAAACTGAATGGACATAATAAGGTGTGGAAGAAAACATTTCTTCTCAAAACACACCTGACCTAAAGCTAATGTGCCACGTAAGCAGACCTTTGCAAGCATGGAAGAGAAGAGGAAGCATTAAGGCATTGCCAGGCTGCAGTAAGCTTTCAAAGGAAGATTTTACAGCTCCCAGCAGCTTCCAGAGTTATGATCTACGCCCTCCCTGCCTGAAAGTAATTCCAAGCCTGCATCACTTGTAGCACAAGACACAAAATGCTTTTCCCCCCATGCAGCATTTCCCTTGCTTCTCTACCCACTGTTTTCAGAGTCCCATCTTCCATCCCTCAACATCCTGCCCTGCCAATTGCCTTACAGTCACCAAAAAGCCAGGAGGCCAGCACCAAGAGCTTGCCTTCACACCCCCTGTGCCATGTGACACATACACGTGTCCCTGCACACCTTCCCACTCTGTGACACTAACCACAGTGAGAAATTGCTCTGCTCTCCCCTGACTGAGCATCACACATCCAGAAAAGCTTTCTTGTGGTTAACACGGTGCAGTTGGAATTCTGTGATTCAGCCGGTGCACCTTGGGTCTCAAGTGCTTGCACATGATGGAAGCATTTGTTAAGTACAAAGCAAAAAACCAAAAAAACCAAACCACAAACAGCAACAACAAAAAGAACCCAACCACCAATAAGAAAAAAACACAACTACCCACAAATGCACAAAAACCCCCCAAACAGCCAAAATAAAACCACATACCAAAAACCAACTAATCTTTTAGTATCAGAGAGGAAACATCACAACCCCAAAACCCTGTCATTAGTGATAAGGCA
Organism: Agelaius phoeniceus; assembly: GCF_051311805.1. Lineage (NCBI taxonomy): Eukaryota > Metazoa > Chordata > Aves > Passeriformes > Icteridae > Agelaius > Agelaius phoeniceus. The sequence goes on from NC_135270.1 coordinate 15,475,898, forward strand.
CAGGAGATGAAAATAAAAGAAGGAAAGAAAAGCTATTTGTTAAAGAAGCCAACATTTTCACTGAAGGTTTACATCACAGTAACCCACCTGCATCTCCTAAGTCTACTCGAGGGGAGATAACATTGAAAAACTGGTTACATTGAAAAAATTAAATATGGACTGTTTGCCTAAGGCTGAGAATGAAAAGACTGAGGAGGTCAACACAGAGTAAGATCTGTGTCCACCTATGAAAAGCACCTCATCTTTAGATGACTCCAGAACAACAAAAAGTGCTGAGATCTCAGTAAGAACACTCAGTGGTATTAGGTTTTAGTCGAATGACAAGAATGCAGCCAAAACAAGTGTGATAAAAATCTTTACAAGTCAGCAAGGTCAGCTGGCTCTTCACTCTTGCCTCAAGATTTTTCAATTAGTTCTTGTACCCTTCTTCAGGCAGTTCTCTCCCTCCCTTGGGGTCCAGAAAACATTAGTATCTTTCATTCCAGGAAAATCAAGCTCTGCCACTTTTGTATATCCCTCAGCCTCACTGGTCCATCAAAATTTTCCATTTTTGTAATCAAGACCTCAGCCACAAAGCAATTTTTGCCTGTCCTTTCATCATTTTTAAAATGAACCAAGTAATGGTCATTCAATTTCAGTTTGTTTCCTGTAACGAGCTCTCCATTCAGTCTTCATTATATTGTGAAAATTAAGACTGAAGTATTCCTACTGATTGAAAAAGAAATCATTCATCACAGCAGCCCTGGTAACATGACTAAACCTATGACTGTGCACTGCAAATCCCACAAGACCAAAATCCTTACTAACATTACAGACATCCAGATATGAGCTAGAGGAATGGGGTCTTCAGCAAATGCACAGCTACACCCAAGGGAACAACTTCACCATTTGTCTCAAGATTACTTTGATTTGGTTTGTTTCATGCACAATTCCCAGCTCCTTGCATTCTCAGTGTCACTCTCTCATAAACTGTATGACAGGCACTAAAATGAATACCTTATAATCTATTCAGGTTTGCTTTGGGGACAGCAACTAGTTTGCTCTTTGAGGCCACAAACACCATTTTGACATAAGAAATTAAAGAAGCCAAGGCCACAGAAACACGAAGTTTCAAAACCTCCTTACACACTGATTTGTCTCTACCATCAACACACACATCCTTATGATCAGATTATTCTGATGTTTTCAGGTCAAGAATTGTGGCTTGCAGCATGCAAAAAACCCACTCAGTATCTGTCTTTTCTTTCTATTGTACATGAAAACAGCAAAAAGACAAAAGTTCACCATAGCATATAAATGTCATCATTATCTATCTGAACGTGCTAATTTCTAGTACTCTGAAATTAATGCAATGGTTCTGTTAAACAATGATTACAGACAAACATTCTGTCAAAGTATGTATCATTATTAATAATTTTATAGGCTTAGAATAAAAGTCATGACAGCATGTTATTATTTGGAAACAAAACATTGAATTCCACTTAAACAATCACATCCTTTTGTGGATGTATAACTGCAGTTTTAAGTTTTGCAACAGAATCCGAGTTTCACATCTCTTTCCTTGTGGCAAAACAGTCCACTGTTTTTAATGCATTTGGAATATTTTCTGGAATATTCAGTGCAGCTGGGGAGAATCAGAGAGCAATCAAACACACATATCATGGGCACTGAGCTCTCAGGAACTCTGTTCTCCCCTCACTGTGCTGCTTCTGCAAGACGTGTCGCTACAATTCCTCTCCACAACAAACACACTGCAGTGAACTCGGGACACTCAGCCTGCAGGATTACACAATAGCACAAAGCACTGCATTTTTTTTTAGGGCTCAAAAGAAAAATAGCACCTCTTATGAAGTTCATACCCTCAAACAACTGACTGTCAGGGTAGTCTAACTGGATGCTGTGAAGAGGCAGACGGTGTCCCTAAAATACCCCCTTAAAGGAGGGAAGTGCTGTAGTGTGGCTGTGGCCACTTCTTTAGGGCCAGAGGGAACTGGCCCCACCATTGTCAGGTCTGACTTTGCTCACCCTCCATAACCCTTCTTTTCTAGCATGTGGGGTTTTTTCAGCATCCTTACAGTATTTTCTTCTTTCATATGCTTTTTACCCATGCAATCCTTCACAAAAATCTACATCCAAAACTCCTGGCAATATTATCAAAATAATACCAGTAATGATGTCATTATGGAATATTATCCCTATTTCATAGTGCAGAGGCTTTTTTACTTCTTCCACCAGTAAACCCAAATTTATGAGAGCATTTTAAACATCTCAGTTCAACTTCCAGACCTTGGATGTGGGAAGACTAATTTTCAGGGAAATTACTAAACGTTCAAGGAAGCTCTCATGCAAAATTGGATTGAGCTTTCATTTCTATGCTAGCCTGGCTGACCTTAGTGTGTACTGCTGCTTGTGTAAACTGGCAGTACACAAGTACAGTGCCATTGAAGGAAATAAAAAACCTACTTAATTTCCAAAACATTTCATGTCATTTGAAGGAAATGAGCAGGTTATTTAAAGTACTGGACTACTACTGTGTAATATCATTAGAAGCATCCTTTACAGGACCCAATGCCTTTGGGAAATATTATTCAAGATAACTAGCAGCTGTTCAAGAATGCAAATCTTTGCCTATTTCCAGCATGATACTCACTGACCTCTCCCTCCCCCACAAACATGCATGTAAAAATTGAAATGTTATCAACATAACTCCTAGCCAAAGAAACACCAGCACATTAAGAACTTCTCCTAAAATATGACACAGTAAATAACAGAGGAAGACAAAAACACTTTTTCATACACCAACTACCTCAACTTGAGGACAGAATTTTCTTGGTTCATTTACTTTCCAGAAGAGCTGCAGGCATGCAGCTTCTATATCCTTGTACAAGAATACCAAGCCATGAATTTTGCTGACTGTCTGCTCCCTTACCTCTCCAAATAAATGGTGCTTATGTCTTTAGGGTATCATGTAACTCTGCTCTTCAATGTTGGATTCTCTGTTTCTGTAGCACTTACTAACAGCACAGCTCCCTAAAGCAAGCTTGCTGGAAATAAATAAAATGTAAACTTGCTTAGAGTCCAATACAAAAATTAGTAAGAAAGCTCTTCTGAATAAATAAGTTCACCATTTGAAAGGACTCAAGGGGTGAGACTGAGCCCTGATACTAGACACAAAGAAAGAATCAGGGAAAAGAACATGTCTGAAGAGGCTCTACACAGCTGATATAAAGGTATTTTTATTAAATAACTGAACTAGAGAATCATAGAATCATTCCAATTCAAAAATATGCTTGAGAACATTGATAAAGATACTGAACAGGACTGGGCCTGACACTGAGCCCTGGGGAACACCACTGGTGACCAGACACCAGCCAGACTCAACTCCCTTTTCCCACCACTCTCTGGGCCTCACCATCCAGCCAGTTTTTACCCACCAAAGAGTGCATCTGTCCCAGCCATGGCCTGCCAATTTCTCCAGGAGAACACTGTGGGAAATGGTGTTAAAAGCTTTACTGAAGTCCTGGTAGACAACATCCACAGCCCCTTCCTCATCCACCCAGCAGGTCACCTTGTCAGAGGAGATCAAGTAGGTCAAGTAGGGCCAGCCTTTCATGAGCCCCTATCTGATGTCCCGGCTGTCCTGCACGTGCCACATGGTGGCACTCAGGACAATCTGCTCAGGGACCTGCCCAGGTACCAAGGTCAGGCTGACAGGCCTGTAGCTCCCCAGGTCCTCCTTCTGGCCACTCTTGTAACTCAGTGTCACATTTGCCAACCTCCCCAGTGCATCAGTACTGCTGATAAAGGATGGAAAGTGGCTTAGTGAGCATTGCCATGAGCTCCCTCAGTACCCTCAGACAGACTCCCTCAGTACCTTCTGACAGACCCCTCCAGCCTGAAGACTTGTGTGTGTCTAAGTAGTCACTGACCATTTCCCTTGGATTATGGGGATTCATTCTTCTCCCTCTCTTCCAAGTCAGGGGACTGGTACCTGGAGAACAACTGGCCTTCCTATTAAAGACTGGCAAAGAAGGCAATACAACCTTTTCCTCATTCTCTGTCACCCTATATCCCCCCCACATCCAATAAAGGATGTAGATTCTCTTGTATTTATAGAAAGATTTTTATTATCTTTCATGGCAGTAGCCAGATTGAATTCCAGTTGGCTTTTGACCCTTCAAATTTGCTCCCTCCATGACCTCATGACATCCCTGTAGTCCTCCTGAGCTGCCTACTCCTTCTTCCAAAGGTGATAAACCCACTTTTTTTTGCCTCTGAGTTCCAGCCAAAGCTCCCTGTTCAGCCAAGCTGGTCTTCTTGCACCAGCTCTTCTTTCAGCTCATAAGGACATCCTGCTCCTGTGTCTTTAGGATTTCCTTACTGGAAAATGTCCAGCCTTCCTGACTTCCCTGCCCTTCAGGATTGCCTCCCAAGGGACTCTGTCAACCAGGCTCCTAAAGAGTTTGGAAGTCCACAGTAACAGTTCTGCTGACCCCTTTCCTTACTGCTCCTCCTACAAAGGGAGCAGGATGGATAGTGAAGGTTCTGCAATATGAATTCATTTAGAGTTCTTGAATCAAACCTCCAGAAGAAGTTCATAAAGCTTGATAAATGGGCAAGACTGAGACAGACAAAATTTACCATGGTCAGGTGGAGCATAATAAATCTTTCTGGATACCAAAAAGAATCATTTAGACTGTTCAAATATACAGAAAGATTCTAAACTAGTTGGAACCTCTCAGGAGAACTATACAGCATCACTGTAGACAATTCACCAGAAATATCCATTCAATATGTAACAGCAACACAAAAAGCAAGAAATTAGATTAGTTTAGTCCTAAGCACACAAGCAGTCCTGGTAATTTATTAATACCAGTTATTCCACAAGAAACACATATTTGATAAAGACTTTGATTTAAAGTCATATTTCTAGGACTTCTCAGAGCCAATTTGTCTTTTTTTAAATGGTTTTTTCATTTTTTTGTTATTGCAATTGTGTATCTCTCTAATTTCCTGATCAGAATGCCATACACTGTCCAGGCAACTGCCTGACAGAAATCCAAGTATATTAGGCCTGTGTTTGACACTGAGGCATTTATCAAGCTTTTATCTCACAAAAAGTAGGTATCACATTAGACTGACAAGATATATTTTCCATAGTCACATACTCACTTGCAAGCAACTACATCATAATCCTTTAAACTTTTATTGATCCAAATTCACGTCAGGCACACCATTACTTAGCCAAGGCAAATACCAGGCTGACAGGCCTAAAATTATTTGAGTCATTTTGTTCAGTCCTTTAAAATACTGGCAGGGCATTGTCATCCAACCAATCTTCTGAAACTTACCTGACATTCTGGGAAAAAATTATTCACATCAACAACCTATACAGCACTTGAGCCATCTCTCTTTAAATTCCCAAAACCACAAAGTTTCAGGTTTGATTTTTAAAATTCTACCTCTAGAGGCTGAAAAAAATGCTACTATGGAGAAGAGAATCTCATCCCTTTATGATACTCTTGCTTTTTCCCTCAAATGCAAAATAGAAAATTCTACTAACACAGAATTTGCCTTCCCAGGGTTTTGCCAATAGACATATTTAAGATGTTTTACTATTGACAGTGCATAGTCTCTTTTATTTGTCTGAGAGCAAACTCACCCTCAGTATCTTTTCCTATCCCTCTTAATTGGAGCTGGTCATTCTGTGCTGTGGTAGCTCACAGGCCAGGATGCAACCAGTGCCTAATGCTTCAATTCAGGGGAGTGGAAGGATTTCCCACCTGTTGGATATCCCTTAAAACCTCTTATTTCCAACTTGTTAATGACTTAGAAACAGGTAATGCAGTTTTTAATATAAAATGCCCACTTCTATATTTTTAATACAAAATGCCCTCCTCCTGAATAAATTGTGACCACAGTCCCTGATATTGCAATCACAACTTTTTCCATAAGGTTCCACACTGAAATATTTTGTTGCATCATGGCTTAAAGGAGAGCCAGGAGGGCAGAGATACTGTCAGTGGCTTCCTGCATTAATTCATCTGTCTTCCTGCTGCTCAGAAAGATTACAATATTCCCACATGCACAGAAGTCAGGCCCCTATCCTCCTACTGTTAAATCACATTTTTCCTGTTGCTCTCACAGGGTGGCTCTGTAACAGCACACAGGAATCCAGACAGACAGGACAATTTTTCAAATAACATTTCATGAGCAGTGCTATATTCTCATTATAAAAAGGAATGGATGCTTTAAAATAAAACCTGAAGACAGGAACACATTCCTCAATACAACATGAGAGTCATTGTGACTTTGTATATTTATATAATATATATGTCTGTATATATTATTATACTATAATTATTATCTATATTATTAGCTATTAGATAGATATTATTGATATTAGATGGATATCTGTAATATATCTGTATATTTACTGATCAGAAATCCCTTCACAATACCTACTTTCCTTTCAATTTAAAAAATATTAGTTAAATAATAAAATTTTTTAAATTTTAAAATCCTAGCTTCATCTGATACAACAGTCTATGCCACTTGACAGAAGACAAAATATAGAAACTGTCAAGAACAGTTTCAATATCTTTTATTAAAGTAGCAGCATTTTTGCAACCGATGAAAAGTACTGAGGTTATATTAAAGTCAACAGCCCACCAGACTTCACCACTAATTACAAAACACACCCACCACCTCTTGTGCATTTGTGATTCCAAGTGGCATCACTGTTTAACTGGAAATCAAGAGGCTGCAATTCTCCCTTTTTCAGAACCTTCCAGACATTTGGTGAACTCATTTAACCTAAAGCAAAATATGAAGCCCAGCTAAGAATAAAAACAACAGGAAACAACAACTTCCCTGGATATTCTTGAACCTGATTAAACTGAAATAACTGCATAACACAAAAACCCACCCTCATCTGCCTTGAGTTCTCAGTCAATCAGCTTCAGAAGTGATTTACCCTCACAAGGAAGGTCATCATGTGTGAGAGGTAAAGAGCCACTGCTCCAGTGTGCTGTGCAGGACCTGAGCTGTGTGTTCTCCTCCCCACACGTGATGTTTACACAGCAGCAAATAGCAGGAGTGTTGCAGGCTGGCAGTAACCAAAGATTTTGCCATTCTGACTTGAGCACTCTCTGGCCAGCACACCATTCCTGGACACAGAACATGTGAGAGCTGCAGCTCACATTCCCAGTCTGCCGATGCACATGGGGTTCAACATTTACTTCTTTGCCCAGGCTCTCCAACAGCCACACTAAACAAAAGCTCCATCCTCTTAATGGAGGTGGTCTCTGCACAGAACTGCTGCCCTGCTATTACCATTTCAAATAACAACACAACTCAAGTCCATCATTTCCAATCACTCAAAACACACTTAACCACTGCAGACAGGAAAAAAAAGACCAGTATCTGATTTTCCAACTATTTCAATATATTGGGTTATCATCTTCTGTAGCAGATTTCACCTCAAAAATATCTGAGGTATTGCAAAGTACAAAGCAGCACTTCTTCTCACTGGTTACAGCTGTGGCTGTTAAAGTCAGGCCTGCTCCTAATCTTTGCTAATTGGCCCAGCTGCAACTCCTTAGGGGTAAGATTACTTTCTACACTATTTTTATTTTCTTATATTCTATCCCACTACACCAACCTAGTGCTGAAACACTATGGTACTCACTGGGTAGGGGAGAGTTTGGTTAGCCATAATACCTTTAGAATCACACAACCTGAAAAATATTTTGATTCATTAGCTTACTTTTAATTCAAATGTTATATTATCCAATAAAAGACTTTTTACCTGTGCAGGAATTTCTGCTACATTTCATGTCTTTTTGAATCTTTACACCTTTCTCATATTTGCAAGCAGTTTTCTTACTAAACACCTGAAAAACCTTTTTTTTTTTAAAGAGCTTCCACCTATCCAGTTGCCCAAAGATTTTTTCATAGGACTACTGCTGGAGATGGAAGAAATCTATTCCTGAGCTCAGAGGATTGAAGCATTCCATAATTAAACTGCTGAGCACCATTTGTCATACATGTCAGACAATTCTGGCCATTCATTCATTGCTGAATTCTTCACATCACTTGTGTGAGGTGAAGCAAACCATCTGCAAGTGTCATACACACTTCTTCTCCTGGACTACTTCTCCTTTTCCTATCCATCCTCTCTTTTCACCTCTGCAGTCTCCTACCTTCTTTTCTTTCTGTGAGCACATGAAGGACATCCTGCATTCCCCCACAAGTAAAAGAACAACTGAGTGAAGTTACTGGGGAAAAGAGCTAATAGATGAGCAGAGGGTCTGTGAAGATGTTTCAGATCACTTGTAAGGGAAAACAAGGCACTAAAATATTCTGTAGATTTTCCTGGTGGACTTTACTCTATAGTCTGCCGTGATCTAAAACAGAAAGGGAAAAGGGACTGCAAGTAAAGGGGAGTGCAAATTTTCTCTTTTACCCTCCTGCCTTGGAAAATTATCAGGCTTTTGAACATTTCCCACCCTCAATTTCTCACCAAAGAGCAACCAACCTTGTATACAAGAGAGAACAGACTACTACTGCTAATTTACTCATACAGAGGAACATATTTAGCATAACCCTAAATTTATCACTATTAGGAACATATATAAGCCCATACTTAGAAAATAAGTTTCTATTTTGGATCTTCCTGAGAACAGAAGGCACTGCTAATTTTAAAACAAACAGAAATAAGAAAAAGCTTAAAATTAGGCTGCACCTTTAAAAAGAATAATTTCAGTATAAGACTGATGTACAGAGTGCAAAAATTTTGCTTCTTAAAATAATTTTTAAAAGAAGGATTTTTCACATGCTTTTTTATGCAGGCTCCATCTTGACTAAAAGGAAAGTACCAAACCTGAAAAGCTAAATTCTCCACGAGACTGCCTGAAGAAAGAGGTTCTTTCAGGTCAGGATGAAGGGCAGTAACATTCACCTCAGCCTCAGCAATTAAGAAAATTGTTTCCACCTCTACAGGCATTAGTCCCTTGAAAACTGAAGGAACAATCTATTCAATGCAAACATGAATGAAATGTTGACCAGACAGAAAAAAACGACTAAAAATATACTTTGATGACAAAAGACTCTTTTGGAGGGGGAAAAAAAATGAGTAGCTAGGCTATCCATTAAAATTATTTCCCTGGCTTCCATTCAGATGCTGTCCAAGCACAGCTTCATTGTTTGGCATGTCGCTTGCATCTCCTCACGTCACCTTCATTCTCTCACTCAGATAACCTCAGATAAAAATACACAGAGCCCTATTCTAGGAATCAGCAATATTAAACCAGGAGCCAGCAGCAGAAACTGGGGCTCTCTTGATTCATAAAGAATTTTTAAAGCCCTTTTGAACTACAGAGCACATAGAGGAGGGTGAAAGCTTTCATCAGACTGAGGCATAGTACACAGTCAAGTTCACTTCCAAAGCAGGAGGTGTTTGTTATCCATGGTGAGAGGGACATCCAGTTATTGCATCTGCACATTCCCACAGGAAGGTTGTGCAGCTGAGGGAAAGGAATGCTGAATCTGACATCCACTTCATCAGCCTAATAAATTTTAGATTAATTACAGAAAATTATTTCCCATTGCACTTCCACATCAACGGGGCTTTTTTTTGCTTCTCAAGCCTCTTCAAGGCACAATATTGGTACCCTTCAATCATCTGCCACTAAAACACTGCCAGCACAGAACAAGACTGTACACACACCTAAATGTTCTACAGAATATATATGAATACATATATATATTTATATATGGAAAGAAAAAATATTTATCCAGGTGAAAGTGCAGAAGGTGATTTTGGTTGATGGACACCCCCCCAGCACCCTCTCAAAGTAGCAGAAAATTGCACCATCAAGCAGACTGGGATATCATCATTATTATTGTTATTTTGGTTTAAGAAAATGCTGACATTTTAAGGTTATGAATCAGGAATAGCCAGCTCACTGCCCAGTGAGTACAAATTAGGACTCCTGCTGATGAATGGTCTTTTCAGCCCACCTTTCTGGCATCCCTTGTGTGCTCCTCTCCACTCCTCCACTGTGCAGCACACATCTTTTCCAGTCCTGTTCCACTGCTCACGACTGCCGCCTCACTGTCACAGACAAAAGGCTCCTCTCCCTCTGCAGGGCAAGAAAAGGGGACATCCCCTGCCCTGTTGCTGTGCTGCTGCCTTGCCTCTGCAAATCATCCTGGATTATCACCACAGAGCAACAGAGAGCCTGAGCTGCAGCCAGACATCAGCAGCCCTTCCATTTTCAGCATGGTTCTGTCTTATTAGGCAGCATGCGTTAACTAGCAGCAAAACTAAAAGCAAAATAGGAAGGGTGAGCCTGATAAGGGAGGCCTTATCAGCCTTTGCTGCTGACAAAGCCCCCAGAAATGGGGGAGGGGAGGCCCTTTCCGAGGCAATGCTTTTGCACACTGCAGTATGCAGGAGCCAGACGCTGCTGAGCGCACACACAATAGACACAGTTGCCGTAGCAACAGCATCACAGGGAAAGGTTGAGCAAAGCTTCTCGCTTTCCACCAAGGTTACCTACAGATTACCACTTAGCACAGGGATCTGTAGGGATCAGACAACATCTTGCACCTGTCTGGAGCATTCCTGCATGAAAAGATGCAACAATGGCCGCAGCACAGGGAAGAGAAAGGCACTGCACGAGCAGAGCAGGGGCTGGGCTCTCCAAGTGCCATCTGACAGCAACAGCTTGCAAGCTAATAAACTGTCACCTCACCACAGACTACAAGTGTGATCTCCTGGAATCAAGTATGCTTTCATCTTTTGGGTTTTTTCTGAAAAATTACTAGATTACAATAAAGCTCTACTCCACATTTCTGCAGCAAGACACTTCAGTTTCTAATACTGATCAGAAAAATATTCCCCAAACCAAGAAAAAAAAAAAAAACAAAGCTGCTTTGTTTTTACACATACTTTTATCATTCCACTAATGCTGTTTAAAGGCAGTGAAAGTATATGGTGCAGCACGTGTCTTGAGAAAAACTAGTCACAAACAGAGCACTTGAGTAATTTACAACCTTAAACTACACCAGTGAGTTATTTACCTTGTTTCATTTGCTCCTCCTATTTTTTCAGATAAACAAAAACACATAAATCTTTTCCCCTTGAAATGCAACATGTTTTTTTACTCAAACATTTAAGTGATCAATTGTCACTCCCAAAGAATAAAAAATAGGGACTTGTTAAAAACATAAATATCACTTGAGAAAACATTTCATCAGTTGTTTCTGCTTAAAGGAGTTTTAAACTTTGACATTTTCAAGTTTTTGGCATGCAATCTCTTGACTGTAAAGCTGCAAAAGTAACCCCCCACATAATCAAATGGCACAACAGAACTGCTTTGCAACTTGCTCACGGGATACAAACATCCAAAAAGGCTGGAAGCTGGCAAAGGATCAAAACTAATCAAATTAAACAGGACTGTTCCTGCATTTATGTCTTGCTATCTACAAAGATAACAGCGTGTTCCTGAAATACATCTTTATGACAAACTATAGGTAATTTCAGCATCAATTGGGTATATATAGTTGCAAGCAAATGGCTGTCACACCATACCAGAGAGCTTCATTAGAGAAGAGTGCTTCAGGCTCCTCTAGAAGACAGGCAGTTCAGAAACTGTCTGCTACAAGAACTGCAGAGACACAATTATACACCCAAGCCTTGACAGCTGGGGGAAAAGAATCACATTAGCTCTGATAAGTTTTACAAAAACCTTCAAATTTCTTGGCCCTCTGTTAATAAAGGACATTGCAGCACAACAGATATTAACTTTACCTCTGGAAGAACAGGCAAGCACAAGATAAAAGAAGCTACTGCAGCAACTTCAACAGGAACAAGCTGAGTCTTCCACCATATAAAGTCATGACTGGGTAGCCTAAGGAAGATGCCACCACACAAAAAAACTTATTCCTGTTGCAGGTTTTGAGTAAAGTCTCCAGCTTGAATTAAGAAAATATGACTATGTAATTTCAATAGTCCTTGTGCTCTTAAAAACTTCACACATACAGCAGCATGTTAGAGCCAGGTGTCAGGAGCAATGCTAGAAAAGCACACAAAATCACAGGCACCAAATTCTAAATTACTGTGGAAAAGAAAACCTACCCCTTACAATGGAAGGCATCTTTAATGAATAAAACTGGAAGGAGACAAGGCAAAAACTGTGTAGGCAGAAGCTAACTCTTCACAAGGTGGGAGAAGGGGAAGAAGGCACCCTTTTGCTATGTACATGTGGGAGCCTGAGAAAAATGTAAGTGAAATTTGTGAGAGAAGTAAAAAAAAAAACCTCATCATCCTTTATCACTAACACATCTGCAGAAGAAGCTCCATTTGAAAGGAGAACTTCCAATTAGAAGAACAAGAATAGCCTTACCTTATTTCAAATACAGTAGAAATGCAAAATCCTGAAACCATGGATTTGCATATTAAGTTATCTACTGCATTTAAATCTGGGTATATTAGAAATTCCCTTCTTCTGAAAGAAGAGAACAAGTAGCTTGATTCCCTTTCTACTCACTGAACTTCAGACCAAGGTATAGGACTGTCTGGAAGTCCTTTGCCTCTACCCTAAATAAGATAATAATGTTCCTCATCACTCAAACACACATCCTAAAAGCAAAATACAAGGAAGAGAAATGTTAGCTTGTAACAGAAGTCTGCCACTCCTACTCACATATTTATAGCACCAGGGTTGAGCATAAGGGTTGTAGAATTTAAAACAACAGTAAGGATATTGAGGACTCTGAAGACAAGGAATCATATGGGGTAGCATAGGAGGCACAAGGAAAAATGCAGTCTGAGAGTGCAACTATCCCACTGGGAAAGCCACTGACAGGTTAATAAAGCGTTCAAGAGAAATGATGATCAAGTACTGATGATACAGCTTAAAACAGCAGTTTTGAAGAGCTCCCATCCAAAACCAGAGGAGAAAGGGTTGCACATTAGTTATGGGAGAAATTCCAAGTCCAAGGGGCCTGAAATTAGGAATTATATTAGAAATGGTAATTGGCCATACAACTTTCCAAAGAGACTGTTTTAGTTGCAAGGTCAGAAACACAAGGACAGAACACCTAAAGCACTGGGAACATCATCATCTCCATTAGTAACTAAAGTTAAATTATTTTAAGATATTCTTGGCTAACATGGTGTTGTGATAAGCATTCCTAGGACAAGTTTCTGCTGAGAAGAAGGATTTGCATCTCTGAGCTCAAACTTTGAAAAACTTCTTTAGGAAATTATTGCTTTTAATGTGAATTTTTCAAGTTTTTGGTTGGTGGTCTTTAAGAAAACAGCTAGCAATTTTTTTTAAAGATGTGAAAATAAGTACATTTTGTGAAACCCTGCATATTTTACTACAGTAAGAAAAGCAAGGCAGACATTTGCTTAATCCAGCTTGCAGGAACAATTAAGCCAATGGCAAACTCAGAAAAGCCAGAGAAATAGGCCAGCCTCTCTCCTGACATGGAGCTGACAGGACTGAACAGGATGAACACATTGTTCACCTCCATGAAGAGGTTAATTAAAACAAAAATAGCCACAAAAATCCCTACATCTCCTCAAAAGACTCAGAGTTCTGAAGAGCCCCTCTACAGGCCTGTCTGCAGTATTGTCAAAGGATTTAGTCATTCCACAGGGAGAGCCAACGATTTTATAATTTTTTAAAATGAGATCTGATTAAAATTTAACACAGTTAAATAACATATCTAGGAGTTTAAATACCCTACTTCTAAAAATGATGGCAAGTGGAAATTGCAAGACAAGCAGGATCCTGGAAAATCAGCTGCTTTATGTGACTAACACAGCAGAGTATGACTTAAATCAGAGCTTCCAAAACTCTGGGCTATTACCTGCTCATTCCTATCCAGACTGCCACAACACACTGCAGAAGTGTGATGAGGTTTGGGTGCCTTTCACTATAACAGTCCTATTTTAAAACAAAATTTCTGTCCAAAAAAGTTTCACCCAAAAGAGTTACAGCCCAGAGTGCTGTGTAGCCCTTCAGAAGGATCTTGACAGGCTGGAGAGATGGCAACAGCAAAACTGTCTGAAATTCAACACAGGCAAGTGCAGGGTCCTGCACCTGAGGAGGAATAACCCCATGGAATAACAGTACAGGCTGGGGCTGATCAGCTGGGAAGCAGCTCTGCAGAAGTGCCTGGGAGTCCTGCTTGGACAACAAGCTGTCCATGAGGCATCAGTGTGTCCCTGTGGCCAAGAAGGGCAATGGTATCCTGGGGGGCATTAGGAAAAGCATTGCCAGCAGGTCAGGAAGGGGATCCTGTCCCTCTGCTCAGCCCTGGTGAGGCCTCACCTGGAGTGCTGTGTGCAGTTCTGGGCTCCTCAGGACAAGAGATTTGGAGTTCCTGGGGTGGGTCCAGCAGCTGGAGGGCTGTGATGATGATTAAGGGACTGGAGCATTTCTCTCATAAAGAAAGGCAGAGAGAGCTGGGCCTGCTCAGTCTCAAGAAGAGAAGATTGAGAGGGTGCCCTACCAATGTCTGTCAGTGTCTGAAAGGAGGGTGTCAGGAGAATGGAACCAGGCTCTGCTTGGGGCTGCCAAGCAATAAAGAGGCAATGGGCACAAACTGAAGCACAGGAGGTTTATCCTGAATATCAGGAAGAACTTCAGGTGATTGAGTGCTGGAACAGATTGCCCAGAGAGGTTGTAAAGTCTCCTTCCCTGGAGATATTCAAAAGCCATCTGGACAATCCTGACTAATGTGCCTGAACAAGGAGGTTGGACTAGATGACCTCCAGTGGTCCTTTCCAACCTGAACCATGCTATGATTCTGTGACCATTCATATAATACTGCTCAGGAGATAATACCACCATAGTACTGCTGATAATACTGCTCAGGAGAAAATCTACTTCACAGCTGACACAACTGCAGGCCTAGAACAAGGCAGCACGAGCACTCAAAGTGCAGAAAGTGAGCCAAGACCACATACAGTTTCACCTTCTTTTTGTTATCACATTAATTTCATATCCAGGATTAAAAGCAAAATAAAAGAACAACTAAGAAGAAAAGCCTTGATAGCTTAGCAAGATCTTTACTTGGTATTTAAACATAAATAGCACATAAGGCACTCCATGATCTTGTCCACAGATCATGTGGTACATGCTGTAAATTGTCTTTTTAGGAACTGAAGTCATCTCCTTTCAGAGAGAAAGCCAGGGAATGCTGTCACTGCTACTGTTGGCACATGGTTGCTTACCCCTATATGTTTATGCTCCCTTGTGCATAAAGGAGGCTTATGAGCTTCCTTAGGCTTGTGAGCTGGAACAGTTTGAGATGGTCAATGGATCCCCAGAGCAGCTGGTTCTGAAAAGTAGCAGTGACCCAAAGCACTGTCCATTTCAGTAACCTGCACCAGGAAATTCACAGGATTTATCTGCAATACCCATAGTAGGGAAGAAAGTTCTTTTTTTGTTTTGATTACTCTGCTGAATTATCACAGTAAAGCTGTTCTCAAGTTTAAACATAAAACTAATGCTGCTAGCATCCATGAATTTTAATATATTCAGTTCCCTAAACTGTCTATGCTACTACAGCAACTGAAGGTGTCTCAGTCTGAGGCATTTATTCTCCTGTCTTTGAGATGCTATTAATGTTATCATTCATTTATTGCACAGTCTGGAAATTATGACACTGAGGATGTCTCTTCTTTTGAGTATCCAAGTTGCCTTATTTTCAAAAGCATTTTCTCAGTATCATTCTATGTGCATCACAAAATGAAACAGAGGACTTGTCAGTGGTCTGAATGCTCCACACAAGTGATTTCCCTACAGTCATGATGAGCATGAGTTACAGGCAGAATCTGATCTGCTCTGTCCATGCTGTTCCAGTGTGGATGTTCTGCACATCAATTCAAGCCAAGATTCATGGAAGCAGGTTGAAGGCACATGATCATGCCCTCTGCACCACCCTGTTTTTCTTAGCACCAAATGGCTGCATCCCATCTCCTGTTCTCACCACGTCTCTGACAACCAAAGCTTGACACAAACAGGCTAGCAGGTATCAAGCTACCTTATTTCTCCTTCAATTTTTATTTTAACCTAATCAATTGGAATCCCTCTGCTTAAGTCAACAAGTGTTTGGGTTTACACCATTTAGCAATGCCATGGAAGCTTCAGTGGAAGGTGAGAATGTAAGAACCATGCAGGCTTTGTCACCTAAGGTCTGAAGGCCTCTGAACCCAATCCTCTTCCTTTTCCTGGATTAATAATAGATTCATACTCCAAAAGATTCCTGGAAAACACTCCCTTTTAGTATGGGCCTTGCCCCACTGAAAAACAGACATCTACCTTTCTGTCTTTCCTTCCTACTCTTAGGTCTCAAATCTCGTGAGTGAAATATATTCCTTCTCAAATAAATGAAGTATAATGAAAACAGCTATATCTAAGGCTAAAGATTATTGTGCTTTTTTTTAGTCTGTTATGGTCCTCTGCTTTAGATGTCCTCTTTGAGGTCAGGACATAGACAAGCACACAGTATACCAAAAGACTTACAAAAAGGGACTATTTTCAGCCACAACAATTAAGCTCCACAGTGACAAAGGCAGTCAGCAGAGGAAACTGAAGAACTTCAAAATTATCTTTTTTGGTTCCTTTCACCATTTCCTCTTACATGTGAGCAAAAATACTTATGACGGCTCTTCTGGGAATTTTTTTCTCCCTTTCTTTTGTAGTTTCCACTTCTCAGCTAATTTTGGCCTGTCCAACTGGTTGCTTAGAGATGCTTCAGTTTTTATTGCTCTTTTTCCGTTTGTACTGTAATTTTATTCTGAATGTCACCTCTAGCAAGACTAGTTTTGCAAGTGAAGCAAGAAACACTCAGAAAAGGCTTTTTAAACAACTACACAAGGTCTACAGAGCAGCATCCTACACACCTTTTCCTCTTCTACATCCAAAAAGTGCAGGAAGGAGTCCTTAGCAACATTTAGCTTTATGCCAGCAGCAAGCAAGTCTCTAGAAGTCAGTCTGACAGGACAGGATGGTTTTGACCTCTGGCAGAGAGAGAGAAAGAGAGAGAGAGAAAGAGAGAGAGAGAAAGAGAGAGAGAGAAAGAGAGAGAGAGAAAGAGAGAGAGAGAAAGAGAGAGAGAGAGAGAAAGAGAAAGAGAGAGAGAGAAAGAGAGAGAGAGAAAGAGAGAGAGAGAAAGAGAGAGAGAGAAAGAGAGAGAGAGAGAGAAAGAGAAAGAGAGAGAGAGAAAGAGAGAGAGAGAAAGAGAGAGAGAGAAAGAGAGAGAGAGAAAGAGAGAGAGAGAAAGAGAGAGAGAAAGAGAGAAGAGAAAGAGAGAGAGAGAGAGAGAGAGAGAGAGAGAGAGAGAGAGAGAAGAGAGAGAGAGAGAGAAAGAGAGAGAGAGAAAGAGAGAGAGAGAAAGAGAGGAGAGAAAGAGAGGAGAGAAAGAGAGGAGAGAAAGAGAGGAGAGAAAGAGAGGAGAGAAAGAGAGAGAGAAAGAGAGAGAGAAAGAGAGAGAGAAAGAGAGAGAGAAAGAGAGAGAGAAAGAGAGAGAGAAAGAGAGAGAGAAAGAGAGAGAGAAAGAGAGAGAGAAAGAGAGAGAGAAAGAGAGAGAGAAAGAGAGAGAGAAAGAGAGAGAGAAAGAGAGAGAGAGAAAAAGAGAGAGAGAGAGAAAAAGAGAGAGGAGAAAAAGAGAGAGAGAGAGAAAAAGAGAGAGAGAGAAAAAGAGAGAGAGAGAAAAAGAGAGAGAAAAAGAGAGAGAGAAAAAGAGAGAGAGAGGAGAAAAAGAGAGAGAGAGGAGAAAAAAAGAGAGAGAGGAGAAAAAAAAGAGAGAGAGGAGAAAAAAAGAGAGAGAGGAGAAAAAAAGAGAGAGAGAGGAGAGAAAGAGGAGAAAGAAGAGAAAGAGAGAGAAGAGAGAAAGAAGAAAAAGAAAGAAAAATAAAATGTGCACTGCTAAAATCACCCAGGAAAACAAGTGTGCATAGTAGGGGAGAGAAGGGAGGATAAAAGCAGCATCTCCAGCTCCCAGACATGCCACTTATCCTCTCCTAAGCACTTGCTGAGGCGCTGTGCTCTCGATGGCTGGTAGGACAGTGCCATGCTGTGGACACTGGGCTCGCTGCTCTCTGCAGTCTCTGCAGGTACAGTAGGCCTGCTTCCTGACCCACTTTGCTCACCAATCTCTATTTAGCTCTACGCTAGTGATGCTCCTGGCATGACAATCAGATACTGCAGCCTGCAGTGCAGCTCGCTCCAGCAGCCCGGCGAGCTGCGAGTCAATCCAGTGGAAAAGTACTGTATCAGCGGAGCCTAATTACGCTGAAGTCATCTTCAGCAGCTGACGTCAAAGGCAGCCACACAAAAGCGCTCCAGAGATTTAAAAGATGCCTTTTCATTTTGAATCTACTAAATCTGCTAGGCATAAAGTAAATCCAAAAGGATCTTTTCTACTCAAGGGCTGCAAATGGCAAAAGCTAGTAGAGCTAGTACCGTTTCATAGGATTACCTAATCAATCTTGGAACTTGTGCCAATTAAAACCTGCCATAATTCCTTCCACTGTCATTTACTCTTAACTAGAGAGGGGCTTTACACCATAATGTCCAGTGAAATTGTAAACTTAATCTCACTACAGCTATTAAAATTATCTTCTTACGCGCAAGAACCAAATTTCTCCTTCAGACACAGCCACTTAAGAATTAATTTCAAATTCTATTTGCAGTTAACTTCAGATTTTACTTGCACCTACATGTGTAAGGGATAAATTGGTTTTGGAAAACTAATGATTGTACCAGACAGCTAGGGCTGTTCTGGCTCCGAAGTTAAGGTGTAATAGGTGAATACCTCTGAGATCAAGAAACTGGAGATTGGTCATATTTCATTTATCTGCAAAAAAACCCGCAGGTGTCTCACTTCTCTTATAGGGAAATATTGTAAAAAAAATGGCCATAACATGGGCCTCAGTTAAGAAATCCAATTGCCAAGCCCCTAAGTTATATGGTAGTAATTCACTATACTACGAATCTCCACTTCCTTCCTGGGCACTGAAGTTAACTGGAGAGTTCTGCAGGGGATACCATACATTGCTAATATTTTGCACATAGAAGGCACCGAAGTATGAAACATTCGAGGGTCTTACCAACTCCTTGGCAAGACCCTTCTTCTGTTCAGTGGAATATTTTTGTACTTAAAAAACTCAGATCACTATCAAGAAAAGTTTTGAGAGTTACTCAGAATTGTTATACCAAAACATTTTAAGTGTCTTAAGATTAGATACACTGAATTTAAAACACTCAAACTAGTACAAACTTATTGACTAGTGATAAATAAAAGCAGCAACAGAAAGTACTGAACATACCCGGTGGGGCCATGAGTGCCTTACAGGTGTGCATCATTTATAGCAGGTATTGTGTACAGGAGGGAGCATGAGGAGCAATTATTCACAAAGCAGTCCCACTGTGCGCTGTGAACAAGCACAAGTTCAATCCTTTGCAGGAGTTTATTCATGTGCAATATGACCAGTTTTGCTGGTTAGCAAGAAATATTACTAAAAAACAATTCTTGTGGCTTGGCAAATGCCACAAATTGATGGCACTGTGGTGGTTTTTGGCTTTTTTTTTTTTTTTTTTTGCATATGCACTACCATAATCACACTAATTTACTAAATAAACCAATGATTCCCAAAAATGGACCCCAAAATGCTTATGTAAAATCTCTCCAACAAGAAGTCTGATTATCCATTAAGTGGGATGATACCAGCCAACAGCAAGAGAAAACAAAATTAAACATCCATCAGAATGTGCAATTCATCCAAATTTCATACCACAGGCACCTATAAATATATGAGTCATTATTATAATGTACAAGGTAATTATATTTCATCACTCATTACCTTGACCCAAGGAGGACCTCTTATCCTCAAATGGAAGATGCAATCCAGACTTGCATTTTTATGATTAAGGAACCCTGCGAGAAGCACAGCTTACATAAAGCAGCACCCTTAGACTAGCAGCTGTGCAGATGCAGAAGAAACTCAACCTCAAAAAACTGCTGTAGACTGCTTCTTTTACCCACCAGTGCCCTCACACCAAGTATTTCACATTTAAACCCAAGACAAGCAGACAGACTCCAACAGGGCTCTGCAGGAAGGACACAGCTGGGACACTTGTTAGCGACAGGTCTGCCATACTCACATGCACCTGTCAAGCAAAGAGGGTATTTAAAAGTACAGAGCTTCTTTGTTCCTACCTATGATAGGATCAACAACACCACTAAGAGATTATTTTGCTGCCTTGTTATTTATTGAAGATAAGATCACCCTCAGGGCTGTCCCAGGGCAAAGAGCCTTGCAAAGCAGAGTTCTTGACAGTTTTTCCTCAGGACTAAATTTTACAGCTCATTTGATTTTAGCTTCCTGAGCCATGCACCACAAAACTAAAAGTAGACCTTCAGAAGTTGCTTCTCTAACCTCACATCTACTCAATTCAAGTAGAGAATACATAGTGAGGCCTTGGAGTTTAGGAAGAGCAAATCAATTACTATACTGGATCAGCCCACTCCACTGACAAGTTTCACAAGCACACAACAGAAACCCTCACCAGATAGTTACACAATAACCTACAAAGCCTATTTTTAGGGTCCATAAAAGTTTATATCCTTTCAAGAGACTATACAGATCTTTGTTTGCTTTTTTTATGTGAATTTGGAAATGCTCAATATTGGCATCCAAAAATGCACTGAGCCCTGCTATATTTCCTTCTCCAAAGCATTTGTTATTGTTTTTAATCAAACAAAAGCTGTCTAGGAATCAAAGGCTCTAATCTGAATTGTTACTGCTTGAACATCTGTTAAAAAATTCTGGCTGCAAAAGTAGAACAGATTCTGGTTTACATGGAAAACTACGTAAGTAATAAATATCTGGCAAATCAAGAAAGCACTCTATGGGATATAATCTAAGATGCAATCATTAAGTTGCTTCTTAGTCCTGGACTATGGAGTCAGAGTGAGAGAAAAACCACAAAAATAAACCTTGGTTTTGATGGTTACTTTCAATGTTTCTGTGCTTTGTAGGCTGACTCCTGGTTGATTTGCAAATCCACACATGCCCCTGGGAGTGGGATCTCAGATCGTTTAGCATCATGGCAGATTTCCAGTTCTTGGCAGGAGGGTTGTTTTTCTCCATGAATCAGCAACTGTCCATCACCCTACAATCTGTGAAGTGAAAAACCCACCTCATCAGCATAAACTAAATGCATGTATGTGTGTATACATCACAGAGGAGTTTCTGGTCTCTCTCTCTCTACAGCCCACATGCGAGGACTGTCATTTGCACGAGCACATACATGCCTCTGAAAGCCAACCACAAGAAGCAGTGATTTATCTCACCTTCTGCAGGCCTGTAATGCTTTGATAACACATCATCTGCATGGAAAGCCTTTAAATGTTATGGTAAAGTACACAAACAACAACCCATTCTATTTACTGCTTTCTCCTATCAATGGGCAACTCCAGAGCAGAGCCCACTGTGGTCGGCTGCAGAACAGCTGCCTGTGCCTGCTGCTGGAGAGTAAAGAACATTTTCATTGTCACATAATGCTTACCAGTATATGCATTCTAAACACCCATCAGCAAGGAAAACAAGAGCAAATAAGTTACATTTGAAACATCTTCCTGAAACGTGCTCCAGAATTTTAACAGCTCTCTGTAATACAGATGATGCTTCTAAAAAATGATAGCAAACGAGATGAATGCTGCCCCAGTAAAGTAAACTTATTCTCAGAAATACTCTGACAAGCAAATCATGAATTTTGGAGATGTATTACAGAAAAGGATGTACTAATAAGTCCTCATTTTATTCTCCCTGTGTCTGTCTCTTCCTGATACACAAGAGATTGCAGTATTCCTATTGTATGGCAGCGCTGTGCTAATATTAAATAACAACAGATTTGCTGGCTGCTCAAAAATGCCATTTTTTGAAGGAGGCAGGGGAAAAAACTACTATAATCAGAAAAGCACTCTTAAAATTCAGGAATCAGACACTCCCACCCCCCCCCAGTTCACTGTGTAAACTCCTAGAAAAAACTATAACCTGATCCAGTGGATGAAGCAGTTCAGCACAATGTCTGGGTCTTCACTGTTCCCTCTGCTTGAATTATATGTCCAGGGCATTGCAAAATTTACCCAAATTACTCATTTTTTTCCCAGAGTCTAATCATAAAACCTACACTTCAGGGATATAAATTCACAATCTGAAGCTAAGCATAAATTCACTCAGTAAACTGGGTTTGTTTCTTGCAGCATTAATTCACACATGCACTGAAGATCATCGAATACAGCACAGCCAAGTTATCAAACTGCAGCAATGCTGTCAAAAGGAAGGCTTTTTTTTCTTTCCTTAAATGCAAACACATCTTTTATTATTAGCTGCATAAGGGTGATCTATGTTTACACAGCTCAGAACTGGATTTAAAACCAATTTTAACAGCCAACTGTTTCAACTTGCATGTAAACAAACATACTGCATTTCTTCATTAGCTGGAATTTGCTGCAGTCTGTCAGCCATCTGTACTGTCTTGCATTCTGTTCTCTATTCAGAGCACCACTATCAAATGTTGGTGATATAGTATTGCTCTCTTTGGAGACATCATGACTACACTATAAATAGTTTAGAGACATAAACCACTATTTCTAACAGTTGCCTTAATATCTGCTTTCTCAGAATGCATTAGGTTGTTCTATTTCTCATCCAATTTTGGTTCTCTGTATTTTTTTGTTTTGTGAATACGAGGAAAAAAGATTTTATTTTGTCTCTCTCAGAGGTACAGAGCAAAAACTGCAGCCAGAGCAAGGCTCCAACTTCTGCACCCCTCAAATCCCAGATACAGAGGCCAAACCCCAGAACATAACCCTGCAAATATCTGCAGTGCAGTACAAGGGTGACTGCACAGTGCACAAGAGCTAGGCTGTCCTTAAACAAGCTAGTTGAGGCTGTCCTTAAACCAGCCCTGGAGCACCTGCACAGAGAAGTGCAGGCTGACCCAGGCACTCACTGAAGCCACACCAAGCAAACCCAGCCTGGAATCTCACACTGTGCTGGTGCAGCTCTGTGCTGGAGCTCAGGAGCTCCCAGAGCCCTGCAGAGCCCTGGCTCACTCCAGCCAGCTCAAACATCAGCACATCCCTGTCTCCAGCAGTTGGGAGCACAGCCCAACCCCTCTGGTGCCATCTGTCCCCCGGCTCTCCCTGGGGTCACAGTGCCTGCAGATGCAGCCTCGAGCAGCCCTACAGCCCCTGAGCTCTGCATGCCAGAGGCTTTCCCGAGGGCAGCCCTGCATCCCAGACCCTGCCAGGGGCTGCCAGGAGCCTCCCAGAAGCTGTGGTGGCACCACGAGTCCCCTCCAGCCTGCAGTCACACCCTGGGCCATTGGGCTGCTCTAAACTGCTCCAGCTCTCCCAAGCAATTCCAAGAGGACTGCAGCACAGCTGAGGACACCACCCAGACAGTTCAGCTACTGATCTGAGCAGTGTGCACTACTTTCAAACTTCAGAGGACAGCTGATGGTATCTTTAGAAGAACACAGCTCACTAAAATAAGGGGCTTTGGTAGGTTGCCGAGTCATTCTCTCTTTTAGGGAGTCAGGAGGACTGGCAGTGAGACCGGAAACCTGAAACACACCTTAAATCCCAGTTTTCCCTCCTCTAGGGACAGCAGAGCACTCAAACATTACTTGCATAACCAGTGCCACTTGACAAGTGATGCTATCACAAACCACAAAGCTACTTGATATCCATGTTAGTTTTCCAAAGCGAAAGCTGCCTCTTCAAATACAGCTTTTTACCTCACTCAGTATATGAGTTTAAAAGTTTTCAGGAAGAACTTGATGCTCTGCCTTCAAGTTGATTCCCAGACTTAGATCATACTTTTGATTTCAGACCTGCAGTGCCATAAACCCACCTTCTTCCAAGAGAACAAATTTGCTGCCCTCCAAGAACAGACTCGTGGCACACTCGTGCAACACCAACAGAGCTGTCTCTGATCAGAGGTGTCAGAACTCTGAAAGCTGATTTTGTTGGTAAAATTACCAAGAAGTCAACATGTCTCATTCTGAGAGATCCATTTCAGCTTCAATTCTGAGTTTCTGACTGAGGAAAGTGTGTTGAAACGCTACCTAATTTTATTATCCTGTCAGTCATATACAAAGGAGAGTAGGGCTCACTGATAATCAAACCAGGAGAGTGAAGTCTGCTATCCATTACTCCCTGATTAAAACAGACTAAAACTTAACCTGTAACTCAGCAAAAAAGTTCTTCAGGTGTCTAACCCTCTGGATAAGTTTGGGGATTTTTTTTACAGCTTAATAAATCTACCACTGGAAATCTCTTCCTTTTCCCAGCTTATGCCTCCTTTTCTGCAACAGCAGCAACAAAAATGCCTACACCCTTGTGTCCAGATCATTTTCAGCAGAATTTCTTGTGTAGAATTAAACAAGCCAAGTTGCAGGCGTGAAATCAAGCTGCCAGAGAGGCTCACAGCCACAGAATGCTCCTACAGAGCTGCAGTACCGCTCTTAAAACATGAGCAAAATAAACTCTGACATGCAACCATTTAGGGGGACACAATACAAAATAATTCCTTCTTCCCCTTCAATGCCTACACTTATCAGGCAGTAGTTTCAAAGCAGGGCTGGGGGGGGGTAAGAAAACACAGGTCTGTTTCCTTCAGGTCTGTTTGTTCCCTTCTGTGATTGAAAGAATGGAAAAAATGCAGTACCACTGTCAAAATTTTCCAGCTCTATTTTGGCACATCATCTCTCAAAACCAGCCTGATCTAAAAATTTCAAGCATGTTTAACTCAAGAGCCCTTGACAACATCTAATGCACAGGCTATTTATCATAAATTGAGGGGCTTATTTTTGGACTTCACCTTGAAACAGCAAAGAATGTCTGTTTTGTCAGTACCAGAAAAGCTTATAAATCCTGCCAAATGTATCAATATTATGTATTTCAATGGTATTCTACATACACCACAGAGATAGCCACAACTCTCTGAAAAATTCATTCAGCATTACAGATGTACATATTTTGAACTCCATGTGAAATCAGATCCTGTTGGGAACCACTATGACTTCCCCTCTCTACCTGAACAATTACTGGATTTAGCACTTCTAAGTAACTAGTGTGATTTCTAATGTACTTTAACATGTGAAAAAAAAAAAAGGTAACTTACTTTTTATGTTTCTCCTTTGCCCATTCCACAATTCTGACACATACACAATGATACCACTAACTGCAATAACCCTTTGGAGCTTCACAACTACAGAGAATTTTGAAAAATCTGCAAGCCTGCAAGAAACACCCTTTGTAGTGCTAAGTTTTATGCATGAAAAGACAGTAATTTCCCACTTTATCACTTGCCCCAAACGTTGCTGTTATATAGAAATTCAA
The DNA here is from genome assembly GCF_051311805.1 of Agelaius phoeniceus. Taxonomy (NCBI): domain Eukaryota; kingdom Metazoa; phylum Chordata; class Aves; order Passeriformes; family Icteridae; genus Agelaius; species Agelaius phoeniceus. Next base: position 15,501,341 of record NC_135270.1, read on the forward strand.
ATTAATAGGTATCACAGGGGATTACAGGTTCAATGGCAAGCTGCATTCAGAACAGCCTTTCTACAGTCTTTGCCTTTTAACCATCTCAAACTTTTTCAAGCACTTTAAACAATCTCAGTCCCCTGTGGTGTCCTTTCAATGCCTTCAACTAAACTGATAAGGCACCTTTCCAGCTTCATGTATGGGATGCATCACTCAGTGCTGTTCATATTTCTCACTTCAGAGCATGCAAGGCCAGCAGCCACCATCTCTGCCAACAGCACTGAAGGAACCAACAACTTGGACTGTCCACATGTGGAAGTGGTGCTGACCCAGCAACCCCACAGAAGTGCTTTACCTGCCATGAAAAACTATCAGGTGCTCTCCCATTCCTTATTCTCTTCTGCATAGGGCATCTACTAGGAAGTAAATATCAGGGATTAATGCATATTCACCATGCATTAATCCTTGAAAAGCAAGGCTGGTGCTTTAGATGATTTGCAAATATACAGCTCCTCAAACCCCAGTGATTTCATTAGGTCTGATTCCATCAGACCCACAAGCAACATGGTCTGTAAGAACAGCTGCTGTGCTGCTCTTGCAAAGAACTGAAAAGGTTCCCTGTAGCTGTCTTGCAGATCTCAAAGAAAAATGAAACCTTAGACTATGTGCTGTTTTTCCACAAAATTGATTGTGAGGCCTTGAATTCAAACCCAAAGTAGAAAGTCCAGGCATATGTAGAAAATTAACAAATCAAATACAAAAGCCTTGTTTCTAGCACAGTTATTTGTGGATAAAGCTGACTTAACATGCCAAGAGTTATTGAGGTGAAAAAGTTAGCTTTGTGCTTAAAGGTTCGCAAACCGCTGTGAGAAAGAAGAAAAATAAAAGGAACTTCTTCAGACAAGCAAAGATCCTTAAAAAGAACTGCAGACAGCATACATGATTCTAGATGACTAATACTGCAACTCCGAAGAAAAACTCAAATAAAAAAGATTCTCATGAATCAGGACAGTCTTTTTCAAGAAGCATTTTAATGATGACAAAGTCACATCTGTGTCACCTCTAAGCTCCTCTGTCTCATTTTCTGTTTACCCTTGCAGAAGAACACAACATTGCAGACATCAGGTTTTTTAATTTTCCGAAGAGCAGAGCCTGTTTTTAGTGAACTAATTTCAACAGCCTATCTGTCACACGGCCTGTGCATCTATTGCTACTCAAAAGAAAACAGAGGACAGGGAGAAGGGCACAGAATTAGACTTTGTCTTATAAACTGTCAGCATAAACCAATTCAACTTAATTTTATATGACCAAAGAGGAATTTATGCTAGAAGATGGCACATACCTAGAGAAACTGCAGAACAAGCCCTGAAAATCAAAATGATCATTTTAAGCCTCCAGATCAAGGGCTCTGGTTTTCAGTGCATGGATAGTTAAACTGCAGAGTGGCTTCTCAACTAATTTTCTACTTTGCAAACTTTGGAGTACAAGGAAAATAAGAACAAAGAGGAGAGGACAGCTAATTTTAGTGTTTCTGGGCTGAAACAAAATAACAACAAAGAACTACTGAACCATGAAGCAGTTTTTCCAAGCTGCTATTTCAGTTACAGGCTTTCTTTTCCCTAGTCAGTGCTGGAAAGAAGATGCCAGCTTCTACCCTATCAGAGTAATACAAGCACCTTATTTTATGCAGAGGGGCACATTGAGAGCTCTGAACTGCTTGCATAATGCTTCTATACATTTTGCTGCACCCAAAATGTGTATTATAGCTGACAGGAAAAAAGCAGCATGATTTCTTCAATTTCCTTCTCTCTCACTGGTTGCCCCTAGTAAGAAGCATTGCTCCTGCAAACTGAACTTGAGTCTTGCCTATTACATTTTAACAACTACCCTGAAAACTCATCCCTCTGACAGCTTATTATTACAGCACTGGGCTGAAGCTTCATAATTCCGAGCCTCGAGCATGTGTGGAAACAGTTTTGAGGACAAAACCAAGACCTTAGGATCACAGGATTATCCAGAATAATTATTATTATTATTCTGACCTCCAGAAGTGACCTCCAGAGGTTCAGTCCAACCTCCTGTTCCCAAGCAAATCAGCCATGAGATCTTTTCCATTCCATAAGGCTCACATGGTACAACCTCCCCAGGCAGCCTGTTCCTCTGCTTGATTGTCCTCGTGGTGGAAAAGGTTTTCCTTATGTTAAGTCCGAACCTCGTGTTTCTATTTGTGTCTTTTGTTTCTCCAAGTTCATCTTCTGGATGAACCTCCTTGTAGGTACTGCCAGGCTGCTACTCTGTACCCTTGAAACTTTCTCTTCTCCCTGCTGAACAAACCTGGTAAGGTTTTCATCATGAGATTTTCATCCATCAGTTTCAGTTATGAGTAAACAAGGTACTGAGACAGTTACCTCCTCAAAACAACCTCCCAGACTTTCAGGTCTTAAAATAAATACAGGATCTTCAACTGTAATCATCTCACAGGAGTGGGCTTTTCAACTCTGATTTTTCTAAGGAAAGTTCCTCTTTCTGAGCAAGTATTTACTCAGAACAACACATCTTATGTTTTCAGCATCATCAATACTACTCTAGGGCTGAACAAAGTCTCCTACAATTTAAGGATGAATGGATTGGTTTTAGTCACTGTTTCAAAATAAAGCAAACTCAGAACAGAGAGTGAACACTGAAATTTCTCTCCTGAGTAGCAAATTACTGCAATAAATTTGGGCAACCAAACAGAAAGCTAGAACAGAAAATGCTGTGCTGCCTTCACACATAGCAGCATTAAAATATACTGGGTTTGGTTCATAATATTGCTGTTAAAATTCTCTCTTCTCTAAGGATCTATGTGCTATTACTCTGCAAACCTTCACGGGAATAAATTATGCTTTCCAAGCATTAAAAACACATTAACATGACATAGGGCATGGACATTCAAACTTCAAATACTTACTGAATCCAATAGATCATAAACCAAATCAGTATTAGAAAAAAGAAGATGGGTACATTAACTAAAATAAAGCTCTCTGAAATAATTAAGTGATTTTTCAGCCACTGTGATAACACATATTCCAATGGCTTAGATATCAGTGAAAGAGTCATTTAGACACAATTTCACTTTTAGTCATTTACTGGAACTCATAACCCTCTGGCCCAATTCCAGAAGATTTCTCAAATCCAATATAAAAAAACTTCAAGTCAGCCTGAGCAGCCTATACCATGCCACGTGGACAGTAAGCTGCCACAAGACACACACAGCAATACAGCAGCACATTTAAAACTGCCTTAATTTTTCAGTGCCCTTCAATTACTTTAAAGAAAAAAAGAGACTTGACAACAAACATTAACTTCTCCCACCATTTCACTGACTGTGTTATTAGCCAATTCATTCACTTGTCCCCCATCAAAGTTGGTATGCTTATTCTTGCTCATAAGTGTTTAATTTCTTAAAAACATTTGCATGGCACTAAAATCTGTTACACTTAACATCTCCAGCTTTACCTTACTTCTCAAATCAAGAGGCCTAATTAGGCATTTTTTGCATAGCTGAATCTAAAACTGAATGTATATCAAATGACAACTAGAATATTTTATCCAGAAACATTTTAGAAACTCAGTTAAGGTACAACAGTCCTGTAAAGCTAAATTACAAACATGACATTTCCTTTAAAAAGGCAACGTGAGGCTGCAATCTTGATCTTTCACTTTGGCATTAGAACCTGAAATTTCATGTTTTGAGGAATTTTGGAAAACAAGCTTTCCATACAGCTTTTTTTAAACCCATCACAATTACCACAAGCCATTCAAAGAAAAGTTGCCTTAACACCATACACAGCTTCTCACAGACGATCACTGTCATCACTACCTTAAATGTAGTACACACTTTTTGTACCATCAGTTTTTGTGACAGCCACCAGAAATCGAGCAATCTTACGGCTTTACAACCTGGTGGGCAACTCCTCTGGATACTGCAGAGCACCACTGACTTGAGTGCACCTCTCTGTATCAACACTGGACTTGACCCAGGAATTCCTGCTGCATTTTGGGTCTCCTGTCAAGGGTACTACAGAGCTGAGTGTTGTATAGAACCCATTGACACTATCTTGCAGACATGAGATTTACTATGGAGAGTTACACTGCACATAGGAATGCATGCTAGCTTTTACCTCATGCCTTTCATTCTCCTACATCCATCAGAAACCCAAGGGCTCTATTTAACCATGTGGGCTTCACCCCTCTCCCTTTTGCAGCTGTTTTCCTAAGATAAGCTCTGAACTGTGTTGCTGTTCTGAGCCAGCTCACCTGCAAAGACTGTTTGAGAACCCTGCCCACTGGGACATGACTCAGAGCAGAAGACAGGTACACAATGCTTTCTGATTTTAGCATGGCAGTGAGACAAGAGCAGCAGTACAAACAGTACTTTGAACCTTCTAGATGGGAAGATGCAGCTGGGCTTACGCACACTCAGCTGACAAAATAATTTTGCAGTCATGTAAATGAATGGTGCATTCCTCCTGCTCCCTCAAGATCAGGAAGTTTGCCTTGTTATGACTGGCAAGGTGCTGGTCTTCAAGTCTTCACATATCTCCACCCAGTAATGGCAGGTTTGAAGTGTCTTACAAAGACAAACAGATAGGAGGGGAACATCTGGGGGTTTTTCTACATGTAGCAGTGCTTATGCTTTGAGAAAGAGGTGGAGAATGTAACTATTGATCATCAAGTCTTCTTAATTTCAGCAACTCTGGTAGCACCATCTGCCAGGGAAGGATGGGGCAAATGTGCTGCTACATAGCCAGAGGAAGAAAAAAGAGTATTTAAGGATCAGGCAGCTCAGCTCTAAAACTCAGCTGAAAAGTTTGACACTGATCCAGGGGAAATAAAAGTGCTACCGCATCTCACCCCAAGGTACTGCTGTTAGCTAAAAAAAAGGATGAGTAAGAAGCCATATCTTCAGGCTTCTACAGTACAGACGTGTCTTTGCAAAAGTAGGAGATGCATAGCATACAGTGTCCTGGAGACAGTGACTGGCAGGCCTGAATACTGTTCCCTGAAGGTCCAAACTCACTGCAGACCTTGAAGAACTTTCAAATGCTAAGGACACCTGCTTACAGCCACGTGAATCTTGGAGAAAGTCTTTTCTCTAACAAATAATGTACTGAAGTATCCAAAAGTTTGTGGCCAAAGAGACATTTTCAAAAGAGGTAACAAAGCTGTCTCTGCAGACCATCCCTCCCAGGTGCAGGTCCAGCCCTGTGACAAATGTGAACAGTGTGACAGGCTTGTTTAGGTGTGCAGCTCTGGCTTCCCAGCAGGCACACCAGATGGCTCTCAGTAGGTCTACACAACACCAACTCTCCTGGGCAAGAGAGCAAGGGGAAAAAAAACAGGAAAAAGCACAGCAGCAAAACACCTCACAAGGAAGCTCCAGCTAAGGCCTGTGCAATGATTATGGTCCTGCATGAGAGATCTTTGTCAAACAAATTATGAGTGAAAGCAAATTACCCGAAGTGTTGGGAGGTGCAGCTTGGACAAATGTAAAAACCACAGTTTTTCTAATACTAGTTCTCCAAAATTGAAGTAATCCTCTTCAATTATATTTAGGTGTATGTAAATTTACATGTAACAACACAAACACTAATGCAATTCATGGTAAGACAATGTAAGAAAAAATCCCTAAGTGAATGACATAAAAATGGCTTCATTGAGGAACTAAGCTAGAATTCAGAGATTCACTTTTGCTAGCTCAAATATAAAACTAATTTAGTCTCAAAAGTTCCAAGTGTTTTAATGGTTTTGATTCCTCTTCCCACTGAGTATCAGTCAACATACAGCACTGAACAAGAGAGTTAGATGGAATCCAAAGAGGAGTATTGTTTGGAAAATTAAAAATTTCTCTTAATAAATGCATAAGCATACGACCCAAGTGCATCACAATCATATTGATCTAACATGAATAAAGTTTTTTAGACTTTGCTCCTGACTCTTTGAATTATCAAAATAGAGTGCTTAGCTCCATAATTACCAAAGAAGAGTATGTTCTCTTGCAAACACAGGACTGCACATGCAGACTCACTGAATGGAAGAGATGGTTTTGAAGCATGTTACCTCTTGCCAAAAGATAATAAACAGGCGTATAATTTGAAATCCCTGTAGGAGCACAAGTTATCTAATAGAAGTTGTCAGTAAGCAAAGCAAAAGAGGAAGAGTACAAGGGGGAAAAGGGCTGAAAGAGAAATCTGGAATGTATGTTTAATTTCAGTAGAGGTACATCAGTAATCCCTCACATACTTAGCATTACTAAATTTGAAGTCCTCTGATAAAATGACTTTATTTGAATTCTCTCTGGCATGGCATGCTGAGCATTAATGCAACATCAGTGAATAAACAGTCCTTTCCCACTGGCTTTCTGCCAACCTGACTGCAAAACTGAGGCCTCACACACAAAACCAGCCATCCTTGAAGACCCTGGACACCAGCATTGGAGTCCTGACTCATTTGGCCACAAGACATTTTAGATGTCTCCATGTACCATGCACTACTCTGTTCTCTTTTGTTAAAGAGATGGGGGTTATTATCTCTCAAACATGAAAGACATTAACACCACATCAAATCCCATTTCCTATTTCTGAGCAGCTTGTCAGCTAAGTTAAAACATGTGTGTCTTAAGACCATCACTGCAATTCACAAATACTATCTTAATCTAAGTGAAAAGACACAAGTATTTTCCTTTTCATGCTCCTCCAACCAGTCTGCATTTCAGACTTGCTGTGGCAAGGAAAACAGAGACAGCAAATTAATCCTGTAGACGTAATACAAACAGATGAACCAAGAGAGAGCCCTTCTATTACTCTGTTCCAAGTACTTTCTCATTTTCAGAAGTTGCAAATCTCAACATTGTGTTTTGTTTAGGAGATTTATGTCTAACATGTAAACTGAACAAAAAAAAATCCTGAGAAAGTTATACAACTGACCATGTAAATGCATTTCTACAAGTCTCTATATTTTTCTTAGCCCCAATTCTGTGACAGAGGTCCCAGATAAAAATACTGAGTCAAATCAGCAGTATCAGAGAGGAGAAAGTTGTAGGAATGTACAGTAAAACTTTAAAAGTGACTGTCATCACAGATCTCCATTACCTCATTTGTTTAAGGTTACTTGGTAGAGTAACCATGAAATAATATTTTGTATTCTTTTAAAACAGAATTAGGAATCCAAGCACAACAGGTGCCATGAAACAGCAAAAAGAAGATTGTGAATTTTTGGTTTCTGAAGACTGACAACATCCCCTCCCACCACAACCTGTGACTTGCCTTCCCAGTGAAAACATTAGATTCACTGTGAAGTGAAAAAAATCAATCTGTGTGCTCTAAAGAACTTGGCATGCACTTTCAAAGTAATCCTTTCAGACATGGGAAATTCAAATGCTCAAAAGACAAGCTGACACCTACTAGCTGAAGATAAGATCACTGGTAATAAAACTTAGGCTCCATAATACCCATATTTCCAGCACTGATAAGAACTGTTTTAATAAATGCTCTCCTTGCCCAACAATCCACCCAAGAAGATGAAACAAAGGGTAGGATCAAATAGAGGCTTCAGACTTGAATCTGTTCTTCATACATGTACTCAGGCCAGACCAGTACAAGTGAAAAGACTGCCTTTTGCCAGCTGCTCTAATGTAAGATGTTGAGACAGATTTGCCTCTGTAATGCTTGCAATTACCTTGTAATGCCTTCTATCTCACTTCCTGTCCTTATTTTCTGGCAACATTTTGAAAAAAATCTTGTAACTGTGCCCCCAAAAGTCACAAAGTTGGATTCTTTTTATAATCATAAACCAATTTTTGTCTAAATGTTATGGATACAGAGCTGCTTACCCTAGAAGTGGGTGCTCCTTTTTCATTTCAACTTCATTACCACAGTGAGTAATACATCTTTAAAAAAATCAGGATGCCTTTATCTTTTCTTTGTAGTGGTTAAATCCTAAAAAGAAGCAGTAGCAGATGAAAAAATCAAAGACAATCCATTCACTATTTTCTACTTCTGGAATTGACTTTTGTGTGTTTGAGTCATAAACCCTTTCCCAAAAGTACCGAAGAAAAAGGATTTTCCTTCATCAACACATTAAAAAGAAAAAACCACACCACAAAACCATGAGAAATCAAAACAGAGAGCCAAACAGAGGAGCTACAAGCAGGGAATAAATCCAAGAAGCAAAAATCATATCCTGTACTTGCATCAGAACACAAAACAACACAAAGTACAACACCTTGGCATACAGAAAAGCAATAAAGGAATTGCATAGCTATAAACACCAGCAATGTATCTTGTCAAACACTTAATCAAATGTCAGACACTGTATTATCATTGTCTGATCTGTTAGCCATTGTTAAATGGCTTTCATCCCTTCCCCTCAGTATTCTCTTGTGAGGTCCAGCAGCACCTAGCTTTTTATTATTTAACTTTGATTTTTCTTTCTATAGGAATGGACCATGGTCTGAGACTTCCAAGGCTTTAAATGGGTTCATACTTCTGAAATCAGCCAACAGTGGAGGCTGCAGAAAACCTTGACAACTTCAAAAAAATAAAAAAGCTGGACAAAAGGGATTTCCACTGAAGCAATCACCAGTAAGAAATCTGACTATTTAATACTTGTTAATTTAACACTTAAGAGAACAACATTATGCCAAACAATGTTCTGGCAAAACAAACACATCCTAAAAACTCCTTACTGCATCCTGATGCACTTGTTACCAAGGAAGGAATTGATCACATTAGTTTTACACCTGGGAGGGGAAGGAGGAATTGTAAAAATGGGAGTTGAAACGGCAATCCGTAGAAGGAGGCATTTTTTAAATCATACTTCTAGGGTAAGAGCTATCAATTTTTTTCTCTCTGAGAATGTATTTTTTTAAAAAAATATTTTAAAGGTTTTTATTTACTTTTGATATGACCAAAAAAACGTACTGCCAGGCATAGTTTTTTTCCAGTCTTTGCTGGCATCTGATTACATGCAAAATCCACTGAATTTATGGAGACCTCAGCAATGAACTGCCAGGAGACCAAGAAAAAACCCTTAGGAAGGTTTTAAAACAGGAGACAGTTTAGCATTTTTGTCCTCACAGGACTAGATAAATCACATTTACTTTTTCTTCCCCTTCCCCCTCCTCCCTCCACAAAAAGGTTCTGTTGGTTGAATGCTGGGGCAAAGGCCACGGACTGCATTAGACCATCCAAAAAACAGAGTCCATAAGTAGCTGCTGCCCTTGACAACTTCAGTTTAAATTAGAGAAAGGCAAGCAACAGGCAAGGGAGAAGAGCCACCAGGTGGGAGGACAAACTGGTCCCTGTCACTGCAGTACAGCAGTCCTGGAAAGCTGCTCTGTGCTGTGGCCTCACAGCAGAAACACAAATCTCCCTTTGCTGAATCTTTCATTAAACAGTAGCTTTACAGTAACTTATAACCTAAGCACAAAGGCCAGAGGGACTGGCAGGGCCCAGAGCTTGAGTTGTTGGAAAGCTGGAAACATCAGGAAAACACAAACAAATGCCATCACAGGCATAAAAGTACAGGCACAACCCAAATCCAAAACCCCTAAATTAAAAGCAGAGAGAAGCAGTCTGTTTGCTGGCACTGCCTTGGTGAATTTATGGCCCCACAATGACAAATGGGTTTGAAAGGACCAATGTTACAACACAATAAACAGGTAGTGTTGGCACCACTAAGCTCTCTCCCATCTCATTCACCTGCAGTAACATACCCAGTAATGCATACTTGCATTTCTCTACCTACAGAATGCATACTACCTATTAAAGAATAACTTTGCAGCAGTAACATTCTTCTTTAGGAGACAGAAAAACAATGAACAGCTTACAAAGTCACTTCCACTAGTACAAAAAAGTAAACCATTAAAAAGAATGATCAAATTCCTGTGAGGGTAACTTTAATTATGTATTTCTCCTTGACAATTTTTCTATAAGATTCCAGTCTTACAGAACCTGCCAATAAAATTCATCAACACAATTGAAATAGGAAAGATAAGCAGCATTTACACCAGAAGTTTCTTGACCTAAAGTTCTGGGGTCAGCCAGGTAAAAAACAATTACTCTAACCTCAAATCATCATCATTTTGGCATTATTTTCCCATCCATAAAAGGAGCTATGGATGAGATTTCTTTGCAGAGAACACTGCAAATTGATAGCTTTGTTCCAGTTCACTACAGTTTCTTATTGATTTTCTCTCGTTTTAGCCTGCATTGATTTGTTAATCCCTTCTCTGTAACAGTCCTAATGACAAATTGAGAATGAAAAACTGCATGCTTTAGGGCCTTTTCCACCAGCCTCTAACTTCAAACCCTATTTTCACTTGAACTTGGAACACGTCCATGCACTTACCCTAGGTTAGATCTGATTCACCTCAAACTAGGTTGGGTGCATTTTACACTGAAACCTTTCTGTTCAGGCTTCTCATGGATGAACAAGGCAGCCAAAACCACACCAGTGAGGCAGAACTGGAGTTCTGTCACTTCCAAGGTTGCTGCTCACAGAGACTGTCTCAAAACCAAGTACCTTCTTAGGTAATGTTGCAGCACTGCCCATGGTTGATTAGCACTAACTGCAGCATGCATCTGAAGGGCATTACTGAGCATTTATGGCACTGGCTGGTGCAAAGAAATCCTTCCAAGGAGCAGGATCACAAGCTGTCTCTATGCTCAGAGCTGCAGTCTAGAACAGTTACTAGAACAATCCATGCAGGAGGATAGGACTCAGACAGTATTTTTAATTTAAGGAATACAGTAGGAGCATGAAGAGACCAGAGAGTTACAAGGCAACTTAGATTAGCAATTCTACTACCAATAAACTCATTAAATAGAGCTGCCAATTTCGTGTCATTGTTGGGGCTCACTACCCACAGGTGATGCCTGTCTGCACAAGCCATGGCCACTGCTGCAAGTACTTTTAGTCTCTTTTCTTTTCCTGATACTTTCAGAGATCTCCAAGTGAAATACTCATTTGGAATTCTAACTGCAACACACCACCAGATTGAAAATTAATTTATGACTTATGAAGACTAAGGCTTGCCCAGAGTCACATTTGTAACACCTCAGTCATCACATGCTGGGTGGGTCTCCACCTCCTGACTTTATCCCATGTCATTCCCCTCCTACACCACCCCATCTGTCAGGAAATTGACCTTTTCTGGTCTCCCATACAGATTGCAGAGCAGCCTGGCCCTGGCTCACTGCTGCAGTACAGCCCCAGCAGAGCAATTTTGGTCATTTTAAACCAATCCTTATGTGCAGAAGTGCTACTTGGAAAGCCTCTAGTGTGTACCCACACAGCATGTGCTCCCTGGCACGCAGAGGCAACGCGGGAGTTCTCCTTTGCCATTCCCTGGGTGTGACTGCTTTCCCAGCTCCCTCCATGCTATGCCAGCTGCAGGGAAATTGGTAGGGGTGGCAGGAAGGACAGTGCTGGGAACCAGTATCACCTCCTCTTTGCTTTCCAGAAATTACGGACCCAGAGCTGGTGAGCCAGGCTCTGCTCCTAACACACTGCTATTCTTAACTTGCAGAAATGACTCTGCTGTGCATGTTAAATGTCTCCCTACCCAGGCCATGAGATACTCTTCACAAACCATGGTCATGTCTTAATGGGATAAGAAAAGCACAGAGTAAGTGGGATGGCTACCTAGGCAAAAAGTGGCATTTGGGTTGCAGCAGTTTGGTACTGCTCTCAATTTTCTGCTTAGGAGAGCAGCAGAGAGAACTGACTAAGCTAAGAAATAAATCCTGTTCCCTCATTGCCTGTGACATGACTGTGAACTCCCAATGTTCTTGCAGTGCTGCCAAGATTAGTGTTACTCTCCTACACAGGGCATGCAGAGCACACAAACACACCTAATCAAACACAGACTTGCTGCATTTTGTATGCAGACTGTAGTTTCCATCTTCTGTTACATCCTGTTTGGGTTTTTCCCCCTTAATAATAATTTCAACCATTTGGTCTCTTAGTTTCATCCTTAATTGCAATTTGTCACTCACACAGTGAGCTGTACTCGGAACCCACTTCTCTGTGGCCTTTATTATCCTTTATTGTCTCTTAAAATTAATTGATAAGCCAAGAACTTGATGCAAGAATATTAAAGGGACCATCTCTATATTAAAATTTTCATCATTGCATCTCTAAAAGAGAATAACAGAATCAATCAAGGAAAATTCAACAACGCCATTTCTCAAAAGACATGGATCAAGACCAACTCATAAAAGACACCAGATCATAACTGGAAAAAAACCACCAAATCAAAAACCTCACAACACACACCAAAGTATTACTTGCTTAGCAAGTGAGAAACTAGATATCGCTTCAACTTTTTTTTTTTTGCATTTACCTCCTTCCCTAACACCCAAAGTGGGTTTTTTTAAGCAGCTTATTGGATCAGTTACTTCACACATATTCTCAAACTTTGAGCAGTAAAATCTGGTTTAGGAAAGTTCAACTTGTTTCTCTCCCACAAAAACACAAACTTCACATTCTGAACATTCAAAATAAAAGCACTTACAGTAGCCAGGCAAACAAATAAGTATTTAAAGCCACACACAGAGCATAGAGATGACATATAATAATATGAGGTTATTTCTTTTGATACCCCTTAAAGCCTCAACTATAGGTTTATTTACAAAGAGGTCTTTAAATTCCCCTGATGAGTCACAAACAGTTGTCATTTTTTTAAAAATCAAAAGGCTCCGTTTTCAATATTATTGTGACTATGTGTTATGGTAATAATGTGTATACATTAATCTACCAGTTATATAAGCAATTAATTGTCATCATACAGATACCCTAGATTTGTTTTGTAGGCAGTTGCTAAATAGTTTGCAACATGAATGGGGAAAAGGAAGGAAAACAAGAATATGCTAATACCAAAGCTATCTTTCAAACACTTAAACAAAAATGACATCTTACTGCAACTGCACTGAAAAGAATAGCAATAAACTTGGACTGCAAAGCACTATGAGAACGTGGGTATTTATGGTGTCATTCCCTGAAAGAAAGGAACCTACAGAGGATCCAAAGCAAACCAAATTGCACAGGATGAACATGCACATTGGAACCATGGACCACAGCAGGATCAGGATAAACACAGTAGGCACATGTTGTCACCAGTCTATCAGTTATGTTCATTCCCTGACAAAACTGGTCCCTACATCCATCATCAAGATTCAAGTTGAGCGATGATTATTTTTTAATTTCCCCACTGAAATTTCAGAGATCCCTCCCCAGAAAACTGTGATCTAGCACAGTTTGCTTTGAGTAGAAAAGGACATGATGAAAACATGGCTCCATGGGAAGCCATGCATATCCAAAATCCTTCCATCCAGCTCAGCAAGAAGCATTCAGCACTGCAGACACTTCTCACTTGTCTATTGCTGCAGCAAATGTTTGCTGCAATGTGAATGACATGCTGTACATACCATAAACAGTGGAATGATAGCTATTAAAGCCAAAAATATCAAACAGACTGGAAAAGCATTTTGACAAGGAGGAAACATTAAACCAGATCTTTGTAGCATTTGCTAAATAGAGAGACTCATCATATTTCGGGCCATTTGTATTTAATTGTCCTTTCATCTGAAGAGCGGTGGATGAATGCACATCAGATGAGTCAGATGTTCTGAAGAGGTCCCATCAAGGACGCCCCACAACACAAGAGCACTGCCTGAAAAATGCCTCACACAACAACTTCTCAGTGCCTTGGCCTATTCCATGTTGGTTAGGCACTGAAGCACTGAGAAGGAAACAGCAAACAGACCTGCAGTGGCAAAATGCAAGAACTTTGAACACATTCAACAGCTGGAACTATTGATGCAGGGTGACCCCAACATAGGGAAAAATGAGCTCTGACTCCATGATTTCAGAAGGCTGAACAATTGCTTTATTAAGCTATGTTATATTATACTAGTACTATACTAAAACTATACTAAAGAGATACTGTATATACTAAAAGGATACTAAAGAAAAACCCGTGACAGTCACCACACAGCTTTGACCCAATTGGCCGATCAATCCAGCAGAGTCCAATTAACAAATCTCTCTAGCTAAACTATCTCCATAACTCATTTCACATGTGCCAAACAGCAGGAGCAGCGAGTGAAAATAAGAATTGTTTTCTCTTCTCTAAGCCTCTCACTGCCTTCCCCAGGAAAAATCCTAGGAGAGAGAATTATGTCTCTCTGTAGAGAGAATGTGAATACCACAAGAAACCTCCATGCCTTTCAACCTCCCAGGAAGACACACTCAGATTAGTGGATAATTATCTAAAACTCAGGCTTTTGTTCCTCCTTTGCTTCAGTTTAAAGGAAAAAAGTACTCATATTTCTCAAGGTCAATGTTTTCAGTTGAAGTCAAACTCACAATGGAAGAGGTCACTCACAACACTTCAAAAATCAGGTTTTGAAGTGGCAGACACAGACATTATAACAGTGTCAGTTCAAAGAAATGAGAATCCCTGGTCTTTGGTGGAGAAAGTAGGCAAGCCATGGGCATGGAGACACAGAGCAACACAGGAGGTTAAATCTACTCCTCTGTCCTTGAGCTAAACCCGTGTGTCTTTTATACTGTCCTCTAATCCTTAGATTCGTTTCTCCACTTTGACTTTAACAATATTAACTGAAGTGCAGAGGCAATCAGCAGACCACAGCTTTGCCAAAAATTCAGTTGAATCATTAAAAGTGATTTATAAAAATAGACCATGAATAAAAATCATCAGTCATAATCCTCAACTGTTAAACTGTCTCTCTGCATTAAACACAAAAATTGGAATTGTTAATTCAAGGTAAACATGGAAAAGAACTCATCTCTATATTCCCTTCAATTCAGCTCTCAAATCAAATCCTATCTCCACATGACAACAAATGGAAAAAGGAGTAGCTTGTGTCTTAACAAAGAACAGCTCACTCTACATAGCCTACATACTGCAATTTAATGCATTTTCAAGTATAAATTCTAGCTTTAGCATTATTTTGTAATCTTGAAGTGAAACAATTTAGGTCCTTATTATCTGTTTTTCCTTTTTTCGTCAACACAGTTCCTCCTAGGATGCAGATGATCCTCTTAAGTCATCTTTGTGCTGTTATCTCTGCAAAGAATGATGTCTGCTCCAGAACACTGCCATTGCTAATCACTCAAATCAGGTCTCTCACAGGTCTATAAGGAGGAACAGCGCTGAGGGCAGCAGAATAAAGATGAGATTGTTGTTTTTCTTTCTTTTCAAGGAATCTATCTGAATACATCCCTTCACTTTCATGGATCACTTGTCCTGCCAAGGGTAAGTTCCAGTGTGCAAAAGCTGCAGCTGCCTTGGCTTTGTCTTGTCTGAGAAACAACAGAACAATGTACTTGAGACACTGCACACAGCACACATGAAAATTTTTTCACAACATTTGTGAAGCAGCTTCACAAATACAGCTGTCTATGCATAACTAATGACAAAAAGTAGGGACACCTGTATCAAAATAGGTAAGAAAGCTGTCTTGGAAGCTCAGTCTCAGAGGAGTTAAAAGTGACTAAACATTAGTGCAGCATCATGGGCTCTGGGGCCCCACACAGGGTCCCTCAGGACAGCACCCCTTCCCTCCAGCATGTCATCCGCACAAACAGCTTGTGTGTGTCACAAACTTGCCAAGGGTGCCCTCAATCCCACTGTCCTTGTCACTGACAAACAGCACTGGTCCCAGTACCAGTGCCTCAGGAACACCACTCCCCACTGACCTCAAGCCCATGACTGCAGAGATGGAGCCAGTATTTATCCTGAGTCAGCCATACATGAAACCCTTGTCTCTCCATTTAAAGACAGGATGTCATGTGGGAAAGTGTCAAATGCTTTGCACAGGTCCAGGTAGATTATGTCAATTGCTCGTCCCTCATCCACAATTCGTATAACCCCATCATAGAAGGCCACCAGATTTGCAGGCTGGTGGCCAGATTTGCTGTGGTGAAGCATGTTGGCAGTCCTTATTTTCCACATACCTTAGCATCGTTTCCAGGAGGATCTGTTCCATGATCTTGCCAGGCACACAGGTGAGACTGACCAATCTGTAGTGCCCCAGGTCTTCCTATTTCCCTTTTTTAACATTGGGGTAATGTTTTCCTTTTTCCAGTGGGAACTTCACTAAACTACCACAGCTTCTCAAGTATGATGGATGGTGGCCTAGCCAGTTGCTCTGTCAGTTCCCTCAGGACCCATGGATTTATCACATCAGGTCCCACGGACTTGTGCACCTTCAGGTTTCTTAAATGGTCTCAAACCTGGTCTTCTCCAGAAGTAAGCAGTGCTTCCTTCTCCTTGTCCCTGCCTTTGCCCTCTGCAACTTGGGCCGTGAGGCTGGAGAAGTTTTGGGTTGGTTGATTGAAACTCTTCAGCCTTTTTTAGAACAAGGCAACTCTTCAGAAGTTTCACAGGTTCTCTTTAATATCTCACTAAAGTTTAATGCCCTGGATGACTACATTCTGAGTGGCACCTGGACAGATCATTAATCTGATTTTAAGCCAACAAAGCTGCACCTCAAACAAAGCCCACCTTCTGCCTGTTCCCCCATCTCTGCTTTCCCGAACACGTCCCCTCCTTCACTCACCCTACAACTCAAACTGGAGACTTCTCAAGGAGCACAAGAAATCAAGAGTAAGCTTAGCAGCAGAAGTTCTGGATCAGCCATCAACCACATGTCTCAAACACATCACAAGTTTTTGTTCCTGCCCCCACAGTACTGGGAATTTCCACTCTTCTCAGCTGCAGTACAAGCCAGGAGAACTGTATGGCTGTGCAAGCCTTCCCCATGGATCAGAGAGACCACCAGTTGTGATTTGTGGGGTGCTGGCCTGGAGTTTCAGACAAAAGTAGTGCTACACCTGGGCAAAGTCCCACCTCCTCTGCTCAGCTGCACTGCAGGCACAGCTTAAACCTGCACACATTGATACCTGAGAGAACTTGGAATCTTTTACTAAGGCTGATTCCACCAAGGAAAAAAAATCAGTTCCTGAATGCAAAAGCCTTTTGAAAGAAAAAAATTGAATCTTACTAATTTCTAAATTTACAGGACGAGAAAGCAAAGGCTTGTGCTGCAGCATTTGGAAGGGCTCTATTAGGAAACTGTTCTGATTATTTTAATGCACAAAAAAAAAAAAAAAAAGAGAGGGGGTAGAAATGATAATTTTCTTCTTTACCTGAGATGCTCCATTTAGGCAAGGAACTGAAACTGGGGTGTTCCACAGCTCCGAGCACTGTTCAGATGCTGTGCTCTGCTGCCCACCAGGAACGTGCCTTCCAAGCTGCCCGTAGTCCACTCTGCCCCAGGTGAACACCTTGCCAGCTTCTAAGCACAAAACACATTTCAAGATTACTTATTCACCAAGTTCCTGAAACTTGTGGATGCCAATTCAAAACCAGAACTTGTAAATGCATCTTATCTACAGCTTCAAAAGCCTGGTGAAAACTTATTTCTTGGAACAGAACAAAAGAAAAACATTAAAAACTAGCTCAAGATATTATGTTATACTTCTATGAAGTGTACTTCTATGAACTCATTCTTCATTTACTTGTTTTCTAGCAGAATAACATCTGAATGGTGGCCTGGGCTGTAAATAAACCCTGTCAGTACAGCTGCATAACCTGGATATTCTGCATACAATAAATACACTTTGGTTAAACAAAGAACATATTTTAGGTTAATGGAAGCACAAACAAAACAGCTTATTCTTGTACACAAAAGATTACAGAAAAGAGAATTATCTTCTATTTCCATTCTTTGCCATAGACAATTCATTGCATGACCTTCATTTAACAGAGTTCTATGTTTTCCTGATAGAAGTTACATTCAGTCACTACTGTTAGCAGAGCTATAGTCCTCAGGAGACAGCTGGTTAGTCAGGAGCACCAGCACAACTGCTAATAAGCATTGGAAATGCATTGGAAATTGTTTGTTTTCATAGGAATCACACACTGGCCAAGGAAAGGTAACTTTAAATGAAATCAGCACTATATGGCTCATCCTTCTCTCCAAGGGTTATTATTCCAAGTGCACTGCTGCAGGACTGACATCCAAAACACCATTCTCCTGTATGGATAGCATCCATAAATATCCTTCTTACCTTTGCTTTCCTTGAATAAAAAAAAAAAAAAAAATCATACAAAGTGACAGCTTTATTGTCTTAATGAAGTGTCTAGGTCCCTGCAGATAAGCCTGTCCCTTCTGGGCTTCCAACTTAACAAGTTATATACACACAGCAGAAGGTAAAGTCCTCAACTTGGTTTTAACTGGAAGCATCAGCCCACATTCCAGCCCAGAAAGAAACCTGCAATGACCTTGAGTTATGTACACACTTCAGCCAAGTCTCAAACTGCTCTCCAGAGCTGAACTCAAGTCATTACATTTATAGGCCAAAAGATGTGGATTTGGGGAAAATATCATCCAGTCCAGCAGGTCAGCTGCACACACACACACACACCCCCCCACATACACCTCTCCCTGCCCCACAGAGGGGTCAGGTGCAGGGGGTATGGTCACACCACCCAAAGGTGACAACTGAGAGGTTTCTAAACAGATGCCAAAACACAAACCCTTGGAAATCTGAACACCTCCCTTTTCCTTAGGGTGCTGTTAAACTGTCTTGATAGGGAAACAGGTGGGCACTGCTGGTTTGTGCAGTTTAAGGTGATAATGCATTTTGTAAATGAACTGGAAACCTCAGTTCATATACAGAAGTAAAGGCATTTTCCTTGGAAATCTGCTGGCAGTGGTATCTTTCACTCCAATCACTGCAAGTTTTTCAGATGCATTCCCTCAGTTCACTGATAATGCTTCCCCTAAAATAATTAAGTGATAAAATTAGTTGTCCTTCTCTCTCAAGGGCACAAAGCTTTTTTTCCTTTGCAGCTTCCTCTCAGTGCAGGGAAAAGCTGAAAACAGTCACATACTACATTTAATACAAGTGAGGCCTTTTAACATAGTAGCTACATTTTGTTAGGTTAAAGGATAAAAAAAAAATTCATTAAGAGAACTACCAGTGTATCTTAGATTAGGAAGACAGTTTGAGGTTTAAAAAACATGCTTGTTCTGAAGTTAGTATATTTACTTTGTAATTTATATAGATCTCTGCTAAAAAAATCTGCAGCTGCAAAAATGTCCATAACAAATTTGAATATACACTAAGCTTCATGCTTTTACATCAGACCAGGTCACTTTGTACAGAACCCTATTAGTGGACTGAGAAAGGATAAGCAGGCTGCTCTATTTTATATTAACTACAGGAACTGAAACTGTGTTTTATGAAATCTAAAGCCAGAAAGAATTTTTGTAACATGTAGTTAGATCATTAATTTACCACAGGCTCTCAAGCCCTACCCAGACATTGCTGTATTGATCCCAAGAACTGTAGTTGAATTAAATCATTTCAGCTCTCAGAAGCCAAAAGTATCAAGTGCCACAGGCAAAAACATCAGCAAGCTGCAAGGCCTCTGAAAAGGCAAGCTTTGAATTGGTAATGCAGACCCAGATCCTCACAGAGTCTGCAGCACTAAACATACACAGGGGCAACAAAGGTTTCTCTCAACTCAACCTTTTGGGGAAAAAACTCCTTCCTCAAATGAATCTGGTGTTCTGGCTGGACCCAGATATGAACAAAAAACACCAGCCACACACAAAACAAAAATGAACCTTTGCACCACCCCACCAGGGTACTGCTCCAGTGCAACTCAAGGCTGCAAGCATATATGAAGGATTAAAACAGCAACAATGCTTAGCTGCAACAAAACACCTGCCACCCACAGATTCTATTTTCTTTCACTGAACAAGCTAGCTAAGAATCACTTACATATGCAAAACCAAACAGAAGCCTTAGCAGAATGTAAACTATTTCTGTAAAACATAAATGTAAAATGTTTCAGATTACAAACACAGGCCACTGCAATTAACTTTTTCTTTTCTGCCACAATAAGGGAAACAGGTTTCAGGTGGTTATTAGTACTCAAGCATGGAGAACATTAATTTATAAATATTAAAGCCAGATACATTAATTTTTGCTTTTAGGACAAATTTCTTGAATGCCCAAAGATAAGTTAAGCAACCAGTTCCTTCTCACTGCTCATCAATGCAGTTCTCAGTTCTTTTGAGACATACTCCTTCCCCACACTTGTTCCTGTTTGCTGAATATTCCCTATCCCATACTCAGATTCCTGCTAGTAGTCAATAATTTCTATTTTTCAGCCAAAAAACAATTGCCCAGGGATCCTTTAAAAAAAAAAAAAACCTCAAAGTACATAAATCTGTCTTTTCTGTGAGAGAAACTAACAGAAGCTGATTTAGATGTGCCTTTTTCTATGAAATCCTGATTATACTTTCAGCAAACAAACAAAAAAAAAAACCCAGTCTCAAGTGGAAATTTCAGGCTGAGGCAAACACCAATGCATGGAAAATTCCGCCAAAGGTTAAAGTCTCGTCAAAATCCTAAGGAAAGGAAAGCACTGAGCTATGACAGAAAGCATTGAGCAATTGTAATGGGAGGTATTGCTACTGTGCTGCTTATAAAATAGATGGTATTTTAAAATGTTCTAAGAATATTTGAGAAAAAGACATTAGTCATACAGAGTAAGGAGGTTGCAGGATGAATTACTTAAGAATGAAGGGTGATATAATGAGGAGGGTTGGTCTAATATTAGACTAGGACAGATTTTAATTAGAAGTCAGGAAAATATACACAGTGATGAGTCAACTGGACAGAGTACATCAGCCATGGAAGTGGCTGAGGCATCAGAAAATGTGGTATTTCATACCAGACTCAGTGCAGGAAGAGGGCACACAAAAGGCATGAGTTATTTCTACAGCTTTTGTAGAAAGAAGGGTACAATATTGGAAAGCCTTTCCAGCTCTTCTAAGATACTAACAACGCTTCCGAAGACCTGGATCTTGCCATGCTCTGAGCATGGTGCCTCCAAAAGGCATTTCAATTCCTCTACTGTGAACATCCACATTGTCCCAGATGACTTTATAGCAACTGTTCATTTTTTCACCAGGCAAATGCTACATCAAATAAAGTCCAGAGGGTTCAATACCATTTGGAATTAAGGAGTAAGAGATATAAAATCATGAATCCTGTGTTATTCCAGGTTACAACCTGAATGAACTGCACAGAGCAGGAGCTCAGAAAGCTGGAAAAAAAGACAGAGGAGAGAAGATCTTTAAGAAAAAAAACTTTCTGACAGCTCCTTAAGTAAACAAGACAAACAACAGTACACTACATTGTTTGGGATTCTACACGATGATGCAGATCTGGTTTGCTCGTGCTCTTTGAACTGTAGACACAGCAGTCTGCATCAGTGTACACACAGCAGCAAATCACCCAAAACACATGCTCAGGTCCCTCACAGAATACAGATGAAGGTACATACATATTCAAGGGCTTGAATACAAACCACTCTCTGAAAGGTTCCTCTGCATTTTCCTCACATCATCCTTCTGTCCTCATGTATTACAAAGCACAGACAGTTGAGAATGTCCTCAAAATTACAAGTTCATAGCCTTCAGAGTACTGCAAATCCAGCATCATTGCATAAAGCACTTCTAGTTGCTTCCTGCCTGACAGTGTAGCTTTTCCTGTGCTGTTTTTCTACTGCCACTGAGACTGCAGAGCATGTCATTTTTCCCTTTTAGCACTTTTTAATCAATCTGCTCAGCCACATAAGTGGAAAGAATTAGCAATTAAAAAAATAAGTATATTAGTTCTAAAAACAGGTTGGCTGTTTCTCAGTAAAACGCAACAGACAAATAGGTACATTAAAATTTACTTATTTTCACTAGACTCAGATTTATCTTTATATCAATTTTCCTGTTTTAACATAGTAACATGCACTAGTGTTATCTCCTTGAAGTCTCTATTTGGTACCAAGGCAAGCTTTGAACTCTCCTTCATAAATACTAGATGAAAGAGTTCATCTAGGCTATCTCAGTTCATGGCTGCATTAATGATTACTTTTCAAATGAACTCTGGATATTCACACTGAATGCTTAATCTCAGGCCTGAAATATGAAGTTCTATATAAAAAATTCTTAATGCTTCCTTTCACATGAAAATTCACAGGAGCAGGCATTAAAAATTGACATTTAGAGGCTGCCTCTTGCCTCCTCTCTGCCCTACACAGTGTAACACTTCTCCCAAATCTACAGATCTCTGCAGTCCTTCAGAAAACCTCTGATGTCCTTGACCCATTCTGAGAAACTTCCTCATCTGCCTAGAAATAGCACTTGTGCAGGGCAACCTAACAGAAAAACATCCATCCATACACCCTAAATTCCTTCTTGGCTGAAGACAGCTTTGATTCAGCAGCTGGAAACCAGGCATCCCCACACCTGCAGCCTAGCACCTGCACCAGTGCATGGTTTCAGTACAACACAGGATAATCTGCCCTGACAAAGGTTTAAATGGCCCCCTGATCCTTTTAACACAGGAGCTCAGCATACCAGAGCTGTCTACATCTCTTCACACATCTTCTTCCCATTACAGACCTCCTTACAAACTGCTGCAGCTTCATATAACAGGGCACTCCTGAATTTTTTTCCATATTCATTCATAGCAGCTATTAAGAATGTATCAGTAAAACACAAATCTATGCATAGTATTGAGGTCATGCCTCATCAGGGAAGTTCAAACAAAGCAGCAAAAGCATTTCAGGGCTGACAGCAATAGAAAACTAGAGATATTTCTACAGCCTTCTGCAGTCACAGGCTTCAATACACAGCAGGTTCAGAATAGTCTACAAGGGTTTCCAAGCACTCTGTGAAGAGATTTAAACCTGCAACAAAAGGCCACAAGTGCCACAGGAAGAGAACCATAAGGGCATCACCAGTCCTCCTGTAACAGCTATGGATTTGCCAGTTAGAACTCCTACACTCATCAAGTGGGCCAAAGATTCCTGCCAGCCCAAGCTACATCTGATGTCTCTAAACCTGGTGATCAAATTTAACCACAGGCATGTGGGCAAGACAAACTGACAAGATTTCACATCACTACAATCAGATTCACATCATCTGTGATCCAGCAAACAAATGGCTTCTCACTGTGACCCATTCCCATTGCTGTGAAAATTAAAAAATAAAAAAATCATCCTGTCTCCTTTCAGAACCTCCTGGTGATATCAAAATATTGAACACCCAAGGACCTGTATGAACACAGGATATAATGGAAAATACTCAGTTAAGCAGGTGAAGCTTTGAGGATGTGTGAGACTCACCAAGAGAAGACACCAGGACTGTAACAGCCTAACACAGACTGAAATCCTCAAAGTGCAGAATGGGAGCTGCCTTTGGCAACAGTTTACACCAAGAAACACTGCTGAAGGCAGTGCTGTGTTAAGTCAGTTTAATACCCCATATGATAGGCTAGGCATAACTTGCCATTTCCATGACATGCTAAATTTGTCATGCACGTTTCCAACAGATCCATCTTTACCAGCACTCTGGACATCTTTAAACATCTAAACAGCTTTGACTTTCATTCACTAAAAACCAGGCATACTCCTCCTTTTTTGCTTCCATAGTTACAACAACTTATGTCTCGAGATGGGCAACGCTCTGTTAATGGGATTATTCACACACTTAACAGCATGCTCCACTGCTTTGAAAGATTGAATAATAACTTTCAATGTGGCAAATTCCAGGACTTTCCAGATGCCTTGGAAGTCTTGTCTCTGGTTCAGGTTTTCCATGGGACACTAGCCATTTTCCTTTTAGAGGAGAGACTGGAAATATAAAGTACCACACAAAGCTCTGAATAAAGCAGAGGAAAAACTTAAATGCATGTGCAGTTGTGTTCATACTTCTGATATCATACAGATATATCATCCTGGATGAAAAAAGAAAGTGGAGGAATGTCATGAAATCCATGCAATCATTAAACCAAGCTGGAGAAGGGGGCTGGGGGCAAAGCTGGGATTTTACAGCACCTATCAGACTTTGCATTCATCCTGCAAGGTGAGAAAATTCCCTCCTTATTTCCCTCCACTCATGATTAGAGAGTCATGACTGCTTCACCAGCTGTGCCTCTGGCTTATTTTAAATTCAAACTATGATACATATCTCACTTTTAGACTTTTAATAGCAATGCCTTAAAATGCAGATTGCTGGCTAAATTTAGTTACATGATTAAAAACAAATCTAACTCATCTCTACCCAGCAAACAGAACTGCTGCATTCAAGGTTCAATAGAGGACTTAACTCTTCAACTAACAAAAGTCCTAACAAAAAGCAGGAAAAAAAGGAACTTGAAGCACAGTTTGGTGATGTCTCCAAAAAAGCTGGATGCATAAAACAGTAAGCAGCTATGGAAAACTATCTGCAAAAGCAGCATAGTATACCATAGGGTTTTTGTTCAGTACTTCTGCAAATAAATTCTGCACTATGCTACTACAGCAGTATGAGTCATACACTTTTACTGACATTCTATATTTATATCTCCATGTCCTTCTGCACTGTTATATGCTTTCTTCCATACAGGCCTCTCTAACCTGGAATTTCCTTCCTTCTGCAGCTGAGCATCTCTTCCTCTAACATTCCCCAGAAAACTGAAAAGACATCCAGATCTTTCTGGACACCATTTTGGGAAGACAACACCCTTGAACTATCATAATATGCTGCATGTGCTTTTATTTGTTTCCAATTATTTTCTTGTGTCCAATTTCCTAATTTTTTGTCTGTAAAAGGACTGCTTAGATGTTTATCCCCTTTGAGGCAAGGCCCAGGTCCTGTTTATTAGACTTAACAAAGTACAGTGCTACAGAAAATTATATTCAGAGATTACAAATTACAGCATAGGCATGTTTTCTAGACCATTTTATGAAAAGCATTCCCTCTAGCTGCAATATTGCAAACATTTGTGAATCTGCCTAATTTGGAGAACTCAAGATCCTGCTACTCTCAATATCCCATCACCATCTGAGCCTCAGAAGGAACAGCCATGTGCATACAAGAGATAAACAAAGGGAAGGTAATTAGGTTCCCAGTGCTAATATTTACCTTGTCAAAAGGCTCAAGGGCATGCTGTGGAAAGGCAGACACAGAAAAAGCAAAAGAAATGCTCTGGAATGGCAGCCTGAAGGAGAGCTGGGCTTTTTCACTGTTGGCCACAAGATGCACTCCCAATAATCAGAGACCAGTTGCACAAGAGATTTCACTAGATAACAAGCCTCAGACAAAAATACAGAAATAAAGTGTTAGAACAGCAGTCCTTGGATTTGCTAAGTGGCTTGAACTTCCTCAGTCACTCCAGAAGCAGCCGAGTTCTACATCCCATGGAGTTCAACCCTAACTATGTGCTGTTCTTAAGAAATAAAGTACAAAGAAGAGAACAGTACCACAAACCCAACAATGGCACCTCCAGAGCCTCCCAGGAGATCACCCGCCTTGTTCAGAGTCAGAATCTTTACAAGAGCAGCTACAATTGACTAAGACAGAGTGGGCTGTGCACCTCAAATAATGAGCAGCGCTCCCGCTGACAGCAGGAACAAAACAGTCTAAAAGGGGATGGGAAGGAAAATTCAAACCCTTTGAAGTCAAGAGATGAATAATGAGCAATAAGGTGATGTATTCTCTCTGGAATATCATCCCAATTTCTCCCTCCACCCACAAGAAAATTTAAGAGTTGGGTAAGGGGGTGGAGGAAGAAATAAAAGCACAACACGAGATTCCACCTGGGTATAGCAAGATCCTTAATATCAAGGAGATTGCAGGGAGAGAGTGGACAAAGGTGTAAATGGTTGCATAATGGTCAAAGCATCCAAATGCCACTTATGCCCTGAAAAAAATTCCATCTTTCACAAGGGGACACTATCCAGCTAGCAGAGTTCCTTTTGACTCCTGAATTCTTGTGTCTATATCTCTTATCATTGTGGGGTGTTTTCAGCATTTCAGAGCCACAGGTACAGAGCAAGTCTAAAACTTTAGAAACATTAAGGACATGTTACTAATGAATGCAATCTAAGTCTGTCCTGTAAAGGATCTGAAATTCCCAGCCAAGAGGGGATGATGCCAGTGAGATTTACTTCTGATGCTTACCCAGTGAAGCAAAGCTGTCCACAATTACATCCACAGAGCTACAACATCTGTATCTGCTTGTGTGCCAGCACATCTATGTTTAAGGTTTACCTAAGTGTGCATATGAACAGGGTTGTAATGTAAGTATTGATGTGCTAGGCAGCCTGTTACTAAGAGGGGCTTAGGTTTTAAATTGAGAAGGGAGAAATAAAAGAACTTCTCATTAGGAGTAAGGAGGGGACACCAATGAAGAACAAAAAGCTCCTGTTTTTTCAGTACCTTCTTTTCTCTGATGTTACAATGGATATTGATCAAAAGAAGCTCTACCCTTCTCTTCATGCTTCACACAATTCAGTGAGATAGGGCAGTTTCTAAAGAAACCATGAGTTTTCTCCTGTGCTAAAACAGCTTTTCATGAACTTTGTTTGAACACTGCTC
The DNA here is from genome assembly GCF_051311805.1 of Agelaius phoeniceus. Classification (NCBI taxonomy): domain Eukaryota; kingdom Metazoa; phylum Chordata; class Aves; order Passeriformes; family Icteridae; genus Agelaius; species Agelaius phoeniceus. The sequence goes on from NC_135270.1 coordinate 15,527,836, forward strand.
TGGTGAACTAAAGGAATTTTAAATAACTACCCAGATTTTTAAATCACAGACAGCAGAAGTTTGTTGTATTTCAACTATCAGCTTCTACCTGTGTGCATGGCCACAGCATTTTGGGTTTTTTTTTGGCATTGTGTGCTCTGTTTCTTTCTCTCTGGCAAAGTGAACAAGCAAGAGGAGACAAAACAGGATTTAACACCCTCCTTTGTGCTGCGTGACTTGTCAGGATGATTCTTCAACCCACATGAATATCTAGTAATCCACACTGCCACCCTTTTATTGTCCCCACAGCCTGACCTTCACTTCTGGATGTTTTAGTGTCCATTTGTCCTCAATGAACAGCTTCAGCTCCAGGCAGATGTGTCATCAGCAGGCACAAGCCTGAAATGTGTGTACAGGCAAATTCCTACAAAATCCTATCCATCAGCTACAAGATCCAAAATTCAAGATGAGAAATGCCAAACTGATTTTCAGTTTGCTTTCTATCTTGGGGTGGAAAGGACAAGCAGGAAAACATTCTCCTCAAGGACTTTCTGCATATATATTTTGGTCAGCTCTGTAAAGGTAAATTTTTGAAAATTCTAGAAAAGTAAAATTTCCTATACTCACAATAAAAAGATCTTAGCAAAAGTGACATACAGCACTGTCCCTGAATAGATCGTTGACTACACAGTGTTTTTTAGATTTTTTTTCTTTTAGTTAGCTACAGAGTAAAATAGAGAATGAGTCACCTAAGGAAATCCCACCCCTCCTAGGGTTTTTCTCCTGCATGAATCAGATGCTAATACCTTCTATGCCTCCAGGTCTTTGTCCCCCAAAAATAAACCATTGTGATTATTTTATTATTGCCTACTGTGGGCCCCATAATATTGGATAAAGAAAGCAAACCTGAACCACACAGGCTCTTAAATCAAGCAGAACATCCCAAAACCCTAAAGTGTATCCTAAGCAACATAGAAAACATAATTCCCCTTCATCTGCAGAGTTCAATCTCAGCTGTTTGGGATCCATACAGAATATATGTAGCTACCCTGAGAGACAATGAAGTCCAAATAGGAGCTACAAAAAAAGAGGGAGTTCACCCTCAGTTTCAACCACCACACCATGAGCTGTGATTCCTCACAACTGGAATACTTTAAAGAATAAAAGCCACACACTGTTGGCAGATCTCATCATACTACCCAAGTATCAGAGCCATTCTACAAGACTACAGACTCATTCTTGAAAATTTACAGCTGTTGATATATCTCCTGTTTCCTACAGTACCTTACAGTATCAAATTATTTATTTCAAAATTACTTCAAGGTAATCATGAAAGGAACAATCTATGTAGGCTTTATGGATATTTTTCCTGTTTGTGTCTAGGTTTTTAAGAAAAAATTTCCTGAAAAGTACTTCTGTTTTTCAGAAGTACTCAACTGCCACTCAGCTCTTAAAAAGCCCACTACCTATGTTTGAATAGTAAGACTCATTAAACCTGAATAATTATTTACTAAACAAGAAATGTCACTTAAAGATTATGAAAACAAGTATTTAATGGCCTTAAAATATTACTAAGGTTAAATAAGATCGATGCACTTACATGCATAGATGGTGCTCACATAGACAGCTGCTTTCAGAAGCTGAGCTTAGAAATGCTTGGCTTAGTAAATGCATAACTTTAAATGAAGTTATTTGAAAATACAGTAGCCTTGTCTTCTCAAAGACCAATAAAACTAAGAGGGCAGAGTACATATACCTTGTTCTTGGCAATCAGTTACCATGCACATTACTTCAACTATCAGGTAATGATTGGTTCCAGCTTCCTATTCCATACCAAGTGAATGCAAAGCACTTCTACCTTTCTAAGGATTCCAACTTTGTCTGAGACAATGTTATACCCACTTTGCATAACTGCAGAAATTCTGAAGTGCAAATTCTCACTGTTTGTTTTTTGCTTCACATCAATTCTCTACACTAAGAGCTTTGAATTTCCAAAATTTCAATCAATCCCATCACCCTTTTACTACATGCAAACTATGTCATATGATCTGATAACACCCAAAATGAAATTGTAAATTTTTTTGCCCCCCTCTCAGATCTCCCAGCTGGAAGAGGGTCTAGGGAAGAAACCCCCAACCCAGTCTTCCAGTCCATGCTCTCTTTGCTGGATAACAGGCCTAATACAGAAGCATCATTGTGGTTAGCTGCTGGGACCCACAGCATATGGGAGCCTTGAAGCTGAATTAAAGGCTGAGAAGCAAAGAGGAGGTGAGTCTGGCCCAGTCTGTCATAGCAGCACACAACAGTGGTCTTGTGAGTTCTGCATTTGGATCTCACTCTATTAATGTCTATGAATATGGAACTTGGAGGCAGCTTATGACAGAAGTTAAGAAATGGTGAATTTTCTCTTGCCTTTACCTTTGCTTCTTTTCGGCTTCAAATAGGTGAATTAACAGAGACCCAAGTACAATGTGAAATATTTCAGTATGGTTCAGGAGAAAAGGTTTGACATATAACAAAGCAGAAACAGCCAATCAGAAGAGCAAGTGGCTTAGATAGTGCCAGCAGTTCCAGCTGCAAGTAGTCAGAAGAACTAGAAAGACAGGGACACTTAGGGCCAAACTATTCTTCATTTAAGGAAATTTGTATCAGCTTTGTGTCTTGGTTTCACAATAATTGTGAGGGGGGTGGTGTCTTCAATGCAATTATCATCATTACCTTTGCAAGAGTTTAATTTGCTTTAAGAGAAAAAGAGTAAGAAAAAACAAACCCCCAAGGAATAGCTCAGAGCCAACAAGGTGCCCTTCTCAGCCCACAAAACTACAGCTCCTCTTGCACAGCTGCTCTGGTGCTGGAGGATACTGCAAACAGAACAAACACCACATTTACAGATTTCCTGCACACAAGCACATAGTTATTAATGTATCTGACCTTGTTTATTATATTTGCTAAATAGATGGCTAGCCATAAACTGCAGCAGTCCAACCACAGAAACCAAAGGGGGAAAAAAAAGGAAAATCAAAGAAAGTAATTAATTCCTAATCTCATCCACTTATGCCTTGAACAAAATCTATACCAGATCCACATGTTAAAACTGTAATTTTTTTTCTGAATGCTTTTTAAAGATGAAAATTCTGTCAAATTGGGACAGTCACATTATTTAAGTCCACAATAATCACTGTTCCCACTAGTAAAAGAGAAGATATGACACACACAAAAAAAAAAAAAGGGAGAGGAGAAATTCAATGTAAAAATTTCTCTTTCCACACATGTGGCCTAAAGCCCCATAACATAATGCTGAATGATGACAGAGTCATTTTCCAAACTCCTGCAATCATGGAGTACTTAGTAAAAGACATCTGGACAGGACTAAGCAAGTGTGAATCACAGAACCACAGAATCATTACAGTTGGAAAAGAACTCTAAGATCATCAGGTCCAACTATCAACCCAGCACCAAAGCCATGTTCACTAAAACATGTCTTCACATGCCATATCCACAGGTTTTTGAATACTTCCAGGGATGCTGACTCCACCACTTCCCTGAGCAGCCTGTTCCAAGGAAGGAACAGACCCTTCCATGAGAGGAAGCCATAGCCAGAAGACCCCAGGCAGATCCAGCAGAAGATCCAAGACAGACCAGCCTTACCTACCTTATCTTTCCCTTCTGCTCTGGGAAGGGCACTCTGTGGGCTGCCCCACACATAAGAGGAGCAGAACAGATTGGAAAATTTTGATAGTTTTTTTCCTCCTGTTGAGCTCATTTCTACTCATGACCTAAATTTAACAAAAATCCATGTAAATCCTACTCTTCCCAGGCCATCTGAATCTCCATGTGCCGATGCAATGTCACAGCTCACAAAGGGAATTTCAAATACTGAGGTAAGTTTCTGTGTCCTTAATGCCGATCACTGATGTTTCCATTTTACAATGAGTGCCTTCAATCACACTTAGTGACAGTTTAGCATCTTCCTGACAGGCTCTCTTTTCACACAGAAATGATGTAAGATGGCATGCACAGCTATTTGCTGTACAAGTGGAAGTTCCTAGTAACAAGGAGAGTAAAAGAGGGCTGGTGACTGAAGAAACAACTCAATTACTCAAAAGATGATGTTAGGAAGATTCTGTGACAAATCTCTGCACATGAACAACTCTCAACACTTGATAATAACCTTTCAGAACATACCTTCAGCTCCCATTTTACCCAACTTCCCTTTCAGTGACTAAACCACTGAATGAATTTCTTCAAGACTTTTATCAAAACCATGTAGAAGTAACTCCCAGGAGGGAAAGCAAGAATAGGAGTGTAGAATCACAAAGCAAACACAAAGACACACACACACACACTCTCTTAACTTTTTAAGTTTAAAAATAAAGCCAAGGAATGATGCCAGCCCATAAAGCCAAAGAAGATGCCAAAATCTTCTAGGTATTTACAGCTATCTAGAACAAAATTTTAAAATAATCACTGTGGAAGTTGAACACCAATGAGATGACCATGTGACAGAACGAGGAGACTGCTCTGAAGACAATACAGAAAGCAGGAAATTTTCATAGGCATCTAGAATCTTTTGTCCTGTTATTGCACATTCAATTTCCCATCGTTCCTAGTGTTCATGCCTGAATTTTGGTCCCCAAGTTTGTGCATTTCTTTCTCTCCTATTGCCATGCTCTACACTTTATAATGAAATGCAGGAACTTCAAGATAGGCCCTGAAGCTTCAAAATTTACCCCCAAGCAGGTGGACAAAGACTTTTCTTCTTTGAACACTCATTTCTTGAACTCAAGTTGTGCTTCAAAGCAGCTCAGATGTACCTATTGATCAGGAGGTTTTGATTAAGCTATTTTTTTGTATTTCACCTTATTCCCAAAACCCAGCATCCTTCCAATGAAATGCAGCTCCCTCATGTAGGGCTCCAGTTTCAAACTCTTGGCAGCTGTGTCTAAAGAGACAAGCATTAAAACAAAAAAATATATATGATATATATACATATATAAACACAAATCAGTATTTGCTGTCCTAGAGAGCTGCTGAAAAATTCAAGGCAGAGAAAGTTAGCTTTCCAGAGGAAAGCTGCAGAGCCTGGATTCAAGAGCAAACTGGAAAGGACCTCTAGTGGGCTGAGGCTGTGCTGCTCGGGTGCCAGGCACGTCCTTCCCCTTCACCTCCCTGCAGCTGCACAACTTGCCAGCAAAGCCCAGCAGCTTTACCTTGTGACTGCCATCAGAAAAGGCACCTAGAGGTGCAACTACAGCCTCTGTGAAAGACTCAAATGCTAAAGGTTAATGACTCAAACAAGATCATTAGGAATGTTCTCTCACTCTGCTCTCGGTGCTCGGAGGGACGTGCTGTCATTTGCTTCAGAAAAAAACAGGAGATGGTTTCTATTTTACTGTGTAGGTCACTAACATGTCAGACCCCTTCAGAGTGGTTTTGTGTGGCCTAAATGACAGGACATCAAGGGACATTCAAAGATGCACAAATTCAGATGCACATTTGGAATGAGGATTTAGAATATTATTCAGACTATGTCACAGCATTTTGTTCTTCCAAGATTTTTTAGCTGGAGGCAGTTTTGCACAGGCAGCAGAAACACTATTTTAACTGCATTTTTGAAGTAACTTTCTGAGTGAAAGAGCTTGGAATTCTTTATCTGAGCTCAAACAAAGCATAACTTCATGTGACACTATGTGACAAATAGATTAGGGAATGTATTCAGGAGAATATATAGATAATAAACCAGGCCAGATTAAGGAAGGTTATTTATTAGGCTTTCCAGTTAAAAATAAAATATCTTGTTTTGAATGGAAGTTGATGATTCACCTCAAAGTCTTTAAAATACCTCTTTTGCTATATTTAGGTTTGCCTTCAAGTCAGACTGGTTCTATCATTCCCCAAAGTAGACTAATTTACATCTTCCACATTACAGGCCACAGTTTAGCTCTCTTTTAAATGACCTAAGCAATAACCTCTCTTTCAGCAGCTCCCCTCAAAGTGTTTGCATTAACTCGAGAGGGACCACAAATTAAAGCTGCCATTGTTAAGGAGAGCAATGCAAGACAGCTGCTCATTATTCAAAACCAGTATCACCTACACTGCAGTGGTGCTCCTTGTGCCATTAAGCAGAGTGCTGGACAGGAAGCCAGCCTTGTACAGGGAAGAGCACTGGTACTTGGAGTCCAAGGCCACAAGAATGCACCTGGTTCTGTCTTGCACATGGAGCAGCAACAGCACTGCCCTGCCATCAGTGAAATGCATTCCTGAGAGTCACTTGAACCAAGCATTCACAGAGAAAATAGAAAATAAGCCAAAGGCACCAGCAAGTTCATCATCAGAGACCTGATCAAAGAGCAACCAGGGCTTCTCAACTTTCATCTTTTTGGACCAACCATCATCAACTAGGACCACCACTACTATCAGAATAATATAACTTACTTTGAAAGAGTACAGGTGATGCCATGAAGTCTAACTATGCTTCCCTCCTCTGTAGGAAACAGTAATCAAGGCAGGAAAAGAAAGCACTCATCTGTCTTGAAGGGTTCTGTGAGTTATTTTACAGTAGGAGTGCATACAATGGAAATAGCCCCAAAAGATACCTCTACAATAAAAATAAAAATAGGCTGACTTTCTACATCTGCATTAGAAAACTGGCCAAGTGATGCAGTGGCACAAGTTATTGCTGAAACTGAAAAAGAATAAGGAATTGAAGCTGATGAAGATCAGTTAAAAGTAAGGATTAAAAACACAACATCTTGTGAAAATATTCCTTAACACCTTTAAGTCAAGGAATTAATTTCTCAGGAATTAATGTCTTGAATCCAAACTGCTTTATGACATAAACAACAGCAAATGAAAAAAGAGTTGATCAAACTCTAAAAAGAAATTACAGGAAACCTCTGCTGAATGAGGTAGAACATAGCATATGAAAGAGATGCAGGTATTAAAGTGATTTCAGGTGCAATTAAAATCCCTTGTAAAGAGAGAATGGGGAAGAAATTAAAATGAGTTCTGCGTTTTGCTTTATGTTACAGTACAAAATTTTGCCAGCAGCATGAAGGAAAAACAAAGCAAGTCTTAAAACAGGCCAGCTTACATAAGAGGGAAAGACAGAAGACAAAAATATTTATGCTGTGTTCCTTTTTTCTGATAACAAACTTGATAACTTGCTTGGACTCACTTTAAAATTGTCAAACCACTGCAGCCACGGAACTGGCAACTATTCCTCCAGATGGTTGCTTTTAACAACATCACTCTCATTTACTTTTCACTCTTCCATTAGTTCAGCACCCAAGGACTGCTCACCTGGCAGATAAAGATTAAAATGTCATTTTGAAATGGCAGAATTTGTGAATTTATGCATTGTGTGTCCAATGTTTATCCACCCAGTTCCTTCCTGTGTCTTTCCAAGGAGAAGAGTTTTTAGTTACTATCAAGACAGCTGCAATAACAAGTTTTTCATTATTACTACTCTGACCAGGATTAATGTTCTGAGAAAAAATTCAAACAGAATTCTGAGTATTCGTAAGAGCCTCTTAAAATTCAACTACCTTCTGTGGCAAACACTAGATGAGAATTCAGATACTGTAACAAACTTTAAACTACCAAATTTTGCTTTGTGGTGGGATTATTAACTAGAAAAATCTTACTCATTCTTTCATGCAGCAAAATCCTTGTACACTGCAATGTCTTTCCAAAGTATGTTTTTATCTTCCACAATGAGGAGAGAGGCATCATACTACAATATCCCTTTCTTTCCATTTTCCTGTGTCCAAAAATCACTCTATTTTGCCTCCTTTCCACTAACTGGGGAACTCCCCAGAATAAAGCAAGCAGGAAATGTTTGTATCAGTATCTCTAAAGTGAAGTGCATGCAGCCCTAGGTATTTACAAGACAATCCAATGGAGGGCAGGATGAAAATGCCATATAAATATTTTAATTTATTAATAAATTATGAACGGTTTTAATTATTTAAGTCAATAAAGTAATACTTTAAGTAGTGTTTATCGCATCCTTTGTAAAATGGCTATTGTACATATGTTATAGTTTGCATATTACAGCATTATATAATTTATAAATAAATAAGTGTAACTATATTGGAGGCTGCATGCTCAAAAAATAATTTACTGCTGCATAATGTTTGGGGATCATTGGTTTATGACTTCAGGAAACTGAAGCAACATTTCCTCCTTTGCTAGGAAGGAGGTAAAAATACTGGTGGGAAGAACTGCATGCAGGGGACAGTTCTCACGTGGGCTGCATTTCTCAGTTATTCAGCTGCAAGTTTAATGCAGCAAATGATTTTCCAGAAAGAGTTAAATGCTCCAGCTCACACTATATCTAGTAGCTGAACAACCCTTGAAATTCCCATGGGATCCTGATTGGTGTCTGGAGGCTGCCAAAAGCCATTCAAAATCTTATTCCAGATGATTTAGGTTCAGGTCCATTGCTCTTCAAAGACATTTAAAATTCTAAACACATAAAATACAGCTTCAGCAATAACTTGTGCCACTGCATCACTTGGCCACTTTTCTAATGCAGATGTAGAAAGTCAGCCTATTTTTATATAAATTCTTTTTAAACATTCACCAGCAAAACAGCCCTGCTAGTCCCTTGACACACTTCTTGTTGTTGTATAAAAACACCTGCTGAAATATTCCATGTCTGTAATACCCACAGATATGTATCAAGTAACTGAAACATTGAAGTTACTAAAACTCTAGGGAAATTTTATTTAGTGGGTATGCTCTATTAAGAAATAGTGAAGAAAAGCAAACCAAGTTGTCAAGAGTCACTCTTTAAAAATCAAGTTATCCTGACTAATGGCTTCTTTCTACCATTTCTGTTCCAGTGAGGATGACATCAAGCACTTAATTCAAGAACTACAGATTTTGAGATAAATTCTTTCACTCCACCTGAAACGTTTCCAAGCAGCTCACAGCACTGATTGCAGCTTTCAAATTTTCAGTATAGCATCCTCTAAAAATCAGAGTTCAGACATTTCTTATAAATAGCTAAAAGAACAGCTGATATAGATTTTTTACACTCTGACATACTATGAATGCTATGAAACAGAAAACAACCAATTTGTTTTTCCAGTCATACATCACAGCTCTGGCTGCTCCTTTTCCTCTGTGAAAGACTTCCACCCTCTTGTTAGCCTTAACTATGGCACCAGACACTGTGCAACAGGAGAAGCAAAGAACACAACCACAAAACAGCTGTCTTGCCCTTCCATCTCATCTACCTTTCCCTCCTGCCTTTGTGCTTCACACTTGGATGAGCTTCATCAGCTCAACCATCCCTTTACACATGAATGTCAGTGTTACATAACCCTCCTCTCCTCTCTTCCTAGGTAAGGATCTAACCCTACACCCCTGCACATGTGGCAGCTTTCACACTGTTCTCATCACAAAGATTTCCAGGAAAGTGCAGCTTCAACATGAAATCTTCCTTTGTTTTCATCTTCAGGGAATGCTCTTCAAATGTAATCAAGCTTCTTTTTACCTGTCTTTTCCAAATGTTTTCTGGGTTTGACCACAAACACACACATAAGCCAGCTTATTTTAGTTTACTGATTTTCTTATCAATATATTCTTTTCTTTGCCCTTATGCCCTACTAAAAGAGCAGCCAAAGGATTTCTGTCCCCATCATTTTTCAAAAGACAACTGAACTTGAGTGACACTGCAACACTCTGTGTCCAGCCACTATCAGTGAGAAAGAACACTGCATGCCTGAAACAAAGACAGCTTACAATCTGCTGTTTGGGTGCCATATGTTAGTGCTTTTTAAATATCCTACCTGTCCGTGCCACCAGGTGGGTCCAGCCACTCCAGACTGCTCCAATCCTTTCATGTGAGAAACACTGAGTGTCAATCTTCTTGGGCTCAGCAAGAAAGATGTTCCTGCTCACCAGCTGCCCGTGTTTGTTGCTGCCCCAGACATACAGATGTCCTCCATCTACAACAGACAGAGAGATAAAATCTGTTTAAATGTATACAGATTTAATACCATCAGATACAGTCTCAGTTCAGTGATGCTGAGGAAAGAACATTTAATTCAATTTATGTTCTCACTGGATGCTTTTTCCTACCACTCTTTACCATTGTAACTGGGTTATCAGAAATATTTGCAAGGGCCTTAACAGCACAGCCTATTTTCTGGGGGCTACACAGACTCCCTGAAGCAGTGAGAGCCCTTTCAGGTCCAACAGCCTAGATGTTTATAACAAAGACTAATTTTTATTACAAAACTAACCACAGTAGTCAACTTCTCTGAGTAAAAGAAAATCAAAGCCTCTTGGAGACATTCACTGAGCAGTCCCTCTCTGTCCAGCCTGTCCTTGCAGACCAGCTATTATTTCCACTCCAAAGCTTTGATTACATCCAGTAAATAACTTTCTGGACTGCAGCAAATAATTCAAAGCCTGGCTGGCTGCTCTTGCTCTGCTTTACAGTCTCCCAGCCTCTCTGCAAGAGACAGACTCACAGCTCTGCTCATACCAATTCTGCCTCCTTCAGCTTGAGCAAATTCAGTAAATCCCCCAAAGCAAGGACAGTCCAGTGCTCCATGGCTCACCTTGCACAGTCACTTCCTAAAGGAATTGGACATGCAGCTCTGAACATACAACTGAAGCAGGCACCACCCATCACAAGGCAAAATTAAAATATTATTGTGCCTCAAAATCACACCAGACAACACCTAAGAGACTTCTGTAAATAGTCACCTGCCTTCCACATCTCTTTTCTAAAACAGGTATTTGTTCAAATGCACACTCCAGGTTTGCAAACAGGAATAAATCTTTTCACAGAAATACCCACAAGTCCTTTACATCAATGCAAGCTGGAGTTGCTCACAGCCTAACAACCAATGGACACTGACACAGTGACAGCTCAGAGGAGTCCTTCTGCAGCCATGACATGATATCATTAGTTCCATCTTTTCAGGACAAAACCATTCCTCCCAGCTCCTAGGCCTCCACAGTAGAAAAAAAAATCCACAAAAACCACTTGAGAACATAAGCTGTCAGGCCTCCCTGAAGCCTTTGCCAGCCTGCACAAGCTGGAAGTGTAAGAAATAAATCTTGCACACCTGATCTTGCACATTATTGCGGGCCCAGAAAGACTGGTAGCCATGTAAATTCCAACACGGAATTGTTTGGAGCACACCTCCACAACACTCAAGGCCATCAGGATGTTCAGGCCAGCACTGAATTCATTACAAGCACCATGACAGAAGTAAATGTTTCAGAGGGAAAAGAAGAAAAAAAAAAAGTAAAACGTGGGCTACAGTAGATTTAATAATCTCAGTTTGGTAACAGCAACAGAAAGAGTAAGCCAGGAGAATTCCACTCTACTACTGCTAGTGAAAAATTGGCAAGGAGTGGGGGGAGAAGCCAGTACTGACAGTCATCTGCAGGACTCCCCATGTTCCTCTTTAAAACAACACAACTGAAATAAAAAGGAAAAACAAGTCAAGCAACTGTTTCATTCAAATATTCAAATTCTCCACTAAAATTATAAATTCCTTCCCAACATGAAGTACACACACCTGGAGAGGAAAAGAAAAAAAAAATGGGTGACAGAAACACAAAGAAAAACACTGTGGCCATTCATATTCCACATTAACATGCATTGCCTCTGTCACCTCCTTTTACAGAAGGATTTTGCTTTATCCTGGGAAAAGTCACATGCTCAACCCTTATCTCATCTCTTGAGTAAGTCTGAGGAAAGACTTAGACACTAGACTTACACTTAGCACCATATTCTCACCCCTGGAGGGTTCAGGCCAGTTTGGGTAACAGTAGACTCTACCATCCTTTTTTCCAAGGAGCCCCCACCCATGTCTGTAACCCACATCAACAGTTATGTCCCAACCTGCCTGCAGGTATTTCATATCCCACCAGCAGGTGACTCATGGAACAGAGGCAAAGAAAACTGCACCACAGTGCAAGGCATTCCTAGAAAAAAGGGCCCATTTAAATAAACTCCCTGCAGCAGTATCTTTATTATATCAAGCATCTTTAAAATACAAAATATTTAAATAATAACTATCTTGCAGGATGAAGGGCAGCAACAGTATCACATTATAAAAGTATTTGGCATTAATTTTTCAATCTTGGTCCCACTGCTGCCAAATAGACCGCTCTCTTAAAAAAGCATGAAAGAATAATCTGCTCACTGTCTACATAGAGACTGCCAATTATCTAAAGCAGATTTTATTTGTTCTTACAGTTTGTCTTCACTAATCTTGCATACACTTTGCATCTCTGAATTCAATACAATTTACATCTTGGAACATCTCCCCATACAACTAAATCTCTATAGATCTGCAGAAGCAAATACTCCAGTGCTCCTTTAATGATGACAGAGGTACCAGATGGCTGCAGATTTGCTAAGAACTTGTTCCTGTGAAGTTTGGCAAAGACTTGTCTTCATAAGGTTCAATATATTTTACACACTTCAAAACTGTAAGATTACAGAATGAAAGCTATTCTGTTTCCCCTTCTCCCAATCTGTCAATATAAAAAGAAATCTTTATTAGACTTTCATTACTGGATACTCAGTACTCCAGCATGGGAGCACAGCCCAAGGATCAAAGAACAAATGGCAGACATTATGGAAGTGCCTAAGCAATTAAAGCAGCTTCCTACTCTTCAAATAAGCTTTGTGCTCTCACACCAGAGATCTGCACACTGTCACAGTGGAGCCCAAGACACCTCAGGGAGTTCCAGGCCTGCTCACAGCCCTGCACTGCCCCATGCAGAGGCATCAGCTCACACTGCTGGAACTACCCTGCTGCTGCTGCCTTTCCTGGCACAAGCACCCAGCACAGCTCTTCTCCCTGGGCAAAGGCTGCCCTGCTTCCAGCAGTAACAGCTACCCAGGAGAGCATCCTGCTGCAGCTACAGAGAATTACAAATCCTTTCAGAGTTTCCAGCCAGAAGAGCCCAGACCCTGAATGACATCAGGGCTAAGGCCTGACCCCAAGAAAAACGCACAAAGCTCAGAGAACCCAAAACACGAATCCAGGTCTTAAAACGAAAGGAAAGTTCTCAGAGTGCAAAACTGTTGCAGAACAATTACCAGCACTAACAAGGCCAGATCAATTTTCAGCAGTTTTACCAGAACTGACAGCATTTCAGAAGCAGAGAACCCTTTGAAGGGTGAGATGAGAACTTTCACCTGTGTACCTGAGGCCTACCTGTGAGGGACACGGAATGATAGGAGCCTGCAGCAACTGCCTTCACCTTTACATCTGCCAGGCCTAGAAAAAACATGGTAGGATAAAATTTCTACAGCAGGCATCAATTCATACACAAACATGCATACAAGTGTAACAGGATGGAGATGACTTTGACAACATAAGGCTCTGCCTTTGGGCCACACACATGGCAGGACTCTCATTTTCCCCACAGATCACGATTTTCTGTGCCCATTCTATCCCTCAGGTACTCCACTCCACGTTTACAGTACCATGTGGCTTTGCAAAAAGGAAGATATGTACCACTCCAAATTATATTTCTGCTGCACCCACCCACACAAAGGAAGCAGACTCGTGGGTTACCTGCCACTTCACAGGGCTCCTTGGCTGTCAGGAACACAGGGAGGGCTTTTCCTTGGCTTGCACGCTTTGCCTGAGATGCCATCCCAGTTCCCCACTGCAGCACCAAACCGCTGTCTTTTCAGAGCAAATACAAATAAAAGAGATTAAAACACATCAGTCACCAACAAAAATCACCTCACACATTAATGAGCAGTCTTTCAAATCATTTTCACTGATTCAAATGACACTTTAGAAGATTTTTATGCCAAAAAACATCCAGATAACCCTGGTGAAGCCAACAAGAAACAAACAGCTGTAGTCTCAGTACACAGGTAAGAAAACTAAGAAGGTAGGAAGCTATTGGAGACTCAAACACAGAAATCCTGAGGTTGCAGTACCTGAGGAAGGGATACAAAGTTCTTGTACTTTCTCTTCCCTTTCCCCCTTTTGATGCCAATTTGTTTGTGCAGCACAGGGAACCTCAATTCCCATGTTTATACAAGCACCAGAGATCCCACTGTTCTCCCAAGCATCTCCTGTGCATCTTCAGCTCCACTACCTGGAATCCATACTGAAATTCACACAAAACTAAACCAAACACAAGAGTTGGTACAGTTTGTTTTTCCTCAGTTTTAACACAACCATGCCAAAAGGAAGGGTCTGATTCCTACTATTACACCATGAACAAACTCAGAGTCTCTAATAACAGCAGGAGAAATATTTATTTTCATTGTTGTGATTTTCCAGGTGTCAATTTCAATTACATCATTTAAAAAGCCACAATTTATGTGCAGTTCCATTTTGAAGCATCTTATACAAACTGAAGTTACTTTGCATACTATCATGAGTTCAAATTCTAAGATACTTTGATTGAGCAGAAATCCTCTTTCCTGAAAAACCTCCTTTTATGTTTTGTTTCAGAATAAACAAAAAGAAATCAGTATGTTTTCCATCAATCAGAAAATTAACTTGCTAATAAACCATCACTCTGAACTCTTGGTAAAAGTTTTTCCCCATGATTTTCCAGGAAGATGGTTCTAGAATGTTTATTATTCATGTAAATTTGTCCCCAAATCTTACAGTCCATGACCTTAAGGTGTATTTTTCCCTGTGATAGTTAAAATAAATAGATTAGTTAAATTTCATCCTCTTTTCCTCCCTCTCCTCCTCCAAGCCATTAAAATCCCATTTCATTTGTTACTAAAAATATTATTTATCCTTTCAGATAAGTTTTCAGATTATTTTAAAAGATTAAAATTATGACATACTTACCTGTAGCAGCAAGGGCATGTCTCAGTCCTGCAGCAACACTCACCACCTTCTCTTTGAGAGACTAGGCAAATGAAAGAAAATTATAATTTAGTTGCTTTTTTCATTTAATGCCTCTAGAAACAAAATAGGCCAGACAGAAATGGAACACTAATAAAATAGTGCTCTCAATTCCAGCCTGTGTGTCCCAATGCATATCAACATTTTGTATCACAAAGTACATTTTGACCAGTAAAAGTTAATGGGAACATCTTCAAGAGACAAAAAAATAAATCTGCAAAGCAACTGGATGCACAGCATTACGGCAATAAATAAAAAAACACAGTCAAAGTATTCACATGAAAGAAGAAATGTTGGCCATACAAAAATGTTTCTTTTTAATTTTAACTCAGTGTTCCTCAAGAACTACACCAAAACCTCCACAGTAAATACTGGTGATAGGCAGTGCTATGGTGCATTAAGTTGTTCAGTCTTGACAACTTACTGATAGAACTTTTGTTTTCAACTGGAGAAAAACCTGAAAGGTTCCCTCCACTCTAACAGATCTCAGCAATCACATAAAAGTTTCCCTCTTCTGTTACCTCCCATCCCATCCTGTCTTGATCTTAGAGAGTTCTGCAAACCCTCTGGATATCTATCCTTGGTGGAAAAGTAGCAGGTGTATTTAAAATAGATGGCATCAAGCCCAAGAATTTAAGGGATACCAACCAAAAGAGCAAATATTCAGCATGAATAGTTTGTATGGTGAGGGATGAGAGATTCACATCAGCCCTGTCAATACCACCCAATTTTAAGGCACTATTCTGCAATGGATGCTCTCAGGAAACATCAAGGGCACAGAAACATCAAGTGAACTAACTCCTACTTACTAGAGGTCACCTAAGGGATCTGCCACCCTCTTTCTCCTACTTTAAAAAAGCATAGGAGTATCTGACACGAGCCATGATGCAAAATAATTTCTTGTCTGAGAAGTGAAAGAATCAACATTCTGTTAGAAGTGGGAAACTTCTTCATACAGCAAGAAAAGCAGCCTCAGCACTTCAATTCACCTTGGGCCTTTACTTTGTAAGCTCATCTGTAGCAGATAGGCACTATAAAAATTAGTTGAAGAGTCTGGCTTAAAGCCCATTGAGGTCAGATGACCTCTGTAAGCTGCTGGAAGCAATATAAAGCACAACACCTCCTAAATCTTTACCTCAATCTTTTGTGGAATCAAGCATGGGCCTGAAATTTGAGGAAGTCCCAGCTGTCCAAAAGAGTTTGACCCACAGGACAGCACAAGGCCAGATCCTGCAAAAAATGAAGTTTTAGAGCAGAATCAATAAAGCTGTGAGCAATAGCACTGTAACATTATAACAAGCACAATAACACAGCCAAGCAGCTCAAGAAATGACTTAACATGTCCCCTTACAAAGCCCCTGAGGCCAAAGGCTTCTGGTCTTACACACCATGTCCAGAAAAGGTCTCAAGTTCACTGGGACACAAGGAACAGAGGGTGATTTAGCTTGCAGAGCTTAAAACCTGTGAGTGCCAGCATGCAGAATCATAGAACAGTTTGGGTTGGGAGGAACCTAAAGATCATCCAGCTCCAATCCCCCTGCCATGGGCAGGAACATCTTCCACTATCCCAGGCTGCTGAGAGCCCCAACCAGCCTGGCCTTGAACACTGCCAGGGATGGGGCATGCACAGCTTCTCTGGGAACCTGTGCCAGTGCCTCACCACCCTCCCAGGAAAGGGATTCTGCCTAATAACTAATCTAAACCTGTCCTTTTTCAGTTGAAAGCCTTCAGCCTTTTTCCTATCACTACAAACCCCTGTAAAAAGTTCCTCTGCAGCTTTCCTGTGGCTCCTTTAAGGTTCTGAAAGGTCACTCCTATCACAGATGTCTCAGGGCAGGTGCAGCCTTTAGTTTATGATGGGGCTGTGCTGCTTTGTGACCACAATGCACCATCCAATACAAGGCAGTATAATTACAGGGGTGGTAGCTCCTTTGCTAAATCTATGTCTGATGTGCAAAATACAGAACACCATGGCCTCAGTTATGCCATTTTAATCAAAGTAGGTAGTACCTTACTATTCAATCTGCTCCACTGATGTCAGAGAGATTTATCATGTGGATGGGACTAGTGAAGGTACTACTAAGATTGATTATGGATGTCACAACTGGGTACTTGATAATGAGCTGCAAACAAGTTCTGAATCCATTACTCTTAAAGAATTTTTGAATGTCATCAGCAGCAGCATTTGCTATAAAGTGAAAGCCATCTTTCAAATATGTCAGGTTTCAGAGAATGGCTAAATCCTGAATCACTGCTAAACCAAATTCCATCTAAGGTTAAGAGAATTTGTCCAGGGTTAGGACCTTCTCCAAGCTGAGCAGTCCCAACTCTCTCAGCCTTTCCTCACAGGAGAGGTGCCTCATCCCTCTCATCATCTTTGTGGGCTCCTCTGGGCTCACCCCAGCAGGTCCCTGTCCTTCCTGTGCTGGGACCCAGAGCTGATGCAGCTGCAGGTGGGGTCTGAGCAGAGCAGAGGGGCAGGATCCCCTCCCTGCCCTGCTGCCCACGGGGCTCTGGATGCAGCCCAGGACACGTTTGGCTCTCTGGGCTGGGAGTGCCATGGCTGGGGCATGTCCAGCTCTCACCCACAGCACCCCAAGTCCTTCTGGAGTTGGGGTGCTCTGCATCTGCTCATCCCCAGCCTGTGCTGGTACCAGGGGCTGTCCTGACCCAGGTGCAGCCCCAGCACTTGGCTTTGCTGAATTTCCTGAGGTTCCCATAGGCCTCTTCTCAAACTCATCTAGGCCCCTCACATCACCCAAGCAATAGCATTGTGGAACTTCTAGCGTGTTCTCTACACCAAGGTATTTCCTCAGTTCTTAGGAAGATTTACCTACTAATATGATTGTAAAATCCCAGCCACATGCAACTTGTTTTACACAAAAGCCAGACAGGGCAGTGCACAAAGTAAAATACAGCACATCTTCTGTGTGATTCAGTCCCAGCTGCCCATCTTTGTTGTGGCCACAGACAAAGAGTTGTCCTGCACCTGGAAGAAAAAAAAAAAAAAAACAATAAATTGTGTTCCACTTCACAGACTAAAAAGAGAAACCTACACCTGTGAGATCCTGTGACAAACAAGGACAGTGATTATGTGTCACTTCAGGCACTGCAGTCGAGTAAAAATTAAGAGAAACAGTTGTTTCTGATGCATTAGAAATATCTCTGAATAACTACAGCTGTGGAGAGCTGGGTCTGTCAAGGGACACAATCCATATGGTGAGACAGGCACCTCTCACACCAAGATGCTTTTTTTAATCATGTTCACATCTGTTTGTATTGCTTCTTAACATAATTATCTGTGGCATACAGCACAACCTTTCAAGGGCCAGATGCGATGTCCTGGTCCTTACCTTACCACTTCTTAAGATTGAATAACCTCTGACTCCTCCTTCCCACCCCCCACCCTCAATACAGAAAATCTGACGTCTTTGTATGAAAGAAACAGCTGAAGAAACAGTCCTCACACAGCCACAAAGTAACCACACAATATATGAGCAACAGGAATTTCCCCCATTTCCCCAAACTTGAGTTAACTGGGAGGAGAGGAAGCTGTTTTACAACTAAGGATTGTACTTGTTCAGAAACAGCAGCCACAGAGAGGTGGCAGCACTGAACCAAGAGGGAAACACACCAAAAAAAAAGTGATTAAAAGCCAAACACCCCGTGCAAGAGCGGTGTTTTTACCAGTGATAACTGCGGAATGTCCCCCTCCTCCAGCAATGCTTGCAATGTCTTGACACTTGCAGGAAACATCTTCCAGGGCCTGAGGAACCAGCACATCCGCTTTATGACCAAGACCAAGTTGTCCATAGCTGTTTGCACCCTTCAAATGCACACAGAAAAATAACACTTTTTTTTTAAAAAGTTAACAAAATAAGCACACATATGCTCCCAGGGACAAACAAGCATATTTGGGATGTGCCACGGGTTAACCTGCTCCTAAAAATCCCCTGATATGACACAGGATTCCCAGGATTACAGACCAGGACTGTCCTAACTTCACTGTCATTAAGGGTGTCTCTGCAACCCCAGTATTTCAAAAAGTATACTGGAATATAACCTGTTAAAACTTCAACTGCAGACTCGCAGTTAATAAAGAGGAAAACCTATCAGGATGATTACCACACATTTAATTTAATACCAATAATTCCTACTCATCACTAAGGTCTTATTTATGCCACTGCTTTCTGGCAGGCTACCTCCAAAAGGAGAGCAGAAAGACCATTTTTTGGAACCTAAACGAGTAAATCAGAAACATTAACTAAACTAAACGTTAACTAAACTCATTAACTAAATATTTTAAATGAAAGAAACCAAAATGAAAATATACCAATTACAGATACTAATTACATAAGTATATAAGTATTATATAAATAGAGAACTACAAAACTATAGCTACAAAACCAACCGTGGAAAGCAGCAATTGTCAACATGGTAACAAGTCAGGGAATTTCTTAGACAATTTCAGCTCTGTGTCCAACAGTTCAACCTTCATTCACAAACACAGGGGATAACATCACCTTCCCCACCCCACACACTGCAGCAACAGCAACACTCCAAACCCACAGTGCCCACAGCTGGTAATCTCCAGCAAATCCCATCCCTACCTCACCTGTGCCCCCACCTGCTCTCAATTGATCCTCCACCTCCCCCGACAGATGCAGCACCTGGCGAATGTTAAAATGCCGCATTCAGCAATAACCCCTTTGTACCTACAGAAACTATACAATAACTATTTTGTACCTACAGAAACACCGACACTTCGCACAGAAGCACCGGGCTGCTCGGCCAGCCCAGAGCCGGCAGGCGGGGGGGACGTCGGGAGCGGAGCTGCCAAGGCACACCAAGTGTTGTCTCACAGCCACTGCCGGCGATACGCGCTTTAGAGCGTGATAGTACTTAACAGGCGCGATTCATTGCAAAAGATGTCTCACAACCTCCCCTTTCAGCCCCTAACTCGCCATGAATTTCCAAGCCTTCAAAGCCAGGCAAGCCGCAGAAGGACCCGAGGGGCTGGGAGCCACAGGCGGGCATCCCAACGCCAGCCTCACTCCAGCCGGCCCCGGCCCCGCGGGGCAAACGGGGCTGGGCAGCGTGAGGGAAGCCGCGGCACGGCTCCCACAGCGGCTGTGCCCCGCAGGTGATACCGCGGCGTTGTGTCCCTGCGGAGCGGGCACACCGCGGCCCCGCTGACCCGGGCCGAGCGCCGCAGCATCCCGGCAGGGCGAGCAGCGGCCCCGCCACCCTCCCGCCCCCCGGGCCGGGCCGAGGGCCCACTCACCCAGGCGAGCAGCCGGGGCTCCATGGGACGGGGCTGCCGGCTGCCGGTGCTTCCCGCCGCCCGCGGGCCGGGCAGGAAGGGGCGGGCACGGGGCGGGATCACGGGCGGGCAGTGCCCGAACCGCGCCGGGAAACGCCAACCCCGAGCGAGCGCTTCGTGTTTGCCCGGAAAATCCACAAATGCCAGAGGTTTGTGTCCAAAACAGGAGATAGAGGAGTCCCGCAACTTTATGCGAATAGAGGGAGAGAGTCCACTGAGAACTGCACCTGTGGAATTTTGCTCTCTCAGAGGTTTCAGAGCACGCACCCTCCTTTTATCCCAACCTCCCGGCCACATGTTGCCCTGTTCCTTGCCCCATTGGTTGCGGCGCTAGGAAGGCACAGCCTTCCCGAACCGCCTACCACATATCCCGCCTCGAACCTCCTGTTTTACCCCAAAATTGAGAAGTTGAGGCTTGTGCAGACCCGTGTCCCTGTTAGGAGCCGAGCTGCCTGGGCTCCAAAACAAACCCGCTGCCCAAAGTCAGCAGAGACATTGGTGCCCATTCCAATGACGTTAACACCCACATCTTCACCCATCAAATTGTTAGTCAAGACATGAGCCTTCCTCCCATGTTTATTGCTACGGTGCCGAAGTAAAGGGCCTTGGTGGTTCTGATAATTATCAGCTACTCCTTTATTTCGTTGACATTTAAGCCTCCACAATGGTTTTAAAATACTTAAATTATCATCGTTTTACCGAAGGTTTGGGTGGGCGAAGCCAAACATACACGTTGTTAGTGGCGTGGAAGTGCATCGTCTGGGTATTATGTCTAGCAGTTTACTTTTTCTTTTGCTACACAAATGCAAATAAAGATACAACTGCTGTTTTTACGAAGTACTTGAAAGTAGGTGCTACTTTAACAAGTTTAAGAACTCCTACTTGAAAGGTACACATAGCTCAGACAAGGCTTGAAGTAACACAGACCTGTGTATATTTCAACAACATCATAAATCCAGTGTTGTTAAAACTGTAGCTGAATATTAACTGTTATCACAGAAGCAGACAAAACAGATCCTCCCTTACTACTCAGAGGAAGGTTTCTTCTTCAGAAAGACAAAGTTCCTAAGCCTATTTTTAAATTAAGTGCAATATAAGCCATAAATGTTGTAGACCATAATTCTACATCTTAAATGCTCTTTAAAACAAAGTTATAGTGGGTTAATAGCCACAGAAAAATCTATCTAGCCTTGATTTAAACAATGAGTATTGTTGGAAAGGTTGGCCTGGCAATTGCTTATGGAGCAGAGGTGTCCAACTAGAAAGCATATGAAACTCAAGGTAATTTTCAAGCACAGAGCTTTCATTAAAGTCCTTTCAAGTTCTCAAAATCCTGGACCAGCATCTCCAGTGTATTCAAGATTTCAGATCATTCTTCCAGCACGCTTTCTGGATTTCCTGATAAGATCTACGTGTGACAAAAAACAGTGCCTAGGGTGCTGATAAATACACCCTGCACATCACAGATCCCCCCTATTAAATACACCCTGCACCTCACAGATCCCCCCCTATTAAATACACCCTGCACCTCACAGATCCCCCACTCAAATGTCTCACATCCTGCACACATGTCCATGCCAGAACGGGGGTGGCAGAAGCTTTTCACAGCTCTGCAAGGTGCTGGGAACTGTGGGACCCTCGACACAGGCAAGTTTGCTACTGTGCAGTGCAGACAGTTCAGCAGGACACTGCTTCCCTACACTTCTAAAGTGCTCTTTGGGATCAGGTATGCTTTACACTACAAGGTAGATTCTTGCCTTCAAAACCACAGAATTCCTATGAAATGCTTGGGCCTTTCAGTTATCATTTGACAGGTAGGGGAATGATGGTGTTCAGGTCAGGTAAAGAAGAAACTAAATGTATATTTGTGTAGCTTGTGCAGGTCAAACAAGTGACTGAGCAATCAATAGGATATTTATTTTTACATAAAGCACACTGGTCCATCAGCTTTGGGTGTTATTTTAAACTTTGATGTTATTTTAGAGCCAATTAAGCTATTTTGAATATGAAATTGCAGTTTGGAAATGGTTTTGGGCTTTATGCTAAATCAGTGCTTGGTGGCTTGCTGTATTTTTTGCTAAATTAATTCAGTCAGGAAAAAGGCAAATGGTGTCTCTGTAAGGAAAGGTCTTCCCTCAGGCGCAATATCAAGGACAGCAACAAAAATCCTGACTCTTAGCCAATACCAAGTCGCTTAAAATAAACATAATTAGGATTTCATGCAACAGCTGTATCTCTGCCTTATACTAGAAGCATGCCAAACATCACATTTGCAACTCTTTGTGGCAAGAATAATCCTTGAAAGCAATATTTGACCCCTGCCTTTTATCATGTTGAACCTCCAGCTATTTGTGTCCTGATGCCTGCATTGTAATCATTCAAGTCTCAAACTTAGTAGCGCAGTCTTTGAAACACTGAATTACCACAGCTTCTACATTGTCAAGTCTTCAGCACCATACAATCAGTAGCATAGACTGCTGAAGGCAGGAATTTAATTCTCTCTGGGGTGAATTACTCCATTTTTGCCTCATAAGCCACTTCCTGCAGCATCTGATCCCAGCCCTGATCCACAGACCACACTTTTTCTCCAGTCTAACAATTTCTCCATTCTCCAACAAGCTTCTAAAAGGCAACTCTGGACCTTTTTTACCTAAGGGGGTTGGAGGAATGCATTTATGTGAGGAAATTTACAGAGAGTAACAAGATAAAACTGTTATGTTCTTATGGGCCATTCACTCTTCCATGTGCAAAGGAGTGAGTTCTGCATGCAACACATTATATGCCTAGAAAGAAATCAGTGGGGGAAAGGGAAGAACTGGCTTGCAGGCCAGTGCTGGCAGGGTGTTAAACTTCCAGCTGCTTGCCCATCTTGCTGAGGGCATCGCTGACAATGTCCAGCTCGTGGCGCAGCTCGTTCACCACGCTGGCGATGCTCTTCGTGTCCTTCAGGACCTGCACGCTCTGAGTGTAGGGGTTGTACTTCACCCCAAAGGGACGCTTGATGGTTTTGGCAAACTCTCTATTGAGGTAAAAAAAAAAAAAAAAAAAGAAAAAAAAGAAAAAAAGAGTGTGTTATATCCAAAAGAGGGTGTTCTAAACAAGACATAAACCGCAAATGCACTCTCTGTATGCAGCCAGTATCAATACCCACTTTTCTAAAGTATTTTAAAATATTTTTCTATAGTATTTAAAAATAAATATTTAAAATATTTTAAAATATAATTGGTATATATCTCCCACCCAGTACCTGAAAGACCAAGAAAATACTAACCAAAATTCCTTTACTGTGAAAAATAGTTACAAAACTGTGATAAGACTAAAAGTGTTTTGTGCTGCTACAGAGAGAGATATAAACCCAAATCTACTTTTATAAAAAGAAGGGGTGTGAGGAGAGGGGGCAGAATCTGTACCTCATCTTTTCCTTTGCTTCTTCAAAACTTTCAGAAACAAAGTAAACCTCCTGGAAAGTTGTAATGATACATTCTTGCTTGCAGGTGACCTTTGGATCAAAAGGTTTGACTTTGGCGCTGTCGGAGAGTGAGTGCTGGTAAGGTGTTACCATGGGTCAGAGGAACATCACCATCCGAAGAATCCAGGAGGAAGATGACATGTGATAAAGTGAATAAAAAGGATTATGTGAGAGGATTTTAATGCATCTCATCTTAAAATTTTTATCTGCAGATGAACAGTGATTAAAGCCTAACAAACTGAATAATTCTGAACAGTCACATTCTGCCAGTTTGGGTGAGAAAAGGGACTCAGACACAAGGCTTCTGTATAAACAAGAGCAATATTTTCAGAATCTGGTTAAACCAACAAAGCTTTGATCTGACAATAGTTACCTGGACTGTAACATCAAGAAATTATACTTCATAAAAAGCAGGGGGTAACAGTGGCAATAATAATGAGGCACAAAGAAAAGAGGCAAACAAGCAGTAGCCATTCTTACCTTGAGCTCACTAATGGAAGAGAGCAAGCCAGCCCCGTAAACTCGTAGCTGCCCCTCTTGCTTGCACAAGCCAAACTCTACTGTGAAGAAGTAGCACTGAAACACAGAAGGAGGTAAAACAATTCAGCCTTCATCAAAGATCCTGTGGTGAGCTAGATGGAAGCATTTCTATTTGTAGGCAGCATCAAATAGTTGCAAATATCAGAAAGTTATCTCTCAGTTATCCTGAGACATATAAAGAGGAGGAAAGCAAGAATGGAAGGATGAAGAACCACAGGATTGCGTGTTTGAAAGGTGGATGTTACAGATCACCCAGCTGGGCTGGAAGATGCTAATGCCAATGCAAACATTGAGGTGTAAATCTGTTTTGAGAAATACTGACATGAAATCACAGCCTCAGCTTGAAACAATCATTGGATAGAGCAGATCTCTGAGTGAGTGAGAGCAGCCCACTGCAGTTTGTTTCTCATTTGCTTAGTGTGCTGTAAAATTAAAGACATTCTGTTTGCTGAATTTCAGGATTTCTGCAGCTAGACAGGAAGGAACACTGTTTTCATAGATGGCTTATTTCTGCTCCCACTGAAGGTAGTACAAGTTTTACCACTAGCTACATGACATGGGAAAAGAAATTTTTTAAACCAGCAAGCTAGTTCTTGCATAACTGGCACAGATTATTTTTCATCAAAATTTACTTTTAATCTTAAAATACCCCTG
Source organism: Agelaius phoeniceus (assembly GCF_051311805.1). Taxonomy (NCBI): domain Eukaryota; kingdom Metazoa; phylum Chordata; class Aves; order Passeriformes; family Icteridae; genus Agelaius; species Agelaius phoeniceus. The sequence continues at coordinate 15,552,674 of NC_135270.1, forward strand.
CCAAGACGTCCACAGACTGATATCCAGAAAATTAGTTTATATTATTTTAATTTCTTGACTGAAAAGTATCTAATGCTAGCACTCACCACATTCAATACCATATAATTTCAATTCATTCTACACATTAAAGAAATAGAACACTTTCAAATCATTGAATCATGTTCCCAGAAGAAAGAAGACTTTGTCTGAAAGAAATAGACCATAAAATTTCAGTCTGCAAGAAGTAATCTACCACTAGAAGCTGAACTATTACTTGACAGTAGAGTGAAGAAAAATATCAATCATATCAACTTTAAAGTGGTTTTTTTTTCCTAGCATGGAAAATTTTTTCATGCTTTAAAATCCAGGGACCAGTGAAACACAAAGATCTAGCAGCTGGTGTGGCTAACGTTGACATGAAGCTCCAAATTTATTCAATGGCATGGGATCAGCTTAGTGAAGCACAGAGGTTTTGATGGAATCCCCAGGCACTCAAACACTCACTGTTGCCAGTTTTTGGACAGCCTCATCTGATGCCCCAAGTGATGCAAGACCAATTTCCTGGGAGAACTGAGCAAAACTGGGTTCAGCCAAAAGAGGGACATGGCCTAGGAGCTCATGGCAGGTATCACTGGAAAAAGAAACAAAGCAAGAAATCTCCTTATTTGTCTTTGTGGCAAAGTGAAAAAGCAGCACCACTGAATGAATACAATGTCTTGAAATAAACATTAAATTTAAACGCTAAAAGCATCACCCATTTCTCTGAAAGCAGCTGAGCAGACCATACCAACTCTATATAAAGTGCATAAAATCAGATTTTCAACTGAAGGTGCCTGAAATTAAGGTCTGAGCTCCCCATTTGTAGGGCAGCTGGGTATTAAACTAACTGCACACAGTGATATCACTAAGAGATCTCCAATAGCAAACTGCACTTTTGAAAATCCTGCACTTACAAAGGTGGCACTTCAGCATGCTGTAAATTCATTATATTCAGTGTGAAGGCTGAGTCTTCAGCACCTTAAAAGTAAGTTTTATGCTGGTGTTGTTGAACAGCTTTTAAGTAACTTGGCTCTGGGCAACAAGATTCAAAACTCTCTCACAAATTCTACCCCAAGATTAAATGACTCACGGCTCTGGTGTGTAGAGAGGGTCCGAGCTGTGTCTGACATATTGAGTGCAGTGAAAAACTCGGAATGCCAGTCCTGCCAAGAAGTCTCTGGGTGACAGATATCCAGCCACGGGGCGAATGGTGAAGCCTGTGCGCTCTGAAAGTGACCAGAGAAGCTGTATGTTAGTTTAGCACAGGATGCACAGCATTGTCAGCTTTCCTGCTGGAGCTGAGGTGACAGCCACAGCACTACCTTGGCTCAAAAGCACGTGGGAAAATGAGGCACAATTAGAAAAATTAGACGTAGGCTTGAGTCTGAGAAACATTTTTAAAAATGGCCCTATCTCTGTGCCAATGGATTGCCTAGGATTCCATGTCTAGGGTCAACAATACAGTCAGGTATCTCCTTAGCCAATCCTAACAATCTTTTCAGACACTGCCCCTCAAATATTACTGCATGCACTGAAGACAAATACATTAAAACACAGATGGCCAAAAGGCCTCTTAAAGGACCAGAATGAATACAAGTCATCAAGAATGTTTCCTTGTGCCCACAAAATGGTGGGATTTGCAGTGGACCTCAGTTTATTTTGAAAACCAGAAAATTGTAGAAAAGCAGCAGCTTACCTTTCAGGAAGCGAGACACATCTTCCAGCTGGGGGATATTGTCTTCCCTGTACCCACAGTGTTTGGTGAGCAGGGGCAGGTTTTTCAGGTACTCTCTGCAGGCATAAGTTGGGTAAAGATTGTTAAGCTCTCGGTACACAGTCCCCCAAGTCTTGATCTCCTCCTCAGTGAATTCAATCTTGGGAATTGGGTCACCACTGCAAGGAGAAGAGGAAGAAAGGATACTCCTTAGAAAATGGCTAATAAGAGGTGACTAATTTATCTACTACTAGTATTTAACACCTGTATGACTGTGACACCTGCCTTTAGACTCTATCAAATACAGTGAGATCTGGTCTATGTCCTGGAAAGCTTTTAGTCTAAGGACTTGCCTTTTTTTCATTTTAACCAATTGTCAGGAATCTTGGCCTTGATCTCACTTAAAGCCTTGGTTCTGTAAACAGTTTCTTAATTGTTTAATGCCAAGAGTAAGGTTTAAAATACCTACACAATCTCTTCACAGCTTCAGGAGCTGATAACACATCCTTTTCCATGTTGGATTTCTAAGTCTGCAATTCTTTTCCATTACCCTTTTAATTTGTTTTAGGAAAAGAGAATTTCCTAAATTAACAACACATTGTGTGACAGCAGCTAAATATACACATCAGGTAAAAATTATGCTTCTGTGCAGAGGAGACCAGTGCCTGTCTGAGCATATTAATTTTAGTCTCTTTCCTATTTAGTCCTCAGGACCTTGGATAAAATGGATTATGGCAAGGCCAGTGTTACACTGTGTTTCCACTGCCGGCCAGGGAACTGGCATGGAAAATGCTTTCCCAAGGGAATCTGTCAACAACAGGTTAACAGTAATCAGCTGAGGACTGTGGTAACCAGTTGCACTAAACACACAGTACAATAGAACTCTAAATAAAGACCTTTTCTAGGTCACTTTCAGCTGAGGGACTTGACACCTAAATTCAATCAGGCCACATGAAAATCACATTTAGAAAGAATTTACAGCCCTGGGTTATGAATCTCTTACTGCTTTAAGAGCTCCACCCCCTGCCAAGAAGCATCTCTAAAGACAGAAGCTCTTAGAATTTCTTTTCATAGAAAACTTCTTATCTACACATCACACATGCTAGTTTGAACCAGGAAAGAAAATTCAAGTATTAACATTTGCTCAGAAAGTTTACTCTCAGTGGTCACTGGGCTGTACATTGGGATTTGCCTCCCCTCCCTGTCCTTTGCAGAGCATCTGGCCAAGCCACACAGCCTTGACTGACCAGGGCTGCCTTGATCTCCCTTTTCATCTTGCCTCACATCTCCCTTCCCTTTGCCTCCTTGGCTCTGATCCCTGAGCTGAACCTGTGTGTCTCAGCCTGATCTGAGCCCAGGAAGCTGAGCTCCTCACAGCCCACTCTGCTGTTATTTCAAAGCACCTAGAAGGCTTCTTCTGGAAGAATTCAAGCTTACTGTTTGTAGTTCATAGCCAGGTCTGCAAAATACTTTCGCCTCTTGCGATAAACGTTGTCTTTGAAACCCTGATGGGGAGAAAGGTAAACACAGTTCAATGAGTTTCCAAGCCACAATAAATAAATCAATCAATTTAAAACAGAACACTTGACATTTCTGCAGTTGGGGAATAGAAAAGTATAATGTGTAAGAATGAAAGGAGAGGGCAGGAAACTCATAGCTGAAGTCTGAAATGTTTAATAGATGTAAACTGAGCAAATATTCCAAAGGAATCAGCTGATTTATGCTACAATATATTCCATAGAGAAGGATTCATTTTAGTTGTATCAGTATTCATACAAAGTTTGTTACTTGCACGATTATTCAAAATTACAGAACAAATTGCCCATTTTCTCTGCCCAAATACCAGTTTGGTTTCTCCAGTAAGGAAGAAAGACAGAGGGGGAAGAAAGCCTGCCTCAAAATAACTTTCTTTTAGCTTCTTTAATGTGTATGTGACCACTCAAGGCCCAGACCTGGAGTTCTTGCACGAGTAAACTCTGCAGAAAAGCACAGGAACTGAATTCAGTCAGTCTTCCCTGAGCAAAGAAAGAGACGTGAAATCCCCAAGAGAAGGTGCTCAGACCTCCAGAGACGCCATTGAGGGAGAGGAAAGGGAGGAGGAAAAGCTGCAATTTTTTAGGTCAGCTCCATGAATTGTTTCCAGCTATGGACTGGATGTAGGGAGGGAGAAGTACTTACAGGATGGTCAGCATCCAAGTCAGAGCCGTACATCAGCACCCGGTTTGCACACTTATCCAAATCTGAGATCTTCTTCGGAAACCAGGGAATGTTCTCCATGCCTGGGGAAGGCATGGGATCCACAAGGTTATTAATAACACCCAGCACACCGAGGGAGGAAGCGCTGCTTCCAAGGATGGTTACAGCGGTTACAGCTCACCCCATAAATTAAAGGGGATGAATAAGACAAGGCAGGCCTCTGCCTATCTGGCAGCAGCCTCCAGCTCACACTTCCTCCTCTGTCACTGCCACAGGCTGCCTGCAGAGCACAGCCAGCCCCAGAGCCTCTGGGAAGGAAAGCCAGCATGGGTTTCTCTGCTGTAGTTAGAGTAGCATCCAGAGGATCCCATGGAGACAAGGTATCCCTGTGTACAGCTGCCGGGAATCTTGGAGGGCACAGAGGGTGCACAGGAGAACAGAAGGGATTTGTCTGTGGTCCCTGGGCAGAGTGGGAGCAGGTTAGAATCCTCTCATCATGTTTTACTGACCATGGGAAATGGATGTTCCCCCATGGTTATGTACATGGGGAGCATCCAGCTTTGCCTTGAGGGGTATGGGGGGCAGGAGGAACAGGAGGCCCTGCTGCCTGAGAGAGGAGCATCATTACAGTTTTGCTACCAACTGCTTAGGTGTTATTTTTAGCCTAAGAGAGTTTTTTGCCAAGCCCTTGGCAGAGCAGTTAATACACTGTTTTTCTGCCTCAATGCTCTTCAGTTTACTTCAAAGAAATCAGGAGACTGTTTAGATTGAATTCCCCCTTACTTAGGGCTAAAGTAAGCAATTTTATCCAAGAACTCCAGATCTCTCCTTCCCAAGCACAATGACTGAAAAATACATGGGACCAGCTTCCTGCTGCCCTGAACTTTGGGCATCTCTTTAATTAAAAGTAAAGGTGTAAACATAACATGTAGTATATGAAAGTAAAGGGCACCTCTGTTGTACTAATATAAGGAGGCCAGTTATGATTAAAAGTGGGTAAAAAAGACAGCAGAATCAAGAACTAAATGAGGAAATTGCAGAATCCATCCTGCACTCTCCCCAGTGTCTGAACTGAACTGGGAACTGTCAGTATCACACCTCTGCCATCGTAGAGTACTCGAGCCCTGCACTCAGACTTTGCCCACAGGCCAGCCTGCTTTGACCTGCAGGGCTCCCACTGGTGCCAGCTGGGCTGTGCTGGGAAGGGACAGGAGCACAGACAGCAGACACACAATTTGTAACGGCCTGACAAAGCCTGAGCCCTCAGGTTCAGACCAGACTACACTCACACATAACACAGAAACAGGTACCTGGCAGCAGGCTCCTGAAGACACGACACAAGTGCAAGTGTGGATAGCTATAAAAATATTTCAAACCAGCACATTTGGAAATGCATTTTCATCAGAACTGCCTTTTGTACCTACCATCTTCCTGGACACTGAAATGCTCTGTGGGGCTCACAGAGACGATGTTGACGTGGGATTTCAGGAGCTGGAAAATCTCATTCAGCTGTTCCCTGTTACTGTCACAGTCCACGAAGATCTCGAACTCTGAATTTCGTCTCTTGGACTTCCGTGACTCAATGTGTACCAGATTTACATGCTTCTCCTGTTTAGTAAGAAGCAATGTTCTCAAAGAGATAGGCTAAAAACAATTGACTAAAAGTTAAAATAGTTTTTCAAGTTAATATTCTACTGCCATGAACTATTCACCACCTCTATGAAGCTATTTTAATTAATTGGATCCCTTGATAGCAATTTGCTTATTGAAGGGGGGGGAAGGTTTGATTTTCTATTCAGAAGAAAATGAAAGCAAACCTGTGTTCTTTCAGTTTTATTTACATTCAGGAAGCACATAAAGACACAGTCAGGAGGTTTAAATTCATAGACCTTTTTCTTTTATCCTTCCCGTAGGAAGCTGATTAGCAAAATTCACCAAAATGCCAATCAAGTCACCATATAATTACCTCACAAGCAAGCAAGGGATTGAAAAGCAGTATTTTCAGGGCATTAGTTTCACTTTTCTTTAATCTGAAGAATTATTTAATCATGTGTTTTATATTAGGAACATTGAGAAAACTCCAGGCTAAAGCACACAGAGCCACACACCAGAGCACGGTGGCACTGCGCATATTCCTCACCCAGCACCTGCCCACCAGCTGTACAATTGCAGCTCCTCTGTCACCTTCAGTCTGCCTACACAGTGTGGCAAGGGCAAGATCAACACCCCAAGTGTCTACCTGCCATCAGCAGGAGCTTCCAACCACCTCTTATTCCCAGCAAAACCATTGAGTGCTAATCCTCTTTGTCTTGAGGGGAAAAGGCAGACCTCTCCCAGTGTTTAGTCAGTGCAGATAAGAGTTTTAGCCAGCCATCATCTAATTTCTGAGGCACACATTTGCCTTTGTGGGTAATTTTGGGTGCCAGGTGGGAGCAGGTTAAGAATCACATCCTTAATAAACAGATGTAATCAATTCTTATGTGCTCCAAAACGACCCTTACAATTTAAAAATGCAGAGCTGCTGTGATGATCATAAGATTATAACATACATACCTGAAAGAGTTTTAATGCTTTCACAAGTCCTCCAACTTCATTCTTCAAGGAAAAAATGATGGCTGTCCTTCCTCTTTCAGATGCATGGTCTTCATTCTCTTTGTTATCTTCAATCATCATGTAAGCTGACTTATTTAACTAGATGCAAACAAAGAAAAAAAATTTGTTTGAATGGATAGAAGTGCAAAAAGTGTAAGTTTTTACATTTCAGGGTGTCTTGGGTAATGCTGTGCTTGGATCAACCACAAAAGGAAAATTATGAATTCAAATATTACAAAATAATAGGAATAAAGTCAGTCACAGACAGAATTTGTGAGAGACTGAAATACCAAGATATCTTTTTTTTTTAGTTGAATGATTTTATGGACATCTTTATTCATTCCCTAGGATGCAGAAAATATTTTCAATGTACAGTTTATAATTAGCATTGCTACTGGGAGGAAGAGGAGCAATAAGATGTCAGCAGAGATAGTACATTGAACAAAAACACTTGTTAGCAAGTTCAGTGAACACTGGCAAAGAGAATAATCCAAATCCCACAGGACATAGATAAGAAAAGATGAATCAGGATTCAGTAGAACTGAAAATCACTCTCTTGTTACATAACTGTAAAACACTGGTTTCACAGGGCAAGGAGACAAACCTAAGGAGGTAAAATGTTTTGCTGACCAGAATCTGTTGGCTATAGAGACACTCCCTCTCTGATCAACCACAGCCAAGCTGCTCCATCTACCATGTCCCCTAATTTGTGTGTCAAACCCTTGGCACAATCACCCAAATCACACACTGAAAATTCAGACACCCCACACTGTCAGACTGTGTGGTTTTATACCTCACTATTGCACACACTCCTGGCTGTGTGGAAATCAGCAGCTACCACAGATCATATTGTTAGCTACATGTAGCCAGGCCATAAAGAGAGATAATACTGAAACAGTAAAGAATAGGGAAAATGCAAAGTAAAGGAAAAACACAAGGCTTATGAGCAGAGGCTGTCCCTCATATGTCTTCAAACCTTGCAAAAACTAAAGAATAAAAGGAGAGGTTTCTGATTGAGTCAGCGAGAAAGAGGAGAGGAACAATGAAGGCACTATTAGGAATTATTTTTTGATCTGATACAACTTTAAAGATATCACTATCTTGAGACATTTTCAGAAATGAAAAGAGCAAAACAAAAATGCAAACAAAATGCACCAGTTCCTTTGATTCCCTTGTACAATCTCTCCAACTTTAACGATGTAATGAAAATATTTGGATTTCTGTCTGGGTTCCCACTTCTAATGAATTGCCACAATATGATGAGCCTGGACAACAGAGTCAGACCATCACACTGTTTCTGATCCACCAAAGTCAATGACCTCCATCAGCTTGAGTCCAGACACCAAATTTTCTGCTGGGAGTGTGTGGCAAGCCCAGCTCAGGGTCAGCTGAGCAGCCTGCAGGTTTCTCAGTGTCAGATCACCATTACAAGAGCCAGGAACAGGCACTGAGCACAGGCACTTCAAACAGAAAATAAAAAGCTACAAACACCACGATTACATACAGGTCATGGGCTGTTTTCTCAAGTGCAGAGAGCCATTTGTGTGAGCCAAATCCTGTTCAGATAGGGCTGCTGTAGGAGAAGCAAAGAAGTCTCCACTACAAGTAGAGTTAGGTAGTGGTCTTTGAAGGCAATAAATGCAGAGCTGGTTTATAGAAGAAGCTAATATGCAGATTTTTGGCTTGACTTCATGTCTAGGATCACTGGCTTCAGCCTGGGTCAGCCTTTATGAGATCTGGCACAGTTGCATGCAATGTTACGAGGTGCACAGCTGGGACAGACTACCTGCACCAAAAACTAATGCTCTTCTTTTGTGTTTTGCTGCTGCAACTTACACTGTGTCTAGGATCAGGTGACAGCATCTATGAAGTTATATGTTTAAGAGATCAATGAAGAAAATCAACAAAACATAAAGTGTTCTTATATCAAGCTCTACAAATGACCTCTAACTTAGGAATTACAAGTTGGAAAAGAGAAATTGCCATGCTTACAATGCCAAATGCACACCATATACATATTTAACCCTACACCAAAGCTCACCTTTTGCTTAAATTAAAAAATGAACTGAAGACAGTAATGCAGCAATCATTTGGGTGCAAGGCAACAGGAGAAAAGGTAATGCAGAAACAATTCCTCTCCTCCTGTGGCTGCACTTCACTTATATGTTAACATCTATCAGTAACTCAGCAACCCAGCTCTAATAAAATCTGAAACTTTTCCTTTGCATGGTAACACATTTGTTTTGGAGGGTGAAGGGGAAGTTAATATTGCACTGATACTTTTTATTAGTGAAGCAAATCTTTAAGGGATTTTCCACCAGCCTGACTCAGTCTTGATGAAAATAGACAAACACAGGGATATTCTAAGCCCTTTATTTATGTAGATAATTAATTAGGTGCTGTCCAGTTAAAGATTTCACTTTTTAGGACCCATAGCAATTACCTTTCCTTTCTTCCTCTCCCCAAAGAATGTTCACAGAGAGAAAGATATATGAGGGAGCATATTTTATGCTTTAATTCTTTATATTAATGGACAATCAGGATTTTAAATTATCCAAACATGTTTGCCTAAAAGAATATCACATTTCAATTCATAAATTGAAGATGAAAAATTCTTTTCAAAAGATCTTATACTGATTGACATTAATAATGATTAATAAAAATGTCAATAGGCAATTCATATTCTCTTCCCTTGAAGTAGCTGCTTACTTTGTTGCTGTCCTTTTGACACACTTCTAGGGAAGGGTGAATACCCATATCAGGAGTGACCACAACTAGATATCACACTACATTTTCCAGCTACACCAAAGTTCTTCCTAAGATTTAGCTCTCAGACACCAAAGCAGAAGCTGTGCTGAGCAGCTTATTTGGCTTCCAAGTATCTGAGGGGTACAGCAAAGCAATGTTTTTGTGAAACTTTACTGTCAGCATTCTTGTCTTCACAAGGAATCTTACAGGACTTTGTCAACTGCAGAGTATCAGTGACTGCAGCCAGTGCTGCTTTTATCTGATCTCTGATGCACTAAGCAAATTCCCACTATAATGGAGAGTGAGTTCTTCTGAGCTATGTCACACCCTCTGTCTCCTAAGCAATGGTACACCAAAAGTTGCTTTTGTTCTACCTTAATTTCATATGCTCACATTTACACTTTGAGATGTTTTCCCCTCTTTTATACCAAAACAGCGGCTCCATCCCAATCCCAGCGGCACCGAACGCTGCCACCGACGCCAGAGGAGCCGCACCCCAGGTCTCTCCAATTACTGCTCTCCAAGTAACCGGGGCCAGAAAGCTCCCGATTTTCCCAAATCCCCGTTCCGAGAACTGCAACAGCTGTGACTCCACAAAAGCGGCGTTTACTCCGCAAGCCGGGACTGATCCCGGGGCCGGGCAGCGAGGATCCCATCCCGCACTCCCCGTGCCATCCTGCTCTCCTCACCTGTGCCCATCCCGCACTCCCCGTACCCATCCTGCTCCTCCCGTGCCCATCCTGTTCGCCTCACCCGTGCCCATCCCGCACTCCCCGTGCCCATCCCGCACTCCCGAGCCCACCCCGCTCCTCACCTGCCTGCCGGGGTCCCGCGGGCTGGGCGCCGCCTCCAGGGATCCGGCGCGGCGCGGTGCAGGGTGCATGGCCGGGCAGGCTGAGGGCAGCGCCCGGCCCCGCCGGCTTTATGCAGGGCCGAGAGCCGCCCCCGGGCGAGGGGAGGGATGCGGGGAGGCGGGGGAGGCGCTGCCCGGCCCAGCTGGGAAAGGGGCGCCTTGGGCCCCTCCACGATGTTCACCCGGTTTGCAGAGCAGCGATGCTCGGGCGCAGCCAGCACCCGCTCCCCGTCACTGCAGCCGGAAAGACCCGCAGGAGAAGAAGCCCTTTGCCTCCTAAGTTACCTGGACAGGGTCACCCAAGAGGGGTCACGGGACACTGACTTTTTGCGGGTGACTCTAGGGGTTCTGCAGGTAACATAAATTCACACACCACGGGGCTGAGGGCAGCGAGCATTTGGGTGGAGTCCTCCTCCATCGTGTCCGCACAGGCGCTTCCCAACACTTGTGCACTCCCTGTAAAATGCCCTGTGTGCTGCCTGTGGGGAAGGGAAGGCAAACGGCATCAGAAGTGAGAGGTGGTGAGGGCTGGGCCTGTAGCAGAGGGGCTCTGAGCAAAGGGGCCTCCAAGGCTACAGGGGACTCAGCAGTGTCCTAAATTCTCAGCAGCACATAGTGGAGGCTGTAGTCCCAAAGTCCCAAACACGGTGGGCAGGTGTATTAAGATCTTCACTGAAAACAGCAGTGCATCTCTGCTGTGAAAATAAATTGCAGCGTATTCTGTCTTTTCTCAAAACCTCCTGTGCATACAGGAAGAGTAACTACATTTCTATTAGCAGAAAACTACATCTTTTCATATCATTTATGTTGCCATTTATTTTCTGCATATACCTAGATGTGTTTATAGTATAAAAACTCATGGTTTTTTGACTCCAGTCCTCATTGTCTCATCTCAACTTGGCAACATTAAGATAAGGGGATTTTGGTCCACAGCAGGAGAAGCCAAACAGCCAAACGTTCCCTGGGAACATAATCTCTTGGAGGTGTTAGGGGTCTCTTGGGGAGGAGAGATTGATTATTTTCTATTTGAGCTGTCCAAAACCAAAGACTCTGATCCTTTTTATATGTTTGGTTTTTTTTTTTAACAAACCTTTCACAGAAATGCTCAAAATCAGCAGCAACTAGTTTCACTTGAATATAATCAAGTGTCTGGAAAAATCCCCAGGATCTCTCTCTTCAGTGCCTAAAAAGTTTTGAGGATTTTTTTCAGCTAGATCCCTTAGACACTGGTGTAACACACCTGGTAAATCATATTGATGAAGCAAATATAAAGGGTGATACCTAACCCAGGCAGGCACACTCACACTTGCACCAATGTCTGTGATGATGATATCAGAGTCTTCCTTCTACCTAGAAGGACTGAACTTCAAACAATCCTGTTTCTAGCTGGAAACAGTGACTAGCTCAGCCCTTCAGACACAGCACGGGCTGTGAAGGGTGACATAGCTGGAAAAACCCTTTTATTTCCAGTTTGCTAATGGGACATATTTCGTCACCAGATGCTTCAATTTTCCCTGCATAAAGAAAGTGCAGTATTTATCAATATATGTGTTATCTCTACAACAGGCATTTCACTTCCTTCCTAAAGAATAAATCTCCCCATCAAATGAGCTGACTCAGAGAGCAAACAATTTGTAGGATCTTTACCCAGACCCCTAAGTGTGTGAGAGCCTGGTGTTAATGACAAATCTGTAAACATGGGCACAGTAAGACACTTATGGTAGAATATGACTAATCTGTCAATTTTCCCTAGCTCAAATGAAGCAATAATAGTAGGGAACCCACGGGCAGCCTGACCTATAACTGCTGAAACAATGGGAATGAGGTCAGGAATGGCCAAGGAACTTTAACCTAATATGAAATGTATTGGTTGCATAATGAGATAACTGGGGTGCCCAGGGTTTTGGGGAGCAGATTAAAGCTGATTCACTGGTTTGGTAAGAAGTGCTTGTTCACCACAGCCAATGCCCCCTGATCTGAAAGGGCAGAAGCACAAAGCATGAGCAGATTCAATTACAGCCTGTTTCCACTGGGTGCTCACTGGAGCCTGCTCTGCTCCTCTCCACACAGGACTTCCAGCTCCTAGGAATCTGTGGATGGCTAAATAGGAGAACTACTTAAAAGGTTTTATCCAAAAGCTAAATCTTCACAGTTCTGTAGTTGCAGGGTTTTGGAAAACCCCACTCTGTCACTGACACAGCTGCTGCTTTGTGTTTTCACAAAGAGAAAAAAAAATCTACCTTTTCTCAAAAACTGGTAGCATATTCTACCATTTAATAATGGTGGATTGGGCCCCTCTCCACATAAAAGAGCAGCATGGCACAGCAGTCAGGTATGGAGACAACACAAACAGGGCAGCAAAATGCACAGGAGCCACCCTGCTCATGCTGGCAGGAGGTGGCACGAGCAAACACTGACCCAGAAAAGGTCTGAAATGTGACCTTGTTGGTCTGCAGGGGCACCAAGGCAAAGAGAGGCCAAACGTTTTCAGTGGGATGTCAGAAATCTACACAGACCCTGAGGTGGGAAGGAGCTCTGAAAGACAACTGGGGCATCAAAACCATAGGGAGAGAGGCCTCCCCTTATGGCACAGGAGATAAGGCAATACAGTGACTGATTTTTCTCTAAAGCCTGCAGGAGATTTGTCACATACAGCCTCTCATGCACACAAAGCCCTCCAGACAGATAATCAGCACCTGAGGATGGAGCACAGATCTGACCCTGCTCAAAAGGGGGTCAAGCTGATTTTCCAGGATGGGGCTTTGCCATGTGCAGCTGCCACAAAACCTCTCCCACTGGCACAGAGCAGCCATGGCACTGTGAAGGCTACCAGAGTGGCTTTCAGTTACATTTTCCCTCCTAATTCCTCATTAAATCAACTCTCCTCACTCAGATCCAAGTGACAGGGTGGTGTCAGACTGAAGTCATTGCACTTTTCTCAGTCCTTTGCTGGAGAAGCTCCAGGAACATCAAGCATCTCCAGAAGAGACCATGAATCTATTCCTCCTTCCCATCTGCTAGCTCAGAGGTAACTCAGCTCTAGTTTTCAGAGAGTTTCTGTTTTGTTCTTCCAAGCAGAAACTTGACAGCAGAGTTTGCAATCAAGCAGTGTTCTGACACTTGGGGGTACACATTTGTAGATTTGCTCTGGAGATTTTGAGGCTGAGAAGTATTAAAAACCAAGCTGTCACACCTCCAGATCTCCCCCTCCCTGGGAAGCCACACAGTAAAGGGACCCTTTTTGCTCTCTGAAACACAACAACCTAAACCTTCTGCCCTGCCTCTCCTCTTCCTCCCACTCTGAGAAAGTTTGTTCTCTGTGGGTCAAATATGTAGGGACTAAGCCGGCACATCTTTCCAGACATGACACAAATCTTGTGTTTACCAGCACCCTGAGGAAGCTGGTCTGGGAGGGGAAAATAAAGGTGGAAAAAAAGAAAAATCAGTGTAGTACAGGGGTTCCAATCTGGGGGAGAGACAGAGTCAGAGGATGATTTTGTTGAACTGGTCAGGCAAGAACATGGAAAGGCAGGTTGAGAACATTCTTTAAGGATATTAATCTACTGCTGAAATATAAGATTATCTACCTGAATGCAGCAAGAGTGATGGAGAGAATCAGTCAGCCCTAAAGTCTTCTCAATCCCATCAAGGTTATCAGTGGGAATTACCTGATCTCCCCATGTGATGGGAGAAAGTGCTCTAATCTCCAATAAAGCAATTTCACAACATCACTTCTAAGGTATAAACCCCCCTGGACTTTATTTGGCCCAGGCATCTGCCTTTCCAAGAAGGACCATTTGTCTGAGGCAAAGGGGTCACTTGAAACTTTTCCAGAAAAAGGTATGAAGTGGTAACTCCCTGAACAAAACAGGTTTAATACGATTTAGTACCAGGTCTGCTCTAATCATAATTACTTTCTCCAGAGCACACAACTGAAAATTCTAATCACAGCCTTCTGCCTTTCTGTTAATTAAGTGCTGCAGACAAGTTATGCCTTAAGAATCTCATGGCACTCAGACAAGCACTCTGGAAGTTACAGGGAAGAGTGAAGATGAGCATCATGCAGGCCTATGCACAGTTTGTTTTCCAGTATAAGTTTTACAGATCTTCCTCATATTCTGATTTAATTTTTTCAATGCCCTTTCATTCTGCTGCCCAAAAAACTCCTGGTCTGAAAGTCTGCCTTGTTTTTTTCTACTGATTTTTAATATTTATAAAGCATTTATTGTCACAACATCCAAGCAACGGCATTCACTTCCAATCACTTTCTAACCTTCATTCTCTCAACCTCTGACTTCTCCTGCCTAAATGAGGTAACCTGTCATTGTGGCATTACCTAAATGCAGGGAGTCAAAAAGCTCCTAATCCAAAGCTTTTCAAATTTTCAAAGAAATGTATGGATCTGAAATCTTGAAGTCTTTCTACAGAAAATTCTTCCATTTTCTCCCTTCTTCTACAAACCACAGTTCTGCCAACAAACACTTTCCAGAGCAATTCACCCAGCCTTTCACCAGCATGAGGCTGTGACAGTGTCACACCCTGAACTCAGAGCAGCCTCTGAGAAATGCCTGGATGGCTCAGTCCCTGAGAATGGAACCACATCCCCATGAGGATGGCTTAGCAGGCAGTTAACAATTCATGCCACTGAATAGTTGTTGATTAATAAAGCATTTCATTCATAACCAGTTAATGTGCGACAAAAGGAAAAGGGGGATTTCAATTATGCAAGTATTTAAAACATTTACAAATATCTTTTTTCCAATGAAAAGTGCAAGAACCAATGAGGTAAATTACCCTCTCATCGTGTCTCAGCCAGCTGTAGTATCAACAGCCTTCAAGCACACTTATTTTGAAAAGCCAGAGCTGCTGTGTAAACCTACTGAAGCACAGCCAGCCAACAGACCATGCACTGTTTGTATATTTGCTTTGGACTGTTTAAAGAAGCAATATTAGCCTTTTCATCTGAGGCAGGAAATATTTTTCATTTCATAAAAGCTAAATGAAATCACAAGTGACATGAGTTACTTGCTGCTCTGAGCAAATAAGGTGTAGTTTTTCCTGACAGCACCTTTGTAAACTCTTTACAAAAGGTTAGTTTAGATGGTGCTGGGACAATGGACAAACCAGGCTCTGATTTGTTTTCTCTAGGGAAAATAATATCACAAAATTAATATCAATCAGCTACATTTCAAACCAAAGTGTAGTCTGGCTGGGAACCAAAGTCCTGAAAGAGCTCTTTGCTCCAATTACTCTGGAGTTACTGGGTACAGAAGTGCCAATTACAACTTCCTTTTATTTCCTTATCTGTTCAGGGTCAAGTCACCTCAATTTAAACATGGTCCCCCACCAGCCAGCAGAGATTCCCTGTGTTACTAGAGCAAACAGGATTCAGTCCAGCCAGAACCATCAACCAGGCATGGGGAAAACCAAGTGGAAAATCTCAACAAGCTGATCTACCTGCTGCCTGGGGATGCAGTGCAGCCTGGAGAGGACAAGGGAACATTCCATGGAGCCTTGCAGATACTGCTCTGCTCAGGCAGGGCTGAAGGGGAGGCTCCCAGTTGGTTTCCCACAGGCTGAGCCAGGTCACAGCTCTGCACTGCACCAGCCCTGGCCTCAGCTCCAGAGCCCTGGCAAGGGAGGCTGAGAAGCTGCTCAGTGCTGATGGCCCTGGCACCAGGTACAAGTGCAAAATGCCCAACCTGAAAATGAAAGACAAAACATCCAAAAAGAGGAGAGTGTGCCAGAGCCTAAGGCAACCTCAGCCATCACCACTGAAAACAGCCCCTCATGGCATTCAGGGATTACTTCTGACCAGGTCCTGATACTTCTCCATCCCTTAAGCACAAGTTATAGTAGAAGCGGACTCCAGTCATTGAGAAACCACTCTGGTACCATTATTTCTACTACATTATCACTACAAAACCTGAGGAATTATCCAGTGCTTTCACATCACAGACGAACACAAAGCAAAATAGTCAAATGCATAAATAAGGCTGCTGATAAGAGCAGTCACAGAGTGTTTGTTAACCTCAGCCTGTTGGCCTAATTAGTAGAACAGCAGCATATTGTGTATTCAGAGTGAGGTGGAGAAGTACAAAAGGGGAAAGCTTTGTACTCATTAATGATATGAGTAAGCAGAGCTCAGAAAGCGATTCAGCAGACTTTGATCCACTCAGGAAAGAGAACAAGAGCTCTCCAGGTACTTCTGACACAGCCTCACCATGGGCTTGGGCCAGGAACCAGCCTCTTCCATATTCACATTGTTTAGGAAGCATGTCCAATGTTAGATTTGCTGATGTAAGAAGCAGGCAGACTGTATGCCATGAGTTTCACACACCCTAAACAAGCCAGGCCAAGGGAAATCAAGAGATGACTCCAAGGCCCAAACAATCCCAGAAGACACTGGCTTTGCCTGTTACAGCAGGTTTTTGGTGTGTTTCACCCCTGTGCTGAAGATGATCAGCCATTCTGAAAGAGAGGCCGTGGTCAGGCTGTTCATTCCCAGCCACTCAGGGCTTCACACCAAAGTGAGCTCAGAGGATCGACCATTCCCTGTTCACAGCTTTCAGACACCCCCATCCACTGAAGTCCTGAAACCACACAGGAAACAGATGACAGAGGGCAGCCTCTGGTCTAGACACTGGCCATTGACCAGTGTGAACAACATAAATTAAATCACAGCCACTTTTTGCTCCAGGGATGGAAACCAGCAATGTAAACCCATCAATTCACAGCAGCAACTTTAAACACATGGCAACTGTAAAATGTCCAGCCTCAGAGCTGTGAAACACATCATCATTTCCAAGACTGGCAAAAGCTGTTCATCTTACTGTGTTCTCATGACAGATATTTTTTGCCCTCTGAATTTATTTTATCTTATTAGATTTTAGTTCCCATTATAGTTAGGACAATTTTGTATTGGGGCAAAATTAATTAATTTGGATCAAAGTAAGGCTCCTTGAAATGTAACACTAATGAGTCTCATCTGCCTGATTAGAGAGCTTTGCTTTTAGGGACACCAGGTACAAAATTTTATTTCAGAGAAATAAACATTATAAGATTATTTAAGGTTGAAAGCATTAGCTAAATAGTAACCAGGATCATGGATAAAAGATTAGGGTGGCAAACTGTGAGCAGACTTACAGCTGACAAGAGGATGCAAGTGTAGACCAAAACAGGCTAATGAGGATTTGTCAAAGAGGTGCAAGCAGAGCTCAGTGCAATTTACAACAATACATTTAGTGACCTGACACTGTGCCTCCCATTTAGTCACAATTCTTTTCACCTATTCACATGCTTGTAAGGACTAAATGGAAAAGAGATACGGATTGGAAATGACAGTACGAATTTTTAGAAAGAAAAGATGGGGAAAATAGTAATTTTGGATGAGTCAAATTAATCTGTAATACATGGACAAATAAAAATTTGCTTATTTTTAAATCTGATTTTAGTCAAGAATAAGTTGTGCTAATCAATGTTGGCTTTGATTGGTGTGAGAACTACTCCAGAGAGCAAAGAGGGTTAAATAGATTGGGTAGTTCTCATTTTTATTAGGCTTCATCCCATCTACTTTCTCTTACCCCATTAGTACAAACAGTTAAAAAAATACAATCTAGAATTAACTTCCCAAAAGACAGGGGGAAATTCACCTAAAAAACCACATGGTAAATGGAGTTATCAGGGATTTTCTGGTAAATTAGCATAGCACACCATAAATGGCATCTGCACAGCCACATGCTGGGTCACTTGTGAATGACAAACACATGACATGAGTACATGCAGTAGAATATAAGGGAACTGCCTTCCCCAAGCCACATCTCCCTCAACAAATCTCTCCAGCACAGACACAAGACTAGGAATGAAGATGTGGCGCTTGGAGAGGGCAGGTCCCAGCTGCTGGCAGAAACAGCTCCGTGTGAGAGGAGGTAGGAAGCCCACAACTGGACAAGGATATGTTTTACACAACGTCTGTGGCCAAAGAAACCACTGTAAAGTTGTGAGTGTGCTCTCAAAGGCACCCGGTACAACTGCACAGGCACCACCTCTGGCTGGTGGAAAACCATCCAGACCAGCAGAGGAATCACACCAGGGCACCCAGGGCTTGCACAGCTTTAGGCAGTTACACACAAAAAGCCTTTGGATAAACCAAGAGCTGAATTCTAACCTCTTCTACCCCTTTCCTCTGTTTTGATAAGGTTTCAATCAAACATTACCACATTTTGTCAAAATTACCTTGACCTGCAACAGGCAACACTGAAACCTTGACGTTGCTATCCTTTTGCAACCTAACACTGGAAATCAAATTTTAAAAAACTCATTTCAAGCACCCATGTGTCATCTTCTGATGTCATGCATACTGCACCTGTGCATAATATTCCTCCTGCCAGCCTTCTGCATTAAGTCAACAAGAACAACAACAAAGACCACTGTGCCTGTTATTCATAAGCTTTTTGTTATCTCACAGAAGACGCAAAAGGGCCCAGAGCATGTGCGGGAAGGAAAGACCTTTGTTTAATTTAATTATATTTACTTCTTTCAAGTCTAAGTAAACTCGGGGATCAGCAGATCAGAACTGATTAATTAAATCATGACAGCATTTCCTTTACCCAGTGTGGGCAATCACATCATGCAGTGTCACATTCATCAGGTTCTTCCAACAAAGCACCCTCAACCTCCACACTTCAGACAAGAAATGCCTGCCTCCCAGGTGGCACTGCAGCATCAAGAGCTCTTCTAATGCAAAAGCTCACAGTTGTGGAGTAGCACTGTGGTTATTTTCAATACTTCCACCGTGGGGGTTGACTCCAGATCTGTTGGTTAAAGTTACTGATAAAGCTGCAATAAAGGATCTGGTTCTGATCTTTAAGTTCATCACTGAGTGCTGGACAAGAGGGAAGCGAGCAGGGTGGGCTCAAAAGCACATGTGCACAGACACTCTGCTGGATGCTGTCCTCACCCACCTGCTCTGCTGTCCAGAAAGGCTGGAGAAGCAAAAAGCTGCAAGAAGTTTGCCTCTCAGGGTTACCCCTGACTGCTCTTGCTTGTGTCCATAAGCACATGGACTGTGCAGGAATTGTCCCGGACCAACCCCTCTCCAGAGCAGCTCAATGCCAGTATATTTTGCATCTACCTCCCATCTTCTTTTAAGACTTGTGAGAACCTCTCCAATAAGGGAAGAAGGAAAAGGACAAATCTTCCCTTCATTTGGGCTTGGGACTCTCCCACAAGAGCAGCTCACACTACATAGTGCCCAAAACATTCATGTCTCTCAAAGACTTTCCTTGAAACTACACCATTTGTCAGCTCATAGGCAATTTCCTGTGTTTCTTTTTGTCTATTCATAAATGTCTTCTATCTACTGACCTCACGAAACCAGGCTCCCCCCTTGCTCTTCCATGTTTTCTCCATTCATTTTTCTCTTCCCTATTATTCCAGTCTTTTCTGTCCACTACTGCTCTTCCTTCCATTCAGTCATTGTTATGGCTTCATCCCAAATGACAGAACGGAGTCATTTTGCAGGTTTTTTCATTCCCACCTGAACTGTTTCTCACTCTTTTCTACTTTCTTAACTTATTAAATCAAAATCTTTACTAATCAGGCTGGCATAAACTCAAAATGTCTTCCCATGGTTCCTGTGTCCAGTCTTCCCGCCTGACTAATGAGGAAACTCTCTGATGTTGAATAAAAGAGTTTGTGCACTACAAAGAAGTTTTAATGGAAAATGAAACCTTCTGACATCACTGGCTAATTATAATGCAGCACTGTGACTGTATTGCAGGGCAGGATAAAAGTGTGCATGTATTTCCTGCATGTTTCAATATCCTCCTATTGACAGAAGATAGGGAGACTGGTCTGCTACTGGAGGCCAGGAAATTATTTTTCTGATTTCATTGGAATAATTGACAAAAGCATTTCCTTTCTATGTAAGGTTAACAGATGGCTTGTTAAAGTTACATCTTCTTTAAACAGAGCTGTCACCAAAAATTATATACATGACAACAAAAATAATATTGATACAAACTCACCGCAAAATTAAAATGAAGTTTGCATAACCTGAAGCACAGAATAAATAACTGCCACTATTGCAACACAGAATACCAAGGTGCATTTGCTTTTCTAAGATTTCCTTGGAAACTGGATGAAGGGACATAAAGGGAAGTTTCAACATGGGACTTAAGTTACCATGGGCACAAAGATGCAGGCAGTCACTGTGCCTGTGCCAGGAGCAGGCTGCAGGCAGTGGGCAACACAAGCACCAGCCCTGCAGGACTCTGCTTTCACAAATTGACTCTGTCATGCTCAAGATCTATGCCAAGCAAGGGCTTGCAACATCTGACTGCCTCACCTCCATCAAGATTTGCCTCCCTGAGGCCAAACCCAGCCAGCAAAAAACAAGGGGGGAGAGTGGGTGAATTAAAAAAACAAATTTAAAAAAATCCAGTAATACTCATTAGCCCACCTGCTGTGGTTTTTAAGACCTCATGTTCACCTTAAGCTTGTCTCATTTCCATAAGATCAGGAGAAACTGCAAAGGAAATTCAGGTTTGAAAACAGAAAATGTAATCAGTGTTAGACTTTCAATAGGTGACTGCACACCAGCTATTCCACCTGGACAGATCTAGAATGCTAACATAATTACTGATATTTAATACCTTTCTCCTTCACTTATTATTTATCCTCTTTGTCAGGATTCTTCCAGGCTTTTCCCTATTTGCCTTCTTTCTCCAGTATCTCTTAATCTTTCTTCTTCCTCTACTTACTACTGTCTTCTCTTCACAGCCTCCTACCACTGTTACCTTTTCTTTGTGAGCTCTTCCACAGTAGCTTTTGTATGAAATTCAGCTCTCAGACTTTACTGAACCATCACTAAGACCTGCAGCTCACATGCAATGACCTGGGAGAGAGAAATTGAGCCCCACTGGGTTTTCCCTGCGTTCATTCATTTTCTCCACGGTAACAACTCAGAAGCAAACCCGTTCTCTTACCCACCTTAGATGCCAGCTCCTTGCATTATAAAACTTGCTTTCTTTTTGCAGCAGTGAATCAGGAAGGGAAACAAAAGGAGGTGTAGGAGCAGTATTTCCCATTGCAAACCTCAGTGGGTAGCTGCTGGCAATAACCTGGTTTGTTTAGCCATGCTGGTGCTGTCAGGTTTGCTCAGCTCACGCCCCGTTGGCTCTGACTGAGGGGCTTCACTCACTGCAGGGCTGAGGCACGAGGCTGCCTGGGCTTGCCTTCACATGAAGGGCTTCTGGGGAGTTGTATAACAGCACAGCAGACTGGTCCTTGCCCCAGGTGTAGCAGGTTCTTCCTTTCTCACTGGCTTTGGCAGAGCACATGAATTTCATCATCATCGCCAACAAAATGAAAAGTAAATGGCGAGCACTGAAAAAGGACATTTAATTTTGAGGGAGAAATAAAAGGATACATAAGGGAGCTGCTGTGACCAAAAGATTCTGCTCTAGAAAAGAAAATTGCAATTTTTTCGGTGAAAAATAAAATAAAGACTGCTGGTTTTGTAACTCCCAGTAGCAGCCAAAATAAGAGTAGTGAGAAAGAAGACAGATTTTCCAGGCAAACAAAACCACAGTAACACCTCCATACCTTTTAATGCCAATATAATAAACTATGAAGATACTTCACTTAGAAATAAAGATTTTATCTTATTATCTCCTTTGGATGCAGCTTAGTTTCAGTGACAAGTGTTTATAACGGGGCAGTTTCATCTTACAAAGGACTCACCACAGCATTTAGAAAAAATATGAACTAAAATAGTAGTGACAGAAAATTAAGCAAGCAGAGTGACATGGATATGGGTATTAAAAGCAAAGACAAGAGCTTTTTAGGTTTCATGGAGAAAGAACAAATTTGCATCATGAATATTGGGCAAGCATTAGGATACCAGCAACCACCTCCTTGCTCTGCCAAAGGAGCAGATAAAGCATTCCAATGCCACTGGGTTTTTTCCACATCCCAAATTTCTTTGGTTTTGTGGTGCTTTGTCCCACCAGGAAAATGCTACAATGTGTGATAAAGATGCCACATGTCCATAAAAGTTGAGTCAACAGAATGTTAGAATCCTATCTTTGAATGAAATTATTATATAGATCTGTTAAGACTAATATAAAATAAGGCCTTCCAGTCTGCTTTCTGCCTCAATTTTCTCTGACTGCTCTCATGCCACAAGTCACATCCAGCCTGTCCAAGCAGGATTGAGTTCCTGCTGCTTTAGTTCAATGCTTCAGATACCCACTTTTGTTCAGAGCTCTGCACAGAGCAGTGACAAGTACTTCTCATTTCTCCCCAAAGGAGGATGTTCTGGAGTTGATCAGATCTTTGGTGTGGAAGAAAGCTGCTCACCTGCTTGTAGACAGACAGATAACCATTCTGAATCAACTGGCCTAGAGAGCTCAGGCTTGCCAGTGGGTGTCAAAACAGGTCTAGGAGAGAGAATTTAAAAAAATACCAAATTCAAAACCCAAATACCTCCCTGCCTCTCCCCAGGAAAAGCCCAACCCCACCAAAACCCCAAACACATGCTGCTGATGAAGCACAGGCCAAGAGAGGTCCCTGCTGGCAGGATGATGAAACACACGTGCACCAGTTCCAAACACATCCTCCACCTACTACCCCCACAAATAATTTCTTCCCTCTCTGAACCCCACAAACACGGCACAGTTCCCTTGCATCCCCCCTGGCACCAGCCCCACTCCCCAAGGCAGCACCGCACCCACCGCACAGGGGTGGGCAAAGGGGGAATCCCAATCTCCAATCCATCCTGGCCATCAAGGATAAAATAAAAATAAAAAAATAAAAATTCCCAGCAGACCTGAATTACCATTCTGCTGAAGCAAGGCTGGCTGACCAAGCCTGCAGCTCCTTCTGTTGCAGGTGAGCAGGAGGATGGGACCCACCTGGGTTCCCACATGACATCAGTAATTTTTTCTGTCTCATGACAGGCACCAGATATCAGTATCAAAGTCCATCAGCCAACACTGGATATTGGTGTATTGAAAAGGAGAAGGAACAAAATAAAACAACAGATCTTGTCTCAGCTTTTTTTTCTACATTACGTTACATGGCTACTGCAGAATTTCAACTACCACAAATTTCAAGAGATGCACACCAAAAATAATTCTTCACTATGGTGGAAGACACTTATGATACAGCTGGGGACATACTAAGCTCAAAAAATGTTTATGGGATGAGACACACATTAGCTTCCAGACCATAAAAATGACTATGCAAAAAAAGCAAGAGTTAGAATAAATATTCAATGAAGGAAAACTTTTTACAGCACACAGACATTATGATGAGGTTGGATTTCCCTCTTACAACTGACACACTTAAGAGTAACAGACATTTCCAGTGGCTCAGAAAACAAATTTAATTGACACTAGAATGAAGGAAAGCATACAGGTTTGGTTTTTTTAAAAAAAGAAGCTTTATTACAAATCTGTAGGTTTAAGAAAATATCCCAAAACTGTCAAAGTAGTATGAAAAATGGTGTCATCTGATTCACAGTCACCAGTTTTCTCCAACAAACATAGCACACAAAAATTGATATAAACCATGGCAATCCTTTTTGGCAACACAAGTCAGGTATTTGCAATTCCAAATTCCCTGTTGACAACAAAGATGCTGCTGGCAGGGGGATGGTTCTGGCAGGGGGATGACTGAATTGCACTGGTTTTGAAAACTGGAGGTTGGGATGGAAAGGTTATATATACATATACACACACTGTATTTTACCACATAAGAGTCCAGGTAACTCTGGTAACACAACATGGCCCAGCACAACACTAAAGTCTGTAAAACGTGGAGAGCCAGGGAATGTGTGTATGTGATAGTCAGTTATTCTCTATGCTCTGGTTCCCATTTGCTTTTACATCTCAAACCTAATAAAGGCCAATTGCTTTCCACTCTCATTTACAGAAACAGTGAAGTTCATGTGCCACTGTACTGTCTCCTCACACTCAGGACATGCCAGGTCCATTGCCTGCAGACACAGGATCTAAAAATGCAATGCAGTTAAAACATCATATAATTAAAGTGGGAGTTTTAGGAGATTGTACACTGAATTTCCTGCAAGTGACCTAACACCCTAACCTCCCCCATGGAAAACATGGCATTTTTCATGCCATTCTGAGATAATTCATATAACAAATCAAGAAGGAAAGAACTGATACGTTACACTCCTACACTGAAGCACAGACTGCTGAAAAAAACCCCGCAGGTCTGCAAGTATACCAGGGATTGAATCCAAAGCTGCCCTGCAACTGTTAACTGTGGACAGTTACCTGCAATGGCTGGAAGCTGCAGCACACACCATTGGTAACAATATCCTCAAATCCTTTAACTGCACAGGACTGAGACAACACAGCTCAGAGCTTCAGCAGAAGTGTGAAGATTTGAAAGGAGCAGAATGAAACCTTTCTGTTACAGTACCTGCTCAAGGTATTGATATGAACTAAAAAAATCCCCAAATAATGTAACTGTTTTTATCAAATGTTTGAGGGGGATTTCTATTGAGCAAACCTCCTTTTGCCAACAGCAACTTGAAAGTAACCAGCACCATGTTAAAGAACTACTCAGTGCATTTCATTCATTTTGCTGTTTCAACCTCAGTTGAAAAGCACAGAATTGAGAGTTATTCAAAGAAAACTACTCTGCAGGAGAGCAATTAGAATCAACAGTCTCTCATTACCAGAGTAAACAGGATGGAAGATGCAGAAGTGATTCACAGTCATTTCTTTCCCCTTGCAGACCAGGTTAACCCTAGGTTAATCAGGGCTACCCAGAACATTTCTTAAAAGCCACCTGCTGGTAAAGAGGTTGACTCATTCTCCTGCATTTACTGAAAACTTGATTCCTGAAATGCTGTAATGAAACAGTCAAAAATCTTCATTCCAAAGAAGGAAAATATTTCATGTACATTCTTAGGTGTGAACCTTCAGGCTTGGGAAACGTTTTTTGAGATTGTCAGCAAGGGTCTGATCAGCCTCACGCAGGACTTCAAGGAAACTCTCCACCTGGAAATAAAACACACACATAAGGAGAAAAAATAAAAACCAAAACCAACTTGCATGGAACATGGAACACAGAATTCTTATATTGGCACAGGGGCTCTTTCTGTACCTTCCCAATAAGAGCAGCCAGCAGCAGCCACTGCAATGAATGATGGAAAATGCCTCACAGTAGCTACCTCCCTCCTAAACCTCACAATTCCAATTGGTCTAAATTTTGAAATGGTACCACTTTTCTCTAACCCTTATTTTCTTGTTTAAAAGAAACACAGAAACTTTTATCACCCAGAGAAAAGCTCCCTATGAAAAATACTTAGAATAATTCCTTTATAAAAATATACAGGACAACTTTTCAGCTAGGATAAATTTTCAGACATCCATTCACATCAGCACAGTTTGGCCCTGGCATCAGCTGAAGATCTCAGCAAAGCTCTGGCTGAAGTGAGGCAGAACAGACAGAGGGCACTGTCTGGCACTGGATGGTGTTTTACCTGTGCCTGAGCAATTCTGTCCTGTTTGTGTATCAGATTTGGAGAGGCCCTGCCACCCAAGGAGCACTTTTTCAGCTGTGTCACAGACCTTGCCCCATACTCACCGAAGCAGAATACAGAGGTAAGAGGTTCTGAAAAGCACAGGAACATGTCTGTTCATTCAGGTGTCCCTGGTGCAGTCCTTCCAAGGTATTCTCCTGGAAAATCAGAAATACAACCAGCTTGTCATGAACAGTTGTTGAAAGAACAAACTCAAAACTGTGCACAGCATCAACAGAATGTGTGTTGTTCTTATGGATAGGTAAAACAACCAGAACTTAGAGTTCTCAGAGAAAGCCAGACACAGCTGATGCCAAAGGGTGTGAAAGCTCACACATCACAAGTCTCTTAACCTGAATGCTTCCACAATTAAAAGAGTCCAGCTGAGAAGGTGAGATTATATATTGACAGTATTACCTTTTCTTAACTAAACTGACTTTCATTCAAAAGAAAGGGCAACATATATCTACAGAATTTATCATACAGAATCTTGGCACACACCTCAGAAAACCTGTGTCATTCCCATCTCACACACATGTTGCTGCTTCTGGTTGATTCTCTAATGAATTCCCAGTAAGCAACTGCACTTGCACAGAAAAATGTCCACATTAATATTAAATTTTTTTTTCTTACCTATCCTGCAGAAATTCCTACTATAATTTTGTTTATTCTTACCTTGGTTAGTTCTTGAAGCATATTGGAAAGCAATTCACAGCAAATATCCTTCAAAATTTTTAAATGGAAATCTTCCTCATTTACATCAGTCCTTCCAGTCTCCTCTTGCTCAGATTCCTTGGAGTTTTCAACAGCTCTCTTCCCACAGCCCTCCATGTATTGTAAAATACGAATCAAGCTCCCAATCAGTGGCATATCTTAACACAAAGTAACAAGAACAGTGAACTTTAACACTGAAAATTCTTGTCCATCCTTTCAAGGCACTAGAATTTTGAAACACACCATCAAATGTTTACACAAAAGCTATAGGGATGTATATTCTGACAGTGCTGTGTTTTGTTACTCAAAGACTGTTTTAAAGAAGCAAATGGAAATGTAGTAGAAAACCCAAATAATTTTTCCTGCAAGCTGACCTGTATCTATAAAATATATATGCCAGTGTAAGGAACATGAGAAGGAAACTGTCTTTAGTAGTACTCAGTGAGGGCAGTATGTAAATTTGCATCCAGATAATCCTATCTGACAAACCAAACTGCACAGCATCTTTCTGCTGCAGGTGACCCTGAATCACATTCTCAAGACAGGCTTTTAATTCTAAAGATTTGTCCATGGAATGAAAAGTAAGAAATGATAGAGGGATTTAAGTAAGTGCAGAATCTCCCCCTATTTAAAAAAAAATTACTACATAAAAATATATGTTGTACATATTATGTATAAAATAACAATGTAATAATGTATTACTATATTTTAGCAAAAATAAATTCTGAAATTTTCACTAGTTTGCAGTGAGATTGAGCAGAATCTGTAGATTCTGGTACTGTAACTCCTCAGAATTTACAGCCCACCTGGTAACTGAACTTTGGGCTAGCTGTGATTCTGAGTAACCAGGGAAAAGTCTTACTGTATGCAATGTCACTGAACTGAACCACCTTCCACACCCACATAAAGCCAACTGTGAATATTAACTTAAAAAAAAAAAAAAAAAAGAACAGAAAAAAGTACGACTTGCTTTTCCTCATCCTGGTGTACTCCTGCTCTGTCTGTGAAGCAAACATAGCAGACAGCACGGACAAAATAGAGGCCAGCACAGTCTTCTGCTCCTGCACAATGATGGGTGGATCATCTGGCTGGCAAAGCTCCTGGCAAACGAGCTCATAAAGCAAACTCCAAGTCTCTTTTCCTCCATCAGGAGCCTGCACTTGAGAAAGAAAGAAAGAGAACCCACCAACCCAACAAATTTATTCCAGGTACTGAATTCCTGTTCTCCCCAATAAATACGCAGTGATCCAGGAGTTACAGCCCCTCTTGGTCCCCTCACACCCAGCAATTCCAGGTTCTTACCAATAGCCTGGATTCCCTCATCCACGGTGGTCAGGAGCTGCAGGATATGCATATAAACATCCAATCCTTCTGGGTTATCTGATCTACACAGAACAAACATCAAAAAGACAAATTCAAGTGCTGCTTGCTGAGCTTATGTTCTGTGTTTTGGTCACAGGGGAAGCCCATCAGCAGCCACTGCCATTCCCTTTGCAAACCAACAAGTTGACTCATAACAAACTTTAAGTCCAGGAAAACATATCCCAGTGATTTGTCAAACTGTGCCACTAAAAGCAAGATGTTTGGGCACAGGCCTTACAAGGTTATAAGGAATCTCCCCAGCCAGGAAACCAAAAAGAAATCTCCCATACCTGACTTGCTTGGCTGCTTCAAGTATACAAGGCACAATCTTAAAGTCTGGAAGTTCTTCAGGAGAATCATCTACAGATGGTCCCACAGAGTGACAAGTGCCACTCTTGATCCAGTTTAACATCAGCTCTTCATCCAGATCAAAGAGCTTGTCCACCACTTCACCCACTTTCACCAGCAATTCAACTGCACAAGAGAGAATGTTATTTTTTATTTCAACAAGAATAAAAGAGCAAAACTCTTTCTTTGAGTTGAAATTTTTTAGTTGAAATTTTTATTTCAACAAGTTTGAAGAGCAAAACTTAGCTCACAAAACGGTAGTATATACAAGTATTTGGAGTAAATTCAGGACTGAAATAAATTCACTTCCTTTGGGACCTGCTGCTGGTTGCTGTGTTTAATTCCTTTATGTGGCATATACCAGGTAAAGAGTTTGCTACATAGGGATTGTTGGAAAGCCCACTGACAGCTTCTACCTTGTCATGCTACATGTGAAGCAGTAACTTTATTTTGCAGAGAGATGCTATGCTCCTGAAAAGTCTGAACTTCTGCTTCTGAAGTAAAACTTTTCAAGTTTTGTTCCTAGATATGCAGTTTTATACTAATCATCCACCTGCCAATCTGCATTTTACTTACACAGGTCTATTATTTCAATTGGATGGAGCAGGATTACTGAGAGTTGGCATTAAAAAATTCATTAAAAATTGAAAAAGCTGTATTATTAGGATTCTTGGCAAATGACAATTGCTGTTACAGCTGAGTTGGATGCTAAACATTAATGCTATTCAAAATATTTCCATTTTTAGGTGGTTGGTGTGTTTTTTGCTAAATTAGTGCTAAGAGAGATTTGTGTAGCACTCTCTGCATACCCAAAGCCTGCACAGTATTCAGCTGCCAGGGTAACTGAACAGTTCCTCCAGTTCACATTCCACAGATACAGTAGCTTTAAAAACAGAAAATCCGTATCTGACTTGAAAAAAACAAATTAAATGAGGTCTTATTTCAAGATTCAAAAATGACATATGTATATCCCTGAATGAGGACTATTTCTTTTCTTTTATTGTGGAAAATAACAATTTCTTCAATTTAAACATATTTTTATTCTCCTCAGAGCTTTCTTCTTCCCCTATGAGTGCTTTTCTGGTTGGTTTTATATATATGTGTAAACCTGCAAAGGCAGGGCACGTTTGCTTTGGTGTCCTTTAAGCTCACAAGATTTCCTTTACTGTAAAGAAATTAACCCGACTGAAAATATTTGTATTTGAAATTTGTATTTAAAATCTTCTGCAAACACCCACAAAATCCCAGCTTGTTTTGGCACCTTACCATTTGTAGAGCTGGACATGATGAAGCACACACAGTCGTACACAGAGGGGTTTTCTCGGATCCTCTCCACCCAGACATTGGCCACCTCAGGCTGGGAGAGGCAAGTCAACAACAGCCTAGGCAAGAATTCCCCAGTTAACACATCAGAAGCCAGTCCACTCCTTTTAGCTGTGCCAGTGTCAATCCAAAATAATGACAGTGGAAACAGAAACAGGAATCTAACTCACAGCAAAGTGATTCCACAACAGTGCAGAAACAATAAAAGGAAAGGATGAGAGGATAATAAAATAGTGAGCCCACTTGTCAGTTTTCTCCCCAGGCCTCAGAGCATAGCAGAACTACACTAATGATGCATTAATTCCTGAGATATCCTACCTGCTTGTTTCCAGAAGGGTGGGGGAGTCTGAATCACACAAACGTTGCAGTAACACTTGGCTTTAAGGAGAAAATGCGGGGGGAAAAAAGTCAATAAAATCCATCTTTATTTCTAAAAAAGGTATAAAAATATTAAGTTCATAACTGCAGCCATGTTCTGAGATTAATGCCAACTTCTCCTAACTGTGCATGCACTTCCAGTGTCTCAAGACCACCAAACTTGAAAACTAAATTGACTAGTGCTTCAAAATCCCCCAAAATAGTGGTCTGTGTCCTTTCTTCCTTTCCTGAGCACTTCCCACACAAACATGGCCAGCCAAAAGTCATGAATGAAGATGAGGCTGGGCAGGCAAGCTTAGATCCTTCTCTAGCATGAATTTCCTGATTGTGAGTCCAGACAAGCAGTACCTGGTCATGTACAAAGCACAGACACTTACCCAAGATTCTCATCTTTGCTAATGGACATGCAGATGTCCTGGAAACAGGCCATATTCCCTAATATTCCCACACAGATTTCCTGGAAAGTCAAAACACAGTATAATGAGACAACTGCCAGTCCACAATTTCACTTCCAGAGCCATAAGACAAAAGTAAGAGAGGTTCAAAGATGTTTTCTGGTTTGACTCCCAAGCTTCCCACCGATTTCATGACAAAGATACAAATTTTTCCATAGATTTTTCTGTTCTATCAGACTAGCCTAAAATACGCTCAGGTACCATGCAGATATTTAGGTGCTCCATAAAAGCAAATGTATCTTGAAATCAGCTCTGCTTGCATATTCTTTGTATACTATTTTGAAGCTAATTTGACAGCCCTGTTATTAAAGCAAAAAGGAGTCCTAAAACAAAAATATCACTAAAACGTGACCCTCATGATATTCACTTGCTCATAAAAGAAAGGGATCTTAATACAAGCTTCCAGCAGAGCCTATTTTCTGGTTAGAGAGATCTAAATAAAATAAAATAAAAAACAAACCCCAAAGCAGTGCATCCCATTAGGATACTCATGCCAAGATAATCATTAAGAGGATGTACACTTGTGTAAAGGGGACCATGAGAGCTCTGAAACACCTGCAGGCGACTGGTGCTAAAACAAAGTGAATCAGTTTGCAGCAATTTAAAGTCAGAAATCAACTCTCTCCACTAAGGTTGTCTTCTTAATTATGAACATGCTATTACCTCTGCTAAATTACAGCAGGCACTCCAGCAAACACTGTTTCATGATAGTAGCTGTGACAGCCAACTTGCACTCACTTGCAAATTGGGGTTGTACTTTCCAAAGACAAAGTACTAAAGGAGTACAAAGTATTTTAGTACAAAGTACTAAACTTTCAAAGCTCCATTTGTCTCTACTGATCTCCTGGAGTAAAGCATCTGGTAACTTCTGAGAAAGAGGATTTACATCAACACTGAATACCTTTGAAAATCCTATTTTGAGGCCTGCAGTGCACTGTGTAGGACAAGCTGGAAATCAGTGACATCAAAACAAGTGGAAAATTTAAAAAAAAAAATAAAATAAAGTATTGGTGTCTTAACAATCCCAAAGATTACCTTCTGTAATCTTTTTTGTTTGTTTGTTTATTTCTCATTATCTTGTTCTGATTTGATCAGTAATAAATTAATTTCTCCAAGTGGAGTCTGTTTTGCCCATGACAAATCACAGCAACTGGTGAGTGACCTCTCCCTTTTGTTGTATTTTCTCTCCCCTGTCCAGCTGAGGAGGGGAATGGCAGAGCAGCTTTGGTGGGCACCTGGCCTCCAGCCACACTTCTACAATTGTTTACAGAAGTGTAAACAATTTGTTTACACTTCTAAACAAATTCATGGCCATCTCTGTTCAGTAATCATGAAACAAGTCAAAAGGGAAAAAAAGGCCAGACTGCTGGTTTATAAAAGGTCTTATAAGTGTTTGATAACCTCAGTCCTTCATCAGTGTATCTAGATGAGGATGTGTGAGCAGACAGGTACCAGCTTCAGCACCACCAAAATTCTTACTGATTAGAGCATGTTAAAAACAGAGTGAAAAAACATTTTACAATTTGATTTTATGTTTTCTCCTGGCTCTCCTTATACATTACACATGCAATGGGAGAAGGGAGATAAATGTAAATGCATGTACAGAGCTATCTGCTATTGCTAATAACACAGGAGAGCTTTTTGGCAGCCCATACTTACAGTTAGCCGAGGGCATTTGGACTTGGCAAAAACTCCCATGAATATATCAGGGGCATTGAACTCCTGAAGGAATAAAGCAACATCCTGTGGAGAAAGTGAATGGAGAAGTAAATGGACCTCTGCAATTCCCAAATGCAAAATCAAACATGTTCCCACAGCACAAGGATTGGATCACAGAGATGACAAACTCACTAGAAGGAATTTGTTATTTGCCAACAGTTAATACCAATAATCCTTATTTTTCAATGAGAGAAGGCCAGCAAGCCCCTCTGGTGGTTCAGTATGCCAGTGATTTGCTGTAGAATGAGCCAAAAAGTCACATTTGCAAGAAAATGCAAATTGCTCCCTATCTCACCAGAAACAGGCACTCACCCAGAATTCAGTAAATATGATGTTTTAAGACATGACATCACCATGACATATAAAAAAGAAGGAAATGAAGGGACTGCCATTAGCACTTGATCAGAACACACAAGAAGAAATCTCTTCCTCATTTTACCACATTAAAACAGAAGATTATTTTTATGTTTGGGAGTAAAAGACCCATGTTCCATGTTTACTTTAAAAATCTGAGCAACAAGGTAGGGAATAAAATAATACTTAAACTAACATATATATATATCTCAAGAATCTGTTCCAGCATTTGAGAGTGCTGAGAAATATACTAAGTCTTACACTGCCACTGCAAGTCTGCAGCTAAACTTTGAAAGGCTGTTTATCTATCAGAGAAAGCTGTGCTTACCATCAGGACGTTTGACAATTACTAGAGGAAAATATGCCTGTTTAGAGACGGCACCAATACTATCCCCATGATCCAAGCGCTGAAGGCACAGGCTGTGCACCCGCGTTAATTCCAGCTGCTGTCCTGCCCCTGCCCCTCTTTCCAGGGCAGGCTCCGTGGTAAGGCTGCTCGGTGCCGCCCCAGCCCAGCTGGCCTGCCTCACACGCGGGCGTGGGCAGCACCTCCAGAGCGAGCGAGCTGGCTGATTCCCTGCCTTCTCCCGCTGCCAGCACCATTCTGACGGGACACTCGGGGCAGAGGCGCCCCGAGGTGCCGCACGAGGCTCCTACCTCGTCCATCGACATGTCCCACACCTTGCAAATGTCATTCTCCATCTCCTCGTCCAGCTCCGTCCGGCCTCCCTCGGGGCTGGCGGCGGGATCCGGCTCCGCGGGGGCGATGACCTGGGACAAGCGGGGCGGGGGGAACGACCCGGCTGAACCCACGGCGCCGCCCGGGCGGGGGTTCCCGCCCGGTGTTTTCCCGCTGTGTCCCCGCCCGGCCCCCGGATTTGTGCCCTGTGAATCCCAGCTGTGTCCCCGGGTTTGTCCCCTCTGGTCCCCGGGTGTCCCCTCCGGCCCTGGCAGCGACCGCGTCGCGCCCGCCCGGCGCTGACTGACGCTGGGCCCGCAGCCCGCTCCCTCCCGGCGGCCGCGCACCTCGATGAGGCGGGTGAGGACGCTGAAGAGCCAGTGCTTGCTGTACACCGTGTTGCCCACCGCGTCCCCCTCCTCCTCCTCCGCATCGCTGCACGGCGGCGACGGATTGCGGTCCATGGTGGCCCCACAGCCGTGCAGGGGCAGCGAGGCGGCGGCGCGGCCGGAGCGGCGCCCGCGGCCCCACAGCGCCCCCTGCCCACCGGCGGCCACTGCCGCCTCCCGCCCCCGGGCCTGCGCCGGATCGCACCGGGACCGTGACGGGCCCGTGCTGGGATCGCACCGGGATCGCACCGGGACCCACCTGCCCAGGGCCTTCCCTCGGCGGGGAGCGGCACCCGCGCCCCCGGAGCACCGGAGGTCCCAAGGGGGACCCTTTGGCAGCCCCCGTGATGCCCCGACCCCGACACGGCCGCCCCCGCAGTCCCGCAGTCCCGCGCCCCGTGAGGATGGATGCTCGCAGCGAAGGGAACAGTTCTCAGGAGGATTCTTTTATTGTGCTTTACAAAGCGAGGTGTGGCAGGAGCGGAGTACAGCGCTAGTACCGCCCGGGCAGCCCCTTGGGCCGGTAGTGGTTCGGGTCCCTGCCCCTCCGGCCCCACTCGTTCGCCTCCTGGTCCAGCCGGGTGTCCTCGGCGCCTCTGCCGCTCACACGGCTCTGCCAGCCCTCCCGGGCGTCGCTGTGGGGAAGGAGAAAAGGCCACCTGAACACACTGCATCTAACTCAGCCTTGTGTTGGTTCCCTCACTCGTGGTTTCCGCAAGGCTTCTCAAGGTGAGATGCAAGCACATGCTCGGCCTTTGAGAGCCTGTGGTGGAATCTCTATCTGCTATGTTGGGAAATGAACCAACAATGAAGGAAAGTTCCTTATCAGAAATGCAGAGAGAGGAATCTGCCTTATTGGGCTGACAAGAAGAAAGGCTCATGCTCATGTGGTACCATTCCTATAGAGACCGGCTGTCCAGATGGGAACTTCTTCCCTTCCCCTCTGCTGTCCTTCTAGGTACTAAGCTGAGGACAAGTAAAAAAGGACCTCACTGCAGCTGGAATGCCTGTATCCCCAATAACTCACTGTTAACAAGCCAAGCACACTCCATTACCTGATCACTTTCGCTGCCCAAGCACCACCAGGTCCTCTCCGGGCAGCATCATAATTCCCACGGGCATGGAAATACTTGTCAGCACCTTTGTAATTCGCCTCACGCATGTCCGTGTATGCTCTGAACATATCCCGTGCCCCTGAAAAGGCAGAAATGGAGATGATGTTGACTTGAAAGAGTCACACCAGAAATTGTTCACTACCACCTCAGCCAGGAGTTGAAAGGCCCAAGGAGCAGTAACAGAGTGATGCACTGCCCCCCATCAGCCTTTGCACAGAAAGCACCTGTGGGGGCTGATCAAGGTTCTTGTCCAGCAGCAGAAACCAGGGGGTCTCTAACATGGAGCTGAGGATTTCCCAGCTCTGAGGGCTGCACCACTGACTGCTGGTAGCCTGTGCTTGGGGAGGGTTCTGAGGGAAGGGCCCCTGGTAACAGCAGCTTACCTCCTGCTGCATCCCAGACAAATTTTCCAGCTTCGGCTATTTTTCCGAATATCCTTGGTCTGTCAGCACTCACACACAGAACAACGGAGAGCAACGCAATGCAGACCCAGAGCCTCATGGTTCCTGGCCAAGCCTGACAGGGAGCTGGGAGACAGTGAGAGAGATGAGCCGTTCTGGAGCACCACTGAGAACCCACCACACCCCCAGCTCTGCCTGAGCTGCTGCCTCAGTGCTGAGGGTTCATCCAGGACCCTTCTCCCCCTGCAAGGAGTGGTGCCCTCTGTGCAACCACAAGCTCCACAACAAAAGCAGGTGCACATGAGAAAGCTGCATTTTAGTACTCCCTGCTGTTCCTGTCATGAGTACAAAGAAGCCCCACAGAACCAATGTTCTGCTCCCAAAATACCAGCTCAAAGCACTGCACACAGCTCACAAATTCAGAATGTCACTCACCACTGCAGAACAGCAAAGCCAAAGGAGCTGGAGATCGTCTCGTGTGCTCTCAGACTCAAAGAGGGTATTTATAAGCAATTCAAACCCCTCAAAAGAGGAAACTGGAAAGGGTACCCATGGCTGGGAAATCCCCACCAGCACTTACAACACAGAAATCATTACTGGAAACCTGTCCTTGTCCTTACTGAAAGTCCACAGCTCCTGTTATGCAATCTTTTAGAGGCATTTCTTTTATGGCACTTCTTCAGCTGTCATTGGGGCTATTTGCTATATTTGCCATAACAACCAGACTGACAAACTGCCTTAAAGGCTGAAGAGTTCCATGTGCTTTAAGGGTGATGCTTTTGTTTGGATCTTGGCCTGAACAGAGCTTGGAGGGGAGGGTGCCTGACTGTCTGCACATTGCAGCACAAGGCCAGGTCAGTGTCTGTGCACAAGGAATGTTACCAGAAGGGTTGCATGAACTGCTAAGTGAAATTTCCATGTGTGCTGGGGTTGCCAGATGAATTCCAGAGTGAATGAAGTGGAAAATGTGAAGTGTTGCTCTTAACTCCATTGCAAAGCAAAGCACATACACCCACATCCCTGCTGATCTAAGATAGCACAGACACACAGACCATCCAGAGGCTCTGAATGGTTCATTTTGCCTTGGCTTGCTCTTACAGGCCCCTCTCAAGGGTCTCCAGCTACCTTGCTGCAACAGCAGCTCCATGCGGCTCAGGCAGAAAGTTTTGGACATAGCAGAAAACATTTTACTTAATTCAGATCCATACAGCCACAATTCTGCTGGACTTTAAATCAACTGTCTGGCCCTATTGGCATGGTTCACTGTTTAAGTACCCACTGTGCTCTCCCTGCTTAAAGCCTGCTCACTCCCCTTGGTTAACAACTTGACACAACCCTTTGCTCTGCAGAAAACTCCGGGGTTGAGTGCAGTTGTACTCGAGAGTGAGTGTGCAGGAGGTGTCCCTGTCCCCATTCTGTGGCCTTGTACATGATTTGGTAAGTCTAGGAGAGCAGTTCAGGTGCCCCTCTGAACAGTGTAGGGTAGCTGCCCCGCTCACAACTCTGCTACTGGGAACAATTTGCTCCTGGAGCTGCAGGGCAGAGGCATGAGTTGAAAGAGGTGCAAAAAAGGTAATAAAGTGTCAACAGTAACTTTTCTTGGGCGTCACTGGATTTCAGTCAAAAAAATAGCTTAAGGGGAGCAGAGACATTTCCCATAACCTGGAGCAGGACAGATACTCTGTAATGTATCTCAGAATGGAACAATTTACAACAAGAATCTAAACCCTAACCCAATGGACGAGGACATAGATGTTTATCACCTGGCACTCCTGAACCTGATACTTCACAGTGTAACAGCTTAGCCACTGCAGGGACAGGAGTGCTGTGCTTTGCTACAACCCAGTTCACAGCCTGAAGACCCACATCCTTGCAGTACACGGCAGCTCAAGTGCCTTCTCTGCTGGCTGCAAGTAGCCCTGGCCATCACCTTTTTGGTTTTTACAAAACAAGGAAAATGACTCCTGTAAGTTGGGGCACAGGCACCTGGCACTTTGCCCAGGGTCTTGGAACAAAGCATTGCCTTCAAAAGTGACCTAAGGAACCTTTCCCTACAAGAGCTCACACACTCTGGACTGTAGAGGATATTTTGAGTCTTACACTGTTTCACATTCTCTCCAAACCAACATTTCTGCAAAACATGAAGGACCATGAGGACAAAAAATGCATTTCTGCAAAACATGAGGACAGTTGCAAGAAGGCAGGTAGTGGAGGGATTCTTTAGAACATCTCAGAGTGCAGCCCCTGGTGTCCAGCAAGGAGGACAGCAGCAATGACAACAGTGCTGGAGCTGAGATAAAGCTGCAGCTTGAGGCTCCAGCAGGGAACAGCCTGAGCCCTCCTTTCCTGAATTATTGTATTTGTGGGGCAGGAAGGAGTGATGAATCTGACTCCATGTTCTCAGAAGGCTAATTTACTATTTTATGTTACTATATTATATTAAAGAATACTAAACTAAACTATACTAAAGAATACAGAAAGGATACTTACAGAAGGCTGAAAAGATAATAATGAAAACTCATGACTCTTTCCAAAGTCTTGACACAGCTTGACCATAATTTGCCAATAAGTCAAAACAATCCACATGAAACCAATGAAACAATCACCAGCTGGATAAGCAATCTCCAAACAAATTCCACATTTGTTTGTGACCACAACACAGGAGAAACAATTGAGGTAAGACTTTATTTTCCTTTTTCTCTGAGGCTTCTCAGCTTCCCAGGAGAAACTCCTGGGCAAAGGGATTTTTCAGAAAATGTGAATGTGACACCGTATCTTCTTGGCCTGCACTCCAGGTCATGACCCTTGGCTCACAGAAATGAGCTGCAGCCAACACTGCTGCTTTCACAATACAGAGAGGCAAAGCACGGAGGAGGGTTTGAACAGAGCATTTCCTCCTGGCCAAGCAAGAAACACTGGCAGCACATGCCCACTGGGGAACAACACATTGAGGGGGCCTGGAGACCATTTCTTGGTTTGTGCATTCTGATGCAGTTAAGATAAAAAGCAACTCCATGCTGGTTGCCCTGTAACTGTAAATATTTGTGAATGCAAACTATGTTCCTCAAACATTCCACAATTTTGCAATCTGAGAAAGTAGATGAGGTGAATTTCCACCTCAGTCACAATAATATCTGCAGATATTTCTTAATCTGGGAAAGAACTGTACCTTTTTTATGCTTATGTGTGCAATAATTCATTTCAGGAATTTTGCCAAGTATTGAATATACACCACCAGTGACTTTGGACTTACAGACATGGAGAATGACTGGAAACTTGTCTCCTTTCAAGAAGCAGATTGAAAATGTAGGTATTTATCTGAAGTAAAACTGATTTACCCATAGATTTCTAATAGTGAAATAATGTATGATATTTTTTTCTTTGATAAAAAGAAAATACCACCAGCAGTTTCTATTTAAAGCTGCTCCAGGCTAAGTCCCCTTTACTTATCTCTGCTTCTCATGGGTTTCTCCCACCACCAGTCACCCACAAAAGCCAAAGCTGAGCTGCAGCTCATCTTCCCCATGAGGCTGGCTGAGCTGTCAGTGATGTGCTCAGCTGGCTGACAGGAGCCTTGCTCAGGCAGCTTCTGTTTCAGTAATTTCTGAACAGAAGACCCCCTCATTTCAGTCCCTTCACCCTACCCATGTGAGATGAAAACAAACTCATCCAGAATAGGAAACATTAATTTTCCAACTCTTCTTCAGAGAGTACATTCTCACTCTTTATTGACAGCCAAGTTGGTTGAAATTATAAACACAAGCTCACATCAGACACAAGATCTGAACACACACTTCCCGTTATGTTATCTGTATGACCCTTCTGACATGATTTTTTTTTAAAAAAGCTCTAACTGGAATTATGATTTACTGTAAAAAAAAAAAAAAAAAGCTCCAACCTTCAGTTAACCAAGTATATAAAACCCCCACAGAAGTAAGAAAGAGACTGATGTGTGCACAAAGTACACCAAGCAAATGGAGTGGAACCATAGAGAGGTAAGCCAGGCACATTCTCAGAAATCCAGGAATTCCTCTGAGGAAGGCAAGGGGAGCACTCAGCTACACCACCCACTGCATGAACCCGAGGTAGGTAACTGTGGCAGCCCCTGAGGCAGCAGCAGCTCATCTGGCAGGGAACAGAACAGGCACCAACACCATCTGGTAGGTGCCTGGCTCCCATTCCAAGCCTTACTGTGAGAGCATGGGGTATTCCTGATGGCACAGAGCCTTCTATTTCCAATGGCAGTATGTAAACCCCAGAAGCTTTAAAGTTTGCTTTTTTAGAAATAGTTTTGTATTGGCTTTTCCACAAGCAACACTCTGGCAGGAAGCCTGACATGTGTTGTGACCCTGCAATTTCCCTTCCCCATGTTAAGTAACAAACCCACCACACCCAAGTTTTTCTTGCTGACAAGGTGAAATAGTCTGCAGACTGCATCTCTCAAAAGGCCAAACATTGTACTCAGTCCTATTTTAATTAAAAGCATTTTTTGCAGCACTACAAGCACTGCAAGTCTACATAAAAAGATTCCTTATAAAGCAGTATTTTCACATATTTTTACAACAAAATGATCAAATTTTGATTTAGTTCCAATTAATGCATTACTTTTTTATTT
This sequence comes from Agelaius phoeniceus, assembly GCF_051311805.1. NCBI lineage: Eukaryota > Metazoa > Chordata > Aves > Passeriformes > Icteridae > Agelaius > Agelaius phoeniceus. The sequence continues at coordinate 15,592,206 of NC_135270.1, forward strand.
AAATGATATTTGTGAAAATTGAATATTGACCAGATGCTGTGGCTTTCTGCTTAAAATGAGTCATACAGTGAAGTGGATCAAAACTAGAAATCTAAAAAGAAACTTATTCAAAGATGTATTAAATGCAGAAAGAGTGCTAGTACAAAGCATAGTTATGTAAATGAGATATAAAATCCAAGTGATTCTGTGAATCTTCATATTCAACCAGGTATATAAAAAAACTTCTTTCTTGACAGTATTCATCTAAAAATACTTATGTAAACCTTCAGCTTCTAAAAATGTTATTAAAATAAGTCATCTTACTTTCCAAAATGTCAGAATTAATTGTGGAATTACCAAAGTTGACCTGACTTCAAGAAAACCTTTTGACACTGTTTCCCACAACATTCTCCTGGCGAAATGGGCTGCTCATGGCTTGGACACGTGGACTGTTCACCAACCAAAAAACTGGCTGGATGGCCAGGCCCAGACAGTGGTGGAAAATGGAGTCAAATCCAGCTGGTGGCCAGCCCCAAGTGGTGCTCCCCAGGGCTTCGTGGGCCCAGTCCTGTTCAAAATCTTTATCAGTTTTGTGGATGAGGGGATGGAGGCAGCCTCAGTCAGCTGCAGACACACCAGGCTGGCTGGCAGTGCTGATCTGCTGGAGGGCAGGAAGGCTCTGCAGAGGGATCTGGACAGGCCGCATCCATGGCTGAGGCCGGCTGGGTGAGGGTCAGCCAGGCCAAGGGCTGGGGCCTGGCCTTGGGGCACAACAGCCCCAGACAGGGCCACAGGCTGGGGCACAGGGGCTGGGACCCTGCTGGGCAGAAAACGACCTGGGGGTGCTGCTGACAGCAGCTGGACATGAGCCAGCAGGGCCCAGGGGCCAAGAAGGCCCAGGGCATCCTGGCCTGGATCAGCCATAGTGCGGCCAGCAGGACCAGGCCGGGATTGTCCCCCTGTGCTGGTGAGGCCAGACCTTGAATCCTGTGTCCAGTTCTGAGCCCCTCACAGCAAGAAAGACATTGAGGGGCTGGAGTGAGTCCAGAGAAGGGAAATGGGGCTGGTGGAGGGTCTGGAGCACAAATCCTGTGAGGAGAGGCTGAGGGAGCTGGGGGTGTTCGGCCTGGAGAAAAGGAGGCTCAGGGGAGACATCACCCCTCTCTGCAACTGCCGGGAAGGAGGCTGGAGCCAGGTGGGGCTGGGTTTCTTTTGCCCAAGTAACAAGGATAGGACAAGAAGAAATGGCCTCAAGTTGCTCCAGGAGAACTTTTGATTGGATATCAGAAAACATTTTTTCACCAAAAGCATTGTCCAGTACTGGAACAGGCTGTCCAGGGAAGTGGTGGAGTCACCATCCCTGGAGGCATTTAGAAGCCATGTAGATGTGGCACTTTGGGACATGGCTCAGTGGTGGATTTGGCAATGGTTGGAGGATAATGGTTGGAGGGTTGGATCTTCAGGGTCTTTTGCAACTTAAACAACTCTGATTCCAATGCACTGTCCCGAGCGTTGTTAGAGTATCACAACTGATGTCTATGGTCACAGTGCACAAACAGGTATGGGCAATTTAGAAATATTGTTTTTTGTAGTTTAACAGCAAGTTACTTAACAAGTTTGTCTGTTAATCAGCATTTTTTAACCATAAATCCACTACTTAAAAATATTACTCTCCCATTTTAAGACTTGGTTTGATTAACATATTTCAAATAGGCAAGGCCTGTCCGTATAATTTAAGAAGGGGAAAAAACCAATGGGTACCATAACAGACACTTCTACAGCAACAGTAAAGATAAATGTAATTTACAGGAAAGTTAAACAAGTATAGGCTTGGAATTTCTCATGTTTACAAACAAAAAAAGCAAAAAAATTTTATACATCATAATTTAATACTTAGGGGCTCATTTCCCTGAACACTTAAGTTATAGACTCAGAAAATAAATTCAGCAATTTTCATCTTGGAAATCTGTAAGCTTAATTTCAAGATAAATACTGGCTTGTTTTGATCTATAGTCTGCAGTTCAAAAGTCTTCTCCAAAGGAATAAGGAAGAACTGTCATCACTTCCAGGTCAGATACCTGCCAGATGGAGACTGGCTCAGAATAACTGAACTTTTAGACTGGAGTTTGTTATTTTTAAGGGCCTGTGAAATTTAAGAGGCACTTGAATATACAGTCATTACAGTATAAAATGGTCCCAGAGTTCTCCCAAGTTATTTTCTATGCTTGCTGAGACCACAAAAACCGGTCACACCTTTCCAACATGGACTGAATCAGCGCTCTGCAAACAAAGCAAAGGGAACAAAAAAGGTCAAACAGTAAAAAAACTAACAGAAAGAACAGAGAACTAACTAACAGAACTAACTAACTAAAAGAAAGAACAACTTGCTTTTTAAAGAGAAGTTTGTAAAAAATATGATTGCATTTCAGAAGTAACATCCTGGCATCACCATTAACCTTTGAAAGGAGAAGGAGAGATCACAGTCTGTAGAGGTCTCAGCAGGACAGATCTCTTTCAGACAGACAATCTCCTTCACATACACCTTCTTGAATGTATGATTTTGTTTCCTCATTTTCAAATTTAAAATGCCTACATTGCAAATCACTTAAATAATAGGAAAGCTTTCAGATGAGTCTAAAATAAGATGAAAGCTTTCAGATGAGTCTAAAATTGAAGGTAAAAATGTGAAGCATTGTATCTTCTTGTTAGCCATAAAGGAAGTTTAAAGCACAGAGGAGATCCAAAAAGAATAGTGTGGATCTTCTGCTGACACATCTCTTACCTCTGCCTCTTCTCAGCAATTCTCAGTATCTCACAGACACCAGTAAACCTCTCAGACAATTCTAGTGTCAAGCCACACTCCTGCAAGAGAGGCAGGGCTCGATTTGGGCCGATGGCCTTGGCCAGCAGCAGAGCGACGTTTTCCACAGTGATGCAGTCAGGGCAGCTCGGGCCTCCATTGCTGACAGCGTTCCCGTTCTGTGGGCTGTGCTGGTGGGAAGCTGTGCTGTGATTCTGTGCAAGATGCAGAACAAACTTCCATTCTTCTATGGTCTCTGGAATGGAACCTAGATGTAAAATGAGTTTGTTACATTATTTGTAAAGCAGGGATTATTCTAAGACTACTATTTAAACGAAATCTGTACTTAAAAGGGAAGCTAGCTATTCTGTTTTACTCTGAAATTTTAGGAAACCAAGCAAATTGTACATAGAAATGTACTGCCCTAACTCAGTGTAAAGATTTAGTGGTGAACACACATGGCTTCACAATAGTTCAGTATTCAAGGCTTTGGATTAAGTCAAGAGACAAAGTTTTGTCCATCTTAGGGCCAGAGTGAATTTTCTTACAAGTTCTGCCTCGTGGTACAATGCTTCACTCACCCTAACTCTGGGTGTCTGCACATGCAGTGGGGGAATTTTGTGCTGTGCAGGAAGGCTTCCTACTCCTCTGTCTACAACACCAAGGTTAACTTTTACTCCCAACTGATAAATAAATCAAGATTCTTTAACTTTTAAGCATTTTCTAGCACAACTGATTTCACAAAGCACAGCATGAAATTACAAGAGTATAATGCCATTTATGTGTTTCAAATATGCTGTACTACACACAGGGCTACAAAAACAGTTCAAAAGATAAAAGTTGAATTCAGCTTTGGGCAAACTGTTATATAAGGGCAGTTCCTACATTACAGAAGTATGTTTACACAGTTTAAGAACTACTAACCATCTTCTCCATTCAACAGGCTCAAATCATCCAAATAAACAATATTAGCAAAGGCTTCTATTCTTCTATCCAGCTCCAGACAGAGAAAAAGATATCCAGGCCAAAATCTAGAATAAGAGAGTAAAGATTTCTAGGAATCAAATACTCAGTTCAAACCAAAGTCAAGAATAATCACATCAGTAAAGACAAAAGCAACTAAATTTAATGAATGTCAGAAACAGAGAGGAATACCTCCCATTTGATACACTAAATTGGACATTGCATATTCACCCTAAAAAAAGGAAAGGTTTTTAAAAAAACCCTGTCCAAACATGAAGCAGATAGGTCATTTACATTTCTATCTTCTCAGGGTCAGAATACCTAATAACCAAGTACCTAGAATTACCAAGTTTTCTCCTTACCCATGTGATTTACAGATGTCAGCCATCTTCTCTTTCATAACAAAATCAGCTGGGAGTTTAATCAAGAGCAGAATGAGCTGGCTGTAGCCCCAAGTAAACAAATGTGATCTTGGCCTAGAAGATAAGAAACCCAGTTTTAAAGCATCATTGATTTTCTTCAGAACATTCTGGTAGATTTATGAAAAGAGAGGAGGATAAATGAATGAAACACCATGTGCAGTCTCAGTAGAGCAGTCACTCCGGAAGGCATTGCAAATTAAAGTTATTCAATCCTTTGGTTGTTTCTGCCGAACACTGCAAAATGCTCAAAGGAGTCAATGATCCAAACTTTCACACAAAATCTTACCCAAACCCAGACCTTTCTATTGCACTCAGGAACTTGAATGAAACCCACTTTACCTGGGATTTCCTTCCTCATCCACAGTGTTTGCCCTTTGTGGAGCATCATGAGAAACTGCCAAGCACAACCAATCCAACCGTACAGATTCCGGCTGCAGAAGAGACCTAAGGAGAAATGGCCTGGAAAACAAAGCAGACACTAAAAAAAAAAAATCCTACCAGTTTTAAATGTAGCAGATATGGAGAAGCAGAGATTGTGTGTGGACAAATTAACATTAAAAAAAGAAGAAAAAAGGGTTGTGAGGAGTGGTATAAAATTAAGTGTGGAAAAGCCTAAAATAATTTATGTCTCTATAAATTGAGGCAACCACAGAAAATCAAGTTTGCAGGTTGACTTCCCACACGTTTGGTTTGGGGTTTTTTTCAGGTTTGTGGGGTTTTTTTTGTTTGGTTTGCTTGGAGCTTTTTAAAAGTGACCTAATCCTGGTACACTGAACTACTGACATAGGAACAAAAAAAAATAATTTCCATTAAAAGTGTTATTTAGTAAATCCCTTTTAAAACTAGATACTAACCTAACAAAATCTCCAGTCTAAGGCCAGCTACAACTACCAGAATTACTTGGAACCTAACGCTTAAGAACATCAAGCAGACAGATACAGAAACACAAAAAAAATGTCCCCAAAAGCTAAAACAAAAAATAACCCAACACAGCTACATGAAGAGAGCAGACAGATGAAAAGGATTCTACATTCCCCTCACCTTTTGTCCTCTGGCTTGGATTTCACCAGACTATCTAAATATGCTAAAAAGTGAGCTGGATCATTCCTGCAAAGCTGTTTAATATCAGAAGGTAAAATAGAGGGGTGGAACTTGATCAAGGTACGAAGAGCTGTTTCCCCAAATTTTTCATAAAGCCTGGAGAAAGAAAGAGAATAAAACCTATTCTCAGTACCAAACAGCAAAATAAATTTTTCAACATCTCCTCTAAGTTCAAAATAGTACTGAAAGGTGATCTCTCTAGGAGAGTCCAGGAATCTTCATGACATGGTAAATGAAGCAATTCCCACCAGGAAGTTCAGAAGATTTGGGTACAAACCTTTGAGCATGTGCCAGCAACAGTGGGCTGTCATCCCATGGCCCCAGGTCATGCAGCAGCTTCAGTATTTTCAACATATCTTCACTTTCCATTGCTAAAGCAACTGGACTTTGACAAGTTATTTCTGAAATAAATCAGCACACAAGTTACAAGATTTGGGCATTTTTTTTTTCCTTAACCTGTCCTGGCCCTCCTTTCATCCTTCTGCCGAACAACAGCTTATCACTGCTTTCATGGGAAGTTCAACACCCACCTCAATCCCAATGAAATGCAGGTATTAATGTCCAGGCACAAGTGCAGTCCAACTAAGGACAAACTGAGAATGCATACACTACTTTCACTTCTAGGGCTCTCAGAACCCAAACAGTGAAGAGATTCCCAGAAACACAAACACCAACCCTCAAAGAAAGATTCTGTGGTTTAACTGCTCTCAGCTGGAGCAGAATCAATACTAAGACATTAATTCACTCTTAAAAGAAATAAATAAGGCAGAAGCTGAGTTCAGAGAACAGAAAAGTTCTGTTTTGCAATATCATCATGAAGCTTTGGTTCAATAAAACTGAAGGGGCATCAAAAAGATCAGAAAGTATTTCTGTGGAACAGGGAAGTGTGAAGTGATCACAAGCCACTCATCTACTCCATTCAGTTTTGTTTCATATTAATCACATTCCTTTACAGGCCAAATCTTCCAGTGCAAATGCTGAAGCCCCTCCTTCCCTTCTGCCTTGTTTCTACAGACTTGTGATTCTAATTTGATGCTTTTGCTCTTAGAAGCTCATATGTTTGTAAACAGGCTGGGATCACTACAGTGTTCCATTAACAAGGTCCATGCAACAGGTTTAAAGTTGCAGAGTGGAAGGAGAACAATCTCTCTCCAAGGAGCCAACAATTCTTTTTAAGAAATCACAGGTTATTCTGAGTTGAAAGGGATCCACAATGATCATCAAGTCCAGCTCTTAAGTGAATGGCTTTATTAAATGATTAATTGCATGCAGGGCTTGAACCCACAATGCTGGGATTATTAGCACTATGTTCTAACCAGCTGAGCTAAGTTCTTCCTAAGGGAAGTATTTGGGAGAAAAACAAATCAACCAAACAACCCAAAACCAGAACAAAAACTCCCACAGACCAAGCATCCTTCCCCTGCCACACTACACTGGCAGAAGGAAAATCTGCAGACACAATTATGAGAGTCTTCAAAGTTTGGTGGGTTTTTTTCCTCCTAAACAGTCTTATTTTCAGTTTAAGAAGCAATACAATGTTCATCATTTACCTTTCAATCCTGCAATGTATGTTTCCCATACATTAGGGCTGGTGGCACACGTGGTTATAATACACTGCTTTACTCTCTTTAAATCCAAAAGGAAGAAGTAGCTTTGCATAAACCTACAAGCCAAGGTCCCTGAAGCTGCTGGTGGCAGACTTCCCTCAGAGCTCTCCTCAGCCTCAGCACTCCCAGCAGAAAAGACACGCAGCTCAAAGCACAGAGTTGTCAGCTCCATGAGATCTTTCAGAACATCAGGTTCAATGGTACATGGAGGAGACACCTGAAAGCCACAGCCTAGAGGCCCAGTCACATCAGTACCATTTTCACACATGGATTTGCTTGCACAGCTTTCAGTGTTTTCCTTTGCAATGCAGTCTTCCAAAATACCACTCTGCTCCTTGTCTACTGGGTCTCTGTCAGCTGGAGCCACTTGCAGGTTTTCCTCCACAACTGCCCTCTGATTTTCAGCACACACAGTCTTGTTTTTCTTAAGAGACAAAGCAGAATGCTCCTGGCTGAATTTTTCTTCTAGATGGACAAGCCATTCCTGTAAGACCCTCCTCATAGACTGAGGTTCTAACAAAACCAGGGGATCCTGGAGCTTGGCTCTGCAGCATAAAAAACAAGTTTGCTAAGTTTAACAATTATAAGATGCCACAAGTGAAGTTTCAAATATGTTTTGTTTAACTATAGTCCTACACTTGACTTGGACTCAGTTGTTAGTTTTTTTGTGATTTTGAGTACATCAAACAGAATTTAGGCTACTTCACACTGTCTACATTTGAGCTCCCTAGGATTTCTTTCAGAATGAATTTTTATTTGTGATTTTGATTTTTTTAAACTATGCCTATACTTAAGAAATAATGCTAGAAGAACTCTTAGTGAGTTTTGCTTGGTTTTAAAAAGAGGAATCAAATTATTCATCTTGAGATCCCTTCAGGTTATGTTAACAGACATTTAGAGCATCACTCTTACATGCATGTAAAACAAATTAAAAGAAAAATTTTTTAAACCAATCATTTTTTTCTGCCAAAGGCCTACATATCTATACAGTAAAAAGTTTCTCTGCTTACATAGCTTCTGCTGTTGCAGCCTTGAGATCTCTCAGATGGTCCTCCTCAAGAAGCTGGCAGTTCTGGGGTTCTGACCTAGAAAAGCACATTCATTTCAGTCTTATCTGAAGTATTAACTTCAATAATTTAAGTGAGGATTTCCTGAAAAATTTCCTCAACACTAATTCCTTTATTGAATACAAACCTATCACTTGTAAGAAGGAACAGCTCAACAGAAATTATGGATAAACTGGGCATGAAGAGCAACAGATAATACTATTTTGGTGGCTTTCTATTACTGCTTCTACTCCAGCTACAGTAGATTTCTGCAGGTACTGAACAAAAAACAGTACCACGCCACTGTATGAAAGTTAGTCCAAAGTGGTAAATAAGCACTGGAATATGAAATTACTTAGCTCTGTGCTCATTGCCTCATCAGCTCTAAAAAAGGAATTGGGAGAACCACTGAAACCCACCACAGGAATGAAGGCAGCTGGAAAAACCTAATGCCAAGTTCCTCATTCTGCTTGAAAGAATTTTTTCTATCCTCAGGACATCCAGCAAATGCTGGACAACTGCTAAGAAAATGTGATTTTGCACTCACTCTTTTTCTTCCTGGGGAGATGCTACTGGATTAAGAGTTAGTTCTGGCAGCTGCTCATCATCCTTTGCTTCATGCTTCCCTCTAGATTCAGGACTTATATGAAGTGTGCCAATCTTTTCTGTGGTTTTGCGTACAAAGCTGGAAACACTAGGAATCACAAGTTCAAACATTTACCATCAGAAGTTCAGAAGCAAACAAACCAAGCACTTTTTTCATTCAAACCACCATTTCAGAGACTTTATAATCTGAAGAACTCTTGAGAAAAGGATGAGAGCAGTGATGACCAATAGGAACAAAACCTGCTAAGGACCTGCTCAAAATTTGTACTCCAGTCATGCTCATGTTTTCATCACAGAAACCTGAAATGTTTAACACTCCTGCTGGAGAAGCAGGATCACATACCAACATTAGCCACAGATTTTTGACACGTATTTGTGATTTGTATGCAAATAAACGCAGAATGGTTACATTTTAGCTTTTGCATTTTAAAGCTTTTAAACATAAAGCATCTTTAGGAAATTATGTCACTCTTGGTGGTAAAAAAACACTTTACAATGCTTCAAATTAATTCTTCAGATTACAAAGCTCACCAACAACATCCTTTTCACTCAGTAGTCCCTATTCCTTTAGGTATGGTATTGAAGACAAAGCTCAATGAACATAGCAGAACTCAAACTCAATTATTTCTACCACTGCCACAAAGAGAACTATGTCAACCAGATTTGGACAGAAAAATAAGCTTCCTGCTCTAGGAAAAAAACAAAAAAAAACCAAAAACAAACAACAACAACAAAAAAAAAATCCCAACTCAACATAATTAACTGTAAATGTGACAGTATTTTAATTAATGATTAATTGCATGCAGTGCATACTTGAAAATGTAGCTTTCACTGTTAGCAGAAACACTTATTACTAGTAAAGTCCTCAAGGCTGCTTATGGCTTAGAAAGAATTCAAAACATTGCGTGTACTTCTGATGTTTATTCTGAGCCCCTCAGACTGCTGATAGCAGCAACAATTCTATGTTGCAGGACACAAATTACAAACTGAAGTGATCAAGGGAAGGCTGTACAATTTTCCAGACCATTGCCAGGCCAGAGACATTTTAGCCAAGTAATTAACATACAGCACTTTCACAGAAATTTTAAGTAAAATATATAACACCATCACCTTTGTATTTGTATACCCACCCCCTTATCCTCCATTTTTCTTAAGAAGAGTTTTAAAACACCAATGTGATTTATAAAAAAAAGGGATACAGATCTAATTGCAGCAGGCATGAGCTACCATTATTCCATAAGTGTTTGGGAAACCAATTAGATGCACTGAAAGTTTATGTGGGGATAGGACAGACCACTTTGCAAGTATGTTTTAGCAATATCTATCTTAGAATATTTTAATGTTTATCCCTATGCAACGCAAGAAGCCTTCCCCCTAAGATACAGGAAGGCAAAATCCCAAACCAATATTCAGTAAGCTTTCCTTTGAATACAAACCACAACCAGAGTTTACAGGGTAACAGTAAATAATCCTAGACATGTAACAATTATTAACTGTTTAAAACCGAGGCTGAAGTCTTGGCTCCACTGAAGTTACCAGCAGCTCTCTGTATCTTCACTAGAGCCAAGATGAACATTTAAACTGCCTAGTGAACCTGATTGCATCTCTGGTGCTCCAGTTCAGGTGTTACACGTTTGCAGAATGGAGTATGACCTAAACCACGCAATGCTACAAATCCAGGGGACAGGAGAGGGCAAGATGTAATGGATGAGTGAACCTGCTGCATGTTTTACCTTTCTTTGACAGCTTGGAGAGAGACGAGAGGAGATGGGGAACGGAATGACAAAGGAATACTGAATGGGAGAAATGTCTCATTCCGGTCAGCCTCAACCACCACAGATGCATGAGATACGTTCTCTGACAAATGGAATTGAAATAAAAAGTCATGAAACAGTGATCTGGCAAAAAAATGGAACAGTGAAACGACCTACAAGTCACTAATTGATTAATGGATAACCTGCCCACTGTACTTTCCTTTTTAATACTCAAGAACTCATGGAGCCAGGTTTCAAGGGCCGTTTTACTACTGACTTTGAACCTAGTTAAGTCTGCTTTATTAATAGTGCTTTGGCTTTGCAGCAAGAAAAATAATTATCAACAACAGTATGAAAGCTATCTCCTAAAATTAGACTTACAGATCATTTAGAGGACAAAACCTTGATTTAATCCACTGAGTTATTTATACATCAAGGAAAATTAAGTATTGTGGCATATATCAATTCACAACTGATGGTAAAGTCAGTCCTGACCATGATTTCCAAAATCTAAATCACATGTGAACAGAGAGACACATAAGCCATTATTAAGGTATAACTCACCCTCTTATTTGAAAGAACTTAAAAATCTGAGCCCACAGCTCTCTGGCTTTTGGTAATAATCAGAAGAAATATAGAATCACTAACTACTTCCTTTTCTTTCCCATATCCCTAACAGTATTTACAATGTGTTTTGCTCAGTCATTTCCTGTTACAAGCTCACACTGTATCTTTAAGTGATGTCAACAAGAAAAAAGGGATCATTTACAGTCAGGATAACACTGCATTTTGCAACAGTAACAGCAGTAACCACAGCGTTGAGAGGAAAAGATGCTGCCCTGTTACAGACAATCTACCATCAGAATTCCTCAACAGTGCCTAAAGGTCACAACTGACTTTACAATTAGCTGTAAATAAGGTTGCTTTTGTTCATCATGCAGACTAGAAACCTAAAAACTCATTACATCTTATGTCACTGCGAGCCTGGAAACACTAAGTCCATTTCTTCCAAATACCAAATCAAATACTTGTGCTTCAAGAAGCATCTAGAACATCTCTACTTGGAAATAACAGTGAATTTGTCATCTCTTGTGGAACACACAGAACCTTTCTATCTTCTGACATTCAAAAATTAAGTCACCTGAATTTTGACATTTAATGTTGGGAATGATGCACTTTAGAGTTTCCTCACTTGTTTTTGCAGTGATGTAGGTAAAGAGGCACATGTACACCTAAGTGTATCTTCCTCAGCAGGACAACACTACTGACAAGGGACTAAATACCAATTTCTGCACTCTCCCTCCCCAGTATGGCTTCCTCCAAAGCATCCAAATTCTCTCCATCCTCAACTGGCACCTACTCCTTGCAAAACCTAAAAAATAGCCTTTTTATAGGAAAGCCTCTCTATCATACTTAGTTCCAAGGCAGCTCTTCATCTTTCCAGGTTGCTGCATCCCCTCCCAATCCCAAACAGAGCAGAGAACAAGACCCATTACAGTCTCACTCCAGCTTAAGCCCAGTGACAGGCATTTGTCAGAAAATAAAAAAAAACTCCCTGCATGGGCTAAATGTTAGTTATTAACTATTCTAGCACCCTTCCACTAATGTTTACATGTGTAAGAGATGATCCCCTGTGCAAAGGAGACTCTGTGAAAAGTTAAGGGCACTTATCAGAATCCTTCTGCTCTCCCAGAAGAAATGTAAGCCAGAATCCAGACTAAGAAATTATTTTCTGGAACAAATATTACAAAAGGATACTGGCAGCAAACAAATCTTGTTTGAAGCTCAATTGATACTGGCATAGACAGCTGAAAGAATCTTAGCACTAATGCTCAATTACACATGGAGAGGGTGAAGTTGGAGTGAAGCCCATGCTTGGTAAAGCCCTCTGGACCTTTTGTTTCATTGAGTTTTGTTTGCTTTTAAGCCTGGATTCTGTGGAGCCAGTTTTTCAACCCAATGTTTCAGGAAAGATTTTGGCTGGAAGGTGGGGTGACTCTTTGATCAACTGATCAAATTACACATATTAATAATTAATAACTTGAAAGTAAGAGCACAGAGCCAACACAAGTTCTTGTAGAATGAACAAACATATTCAACAAACATTTTCATTAGGAAGCATTACCAAGTTCTAGTTGTTCATCTTCATGGTGTGCAGGAAATTCTTTAAGTCTCTCATCTTCTGAGAATGTTTGACTGTGGAGGGAACAGGAGTCTTCATCTGACTGACTGCCCCTTCGACTGATAACACGGTAGATTCCGGAGTCTAAGACACTGAAGCTTTCCTGTCAGACCAAGGAGGGGAGTGAGACATCATGTGAGCTGCACTTCCTTGTTCAGCTTTCTGCCATGGACCAACTGTAGCCACACAAATAACCTCAGAGCGTTTCATAATTCACTGCCTGGAAAACTCCTATTTAACAGAGTACTTCTACCATATCCAGAACGGAAAAGGACACAGATGCCAGCAAATGTGCAGTTCAGTGCCTTTAAAAAGATGTGCGTGCTGCAATTGCTTTTAGGAAAGCAGCCTGTGGAACAACTGGTGTACCCAGTGCAAGGCAAAACCCACCTCAGCTTTAGTCCTGCAGTCAAGACTGCCACTACACCCCTCTGTAGCTGCATACCCAAGAATCTGTCTTTCTGCTGGTCAGCCATACCCAGCTAGCACAATTACAGCCCCCACAAAACTATTTAGTTTCAGGACCAACACACAATTTTTTTCTCATGGTCAGTCTACATGGTTTACTTTCACAGTGGCTAATGAAGAAAAACTTGTCTACCCCATCAAGATGGTATTTACATTACTTGGATTTTTAAACCTTCCTTTTAAACACTGTTGAAGCGAAAGCAGGAGCTGATATTGTATAAACTATGAAACATTTCCCATTTCTTAAAAAGCAGCTGTATATTTATTAGAAATATGCTCTGATTTTTTTTAGAGCTTTCTCCTTAAGCTTCTTAGAGTGCAACAATTTTTTACATAGGGCTAAGATAGCTCTGGGCACTCAGACATTCATTTTCACCGTATAAAACTACAGTTATAACCAAGACTATCTTTACTGAAGCACATTAAAACATTAAACAGAGCTGTGGAAAAAGCCATCTTTGTACCAATCTTGGTCCACATCTCAGCCATTAGCCCTAAAATAAGATGGGAAAGAGGCAGAGATCTGAGCTTACAGAATGCAAGTAGTGGTGTTTCATACCTCTTCACTACACCTAGTTTTAGAATGCAGCATTATGAGATGGAGTAGACAGGGTAGAAATGAAAGCTTCATCTTCCAAGGGAGCAATGGGGTGACTTCAAGCCATACAGATAAAACCTGCAGATCACATTTTTGACATTACCAATACACATACATGGGATGAAATACTGCTCCTTCTACTGCTGCATGCAGAATCCAGAGGTTCCAACTTTGCAATCAGTTCTTCCAGTTGTGCAATGAGATCTTGCTGGGTTGAAGCATCCAGCTGAGACTTCAAGTGCTCCAGCTTGTCTAGAGGCAAATTTTTTCTTGCCTAAAAGCACCCAGTGAAACAGAAGCATTATTATTTCTAATGGACATGTGAAAACAAAAGATACCAAATGTGCAGGATGATTTTCATCCTTAAAGTATAACGTTTAAATAACTTTAAAAACTCCAACAAAGTGAATCTCAATGACCATGAAACTTTGTGGAGGTGGGGGGCAGGAAAGACAGTGAAGTTGTATTGCACATTTACAAGGAGGTATTTACTTACTCTGCAAGAAACAATTGAATTTTGGAAGAGACAAGAGACCCTGGCAGCGAGAGTCCAGAAACCTCTTCTCATCAGACGCTCTATGCAGCGATCGACCAGCAGGAGGGAGAGGTGCACAACCTTCCCATTTGTATGCAGACAGAACAACTCACTCTTGTGAACTGCAATATCCTGAATATCTGCAAAACCACACACAGAGCAATACCTGAAGGACTGAAGGCATTAATCAACACTCTTTACTGTCTCTGAAAGAAGGTGAAAGCATATTCCCACCTGACTGCAAATGAGTGCAAAACATGAGATGCATGGGGAAAACAAACACTGAGGAGTGCTGACCTAGCATCTAATCACTATAGAACACACTGTCAAAACTTTCCACAGTTGCATTTCTAGAAAACATTCAAAAAATACACTAAATTACCAGAAAGTTTCCTTTTATTCTGAGATGAAAAATTAAAGCCTGATAAAGATGATAAATACATAACTGTTAGCTTTAAAACAGAAGGGAAATATTCACTGGTAAAAAAACAACTTTGGCCTTCCAGAAGTTTTCAAATACAATACTTATGCTGTATGCAAACACTCCCCAACAAAGGTATTGCAAACTTAACACCAAAATGGGGAGAAGGGGAAAGACTGACTGATAATAACTACTGGAGGACTCTGCTTATAACCAAACACACCACTGTTTATGAGGCTTCACTCATTTGCCAAATAAATATATTCCCTCTGTGCAATTTAGGCAGGTTTTAGGAAAATAAAAACAACCAGGTTTTAAACTTTCAGCAGCCAGATTATCTCTCACAGGACACTGACAATGAGCCTGAGTAAAGAGGAAAAGATACTGCAGGTTAATCACCTGTATTTTAACTACTGTATTTTATGAGTCACTCTACATCATGTTTTGTTTCTCCAGAAGCATGTTTTCAGATCTATGGAACGAGGGGTTGGCTGGAGGAGGCACAGAGATGGTAAATATTCAAGGATATATCAGACAGATGACAAGTTTTTTACAAATATTCTGCCATTCAGCTGCAGATATTGAGCTTGAATAGTTTCCATGTTAGGCAAGGACTTCTGGAATGACCAATGTAACAGACAGTGTTACAAAGCAACATTTAAGAAACTTTAGTTTACCTTTAACTTCACTCCAGAGTAAGACTTGAAGGCTTTGGGGAAGAAAAATATAAATGCCTCTTTCTGTCCAGGTCACCACACAGTGCTCACTGCAATTAAAGTATATATTAATGAAGTGACAGTCAATTGTGCTAAAATAGCTAAAATTTTAAAAAATTGTAAAATATGCAGGCATTGCATTGGCTTAAGCACAGCAAGCAAGATGTGGGACAGGTTTAGGAGGATACTTGGGAAATTCTTATGCAAAACCCTGAAGTTGGTAATATAAATTAGGAGAATATATAATTTTTTAAGCCTGCTTTATCAACAGGAAGTTATGCTGTCAATACTCACGTCAAATACAGCAGCTTGGAGAAAGATAAAGATTGTGGAGAGCAGCTGGAACCAGTATAATCAGGATCCTGCCTGCAAAATAAAATTATCATCAACTACAAGCATAACTACAATACCATTACTTTCTAAAATTCTTAATCCTGTGAATACATGGCTGGCTTAAATAAATATGGTCTCATAACAGCAGCATTCATTGTGCTCACAGACATAGCTGCAGAACCAAGGTTTTGGCATTTTTGATAATTACTGGCTACACCTCTTAGAGGAGACTATTAAGATGACAACTAGGATTAATGTTTGACTGAAGCAGGAGTTGATTTAGTCTTTTCAGTCTTAAGGACATCCCAAACAAGTTTAACACTGATAAAACTCGTGTTTCTACCTGAGAGTAACAACAGGAAGAGGTGGAGATGAGAGCAGCTGCTTGAACTGATGTGTGCTTTGCACTTCCCCATCAAAGTTCACCTCCCACATCCTCGAGCCAGGTCGAGCACAGTATATTAATGGCTGCTGATTCCCACTGTTTTTTCCAACAGGGAAGAAACATGCTCCAAATTCTCCATCTCTCTCTTTATTACCAATCTTCCAGAACTTCTCTCTAGAGAGGAAAAAAAACTTACTTGTTAAGTAAGGCAGCATCAATAAAAGCTCTAATTAATTTTATGTTTTTCTTAATCCCAGCTGCTGAATTGGTTTTGGTGCTTAAAAAGATCTGTAATGAAAACTACAAAGCCTGCCCAAAGTTTATACAAGAGAGGGTGCAGAAATATTCATTAGCTGAAATGGATGCTCAGATCAAAGGGGTTTTTTTCAGCATAACCAGTTGTTCAACCTAGTGATGGGAAGGTGGGAACATTCCCAGAAATCATTTCCAACATGAAATGCTGGGGAGAACAGCAGATGTTGTTTATCTTGATTTCAGTAAAACCTTTGACACTACATCTCCCAACATCTTCAGAAACAGACTGAGAGAGCATGAGCTAGGTAAAGAGACACTGATGTCATTTCAGAAACCGTGTGTGACTCTGAAGTATTTCAGAAATAAAACAGAACTTGCCTCTCAGTATCACATAAATAAGTGCGGGTAAGTGAAGATATGAGCAGCCTTCCATCCAAATAATCAAGCTGAACCACCCGAGAATCTACAGTGGTTATAATCTGGACCGGAAACATCACAAAAGTAGCTGCAGCCTACAGTTAAAAAAGGAAAAAAAATGAGAAAACATGCTGGTGGTCTTCAGTTTAAAGTTAACTGTCTCATTATGTCAAAACAGCAAAACTCAGAAAAGACTCATGTATGCTATGAATACACAGCATAAGACAGAGCAGTGCCTTCCTCCTCTGTCTTTACAAAGCAAGGCTACAGTGCTCAGAAGCACAGAAATCTAAATCCTCCTTTTCCCAAAACCAATACTGAAGATTAAAGAAAAAGAGTCATATCCCTGTAGCAATCTGATATTTCTTTATAAAGGTTTTTTTCCTGTAACATTAAGAGAGGGTTTTATTCCTGCTATTGTAAGCTTTGCAATTTTTTTCCAATTCTCCCCATAGGTATGTTGAGCTAGCAATTTTATAGAAACAGACCAGAGGGATTAATTAATACAAAAAACAACTTCTACTGAATTAGATTGTTCACAAACTCACCTTCTCTGTTACCCTGCCACAAATTATCTACATGCTATTTATCCTACCAGTGTCTCAGTTTGCATGGGTGGATGAACAGTCTCAGATAGACTCATGGATAAGGAAACAACTGGGAACTGCATTTGAATTTGCTGTCAGTCACCATTTTTGTGTTTTCCCTTCTTAGGAATGTGACTAAGTACATTATCTGAGAAATCCAACAATCCTGTTCCTTTAATAGGTGTGAACAGACACAGATTCCATGGGCCTTGCCCTTTTCTCCTCCCACAACTGACTTTTCCCCCCCCTCTTTATTTAAATGTAATAATGGTCTTGCTACTTATAAGTCAATTTTCCATCAAAATCTTCCATGAGGGCCAGAAAGCACCTAGATGAACACAACTATTCCCAGGTTCTGCTCCTTTTTACTGATTAAAAAGAAAGAACCCAGTAGAAGTAAAAGCTAAAGAACACTCAAGGGCTAGAAATCAGGCTGCTATCACTAACAGGCATCTCCTCTGCACAAAATATAAAGCATGTAGGCTCGATGACCACCTACCATTTATTTTATCTGACCCCGACGTTTTAGAATGAGAGCATCCAGAAAAGACCAAGCAAAATCAGAGTCTGGGACTGCTCTTTCTCTGACCAACAGCTGAATTGAGGACTAAAGCAAACAGCTGAACCTGCAACTGGAGTCTAAGGAATCCAATAAGCTCAGAAACACCAAGACCCTTGACTTTGATACTTGTAAATACCAAGAAGCAGGAGCTTGACCAGTTTTTAATTCTGAGCATTTGAAAGCATTTTCAAGTTGCATTACTGAAATAGATAGAATAAGGATGGGGTGAGTTCATGGGTCAGGATTTCTATGGTTGTCTCAAGAGACTGTTTCTTCATCCCAATAGTTAAAGCTACCAGAACTTCATTAGCTGGCAAGTCCTGCTCTGTTCCACTTTGCCAAACTAAACAAAGAGGTTCCAGACATCACCCCCCGTGAATTAAGCTGAATCAAAGTATGCAACATTTACCTTCCCTTGTTTTGATGTGTTAATCTTGATGGCTGATACTTTTCCCACATGATCTCCTACAAAAACTCGAAGGGCAGCTGTATCCCAGCACAGAGCTGTGACTTTTCTGCCCTTATGCTCAGAGGAAACATAAATCCGTTCTGGCTTCCCACGACGTTCCTGATTCAGCTCCCAGACCACTACAAGGCCTTGGCTACAAGAAGTTAAAAGGAGAACACAGGTTGAAAATAAGTCTTCTGATGTTTATCAGTTAATAAAGTTGCATTTTCCCAAAGAAAGAGGAGACCCAAGCAAAGCAGCATGCCTCAGAGCTGGCTCTGTTTGAGGCTGCATGGTTTCAACAAGTGTCACACTTAATTCTGCAGAAGAATAAGTGTCCTTCTTTGCACTGCAATGTATAAGCAGCTTTATAAGGCTATTCTTACAGTTATTACACTTGCAAGTGAGGATGTGGAAAAACATTTAAATGGATTTTAATAAATGCAAATGGAATTAACCATCAATCTCACTCTATCATGTTAATGAAAATGCTTCTTTTTATGCTGAAAGGTCTCAAAGACATTTATCATCATAATTTCACATGCAAGAGCTCTGCCATACATGTTCAGTTAGAGAAATAATACTTAACCCTAGAATGACTACTCCAGAAAAAAAAATTAAGCAAACTGTCCGTGCAGAGAATTATCCTGTAGTGGCCTCTACCAGTTAACCTGGTAAATTAACTCTGAGTTCTCAGTAGCTGGCCACATCTGAAACTTGAAGCTTCTTAAAAATATTAATCCAGTGCTCAGGTTTGTGAGTAGACCACTCACCTGGTGGCAACAGCAACATAGTCTTCATCATGCAAACAACAGGCCACCTGGGAAATGGCACCTTCCTGAAAGCAAGCATGGGAGTATGAGCAGGTGAAACTTGCTCCTGTACTGCCACTACCACTGTGCAGCTTTCATCTTTAAGATATAAACCAGATCCATGCCAACAGATGCTACCACTCTGCTGTGATGTGGTTGGTTTTTACTGTTTGCTTGGGTTTTGTTTGCAAACACTGAGTCTGCTCCAAGATGCAGCTGACAACAGCAAACAACATCAAGAGCAAGGACTGCAGTGCATTCTCTGATTTGGGAAGCACAGAAATCACTCTTCTGTCCTCACACCTTTGGAAGCTGTTTTGACAGAATTACATTTGGTGCTCCCAGCCTTAAAAAACTGGCTGCATTCATGCTATACTGGAAGCAGCAGTGGCTCCTAGGAAATAGCACCTGGCTGTACAAATAACAATCCCTGTTTCATGATCTCTTCCAGCAACAGTAAGTCAGCCTATCTTTTCTTCACTTATCCAGGTATGTCACAGCTTGAACACTCAAACACTGGGAGTTATCACTTTTGAGTTGCTCTGGTTTCATATTCAAAATTTTCTTCTAATCCTTAAATAATCAGGTGACTTTGTTGTTGCTGTTAAGAAGTAAGAATTTGAAAAACAAAGGTCTGACACGCTGAAGTAATATTTTTCACATCTCATGAAACCTAATATACCACATACTCTGGGGATACCCTCCAGAACCACAGCCTATTTTAAACACAGCAGTCCAAAACTTCACCTTCTTTGGACAACCCAGTAAGCTAAAGGCACCTATTGACTCTTACAATATATAAATTTTAAAAAATGTTTCTTTCCCAGCCCCATTTTTGGAAATTTTCATTTAAAATTTTTATCCTTACCTTGTGAGTGAGAAAGAGTCTTTGCTTCCAACCATCCTTCTGGATAAGGTTCAGGCCTCCTCCTGAGCTGCCTAGAGCCAGCCACCTCTTTGACACATCTATACATGTGCACTGAGGGAAAAAAAATCATAATGCATAACCTGGTAAGGTCTGATCACAGCATCTTTTTTTGCATTATTATGGTGGGTTTTTTAAAGGCTTCATCGTTTGCCAGCTGTGTGTGCCACTCCTGAACCACTGGCAGTGAAGATCATGAAACAGCACTTTGCCATTGGAGCAAACAGTGTAAGCTGTGTCAGGCTGTGTTACCCACACAGCTGCATGAAGGAAACACACACAGAGTAACATGGTCCATTATCTGCACTCCTTCTTCCCAAAGTGCTCCCCCCACTAAGATAGCATGCACACACCCCAAAAAGAGTTATATTAATCCTATGGCCTAATCAAATAATTAGCCAAATGGGGTCATTACTTCAATTTTTAAAAAATTTTAAATAATAAAAAACCCCATACACCACAAACTCACCTTAAGACGACTGGAATCCAACCTGAGTGCAGAAAGCAAGGGATCCAAACACTCCAACTCTGCCAAGACATGGTTGTAAGAGTCTGGAATTACTGGCACAGAGGCCATGGATGCACACGACTAGTGCTGCTCACTCATGGGTGCATTATGGCTTCAGCTTTTAGCTGTACCTGCCAAAAAGAAAGTTCTTCATTAGCTCTTTTTTTTCATTTGAGCTGGTGTTCAGTGCTTAATGAAACACCAAGTGTTTTCCTACTCAAAAACCATCAGGTTTCAGTTCACCAAAAAGAGGCCCAAGGGCTGGAAAACAAAGGCTTCTGCCTCATTTATGAGAAGTTTTTGTTCAAGTTCATTTCTGAAAACTTAATCTATCAGATAATCCACCTGGAAATATTTAAACTGTAGCTACATTTAGATCTACCTGGGGAAAAAAGTTAACATACACCTTGTTTTCTGGAAAAATTCACTTTTCCCCACAGCATGCAAACTTGATTTGAAACTAGCTCTCCCAAGGAAAATATTTAGCATTGGCATTTTATAACTACATCGTATCCTCTCCCAAAAGTAAATTTAAGGAGCATTACTCTTAAGTTATACTAAATTTAGAATTAGCTGTATTTGTGCATTTTGATACAATTATAAGCTACCCTCTCCACTGAATGTCGTTTCCCACAGTCAAGAGATAACACAGAGTGAAAACCAACAATTAAGTAACTACTGAAATTGCAATCTCATATTTTTCCTAAGCAGCACATATTTTAAAATAACTTCTTCTTGAGTTTAAAGTTTAAACCTGTAAGTTGCTTAACAAAACGCTAAACCTGTTACACTGCACAGGCAAGTCCGTGAATTTCTAAGTACCCTTTAGGAAGCAGTCCTATAAATTAAGGAACTCCGTCCCAGAAAAGCCGTCATGGGGGGAATTCACATTTCCTCTAAAGGAAAGCGAGCGCTCACTCTCACCAGAACCTAGGAAAAGGGAAGAGGCACATTTATCCAACGAAACTAGAAGTTATTGCTTGCAAATTCTCAAAGCGTCTTAAAAACCTTAATGGCCACTTCTGCCCTGCTCATCCCGCCGGTGTGGCCTGAGCTGCCGGCCGGGGCTGAGCCGCGACACCGCGGGACCCTGCCTGCCGCACCCGGAGCGAGGCGAAGGATCGCAAAGGACAGAGGCACCCCCCAAACCCCTTCAGAAACCGCGGGGAGGAGACGGGAGCCGAGCCCCGGCGGGGCACGGGAACCACGGCTCGCTCCTTCTCCCTACTGCTCCTGCCACCGCTCCCGGTGCCGCTCCCTCACCACTCTCCGCGCTCTCCCGGTGCCGCTCCCGGTGCCGCTCCCGGTGCCCCTCCGCGCTCTCCCGGTGCCGCCTCCAAACAGCGCGCCCACGTGACCCGCGGGAGGGCGGGGCAGGAGCCCGCGCCGCGCCGCATCACGCGCCGCCTGCGCGGGAGCAGGAGGAGGAGGAGGAGGAGGAGGAGGAAGAGGAGGAGGAAGCGGCGTCACGCGCGCGCACCCGCCCGCCGGCCACGTGACGCCGTGACGCGCGCGGCGCCCCCTCCCTCCCGGCGCGCGGGCCGGGGCCGAGGGGAGGCCCCTCCCCCGCAGCGAGGCGGCGCCGCCGACCCGGGAGCGGAGCAGGACGGGCCGCCGGGGCCGATGGCGGGCGACGAGCGGGCCCCGCGCGGACGGGTGACGGCGGGAAACGGGCCGGGCCGGGCGCGGCGGGGATGGGGGCGGGGGGGCGGTGGCGGTACCGTTTTACTGCCGCGTAACTGCCCCCTCCGCCCGCCGCCGTCATGGCGACGGGGGAGCGGCCGTCACGTGACCGGGGCGGGGGCCGGGAGGGGCGCTGCTGCCACGTGACCGCCGGGGACGCGCGGCTTCGGAGCCGCTCCCCTTGTCACGTGTTGCGGGCCCCACCCCCGGCGCCCCGCGGCCCGTTCCGGTCACGTGCCCGCCCCGCCCGCCCCATGGCCCCGGCGGCGGCTGCGGCCCGACCCCCGTAGCGCCGCTCGCACTCGGAGCAGCTCCCGGCGCAGCCCGCACGGTAAGAGCCGCCGGCGCGGGGCGCGGGGGAACGGCGGCGCCGGGCAGGCCGCGGGGCCCGATCCGCCTCACGGCCGCGTTGCCCCGGCGATCCGTCCCCGGGGGCGGCGGGACCGCGTCGCGATGGTGCCGCGGCGGCCTTTGGCCTCCCGCGCTTCCTTCCTGCCCGGCGGACGTGTGACGGTGGCCGAGCCGGAGCTGCGGTGAGGGAAGGGACGAAAGGGGCGGCGGCACCGCCGATCTGCGCTCCCCGGGGCCGCGGGCGGTGGCGGGGAGACGGCAGCGCTGCGGCGGCGGCACCGCTGCTGGGGCACCGGGCTTCGCCCCGCGCTCGGCCCGGTGCGGGCGGCAGACAAAGAGGTGCCGTGGCAGCGCCTTCCCCGCCGGCACCGTGCGGGTGTCCTCGGGCTGCTCTGGTGGCAGGGTGACATCCCTCCCGCAGCGTGGGTGATGCGGATCGGGGGAGGCCGGGCTGGCCCCTCAGCACCGTGCATCCCCCACGGTGTGCCCGGGGCACTACTGCCGCTCCTCCATCCCGCTGACAGATCCCTGCCACCCGCGGGGCGCCGCTCTGCCCGCGCCCGGAGCTGGCAGCGTCCCTGTGCCGCTGCGGGTCAGACTGGGCCATTGGCACAGATATTCTGTGATTCTGCTGTTGCCTGCGGGGAGCGGAAGCCCAGCAGCAGAAAGGCCTGCATTGATCTGTCAGCCAGTGCCCACCCTGGGCCCGACCGTGCCCACCCTGGCCAAGTCAGGATTATTAAAACGTGCAAACGTTTCCTTTATTTCTGCTCAGAACTCGACAAAACCATATGGAAAGAGACTGGAGTAAAGTGCTGGTAACGGAGAGTGTTCAGAACAAGTGTTGTAAAACACAGATGAGAGGTACTGTATCTTAAGATAGGAGTGGTTAGGAAGATTCCCTGCAATGGAGGAAAGATAGCTGTTCGAATTTGATGGTATTTCCAGAAGCTCTTTGCTCCCACAGAGCTGGGAGGGGAGGGCTTGGAAGTGGATAAGCACACAGAACATTTCTTTTGGTCTATGCCAACACTGAAGCTTCCTGATGGACCTTGCCTATTGTAAACTGCAGCTGAAATTAACATCCCTGAGACAGGCCTGATGACAAGTTGTACCTCATTGTTAGAGCTTCTGCTTGATCCAAGTGCTTTTAGAACTGTTGACCAAGCTCTGTTGCTGGAGAATTTAAAATAAATTGTCTGACCTTCCTATTCATACTTGAACCAGCCGTGGAAGAACACTAATGCAGTAGCAGGTTAAAATTATCACTTAAAGCCACAAAATAACAGCAATTCTCTGTGTGCATGTGGCAGTTCTTGCCCTACACAGCAGCAGTGTCATCATCCATAGTACTGATTCCTGGAAGCTTCAGATGTTAAATGTTGAGGTTATGAGATTTGGACAGGAACAAGTACATCATTGATGGCTCTCTGCTGCATAGTAACCCTTAAATGCCCAAAAAACCCCAGGAGCTGAGCTGTGTACGTGTGTGCTTTGCTTAGCAAGGATGTAGCCTTCCCTGTAGGAGACAGGGAATGAAATCTTGAAGCAAGATTCCTATTTTAGAATTTTTCCTGTACTTCTTGTAACACAAAGCCATTTTGTTTCCATTAGTGACAGACGGTAACCTTCCTAAATCCCTATTATTAACATTTTTTTTATTCTTTCTGATGTACTGTTCAAAAGACAGCTCAGGGTTTTCTCCATTTTGGGTAATGCTTACTGTGCTTGTGAGTTGTATCATCCCACTGCCACTGTAAATTACTGCAGGAAAAAGGAAGTACAGCAGTGACAGAAAGAAGAACAGCATGAGCCATGTGCTCACCCTCCCAGAAGGTGGAATGAGCCACTTGCGGGATAATTGTGCTCTCACAGATTGCACACTGCAGGGTACTAGAAGGGCTCTGAAGGAGAAGTTGGTAGCTGCTGATTCTTTGCTTCTGTAGTTGAAAGACTCGGTGTAGGTAGGTGAAATGGCACGGTAGAAAAGCAGAGCAGCTGGCATCAGAATGAGCCTTTTTCTTGCTGTTCTGTACAGGTTGAATTCCTTTGTGTTCTGTGGCTTTGCCTCCATTGCATTGGATAATAACGACCTTAAAGGACTATAAAGTAACAAAGGGAGAAAAACACCAAATCCCTAGTCTTGCACAGAGGTTGGTGAGGTTTCCAGTCTCTGAGAGTCTGTGGCCAGCTGCCTTTTTCCAGTAAGGATAAGGTGCTGATGAGACTGCAGACCCGCAACAGGAAACTACATAAAATGGTTGTGTGAATAGCACTGAAAGGGAATAGTGCTGCTGGGAGACAGACTGTAATGGATTATGCTAGGGAACAGTCCTGAAATCATGCCATGCAGTTTTCTTTGAGAAAGAAGTATCACCAAGGATGCTCTGAATGTGGCACAGTGTGTTCTGGTGACTGCTGCAGTGGTGCTGATGTGAAACCCCACATTCAGCTCAGCATGACTGAACTCTTTAGCAAAGCCTTGGATGGCTGGAATGGTGAAGGAGTGAAGTGTAAGTGCAGAGCCCTTTTGCCATTATGTCTTTCCATCTAGTGTGTTAACTCATTTGCACAGGAACTTGGAGGACTTCTGTTGAAGAGAATGCTGTGCTACTGTCCAGATTGTCATAATAAAATGTCTTGTCTTGCTGCTGGTTGGTGTTTTGTTGTTTTTTGGGGGTTTTAAGAAAAAACAAGGTATGTGAATTTAAATGCTTAGAACTACCATTTTGTGATACCCACTAGTAGTGTGATAGCTGATGCAGGTTACAATCTGAACTTCAGTGTGCACCCCATCAATATTATAGGTGTTCTGAAGCACATGCAACATCCACATTAGCATTGGAAAACTATTATTTTGCATGTCAGTAGTAAAGTTTATGATACACAAAATTTATGATACCCAAAATACAGCAACTGGACATATTAAACATTTTCAGCAAAGATGTACATTTTTGATAAGTGTACCAACACTCATCAAAAAAATATGTACACTTTTGATAAATGTGCCAAACTTTGACAGAGTATAGTAATACTCACCATATCTTTTATCTCTTGAAAAATTTTAAGCCTGTAGGGTGAACCTGGGGAGAGGAATAACAGTGACTGCTGGGGAGAACAATGCAGCAAGAATCCAAAGTCTTGTTGGTTTGAGACTGCTGACAGAATTATCATTGTGCTGTAGCACATGTAACATTAGTTCCTCAGACTTTGGAGGAGAGGGACTGGCCAGTTGCTGTCAAGTGTACAAAACATTGTTCAAGCCACGGGCAAAAGCCACCACAATAAGAACACCTGAGTCTTACTGGGCTACCTTATCTTTAGCACAGTGAACTGAAAATCCATGATTTTTCACATACCTTGTATCCTTCCCTTTTCTGAAATGACTTAGCATCTGCCATTCCCGCTGAAGAAGGGAATTGCTGCCAGTACCAGAGATTTGGAATTCGTCATTGCTTAGCTTCAGTATTCTTCTGAACTAGAAAAACCAGTAAAAGGAGAGTAAAACCAGAAGATTTAGTTATCAGTTTAAATGTAAGATTTGTGGGTCTTTTAGTGGATCAAAAGCAGTATCAGCAATATAATTAGATGAATTCTTTAGGTAGGTGGGAGTATTTTGTTTAAATAAATTTGCTGATTGTACTAAAAGAGGGGAGCACATTTATCTGAAATACTCCCAAAATGATATAGGCATGAACAAATAATATTTTAATATAGATAGGAGTAGTGAAAGAGTTACAGCACAGCTAATCAGCTCAACTGTATGTTTTCAACAGCTCATTGTAGCCACAATGGCAACATCATCTGAAGAAGTGCTGCTGATAGTGAAGAAGGTGCGTCAGAAGAAGCAGGATGGGGCCCTGTACCTCATGGCCGAACGCATTGCCTGGGCTCCCGAGGGCAAGGACCGCTTCACCGTCAGCCACATGTATGCAGACATCAAATGTGAGTGAGCCACAGAGACCTAAATGTCACACAAAGCTCACCTGCCATGCAGTGCTAGGTGCTGCTACCTCAGGAAGGTTGCAAGAGGCTGGAGCTCTGGCCAGGCTACTCTGTAGCAGCAGAGATCAGGACTGTGGTAAAGTATCACCAGCTTAAGGATGCTACCACAGAACTTCTGCAGTCTTCAGATGTTTAACTTACATCTGCTGCATTTACTATTAACTTTGATAAACTTCTGCAATAAATTGAACAGAAAAATAATCTATGCCATATGCTTGTAGAGGGAAGGGTGGGAGGAGGATCAAGGAAGCATACAGGATTTTCAGTCTAACACAGAAACTATCTGGCATGTCATCTGTTTAACTCAGTATCTAAAGCTGTTTGGATTTTCATATAAAATGAACTCAGTTTTATTTTCATCCAACAGACCATAGCTTCAGAAGTGTCACCTTCTGTAGTTTGGCCTAGCTGGTAACATTCTGAATAAGCATTTGCTGTTGCAACAGCAGAGTACTTGCAAGTCAAAACTAAACAGTAGATGTCTATAGCATGCTGCCTTTCTGGCTCCAATTAGTGCTCATATATCATGTGCTTTAATGCCAAAGGAGTAAAAAATAAGTTGTGTGTGTCACTTTGTAATGGTTTAGTGATTATTGCTGTTTAAAGTCACATACAGGCACTGCAGCATGATTGAAAGTGTGTGATGAATCAGAACTAAGATGATTTTTTCTTAAATATGAAAGTGATAAGAAGTTTAAAAGCACCATTCACCTATAATAATCAACTTTGTGAAGGTTTTATTTAGCTATTAACTTACACTTAAGCACCTTGTATTTTAAATATGTACATGTATAGGCATTGAAGTATTTTTAACTTAGATGAAAGATGTGCTTTTTGTCACCTGAAATAAAAAAAGGGTGAGATGTTTTTGTAAATTTGTAATAGAGAAGGTGATTTAGTGTTGACATCTGGTTCCTGTCTCCCACTTGCTTTTGAGAAAAGGCTGCTATTAAAAGTTAGGTTAGTGCCATTTGCAGTGCTTCACTAAAGTCACTATAGCACAACAGTCCATAAGCATAGGTGTCCCAGCCTCTGCTCCCTCTGGTTATGAGGATGGGTGCAGAAATTAGATTCTTATGACTCATGAGGGTGTAGTGGTACCTTGGAGGCATTGGTGATTAACTTGGGGAGCACTAGTGGCTAACTGCACTTAGCTCACCACTGGAAACTGGGATCCAGATGTGCTCCTACCCACCCTACCTCTGCTTTCCTACCACTGTCCTTCTGCAGGAGCTGGGCCAGCTGCAAAAACAAAAAGGGGTACTTTTCAGTGGATCAGTTCCTTGGTTCAGCTTGCTGCACAAACACTAGCAATCATACAAGAAATACAGCAGGAAGAAGTAGAAAAGGGGAATGAGGTCACCTTTCAGCAGCAGCCTGGATTGCTTCCAGGTTAAAGTGTCCAGGTGATGACAGCCTCATTTGCAGCAGTTTTCTAATGGATGCTGTGGGGAATTCAAAGATGAATCAGGACTCCTAGCAGGAACTGAAGGATATTAAGCAACAGGCTGCTACTGTCTGTGTCTTGTATTTTAGAGTGAACAAGGTGCAGGATTCAATCTAATTCAAGGGGAAGACTGACTGTTCCATTTTCACAACTGCAAATCACATGCAGGGTAATGGTATTTAATTGGATGATGAGAATAACTGCTTATAAGCAAATACTCTAGGGAAAACAGTTTCTTGTATAAGCTTACTGTCTGTCTCTCTACAATCTAGGCCAGAAAATCAGTCCAGAAGGTAAAGCTAAAATTCAGCTGCAGCTGGTGTTGCATGCAGGGGACACAACCAACTTCCACTTCTCCAATGAAAGCACAGCAGTGAAGGAGCGAGATGCGGTCAAGGATCTTCTTCAACAGCTCTTGCCCAAGTTCAAAAGGAAAGCTAATAAAGAACTTGAGGAGAAGAACAGGTAAAGGGATAGCAGCCTAAAAGTCTGTTGGGTTTTTCTTCTAACTGTTAGCTAACTATTGTGTATTTCTGTTAACAGTTGTTGTTATTTCAACATCATGAATGATGCAGCATTTGTTTCCCTAGTAAAAATCTCCCTGCTTTCAATTTCGAGGCAGTTCCTTGAGACTTGCATAACTGTCACACGTTGAGACTACACTTGTGTGCTTAGTGACACGTTCTTGAGGTGTCAAGGCAGCCAGTCTGGCTGCCACCCGGTCTTTCTTACCCATAGCTATGAGAGGAGAGCACCCAACTGGCAGCCTGTCTCTTTAGTCTTCTTAAATATATATCTATCAGTTAGAAAAGCTGCTTGAAATTTTTTTTTTCCTTTTCCAGAAATTTTGTGGAGCCTGGTGATTTTTTTTTTCCTCCCCATGAAGCCCCATTTGCTCCTCAAATCTTCCCTGATTTTTTATAGACTACTAAATTGTTAGGTATTTTCATGCATCTCACTTGAGAGGCTGCAGTTTGTTATTTGGCATACAGGATGTTTATTCTAAGAAATTGTTTGAGAAGATGCTGAGGACCTAAGTCCTTTTCCCATATGGGCTCTTGAGATACATTTCCGTTCCCATAACATGTTTGTTAATCCAATCCCTGTGGCCACAGAGCTCTCTTCTCTGCATCTCCCCTGACAAATTTCACTTCATTTTAGTGTCTGCTGTGAATCCTGTGTCTATGGCTTCCATTTCCAAAGACTCTTCTAGCTCTGAACGTAGATTTTTCAAAACATGAGAGCATTGCCTCATGGGACAAACTGGATCTTAACAAGGAGATTTCCCAGTGGAAGGGCAAGAGCCCTTGTGCTGGAGCTGTGACACAACCAGGATTAACTGGTTCCAGTACTGCAGCAACCACTAGGGTCTGCAGCAGTGCAGCCTGCACTGGCACTGTTCCCATACTCGTTTCTTTATGCTATGTGCCTTTTTCTCTGACAGTATTGGTGCTGAGAATATGAGCAGTCTTAGCTCTGAATCTTTGCCTCCTTAAATGGAGATTTACAGCATCACACCATGAAGTGTCAGGAGCTTTTCTAGTTACAGAAAAGCCAGAATCCCTGCACCTACTCAGCCATAGTTTGTTCTCTTGATTAGAAGCCCAAGTCTAGTGATGGGACTTCATTAGCAACAGATCAGGCAGAAAAGATCCAGCCTGTTGTGGGAGGGTACAACATCCAGAGTCCCCATGGCACTTCCTTCATTTGTTGATATGTGGGAGTTGAGTATGTACCAAAATTCCAAGCTTTAATGAAATAACAAGAATAACAGACTGCTTTCAGCTGCACTAATTTGTAAGAATTGCCACTAATCCATACTTATGACAATAAGAAAAACTGGAGAGACCCTGCTGGTTAAAACATAATAATCCTGTCACAAAGCTTTCACTTCCACCTCATCCTACTTCATCCTTAGAGCAGCTAAAGGCTTTCATTCTGTCCAGACTGCAGTTTACCCATGTTCATCCCTAGACCATGTATCCATAAGACTCCTGGTTTTTTTCATTGTTTGCAATTGATCAAGACCCTGAGTACGTGCTAAAGACTGGTGGGTTATTGGCAGATTGTGAACATACATGCACACTTCCCTGAAAATAGCCCAGTGTGTTTCTGATAAGGTACACAGCTGTAAAACCAGCTGCTTAAGCATGAGTGAAGATTCAGATGCAGAGTCTGCATTTTGTGTAGTGATACCTGATATGTGGATGATAACTTTTGTAAACGTTGCTCCCTGGTGGAAGTAGTGACATGGAACGTGTCTCACACTTGTGCTATGTCTGATTATCTGATTAAAGGATGAAGATCCTACTGCTACCACAGAAACATAAATGATCAACCACTGGGGTAATGTGTTTTAAGAGATCTTATCCCATACATATTTTGTGATCTATACTCTTGCACTAGAATAGAGCTCTGTAGCTACTGAATTTTAAGATCTTAAACCAAGAATTGGACAGCACTCAGATCTCCTTTTTTTTCTCCATCATCATATTTCTCTTGTGGAACAGCAAGAATATTCATTGTGCTTTTGCAGTTCAGAAGATTCCAGTCCTGGTGTGCAAAGACACAGAAGCACCACACAACATTTCAGGACAAGACATGAATCCCACACTAACTTTTTCTTAGGCATTACTGTTTTCTAACTTTCAGTGTTAACATCCATTTCTTAAGTGTTTTCAGACAAGCAGTGCTATTGACATTGGTTGTTTACACAGTCTTGTTAAGAAATGCACAGCATTTTGAAAGATAAGTTGGTTTCTGTTCCTTTTGTGAACTTGTGTTAGTTGTGGAAATACTAGTGATTTATTCTGCAGTGTTTCAATTCTATTCAATACATTCTTTCACCAGAATGCTGCAAGAAGATCCTGTTTTGTTTCAGCTCTATAAAGACCTTGTTGTGAGCCAAGTAATCAGTGCTGAAGAATTCTGGGCCAACCGTTTAAGCCTGAATGCAGGGGATAATTCTGCAGCACCTAATAAGCAGGATGTGGGCATCTCTGCAGCATTCCTGGTATGTTGAACCTTTACTTATAGGATTTTAGAGCAAACAAATTGGGGGAAGTGAGAGTTCTGCTCATGCACTTTATTCCCATATACGGGAACTTTCCTCATTCCTCAACATCTCTCTGCTATTCCAAGTGTAAAGGAGAAAAAAAAGGTTTCCTGCTAATCTTCAACCTCAAAATTTTGTCAGTTTAAGATGCCCAATTTGAACTTTAAATTGCCAATAGGCAGATGATGTTTGTGCTGCTGCTCTGCCTTCTGTAAAACAGGAGTGATGTGAATATATGGTTGCTAGATTAAAATGTATGAGCTCACTAAATTGAAGAGTCTATCTGTGGCAGCATTGACACACATAAATGAACCTTTCCACATAAGGATTTTATTCCCTCCCCAATTTTTTAAACCAGTACATGTTTCAGCTACTTGAAGAACAACTTGTGTATCTGGAAGCTCACTTTCTCTCTCCCTTTCTCTAACTTTCAGTTATTTTACCCATTTGTAGAACCTGTGCTTCAGTAAATTCAGTGCAGTCTAAAAGTAATTTAGGACCAACATCAGGTTGCTCACACAGAGATGTGTTTCTGCTTCTGCAACAAAACTCACAGATGGGACTCTTTAGATGGAATCCCACTTCCACCTTTGTAATGACTGTGCCCACAGTGGATTTGGGAGGGAAAGAGGAGGTAGGAATTGTTTTAATTTAGCTGCTGTACAACCATTTGGTTTTCTTCCCCCCCCCCCCCCCCCCCCCATGGAAATAGCAAAATCAGCTGCCAGACAAATTTGATTGCTCTGATTTCCTGTCTCCTATTATTCTTACACCTTAATGTTAAAAAAAAAACCCACAATGAATAGTAAACCCACCAAACCTTGAAAACTGAAACATTCTTAAACCACTTAGTTATCTTTGCATTTGTGTTCTCTGCATTTGTGAAGAAGAAATTTTCAGATATCTTGTGTGTCCCAATTAAAGTTAAATCTGACTGGCTCTGCTCAGAATATGTGTTAGCCTATGAAGAAGATGGTACAAAAGCTAGGCTTGAGGTACACAGGAAAAGGAGGAAAAGGCAGCAGCCTGTGCAATCATGTACTTTTCCTGTTTCTGAGAACTGGACAGAGCACTCCTCCTCCAGAGCTTCCTAAAGAGATCACTGAGATCTAAGTTCAAAGTTCTGACCAAGGCTAATCCTCAAGCTTTAAATTCAGTGTTACTTATCAGTTACACTAAAATGTTTTTAGTATACAACTATGTATACTTACAGTATAAGGGAATAAGGTGTAAGAGCCATAAATCCTTTTTTGTCACTTCATTATAGCCACTGATCATTCACTAGCTGAACTGTTGAGTGAACAATAAAATATGAGGCATATACAGTATGCTTGCTTATTTTAACTTTGACACAAGGATAAGCATAAATTAATTAATCATACCTTGTTTTGACCAATGGAGTGCTCTTTGCTTTCTAAAGCCTGCAGTCTGCTTGTTAAACCATCCCTTAAATGGCAAGTATAACAAAGTAATTCATGTTTATTCGTTCATTCCTCATTCTAAAATACCTATGTACGATCAAATACGCTATGGATTACTGGAGGAAGAAGATTTTTGTACCTGCAGCAGACCTTGCTTGTAAGATTCCAGTTCTTTTCCTTCTCCAGTTAGAGAAAGCATCCAGACATGACTGTTTTTTCCCTGTGTGCTTTTTCTCAGGCTGATGTCCGGCCTCAGACAGACGGCTGCAATGGGCTGAGGTACAACTTGACTTCGGATATTATTGAATCCATATTTCGGACATACCCTGCAGGTAAGAGCAGTGTTTTACATACCAAACACATCCATTTAAGATTGGTCTTTTTACTGTCTTACTGTAGAAAGACTAAAATGTTCATCTGAGATTTTATTAAATGAAAACATTTTCACTTGTGTTGACTTTTTGTTTTTTAAATTGTAAGTAAATGTTTGATTTCCATGACACTCTCCTACTCAGTGTTCCAATTAATTGTTATTTTTCATGAAATCACCTTTGGGAGGAAAAATAACCTGTTTTCCATCATTTCCCATCCACTGTAATGAACACTGACACTGATTCATTTTGGCCCCTAGTGTGGGGGCAATTCAAGAGTGTTCAGGCCACTGTTACCTGTACTTTTCAAAACTTTACAGGCATAAATGAGTACCTGTTCACTCATGCTTAACTACTGCAATCCCTTCCATTTAATGGGAGTGAATGGAGGCAGCCAGAAAGCAAGGAAGCCATCAAGGAAATGGTGATCTAAAATATCATGTTAAGATTTGTGGAACAGTTTGTAATTGTTCTGGGTTTTGTTCACAGTAAAAATGAAATATGCAGAGAATGTTCCACATAACATGACTGA
The DNA here is from genome assembly GCF_051311805.1 of Agelaius phoeniceus. Lineage (NCBI taxonomy): Eukaryota > Metazoa > Chordata > Aves > Passeriformes > Icteridae > Agelaius > Agelaius phoeniceus. Next base: position 15,625,501 of record NC_135270.1, read on the forward strand.
GAGGGAATTCTGGACACGATTTTTTCAGTCTCATTATTTTCATCGGGACAGGCTCAATACAGGCTCAAAAGACCTCTTTGCAGAATGTGCCAAACTGGATGAGAAAGGTAAGCTGGTTGTCTCTGAAAACTACAGATGGGCATGGAAAGTTAGCTACAGCTTTGCCATTCTGAGCATGTTTCATAGTGAGAGCATTTCTTGGAACAAATTTCCTTTGTAAAGTGGCAGCACTAGATGTAAGCTTTACTACAAATTCCATAGCGTGTCATCCTGGTAGATTGATTATGTGCCATCAGTTACTATGGAATAATTCTGTGTACACAATAGGTTTTGTTTTGTAGTATGTGCACAATTTACAGCAGGTACAGCTTTTGTAATAGCTGGGGTTTTAGTAAATGAGATTCCTATTTGCCCAGATTTTCCAGACGAGTTGTCATCCTTCTTCTCTGTCAGTCTTTTTAATCTGAAATTCTAACATATTATCTGACTCAAGTCTTTTATGAACTTTTGAGATAGGTTTGTGATGATACAGAAATGTGGAGAGTTGGGACCACTTGACACCATTCCATAATATGTATTGAAAACCTTCTATTAGGAATGCAAAACCCTTCACAAGTCAAAGCTATCACCAGATATAAACTGTCATACTGCCCAGGCAGGGCAGCAGAACAGTGCCAAAATTAGAAGAAATGCAATTTTGGCTTCCCAGATCCCACTACTAAAACTGCATCTCAATTTATTTTTTTAATCAGTGTTCAGTGATGTGTAGAAGTTGGTGAAAACTGGGCTAATTAGTAGGAAGATGTTTTGGAGTAACTTCCCACCCACATTTATTGCTCATTTTAAATGGAACTTTAAAAAGGGTTTAAAGTTTTAGTCCCAGTGTTACTTAGGCCTGTGCAGAACCCCTGTCTTCTTTTAAAGATTAAATATAAGCTAATGATCCTGTAGTTATGCTGTTTGTTTAGATACAGTTTTTCATGATTTTTTAAAATTTGTTTCACACAGGATTAAAAGCAATGGTGTCTCAAGGAGTGAAAAACCCTCTGATAGATTTAACAGCTTTGGAAGATAAAACATTAGATGAAGTAAGTACTTGGGGAAACAAAACAGAAAACAAACAAAAAAATCCAAAAGAAAACCACACCCCTTTGTTACTTACATTTAAGTGGATATTTCTTTTAAAACCACTACAGATGCTAATTCTAAAACAAATCCCTTACTAGGCAGGTGCAGTGGTTGGGTACTCAACATTGCTGCTGTTGTGTTTGTGAAGGGAAATGGAGACCGTGCCCATGGACCTGTCTGGTCATATCTGCCTTGCTGTGCAGGGTGTAAATACAGGACTTCCCTTCTTTAAAGAATTGCTCTTCCACTGGGCTTTTTAGTCTAAAGTGAACTCTGTTTTTGTCTTACCTTTTAGAGTCTGTGACAATGTACAGAAGAGTAGCACAACCAGGATAAAGTCTTTGATTTGTTCTTACTTTGAACACTGCTACTTGATTCGGCCTAACTGAAGGACACTTAATGCAGTGTTCTTTGTTTAGCTTCAAATACCTTTTTTTGCTAAAATTACAACTAACTTGAACTCTTACCTGCCTCCAAGAACAAGTTAAAACAATTCATATCAATGGTGTACCATAATGTGAAGTAACTTAGAGATGTGCTTTTCTGCACTTGATGTAACTGAAACTGTTCAGTTGTAGTTAATAATGAAGCTGCATTTTAAAGTTTTTTAGTAGTGTTTTTTTGTATTTTTTTTTCATTTTCTTTTTGTGGGAGTTGTCCAAAGTTAGCAGCCTGAAACTGGACCATGAGTTTAGGATAGATGTGTTTGAAGTGCTCTACAAACTGCCCTGATTTGCTTTTGAGGCTGATTAACAGCAAGCATGAAACTGCCCATGGGGTAAAGTGCCACCTGGCAAATGGGGAACTCTGCCAGCATTCTAAGGCTTGAAGTTTTTTTGAATTTTCTAGTGGTATCACATCCTCCTGACAGGTATATTTTAGCCTGTAGGCTGCTGGTGTCCCACTAGATGTTAAAAATCAATCAGTGAAACAATTGCTGTCTTTTCCTTGCCATCAATGCCTGTTTTGCACAGGTTATCCTTAATTTTTTTAAGCTAGTTCAGTTTTTACTTATATCATGGTCTCATAAAATTACCTGTATAAGACTTGTTACCTTCTCTCTAACACCTCTAAATTGCCAAGTGTTAGCAGAATACAATAGGCACTGGAGATTTTTCAAAGTACATAAGGAGATGGGAGGGCAAAAGTAGGAAAACAATTCTGGATGATGATGATCCAGAGGAGGTGGCTTCCTGACTCAAGGGAAAACAGAACTGTCCTGCTGCTCTGGGAGCCAAGAGGGAATCAATGTTGTTTTCTTTTCAGGGCTATGGTGTTGCTGCTGTGGCCTCCACATCAAATGCCTCAAAGTCTGCTAGAGAAAGCAGCAATGCTGCCATCATAAAACGCTTTAATCATCACAGTGCCATGGTCCTTGCAGCTGGCCTCAGGAAACAGTAAGTTTCAGTGTTGTGTAATAGATTTTTGGAGTAAATTTTAAGAAATTTCCAAAACAAAAGCATATCTTCAGTTATTCATACAACTTTTTAATTTTTTATGAACTATTTTCCTCTAAAAATGAAAATACCTTTAGGTTTCATTTTTCTTTATAGAAGTTTTTCAGAGCTGTTTGAAATGATGACTGCTATTTTTAACTGAGTTATGATATAAAGCAGATTAAAAAGAAAAGAATGGGTCTGCCTTAGATGTCTAGCCCTGGTGAAGGCAGCAGAAGTAGTGGAGGTGAGGTCTTGTGCAGGGATTTCCTATTTCCTGCCTTCCAGGAGCAGGTCTGCTGGGGCTTCCTGCAGTGTGGCATAGGTGGATCAGATGAAAGACTGCTCAGGTGCAGTACTCTGCCCCTGACCAAAAACACCCTGTCAGGTCACCTGCTCTACAACTGCTTCATGGACAACCAGCAAGGATTACTACTCTACCCAAATCCTGCAGACCTTAACTGTGAGAGATCTTAGTTAATACTTCCTTCTGTTTGGCTGGGCTCCCTCACATTGTTCTGTTTTGCACAAATTGTACCCTGCACCTTAAGCAATCTCTTTTGGGCAAAGTGTGTTTGTTCCTCAGCAAGGCACAACAGGATAGGGCTCCTGGAACAGTTGTACTGCAGGGCTCCCAGAGCTCTGCTAATACCTGGTTGCATAACTGTGTATACAAAGTGTTTCTAATTTAGCCATGATTTTGCTGTGTCCCACATGCACTGTTGGCATGCTGCTATTTCTGAAGAGAGGGACCAGCACCTTCCCCTGCTGTGGAATTTCCCCTGTGACAAACAGGGTTCATGTGAGGAGTTGGTTCCTTCTGTCTACACCAACTGCTAGAAATTAAGACATAAGGGGAAAAAAGTATGTGACTGTGCATATGAAGTTTTTGAAACAGATGTATTTACTTTGTCTCTAGCTTGTATCTTAAGTTTCCTGTGAGGTGAATTCTTCTTAATGCTGTTTCTCTATTTTAAGAGAAGCACAAAATGACCATTACAGTGAGACCAGCAGTACGGATGGAAACTCCAGGGATTCAGATTTCTTTCAGCCACCACTGAAAAAGGTATAAAGTTAGCTGATGTGATTCTAAATGAATGGAACTGGAAGCTATGTCTCTCAAAAAAATTGCTGGAAGTTCCTTACTTGGTTTATGACACATCTGAAGTAAAACTTTTTTAGCCTTAGTATATAGAATAACAACCTGACAGCCTGTAAGAAGCCCTGTTTCCTCTGTTAGTAAACACAAATAAGTTACACATTGAAGTATTGTGCTGTTTTTCTCCTCAGTAGTGCCCAATGAAAGTAAAAAATTCAAAGATACTTCAGATTAGACTCAGAAATCTGGTTCTTTCCATTTGCTGCAGTTCTAGTTTCAGCCTCCTTCCTTTTGTTTTTCTCTCAAATGCCTGAAAACTTCTAGAGAACATCCATCAGAAAAGGATATTGGTGTTCAAGCACCAATAGTAACCTGTCAAGTGTGTTGTTTGTGGAGGGGATGATGAAACTGGCACATGACAGCCTTCATCTTAGTCAGAAACTGAAGTGAGGTTGAACTGAGTGTAGTGACACCTGGTGCAGTGAAATACAGGGCAACAGCCTGGTCTAGACTAACCAGAGCAGCTCACAAAGTGAAAGAGAGTACTGTAATTGCTATAAAACTGAATTGAATACTCTTCCTGGAGCTGACAGCCTAAACAGAAAACATCAGAGACTCAAAACTTGGTTACATTGTGAGAATACCTTGTAGAATATATGTGCTGGCAAGTGTTGAGGTAGTCTTTGACTTTCCTCAAAAGCTGTAAAGTTTTACTGAGCAGAAAATTATATAGCAAGACTAGAAGAAATGTGATGAAAAGGAGAGTGAAAGATTAGCAGGAGAATAGGAGACTTCAGAAATAGTTTTCCAGTTGTACAAAGTCTGATGTCACTGTGCTGTTACCTCTCACTGCTAATACTCCACAGCTCTGCTGTCACCAGATAGCTTGGGATAATTACTGTGGTTTTAGTCTTGGACTCCTATGCACCAGCTATTAAATCATGAGTATTTCTGCTAAACTGGAGTTAGATAGACATAAATAGAAAGCAGAAATTATTATCTATGTATACCTTTTGGAACATGTTTTGGAAGTGGCAGGGACTGCCTAATTTTAGCAGAATCTGGACAAAAAGCAATGGTGCCAAGACTTCCAAATGGCCCATCCTGAACAACACTGGGCATCACTCTCTCTGCAGGGTAGGCATGAATCATTCCATACCTGGGTTTTCTTTTAGGTTTTAGTAACCCTTCAGCTCAAACTTGATGCAGCAGAAGAAAGCACTGGATGTATGGACTTGTGCCTTCATTAGTAACATGTATCGTTATTTGGCTAATTTTAGGTAAAACTGCAGGAGGCCATTGAATACGAAGATTTATCAAAGAATAATAGCGTTAAAACTATTGCACTAAACTTAAAGAAGTCTGATAGGTAAGTTAAAATAATGCACAGCTATTTCAGCAGAGCCAGTTTAGCAGGGGTTTCATCACAGCCCACACAGGACCAGCTAATTTAGTCCCTGCTGTGCCACACTGAGGTGTGTTACAACTGAGTTTAGGAACCTAATATGAGCTTTTGCATAAACCAGTTTCCCCTTAAATTTGTAGTTTTATTTCTCAGAGGAACATCTGGAGATCATCTAGTCCAACACCCCTGCCATATTCCATCTTACTTTTCAGAGGGTTAAGTCTCTAAGCCAACCTGAATGACCTTGACATGTAATTTTTGTGAAAGCCTAACAGAGCTCTGTTCACAGTTCAGCACATCATTGCAGCTTTCAGTGGAAAAATGTGTTACATATGAAAATATTTGGAATTCCAAGAAAAATCCTCTCCCAGGCAAAAAAGTGCAGTTGGGATAGTTTGGACTGCTCACTGGTCTAAGATTTTTCTAGTGGTAGTCCTCCTGTTTTCTAGACCTTTGAGTTTGAGAACCATAGATGTAACATCAGAAAAGGAGCACTACCACCAGAAAGAGAACAGTTCCACACGTGCACCTAACTTCATTTACATTAATTTCAGTTAAAAATGAATTGCTCCATTCTAATGGTATTTCCAGAATTTGGTGGCAAAGGTACCTTCTCATTGGCAAAATGACGATCACAGATTCAACAACTGAAGCTGTTATTTGCTGCCATGCCATCCCTAACTCAGCCTCTTCCCATGTGGCAATATATTGTACTTTGTCAATAAATAAAGTACTGGTAACAGTTGCAAAGCATCTAAAATTAGAAACAGTAGAAGAACTGTCCAGGAATTTTCTCTTATTTTACTCTTACTAGTAACACTTTTCCCTTCCCTTTTCTCACCTCACAGGTATTACCATGGTCCAACTCCAATTCAATCACAGCAATATGCAACTAGTCAGGATATAATTAATTCATTTCAGAGTATTAGACAAGAAATGGAAGCATATGTACCCAAACTAACTCAGGTATGGAAATATATTTTAAAATGCCCCTCTTGATCTTAGCTTAGCATCTTACTTTCTATACAATTTTGTGTCTCGTGTCAATTGAAGTTTACCATGATTCAGTAATCTCCAATTTCTGTTAACTGATTTATTTTAAAGGTTTAGATGATACCTTTTGAGCTGTTAAGTTTAAAATCTACACTAGAGGAAACTGAGTCATTGCTGATGCTCAGTTATATTCTTCTGTTCCTACTTTCTTTTGAGGAAACAGTTAAGGTATAAGGTAGTAAAGGAGGACAGTCATGCCCAGGCCAGTGTATTCATCCACCCTGAGAAGTTTAGGAGGTTACAGTGAGCAGGTTTTCAATTGAACTGGCCTTTTGCTCCTAAATGCACTTAGGCTGTCAGTGTGCTGTGGGCTGCACAGAAGCTCTGTGCTGGCACCTGGAGGGCAGCAGAGCCCTGTGGCCAGTCTCCCCAGCCAGCATCTGAACTTGGCTGTTTGTAAACCTAGTTTGGCCCTGAGTAAAGCAGCCACAATTCTGCTACACTTCTGCATAGTAACAGTACACTTCTGTCTTATTTCAGAGTAAGTGCACAGCCTGTTCAAGGTCTAGGCAAAGAAAAGGTTACAATTAATTAGAGAGTTTTCACTGCAAACAAGCTATAGCACATAATTCTGGAAAAGAGCAGAACCTGAACTTCCATGTAGGTGTTTCTCTAATCTTATTTTTAAACTAATTTATTAGAAAAAATGACATGAAATATTTGTTCCCTTTCTCTCCAGGTTCTTTCAAGTGGTGATGCTGCCAGCACTATTGCAGTCCTGTCACCTGGAGGAGCACTTATGCAGGGTGGAACACAGCAAGCCATAAACCGTAAGGATTTGGGGTGTCTAATGCTTTAATTGTATCCTGGTGCATTGCACAGCACTAGCTGGCTTGCTGGTTCATCTCTCCCTCAAACATGTTCCAGTGATAAAGGAAAGCATGGAAATGTGTAGCTGGAGTAGTACTGGGTTACAGCAACAAAAGAAAAGCACCATGCCACCACCAGCCACACCATGGGGGTGGTAATGGCTACACCAGTGCTGAGGCAAGTGAACAAGAGAACATTTTACACAGCAAGTAATGAAGGAAACACCTGATAGATACCAAATTATCTTACAGATGTGGGGTTTTACTTGTTCAGCTTTTTTTTTCCTCTGGATTGTAGAATATAACATACTCTGAAAACTCTTAAGGAAGCAAAGCCTAGATAATAATCTGAAACTAAGCTTTTTGCAGCCTGCATTTAAGATTCACAGCTTGCTGTGAAAAAAGGGCAACTTTCTTTGTAGACTGCAAGGGCAAATCAGACAGCCTCTCCTCCTCACACCTCCATTCAACCACTCCTTTCCCTACTGCCACATTGCTGCCAGTTTGAGTTCCTGTCTCTTCAGTCTCACAGCAGATGAATCCCTATTCTTGGGATTTATTACAGTTTTCCAGTTTTTCTTGTATTACTTAGTCTGAAAAGCAGCAGAAATTAATTCAGGCAGCTGAAAAACAAGTATGAGTTCTTTATGGTACTGAAATAAAAGGAATCAGCAAGCAGTGGTGAGGATTTCTTAGCCATCCTGATTGACACATAGGGTGCTACACTTCACTTCTTTGAGCTTGACCACCACTTTGTTTTAACAACCTCATCCTAAAATTTGATATTCACTGTTCAGTTCACTGTGCTCATCCTCAGTGACTACTTGTACTTTTTGTTTGGGTTTTTACAGCTGTGGCTCTTTCCTTGTTCTTGAACCCTGTCACCCTGTCTTCTCTAAGAGTGTCTGGAGCACAGTTCTTTTTTCCTGTCTGGATTTTTCATTTTTCACATGCTGTAACCATATTACCAACATAAGATAGAAGGAAGAACTTGAAGTACCCACCACAGAGTTCTTAGCACTGTGCTGTTGTTAGAACAATAGCCAGCAGCTGCACTGCCATGTTGTTAGAACAATACAAATATACTACTTCTATGCCACAGAGTTAGAACAATACAAATATACTGCTTCTAATCCTGGATTAGGTTTGGTGTCCATTCTTTGCCTGGCATGGATCTTCCTAAATAATACAAGAGCTTCCAAGTATAGAGCCATAAATAGCAGCTGACCTGATCTAACAGCTGCTGATAGTCTTGATCTAATTGCTGTGAGACATCTCAGTGTCCCCTCCCAGCCAGTCATTCTGTGTAGTGGAAGTGTACATCACTGAGCTCCTTTGTTAGCCTTAGTTCTCATTTTTCATGGGATCCTTTGAGTGATGTGAAAAACCCCTTTTTCCTGTTGCAGAGATGGTGCCAAATGACATTCAGTCTGAACTAAAACACTTGTATGTGGCAGTAGGGGAACTGCTACGACACTTCTGGTCCTGCTTCCCTGTTAACACGCCATTCCTAGAAGAAAAGGTAAGGCAGAGCTCCCTCTTATGGCCCTGGTTATGATGTGGTTTACAATGGCTGTCATTACTGAAGTATGGAACTAATACACATGCATCAAATCAGTACAGCACCTACTCATCTCTAGAAATGAAAATCACAAAATAACATGAAACCTTATTTTTCTCAGCAGTTCTGCTGGTACTATTAATTAAAATCATCCTTGTCCCTGCCTGCCTGTTAGCTCCTTTCAGGAGCACTAGCTGTTAGCCAGTTTCAAACAGAAATGGGCAGCTCAGTTGCAGCTGCAGGGTTCTCATTCCAGTTCAAAACACAAAAACTAAAGCCTCCCTTCCCCTGCTCCAAGAAATAACCTCCACAGTGACAGTGCAAGCAACTATCCCTTATTCTTCTGTCCATTGGAAAATCACTGTCATATCTTCAGAATACACCTCTTGAGAACTAAGTTGCCTTCAAGGACAGATGTTTGTCTACAGCCAGGTCTATGACTGTAACTATTTTTCTGTTACTTTTGACCTCACATGGACAAGAAAGATTAAAATTTGCATTCAGATACATTTGCATATCTGCTGCAAAATCTGGCCTGAAAATCCAGTCTTTGCTTGCAAAAGAAAAACATTTTGTGAATATCTTGTATCTATTTATAGTGTTTATTAAGGAGGTAATAATCAGAGTGGCACACTGCACTTTCAGTCATACTGCACTTACCTCAAAAATAAATACAGAGAAGTGTTAGAGACTAATATTTGAATAACTTTCCTTCCTCAAACTACACAAACTTGAAGTAGCCCCCAGAATTAGTTATAAGGTTTTGTTAAAGGAAATGAAACTTTGTCTTACTGTAATTCTTCAGTATTGTAATACTGGTTTCTGTCTCTCTCAGGTTGTGAAAATGAGGAGCAACTTGGAAAGATTTCAGGTTACAAAGCTCTGCCCATTCCAAGAAAAGATTCGGAGACAATATTTAAGCACAAATGTAAGGCAAAAGTACTGTTTAATTATGTGGGTGCATATTAATAATTTCATTCTTAACTATGAGAGGATGATAGGTTTGTTACTTCTTATCCTAGGGCATTTTAATTTTTTTGTTGACTAGGAAATGGACAGAGGGAAATTGGGTACACACTTAAGCAGTTGCCTCTCCCCGTCCAGTTTGCTGACTGATGCCAGCAACTGACAAGAACTGTAACCTGAAATTACAGGAGCGATAGAAAGAAAGGGGAAGTCACGTTTCATTTTTCACTTCCACTGTGAAGTAGAACTTGAGCAACTTTAAATCTGACATGGGGGGAGAGTTCTGAAGTGGTCACAGATTAATTATTACCAGAACAGACAGCACTATGGAGGGGTCACTTCCCCCTTCCCTTTCAGCTCAGCAGCTCTCTGCACTGCTCCCTCTATGGATATTTTACAACAGAGCCTCAGATTACTCGTAGTGAATAAAAGCAAGAATGCTCCTGAAAGGAAGGGGAGGGGATCTGTCTTCCAGCAGCTGGGACAATGTTTTCTCCCTTTTCCTGTTTCAGTTGGTAAGTCATATAGAAGAGATGCTGCAGACAGCCTACAATAAGTTCCACACGTGGCAGTCCCGGCGCATGCTGAAGAAGACGTGAGGGCACATCCTGTACAGGTCTGAGAGCAAAGCCTGCAATAGGGTAGGACTACAGCCTAGGTATGTGCAGATCTTAGAGTTCTTGCAGGAAGACCTGCAAGCTGTGGACTTCTGGAAACGATGCTAACTGAACTTGCACATTTTTGAAAAAGAACTGAGATTAAACTTGAAAACTGGGGAGAAAAACAAGGAAGAACCAAAACAGAAGAGCTGAGGCGCAAATATATTTAAAAGACACTGTTTACTGCAGTTACTCAGGAACTGCTTTTGATTTGCATAAAAAGCTGCTTTCAGAAATAAAAAATTTAAAGAGGGTGTATTAATAAAATTTGTTTTTCTGTCTAATTTTTTTTTTAAGAAGTGTATGGCACAGGGTAGATCTCAAAAGTTTTTCTTCACTGGATTCTGACATTTTCTTGAATTCTGTTTGTACTTCCTGCAACAGTTTAGCAATGATGTTTTAAAACATAGCTGAGACTGTTTTTGCTTCAAACATCTGGGAGAGTGTAGCTGTCAGAAGACAAGCTCCTGCCATATGTTTCCCCACCAATTGGAAGCAAGAGACATTGCACTGAAAGCTGTTCATGGTCTGGGGTCCCTAAAGGTACACAGGGGCAAGCTTTTGCCTGAAGTCTACGATTTTTATGCAAAAATTTTTCAGCCATCAGTTTTGCATGTTTCCTTTTGAGTGCAAGTGTGTGCTACTGCAATCTTTTTTTTTTATGGTGGCATTTGTTCTGAGGAGAGAATGCATTTTTAAAAATGAAGTTAAATAAAGTTTCTTACAAAAGAAGTCATTTATTTTCAATTCTTAGGCTTTTTTTATTTCTTCTCCTAAATCTGTTTTCCTTCACCCTTCCCTTTTGACTATTATACTGTTTTTGGCGAATTGATAATCATTGCAAAGAGAAAAATGTCTTATTTACACAGTGTCCATAGGTATTGGGAATCTGTGCCATACTTTGTTCTAAATAGAATCAGTTCAGTTTCAGACCAACTTGTCTTCTATTAAATGTGACTTAAATGCAAAGTAACTCCCTTTTCTAGAATATATGCAGTTTAATGACAACCTTGTATTTTTTTTGTCACTTTGACTGGACAACAGCTCAGTATGGGCTACTGAACTTTTTTTTACTTCAGATTAAATGTGACTGTTAAAGATGGATCTACTACAAAGACAAATCAGACTGACAATATGTATTCAAAGCAAGCACAGCAGTGTTTAGTACAGCAGAAGAAATTCCCCAAACCTGCATGATGGCTTAATACTACATTTTGGTATGATGCTAAAACATGGTAGTATGATGTTGGGTGGATAATTTTTGAAAATTCCTACAGCAGAAAAGATGTATTGGTGTAGCCAAGTTGGGTGCTTGTTCTGTGCAGCTGCTCAGTTTATGCAAGAGGGGTTTTTTCTTTAACTGGTGCATGGAAGTCAGTGGCTTCTTTTGACCCTTTTCTTTCAGATTTCTGTATTATGCTATAATCTTTTGGTAAAAGCTGAGTTTCAGTTAAGCATCACTGTCTGCACCAAAGTCCTGTTCAGAGCTGTGTGCATATTGTTCAGCCTCATTCCCTGTGTGCTGCTGCAGATCCATGCATGATCCTTGCTCCGCGCCGTCCGCGTGGTTCTGCTACAAGAAATGACTGGGCTCAGCCACAGATGCCCACTGGGCTTGACAGGGTCAAAATGTCACTGGGAATAAGCAGATGTACTACAGCATTTGGGGGATGAGGTGCACATCTTGTCAAGAGTTACCTCTCATGAGAACTAAACTTTCTCTAAAATTTAGGCTTAGGGTGTGGCTTTATGAAGCTGAATCCCCTTGCAAGTGCAGGCAGCTCCTAGAAAAAAAGGGTAGTTTTGTTCTCCCCCGATCCAAAGCATTTGGTCTAGCAATTCTGGGGCCAAATTCCAGCTGTTCCTTGAAAGCTAGCACACCTTCCATCACATCAGAGGGCTAGGGTCAAGAAAACAGGTCTGATTTACATTCTAATTGTGCCTGAAGCTATAAACAACACATTGAAATATTAGACTGCACTGAGACTTCATTTAAATCCTAGGGGAGTTTTGAATATGGAACTAATTCACCTCTAATTGGAATGTATTTAGTGTTCCTGGAAAGACTGGGCAAAATGGTTAACATGGTGAAAAAGTGTCAGTGCATCACAAGAACATTTTACAGCTCCAAGGACTGATGTTTATAACCATTTTGGGGATGGTATTGCAATAGCTTTAAGTTATAATAATGATATCAGGCTATCAAAATGTACCTTAATGACCAGAACTAGGGGGAGGAGGACTATGATACTAAATTCAACAGTTTTGCCTAGAGACTGTATAGGCAAGGCTGCTATGCACTTCATATTGCTTTTTCAGGTATTGTGGCAATAAGGCACAGGCCCCTCCTCAAGTAAAGGGAGGTAAACTAAATATTCTTTCTACATTGTGTTCCCCTTTTCAGTAGCATGGTCCAAAACACAGATTCATTCCTTAAATTTTGAAACTGAATCATCATGCATTATATTACTATTGGAATCTTTATACTGACTTGTATTTTTAATGAGAATTCATAAAACTTGTATCATTGGCATTGATCTAAGATTTGTAGAATAAACCCTACTGAATTCTGAAGTGAAGTCTTTTCTAATGCTTAGGCTGTGTTTTCTGATTGAATTAAATCCCTAACAGGCTCTGTTGAGGTCTAAATTGAGAGAACTGTGTGTAACTGGCTTAGCTGTCCCTTGGTGCTGATAGGTCAGCAGCAAAAGGGTTACAATATAATTACTGTCAAATTGTTCCATTTTCAGGACTCTACACCATTACTAATGCTACTGTCCCTCTGTTCCCTATCATATAAAAGCCACTTTAAGTCTCCAAGGATTAATACTCTGCTTGTTCCATATATTGATGCAGCAGCTCTTGGTTCAGGAGAGCTGCACAGGAGCTTTGTCAGTCACTCTAATCCAGGGTTTGCCAGTAATGGAGAAAGAATAATGCAGATACCAGCCCGTGCATTTCAGCAGATGAAGATATTTAGATGCACCATGAAAAAGGGCTAATTCTCTCCCAAAAGCTCTCCCCAGTCAGGGACAGGAGGTGACAGCCTCCCTACAAGTAGCTTCTTACATGCTCACAGGGGAGCTCTCAAAACTATCATCTGCGGCTTCCTAATGTGGCAAAGAGCTCACCAAGGCCCTGTTGTGCCTTCCCAGATGGATGAGTTTCTCCACCACTCTCTGCTTAAGATGGTTTTTTTTTAAAGCCACAACTATTTTCCCTTACTTAAGCTGTAAGTACATCCTTACAACTTCTGGTGGTATCAGCTAGAAAATTTTCCTTATCCTTCCCCAAACTGCTATGGAACAGCTGCTTTATCCAGAAAGTCACTTTAATAAACAGGGAAGGTAGCAGTGATAAAACTTAAGACCCAGTTTTCCATTATCCATCCTGTTTCCCTTTCTTAAGGGAAGAGCCTACCCAAGCACCCCTGTGGCTTAGGAGCCTTTGTATGGAAGAGTTTCAGTGTGAGCCATGATATTCTCAACTTGTTTCTGTGCTCTCCCCTGCCCTGCAGCAAGCACTGGAGCTCAAGCCAAATGGGACACAGCAAGTTCTTGAATAGCAATCAGACATCACTGGTGGTCTAACACTGATTCTCAATAAACCCAGTGACATGTGTTCCTATGGCACAGCTCAAAATCCTGGGGAACGACAAAATTACCTAACCCAATCTCCCACATGTTTTTCTGCATTTCCTCTGAGCACATCATCTCCCCAAAAGATAGCCAAGCCCTTGTCTGTCTGCTGACAGCAAGGGAGTTTGGTAACATCCTAGATGGAAGGTGCTCTGTGGGGGCTCTTTTGGGGTGGAAGGGACCAGACCCAGAGGTGCAAGATGCAGCCAACACAGCTGACCTGGCTGAAGGAACCAGAGGTCACAGACCAGAGCCACTCCTGTGCCCAGCCTTGGCAGTGAGCACCCCACAGACCCCTGGTACCCTCAGTAAGGGGGCTCTGTACCCTTGCACTCTGCTCCCCCCAGCCCATACCGTGCCAGTTCTCCTTTGTGCTGCTCTCCAGGCAGCTTTGGGCTCAGAGCCGGGTGGCAGAGTGCCACCACAGTGATGGGAAAAGTGCCTTCAGGAATGCACCCGAGGCTGGGGCTCCTTGCTGGCACTTACACATGCTCTCAGCTGCTGTGTGTCCCTCCACAAACATTTCCATCCCCTCGAAAACCTGACAGCCCTCTGGTCTTCCTCTCCATTGTGAAAAAGCCAAACTACTGCACTAGTTCAGGTGCCAGCATATCCCCAAGGAAAAAGTGTCCTGGACTTAGACCGTGCCCTCCATGCATGCTAAGATCCTGTTGCTTTATTATCTCACTTACAGCCCTCAAAAGCCAAAAGTTAAATCTTAATCTGCTAAAGGCAGCTTCCCCCCAAATAAACCCATAAACCTGGACATAGTTTTGTTCTTAGAGCATCACCTTCCACACTGCCCTGCTCCATCCCCTTCCACAGGCACATGCTGACAAATTTTATTTTATTAGAATTTTATTTATTTTATTAGAATTCCTGCACCCAACAGAAGTAGCCTCAAGCAGTGCTGACATCCCCAGTTCCCTGCACCACCATCCTCAAGCAAGCTCCTGCCCTGTGTGCTTGCCCACAGCCCATCACCTCTTTGGCACAATGCTGTCTCCACCACACTTGGACACCATGTCCAAGCACCTCAGAGCCTGGGAATTCCAGATCCCTTCTGTGTAACCTCCCCAGGACCTGGCAGCCAACACCATCTATGTGCACCCACAGCTCTGCACTTCATCCCCTAAACCCTAAGCCTTGTCTGCAGCATCTCAACAGGACCCCAACTGCAAGTTGCAGAGAAAAGAGGGAAGCATTGGAGCATACCACAGCTAAAGCTTCTGCTAACAAGACAAGACTCAAAAACTTTGGGAATTGGCCAGAAGTGACCAGATTTTCTGGGGCAGAGGCCGCCTCTCTCCAGGTGCTGCACAGGGAGTGTTTGCCTCAGGTGGGTGTTCCAGCCTGTTACATGAACCACAGCAGCATGTTGGCATCCTCCCTGACCTCACCTACAGCCTTTCCACCTGCAGCTGTTGGGCTGATCCAGATAAAACAGCACCGACAGGAACTTGGACATACAGCATGTTCCATGATCACAACTGACAATGCCAGTTCAACAGCCCCACGACAGCCACTTCCCTGTAAGCACTCCCCCATTTCTACCTTTGCCCAGCTGCAGATAGCATGTTAAGGAAATAAATGCAGAGTTGTAAAGCCACGTGGTCCCTAGGTGACAATCCCTGAGCCTGGGCACGGCTCCCTCCGCTCCGGTCATGAACTGATCACGAAGGGAACCAGCAGCAGCAGCAGTGGAGCAAGGCTGGCATCAAGGCCCTGCCCTGCCAGGTGTGACTCAGCAGGACAAAGGCTGCTGGGCCAGAAGCAGGCAGCAGGTGTCTGTGCTGCTAAGCACCAGCCACCCTGTGCTGCAAAACCAGGCCTCATGAAGCACATCACTGTGCAAAATGCCTCAGCATGGCATGGGACAGGAGGGAGATGTCTCTGTATGGAGACATTATGTCACCAAAACCACAATGTTTCCTTTTGCCCTGCGGTCCTGCAGAGCTCAGGAAATTGCACCCTCACAGTCCTTCTGCCTCCCTCACCCCTCAGGGAGAGTTCCCAAACTGGTTTGTGCTGTTTTACAGCAGGCAGTGGAATGTTTCTTTAGGGACCTCAGTCTTGGATGAGGATCCTGGGTGCTGCAGCAATGGAACTGCCTTTCTCCACGGCTTGCCACTCCCCTGGGCACAGCTCCTCACCTTGCCTTAACAAAAGTAAACACACACAACAGCTCAAAGACAAACACAGGGGTTACCATTCGAGTTTGTGATTGCCATTCTCAGGTGATAACCACTACTTTACACTGAGCAAGCACCACCACTCCACTGTGGTAAACCAGGACCAGTGTCAGAGCTGTGATCCAGTCCTTAAGTGAGGTCCTATTCAGCTAAAGTATTCAGGATCTCCAACAGGGATTTAAGATTAATTTTTCCCCAGGGAGGCAGGAAATCCCTCCTCATCATACTCCCTCCCAGAAGTATGCCACAATTTCTAGACTTCACATCACAAGACTGGCAACCCTTTTAGTTCTAGAGAAGGGGATGATCCCAGATCTCAGCCAGGCCCAGGCATTCCCATCTGGAATGGGACAGACTGCCAGCAGTTTCATTGGTGCTGATCACTCTCTTGTGAGAGGAGATTGATGAGAGCAGCTTTGAACCTCATTCCCCAGCCATACCACTGACAAGCTGACTCTGTGCCACACACCTTCATATCAAAGCACATGAGGGGGCAGAAAAAAAACCAACCCCCAAAACAGCAGTGTTCATTCCCTTACCAGCCCCAAATTCAGTGGTGCTAGCCATTGCCAGCCCCCGCTCAGATAAGTATCATGACAGACAGCTAGGTAGGGACATCTCACTCTCAGGGAAATGTCTGCTTTGTATCCCCTCTGCTCCCCTCCTCACCCAGGGCAGCATGGCTGGCAGAGCCTTGCCTTGATCCCTAACCCCCCAGCCCTGTTTAGTGTGGGCAGCCTGGTTTCTGAGGCCACAGACATGCTCTGAACCCCTCCCTGAGAGCTGCCGGTCATGCCCAAGTTGGATGAGAGCTGGGACAAAGTACTGCCAATCCCAGACTCCAAATCTGGAGACACAGAAGAAAGAGCAAGTTTTCCTGCCACCTGAGATGGAAGCAGAGGTGCCCTAAAGGCACAGCCCAGTCTCCATGGGATCAGTGACTCTCAGTACCCTTGGAGACCAGCCAGAGGAAATCTCTCAGTGTGGAGAGCTGCTTCTGGGGAAGTTACACCACACCCCAGCATCCTAGATCGAATCAGGCCCCTGTGCCCTGCAGCTGTGCCCTGTGCCCACACAGAGAATGCCACAGGCCTGTGGAGCTCTGTCCTGCATTCAGAAATAGTGGATTCCTCAGGAGACAGCAGGAAAGGGTAAGCAACACTGCCTGGGGGCAGCTGGAGCTGTCACAGACACTCACAAACACAGCCCCCACTCCTGGGGCATGTGTGCACTGGGACACAGAAAAGCACCTTCTGCAGCCTCTTATCACTTTGGACTTGGCTCAGTGCTCTCCTCCAGACACAGCTGGCATCAGGCAGCCAGAACCACATCCCTGGCATCAGGCATGACGGCTTTACCTCGTCCTTTTGCTCCAAGATATCTTTGTCCACAGAAGGGTTCAATGTGTCAGTGTCAACAGCCATAAACCCGACTGTGCCCAGGAGACCCTGTGCTGGAAGAGGTATCAGATGGAGAAGCTGCACTTTTCAATCCAGTGGCTGATTTTCTGCCAGCTTGGTTCAGTCCATGGCTAATCTGCATCTTCTGGGAAAGGAGTATCATCACAATTCATGTCTAGAACTACCCAATGCTTTTTCCACCATAGGAAAACCCACAGACACGAGTCAGAAAAAGCTCAGAAAGACAAGCAGAAAGCAGTTTTGCTTCTGCCCTAGTCAGACTCCAATTTAATCCTACAGGGCACAGCACAGCCCTGCCCAGAACCCCTCCATTTGAACTCTGACATTTCCTTCCCTGCAAGAACGCCTCTCCCTTGCAGCCCTGACTCACAGCCGCGGCTTCCCTTTATGCAACACAGCTCCGCTTCCTGCGCAGCCGGCGATGCCCGGTGCCAGCCGGAGCCACGGCTGCCAGCCTGCGAGGGAGGGAGGGAGGGACGGACCCCTCCTGCTCGGGCACCTGCGCTGCTGCCTCGGCTCATTGCACTATTCCAGTGTTACTGCCCCCCAAACATCACCCACACCCCCTTTTGGGTCATAAATATCGAGCTCTCCACCATCAGAATCTGATGCTATAATTAGACAGCCCTAGAGCACACACTGCTGTGTTACACAACACAGCTCAGAGCTCCTGGGCACCGGCTACATTTGCATTTTAGTCACATCACAGACAAACTCTTAAAGCAAAATCTCCCGAGTGGCCGTGGTCACTGAGCTTTGGTTCAGATGACGAGGCAGTCTGCAAGCACTGCAGGTTTCCCTGGTCTAAAACTACACCAGAGGTGAACTGGGTGTCAGTCCACAGGACAAGACCAGAGTTTGCCAGAAGTAAAACCTCCAGCACACATACAAAGAGGATGTCAGGTCCTTACTATCAACTGTTTGCTCGATATCCAGCCCCCTTTAAGGCACACAGGTTGTTAATGCAGACACAGCTGCTCACAGTTCCGTGCAAATCTCACTGCCAAGGCACTACTGTTAGACCAAGAAATGGCTTTGATTCATGTAAAGGTTAATCTCAAAAGCCAGGCTCCAAACTCCAAGGCTTCACAGCTCTATCACATTTCTGTTTTCTGTTCCCTGCAGCAGCAGGGCAAGTTCCTGCCCAAACCTCTTCCTACAACTGCACCAGGAAGCACTGGTCTAGCTGCACTAACTCACACTAATAAATCAGATAAGTAGCTCATGTTACTCACTTGCAGCTGACTGACACGGTGATAGCTCTGTCACTTTTAAGGGGCTGGGTGAGCTGCCCTGCTGTAGCAGTGTGTGCCTTGCAGGAGCACCACAGATCGTGGGGCAGCATGAGCCATATGGCATCTCCAGACAGCAGTGCTGTGAGCCAGAGCCCCAGGCTCTGTCTGCAGCTTCCCCACCTACCTGGTACAATTTATAAGCAAGTATTTGTGCATCTAACTCCCATCAGATGCAGCAGGATTAAAATTCTTACTGGAACTTTAAAAATCCAACCCTGGGCCATCCCTGCTGACACTGCTTGGCAGGAGGGCAGCTGGGCAGCACAGGGCCCAAACCTTGGCAGCTGCACACACAGCCTGTACAGCTGCTTTGGAAACTGCATCTGCCAAACAACTGCATGAGGGAAAAAAACTGATCAGGGACAACATTTAGGATCTGTTGTTTCCCAAGGTTACCATCAGCTGTTAAGAATGTTTATGTAATCAAAAAGTCAGCAGCAGTGGTGAAAGCCCTTCAGCTAACCCT
This sequence comes from Agelaius phoeniceus, assembly GCF_051311805.1. Lineage (NCBI taxonomy): Eukaryota > Metazoa > Chordata > Aves > Passeriformes > Icteridae > Agelaius > Agelaius phoeniceus. Next base: position 15,644,629 of record NC_135270.1, read on the forward strand.
AGTCAGCATCAAATGTTCTAAAGAAAAGACCATTACCTAATTCAACCTAAAAGACCATTCTCCCAAACCCAAGTTTCCTGCATAATCTGCAAGACGTGATCTAAATAATTCAAAACTTCACTGGATCTAGGCCACAGACAGAGGTTTGTTTTTCAGCAAGATGCCCCAGAGGAATTGGCTATTTTGTTTGAATTTTTCCTGACTGACCATATAAAAGGACCCCTAGAAGCAGACTGAGTGGATGAGAAGTAGAAAGGATACTGGCAAGGGCTAACTTCAGCTCAAAGCTGGGCTCTCCTCACTCTAAGGGAAGATAAAACCATGGATTGCATCAGAGTCGTGTCTGAGGCTGCTGAGGGTCCACAGGTTAATAGGGAGAGAGATGTGCAAACATTCTCAGGCCAAACAAGCTTGTCTTCTGCATGCAAGGATCCACACACACATCTCCAAGGGTCCCCAAATGACAGTGGTTGAAAACCCATCCAAGGAGAAGAGAAACCAATTTCAGCTCTTCCCAAGGAAGAATCCATGGAATGAATTCTCTTGGTTGACTATGGAAGGAAGGAGCCCTTGTGTAAGTGGCACAGCTACGTGAACAAAAAGCATCACCCAGGCCAGCCCTCAGGCTCTTTTTAGGTGCAGACAGTTTACAGAACGATTGCAAAGGCAAATCTTTAACCCTGAAGTATTTTTTCCATCTGTGGAAATACTATTTCAAGCAGTCCAGAGTCCAGTGGTTGACCTTACTTTTGGGTATGTTGGTTTTTTCCTCCCCATTATTTGCCTGTAATAATGGCAAATTACATAAAGTGAGGAAATGGGACCAGCATAAAGGTCAAACTAATTTTCATATTAAAGGCCTTGCACAATTATTTTTACAGCAGGCCTTTAATGACATCTTTAGTCCAGTTACAAGGTTGAGATTACAGGCATTTTCAGGTAACTTGGGCAGGCTATCAATACTTGCTGGGAAACATGTTTTGTTTTTTGTATTTCTTTGTCAGAAGGAGATGGCAGTGATTATACTCATTTCAGAGAAGCTAGATGTTAAATCCTCCCTCAAAAGGACAGAAATCATAGGAAAAGAAACTTGTTTCCACTTGACACAAAAAGTTTCTCAAATCTGCTTTATCACAGGCAAGCTTTATAAGTACAATTACAAGTACTAGAAATGCAACAAACTATTTAATACATTGGCCAATATTAAGCATCTACCAACTTGATCACACACCCACATTCAAGATTTTATATGAAATAAAGAGCTTATCACTCTGCTTGAGGTTTCCAGACAGATTAGGTCAATCCGGGGACAATAAACTTCAGAGAAACTGTGCCACAGCTTAAAAAGGCTGTATTTAAAGGAAGTACTGTCCAGACATGAATTATCCAATTTCCAAGAACCTGATCTCTGCAGGATACATGAAACTGCACGTAAGAACTGATATATTAATATAAGTTACATTTTAAAATCCTAACATTTTATTCCACACTCTCCAAATTCCATGTCATGCGTTCAGCAGAACAGCATGGCAATGATGAGAAATTTTAGAATAATTATATTTTTATTAGCTAAGGACCTCCAGCTCTATGGATCTTGTGAAGAACTCTGTGGATCAAATTCATCCCTTGCTATTGTATCAATGGTCTTAAAGATTTATATATTTTTTTAGTGTCCGGACTTTAACAGATGTTTTGCACCAGTATTTTCTGCAAAATCAGACCTTCAATGCATTAGATACCTAGAGTTTTAAGTGGTTAAAAACTTCACTGTTTGGAAACAGAAATGAGCATAGCCACAGCCCCTATCAAAATTCACTATCAGCAAGATAATTATTTCTTCATCTCTAAACTTCCTATTTCTTTCTCTCCTAAAACCAGATCATATGAGCAAAGCTTTGAAATTTAGAGAGTCGATATTTCTTTTTGTTAATCCTATTTCACAACCTCCACTACTTGCACAGCTCTATTAAGCAATTACCTGGTGATTTGATTGGTGTGCACACCACAAACTATGTATTTGTAACACACTGCTCCCTGGGACATGGAGCCACATCCATGGGCTCCAGCAGAAGTCAAACAATGGGGCCACTGTTCCAGCCCTGCCTCCTGGCTCACCCTCTCAGGGCAGGTTTTTTCCTCTCTGCTTCCCTTCAGTGCTACCAGGGCTGAGCCACAGCTGCAGCTTTCCTTACAGCTCCACTTTCTGGAGTCCTGGGACTTGGTGAACAAACAAAGAGTTCCTCACTTATAAAAAAGATTCTTGGAAACAGAAATTCAGGTTTTAGAAGACAGAAAGGCAATTAGAAGCACACCAGATGGTAAATTCTGATTTTTTAAGGAAGTAATGTAATTCTGGGAGCCTAGTGGGGGAGGTAGGGGAGAAAAGGAGATTTAGGTATATGGTTGTTCAACTGACAGCTTTTTACCTGTCAGTATCAAAGAGGAATAGAAAAAGCCTATAAAATTCATGAGATGTTCTTTTCGGGTCATGCTGTAGTTCAGCCAGTTCCAGCACAGCCTTCTGTGAGTCTGGGTGAGCCTGCAGGCTGCCATGCTGTGCCCATCCTCCATCCTCCAGCCAGCATCTCCGCGGAGCCGGCCAGCCCCGCACTCTGGGAACGCCAACTATCTGCTCCAGCAGCTCTCCCCCGCACAGGCTGCCGGGGCAGGCTCCTGCCCGCTGCCGATGCATCCAAAGCCGCTCGGGGTGGATCAGCACTTTCCCCTCGCTCCTGCGGCTCCCGCTGCACTGAAACCAGCCCGCAGCACCATGCCCCAGCTTCTCCACAGAGGGGGAAAAGAGATGCACAGAGGATGCCGAGCACAGCAAAGCCACCAGAGCTGGTGGCTGGTCCTGCAGCAGTGTGCAACCAGCCCATGGCCATTGAGGCATCAACGAGAGGCCAGCACACGCTTCCAGCAGCACAGCGCCACGGCAACACGGCTGCTGGGATCCCTGCACGGCTTGGGGGCACCTGTGTCCCTGCCACAGCCCGGGGCTGCTGTGCTTTCCTTTCAGCACAGCCCTCTGCTGCCAAGGAATGGTGTCTGGAGGTTCATTTCCTGCCTGCCTGCATTCTTGCAGGGTCTGTGGCCACCCAGTTGGTGCTGCTCTGTGCTGGGGAACATGGGGAATCATGAGAACATGGTACAGATGCAGCATTTACTGGCTCAGGTTTGCATCTGCCAATGTTTATGCTTTGGGAAGAATGCCTTAGAGCACTCACCTGGTTTAGAGCTACAGAAATGTTACTGATACATGCTGTGAACAAGGAGAGGTGCTAAAACCCTCCTCTAATAGTCCATGTCTCAAAGAAACAGTGCACCATGATCCAAGCCAAGAAGCCAGCACACAAAACTGTGGAAAAATCACACTATGAAAAGTCAGTGTCCATAAAGGAGACAGAGGAGTCCTGTGACTTCATCCCAATGAAGGGATAGAGTGTCCACTGGGGCATATTCTTGTGGGGTTTCTGTCACAAGGTTTTGGAGGACACAGCCTCCTTTTATCTGAAACTCCCAGCTGCATGTTGCCCTCTTCCTTTCCCTGCTGGCTGATGCACTAGGGAGGTATGGCCTTCCCGAGCTATCACATACTACATACTCCCTCTTGAACCACTCAAGCCACTGAATGCAATTCTTCCATCACAATTTACCTGGTTCTCCTAAGACTAATCAGACCCAGGCTTCAGAATAAGCAATTTTGCGCATTCTTGGAGCAGTTTCACCTGCAAGCTTTAGATTTTGACACTGGGCACAGAAGAGCTTTGGACCAGTGTCTCCTAGTCAGGAGAGCAGATAAGAGCATTTCTGAGGCACAGACCCATATAGAGAACCACCCTCATCATAGCACACTCACAGCTAAACTCCAGGACTTCCAGACTAAGGGGAAACTTAGATTCACCAGGAGAGAGGTCAGCACTGCACCCTGTATCTGTGCTGGCTCCCTGCTTATCACAGCTGCATTTTACTTTGGTGGGTCCATCTGTGCAATTTTCTTGTGGCTTGCAGCCACATGCTCAAGGAGATGAGTGCAGCCAGAATGAAAGGCTGTGTGACAGCCCAGAAGCATGCAGCACACTCTGCCTCCCCAGGATTAACCACCTGCACTTCAGGCTAATGGCAGGCAGCCTGAGCTCTGCAGGAACATCAGCTACTCCCCCTCAGGGACATCAGCTTCTCCCTCCCAGGGGCTCTCAGCTGAAACAGGCTGTGGGTGGGTGCTGGGGAAGGGAGCTGTTGGCCATAGAGACCACCAGCGCCTCCAGGATGAGCACAGCAGACAGGTTCCCCTTCACTGTCCTTTGTCACACGGCCTGGGATGTGAGACCATGCATGTCAGCAAGTGTGACAGGGCACAGAGACATGCCACACCTGAAGGCATCCTGCTGGGAGCTTGGGAACCCTGTCAGAGTGAGGCTTCCATTTCTGAAGCATTCTCTACCCCCACTTGCTTCCTGCATGCCCTTCTCCTCTTCCCCTTCCTCCATTTGTAGCAACACTGCATTCTGCATGCTCCCCAAGAGAAATAGGGCAAACATAACCTGATTAACCAGGAGGATTTGGGCAGGAAGGGGCGGGGGAGGAGATTAATACCCAGAGCACGACAGAGCCTTTCTCTCTCCCATTAGCCCTCGCCTATTCAATAATTAACGCGCTCTGCGGTGACTCCGACTTTGGGATTTGCTATAAAAGCTTCTCGTAAACTCTGTCTCAGCATGCAGACATCAGACCAAAGAGAACACTCAGTCTGACAAGCTGAAATTTCTTCCAGGCTCAGTCAGAAGCTGAAAAACACTTGGATGTGAGCCTATGGCTGCATTTTAAAACATAAGGATCCCTCTTGCTGCTGTTCACCCACGGAAGAGACGGCATCCAGCCTTTATTTGGCCACTCTGTCTCTGAAACATGGTTTAGAAGTTAATGCAGGCTTTCTCCACTTCATGTACAAACCAACCTCCAAGGCTGGCAGTGCCCCATGAACATAGGAACATATGACACGGGCTCTGGCTGGCCTCCAAGCCTATTCTGATGTCTACTTTCTTTCCATCCCTTCTTTCTTGCTTTCCTTAAGGCATATAGATGTTCAGGATGGAAAAGTAAAGCTACCCACATGCAGAAAAGATGCCTTCCCCGACCTTCCAAGGAGCTATTTTTGGCTGCTCTTATATGCCTAAGAAGAACTCCTAGAGGCATCATGCACCAAACTAACTGCCCCTCAGTAACTTCTGGCTAGGAGAGATGAAACATGGCAGAGATTATTTTTTAAAACATTTTAATTCTCTCCATAACCTAACACACTACTGACTCCAAAACTCCAGATGTTGTTTGCAAAAGAGCACATTTTAAAAGGGACTGCAAGCCTAAGATTATTACCCAAAGAATGCATGCTCAACATTACACCTAAACATACAAACAGAACACTAAAGATATATCCTTAATCCAGAATTTTCCAAAATTTATTGAGTACCACAGCCTTTAACTGACTTCACTTTTCAAGTCCAAACCTGGAGAAGAAGTAGCTACACAAGTTTCAGATTGAAACAGATTTCTTTTCAAAATATGCACCCCCACAGAGTTTATGAGATTCAAAAATGAGGCTGGGTTAGCAGCCAAACACATGCACAGAATAAAGAAAGCACCAGTCCTAGCTCCATCTGTCAGAGCACATGAATACACCACATCACATCCCAGCAGCCAGAAACCTGGCCTCTGCTCTGTCCTGTGTCTCTCAAAGTCTAATGCTGACATTTTTGCAAACTGGCACTGCCCAGACTGCAAACATTTCAGTCGAGAGGCTGAGAGCAAAGGCTGGGTGAGCCCCACTGCCCAGCAGCTGCCCAAAAACTCCTCATGAGGCAGGGAGTTAATGCTGACCCAGGGGACTGCATAGCCCTGTTGCCACTCCAGCCACTTTTTGCCCTCACAGAGTGAGCAAAAGCTAAAGCATGCAGCTATCCTTTCCCTTCTGACATCACAGCATTAAGTATCACACAAACACACAGCCCATAGGATGCATAAAGCAGAAGTGCTGTACTACTAGCAGAAAAGATGTGGAGAATATATGGGGAGTGAACTGTTCAGGAGACCCAGCCTCCAGAAATCCAGCTCTGTGTACACACACACACAAGAGAACACATGATACTGTCTTCCAGCATCTCACATTTGTATCACATGGCATCTTTTAAAGTGCTCCTGAACTGAGATACTGCCTCTTAAGGCCAGAACTACATAAGGTTTAGGGATAAAACTGATTTTGCATAGAGCCATGAGAAAAGCAACACAGGGTTGAGGTGGCCAGAGAGAAATGCTTGTACCTTGCACTTAGGACACAGGGATGCTGGCCCACTTACTACAGGGCCCAACTTAGAGAACCACGAGGCTCTGTAAGTACCAGGATTTCTCCACAGGAGCTAAAAGTCATGCTTCCTCTCTTCCTCCCTTTGGTAATATTCTCCCCCTTAAACAAGACTCACCACAGTTTGCAAAACAATGAGGTCATGCCCTGCAAATATTTGCTAAACACTTGTGCAATTTCATCCAAATACAGGCTCAGAGGGAACACAAGTCAGAAATGCCACAATTAGCACAGCACTGTGAAAACGATTCATTGGCAGTCCATAGGCAAGCAGCAACCTTTCATTTTCTATTTAAAACTCCAGTATAAATAAAACCCCTGAATTAATCAATAGAGATAAGGGTTAGTATTTGTGTAATATTCTTGGAAAACACAGCATGCCAAGTCAAGAACCATATTTAGCAATTGTTCTGCTTTACCACATTCACCCCCCTGGTTCATTCTGCCTCTTTAGCTGATAAGCCCTTTCTGCTGTGTGCCTTTACAGTGCCTGTGCTGCAAACCTGTGCTCCCAACAGAGATGTGCAGCTTGGTGCCTGCCTGAAGTGTATTCATGACCTCACTGCAGCTAGATAACGAAGCTGAGTCCAAGGACCATTGCCCTATAGCAATTGAGGCTGCACCTCTCTCTCCCCATCTTTATTTTTCCTTGGAATCACTGCCATAGTTCAGACCTTTGGTACTGAGTCATGGTGCAACATATCATGCTTCAATTAAGAAACACGGGCATTTAAAATTGAAAGGGTGTGGAAGAAAATTTGGACTACAAAGCAACTCTTTCCTGCAAAGGAGAAGAAATCACTCTTCCCTTCCTGACAAGCCACACTTTGAACATACATACATACGACAACAGGACTCTGCTGTTAGCACACAGGATGTAAAATGCATTTAAAACTCTGCCTGGTAACCCCTCAGGACAGTACCCACATGCCACAGTCACGTCTTTTGCCAAGGGCTCTGAATCCACCTACAGAGCTGCCAACAACCACCACCACCACCACAAAACCAAATATTGAAAAGAATACCTTGTGCAGAAACAGTGAAGTTATTTTTCCCCTCTGAGAAGAGCAGAGGTGCTGAGGTCTGCAACACAAGCCAACATCACCCCTCAGGACTGCTACCCTTGGGCTCAGCCAGCCCAGCTGCAGCTCTTTAAGGGGAGGCCCAAGTGTGGGAACCAAAATGAAAGCACCTGGCTGCCTGTCTCCATTCTATTGCTGCTTCTGTTGAACTACAAGTTAAACTTCATCTTCCTCCTCCAAGTAAGGGATAATCATTTACTATACAGGTTCCTGTACCAAGTCTGTGTGTCTGTAATGCTGAGAAGTGCTCTCAGCTTCCTGCAGTGGTTGGTATGGCCCAGCAGTTTCTTCCCCATAGGAGGCTGACTTTCCAGCAATTTAACTTGGAATTCTGATTAACAGAAATGAAAGTTTGGACACAAACTTTTTGATTTTTGGTTGGGAGAGAATGCATAATCTGCTGTCACACAGAGCATCAACCAGATATATAAGGTCTGAAATGCTGGAAAAGAGTCTCTGTCCAAAAGGGAGGCAATATTGTGTAGTTAAGTGCATGTCACTTATCAGAGCATCCCATTTCCTGCAGTTCCTAAGTAAATGAGTAAGATTCCAGAGTTGCATCAAGGGAATGGGTTTGGCTTGGAATCTTGCATGGTGACTCATGCTTTCATGAATAAATTCATTTCCTTAGAGAAACAAGACAAAATCATGTGTTCTACTTAGTCCAGCTACCTAGAGTGTTGATTTAGGAAATCATTGTAAAAAAATACAGTTTGATCTAGCTTTATATTGAATTAATAATCCACAGCAGTTGTACTTGCAAACAAAACCAACCTCTTATGGGGAAAAGAAAAACTGGTGTGACTTGGAGGTTCTGGGTATTGAAAGATGTCAGCTAGAAAGCAGTTTGCAATCAAACCAGATAACTGACCAAAAAAACATTGTGGAAGTCTGGGTGTTCCAGAAATTGACTCTTACTTATACAGCTCTCCATATTTATTCCCCTCCTGCACATTTAAAAATGGGTTGCAGAGACACAGAGCCGTAAACATCAGGAAATGAGAATTGCATCAGCTAGCCCCTCCCCTTCCCCACAATGACAGTGCAGAGAAAATGGGTGTGAAGCAGCAAAAGCCCTGGATCCCTGTAACACCAGCATCCTCACGTGTGCATGGGAGCAGCCAAGGAGAGGGACCCAGAGCTGTATGGATCCTGGCTAATCAGTTCTGTGGAGAGATATTTGTTAGTGCAAGCCAGGATGAAACTCCTCTTTCAGCTTTTAGTTTTCTTAGGAGATCAGTTCAAATGGTTTGATGTGGCTATACTGACCAAACTGGAGCCACACAAAATATGGACTTTTATGGAGTATGAACTAACTCCTGTATCTTACCCTGGTAAGTATTTCAAAAGAATAATGCAAGAAATCTGGCTCTATAAACTTTTGGTGTCAAGTTCCACTCTGGAGTCTGGGCCTGTCTAGTTCAGGAAAATGCCATCTATCAATTTCATGCTGCTTTATAAAGCTGAAATGATTCATAATTAACAAATTTCTGCAGTACCACCATCAAGTTGGTAGGCAAAAACACCTTCACATTTTACAAAGGAGAAATGAAGCCATTAAAGCTGGAGGAAATTGTTCAGGTCTCAGAATAAATCAAGGGGAAAGACAGGACAGGAACATGCTGTAGCTATGTGTAGTGCCAGGTTCCCTCACACACTGACAGCATGTGAAAGCAGAGCTCTTGATGATGTCAGAGCAAAGGCAGGACTAATCATAAATGGAATAGCCCCCAGGATTTTTAAGGGCAAATTAAGCCTCGTGTCTCAGGTAGAAATGCCACTGACCTTTCCAGGGCTGGTCAGCATCCCCAGTAGCTTTGGGTTACTGATAACCTCCCAGCTGAGCTATAGGTCACTCAGCAAACCTGCAGGTCCTGGTTTGGTGTCCCTGTTCACCCCTGCACCACCATCAGATTTTACTCAGTCTGTCATGAGCCAGGACCTGAGCAAATGGAGAGAGCAGAAATTAAATGTCACCGTGTAAAACCTCTTGTATACTAGCAAAATGGAGATAAATTTACAAACATTTTGTGTTTTACTGAAAATAGCAAAATGTACACATTGAACTCACCTTTCTGGACTTTATTTCTGTGACAATGGGCTAATGGTATCTCATAGTTTGAAGGCAAACACGTTGTTTAATAAGAATGTGGCATTTGTTTCCATCTGCTATCACTCAGATCCTGATCAAATGCCACCTCAGGCCAGTGGAAAGGCTCTGTTTCTAACTCCTAGAATAAAAATATAAATGTTTCTACATTCAGCAACTGCTGTTGCTTTATTTTTCATGTTTAATCTGTGAAAACTATTATGAAAAGGAGGGCAAGCAGGCTGAGGAAGGGTCAAGCTTCCCTGGAGAGACACTGTCACATTTCTGGCATTCCCATCACTCTATCAACACCACCTCCTGCCACCACGATAAAAGGCAGCAGTGGAGAAAGAACAGGAAGAATAAAATTTCTTATGTACACATGTGAGATAAGTCAACCCATCCCTACAATCAATCACTTACAGGAAATCAAAACAGACCTGGCTTCCATCTTCCAAGTGCAAGAAAAATGCCTGTAATTTGCTCACCCCGTGCTGTTTGTGCAGTTCTGAGCCTTCTCTCATTGAAGCTCTCTGAGGCAGAAAATCAATGTCAATCATGCCAGGTGTCTGCTTTCCTCCTGAGCATCTACTGCTGATAATAAGATCACAAAGGCCACATAAAAGGAAAAATTTGGCCATCACAGCTGCCTTCTCAGTTCTGTAACTGAGATAAGTTAAAAGGTGAATGAACACTGGCATATTAAAAGCTGACTCTATTTTTTAATTTAAAAAAAGGGTTCTAATCTGCTTATCATCATCACTGAGGACACACTGGGACCAGGATGGTCTTGAAACATCCCAGCTGGTTTTCTTTGGCCTGCTCTACTAAAAGTAGGACCCCTGATATCTGAATAGACACCAGAGAGATAAGGACAACCTGATGCCTTATAGATAACAGCAATTCATTCTTGGTTCTGTTCTCAGTAACAAGCAACACGAACACAAGTGAAGGCAAGTGAAGATGTTACTGGAACTTGCACCCTGAAAACCATGTCCAAGTTCATTTTGTCTGAGCCACAGCCTAAGAAGATTCTTACAATACCAATAGTCTTCTCTTAGAAGCTTTGGTCTCACTGTGAGTAGTAAAATACCACTTGCTTTACATTAGTTACCCATTTTAAAATGCTTATTATTCTATTCAGCCAGTATTGTCATAGAAGCTTCCTATCTTGCATTTAAACTCTTTAGAAGTAAAAGTTTTTACAGGCAAAAATATTTCTTATTGGTCTTAATTCCTGTCAAACGTTTATTTTCTGTCCTGCCAGATGTCTGTAACTCCAACCTGGAGTCCCATGCATATAGAGCCACTGTAAATACAGATTCCTGGGATGAAAAACTAAACTTCCTAATCCATCCTTGAGGCTTCTGACAGAACAAGATGCTCAGTGAACCCAGAATAATGCAGAATGACAGAACTATGTTTCCTTTTCACCCTGCATTCATGTGGCTTTGGGCAAGCTCAGCATCTACCCACACTTCCCCTCCTTAGTGACCAGTCTTCTCTGAAATGGCACATCCCACAGGCATTGCTCCTTTCTCTAGCAGCAGCAAGGAACAGAGCACATCTAGTGCAACCAATATATATATTTATGTATAAATATGTATATTTAACAACCAATATGTATATTTAACCTCACTTGCTGGAAGTGCTGGTCTTTAAAATAAGCAGAATTTTGTATTTTTCTGTCTTGTTTCATGCAAATCTACGTAAATCCTATGTTTCAAGATGTTTTCTCCCCACTATTTTTTGTTTCTGTTATTTTGCCAACGAACTGTCAAATAAATGGTGAGGTTTTGGGTTACCATTGCTGTCAGATCACCCCAGCAGAAGGAAATTATCACTGGGATGGTGTATGACCAGGCATGCCACAGCAAGATAAGCACCTCAAAAGGAACTCAAGCACATCCTAGGAGCTGAGGATAGATATGGCCAAAAATCAGTTAGAGTCAGAATCCCAAAAGGAAACTAAAGTCAAAGATTGTAAAGGTATCACAACTACAATAAATGGAAAAAAAAAAAAAGGAAGCAAAAAGATTACTGTAAAAACAAGAATGAGAAAATAAAGGCAACACAGCTACTCACACAAGATTAAATTAATACTTACCTGATTTTCAGTAAGGATGAACATGATAATCCATGGGGTAAGGACAGGATGTCTAAGAGAAGAAAGAGAAAGCAGAAGTGGGTAAAAGATAATACATGAACACAACTCACAGATGGTGAGCAAAACTCACTGAGTTTGCTGTTTTCCAGCTGGAGAAGCCAGGCATTTTCAATTCCAGAACCCTGATGTGCACAAATCCGAAAGATTTTTAGTAAATTTGCCTACTTGAAGGCATTACCACAGGACCAGAGAACAGCAAGTTCTAAGAAGTAAGCCATGGTGGAAGCAGTTTGGGCCTGTGATTTTGATGTCCGTGCAATTCTTCAGAAAAACTTGCAAAGGAAAATCTAACTAAAAACATCTTATTCAATGAATAACAAAGGGATAAAAGGCAGCATGGATTTACTAAAATCCAGTTTTGTAGGATGACTCACAAAATAGTATAGTATAAAATTGAAACTACAGGCATTCAGGAAAGAAACTTTTCAAAAATTGGTTTTGCTTTTTGTTGGGAGTCCGAGCAAGAAATAAGTGAATGGGAGAAGGATTTGGCTTTACTAACCAACAGCAGGGTGACAGGAAACTGGCAGCATGGTGTGACTGAAACCGACCAGTGTGAGCCAGTCATGGAATTTCCACCAGCTTCAGGAAAACATTAGTGCTGTGTTTGAGGCATCGCCGTCGGGCACTGCATGCAGCAGCCCCTCTCAGGAGAAAAAGGATTTAAAAAGTATTTAAATTGAGGAAGTCCCACAGAACATACATCCCAATGACCAGGGAACCGCTTGTGTGACCGTGCAGGGCTCAAAAGGTTTGGCTTATATAACCTAACACAACAAATGAGAGGGAATCGGATACGTAACTACACGGAAAGGGGAAGTAAACAAAAAACCACAAACATCTATTGATTTAGATGGAAATTAGAAGCTGGTTTTCAGCCACCCGAGAAGAGGCCCCATTCGGAACTATCGCCATAAAGCCCTGAGGAGGAGCACAGGGCTGGGACTGCCCGGGCGGGAAACAAAGGCAGGAATGCCTTGAATTCCCACAAACTCTGCAGAGCCGGAGCGTTTGCTTTCACTTATCCCGACTAGCAGCAGAGCGAGTGAAATGTCCCCGGCCGACGGCCCTCAGACGAGTCCTGAAGGCACGCATAGCTCAGCGCCCCAGCCCCGCCCCAGCTCCCCTGCGCTCGCCTCCCTCCACCCTCCGCTGCTCCGCTCCATCTCCTTCCCGCTGCTCCTTCCCCCTCCTCCCTCTCCGTCTCTCCACCCCGACGTGTCGGCGGGCACGTCCCCACCGCCACAACCCGCCCGCCGCGCGTCAGCCGCCCGGGCCGTATTTAAGGCGGCGGCCGCCACCTCCCCCGCCCCGCCGTCACAGCCGCGCTTGGGTGAGGACGTTCGGTAGGTGCGATCGCCGTGGCGTGAGATGGGTGCGGGCGCCGGGGGTGCAGGAGCAGGGGGAGAGCGAGAAGGGGTCCCGCAGGCGGTGCTGGTCCCACAGGGGATGCTGGTCCCGCAGGCGGTGCTGGTCCCACAAACCTCCGGGGGGACGCGGTGGAGTAGGGGCGACAAATGGACAAAGTCTGCTCCACGCCGCCGGCTCCGCTGAGACCCCCCGGCCGTGGTGGAATCTGCACCGGAGTCCAGCCTGCGTGATTTCCACTCGCAGCCCCCCATCGTCCCTCCCTCCATGCCCTTGAGCCTCCGTGGATTAGCTTGCTTCCCGTAATCGGTGCGTGCGGCCCCAGGGAGTGATCCTGCAAAGAGACTTGAGGATGGGCTTAGGGCTGCGTTTCAAATACAGATTAGTGGACCACCTACCATTCTCTTGTTTCTTTGAGGGGTATGGCACTCTTAAAAGGAAAAAAAAAAACAAGTGTAAGAGACGTGCTTGAGTGGGTGGCTCTGATCAGCTTATAGTGCTTAGGCGGGACTTGGCACATGGAGAGTGCACTGCATGGCCACGCTTCAGGAGGCTCCTGCACAGGAAGACTGACGTAGCTTGCTTGATTTTTCCTAAATATGGGCCCTGCTGGCTTCCTGGCCCTCCCCTCGGCCCCAAAATTTGCAGTCCTTACCTGCTGCTCTGCTCGGCTTCTCATGCTCTGAACGAGTCGCTGCCTGTTCAGCACCAGACAGTCGTGTGGTGTCTGTACTTGCACCCGTCTGTGCAGCTGCTCCTGCCCTGGGCTCCTCAGGCTGCTCCCAGTGCAGCTCCCAGTGCAGCACCATTTCCTGGGAAAGCGTAGTGGTGGCTTCCACGCTGAGACGGGGGTGAATGCACAATCCTTTGTCATCGTTGTGCCATTTCTGCACCCCATTGGCTCTCAGAACCCAACTAACCAGGATGCTGGGCAGCTGCAGCTAAAATGTGAGGGTGGGAGAGATGGTAACACCAGACTCCAGCCATCTTAATTCAAAACTCTGCAGTTTCACTTCAAAACAAATTTATGAAGTTGATGTGGTGGCTCATGCTGCCCTAAAAAAGGGCTTGCCTAAGTGTTGCACAACTTGAGCTCTGGAAAGGCTTCGGGGCACAGAATACCAGTTTTTCAGGGTGAGAGAACAGAGAGTGCCAGACTGTGCTATGCTTAGAAGTACTAAAATGGCTTCCTGTACCTAAATGTAATATGGATGGCCATTTAGAACGTTCTGCTGCTGCTGGAGTGCCACCAGCTATGTAATATAATCAATGGCTGTCAGGCTGTACTTGAGGCAAAGCTAGGGTGAGCTTGAACAGAGGATTGTCACCAGTAATTTAGTTTTGCAATCATTTTGTGGCATACAGACAGTATTGCCAGACATTTTATTCATGTGTTTTGTATCCATTTTCTTATCATCCTGGAATAAAGTCTATCTTGCTGGATATAACTATTTTGGTATCAGTAAAAGCTCCAAAGCTTAGAGAAATGATGTTTCTTTCCTTTTAGCAGTGCACCATGTCTCTCAAGGATCAGCTCATCCACACTCTCGCCAAACAGGAGAGCCATGCTGAAAATAAGATCAGTGTGGTTGGCGTGGGTGCAGTGGGAATGGCCTGTGCCATCAGCATCCTCATGAAGGTAAGTGTCAAGCTTGGGAGGAAGCAGCAGAAGAGCCTGAGACCTAAAAGAGGGGCAAAAAAGTAGCCACCCTTATTAGATTAACTTCTGGTTATACAATCCTTTTTTGGGCCTGAAATGAAGCAAGTCTTCAAGATATTGACAGAGAACAAATAGCTGCAGTTCTTGTAGATAAAGTTTGCCTCAGGATCAGGCAGAATGTCCTTTATGTATCATTTTAAGAGCTGCATTTATCTTTGTGGGACTTGCAGACTTCCTTCTAAGTAGGAATTCTCTTAACACTCTAAATATACAAAAAGATTGAGAACTGAGGATTATTTTGTCTTGAGCAGAGCAATGGAATGATTCTTTGCAGTGTAGTCTGGAAAAATTGGTCCTTGACACTCTGAATGACTTGTCTTCTGCCTTCAGTTATCATACTGAAAATGCTGTGGTTAACGTGAGGCTTGCTTTTCTTGACGGTCAAATAGGTTGCATATGAATCACTATTAAATTATTCTTTGTTATTGTACTGCTTAATTGTACTCCTATTTCATGCAGAATGTGGTTATGAAAAGTATAAAGTGAACTCAAGGAAGTGGATATCCCAGTGGACTAATTGAAGGACTCTGGGAATAAGTGAAGTGTTAGAGATGACCAAAATTGTTTAAGTAGCTTTTAAAATAATTGTAACTTCATGGTTTGCTGAAAGAGGCAGCAAACTCACCACTGCTCTTGGTCTCCTGTAGGACTTGGCTGATGAACTCGCCCTTGTTGATGTCGTGGAGGACAAGCTCAGAGGAGAGATGCTGGATCTCCAGCATGGCAGCCTCTTCCTTAAAACTCCAAAGATCGTCTCTGGCAAAGGCAAGTAGTTGGCTCTCATGTGCCCATTGTTTCTAAATGGAGGTAGCCACTTCAGGTCTCACAAGGACAGCCTGTCACCCTAATTGTTGGTGGGAAAGCTCATGGATATAGTATTCAGCTGACATTTTAAAATATACCTTCTTATGGCCAGTCCAGCTAAGAATTTTCTTCCAGGGTTCACTCAGTACAAAAAGATGGATTTCTTAAGTACTTGTGCACCTTAGAGAACTTTATTTCACGACCAGTTAACCCCTGAACTCATTACTGCTTAATTCTGATAACTTTTAGTGGCAGCCTTGAGTAGGGCAAAGTTTTAACCAGCTCATACCTTAATTACATCTCCTACAGGTAGTAGGTTATGAGGGCAGAGCCTTCTTCCTCTTCTATCTACACAGCACTTACCCTGAATGCTATCCCAGCAGCTATCCCCAGTCCCGTTGGTGGCTGAGAAGCAAGGAGCAAGGCTGCCTGCAGCTGTGTGTTAAAATAGCAACGTGCCTGAATGTTGTGGCAAGAACCACTGTCTTAAAATTAAATTTCATTTTCTATAGAGGCAAAGTCTAGGGTAACAATTACTAGGGAATTGCTGCACACTCAGACTTGAGAATTTGAGATCCCAGTACAGAAAGGAAGTGAGAACTCCTAGACTCCTAGAGGTCATGTTTGACACAGCCTCTTGTTTGCAGATTACAGTGTGACTGCACACTCCAAGCTGGTCATTGTCACTGCTGGTGCCCGGCAGCAAGAAGGAGAGAGCCGCCTTAACCTGGTCCAGCGCAACGTGAATATCTTCAAATTCATCATTCCCAACGTCGTTAAATACAGTCCTGACTGCAAGCTACTTATTGTCTCAAACCCAGGTTTGTCTTGTGCTGCCATAAGAGGATTTGGCTTAGAGAATAGTCGTTCTTCAGTAATGTGGCATTAGTGCACAGGCTTTTAGAAAACACTTGTGCTGGGGAAGAGAAGGCTCTGGGGAGACCCTGGAGAACCTTCCAGTAGCTAAAGGGGCCTAAAAGAGAGGTGGACTTTGCACAAGGGCATGTAGTGATAGGACATAGGGCAACTGCTTTAACTGGAAGAGGTAGATCTAGGTTAGCTATAAGGAAGAAATTCTTTTATTATGAAGGTGGTGAGACACTGAAGCAGGTGGCCCAGGGAAGTTCTGGATGCCCCATTCCTGGAAATGGTCATGGCCATGTTGGATGGAGCTTTGAGCAACCTGGTCTTGTGGAAGGTGTCCATGCCCATGTCAGCGGATTGGAATGAAATGATCTTTAAGGTTCCTTTCAACCAAAGCCATTCTATGGTATCTCTATAGCAAAAAACCGTCATCTTCCTTTTCCAAACTCAGTAGTTTGGTCTTCTGAGAAATAAACTTGGGTTTTCAGACCAAGTGATCTTGAACACACTAGGATCACTGATGATTGCATGCATAGCATAAAGGCAGACCTGAGAGACTGTTCAAAATAGTAATAATGTTATATTAAACAGTCATTATGTAAGCCCACTGCAGCGCCTGGCCATGGGCACTGCTTTGTGCTCTGTTCCTGAAACTAGCATGCAGGTAAAATGCTTACAGATGAATGCAAGGTACCATCCTCATTATCACTCTGCTCACAAGTGGCACTTGTTATGCCCCTGTTCTCCTCACAGTGGATATTTTGACCTATGTGGCCTGGAAGATCAGTGGCTTCCCCAAAAACCGTGTTATTGGGAGCGGCTGCAATCTGGACTCTGCCCGTTTCCGCCACCTCATGGGAGAAAGGCTGGGCATCCACCCGCTGAGCTGCCACGGCTGGATCGTTGGAGAGCACGGAGATTCCAGTGGTAAGGGTGAAATCAGGCTGGCTGTTACACAGAACTCCCTGATGCTGTCTGCCAGGAACACCTTGAAAGGCTACAGCAAAACATTGCTGCAAAACCCTTGCACTGCAGCACCTTAAAAATGCAAGTTCTGATTTAAGTCATTTGCTGCACAGAGTAACCCTAGATGATCTATATTTGACCTGAATGACTGTGCTTGGAAAAGGTCATTACTGTAACCTGAGCTGGCTAAACATTTCTAGGCTAGATTGTTCACGTAACTCCCAAAAAAACCCAAACTGAAGCAGCAGGAGGATAAAGTTCTCTGCAAGGGCCTCTCAAAGATCTGCACCGGAATTACTGGCAGTCACTCAGCTGCCATTCCTGGCATCTCCTAATCACTGTATATAGGAATTGCAGGGGCAAGTCTGGAGGACAGGAGAAAGCACTTTTTCCTTATTTAACCTGTACTTTTCCAAGCAGCACCAGAGCAGTGCTGTCTGCTTCCTGACACTCACCAGAATGCACTTGGAATCAATTCTTAGTTTGAGACAACTTTGCAAAATGACTGTCATTTCAGTTAATATTGCCCAGTTATTTCACATTAACAAAGGTGTATTCAAACTTTGTGACACTGTGTATAAATGTTGATGTGCTCCTAGGTTCTCAGGCTGCAATTCAGGCTGGCCTTATAGGTCATGCTATATTTAAGATTATAGGTAAATCATAATGATGTGTTGCAGATTAATCCAGCTAGATCTCATGTTAGTTGGAAAAGGACTGAGTATTGTGAGATTAATTTATCTATGTGCAACTCTCAGTGCCTGTCTGGAGCGGAGTGAACGTTGCTGGCGTCTCTCTGAAGGCTCTTCATCCAGACTTGGGAACTGATGGAGACAAGGAACACTGGAAGGACGTCCATAAGCAGGTCGTGGACAGGTAAATACTGGCTTGGCTTTTTTATGAATTTCAACACAAGAACAAATCATGAAGGATTGAAAAATCTCTGTTCTGCAGTACCCAGATCTAGAATAGCTCAGTAGCCCCAAATGTCAGGATGCAAACATAATGGAACATGAAATAATATTTTAAGGAGTAATGTAGTTAAGTTTTCATTATTAATAAACTTTAAATTAGGGAAGAGCTTAAACTTCTAGGCTTCCAGTATAATTGTGGGGACTAGTGTAAAATGCAAATAGAATTACTCACTGCTGAGTTCATTTTGGTCCTGTCAGAAAATCAGTCAAGCTTCAGATGCCTCCAAATTGATCCAGAGACCTCTGAAAGCCTTTGTGGTGCTTGTTCTTTATAATGAGTGTTGTGTCTCTGCAGTGCCTATGAGGTGATCAAACTGAAGGGATACACGTCCTGGGCTATTGGCCTTTCTGTGGGAGACCTAGCTGAAAGTATTATGAAGAATTTGAGAAGAGTGCACCCCATCTCTACCATTGTTAAGGTGAGCAGCTTCTTTTTCCTAATTTTTGTCTTACTGAGAATTAAGTATGTCTGGAATTCTGAAAAACAGCAATCGCTTTCTACTTTAATTTCAGTTAAATTTGGTTTCCTGGTAAGATATTCTATGAAATATACAGAGATATATAAATTCCAGCCTAACAATCCTCATGTACCTTTCAGGGCTTGCATGGAATAAAAGAAGACGTCTTCCTAAGTGTTCCTTGTGTACTGGGCAGTAATGGCATCACTGATGTAGTAAAGATGATCCTAAAACCTGAGGAAGAGGACAAATTAAGGAAGAGTGCAGACACACTGTGGGCAATCCAGAAGGAACTACAGTTTTAAACCTGCCCAAGCAGTTTTTGGGTCTTAGCAATTTAACGGGTTTAGTGGTTTGTCTTACGTTGCACTTCCAAGTAAGTCAAATCTTTCAATGTATTATCTCAACTAGAACACACAAAAAGCTCAAATCTGAACAATGGAGTTTCCTGAAGATAGCATTAGGAAACTAATCTAGGGTTTTCCCTGTTCACAGACACCCATGTTCTTAGCCAGAGCTAGATTACCTAGTCAGTCTTGTTCAGTGAAGTGGTATGACAAATCCAGCATTCAAAGCAGCACTGCCTAAAAAACCTTTGCCTTTTCCTCTTGTTTCATGTTGGTTCAAAGGAATAAGGAGTAATTGCTACACAATGTGAAACCAAAGACATTTCTTGAAGTTAAAGGATTGTCAAGCCAATTGACCAACCTTTTCTGCCAGCTGAATCGCTTCAATATTTCACTGTTGATAGGTCCAAGTGTATTTTCCTAACACTGCTTTGGAATTTTTGTGGGTATTTTTTTCCTAGAGAACCTTATTTTTGTGTACTATATCAGTCTAGTTGTAATTTCTGTCTCCAGAGCATGTTTAAAAAATGTTAAAGTTTCTATGTGCAACAAGACAGTGACTGTCCAACTGTAGTACCAACTACAACACCAAATAAACCACAAACTGTTATTTCTGTCTCCTTGTTTTTCTTAATAGGGCTTGGTCTCCACATGCAATTCTATTTACACCCACCTAAATCAATTCTATTTTTCAAGTCACAGTAACTCAAACAGCACCTGTGTAATTATGTTATATGGTCAGCTGTGCTGGAGGCTTCAGGCAGTTATATATTTATGGAAGTCTCATCCAGGTTTTTAAAATAAACTCCAACCTCTTCAGAGCCAGCAGGAACATGAAAAGCCTTAAGGCAAAGGCTCAGTCTTAAGCCACGCTGGTTATGGTGCTGAGACCAAGAACCTTTTGAGTTTTCAGTTTTCACTGGTCATAATAAATGTGATTTTCTCCAGTTTGGCACAACATATTCCAAATCTCACAAGTGAAAGCATGGTTAAGCTGACACTGCATATTCGAAAAGAAAGCACGTCATACACAGCTCTGTAGAGGAAGAAAATATGCAACAAGTTTTATTCAGCGTTAAGTCCACCAGCACAAAGATTACAGGAGATAGAAAGTGCATTAATAAAAGCTAGTCTTTACCAAAAAGAAAATATATTATTGATTCAAAATATCTTACACTTGGATGATGTAATAACTTACTCTGGGCACCTACTGATTAAGAGAAAGATCAAGAGAATGGCTGCTTCACAAGGAAACCCAACTTCCCAGCTAGCCTGGGAATTCAGTAGAGATCACTGAGTCCAGCAGTCTTCCTTGCTTTCTGCATCAGTGCCCTCAGCTGGAACTGCTTGCGAGACAGGAGACGTACATGCTGCAGACAGAAAAACAACAGCTGGCTATCGTAAAGTTCTGACAAAAACTCAACACTGCCACACAAATGTACTCTGTGACCCAAATGGGATGTCAGTTTTTTGGAAACACTAAATTCATTATTCTACTAAATAGCATTTTCTTGGCTTAAAATGACTGGCAGATGGCTACCAAATGCAATTGCTATAGTCTATTCGTTATGATTTTTAATTATTAACTAATTCATTAAATTATAACAACAATTATTAACTCCACGCATATTCTTATCAAAGTAATAATAAACACGCCATAAGGTGCAATCAGACTAATGCACTTCCCATGGGGCAAAGAATGGTTCTTCTAACAGCAGATAAACAGAATTAGCAAGGTCTACACAAGAAGGAAACGACATGACTTTGTACCTATAATGCTTTCAAAATTGGTCTTTAAATTCTGAAATCACTTTCTAAAACTTATGCTTGAATGTATAAATAGTCCTGTTCCTACAGGATCCTCTACTGTGAAGAGATCGTGAACATTAGTAAGCCAAACCAAAGAGTCCAAAGTAAACACATTTAAAATGCACATCTTAAAAATATCCCAAGAAACCTACCTTTAAAAAGACATCTAAATCTATCACTCCACGTCTCAGTGCTTCCCCAAGGTAGAAAATGGTGTCTTCAATTGCATTTTCCTCTGCATATAAGTTCAGGATCTGCTTGTAAAGTGGTGCTGTAGGAATTATAACTTCATCTATGTCATTATTTTCTGACTGACTTTCCATTTTCTCTAAGGCAGAACTGAGCTCCTCATCCTTCTTTTTGAGAAGTTCAATGTTCTTGTCAACTTCAGCCTAAAAACAATTAAGATGTTTACTTATCTTATTGTGATACAATTGTCTAGATGAAAGATTTTTAGACATACCGGTTCATTCTGTACTTCTTTGCTTATCTTCACTATGATTTTTACAGAAGAAAGAGCTATCAACCTGTAGTTTTCAGATTCTTTTAAAGAAGTAACATCTGTTTCAGATAATGTCAATCCATTACCCATTTATAACTGTAGAGAAGGCATGCCAAACACTCCAAGTATTTCAGCTGCCACATTAGGAAAAATAACCATTTAAACTAGCTAAAGGTAATAACAGCAAAGCCAATGTAATTATTTTCTTTAGAATGCAGGATTCCCCAGTTCTCTAGTCCAATTCATAACTTCTAATAATTTTTTAAACCACATCTGAACACTGAGCTGTTTTCAGAAACTGTTCATCAATCCGAAAATCTTACTCCTGAGCAGCAGCGCAAGGAGCAGATGGACTAAGCAGAAGATGCCTTAATGAAAAAATGCAGGAATTTCTGAGCATACTGTGAGTAGGAGAGACTACTGGGAAAGGAGAAGTTATACAAGGAGGCTGTGAACAAAATCAATGTTCTCTACACTAAGACACTGAAATGTTCTCCAGTACTGCTGTTACACATTATTATCAAGAAACTGAGATGCAAATATGAAATAATCTCACACCACTAACATCTTGCACGGGAAGAATGGGGGAAAATAACACTGTTCCTCTACTACTGAGCAATGGCATTTGTAAGACACATGCAGGACACTGCATCTCATGGTCACTGCTATTTCTGACTTGCTTCAGTCTGAGCACAAGCCCCCAGCTGCAAAAGAGAGAAAGCACAATGTGCTAGAAGCTTTGTTTTTTCTATAATGATTAATGATTAATTAATTCCAAGCTTCTGTTCACTACTAAGAATACTCAGGTGGGGAGCAGAGGCTCCTCTCAGCTTACCACTTCCTGATCCAGGCGAGTCACCATCTCTTCCAGTTTCTGGTGCCCCTTCTTCAGGTCCTCCTCTGTGCGTTTCAGGGCGTTGAGCTCGGCCTGTGCGCGATCCATCTCCTCCTTCATGCGCCACCTGAGCTTGTCGCTGACGGCCGAGATGAGGGAGGCGCGGATGGTGTCCTCGCTGATGGTGCCATCTCTGCTGGGCCCTGCATGATGATGTTGCACAAGCTCAACATTCATGCTGGGCTGCACTATAAAGCCAGCTGCAATAGCACGTGGCCAAGCTGCTCTGTGTACTTCTCACTTCACTCTTTAGTGTCAGTGAGACATTCAAATAAGCTGCTCTCCATAATAATTTCCAGAAGCAGCAGAGAGATCACAGTGAGATAATACACACTAGGATAGACACTAGTAAATTTAAGAGTATGCATCCATTCATTCACTTCACTATTCCCACATCCACACTCTTTTTTTAATTTTAAAAATGAGGTGGTCATTTCCTCTGAAGTCCAAAAATGTTACTAGTCCAAGACTTTTTAATGAAGAACAAGAGTTAGGGGCAGGATGTATTCAACCACAATTAACATAACAGTTGGCTTGAGACAATGAATTTACCTACTACAGGTATTAGTTTGGGATTTGTTGTTTATTTATTTATTTTTTTTTAAATTGCCTAGCCTGGTAAGGAAAGTTTCAAACTAGGAAAGACAAATGGAGAGTTATAGACACCACCCATTCAACTCAAGTGGGGACACTCCCAGGGAGGGCATGCAGCCCAGGTTCTCATGGGGAACCACCCTGACACCTGCTGGAGGGACAACACTGGCAGGAACACACAATCCAGGAGATTCCTGGAAAGCACTGACAATAACTTCTCATACAGATGCAGCCAATGAGGAAAGATGTGCTGCTGGACCTTGCAGAACAAACAAAGAACATCTGGTTGGAGATATGAGTGTTGGGGCAGCCTTGGCTGCAGTGACCATGAGATCATGGAAGTTCTGCAGCCCACAAGTAGAAGGGCAAGGAATAAGATTGCAACCCTGGACTTCATAAGAGCTAACTTTGGCCTCTTCACAGGCCTTCTTGGAAGAATTCCATGGGAATTTACCATAGAGGGAAGAGGGGTCCAAGAGAGCAGGTGAATATCCAAGGATCACTTCCTCCAGGCTCAAGAACAGTACATCCCTATGGGCAAGTGAGCAGAAGGGGCAGGAGACCTGAATAAGCTTTTTAAAATCAGCCTTTCAAGGATGATTACAAGAGTCTGTCACGAACACACTTTTAAATAGAAAGGCAAGTACTTTGTGTCTGTCACAAGAAGTGCAATGTATCTCCAGACCAGGAAACTTGGAGTGCTCTAGCAAATGTGAAGTGGCTACTGGTGATATTTATCATAAACCACTTCAATTATTCTGTGGGAATAACTGAAGGGTCACAGTTTCCCCAGGCTTGTGCCTCACACCTTCTAGATCAGTGAAATTTCAACTGCATTTTAACAACACAGCAAGAATTACAGTAGATTTTGTGCCTAAACTTCACAACTGCTATGAATGAAACACAGAGAGATTTGAAGCTCTGTAATTGCAAAGAAAATAAGCAAGAAGAATTTTTGCCAGAGTATCTTTTTATCCAGAGACACAGCTATCAAAACCCTGAAGCTGTTACATTATGCTCATCACATTTTCCAATGCCCTACATTTCAAAAAACAACAAAATGAAAAACCACTCATCACTGCTCACGTGATTCTTGTATAATTGAATACTTTAACTTCTGCTATCAAAGTAATACTGCATAAAATTGTATCTCTTCCCTATGTTTTTTACTCTGTTCCTGTCCACAAAACCTACACCAAGCCACATGGATGGGAAAATAAAGCTGTGCAAATGAATGACAGGAACTACAGGAAGAAGCACATCATGCTTACTAATCCACCAAAGCCTTCTAAAATACAGAAAACATAAATTTTGATAATTACTAATGTGAGCACTTTGGATACATGTAAGTTGCACCAGAATATGTGTACTTTTTAAAAAAGATAAGCAAATTACCACTGAAAAAATAAAGAGATTGAATTATTACACAACTGGTGCAAAGAAAGCCTTAAGAAAATATAAATGTCCCATCATTTCATCTGATTTACAGTTGTGGCCTAAAAAAAAATCACCCCGTTGTCAGTCAACAAGACAATCTGCAAAATTTGGTTAATTAGAGCCAGCAACAGAAGTTGCCAAATAGCACCCTATACACAAACCCAGGAATCCATCATTGCTGCTTCTTATGAAAAGGAGAAAAGAACAAGAGCACTTTCTACACTGAGAAGTAAAACTTAAACCAAGTCAGTCAAACAATCTAGGACAGACTTTATTCACTGTACAGGACTGCCTGATTAAGGTAAGGGCTGATTTCCCTTCAAAAACAGCATTAGCATGATTTTAGTTACTGTTTACTTTCCATAATGAATTATACTCTAACACAAAGTCAGAATCAGCCAGAACCAGTATCAGTAAAACTTAGGCTTACTATCTTTTCCCCTGACATCCCTCACTCTGGGAGTTTTTATGCAAGGCCCACTTTAACAGTAAAGCAGGACAGAGGAAAAAAAATATAAAATCACAATACACTTAACACAATGAAAATTCACACAGAAATGCCACCAGGTAGGGTAGAGGTCTTTGAACATAAAATTATCATTTTAATACAGCTCAATCAATGTATCTTCTTACAGAGCATGAACCCATAGCATCTTCTGTCACTTCCATAATTAGCCCAGCTTGGAGAAGATTTCATGGCACATGGTCTTTAAATCAACAGAACTCTGAAACCTTTAACCTTTACTAGGCAGAGTCTGGTTTCAGAAGTGACCTTACAGAATCATCAAACCAGTAACTGCAGCAGAAAAGTAATTAATGGCAGATGACTGAACAGAAAGAAAAAGCCTAAAGGACTATTTGAAAAAACAGTGATGGTGAAAAACTTGAGCTACTTTGCATGAACATTTTCATTCAATTCAAACTAGGTTTGAACTAGGTTCACTACAGAAAACACCACTACCCACACAGAGCTCTGAAGTTGTAACAACTGATATGCTCCTAAATAAACTATCACAATAAAACACAGCCAAAAAAAACCCAAACTGTACAGGAAAGAAACATTTTCAGTTCAAAAGAAAAAACAATACTGGACTGTAAAAAACACCCAACAAAACAAACACAACAAAACTACCTCACAATATTTTAAGTGTAGTGGATGATCAAAGTGATGTGTTTGCATTTCATCTGGCACAAGAGATAAGCCATGTAAACCAGGTGTAGGGCTTTTACCTAGCTGCAGCAAATGAGTCAGGGTAATGTTAAATTGTCACTATGAAACCTGCCATTACAACTTGGTATCACACATGATCTAACTCAGGACTGGAAGAGTCTTCTATCTTTGCAGATACTGCACCTCTATTCATCTCCAGTGGGGTTGAAAAGGAGGGGAAAAATTAAATAGAATATATTTCTATTTTAAATTGACACTCTGCTACATAAAGGCAAAACTGGATTTGTTTGAGAAAGACGCTGCAGAAAGCCAAGTTTGCCTAGAAAGTTTATCAGCTCCCTACACAGAGCCAGTGGAGACCATGAATTCTCCAGGACACAAGAGCAGCCCCACACCACCAAGCACTGTCTGAGGGACTTGAGTGGGACAGCAGCTTCCTTGCACTGTGCATGGCAGACTCACATCACCTCAGAGTGCAGGGGACCACTGAAGTAGCCAAGAACTTTCAGAAAATACTTTCTTATTGAAAAGGCTGAAAGAACTTGGACACAAAGGACAGGATCAGGCACAAGAAAAATACAACATACAACTTACTGCTGCTTTCAAATTCAGTAGTAACAGAACTCCTCAGATATTTTAGTAAGAGTAAAGTAGGAGCATCTCTCTTCCCTTGCCTTGTCCCCATGTATGTGAAGAAAAATCACAAAATACACACAGTTCTGGAAAGAAAAGACATTCTATGACTCTAACCCAAGCCATTCCATAAATAACTGAGTTCACATATTAGATGAAGAATCTATGGATGCATTTCTAAATTACAGGGCTCAAGAGTCTACAATGGATTGCTAATTAATGAACAGCATCACAAGAAAATCTACACCCTCACCATGTAACTGTGCCAAAGGGAATATCAGCCAGCTGGAAAGTTACTGCACCAGCTTCCCACTGAACTGGGTGACATCTATCACTGGTTCCCAGCCTTCTGCACATACACTGACAGCGAGGGGCAGGGTGGAAAGCAAGGGCCACAGAGCAGCAGACTGGGAAAAGACACAGGTCAACAGCCTAAATGCTGATGCTGAAGGGAACAAAGGAGCAAGTGACAAGTAGAGATCAGTAAGAAGCAACAGGGAAGAGGCTGGAGAACAAACTCACTAAAAATGAAGCTCATTCCAAACTGCTACTTTAGAAAGTTACTATTTTGGGAGGAAAGAAAGTATAAATAGAATGCATTAGATGTTTAAATGATGATAAAGGTATTTTTCTAAACCATGAACAGAGCAATGCAGAGAATCAAAAGTCACCTACAGTTAAAGGGTAAGGAAAATCTCATGTAGTTACATGCAGTGCTCTTCAAAATATTCACAAAGGACACACAATGTATTGCATAAACTCAGAAATCTATGAAATTCCTGACTGAAGGTGAATAAAATGTACTTTTTTCTTCCTTTGAAAAACTTTTAATTAAAGATCAATGCTTTGGAACTTCAGAGTAAGAACAACATGTTCTTTTTTCTATTTTATTTCTTTACATATCAGTTACAGAGAGAAGCTTTACTTCAGAGAAACCCTTTCCAAGGTACTCACCAACAGTGGTGACAGGAGGCTGAGAAGGGTAGTACTGCACACTAGTGGTTGCTGGGAAGGGAACACCACCTGGGTAAGGATAGTTTGGGAAGCTGCTTTGACAAAGAAAGATATGCTAATGTTATGCAACTATTAGTAAAATATCATCCACCTAGATTATCTTTATTGCCACCATGTTAAACATTCATTTGCATAATAAAATGTTAAAATTGCAGGCCTTTTGCCTGTTCACATTTACATCTTTCACAACTGGTATTTCTGGTATTAAGGTACCATTTTATCTGAAACCCTGTCTAGTTATTGCATGGTCAACATTTGGATACCAAATTCTCCTGAATCTCCTTGTTGTGCTATATGAAATGCCACAAACATCCAAAACAAATTATTCCAGCTACAAACTCCCACACAACAATTTCAAATTAATAATTTTTAATATGAGAACAGTTAGGAAGATGACTGATGAACTGCTTTATGTAAACCTAAAAATGCTGTGCAAAATATGGTTGCAAGGTGAAACCTACTCCCCCAGAAATCCCCAGTCCTGCTCTGAGGGATAAAGAAAGCAAAAGTATTCATTTGCTCACTGAAACAATTATAAGGGGACATGTGACATTTCTAAAATACATTTGCTGTCACCTAAAACAAGGACACAAATTAGTCAGTACTAGACTGACAAACACCTGCATGCAGCAGAGTATTAACTATAGTAATAATTAAACAAAGTGGTCCAAAAACCCCTGCAAAATATAAAATAAGCATGTTCTGTCTCTATTCAGGCAACTGCAAATTTAATAGTTCTTAAAACCTTCCTATTAATTAATAAATGATATATTTTAAAAACAGTTCTTCTATTACTTTTGTACAAACATTAGGAGTGCTTTAACAAACATATTTGGGAGGAAAAACCATGCGGTAAGAACTTAAAAAAATCCCACATAACACTCCCCCCCTCCCAATCCTCAGAGGTTTTTAGATTTTAAATGTCTTTTTTAAAATAACAATGCTCCATATTACAAAATCTTATATGCTCCTACCACAAAATCGGGACATAAGGATATTAATAATAAAAACAATTAATTATGACGTAAAAAATACAGGTAACCACTAGGAGGCAGTAGTCAACATCTCACTATTTACTAACACAGACCTGCAAGTCTTCCAGAAATGCTTTATTCCTAACTATTATACAGAAAGAACTCCTGGTTAATATTAATAAAAAGCTTTTGAAGTAACTTGATGTTTTTAATATTCCCTTAGATACTCTAAGTCCACATTTATGCTGGAGTCAAGGTTTGTATTAACTCAGCAATATTTTGTTCAATTTTTGAGATGCTAATAAAATCCTGACTTTTAGGGGTACATTTCTTTCTATGTCATGTAAAATATAAATATATAAAAATATATGAGTGAGGAAAGATAACAGCTGGGAGTTAGGTAATTTCAAAATCTATTTATCACACCCATAACTATTTTATTTGAAGCAACTAAGAAAGCTAGACCTTTCTCCAGTTTTGGCTACTGGCAAGAATTCAGCCCTCACTCTTAAAAACCCTGCTCACATGAACACAACAGAAACGCCATAAGAAAATACAATTATGATTAGACACTATTCAGTGAAATTCTCTATCAGAAAAATGATGACAGTTTAAAAGGGCTCTTACCTTGGGTTTGGAGTGCTTGATGTTGGATAGGGAGATATTCCACCTGGAATTCCTGGCACATAGGAAGCTAAATAAAACAAGAATTTTGTGCATTTTTACATTTCAGAAGTTAAAACCCTCCATATAAAGAAGTTCTTCCTCATATAAAAAAATAATCCTATTGTTATATGGATTTTTTTTTTTCTTAATCATTACTTTAAACTAATTACTACATGGATAAAAGTAGGTATTGATTTAAAAATGCACAACAAATGGGTGTACTAAGAAAAAAAAAATCTGCAGCTGGGGTACTCAGAAAAAAACCCCAAAACATGGTATTAAAGATGACCCACCTGAAGAGCTGTCTCTATTTTTTATGTAATTGCTGAAAAAAGAATTTAAGCTTTCTAGCCAATGATGTCTTTGCACTAAATAACAAGTGCATAATTTAAGTACCTTCAGAGTAGTTGATTAGCTGTTTCAGGATCCAACCATGTCCTCAGTGGGTAATTTCTGCTATTTAGAAGTTGTATTTAATTTTTTAAAAAGAATTAAAAATATTTAAAAATATAAATGTCTAAATAGTCTTAGCAAGTTTAAGATTTTTCTTGAAAGGTGACAAAATTATGTTTTGGACATACTTATCCCACATTTCTAGCAGTTTTAGGAATATTTCATCAAATAACTTTTTTTTTTAAAGAGCTATTAATAGTGGAGCTATTTCCACTCTTCAATGCTTTCAAATGATTAAAATTTTTGTCAAAGGACTTTATTTCTTCTTAAACAATGTATCTATAACATGAAGAAAGCCAAACCTTAAATGTCTGTAAAATAAGGAAAGTCTGACTACACTAGTAAAACTAAGTAGCTATTAATAATTTCAAAACCCTGAAACATTTTCACTAGAATTACTTCAGCTAAGAACTAATTCCTAGTACTTCATCTCAATTCAATTGAAAATAGGAATTCAAAGCACTTCAGCTTTGAGTGACTACAAGAGCAATCAAATGTGGCTCATTGCAGGTTTGTCCTTAAGGCACAGTCCCTGCTAAAACTTCACTTATAGTGACCCCCACTGTTCCTGGAAAATCAGGACAATCCAACCCCTCTGGTGCTCTCACAAGCAGGGTAGCCACAGACAAGCTGAAAAGTCCCAAACACCTGCCTTTAGTCAATTATTCCTAATGGTCCCATTTATGCTTGCTACCCATTTTCTCCCAGGTTCAGAGCCTAAAACCTTGCTAAAAACGGGTTCTGCTGGAAATGGCAATGAATAGCACTTCAGCTTTTCAAATGTAACACTGTGATCAAGTAAAAGCCACATTTCAACAGAAAATGGACACAGCCATAAAAATCTGGCAAAAATACATACCCCAAATACAGCTACTGGACCATTAAATTCATGTGGAACTGTTATAATCTTATTAAATAAACAATCTCCAGCTAAACTGCTCCCCCTTCCTTACTGTCCCAGTCTTTGACTTTAGGTCTATGCTAGTATTTTTTTGGCTTTTTCCCACCTAATGCAAAGTCTCCTCCTGGAAGAATTTCTAGGATTTTCTGTTTCCCACTTCTTTTTTTCCCCCCCCACCTGCCTATCCCCAGTCTTTAAAATAAGATGCCTGCAGAGGTTTAAATAAATAAAGGATTTAAAAAGGCTTGAGGATTTTTGCAAGAAAATAAGAATGGGTACCAAGTCAGAACATCAACTTTAAAGAGAACAAAGAACAAAAAAAATCACAAGGCAGTTTTTTTTAATAGTCAGCCAGCAATTTGAGAAAAAAAAAACAAACCACACAAACAGGAGCATGGGCATATGAAACAAACTGTGGGCATGCTTGTGCTTATGAAATCAATGGTTGCAGGATACTTAAAAGATGGGCTTGTATTATTAGAATGAAAAAAATTGAGATACAAAGCTATTTGAATAATCACTTTGTAAGTCTATCTTGGAATGTTGACAGGACACTGGCTGTTTTGAGGGTGTTTGAGAGTGTTCTGGTTTTGTCTGGGTTTTGCTGTGTGTTATAATACAAACTTGATTTTTTCCCTCCAAAACCCAAAGGCTCACATGAATTCTTAGACTCACAGAACATTTTTAGTTGAAAAAGACCTTTAAGATCAATGAGTCCAACAAGGTAAAATCAAGTAAATTCACAGCTCAGGTATATAATATAAAAAGTAAAATGCATAATTTGTGGGCAAACAGTGCAGGGCAGCAATCCCTTTGAAATGTTCAGATGATTATTTGCAGAAATCAGCAGTGATGAGCACTTACTGGTTGGTGGGCCTGTTGCCTGGTAAGGGGGGTAGCTGGAGGAAGCAGTAGGACGAGAAAACACAGGAGGTTCCTCTCCAAACACAACAATCATGACCTGGATCAGCTCCAACAAGTCTGACTGGGGCTGGGAGGGAAAGCAAATCATAAGTTGGTCATTTTTCTAACAGACAGTTTAACTGACTGTAGCAACAATAGGATGCCATTCCATCAGCTCTCAAAGGCATTCCTGTTATTTGTGGGTTTAAATGTTCTTAAAATGTGTATCTCTCATGTGTATGCACATGTGCATAATTAACTTCCTTTCTGTGTTCTATTACACATACCAAACCCAGTCAGCTTGCACTCAAAACCATACAGCAAAACACATCCAGAAAAAAATGGGTAATACATGGCTCCATATCAACTGCAGGACAATAAATGACTGGGTATAAATGTCCACTGATGAATTATAATAATATTTTTAAAAATTAAATCCACCCCCCAACATGAAACATCTACAGATCCCCAAGTTTTTTAGACATTTCAATGTCATACATCACAGCTTGTGCTCTGATTCAGAATGTCTCAACAGAAAAAATATCCTAACCCACTAAGGAGTGGCACAAACCTCCTTGAAATACAGTTATAAACAGAGAGGCCTGGTTTAACTACTTAATATAGGCATGATTTCATTTTGCCAAAATAAGAACAAGCATCATGAATGCAGCACCAGATGAAATACCCCAATTCAGAGTTTACTTAGCTCTATAATCCACTTATTTATTTTTACCAACCTCTCAAACTGAAAGAATTCTGTATCAGCTGTACCTTAGATGATCCCCTTGCTCTGTGCAACACCTGACCTGGGCAGTCTTTTTCCACTATTACTATGCAAGCATTGAACTACCACACACCCAGCCTTAGTAAATGCATTCCTGTTAATCACTTTTTACAGAACCATGCATCTTGTATCATTTTTCTAATCTTGTCAACACAGTTCAGCTTCTTTACAAGTCCATGTTTTGGCCAAAACTTCTATGAGGCCTGCACTGCTCAGTGCCTCCATTTACTGGTAAAGCAAATATATCCACATATGTGAGACTCCAGGAATGTCTGCATAAAGAACCCAAGAGCTTGTAAAAGTCCATTTTAGTCACAGCGATGTTTTAAGTAAATTTATAATTTCCCTTCTGTAAATATTCTTGTCTCACAAATCTTCACATCACTCTCTTGCCAGGGGAGAGGACACCTTGTGCTGCACTGTTTAGTCAGACAAGTAGTAACAGAAAATACAATTAATTTCATTAAATTACCAGAACACAGAATGCAACATCCTGAACTTAAAGACATTCCAAAAAACACACAGTTGATTTTATTTTAAAAATGGTTTAAGATCTCTAATAAAGACTATGTTTTTTATTAAAAATGATACAACTTTCTTGAGGAATGCAGAATGAGCACTTTGAGAACTTCAAGTTCCCTATACTTACATATTTCCACTCGTGCAGGTAGGGAAGGTATATCTTTCCATTTGCATCAACATGCTTCCCAGTTTTTATTGTCATTGAGCTAGTGGGTTTAACAAAACAAATTGGGGGGTTGAAAGGGTAAGTGTCCAGCAGCCACAAGCAAATTGGGATATTGTATGTGTTACCTAGAAAAGATATTTTGAAAGATTTTAGAAGTTGTTTCAATTCTTCAATTGTCCTCCTGTATTCAGATTCATAAAAACCTCCTAAACCCAGTAAACTCAACTTCTAACAAAGTTAGAAGCCAGAGCCAAAATTTCTTAATAACATTCAATGAATAGGTAACACTATGGCCACAAACTCAACATCTTTCAGAATAATTTAACTTTGATTTACAATTATCACACACAACTAATGCACAATCTCATTTGTTCTATAATGCTACATTATAAGACTCTAATTTGAATTATCATTAGCTGCAGCAATAAATGGTTTGCAACCCTCAATTCAACTGAAAAGCCTGAAGAAATGTGCAATGCTAAAAGAAGAAAGATGCTACAAAGCTGTAAATGACTGAAGAAGCAATGCTCAGCATTCAAATTTCATCCTACAGCAAAAATGGAGAACAATTTCTTTAAAATATTTTACTTTGGACAAGCAAAGGATTTCAAGAAAAGAGTGACCACTGAAGTAGTGAAGTTGAAAGGACAAATCCAAGTTTTTCATGCAATTTGGGAAAATAATGGGGATGATGATAATTATAATACATGCATACCTCTGTAAGGCACTGGAATGGTTCCACTGAGGCTCATCAACTCTCTGGATGAACCATCATTAAAAACTGAAAGAGAACAAAAAATATTTTTAAAACAAACATATGGGTTATGTTAATCTCAGTTCAGGTTATTCCCCATCTATTATTGGCATAAGTTTTCACAAGTTACACACATATAAACTCAGCCTGAAAGGTTCAGCTCTTGCACATTTTTGGATTAGCAGATGACTGTCCACAGTCAGGTAACTCCTTATGAATAACATACTTCTGAGAAATGAATGATTAACCATTGTCAAACTACCTTCCCTACAAATAAAACTGTTTCCTCATTCAGTGATCAAACAAAATGATGGAATCTTGCAAACTGCAAGTAATACAAATTGCTGCAAAGATAATCTGAACTCAAACTTGATTTAAAAAAACAACTGTCATCTGAGGTTTATAAAAGAATTCCCTATGCCTTCTTCAAAAAAACAGGTCAGCAAGAATACTGAAAATTCCTGAGCCACAGGCATTTATTACCAAATCAGTAAAGGTAATTTAACCAAACAGTAACACACTGAAGAGGAAGAGAAAAGTGCTTGACTCTGATAAATATTAGTCACAAACTGCACAAGAACTCTGACCTAAATTTACTGAGTTGCTGTATTTAGTTTTCTCATACTTTTAATCCAATACATTATTCTTGGCTGAATGAATCAGCTTCTGTTGAGGAAGCTTTTATCTTCTTAATTCCAACTGAAAGTTTCTAGCCACAATTCAAATGTAGGTTACTGTGCACAGTTATTGTGGTGCTGATGTTCTGCAAAGGCAAGCAGAACATGTTGGGATGTCAATGGGGGTATGTATTTAATTATTAATATGAACTTGAAAACTGTCTCATCAGCAATGTAATTGTCAGATTATGCTCTTCTCTGACTTAGAGATGAGGCAACTGAGAGGCATTTTAAAATCTTTTATTCCATTTTTAGTCTCATGAGAAGGGTGAGACAATACAGATGTTATAATTTACACCATCACAATTAGAAGCTAACTATTCCCCAATTACAACACACTATTAAGTGTTTCTTGGCCTATCAGCTTTTGCTACACCATGCTGTAAATGTCTTAAAGCCAATTGCCTAAAATTACCCCTCTTGGGTCCTACTACAAAGTATCTTTCATAGTTCTATTTCTCCAAAGTATCTAGTCATATTTGCAAGGCCATCCTTTGAAATTTGTTTCTAGTTCCACGCATTTCTAAGTCAGCAGTTCTTATCTCAAGGTTTGCATACAAGTGCATACTATGTGAGCCTTCTGTCAGGCTTTGAGAATTGTCTACAAATCCATTTCCCACATTTTCCCCTCTCTCTTGAATGGAATAAACTTTTTTGATGGCTTTGTTCATTGTTTGTCATGTACAGTGAAGTGCCCAAGAATTCTCTACAAATCCCTTTCCCACATGTAATCACTTTATTGCAGCTGATGTCACTGCTACAAATAATATTGATTATCTGTAAGTGATTCTGTGCTTAGCCTCTTCCAGGCAGCTTAAAGAGCATTAGGGAACACAAATGGCTACAGCTCAAGGATATCTGGAATTGTGATCACCATCTTATGCAAACTTGTGCAGCTATTCCAGACACAGTCCTTTCACTCCTGCTTTGTTTCTTCAGTCACTGGGTGAATTTTTATTTCTGTGACAGCTGCTGGATTGCAGCTACTCAATTTAAAACTAATTCATCTTTTACCTGTCCATGTGTCCCTTCTTAATATTTCTCAATCCAGATACACAACTTAAAAAGCAGAAGACTAAAATTTTTGATGATGTATTAGTAATATAAATTAGATCACAGAGGAATCCCACAGGTAACAGTTAAAAAAAGGTGACCATAAGAAGGCTGAGCATCTACACTGGCTCACTGTATGCTGTGAAACCCTAGATATCATTTTCCTTTAACACACTTAAACTTAAATTAACCTAGATACTTTGAAACAGCTAACAAACAGTGATTATCATCAATAATTTACATTACAAAACTCTCATGCCAATTGTCTGTTTTCTTCATACTCTTAAGGACTACCACAATGATTTTAAATGAAGCATTTCTTCATTGATTTAAAGTTCTTCCTACACAGAATTTTAAAAATGTCTTTATATGGCAGCAAAGCTGAATTTGTAAGATACCAGCAATCTCAGGACACCAACTGATGACATCAGTGAGTGATTAACTAAAAGTTAAGCTGTGAAAAACGTGACACTTCTTGGCACATTAGACAGTTATTTTCTAAAGTAACCTTACTATCTTACTGAGTCTGTGCTTCTAAAGAAGTGTTGATGTCAGAGACAAAAAAGAGAAACTCAAGTTATGTTTTCTAGTGTTAATCTTCTTCCCCCCCCCCCAAAAACTACCAAAGACATCTAACACATCAACAATTCACCAACAAAAATTTTCTCATGCACAGACTAA
Organism: Agelaius phoeniceus; assembly: GCF_051311805.1. Classification (NCBI taxonomy): domain Eukaryota; kingdom Metazoa; phylum Chordata; class Aves; order Passeriformes; family Icteridae; genus Agelaius; species Agelaius phoeniceus. The sequence continues at coordinate 15,680,415 of NC_135270.1, forward strand.
CCATAGGAATCCATGACAGGTTTGAGGTCCTTGTACTGACTAATAACACTGGTTGTCTCCTGTATGGTTAGGTCTCTATACTTGTACTGGAAAACAAAAGAGAAAGAAATTACTTCAGAAGCTAAATTTTTAGTATAATTTAATTTGATTTTTTATTTTACCCAACAGACAGCATTTATGAGAGTTTACATCTCCACATGGACATTCTTCTCCACTCTTAGTTTGGAATAATAATTTATTTATTTATAATTATAATATATTTATAATTATTTATTTATTGTTAAAGTTTAACAATAAGTTCAATGAGATATATAGGCAGTGGTCATTTAGGTAATATGGACAAATAAATTTTAAGTCTTAACAAGGATGTAAGCATCAACTGATTTGGGAAAGAGCTGTTGCATTTTCTTTCATGTTCTACCACAACCGAGTGTATCTGAGGAATATGAATGAATCTTAAAAAAACAAAAAAAAGTAATATCCAAACGAATACAGTGATGTTTTGAACATTCCTGACAAACAGCTATTTAGGATATGAAGCACACAGATCTATTTCATAGCACTTTTCAAAGTAACACCATATTTATCAATCATTGACTAGCATTTACATGTATTTTGTCAGCTAGAAAGCAGACATATCAAGGCACAATATAACCAGCAATAATACTGGTTTTACCTCTGTCCTTTTATCAGGAGCAGGGAGTAACAGCACAGATGCCCCACTACAGAATTCACCAGTCTCAGAGCCATAACCCACAGACAGCAAAGAGGCTCCTGAGCAACAGAGTTGGTTCACCACAGTGCAGCCCTTTGGCTTTGTTGCCATTTCTCCTGATAACTATGATTAAAAAGAAAAGCCAGCAATGTGGTCCCTTGACATTTTTTTCATTCTAATACAATTTTAAAAAACTGCAATCTTCAGATGCCTTAAGGAACACGGGCAGCAACCTTTCATTGAACCATGGTAGGAAGACAAAGGGCCCAGCACAATGAAATGTCTGACACCCAACGCACATAAATGTTAACAACATCTGAACAAATTAATTCAGACATCACCCAAGAGCAAACTGTGGTGCCACAGCTAAAGGTCACCTTGGCCCTGACAAACACTCATGAGTTGTGAAGCTTAGACAGTAACTCTTCTTCCTGTCACCTCCAGAGACTGACAAGGATGCTCCTCTGGGGCATGCCAACTTGGATTTACTGAGCAGAGATGAACCCACCATGCCACCTCAGCCCACAGGAAGAAGCAGCACCTCGGGTGATGCTGGGACTGCTCTCCCTCAAACGACCAAGGACACAACAGCCACATGGTCTGTCTGCCAAGTGCTGGTCTGTGGGACAGAAAGCAATCCCTCCAGCAGGGATTCCTGTGTGCACAGGGGAGCCCCAGCACAGAGGTCAATCAGCCCCTGGATGCTGTTTTGGTGGGAGGGCTGCAGCAAAGCATCTCAGCCGCCCTTGTAAAGCTGGTGCAGGATTGGGGTGTGCAGCAGGGCTTGACAGAGAGACAACTTTGTTAATACTTGGATACATTCCTCCCTCCCTCCCCAGAACCTGGCAGAAGCAGGAACAGGCATGGAGGAATTTTCATGCACACTAGCCAGAGACTGGCAGCACACACCCACACCACTGCAGGTGTCACTACAGGACAAATGACAGCTGGTCACCAGCTACTTTTAAAAGGCAGGGCCTTCTCATAGGAACAAACCTTATGGTCCAGGATAGAGCCTCAACAAGATTGGCATAATTACTATTAAAAAATCCTGAGAGCAGGATTCTGCTAACAGAAGCTCCAAAAAAGCACAAGGGTCATAGAATGGTTTGGGTTGGAAGTAACCTCAAAGATGATCTTGGTCCCAGCCCAAGGCAGGGAACCTTCCACTATCCCAGGCTGCTCAGAGCCCCTTCCAGCCTGGCCTTGGACACTGCCAGGGATGGGGCACCCACAGCTTCGCCTTGCCACCCTGACAGTAGAGAGGTAAGCACAGTCAGGCTCTACTTCCACTTCTGGCACAAGAATCTCAAGTTAGTTGAGTCAAGAACTGATAAAACAATGCCTGCCTGTTCAGCAGGCACTCTGTGAATCTGGTACACCATGGGACTGATGAACCACAACTTTGGTTATTGGGGGTGCCTTCAAAAATTAGTAACAACACCTGAACATTAAGCAAGCATTTTCATATCCCTATTAAAACAAAGAAAGATAACATTTTTACAAACTGTTTTTACACTGAGTGATAATTACTTAGTGGAGAGACAGTTGTATGATTCCAGCTACTGCCACAAGCAAAATCAAATGTTAATTTCAGCTGTTAATTTCTGTACTTAGATTGATTTCTAATAAATGTCAAAATCTCTTTGGAAAGTTGAAGATCCTAGTGATTTCTACAAAGGTAACTAAAACTGATTAATTTGAATTCTTAATTTCTAGACTCCTTTTTCGTCCTCCATTCTCAGATTGCAAATGCATTCCCCGCATTTTACATACCAGGAAACAGATCAGAGAAAGATGAAGCTTTTCAAGATCTGACAGCAGGTTAATACCTGAAGTTAAATTAAATGCTTAGGTTCCCCCAAATTAGAATCAAGCTTTTGTTAGCTCATTCACTGAACTATCCAATGTGTGAAATATCACTAAATTTCCCTCTCTAGAATAGAAAGTGCAACTATTTTTTAAAAATAAATGAAATTACATCTTCATTTTTCATCACCTACAGGAAGCCAGACAGGAGTATAAATTTAACAAGTGTGGGGGAACAAGGACATCAGACTACCTTAAATTCTATTTCTTCTATAGCATGGCAGTAATTAATTTAGCAAAGACAGGTGCATACAAATAAACACATGATCTCATTTGCTGACACTGACTAGGTATTCAGCACTCATTTTCAAGCTGATAAAAAAACATCTGCTTACCACTCCATGCAGGTGAACGGGCCTTTGGTTTTGATCAGATTCTCAACTATTGCACTTCATTTCAAAACGCTACACGTATGATTAAATAGTGCCAAAAAAATTTTCCAAAATCCCCCCAACCAAGCCGTAACTCCCGCTAAGTGCCATTCTTAGGGGTTTTCATTCCCAGCGGCTGGACAAAGGCCAGTTTTCAGCGAGGAGTGGCACGCGTGGCTCGGCATGATTCAGGGGTTAATGATTTGCCTTCCGTGAGATTTTCCCGTTTCCTTGCACAGGGGCGATAATCGAACCCACCCCACCCCGCTCAGTGATGCAGAGCTCGCCTTGCCTCTCCTGTGACCGGGGAGCTCAAGCGCCGTGTGTGCCCCGCACGGCCCCGCGGGTGCCCGGCACTGTCCCAGCCCAGCCCCGCAGCTGGGCACGACCATTTTAGGCTCTCTGCGCCGTTCCTCCCTTCCCGACCCAACTCCCCGGAGCCTGCGGGCGCTGGGCCCCGCTGCCGCCCGCCCGCGGGCCGAGCCCGGCCGGGCCGCGCCCGTACCTTGGTGAGCATCTTCTTGAGCTGGCTCTCGGACACGGCCATGGCGGCCGCCCCTCGCTGCCGGTGTCGGTGCCGCTGCTCCCGGTGCCGCCGGCCCGGCCCTACATAAACACAGGAAGCGGCCGCGCGCCCGCTTCCGGCGGCGGCGCCGCTGCCGCGCGTCACGGGGCGGGCACCGAGCGGGGCCGGGGCGGGCACCGAGCGGGGCCGGGGCGGCGCCGAGGAACACGACACAAACGCGACAGCGGATTAATGCACGAAACACGCCCGTAAGAGCTCGCAGCGCTTTAAGCTTAAAATTATTACATAATCACCAAAGTAAATAAACAACAGCTTGAGTATTCGCATGAAAATAAATGCTCGACAGATGAGAAACAGCACCATGAAAAAGAATGTAAAACCTTAAATTCATAGGGTTTTTTTTTAAAGTAAGTGAAAAAACCAAACCCCAAAGTGCAGCTTTTAAAAAATATAGCAGCAAAGTTGGTTACCTGCAGCCATCACTAATTTTGCCCCATTATTAACCACTACAGTGAAAGACATTTGGGTATTTAAAAAAAAGAAAGGTCTGAATTACTGAAGGTTTTTTCTTTCCATGGTTAATCCAGTTCTGAGATCAGTATACACTCAGAACTCCCTGCATGTGTGGCTCTTTGTGAGATGGAACTGGAAGGCACAAAGGATCAGATCTTTTGCTCTGCCACAGACCCTACTTTTGCTCAGAACAAATTTCCAGCAATATCTGAAAATTTTCCAACAATATTTGGAAAATTTCCAACCAGCTACCCCTCAAAGTGTAAATGTGGAATGACATTCCTAAGCTGCACACAGCAGGAGTGGAGCCCAAGTCTCCTGTGCCTGCCATGTGATGCTGAGGTATAATCAGGAGTAACACGGTCTTTTACCAGCAGTAAATCAAGAGGTTAGAACCCAAAAAACCCCTTGATCTCAAAACCATCTGGTTTTTACCTACAAATCCACATCCTGCTTTTTCATCACATCCTTGGTCTCCAGGGAAGAGGGTTACAGGTTCTGTTGCCTTTCTCCTGAGGATGATGTAAAGCTCCCAGCCAGCTTTGGTTTGACATCTGAATGTGCAGATACTCCTGTGCTGTTCAACTGCTGGATTTCATCTTTTATTTTTATTTGAAGCCCAGCTCCTGCTCCTCCCATTCAGGAAGAGCCCCTGTTCCAGTGCTGCATGTGTGTAGTGAGAACTGCAGGTGCTTTAGTGCTCTGAACGTCCTCACAAAATAAAAGCAAGCAAGTCGTGATTGGAGTATTTCAAACATGATAAAGTGTGAACAGAAATCCATAGCCAACAGTTCAGGTTTGAAGGATACTGTGAACACCACGTTCCCCTTAGGAAATAGCAAAATACCAGGAGTCCATTGACATAAGAACATCTTCAGCCACAGAAGATGGAGCTATGGAATTGCATCCCCAGTGCCTGTGGAGCTGGAGTGTGACTGTACCCTAAACAAGCCTCAGACACAGCATTTAAAAGCCACGAGGGAGGGTTCAAGTGGGCTGTGCATGCTGGAGTTTCTGCAGAGCTGGGTAAGCCCCTCTCTTTTGCCCCGTAAAGAGGTGCAAAAAGCTGAGAATAACCCAAGAATCAGGCTATAACTGGCAGCCAAAACCCACAGGCAAGTGCCACCTGAATTTAGGTAAAATATTCTTGTGTGTTACCTGCCTCATTTTGGCTACCAAAAGTGCACTTTACAAAGAAAAAATTGCCATAAAGTGCGGTATTAAATTATTTAAACCTAAACTGAGAAAGCACTTTTGGAAAGTAAAGTAACAAAGCTTCCTGTTTTCTACAGAAATCCTTATATATGAAGCAACCTCTTCTGCCTTGCAGATCTCCAACTTGAGTGAGCAGACACAGAGGCTTCCCTTGTGCTTCCTTACAGTTTCAGCTGCTGCTGAAGGTCATGAATTGAGCCTGCACTGCTTTGCAGTTTCTCCTGCACCAGTGGGTCTTCCTCCAGTCTGACCATTTCAATCACTCCACTGGTTCCAAGAACACATGGGAGACTTAAGAATACTTCACTGTTTATATTGCAACAGCCCTGAAACAACACAGAGAACACTGTCACACACAGTTACTTATTTATGCTGCAACTATACAAAAGCATACAATTACACAAAATGACTTGATTATTTTAATTAAGCAAGGATATTCCAACATATGGCATGTCTGGGTAGGTCAAATTCTATTAATTTTAGATACTGTGCAGTGGGTTACTGTATAGAAACTGTAAAATATTACTGTGCAGATAAAAATTTGTGAACCATGCCACAACTGGGGAATTTTCCAAGATAGATAGATAGATGTCTATAATGCAGACAAAGTTTATACCACTAAACACCATTTCTTAGCTAGAACAAGCAGGAACACTTCATAGTACAGTATCAGTTCTTTTAGGACTGAACAAAATAAATTAAATAATGCAGCCAAAGAACTGGGGAATATTTCTCAAATATTGATCCCATACAGATTCTGCAAAAGACTTTATCAAACTTTTATCCCTATAATTCAAGTTTACACTGCAGATTGTGTTTATTTTTGTAATCTGGGACATTTTACATTCTATAGATACTTTAAGAGATCTGTGACTCCTCTGTATCCATATTTAGCTCAGGAATGATTAAAAACTTCACTTCAAACATAATGATTTAATTAGATATGTGCTTGTACTCAATAAAATAAGCAGCCAGCTCAATTTCCCTGCACAGGAACATGCAAATTGTCCTTCTGAAGGCTCTAAATTGAAGTAATAAATAAATGTTTCTACATGGGTTTTCCAATCATATGGAATGACCTAATGCTTTAGTGAAGCCTCTCAGGAGAAACTTCAAACAAAATCCAGTCTACAGTTTTAAGTTAACTATTGCTTCATAATCTTCTCCTCTTAAGGAAAGTACTAAAGAGTAAAAAAAGCAGCTGCAGCTGTTTCAAACTCAATCAAATAAAATGCTGGCAGAAAACGCATTTTATACTTTCAGAAAAGATGCAAAATTCTTTTGGCTCCTAAAAAAGCCTACATTTAATACTAAGCACTCTGGAACTACAACTCACTTTTCATTTGCCAAATCCAGCTAGTCCAGGGGTGCTGGGCAGCAACCTTAAATGGATTTTCTCCTTGGACTGGTATTTTTAGGAGAATAATCCACTTTTACTATTGGTTTCAAGTAAAAACAGCAAGTGATTTTTGCTCATTTTCAGACTAGGGTTGAGAGCTGTTGTTGGAAGAAAGTAATGGCAGTAGCACTACTTCAGAACAATGAGATGTCTGTGCTGCTAAAATTAATATCTGGTCATATCTGGTATAAATAATATAATTACAGTGCCAACCAAAAGGTATAAATAACACATTTACCTTTGCTAGAGTGGATACAGAATGAACCTTTCTTTTATCTTTCAGAATGCTGTCAACCAAATCAGCAACTGAGAGCCCAACAGACCAAGATCTCTGACCTTTTCCCTTTAGGACTTCCATAGCTCTACACATAAACCAGGAAAAGCAGAAAAACGTGATGTTGAGATTGTAATTATTTTTATTTTGGTTTTTATGTAAAACCCAAAATACAGGTTTGAGTGTACCAGGTAAAAATATAATTTTCTATTTTGGAAAACAACACAATAGAACAGAATTGCTGAAAAGAATTTCTTTACAATATTTTTTCTCTATATTGTAACAATTCACTTTTCTGTCAAGAGGTGTAACTGATAATTAAATCAGTTAAATTCGTCCAAACTGGTGCTTGACTTTGAAGCAAATGCTTCCAAAACAATGTCTGAGCAAAGTGGGCCAGAAGGCTCATCTAGGATTTGTTTTAAATACACAATCAAACAGCTCTGATATTCTGCTGTATATTGTGGTGTCTCCTTACATTGCCACAGGCACAATGTCAGTAAGAATTTCAGAAAAACAGTGGCCAAATACAGATCCATAAAAGTGAATGACAACTTGATCTACAATTTCCAAAAAACTCAATGTATGAACATTTTAGAGCAAGCTTGCCCCACTTCATAAAGAGCTGAAGAACATGTAAACAAGTGCCAAATCAAGTGCCTAAACATGAAGGAAAATAATGGTTATAATGGTGCTACCTGTTAGCCACCTTTTCCCTTGAGTTACGAGCAGCCATTGCTTCTGTTTGATTTGCAGCTACATTACAGCTGGTCCATGATGGTACTGAATAGAAACAACAACAAAAAAGCATGTGAGGTTGTGGTTTGTTTTAAGTAGGTTTGTTTTTTTTCTGTGACAAATGGCAAATACTTTTGGCTACTACTCCAGGTCTACAGACTTTGGTACCCCAAAACTGTATTACTTAAAGCCATTAAAATGAGAATTAGCCACTCTTCTTATTAGTTTTCTCATTATCTTCATTACTTTTCACAATTATTCTTTCATTATTCAGTTACTTAGGCCCTGCCAGGACGTTACATGCTCATGGTCATAAAAAAGCATCACTTTACCTTTGTCTTCCCCTTGTTCACCAATAACCCAGGCATCTTTTGCCAGCACCTCTGCTTTCAAAAGGTTGGTGAGAATGTACCGAAATCTCTCTGAATCGAGGTTGGCACCAACTCCAATTACTCTGCTTTTGGGAAATGAGCTCAGCTTCCATGACACAAATGTCATTACTTCAACTAAATGTCAAAGAAAAAAATCATGTTGTCAATGAAGGACCACTCAAAATTCAACTCAACTGCAACTTTTGAATCAGCATTATGAAAAACTCTGGACTTCTTTACTTTAGAAAAGGCATAAACATGTGGGAACATATTGGTGGTTTATTTCAACCTAAAACACAAAGTCAGGTGGGGAAGAAGTGAAAAAATAAGAACAATAATGGTAAGAGAGTAAGAAGAGCTGTCTTCAATGCATTACAGGATAGAGGCTCACACTTCTTTCCCTTTCCTAAGTAGTGATTTTGCTTTGTCTTTGTTTGGAAATTTAAACATTCCACCAAAATCTAGCTGCAATATTCACTATTAATGCTATACTTTGTATCTGAGTGGCCTGTGTGATCATATGGCACTTAACCCACATGGATCTACCCTTCCTGCAAGGAGAAATGTGCATATAAAATTCACAAGTGACAAGACAACAGCCAATGGATGCTAATGATGTAGACACAGGTTGAAACTATGCACAGAAACAGACAGAAATACATACCTGTTACACAAAACAAAGTACATTATTTTCTTTTATCTTGGTAACAGTAAAGAAAAAACCCTCAAAGACAGTGTCCTGCTCAAAGCTGAAAAGGAAAACATCTTTCAGAGTAGCAAGAATTTGTGACTAACCGGGTGCATTCAGCAGTAACATATTTTTAAAACAGGCCAGAGAAAAAGCCAGGTGAGGGGCAGAACATTATGCAAAGTACCAGCATACCTGGATGAGAAGCAACAAGGAGAACAGCATTCTGACTGTAGTGGGATACTGCTGGAATAATTCCTCTGAACAAATCCACATTGCTCTGTATGACATCGAGGTAAGTCTGAGCATTACCCAGAGAATTCACTGTAAGCACCACAACTTTGGAATCAGCTGAAGCAGAAAAATCTGAAAATATAAAGAAAATAAATTTTGACATTTATGTAATTCTACTGATTTTTGGATGCAAATCCAAGAGCTGTTCTAAAGGCTGAACTACAGCATCCAGCTTAAGTAGGGATTCTTTGACTCCTGTCCCCCTCATATCCCCCAGTGTGGAATTTAGGGCTCTTCCACAGCACTTATAAAACACAGCTCTCCCACAGAGCTACTTTCCTGTTTTATAGGTGTCAAACACAAAAGATAGACTACAATTTGCCCAAGGTTACAGAGCAGAGACCAGAAAACATCTAGACAGCTTTGACAGATAAGCTTTTCCAAGTTTTCTTGGCAAGAAAGAAAAAAAAAATCCATGAAAAGTCTCCTTAATTTTTATTCCATCTGTTAAAGAAGGGGAAAGACTTTTTATCTGAAGCTTCTTCTTTATTTTTTGATCTTCTACCTTAATCAAAGGCATGTAGACATGTGAAAACCACTCCCAAAGTCTATTTATTAACTCAAATAAAAGACAAATTATACTTATTAGCTCAAAGAAACACACAACCACACTTGCTGCAGGAATTTATAAGTCAAAGCAGCCTTGAGCAGGTATCTCTGAATATATGAGTGCCACACAGGTGATCAGCCTGGACACAGAAATAAGGTGATTTGCCTGTTGCACCACTTTTGTAACCAGCTGAAGCCAAAGCAGAGGTCTAATGCACTGAAAAATTAAAACCATATTAAGCAAGATATAATTAATACCAGCTTGCCCCAAAACTAGATATAAACACACTAAAATAGCAGGTGTCAGTATACAAGCATTTTGTAGTATTGTAACACTACCAAGCTTCTTATACCACAGCTAAATGCAAACATACAAGAGGCAACCAGAGAGGCACGAACAGATTTGTGGAACAGTTGCACAACCAGGGTTCAGGCAAAAAGGTGTGCTAGCAGTAAAACCTGCAAGATAAGATCAAAGGATCCAAGTACAGCAGGCAATGCCAGGTTTCTGCAGAATAAGCCACAAAGATGCCTGGTGGAACCAGAACCAGTCCCTGTCCCCAAAATAAGATAAATTAAAAGAGAAGCACAAGAAAACCCCTCATTTCATCTCGCAAAGGGTGCAAGGAAGGTGGAAATATGACACATAAGGAAGGAAGAATGTTACTCAATTCAGCTCCAGCTTTCCCTGTGGGAAAACTTCTGAGCTGCATGGCCTCAACCTCTGCAACCATCAAAGGCTACAACTAATCATTAATTAGAGAGACATGACACTGACTCTGTTGATTTGTATGCTCACAGCTGACTGAAGACAAGGTTATTAAGAACTCATTGTTTGAGTAGCAATGATAGAGATCAAAGACTCACTATTGGCCATGTGCATGTTTAATGAACATCAAGCTAGAAAAGCAGCACTTTGAAACACACCTTTATTTATCAGCCTTTTGAACACTGCTTTCACAGCCTTCACTAACTTCTATGCAAATATTTTTTCCCCCTTCCCTCCCTCTCTCTGCCCATGACAAAGAAGTTCTAGCTTGGCTTCTCTGTATTTCTGCATGAGTCCAATTTCAGCATTAGCCTCTCACCTGCAAGTACAGACTTTTAAAAAAACACAGCCCATGTGCCACTGTATCTCCCTAGATGTCCTGATCTTGTTAAAATGAGCACAATACACACATCACAGCACCCACTCCTGTTCCAGACACAACATCTTGTACCTTTGCTGATCTCCACATTTGGCACAGCAAAAATCTCCAAATCCATGGTCCCTCCTTTTGCTGCACCTTCAGAAAGATCCAAAAGAACCACCTTGTCTGCAACATCCTATATGAATAAAAATAATACAGATCAGAATACAGATAAACCAAAACAAAACTCGTTTGTGTGGGATGGAGGAACAAAAACCAAAATTCTTCCTATTTCATTGTTTGCTGTATTGTGCACAAATCAAACAAAATTACTGGTCAAAATTACTGCCAAATCAAAAGGAAATGGACTTGGTTTTGTGAGTTTTTTGTTTGTTTTGTAATGTGTTTTTTCCAGCTAGACTTCCTAAACTATCTTTGGGAAGTCAAAAATTACTGTTGCTAAAAAATACTGTTAAAATATACTGTCACTGTTGTAACATACAGCTGTGATGAAGTACAGCCAATCTACAGATTATCCTTTTCCAGGGAACTAGGAGATGCCAGTTTTAAGAGGCTACTGCTGAGATAAGAATCCTTTAGGGATTTTCAAAGTAAGTGAATTCAATACTCAACCCTTTGAATAAAAAAAGCTGACTGAGAAACCAGGGCAGAAAACGAACTCCTCTGTGTGCTGCTAAGTTAACTGAAGAGACAAATGACCTATGCAGTGACAGTGTTAAAAGTGATGAGGTATTCCTTAGAACTAGATTGAAATCCTCTCTCTTCATCAGGTCTCTTGCTATTTTTAGTAATTCTGTACCTTTGCTGCAACTGCTAGTACACATGCAATGCCAAGATCTCCAGCTCCAACAACAGTAATTTTGTTAAAACATCCTTCATTTCTTCCAGTTTTACTCCTTGATTTCATGTCAGTCTCTCCTGCAATTAAAAGAAAACCACAAACTTGGGTGCTGGTCCACACTGTATCAATACAAGTATTGCTGCTTCATAAAGGATCATGGTTGTGCCAGAGTTAAATCAAGTTACATGGACTTTTTCAAAACAGCAGTCAAGACTGAGCACAGAAAACCCCTCACAACTTGCAAGGTGTAAAACAAATATTCCTCTCTAGACAGGAATGTTTTTTTCACTAAGTAGAAATACACAAGCATGACAATAGCAAGAAGCTAAACACTGATACCACAAAACCAGCACTCCCTTTGCTGCTGTTACAGGTGTGCATACAGACCATAGCCATAAAATTTGTAAAATATAAACCATGTAGGTTTCTTTGTGACATCAGGTAATGACAGTAAGTGAATGTATTTTATAAGAACATTAGAAACGAGTCCATGAAAACATCCCCACCTTCAGTAATCTTTGCAATATAGGAGAGAAGTTCTGATTGCCTGGCTGCATCAGAAGATGACAGTGAGTACAAAGGGAGCTCTTCCTCAAACTTTGCAATCATTTCCTTGATTAATCCAGTGAGAGTTGATTTAGGCTGAAATACAGCAGACAAACAGAAGACAAAACAGCTGAACAGCTACTTCATGTAGTGGTATCAGCTATGAACTGCCAGAGCCACACAAAATTTAATCAAATTATAAATACTGATGCTCTTAACATTTACACAAACACCCAAGGGAGAGAAAAGCATCACATTGAGAAGATGCTTTCCAGACAGGAGTATGAGGAATTCAACAAAATGAATTCTAAAATTGAAATTACCAGTGCTAGTAGTTTTTGAAGGCATCCATTGAATATATGGAAGCCTTTGATATAGCCACATCCAGTATTATAAAAGAGACAAATCCTAGCTAAAGAGAAATTAGTTCAGTCTTCTTAGATGAGGTCAACTGTCCAGAGTTCTGGCATCTCAGTCCTCCTCCAGGCAAAACACACTGTGAAGTTAACAGAAGTTCCCTTAGGAATTTCTGTATCAATAATGTAAAATACAGCCCATTCATTTCAAAAAGTTGGTATTCATTAAATAATTTTTACTGGCCTGGCAGTCATATTTAAGTGAGTAATTTAATACAGTGAATAAAATCATTTAGCAACAGCACTGACTTTTGAATCTCTGTGCTGTTTCAGATTTCTGCCAAAGAAAAGATATACCCAAAAGGCAGAAAGTACCACCGAACTTTCCTGAGGGATACTGAACTGGGACAGCAGGAAAGTATCACGAGGCTTACATTGCTTTGTAAAGAATCAGTCCCTTTTTTCACTACAATTACTTCCAAGTGCTTTCACCAGCCTCAGACTGCCTGAAAGCTCCAGATGATACCCTGCAGTATTCCCAAATGCTTCCCTCCCTGTCAGCCACCCCACCTCTTACATGGCTCCAGTTCTGCAGGTAGGGCAAATAAATCCTGCCCCGTGCATCCACGTGTTTCCCCACTGCAATGCCCATGTTTGCAGTCGGCTTCAGGAAGCAAATGGGGGGAGCAAAGGGATGAGAATCCAGGATCCACAGCCGGACAGGGATGTTATAGGAATTGCCTGCTGAAATAAAAGCCATTACTAACTTCTGCACTGAGAAGAGGCACTTAAGACCAGTTTGTGTCTGATGTAATTCACGCTTTGTAGTAACAAAGGAAAAAAGCCTGACAGAGCACTTCCAGATTCACACTGGAAAATATTACTTAGGCTAATTAATAAAACCAGATCAACTTGAAATGTTACTTATTGTGTCTTTCTTAATATAAAGCTCTGTTGGTCTTTTGCTTCCCAGGGTCCTCTCTCAGCCAACATGTCCCCTTTATCCAGCAAATAAAGGTTTCCTACATGTATTTCATTCTTATTTTATGACTTAACACCTAGTGCAAAAAAGCATCTATAAAGAGCTTTGCATCAGACTTCAAAGGCTTAAGTTGAAAATAAAAAATTGCTTACAAGTTATTTTTGGACACTGTCTATACAAGTGTAGGTCTCAGAGAGTTCTCACAGGCTCCATTAGCATCAAAGAGTTTGCCAACACGGTCTCAAACAACACTATTTTTTAAATAGTCAATTTATTTGTTTAATTAATAACACATTATTTCAGCATCTGTGCACTTCTTTCTGCAGTAGAAGTGACTTCTGCCAATTCAAACTAAATATTTTCTAGTCCCCTTTGAAGACACTGCACAGTGAACTGTTAAGAGGCAGTACCCAACACATTCTACATTTAGATTCATAACTGCCAAGAAAATTACATTTGATTTATCTTACCATATTTCACTGGAACAGTGCCACTAAAATTCAGGAGGTCCTTCTGGGATCCATCCTTAAAGGCTGAAATTAAAAATGTAGTCAAAAAAAACCAACAACTCCTTTCAAACCTGGCATAACAATCCCATCCACAACTACAAATATCTAACAGTGACTTTTCTTTAGAAATCATATACACTGCTCCTGAAAGAATTAAGGCTAGAATATTACTAAGATTCCCCCCACCTTTTAAAGTACTTTCTTAATGGAATTTTAACAGAAATTCCATTGGTACAACTAAGCACATCATTAGTCTGAAAACCCTTTGTCCTGGGTAATGCTGATGTTGGAATTTCCAGTCAGACTGATGGATTCTGGAAACCTAACTCTATAAGCTAAAACCATCAAAATACTTTCAATACAAAAATGAAATATGGGGAAATGGTGTTACATACAAAGAATTTAAAGTATCAATCTTCTATAATTACTGATAAGTTGAAGTAAGATGAAGTAAATGAGTTGCGAAGGTATTTCTATGTATGCATCCTTGGAAGAGCATTCAGGAACAGTAACAAGGCATGAGAAATTTTACTGCAAGTCAACATAAAGACAGGAACACAACAGAAATATGTTCACATTCTATTCCATACAGCCTGCATTTATGGCAAGAAAGAACCCCCACAAATAGTTCAGAGTAAGTGTATCACTTCTTACTGTATGTGTTCATGGAGAAGGTGAAGTTGGGGTAGGTCTTGCTAACATCCTTCAGCTCTTCTATGGTCAGGTCTCTGAACTTGTACTGCGAAGGGGGAGGAAAAAATAAGGAAAAAAGTTTCACTTCAAAGGCTTCTGTATGAGAGTTAGGGAAAAGGACACTATAGAAGGCAGAAACACGGGAAGGGGAAGGTAATAATAACTTTTAGTATTATAAATAGGAGGTTATTTTCTTACTGACAGAGTTAAACTCAGGTCCACCTGCACACATTTTAGAAGAGTTTACTAACATGTCACTTTCCACAAATGTGTCAAATGTGTAAGTAATTAGTATCTAGGATTTTTTTTTTCATTTTTAAGCTCTCCTTGAGAGCTGAGAAAATTAATTACTGCTGCTTCAGACTGTCCCCAACCAGTCCAATACCTGAACTTCCAAGAGATTTGCATCCTCCCACATCCCAAAGTTACAAAGAGTATTTTTCATTTCCTAGATTAGTGCCTCTGGTTCTCATTTAGGAAACCTGGTGCTGTTTTTTTGGAACCCTTGCCTAAGCAAACAAAACTGCTGTCTGACAGTGGCTAAAGAGCTGCTCACTGCCCTGGAATAATTGTCACAAAACAGTAGCTAAAATCGAATTTCTCTTCGGTCTGCTGCCCCAGCAGCAATGTGACAGCTGTGGGCATGGCACAGCTATTTTCTACTGCCTACAGGAAAACAGACCTACTGACAAAAAACACCTTTCAGCCAGCTTCTCCCCATCACTGGATTCTGCAAAGTCATGCAGAGAAAAAATAAAAAAGAATCCAATGTTCCCTAATTATGAATGTCTACACAACCTACACTTAGGGATTTTTTGGAGGCGTTGATATACCTGCTTGTGGAACCAAAGTCATCTTTCCCCAGGTGGCCTCCTTCTATTCATAATACAAAACATTCCTATCAAGCAGTTTGTCCTCTTCCAAAGATCACAAGATTTACGGGGTGACTCACATACCGGCCTTCCTCAATTCGCACCCAAAATTATTCGGCATGCCCGAAGCCTAAATACACCCCCCCTGTTTCTCACGTGGGAATTAAAACGCTCAGAGCGATGCTACAACAACGCGCCTGTGCTCCTAAGGCGTGGAGGTGCTAACGCGGGGAATGCCACAAAAAGAAGAAAAGAAAAAAAGAAAGAAAAAAGAAAAAAAAAGTTATGGATTTCCGATGAGTGAAAAGTAAGGTTTGAGTCGTGAACCAGGCGGGGGTAAACTGATGCGTGGCGCAACTTAAAGCTCGGCTGTATTAGGACAGCGCAGACACCGGGATGCGGAGGTGCAAAGGGACGGGGCGGGGCAGGACGGGACGGGGCAGGACAGGAGGGGACGGGAACCCCTCGGCAGCCGCCCCCAGGACACGGCCGGGATCCCGGCCCCGCGCTGCCCCTGCCGCCGGCTCCCTCCGCCCTGCCCTCCCTCAGCGCCCCCGCGCCCCCTCCCCTCCCCTCAGCTCGCCGCGGGCGCGCGCACCTTGCCCAGCTGCCGGCGCAGCGCCTCCTCCGCCAGCGCCATGGCGGCGCGCGCCGCTTCCCGGCGGGCCCCGCGCGGGGCAGCACCGCCCTCAGCGGGGCGGGCTGCGCTCTGCCGGGAGAATGGGGCTGGCCTCGGGGGTGTTCGGTGCCCTTCGAAGGCATCGGGGAGCTCATAAACGCGTGGTGAGCATCTGGGCTAGGTGCTGTTTCAAAATGTGGAATGTGTCGAGATTGTCTTAAGCCAGGATCTTCTCTGATGTAAGATCATTGTATACTTTCAAGCCTAATTAGATGAAGAGGCAGCAGCCAGCGTCCAGTCAAGGACACTCGTGAACGAGCAAGCTTTAAGGATGCATTAAATCAAGATGTTGTTCATAGAATCACAAACTATGGTGAGTTGGAAGAGACCCACCAGGATCATGGAGTCCAGCTCCTGGCCCTGCACAGGACACCCGAGGAGTCACACCGTGTGCCTGAGAGCATTGTCTGAATGCTTCTGGAGCTCTGCCAGGCTGGTGCTGTGAGCTCTGCCCTGGGGAGCTGTTCCAGTGCCCAGACACCCTCAAGGTGAAGAGCCTTTCCCTAATATCCAACCTGAACCTCCCCTGACCACATCATGCCATTTCCTCGAGTCCTGTCAGTGGTCACCACAGAAAGACATCAGTGACTGCCCCCCTGCTTGCCTTCATGAGGAGGTTGTAGGCTGTTCTTCTCTCAGTCCCCTTCTGAAATAGAGATTTTTAGAGTTCACTTGAATTAGCAATATGAATTAAGCATTTAAAGTTTAGCCTGTAGAACCATGTGTTGAATTTTAACCTTTTTACTTAAGAAACCTCTGCCATAGTACAAAGGGCATAGGAAAATGCAAATTTCTGAAGCTTCTTGCATAAAGAACAATACCAGAGAAGACCAAGGGATGCAAAGAGCCCAGATAAAGGGATTCCTCCGTCTCCAAGCTAATCAAGGCCAACAGTCATACTCAGATAAGCACCAAGGGACCAAAAGCACATGCGCAAAAGAGAAAAGTTCAAAAGTTCAGTCATGAGGAAGACCACAATCTTCAGCCTCAGAGACCACCACAGCAAACAACACATGCCCAGAAGGGCATGGATCTGTTTACCATGCGAGATGAGAGCAGGCGGGGCCAGGGGTTGAATATGCCTGGCAAAGTTGTACAGTGTATTGCATATGGAATACCTTTGTGAATAAAGATGTGGCTCAGACTGAGGCTCGGGGCACAAGTTTTCACAAGAGCTATCTCGCTTGTGGGGGGCACTGACATACATACCCACTGCATACCTATATCTAGTTGTAAAGTTTATTTATTCTGCTTCACTTCAGGCTGAACAAGCCAAATGACCTCACCCACTTCTACAGCTTCTCCTCCAGAGTCTTCCCCATCCTTGCAACCATACACAGATATTTAGGGATGCAGGGATTTCTTCCCTCTGTGTTGACAGTATCAAAACTGACTTGCAACTTTATGGAATTAAAAGTCTGTAAATACAAACCTGACATGAATTTATTTCCCTACGTTAGTCTCTTATTTTTTAAGCCTCCCTACAACACAGCAGAAAGACTGGAAAACTGCCTTTGGGAAAGTGGGCTGTGCAAGTCTGATGGCCAATTCAGTGGAAAACACAGTAGGTTCAGCAAGGTTAATAGTGACAAATGCCAGTTCTATCCCCCTAACTGACCAGAAAACTGATAGAACAGGACAGACCAAGCATGATAGTAGCACATTTTTACAAGGAGCAAGATCTTGAGCAAGCTCATACAATTTTTTTCTCCCTCACTTCAGGCCACTGATACAAGGCCAGAAGCAGATGGTAACTAAGAGTTACAGCCATAGCAGAAAATGATTAGGTTTAGAAAAACCTTCATTAAACTTCTCCATCATACATAATGCTTAATGATGCTGATTCTGCTTCTATACTAAAGTTGTGTGTGATGTAATGAAGAATGTTACAGCTTCAGTGTTCAGTTTGGAAAGTAGCACAAGATCAGTCCTTCAGTCCTCAGGCATTGCAGATTCCAGCAAGTGCTACACGTCATTTGCCCAGCAAGCATAGTACATCTTCAGTTAAACTTTTACAGAATGATCAGCATGAACATTTATCTAAACTTTTAAAGTGATAATTTGAAAATAATATTGTTTCATAAAGGCCTTAGCATAGACTAATGTTTGAGAATAAAACATTCCTTTTAAATTTCTAATCTCAAACATCTACATTTTTCTGATTTCACAGGGAAAGTCTGATAGATATTTACAGTTATTAGTAAGAGATTTTTAAGATGTTTCCAAACATCAAACTATGTTCATACATAACCAAAACAACCATAGCAACCAGGACAGTGACCACATCCCCATGGCAGTGACACACTGCTGCTGGTAGTAGTGTTTCTATTTAAGGCTTAGAAGTCACTCTTGACTAAGCTTGTACCCAAACTACAGATGCAAATTTCTTAGTATTTACTATGACTCAATCTCCAAACATCATTTGCAATGAATAACTCTGTATTACATCAACAGAGTATTGCCAACTAATCTCTAGGGAATGACACATCTTGCTAGCAGGCTGACACATAGCCTTGCTACTCCATGTATCCTCTAGTAGTTCCCCTGCCCCCATCACTGGGAACACTCTTTCAAATGAAGCTATAGAATTTTGCATATATTCTTACCAAACAAGCTGTAGAAATTCTCCCAAACTGGGATTTATCAAGCAATACATCCAGCTCTTATATTATTACAACTCCTCATTGCATAAAAGGTTACTCTATGTATTAAAATCCAGCATTCTGCCAGCAGTACAGACATTCATTGTGACTGAGATGTTTTCTTTGAGACTTGGTAGAAAAGTTAAGATGGTTAATGAAACAGAAAATAGACTGCAATTTCTCAAGTGCTAAGGGTGAGAACAAAGCAAAATGACAATCTTGGGTGACATGGATGTTGTCTTGCAGCATATGACTTTGGAATTTTATTCAGCTCTACCCAAGAGGAAAATGACATTTCTACAGCCTCAAACTTTAATACTCTAAATACAAGTCTTATTATTCTGCTTGCCTGTGAACATCTTGCATCCATACGGTTGCTAGCTTAGAGATAACCAGGGGAAATGTTCTCAACAACAGGAAACTACTATCCAGGTAGCATTTAAAGGATTTTCTCCAGTGGAGAAAATCATGCTATGAGTTGTCTAAATTAACTTCAGAGTAATGGAATGGAAATTACAAGTTCAACTTGTAAATATTACATGCTCAGGGCAAAATTTGCACTTCTAAAATATACTCAAGTGATCATCCCAGATACCAAAGACTGGGTAATAACTGCAGACCAACCACAACACAAGTGGCAGGAATGAGCTTCCTAACAAAACCCAAACCACCTCCAGCTCTGGGAATATCATGACTAAGAGCATTATTTGTCTCAATGCTCGCTGGTTGTTCTGAACAACCAGCAAGTCACCCATGAGTGTGATCTACACTGGGACCATTTTGTATGTCATAACAATCACTTAAAAGCACCAACCAAGCAAGGCTGGATTTAAGCCAGCAGCTATGAGGTACATCAGCCCTTGTTGCCAACTGTAAAAACAGTGAAGAGACTTTCCACAAAAGTGTTATATTTTCCTGCCAGCTTCAGCACCTCACACTGCTTGTAAACAGGGCTCCCCATAGCCTGGGCCATGTCATGCACCATGCACTGCCACATTCCCTGTGTACACAGCTGGCAAAAGAAGTCAGGCTAATAAAGGGGTTGCTGGCTCCCTCCTTTTGGCTGGGGAAGAGGGTGGTAACAGCAGCACATCCCTCTGCCTGAGCTCTCTACATTCACCAGGACCAGGTGGGACCAGGTGCCTGTCTACATATAATTTACAGTCACATTTGACACTACTGTGGAGGTCTCAAACCCTTCCTGCACAAATCAAGAACAAGATAGAGTGCCCCTCCTGTCCAAAAATAACTGTAATCAATGTTACTCATCAGCTACAGAGCAGCAGGTCAATCCACAGAGGCTCTGCTCTACCATACACATTTGTTTGGCCAAATCTTGATGTACTGAACATATGTAAGGACCACAAGGCATCCATACAACACAAGAGCTGTAAGAAAGTGTCAGGGAGAATTATTGCCTTATCATGATAGGGAGCTGAGGACAGACCCACAACAAACATCATGAACCCTTAGTTGCATCACTCAAGGAAGCTACTTACCTCTCCTGAAGAAATCCACAAGAGAGGTTTCATACATGGAGAAGGGCAGGTAAGGCACTCACACAGCCTTTTGTACTCCATGTGTTCACTGCTACATGTTCAGTGTTATTCCCATGCACTGCAAAACCTGCAAATCTACACTCAAGTGGTTTTCAAATCAGAATCAAGCCAACTCCTTCAACCAAAAAAACCTACTGAAGTTCTTGATTCTTTAAATTGTTGATTGCCATCAACTTTCAGACACAGAGTATGAGATGGCATCAGTTCAGAGTATTTGCCTGTTCTCAAGCAAGGAATGTTGAGAAAGTTACATCCAGGATACAAAAAAATCATCAATTTGATGGAGGGAGAAGGATGTAGGCAAAACTGAAGACTGCCATGAAGAACCAAAGGCAGGAACCCTCAAAGCAAAAAAGCACCAGGTGGTGTGGAAGACCAGAACTATTAGTCGTGGACAGAGAAGTCAGAACTAAACTCATGACATATATGAGTACTTCAGGAATGACCTCTGTCCTTAATTTCATTCCACAGAGCATAGTAAGCATAGTATGCCTAGGCTTTTTAGCTTTCCAGATTAATGGAAAAATGTTTCCATATGCAGCTCTAAGGGTAAGAAGAGGCTATCTATGGGATAAATAAATTGCAGTTCTGTCTTGTGGAACTGAAATCTTATTCTAAATAAACTACAACTAAAAGCTGTCCTCAAACAAGGGAAACCTGTAATTACTTGTTTTTCCCCAATCTGAATAAAATAATTTTGCTTTCAGAAGTAGCTTTACTGGCTGGGTTAAGATAATGACTCAATGTAGAACTACCCTCCTCATGAACAGAACACCTCTGCCTTGAAATAATAGCTGAGATTGACTGATCACAGCTGTTAAGATACATTAAAAATCTCAAGGCAAGTCCATACCAGGTAGTTCCAAAGAAGATATGATTACATGCCTTCAGAACAAGGTAGTCATAAGACACATTAAATGCAGATTTGCAATATTTTTAAAGACTGTTTTTTAAGCACAAGAATATGCAAGCCTTGCTGTTTCTCATAAAGGCAGGTAGGCTCACTGATGTGTATCCATTCATCCATTTGGAAATGGGTCACAGCACCAGCTGATCAGAACAGTCATTTACTTCCACCATCAAAGCAGAAAACCCTTCCAGAGGAGACAGCCATCAAGGGAGTTCAGACTCCTTACACAGGAATATGGAAACCCAAAAGGATGCTGCTTGTGATCACTTCAAATGCAAAAGATTAGAGGCAATGGGCACACTTGGGCATATTATCATTCTAAATACATGTTCCTCCAAGTACATCCCATGTCACAGCCTAAACTGCAGGAGACACCAGGAACTTTCAAATCTTTTCTAAAGGGTTAAGTGACTCCATTATATTTTTCATACCTTCTTGCTGGCTGCATGAGAACCATTCTCAGAGAACATTCAGACTGACACTGCTGTATGTGAAAGCTCAGAGGAAACAGCAGAAAGTAATTCTGATCAATCTTGCATAAAAGTAAACCAATGAGAAATAGCAGTAAAATGTTTAATGCCTGTAATTTATTGTACACATACTTGGCAAAATGTATATGCATTTGGTGTGTGCTCAAGTATACACTTCCTTGACAGCACCCGAGAGCAGGTAAGCTATGTACGAGTTTTTAACCTGATTTGTCACATTGTGTAAAAAGACACTGTGCACACATGATATCCCCAAAGGAAAAAAAATCATTGGCTAAAACTAGAAGCACCCTTATTTACACACTAACACTTTAATATTGCGTCACACCCACTCACCAAAATAAATAGAAGTACATTCATCACAATTTAAACACCAGTCTCTCCATATATTTATTTTCTGACATGTTTTGGTCTCCAGAAATATGCTATATCTAGAAATATGTATCAGCTACTAGATTATGTTACAAAATGCAAAAAAAAAAATAGAAAATTAGTTTTCCTGGACAATATTTTGGGCTTTACACAAAAATAAATCCAGATTTCCATAGAGATCTCATATACTTCTTGAAAGATTTTTATTTTAAAGCACAGCACAGAGTTGCACACTAAGGCTTCCTGTGATATGCAAAACCCTGGCCTCCAAAAGACATCGCTGTAAAGTGAAATACAGCTCAAGTGTAAATACAAGACATTTTCAAAAAGTAGTCATCAATAGAAAGTGCCCTTCATTTGATTTAGCATTAGCAGTAAAGAAGTAGCTACCTTAATTGTGCAATCAAAGCCAGACCTGGAAGGGTTTTATGAAAAGTACGTCATTTCACACTCTCAAGTTTAAGGATATAGAATCTGAGATAGCAGAAACCAACCTTTTTATCCTCCTACATTCATTATTTTTTGACACAATTTAGTAAAAAGGCACATTGTCAAACGGTGAATTAAAAATCTAAAACCAAACCAGAATTTCCTTAAATACAATTAAATCATTAGCTGAACATCCAATCCTGATAAACCAATGTAAGCATTCTTCCAGTTTTTCTTCATCTCAAATTCAGATGCACTTTGGAAGTACTGAAATACTGTCATTAGATAAATACTATTAATCTGGCAAACAGTAAACAGGTTTTTGGATACAAGGTCAGGAATTAAAAAACTAGTTTAGTTCCTTCCTAGCTGACATACAAATATGCAACAAATATGCAAGCACATTAAAAGCCAAACATTTGTACAAAATAGGAAACCCATCAGCATCCCATGCCAATTATGAGAAAGTACTTCTTGACTGTAAAATTACAAATGTGTCCTTGAATAATTTTTCAGATGGAATAGACAAAACTTAAGCAATGATCACTGTGTGAAGAAAGTTATGCAGTGTCTTAGGGAGGCTAGCAGAGTACATTCCAGTCACCATCTACATGACAAAGTGCTTTACAGATTAACAAGTTTAACTGATCTTGCATGGTTAAATAATCAGAAAGTGGTGAAATAATCAGGTTTTACTTAAAAAAACCTGCATTTGTCTGAAATACGGATTTCTTTCCCAACTGAACCAATTTCAACTTAATATATTTCTTTTGCTTCATAAGAGACTTTTTTCTCCCCAGCCAGGTAGGAAGTTGCTCACAGATGATATAGCTGTCTGGGTTGATGGACCTCGAGTCTTTCTCCAGCTAAAAAGAATAAAAAAGTACAAACCCAGAACTTGATCATGGTCCCAAAGCCTATTGTCCTGAATGGGTAATTCTAGAAGCCAGGAAATCTCCAACAGGAAATTTGAGATGGTCCCAATGCAGCAGAGAATACAACACACTTCTAGACAGTGAGGCTACACTATCTTGCATGGTCTCAAGAGCATACACTGAGAAACAGGTTTTGTTAGTTAATAGAGAAAGTTAGAGCAACAATGGTATCCTCACCTGGGCTCCATATTAGCCAATACTGAGATAGTCTAGAGAATCTATACCAGTAACTTACATCAGTATTTTGCTGAGGCAGTGAAATGGTACACCATTGACAGAAAACATCTAAAAAAGGCAAAGCTGTTTTTTCTTACATTAAGAATCAGATGTTTAAAATTCAGCAGCTTCCAAGACTGCTCCTTACAGGTTGCTATCTGAACTGCTTCCTAGAAGCAGCACTGTTAAGAATAGCCCCAAGAGGAAAGGTTCCTTTGTTGTTTCTCCACAAGGTAATTTTTCTTTTTTCCCCACCCCCAACCAATGTCCAAAGCCCTTTTTCTATTTCTTAACCTATTTCTAGCATTAAAACATAATGGCCTGAAGCAGCTGAAGGCAGATGCTACCAATGGAGTCCTGGAGCTTGAGGCAAAGCTGAGTAGTGACACTGGTGAGCTTTGAAGGGCAACTTGGGGAAACCCAAGTAGATGCAACACCAGATTTGACCTTCAGGTCTCAGTGCAACTTCTGTCGACTTATATGAGCCCTGTGCTGATTGTAAACAAATTCAGTTACTGAAACAAACAGTCTTTAAAATGCATAGTTAAAAATAATGTGCAAATATGGGCATTAAGGTAAGTAACTGAACTAAGGCTCCTGATATACATATTATTTTAGGTTTTTGGCTTGCTGAAATCAATCACAAGTATTAACTAGTTAACATGATGTTAATACTGAAAAGCTGCAAATGCATTCTAACAGAACTTAATTCTGATGTTCTTTCTGAACAGTAAAACTAATCAGATAAATGACTGCTTCACATTTTAAATAATTTAACCATCAGATGTTTAATGCAAGAAAAAACACAGTCTGTAAAGCAGCAGAAGCTGTTAAACAAATCTGAAAATTTACAGGGCAGGAGAAGAATTCCCAAGCATATGCTTGAGCTCAAAAGCACAGGTTACATACAAACACTAGAAATTTCTGTTTTCAGGGTGTGTGTTTCTCATACTGAATTAGACTGGCACTGGAATTCCAGACACAGCAAAAGCCAACATAATCTTTTGGCTATATCCATCACTGCATGGTTTGCAAATGACATGCACTTTTCTGTTTAGAAATAAAGAAGTTCAAATTATTTTTATGGGTCCTCAAATCTAAAGATCTGCAGCACTTTATTGCCTTAAACACCTGTGGGCTGTGGTTGAATTTACACCCAAGCTACTGCTGTGCAGAAGATGACATTTTAACACTTTGAGGCTCAGGTTGGGAGATGGGGCAGGATACAGAGCAATCTCTCCAAGTCTCAAGAAATATCAGGGAACAAGAATGCTATTCCTTTCTTTCAAGTGAATGCAAAATTGGTTTACTGGTACGTGGCCCACACAGTTCCAAGTCAGTGCATAGCTAGTCAATATTTCTGCTGGCATCTTGAACTGGTTTAATCAATGGAAAAATCTATTAATTTTATTCCATTTAATATGCATTAGTGCATTAATTTCTTCATTAAAAAACAACCCTGGCAAGTATTAAAAATAAATATCTTATTTAAGTCAAGCTAAAGCCTTGCTTTTCAGTACTTTAATCCCTTTAAATATTCTTTTGCCCGCTAACAAGCAAATGGAAACTGAAGTAGAATAGGAGATGTATGGAGGCAGAGGGGAGCAGAAACATGAACAAAGTCAACACCGTAAGTCAGTTAACGCGTCCTCAGCTTCTTAGACTGTCTCTTGCGTTTCAGCTCTTCTTCTTCCCGTCTCAGCTCTTCCAAGTCTTCCTGAACACCGAGTCTCAAGCTGCCAAACAAGATTAAATCCTTTACACTGCTACTCAGGGCACTTGAGGTTTTGCTTCTACATGTCCAAAAAGCAATGCTAAAAGTACTACAGCTGATTTGAAGAATAATTTCATATCAGCTCTTCTTTAATTATAGAATTAATGCAGCTTTAAGAAATCAAGGGTTTTTTTTTAAATCATAAGATCAGAATTCAAGTATTTCAAGGGAAAAAGATATTTAAAACTTCTGTCAAAAATAAAGATTGTATTAAAAAAATTAATACATTTAATACATAAGGTCTTTTTTTTCTCCCAAAAAGCAGCTACTGAAACATCCATTAGAAAAGTAAAATTGAATTTAACTCAAGTTTCTTATCTCCACTTCCTTTATGCAACATGGGTAGTTAAAAGTGAGTCAGGAATTCAACTCTGCAAAACCTTACTCTAGGATATCAACAGCAATATCACTTAAAAATTACCTTCATTTCTCCTAACTCCACTTAACAGACTATAGTGTTCCATGGGCTGCAGATATCCCAGGAGCAATAAGGACATTGACTGTAACTTCAAAGATACAAATTTCTAATGTTCAAGGCACCTTCTGAATACACATATAGAACCAAAGAATTTGGTGACTCAATGCATTCCAATATTTGCATTTTCTATGGGAAGCCCTTATAGCTTTCAAAAAGCTTGTCCCATCACTTATTTAAAAACAAAGAATCAGTTTATCTCATAAGAATTCTGCAAGCCCAAAGGCCAAAACCAACGTGAAAATCACCTTCAATTTATATCAGTGACTATACAAGCTTGTCAGCATACTTTCCCTACTTCTATAGAAATAGACATACACATATGTATAGATAAGAACAAATAAAATTTCCAGTCCTCAAACTAGCAGAATATTGTAATGCTTGGGACCAATTAAAGAATTTGGAATTTCAAATTAAATGTATAATTTTAAAAATATTTTTTGAAATTAATTGGTTTTGTTTTTTATTAGTTCTTAACAAGCAAGATTTGTGAAAGATAAGGACATACACAACTTATTTAGTGTATCCACCACTGGCTGTATGAATTCCATCTTTTACTTAAGCTTTCTTATAAAAAACTGATAAGGCTTGCTGTTAAAAGCAGAGTGGATACTTGCTAGCTTAGCCCTATGACTTCAGCAATAAACAAACTTTGCAATTTGTATCCAAGTTCAAATCCATGCATACCTCCTAGCTTCTTCTTTCTGTTGCTCTCTCCAGCTGCTCTCCATATAACGTAAGGCATAATCACTTTCATCTTTGTACCTGAAAATTAAATATCAGTTTGTAGCACATTAAAAAATAGGTAATGAATTAATATCCCTTCTTAGGAAGAATAATTACTTGTTCTATTGCTTGTTCTGCAATATCTTAAAATTGTTACTTCTCTTACCTTTTCCGGTCATAGCCAAATATTTCCCGAATATGTTTTGATATTTCTTCTTGAGATTCCCCTTCATCTTCAATGAAATCATCCATTTCAGAGTCATATTCATCATCATCATCATCTTCTATTTGTCTCTTGTAACTAATAGGTGGTCTTCCAAGACCTAAATGACAGGAGACAATAAAATCATTAACTAATAATATGAACATAATTTTAATTTAACCGTACTTCTCCTTGCTATACCTTGGGCATAGCCATTTTCTGGGCTTCACGGTGGAAAACTTGTGCCTCAAGTTAACCAGCATTTCTTAGAAATTCAGCAAGAGAAAACACTTCCTGAGTTGTGCTAGAGGAGATTACCTATCAGGATCAGCAATGGCATCCTGAGGAAAGCAGATATCTGTTCTTTGCTCAGGGCTTTCCAGGCACTTATTCACTA
The DNA here is from genome assembly GCF_051311805.1 of Agelaius phoeniceus. Classification (NCBI taxonomy): domain Eukaryota; kingdom Metazoa; phylum Chordata; class Aves; order Passeriformes; family Icteridae; genus Agelaius; species Agelaius phoeniceus. Next base: position 15,707,691 of record NC_135270.1, read on the forward strand.
CACTCCACACTGCTTGCACCTGATCAGAAATAAATTTTTGGAACAGCTTGTCACTGATAAGATAAATCTGCCAAAACACTGAAATGTAAAACCTGTGAGTGATTTTTCATCTAGCCCTTCAAGCATCTGTTATTTAAGACACAACAAAGTTTTATAGACCAACTATTAAGCAATGCTGGCAGCAAATCCTTCAATTCTTTTCTTTCTAACAGCATTCATATACCAGTATCCATCACAGGCTGCTTAGTTTTCTTTCATGTGATACTTTACACCACCTGTATTTCAAAAATTACAAGCATAGGTAAAAATAAGTAAAATAAATTAAAAGCTGCTATATTTAATTTTATTTCAACTATTGAACTGTTGTTATCTGAGTTTCACTTGGGTTTTTTCCATCTCTTCTCCCCACTGGGGGACAGGGCATGCAAGCAGCCGCACAGTATTTAGTTGGAGTTAAACCACAACAATGAAAAAATGCTTTGTTCTATAAATGCATACCTTGTGGATGAAGCACAGGTCTATGCCCTGGAAAAGGTCTCATTCCATTCATCTGTCCATTGCTAGGTCTTGTGATGAGGTTTTTAGAAGAAATGGTTTCTGACACGACAGTACACTTGGGTTTCCCAGCTGCGCCCGGGCCGCCGCCTGGTCGCGCAGCTCCTGCGCTTGTGCTGATGCCCGGCCTCCCTGGGCCAGTGCCCAAGCTGCTGCCTGGCTGCCTGGCCCCTGTGCTTGGACTGATTCCTGGCCTTCCTGGTCCTGTTCCCAGGCTGCTGCCCGGTCGCCCTGGTCCTACATTTGTGCTGCTGCCCGGCCTTCCCGGTCCAGTGGCCAAGCTGCCGCCCGGTCGCTTAAGTCCCACGCCTGAGGCGCTGCCCGGTCGCCCAGGTCCCGTGCTCGAGCTGCCCGTCGGCCTTCCCGGTCCCACGCCTGAGCCACCTCCTGGTCGCCCAGGTCCTGTGCTTGAGCTGCTGCCAGGCCTCCCAGGTCCTGTGGCTGAGCTGCTGCCCAGGCGCCCAGGTCCTGAGCTTAAACCACTTCCTGGCCTTCCCGGTCCCACACCAGAATTGCTGCTTGATCGTCCCGGTCCTGCACTTGAACCGCCACCGGGATGTCCAGGTCCTCCTTTTCCTAAGCTGCTGCCGGATCGCTTTGCATTGGAGTTGATTCCATGTTGAAGAGCTGCAGGTTTTCCTGGTTTTGCATGGGCAGGCTTTTTCAGGCTGGATTCTTTCACAGATGGCATTCTCTGAGCCCCATTGGCCGTGGGTTTTGAGGGTGGCACCTGAGAGCTTGAGCCAGACTTTCTAATACCATTGACAGGTAATTTATTATGACTGCTACCAGTAGAGCTTTTTAAGGAACCATTTTGTGAGGTTTTTTCCATTTGATCAAGTCTGGAAGAAGATGATGACCGTGGGTGTTTTTCAGTCAATGCTGGTGCTTTGGATTTCTTATCAATACTACCCATAGAAAGAGACAGACTGCTTTTAGATGTGGAATGTTTATCTACAGAGCTTTTATTAAGTTTTGTGTTTACAGATGCTTTTTGAGAAGACAGTTTTTTTGAAGAACTGGATATCCCTGTAGGCTTAATCTCCTTCTCACTTTTCTTATGCATTTCTACTTTTTTGTTTTTGCGTCCCAACAACTCCCTCTCTCTCAATTCTTCTGCTGTTCTGGGCCTCTCTTCTACCTTTTTCACTGGTTTTATTTCCACTGGTTCATGTTGTTTCTTTTCAGCAAGCCTCAAGAGCTCTGCAAAGTTCAGAGGTGCAGGTGCACTTTTGGGAGGTGCCTTTGGTTTCACTGCAGCTTTGGATGGTTTCTCTTCATATTCTTCTTGCTCATGCTCAGATTCTGTCTGACTGTATTCAAGTTGCTCAGTTTCATCTTCTGTTGCATACTCAGCCTCTGGGGCCTGAGCAACATTCTCACAAGCCCTCCTCTTTTTAGACTTCTCTTCAACAGGAACACCATTATAACCATAAAAGTTATCCTTTGTTCGTGAGGCCATAGCTCTTGCCTTTCTGTCATGTTTCAGTTCAATACGCCTCGCCAAGAGCTGCTCTTTCTTCCTTCTTTCTTCCAGTGCTGCAAGAAAACCAGGAGAAAGTTACACAAAAAGCACTACTTTTTATGCCAATATTTTCCAAACTAACAAACCACTTAGGACAGCAGCTTAAGGATATCTGGCTAATAGCTATCCAAAATAGATGAGAAAGTGAGCCCAGGTCTGCCAACAGGACAAGCTGACCCTTCTGTGTCAGCTGCTCCAACAAAGGCAAGCAATTGAGTGAAATGCTGCTCTAACAAAACCCACTAAGGCTTTCTGAGGGAAGCAGCTTTCCAGGATGCTATGAAAATTGTGGAGAGCCTTTGTATAAGGAGGTACAGAAGTTATGGGATCTCTGTGGAGGGAGTTCTGAGACTGAGCAAGAGAATCTTGAGACTATACAGAACTTACAATCAAATGTTTAAAGGAAGTTGAGGAAGGGGAGAGAATAAGAGTATTGGGGGGATAATAACTGGAAAATAGCCTAAGTGTGTGTGTGTGTAGAGGGATAGAAGGGAGACACAGATGCAGCTGAACACAGATAAACAAGCAGCTGGTCATTACACAAGTCTGATAGAGCCCTGTGCCCTATCTCCACAGTCTGTCCTATATCCTTACTGTTCTGGCTTAGCTGTTGTCTGCATGAGTATGCTCTCTATCTTGTGTCTGTGACCTGCTGACAAGAGTCTGGATGAATTAGCTGGTGAATGGACATCTAAATACCAAATACTGGACAGACCAAGGAGTAGGGGCTAACTACCAAGATGATTCAGAAAACATAAAAATTCCTAGAAAATGGATCAGGCTACTCATACTTTGGGTGCCTATAAAGATACCATTCCTTGTCTGTGTTATTCTGTTGTCAAGGGCTGTGACAGCAGAGTGTACCAGCATGCCCCCTGTGGAATTTGTGCTTAGTCTTGCTTCTGGACCTGGCAACAGGATTAAGGAATAGACTCATGACTGGTCCAGGAGAGGAAGAATAACCTGGGCCATCCAGTTCACCAGATTTGGTTACCTTTAAACAAAACATTAACATCAAAAGCAATGCAGTACTAGTTTATTCCATAGACTATTTAAAGGAAGTATAAAAGTGGAGAAATCATGTCTCAGATTCTTTAATCTGGTGCATCAATACAGTGAATTTTAAGACAGAACAATGGCAACTCCTTCCATTTTTCCACACAGATGAACTTTTCAAAGTTAAGCTAATGAAAGTTGAGATAGCAGTTAAGGTGAAGAGCAAAAAACTACCTCAACCTCCAGCCATAAATTCTAATGTAGCTGAGTGATGTTTTAACCCCTTAGGAAAGCAAGCAAACATCCCCAGCCCTTACTTAGTTCTAGCTTTCTCTCAGCATCAGGTCTATGCATAAATTCCAGAAACAGATGTGCAGCTGCATGTGGAAGAAATTTGAATAAGGTGACAAATAGCAAATAATAAATTAAAGTCTCCCATAGGAGATATTTTGTACTTTTACCTTTTTTTCTCTTTTCTTCTTCTTGCCGTCTGAGAAATGCTTGCACTGCTGCAGACTCTACACCTTTGACTTTGGGAACTTTTTTGGGAGGACCAACAGCCAAACTGTACCTTTTCTGCAAAGAACAAAAAAATATGTCAGAAGAGTTAAGAAATGTAAAAAATCTGTCTTTATAACTGAGGAGTTGCATAACAGTCCTGTACTTGAGTTAAGCACAGAGTTGGTACAGAGTAAACAATGAATTCCCACTGAAACTGAGGGTTGTGCTGGATACATCTGACTCACAGTTGTACTTTCAGGCTGAGCAACCAGACCCAAATCCTCAGGAGAAACTTGCAAGCTAGAAAGTGCCTGGTCCAAGGGAGTAGATGTGTCTTGAAATTTTTTTTTCTTCATAACCATCAGAAGAGCAAGATAACCAAAGTCCAGAACAAGATATCAGCACTAAGATAAGGACATTTGTCTTGTCTATACCATTGGCCAGCAGCCAACTACTTCACCCTATAAATATTGCCATCAGGATGAGCCTGATTTGAGCTCTGCCTGAACTGCAGCTTACCTGGATGCCAGGTGACCCCTTGAGCAGGGATGCCTCTCAGGGTTAGAAATTCCTTACCTGAAACTAAGAGATCCTTCCTTACCCAAGGTGGAAAGATTCCTTACTCATGACAGATCCTCAGCAGGTGACAGAGGATGTTGCATTAGTATTATGAAACATTACTAATCCATCCACCCCATATTATTACAAACACTGTATGGATAATTCCATTAGATATATACTATTGACCAAGCCTGAGACTAAGAATGGATCCAGCCACTCCAAACTGAGTTTAGAAAGCAAGGAGTCCACTGAGAACCTTGTGTTTCAACAGGACTGTACTTCTTGGTCTTTGCATTGCCAGTCCGTAAGAATTATCCTAAATGAGTTCATAAATGAATGACTTTGAACTCAACCTTCTTTTTTGTATGTTTCTTCCATTAATAAAATAATAAAATGAACCTTGCATTAAACCTTGTCAAACCCCTGTTGAACTTTGTTGAATTCCAGTGAATTGTCAAATCATTATTTTATCTCAGAACACCTATTTTATCTCATTGCTGCCTATCTTTTGAGTGAGATACAATCACATGGATACATCCAGAATATGTGGATACATTCACAACAGGGCTCACTCAGCTTTTGGAAGGAATGAGCTGGAAACCAGACAGGTAGGGAAACAAAATGAGTGAAATGAACTGGACTAATAAGGAATGCAATGACTGCATTAGTAACAGAATAAAAGTATTTCAGTTCAGCCTTAGTCTTGACCAAGAGGAACCAAAAGCAAACTACAGCCCAAGCTGCCAGAGTCAATTCAATTCCAGACTGCAGGTTTACAGCTCCATTTTTAGCTTACTTGTAGACACTCATTTCAGTTTCAGGTTACCTAATTCAGCAAAAATAGATAAATCAACTCAAAAAATCTGAATTACTCCAAAAGCTGGAATGGACTTTACCAGCATTATAAATAGGCTGACGTAAAACCAACAACGCTGATTTTAGTTCCTGCTGGCAGTGACCTTAAACACAATACTGCTATACATCAAGGAGTTAGTGACCCACACACCAGCTGACCTGAAACTCTACTTATCACCTGAGCTCAGTGTGACCTCAGCACTAACTGTGAGAGAATACACAGCCCCCAACCTGGCACCTGGCAATTCCAGCACTTGCACATGGTGTAACTTGCCAGGAGAAGAGAAGGCTCCAGGGAGATCTTGCTGCAGCCCTTCAGTACTGAAAGGGAGCTTATAAGAAAGATGGGGACGGTTTTTAGCAGAGACAGTAACAATAGGACAGAGGTTATTTGTTTTAAACTAAAAGAGGGCAGATTCTGATGAGAAGTTGTTTGAGGGGAACAGCAAACACTGGCTTAGATTGCCAGGAGAGGCTGTAGACCCCCCCCATCCCTGGAAACATTCAAGGTCAGGTTGGACAGGGCTCTGGTTGACCTGATCTGTTTAAAGATGTCCCTGCCCATTGCAGGGGAGTTGGACAGGATCACCATTAATGAATCCTAGCCTGTGATTCTGTATCTCATTATATCCTGAGGTGAAGCTGCATGTTTTCATGTAACATCCTTTTCCTTGGCAGAGGAAATGATAAATTGCACTATGAACTTCCCAGGACCTCCTGCAAAAGCTCTAAAGACTACAACACTGATTACATGCATCACAGACAGGATTTGCACAGCTTGCCATGCTTAAAAGTCTGTCCAGTGCTGGTCAACCTGGGGTTCCAGCAAGTGAACAGGTGTCAAGTTATCTATGCTACCCCCTTTTTTGCTTCTCTTATATCCAATAAAGGTTACTTAAATCAATGTTAAGTGCCCAAGTGCCTCTTACTGGGTTCTATAACAACCATTTGCACTAGTGTGCTGCACCTGTTCTGACACTTCCTTTCACAAATGTACCAGGTTGTGCCTGAAACAGGAAAAATTGACTTTTTTTTAACTTCTTCCCACAAACAAAATACAGAAGAAAAAACAAAGCAATGAGAGAGACAGTTGTAAAGATAAATGCAATAGAAGGCAGTTAAACCCAGAAGCAGAAGGAAAGCAGAATACAGTAAGGAATAAAAGAAACCCCAATCCAAAACTGAGGTTTGAGAAGGTGGGTTTTTTTATTTCAAAAGTAAGCCAACAGATTAAAATCTAAACCAAGATCTCCCACATGAGACATTAAGATTCTCACCAAATGAAAGAGATGTGAAAAAACCCAAATAAAAAAAGTATCACTAAAGAGCCACACAAGTCAGCATTTCTATAAATATCTTTCTGTCCTCATAAAGCCTTGTGAAACTTAACTAAAATAATCAAAACAAAATATCTGGTAAGGAAACCTACATCCAAATGCTTTAGAAGCAATAATCAGACAGGCTGACAGCCTAACTCCCTATAAACATCAATATCACACAATGGAAGACTCCATTCTCATTTCTGATTCACTGATCAGCAGCACATGAATGGATCTTGGATTACTTTAATAATTAACATGCAAACTCATAAATTAGCTTGAATATACATGCACTAAGAAGCAAGGTTTGGAGGCTCATTTCTAAGTTGCATCCAAAACTGGCTCCAAGAAGGGCACCTACAATACCAGCCCCTTGTAGTCTTCTCAAGCAGTTTCTGAAATGACCAGAGCACAATTACTAAGGTGCACTATCCACATACATTGCATATTAAAACCTGCCATGTCACCTCATCACATTAAAGACCTTCTACAGCCAAGCTCATTTACTGAGCTGCACCTCTCTGCAAGGAAGTTTCTCTCCACAACCTGAGAACCAATTTTCCTGTTTGCACCAAAAGCATCCAGGACTTGACTGCTCAGGAAACCTGAACTGCCATGCAGCACTGCCTCTCAGCTTTTGCTCAAATGTGGCCCATGGCTCTGTGTCCCAAAGAAACCTGGTTTACTCCATTTGAACTGGAACAGACAGGGAGGCAAAGCAATCCACACATTATCAGTCAAAATCCTGTCAGAAACAGGTTGAAGCAAATTAGTACCTTAGAAATTATTTGCAGTACTCTGCAGCATACTCATCTTAGTATAATGATGTCTCTGTAAACTTTCTTACAAAGTTAAACACATCATGTTTTGCCATTGGTAACCTAATTGGGCAAAGCTTCATTTAATTATTCCATTTCAACTGTGCCCTCAGTTTTGAAAACTCGGTTTTAAAAACTGTGTAGTACTCAAGCATCTTTTCCAGCCTAAATGATTTTGTGCCTAAGGAGCATCTTTGGAAACTGCTAAACAGCAGAGACAAATGTAGATTGGTCTATTCTGTTGGGAAACCTTATAAAGAATTAAAGTGATGGAGAAGCAGTTTTCAGGCTTTGTTTTGCTGCACTGTGACTAACAGCCCTATCCAGAAGCAGGTTTGAAAAAGTAGCTGGACAGACAAGCTCGTTTCTGACTGCTGTTAACATGACAGATCGTGCAAAATTTAAATTAAAATTTCCAATCAGTAGCATTTCTTAATATTGACTAACAACTGAAAATACAGAAAAAAAATAATAAATGAATATCCATTTTCTGTACTATTGCTGATACAAATCTTGCTCACTTCCATTCAGTAACAGCATAAAATAACCTGCTGAACTGTGGCCTTTCTAAAAGCACTGAACCATACACTTGTTCTGCAAACACCAATAAAGTGTTTTATATGCAGTGCAAATGAATATGCATCAGACTGCAGGTAAAGCAGGCCAAATAAGCCAGCCCACGTCACTATACCATCCAAACAGCAGCTGCACTATTCTGGCTTTTAATAACTATTGCTAAGTTGGTTAAATCAACAGAGGAATAGAAATGTTTAGCCTTTAGGAAAGAGCAGGTCATGCTGTTCCCAGAGCACTGCACTCTTCAAGCTGTAAACAGTGACTATTTGCTTTGAAGTCACTGACTTCCTGCAAAACGCGGCACATGATCCTGATGGAGTTGTAGCTACTTTGATGTCAGCATTCAAGTACCAAATCCTGGACTATAAAACAGAATTTATAAAATAATTGCCGACTTTTTGGCACCCAAATCAAGTCACAAGGGGCCTAGACCAAACACAGACAGCCAGAAGTAGCAGTAGTAGTATTGCCTTTAACAATGGTCAGTATTTACACAGGTGGCAATGCAAGATCAATGCAAGTGATCAATTCTGCCAAACCCAATTCTCAAGTAGAGCACCTGAGCAGCTCAGTTACTGCCATGAGCTTGCACATGCAGTGCAAAGACAATTCCACTTGTGTTATCCACTGCAGACAACTTGCAGGGGCTCTCACAGGCTGGGGAGATTCTTTTATTTGCTTGTTTTTCACTAGCATGTTAAACACTTTGCCTGTTCTTCACAGATCATTTCTTCCTTATCATTTGCCAAGACACGTAACCTTCTCCAATGGGAAGTCCCCGTTTCCCCCCAAATATTCCTCAGGGTTGTCTTAAGTTGCAATGCAAGATGTAACCAGAACTATGTACTCTATCACCACCTGTGGGGCAGTGTTCTTTATCTCTTCCACAACCCATCCTCCATCCAGGGAGATATCTGCTGTAAATGGGCCACTGAGACTCACTGCATGACTGATACAAATACATCACCTCATGGTGAGATGTTCCGCCCCGGGGGAGGAACAATTCCTACCTAGATGAAAATCTGAGAATTGGAACACCAGGGGAGACTTTTCCACTAAATTCCCAAAGCCAGACCAGGCCCATCTACACCACCACTGGACCGTCAAAGAAAAACTACACCCTTCTGTAGGATCATTGCTTCAACAGAACCACATCTGTCACTGCAGGAGGGCTGCAGCCACCATTTAATCAGACTGCTACCAACACCCTGACACACCCACAGGGTGCCAGGTCATATTCTCACTCTGTCTGTGTTTTTTGTATTATTGCATTTTTATTTTAATTTTCCTGGTAAATAATTGTTATTCCTCTTCCCATATCTTTGCCTAAGAGCCCCTTAATTTCCAAATTATAATGATTCAGAGGGAGGGGGTTTACATTTTCCATTTCAAGAAAGGCTCCTGCCTTCCTTGGCAGACACCTGTCTTTTCAAAGGCAAGGGTATAATTTTCTGAGAACATCAGGAATGGTTCATCCTTGTTTGTGTCACTCCTCTGGCAATGCCAGTCCCCCAAAAGGCAGCGTCCCACATTGTAAGTGGCCGTTTGTGTTCACTGCCCAGGGGCCTCTCTGCCCTTCATCCTGAACTGCTATTTCCAAAGCTTCTGCTACAGATTGGCCACGGGGTTCCCAGCAGCTGACTCTGCAGTGAGACTGTCTTAGAATACACACACGGTGATTTCGCAACTGCTGCTTTCAATTTCTGCTTGTGACAAATACTGGGTAACAAGCATGTTTAAATTTGCTTCATTTCAGGTTCTAACAACTCCTACCAAGATAAAACGCTCAGCTTACCAGCTCACTGTTCTCCTCTCCCAAACCAATTCAACAAGTTCATACACTTTATTCCTAAGAAAACAAAAATTATTTTCTTCCAATTTTACAACTGCTGCCACAACACCCAAGCAGAACCCTTAGCTGGAAAAAAAATTGCAGATTTCTTCTATGAAAAGTTGCTTCACACAGGAAAACAAACAAACAAAAAAATCCCCTAAAAACAACAACAACAAAAAAACGGGAATAGGAAAAGCTGGAAATTTTACTAGTCAGCATTTAAACCTCAACAGTCTGGAACTTTACTATCAGGTCAGTCAAGTTGAGAGCAAAAGCCCTCCTCACCCCTGCCAACATTTCACATTGAATATCTTGCAGTTCCCTTCTGTGGAGGCTGATGCAATCCAAATAATTTCAGCCTCGTTTTGAGGCTAGTTTTAAGCACACAATAAATGCACACACATCAATCGATGGGAGTCTGGTCCTACAGCAGCAATCTGCACTTCACAGCCATTCCCATTATTTCTCATGCTGGGCTTTTCTTGCCTGCAGGCAAACGCTCGATAATTTGTAGATTGAATTCGATGGGCAGGCTCTGTAACTCAAGGTCCTCTGAACAAACTCAGGGATTCTGTTAGTGTTTCACTTCACAAATACCGAATTACTCCTGGCTACTTGTATCTGTCAGCTTCACTGGAGGCTGCTTTGTATCAGTCCAACTTACAGTGAGACCTCACAAGTGCTGACGTGGATGAAGAGCTCTTTCAGTTCTGCGTCACCACTTTGTGGTTAAATTGTATCGGGTTTCTGTAAATTCTGTACACCAAAGTTTCACCCTCAGTTAAAAGGAATCGGGAGCAATATGAGATGCTTATACTGTCATTAACAGCTTATTAGAAACTAAGGTGAAATAAAAGAACGACTTGGTTCCAACTGTCCTCAGGGTTTTCTTTTTTTTTTTTTAAGCTGCAATAAAATTTCATATTTTAAAAAATAGCTACAATAAAAATATCTGAAAGTGCTTTGTCATGTCATGTGGAACACGTGGCATAACCCAGTATACCAATTTCACCAAAAAGAGGACAATCTATTTAAACCTCTCTAAAGTCAACGTTAAATCTCATAACTTATCATGTCTAGTCAAAGCAAGACCATACTAAAAAGCTGATGAACTGCTAATATGAACACAGGTAACAAAATACAACAGTGAAACCCCTATGGAATATTAGATGATAAAACCTGGGGCTCTATTCAGCAACTGCTGTGGAGATGATTAGCAGCACATCATTAATAGCTTAGACAGTAGTTCATATATGAACTGTTTCGTTTAGAAACAAAACCTGATGCAACTAACAGGGCACCAAAAGGCTGATATCAGCAATGTTCCTTTTGAATCTGGATTTCCATAGGGAGATGAACAAGCAGATTCGTTTTTACAGGGACATGATGTAATATCTGCTTTATCCAGGCCCCTCTTTTACAATACAAGACCACATTATTCCTTAGAGTTTTTATGCAGTTTCCACTTTGAACTAAACACGACCTGTTATAGTGTGTGTATATATATTTATATATACTTTAAATATACACTACTCATTCATGTCACTGTTTTTCATTACAAAGGGCATGGAACATTTAGTTAGGTGCACTGTTAAGTTTAAAACAAACTTCTCAGAGACAAATGCAGAGGATATGCTTGTTAATGCAGGAACTAACATTTCTAGAAACCTGGTAACTTTATCTACCAGTAAATGTGTAATTAGTCTACATGGTATTTTTAATAAAAGTATTTAAAATAATTATATTCTTCTTATATAAACACATTTAATATACTAGCTTTAACACAGTGGAGTTGTTTAGATGTCCAGTGATTGTAAAATCTCCATGGGCTCTCTTTTAAAGCCCAGCAGCTGCAAATAGCTTCAAGCAGTGCCAAGTGCAGCTCTGCTTTTGCTCAGAGACTGGGGCCAACTTCAGAGTTAAAAGCTGCACCACTAATGTGCTAAACCAAATTGTTTCAACTATGGATTCAACTGCACTCTCACTCCATGAGTTAATCAGGAATTAGCAAATCATAATGCTGACTTTACTAAAAAGAGTAGCTAAACCCTCATTCATTGCACAAGAAGTAGGATCCCCTCCCTCCATCATCACATCCACAATGGAGATTATGGCAGATATTTCATCAATTCATCATCATGGATTAAAACTGACAAAAAAGTACTGGCTCACACAGTAAAGCTGGTTGGGGAAACTGAGAATGTAAAGAGAAGCTTTAAACATCTAAAACAATAATTATAATAACCCAGTGACAACTTAGTGAAACAGTTTAAGACCAATCAAATGGGCATTTAAATATTGTAAAGTATTTCTGTATTTGTTATTTATTATTAACAATAATTATAATAACCCAGTGACAACTTAGTGAAACAGCTTAAGACCAATCAAATGGGCATTTAAATTTAAATATCCTAAAGTATTTCTGTATTTGTTACTTTATAATTTATGTTATGAACCAGATTCCTATGTAGGGTCAGAGACAAATTAAACGAGGCTAAATATATAAAAAAAAGTTGATTTTATAAGATTTTAAACCCACAAGGGAATCTGATTAATTTCACAACTACCATATGGTCGGTACATATTATCAACTGGTCATGCTACTAGTGAACATTACCATAGTTTTACTAATGATAGAGACACTGAGATATTCACTAGTTCTGACACCACCTAAATGAAGACACTGTACAATTGAGAGTATGGAGGTTTTTTTCTGGTTTTCCCACAGTTTTTGCTAAAAACAACTACCCCTCATTTACACTGGGTTTAAGCAAACTAATCACAGAAACAACTCTGGCACTCTGTTGAAAAGCAAACATAAAGTGTCTCCCTAGCTGGTGGCTACCAAGGAGAAAACATTTCTTATCCAAATAAGCACTCAAGACTTATAATTTGGGTCCTCCCAAATGAAACCCAGAGGAATGAAACCCAGGATATGAATGTATGAAAAGGCCACGTGCCCTTCCTCCTGCCGGATTTCATCCAGGCAAGTCAGTGGGTTACTGCACAAGGAATCAATACGTTACTGATAGCTTGAACTAAATCACAAACTGCTGAAGTACAGACCCCAGAACAATGTTAACAATACACCAAAAGCCTCCGGCCAGCCCTCCCCGCAGGGCTGTTACACCTTATTCCTTCGCGGCGCACACAGAGACCTCAGACAACGCAGCCCATTCACCCGAAACTTGTCACTTTGTCTCCGGCTCGCACTGGAGACGTGGCAGACTCGCATTTCCAGAGCGAACAAAAGGACCGAGCCGGCTTTCGGGCACCGTGTTCCCCCGCAGCCCGGCTCCGCTCCCGGAGGGATGTCGGCACTGCCAGAGCAGGAGGGCGAGCCGCGGCTGCCCACTCCCAGCCCGGGGTGCCGGCACCTGTTGACAGAAGGGGCCCCGCTCGCCCACTCCCCTCACACAGACGCTTTTCCAGCCCTCAGGAGCGAGCAGCCCCGGCCGGCGAGGCGAAAGGCCCGGCAGGGACAGCGGCGGGCGCTGCCCGGCAGGGGCCGAGACGGGAGGGGCTCCCGCGGCCGCGGGGCCCTCCCCGGGCCCGACCGCCACCGCGCCCCGGCCCCGCGCCCCCCGGCAGCCCCAGCCGCCCCCGAGCTCACCGGCACCGCGTTCAGGCCCTGCTGCTCCGAGGCCATCACGAGAATGTTGTGAAAATCCATGGCCAGGCCGGAACACGGGGGGCTGCGGCAGCCGCCCCGCTCGCACTGCCCGCCGCCCCCCGCCCGCTCGGCCCCGCTCGCTTCCGCCCGCTGCCGCCTACCCTTTATATAAGCTCGCCTGGCGTCGGCGTCACTTCCCCTGTGGCGGAGCCTCGCCACGGGAAACGGGGCTGGGCGAGAGGAGGGAACGGCGAGAGGCGTCTCGGGAGCCCCGCCGGACGGCAGGGCCCGGAGTGGCGGCGGGCGCGGCCTTATGAGACCCCCGGGGCAGCCCCGGCCCGGCCCCGCCCGGCGCCTCTCGCCGCCCCCCGCTCACAGCTGGCGCCGGTGCCGGGATCGTCAGTCCGCCCGCCTCGGCTTCGGCCCTGAAACGCCTCAGAGAGAGGGGGCGCGGAGTGACGGGACAAGGAGCGATGGCTCCAAACTGACAGGGAGCAGCCTTACATTAGGTGTCGCGAAGAAATTCTTTACTGTGAGGCTGCTGAGGCACCGGGACCGCTTGCCCAAAGAAGTTGTGGGTTTCCCATCCCGGGAAGTGGTCAAGGAGTGGTTGGATAGGGCTTGGCACAACCTGGTCGAGTGAAAGGTGTCCCTGCCCACAACAGCGGGGTCAGAACAAGGTGATCTTTACGGTCCCTTCCAACCCAATCCATTCTATGATTCTGTGATTACCATCCCCAACCTCGGCATGGGGACGTGTCAATAAAACATCAAAAATTTGTACTTTCTTCTTTTTTCCAATAGCAGCTCTTCATTTTTCAGTGACAGTGAGAATTGTGGTGGTTTGAAAGGAAAAAGCCTTTGGGGGCAATGGCCAGTAGCTCTGAGCACACCCTGACACCTGCCCCCGTCCCTCCTGCATTCCCAGCTGCCAGCTCCTCCCTGAGTGGACATCAGCTAGGCAGAAATCCTGTAACAAAGGAGGAACATGGATTAAGTTTCCTCAGCAATCTTTCTTGGCTTGTCAAGGCTTCAGAGTTGGTGCTTGGCTTGTAGGGCTGTCACAGTTGCTTCAGCAGTGCACGTCCAGCTGCAGGAATACTGCTGGATAAACAGGGCTCCCAGGAGCAATGCTGACCAGCAGAGTGGCCAAACAAAATGCTCTGTGTGTGTGTATGTTTAAATATTTTTCTAAGTCTGACGAACCAGAAAATTGTGCAAGAACACCAGCTGACTGAAGACTTCCCTTGCATTGGTTACCAGGTCATTTCCTGGATCTGTTATCTGAGATCCATGTGACAAAAATTCCTCTACTTCGCACTGCTTCTCCTAGAAACGTGGGCACTGGAAGAAAGCTTTTTTCCTTCATTTAAACCTTCTTTAGCATAAATTCTTTAACACTGCTAGTACTTGACAACTCTTCACTCTCAGTTCCTCCAGTTCCTTCCTGCCTTTTCCAGTTTCCCTTTGCCTGTCCAGTGCCCTCACTTTTTTGTTGTATCTGATATAATCTTCTGAGCATAGCTATAAGTCACATTGCAGCCTGGTGTAAAGATGCCCAGTGAGGCCTTGGCTGATGGGAGGGACAGGACAATTCATCTGAGCCAGGCACTGCACCAGTTAATTTGCAGGGCCTTTGTAATCCTTGAGCACAGGAGATCCAAGTTGTTCCTTTAATGCTTGCCCTGGTGTCTCTGCATGGCATCAGTCCATGCAGGGTGGACAGTCCTCCTGACCTACCACTGCTTTTTCTTGGGACAGTCCTGATTTAACCCCTTATCCTGCAAGAACTTAATCCCTCTCTCTTTTCCCCTTTTTATTCTCATCTCCATTTACTGACTTTTTACTTCTGATTCAGACCTTGTCACCTCTTCTGGTTCCTGCCCTCTTTGTATTATGATTTTCTTATTTTAAGACTTCCTAGTGTGGCTCTCTTCACAGGCAGTTAGTGGCTAATCAATTTTCATCCCACTTTTGGCATTGTGTTTCCCTCTGTGCTACTGTCTATAAGGTTGTGATGCTATTTTCTGGCAGTCTTATCTGCTACCTCATCACTGCTGTGGTGTTTTCATCAGAATTTCCCTGCTGCAGCTAGAATTTCTGGTTTCTCCACTATGCCCTTCCTTGAGAGGCTTTTAGTATGACTCAGGTTCCTGTATGACAGCAGTACTGACAGAGCAATGATTGCTCTTTGACTTTTGTGCGTGCTCTCTTTGGTCCAAGTTAGAGCTGGCAGGAACACTGGCTAAATGCAGGCTTCATTCTGCTGACTGCGATCCTCAAGACGAGTGCAGGAAAATCTCTCCTCTACAAGAGGAGTTACAGGCAGGCCAGGGAATGGCATTGCAGCTGCAGTGTGTGGCATGTCACTCTTTGGAAACCCCAAACCACAGCTGTTGCCTTTTCCTGGAAATGACAATACTGTGACATCACATCCCTCAGCAGAGGGGATTTACCTCCGTGTTTCTCCAGTGGGAGAAACAACAGCACTGTGTAAATGTGGGCATTTTATGGGGCAGTAGCAAGCCATGCTGAGCTGTGCTGGGATTCCCAGACTGCCCCATGGCATTTGAACCCAGCTCTAGCATAAGTTACACGTCACACAGTGCCTTGATGTGGCCCAGCCTCTTCTTCTGGCAGACATCCTGCAACAAATGGGAACCTCTGTGCTGTGTGTGCCTGCACCTCTGTGCTCCCTGTGCCTTCACTCGCTTCCCAAATTATCTGCACTCCTCACAACCTCTGCACACATTTACAATGTGATGAACTGATCCACACTAGGCTTGGCAGGACTCTCAAGCCCAGCTAGTTTGTTAGCAGCAAGAGAAGAAACAACTTTGTGCCTTTAAGCCAAACGGATGTTTCTATAAAATACAAATCAGGATACAAAATGCTTCCTCCCCTTTTTGTAACTCTCTGATCTGTCTGATTCTGTGCATGTTTAACATCACTCTAGCTTTCAAAGAATTGCTAAAGTCTGAGAATTTAAACCTACATCTTCCAGAAAACCAATACAACACCTCTCAGATCTCCCGTCTCTCCTCTCAAACCTCTGATTTGTGCCACTGAAAAAGTTCAGATAGATTTGTTCTTTCTGTGTGTACATTTTTAAAGTGAGAACTTAGATAAGTTTTATTTTTCTTAAATACCTTCACTTTTGGATATTACTTGTGACTACAACTGTTTAGAAAAGACTTAGACAATATAAAACAATATTCCACCAGAAAGTGTCTGCAAGTTTTTAATCAGCTGTGCTCAACAATAGCTCAGCCCCAGCCATGCACACTTCAGGCATGTGACTAATCCTATTAACTTGGAGTGTATTAAAGTGTTTAAAGGATTAGAATCTTAATTACAGGCCATCTACAGAGGTCAAATATCAAAGACTGTTCAGAGCCTGAGTTTTAGCATTTTCTGAATGAGTGAATGAGTAATATTTGTGTGAGGTCTCCTTTTCCCTTTTCACACAGCATCCTTTCTGCTGTAGAGTTAAATGGGTGTTCCAACATGGCATTTATTGACTAGGCTGAGTCATCCTGATGTCCAACAGTCAGGTCTCCAGATTATCAGTTTGTTAGAGGTTATCAGGGCTGCCATATATACTCTAAAGAAGTTTAGGACTTGGAAGACATAGATTTGAACAAATCAAGTTTGCATAGGATAGTGCCAGCCTACTTTATGGCTGCTTCCGATTTGAATTAGTAATCACTAAGATTTTTTTTTTCTTTATGATATATTAAACAGTAATGGAAAGGAAGAGCCTTGGGATGACAATTAGCTGGTGTTGACAGTGTATAACTTAGAAATCTAACTTAAGATGTATAAATTGTGGTCTTTGGCTCCATACAGGAATATCAGAAAAACAGGGACAGAAATTACCTTCTTCCTCCCACCCAAAAAGCAGGATCAATTGCATTAGGTAATTTCTGAGAGACACTTGTTTAATTTGCATTTGAAACCCAGAAACCAAGGCTGGCATTCCCTATATTATTCTCTCATTCTTTTTTCATCCACACCTTGAGAAAGCTGTTTCTTACATCTAACCCAGATCTCTGTTGCCCACTGAGCCTTTTCAGCTGATGAGAAGACTTTATTATCCTCTCCCTTAGACATAAGCAGACATATTTAGGGCCCTCCTACTGTGTCTCCCCTTTCTTTGGGATAAACCACTCCAACTCCTCCAATGCTTCACCATAAAACCTCTAACTCTATCTCCCCAGCAGAATACAATACCTGACTGAAGGTTTTCTAGCCCCAGGCATGACAATAGAATGGCTCCATTTGCCTGGCAAACAATATTCCTTTTTATGTAGCTCCCAGTGCTATTTGCCCTTTTTTGTGGTGGCATGGCTGGTTCCTGTTGGGTTTGTGATCCATGCTAACCACCACAACAGGTTATACAGTGATGCTGTCAGAGCAGTAAGTCCAAACCCTGCATTTCTGATGTTGGTAGCTCTGCAGAGGGTGAAAGCACATCCTTTGAATTACTTCTTTTCCCCCTACTGTAATTTGCCAAGTGTATTGAGATCCTAGTCCTGTCCTCTAACACCTCCTGCCCCTCCCAGCCAGTGGGGTTGGCAAGAATGTTGTTTGCTCTGCCATTTAAATTATTTAATAAAAACATCAGATTTGTGGTACTCCTGCAGAATTCTGCTTGCTGTGTCCAGCCAAGTTAGCAACATGGTCATTTAAAATATTTCAGTCCAGTTTACAGCCAGTTCTGTACTCATCCATTTGTGTTTTTCTGGACTTGCTTGTGAGATGGATGGCCATGTGAGAGAGTGTTAGGAGTCCTTCTAAAACCAAAAGCTGGAAATGAGCCTGCTTGACATAATTTATTCTAGGCAAAGTAAACCTAGAAATTTCTTTTCTAGGTACTTAAATGTGTCAGTGGAGGCAGAGGTTTAACTCCAGCACCTCATTATTTAATGACTCAGCAGGTCACAAAACAGGTACAGCTTCTTAACACAGGAATGCAAGCAATTCAAGTTCTCTCTCTCTTCAAGAGAGAACTTGAATTCTTCTGCATGTGATTGAAAATTGTTTTCATCTAAAATATATGTATTTCAAATCCAGAACAATCACAAAATATCACTTTTACATTGCTGTGCACTGGGGACAGAAACAAACTGTCAACAAACTTCCCTAGTCATCAAAAATTATTTCAAGTAGCTGTCTTGGGTTCTCTTAGGACAATTTTCAGCTTCATGCTTTAAACAAAGGCAATGAAACCTTTTAGTCCAGGGATAAAAGTGTGAACAAACATGGTTGCACCCCATCAAGCAGTTACCTGTGTCACACTGTGACTGCCTGTGAGCACTCAGCACACCCCAACGATAAACTGTGTCATGAGAGTGAAGAAACAGGCCCTGTGGACCACCCATCAAATCAGGACTCCACTGATGAAAATACTGACTTCTTCATAAAAAAATCCCCACATGAACAAAAAAAAAGTAGATCTGGCAGAAAGTGAGGATTATGATACTGAATAACACCAGCTGGTGAAATAACTGTATTTGCAAAGTATTCTCCCAATCAGAGAAGAAAGAAGATTGAGGATGGGTAAAAAACCAAACCAAAACCAACAACAACAGCAAAAAACCCCAAAACAACAGAACAGAACAAAACAAACAAACAAACAAACAAAAAACCCCAAAACCCCAAGCCAAACAAAAAAACCCAAAAACACCCCACAATAACCCCCACAATAAAAAAAAAAAAAAGCCAAAACCCCAAACCAATTAGTTGTTTAACTTATTCAATATTTAAGTTAAAAGTATCTTTAAAGTGCCTGTTGTCAAAAATCCCAAAAGATGAGTGTATGGGAAATAGACAAAAATAACCCCTCTGTAATATGTATTCATATTGTTTTATGGGAATGAACTCCTTTTCAAAGATGCTAAAAAGAAGGCAATGGAAAGAAATCACCATAGCAGTAATGTGGAAATCACAGTATTTAAACACTGAACAGCAGGCATGTGTCCAGATATTATAGAGTTAATAAGAAAGCAAACAACTCATGTAAGAGACTGCAGAGCAGCAAGGGCTTTCCTCTGTGACAGGATTAGGCTGATTTTAGATCACGGGAGAAACATGAGACATTGGGAAGAGCATCCCAGGGGCAAACAAGAACTGAGAGAGCGCTTCCAACAGGTCCATCCTCCAGTGCGGTCTGCCCTGGAACTGCACTGAACCCATCCCCTGACTGCATTTCACCCGAGCTCCCAGCTCAGTCCACAATCTCTGAGAATTGGGCATCGCAGGAGCACGGAGAGCCTCCGTCAGCTCTGCTGAGCAGCGAGTGCCACAGTCCGGCCCGAGCCATGCGCATGGGCTGGCTGTGCAGCTGCTCCGGCAAGCTGTCCCCCTCTGTCCCCATCTCACAGGGCAGCCAGCCCTGCCGTGAGGATGCCGTGCAGTGTCACTGCCGGCTCACGGAACCGGCAGAGGAATAGATCAGAGATTAGAAGGAAGGTAAGGCTGGAAGTGACGCAGTTGCAGCGGGCAGACGAAGGCTCGGTCCCGCGGGAGCCGCCGACGGGCCGGGGCTGCTGCCCGTCCCTGGCGCTCCTGGCCGGGCTGGGGACAGCAGGTGGCGGTCGCGGCCTGGGTACGGCGGCAGCGGGAGCCCCAGCTCCGCGGGGATGCTGCACAAAGGCGCCTTCGGAGCAGCATCTGGGACCTCTGCTGCTGCCAGCCGTGGCTGTTCACGCTGGCTGCTTCTCAGCCACTTCCGAACGGCGCTGAAAGGCTCCGCAGAGCCCTCCCCCGCAGCCTTCCAGGAGGAGAGCTTCCCACAGAACGCTGATGAGAGATAAGTCAACAACAAAAAGAGCATCTCAAAGGTTTATCTATTTTATTCGAAGCTCTTCATAATCATACATGCCTGCAAAGCTGAGAAATGTGTTTGCCACATGCAGTTGCAGATGGTTGTGGCATCTGAAGCAGATCAAATGGATGGTACGTTTTCTCATCCTGCTCAGAAGCCAAAATATCTTCTTTTCAAATGCACAGAGAATTATTTGGATTTATTTCCCAAATGAGAGCCTGATTTAAGGACCTACTTCATTTTTGGGGAAGGGCTATGTAATTTCTAAAAGTTACGCTCCTAGATGTTTTTTACAGATCTCTACTATATTACACATGTAAATAAAAATATAGAAAGCTGCCAAATGAAAGCAACCTAAAATGAGGTGTTTCTTGAAATTGTGTTCCACTACTTATTGCACCTCTTCATCTCATCCTCTCCGTGCCTTGAAGAAACTCATGCCCTCATCACCAAATACCCCCACCCTCCAAGACTGACAAATCTGATCTCCTTCATGTATTATAATGGAATGTGCTCCAGAATCAAGGGCACAAAACCTCCCTTGGAAATCAGTGTTAACCTGAGTGTTTTCTTTGCTCATGTTCATCAACACTAGATAGAATGGGAAGTTTATTTTATTTTAATGTGATTTCACACCTAACTTTCTCTCACAAACTGTTTTCACTCCTTCTTTCACATGTATGAGACTAGAGATGGTTGTGGCCATGCAGCTTCCATGGTGCAAGTCAGAAACAGAAAAAACAGACTTACAAACACTCTGGAAAGGAGATATGATCAAATAAAATGCAATTGGAAAAAAAAAAATGGGACATTTAGTGACTACAAGAAAATGGACCAGGATTACATGAGGTGCAGTGCCAAGGACCAAAACATGCCAAAACTCACCTCACAGATGCTGCAAAAGCAGGGGGAAAATCAAGGAGGAAGACACAACTTTGAGGGGAAGATATGAGAGACATGGCATTGATACTGAAAGAAAAAAAAAATCTTTGCCAAAGTGAAAGCCATCCAAAGGCATGGGATGCCATGAAGTGCAGGGACATGGACCAAAGCGTGCCAAAATTGATCCCCATTGAAATCACAATATTTTGTTTCCCTTCCCAAAAGGAAATTTCCTTTTTATTTCCTCAATTTGCCAAGGGAGTCCCAGCACAGGCAGTGCCCTCAGTCACTGTGTCCAGCTCCTGAACATGGCACACAGAACTGGATACTGATAACAGGGTCCACCAACTGTTCCAAACCAGGCCAAGTTAATGAAATGGAGGCATCCAGGAGGCATCCAGGAGCAGCAGGAGAACATCGGCACCAGTGGCAAGGCTTGACACAAAGCTCCATGGTCCACTCAGGAGATGGGGCTGAGGGCAAAGCTGTGGCACAAGTCAGGGGCTCATCTGGGAGCCACGGTTAGACACGTGCTAGCTCCAGTATGGATGTAGGAGTCAGGACTGGGAAAAAACTGCCTCCAGCATGGGTCTACAATCTATCCAGGAGGCAGCTCTTGGTTTTCCACCCCCTGGTGCCTTCAGAAGCTCCACATGCCATTCCTTTGCCCCTTCATGTTGTTCCCTAAAGATTTCACACTTTTGCACCGCCATTCACACCCCATTCATACTGAGCTAAGGTTTGCATGTCAAATCCCCGTGGCTGTAGTGCCACTCCAGAGGAGGACTCTTTGCCTGGCCAGGTTGTAAACAATTCACTGCAAACTGCTTCAGTAGTCGTCAGGCAGGTCACCAAGAGCTGGGGCAGACTGAAAGCAGCAGTGTAAGATGCTACCTGTGGGAAGCAGATTTTAGCAAACAGGCTGCTGCCTCCTACGTGAGCTCTGTGTTTTGAGCATAGCCCCCATATTGAGCACTTCACAGCAGCATAATCTCACACACAATTTTCTCAGCAAGGTTCTCTGCAGGCCTGAGCTGTATTTACCATGCAGCTAGCATAGTCAAACATTGAGAGCTTTATATTTGAACCAATAAAAGAGATTCCTGATTATCATCTCCTGGTAAGTCTGGCTTTGTGCAGTCTCAGTGCAGGGATTGTGAACTTGGAAATAAAGAACATAAGGTCATTTGGAGCAAAATAGGTTCAGTTAAGCAAATACAAGGGTATTTTCATTCCAATACACTCTCAGCAAATAATTTGGTTTCATATATTTAAGCTTTTATGCATTTTCTTCTTAGCTAAAGTTATTTAACCTCTATTCTGCAGATATATCTCAGATTTCCTAGAAGGATGTTGTAATTTGTGGAGCATATTGTATAATTTGGTATAAATTTGAGAAATAAAAACATGTGGCATTGTAATGAACGATATTATAATTTCTGTCTTTCCTTCAAAAAACCTATTTTATTAACAGTGCTACATTGAAATAGACGACCATTTTATCCCTGGCCCAAAAATATAAGGGAAAAGCAATCCATTTTGTCAGAGCATACCTTCGTAAATCTAATTCCATTCCACTAAATGAACAGTGCAAAGAGGATTGGAACTTACCAGGAAGCACTGAAGGTCAGATTTGTAGCAAGCATAAATCAACATTCTTGCATGGCTTAAGCGGATTTGTGCCCCCATATACCAGTCAAGAATCTGGCTCATTAATGCCTGGATGAATTGCAAATAGAGCATCAAGCAGGAGTTTGAATCTTAACACCTATTTCCTTGACTTGTTAGCTTAAATCAGATTCTAAATATTCTGAAGACTTTTTGTTCACCGTAGCTGAGGAGCAAGCTAGTGTGGAATTTGGTCGAATTCCCTCTCTTGAAAGCCATCTTTTCAAGAAAGGTCTGTGCAGTGCTTCTAAACAGCTTGAGCACAATGAATTATTGCCAGTTTTTTCAATCCATACATTTCAGATTTTGAAATGTAGCCTTTAGGACAACTCAAATAACACAAACCCAGTTGATTGACTGCCCAAGGTTGCGATGATTTGGTGATGCCCAGCAGGAGATGATTTGGTGTTGCAGACTCACTCTCTTTTGAAGCACTTTGTTCCAGGTAGTGCTCGGTGAATGTTTAAAGAGCTGCAGCACACAGGAATTGAGCAGAGGAGGAGTACAGGGAGGAGCAAGCCCATGTCAGGATTTGTGCAGAATTGCAGGAGACTGAAAAATCATCTCAGAGAGTTATATATTCAACACAGATGTGCCAAGCTTTTCTTGGAGTGGGCATCCCACAAGCATTTCTGGATGGCCTAAGCCAGCACAGCTGCTGGGAGAAGAAACCTCTGCTCAGCCTGTATCTCTGGCTTATTTTTACTGGCATCAGGATTTGTAGAATTGCACAATAAAGCTGACCAGGAACCGTCCAGCTGGAAACAAACCTAACAAGTTTGTTCCCCCGAGGCCACGGCTTTCAGCAGTGCAGCCTTGTTCATTGAACTCTGCTCTCTCAGTGGGCTGCAGAAGGAGGTTAAGGTCACTGCTTTGCAGTGAAAACACCTACCTGCCATTTTCACTGTCAGACAGGCTCAAGTGCAGCTGGGACAGTGCATTCCAGGCCTGGCACCACTTTCTTGGCCCGCCGTAGGGTGTGAGGGAGGAGGGAGAGGGACACACAAGAGAGAAACCTGGACCATAGGGAATGTCTCTGCTGATCAAAGATAGAGGAGATCATTGAGCACTTCACCTTTGGGACCTCTGCCAGGCCCCGGCAAAGTCAGACTCGGTTTGCGAAACCCAAAATCAGCTCACAGATTTTTTCCCCGGGGTATCAACTGATGAATAATGAATGCTTTTATGCTGTGCCATTCTCTCAGTTTCTGTTGTTGTTACTAAAGTTGTCTGACTTAGACAGGTTTTGTTCTGTCACCTTGGTGTCTGTAGCCAGATCCTCTAGGAAAGTCAAACTCTTGGATATCATTCACTGCCATAGGAAGTGAAAAACCAGAGTGTTTACTGCAGGTTGCTAAAAATGAAGAAAACCTCTGAAAAGAAACACCATTATTGATCAAAAAGGTAATTTTTAACTCAGAAAAGTGCTTCAAAAGTGCATTTGAAAGAACATGCATATTTAGGAGTAGAATAGCCTGGTTGCGAGATTGTGCTATTTTATCTCAGAAACTTCAAGGCAGGTCTGTGGCTTGAAGGGAAACTGTGTGGAGAAGCAGCAGCCACTGCAACCAGCTGTGCTGATAAGCAAGTAGGAACTCCCTCATGGCAGCCCTTGCCCACCTGTTCTTTTAGATGAATCAAAGGGCAGATGCCACTTCCACTTCCAGATGTAAAATCTCTCTTTCCCACAACCATAGGAGTTTTAGTCTTCACGTGTGTCTTAGCTAAATGCTCTTACTAATTCTGTTCCACTCGTATAAATTCCCTGGTGTTTTCAGTTCACTTAGTTAAATAAACCATAGTTTCCTGCCTGAAATGTCAACTATTGTGGCCCAGGGTTCCCTAAGGGTCTTGCTGCCTTTAGATCAGCTGCTTCACAATCTGAGCACATTCACCTCCTTCTTTAAAGCATTTTGTCTGCTTGCTATTAACATGAGGACTTCCCCTGCACAGGAAATCCAAGTTTTAAAAGTAAAGATAATAGAGAAGTCTTTCTCTTCAGCATCAAAGGGATTACAGGAAGCAGTGTAACTATGGCACTGAATTGTAGATCCAGCAAGATCCAGTTCATGTCACTCAGAGGAGACATCCTTTGGGATGAAGGGGGCATTTCAAATGGCTGAGGGACATTGCAAAGTTATGAGTCAAGATTTGTACTCCTTCTTGGAAGTTGGAAGCCTCCACCATGTTACATCATCTATTTTGGCCTGTGTTCCGAGGCTGCCTCCCTATATGGGTTTTTGGACTTCTGCTTTTTGGTAAACAACTCCAAAACCTTCTGAAGATCTTTGGACTTTCCTCTAGAGGTGAGGAGGTCAGGGCTCCTTTATCAGGCAAACTGCTGACCCAACAACAAGGTGCAAAGAGCTGCAGATTTTGAAGCTGTAGTTACAATTTTAACTCTTTCCTGAGAACTAGCATGCTAAGGGTGGGGATGCATACCCTCCTTCCTGGTAAGGAACAGCCAAGGAAACTGTCTCTCCTATTCATTGCAAATACTGCTCAGCACTCAAATAAATAAATGCAGCTTTCTACCAAAGTGCTTCTGAAGCTGCTGAGCAGTGGAGCAAAGGAACTGATTGGGTGCTAGAGAAATGCAGTGTCTGACACAGACTTTTCACTCCCAAAGCAGCTCCCAATGTGGTTGTTCAGTAGCTCAGACTCAGCCAGGCTGTAGATACCCTCTCTCCCCACCTCTGTTTGGATCCACACAACCTGAGCTTGGGAGCAAAGGCCACAGAGCTGCTGACATTTGCCAACAGAGCTGCTGTTTTGAAATATGATGCAGGCAGCAGCATTAATGCAAACACTGATGGTGGTTCTTACATAATGCAATAGTAATGAAATGTGTCATGCCAGAAGCAACAGTACCTCCTTCTTACTCAGGAGAATGAGTGACTCTTGGGCATTTTTCCAAATGCTCACATACATGAAGATTCCAGGCAATGGCTGTCCTATGG
Source organism: Agelaius phoeniceus (assembly GCF_051311805.1). Classification (NCBI taxonomy): domain Eukaryota; kingdom Metazoa; phylum Chordata; class Aves; order Passeriformes; family Icteridae; genus Agelaius; species Agelaius phoeniceus. Next base: position 15,733,183 of record NC_135270.1, read on the forward strand.
AGGGGTCTGCAAAGTGCTTGGGGCCCTGGCCACAAAGCTGGGCATCTCCCCATCCAGCTGTGTGGTATGATAAGAAGGTCTCACCTTCAGAGAAATCACCAGGCCTGGATGTTGCCACAATGGCCCCTGCCGGCTCCTCAACCCCAGGTCCTTTCTTGAATGGATTCACTTGATGCTCAGAATTAAAGGTCACATCCCAAGGTCATTAGTGAGGCAAAGCTCCTGGCCAAGTGTGTGTTTCACAACCTAGACCACACTGGGTAACCAGTTTGTAGTGGGAGACCTCCCCAGTTTCTGCAGAGTTACCTGGACAATACCTGAAATCCTCCCAGGTGCAAAAAGATGACCTTCTTGATGCCTGCTCAGTATAAACTCTTGTCACAAAGTTTTCCCAAAGCCCACACAAAAGAGCAAGCCATTGGATCTTCTAATTTATGCTTTTTGAATCTAAACCAGTGAGAAGCTCCTGATGTGCAGAGCAGAAGATCCTCTCAGGGCTGGGGAGCTCTTGGGCCTGGCCATGCCTTCTCCTGCACTGCTCAGGGGAAGGGAGCTGTTGCTCTTTCTTTGCTGGTTTTCTTTGCAGTTTTCTTTACCCCACCCTAGTTGTCTTCAATTTTATGTCACCTCCTGGCAGTTGTGAGCTGCTGTGATATTAAAGAAAACACATTCCAGTAACAGCATCAACTTCCTTTCCAAGCTTGAATGTTAAAGAAGGTTTCCTGCTTCTTGAATCTTCCGTGTCAAAAAACTCCCACCAAAATATGCTTAGAAGCCTTATCACTTTTGCTTGTAGAGAAAAAGATTTGAGGTCTAAACACAGCTGTGTAAATGAACATTATAGAATACAAACTTGGTCCTAGTTCTACTGGCATTGAAATTCAAGTCTGTATCACTTGGGAAACATGGCTTGAGAAGTACCTGTAAGTACTCAGGGAAAATATTTATTTTTATTTGGAATAAAAGGAAAATTTTACCACCTGGCTATGTGACAGAGAAATTTGTTTCTAGAACTAAACCTGTGGTATGGACTTGCTATTGTCATCTCTTCTCATTTGATGCCTTGAGAGGCTGATCTGGAACAGAGACTAGACAGAGCTAAATGGCCAAAATAGGTATTTATTGAAAGGCCTTAAAAGGATACACCTTGGGCAGCATAAGAGCCTGGCCAGGGCTACACCCTGGTTGAATCTAAGATGCATCCTGGTGATGAGTTTTTACACTCTTATAAGTTTTGGTTCATCTGCATATGGGGTTCAATGGTCCAATTACAGCTCCAGGCCATGAAGTCTCACCCCCCTGGCCTGCCCCCTTCTTTTCACTGTAGTTTTTGCTTTTTGGGTGATGGTTGTCCTTGACCGTCTAGCTAGGAAGGGGTTGTTTTGTTTAACTACCCTGTGAAGAGAACCTACTAACACCTAATATGAAGTTTCAGAGTTACATACCAGGCAGCAAAGAATCTGAAAAATATAAAAGCTAAAACCCAAGGCATCACATTCATCTTTTTACCTGAAATTTGGGGAAGAAAATCACTTACAATTCAGCTGGGCTATGTTCAAGCATTTGCTGAAAATGCCTGGGGAAAATTCACAACTCTGACATTTAATGAGCACAGCCGATGGCTCTAAGAAGTTTGACTGGCTGCCAAATTGATATGTCTGTGTATCCCAATAGTGGCTGTTGTATCTCATTGGCATTTTTTTTTTTTTTCCTTCTGATCTCTGTCAATTGATTTTTAGCCAGTTTGTTTGGCAATCATGCTGAAGCACTGCAAAGTGGACACAAGATAGGAACAATGCTAAGCAACCAGATGTAAAAAAACTGGAGCAACAAGAAAGCATATTTGTTTTTCACTGTTTAAACATGATTTACCAGCTGGGAAACTGTCTTGCAGGATATACTGCAGTTCCATTAAACTAATCCAGAGCACAAACACATCGCCCAATGTGGTCTTGCAAACACAGCTCCTGCAAATAGCCCTGCATGCAGGAAGTGATACAGCCTGAATGGATTGGGTGACACTCACTGGAGACACAGATGGGAACAAAGGACTGGCTAGGAGGACTGGGACATTATGGGACATAGATCATTTCTAGGTGTAGCTACATTTCCCCACGTGTAAGGGATCTCCACCTGCCTGTCAGCAGCTGCTCTGAGATCCTGTGGTATCACTGGGGCACTGGCAGACCCAAGCCAGAGCTGGATGAACAGAGAGAAGGGAAAAATGCCAGAAAAGAGGTGCTGAAGACAGGACTTTGGCTGATCACCTGGAGTATTGCATAAATGCCAAATTTGTGCCATAAGCACAAAATTCGAGGCCCTAAATACAAAATTAGGTACAGGCAGCTAAAAAACCTAAAGCCCTGATGTGGTGGATCATGACAGATACTTGCTCACAATGGAGTTGCAGAGCCTGGCTCTTCCCTGTTCTACTGTCGAGCCATCAGAGAGTTCTGCCTGCTTGGCCTCCCCCCAGTGATGAGGAAGATGGGGGCTGTCAGAGAGCAAGGAAACACAGGCTACCCTCTGCACTGCTGTTGGTTTTACTGATGAAGATACTTGGACAAGTAACTTTAGCCCAACATCACTTGAAAATACTCAGAGAAGATCATTAATGGCAGAGATCTCTGCTGCATCCCCTTCCTACTGCATGGCATCCTTCCAGCCGGTAAATGTTGTCTTCCCTTGCCAAATCCAAACCCTTTATGCTTTTTGTATGAAAGCTTCTCCTTTCCCTGGTCTGAGAAAAAGAATGTGCCAAGCAGAAGAGTATAAATTGCATCACTATGTGGGATAATGTCTCCCAGACCTGCCAGTCAGGAAACTGCTCCTAGGTACGGTATTGGAAAGCAGCTCCTGAAGCAGCAGGTCATTAACTGACCTTGCTTTGGCCTCTCCTGTGTCTACTTTGACACATGCCCAAGATTCAACACCTCCACTGCCACTCTGTTAGCCCTTCCCTTACTTCTCCAGCCTTATCCCCACCTCCTGAAGCTGTCTTGTCCCTCTTGGCCCAGCACTCTTCCTCACTGGCTGCTCTCCTGCCTCTTCCAGACCTCCTCTTCAGCTCAGTTATCCAGAGGAGAGCAAGGAGGAAGTCAGGAAAACACTGTCTGTGCCCCTGCCAGCCCAACTGGAAAGGTCCCTGGCCACTCCCTGAGCTGCTCCCAGGGCAGTGCCCTCTGCTCAGGCTGCCCTTTGCAGACCCCACCTGGAGCTGCCCTGACCCAGCAAGGTGGGACAAACCTGTGCCACAGAGCCCTGGGTACAAGGGCTTAGGTGAGCTTACTTCCACCATCACTGAGTTAATAGATTTTCTCCAGTGCTCTTTTATACTTGATCATCAGAAAATTTTCAGGACAAAAATGGTTACTTCCCCACTCTTGGAAAGGAGAGAATCTTTACTTTGCTTTGTAGGATTTATTTCTAGGCTTGTGACTTTGCAAGAAAAAAAAATCGATCAAAATTGCATCGTTCTGATTCCTGTCACATCCTTTTTGTTCTCTTCCTTCTTGACTTTCCAGGCTGCTATTTTAATAACTGTTTGCAGTTGAAATCAATGCCATGCCACACTGAAAAGGCTGAAATCCTAGCTTTCCTAAGGGAAAATATTTCCCCACCCATCCCTATGGGAGAGATCAGAGTTCAGCCATGTGTCCAGCAGTTCAGGATGATTCTTTGAGATGCTTCATCTTATCTCCTTCCCCATATTGCTCTGGACATGGTAATTCACAACCACAGCAGGCTTCCATGCCTCCAAACACAGGAATGTGATGAAGTACAGGGGCTTCAAAGAGCTAAGGTACAGGGGAGTGTGGTGGTTAAAGGCTGCTCTGTGTTTTACATTTCTGTGGTCTATATTTAGCAGCCGCCGTTGCTGTGTATCACAACCCTAAGTCACCTCTGAACTCAGAGTCACAAATATGAAACTGAAAAACAAATTAATTGGATCCACAGACTGGCCAGAAAGGAATCCTCTCTCAATATTTATGGACCAAATAAACATAAACAACTGTAAAAATGTCATTTTGTTCTCTGTGGCTAAACACAGGCCTCCTGTGCTGCTGATCCTTTGGCTGTACAGTAAAATGTCCCAGCATCTGTGCTGTGAGTAGTTGATGCTGGGACTTTGAGGTTTTTTAGGTCAGCCCCACAAAAATGTTATGGCTGTTACAAAGTGCTAGGGCTGACTGTCAGGCTTTGCACCTCTTCTTTTATGCTTGAAACCTTTTTTCACTTAAATCATTGTTATGGCAGCGTAGCTGTACTGAAATTAGTTATTTGAGCGTAGTTGCTCCTGATTTGCATCAGTGGAAGTCAGAAGAGAATCAGTCCACTCATGCTCTGTTTTCTTGGCCAGTTTGAAAGAGAGTCAACCCAAACCAACACACTTCTCTAGCTGGTGAAGCAATTCAGTATCTCATGTATTTGTTCCTTTTGTTCTTTGCTGTCTGTGCATGCAGAGAGGCTTTTTCCCACGTTCGCTATTTGATTCCATGTTTTCTCGTGCCCAGTCTGTCTGATAGCCTTTGCTTTTCAGTTACTCTTTTCAAAAATGGCTCCAATCCCTCTCTTTTGCCATTTCAGAGAAAAGGCACAACTGCATTATTGTACTGAGTGAATGCATTTTCACATACATGTAGCTGAATGGGAGATTATTTAAATATCTTAAATACTCTCCTAATTGGAATAATGACGTGCTAGGAATGGGAGTGAGAGGAGGATTTATATTCAGGCTCCTGAATTTTAGTGAATGAGTAATCAAGACTCCATGACTTCCTACAAGGTTAAACAATGTTTTTTAAAGCAAATGGTTACTGTAAAACACCCTTTGACTGCATTAAAACAAACAAACGGAACCCCAAATATGGGTACTCCTGATGAACTTCAGATCATATGAGAGCTTTGTGGATCCCCTGGCAAAGCAGAAACAGACTTGAAATGCTGTTGGCTGATGCCTCAGGGCTGCCCACCAGCCTCTGCTCTGTTCTTGCCCCATTGATCCTGTCACTCCTCCCTCACCTCGTGCTATCCTGGTGCTGGTGTCAACACCTGCCCTCCAAAGCCAATGCTCTGAGCCAGATCTGGGGGCGATTTGGGTTAAAAAGTAACCCAGCAAAGTATGTTTGTTTGCTTGTCTGTGTGACTGTTTAAAAGGCTCCATTTCCCCATGTGATTCATGGAAAGGCTGTACCAAGGTCTGTGCTGGCAGGAGGGCAGGCAGGAGCAAGGGGAAAATGGAGAGAGCCCAGGAGCTGGGGAGGAAAATATCTCTGACTGCTATTGCTGCCAAATGTTGTATCTTCTGGAGTCACTGCCTTAGACCAGAGCACTTGTATTGGTGCCTGTAGCCTGTACTTTAGCAAGGCTGGCCTGTCTTTACAGCTTAGCTTATTCTAATCAACAGGTTGATTTTTTTATTGCTGTAAAGTCAATTATATGCAGTTAATAAGAAGTCAGTGTGTAGTGGTCCAATGTAATCTATTTTATATACGAAATCTAATTTTCCTGTCATCCTGCATATTCACAATAATTACAAAATACTCATAATCATTTACCTAGAGAGCCTTTAAGCAGCTCTGTGTGATTAAGCATTGTTGCCACTACAGTCTTTTGCATCCTCCAGTACTATGATTTTCTTTTCATTATTTCTTTCCTGCCAATTGTTTCTGTAGTTAATCTCATCTGGCTTGATCTGAAGCCCATGGAGGTGAATGCACAGTCTATCATTAACTTGAAAAGGCTGGTGATCAGACTTGCTGCAAATGCTTTAATAGGCACAGGTCAAGGACTTTAAAGGCAGAACACCTGTTTTACTGTGTGTTCCTCTTGCTATTTCAGCTTGCTCCATCAGGCACTTATGCAGAAATGCAAACTCTCCTAGGCAAAACACTGGGAAAGAGAGGTCTACACTACATTTATTACAGCAGTACTTAGAAATGCCAACCACAGCACAGGTTGCCCTGCACCTCACTCAAGCACCCAGCAAGAGACAGATGGAGAGAGGCAAACAGGCAGTTTGTGGCAGAACTGAGGCTTAAAACCAGGTAACATGAACTGCAAGTTTGGTGTCCGTTCTCCCTGCTCCCAGTTATGCCTCTTGTTTTGCTGAGGGACAACAGCACAGGTACCTGTGCAATATTCTCTAATCCTGTCTGCCTGATAAAGACACAGGAGGCAGAATACTTATCCAAAAGGAAGGGCTGACTCTGGGGTGTTTCTATCAACCCTGGTGCTGTTTGCTTGCACAGCAGTAATGATGGACTCTGCCACAGACAGCATGAATGAGTCTTTCCAGTGTCTCCCTGATAAGAGATCATGTGCACATGTCTCACAGAGCTCAAAGTTTCCTAATCCTTTTGCCATTCCACTTTTCAGCATTATCAGGTGCACTGCAATACCCAGCCTTGGAGGAGAGGCTTGAGCTGAAGGGATGTTTGCTGTCCAGTCTACCCAATCCTGCTTGAGAGCAGCCATCTGTGACCAAGGGAGTAAAAACATGAAAATTCCAGCTCAACTGGAAGCGAATCCTTGTTCCCACTAATTACTCAAAACAAAGCAGGAGCATTAGTGCACTGCCTGCTGGAACACATATCATGCTCTCATGTTATGGGAGTTAACTACAAAGTTAGTTTAACTGCTGAAAGAGTTGTATTTTTTTCATGGCAGCATCATGAGCACACATGAGTTATCATGAAGTGAAAAACAAACACTCAGCAGCAGACCCTGAAGTCAGCAGTTCTGAACAGACATCTGAGCTGATCTCAGCAAAACCACATTGTCATCTTCTGACTGTTTCCATCTCCTGAAAACAAGTGAATGTTAACCCCCCAGAAGCTTTAAAAACTAAAAGCTTTTAAAAAAAATTAAATCCTATTTTTAGAAATTAAGATATCTTGAATCTCTTCTTTAAGCTTCTCAAACATTTGTAATTCACCCTTTGATCTAAATGTAGATTCGGTTATTTATGCTGGATTTCCTGTGCATTATGCTCTGGCCACTTGCTGACTCTCTCTCAGAGGCTGCATGAACTCTGGTGACAGAGAGAGCTTCCTCTGTGCCAAACAGGAAAATTTGAAACTGTTTATCTGATATGAAAGTATTGATAATAGTGCAGAGAAGCACTTTGGACTTCTCCTAAAGGGTAGGATGATCTTCATTATCTTCTGTTTGCATTTGTTTTTGCTCCATGGAAGAGAGATTAGGAGTCAGCCAGTTTAGCTCCGTGTTTAGCAAGAGTATAGGAGATGATAACTGCAAGGACACATTATTTACTTGATCAATAAGAGGGACTTTGGAATGCAGTCTAACTTGCTTTCTGAGTAATTGTATTAGACTTCAGTTCCCAAATGCTGCCTAAACCCCAACTGCCAAAATAGAGATTTTTAAATTACTTGCCTCCTACAGCTGGTTAGTAATAGGGATAGAAATTTGTAGGCACCATCCAGATCTTCCTTTTTAAAATATTTTTCCTTCTTTGGCTAAAAATCTTCAATAGTCTCAAAAAAAATCCCAGTATAATCACCTCTGTCTTGAAGAAGGTGAGGCACAGGATGAGCAGAAGGATGATGGAGATCACACATATTGTGCAAGGTACAACTGTTGTATTTTTTCCCAAAATGAAAACTGCTTGTTAAAGAGCAATCCTCTAGTAAGTCAGTCAGTCACCCCAAGAAGGGAGCCACCAGTAACCAGATTTTTATGTTTCTCAGAGCCTGAAATTGTTTTCCAAAGACATCAGTTAATGTCAGCTTTGCCTATTTCTCATCTTGTTTCTAATGTTCCTCCGTATTTCGCCCACAGACAAATGTTTGAAGCTTGGACATTATTAAGGGATAGCTGGAAAAAATCCTAAACAACTTTAAAATATTTCCATACTTGAAAGAACAAAAAATAATAATTTAATTATCTCACAGCCCCAAGTTCCTAGAACAGAGTCTTTACAGGGCAAACATGACCTTGCTGTCCTTCCTCTGCTGCTGCTGTGGGAGCGTGAGGTGGGTTGGGATGCAGCCCAACAGCCTGGTGCCAGCCTGGTGCTACCACACTGCTGCTCAGCCTAAAACCCCTTCTTGCCTTCTCTCTCCACTCTTGGCACCTGTGCTAAAACCCTGGTGCAGGTGGAAAGGACAGGTGCCAGAACCAGCACCTGCCCTTCCCATTCATGCCCTCTGTTTGCCGCACTCGTCCTTCCTGTGCAGATGTGGGAGCCACAAACCAGAAAGTGCTTTGAAGTCTAATGGCTTGGTAGCACAGTGAAATGTTAAACAGACCACTAAGTCTGTCAGGGGAAAATCCTTGTCTTTGAGGCTGCTATCACAGGTATTTATGGTAAAGAAATGCTGGCCCAAATTCAAGGCTATGCCTTCCAAATTGGCAGCTTAAAACAGGTAAAGCACAGGGGCAGCATGGCTGACCAAGGAGCTCCTCCCAAGCTTGTCTACTGCAGCACCCAGGACATTCACAGACAGAAAAAAATGCTATTCCAGGTAAGGGGGAAATGCTAATAAATATCCTAAGCACCTCCTAAATCTCTCCTTTCCTGGTGTGTTGGCATGCGGGCAGTGTCTGAAAGGAATCAAGCATGGACCCTGCCTCACTGCTCTTTTCTGAACGTCCTTCTGATCAGAATGAGCAATCAGTGTCAGCCCAGGTGGCTGGATGGGTGCATGTCAGTCTGCCCTCGCCTGCTGAAAGCTGCCACCATGCAGTTCTGGCTGGAGGAGATGGCAATGACCACACTGGGAGCAGGAGCTCCCAGGCTGGGCACAGTGTGACCAGCAGTGCTGAACTGCACTGCTGGCAAAGTGCACAGGGCTTGACAGCCCAGGAGCAGAGCAAACCCCAGGGCAAAGAAAGCAAAACAGACCAAAAATAACTGCAATGGAAGGGGGGTGTAAAGGCTCCCTTACGTGGGCTGGCAGCTGCTGACTCATGCCTTCATCCAATGCATCTGGGGCTCACCAGGTCCTTTCTAAAGGTGATTTTGTCCTCTCCAGCAGCCCCTGGCTGTGTCATACAGGTTCTTGCCTGCCATGGAGACAGTGTGTTGGTCTTGGACAAGGGACAGCCTCTAACATTTGGGCTGAGGGTTGTGCCTGTGCTCCAGAGCAGGGTCTGCACCATAATTCTGCACATGAGCAGGCATCTCCTCATTGCAATGGCACCTCCCCATGTGGACTCACTCACGGTTCTCCCTGGGCTTCTTGTAGGCTCCCAGCAGAGCTGGGAGATCCACGGCAAGATGCTGACACAGCAAGTGGGAAGGGATGGTGGAAAGGCTTGAGAAGTGCAAGGAACCCAGCATGGACACATGATAACAGACTAGCAGTAAATTTGTTGGAAAAATCAGGTCCAGCTGCTTGCTTCTACTGGTTTTACTGGGTCAGATCTGGATGTGGTTGTAACATTCTGCTCCTCCATTTCCTTGTCTTAAACATGAATATTTTGTTTCAGGACATGAAAAGGGAATGGGGTCTGTCTGGGTGCTGAAATTTCAGAAAGAAGGAAACACTGTGCCTTGTCTTTCCAGTTCTTTGCAATTACCTGGCTTTCTGGGTCTTCCCTGGGGGACTCTTCACTTCCTTCTGCCAATTGTATACAGAAATGATTTATTCTGATTCATATCCTGGACCCTGGCACCTGCTAATTAGGTGTCCATAAGGGCTGCAAGTGGGTATATCCTATGTAAGGCTTCCAGAACTTATCCCAGAAATGTAGTTATGTGTAAATTTCCTTTAGTGCCAAAGTTCACTCAAAAACCTCCCTCCTTAATTTCTATACCTCAGGCTACTCATTGCCCTGCTCTCGGACTTCTCCACCCCCCAAGCTTTTCTTTTTAGTACAGCAGAGCTCCACAGAGACTTACATGGGCACAATCATGAAATCAAGGAAAGAAGCAGGAACAGCAAGGAGATGAGTGTCTGCCCTCACTGAGTCTCTGCAAAGGACTTTCAGGTTCCAGTGATGTCTCCTGGGCTCCTCCTGTATCTAAGCTTTGGCCAGACTGTAGAGAACAAAGCAATTTAGAGAATGTCTCTTAAGTGTTTAATGCTCTCAGAAGAACCTGTCTGAGCCATACACAATTTTATTGCACACCCTGTGGCTGTCCCCAGTGGGCCATGTAATGCAGGGGTGGGGGTCAGACCACTCTGTGTTACTTTGACACTGGTTTTTGTTCCTCTCAAGTTATTTCCTGATGACTTAACAGCTCTTGTGATTCCTGCCTGTATCTGTGGAAATCCCAGCCACTGATTCAGCTGTGGCTGTCTCAGGAAGGGGAACCTGAGTTTGGGTTTTGAGGAGGCAGGCCAGCATCCAGGAGCCTTTGCCTGTTCCCAGGGGAACCCCAGAGCCAGCAATGAAAACAAAGCACAAGTTTTGGTTTCAATTCACTTTTTAAAACTAGTGCCTTTTCAAAAAGCAGTTTCCATAGTGACAGGGAACTGTAGCACCATTGTGAAGATCCAAAAAGCCCTGGCTGAGTATTAGCCAGAAATTCAGCAGTGTGACCAGCTCCTGAGCAGCTTTCCCCAGCCCCTGCTGTGCTCACAGCAGGGCTCTGCTCAAACACCTTCCAGCCCACCAGCCACACTTTAGCTGCCTGTGGGCTGTGCTACTCCTGAGCACTAGGGCTTAATCACAGGTAAAATGATGTTTGTCCAAAAAAGGAATACTTTGGCTGCATTTAGTCCTTTCATATAAAGGGAAAAGCTAGATTTGAAGACAGCTTTTACCCATTGTTTCCTTTGGCAGAATGGTGCAGAAACCATGAAATGTGCTCACGATCATCCATTGAGTCAGTAGAGGAGCCCAGCTGGAAGCCCAGGTCCTATTTAATTCTTATTTATTAGAATGTGCTGCCTCTCACCTTCCCTTTTGCTATCGGTCTGTGGGGCTACTTATATCCATGTTACAATCCAGACCTGCAAAAGGGCCTAGGAGCTCTCACACAGTCACATTGCTGTCCTGGTCCCCACCACAACACACAAGAAGCATGCCAGAGAGAACATCCTCCCTGCTGGGCTCAGTGCTGCTCAGTGGTGGAGGTGATGGACACCACCACTTCCTCACCAAGCTCCTTTGCCCTCATCCTTCGTTATCTGCTGGATTATGTTGCAGTCTGTAGTATGCAAGGAAACACAACCACAGCACTCTTACAAGTGAAGTGTCAGGTAAAGTTACAGGCACCTGTCCAGTGCTTGTGTTACCTGTGGCTTTTGGGTGATGTGTGTTGTGTGTGTGTAGGAGGCAGAGAAAAGTGTGGTTCTGCTGTTTGTACAAATCTCAGGAAGTCTTTCAGTAGGTCCTGACTTAACACCTTTCCTCAGGAATAGCTGGGACTGTGGGTTTCTATGAGGGTGTCTGTGGCCTGTGTCCCACCCAGAGTGCAGAGCCAGCCTGTCAGGCAGGGTGAAGATGCCTGCCCAAGGGCCACAGGGATGTAACAGCCCCAGCAGGAACCTCTGTGCATGCGGCAATTCCAAAACAGAACCCGGGCACTGAAGGCAGGGCACCAGCCTGACTCAAAGCATGCACCAGACACCTCCTCCCTTTATCCCTTTCAGTTTTATGATAAATTATCATTTTTCTCAAACATTTAACAATCATTATCCCCTGCCTACTCCTCCTATTTTTGCCCGCGTATCCATGAGACACTTTTGGAGCTGAGATCACACGCAAGAAAACAGAGTGAAAATGGCAACTAACGTAGCTTTTGTGAGAGAAGAATGTTTTGCATGTTGCTTCCTGTTAAACCATTGGAAATGGCATACCCAAACAAGAAATTGTCCTGGTGCAAGACCTTAACTCAGATGAAAAAGGCCAAGTTCTACAGGAGAGAAAAGAGAAAGAGATGCATATTTGGACCAGTTTTTATGCCAGTATTTTCAATCTGAGGATAGACGCACCAAGCTAAGGGTTTATCTATCCTAAGGCTGCCAGTGGAGCCCCAGAAGAGGCCAAGAGGCCAGACATATTTGCTTTGTATTTCCCAGCTTCCAGCAACCAGCAGCTCAGGGAATTCATCAGACAGAGGTGAAGCCATGTCTATATTGCCAGGACAAGCTGAATAAAATAAGAATTATGTGTGTCTTGAAAATTAATAATCTGGATTATTGAGAATAATCAACCAAAACTTGAGAAGTGTATCGCTCTGACGTGTCTTGTGATTGCAAGTGAAGGCACTGTTTTAGGGAGGTACTTCCTGCAGGATACAAATTTTGCCTTGCTTCCTTGAGACCTTCAAGTGACCCCACTAAATTGCTAAAGTTCCATTAGAAAGTGGCTGCTGGGAACATGTGCAATAAATAGCTGCTAAGATCAATAGCAGTCTTACTGATTTAAAATCAATGTATTGCTTGCTGACAGTGCTGGCAGTGTTTTCCTATGGGAAATGTAACAGTGATTTGCTTTAAACAAACACAGTGGTTAAAAACTGTATCTGAACTGATTAGTGACCCAGACTCATTTTAGAGTAACCCAGAAAATGCCTGTTGCCCACAGACAAGACTTGGAAGTGATCAGTGACTTTCGATACTGCCATTTACAGTGGGACACTGGAAAGCATCCTGGAACAGAGGACTGAAAACATCCTCTGAAAATTAGATATTTAGGGTATCTAGACCATGGTCTGAAAGCCACTAGTCACTTTTTAAAACATGACATGAACATCATTAGGTTACTATGGCTCTAATGACCACCACCCACCCTTTCCAGGCCAACTCCTTGTTCCCCTCCCAGCTTCTGGCTGGCCTTCATCCCACATGACACCACGCATTCATGACAGAAACAAGTCCACCAAAACCTAAAGTGCCACCACAAGCTGGTCTCATCCACCAGCAAACAGCTTTGGGCTGAGCTGGGATCCTCTCCCTCTTTTTCTTTAAAGCCTCTCTCCCACCATGAGTAGTTTTTCCTCAGAGGCTCAGCTAGATTGCTTTAATGAAGATAGACATGAAAACATTTGCCCTACCTACATTCTGTTTTGTAACCTAACCATTTAATTGCATCATGGTTTTCCCTACAAATCATCTGATGATGATTCCCAGGACAAGCCTTTGCCTCTTTTCCTGCATGTTTTAATACTTCAGCTATTACCACATCCTGCTTGTAGATATCAATAAATCACGAGGGGATTGGTCACTAGATAAATCAGAGCTCTTTTTGATGGTTTTCTAACCTGGGAAATAGGACACCTGAGTGAGAAACAGAAACTGTAACCACATCAGAACTCTGCAGTCCATGCCTACTGACTGCCCAAAAGGGACAGGCAAGGACAGAGGGTGGGGTGTTTGCCCTACATGTGAAAAAATAGATTGAATGCACAGAACTGTCTTTGAAAACCAGTGATCAAGAGGCTGAGGGGTTATAAGTAAAATCTAGGGGCAAGCCAACAAAGGAAAACTCAAGTTTGGTCTTCCTGCAGAGCACCAGAGCAAGGGAAGTCGTTGATGAACTTTTCTTACTTTGACTACAGGAAACATTGTGCTCCCATGCTCTGATCCTGCTGCGGCACTCCTTAATATCTCTTGGAAAAGCAGCACAGTAAGCTGTAAGCAATCCAGGAGACTCTTGAAGAGTGTTGAGGGTGATTTCTTAATCCAGGTGACAAACAGCTTGATCAGAGGAGAAGTATCAACAGGGATGAACTATTAGGGATGACAAAACTGGTGATAGCTCTGACTGCAGCCATCCTGCCCTGGTGGAAATCAGTGCTGAACACCTCTCCTGTGAAGAAAGACTGAGAGAGTTGGGGTTCTTCAGTCTGGAGAAGAGAAGGCTTCAGGGAGACCTTATTGCTGTCCTTTAGTTTATAAGAAATACCGAGAAAGACTTTTTACTGAGGCGTGGAGTGATAAGAGAAAGGACAGCAGTTTTAAACTTAATTTAAGTGAACTTAAATTAAATGTACAGAGGATTTTTTAAATGATTAAAATGGTTATGAACAGGTCCAGAGAAGTTGTGGATGCCCCATGATGGAAGTGTTTGAAGTCAGGAAAGATGGGGCTTTGAGTAACCTCATGTGGTGGAAAGTTCCCTTCCCACAGCAGGGGCTTTGGACTGGATCATCTTTAAAGGTCCCTCCCAACCCAATTCATTCTATTTCTATGATAAACTGTAAACATTTTAGATTTTGTGATTTACTTCCATGATGAATGGATTTTTTTTTTAATGGGGACTATTTTTCCTTCCCTAATAATGTTTTTTTAATAAGATTATAATGTTTGATTATAAGACTATACTTGTTTTGATGGTGGTTAAGGTATAAACCAATAAAAACAAGGAAAATCCCATAATGGATCTGCACTCTGGATCCTCCTTAGCTATACACATGCTCATCCCCAGAAATACTAACTTTTCCATAAACATGGACACACACACACACACAGAGCATTTATTAAGCCCAAACAGCAAAGTGGTTTTATGCCTGAGATGAAAACTTTCAAATACATAGCCTATAAATAGATGATATGCTGCCTTTCTGGTTCAGTGAATAGCCTGAAAAAGTGCTCTCAGGAGACATGAATTTGCAGTGTCCCCCCTTTATTTCACTGAGAGGTTAATTCTGCTGTCTAAATGTAATACTTTATTGTCAGTACGGAAATTGCCATCACGAGGGAAGCAATTGCACTTTCTGCATTTCTTTAGGGATCGGGAAATCAATCTGCACAGAAAGAAAACAACCCCATTTCTCCTCAGGTGCAGAAGGAAGCAGCAAGTTACTTGACATGAAAAGCACTGGGAACTTGTGCAATGGCCAGTACACAAACCACCAACAAGCCTAGACAGGTTGGATATGACAAAATAGAAAATCACACTGGATGTATCCTGCAGACACTGCTGCCCCTAGAACTGGGACACTGGAGCCGCCAGCGAGAAAATGGCTCAGGAGTATCTCACAGAGATGAATTCAAATAAAACTTTTCCAGCCCTCAATGGTACACTTGTTTCTGGTTCTCGAGTAGTTTAATTCTCAGTCACTTTTGTATTGATAGTAAATCTGAAAGTGCAAAACAAAAAGTGGCTCCATGACCCACGGGCAGAGCCCATTCCATTGGATCCCTCATTCCAGAGGCACCTGCATGTGAGAAACTTTTTGCAGCTTTTCCAGCCATTGCTGGAGGTAGGACAACCTCCTCCCTGTGTAATAAACAGATTTCTCTTGCTGTCTTTCCCCCACCCTGCACACCACAAACATGGCCCAGCAGAAGTATTTTCAAGCACAAACATGCACAGAAGGACTTAATGGTTTGTGTTGTTATACCCAACCCCCATGAATTTATGCTCATGTAATTACTGCTCTCTGTTTGCCTACTGATAGTGAGTTAAAAATACCACACACACCCCAAATTAGAACTGGTTTCTATTTTTGTTAAATTCCTGCAGTTGATATAGAAGAAAATGTTGTGATGAGCCACATGAGATCCCTCTTGCCTGCACTAGTCAGGACACGAGACTGCAACACTACCAACAGGAAAACCCCACCAAAAGCATGGCATGCACATATCTATACAAATTTGACTGTTATGATGGCATCAGTCCTGTATCCCTTTTCCTTTCTTCATCTGATGCTTGGTGTTTCTACAGTGGGAATGGATTTGAGCCAGGATCTTTACTATCAGAGCTTGCATTTAAATGCAGTGTAAAGTCTTTCTGCAATATCCAGATTCCTAGTTTATAGTCCAAGGTACTCCTAATTTAGACTAAACATAAAATATTTCTCTTATTTAAATAAAATGTAAAATTATATGCAAGTCATTTCTGTTCTATCCAAATTCCTAATTCATACTCTGAGGTGTCTCTCACTTACATGGAACTATTTACCATTGATGAAACACTTATTTTTGAAGTCTTTGAAAGAACATAAAATTAATCTAACGTTAAAAAAAACAACAACAATTTTCCAACTTATATTCACTTTGTAAAATCTTTGTCATATGACTCATCTCTTTATCACATACAAGTACCATATTTGCCATTTAAGCTTCTGAGTCTCTATTTTTAAAAGCTTTGTGGAAGGAACTGTCTGGAAATCCCATAAGGTCAACCCCTTCCCAAGCAAAACTAGTTAGACTGAGTTTTCCAGGGCCTGTTTGAGGTGGGAAAGTCAGGACATGCACTCAGTTTCCCTTTCACTTCTGATAGGCTTCTCTGAGAAAATAACATTGCACAAAAACCCACCCCGAGCTGTTAATGTATTTTGAATTTTGCATCAATAACACAGAGAAATAGATTATATGTGAGACTGGGCAAAGCTTCAGCTAGCAGCCACTGGAGACAGAAACTGCATTAGAAAAAAAGAACTCATCTAAAGCTGCATTCTTGTCAATATCCTCTCACACTTTTACAGCAGCAGAGACAATACCAAATGCAAACATGCTCCTCCCCACTGCTCAGGCCTGGATCATCACAGAGTGCCTGGGATAAGCAGATGAACATTTGGCTAAGGACCAAGGAGCAGATTTTCCTCTTTTTTTAGATATTGAAAAGCCAAGACACAATCAAGGTCCCAGAAGGATTTCCAGAAGTGATAAGGGGCCCAAGTTCTGTGAGTCCATTGGTCCTTCTGAAAATCCTGTATAGTAGCAAATGAACTGCATCACTGAACATCAAAATACCTCTGTGGTTGTGCTGCTTCTGCTAGGGACCTTGATTTCAGAAGAGCAAATCCCTTTTGTTACTCCCCTATGAACTATTTTAACTGAAATTGTAAGATCAGCACTCACTCCCCTGGCTGTGGCCACACAGATCTTTGCTTTACAGAGAACAATTTGCTTTCATTTGATTGAGGTTTACCTAGCACAGATTTCACTGCAATGCCTCTCTGATCTGATAGTGCAGAGTTGCAGGGTCTTTTTTTTTGGGCAGAAATCCCTCTTGGAATGGTAAGTGACACAAAGGTTGCAGTGTCCATCCTGGTGCCCTCAGATGGTGGTGGGCCAAACACTGCCCCCTCTATTTACACATCTCTACTGACAGGAATTGTGCTGACCAGGTGGGACCTTGGGACTGCTGTTCATACACATTTTGTCCTCAGAAATGTGATACCAATCTATTGCACAAAGACTGCAAAAGAATTGCACTGGGTTTTTTTTCTTTTTGCTTTATAGAAGAAAGTGTTCCCTCGGTGTGATAGATACTGAACATGACTTTTGCTCAGGCTGCAAATAGCAAATTACTGAATCATCAACTATTTAAGTACCTGTTTGTTTTGTCATGAAGTGAAACTTGCGAGCAAGATTGTATTACATGTAATGTGGCTTCTTGCATCCTAAATACTAATCCTCAAGTAAAAACAAATTAAAGATAGTCCCAGGGTCACTTTAGTAAGTCTGAGTTGATGCATCCCACTCTCTTGTATCCCACATTAAATGTTCTTTGCCTTGTCTTTGTGCCAACACCAACATTTTTGCAGCCTCTGAATGACTTGGCAGAAGGATGGGGATGGGGATGGGAATGGGGATGGGGATGGGGATGGGGATGTAAGCTGGCAGAGACCCACTCCTGGGAGGGCACAGGAGCCACTGGCAGCAGGAACAGGGCTGGAAGGTACGGCGAGCCCTGCCAAGGAGAGGGGCTTGATAAGGACCTGTGATCATAGGATGGAGATGATAGGAAATGTTAAAGGGGCAATTGTGAAACGGGAGAAGCCCCTGAAAAGGAAAAAGCATGGAAACATGGGGTAGTGGAGACTCAAGGTAGAGGAGAAAGAGTGGGACTCCGCAGGGGACTGTGCAAGAAACAGGGATGTGAAAGGAAGGGCAGGAGCAGGAGCGGCAGGCGGGAAGCCACAGGAAGGGAAGGGAGGAGAGCCGCCGGGGCTGGGGTGCGCGGGCACAGGCAGGGACCAGGTGTGTGGAGCGCGGAGCCGAGACGGGACGGGCCTGGCAGAGAGCGAGGGCTGAAGAGGGCGCTGCTCCCGCCCTGCGCCTGGTACGGCCGGTGCCGGGAGCGAAGGACGCGGTCCCGCCCCGAGTGCCCGGCCCGGAGCTCCGCACCCGCGAGGCGCCGCCGGGCGGGAGCCCCGGGGGAGGGGGCGCCGGGCCGGCCCTGGCGCCCCTCAGCCGCCGTGGAACCCGCCCGCTGCGGCCGCCCCCGGGGAGGGGCAGCGGCTCGGCCCGGCCTCCGCCGGCTGCGAAGGGCGCCCGGCCGGGAGGCGGAGGCGCCGCTGACGCCGCCGTGACCGGGGCCGGGCGAGGCGCTCGCCCTCCCGGCAGCGGGCCGGGGGCCGGGGCCGCCCGCTCGGATCGGCGCCGCCCGCCCGGGCGGGCCCGGGGCCGCCCCCTCCTCCTGCCCGCAGCGCATTCGCCGCGGGGCCCCTCTCCTGTGACGTCAGCGCCGCCTAAAAAAGCGCCCCGGCAGGCAGGCAGGGCACGGCTGGGCAGCGGCCGCAGCGGCGACAGCGGCCACACCAGCAGCAGCACCAGCAGCAGCAGCAGCGCGCCCCGCCGCCGACATGGTGTCCCCCGTCACCGTGGTGAGTGCGGGCCGCGCGGCGGGGGGACGGGCGGGCGGCGGGGCCCGCGCCCCCTCCCACCAGCTCCCGGCCGCTGTCCCCGCTCCCGGCCGGTGCTCTCCCACCCGCTCCCCGGGCGCTGTCCCCGAGCCGCCGGCAGCCCCGGCACCGGCGGCCACCCCCGCCCCCCGCGATGCTCACCCCGGCCTCCCGCGGCAGCTGTTGCTCCAGCGGTGCGCCTGCCCCGGCGGGTCTCCGCCGCGTCCTCCTCTTGTCCTGTCTGTTTTTAAACACATCCACGGCACATCTGCTCTACGTGCGCTGCATTTGCTCAGAGCGGCGCTGCCCCGGCTGCCCTGGGCTCGCGTCGCGGCAGTGCCCGGCAGCATCCTCCTGTCCCCGCGGCCTCCCTTGCCCTCGCAGGCACCTCTGCCTCGCCATCCGAGGTGCTTTGCTGTCCAGGTGCTGGTTTGGGCTGAGGCGTGTGTGGTGACCCCCGTGTGGGACAGACCTTTCCATAGGTTGGGTGACCTCTCGCCGCGACCGCGTCTCGTCTGCAAGTCAGTCTGGCACTTCCACCGCCTAACGACGTGAGACTGGGACCGGTGTCACCTGCCTGTCTCATGGGGTGTCACGATGCTTAGTTAACATAAGCAGCAATAAGATAGCAGCTCGCTGTTGTCCTGTCAGTCGGTGATGTGGGCAGCATAATTCTTGGATTGATGGAACCAAGCTGGTAACTGAAGGAGCTGTGGCTTGTGCCAGCAATAGGAGGAACTGCCCCTGCAGGTGAACGGGGCTGTTTCATTGCTGAAAAAACTGCCCAACAGCAGAGAAGCTGCACTGTTAGACACGCTGTTTTGCATGTTTGCCTTTCTAGAAAGTGAGGGATTTGCTGGAATACCCCAGCAGACTTAACACATGCTGTAAGGATAACTGTTGGTGGGAAAGTTTCCTGGTGCTTTGCTGCAGCGCTGAACACCTACTGCTGGTGTCCTTGTTCCCTGTGGATCCATTCTCATCTTGTTTTGAAATTCTTTGGTTAAGGGCCAGGCTATTGCAAACTCTCTGGCAGGTAGAAATCTTGTCCTGATCTTAACTCAGAAAGCTGGCGTTCAAAACTGTTAAATTGCTTTGCCAGTTCGGCACTGCAGGCTGTATTTTCTGTTAGTTTGGATGAATTTTCCCCCAGTTATCAACATGTACCTGGTAAGTTCATCAGCAGCCTGGGGATGACTTTTATCTCTAGTGACAGAGGGAAGTAGCTTGGAAATTATAACATTGTACTGCCAAACTTTTTTTTTGTGTGTGTTTTTCCAAAACAGTTTAAAAGGCTTGGTATCTTTGTGCTTCTGTGCCATAAACTAAATTTGTCCTTCAGTAATACTTTTGGTTATAGTGAATTGTTTATGTGTATCTTGGAAGTAAAATCTCATGTTGGGACAGTACTGGAATGGCTCAGAAACTGACAGGATTTGTTTCACAGTTTGCAGAAGGCAGTACTTGGTTGTTGTGATAGTGCATCCAGGGTGGTCTTGCAGAGTGTTATTTCAACCGAGTTTTGAGGCAAATGACTAAAGCACGAGTACGTGTTGGGAAGGGTGTATGGAGTTCAGACCGGAAGGCTTTAGGAAGGTAAACTGGGGAGGAAAATGAAAAAAGCCTTATTTTCTCACGTGCCCTTCTGACATGTAACAAAGCACATTTCTGCTCTGGCTGTATCCCTGACATGTGAACAATTTCCTTCTCCAAAGGCAGCTAATGCAGGTGTGAAACTATGGGGAACTGGAGGGATGATAAGACCAGGAGCTGTGACCAGAGCTGCAGCTATTTGCCATTGCTGTGGAGGTGAGAGGGGAGGGCGACTGATCCTCCACACAGCTCACAAAAAAAGAGCTGCAAGCCTTCAGTGTTCTGAGGAGCAATTTTCTGCACCGCTCTGTTGGTGCTTGTCACGTTGCTGTTCCTCTGAAGGAGGGCACGGTGCTGCTCCATGCCGGCTGTGCCACGGCCGGGAAGGGCGGCTGGAATCGGTGTCACACAGCAATCTGGGCTGCCCAGGAGCATGGTGTGGCCCTTGTACAGCTGGGGGTCAGGAGCAGGATGGCTCCACAGCTGGTGGGCTCCCTCCAGCAAGTCTCTTGCTGAAGGCAAGGGCAGTGGCCATCGGTCTGGCCACAGCTGGGTGCTCGCCCGGGGGCCCAGCCCTTATCTCTGTACTGCACTGCCTTTGCTTTGGATCTTTGGAGCCAGCGTGGATATCGCTGCAATGACATGATGGGGAGATTCTCTGGAGGGGCAGCACCTGAGGCATAATCAAACTAGCCAGAGGAATTGATTTGTCTGTAGTGTATATCCTCTACCAGCACACTGCAGCATCAGCTTCAATGGGGAGAACACTAGAAGAGCACTTCTGAGAGTTACAGGATTTTTCTTGCTGCTCTCAAAGTGATGGCCTTTGTACAGTACTGCAGCCGGTGGCCCTGGTTGCTTACACACAACCTACTCTCCTGCATCTCCCCTTCTTTTCTTTCTTAGTACACTTTTAACAAGAGTCAAAACCCGTGAGCTCTGTCTGCTGTGTAACCAATAGCAGGAAGGAACCACGCAAGGAGGCACGGTCCATGGAGAGGACCAGGCCAGGACTGCTTGTTTATGCTGCTTGCCAGATGTGCATCATTGCCTAGAGGGCTTGGAATGTTCACCCACTGCACACAGAGAGACCACAGCATTGTGCAGAGCTCATCAAGCTGTGGTCTCTGATGCTGCACAATTCCTATGTGCTGAGTGGGGAGCATGCCCACAAATAAACAAGTCTGGTGCCAAAGTACCTTTTAACATATTGTGCCAGGTCCTCAGTTGGGATAAAGCTCTGGAGTCCTGCTGATGTTAGTCTAGACTTGCATGGCATTGGGCTGTGGCAGGGAAGATGCATTTGTCTGCCATCCTGTTCCATCTGGTGAGCGATGCTCACTCTGGTTGGAAGTCACCTTGAAGGGAAGCTTTCACTGCTTACTCTGCTAGGCAAGCAGGAGTGTCCTGCTTCAAAATTGTTATTCTTGATACTGCTCTGATTAAGAGCTGTTTTTTCTGCATAAAGACATGTGGGCTGAGAGCCTGCAGTTGGAGCACCGTATTGATAAACAGCATGTTTGCTTTGTGGATATGTGAGGTTTAATTCCATTTTTGTTCGGTCATCACTGGTCCCACCTTAATAAAAGAGCACTCGTTAGTGATTTTTGTCCAGCTCCCCCCACACCCAACACTGTTGCCTAAGTAGTTTTTAGTGTGAGCTTGTGGGAGATAGCTCTTGCCCTAAGGACCTTTCTGCCCAGCAGGCACCATGACTGCAGCAGCCACAAGTGTGCAGGAGATGAGCCTGGAGACATGCAGTCATTCTGACATTTACATAATGCTCTTGCTCGAAGGGACCCTATTTTGTCCCTCAAGTTAGGACTAAACTTAGTGTAGAGCTTCACAGCACTTTGAGGAAAACAGGGCATGGGAAATACAGATATTAGTTGGCTGAGGGTAGATCTCTTTGGGGGAAGTTATAGATGATATTGGGTGTGTCTTTTAGAACAAGATAAACAAGGGCTCTCATCCCTACAACATTCCCTCCACGCCCGACTTGTACTTGACCTAGCACAGCCCTCTGTTTGGGAGACAGGTGAAACACTCTTTGGGACAGATTATTGCCCAGAGTCCATATGTTAACAATCCCCATCCCTTCCCTTTCGTCCTCTGGTCTGTTTGCATCTTTAAACAGAGATAGCTGGGTTGGGAAAGGGTATATTGTTTTGACTGCATGAAGGCAATGGAGCCCTCAGCCCCATCCCTTCTGGGTGGGAAGCAGCAGCACCCTCCTGAGAGCAGCCCTTGTCAGCCCTCGGGAAAGATGCAGGATGCCACTGGGACAGAGTATAAAAGTGACTTGCAAAAACTGGGCAAAGTACCTGAAAGGTACAGTCTGGAAAGATATTCACCAGCAAGAAATATGGAATTGGGCTGGAGGACTGGGTGGGTATCATTTGTGTTTCTGAACAGATCCAGATGGGTATGGAAACCTGATGTAACTCAGGTTGCTTAGATACTCTGCACTGTGGGCAATTGTAGCAGCAGTAGGTCGAAGCATAGCTTTTAAGATTTATTATTAGGAAGGGTGCTCCGTAATCCTCAAACTTCTGCTGAAAATGAGAAAGCCAGATCACTCTGGAACTGTTTCAGCTTTTGCCTCTTACAGAGAGGGTGTATTGTTTCTGCATTAATGAATGAAATGTTAGGAACCATCTAAGTTAGAAGTAACTTTTAGGGTTAATTTTGCTTGTTCTCTATTTCTATGCAACATTGATGCTTTCATTGTAATTTCCCCCATTACTTAAATGCATCATAAATTGGGATTGTATTGTGCAGGAGCTTGTAGACATGCACATTTATATAGTGCATAAATAACTATGGCACTACTATAAAAACCAAGTCAATGTAAGTGAAAGATAGAAAATATTTCTAAGCATCTGAGCTCACTGAAAAGAGGGAATAATCATCTTGGGAAAACTTAGCTGGATCTTAGTAACATTTATGTCAGTCCCACCTTTTGGGAGAAGCCTAAAAACTTTGGTCTGAGCAGAAAAGCTGTGCTGATTTATGCCAGCTAAAGCCCAGGCATAGTGTTACGTGCCACGATTTATTTTTTCAGACTGAACTTGTGCATTCTTGCTGTGACATTGACATTCTTTGCTGGAGCTGTTGCTAGGGGAGGGTGGGCTAGTGGAGCCTGCAAAGTGCAGGCTTCTCTCACGCTCTCCCCAGTGCCAGGGAGGGAGCATTAAGCAGGCAGTGCTGATGATCACTGCTGCAGGCAGTGCTGTGGATTAAAGGCTTCATTAACCCAAGTGTATCACTCAAGGCACGCGCTTCTGTTGTTCAAAGTGTGCTCCGAGCGTTCAGATAGTGGGTGCAGCTCAGAAGTCTGTGCTTCCACATAATTCCTCTGGAAGGACAGAGGTGCATTTGTTCCATTCTCTCCTCCTGCCCAAGTATGTCTATCCAAAATACGCCGCGTGTGGCAGAAGAGCCAAAGTTATCTTCTCTGTGGGTAACTTCAGAGTGCTGAGGAAATAATAACTCCAGTGAAATTAGACTCTGAGAAAAAGATGGCATCAGGAACCCATCTTCTGCTAGCATGTGGAAACTCTTGAATAGCAAGAAGACTATTAGTTACATAACTCCCTTCCCTCCTGGAGGCCCAAGTGGTTATTATATCACCACTTAATTTCTCTACTGTCCTTCATGTCACACAATGCCCAGTAGACTTGTCATTACAGTAGAGATGCAGATTTTGCTTACTGCAACATACACAAAATGAGGGTGATGGTTATTCCTTCTTCTAGCCTGCTTGTGCCCTTCCTATACCCATTTCTTACACTGCCCTGATCTAAATAGCATTTCAGCTAATGACAGGTTTCTGTGTGACAAATGTGTCAGTCTAGAACATCCCTCCATATAATGCTGGATGTGAGCAAGTATCCAGGTGACACAGCACAAACTGTGTCTGGGTGTTTACACACCACCAGAGCTGAAAAGCAGTAGATGGGCTGGGCAAGAGCTTTCCTGAAGATTTCAGGTGTGCTGGGCTGGGAAGGATTTCAGACACCATCAGGGCCAGGGGCTCACACTGCAGCCTCTGACTCAAGAGTTGCACAGATGCAGATTCTCTCTCTCTTATTTCTCAATAAATGCAACTCGTGTCTCTTGCATTAAGTCAGTTTTGCAAGGCTGACTCTTGTATTGCAAACCTGCCTGTTAGTGAGGATAGTGGCTCTTTTGATTCACCTTGCTGCAATCCTGTGAAAATGCCTTGTTTCTACCAGCAGGCTAGTCTTCTCCCAAAAACTAATTCCTGTAGATTACTGCAAGATGTGTTCTTGCCAAAACTGAGAAAAGATGAGACAACCCTTGTTACCGAATTGGCCTTGAGACTTTGGTCAAGTTTGAATGAATGGTAAAGTTTAATGTTTTGCTTCTCACCAGACACCAGCTTTGGAGGCAGATATGGCATCAGTTGGCATCAGGCATTAAATTTCCTGTTATATATCAAAATGAGTGCCTTTCTGCTGGTCGCAAGTAGTCTCTGGTTGAATCATTGCTTGAGACTGAAGGAAGTTTGACCTTAAGCCAGCTGCTCATTTTTTAGCACACTCTAGGCACACCAGACAGATCTTCACATTTACATTCACATTTACATGGCTTCAGCAGAGCTGGGCTGAGGCCATGGGTTGGCTACTGTATCCCTATTTGCCTGAGTCTTTGATTTTGTTAGGGTATGGATAGCAGTGCTTTCCATTGCAGGAGGAACTAAGTAAGTTTTGTGGCTTTTCCCTGCAATCCTGATATAAAAGGAGTGTGATGACAAGGTTATCACTTAATTGATGTTCTAATTGAAGTTTCCACTTTGCTTGGTTGCATCTCTGGATTTGCACCCTCAATATAAAGGGAATAATCTTGGTAAGCAGCTGCACATTCATTTGTGAGTGTGGTCTGCATTTGTTTATGCAGCTGGATTACAGCAGGGGTTTTGTAAGTAAAAGCCTTGGTGTATCAGTGTTGAGTCCTGGGAGTGTATGGGTTAGTGTTTGCACCTGCCCACTCCACATCTGTTGAGACTGGCTGGGAAGATCCAATTTGTCTTCAGGTAAGTTGTGTCTGATACTGACTTATCTGGGTCACAGCATCTTGACACAAGAATGGATATTGGAAGTAAAATCTGTGGCTCTGCTATCATCCTTTAACCTTAACACCCTCCTGTCTCTTAAGCATAGTGATCCCATGATAACATTGAGGAGGGCTGCTGCTTTTTTTAAGGTATCACAGCAGCATCTCTCTAAATACACATTTTTATTGGGATTTATTGCTATTTTTCCCTTCTGATTTCCTTTAATATCAGTATTTCACAAGCTTTCAACCTGCAGGACATGATACACAGGTAGAGTAAAGCTTTTCATTCAGCTTCCTAATAGGCATCAGACAAGCTGAGCAGTCTCTCCTGGGTTTCCCAGCACAGCCCTATTTGGTATTATTGCAGCCCCTTGTGAGAATTCAAACAGCAAAAACTCTTGTGCAGAGCTGCCAGCTTTCCCAGACACTGGCAGCCACCTTCCCCTCCTGTTTCAGTTCTTCCTTCCTGTTCCTTTTGCAAAAGCCTCACCTCTGCCAAGTGTGCGCCAGTCTGTTGTGTGAGCCAGAAGTGCCTTTTGAATGCCTGAGGCAGTTTCACCCTTGGCATGTCTTTGGCAATGGCTGGTGGGGCTGGTACAGCCTGTTGGGTGCCACCTGCCTTCTGGGCTGCACTAGTGGCTCTTTGGCTGCTCCTGCAAAGGGCTGTGACAGCACCAGTGTCTGCAATGCCCTTCCTTTAGACCCATGTTATTCCCCACAGATTGCAGGTAAAATGACATTTCTCTGATGAAGAGGATGGTTCTTGATGGAAGGGCCTCCCCTCACAAATACCAATCCCTGGTGGCAAAGCAGCATGGGGCAGGGTAGAGCTTTGCCAAATGCCCATTTTCCCTGAGTACACATTCTCCTGTGCATCCCCAGTGCTGCAGCAAAATGACAGAGTGGCTGGGGCCCTCCGACAAGCACATAAATGTTGCAGTGGGTTGTGGGGTGCAAATAATGCTGGGGATGGGAGAGTGCAGGCTGAAGATGGGTTTCAGCCCTGGGAACAAAGCACTCTCTCTGCAGATTCCTCTCTGCTATTACCTGGAGATTCAGCCTGCCCTTGGTGCTGACAAGGAAAGAACTGACAGCTCTCCCTGGGGTATTTTGTTTATTTTGTTTTGGGTCTGCACCAGAGGCTGGAGAGAGGCTCCAGTTTTGCCACACAGCTCTGGGGTAGATGTCAGTGGGTGGCACTTGTCTGTAGCAATGGGCCTTGCAAGGGGATGCTGCTTTTTGTTGTGGCTCTGTGCCTTGCAGCTCGCATGTTGGGCTTGCCTAAAACTGCTTCTTGCTGGGTAACAGAAGTCTGAACTGCCTGTCACAGAGAAGTGTGATATGAATAACCATGAGTCTGCTGAGAGCAAGTGCTTGTAGTCTGGAAGCCCTCCCCAGGATAAGCTGGGGACACTTTCCTGTAAGCAGTAGAGATTTTTTATTTGGATTCTAGTGTGACTGGCCAAATAATTGCCCCTTCCCATCCTGGGAGGAATTGCCTGGGACAGGTACCAGGTGTGCATTTCAGGGTGCTGGCTATCTGGCTCCTGAAATTCCCTGTGCCTTCACAGCCTCCTCCTGATCAGAGTAGCAGTAGGGATGTGGCCCCACCTGACCTCACTCAAGAGGAAGGGTGTGTGCCTTTGCTGTGGCATCACTGCATTTCTGATGAGCAAAATGAAAAGACAGACCCATTGTGGTTCAGGTTTTCAAGCACCTGCAAGGCGTTCTTTTGTGAGTGTTACAGCAAAGGAAATGTTTGGAGAGGCTTGCTTTCTGCTACACAAAGAGGAAGATCTGGAATCCCAGGGGGGAAAAGCAATCTCTGCTCTGAGATAAGATGCTTTCAGGCAAATACTGTATTTTTGCTTTCATTTCTGAGAGCCATTGAACTATCCTGAAAGCACTACTCTATGACAGCCCCTGCAGGCCTGAAGAGGCTTTTGAATTCTTGACTAGTTTAGTATTGTTAGTGCTTGGCAGTGCACATTATTGACCATACTCTCCAAAACTGCTGACAGCTATAGCATTGCTACAGATATTTGATTGACAGCATTGATACAGATTACTGCAGGTTAAGAAGAGGTTTTTAAAATAGCCCAGCTTGTGGTCCTGTGCCAGTCTGGGAGACAGGACAGATGATGGGTAATGGAAAAAAAAAGCAAAATCACCCCCAAAAACAAACCCTAGCAAAAATATGTACTTCCAGGCTGAATCTTCAGGGTGAAATGTATCTGTCTGTAATATTTTATGAGTTATCATCTGCTAAAGAAAGGCTTCACCACCCTGAAGGCTTCCCTGCAGTGCCAGAAAGCCAAGGGCAGGTACCCCAGTGAGTTTGTAAGGTGTTGGTGGGTGTAGCAGTGCCTGACTTTGCCTGGCCTGGTAGCAGTGGGTCCTGGGCAGTGCAGGAAGGTCCCAGAGACACTGTTGTGTAGCTCATTAGCAAGCTAACAGGATTTCGTCTTCTCTTCAGTAGAGGAGATAACTTTTATGGATACTGTAACTTCCTTAACTGCTGGAGGGAACGCCGTGGTCCAGTGTCTCAGGATAGCTCTGGGCAGTGCCATGGTTCAAAAGGCAAGAAATAGGAGTGGGCTCCTCTTGCAATCTGTGGCACAAGCAGTGCCCTGAGCTGTGGGGTGATTTCCTTGGCTCCAGAACCTCTTCCATCTACCTTAGGCTCCTTAGGGACTGTTCCCTCACATTTCTAGAGCCTCCTACAAGGAGTCTTTTGAGGGCAAGACTCCAGTTTCCCATTTGTGACTTTTTTACATACTGGATGTCTGCAGATGCATGTTTTTTATCTCATGGGTGTAGCAGCAGAGAGCTACCATGTCCAAGAGGTCACACTGGCTGCTGAGCCAGCCTGGCCTCGTCAGCAGCCCTGTGAGCCTGGTCAGTGTGACTGCTCAGCACCCAGCATGTTTTACATTCTTCCTTAAGCACCTGATGACAAGACAGAGCTGCTGTTTTACTTACACTGCAGAAGTGGTGTCTGCAGCCTCGTGTCACTGCCACAGCCACTGCCACAGCTTGAGGAGCCTCTGAAGGAGTGCTGCCCAGCTCTCCTGGCACAAACCAGCCCATTTTTGGGCTCAGCTGGGTGGCAGTGCTGTGCCCTGTGGTGCCCGGGCGCGCTGCCTCGCTGTGGGAGCTTGAGCTGCCATTCCACCTGGAGAGGCTGGCACAGGCAAACATTGCCCTGCTGCCAGGCATCTGCAGGGAACCTCATGCTGCAAATTCCTCCCTTCTCTCTGCACCCATCTGGAAGCCCCCTTGGTGCTGACAGGTTTTCATCCCCTCTATGGTTAATCTGGAGATTTGGTTGAGTGTTAATGTGACTGCAAGTTGGGTAGCACTTTGACTTGGTGGTGAAAATAAGTTTTGGTGTGGTTCCTTTTCCTGCATGCAGCTGTGTCTGGAGCAGCCCAGCTGTGCACGGGGGCCTTTGTTAGATGCCAGTTTGATTGATCCTCGCCCGCTGCCTGCTCCTCTGTGCCTCCACCAAAGGGCGACTTTTCTGGTGCCAAGAATTTGTGAAGCAATATAGCTGAGCTCACCACCCAAGAACAGTGAGGGCCTGTGCCAATTTTTTAATTGTATTTTTCTGGCAAATAGCCATAGCTTGATCTTAAGAAAAAGAAGTCAAGTATTTCTAGCTCTCAACCCTGATTTGGTCTGTTGTGAAGCAAAGCTTGGAAGTACAGCTGGACTTTAGTTTGCTTAACTGAGGTAGGGGAGAGAATACTCAGACTGCTGGAGTAGAGGGAGGAATGATGGAAGCCAACAAATCGGCCCAATTTTGCAGGTGTTTAAGAGACCCTGGGGGTGGAAGAGCTACCTTGGACATTCATGTGTCTGAGCTGGGAGGATGGTCCTTTTGCAGGCTGGAAGTGTTCAGGCAGAGTCCTGTTACTTTTGGCTTGTGCTGAACAACAGAGGCTCCTGTCAGACAGATCCATGATTTTTTGATCCCTTGCAAACAGGTCTGACTGAACAGCTGAGCATGAGCTGAGTTTCACTGCATTACCCTTGTGGGAGAAACAGAGGCCCTGAGTTATGCTGGGGAGTGCCAGAAGCTGCAATAAAGACCTGGCAAAACTCATTGCATGGCATAAGCATGATGGAGAAGGGATTATCAGCATGCAGATTCTCCCACATGCAAAGCACGTACCATCTTCTGGGTGATTTATTTGCTATTTCACAAATCTGTTTTAGATGCAGCCTCTACAGTCTTATCTCCACTTGAGGGGGGAGGAAGGTTTATCTATCACCCTGAATTTCCTGCAGCATGTGGAGCCTGTTCAGGAGCCATCTGCTTTGGATACTTGGCCCTTGGCATCTCCAACACAAACAAAAACCCTCCTATTAATTGCTAAAATATGTTGCATCAACACAGTATTGCAGGCAGGTTGACTGGCTGCTTCAGTAACTCTTCACCACCTTCCATAATGAGCACTTATTTTCAGAATGTTTTTCAGGAGCACCTTGGGACACGTGCAAGCCAGTACCTTCCTTGACAAATGGCAATAGGCAATCAGTTGTTCCCCAGGAACATGTTTGTTCCTGCAGGAGAGCAGAGCTGGAGAGCCTTGCAGAGAGCCACATGTCCTGGGCAGCGAGAAACAAGGACCATGGGCTTGCAGTGGCAGCAAACATGGCAACAAAGCCAAATAAATATTTATTGGCACACAACTGGGGGTGAGAGCTATCGTCACAGTAGGGGAGAACCAAGGCAGGATCCACAATGCTGGATGCCAAAAGCAGGAGGAGCAGCTCAGACACAAAATGGTACAAGGCCGATGGGAGGAGGACAACAGCCCAGCTTTCTTTGGCCAGTGCACACAGTTGTGTTCAAGTGTTGCTCAGTGGAATGGCTGGGGTATTATTTTTACAGCACTTTTCCTGGAAAGCTGCACTTTTCAGCCCAGTGCAAAGTGGTGTGAGCCATATCCCCACAGCAGGCTGGCACTCAGCTGGTGTCTGTATACTCATTTTCATTGCAGGCTGAGTTAGGGGGCTTTGCAAAGAGAACAGCATTAGTTGATACTCCACATTGTTTCCTGGGACCAGTGCAAGGCTTAGGAACAGTGAACTCTGTCCAACTTTAGCATTTCAATGCAACAAGCTTCTGATGTTCTTCTGTACCTCAGGAGGAAGATGTCTCCCTCCCTGTGGCAGCTGGATTTGCTTTCCCCCTTGTGATATAGATACAGACAACTGACTCCAAAATGTTAAAGAAAATCGAGGCACTGTCTTGTGAGTGTAGCTGTTCCTCTGTGGATGGGGCTCATTCTGGAGAAGAGGAGCCAGGTGTAAATTTTTTGGCTTGGTTATGTGCTTGCAGCAGTCAGACAGGCCATACACAGCAATATTTCAAACCGGAGCAGAATGAGTACAGGCAAAGCAAGAAGGGATCCTGTAAACCTGGGAGCACCTAGAGAGGTGGATATCCAAGCCCCAAGCCTCCAGAAAGCTGCAAGTTCCAGTACCATGTTCTGATTGAACAGAATCACAGAAATGGTTGGGATTAGAAGGCACCTCTGGAGATTATCTGGCACAAAGTCTCTTAGTGAGAGCCAAGACACAACTTCCTCCTAGTCTGCCCAAGTCTTGGAGAGTTTCACTGGATTGGAAATCCAGTGAAACACAGATAATTTAATAAATAATATTTCTACTGTACTTCTACAAATACATAGATAGTGGCTTTATAGAAGTTTAAACTAGTTTTAAAAGACTCTGAGTAACTTAGTAGCCATAGCAGTTGAGAAAAAGCCCCAAATTATGCTCAGTTTAGAAATTAAAATGTTGGAAATACTGCCTTGTTTTTGCATTCAAGGTATTTTCTGTACTGCATTTCAGCACAAAGTAAATTAGCAGTGGCAGGAGAAAAGATTTGGGAAGAAAAATTCAATAGAATTTGTAACAAAATGGCAAAACCCAGCTTAAAGCCATGACAATCACATACATTAGCAAAAAAGATCTTGTCACCTCTATCAAGTGCTTCCTTTTCCAGCCCCATGGTGCAGCCCCATCTCACATTCTGTCTCTGAGACACAGGGACAAAGGAGATGGGTGGTTTAATCCAATTTATCCATGCAGACAAGAAATAATGTTCCCCTTCCCTGTGGTACAGCAAGTCCCATCATGGATTATTATATGCTTGGCTTTCCTCAAACCACAGCTTCCAGTCATGTTGGTACATGGTTTTCCAGTACCTGTCTTGACTTGTCCTTCAGGTGGCAAATTGCCCCATCACCCCTTTCCGAGCCTCAGCCATGTGGCCAAACAGAGGATAATCCCCAGCCTCACCCTCTGGTTGCCTCAGTTTTTCTTGGAGGACTTTTCCAAAGTATTCTCACATTCCAAAGTGCAACTCATGGGGCCCTCATCTTGGTCAGAGCCATAAAAGGGGCTCCAGTGAGCTGCAGCATTCCATGATGGGCAAGGACATGGTTGGAACTAACTCATCTGAAGTCTACTTGGAGAAAAAGTGTTAAGAAATAAAGTGTCAATGATGAGAAGTCTGCAGCCCTTCTAGAAGTATGAGATCATTCTTACATGAGAGTGCTGTAACTCTTATGCATGAAAAATTCCTCAATTATTATTAGGATGGAAATAATACAAACCATTATTCTAAAATAAAGCTGTCTGGGCTTGCAAAATTTACATTCAGATAGTGAGAAAAAGTAATTTTAAGCTTACGAAGTAAACATAATTGCTCTGCACAAGTTTTTCTCTTAGCTTCAGTAAGGCAAGGTTCCTGGGGAAATGACAAGTGTAATTAAAACCTGTCTCATAATGTGTGCACACAGGGGAGGGCAAGCTGTGATGGTAATTGTAACTGCTCCTAGCAGGTGTTTTTCTTTTAATATGAGGTATTAAAACCTACCATGTTTACTAACCCAAATACTCTCCTGTATGCTTCTATGCACTCTTTCCCCTACAATACTTGATAGTTCCCAGGCAACCCCAGTACTGTGAGGAGACTATATGGGTTTTTATGACTTGTACTTCAAGTTCATTTGCTATTTGCTGCCAGAATTTTCCCAGGGAATGCAGACAAGGAGTGGTAAATGGTGATTAATTTAGACAGCCTAAGTAGAGGACTCACGACGGCTCCCCATGTAATACAAGAAAGTTAACAGCTTGCTGATGTCCTTTTGTTAGGGAATTGTGTAGCCTGGTTGTTTAATGGAGTGTTTAAAAATTGTGTTGGCAATAGCCTATGAATAATGTATGATGAAATACCTTACTGCCAAGAAACTGCTGATATGCTGGGGAAATTTCCATCAGATGTGAGAAAAATTTTGAAGTCACTGTGTTCTTGGGATGCCCTTTATTTATAGCCTCACTGCTTCAGAGATTGCATTCCCTTTTTAGATACTGCATGTGAAGATGCCCTCCACTGCCTCTGCCTCTGCCTCTGTCTTCCAACTCCACCTGACTCCATTTGCTTGTGCCCGTAAATGATCCTGAGTTTTTATGAGATTAGGCTTTATCACCTGAGCACTGTAAGCATGGATTATTTCCTGTGCGATCTTCACCTGTTCTAGGTATCTGCACCAAGGCATCCTGCATCAAAGGAAGATGGACACTGGTCATGACAATGTCCCATGATGCAGGAAGCAAAAAAAGGGTCAAGTTATTTGGAAAAAAAAAACCAAACCGAAGTTGGACTTGACAGTGTGAAATGTGTTTGGATGCCTCTAAATTTCCCCCCATGTCCTCCTCCAGTGCAGGAAGCCTCTGTATGCTTTGGCCATGAGTAGTGGGAAGTCATTGTGATATGCAGGAAATAAATCTTGCTTGACCAAAGAAATGAGAAGACTGAGGGTGAACCCCTGCATGCAGGGGAGCTCAGGGGGTCAGCTCACTGCCTTAGGTGCAAGAGGAAACAGGCCTCCCATAAGACTCTGGGACATAGCTCAGGCAGGCATGGAAGCAGTTACAGTCCTTTCTTTTGCTCCTTGTCTTTGCCCTCCTCTCTTCTCCAGGAGGAAATAAAATCATAGCTTTGTTTCTCACATAGACTTTTACCCACCTGCACTGAAATGCAGAAATGTGGCAGGAGGGCAGGTGAACACAATGCATATCACTGTGCAGAGTGGTCTCAGGTAAGTGTTCATCAAGAGCAGACCCAGCTTGTGGAGCCTGTAGCTCTGTGCCCTGCCCCTGCTGTGGTTTTTTTATGAGTAGCCAAGTGCTCGTGCTGCATTTTTATTCTGTATTTATACAGTGGAGTCCTGAGTCAAAACACTTCCTGCAATTACTGTATTATTAGAATATTGCTAGAACAAAGCCACACGAGGTTGATGTTGGTATTAGTCAGCCGAGGAAGTGACATCCTCACCTGGGAGGTTGATGTCTTGGGTTTTGACACTTGTGATTCCAACATCCAGCTCCAGACATGAGGCTACAGGGCAGGGAAAGAATGGGTTAGGTGAGAGGCTGTATCCTCAGGGTGATCTGCAACTGCCTAAGCAGGAGGATCTGTGTAGATGGGAGAGAAGATTTGTGCCTTTACTGGCTTGTTTGCTGCTGGGATATATCTGAGTATGCAGTATTTTCACAGCTCCTGGAAAGGTATATTAAAGGGATTAGCCTAAACATTGAGATAGGTGACAAGGAGCACCAGAGGAGTTTGACTAATGGCCTAAATATTTTCAGTGGAACAAGTAAAGAGAAAAGGTTCTAAAACTTCCTCCAAATCCACCACCCACGGCCCATCCTGCCAACTGAGAAGTGTTTTCAGCAGAGAGGGTCACAAAGATCTAGGCAGAGGATCATGGTCAAGTTCAACCAGCATTTCTTGGGGTAGGAACACTGCCAGCTGACAGTATATGGAAGAGCAACTTTCAAAGGGAACGAGCCAGTTCTGTTAAGAAGTTTATTTCACTGATGCTTCTGATGATCCTATTAATTTCCTGTTTTTTAATGTTTGTTTTCTTTAGGTGAAGAGTGAAGGCCCTAAACTGGTCCCCTTCTTCAAAGCCACTTGTGTCTATTTTGTCCTCTGGCTGCCAACTTCCAGCCCCTCTTGGTTCAGTGCCCTCATTAAATGTCTGCCCATCTTTTGCCTGTGGGTTTTCCTTCTGGCTCATGGGATTAACTTCTTAGTGTCACACCGGAGTGCCAGCCGCATCCTAGCGGGACTCATATTCTCGGCAGTGGGAGATGCCTTTCTCATCTGGCAGGAGCAAGGCTACTTCATTCATGGTGAGTACAATGTCAGTCCTGAAGGGATGCCACAGTGCCCAGCTGTTACCCTCTTTATTTAGTAATGAGTTGCTGGGCCACATGTTTTGTTTATTCATGTACAGCTTAAGCCCCGGGCGCTGGGAAGCACTCATCCCTTGACTAAAATCCATCATGGTTTGGGGAAGCACATCATGGATGAGTCTTTCTCTTGAGGTTAGAGAGGTAATTGGGTCAGGTTAGGTTTCCTGGCATGTGTCACAGCATCTGGGCTGGCTGGAGTTGAGAAGGTGGCATGCCAGGATTCCCTGGGGAATAGAAGGAAACGTGTGTGGCACTCGTCAGTTCCCGTAAAGCTACAGGAAGTATTTACCTCCCATCTCTCTGCAGAGAGATCTGTCAGCCCTTTGCTGTGAGGACTGGGGATGGAACATGTTGTGCACAGCTCCTTGGTGGAGAATAGGTGGAGAGAACATTTATGTTTTGATAGACAAGCCCATAGCCTGGGGGAGGCATTAAGTGGATGATAGAAACCAAAGCAGCAGCAATCTTGTCCTACTTGCAGGTTCATCAGTGTGAATCATGCAGCCTGTTGTACAAGACATGTCTGTTTAGCAAAACATTTAAATGATGGTCAATCAAGGACAAACCTTACTGCAGTGGTTATTCTTCTCTACAGAAAGATCCACATCTCTCAGAGCAAAATGAGCTTGGTTTATTTTGCTAGTTTGCAAACTGGAACATAATGATTCAGATTAATCATTTAAAGCCACGTTGAACCTGCCTGCAGCAACTCTCCCTGGGCTTGGACTGTCAAAAGAAATCAGCAGCAGTTGAGTTCTTCACTGAACTGACTGGTGGGGTTTCTGAAGTTAATTTTGGGATTGCACATAACACCCACCATTAAGTGGCTGCTGTAACTGTCCCACTGGAAAGTGTGATGAGAGGAGGGAACTTTCCTGACTTGTGCTGCCTTCAGATCTGAAAGTCAAAGGCTTATTTTTTGCCCTGTCTCATGAGGTTAATATCTAGTTTTATTCTGGGATTCCCACAAGCTCTTTCTTTACGAGAAAGAAGTGTGTGCAGTGCCAGATATGAAAGGCCAAATGCTCTGAATCTGGTTTTAATCCTGCTTCCCAAGGGCTTATCCCCATCCCATTAAAAGTTAATGTAAAAATGTTTACTGATTTTGTTGGGGTTTGGATTAGGCCCTGAGGATTGGATCTATCTGGCTGAATGTTGGGCACGCTGCTGAGGAGCTCCAGCTTTCTTGAGGTGCCATCCCTTCTGTGCTGAGTGCTGACATTCCCACTGTTGGGCCTCCTCCCAACAGGAGTACCTGGCTCAGTTGCCTCAGCCCAACTGGTTTTGCCTCCTGGAGTTGCTCCTTGAGCTATGGCCTGGAAAACATTCAAGGCCCATGTCCCCATGATTTTTGTGTTCAGACTCTTCTGCCCTTGTCCATTCCCGTGTAACTGGTATATCTCTGAGTTTCCTCTCCAAGTTACTGCTAGAGGAAGGTTAGCCAGTCACAGCAATTCAGCATCTGGTTGATGTGCTTTAATCTGCAAATGAGTTAGGTTTTCAGCCCTAGTCTCACAACTGAGAGGTTTTGCTTTGTGGGTTTGGGCACATTTTTTCTTCTTAAGGAGAAGAAAAGCTCTGTTGGAGCATTTTGAAAATCTCAGCCCACTGAGCTGCTACCTTCTGTAGAGAAGTGTTAATATTTGCATTTCAGATATAAGCACATAAAGTGCACTGCTCCATTTCATCCCTCACTTTGTCTGCAAAATGTGTTTTCTCCTATTTAAAATTCATCAGGTTGTTGTTGCTGAAAACTGACAATATTTTTGATATCATCAGTTGTGGGACTTCGAAGTTTGAGGAGAGAAGAGGAAATACTGGATAAAAATGTACATGCTTTTCAATTTCTGCAGTTTTTGGACTGAAAAGGGTTGGAAACTGGGCTCATTTGAAAAGCTTTTCAGACAATGAGTTTATAAAAGGACATTTGTTCATTACTTTATAGGGAAGTGAGAGCCTGGGAACCTACTTCTGGCACACTTGACTTTTTTTTCATTTTTGCTGCTTCAGTCCACTAATAACACACTGTTTTCTAACTACTCTTACTGCATGTAGAAGGTACTTCACAGTGTTAATATCCACCTCCTTTGACACTGCCTCCTTTGCAGGCACTTAGAAACAATTTATGCATTTGGTGAAGAAGACAGAGGAAACCCAGACAGTGGAAGAAAGTGGGAGAAAAGGGCTGATCTCCCTGATGTGGTTGAGAGATCCAAGCTAAAGGCTGAGAAATACAAGAGAAGTGCACCCCCTTCCCTGTGCAGCCATCACAGGTTTCTCTAGTTCCTGGCTTGATTTGTGGGTGTTGAATGAGTAAACCTGGGAGCTGACTCCCTTGTTTGTGACCAGCCTCACCACCTATCACGAAACTCCTCCTGCCTTTCCAGGCTCTTTGCCTGCTGCATCCTGTCCTCTCCTCCTCCTCCTCCTCGCTGCCAGATGCCTGCATGAAGAACAACACAGTTCCCTGTTGCAGAATGCTCCGTATAATGCCACTGAAGGAAAAAATATTGCTCACTGCTAGGATGACATATCCTTCTTCTCCTTACCACCTCCTGCACTATAACCCTATGAAAAGCTCTTGTCCTAAATCTCTTCTCATTTCCTTCAGTGTTTTGTCCATGAGGTGCAATAGCTCTGTGAAACATCAGCTTTTCATTATCCTCTTTTGTGCTTCTCTTCTTTCCCCTTCATGCTGAAGGGGAAATTCATGTCTATTTTCTCTAGCCTCACCCTGCAAAACAGATCCCACCAGCCCCCTCCCTCCTGTGGATTTCCTTCTCATCCCACCATGGCTGAGCTCTCAGTGGGTGTCTGATCTGGTCTTCCCCAAAGGCAGGGAGATGCTTCCACTTCTTCCTTGACTGCCTCAACACAAGAGAAGTAGGATGAATCAACATCTGCCAGCTGCAGGTTTTTGTGACTGCCTCTTACACCAGGGCATCACATGTTAAATGTGAACAAGTGTCCTGCTGGAGGATTCAGCTTCCCAGATCCTTTTCTCCATTTCATGCTTTAGAGTTGCATGAAAACTTCCAGCTCCTCTAATAACTTAACTCCTCTAATATCCCTGCCAGGAGAGCCTGCAGCTGCACCATGTGTGGGTCTGGGAACCAGAAGACCCAAGGAGCTGGGCTCTGTTTGTGGCCCATTATCTACAGTTGTCATGACAGCTTGGAGGCAGCAGCTGTGCCAACACATTGGGACATATTTTTGTCAAATGGATTAGTGGCAAGTTAATAACATATGGGCAGCACCTTCCAACACCCACATCTGGCATTTCTCAGTGGTGTTGCACTTCAAAGGAAAGCCAGCATTTTATTTTCCCTGACTGATTCCTGGTAAGGTTCATCTGAATCTTGCAAATAGCCATAAAATTGTTGGCAGATCACATTGGTGCAGTCCCTGAAATATGCCAGCTGCTTCTTTCCAGCTTAGGTTTCTCCCAGCTATGGGCAGAGATGGAGAAGCAGCCAGATTTAGTCCTCAAGTGCCTTTGGGTTTGTGGCTAAATACGGGCAAGCTTTGTGTCAGGGTTCAGAGGGATTAGTGTCTTTTGTCACGTTTTGTTCCTACACTGCTGTGCTTCCAGTCTTCTTGTTCTACATGTGACCTATGAGCAAAACACTGTGGATAGTTAGAGGGGGTGGTCTTTGGTCTACCTTGTTCCTAACCTTTCACCCAAAGCAGGGGAAGAGGAACTACCTGAAAAACAAGATCAATTAATTCTCCAGCAGCTTAGTTCCACCCAGCTTCTCAGCAGAAAGGCTTTTGTCACAGCAGAGCTGTACTTGGCTGCAGCTGTAATTGTGCTGGGCTTTTTTTTAGGTTGGAGGCTTGGTGCTATCTCCCATGTACAGATTTTATAATAAAATGGTCCCAAGTGGTCAATATGGTTGTCACTGCTAGTGTTACTGGTAGGTAACACTGCAAGGAATATTTTCTTCTGCTACTGCCTACCAGTCACTGATGAAAGGTCCCACTTTCTGTGTCAATGGCTCTTTCCAGGTCTGCTGATGTTTGGCATCACACACATCCTGTACTCTTCAGCCTTTGGCATGAAGCCTTTGGACCTCAAGGCTGGCTTGCTGATGGGCGTCGTTTCCAGTTCCTGCTACGCCTTCCTGTACTCCTACCTCTCGGGCCCCTTCACCTACCTGGTGGCCGTCTACATCGCCCTCATCGGCTTCATGGGCTGGCGGGCGGTGGCGGGCGTGCAGCTCTGCAACGACCTGTGGACGTGGACCAAGCTGTCGGCCTGCGTGGGCGCCATGCTCTTCATGGTGTCGGACCTGACCATCGCGCTCAACGAGTTCTGCTTCCCCGTGCCCTACTCGCGCTTCATCATCATGGCCACCTACTACGCGGCCCAGATGCTGATCGCGCTCTCGGCCGTGGAGACCAGGGATGAGGAGGACTTCAGGAAGAGGAGCTAGGTGGAGTGCCAATGGTCTCTGGACACATGGGTTATATCTCAGGTGCTGTAGCTGCATTCACCCCTGAGAGAGATCTCCATTTCTCTAGGCACACTGGTGATGTTGATTTTGCTTCTTTGAAGCATTACCTTTGGGAATTACATTTTTTTTGTTGGCTTTCGCTGAATACAGCTTACTTCAGTGTGGAGTCCACATCAGAAAGCTTAGACTGTCCCTGCAGTAGTTACTCATTCAACTTTTCCTCCTTGGAAGTGCTGTACTACTGCATTTTACTTGTTAGTCTTGAAATTGATGCTGAATGTCTGGGAAGAGGAGGGCTGGTGGAAAGCAAGTTTGGCCATTCACTGTGCTAAAAGGCTTGCTCTCAACTGTAGGCAGACAGGCACAGATCTCTGCTAAAGTCCTAGGTAAAAATTAATTTAACCAATGTTTGTCTCTTTTTGTGCATTACAGTATGCAAACTGGAGCTATTCCTCTACTGAAAGGAAGCTTGGAGGGAGAATAAAAAGAGCATATCCAGCTGTGAGCTGAGCTCTGGAGTCAATGGCAGCGTGTACCCAGCAGAGCCAGCAAGAAAGCAGAGCCCCAAGCTGAGGGCACAGAGTGAGAGGTGTGCTGGCAGTGCTGTGTGCTTTGATTGCAGTGCTCACTGCTCCAGGGCAGGTCAGCATTGCTGCTTGTGGCAGAGCTGTAGAGAGCAGGAGTTTGGTGGGATTTCAGGGACATCTCAGTGCTCTCCCTCTCCTCATGCACATAGTTACACAGTGCCTGCAGCCACCAGTGAGATGTAATGGGCACATGAGGAACTTTGATTTTTAAAGCAGAACATACTCATTGTCTTAGTGTATGTCCTAATTATCCTTAGTATGGCAGACAGGCATCTCATCTTTATGTCTTTTTTTCTCCAATGTCCTAACAAAGAGTATTCCATGTACCCATTAAGTTTTAGTAGGACCTCCAGTAGTACTTTTAGTACTGCTGCCTGCAGTATCTTAAATCTTTGTGTGAGCATTTCCTGTGATCAAGGCCCTGATTTTGGATGTAGATTGCCATGTTTTGCCAGCTGGTGGAAAACGATCCTCTTTGCACCACTTCTTTTTTTGTCAGAAAGCCCCTTTTCAGCAGAGCTTCC
Organism: Agelaius phoeniceus; assembly: GCF_051311805.1. Classification (NCBI taxonomy): domain Eukaryota; kingdom Metazoa; phylum Chordata; class Aves; order Passeriformes; family Icteridae; genus Agelaius; species Agelaius phoeniceus. The sequence goes on from NC_135270.1 coordinate 15,773,207, forward strand.
TGAAAAGCACTGTCCTTTGTGTTCAACATGCCTGCCACTTCCTTCTCAAACTCACATGAACTCACATAGAACCCTGCTAGCTTTTCTCTTGTGTTAAGAGGTGCTGCATGGGTCTCCTGCTCCTCTCCAGCTTCACCTGGTGTGCCTGGCAGGGAATAGGCATTGCCTCCCCATGACTTCTCCATCAGAGCAAATGCAGCCAGTATTACAGAAATCTGGGCTAACATCCTGACTCCTTGGGGCATCTGCTGCTTTTCAGACAGGGATCAGAAAGGTCAGCTGCATTATGGACAGGGAAAGCCTTCCTGTAGGTAGCAGAGCCTGTGTAATCCCTTTCCTTTAATGCTGTTATGTAATACTGTCAGTATTCATTCACTGGCACATGGGGGCCTGCCTGGAGTAAACAGCTAAGGGAATTCAGAGCCATACACCATTTTCATTCATCAGCATTGCTTATCTCCTGGCCACAGATTGAACCCTGCAGTGGAGCTCTCTGCAGATGTCACCTGCTGCTGCTCAGCTTGGCTGTTTGCAAATCTCCTCCAGCAAAAAAGTGACCCAGCTGAGAGGAAGTCTAAGCATTTGGGGTGGACCCCACCATCCTCCCAGCATGTGAGCTAACAGCACACTGCAGTCTTTGAATCCCAGCTCCTTGGCATGGGTCAGCACACTCAGTCCTTAGCTGGCAGTTCTTCAGAGGAGCTCCCCCACATCCTGAGCTTCCCTTCGCTTTGAGGGAAATGCTTGTGTGATAAAGTAAGCTTTATTTAAAAGTCTTGAGTTTTGATTCTCTTTTCTCCCTCTCTAGAAACGAGTAGTCTTGAACTTCCTGAAAATAGCTCAGTTGCTTTTCTGTGTGCTTTTTCTTCTTGGCTGGCTTTGCTGTCCTGCTGTACCATCAGCCACTGGATAGCTGCAGAAAAGAATCTTGATGTGTTATTAGGAGGCCTCTCCACTGGCCATCAGAGGTGTAGTTTCTGGTGGCAGAGGTCTCTGGGTGGGACAGCAGAAACTTGTGCAGCCCAAGTGGGCTGTTGTTCCCTTGCTGCCCTGGAACAGGTCATCTGGAGTGACCTGGCTGGGACACACTGGCCAGTCACACTGGCTCCATCCTGCTGCTGTGACAGCCTCAGCCTTCCCAGGAACATGAGGCAGAGCCCTCAGCATACAAAGGAGAGTCCTGGTTGGCTTGGAGGTTTGCTGGCAAAGGCTCTTAATCTTCAAAATCTCTCTCTGGCTCTGCATTCCTCTTTCTAATCCATATTACTTGAATGAGACCATTTCCCTGGAGACTCTTTCCTGCTGGGAAGAGACCAGCTGCTGTGGACTGTGATCTGACACAATTTTGAGATGCCTAAATCCTGAGAAGCACTAAGCAGTTGCTGGCAGTCTGTTAAATAACTTTTTCTGGGATTAAAACTGTTCTCTCAACCCCATTGAGGGCAACCTTCACTTTGAAATAGAGCAAAAAAAAGGAGTGGTGTTCATATGTGACAAACGGTGTTACTGTCTGTGGGACTGCCTTTGTGGACCCTCCTGTTGCCTCTTTGTAAAACTGAGGTTCAATCCATTCCTCTCCTTTTCAGGAGTATAGTCCTTGAGAAGCACCCAGTCTTTGGCCCAGGAACATTACAGAGGGAGTGAAGCCTTCCAGGTGGTGTAGTGTTCCTGGCCCCAGCAGCAGCTCCTTTTGTTGCTAAGCACAGAGGCTTTCTTTTCACACTGCTGTATCCAAACATCCTTCTGCAAGCCCTGTCTACGGTCACTTGAGCTTACACACGTGGTTTGGTCACTTTCTGTAGTTACCAGCCTCTTGGAGGTCCTTTGGCTCTTTAATTGGACATATAAAAGATGCAGCATGTTTACTTCAGCCTCTTTCTGTAGGCAGATCCTCCTTGCACAGAACTCCCAGGGTCAGTCAGAGAAGCAGTGCTAATTGCAACTTGTTTTTAAGTGCTGGTAATGCTGTGTCAGAGGGTGATGGTCATGTAGAAATGGCAGGATAAGAAGAACAAAGCCAGAGGATTTTAACTTTAAGCTTTACTCTTACTCTGTGCTGGATACCTGGCTTCTTACTCCTCCATATTGAGGCATCTGTGAGACTGATTGGTTTCAGGATTACTCTAACATGGCTTTTGAGTAGTTTGCTTGAAGGTTTCATGTTGTCATCAGTGGAGGCAATTTATATATTTTTACAGAAGCTTATAAAATTCCCAGGAGGAGCTTAGCAGTTTTTGGTGGTTCTTCAAAGTTTTCCAGACTTGTAGTTTGACACTAGCACCTGCATTTTCATCTTGCTATCGTGGTATTTTTGGGAGCTGTTCTGGAAGAAGCAGGTGAAAGCAAACAGCAACTGTAGATCTCAGTAGCAGGTGCCTCTTTCTCTTTGCTTGGTTTCTGAATACAGACAGGGTATCTTTTAAGCAGAGGCATCATAACTGTATTCTAGGAAGAGGATGGGAAGTTGCTGACTCCTCATGACAGAAATCCTCCTGCCTTTTATCCATGTTCACTCCTTTTGTGGCCTTGGGTGAGTCACTTAAATTTTCTGGGGCCAGGAGCATATGTGGTGTATGAGGACCAGTGCAATGCAAAGTTATCTCAGCAGGGAACCAGGCCCTCAACCCGTTCTAAAATGGAGATATTGCCCCTTACCTACCTCCCAAGGATATCGTGAGGATTGATGCTCATACAGCACTTTGAAGATGTCAAGTGCTATGTAAGTCACAAGTATTATCCAGCTTTAATGTTAAAATTGCTTTTAGGGATCTGCAGGACTTCTCTTAAAACATGGAATGTGTGACTGCCTTTTCAAATTGCATCAGATAGGAAAATATTGCAAAATATTTATTCATTTTATTCATGCTGGTTAATAGAATGGGCTCAGCTACACTTGAACTCTGAGGGAGGTTTAGCTTAAAAATCTGAACTCTCTAATTTCAGTCTTGCAGATGAGTTTTAGTTCTTCTAAAAGCCTTGACCAAATTCTTGCATCCAACTTTTGCAGTCTGGTCTTGTCCCTCACTGTTAGCTAGAGTAAATATAATCCAGCCAAAACAGAGTGCCTCACAGTCTGCTGTGGCTTTTGAAAAAGCTGGAACAGAAAATGAAGTAATTCTGTTCAACCTTCAGTCTGCAGAAGGTCAGCTGGGTTTCATGAGACAGCTTTCAAAGGGATGTTTAATTTCTCCGATTAAGTTTCACTGGCTTTAAAATCAGCAGAGAGAGAAAGCCTTGATGGAATCAATAAGGTTGGCACATCCTTCTTGGATTCATTTTTTTAATCCAAATGAAGGAAGCAGTGGGTTTTGTAGCAAAGGAAGTGCTTGTACCACCAGTTCCTTGGCCCAGAACAAAAGCTGATCTAGAAATACAGCTCTCAACCATCACCGTGTTCTCAACTAGGATAAAAATGCCACTGTTCACTGATCTAAATCTGGACCACAGCTAGAAACTACCTAGTTTTTGTAGCACTAGCTGCTGTACAAACACAAATGAAGGCAAGGAATTACACACCAAGGAATGTGAGCTGTGTACTTGTGAAATGGACCATTATTTTGAAGCAGCTGCAGTAAAATCTTAATATGAACTCAGAAGCAAACACAATGCAAATTTTTATGGTTTCTTTAAAATATTTGATGGGTTTTCATTTTCTTCGTTTGGAGAAAATTTTCTTAATGTTATTTTTATTTTTGCTCTTACTGTAAAGAATAAAAATACACAACTCTAGACAGACTACAAATGGAAAAAAAGTGGCCAGTTGGCAGCAATGCCAAAACTTCTGTGGTCTGTATTGTTTGTGTGGTGACACTATGCTGCTGTCAGGTGAGCTACTGGAGGATGGCTCAAAAGTGAGGCTGAAGCACAAGATGCAGGTGTTGAGCCACCAAGACTTCAGTGGGAGCATGACTGGGCCAATTTGGATCAGTCAAAAGACAGAGCATAAGGAAATAAAAGACACCTTTTCCTGACAGAAGAGAAGCAAGAAACCAAAACCAGCCCGTTGGGCAATGGTGCTGAATCACTACCAACATTTTAATGTAGACCCTGCTGATGCAGGTTCCTGCTGGACCAAGCCTTGCTCCTAATTCAGCTGGGGAGGCTTGCTCCAAGCCTATGGTGCTGGCAGGGTCAGGCCAGCAGAACCTGAAGCTTTGTTAAATAAAACTCAGAAACCAGAAAGCAACAACAAAAACAAGAATAAAACCCCAAAACCACAATAAAACCCAAAACCCCAAAAAAACAACAACAACAACAACAAAAAAATCTAACAAGGAAGGAGAAAGCAAATGCCACCGGGTAAGTGGCAGTTCTGTGTGCCTGAGAATGCAGAGTGGCTGGTCTGCCCTGAACACTAATCTCTATGTCTTGGACCTGTGTGAGTCTCTTGACTCCAGCCCCTCTCCCACACATTCCAGGCAAAGTGCACTGAAAATGTGACTGAAGCAGCTGCTCTCCTCTGGGCAGTCAAACACTTTGCCATGGCTGAAAGTCTCTGGCACTTACTTTCTTTACTGTGATTGTAAAGGTCACCACATGCAGTACAGCCACTTGATCTGGGATCTTTTCTTAACACATTTTTATGCTGATTTTACTATTCTTTGTTTGGAATGTAATTTTTTTTTCTCATTTCTTCTGTGTGTAACAGCAATTAAAAATATTAATTTACTCGGTATTTTTACTGTGCAGATAGAAGCCTCCTTGCTCATTTTCTGTTTCTGTCACTGATTCAGCAGGGAATATGAGGCCCCTCTGTGGTGGGCAGCTTTGTGCCACTGTTACAGCCTCCAGCATAGTTTGTGCTGGAGCAGCTCAGCACCCCACTAAAGCTGACTGCCACAGTCAGCCACAGCATTCCTACCTGGGGAACCTTGGAAAACACCCACGTGCACCATACAGAGCACATCCAACACAAACCAGCCAGGCACTGGGCTGGGGTTACACCACATCCTGGCTGCCCTGGGATGCCAATCTCAGGAGCAAGCTTGGCCCTTGCTGCTCCAGCCATTCCCACAGACAGTGGCCATTTGTCCACACTTCCAGGGAGAAGGGAGCTTGCAGCCCAGGGCTGCTCCAGGAAGACTTCTCACTGCCAGCAATTCCCAGACTTATGGCCAAATCTCTCTCGCCCCTCGTCCCAGGAAACATTTCCAGGAGGGAAGGAGTAGAGTAGTCTGTACACATTTTTCTGGTTGGGGATCTGATGCCAGCTTCTTCAGCTGTTTGATGCAGTGGCACAGATATTTTGTTTCATTAATCCTGAACCAGGCCATCTGTCAGCAGTGGAACAAGGTTCCAAGGATTTATAGCATAGAAACCCAGTGGGTGTAAGTGCTCCCAGTCAGTTAAATGGATTTGCTTGCAGGTTTAATGGAGACTTCTTCATACTCCCCTTCCTGATGATGTGAGAACGAATCAGTACCAGACAGAAATACAACCAAATTATTTTCAAGGCAGCCTAAAGGGGTTAACAGGAGGCAAAAGGGAGTGATTCTCTCCTCTTCCTTTTATTTTGTCTTTTACAATTCTTTTCAAAATCTTAGAGGCCTGCTGGGAGGAGCATCCTGTTTCCTCATACCTCCTTCCTAGCTCCAGATGGAACAAAAGTGATACAATATTCTCAGACTGTGTGTGTCTGGGTCACTGGCCACTGCTGTGTTTTTATTCCAGATCTGGCTCCTGAAAGATTTCAGTCTACATTACAAGAACCAGCACCAGTGTATGTATATTTGTATTGATCTACCTGTCAGCCTGTTCAGTGGTTCAGATTTTCTGTAATCCCTTATTTAGGCATGGCCACAGCAGTGAAGTTCCTGCACTTTCTGTGGCCAGCTCTTTTACAATGTGACTCCCTCATGTGCAAAGCTGTATTTACTTAGTATTGCAAGGATTTAAGTATTTCAGATTTATGGCTTACTCTGTGTTTATATGCAATCTCACATAAAGAAGCCTAAAATATCATGGAGCTCCTGCTGGGCTATCTGGAGAAAAGGAGGCAGAATCCAAGTCTATTCTTGAGCTTGGAAGCAGGATTCTCTCCAACCTTTGGGACCTTTTATTACCATTAAGATACAATAGCAGAGGGTACTAGAAATACCACCTTTGTCATCCTACTGTACAAAATCATTAGAGGGAAGGAAGATGGAAACACTGGAAGTGCCCCTGCTGAGCAGAATTCCCACTCTACCACCTGGTCTAACTGACCCTCAGAGAAGCCAAGGGCAGCTGCATTTTGAGCCACATGACAACAAACTACACAGCCACAACAATGCTGTTCTGCATGCCAGACCAGGCACAGCTAGTTCCACTAATTATATCTTATGTTTCAACTTCTGCAAATTTCCTGTCCCTGTGTCCATCTTTTTTTAAAGAAAAGGACTAAGTGCCATAATTAGTGCAGTCAACCCTATGTTTTGAGTGCAAGTCTCACAAAGTTATGGATAAAAAGCTTTATAAAATTTTAAAGGTTTTAAAGCTCTATAAGGCTTTCCACTGTTTAAAGGAAAAAGTCTGGTGACAGTTTTTGTAGGAAGAGACAGTTCATATTTAGGGAGTTCTCATTTTCACTCCCATTTCCCCTTGTTCACTTCAGCACTGTTCTAAATAATTTACTTTGGGTCTAACAATCTTTGTGTTCTTTGCAACCTGCCCCCTCCCAGCCTGAGGAAAATTCATTATATTCACCCCTTCTGAGCTACAAGAGCAGCAGAGCTGCTGCTGTGTTTCACTGAGGTGGTGCAATGCCCTATTTGTTTTTGTAAATATTATGAAAGGGCTAAAACTGAAAAACATGGCTAAGCAGAAGAGTGCAATTAAAGAAGAGAAATAGAAGAGTACATAAGTATTGGGTTTGTGTGGGAAGGCTTTGGTGGCAGGAGGGAACTGCAGGGGTGGCTTCTGTGAGAGGCTGCTGGAAGCTTTCTCTGTGTCTAGTAGAAGCAATGGGTCCAAGTGCCTCTGTGTCAACACTTTTGAGAAGGGGAAGATAACTGCAACAGCAACTGCAGCTAAAGAGGGGAGTGAGAATATGTGAGAGCAGAGCAGAGAGGGAGAAAGATGAGGCATGATGAACTGGCCACAGACCCCATTCCCCATCCACCTGCACCAGTGGGTAAAGGAAGTAAAGAATTCTGAAATAAAGCTAAGCCCAGGAAGAAGGGAGGAGTAGGGAAAGATGTTTTGAAATTTAGCAGTTTACTTTCCTTACACTATTCTGATTTGATTGGTAATAAATTAAATTCCCCAAGCTGAGTGTGTTTTGCCTGTGACAGTAATTGGTGAGTGATCTCCCTATCCTAAGCTTGCTTCATAAGCCTTTTGTTAAATTTTCTCTCTCCTGTCCAGCTGTGGAAGGGTAGTGATAAAATAGCTTTGGTCTGCACCAGGTGTCCAGCTGGGGTAAACACACCACAATATATTAAGAGGAATTGAGATAGAAGTTTAGTCCCTGTGGAATCAACACAGAAACCAGCTACTCCTCAGAGTTGTTCAAATCAGCACATTTGCTCAGCCCTTAGGTCAGTCCTTACTCCTTTTCCATAGGACAGCCTGTCAGCAGGTATAGACCACTGAAAGTCTCTGAAAAATGTCCCTAAAGAGAATCTTTTAAGTCTGGTCTGAATGGGCTCATTTCCTAATGAAGAGTGCTTGTTTCCACATGAGACATGATGCCCTCCAGTGTACAGTGCCCAATTCCAGGCAGTAACTACCTTTCTTCCAGAACTAAAATTATCAAAAATGTAGTTCCTAAAAGAATAAAAAACAAATCTACAGTTAAGCTGGATTTGACAGGAATGCCTTATCTGCTAAAGTCAGTTTTACAGTCTCTTATTCTGAGTCCTGATTTCCCACCTCAGCTGCAAATATCTGGCAGCAGAGAGACCCTACCCAGAAACTGCCCAGGTCAAGACAAGGAGGAGCCTCAGGAGCCCTCAGGCATAGGCTCCCATTGAGGAACCTGGGTATAAATCAGCACCTCACCCATACAGTGCTTTTGCAAGCCTCACTCCCCAGCCAGCTCGGCTGCTTTGAGTAACTTTGAAGAGGTGTGTTCCTGTTGTACCAGTGCTCACCTCAACAAGCTCAGTGTGGGAGGGCAGAGGGAAAGTGCCACCCAGCAAGCAGATCTCTGAGGGGATAGGGAGCTGTTCTCGTGCCCCCCAGGCCTGCCTGCCTTCCCTGAGCAGGGTGAAGCACTGTCAGGATTCCTTGCATCAGCCTGGCTGGCAGCGGAGAAAGCTCCCACTGATTTTAGGTACAGGGAAGGTGTGCTCCAGCTCTGCCTTCAGGGAGGAGTGTACCAGGGTGCATGAGAAGTAGGACACATGGTAACAACAGGAATTATTAGAAAAATGGTAAAGAATTGCTTCTAGTCTTTTGGGTGGGCAGTTGCTGGCTTCAGTGAAGAAGTGTTGCATGTATTGTACACACAAACACAGATCAGTTTGAAAATCAGAGCAGGAAACCCAGTGTGAGCATCCTTTCCCTCTGCTGACCCCCTGTGAGCTACTTCCACATTAGCAGAGAGAACCAAACCCTGGGTGGGGTGTGTTTGTGTGCCCAGCAGTTGTCAGCAGGCTGTCCAGAAGTAATGATCTCAGTCAAAAATAGCCCTGAAAGATCTTTCCAAATATAGTCCCTCATTATTGGTGCTGTATCAGTTTCATTCCAGGCTGTGCCTGGCAGCCTCTCTTGTCCCCTTTAAGAGGACACTAACAGGCCTGAGGCCCCAGGGCCTTTCTCTAAAACATGTCTGTAAAACCTCAGCCTATGCACCTGGAAGAATCCATGCTCACACCATCAATTTGAACCAAGCTCTGTGTTACAACCTGATTTAAAGCTTCACTGCTTTCAACAAAAGAGGGAAGGGAGAGTGGGATATGTGATGTTTGATTTTCTTCCTCTTTTTGTCTTGGAATCCTTACTAGCTGTCATACAACGTTCCTTGTATGACTAGCTGAACATCCTTGCAAAATCCTTCCATTTTACAAAGGAAGAGAACAGATGTACCCAGTGCAGTGGCTGTGCAAAAAAAGCACAAGGCTAGTGGCAGAGTGCATCCATGGACTGCTTGGAAGTGCTAAGTATGCCATGGATGCAGGGCAAGCCTAGTTAGGGACTGAGAACTGGCCATGTTTGCTTCTGAGCCATTTAGGGAATTCATGAGGCCTGCTGGCCAAAATAAGCCATTTTAAGGGATACAAGACTGCCTTAAAACAACTGAAGATAAATCACAGTGACTTCAAAGGAAGACAGAGTTAGTCTGGTTTTTTTGGATATGAAGGTAAGTTCCTACAGTGTGGCCCTTGCAGCTCCAGCACCTACAGCTTGAGCAATCCCTTCTTCTGGACAAGGGGGAGAGCCCAGAGGAGTGAGATCCACAGTGCCAGTCCCAGCAAGTGTGTTTGTCCTGGGAAATAGCAGGGTGTGAACTGCATTCAGACATGAAATCTCATGGTTCCTCAGCCTGCAGGGAATCACCCCCAACAAGTCCCAGTGGCTGCACACCTGACCTAGCACAGATGATCAGCTCGCAGCTGCAGGTTGTAGGGCTCATAAGCAGGCAGGTGCTTCTTGTTGAGCCACACTTCCTAGGCTTGGAAGTGTTGCTAAGGGTTTCCCTGTACTGGGGTCACTGATGACAGCCCAGCTCAGGGCACAGCTGCTGTGTGGCTCCTCAGTGGGGCCACATGCTGTCACATGCTGTGGCTCCTCAGTGGGGCCACGAAGCAGGAAGCACTCTCCTTCCCAGGATATTCCATCTTGAAGTCAAAATGCTGCGGGAGACAGTCACTGCAGACTGCTTCCCACTGCACACACAAACATGCAACCAGAGCCAGCACCATCAGCACACAGAGTCCTCTTGTGCATGAGTACAAATCTTAAAGACCTTGGTATGACTTTTCATGATCTAGATCTTCCCATAAGGGAAAACCCAGGGAGTAGGAAGAATGAATAATACACCACATTTCTCTTGGCATCTGACCAGCATACCTGTCTCAACATGCAAACAAATACATACTGAAAAGCAAGAGGGAAAGGAATTGGAAATGTCATTCTCCCATTAATCTGCTATGTAACTCTAAGCAAGCAATTAATTTCTTTGTTTCTTCAGCTGTAACTGACGTGTCAGACTTTTGCTCCACAAGGATATATTGATGCATTCTCTCACTAATGCCATTAAATTGTAAAGTGTTTTCGGATATTTGGCTCCCAAAGCACTTTAGAAACGCATGATTAAATTACACCCAATTATAAACCAAAGCAGGTGATCTTGTAGAGGAAGGGATATTGCTCTGCTGGTGTTGCTCTGAGGCATTAATAGTCTACAGAACGCTCAGGGGAAATCAAGGGGAACAGCATGGACAATTTCCACTGTCCACTGCAAATCTTCCATTTTCAGCCTGTATTTAAACACATTTCTTGAAGTACTTAATACTGCTTGTTGCATTGACATGGGATCTCATCAGGTAAATCCCCCGGATTGTAAATGTAGCACTGTATGGCAAAATTCCTTCATGAGATCTCATTCTCAGAAAAGAGCTTATGTCCTCATTCTCCTTCAGAGTTTTTCTATCATCTCTCAGGTTTATGCAAATAAACCTTGTGACTTGCCATTTGTAATGAAGACTAGGAAATCAGTTCACATCTATGTCCTGCTGGTCCTGCCTGAAGACAGATAGGCTATTATCAAAGGAATGCAGTGCAAGGCAGAGCCAACCCAACTTTCTCCCATTTACAACTCTTACACTTGCCTACATGCACAGAAGTTACTGAAGTAATTTCAGGCTCTGTAGAATCCAGGCCTGGAGCACTTCCACACAAGAACACAACTACAGCCATGTAACTGGAAGTGCTTTTTCTCAGCTGCACATGTAGCCAAAGTAACACACCTATGGTCTAATCCATCAGGAAAGGCTGATTGGGAAATACAAATACACAATTTGACACCTCATTACTCCTTTTAGTGTGCCACTCATCTGTCAATTTAATGTGTTGCCCATTACTCTTCATGGGATCAGAAGACTCATAGCAGCATGTGGATAGACTTCTGAAGAAATAGATGCCTAATCTAGTAATATGTATTAATAAATATATTTTTTTATATTGCTACATTGTTTATTACACCAGGCACAGGCCAATCAAAAAAAAAAAAAAAAGAAGTCTTTTATCTCACTGTTTAGAGTCCCTGCATTCTGCAATTTCCAGACTGGGCAGAAGGATCAGTTACCCTTTTGCCTTGATTAGCTGGGCCATGCTCAGTTATGTTTGGGAGCACTGCTGATTAGACATCCATGTTATGATTAGGCACATGTAGGGAGCAACTGAACAAAGAAGGTGGCATTTACCTGACAAGATGACCTCTAATTTAATGTGCTTTCAGGGACTTCTGGTCCAGAAAGACTGTCACACAGACTCCTACGTGTCACAGATTTCTTTGCTTCTCATTTAGGGAACAGATCCCAGTCAGATTGAAATGTGCTACAAGAAAAATGACTTGTAACACCAATTTTCTGTTATGTCAAGACATGATAATATCACCCTCTGAGCACACACGTGTCCTGAATTTTAATTTAATCAGCACCTGTATAAAGTGCTATGGCTACATACACAGCTAGTAAAAGGAAGTCTGGTCTTGAAGAGATTGCCAACAAATGGAAGGGATAGAAGAGGAGGTGTTCTTGTATCTAATCCCCAGGTGAGCACCTGAGGTGCAAAGCAGGTCAGTGACATACCCATGGCCACACAGGGAGCCTGAGCTTAACCCCAAGTCTTGTGCTTACCTCTGTGTCTGGAGATGTTCCATTGCTCCTGAGAATCCAGAGGGTCAGTGTCCCCACTGTCATTGCAGACAGTGCCTCAGAAGAAGTATTTCCTCCCTGGAGCAGGCCTGTGACAGGATATTTATTGCTGTAGACCTTCTCTGTGCCTGTGAACCACGTGCCAGAACTGACATCACATTGCAGGACACCATGATACATCTCCTAGTTGTCCTCTGCATCTGAGCTGTGGTTTAGGGCCATGGTTCTGGGATTCCTTCAGCCAGCTGCAGATTACTGGGTGGTCAGGGAAAGCTAAGAGTTAATGAGCTATTTAAGCACTACTTTATTCTGTTTGGCTCCCTCCCTCCATCCCTTTTCTGGGGCAAAAATATTTCACTTCCAAAGTCACTGTGTGTCTAGGAAAGTACTTCCTTCCTTGATCCTTTCTACCCTGAGCAACCTGAGGGCCAATTTGTACTGGGTAATTACCTTCTGATGAAAAAATAAGGCTGTTACTTTTGAAAAGTAATAGCTCTGAAAGGATGATAAGTGCATAGGTCACTAACCCCAGCAGATCATTACAGTAACAGGAGTCTCTCTAAGGACCCAAGCCAGCCTCCCTCCACTTGGCTGGCACTGACCCACTGGCAGTGAAAATGATGTCACCAGATTGCTGAGGGGACAGACAGTGTTGAGTCAGTGCTGTTATGGGGATATGGCTGTTGAAATAATGACATAAAAAACAAGGTAGCATTGGGAGTGTCTGGAGCAATAACTGCTTCACCCTTTCCCTCCACATTGAACAGAGTAAACAAAGCCTCAGCAGTACCATCCTTATTCCTTGGCTCTGAGCCATGCTGCTCCAGGCTTAGCTCAGCTAACTTGAAGGAGGGAGTTGGGAAACACAATGAAGGAGTGGGAAAGTCTTTTCTGACCAGAGAATGTTTCTTCACTTGAGTGGAAACATTTTGGATTGCTCCCGCGGCCTTTTTTGGATAAAGGGTTGTATAATTGGAAGCATCTGTTTTGGGGTTTTTTTTAAAGGGAAAAACCCCAACCTTCCTAACCCTAGTACTGATGCAGAGATTGTGTGTAATTTCCATCAGCACAAGAGTACCTCCTGTCAGCACCCCAAGGTGATGGAGTTTTCTCTACACTGTACCTGCAGCTTGCATGCTAATGTTGTAAAGGACATCTCTGCGACTCCTCCTGAGGATAATGTGAAAACAGGTCAGAAACAAATCTCTTGGTGCTGTGGATGAGGACTGGGAATGGTTCTTGTTCTCCCTCTTTTTCCACACCACTGGTGGTGGTGGTGGGGAGCACTGGTCAAGACAACTGCAAATGTGAAGTTCTGTGTCCTGGCTTGGGCAGCAACAGAAAAAATCCTCATCTTTGAGCACAACAGGGATGTCTGTGGCTACAGGAGCTACTTGTATGGAATCAGCCCAATAGAAAAATGTTTCAAGAACACCAGTGCTGGAGATTTCTTCAATCTGCAAAGGCAGTGGCAGGCTTTGTCCCCAGCAAAGTGCACACAGCTGGCATGGCCTGGGAGATTCCACATAACCTCATGCTACAGTTCATTAGTTTAATCATCTTGGAAGCTGAGGGAAGACATCTGGTGTGGTACAGATCAACTCAAACAATTTAAACTGAGAGGTACCTTCTTACAGTGGGGGTCATTTTGCAAGGTCCTGTGGAGCCTGAGCTCATGTAGTGGTCTAGGATTAAAAAAACAAAAAAAGGAAAGCATATAAATTGCTGTTAGCATCGATAGAAATGAACTCAACATCCACACCAATATAAATTGTACCTCAGGACAGTGTTGGGGCCTCAAGCACTGTCTTTATGACCCTAGGTCACTCAAGGTTAAATCAAGAAGGATTTCTCTTCACCTAACGTGGAATGTAGTTGCATGCTTGAAAAATTCTGCTTTTCATGGTGAATCACAGAGCCTCCCCAATGTTTTATGGTTTGTTGAGCACTGCTGCTCCACCTGTGAGGGGCTGGGTTGTGCAGCTGACAAACCTTTTGTGTGCACTGAGTCCCTCTATCACCACAGGGAGGCCTATAAAAAGGCTTGCCATAAAAGCACTGAACAGTTATACAGGACTTTGTGAACCTGGAGCTCTGAATGATTTTTCTCCAATAGTCAACTTTGAAACTGAAGTGACAGCTTATGATAAAGGCTAAAGGACTGCTCCAGGCCCCAAACCCTGCAGCTGTATTTCACCAAGAAAACACGAATTGCAAGATTCCTGCTCTGACAGGACACAACAGAGAAGCTCACAGAAAAGATGTGCAAAGTCATGGTGCTGTCCCAGCACAAACCACCATGTGGCTCTTCAGCCTCACAGTCAGATCAAACCTGGGCAGGCAGGAATAAAAGAAAACAGACAAAGAGAGAGAAAAAAAATTAGAGAGTGAGAGAGTGCACAGAAAGGTAAAGCCATTCTTCAGCCTGTTGAGTCACATCAGAGACTGTAAGAAGAACCCTTCAGACTATTTCAGCACAAGGTACTACATGAAAGGGTTAAAATGTTGTCAGCTCTGCTCTCAACAGTTGTGCAACCACAAGAAAAACACCAATGCAATCTACTGCTTTCTGATGAGCACCTACTCAGGACCATTTCAGATGAGGTGGGTGGAACAGGAATATTTTAAAATATTGTAAAAAATGTGCCAAAAAAAGTGTAGTTTACATGTAATACATGAATGAGAACAAAGGAAAGGAAAAGGCAGCTTTAATGCCTCATTTGATGATTTTACTGTCCAAATTCTGCCACAAACAGCTTTGTATAATGTCTGTTTTTACAGGGCTCCTCATACTCCTCAGCACAGTACTTCGTGTTGCCATGCCATACCAGGGAAGTTTGTCTGGAGCCTACAGTCTCTCTGGGATTTTTTGCTGTTTATTTGATGATACAGTAACAAAGCCATGCCCCACAGATGAGTTGTGCAATTCTAAAGTGGAGACTCAGAAGAGAAATGACCATTTTTCATACTGACCACCTGGATATTACCTTCTGAGACTTCCTCAGTGAAATCTGGGAGTCCTTCTGCTCTACTCGTGAATCACCTGTTCCTGCTGGCCTTACTGCTGCTGAGGACAGCCAGCACCATGCTTTGTCACCTGGGAGTATCTTAGACAAAAAGCCTGAATTTTCTAATTAATAATTAAGCAAACAAGTTTTAAACAATAAAGACTTAGATGCTTTGCTACCTTAATTAGTAAGGTAGCTGAGGATTTCATGGCAGGTCATTCTCATTCATATCTTCATTCTCAAGACATAATTAGTGTACTTGAAGCATGACCTCTGCTTATATTAGTTCAGCCTTTGGTGCCAGAAGGCTGAGTGCTCACTGAGGGCCTGAAAGGATTATAATCCTGTCTCAGTAACACCACATATTTACAGCAAATGGCTGTTTCAAACATGATGGTTTGTGTACTGTAGCATCAACTGTCCTAATTCAGAATACTGAATCCGTGTCAGGAATCAGAGAATCTTCCAACAGTGACCTCTGTAACCACATGTGAGGTGTGATGTAAGAAGTCATGTGGTGGAAAAAAACAACTACTACTCCATTATACCTGACACAGTCATTCAGGGGACAGCTTAGCAAGAAGGATGGCAGAATTAATAAATTTGGCTTAAGGATTGCACAACTTTGTGCTGCTCTCCATCTCCTCTCAGAACCTCTGAAAAATGAACAAAACCCAGCCAAGCTGTGATGATAAATGCTTTTTTGTGGTGCAAGATTAATCTGATAAAGCTTTACAAAATGCGGTATATGTTCAAAACAAAAGAAAGTAACAGCTGACAGATAGGAGTTACAGCTAGATGGATACCACAGGTCTTACCTGAAGGTGATATTGCTAGAATTCCTTCCTCTTACAGTGCTGTTTCTCCCATACCAGCTTCACTCATGGCTTGGGTTCAGAAGCAGTATTTGTCTGTAAGTGGTAATAGAGATAGGGATCTTGGTGCATTTTTTCTGCTTTTTAGTGTCTTCAACTCATGTCTCTAACGTGTATCCTGGCAGAACATCTCCACGGTCTAGTTCCCTGCCAGGCTAAGCCAAGGCTGGAGTTGAAAAATCCACCACCTTTATCAGTTCTGAAGGCTCTGTGACAGCAGGAGAGTCCACAGTTTGCAGATGTGAGTGCAGAGCTGGTCCCATCTCAGGATGCCAAACCTGCAGGGTTTTGAGGTATAAAATGAGCCTTAAGAAACACAGAGAAAATTCTGTCCAGCAAAGCAATGTGGTTCCTAACATGGCACATAATGGAGACACCGTTTCAAGGTTGGCCATTTAAAAAAACCCTCAAACATTCTGGCACAGAATCATCTGGAATCTGCTGTGAGCACTGCCCACCACTCATTTTCCACATGTGCTTAGAAGAGGTGTTTAGCATTAGAGGTTTGCTTCTGTCTCTTCCTAGCTGGCTGGTGAACTCTGCAGTACATTTCCTCCAACCTGTTTTCTATGACTCTGAGTCCCTTGTGTCTCTTCTTGTTTAATAAATCCCTCCTACAGTCCTGTGGGAAGTAGTCAGGTGATATGTGGACTGGGATTAGGGAATGTGCTTACTAACTTGCAAGATCCTATTAATGTTATTCAAGTTTATTTGCCAAAGATTACAGTACCCCAATTATTAGTCATTTAAAAAAATACAGATTTTTGTATCTTGCTTTTTGCTCTTTAGCCCACTTTGCAGCAGCCTCCATTATATATGAGAAGAGCAAAAGATGGACTGTTAAAAAAATCTGTATGTTTTCAATCAAAAGAATAGAGAGTTGTGTATCCAAATACAAGTTCTGCTCTGAAATTCTCAGCTAAAATGCAACAACCTTCCCCCTGGCACCCAGAAGTCATCCAATGCAGCATGCCATAACAAACTTGATGCTAATGGCTTTTATACAAGGCTCTCATTTGAGCACAGGGGGTCATAAGGAATACAGTGCATATGCACAGAGAATATTCTCCTCTCCTAAGCCTAATGTGAGATAATGCAGGTCTTCAAATAGGCAAAGAATCATAGCTCCAGGCTTTAAATTGGTTTTGTGTTGTCTTCTGATGTAAAGGAGCCTGAATGCTTTCCCATCTGAGTAACTATTTGACCTCAAGGCTTTCAGCTACAACATAGAATTCTCTGGTTTTTTAGCTATACTGGCTTCCACACTTGGCCATTTTTTTTTCTGAATTATGTGCAGCTACTAAGACCCACTTCAGTATCTATTACAGGATTCCATCAATAGTTTAGGCTATTTACTTATGGCATCTAACAGTCTTTTTTTTTGTAAAATGCTTTAGTCGTATAGAGAAAGAAGTCTCTGTAACAGGCACAAAATAAAATCTGCCCATTTGAGCATTTTTGAGGCTACTGTAATCCTTTGTAGTTTGTGATATTGATCAGTTCAGAACAAGGCACAGGTTCTTTACTATTAAAAATCCAGTATTAAAAATTTAAGCAACTTTCATTAATCTCACGGGAGTTTTCTTTTAAAAGGGTTGATGAGCATAGTAACATATGACAAATTATATTATTTGTCATACATTAGGGCCTTTGGCAACCTCAGTTTGAACCTTAAGTACCAAAGCTACCTACACCTCAGAACACCTTCACCATGCTGATCTCTGCTGTTTGCAGATATTTAATTCCTCCCAGCTGGGAATCTCTGTGTCCTTTTTTAATAGTTACAAAGGGATCACTAATTTAATTTTTTATTGCTTTTGAACTGAGATAAACCAAGAAGATGAAAAGGAGAAACAAAACCCAAGAGATGGCTACAGTTGCTTATCACCCTCTGACTGAGGCCCAGCCTGTTCCTGAGCAGTGACTGGCAGCCCCCAGCCAATTCTCCCCAGTTTGTACACTGAGCATGATAGTCTCTGATATAAGAATATCCCTCTGGCCACTCTGGGCCAGCTGTCCTGGCCATGCTCCCTCCCAGCTTGTTGTGCACCTGCTCACTGGCAGAGCATGGGAAACTGAATAGTCCTTTAATAAGAGAAAACACTACTTAGCTACAAAATCCAAAACAGTGTTGTACTAGCTACTAAGAATAAGATTAACTTTATCTCAGCATAAACCAGGACAATACCATGAGTGGTTGCAATTTAATTAATGAGAAATCCCAACATTTTGAATGAGACAGAGGAAAGAATCCAAGAAAGAACCAAAATATTAACAGAAAAAGAAGAGCAACAGTCTGATTAGTCAGATGCTCCTGCTGCTGATAGGAACACTCCCATGTGTTGCACAAGCTGTGATAAGCACGGATCATACGGTTGCTATCTGATGGATACAACAAAATCAGCCACTTGCTCAAGTCAGTTCTGGTCTAATTCAGGAAAAAGCAGTCAAAATTAGACACCCAAACCCATAGGTGTGACTTTCAGAGGTGCTGAATGTTCTGGCCTCTTGTTGCTGCTTGTGGATAACAAGCCACAAGCAACTTTTGTGAGACACTTCTCTCAGAGGCTCTACACAGAGGGAACTCAAACTAGCACAGAACAATCACAATCTATTGACTCCAAATTGTGTGCATGTGTTATATTTGTATGTATAAAGAAATATATGTATGCATAGCAGGAAGTCAAGGAGGGTAACTTGTTCATTTCAATTTATTCATGGTCATAATGTTTTTCTAAAGACTATTTCTTTGCCATCTTGGTCACTTCATATGTTTAAACATTTCAATTATTGCACTTATTTTGAAAATGAGCTCTTTCTGCAGTGCATTACAGACTAGCTCAGAAACGCCTTCCCTAATCCATAGGAAGTTTGGACAAAAAATGCAAAGTTTTAGATAAAAAGTTATATATATTGCTTGACATTGAAGATTTTCTTTCTTAAATGTTTCAATAACCCAGACTTGCTGTTTGCCTTGTATATCCTGTGATGCACTCTGGCCTTGGGAATGGGGACTAGAAAATTGCTGTCACTGGGGATCAAATATAGGAACAAGAGGTCTCACAGGATAGTTTGAGCTGGACTTGTAAAGCCCATCTAGTCCAATCCCCCTGCAATAAAGAGGGACAGCTTCAACTAGATCAGGTATCTGAACTGTAACTCCCAGAAGATAGTTCAGCAGTGTTTTCCAACTAAATTAGTTTTACACAGAATGGTTTTGGTTGGAAGAAACCTTAAAGATTATCTCCTTCCAATCCTCTGCCATGAGCAGGGACATCTCCCACCAGACCAGGTTGCTCAGAGCCCCGTCCAACCTGTTCTGGAACACTTCCAGGGATGGAGCAACCACAGCTTCTCTGGACAACCTGTTCCAGTGCCTCACCACCCTCACAGTACGGAATTCTTCCTAATGTTAATCCAAACATACCTTTGAAGCCATTGCCCCTTTTTCTATCACTACATTCCTCCGCAGACAGTGATTTTTCAGATTCAGCACAAAGGCTCCACTGTCCTTTCTTCCTAAGGTTTTGGCTGTAATGCAGCCACTGGCTTTCTCCAACACCACGTTTTCTTCTTCTGTCTCCTCCATACTGTCCTTGATGTGACTTTGGGCCTTGGCTTTGCCAAGGGAGCCTTGATGCTTGCAGTGTGCTTGGTTCTTCACAGTGACACTGTGTGTAGCAAAAAGCTCGAGGACAGATTCTTCAGTGATTGGAAAATCTGGAAAGAACATAAGACATTTGAAGGCCGCAGCTGCAAATATAACTTGACACCTATCCCGTATCTGTGAGTTCCCAGAAAAAGTGGTGCAAAACTGGGCCCCTCACACACTCCTTCATGTTTTTACTATTAGAATTTGGTGTTTTGTGAAAGTCTTCAGGGACACCCAAAGTTTTCTCTTATACTTTGATTGATCGTGTTTTGATTCAGCTGATTTAGTTCTGTTTCTTATACAGTGAGTCACCTGCCCTCCTCTAGTTGTTCACCT
The DNA here is from genome assembly GCF_051311805.1 of Agelaius phoeniceus. Lineage (NCBI taxonomy): Eukaryota > Metazoa > Chordata > Aves > Passeriformes > Icteridae > Agelaius > Agelaius phoeniceus. Next base: position 15,792,879 of record NC_135270.1, read on the forward strand.
CAGCAGAAAAAGAGGGAGCTCTGGGAAGTAGCAAATTCCAAAGCTCCTCACTTTCCCAGGACCTGGAGATTTGATTCCAGGCAGTTTCTTGGTTTTGTAAAGCACCTTTCTGCTGTTCTTCCCTAAAGTCCCATGGGGATATATACCTAAGATCACATTAAAGATAGTAGAATCAAAGTTAGTAAAGAAAATACTCCCTCATTTGTAGCTGAGTAATATGGGGGCATGATAAGGATGTCTTCCACATGGTAACAAAACCCAAAACAAAACCATCCGGTTCATGTTGCTATCTTATTGCAGAGGTTCCATACTGTTGTCTCCTTATCACAAAGGTTCCATACCTTCTGGGTGTTTTCTTGTGGGCATCTCCTCAGAGCACTGACTCTTTCTCCTTCACAAAGCAGCCACTGACTCCAGTTCCCCTCTCACCCAGCCACCCCACTCTCTTATAGCATCTTCTTCTCACTGGTTACAGCTGTGGCCTGTTAAAGTCAGGCCTGTTCCTAAGCTTTGATAATTGGCCCAGCTGCAACCCCTTACTCCTAGGGGTAAGATTACTTTTTACACTTTATTTTCTTATATTCTATCCCACTACAGATTCCCAGTACCTGAAGGGAGCCGACAAGAGAGATGGGAGAAATTATTTACTAGGGCATGTAGTGTCAGGACAAGGGATAAAGGCTTCAAACTGAAAGAGAGTAGGTTTAGATTTGATATTTTGGAGAAATTCTTTACTGTGAGGGTGGTGAGGCACTGGAACAGGTTGCCCAGACAAGCTGTGGATGTCCCACCCTTGACAGTGTTCAAGACCACAGGATGGATGTGGGCTCTGAGCAACCTGTCTAGTGAAAGATTGGAACTAGATGATTTTTAAGGTCCCTTCTAACCTGAGCTATTCTATGATTTTTAATATATTTGTTGTTTTTTCTTTGTTTTTGTCACATGTGTTGTTTTAGAAACCACAATTCTGTGCTGATACTCAGGAAAATCAGCTCTCCCCATACCAAAGCTTTGCTGTGGATGTGTTTTCACTGCAGCAGAGTGTGATAACCATTCAGTGGGGCACGCACAGCACCCGTACTTCCGTGTGTCCCGCCTGTGGTTTTATCCTGCTGCCCTGATCCAGCCGAGGCTTTTCGCCACGCCGAACGCCCATCTGGCGCCATCTGCCTGCCAAGAGCCGAGCCATACACACAGCTTCCTTCCAGTCGTCATTTCAGAAAACGTGCTTTGCTTGTTCCTCATGACATCAGCGTTTGAAGCAAAGGCTCAGGCTCAAATTCTTGACTTATCGACTTAAAAGCAACAGTAGGGCTGTACCATTGTCTCCCCTCGGGGAACAAAGAAGCAGCAGGAAGAGGTTTTGCTTGTGCACACAGACAAGCCTGTAAAATGCTACTGGCCCAGGTGAGGAGCCCTGGTGAAGCACTGGTTCTGCAGGTGTTTGTGTACGCCTGGTAAAGAGCAGGAAGGACACAGGGTGGCTACATCCACTGGCAAGTCTGCCCCCTGCTCCTCTCCCAGTTGGTCAGTGATGAGTTTGTGGGTGGTTCCTTGCTTCACTATCCAAATCCTTTCCAAGCCTGTCACCCAGCAAAAAGACTGAGGCAGGAAACAACACAGACTGCAATGAACAGAATTTCCAGCCATGTCACTGAATCCTATGATCAGAGTTTCCTGCCCTAAGATGTCCAAGCTGTCAGGATTTCTGGCTCCTGCTCAGGTAAAGTGATCCACGGACAAAATGAACCAGTATTTCATGGATCTGTGCATCTGCCTAGAGGAGCCACATGGTATATGCTGAAGGGTGTGCATTTGCATGCAGAGGATACATTTACTGATTACTCTGGGAATCAGAGACCAGGAGAAGGAGAAGGGTGGGTGGTGAGAAGCCAACCTTGTGGGAAAGGGTGTGAGCCTGCAGGCTGTTAAATGGGTTAGCAAATGTGAAAGCATCTTCACAGGAGACTGCAAAGGAAAATTTTGACAAAGCCAAGATCCAAAGCCAAAACTTAGTAAGACTGAGACAGTAGTAGTGTGGGAAGGATACGATCTGTTCTCGTCTGATCTGTCCATCTGTTTGTCCTCAATTAGAAGCCCTTTATCAATGCCATGCCAAGTCCCATTAGGGTTTCGCAGCCTTTCCTTATACTGATCATTCCATGGGCATTTTACCTATTTGCCTTCTTGAGCCATATTTCTCCCATCTTTGCATCAACACAGATTGTCAGGATCCCCAATTGAAAATATGAACATCACATGCTTTATGGCTGCAAATGTCATAGAATCATAGAATAGCTCTAGCTCAAGTTGAAAGGGACCTACAAGGATCATCGATTTCAATTAGCTGCTTCTTGCAGGACTGCCCAAAACTAAACCATATGACTAAACAACTCCTTAAACTCTGACAGGTTTGGTTCTGTGTCTCTGGAAAAAAACACAGTGGAAGCATATGAACAAAAAACTGTTCAGAATTGTCAACTGAGTACTTCAAACACCAAGAAGGTGTTGAACAGCAGGGAGATCTCCTAACAAAATGGGCAGATCACAGGATGAAAGTGGTTTAGTAAATTGGAAGAAATCCTGTGAAGAAAGGGGGATGGAAAAAGGTTGTTCCTAAGTAGTTTTCCCTCTCCTTTTTACGTGTTCACTGAAGGGAATGCAGCTATAGGAATCCAAAAGCAGAAGCAGAAGAGTGCCCCTTGGCACTGCTCCATTCTCACAGCTGGTACAGAGGAGCTGACACACCAGCCAAACACTCCCTCTACTGCCTACACGATATTTGTATCTGAACTCTGATGGGCAAAGATGAATCAGTAACTAAGACACCAGACTGCAATTCCAGCGTGCACAGGAGTCAGAGGCAGCTCAGACACAGCTTCCAGGTTAGCTGTGCCACACAAGTGGTTTCTGTCACACAGGAATGACCAGGGATGGCCCCTGCCCTGCACTGTCCCATCAGACACCCTGACCATGGCCCACAGAAGGCACTCAGACACCAGGCCTGGTACCCATCCTGCAGCAGCCTGACACAGAAAATGCAGGACCAGCCTCACATGTCAGGGGTGGGCACTAGGGCAGATCCATCCTCCATGTGAGAAAATCTGCCTGCCCTCAGACCTGAGCTTCTTTTGGCCCCTGAAGTTTCCTTTCTACCATACCACCAAGAGAATGGTCAGCAGTTACTGAGCTTGTGAAGAATGCACTGCTATCGTTTTATCTTCCTCCTGTGTAGGCAATTTCAAAATGGTCTTAAAATACTTTTAATAGAAAGCACCTGGGCATAGTTCAAAGCTGGTCCACATCTAGCAGAAGTCATCTCAAAGATTAACAGCCAATAAAATCTACAACCTACCTTTGAAATTCTCCTCCAGCCTATGCTGAGAGCATGAAGCTAAATTTTCCAACTTTTCTTCCTGGTTTTCTTAACAGCTGTGTGTATTTCTGTAAAGATAATAGACTAAAGTTTACAGCATCAATAATGCTACTGCAAAATTAATTCACAAAACAAATGTGATATTAAACATTTACCAGCCTCCTGTTGTGCTGCTGGTCCTCAGCAGACTGCAGTCAAGTCCAAGTCCCATGGGTCACTTTAAAGAATCAGGATAAGAATTCATTAGGGCAATCCTGACTAAAATAAAACATGCAATACATTTTATTAGCCTGGTTTAGGTGACAGGTGTAAGGACTTAAATGAAAGATTTACTGCTTTATGCTTCTACCACTTCATACTGCAAAAAAGTCCTTCATTATTACCCTCATACTACCAACAGAAGGTACAGACTAACAGCTTATTCCATGTTAAACAATAAAAAGATTGCAGATCAGTGTTATTTTACAAGTTTCCTAGGTGTTCCAGCAAAGCAGCACTGCTCCACTGGAGAGTTTCACACAGAAAAACAGTGTAAAGACTAAATGTTCCTCTTCCTCTCTTGAGTCATCCCCACTTACCTCCCACAGCTGCACTGGCACTGCTGTACTGCTCCTTAGGGTCACTGTCTCGTGTACCCTGTGGTCACTGTGCAACCTCCCCAGTCTCTCAGCCCAGCTGCATGAAATGGTAAGCTCTGCTCTCTCCCCTTCCTGCCTCCTGGTCTACTCAGGAGACCTCTCTATCACTCATCCATTTTTCATCCCTTTCAGGGTGACACCTTCAGGAGCTAGCACACACTCCAGGCAGGCTTTTCCCTTCCTCTTCACTTGGGTGTTTTGAGATTGCTGACAAACTGAATTGGAATTCCTGGGAAATGGGAAGGGATGGGCAAGAAAAATACCAGCAAGTACATTAGATATCAAAACAGGTGTCTTTGTCCTTGCAGGATATAACATGGGCTTCTGTGCAAGAGAGATTCCAGGCCTGGGACTTTACTTGCAGTGTGAAAAAGAGGTCTTGATGCTCCTCTGCTTGCCTGTCACACTAGCTTTACAAGACTGTGGATTCCAATTTTGTCAGCCCAAGCTCTGGGGTTTTGTGTTTTTGCTTTATGAATTATGCAGCTCAAATCTTGCTGTCTCTCATGTGATCCACCCCCTGTGCAATGATGTTTACTTTCCATCACTTATGATCAATGAAGAGCAGATTGTTCTGTACTAGACCTTCAGTCTTAACACCCAAGCCTTTAAAGTAACTGGGCTGAACACCCTTTATTTTGACAGTGTGGGCCAATCCATCATCAATTGCATCATCATTCATACTTATCATCCCACTTTGGCTCTTTCTCATTGAACTTCTAAATGAAGCTTTGCACTTTCTTTACCAGGAAGATTCCAAGCACTGCTGTCTGTGGTTCACTTTTAATAGTTTCAGTTCTGTCAGGAGTTAAGGAACACACCTGTTAAAATACCAAAAAGACAAACATTCAAAAAAGACAAAAGACAAACAGTCTGTTATTTTTCATTCTTTATATCCAAATTCTTACACTACACAGCAAAATGTCAGTGAAATACTTTTGATTTCTCGATTGGTAGCAGAAAGATAAATTCACTCCTTCAACTTCAGTAGAAATTATGCTAACTATAAGCTCATAATGCTCACTAAAAGTTGCACATAATCCTATAAAGCTGTTTACCAACAGACACACAGCTTTTCTGTTCTGTTCTTCTGTCCCAGCTCTGTTCTTTTTTCTCTCCTTGTCATTGTAAAGTAAATGGTTTCAGGCAACTGCAGAAGACATCTGCAAGCATACCTGGAACCATTTGACAAGCTGAAGGATGACTGCCACATTACTGCTTTACCTGCCAAGAATGCTGCAGTGCCTGGCACAGGATCACTATTTGTTTAAGTAAGGCAATCTACCACACTACCAAACAGCTTGTGCCCAAGCCCTGCCTAGGACTTTAACAAAAAGATAAGTATTATACTTAAAAGATGATGCTAATGGCAAAGCTCACCTTGAAGAGATGGTCCTGCTGTAATAAAAGGTAAGCCAGGCAGGCAGCATCACTGTTACTCAGCACTAACTAAAAGCTACTTTCCTGCATAAAATATGGTGGGTTTTCTTTCAAAAAGCAAGCACACATTTGTTTGGTGATAGGAAGCACATGCAGATGAAAAAAAGATTATTATTATTATGCTCAGGCCCATCCACTCACTCCAGTGAGTGCAAGAGTGTTTGGGCAAATATCACTTGCACTAAAAGGACAGTGCCAAGGTGCATTTTATCAGTCCCATCTTCTCGACTAAAACTGGTCCAAATTCAGTGGTGACTCACACCCCTTCCACACTGACGTCAGTGAAGAATTTGGCTTATTATGTGTAATAACCAGGCTTCAAACTGAAATCTGCTCTCTCTTGAAAGGTGTTTTCATATGGGTGCTCTGGTAATTGCAGGTTGGTTTATGACTTGTACAAGTTAGATTTCTGTTCAAGCCAAAAAAGACTAGTGAATCATGAATGTTGTAGAGACATGTAAGAAAAGATAGTTACAGTTTGGTCCACCAATTCTGACCCTCAAATGTTTGTCTGCAGTTGATGTTGACATTGTACAAAGAACCTCTCAGGTCTGAGAACAAACATTACCTATCACTCTCTGCACAACAGGGTTTCCTGTCAGCCACAGAAGGCTGTAGGTGCTTAGGTCTGCCCCATTCCCACTGTAGATGCACAGTGTATATTTCAAACCTATATGCTTTGTGTTATTTTTTTTCAGGGAACACAAAGGCCCTCCTCCATAATAAGCACAATTCTTGCACCTGTGAAAACACATCCTTCTTTTTGTGCAGCCATAGAGCTCAAAGCCAGCAGGGGGTAGATTCTTCCATCCTACTTCACTTCTCTCTACTTGCAGCAAATCTGCCCTTTGCCTAACTCCAGAACTCTTACAAGTTTGGCTGTTAGTAACTGGCCTAGCAATAGGGAAGCCAGACCTCTAGAGATTTGCTTTAGTCATGATCAAGGATGTTGTGCAGATGGCAAAAGTGTAGGTAGAGAACACTGCAGACTTGTAGATATCTGTGTCATCTCAGGAGCAGCATTCAGATTAGAAAGAGAAAAAAAAAAACATAGAGAAAAAGTAAGCAGAACCTCCCAGTAGGCTGGAGATATGACAAATGACAAGTGAACTCCTCTTTTTATTTGTGTTTTTATCAATGTTCTTTTTTTTTATCACTAAAGAAACTGACCGGTTGAAAATCCAGAATCTCTGAGGGCAGAAATTTTGAGGCCAAATCCAATTCCCCCTCATCCCTAAAGGTTCCTCACAGCCTTCCTAAAACCCCAGAAACAGACAGAAGTCTTTCCACTGCTAGTGATGTATTTTGGATCAGGTGCATTCTTGGCCTAAGGCAGAAAAATTGAAGCCACCTTTCTTCTCAGAGACATCCTTTTGTTCTGATGCTCTGCAGCGGCAGTGAGTATTCCCCCTACACTGCATGAGGAATACAGACACCAGAGAAGGGGGAATGGAAGCTGTTGGACTGAAGAATCTCAAGTACTGTGGGAAGAGTTTGACTTGGCCTGACTGGCAGATTTGCAAGCAAAGGACTGCCTGAGGGAACAGGTGAATTAGGGTAAGCTAAGAATTAAGGAAAGAGGAGAGAGAGGGACAGAGCAAGGGAAGGAAAAGAACAGGAAGGGCAGTACTTCTGCAACCATGGGATATCACAAATTAAACAGGAATGAACTGGGATATGTGCCCTGAATAATACTCTGAATTACTAAGATTTAACATTGGTTTTACCTGAATGACACTTGAAGGAAGGACATTGACTTGTTGGAGCAAGCTCAGAGAAGGCCACCAAGTTAATTAGAAGGATGGAGCACCTCTTCTGTGAGGAAAAGCTGAGAGAATTGGGATTGTTCAGCCCAGAGAAGACTTTGGAGTGACCTAAATGCAGCCTTCCACTGCCTGAAGGGAGCCTACAAGAAAGATGAGGCAAGATTATTTCCAAGGGCAGTAATATAGTGACAGGACAAGGGAGATTAGCTTCACACTGAAAGAGAGTAGGTTTAGATCAGGTATTTGGGAAAATATCTGTATTGTAAGGTTGGTGAGGCACTGGCACAGGTTGCCCAGAGAAGCTGTGGATGCCCCATCCCTGTCAGTGTCCAAGGCCAGGCTGGATGGAGCTCTGAGCTACCTGGGATAGTGGAAGGTGTCCCTTCTCATGGCAGGGAGTTGAACTGGGTGATCTTTAATGTCCCTTCCAACCCAGGCCATTCTGTGATTCTATGACACACAAGAGGAATTAGGCCCTCACTCTTCTAAACACAAAACTAAGTAACAAAAATAACCCACTATCTCTTCCTTGTGTTTCATTAGGGCTTGGCTTGCTTTTAAGTTTAGCTCAGAAAATTGTTTTGTCTCCTAAGCTTCAAGAAGAAACATTGGAATTAATGAATGAATGAGTGAAATGGAACAGTGGCCTATTACTTACTTTCTCTGTTTGAGTTTATTTTAAATCACAGGTTTTTTCCTGTCTGCTTTATGGAAGACATTAGATTAATCTGGCTTTATTTTACTTACTGTACTTCTTACAACTTTACATCCATCACTGATACCTCTCTGGAATGAAATTCTTTCATTAGCAGCTCTCTGCACACTGACAGGAATGATTTGTGGCTTTTTGTGATAATAGATCTAAAAAAATAAAGACTCATACAGTCTTTCTGTCACTTTAGACAGTCACAGATCTGTCATATGGGAGAGATTATACATGATGGAAAGGCTTATTTACTTATGCATTAAAGGTCACATTCTTCCAGCCCTAGCCAAATCACTCAATCATGAGTTCTGCATAACAAGAACTGCTGCATTTAAATCAATAAAGACAAGTTTCCAGCAGCTTAAATGAACAGCAGCCTTCCCACTGATCTGACTGATCCATGAAAAATCTCTAAAACCAGCGAGGATGGATATAGGTAACTGCAGTTTGCACCTCTTTTTGTTTACTCTTCTTCTGGTATGGAAGATGACAGACTGTATTTCCTTGCATGGGGTTTGTGAATATACCTGAGAGCACCTGGAAATACAGGCAGTTATTGGCATGTACTAGCTAAAGGTCTTACAGAAAAAAATATTTTTTACTTACCCTCGGGTTTTTTCAGTGGACAAGGTTTTCCCACAAATTCAGGAAGCCTTTTTCCAGCAAGCATCTCAAAGGAGCACATCAGCATGCTACAGCGTTCCAACAAGGCAGAAGACTTCCTGGAAAACACTTCTTTGGTTGGGGAAAAGGTATGTTAATTAAGTGAACAGCAAGGTACTGTTTGCAAGATTTATTTACCAGGAATGGGAAAGAGTGGATACAACAAGAAGCCCCAAAACATAAAGCTACACAGAGAACTGCTCATCACCTAAACCTCCTGAGAGAGAAAGGTTTGTGCAGCAGGAAGAATTCTAGCTGTCTGTAGGAGGCTGCTGATCATCTCACTTCTTTCCTGATTTCCTGCAGGATTCTGGGCAAGTAATTTGCTCTCTCTGTATATATCTTGTCACCTAGACAATGAGAAAATGGAGCTGCCTTGCTGTGCAGGAGTGCTGCAAGGTGCTCAATGTCAGATGTCATTCAAGAAGGCTTCACAGCTGGAAGGATCAAAAAGCCCATTAGAACTGACTCTCTTCAGCACAAGCTGCATTAAACTCTTCAGTGCTGCTCATGCCCTACATCTGGGTAAATGTCCATAATTTAGGACAAATTCTTCTGCTTTAAGCTGCTTAATTGCAGAAAGCTTCAAAGAGCTACACTTTTCTATCAGAATGAAACTACTGAGTTTATTTTAGTATTAAATAGTTGTTAAGTTCAAGTAAAACTGGTTTGGATTTTTCCCCAAAAACTGACCAGTAAGGAGCTGTCCCTGAATACTAATATCTAAAGCTCCCTGAGAACACCACTCTGAAGCAGAGTTATTTGTCTGTGGTTAGCAGCAAAATGTCTCCATTTTACACCAGGAATATCAAAAGAAGCTTGACAACCAGCTTGAGTTAATCCATCTTATTCATTTAGACTATTTCACTGCACTTCTTTCTAACCAAGGACCTCCCTAGCTCTCCTAAGTGTATCACATACAGAGGGATTTGTGAATTCCACAAGAACCTGTGCCCTACCTGCTCCCAGTGGATGTGGCTAGGAACTGGGTTATTATCCTCACTGCAGTAACAAGACAGTAAGAAGGCTGCTTTAAGCCAAGATAATCCAAGATTGGTCCATGTGTGAAGGGCCGTTTGGGGAAACTGGGTTATTTGATTGTTGTCCTTGAGGGGTGAATATTAGTCATCTAGAAGCTGCAGCTCTCTAGTTTTAAAAATTATTCTGTGACAAGACAGATGCAGTAAGGAATTAAAGCCTCTGACACAGTTGTTTATGCTGCCGAAAGATCTTGGGGCAAAAGAAGATCAACCCAAAAGCCTTCCCAAGATTTGGGGGGGCACAAATGAAATAATTAGGATTATACATGGCAACCTAGAAGATACAGCCCACAGGAAAGACAATGTTAAGACCATATGGCCTTGAGAGTTTGCTTTGTTGCCAGCAGGAATTACAGACATGCCAAAAGTGCTCTGTTTTGGGCCATCCCCCCAAAGGGATCCTTTTCCTTAACAGGATATATATACCCTGATATCCATGCTGAGCTGGCTACTGCCTCCAGGCTACCTCTATGATACACAAATACTCTGTCTCCTTATGCCTGGTCTGCCCAAGGGTGTTCCCATCCCCTTTGCCACCTTCTCTCACTGTCCTGTTCTCACCCCTTCGCTCCTGTGTACCAGTGGTCATGGGTGTTGGTGACAGCACTGACAGCACTGATTTGGGCTGGTTTGGAAGAGAAATTACCCTACACCCAGAAGGACTTGAAAAGAATGCTGTGGAATTGCCCCTCAGCTACTGAGGGACAAATCCACAGCAGCAGCACCCAGTGCTAAAATGAGAAGGGATATAGGATGCTGTTTGGCTCACTGCTCTGCATGCCTTCAGATTTGGATTTTCAAATCCTACAAAAGCTACAGTGACATGGCTTAAAAGTCATCCCATCACCTTTACATTTCCCCCTTTCACCTCAAAAATGCAATTCCCTCTACTTAGATTTCTATAGTCTGATTGAAATTTTCATCCTAGGCCACAGATTTTGTTTTGAAGGTGAAACTTACACTTTGGAGTGATACTTTACAAAGTTGCTTTCTTTGTAAGGGAAGGAAAGGAAAAGCAAAGCAGGTGTGAATCTAAAGGTACTGGACCCACACAGCCAATTTCTACCCTGCCTGACCACAGCCACAGAACACAAAGTATTATGACATTCTTGAGAATATATGTTTATGTTAATGTTACCTTTTTATCCCAGCTGATAAGGTCCTGGTTATTCCTACCACAGGAACTTTCACAACCATTACTGACCTTTCTGTGTCCCTCAGCTCACACAAAGTTGTGTAGCTTGTTGCATTCCTAGGAAGATGCCTGGGTCCTTTTACACTGGACAAATGCAGCTTTGAATAGTTCAAAATTTAAATACATACTGGCCTCTTGTGGGCTGTGTTGTTACATCCTTTACACTGGCTTCAGCACTTTCTTATTCTTGGAATAACAGGGTGATAAAACTTCAAGTATGATGCTAAAAGGAATAAACCTTCTGTAGGTCAAAAAGATACCTTTTTATTTAAAAATAAACATTACCTCCTCAATCCCAGGTTTTCTTATGATTGATTTTGACACCATTTCAAAACTTTGATCAAAGGTAGTCTATGAAATGATTTAACTTTTTTTTTTCCATGCTAAAATGAAAATACATGGGTTCAGGTTTCAAACAGTTAAACATTCAAAAAATCCTGCTTTGATGTTTAAGTCATTCCCCAGTGCTGCTTTCACACCTCCAGGCTTTGGCTTTGTTTATTTTAAAATTAGATGCAGCACTTTCTCTCATTTCCAAGTCCAGCCAGTTCATTCAGTTACTCAAGCAGGGACTCTGCGCTTTAGAAAATCAGTTCACAACTTTAGGTTGGAATCAGCTTTAATCAGCTTTCTTCTAGTCCTTAATAAGTCTAAGATTCTGCCACATTTCTGCATATGGATGACTTCATTCCCAATGGGAAGGGAACTTTATTTACACAGCTAAGTGTATTTAGCTTTTTTTAACTTCACTTGTGTTGACCACAGCATTGCTGACATAGTGCAGGAGATTGTTTTAGGTGGATAAGACCGCTCCATTCTGCAGGACACAAACTACCTATCTTGCTTGCAACAAAGGCTTAACAAGGTATAGTGGCAATAAACTGCTTAACTGACATCACTTGATTTCTCTTTGGAACAGAATGTTGTGGTTTACTCCATATTTATGTTAAATTCAGTTTAAAATGGAGTCTAGTGCAGGAGGCACCTGGGTTATGCTCTGCAAAGCACAGGAACTGAGAAAACCAAAGAGCATAAAAATCTAGCCAACTTCCACAGGCTGATGGGAATAAATTTATGGGTAAACTCTGGAAAAAGCAATGGACACCCCAGCCTCCCATCCCCCTGCAGGAATATACCACCTTTTCCTGATGATTTTTAGGTGATTTCTGCTAGTCTAGGAAAGAAAGGGGAAGGTGAAAAGTTTAACAAAAAACAAGAGAAAAACAGTGCAGAGGCTGAAACATTGTCAGCTTTTCCAGTGAGCAAAAAATACCACATTGAGACAGCCAAAACAAACATATGCTGTTTCACAGGCTAAAGAAGGAATCCAGCAAGGCAGACACTCTGTGCTTGCTTGTCTGGAACTCGTGTTCTGTTAACACAGATCAAATCAGAAGTGTGTGGAAATGGGACTGGTCACGTTGTGAAGTAGATAAGGTGTTACTTATTGCTTGTTTAATAAATGCATGAAGAAACCCACCTTCACTTATGTCTTCAGTATTCTACACTTCAGGAACAAGAGCTCAACTTAGCTGCAGAGCAACCTGCTTTCTGGACTGAAAGTTGTGTTTTCCCCAGCAAAAACCAAAATACTGCCAACACAATCCAATTCCTCCCACCTATCCAAACTGACACCCTGACCTTTGTGCTGCCTGTGTTTGCTTTCTGTACTCCTCACAACATCCTAAATACCAAAAAGACAACAGTGGATGTGGTAAAACCAATCACACATGGCTTTCCTTCTTTTGAGATAGAAGGAGTCAAAGCTCATTTACAAGAGGAGGTTTCCATTGTACGTTATCAGTTTTGATTTACTTCCTGACATGTTTTCCTGTGTCCACTTCAGAGGCAAACAAGCTAAACATGCAAAGGAGATCTATGAAGGATTTTCTCTCTATGATCCATAGAAATATTGTCTTTGGTTTTTCAGAGGAAAGTTGCACCTGGCACTGGAAATAGGGGAGTTAACGTTAGACTAATAGAAAGCTTTAATTCAGGCAGACACAACTTTTTCTCAATGGAGAAATGCCATTATTAAGATGCACATAACTGCAGATTTATACTCCCAAAATTCTGGGATGAAGATCTATGCAGAAGAGGTTGAGGCCTCTGAAGGGTGTCTAGTAAGACAGGCTCTGTCCAAGGAAAGAGATGATTTTTGGAAAACACTGGCTATGAACATATTGGGTTAACAGTAGTGCAGGAAAGTGATTTATTTAACTCTATTTAAAGCATAAGCAGCAACAGGCAGATAAGAGAACCACCAAGATGGAACACAAGTTGAGTAGCATGGTCCTGCAGAGAGAAAGGGCCAGGAATTGCAATACCAAGTCTTTTGCCAGACTGTTTAAGCTTTATGTTCTCAAATGTTCAGAGCCATATTGTCAGCTCTGGTGCCAATATGGCTTTTAATTCTGAGTAAGTAATTCAGTCTCTCTCTTCATTCAGCTTTGTTACCATCTGAGTAAACCTGACACTGCTGCCCTGCTGGGTATTACATGGCCCAAAAGCTTGGGCAGGTCTAATCATAACCCCTTCTGTGACTTTCACGCCATGCCACAAGAATGTAGCATCTGTTGTGTTCAGGTGCTGGAGCCTCATCTCTATCAGTGCTCAAAGGAGATTGGATTCTTCTCTTTCCTTGCACGTAAAGGAAGAAAAGTTAATTTCTTTGGAATATGTGAAATTCACGTTGAGGCACTAGAAATCAATGCTTGTGTTGCCTAGAGCATGCAGATCTTTGACTGCCTGTACCATATGCACAAAGCTGCAAATGCTGCTTTCATTCACCTATTTCTTCCGTGCTTTTGAATGGAGAATTTTTTTTAACTTGCAGGGAAAAATCTTCCTTGAGCTGCCCTACTTTATCCTGAGGTAACAGTCACTCTTCCAGACACCAGGAAATACTCATCTACAGACTTGGCAGAAGAAAAAAGGTTATCTCCAGGGACTTCAGAAAAAGTGTTTTGTTTTTTATCCATAGCAAATCTATAAGGCATGACCACCTATATGCAAGCTGCACAATTCCTCTTCTGAAGAGACAGCAGGGAAGTGACAGGAACCAAGGTCCTGTTTTGCCCTGTCTTCATTCTCAAGTCCATTTTGCAACTGCAAATTCACATGTTAAGATTTTTCCATTGTAGACTAATTATAGAAGAAAAGTCTAGAATAAAGAGATACTTTTGAAAGTCTTGGAAGAAATGTAGTTCTCTTCCCTACATGACTACTAGGTAGTTGACATTTAAGAATAATTTGACTAAGTCATCTTTATCTTGATCCTTAGAGAGCGAGTCGTGCTTTATCTGGGGACAGCCCTTACACTCAAGTGCAATCTTAGTTTTTGTTTTTACATAACTTTGGCATCTGCTGATCTCAGACTACCTGTGTGAGGACAGAATGTGCCATTAGTCTGTTACCATGACAGAAAGAGGAGCAGGATAAAGCTGCTTATGTGTGGTGACCAAATTGAGCAAACGACCAGCAAACAGCCAAGGCACTGAGCTAGGGCTCTGCCCTGTTCCAAGTGTGAAAAACGTTATCAAACAGAAGACATCACAGTTGGTTCTAAATAAAATAATCTCATGTTATATTTTTACCCACCTGGAGAGAGGAATTCAGTCCTCTGGGAAACAACTGTGTTGTAGGTACTAATGCTCTGGTCTCTGGTACAAAGAGTCCTGGGCTCTGAGCAGGAGAGAGTGGATGAAGTATGCTTGGAATTTTCATTTAATAGAGAAGGAGTAAAAAGACCAGCCAGAGACATAGCTTAGCTTAGCTCCTATTGTCAGCTCAGTTTCAAACACACTGATTACAGAAGCAGCAGCCCCACTCATCTCAAGTGCTTGCACACGGCCAGAGCTCCTTCCTGCTAATCTTAAGCACTTCTTAAGACTACCTCTGCTGCCAGAAGAGATCAGAACAGCTGATAAAATGTCCTTCAGATCTCAAATTCTATTAAAAAAAAAGGTAAAGAAAAAAAGAGACAGAAATGTGTTAATTATGATAAGGCCAGAGAGTAAATAGGAGGATTAGCTCCAAATCTGTTAGACAAAATAACACTTTTAGAGGCATTTGAATATTTTGATCCAGACCAAGTGGTATTACTCTTGCCTGGTATGAGGTGTCAGCAGTGCAGCCCTCATCACCAGAGCATACAACAAGGCTGACATGTGCTTTGTAGCAGTGAATTGATGCCAAACGACCTGATTATATCAAAAACCACACTCTCAGGACATTCCACACATGTAGAATGGGAGTGGACAGCAGGCCAGATTTCCTTCATTGTTGTAAATCATTCATTTCTACTCGAGTCAGTGAAGCACTGCCAACTAAGACCTGCTGAGGATCTGTGCAAGGACCTCAAGCTCAGTATCTTAGAGCCCTTTTTACCTTGCTTGCCATAAAGTTATTCTCTTCTAGAAAATCTCCTTGTGCAGGAGGCAATTTATACATTGAACTTACCTCCTATATGCACACTGCCCTCCAAGCAACAAGCATTCTTTAGCAGATGCATGGGAAGCTGATGACAGAGCAAGTAGTTTTATTCACTGAGTCAGTTTTGACTTGGAAGGGCACTGAAAAGCTGAAAAATATTTACAGGGAGTTCCACTTTCAATATTAACCAGAATATCAATGGTTATTTTGTTATTTTAAAGGAGTGCTTAGATGGAATAGTGTTACTCCTTCAAAGAAGTTGGTAGCACAGAGAATATAACTATCAAGACTTACATAAAACTAACAGTCATGTTATGCTCAAAAGCTTAAGTTTATTGCTCTCTTTAATGACTATCACCAGTATTTTAAAAAAGAATGCCAGTTCTTTCTGCTAGCTTCTCACTGAAGGAAATATTTTAAATACAGCAATAAAATCAAGTGGTTTAAAGAGAACACATTTTGCCACACATTCATGCAAACCCTGCAGACAGGATTTTTACAGGTTCATGGATACAGAATAAACACAAAGATGTGTACTGAAATATTGGGAAACTTTTTCCCCACAGTGATGAAGTTGTAGGCGTAACATTTCAGGCCTTACCCTGCACCTGCTGACGTCAATGGCAAAACATCAGTGGGAGCAGGATCAGCCCTTATTGTTCTGAGAGCTGCTTTACCTTCTCCTGATTAGGAAGTGCAGTAAATTCTCAGAATCTTCTGTACTAATAGAAGCAGTGGGTTTTGGTTATTGTTACAAATAGAGAGAAGCAAATATATATTTTTAGTAGGTCATCAGAGCTTCTATTCACAAAACACTCATCTTTCATGTTAAGGATCCTGTGTACCTCCATTTTTCTCTGCTCAGTGAAGCACTAAAACGTGTGCTCACCTCTAAGCATTAAACACAAGCTACAATCTTCCCAGCCTGATTGAAGTCTAAACCAAAAAGCACAGGCAGCAGTCTGTATTATTGGAAAAGGAATACTGTTGCCTGGACCAGTGGTTAGAACGGGCCAATTATTGTCTAAATTTGGTTTGAGGGCAAATTTCTCACAAAGCAGCCAACAAGTTCACACTGATATTTCTTAAGCTGCCTTTAGGATTTGCATTAATTTTAATAGGCACTGGACACATGGTTACCCTCAAAGCTTTGAAACAAGTATAAATTCATAGAATAAAAGTGATTGTATTATTTGATTGTTAATAAAGACGAACTAAAAAAATTTTCTCACCTGATTTTGAATCTCAGATTTCAGGAGAAATTCTATTCTATGTAAAAATAGAAACTATTTGCAGAAATACAATATGTTTGCCGGACTAAGATGCCCAAATATTGACAAAGAAAAGGTAAAGCACGAAGCATTTATGTTCAGATTAATGTCTACTTAGATTCACCCCACTGTGATGATACTGGGGTACACTGCTGGTAAGAATTCGAGGCAAGAATTTGACTCACGTCATTGAAATCTTGTTTCCCCCTTAGTTCTGATAACACTGGTAGTGGACTGCTTCAGAAAAAAATAAACAAGCAAACGTGATGTGTGAAACATCATTTCAATGCAAATCTACTTGAGTCTTTCAATGCAGAGGCTCAGAAGGTTTACGATACACACAGTATTCGGTAATTTTATATGTAAAAACAATCAGAAAGAGGCAAAAATTTACTTTCAAGCTTAGTCAACATACGGCACATTTCAGCATGACAATTCAAAAAGTTTCACACTGTATTTGTATATATTAGCAATGACCTTTTAAAAAAGAACAAACTGAAGACAGTGGATTTTTTTCTGTTTTTTTCCTTGCTTTTGTAACAAATGAAGCTACTATAATTATTTACAGTATAAATAAGCCTTTTTTGGTGAAGATTACGTCCTGTCACATATGTTTAAGACAAGATGTACCTCAGCTCTTTAATGTCAATGCAAACAAGAGCATAAAAGCAATATCAAAGTAAAATAATATCTTTCCAGCTAAGACAGCCAGGTTACCATGTGTCTCTTATCAGATCTGAAATATATCTGAGCGCAGTCAAAAGTTCTCCTGGCTTTAGCCTTTAGGAATATCATGAACACTTATTCTTCTGCTGCTCTAGAAAGCTGCTTTCCGTACAAGCTCATGACATGATGCACAAATTGATACTGTTCACAAGTCTGGATCATTCCTCCCCTGAAAGGCAAGAAGAAAAGGGGAGGGAAACAGCAGTCTTATTACTTGCAAACACGTGAGGAAATAGCACAGCTAACATGAAGCTTGTGCTCCACACCAAAGGTCCATTCCAAAGCTTTCTGAAATGAGTGAGAAGTGCCCTTTGACTGTAACCAGCTTCAAGCCTGACCTCCAGCTCCATTTGAAAGTGTCTGCTGAGCAAGGAACAGAAGGTAGTGAGAACAGGAATGGGCTTTATATTCATTTTCCTTGGCAGAGGCTCTCCTCCAGGAAAGCATCACCATCATCATTTACTCTTATTGTACCTGAGCACCTGTACTCCAAAAACCCTCCTCTGAAAAGTAATTCCCACCTCAAAGCCCTAGAGAGATAGATGGGAGCAGGGGAATAAAGAGGGGAAGCAGTTTATCCAAGACTTCACAGCTGCACTAGGGACTGAATTTGGGACCAAAGAGGGCCAGGACAGGCCAAGCCACACCAGCCCAGACAACTGATGCTGTTTTCCCATTCTGCTATGAGGATTCTTTCCTCTGGGTGACTCCACATCAAGCTTTTCCAAGTTAGCCAGAGAACTAGGGATGGCCATCAGGATTTTGGAGCGCACAATTTTACTTCAGAAAGGACAGCTCAGATTTGTAACTGAGTTGAGTGCTATGCACACTCTGATAGCAAAATATCCCTCAGCACAGTAACCTGTTTTGGTTCAGCTTATTTTTCAGCTTTTAATGTTTTCTTTAAAACTGAAAACCTGAAAGGAAATGCAAGCAGGAGCAAAAGTAGCTT
Organism: Agelaius phoeniceus; assembly: GCF_051311805.1. Lineage (NCBI taxonomy): Eukaryota > Metazoa > Chordata > Aves > Passeriformes > Icteridae > Agelaius > Agelaius phoeniceus. The sequence goes on from NC_135270.1 coordinate 15,811,086, forward strand.
GATTTTCTGTGTGTCATTATCCTATGTATTTCTGCAAGTAGCATATTAACTAACATAGAAACACTACAGGGGGAGACAGAAATGAACAAAACCAATCAGGATGAAGTTGTTAATTTTAAGAAGATTCTACTAACATTTGAAATTTTGCTAAGAGTATCATTGAAAGTGATATGATCTCTTGACAATCCATTATGAAGGCAATTAAAATTATATCTGAAGCTCACAGAAAGTGTACAGAGAATTGTGCCAGCACTGGTGCTGATGCACAGATCCCAGCAGTGTGGTGCCAAAAGGAGGCTGAAATGACAAGTGGAGCTGAGAAACATGGGAACCCACGGGTGACTGGAGCCAACCAGACTGTGTCAGTCTGAGGAAGAGCATATGTGGTGCATTCCCTTAGAAACCTCACCAGGGAACATGAATGAAAAGCTGCTTCCTCTAAGCCAAATGGGTAGCAGACTGCTAGCACTCTCCTTGGGGACAGCCCTTTTCCATGGGGTCCAACTTAACCATTATCGGTCACACAGCAGCCATACCAGTAAGGGGGAGATGAGCAGGAAGGACAATCTTGTCCTTCAGCCCAGCCCCTTGCACTTATTTTGTTAAGCAGCTGCTTGAAATAACACTTAACAATGAACAGGGAAGGGCAGGGACCTATTCTCTAACCTCTCATCATCTAGCAAAGGTGAGAAACACACACTGTGTTTCTAAAAGAAAAATTAATTCCGAGCTGAGCATCTCTTCCCCATCTGCTCTCCTTAATACAGGCTTACAGTTGATTTGTTTCTGAGTCCCTCTGTGCTCCACACAGCACTGAAATATATCTATGTCAGACTGCAACACACAAGGAACATTAGTCATATCTGACAATTTCTCCCCAAGAAGTTCCATTAACAGTGGGGTTGTACCCTGAAGTTGTAGCAGCAGAAGCACCAGGGTGTCCACTGAGATTCAGACCACAGGAAATTATTTTCCTTTTTATCCAGTTTCCTGCTATGTGGTGGCTTCCTCCCTTGCCACACATATGCACACCATGACATGTGCTTGCTGTCCAGGCTTTGGCACAGAATTATGTTTTCACCCCTCTTTGCCACAGAAACCTTTGAAATCTAAGTTGCATTGTGGGCAATGATAGCAAATGTCTCTCAGCACTGTGGGAAGGATGCAGGAATGATTACTTCCTCTCCTTAGTCATAGTAGATTATTTTAGGACCATCTGTTGGCCACTGATGCAAGGCCCAGTGAACAGAACTTCTCCAAGGGATTTGTGAGGGAATGAAGGGAAAAACCCCTTTGTTCTCTCTCATGGGTACATGGCAACCTCAAAGGTGGTTCTCAGGCTAATGCCAACCTTTCTATTTCTGTGTAAAGCAGGGACGTCTTCAGACATCTACTCTGGCCTGCATTCAGCCCTCTTTCCCCAAGTCCCTGGTGACTTCTTACCATCCTAGACAGTAATGATCAGGCAAGAGGAGGAGACACAGTCTTCCCTCTTATAGCTGCTTGGACACTGTCTCAACCTCTCATGCTACTTCTGAAGTCCCATGGAGATTCTGGGGGGAGTTAATAAAAATGAGAGTGGGTGGCAGCATGACTTCCAAGAGACTACAAGCCCTATTTTTCAGTCCTTGAAGAAATCATGCTTTTCTGTAGGAAGGATGGTGATCTGCTTTCCATCTTCAGTATTTTACCCCATGACATTTAAATGGCTTTTATCTATTCCATCCCACTCCTGAGAGCTACATGGCAGCTCCAGAGGCTCCTGCAGTCTTCCTTTTCCCCTATGGTGTCCTTTAAGTATGATTTTCCTTCTTCAGAGTCTTAAAGTGACTGCCAGTTCCCCTCTCCCTTCAAAGCTAGCATTTGCAACTGGCCTGCTGTATCACACACATTTGTAAGCAGGCGCCTTCAGCCTTCATTTGTGTGGCAATTTTCCTGTGTAACATTAGTCACAGAGACAAGATATTTCACATCCAGACAGATATTTAACTGGACCATGGATAATCAGCACTCGCTATTCATAATCTGGTTTTCTTTTTCTCAAGAAGCCTTCCCTTGTCTGGGCTAAAATCCACAGAAACAGCCAAATCTCTAAGCCCCTGCAGGTCCCTGTCTATCAGAGCCTCAGCAGGGCAGCAAGCATTTCATTTTTTGCCTCCCACTGAGCATAATTTCTTCTCTGAAATAAAGTTCAGCGTGGGGTTGAGGTTCTTTTTTTTTCCCCTCAGAAAAATCTTTGGTATGTTTTTCGTGACATCTCTTCCCCCGACTACATTTATCATGATCATTAGAGAGAGCACTGAGACATGTTTTGATGGCACTTGAAACCAGTGGGAGAGGAAAAATAACATCTCTGGTACAAAATTCAAGTCTGTTTACTTAATAATCAAACTCAAGGTGGTGTGTTAAGAAATGCTTAACTGGAAACCATTGAATTTGTGGAGATTTTCACAGCTCCTTTCATATGTCTGCAAACACTCCAGGTTGTGCACCCTCCTTCCCCAGAAAATGTCTCTCCTACCATGGCTCACAGCCATATGAGATAAATTTTCATTACTCCTTCTGGGAGAAAAGTGATGATCTGTAGCTCCGAACTTAAGAAAAGCAGATCTTTGAGCCTTTGCTTCTGTATGAACAAATGAGGCCAACTCCTCAACTGGTAGAAGGTCACCCCTTGCTTCATTGAGATGGACAGCTTTGCAGACTTTGATGCCAGCTGTGAACCTAAATCAACTCTAGGACTGTTCAGTAAGGTTCACTGCTCAGGCAAAGACTACAAGTCAGAGGAATGTTCTCTCTTGGCCTCCACTAAGGTTTTTTATTCCCCTCTCCTTATTTGCTTCTTCTTAAATAAAGGGGAACTATTACCATTTTTGCTTTTTATTTTTCTGGAAAGGAAGGAGGCTTTCTTACCTGTCTAACCGTAACTGGCAGGTTGTTCGCAAAATGTCAACTATGCCCTCGTTCTTCAGCTGTTTACAGCAGACACTTGTGGCAATAAAGCAGCCAGTCCTCCCGATGCCTGCACTGGGGAAGGCAAGAGCAGAGAGAGGCAGTGGAGATGTCAGAAGGATTTTGGAACTTTCTTGTCAAACGACTGCCACTAAAGCAGCACAGACCCCATCATCCCTTTTGTCCCTCTGACCTTTGCCAGCTGGGTGCTTCCAGATGGAAAGCCATAACTAGGAAAAGATACCAACTTTGTTGGATGACATGATTAAGTGTGAACCACTCACAGAAGGGTGAACATTGCAGATACAGGGCTAAAAGTGGACTGCTGGAGACTCATTGACCCAATAGGTTGTTGAACCTCTCACTGAACCATTGAAAAAAAGTTTCTGCATTTCTTAGTAAGATTTAGTTGGACAGCAAGCCTTGCTTGGAAGGAAAACTTTGCTTTGAAATTCTCAATTTTAACAGCATCTTTGAAGCTATTTTCATTCACAGGTAGAATAAAAAAACCCCAACTCTTGCTTAAATAATTAGAGCTAACAGAAATGTAGGAAGTGCGATATCATTTTCTGATCAGATCTGCAATCTAGTAATTTGAATTAGAGCACAATACAAAAAATTCACTATAAAAAAAATTTCTTAAAATTCTCCTGAACTCTTCTGTATGTGACCAGAACTGAGTTTATTTTCACAGTACAATAGAAGCTGTGAATTCTTCTCATCACCTAAATGCTGGAAGCCCTTCTTATGCATGAAATAATTAAGTGAGCATACTCAGGAATAATTACTTGACACAACTACAGGAAATCCTGCTTTCATTTACATTGTGAGAAAATTGTAATGCAAAACCACTGGCAAGAAATGTTCAAGCAACGTTGGAGCTCACAGCTGCCCACAAGTCCTTCATCTTCCACTTGACCATAACCAAACAGATCACAGCACACAACTTATGACACTGTTTACTGTCCAGTCATCTCAGTGCTTTACAAAGGGAGGGAACAACACCCATTTTTCGATAAAAGAAACAGTGCTTGTCCCAGGACAAGCTGCAGGTCTCTCAGCGGCTGAGACAGCGTTGGGTGGCACATTATCCACATAGAACACTTCATAATCCTATCACCATGTCTCTTAGTACTTTTTTTTTTTAAATAAAAATGCCCTATTTCTCCCCAGATTATTACAGTGTCACGGGGATGACACCATGCAAGAGGACAGAACATATATGCAAAGCAAGAGTGACATGGTAACCAGCAGCAGATACCATAGTTCTTCAAAGAGCTCCTAGAAGCTCCTAGAGTCACAAATTTCCATGGACAAAGAAGACCTCCTTACAAACCACTTCTTATTTTCATCTGAACTCACCCAAATTTTTCCACATCTGTTTTAAAAGACTGGCAGAAAAACTGGACACGTGCTATCACACAAGCATTTTAATAGTGATTACTCCATATTAGCTTACAGTCGGATCTGTGATGACACCAGGCTACCAACCATTTCTGCCAAGAGGCTCTTTAAAAACACTCTCATTGTATAATACCCATTTACTATGGCTTTTGGAGAGCAACCATCTGCTGTTTCCTAGAAAACATTATGCAAAATTAAGCAATATTCTGTACAAAAATAAATTTGGCAAAATGTATGTTATTGAAATGATGGAAGATTACCCTGGCAAGATAAACTGCATTTCTTATCAGGCTTTCTGCTATTTACCTGGAACAACTGTTTTGAGAACAGACTGTAGTTTTCAAGTAATCACATTTAACCTTCCTAAACACTGGAAAACAGGGCTTCCTTTTTGACCCGTGGAACTTCTCCAACTTTCCAAGACCTGTAATTCATCTATATAAAACTTTAATGGTTTAGAGTGTATGAACCAACTTTTTAAAACCACTCTGGGGTGGAAATCAACTAGCATATCTGATTTAATAGTGGTTGCTGATGCTTAACATGCTCCCTAGATAGCAGTGCAAAAGAACATAGTTCATCACATCTACAAATGATAAGTACATCATCCCACTTTCTCAGGACAGAAGTATGTATCCTCATCTATTTTTATTCTGCTCTGATTGATAATTACAATTTTTTCATCAGGAATAAACCACTGTAAAGATTTTGCTGCTTCCATATAAGAAGTTTTCATCTTTGCCAGGGATTCTTACTGACACTTCAGTTTTACTATCAATTGCATACATTTCCTGACTATTGATTAGTACTTGCTGTAACCAGCTTTGTCACTCTTTCATTTATGTGTTATATTTAAATTATTATCTCTGGCCTAATAATGATTTATTAAAAAAAAAAAGCAAAGAAGGATTCTACAAAACAGGGGTTTTGATGCTTAAAATTTAATGCTATTATTTGTCTGCTTGCATCTGCTTTACTACTCGATTTCACCTAATGCATGCCAATCTTTCCTAACCTAGCCCTTCAAAGGTAATTAAAGGCATACATTACTGGTAAGGCAAATGAAATGAAATTATTCTTACAAGTAACTGAGCCACTGCCAGCTTCTATGTTCAACTCAGCCTGTATCTTAACATAACACTTGGTAATAGAAAATAATTGCCATTAAGCTTTGAAGTTCCAAACACATTTCAGCAGCAGGTGGGCAAAATTTCACACATGTGACTGATGGCCTGTGTGGCAGTCACTACACTGTGTCACTGTATGTGAAGAAACCCTTGGAATTCAGACACAACAAGTATTTACCTGCAGTGAACAATCACTGGGGCATTCTGCTCCTCTGCGCTCTGCATGGCCTCTTCCACTTCCAGTACTAGCTGTAGCAGAGGAGGGGCCTGGTCTGGCGTCTTCTGGTCTGGCCAAGAGGTGTACCAGTAATGTTTCAGGTTTCTGACCTCTTCTCCTTTCTGCAATCCAGTTAAGACAAACACCACAAAAGTTTTACAAGAACTTCTCATTGTAAAATTGATGCTGAAACATGGCCTTCCCTTTAAGACTAAGATTAAATCAATCTGCTGGAAACAGAAGATGGCTGAGCACACACAGTCCAGGAGATTGCTGCAGAGCACTGATGAGATCTTTTTGACACAGGTGGTGGAGGAGCCAACGAGGAGAGGTGACCTTGTGTTAAGTACATGTTTGGGCACGTGAAGATTGGGAGCAGCTTTGACTGCAGTGACCAAGAGATGGTGGAAGATCCTACATGGAAGGAGCAAGGGCAATAAGTAGGATTACAAGCCTGAACTTTGGAAGACATAACTTTGATTCCTTCAAGGACTTAATTGCAGGAATCCCTTGAGTTAAAGCCCTACGAGACAGGGAAACCAAGACAGCTTATTAATATTCAAGCATCACTTCCTCCAAGCTCAATTTCAGTGCATCCCTTTGGGTAAGAAATCATGCAAAGAGGGCAGGAGCCATGCATGGATGAACAAGAACCTTGTGGCAAAAATAAAAACAAACAACGAAACCACAAGAAGGAAATCTATGGAATATGGAAAATGGACATGGCACTTGGGAGGAACATAGGTATATTGCCAAAGTATGCAGAGATGTAACAAGAAAGGTTAAGGCCCATTTGGAACTAAATCTGGCAAGGGATGTCAAGGACAACAAGAAGGGTTTTTTCAGTTGCATCAGTAGCAAAAGGAAGAGCAGGGGAAATGTAGGCCCGCTGCTGAATGAGGTAGGAGCCCCGGTGGTAGAGAATACAGAGAAGGCAGAATTACTGAATGCCTTCTTTGTTTCAGTCTTCATTGCCAATGCTGGCCCTCAGGAATCCCAGACCTTGAAGGCAAGAAATTCTGGAGAAATAGCCAACTTTCTTTTGGTTGATGAGCACTGGGTTAGAAAGCATTTAGGTAAACCTGAAACGCACAAATCCATAGGCCCCAATGGGATCTACCCGTGAGTGCTGAGGGAGCAGGCAGATGTTACTGCTAAGTCACTCTCCATTATCTTGGAAAGATCATGGAGGACAGGAGAGATGCCTGAAGACTGAAGGAAAGCCAATGCCACTCCAGCCTTCAAAAAGACAGCAAGAGGGAGGCCTACACACCAGTTAGCCTCAGTTCCATCCCTAAAAAGGCAATTAAGTATCTCACCCCTGCATATCACCTCTAAACATGTGGAGGAAAAGAAGGTTATCTGAATTATTCAGCGTGGATTTTCCAGGGGGAAATCATGCTTGACCAGTTTGAAAGGTTCCTATGACAGTATGGCTTGCTGGGTAGATGATGGGAGAACAGGAATATTGTCTATCTTGACTTCAGCAAGGCTTTTGACCCTGTCTCCCATAACCTCCTCATGAGGTAAGCTCAGGAAGCACAGATTAGATGAGTGGACAAGAGAGATGTGTTGAGAACTGGCTGAATGGGTTCAAAAACTGTGATTGGCAGCCAAGAGCCCAGTTGAAGGCCCATAGCCAGTGGCCTTCCCCTGAGATCAGTACTGGGTTCAGTGCTGTTCAGTTTACTCATCAATGACCTAGATGAAGAGGCAGAGACTACCCTCAGTACTTTTCTTGATGATGACACAAAAGTAGGAGGAGTGGCTGACACACACCAGAAAGCTGTGCTGCCATTCCATGAGACCTGGGCAGGCTGGAGAATTGGACAGAGAGGAACTCTGTGTTGATGAAGTTCAACACAGCAAGTGCAGGTCCTGCATGTGGAGAAGAATAACCCCAGGCATCAGTAGTGTGTGGGCTGACCAGCTGGAAAGCAGCCTTGTGGAGAAGGACTTGGGGGACAGCAAGCTGTCCATGAGCCAGCAGTGCCCTTGTGGCCAAGGAGGCCAAATGTATCCCGTGGTGCATTAAGAAAAGCAGAGTTTTCACATTGTGAGTGGTGATCCTGCCTCTCTACTCAGCCCTAGAGAGGGGGCACTCCACTCACCTGGAGTGCTGGGTTCAAGTTGTGGGCTCCCCAGCTCAGGAGAGACAAGGGACTACGGGAGAGCGTCCAGTGGAGAGCCATGAAGATGATTAGGACACTGGAGGACCTCACTTAGAGGGAGCTGGGCCTGTTTAGCTTGGAGGAGACACAACTGAGAGGGGACCTTATCAAAATCTGTAAGTATCTGAAGGGAGGGTGTCAAGAGGATGGGTCAAGGCTCTTTATCAGTAGGGCTTAGCTACAGGACAAGGGCAAGGGGCACAAACTGAAGCACAAAAAGTTCCATCTGAATATGAGGAAATTTTTTTGAGGGTGACAGAGCACTGAAACAGGTTGCCCAGAAAGTTTGTGGAGTCTTTTTCTCTGGGATATTCATGACTCACCTGGACACAAGCACATATAACCTGCTTTAGGGGAACTTGCTGTAGCAGGCAGGTTGGACCAGATGATCTCCCATGGTCCCTTCCAACCCCAACCATTATGTGAATGCTAAATGGAACAGAAATCCAAATAGGGAGCCACACAACACAGAAGTCTGGACTTCAAATATCATGACTGCACTTCAGTAAACTACCAATAAAAAAACCACCAAAAAATTCCTCCCCCCACAAAGTATTCTGCTCTTTTAGTGCCAAGAGCTGTGTGCAAAACACTCCAGGCGGTCTGTTCCCTCTTGACAGATTCATTCAGCAAAGCCAGAGCTGTGCTTGTGACATAATTGCTTTCATAATGTATTTGACAGACAGAGAGCCAGGAGCCATATCTCTGTCTCTGATAGCTAGATAAATAGATGAGGGAAAGAGATGGGAGCTTATTTTTCTATCTTTTCTGACAGACAGACTTATATCGGTCTCCTGTCAATTCTACTCTTCTCTTAGACATGGTGAGAAATTCAGAGGCAGTATGGAAGGTGGGAATTGTATCTAGCTGCAGTCCAGGTCTTTTTGAGAGACACAAATTCTGATTCTCTGTCTCAGCATGGTTATGAATATAGCAAATGTGCTGTTTCCTTTTTGGAGTGCCAAGTAGCGCTGTGAGCTTCTGATTTTGTGTGTTCAAAGTGATATCCTTCTGTCTGATTTCTAAAGGTGCAAAATAGTAACATGGTGCCCAGGGAACTGGCCTTACCCTTGCAGCCATTGCACAAGCCAGCTGGCACAGGGCAAAGTAAATGTTTGCAAAAGGTCCAAGAACAAGAGTGTTAGCTTCCACAACCCTCCCTTCAAACCACGGCTGGATGAGTTGAAGAGAGAAAAAAAAGACAAATATAACTCTTTCTGAAGAACAAGGCACAAAAATCTAAAAACAGTTTGTCACGTATACTCCCAAGTCCCTCCCTATGCTTGTCAGTCACTGGATGCTCTGTGGTTGTGCATTTTCCACCCTTCTCTTTGGATGACAGAGCTTTTGCACAGCTTCACAGTGAACTAGATTGGGAAAACAATCACGTTAAATCGTTTTCCTTTCTTGGATGGACTAATTTTCAGAAGAATCAATCAGTTTCTCCCTTTGGCTTGGCACACAGTCACAAACACTTGTGAGGGCACATGGGAGATGGCTCAAGGATCAGAACAAGAGAGCTGGACAAAGGGAGGCTCAGCTTCATTGAGATGTTGTTCCATCTTACACTGCGTTTAAAGTACTCACTGAAGCATAGCCACAGGATCCTTAAGGCTGTGTCTAGCTCACTTCAAGAACAGAGACTTAAAATCATAGCACAGAGTCTGCCCTTAGGTTATTTATCCTAGGGAGAAAATACTTTGTTTAAAAGAGCATAACTAGTTATCATGAATAACACTCAAACTCACTACAGTAAATCAGATCAACACTGCTCTGAAACACAGTTGCTTTTGAATGTGTGACTATGTGTGAGTCACAGAAGTTATAAACACCCAATTCTTAACTCAGTTGTGAAAAATTATAATAAAAATGCTGTCAATAACACTGAGAGAAAAGTAAAAGTCATCTGAAGAAAAACATGAATCACTACATAAATCATTTAGTTGACAGCAACAGAAAACACTAAGTTCTAGTGATGAACTCTGGATGCCTTTAGTTTTGTCTGCTGTGTTAAAAGTTTTATGCTTCTGCTTGGAGCAGCCTGACTTCTGTGGTTCTGTACACTTCTGCTTTGACTTGAACAAAATATTCTCTATTGATGGTTCCTTGGGACTGAGAAGACTTGGGAACAGCTAAGATTTAATAGACAGTTTGAAGTCTACAGCACGTATTCTGTAGCTGAAATCATGACTCAGGGCTAGACACTAGCAGCTTTCTCTGAGAACAGAAAACAAGCCTTGCCTATAGCCTGAGCTTTTTCTAAATTCCTAAAACCTGACACATCTTGTCCCCTATGAAAAAATGACAGCCCACTCTGTAAAGCATGCAGTAATCATGTATTTCTGAACACTCCTATTTAAGGGCAAAGTTAAGTCAATTCATGGCTTTCCCAGTTTTCACTACCAAGTCACTTAATATATGCATGGTTCAGAGCTGCTGCTCAACTATTGCCACTAAATGGCAAATGTACAGCTCTAGGGAAAGGCAACTTAAATGTAATCTTTATTTCAGCTCTAGAACTCAGCAATTGACATCCTGACATTTGAAGGTGGAGGGAAGAGACATTGACCCACTAGTACTGAAAACAAAACCATTGTCTAACTGGAAAGCAAAACCAGATCAGCTGCAAGCCTGCAACATGTAGATATTCTTCACTTCCCACTTGTCATGGAGTGCAATTTTCTTCTTGCTGCCTTTGCCAAAAGCATGAGTGACAGACTTTCTACACTCTGAATCCAGACATGGGATGTCATATGCTGGCTTTCTGCCCATTAGCATATGGCTGAAGAGACTTGAAACTGGTTGGATAAAAGGAGAGTTTTTCCAGCTTGGAAAGAAATTGTTGTGTTATACTGAGGTCGGGGTAGATGTGGCAGATGAAAGATGTATGAAGTTTATGTAAACAGACTGTTACTAAAACATGTAGCTTGATATTCCAGAACTTAGCAATGGAAAGAGCTGTAAAGTAGGACTCTGGCACTTTAGATTAAGTAGTATCTAAGTTCTTAAAAAATTAAACCAGTACTGAAACTTTCTATCCACAAGATGATAGAATGGTTACTGGTATATAAAACTACACTTGCAAAGTAAGAAGCTCTCTGTGAGCTGACATTTCATTCTCAATGATCAATGAACCCAGAGGACAAAGGCACAGAATGAGTCACTGGTTTCTTACCCAGTGAACCCCATACTACTACAACTGGCCTGGTGGCTTTCAGACTGTACACATGCAGCCTAAACCTCTGACTGCTGATTTTCCTCTAACTTTCATGCTGGTGAACTGGGCAAAGCTACAATGACTTCAGTAATGACAAGTGGTATTTGTCCAGCACTACACTGTGCAGAAACTTTCTACACAACTCCCCTTGAACATCTGCATTTATAGGTTTAGACAGCTAAGCTACTGTAAGTACATTGTAATGATTTACCTTTAGGGTGATGAGCCTTAAACGGTAATCGTCTGCTTGTATGACTCTGTTAACTGTGATTTCTATTCCTTCATAGGTGACCTGTTCCTCTGGCCAATATTCTGTGCATTTCTGTGTGCAATATAAAACAAATCCAGTTAAGCAGGTATCAAGGGAGGCTTGGTTTCTTTCTCCTCTGAAACTGAATATAGCACATGCATAGATGAATGTGAATAAATTTTGTTTCTATAATAAGTACAAGCTTTCACTTACTAAACAGGGACCACATTTCAGTTGATTTTTGCTGCATCCATAATAGCCTGATTGCTTGATTAAAAATCAAGTAATTACTAACCAATGCTTTTAAATACACACATCCTTATTTATCTTTATGCAACTGATGTGCATTTTGAAGGTTCATTAGAGAGGCTGGTGGCAATGTGCTTGTGTTTTAAATTAATCTTTTTCTTGAGATAATAATGATTAGTATAATATACGCTAGTTACCAATATATCTGTGCTTCATATATACTGATGTAGAAACACAAAATACAGCTTTTCTATTTTTTATAATGGCTCAATGCTGTCTGAATATAAAATGATAATTTGCATATGTTTTTGCACAAAATAACATGACTGGGGATGCTTGGGAAAATAGATTATGTACCAAAATCCACTTAAAATTGTCAGTGAGAATCTTTCAAAGATAAGGAAGTAAAAGGCAGCAGTAGCTGTGAGAGAGATTGGACTACTACATTTGATTTTGCCAAAAACCAGTAAGAGATACACAGTTTGTGTTTCCAAGTGTCACAACCTGACACTTGGAAACACAGAAACTATAGTCCATTTGCAGATCTACTGTGTGGTACTGATACACTAGAGATGAGCCAGTGCAAATTTGTAGGTCCCTCTGATCCTGGAAGGAGGGCTAAAAAAGACTGGTTTTGTAATTAGTTTCTCTAAATTAATCAATATGCAAAGGCAGAGGCAGGCATTTCAATATGGTGCACAAATTAGTTCATGGAAAAGGAATGACACGAATCAGGCAGAGGCTGAGAAAAAGGCTCCCTTGTGATAATGCAAGAAGCTATTTCATTATCACAAGGGAGCAGGTATCTGCTATTCAACAAACCTCAGTAAAGATGATGCTTGTAAGATTCCTCTTTTACACAGCTGTACACAATCTTGGAGGAAACAAGTTGAATCATTTTTCTCTCCCCCACCAAACATAATTCCACTTGAGGAGAAAGACTAACAACAGAAAAGTACCTTGCTAAGTTACTGAGTCAAAATTTTTGTGTGGGAGAATCAGAGTTGTTCCATCTGCACAGTACATCAGTTAATAACCCACTGGGAGTGTGGCCCACTGTGTCTCTGTAAAGTTATTTATGCAGATTGTGTTTTTTCTTCGTCTACTCATAAACTGCAGAATCCACTGCAAAAATTGTCGAGAGTGCTACCAGCTATCAATAGCACAGACACTGCTCTGCTTAAAGGAGTGGAGTAAGATTGCCCACTCATTTCTGGGGGCTGTCTGTCAATTCAGATTAGAAGTGACAGAGGGCTGAGGTGCAGAGCTTTTAATCCTCACATTAGTGAAGCCATTGCACTGAGAAAGAACACAAAGTCTCTCTCACTAGCATCATTGCTGAACAAAACTTTTGGGTTTGAATCTATGTAATTTGAGTCCTGCTATTCATCTATTAATAGAAGTGTTGCAGATAAATGGAGTGAGTATAGAAGACGTTTGCATGAAAGGACCTTGTATTTATGGCTGATATTGCTGACATCAATACATTTTTGACAAAAAATGTATCAGGAAAGACTCAGCAGCTCTGTTGTGATATACAGGCTGTAGCAAGCTCCAACTCTATAGTGCATCAGCACTGCAGTGCACTGCTTCCCATGACTGATAGGAGGGTTGAAACACTTGGTCAGTGCAGGTAGGAGGCAATCCAGACATAAAGGTTATTTTGCCTTCCTGTTATACAATCTTCTTATGAAAACTATAGTTGAAGAGCATTTCAGATATGTCATTCAGGACCAGCATTTCCTCTGCATCTTCTTTAAACCTCAAAGTCTGCAAAGGATTCTGGTGCACAAACTATGTTACAACATTTTAATGTTGTATGTGCCAGAAAATGACAACTTTGATTAATAAGCACGTTATTGCTTCAGTGCTGCTGCTCAGATACAGGCAGGTGCAAATTCAAAACCTGAGTGAAAACAAAGCATTCAGATCAGCAACATACTCTGCATGTTTTGCATTGTTTTCAGCAATCCTTGACAGGACATTTCCAATGAGTCAGCTGTAGTAAATGACCATTTTTAACTTGCAAAGCATCATAATTCTGTGTCAGTCTTGTTCATATCTTTTTTTCAATGAAGTTGAAAAAAAATACATGAACATATTTATTTTATATCTATGAAAAGCTAAAGGTTTGTGCACATGCATGATTATGGGCACTAAGCTTCCAGCTACCAGATAAGCTACAACTCTGTCTTTATGCTGGATGCTTGCCCATATTCTTTGCCTTCTTAGCATCTAAAGCTTCTTCTCCAAACAAAAATCTCTAACCTAAATTACTAATCTGTTCTCAAGGACAAGCCTGACATACAATGGTGCTGCAGCTTAAGAAACAACATTTGGATATCTCCACCTAGCCTTGCTGCTTAGAGGTGGGGGAGGATGCAGAGCCCAACACATGCCCAGACCACTTTCTCACATCTTACACTGCCAGTAAAGGCAGATGTGAGCTCAGCTACCTGTCTGTGAGCTGAAGCCTAGGCACAAAGTTCTTGCAACTCTGCTACGGGGGAAAGATTTCAGCAGGTAAGTAATGAACAGTTGGAGGGCTGCAGTATTATAAATTGCAAAAAAAAGAAGAATTCACTTTAGGTGGATTAGCACAAACATCACTACAGTTTAATTTATGGTAGATGGCAAAAAGAAAATTTCAGCATCTTTATTTCAGTGTTTCATAAACATTCCCTAGACTCTTTCAGGGGAAGGTCCTCAATATCCAAGTCAGCCCTAGTTGTTGATTATCATACAGAAATCAGGTACTTCCTCAATGAGATGTGCATGTAGACATCAAATCATAATAAATGCAAGATAAAGCAGCAGCAACTCTACTGATTAAAGATATTCAGCCTTAGCAGTTATGGGGTACTATTGCTTTTGATTCCTTCAGAAAGAACTTCAAAGGCTGCCTGCAAATAGAGCTGGGTTAGGAGGGGTTTCAGGTCAGTTGGGAAAGGAAAATGGCAAAACCAACAATAGGAGAAATCAGACAGCAAAACAGGACTCACAGTAAACTGAAGCGAAAGAGAAGCCCACATCTTCTCTGAGCCTGAAGAATTTAATGCTGGCTCTGATTGCACAGGCCACTGAGCTAACTTTTGTTTGCTGGCTTAGTGTCTATGCTGAAAATAACTCCTGGAGTACAGATAAAAATATAGACTGGATGTAACAGCATTACCTCATTCATCTCTTCTATATTGGTAATCATGACAATGATGGGAGAACGCTCCTGCCACACCATTCTCCAGAAGTCAGTGACAGTATTAACTATCGGTCCCTGAGTAGCAATATATACCTTTTCCTCTCCTCCATAGCCCTGCCAACAAAAGAACAAGAGATCAGTTTTAACAGGGATGTCCACCATAACCTTGAAGGTTAAAAAACCAGAGAGCTATCCTGGATGAAATGCTGACTGTGTGGCACCAGCTCTCCTCTCCATCTCTTTCCTGCACGCGTGTACATGGAGCAAAGACAGTACAGACTCAAGAAATTCCAGCAAAGAGTGTCCTACAGCCTTGAGGTGACTCTGGCTAGGTCATGAGCCTTATTCAGGCTGATTATCCAGTGCCTTGGTTAGGCCAGCTGACAAGGAATTTTGCATCAGGAACTGTAGCAGTATGTTTCTGCCTGGTCTGAATCTGTACAGGTGCACTTTGAAATTGGGGTTTCAGCTAAGATAAACAGGAGAGAAGAGCAATCAGATCAGCTAGGATGCTTTTAAAAGCCAGTGTGTGCTGCAATTCTGTTTACATTAACGGTGGCTGATAGAGGCTGGGCAGACACACTGGGCTATGGAGCTCTTACCCTGATGTAGTTAGCATTGATGTAAGAGCTGAGGGGGTCGTCCTGATCAGCTGAGGTAAGGCACACTCTGCTGTGAGGATCTGAAAGGTGTAAGGAGATAAGGAATAATTTATCAGAGGAAGGAGACACAAAAGATTATTTAGTAGAGCAAGACATTTACATGCATTCATGGCCATCACAGCAGATGTGAGTGGCCTTAGAAAACCCCCATGTTAAGACCATTAAAAAAGGGAAAGAATGGTTGGGGTAATTTGCAGCCTTCTGACAATTTCACCCACTCTCTGAAGCCTGCCTTAATTGGTCCTGAGTCAGTGTCTCAGCATGACTCTGGAAAAGCAGTTTTCTGCTACAGGAAATTATTTCTCAATCTGTTAGGTCAACAGACTCATTCTGGCTTCAAAGACATTAGAATATTGTTTGTGAAATGATAGCGAAGAGCTTTTCTACCAAAACATAAACATGCATTTCTTGCACCCAGGCAAGCCAGATGACAATAACTCCTTCCCAGTTTCATCTTGCAATGAACCACACTCCAAGATGTGCTATTAACAAATATAATGGTTATAGAGAAATTAAAGAATATTAACAGTCTCTTGCATTTTAAGTCTCTTCAGTACTTGAGTCTCCTTCATTGAGGCTGTTTATGAAGCATAATTCTTGTTCTAATAAGATGACAAAAGAAAACATTATTCCACTTCAGAAGTTCAGTCCAATTCCTACCGAAGTCAATGACTGTTTCACTGATTTTAATGGGACCTGACACAGGCCCACATTCATCCACTTTTACCAGTGCTACCCAGTTTGTTATCATTGACAAGAAACATCCTCCCGACAGAGGCCTCAGCAAACAGCAACAGTGTATATGACCAAGATAATGTTAAAAACAAACCACAGGTGCCTTTTTCATAAAAAACTTCAGCTGACTTAGAAAGCAGAATAAGATTTATGCAAAAATTGGGCTTTACCCAATATCATATTAAGGACAGAGTACACAGTAATTTTTACAGTACTACAAACACAGAGGCAGCATGAAATGCTGTCCTCAAACAGACCAGATTGATGTTTTCTGGGATCTTTGGATTTGAAGTGTAAAGAGAATGTTTAGGTCTCCTTTCTACCCCTCTTTGCTGCCAGCACCAAGCCCTGTGAAATGGCTTGGGATAAGAGACCCTCTTCTTTCCTCAGCAATATCAAGCCATTGTGTGGCCATAGTCAGGAACAAAGTTGCCAAAAGTTCTTCCAGAAAAAAAAGCTCAGATCATAACGAGGCCAGAATAAAGTTGTTAACATTTAGAGAGATGGCTGAGTGAAAGAGTTATCTGAGATGAAGAGGTCAAAGTGACAACAGTGGCTGCTGGCAGATACCCATATGGCTGAGATGAAGAGGTACCAAATTCAGAATATACAGATCACTTAGAGATCTGGCACCTTGGGCATCTGAAATCAATATCCACTTTTTCAATCTTCCCATTGCAGCAAAAACAGCAAATTAATAGTTGAATGAATCACCTCAACCGTTAGCACAGCAATAGTGAAAGGCTGTTAAATTCTTTTACACTTCTGGTCTGAGGTAGAGTACAAAGTCATCAAAATAGTTTCACACATCAGGCTGCAGTTGCTGGAGTTTGTAGACATAAAAATAAACTTTTTGAAACCATTTTCAATCTGGATTCATTGACTGCTAGGTATAGCTGAGGACATTTTTGACTTTACTGCACTTGTATTTGTTAACCTGACATTGAACCTTTTGGATTTTTCGAAAGGCTACTGTAGTGATGGTACCACCTTCCAACAACAGCTTAGAGGAAAGAAAAAAGGCATGACATCCAATTGTATCACTTTTCAAAGTATGAGAGAGGGGAAAATGATGACACTAGTAAAAATTTGTACCAAACTGTTTTCTCTAAACTCCTACTCCTGCCTACAAACAAAACTAGCATAATAGAAAAGAAAAATACTTTTCTGTGTCATCTTAATGCCATCAGGCCAGTTCCCAATATTCTCAGTCTGCATTTGAAAAAACATCAGTCAGGAAAATAATGCTGCTAGAATTTGGTCTTTCAAAAGAAATTTAATCAAAGAAATCAATAACTAACATCTTAATAAACCAAGTTCTTGGGTACAACTTTTAAGCAGCACCAAATGATGCAATTCTAATAACTAAAAAACCTACATTTCCCTGAGGATCAGCAGCATTTCGGTTCTTCATGCTCTGTACCTCTTGGGAAATTTGATTTATGCTTTGAAGCCATGCTGCTGCTCCATAAACATGGCTTTTGGACAATATATTGTGGTGACAGTACACTTCATGCACTCTGGAAAGGAAAATGCAAAGCCCTCCAGCATGTGGAATAAACCACCCTGCCTCAGTGACTTAAAAAGCAGAAACTTACTTGGGAGAATTGTTTTGTAGCGATTCTTACGCACTAAGCCTGGAATATCATATTCCTTTGGATCAACAAAGTTCATTGGAATTTCCTGTTAAAAGAAAAGAAAAACAAAAAACCCACGAAAAATAAGAGACAGTCAGTACTATTATTAGATTCACAGGAGGTATAAAAACCCCAAGCCCATTATGTCCTACCTGCGAGGGAGGCAAAGTGATGAAGTCAGCTGGGACATATTGTACAGTACCTCTAGCAACTTACCACCAAAGTATGATTGATGTTTCCTTTTTCTGTCACTTTCTTTTCTGAAATCCTTCATGTAAAAATGCTCCTAGTGACTAATTCATTGAGTAACACGCATGACATATTCACTCCTAATATTATTAGAACTGAATTGCAAGTGTAGGCACAGAGCGATGCAAGAGGTGGAACGCAAGACGCTGCTCCAAGAGGATGGACCATCCTTTCTGACTCACATCGCTTCCTCTCTGAGGGTGGAAGGTAATAATCTGCTGGGGACTTGCACCAGCAACAAAGTATGACACACATGATGACAGGCTGGTGTGCTGACCCGACTCCACGGAGCTGCGGGAGTGTCACTGCTTTGCTCATCGTGCTGCCAAGCTCCATGGAAAAGGACAGCAAAGGGGTGTTCAGGGATTGCCTGCACTCCCCATTCCTGATGCAAAGAACACACAAAGATGGAGGGGCTTCCTCACTGTTCCTGTTCCCCACTGCTCATCCCCTGCAATCAGGGGCTAATGCCAGGTGGGAACAAACAGGAACCTTCCAGCAGCTGGAGTAGGAAGGCAGGTGAAGAGAAGGGATGGGTTAACCAGGCTCACAGCAGAGAGATGGCTCACAGGAACCAGGAGGCAGAGCTGGTCCTCACAGCTGCTGCACCATCAATTTGAGAGACCACTACAGCACAGACTGGGAACAGGAATCAGGGTTGAGTGAGGCAAGTGAGGGAAAAACTTAAGATGAGCAGAACTATGGACTAGAGAAACAGAGAATTATTAAGGCTGAAAATGACCTCTAACATCATTGAGTCCAATCTTTTACCTAGCACCTCCATGTTTACTGCTAAGCCTTGTCCCTAAGTGCCACATCCACATGTTTACAAACACTTTCATGGATGGTGATTCTACCACTTCCCCAGGCAGCCTGTTCCAGTACTTCATCCTTTCAGTGAATCATTTTTACCTAATATCCAATTGAAATCTTCCCTGGAACAACTTGAGGTCAGTCCTGGAACCTTAGAAGTCTATCTGAACTCCACCTCTTACAAAGCACTGAGCACACTGCTGGCTTTAACCAGAGGCAATAAGGACATGTTTTGTTGAAATAATTTTCTATCAATTTTGAGAACTGCATAGGAACAAAATCTTCATATTTTTCTCAATTGTTCCTTGGTATTTAGTCAACCCAAACTCTTCCTGAGCCAAGCTCCATGGGCTGTTTTTGGGTCTTAAGTCATTCACTACACAAGCCAATTATTGGTGAAATCAACAGGACTGCTGTCTGAATAGAAACTCTAAATCTTATATGAATTTCAGGATTTAGCCCTGTTAATGTGCTCCTCGACTTTTCTTGAAAAAGTGAAACAACTGCTTACTTCATCTGGGATCTGGACTTTGAAAACCAAGTAGGTTAGACAGAATGAAAACACACTAAGAGCTAGCTGGTGGTAACTGCTCATAAAAAAGAACTGGTTTACAATTTTTAATTATAGAAATAACATTTTGATTGCACAGCATTTTGTGTTCTTTCATTAAAGAATGAAAATAGCTTGGGGATGGCTTGGCTGCTGGATGATTCTAGGAGCACCAGGAAACCTAATTCAAAATCTCTCAGACAAACGAAGTCTACATCTAACATTATTTTCTTTGCTTGAAAGCTACAGAATAGCTCAAAGACTGGTGAATCTGTATGTGGACTAATCCAGCAGTCAGTTCAGACACCAAGTGAACATTCCTTCCCTAAAGGAGCAATAGATACTTTAAAAGAATCAGGGCTTTGCCTACACAGAAGCTGCTCTCCTTCATCTTGTACAACACTAAAGGAATTAAGGACCACAGATACCTTGTGTTCTACTTTAAAACAGAAGCCCAGAGTATCCCCCTGTTCTCATAAAGGGACCCCCCCCCCCCCCCGAAACGGCACAAGGAGGGAGGACAGCAAGTGACAATCAGAGTAGTCTTTCCCTTTCAGACACTTAGAGGTCATGAAGAGGACAGGCTGAAAGGGCTGTAATGTTGCAAAACAATCTTCCTCTGCTCTGCTGAGATTTCATGCTTAAGAGAATATTTGACATGGCAGTATTAACTTCAGTAGTTTACAGCTAGTGAATTATTTTTGTGCAGAGAAAAACCCCAGAAATAATAATCTCTATAGCTGCTGCTAAATGACAGAGCCACATGGTGTTTCAGGTAACCAGAGAACATTTAGATTTGGCAAGTAGCTCCACATTAAGTATTCAACAGCAAAAAGGGTGGTTTAAGACTAATTTCATTCCTAGGGCAACTCCAGACATCTTTCCAGAAGTTATGCTTATAGGAAA
This sequence comes from Agelaius phoeniceus, assembly GCF_051311805.1. Classification (NCBI taxonomy): domain Eukaryota; kingdom Metazoa; phylum Chordata; class Aves; order Passeriformes; family Icteridae; genus Agelaius; species Agelaius phoeniceus. The sequence continues at coordinate 15,831,421 of NC_135270.1, forward strand.
TGTGGCTTTTCTTCTGAACTCTAAAGATTTTTTTGTTTTTGTTGCTGTTGTTAAAAAGGTAATATACATCAGAGAAAGAAAAAAATTAAAATCCTGTGAAACAAAGACTTGTTGTTGGTTTTGCCAGAATCAATTCTCTAGTTTTTACGTGACAACATTACTGAAAGCTTTCAGACATTGTAATTTAAAGGAATGAAAAATTTGGGAATTGCATGAAATGCTTCACTGGCAGAAGCAGAGTTTGTGTGCACTACTTTTAGACTGGCAGAAAATAATACCAAGGTCTTCTCTGGAGAGACAACATCCCATATTTATTGATGCTCCTAGAAGAGAGAGGTCAGACACTCACAAAGAACTCTGCCTGGAGTATGAAAGGATCCAGTGCCTTCTTGTGCAGCTCCTCTTCAGTCAGGATGTTCGAGGCAGTCTGGAGGTATTCCCGGGCTGACTGTTCCCGTGGGGACATGACATAGCCAAAGCCTTGCTCAGAGCAGCCTGGGGTGCACATATCCAGTGTGAGTGAAACATTTGAACCTCTCCTGAAAAACAGAGCAGTCAAAGTTTGCTTACAGCAGACCCATCACTGCCAGCAACGAAAGATGAAAAACTTTAGGAAATCACCCAGCTGGTTCTGATGGGGACATTTCGGTCACTACCTGTAAGAAAATGGGTGATGCTTCTTGTGTGGACAAAACCAGAAGATGATTTTGTGACACTGAAACATCATTGGGGTAAGGTCTTGGGATAAACTGCCAGTTCAACTTCAACAGAGACACAAAAAGCCAGGCAATTGCAGTGAATAATTTTTCCATCTGAAAAATATTCTTTCCACAACTGCACATCATAAGAAGGGTAAAATGAAGGTGCCAATACTTTAACAGTCACATTTTAAACAGATACTCTTAAGTGTAGAATTTTTTTTGTGTAAGTTAGCCACACAACAAACCAAATAAGTAAAAATGCTTATTATGAATAAAGTTTTAAAGCACTTCTGTTAGTCTCACATATGATAGACAAATGTGAGATTCAAAAGCTGTCAGTGAATCTATATTTAAATATCTTTAACATAATAATAAAGCCACACAATATGATGATTACTAGGTAGAGGTTCTACGCATTTACACAGTAAACCTATTTTTGATGAATCTCCACTCAAAAAATTTAGTTAGAGGGTATGTGCAGGAGCTATTAAAAACCATGTAGGCACACAGGCATGACCAACTCACAAAGAGGATAGAAGTCATCACTTGGATCACAACCCTTTCCTGGACTCAGGATTTTGTCCAAAAGAATTTGCAGCCAGCCTCCTACTATGATTCACAGCCATGGGGAAATGCCACCAGTGGCCGACATGGAATCTTTAGTGACACCTTTCAAAGGATTTCACCTCACCCTCCTGTGTGCTACTGAACAGCTACCACATTTCTCCCCCAAAAGAGATGCATTTGACAAAGATTGCTTTTGGTTCTTTCAAGGTAGAGGAGGCTACCTACATTAATAGTTCTTCAGCATGAAGAAATGAGATTATTTCTTCTTCAGCATCATTCAGTGGTGTTTGAATTTAGCTGCTGATCACCCTTTTAAGTGCATAGGTGGTTAAAGAATGAGCAGAATGGATGCCAAAGAGGCACAGGTAGGTAGCACAACACCAAACAAAGGAAAAGTGACCAATGTATAATGTAAATGAAGTTTGTCAGGACACAGCTCAAACCTTAAATGACATCTGTCTTCTCAAGGACATGTGTATGCTGAAAACAAGTTTATATCTTGAGTGTTTGCACTGTACCTAGTTTGAGAACTTCAAGCAATTGCTTTCATTGTCCCACTTCTAGTTATTTGACAGGTTTTTGATTGCAATTCATTACTTTAACCAACTGATTATTCTCCAAGCAATACTCCCCAATTCTCTTGATAGAGTGAGTGTCTTTCATGCAGGCTAGCAGTCACCTGAGGAGAAATGTCACATCTTTAAAGTGACAGAAATGGAATGAAATCAGGGATAGTGAAGAACACAAATGACTCGCGTATTTCAAGCCCAATCTTGCATATAATGAAAAAGCAACAAAGCAGCAGCTTCAGGGACAAGCCCCAGAGGTTACTGTGATCTCATATAAAGGTAGAATAAAACAATAAAAATATATAAAATTTTAGGACAATGTTATAACAAACCATAAAGCAATAAAAAACATTCCAAACCCACAAGAGTGCAAATTGAAAGCCTCTTCTGTAACTCCTTTTTACTGCATCCTGAGGAGCTTCAGAAAATCAGCACTGTATTCTTAAAATCTGTGTTCTGTCCTTTGTTTTAAGCTTTAGAGATGAGAATTAACTATGGTTAGCACTCCAATTAAGTTTGAAAACTGAGAAATAAAGAAAGGTGATACTTTGCTATGCTGGGCCTCTCAGTAACTTCATTTTTATTCATAACATCCTCACTTTTGCAGCATTTCTTTGCAGGAATTCTATCATCAAGACTTTATTCTATTTCACTAAGACAACTGAAAGGACACGAAACAAAAAAGATTTTCCTTTAATCTTGAAACTGCTCTTTCCCAGCTGTGAACCTCTCTGAGAACCTCCTGACTTGCCTGAGAAACTCCTTTTTTCAAGCTGCCCTTATGGTTCAAGCAGTGGACACCAACTCACCCCAAAGTTTCATTACTGGGTTCATTTGAATAATTCATTTACTTCTGGATTAACTCTATTAATATGAGAAATACTAAAGACTCACTTTTTCTGTGTTTTTCTTTGCAAAAAAAGACTAGTCCTCCAGTACAAGTGACGGGGGAAAAAAATATCAATGAGACCCACCTCTTTCAAAGGTAAAAGCTTTTACTGCTCCATAGGGGATTTTATGCAATGCAGTTGCTGTCTTGATGAATGGTGAGAGACTGATCAAACACAAATAGATGTATTCAATGGGAAGAAATGATGCTTTATAACAGCACTTGTTGACAGCTGTCCAGAAACTGTGTGCTGTTTAACTAACATGTTTAACTAACTAACATTTATAACTGGAATGAAAATAGGACAGGAAATGAAGCAGGTGCTTGACTTCACAACCACATATGAAAGTGACGTTCACAAAGGCAATAAAGCTTCCTACCAGGCATAGAACTCCTAAACCCCCAAAATCTGGGAGCAGACTTTTCCCTGTTAGTCACAGGTACCCTACCTTTCTTGCAAGCCCACGGATTTAACTGTCAGAGTAGCTGGGTCTGTCTCCGCTTTAATGTCCATGACGCAGTCAAAGACTGGAGTCTCTGGCACGGGGTCCAGATCTAGGAAGTCATCTTCATTTTTATCCTCTGTCCACTCTGAGTACGTGAAGGAGGGCTGCCGGCTCACAGACTGCCGTCTGTCCTCTTGCAGCGGAAAGGGGGGGTCCGGTGGGGCTCTGAGGAGGTGCCAAACCTGGAGGAAACAAACATTTAAACAAGGTTCTGCTTGTAGCCAGCCCTTCCACATCGCCTAGGGCATGGGTCTTTGGGGCAGCATTCCAGCTGTCTGTATTAGAATTGGAGAGTACTGAAGAGAACAGGAATGTTCCATGCAGGAGTGGCTTTGTGGTGTGTGTTGCAAGGATTCACAACTACCCATTCAAACCTGCTTTCAGCCACAGAGGTTTCCACAGAGCTAGCCAGGCTTAACTCAGGGATACAGTGGAAGTGGAATGTGCTTGTGACCATCATATGCAAGCCAATCTGATACCACTGTCTTTTTGTTCAGTTTCTTATCCTTCCCAGGCTTGTTTACAAAACAAAAATCCACTATAGTAGTCTACTAATTATACCTCTCCTGATTTAATGGCTTTCCATATGAAATTTACATATAGCTGTCTTAAGTTAATATAGCTGAGCTGAACATCTTTAATAACCAGGCACTGTACCCCAAATTTAATGCATAAACCCATCATTTTTTGAAGAGGCCTCAATTTTGATGTACCTGATCCTCGGGCTCAAAATGCCCATATCAGTTTTTGGCCAAGGCACAGACTGTGTTATAATTTAATTATCTGATTTGAATATGGTATGAACATTAAATAATGAATCCTGTGAAGTTTTAAGACACAACTGCAATATGAAAGTTTGTAATATAAATTAACAAAAGGTTTGAAATTGCACCAATCTAAAAAATTTCCTCATCGTATCAGTTTGCACAGATGCTGTGATAAGACTAGATAATTTCGAAATCACATCAGTAGACTTCAAATCCTCCACACAGATTTCAGTTAAAAATTTCAAGCCCACCTCTGAATTCCAGGATCTGGAACCTTAGGCCAACTTCATCCATCTAGCATAGAACTTGGAGTAGTATCACTCAGGCTAATGCCCATACAAACTATACTGAATTGTCATGCATCCTTTTGAGATTAAGAACAAGTCTTACTCTCACAAGTAAAAGCCTCTTCTGTCCTTTTCTTACATGGCTTTTAAATGACCAGTTAAATTTTAAAAAGTGCCACTGAAAAGGTCACATTTATCTTCCTAGGCTAGTAAAGCACATTAGGATGTCATGCAGGACAGTATCAATTTCAATATTGGGAAAGAAGGGCTTGGTTATAAAGGCACTCTCAAAGGAAGATTCCTTCAAGGTCTCTTCTAGGTAGTACATGGCTTAAAATCAATTTTAAGTAGAGAGGGAGAGAGAGATCACTCAGCTGAGACAAAGGGGAAAATAAAGAAAACAGTCATCATGCAACAATCTGTTGTCCACCAGGCTGGGATTGTAGAAACCCTGCCTGGTCCAAGCACCATTTTCAATGTTCTGCCAATTACTATGTTATTCCCTATTCTGCAAATACTGATAAAAGCAGATGTTTTCAAATTTGCAAATTGCAAAGCAGCATGACCTCAGACATCTGAGAGGAAGGTGACAGGTAGGCAGGAAGGGACAAGGCTCATTTACTCTCTCTAAACAGTCTCTCCTTCCTAATGTCCATGTCAGAGAGAACATGCTGGCCAAGATGGACCATAGATCAGAACTCACAGGACACTTCTTATACTCTGTGGCTCAGCAATTTATCCAGAGAGCAGGGTGACACAGAGTGACATTTGTGCCTCTACTCTAGTTAGGAAATTCTTAGCACAGACCACAGGAATACAAACCAGCGCAAACTCGCCAACATGGAAAATGTTAGAAAATGTTTTTCTTTATGTAAATTTTAATCAACACAAAAATGGGCCAAGTCTACTTTAATCTATAGTGGTATTCATGTTCACTTGCAAGGAGCTCACATACAAAACTGACCAAAGAGAGATCAGAATTTTTGGCCATGAAGAGCTTTCACTTAACTTTATCTTCTGTGCTAAGGATCAGCAATAAATGTTTTCATCCACGAAGAAATAGCTGAATATGCAAAAAATCACACCCTTGATATTCGGATTTTCAGCCCAGAATGTTTTGCTGCAAATTTATCTGGAACTCATACAGTTCTAGAAAATTCTTAGTTGTCTTTTGTTTTTTAATATTTGCAATTACAGAATTACCAAAAGTTTATTTTTTGAGGACAAAATTAATCTGGATAAGGTACAGCAGCATCAAAACTCCAGAAAATTGCATAAACCTGACTAAGTTCCTTGCCTACATCAATGATCACAAGAATGGAGGCATTAACTATAATTGCTTTGCCCCATGAAGGGTTTTTAGAAAGTCCATTTTCCTGACACACGAAACAGAAGATTTTGCCACTGTGCTGCCTCTGAGTGAATTTAACTGTGGCACATAATGTGACATTACTTTCTAGCAGGGAGTGTGGCCAGCAAATCAAAGGAGGCACTCCCCTCTCCTTGGCACTGAGGGAGCTACACCTTGAATATTGTCTACAGATTTAGTTCCCCCAGTTTAAGACAGATATGGAAAAACTGGAGTGGTCCCAACAGAGGTTTCAAAGGAGGTCAAGGGTGTAGGAAAAAGGTGGAAGGAACTGGGCTTGTTCAGCCTGGCAAAGAGGAGGCTGGGGTGATCTAACAGTGACCTGCAACTACTTGAAGGGCAGCTCCAGAGATGCAGCCAGACATTTCTTGGTAGTATCAGCTGATATCACAGGGAACAACGGCCACAAACCTGCAGAAATTCAGCCCAGACATTTACATTTGTGAAATTCAGATGAGACACGAGGAAACATCTCTTCCCCAAAAGTGCTACATGTTTGTGTCACAGGCACACAGAGAGATGATAAACCTTCCTTCCCTGAAGGTTTTCAAATCTGAGTGGAAAATTTCACGGCTGACTTTACCAAGTGTTGGCAACTGCCCAGCTCTAAGCAGGATGTTAGACTAGCAATCTTGCCCACCTACAGTCCCATGATTCTGGGATGTATTTCATTATGCTGTTCATCACTCAAACAGCATGTGTACAGCACAGCTTCAACTTCCTGAGCTACCTGAGGTGCACCTCTGGAAGGACAGGAGGTGATGCTCTGCCTGCATGTTCAGTAGCTGCACTCCCACTCTAAAAGACAGCACAGAGGGGTTTGAAAAGCCACATTCAGTTAGAGCTCCCTGACAAGACCGAGCTCTCCATAGCTCTCCCATCTAGCACACAACTTTGTGCCAGTTACACAATCCATGGAGAAACACAACACACTGCTGCTCCCCAACAGCTGAGAGCTAACTAGATTAATTGTAGTCATGCCACTTAAGAACAGAGGCACTCTGGAGCAGCTCCTTCTGCCATTGAAATCAATGGATGATGGTCCTGTTAATGGACACATCCTTTCTACTTCAGGGGAAATAGTTTTCCCATCTGCGGATGGAAAAACTAAAAACTATTTTTGTATACAATTCTACTTCAGTGCAATCCCCAATACACCAAGAAATTGAGTAAGGCTAATTCCTCTACATACAGCAAGCAGATAATTATACAGAAACAGCCCAAAAACTGATGCTTTACAATCAACTTGGGCACAACACTAACAACTTTTGTTAAAAAAGATGTCTTATAAAAAACTCCCTGAAAAAGGGCATGAATACAGTTTGTGCTCTATCATAACTTACCAGAGATCCTACAAAGAGCAGTCCTAGAGAAGCCAAAGACAGCAGGATGTATGATACCACAACACTTCCAACTGTGGTCAGGCTCTGTGGAATAACAGAATAGACAATGATTCATGAAGTATTTAGGGGCACAGTACAGTGTCTGCATGCATGTTCTTGGCCAAGTGTGTGCTTTCCCATGAAGATTTACTGATATCATACTCATCTGTGGAAAAGCTGCCATCAGCAGCAAAAACAAATGCCAGGCTTTGGAGAAGACTGAAACAGAAACCATCTCTAAGCCCCAGCATCTCAGAAGGTCTAAACCCCAGATTTCAATGTGAAGGCAAAAAGGAGTTCTGCTTCCTACCCTTCCCCTTTGCCAAAGCTGAGATCTGAATCCACAACTCAGTTTTGCAGACTGGACCAACGCTTCATTGCTACAGTCAGTGTGATTTTTAAACTGTGGTAAAGGGCTTTAACAAAGTTTAGTACTGTTCCTGGGTTTGGGGATCCTTAAACAGAATCCAGCCACAGAGGAGTTTTCTGTGCTTTCTACATATTCAGTGAAACACCATCAGGTTAATTCACACCACTGGCAGTGGAAATAATTCTGATGTCTTAGTCATTTTATAGTAGTCTATAGTTCAGCCTGGTCTCTGTAGTAGGTGCAAAATTCAGTTCTAATAGGCTTCAGTGAGCAAGGAATTTCACTCTGTTTTTCTCCTACTAGTACAACTAATGAGAAATTTGGAGTCAAGAGCTTCCATTTGCTTATTTTACCGTGAGAAGATTTCTTTGACTATACTGTTTTCAAGTGTAAATCTGCACAATAAATAGTGCTATGATAAACAGTCCTCAAACATATGCATGAACATCTGTACAGAGTCATACTTGGGGTGTTCTTGTGGTGCATTCTAGGAATCACTTTCCTCTGTGAAGGACAATTATTGCAAGTCAAAATTATACAAATCAGTGTTTTTCTGTAAGGAACAACAATTTGTTAATGATTGGGCCACTGCAAATAAGACACAGGCAACAGTCTGTGAAGAGCTCTGTGCATAATAAAGCCAACTGCAAAAGAAAAAGTGCTTCTTTCAAAAAACCCCAAAAGAGCAGGTGACATGCAGCTCATAAATACTGAGAAAACAGAAAACAGTCTCCACTGTACTTCAGTCACAAGAGGCACTGAATCAGATTTTCTATTAGCACTGCAAAGCCTCTGCCTCAAAGATTATGTACAATGGATCTAAGCATTCTGATAGCAAATCTATTTCATCAGATTTTTGAAAGAAGCTGTTCACCACTTAATTAAGGTTCTGTCTACACTAGAAAAATCTGCACTGGGTATCATTACCAGTAATTTATCAGATGAATCATTCTGGTATACATGTCATCATGTCATGGTGAGAAGCTAGGCAATTTTACTGGGGTAGCTCTGTAGATATAATTGAATCTGTGCACCTAGTACACTTGAAATACATTTCCTGCACACAGATATGTTCTAAACACTCAACAAAAAAGTATTTTTGAGACTATGTTGCGATTTACACCTTTTATATGGGTTGACCCATTCTTCCAGAAATTAAGCTTCTAGTCATCCTAAGAAATTAAATTTCAGCTCTCCCTTTACTGGGGGCTAAACCTTAATGAGATGACTTCTTATTGCTTTGTTTCATTTGCAATAATTTGCACATAATGAAAAATCTGCTGTGCTGACCTAATGTCATAGTCGTTATTAAAATTCAGCCCAATATCTCAAAGATAAAATATTCATGCGCTTTCAGGAAACTCTTCTGTCATTTCAGGACGTACATGTGAAATACACACATATTATACTTATCAGAAGAGATATTAGAAAGGCCACTCAAGGCTACTGCCATCAACGCTATAACCGCAGAGGAGCACAGGGACTTACCTCCCCTTGATCTGAAAAAGCCTGTTTAAATGGGGTAAGCAAGTAGGAGAGCAGGTCGAAGGCATTCTGAGCTGCTGGGATGGTCCCGTAAGTGCTGTACCACAGCATCATGCCGAGAAGCTGTGCAATCAATCAGAAAAGACGTAATTAGCATCTCTCATTATGCACACATTCATTTTCATTTCAAGACCGCATAATTAGCTAATTTAGTTAGCATTGATTTAACGTTGATTATTGCTTTGGCTTTAAGAAGTCAGGTATTTTCTAGGCTGTAGCTTAACAGAATAAAAAGGCTGAAGGCTCCAAGCTCAGCCACTATTAACTAGATGTGCATCACTGAGTTACACAGGCTCCCTCCAGCCCTCACTAGCAAAAGAGCTGCCCAAAAACAGCAAGTGGAGCAACACTGAAAGAGCAACAGGTTCCTCTGGCTTCTAAACTTTCAGTTTACTGCTTTTAAAAGTAGTACTTTTAAAAGTTTACTACTTTTAGATCAAAACTAGTAATTCCATGAACTTAAGATGTTATTGAAAGGCTCTTAAGGCCTCTCTCAAAGCTCTCACAAACAGCCATGTTTCACATAGGTATCACTATAAATACACACGCACAAACATACACACGTGGAAACTTTTCATTTAAAACACTCAAGGGTGCTGCACATGCCACAGTTAACATAAACTACAAAAGCAATGACTTTATATTTAACGCACTCACAGAGAGGTATAAGCTCATCCCACATCACAACTTTACACACCACACCTCCCGCTCCACTTGTAACCAACATGAGTCTTTACCCCCATACATATGAACTATGGAAAGAGGATTTGGTGGGTTATTGGTCATTTGGCAAAGGAGGCATTTGCATTACGGCAGGAAATGTGACGGGAGTGTGGGACATGAAAAGGCAAGGGCTGCTCTCAAGGCAAAGCCGTGAGAGGCGGCTGCAGAAATGAGGACTACACCCATTCCCACTGCTACATCTACAGTGAGTGAGGAAACCTCCCCAGCCAGCACGGCCTAAAATAAAGGTCCCAGCATTCCAAAGCTATGCAAGCTGCCTTACCAGTATCTGTGAGAGGACAAACAGATACATGCTGTCTCCGGGTATCAATCCATTCCACGGGGGAGGCCAACCGAGCACTGTTGTTTTCTGGGAGGCTCTCAGAGACTGCTCCTTCCTGCTCCGCTCTCCTTGCCGTCCTTCAGCTTCATCCACTGACTCCATCCCAGCTGGACGGGAACAACCTCCACGTGAAAAGGACATGTGCAGGGGATGAATGGGATGTGACCCTGCAGGCACGGCGGGGGCTGCAGGGCTATTGTTTTCCTGGAGACGATGGTTACCTTTCCGTTCTGCCTCAGCAAGCACAGCTCAGGATTGTGAGCGTCACACTCTATTAGTGCAGCTTTATTCACCTGCCTTCATCAGAGAAAAGTGAGTGTGGGTGGATAAATTATTTTCCCTTTCTTTCCGGAGGTGCAGATTCTGGGCTTTGTTGTTAACAAATTCTCATTTACATTGCTGCACTTTTTCATTTCTACTTTTTAAAAAAAGCTACCTGTGCTATTGCCTAGCTACACACTTCCCAGCTACGTGATGGCAGAGAACCCATTTTGCCCCTTCCTGTCTCAATTTCTCTATTTCTTTTATTTGTCTGCTTTGTCTAATCCGATTATAGATTTCTGAGGTAGAGACTGTTTCATCTGACGTGTCTGAATAGTGCTCGGGGACTCTGGGTTTTGGCTGAATGTCCTAAGGCACTAATAAAATAGACTTTATTCCAATAACCTACTTCTTGGATGAATTCATACTCAAGAGCTATTTAATAATGTTGCAGTGCTGTTCTGTTCAGTGGAAATACCCACTGGTGTGGCTATTCCCTCAGTAACAGTATTTTGAATAGAGTCTGCGTATATATAAATTCATTTACAAGTGAGGAGTGAAAGATCAGAATCATTGGGTGTAAGTATTACTGACTTACATCTTTGGACATGAGGAAAGCCCCAAGGCTGCCCTGTGTACAACTCTGTAGACTTAAGCCTAAACCAGCCTCCTGTGTCCCAGGGAAAGGCCACACCATTGGCCCTTACCTGGTTTGTTGAGGTCAGGTTTCTACAAAACCTTCCTCTCAGCAAACGTTTCTCTAAATGTCTCACACTTGTAACTCTAAGTCAGATAAGCACCCATTAACTAGCCACAGCTCTAATCATAAAATGAAATATATCTTTGTATCAGCTGAGGGTCTGTCCATAGTAAGAATTCATCTTTTAATGCTAGGTTGTTTTTTTTGGTTTTTTTTTTTTTTTTTTTTGATGCTAGACATCACAAGAAGTCTGCCTCTCAGTCCTTAAAGCTGAAAAGCTTCAAGCTTCTAAATTGCTTCATGTCTCACTAGATTCGAACAAGAATAGTGAGGAAAATACTTGTTAATGATTGCCAATTTTCCTGCTATTTTTGTGGGATGTTTATGTTCTGTGTTTTGGAACCAGAATTTGAAATTTAACAGGGACAGAATCTTTGTGTCAGAAACTATTTTTGTTACCTTTGCAGAGAGATGTGCATCTGTGGCTGGGATCTAAAGCTTCAAAAATATCTATTTTGTTATAGTTTATTCTTGTTTGCTCCTAAAGTCTCTAACCTTCCATTTTCACTAAACATAGTTTAAGTTCTCCTTTTCCTTTATCTGCATTAAATAATGCACCTCTGTCCCTAAGAATGATTAATGAACATATTTACTGTTTTTCAAGTTCCAATGATTTCCTATTTTGCATACTCCTTCCGAAATCTCAAGATAAACTATACACAGTGCAAAACTAAAATAAGATTGAGAAGACAACCAGACCAAGGAATGCAAGGAGCCAAGGAATGCAGATTTCATGCTCAGCTTTCAGCTGGTTTTTATAAGTCATAATATTTCATATTTCAGAACTTTTTTTTAAACTGACTAAAGGTGCTGCCTTATGTAGCAGGTAAACAGCATTTCTTTGTTGCATGGTTGTAACAGCTTGAGATTTTACAAGGTCATTTCTGGTTGGAAACAAACACCTTACTATAATACAACGACATGAAGGCCACTTAACTGCATCTTTTACAAAAAAGATGTCAAAGTTAGGTCACTCTGTAACCATGGGGATCTGTGCCTCTCCACAGCCTAGAAATCCAACTCCTGGAATTCCAGTCTTGTCTAGTAACACCCATACAACTGTAGGGGTCACATTCTCCTTCTTACAACTGCCCTTTATGAAGGACAATAGACCACTCTTACTTTCAATTATTTTCACTGCATGAGGTAGAGAGAGACCTGGCAGTCCAGGACTCCAGCTCTGCAGAACGGACATTTTTATCAAGAGGTATTTTCACTAGCACAACAGAAGGCAAAAGTTGTAAGAACTAAAATAAGGGAGAACTGGTTGAATCCATACATATAAATAAAGAGACACATGCCTCGGATATACAAAGAGAAGGTCCAATGTTAACTTAAGTCCAATCAAAAATTTTCTCCTATAAATCCCAAAGATTAGATTCTAACAAATAGAATGATGCCCACCTCAGGTTCTGTATTTACTTAGCTATGCCAGCTTTAAACAATACTTCAATTAGCACTCACACATCATCTTGCAATCCCATACTCCTGTATGGTTTGCCCTACTGGGCTCAGGATTCTTTCAGTTGCAGATGAGGTAATGAGTGAAACACCAGTGAAGCTTTCTTGTGTCAAGGTGAATGTGAAGGTCTTGAGAGAGCTGGCAAGGATCACTGCCTGCAGGAATGAACAGAGCCTCTCCCCTGCTCGTGATTTGACTGGCAGTGAAATGTAGCATCCATGTGATAGCTTCCTCATTTCCTGCATCACAGAGATGGGGATGCAAGTTCCATGAGTACTTCTGCTTTGGCACAAGACTATACTTGCTAGGAAAAAAAAAGCCTTTGGCAGAGGAATTAAAAGGTCTCTGACATCTGTAGCAGCCATATGGCTTGTGAAAACAAGTTGAAATTTCAAAACAGCACCATAAACTCATCCTTGCTGTTCAGGGAAAAGCACTTTCTGGATCATGCCAGGGATCCATTCATCCTACATCCTTTCCTTAAACAGTGCCACCAAAACAAGCTGCCAAAAATACAAGGCACAGCACTACATATTATCATATTATGGAATAATTTATATAGGGAAACATCTTTCTTCACTCAGGAGGTAAAAGCTGGCTTCTCTAACTCTGGAAGTGCCCATTTTAACCTCCCTCTTTTTTTTTTTTCTGACTTCATATGTGGGTACATAACAGGCAGAAGAATGAAAAACACCTTTATAACTCTCAGAAAAACAAGTGCTTAGAGTACTAGTCTTAGCTGAAATACTAAAAGGCACTGTAGCAATAACAAGCAAGTCAACAAAGTCTTACAGTAACAAACATGCCACGAACCCATCAAATCCTGCTGTGGGTGAAGCATTAGCAGCTCTGTAACTCGACTGAATCATACTTAAAGCCTTCAGAGAAAAACAAAACAGAAAACAACCCCTCAGAACCTCACATCCTGGCTGTATTTCCTAATGAAGTTAACATTTCAAAAGGAACTTGTACACGGGTGCTAATGTTCAAGGAATTGGCACCGCTCCATTGGCAGACTTAATTTAACAATGTATTTTTGAGAGAAAGACTTGTTCCTCAGCAAAACTGTTTTTATAACAGAAAGAAAATGCACCCCAGCAATGAAAAGACAATATTCATACAGTTATTAGACATTTATGTACATCCATCACACTGTCCCTGTGAGAATGATGCTTCTGGATTGGATAGTACTGCCTCTTCACTGGGAAATACAAATTTTGTTAGTGGTGGATTGTGGGTTTTACCTTCCAGGACACACAAGACAGCAGGGCAAAAGGGGCCCCACCTGTTCTGCCAAGTCTCAAGCTGCAGCAGCCAACACAACACAGCAGCTGGGCTGCATTGCCCCTAATTGTTTCAGGTGTATTGAGGTACATTTCCCTCTGAACCTGCCCACATCTTCATGGTGGCCACATGTGGTAAGAATTTGTAGGAATGGACCACAGAGTGGAAGCACAACAAAGTATGAGGTATGCCAGCAATACCTCACATCCATCAGGATTACCAGCATGTCAGACCAGAGTCATAAGTCTGTTTATGGCTTCTGCATCTTCAGATGCCCAACTGCCTAATGAAATCCCTGCCTCTAATTTCCATCTAACTGCTAGGGAGAACTGCTATTGATGAAAGAACAGTAGATGAAACTACTCTAGTGAGATGGGTCTCAGTCCACTGCTAAAAAGAGTTTTAATGTGCACCTCAACTGCACACACAGGACACAGCCCTTGGCATTGTAGTTCACAGATCTGGTCAAGACCTTGTTAAATACATCCATCATAAGGCATCCTGATTGCAGGCCAGTCCAGGTGCTGGGAAGACAAAGACACATCAAACCTGAACAAGCTACCTCAGAGTACGCATGAACAAGAGGCAGCTTGTGCTGGAGGGTAAAAAGCCCATCTATCCAAAGAACAGAGCTTTAGGAGAATATTTTCTTATCCAATACCTATCTCTTTTTTGGTTGCCACTGCAGCGTGATAAAGATAGAAACTGAATAATTAGCTTTCTTTTGCACTGTGGTGGTATGGGAAGAAGTGGGTAAGAGGAAGGGAACCTCTCATATTTGTATGGGAAACACAACTTGTGTACTTACATTCTTCACTCTGCAGGAAATCAACTAGTGGGTCACTATTTTTTAACTCTGAAACTTCTACTGAATTTCTTTATGAACAGCAACCTAATTTATTAAGCAGTAAACATGACATCATTACTGTTTACAGACAGATAAAAATCACCGCCAAAGGAAGTCTGCTTCTTCTTGATTCTGCCTGCATTCCTGACTCATCTGATAAGTTATGTTGAAAATTTACACTAAAGATATAATAATCTGTGTTGAAAACTGGGGATACTAGCTCCCCCCCATTGTACTTTTTTTGACCTTTCTGATCATGACAATTGCTCCTCTGGTTGATTCCTGACCTGCTTTGTTTACAAGAGCTCAATACATTTATGTTTTCCAAATGGCTGAGTAAAATGCTGCTCAGGAGGAGAACAAAAGTATCCAGATTAAAAACTGCAAAGAAAAACCTCCCCAGATGCACCCCACAGCTACCTACTACTGAGTGACTGGAGATAGAGGGGATTTACAACAATTCAATCTCCTCAGTACCTCCAATTCCATTTTGGATAAAGTCCAAGTTTTAGCTGCCAAGAGCTTGTAGTTGGTAGATCTTGCATTTGTAATGCAAAACCACACTGAGAGCTACTTCAGAAAGTATAAGACAGCTTAATTCAAACACAAGGAGCAAGCCAGGCAGACCCATGGATCCCACTACCTTTACCCCTAAATAATGGCACCAAGGCAGCAAAGCAACACTGAAATCCCTTTGGTATCTAACTGGAAGCCAGTTAGATCCATCCCATGGTCCTTTGTAGGACTGCAAGCTTCAAACTCTTCTCTGTAACAGAACTCATGAAGAAATAAGCCTGACATACCATCAAGTTAAGTAAGAGGTCCAAGAAACTGGTACTTTCCTCTCTGACACATTGGAAGACTCTTGACCAAGACTGAGCCTACACAGCAGCAACACAGGTGAGTTACTTAACTTGAGATGAATTTTAGCTTACAATTTCTAATGCTTTTAGTTTGCCTTAAGAGTATCTACCCTGGACTGTAAGAACAAGCTGAGCCAGGATGCAGGTATTCATAGCTGTGTGGGGAACAACTGAAATTTCTAACATTCAAGGATTCTACTTCAGAAAGTTGAGTATTTTTGCTAGAAAGATCACACTGGAAATATTTGTATTTCCTTCACACCAATTCATGGGTTGATATGCCCATCAAAGGAACTCAGCTGCTCAACAGTTCTCCAGTGACACTGTTTCAGGCTCTCTGAAGATTCAAGAGAACACCACCCCACAGCTTGCCTTTTTTGTGTGTTTGGTTGGGGAAATTCAGTGACAATGATGCACGCTACAGCTTTAAAATTGAGCTTTTAGTAAGTACAACCACTGATATAAAATGTCTACTTATTATTGATTACTCTATGCAGAAAAATCTACTTCAGTCCTCTGTTCTGAAAGACAAACAGAATTGGTAATAAAGTACCACAACTTTTTCATCATTGCTAAACTGCTTAGATAGGCACTGCAATGGCCCCTCCCTAACACTGAGATGGTTAATTTAACCTTGTGTGACAGAGGATAACCCACAATTATCAACTTTCCTTTGGGCTTATTTGTCCATGGGAAGCAGGTGGCACGGGGAAAACCAGAAGCCTCCTTCTGAGGAAGGCAAGTGTTCGCTGAGGAGTTCTTTGACAGTGCAGAGGAAAAGGAGTATCACCCACTTGCCAGGAAAAGTACTGTACACTTGCACTTTCCAAGCTCAGCTGGTGGAGTCTGGCTGCTGCTTATGCCAAACTCCAATTACCAAAAGGGAAAGACACATCAAGAGAGAAAGAAAGGAAGAGGGAAAGTCGTGCAGAAAATCTGTGAGCAAGTCAGGCAGATAACCGAGGTCTACGTACTTCCAGCCCGATGCTTCTCCCCGTTCACTGGCAACATTTCTAACAAACTTGAAGAAGAAACTTTCCTCTCTACCTGAAATAAGTTCTGCTGAAAAGAATACACAGACACTTTGCCCTGCTGGGTGGGGGGGAACTGCACATCTCTATCCATAAAGAACCTCTTCTCATCCCTGAGGGAACAGCAACCTGCTGCCAGAGTGTGCAAGGAGAATAGCTGCCTTTCCACTCAGCAGCTCCCTGCTGAACTGCTGAGTCACACGTTTTCTCTGCTCTGAGTTCACACTGCTCCCACTCAGTCCACCTGCCACTTCATCTGGGATGGGTGGGAGGAGAGAAAGAGAGGTGAAGGCAGAAAAAATGTTCATGTTCACCCAGGACCATTATTATGGTACTGTGGGGTCACATATAAAAGCAAGCCTGCAAGCTGCTAGAGAGGGATGGAGAAGAGAAATATCAGGCTGCAAGCAAAACTGCCTCCCCCTCTCTTCTTCAACAAGAGGAGTCTGGCCATCAAACAAGCTGCAAACCTCATTTGATTCCCAATCAGTCACCCATGTTACGTGCTTGCCGATATGTTCTGTGAATTTCAGGGTGTGCACGAGGCTCTTTGCTGTGATTTAGAAGAGCTTTCAAGTTGCTGTGATTTTTTACAACAGTCCAACAGCTACTGTGTCATAATTGTCTGGCTGCCACAGGGAAGTGCCACAATGATGAGTGAAAATATCATCTGGATAGATTCCAGCTCCTAAGGGCATCTTCAGCTGAGTTGCTGCAGTGGAAATGTCCACCAGCTCCAACTTTTATCACGAAATAAGATGAAGAGAAAATCCTAGGCATTTTATTGCAGCTTCCATAAAACTCAAGCCTAACAAGAGCCAACATCTCCTACTACCTGTTAAATTCTTGTGCAGAAAAGGGCTTCTACTAGCAATGGTGGGAAACATGCTTATCATGATTACAGAGGGTCCAGATTACCCTTAGGTTGAGTTGTACATATAGAAATAAATATTTAATTAAATTAGCAAGGTAGTATTTTTTTCTGTGATTAGAATTCTGGACAGCACATTTTGTAAGTCTTGAAAAAAGAAAATGCCCAGAAGTTTCCTAATTTATTAAATTGATTTCTGAGAAACCACTTCTGAAACTAACTTTCAGACTACAAGAACAATTTTCAGACTAATGTTTAAGCCACTGCTACTGTTAGCAGACAAACTGAGGGCTTGTAAAGAGCTAAATAAAGATTTTGTTTTATTAAACACAATTAATGATTCTGAAAAAAGTAAGCCTGTTCTTCCCTGTGAGAAAGGATCTCACAGGGAGATTAGTTAACATTAACTAATGTTCAGTCTTACTTTTTAGTGATTCTAGTGCAAATCTCTGCAAATGTGCTCGTGCTCTACAGACCTGAAATACAAAGACAAAATCCACTCTCAGAGGGTGAAGTGTAATAGCATTAAAATATCTTTCAATATCTACTTCCACTGCCCACTCCACAGAGAAGCTCACTGCAGTGGTTGCTCTAGAAATAGTTCATGAAAAAATGATAACTGCAGAGGAAAAGAAATATGGGAAAGAGAAAAGTAAAACTCAATCTTCTCAAAGTCCCCTGCTTTCATAAAGTCATTTTTGTCACAAATAATCAATATAATTTGCAAAAGACAATTTCAAAAGGCAGGATGCTAGCCTATGAAGTCATCCCTGGAGGGGGAAGGATACAGCCTGACACCAGAGATTTTGTTTTACTGAAGGGTGAGTCTGGGGGACTTCATTTGATCAATCACCAAACCCTTCCTTTCTGGAAGAAACCAGATGTTCCAGACAGCACTCCTCTCATACCTGGGTCTCTACACACTGATACTGTCTGCTTTATAATATATCTAACCCACTTAGTAAGAGAAAAGGTAATTTACCTGATCCTCTCACCAAGTCTGTAGTCCATAACAGCTCATATGAAACAGAGCTCCTAGGAAAAGGCAGCTCAGGATACCTCAGCTGCCACCACTCTGAATTGGGTGTGAGCCTCACTTAGATGGGAGCAAGAAAAAAAATCCTTGGGCTCTCTGCTCTGGAAAGACAGCAAAGAGGAATCAATAGGAGCCACAAGAAGCAGTAAGGGACTGTCAGATAAAGCAACCATATGGGAAGTACATGGGAGCTACTGTACCATCTGTAGGGTCTGACTGCCAGGGTCCTACACTCATTACAAACTGCTATGTCTCTACTAATAATGGAGAAATTGCTCTTAATTCCCAGAACAAGACTAGTTATGCCTTTGTCCACATCTAAATCATACTCCCACTACTAAGTCAAATACACAATGGCTCTCCTAATGCTCACAGGTCTTAACCACAAGATGTGTTGTTAGGCAATGTCCTCTTTCCTTTTGTCCATTTCTCAAGGCGGCCAGGGCCCTTAGAGAAGTGTTTGCTTCAAAACAAGATGTTAAATATGGTGCAAAATTACAGCTCTTGAGTGAATGCAGACCCTCAGAGGGCAGAGACACTGAATATTAACTTGTAATTCACCCACACATAATTAGCAATTGCCATCTTTCAATCAGGGCTCAATTCAAAGCTTCTTTTGTTTGATTTTGTCTTTTCTCCTTTCCTCTTAACCTTCTTACAGAAGGTCCATCTGATTAGCACTGAATATTGGATACAATTTAATATTTTTAAAAATAAAGAATAGATTTCTTATGCTGGTTTCTTCACTGAACAATTTCAAGTGCCTGGTGATAATTTTGGAGCTGCCTTGAGCTTTTGTAAACAGACGACCACAAGTTGACTTTCAGTGGAGTTGGTTGTCCCAAATTAATCCCAGGCTGCAAGCTCCCTTTAACACTGAAAATGGAAACCCACAAAGCAGCTCTGTAATTCCACAGTTAAAGAGATAAAGGCTCAGACTGCTCATGAATCAGCCTTGCACAGGCAGTGAGAACTGGCAGTGGTGCAGCAATGCAGAGCAAAATGTACAGGCTCGAACTCTCTGAAACAGGATAACCAACTGTCCCCTTTCAAATCCTAATTATAATTTTTGTGCCTTTACACTTTAACTACAGGATATACTTAAATGTGCCTGAATGCATAATCAAAGATTAGCAATAATTTAAGAACCAGACAAACATCCTCTTCAATAAAAGAGTGACTCTGACAATGAAAAGAAACAAGCATATTCTGGTGTCACACACTTTTGAAAGTATTTGCTATTCATGCCACTACAATCTGAATTGGTGTTGCCACACTGCTATTGTTGAAAAAAAAAAGAAGGATATTTCTTTTCTTAATAAATTTTTGAGTACTTCTACAGTCATTATGCTAATACCACTGTGTGTTTCTAATGTCTCCTCAGTGACTGGCCTGGTATTCTTTAGGTATTAGATCTGCTTTCTATCTGGTGAATGAGAAGGTTTGCACCTTGAAGCAGAGGGGTGATTTGCTGGCTTCCTGCCAGGTTCAGATGGGAATGTTTTGATGTCATTCATTTGGGGATAGCCTGCTTTACTAAGTGACTCAAATCTTATGCCTGGAGCCTTCACAAAAAAATCATTTAGGAAAGCCACTATCACATTCATTTCAAAGACATTCTCTTTCCTGAGCAAAGTAAATTATATCAAGACCAGTCCCAACAATCATCTTCAGCCACAAACCTGATACAAGCCCCAAGGGTATTATGCCAAGTATAAGCATTTTGGTTTCTTTCACGCATTTAAAAAGGCTATGCTTGCACAGTTTGGCTGCCTCAGAATGCAACACTATCACTCAGACCCTCGAATTAATCTTTGAAATAAATACTTGTAGAGATAAGAGTGTGGACATCCACAAACAGGACCAATTTTGTCTCTGTATCAGAGCCTTATTTCAACTCAGGGCTACACTGTTATGGGCCCTAATGGAAACTCAGGACAATTAAATAACATTGTTTCCAGTTCAGTACTCTGCTACCTCTGTAACTGCAGTCCCTTCATGTTACAGGCATGCTTAGGTTACTAAAATGTCACAGGAACAACAGTTTTAAGCTGTCCTTCTCCCTAGCTATCACACAGGAACACAAAAAGTGAACAATTCGAGTAGAAAGTGGTAATAGTCCTGGGTCTAGTCTATCTGGGTTCCTGTATGTGCTCATCAACACAGATACACAGCCTTAAATAGTAAACTAAAAAGATGCAACAGCTTGTCTTCTCATCCTCTTCCCAGGGAGGAAACATGCACTGAGCAATGTTTTGTCTAGATAGATAAGCAGACATGCACAAGTTGTTACAGCTCTCTGTTGGAGAAGGTGACGCAAAAAAAGCACATGCTGGTGATGAGCTTTACAATTCTTCCGGGAGGATTTTGCACCACTTGTCTGCAATCCTGATCTTCACTCTACAAAACAACCCAGAGAAACAAACCTCTCATGGACTCATGCATCCCAAGGCTCCACTCCACCTCACATCACACAGCCTCATGTTGAGTCACTGTAGCAAGAGCTGACATTAATCAACAGGTCACCAAGCTGGCAAGCAAACACCATTTTGGGTCATGCATCAGCAGAGCATTTCTACTTCTGGCTCCAGACTTCTGGGATCACAGACAGCCTAGGGATTTTCATTCTGTACTCCAGCAAATGTTGCAGAAATGACAACGATCTGAGGTTGCATGGAAGCAGGTGCAAGTATGCTGCATGTGTGGGAGGCACACTTAAAACCTCCCCATGCTTCAGGTATAAAAGCCACCATAGCGTGTCCTATTCTGAGGATGAAAAGACAGGAATTTAGCTCCTCAACTATGCAACACAAATTTGGACTATTAAAAAACATCATTTTGTCAGGTCTTGATTGGAGCATTTCTTTCTTTTCAGAAGCTCCTGATTTCATAACATTTATAATTCAGGTCACCACAAAGGCACCAAACTTATTCTTACAGACTCCTAGTTGTCCCACAGTTTTGTCTCCATGTTGAAATACGCTGTGTATATTGCATATTTTGGAATTTGAGTAGTCAATTGCTTCCCTTAGGATGCTCTTTCTGAAGTGTGGGTGACAGTATATGTCAATGGGAAGAAAGATTTCATCCACAGAGCTGTATTTCTGCTATGCTATCCAGAACACTTCATCTGCATTAACAGGAGATGCCAAACGCCTCATACCAAGTCTCCTCCCACACTTGACTTCAATATGAAGAATAAAGTACTGAGTAATCTTGTAAATCTCATTCTTAGCTTCTAAAGACCAGAGCAGCACTTCCAAACCACCCCACCTCTGTCTTCCTCCACATTAGCTTAAGATTCTACTAAAAGAATTTCTTTTGTTTGCACCTCTCATCTCCCAATGCCAATTACATACAACAAAACTGCTTGGTCCTTTCCTGAAGGGTTTGTGTAGAAGGTTTTGGTAGCAGGGTGTGGGGGGGCAAGGGTAAAAGGATGGCTTCCTTTGAGAAGCTTCCCCATGTCTGACAGCTCTAATGCCAGCCAGCTGGCCAAGGCCAAGCACATCAGATGGTAGGAATGCTGCTGGGATAATCTGTTTAAGGAGAATAAAGTTAGGGCACAGAAGCAAATGCTGAATGGCTATGGAAGAATGGAGGGAGATTATCTGAGAGGAGCAGCCCTGCAGACACCTGGGTCAGTGCAGGGGGGGCAGGAGGTGCCGGAGCTGGGATTCCCCTGCAGCCTCTGGAGGAGCCCATGGCAGAGCAGGCACATGCCCAAAAGAAGGTTGTGACTCCATGGTCAGCCCATGCTGGAGCAGGGGGGCCTGCAGAGCCAAGGAGAGAGGAGCCCATACTGGAGCAGCCTGCTCCCAAGGGAGCACAGCTGCTGGCAGGAACCCACACTGGAGCAGTTCATGAGGGACTGCAGCCCACGGGGAGGGCTCACACCGGAGGGGTTATTGGAGGAGTGCCCCCCTTGGAAGGGAGGGACCACATGCTGGAGAAGGGGAAGAACTCTTTTTCCTGAGGAGGAAGCAGAGGCAGAAACAACATGAGATGAACTGAATGATAACCCCCATTCTCCATCTCCCTGAACCAATAAGAGAGAGGAGATAGAGAAGCAGGAATGAAGTTAAGACCAAGGAGGGAGGGGTAGGAGGAAGGTGGTTTTGAGACTTGTTTTACTTCTCATTATCTGCTCTGATTTTGATTGGCAATAAATTCAACTAATTTCCCTGAGTTTTGCCTGTGACAGTAACTGGGGAGTGATCTCTCCCAGTCCTTATCTCAACTCATCAGCCACTTGTTATATTTTCCCTCCCTTATGCAGTTCAGAGTAGCAGGGAGAGTGGCTTTGGTGGGTGCCTGGCCTCTAGCAAAGGTCAAATCACCACAATAGCATTATTTATGCTGGAAAGATCATAAAAAGAATGGGAAAGAGCAACATTTTATCCATGGCCCAGGTAGAAGCCCTGTGATCTATTTCAGATATGCTGAGCAGAGGCACAGAAGACAAAAGAGTAAGCAGGGCAGTATCAAGTCCTATTTTTGAGGGATAACTGTAACATCATAGTTCATCCTTTCATCTCCACAGATCTTGAAATGATCTTATCAGCTGAACAGACAACAGCATCCCTAAATCCATATGTGCATCCAATAGGAGTAGCACTTTAGTAGTGTGTAAAAAAGCCTCAAGAATAAAGGAAGCTTCACCTTAGAGCTGTTGCAAAAGCATTTTTCTGTACAGAAAAATAACACAGGCTCTTCAGTATGCTGGCAAAGAACATTCAGAACCTATCAGTACCAGTGAGCACACAGGAAGCTAAAAGAGGCCATTTTGAGAATGCCTGCACATACCTGACAGAAAGAAAAATAACCTATTCTGAAAAATAGGACTGTATTTGTCTTTGTCTCCCACAGAAGGCATACAAAATGGAAGGCATTTAGTGTCTTTCAGGAGTGCCATCCCTCTTATCAAAAGGCTGCAAAATTGGTCAGATAAAACTTCGACCTGTTTCAGCTTGTATGTTGCCTGTGCAAGGAAGTTGGGACCAAGTCTTACAGTCTAATCAGGTTCTCTTCAATTTCTGTAAGAGACCTTTTTGGCATACACAGAGGTAAAGGCATTCAAACTGCTAAAGACTCTGCAAAGCAGCAGCTTTGGACTGTCATTTGAAGGTCAGCCTCCAACATACAGTATTTATTTTTCTATTGTTAAACAACCTGAGTAGAAAGGACTTTTGCTAGAATATGTTAGTTAATTGAATCTGGAACATTAACAGGTTTTTCACAACACTGTAGTATTTTTTCTATGAAAAGCAATGAAAAAATGGTTCTATTTAAAAGTGGTAATAGCTGTAGTCTTTGAACATATGCTTAATGAATAAATCTGTTTGAAAAAAGCCTTGTGTGTATTGGAGGGAGGTAGTATGTTTGTTCTCACTTAAAGTGTGCCATGGTGGCAATCATCAACAGCAAATGGCATCTATTGTTGGGACTAAAAAAAAAATTTCATTTGGCCTTTTACTTTCAGGTGAAATTGCTCTTTTGAATAACACATTCTTTTAGCTAAACAGCTGAGTTGAAAATAAAGCAATAGCAGATCCATGTCATTAAGGACACCTTTTAAACTCTTTGGTAGGTGCAAAGAACCACAACATAGTAATATCCAGGCAGCTTGCTGCAACAGCATGGGGTGCAGCACACAGAAAGCCTACAGCTCACAGGGAAGAGGCATTCAGACCCCATGAGGAGAACAGCCAAACCACCCAGTGCTACCACATACTGCAGTGGTGGGTGCAATCCCAAGGATGAAATTATATAGGATACAGCAAATCATGGGACCTGAGCAGAATAGACTCTGTAAGCTTAAATGACAACCAAAAAACTGGGATGAAAAACACATGAGAACAAACTCAACCTACTGCGTTGCCATTTGCATGAGCAGGTGGATGAATTTAATAAGCCGGTAGATTTGTTTGTGAAATTCAAATGCCAATTCCATACACTGGGAAGTGTGAAAAACATCCACAGTCAAGCTAGAGCTGGCTGGGTATTTTTAAAGGAAGCTTGACAGATGTTGTGAAAATGTACTGCAAAAGAGTCAAACCTGTCAGTATTTACTCTTCTTTTGAAGAGCTCCATGTTCCTCTCATGGAGTGCCTGAATCTCTCCTTTCTCCACTTAAACTGAGAGTTTAAGCTCCTCAGTTCCACTCTGAATGCTCCAAAGGAAGCTTCACTCCCCTTCCTGTTCTATTTTTCAATAACATGCTTGACTATGACTCCCTTTTTGCAACACAGCCAGATCTCAGTTGGAAAGTTCATTTTGTGGTGAAAGAGCCACGGGGAACTCTGAAGCTGCATTCAACCAAATCTCCTGGTGCAACACACTGAACTTGGAAATCTAACAAATCTAATGGGTGAGACCATACCATGATCTTCTCTTCTTTGACAACTCTTCTCAGCTAGCAGGGTTGGGAGACTGCTTCAGCCAAGCACAAGCCAATGCCTGCTCTCCATCAGTGTTTCTAACTTGTCAATCCTTGCAGTCCCTCCTCTCTCCTTTTAGAGTTTTCCTTGTGAAGATACAGAGAAGGCCCAGATCTTAACACAGATCAGAGACCATGTGTAGGTGGAAAGAGATAAGATTAACAAACACAGCAAGTCTTAGGTTCCCAAGATTTCTTTTCCAAGATAGAACAGTGATACAATGAAGAAAACATTTCACCGTTAAAACCCCTAATTCTTGAGGTTAGCACTCCACAACTGCTCACCTCTTAACGCTGTCCTTACTGAAGTACTTTGTCCATTGAGACTTCTTGTACTTCCCCATGGTGATATCACCAGCAGGCATAAGGAAACATGAAACCTCAGTCAGCAAGCTAGTAAGGCAGAGGTCAAGAAACCATGATTTCCAGAAACAGTAGAGGTTTGAGATATGGTGGCAACAATTTCCAAAGGGTGTCAAAATTATCTTCTGTGACAGTCCCTGTTGCTGAAGAACACACTTAGAAAAATAAGTTAATAAAGCTGTTGCATATGGACCATGTGACATGTCAGCAGAGTTCTGTTCTCAAAAATGACTAATTGTTTTACCAGGCTGATTTTCAGCTTATTTCAGCTATGATTAGTTTGTCCATTAATTAATCAGTTAGTCCACCAAACCAAACCAGTGCCCATGAGGCATGCATATAATTTAGTATGTAACAACATGTGCAAAATACTTCACTGTTTTGGATGTCACATCCCTGAAGCAGGGATACTCTACAGTATTTTTTACTTAAAAATGTGTGTTCTACGGCATTAAACTCGGTCCTACAAAACCACTAGACAATCGATTTGCAACAATAAGCAGAGAAAGGAGAAGATAAAACACAGATGGCAAAAGAAGGTGTATGTTTGGGATTAATGGAAAAGAGAATATCTGATAAGAGAGGAAAGAAGGAAAATAAATACAAGGCCATAGAAGAGAAGCCCACAGGAGGAGGAGGAGGAGGAGTGTGAAAAGCCTGACAGAAGGACTGAGTGGAGACTAAAAACAGCATCTGGCAGTAGCTCAACTCAAACAAGGTAGCATATGCAAGAAGTACAGCATACTGAAAACTTCCTTCCTCTTGGGGATTAAATAACCTCAGAATTAAGAGAGAGAGAGTCTTCCCTCCCTCTCCTCTGAAATATCTTGCTCTAAACTCTGAAACAGAAAAAAAAATATGGTTAGACTTTTTGGTGATTGCTATTTCCCAATTACAACTGTGAGTCTTAAAATTTTCAGGCATGAAGCCGCAGAAGTCAGGCACAATTTTGATTCATTTTTCTAGTGGGAAACATGATAGTGGGTTTCTCATGCCTAACAGACTTAGGGCATCAAGAGGCCAGATTTTTGAAAGGCCTAGGAAAATTTTCAAAAGCTCCAATGCCCCTAGATAGAGCCCTAGTTCTGCTGAAACAATAATTGTTCCTCAAAAGATAGGCCCAAGTTTCATTTTCAAAAGCAGCTTAAAAATATGGATTACACTGACAGTGAGAGAACACCACAGGGTTGTTTTTGAAACTGAGACTGACATGGTTTTCAAACTGCTGCCTACCACGTGCTTTTGCTTTCTTTTAATTGTGCCTGTGAATACAGCACACAAATGTGTCTGCTGTCACTCACAATTAAGAAAATACAGGTACAGTTGGGAGAACATCAAATACTACAAACTGGGCAGTGTGAGGACAGCCCCGCATTCCAAATCTTACACTGCAAGTGACGTTTATGCTATTTGCACCTGCACAAAAGCATAGCAAGTCCCACATGGGGAAGAGTTACTGTGCTGGCCAGGGGCTAACAGAACTCCAGTTCTGTCAGCTCTCACAGGGGTGGAACATGGCCTTACAGGTAGACATGCCCAGGAGAGCAATGCAACTTCAGGGTATAACCCCCCGTGCCCCACCTCTTTTGTGTCATGATGCACAGGCTGCCACATCTACATCTGACTGCACAGCAGGAACAAACTACAACCACAGTCCTTCACCCTGTGACCATCTGGAGCAGGGCTGTAACTGGAGTTTGCTGTTGCTCTCCTCAGGTCCATATGCCCATATTTCCTTCACCAGAACACAGGAAGGCAAAAACAAATAGTTGGTGCCACCAGACCTCACTCTAACAAAGCACACCTGGCCAAATTTATATTCTGTGACAGTCTCTATTGCCAAAAAACATGCTTAAAAGGTAGGACCTACACACAGAGGCATGAGCAATGAGGGGACAACTGTCCTAATATGAATGATGAAAGGAGGATTGGCAGAACAGCCCTGAATAATCCCTGGAGGGCAATGACAGCCCAGAGATATATTTTGCTGCCTGTGTAGCAGTGGAGACACAGTGGAATGTATTTTCACCTTGGATTTAGGATACCAATCTCCATAGGGATGTATAGAAAATGTTTTAAGAACCCCAGACTCTGTGATCTACCTTTGAAATACAGCTGCCTGCCTGCTAGAGGTCCTGGATCTTATCATATTAAGTATGTCCCAATGTTTTTTCAGTATATGTTCATCATTCTCTGTACATCATTAAACTTTTCAAATTATATTCTTGTATTAAGGTTTGAAGAGTGAAACCCAGGAACACATCAGCAAATGATTCTGTTGTGTTTTCATGCAGTATGCCTGAAAGGTATAGAAAAATTCCAGCTTTCACTGGAACTTCTTCAGAAAGCAAATAATGAGTTCCCTTAAATGCCATATGAAATCCCAGTGTGAATAGCAAAGTAATACCCTGGGTATTCAACAATAAGATAGCCTTGATGTTGTGACTGCTGTGCTGAGCTAATGGGGCTGGCAGAGGAGTAAACATACATCAGGGAACACCAACATGGTCAAGCCTTTAAATTACAAATGCCAGTTTACCAATTACCTTTACTTAGTGTGAAGCAAGATAATTTTACACAGAGCGCAGAAGGAGAATGAAGATCATCAAGTCAACTCACCGCCTGTCTAGCTTGAGAAAGGATCAAGTGTAAAAAGGATTAACAGAAAAAAATCCCCCAAAACCCAAGAACTTATCCAGCCCTTAATAAAGATATGATAATACTGAAAGAAACTGTATTAAAACTGTTCTAAATCAATAGAACTATTTAAATCAATAGGACCATAGAACTAAAACTGGCACATGATAATTTACCAGACAGATGCTTGTCAAAAAGAATGGACTGATTTTCAATTTAACTCTTGATTGAAATCAGGGTCCCTGACTTGTAGGGAGTGTTCCTTGGCACTGCAAACTGCCTCATCCTCATCATCTCTCTGATTCTTAAATGCTATTAAGAGATTAACTGAGATTTTAATTGGTTTAAGTTTCTACAGTGTTTTGTGTACACTCTGCAGAATAAACTTGCTTTAATAAAGATTTGACTGAAAGGCTTCAAATTCAAACTGTCAACCCAAGTGCACACTCCTTCAGAAATAGCATGTTAATTTTGCTCATCCCCACAGACTCATGTGACCTCTTTCATCTGTATCCTCTTTCCCACCCGCACAAGAGCAGCTCGTGGCTCTGTCGTGCAGCTACAGCAAAACTTTTCAAGCCTCCAGAAACACCATCCAGCTTCATTTCACTCACTCTGGTTTTTGCTTCGTGCACTGTGCTGGATGTGAGCATGCAAACATGAAGCAGTTCAGTGAAATAAAGTGGACTTATGATTATTTAAAATGACCATTTTTCAATCTAGTCCATAATTTTATGGCTTCACCATCTGTATTAACTGGCTGGCATAAACACATTCTAAGAGTTTCCAAAGAAATCTTCCAGAATTTTAATTTGCCCTCCAACCTACCCTAATCAAGCCATGCCTTAGAAGTTCCTCATTAGCTCCTATGCCCTGCAATGCAAGCAATATTTTCTTTGTATGAATGTAATTGATTGCTCAACCTAAGCACTACAACATTGAAGTGACCTTTGGCCACACTCTGCATTGTATTTTATGCAATGCTGAAGTTTATCATTGTGTTTCTGACAGCTGAACTTTTTTTAGCCTTTTCTTTGCCAAATTTGAAACAAGGGCCAGTCTACAGTCCTATGACAATGTCTGGAGAATGATTTCTACTTCAAGCATTCATTGGAGCATCTTCCATCAGATTAAAGAGATGGATTTAAATTTTTTACACCTGAGCCTTTGCTGAAATTAGCATCACTGATACTTTTTAAGTGCCTTTGCATCTTGTGCAGTCTGCTCAGCCACCTCAGACTGAGGCCTTTCCAGGGTAATTTTCATCAAGCACACTTGCCAGGGGTAGCCTCCAGACACAGAATTCCTCCCATGTTGCTTTAGCAATGCTTCCATGCTGGCTCTACCAAGTTAACAGCAAAGTGCATGACCTTCAACTCACATTCAGTTGGGAAGTTTCAGCACAGTTTCTTTGCTGGAACTATTCCACTTTGATGTCACATGTTAAATGATTGTCGATCTTTTCTTTCTCCCCTCCCACACCAGGTTGTTCCAGGCTAAGCTTTTCTGCAAGGCAGAACTACCCACGCCTTACTCTGCAATAAAAACAAAACTGCTTGAAAAACTTCCCTTTGTGTTGCCCACATATAAAGTGTAAGCCAGTATTCACTGCTGGATTAAAGATCTTTTCTATGAACAACCTGCAGGCTCAGTGCATGAACACTGGGTATTTTGGCCTCAAGATGAGAGAAGGGCAGGGTCAAAGACTAAGCAAAGACACAAGGGGAAGAAGTGAAGACCCTTATAAACCAGGAGGAGAAAAAGTAATAATTAATAAATAAATAGTGCTATTCTGCCAGAACCATTCACACATTTTCCCCCAAAAGCAATCATATTGGTGGATGGGAAATAGAAAGTGAAACATGGAAGAGCTCTGAACATACTCAGTAGCCCTAAGAATCATATACTGGATTCATAGCACATAAATTTTTTTTTAGCTATCCAGCTAAAAACAGAGGGGGTGTGGTTTCTGTGTTGGTGGATGGAACAAATTTACCTTAACTCTGTACTTTTAACTACATTTTACTACAAATTTCAGTAAGGGGATAAATTGGATAAGCACAGTGAAGTGACTTCTGAATTCCTTGTTTCGTATAGCAGCAGAATGGTGCTCATGTCTTGCTTTGAAATTAATATAGTCTATAAGTGTCATGTAACAAATTATCATGCTTTTACTTATGCCAAACTATCAAGAATAAGTGCTTTGAGGCAAAATGTGTATTTGTCATTTATTGTATGTTTGCACATGTCCTAACACAATGAGACTTGCAATTATTTTGCATAATTACCCACCACGTCAATAAAAACCTCACCATCTCATTGATGTTTCATGGCCTTGGTTTAACCCTGACCTCAAATGATCTGGACAAGTTTGTAAAAAACACCAAAATGTGTAACACTAACATGACTCTCTGAGCTTACAGAAATGACAGCACCTCCTTTCTGCCTTTCAGTCAAATCAAATGAGGGGCAGACATTGATTTTCAATTGTCCAAATCTGACCCCTTATTTGTAAAGAACATGGGAATGCCCAGGAATAATACCTCTAAGTTACCTGAAGTTTTTCAGGATTCTTGCATAAATAAGATTACACCTCAAAGGTTTTTTTAACAGTAAATTATACATAAAGAACTCATTCCCCCACAGCTTATTTGCATAGAGCACATGCTTTTGCCCTCCAAACGTCCCCTAATGAAGGTTTTCAGCATCCTCTTTCCACAAGCTGGGTCTTCATTGCAGAGGGGAGTTGATACCAAGGGCCCACCCACGTCAGATGCACTGGCTCCTCCAGCATAAAAACAACCAGAAACTGCAACAGTCTGCAAGGAGGTTCCAAAGGCCAGTCCAGGGGCAGCATTAACTGCAACCAGTAAATAAATCAGGTAACCAACCAATAAAACCAAAAAAGGTTTATCTACACTGGATGCAGGATTCAAAGCCCTAGTTGCTCTAAGAGCCCTCACTATGCAGACAGGAAACACTTTCCTGTAAGAGACAGAATATGTTTAGAAACAAGTCCAGAATGGCTTGAAAACACCTACTTCCTTGATGATTAAACAAAACTAATTTATTTACAGTTTACCATGAATCAATTATAAAGAAAGAAGAAAAAATGCTTGAAACAGCTATGGACTGGATTTGAAAGGACTTCCCAAAGAGCTTTTAAGAGACAAAGGCTTAATCCTCTAGGTCACTTTAGAATTCCAATCTAGAAAGAATTGCATAGGCATCAAGTAGACAGTGGAGGTAAAA
The DNA here is from genome assembly GCF_051311805.1 of Agelaius phoeniceus. NCBI lineage: Eukaryota > Metazoa > Chordata > Aves > Passeriformes > Icteridae > Agelaius > Agelaius phoeniceus. The sequence continues at coordinate 15,862,545 of NC_135270.1, forward strand.
TGGACTCTGAATGATGTGAGAACCACAGCTAGGCTAAAATATATACTCCACCATGAAAAGACTTACCAAAAGCTACCTTCCATGCTAACTAGGCTTTGCAAAATACTTAAAACCTGAAAATTGGGATAAGTTCTTAAGGACTGTATGGCAGTGTTTTTCATCTGTACTGAAGTGACAGCATGATAATTCTCATCTTCCTTGTCTTACTTACCATCTGACTTGCACTCAGTCCTTTCAGTCACATAGTAACTTGGTTCCAATGCCTGCTCCAGGACAGATGGTCCTCTGGGATTATCATTTACGTCCTTCATGCACTAGAATCCTGAAAAATAAGGGAAAATTTTAAGCTTTAACGCTATCAGATGTCTAAGAACCATTCAGGGCTTTTACACACAATTCTTCTTGACAATAAATTCTAAAAGACCGTGACGAGCTGCTCATCCATAAAGAAAGAGTCAACCCACTAATGTGTGGGGTGAGGTGAAACATGGAAAGGAGATCAAATATATTGCCATATTATCATTGTTGAACGTGCTTTTGCTTATTGCCTACGTAAAGGAACTGCAATCTACCAGAACCAAAGGGTACGTACCATAAAATGTTTTAATATTTAAGGAAAAGGAGGCAATCCATAAACTAAGCTCTCTTAGGAGCCATCTGCACCATATGGGAAAAGCCTTCAGCTGAAATCATGACTTCCCATTTCACTAAAATCTCCAAGAGGGCTTAAAAGACAAAAGCCCTTTTTTTGTGAAGGACTGTTGAATGTGTCATACTTATCACACAGTGGGGCTAACTGAACACATAATTTGGGAACAGTCCATCACAACCTCAGAGACCATGTGCCCAACATACCACTAAAAGCATGGCAAAAACATGGGCAGAGGATCGTGCAGGCAGGAGGAAAGAAATTCACCCCTAACAAACTGCAAGGACTTTTTCCTCCTTCACACATTCAGCTAAAGGAGAGGCCAGATATGCCTTTTTTTGTCCAGATGATAAAGTGCTCTGCCTTGGAAGCTTATGTGATTTGTCATCTACTTCTAAAGGACCTTGCACTGTGAACATTAGGCCAGTTCATTCAACCTCTTCCAAAGTCCACAGAGACAAACAAAACTCTTTATATTGATACCAGTACTCTGTGCCTCACAAACCCAATCAAGAAATCTCCTAAGAACATGAGTTTAAAGAGCTAAATTCTGAAGTGTTCTCTCCTACAGAGGTACTGTTAAAATCCTTTGACTAGAAAATCATCTTTCTGGTTCTGAACAGGCTAATAAATCCCAGATTACTTAGATATGCAGACCATATCTCTGCCACTGGGACACAAGGTGCTCCCTGCATATAGAGCAGCACAGTTTTATGTTAAAGAACATTTAAAACTAAGTCACATCCTTAGAAGACACCAGTATACAAGAGGACACCATCTAGGCAAAAGCAAAACAGCAGCGTAATGTGTGAGGCACTCCGCAAAAAAATCTCCTGATGCAATATAGCACATCTTAGAGCACTAAGCTATCCTCTGCTACCCAGGACAGGATTACTAAGGGATGAAACTGGCTGCAAAGGCCTGCATACATGCTGTCTGTTTCACTTGTAGTAATACAAACATTGTAAGTCCAAGAATAAGAATTACTGTCTGTGTACACAGTGAGTCTCCAAACACAATCCCAAAGTTATTCCTAAAACCAGAAAATAATAAGAATACATCATACAGATGGTATTTATACTTTTATAGTCACTTAGAAACACCTCTCCTTCCTTCCCAGGAAAATATTAGCACTGATTATTTTCAGCTAGATGTTTTTGTTAAGTTAGTTTTCTGATGTGATCTCTCCTACCCAAGCTCAAACCAGAAAAGATGCATTGCAGGCGAGTCCCAAAGTCAACCTTCTTTTACAGAGCAAGTGCTACTAAAAACAACTTAAAAGCCCCATGAAAAGATGGTGTGGACAGTTCTGAATCTACCATCAGCACCTCCACTGCCCCTCAAACTTGTCAAGGACATAATTGCTAGTTGTGTGCAACAACTCCTGAGAAACAGGTTTTGTAATGCTCTCATGTCCCTCCAGCAGAACTGCTGTGAGGCGCAGAACCAAGAAGTAACTGGATTTCGTGGACTTTGTGTCTTTTGGCTCGCTACTGAAGGCCAAATTGCATCCTTAAACTGCACCTTATTAGTGATCTAATAAAGGATGTTACACCTTTCTACACAGCACTTCTTGTCTTGACACAAAGGGCTCTGGTATCTGAACAGGTTGCCCCAGCAAGCAAAGGTTATCGCTTCTGCTAAATGGAAATGTAATTAACTCTGCATGGCCTCAGTCCACTGCAAGCAGAAGACAAGAGCTAAGATTCAAGACAAGACAAGATTCAAGCCAGAAGTGGTTTGTACTTTTGAAAAAGCAGAGAAAGAATGTTTGCATTTAGTTACTGTGGTTACACAAGGTAACCCAACCACACACAGTTTTTAGCATAGAGTGTTACAATGACAGTAGCCCCAAATGCTTTCTTTGACCTCCCTTGGTGCCTGCAGTTCACCACAATATTCAAATACTGGTATATAACTGTTTTCTTTACACACTGAGTACAAAGAACTAGGTATCAACATTTCCAGAGAGTCCAAACAAATAAGAATTAATGTTGAAGATCTGTACTCTTCTAGAAATAGAGTGTTGCCTCTTCCTAAACTATGTTCTACTGTTGTATTCTGCATTCAGTGCAGGTGCCTTGCCAGACTTCAGACTTAATTCTTATTAATATAATAAATTATTAATAATAATTTATACTGCCTCCAAACTCAAGCATTCCTCCTCTGCTTCCTCTCTTCCCATTGTTTAATTTAGGGACAGGTGTAGTTTTACACCAGTGAAAGAAATACCCATCTATTGCCTAATATGTCCTGCATTTCTGCCTCTCCAACAGCACGTGAATGATCAAAGGAAAATATCACTAAAGCAAGGCAGGAATCACTCCTGCCTCTGAAATAGGTAAAGGCTTATTTTCAATTAACTTACACCTTGCAGTTGTTATCAGTGCAAAACTAATGCAAAAATAATGCTGAGACCTGGCAGCATTTTACACCTACTATACACTGATGTAGAAGACATCATTCCATCTGCCTTTGACTACAAGGAAAACCTTCAAGGCCAAATAGCTGTGTGAAACCCCTAGAGGATGTGTCATGGAGGACTGAGAAGCAATTGCCAAATTCCTGGTAGCAAATACCCAGAAGCACACTCAGACTACATAGAACCAAGAATGACTTTAGCTTGTGCTATGTATGAGGAAAATCCCAAGTTTTCAAGTTACCAAGTTAATTCTTGCTGAAAACAATGACACGGTCTGCCCAGATGCAAGTAAAAATTGTACACACAATTATATGAATACATACCCTGGCACTGACAGGGTAACAAAGCAGGTTAAATTGCAGGAGCATCATCACAGAACAGTAATGCAATTGCAGAGGATGGAATACAGAATGATAAAATGGTTTATTGCCAGTTTCATTTTTTCCCTCTTTGGGAAGGATATAGCACCTATTCTAAAGGACACATCATTCAGACAATCCATAGCAATGTTGTAAGATGTTTCCTCACTCAATCCACAGCGCCAAACAAGACTATTTGCCCAAAATGAGACTACATGGAGCCACACACTCTCCTTTTGTCCTTACATTCCCTTCTCTCCCTCTTGAGAATGGACAAACTAGAAGACAGGGATAAGACTCTTGGGGCAGAGGAACAAAAAATGTTATTAAAATGAAGTGAGCACATAAGTGGTTTCTGTCTTGGGATCTGAAGGCCAAGTTTAATTAACCACCTGGGTGGAAAGCACAGCTTATATAATGCTGACTATCTGAGGACTGCTGTTGCCATCTTATTGCAGGGGTTCCATACTGTTGTCTCCTTATCACAAAGGTTCCATACCTTCTGGGTGTTTCTCTGGGCAGCTCCTGAGAGCACTGACTCTTTCTCCTTCACAAAGCAGCCACTGACTGCAGCTCCCCTCTCACCCAGCCACCCACTCTCTTATAGCATCTTCTTCTCACTGGTTACAGCTGTGGCCTGTTAAAGTCAGGCCTGCTCCTAATCTTTGATAGTTGGCCCAGCTGCAACTCCTTAGGGGTAAGATTACTTTCTACACTATCTTTATTTTCTTATATTCTATCCCACTACGGGCTGCCATCCCAGTCATTCCACATAACCCCTCCTGCTAGTCCATGTAAGAGCAATTTTTACTGGCAAAACCAATATAAGAGGGACAAGGGATCTGGATGTCAACTTAGAAATCAAGAAAGAAGAAGCAGGCATCTAAAATAGAGTAAATAGAGACCAATCCATATTACACAGGCTACTGAATAGCTCTGTAAGGGAAACAGGGCTTTGTTCCTTCTTAAACTCAAAAATTAGTTTGTCATCAGATAGTTACTCAGTGCTAAATAGATACTGACAGATTCTGCCACTGTCAATGAAAACATGTCCTGGAAAACCTCTGGGGACTTCAGCTCTTCTCTACCTGTACTCTGTAAGTCTGCTTTCCTCAATACTGTATCCTTATGAGATGCCAGTAAAAGGCATGATAAACTTGAAGAAATTCTAACTCTGGGCATGAGAGAGGTTTTTTCATTGAACACTGGATCATCACTGGTTGTGAGGCCACAGCTCTGTATCTCAGTGATTTGAGAGTCTGTCTTTGGTTTCCTGCTTCTCCATTTTTTTCAGATTCAGTTCAAGAGAATGCCCACCATTCTGTGGCTTAGCTCAGAGGGTCCTTAATATTTCTTGACAAATTTGTATGAGTCCACCATTCAAACCATCAACACTTGAGGTTCACTTGGTGTTGCATTTAGCATGACCTAACCTTTCACTGCTGCAGAAACAGAGGGGTTTGTTTCACCCTGTTCAGTTTCCTCTACTGCATCCTATCCCCCTGTATTAGCTATCCATGCAGCAGCAAGGCTGCTTCAGCTTGCAGAACTGACAGAAAATGAATTAATTGGGTGAGGTGTGGATTAGCCATCACTGGGGGAAAGAAAAGGGGACCCTCTTCAGAGAAAGCTCACTGCTAGATTAAATGCTGAGGTGAACTGCACTCTGCTTACAGGACTTCCCTGGGGGTTCAGCTCATTGTACATGCACATGTACATTGTAAAACTAAGGCTAAGCAAGTATCAAATGAAATTCAACTCCTTTGTTACAGCATAATGATTTTTGTGAACACCTCCCACCAATTTTACCCAAAAAAGAGTGATCAAAATGCAATCAGGGCAAAAGTATTAATAAAAAATTAAATAGGAACCCAAACATTAAATACAAAGCATTAAAACAATATTCCCACTGGAACGGAAAAAAAAATCTCTTTCTTTAAAAAGCTATTTTCTAGCCACTAAATAAAGGTAAACTCAGAAAATTACACATGATATGCACAGCCATCCTAGAGAGCATTTATAGCAGTTACTTGAAATTCTGATGTCACTCTCAACAGATACATCAGCTGGTCGTTCTAAAAACTTGATCGTATATTAAAAGCTATGACCAATATTGTTTTCTGTGCATAGAGATAAACATCCTGCTCAAAGATCTGAACTCCTATTTAAAAACAAAACCAAACATTAAGAATAAAAAGCACCCAGTGTGGTTCTGAGACACATATGTGGCTGCATTGCATATTCCCTGCCTACACTGGCAGTGTGGGAGCTGTTAGTCATCTAATGCGCAGATCTGCTTGGCACCATGCCTTCCCTTTGGCACGCAGGCAGGGAAGAAGATCACCCATTTGTTGTATCCTGACATCTCCACTGCAGGTTCATCAGGCAGCGTGACCAGGCCCTCCCAGTTCAAGCTGCAGGCTGGCAGACCAGTTCAAAGTAAAGGACTGGGAGGTTCTTAAACATATTTGTAAAGGAAAGGGCAACTTTTAAATTTATGCTGTTTAGACACATTCCCTGTTGGGACCTAACAACATGTTTATTTAAGAATAAGGACTTTTTATTAAATAGAGACCTAATTTATTTTTGCTTTCAGCCCTGGCACAGATCCTTTCACAATTTTTCAAGGGCATGAGAGGTTCTCAAGCTGGTTTGCTTTAACTGTCCTGCTCTGCCTCAGTTCTGGAGGGCCCTGGAACAGACCTAAATTTAGTTTTTGAGTAAGGCTGTCATAAAACTTCATTGCCCAGACTACAGCAGGATCAGACACCCCATCCTTTTGGGATCCCAATTTCATTTGAGCCATACAGAAGATGTACAAGAAAGGTGTGCTTTTTTAGTGTCACGTTGATGGTGAAATTTGAAGAGTAAGGGTGCCTCAGTGTTGTCAGACTTTGAAGGAATAGCTCTGGCCATTTTTTTCCCAATGTATTGACTACTGTGAACTGGTATTTTACCATGAGATACTTCACATTACAACCTCCTTTGTATAGAGTTAACAAAGCACCAAAGCACCTGCTTTCTGACATGCAAGGGAAGAAGTGTTTTGAGTGGAGGAAGCTCACACCAGTGCTTGGATACCTCAGTGCTGAAACCACTTCACACTGACTACTGCACTTACATCAAGGACAAGTCTCACACTGCTGTACTCTACTGTAGAAACTGGCAAGGCCAGCCTTAAGGGTAATCTGGGACTACCTTGCAGGATCTCTCTAAACCCCTTGCCTATTCTAGCTGCCTTCAGCAATATGGGCTGCTGTGTCCCCACTGGTTTTCACCCAAATGTGCACAAGTTTAGATTCCCCAGGACTGCACTGTAGTGCAGTTGCTTCCTTGTGTAATGTCTGCTGACTCTGCTCAGTGTTCATATCTTGCTGCAGGGAACAGCTTTTGACAAGCAGGAGTTCAGAACAGGTAAGATCTGGTCTGATCTTGTGGAGCTCTGTCTTTAGATTTGATGACAGTAAAAAGAAATATGTGGGAAGCATCCACAATAATCAACCATCTCAAGTTAATTAGCAATTAATTTAGTGAGCTACTAAAGTCTAGTGAAGATGAATCCTGGGAGATTCTGGTCACAGTTTCCCTGATGTAAATCTAGATTAACTCCTAGAGAGAACATCAATCTCCATGACAGTTACTTCAGATTTACACCCAGCTACTCTGAATTTGTGCACTTGTTTTCACAGCCGTGTGGGAGATCTGTCTCAACACAAATCAGCTCTGCTCTCATGCAGATTCTGCAAGATACACAGAGTTACAGTTCTGTAAAAACCCAACCTCGGTGAAAAGGGGAAATTAAATTCTGCACTGATGAAATCCAAGCCTCCCACATAACAAACAAAAACTCTGCTACAGAGCCTGCCACTACAAGTGGTCACAATAGTTCCCTTAGTTCTCAGTCTTCATGCAGGAAGGACAATTCCCACACTAGGTTTCACAAAGCACAACAGTAAGCATTGAAATTACTACATCCCTCTGCCTAGGACTCCTGAGAGTATTAAGAATACTAGATCTACAGAGTCAATTTTGAGTCCAGTCTTACAACCCCAGCAAAATCCCCACAATCGTTCAAGGTCATCTTCCTAAGAGGCTACAGAGAGAGCAAACACCTTCTGGCCATTAGCACTGACACTTGTGATGCAGAATGCAGCTGCATCAGAGAAATTTGATATGAAAACAGGAGATATTGTCCAGCCATGTGGCCTGTCAACCTTGTATCAGTTTTACTCAGTTCTGCATCCCTTTCTTTGCACAGCCACAGCTTTCCCCTTTCTTTATCCATAAGTTAACCACTGGTACAATGCCACTTCCCACCCACATGAATCTCAATCTGAGAGGTGCAGCCCTGGTCATGAAATTCTGAGCTGATTCAGAGAAGGTGTATGCCTGCCTGCGTGCTTCCTGGTGAGCCAGAGTACAGGTCACAAAAGTAACAAAGAGCAGAGTAACTGGAAAGTATTTTACAAGAAACAAGCTAAAAACAAAATGGTAATGGTAATTTTTAAGGAGGCTTGATCTTATGAAAGATGATATGTTCTCTAAGCAGTTCAACACAAAATAACTTCTTCTACACAGGCTACTTTGGGTCTTACAGCTGGAGGTCCCCAAAACTATGCAACATTTATGACTTTGTCTACAGATACAGGTTATGTCACAGTAAAAAGGATGAGTGTTTAAATAATAACTACTCCAGAATGACTATGCCAACACATGAAGTTTTTTAGAAAATTATTGCACAAAAATGCTGTATGGACATTGTGTAAGTACTTCAGAATGTTGTAACATTCCACAATAAAAACAATTCAACACTTTAATGTGATGAAGCAAAATAATCTCCCCTTCAGATATACCAGGAACTAAGTAAATCCCACAGCACCCTATAGTTCTTATTTCAACCCCCATAAAATTACTGGAAAGAAGTAAAGCTAGAATTACACACAAGTCTCAGGTGCCTTTTCTAAACTTAATTGAGCTTTACCAACAGGTGAGATAGGAACGCAACTGGTTACTGATGGCTGGGCATAAATATCTTGCTTAATTTCTAGAAGAGTAAGTGGACTCAAAGAAATCTTTCTTTGTACTATTTCTCAAAGATCACACAAGCTGACTCATCCTCCTGCCTAAAGTACAACATGAAAGTAAAGCAAAGCAAAACAGAACATCTCAAATTATCAGAACCAAAATTGCTTTCTATAGTAGCAGGAGATAGACTAAAAACGAAATTGGATGCCAATTCACAAACTGCCATTAAATTTCCAGGAAGCCAATCCACCAAGGAACATACTGCACCCTAGAGAGTCCTTAATGAATAGTGACACATTTGCAATAGGCTAGTTAAGGTTTTGCCAGCATTTAGGTTTTAAATCCCTCATATGTTAGCAAAAGCAACCAGGAACTTACTGAAAAATTATATACAAGGTTCCAGTCCAAGAAGAGAGACTCTGGGAGGGAGGTGGGGGGGAAGTGCTAGTGCCACAGTAGATTTAATTTTGTGTTTTAAATCTAAAAATAAAAAATAAATTAAAATTTGAAAAAAAAATTAAAAAGGAGCAGCTTTGAACCATTACAAGTTTCAAAGGCAGAAAACATTTTAGCAGGCATTTAAGGCAGGTAGTAAGTGCCCCTGAGTCTAATCTCAGTGGGACACAAGTTGCAAGCATCCCCCCACATAATGAGGGATCCCCAGTGTCTGAGTTCACATTTATATCCATGGGTCTAAAAGCATGAAGCTGTTTCTGTGGTCTGGATCACTGTCCATCTATACTTCCTCTGTTATTCTTGCATTAAAGAACTTGATCATTCTTCCATCACAGGGCCAATGATGTTTACAGTGCAGGGCCTAGAAGATAAGCACTATAAACTTGCAAACATGATGAAATATACAGTACATATAAGAGCTTTACACACTGAATATAATTTGCATTACATGGAGCATTACTCTCCCCTTGATGTTTATATGAGGAGTATTTCACGGTATCTTGACATTGTTTTTTTTAACTAGAAGCTATCTAGCATCTAATTTGGAGCCCCCACAGTTTCCAGCCCCATCAGCTGGAACAGACTGCTTCTGACTTCCAGTTCTTGGAAATGGATTACAATAGCGCAGAGAGGAAGCAGCATTAGACATTGTTAAGAGAATGGACAGGGCAGGCAGAGGCATTTCATGACCACCCACAACTGCATTAAATCATCTCAGTACTCAAGTAAGGCCAGGAGGGTTAAAAGTAAGGATGGTAAGCTCAAAGTAAAGCCACTGAGTACTTTCAGTACCAAATGGAAATCCATCAGTTGACTGCCTCCATCCTTCACTGTCCTAAATGCCTCCTGTATCCTTCAATACTTCTGGTACCTTCACAGCTGTGCACGTGTACCCAAGAACTGCCCACAGAGTGCATCAGGCCTCAGCTGCAGCCAGGGCTGTCCCACTCATGAACCCAGCCCCAACAGTGGGACATGCAAGGATCCCCATTCTATCCTGCCCCATGCATAGTGGCTGTGTAACAAGTGACAACAAACAGGTATGGAGTCTCCAGGGCTGTGCCACAGCCTCCCCTGCTTGTTTATTGCAGCCCAGCACTGATTACCTGCCCCTTTGAAGCACCTACCTGTTGTCATCTTATCACAGGGGTTCCATACTGTTGTCTCCTTATCACAAAGGTTCCATACCTTCTGGGTGTTTCTTGTGGGCAGCGCCTCAGAGCACTGACTCTTTCTCCTTCACAAAGCAGCCACTGACTCCAGTTTCCCTCTCACCCAGCCACCCACTCTCTTATAGCACTCTTCTTCTCACTGGTTACAGCTGTGGCCTGTTAAAGTCAGGTCTGTTCCTAATCTTTGCTAGTTGGCCCAGCTGCAACTCCTTAGGGGTAAGATTACTTTCTACACTATCTTTATTTTCTTATATTCTATCCCCCTACACCTACCCATTCTAAAGAGTCACAAGTTTCTCATAGAGTCCAGGCTGTGCCTCGGAAGGCAGTGACAGTCTGCTGTGTCTTTCTAAGAAAGGAAGCTGAGTACAACAACTCAGTTCCTAGGTCAGGACTCAGGAGCTCCCCACCCTGTCTGATATAAGATTTCCCACGGTAGGCCAGTATTGTCTTAATTTTATTTGATTTTGTTAAGTATTTGGACATTGAGCCATACATACATGTACCTGAAACATGACCACCTTTAACATATCCAAGTATGAAAAGCTTATCCATTCACAACATTAAGACTCTGTAAGTCAACAATCAACACTCATCCTGACTAGCAATTACTGAACAGAAATCAATGTAACTCAGAATCTTGTCTTTCACACACTATTGTCTGCCCAGCATAAACCATCAGGCAAGAGCCTGACCTTCTTACATAAACCCTTTTCTACAAACAGGTGTAGTTTAGTAGCAGGGTAAATGAATCTTAAGAGGATTCAGAGAGCAGAGAATGCTCTAAAAAGAACAGTTTTCTTGTTTCCATTATTACACCAAATGGCATCTTCCTGTTTGCTAAACAGCTGCCTTCTCAGGTTAGACTGACCCAGTGATCTTGGGGTGCCACACAATCTCTGCAGGAAGCAAAACTGCTTATCCCAAAAGGATGAATGCACTATCTCAAACCATCAGGGTATCACTGCTGTATCCATTTAGCCTATTGCTGCCACAGCCTTAAAAATTAATGAGTTCTCCAGGGAATAGACAGGCATAGTGCTCAAAGCAAATGAAGCTGCTGCCAACACTGTTTTCCTCTTCCCTAGACACCACTTCAAACCAAAACAGAAGAGCAACTTTTTTCCTCTCAGTTGAGTATCAAAATTCTTTCAGACAGAAAAAAATACCTATGCCTGTGTGGACAGACCTTGAAATTTTCCTTCTTACCAGCCAACACCACATAGTCTGACCTTGTTCCCTCTGCCATCCGAGTTCAACGTGAAGAAAAACCAAGCTTCATTTTGGGGTAATGGCTGAAGTGATCTAGATCCAAGTTTTGTGAAGATGCTAAACCTTGCTTAGAAATGATGAGCTGCATATAACTAAAAGGGATGCTGACTTCCTCCAGCCCTGGAACTGATTTGATTTCTCACTTTTCCTTTCCTGCACAGTAGTTAACAACATGTCCACAGATATGATATCACATAGACACAGAAATACAGGTCAGCAAAGGCATTTATGTAAGACCCTCTTTTTTGGGGAGCTATCTCACATAAAAGGGAACATCAGCAGATGGAGCTCTGCTTCTGCATCACACTCTTCAAATGTGAAAGCCTGGCAGGTGCAGAGGGGGATAGGAACAATCACTCTCTCACCCTTTCCAGCTCTTGCTTTTCATGGCACCACTGCACACGAAAGAGAAACAGCTTCTTCTGCCTTCCAATCCCTTTGCTTCCCTAAAACCACTCCCCCCATCAACCAGTGTCTCTGAGTCTGCCAGGAAAAGGTTTAGAAATCCTCAAACAAAATGCATTAAGCACCCAGAATTATCATCAATTAACAGCTCCAAAACAATGCAATGAGGGATTAGCTCAGCAGAGGAGCTCTAAAATTTACACTGATCTAAGGTCTGAGACCTGTTCTCAAACAAAAGGAAAAGAAATGCTTCTCTAGTGCAAAAGACCAATACCAAGAGAATCACTATGACAAGCAAGCAAGGCTTTGTCTAGCCTGACACATTAGCAGAATCTCAGATTTCTGCTCATATCTACCTCTGGTAATTTATGAAGCATCAGCTGCTAAAATTGTGCAGCAACCAAGGAAGACAATTAGCAATTACAACCAGGTAAGCGCAATGCTTGAGTTCAGTATTGCAGGAAAAGGCCTAAAAATGGCTGGCTGGATTAATGAGGCATTTTCCAGGACATCAGGATGATGTTTCTGAAGGCCTGCTGTGTTCTCAGAATCAGAATGATGTCTATAGCAACCAGTTGCAGAAGAGGAATGGAAAAACTAGAAGCAAATTACTGTCATGTATGCTGTGGTGGTGGCCATCAGCTCATTTCAGCCCATGATGAAGTGCCTTACAACCATGGGATTTTACAGCTCCTGGGGAAGAGCTGCTTCTTTCATACTTGGCAATATAGCTATCAATCAGAAGCTGCTAATCTGACAGGATGTAGTGGACAAAGAGAGCAGTTTGTACTTCCCTGGTCTGAAACCTTCGTGGCAGAAGGTTACTCAGCTCTCTCCGAGAGGAAGAGAAATACAGACCTACGGGAGCTGACACTTGGGCTGGAGAGGTGAAGGACACAGATGGACAGGGTGGAAAGCATGCACAGAGCAGCAGAGGCTGGTATCAACTGGGAAAAAAAGAAGGGAGAAAAGCTTGTAGACACAGATAGGAAACTCTCTATTCCAAACTGGAATAAACATCCGGTTTCAAGGACAGACAATAAATTAGCTGAGAGATCTACTCTCAATTTCTGTTCAGCATCAACAACCAAGGGAGTAAGCCGGATGCCTTAATAAAGCAAATTCCCAAATGGCAGCAGACACTATTCCAGCTAGCTTTGGACTGCCTTCTCTTCCCAGTGTATTCAGCAATCTCATAGGCACAGCTTTACAAATCCCAGGCCACTAGACTGTGATAGAACACAGTGAAGCCAGAGTTAGCATTAGCAGGACTTTGAAGCAAGCTTGCCAAGCAGAAGAAAATCTTATTCTAAATCCTCTATGCATAGACAATAAGCTCTCCTGTCTAAACTCTGGAATCAGCATCTTGAGGATCTCAGCTCTGGCACCATTTTTTTGGGTTTAAAAACTGCCTTTATTAAAGTTAGTAAGTTTAATGTTAAAGTCATGCCTAGGGCTAACAGAAAGCAACAGTTCTCAATTTAAACTAATATAATGTAATCTAATCTACTCATGGATAACAGACTGAAAATTGATGTTCTGAGCTGCACAGACTACACTGCAGATAAAACACTGTTGCTTAATTGCTGGTTCATTACTTAGCATCACTACATAATTTTGGAGCACTGAATCTCCATTTGTGATCTACTGCCCACTGGCAGCACACAGACCTGTGACAATGGCCAAAACTATGTTCAAGATCAACAGCATTTCCAATCAGGAGTCTGAGGGGCTACAGTGCTAGAGAGGTCATAGGAAATTTAAAGGGATAATGTTTTTTCCTAACAAATTCAGACACTGTTGCACAAGATACAAAAAAGTTCAAAAGGGATAAAAGAGCAAATGTCAGAGTCTGCTTTGGGGACAATATCCATAATTTAAAAATTTGGAATGTTAGAAAATGTACATAGCATGGAGAACGTTACATGTGCTTGCAGTCATTTACCAAAAAGAACAGAGCACCATCTGAAAATATGGTTTAAAACAATAACTAAGAGGCTGAAATACAGACAGTGTTTGGGCACTCAGCTCCTTGTTTCTGTTGTGCAAGAAAGACATCATGCAAGTATGAGAGAAGTCCTCTTCTAATTTAAGAGAAAATAATAACTATTTTAATTACGTGACCATTCCAAACAGACTCTGAAGTGCAAAAGCAATCATCAGCACAATAAAATAGCCATTACATGCTTTTTAGTCACAGGTTTTGTTACAATAATTCTCGAAGCTCCCAGCAGTTTCATAACAAAGTAGTCACATCTGCAGTTTCACAGAAATTACCACGTCTGTGCCAACATTTCATCTTACGAATGTTTGCAGGCTCCGATTTCCATGTTTAGAAGAGGAATGAAACAAGGCAACTACTTAAATTATTCCACCTCTCTGGCTTGCTATTCTGAGACTTAAGGAGCAGAGGCTTCAGTCAGGGTAATGGAATGGTGGCAGTGATCTCCACTGGCAAGGGAGGCTTTGCTCCTGAAGGAGACAGCTTCAGCCAAGCCCCAGTCTGGTAATGTATACTGTTACTGACACTGAAAACAAGGGAACAGATGCTGTTGGAGTACCAAATGGAAGGCATTCTGCAAAAGAAAATAAACAAACCTAGCCATACTCAACCAGTCAAGGTACAGGAAGGAAGCAGCAAGTGTCTGTTCCTAAAAGTAAAAAGGACTCTGCAGAACCACCAGGAAAAAATGCCCTGCCTGATGAATAAAATGAATTCTCTTCCCCAGAATCTCTGGATGAGGAAAAAAACATATTTAAGCACACGTTACCTGCATTAAAACACAAAACCGAACAACAACAACAAAAAGCCACAACACCAAAAAAAAAAAAAAAAAACCCAAAAAAACCCAACAAAAAAACCAAAAAATCAAAAAAACCCAAACAGGCAAGTGTAATTTAGTGAACTGACTGTAAATTCAAAAGTGGTATCACATATCCAAGAATGCTTCAAATAACATCTCTGGTAAAACAAATACTCTCTTAGGGAGGCTGAGTCAAGATGCCTAGCTTGCTTCTAAGTGTCCTGACCTAAACATTATGACCTAAATCTTGCAAGAGTAGAGAAAAATGAAACCTCAAGCCCATATGGATTCTCACTGCCATTAGCAGGCCCTCAGTGGTCTGCTTTCCTTACCATTTTATGGAAGTATGCATCTGTATTTAAATTATCCCAAAATTTTGGTCAATTCCAGACACCAGTATGAGCTGCAAAACGAAAAATATGGAATGCATCTAGGGGGATCCATCAGCCTTCTTTTTGGGTAAGCAGCTAATCAAGAGGTAATCATAAGAACAGGTCTCCAAGAGTGCCCGTGTGGGAAAGCTTCTGCTGTTTGTGTTGTCACCACAGCTGCGTGTGACAACTGCCAACCTTCAACCCGTGGACTGCTTGTGACAACCCAAATTTCAGACACCAGTTGGGGTCAGGGAGCAGGTCCAACAGGCTGTTCTGCTCCCCTGGACTTCTCTCAACCAAAGAAGAAACTTCTCAAGTGCTGTTCTCCCCAGCCCTTTAATGTTCACTGGACAGCTCTCATTACACACCAGTGAAGTAAAGCTGTGCTCCAGGCAGGCTGGTGGGAGGCAGGAATGGGGCTACAAGACCCAAGGTAATTGTTGGTGTGGCCTTTTAAATCCTGCCTTGCCAAAGGACACAAAGCTCCCTGTAGCCCAGTGGAACCTTCCCCCTATCTTGCATCCATGAAGTGGTCACATCCACCTAAAAAGGCCTGCAATGCTGTTGGCTGCTAAAAATTGCCTGCCATTGAAACAGGAAGAGAAATAAGGTAATAATTGGAATGACCTGCTTTTACAGACTGCAAGTCATCTATTATGAAAATGGTTATTATTTATAGCAACTGAGAGGTAAAATTCAGAGCAAATACCCTCACTGTGGAAAATTCTAAGCTTTTTCCCCCCCAATGGTTTTGGGTATTCAACAATATCCAGAAGAGGTCTTTACCAAGTGCCACTTGTATTTTCTAACACAATCTAAGATACCATTAGAGGTTATATCACTGGTGTTATGAACAGAATATGGTTTCCCAGTGAAGGGAAGTAGCAACTATCTAGAGGGGAAAAAGGAAATGTTTGTCTCAGGCTAGAAACCACAAGGATTGCTATTTTCTGGAGTGTGGAATTAGGGGAGAAAAAAAATACAACCTCATCTAGAAAGTGATGTGTACACTGGTCCAAATGAAGTCATCACCTAAATTTATCTAAGCCACCCTCACTAAGAGGTGAAATCAGAAGGGAATTAAGCTAAGAGGGGAAATCAGAAGGGAACTAAACTATTTATGAAACAGTAACCTGAGTAGTTTGCTATAGTTTCAATAATGAAGGGAGCTGTGCACAAACCTTATATTAGTAAATATGAATGGTCCTGTTCAGTCTTTAAGAATGCGAAAGTTTCAAGTCTCTCTTTCTATCAAAGTCAGAAACAATACAGGTAAGTTGTTAAAAAAATTAAAAATTAAATAACTGAAGGTAAACAAAACATCCTAAATTATATTTCATCAATAAAACACTCTTTTCTAAAAGTTTTTCAATTTAAATTCATTCATAGTTTTAGACCGTATTTCCTCACAAGCCAGACTTAATTTGTTGTAATGTCTTTTGACTATCTTTTGCAATGAGTTCATGGGCTGAGGTGGCCCCACAGTGCAAATGCTCCACTGTCAATTACTTCAGAGTGTGACATGAGAAACATAACTTAAACCTTGTGCACTATAAAGAAAATCTAAACTGCTTAATGGTTTTTAACAAATAATTCACTTTTTGTTTTTGAAAGATCAATTTCCTTCAAGCATTTTGTTTTTTTCTTTGCATCAATAGCCCCACTGTCAGGTGTCTACTCTTCTTTTGCCATTTATTTAAAACAATTTTATATTTAACAGACTTAATTTTACAGACTGGCACTATTCATATGCCAATTCTCCACATCTAATTCTTAATAGTACTTAATATGAGTTATCTTTGTCTGTACTCCTCAGACTTGAATAAAGACATCTCCAGACACACGGAACTCATTTGATCTAGGGACATAGGGATTTCTAGGTAAAATTGTGATTTCAGTAATCATGCATTTCAAGAAGTAACAAATGTTTATCACAGAATATTCTGAGTTGGAAGGGACCCAGAAGGATTGAGTCCAACGCCAGAGTCACTTTGCTGCACTAGTAACACAAGATACATCATCACCCAAAGAAACATCTGCAGCTGTAAATACAAAGTATTGCCACAAATTGACAATATTCTGTTCACTCAACATATACAAAACAAACAAAGGAATGGATATCTAAGAGGATTTTTAACCTTAACTTCTCAAATTGGGTTCACAGATGAAAATATGTTTCTTTGCCAAAGCACATGTACCTCAAAGATCTTTGTGCTCTTGCTACATCTCTAGTTGCATTGTTAAAGGGCTCCTTTCATTGTTTTATTCTCCTTTAGGTTTAGATTTGATTTCACCAATTGCTGCAGTACTAATTAAAATCTAAGAGTCCAGCTACACAGGGCTATGCACCAGAATAGCCATTCCAAATATTCAGGCATATACATTTCTAGTTCACAGTCTGATTGCATAAGGGCCACATGTGTGTGGAAAATAAGCTTGGTATGCTAATCTTTGTGAATTTCCATATGCAGATTAGCCCTCAATTTCCCAATTAAATAAATCCATCTCCCACATCTCTTGGGGTCACATAGGAATGAGAGACAGCATTTGATAACTGCCTACTTACAAATACAAATAGAACCATATTTTGCATTTATTGTTTTTTTACAAGGACTGTATAATGAAGATGAAAGGAAATATTAGGCAGAGGTAAAATTCTTCCTCTTTTTGAAATGGAATAATCTAAGTCCACCGGACTTGCCCACTAAATACCCAGTGATAGGGGATTTTTTTTCCCCAGAGCAGTGTTCAATCATTTATCTGCCAAGAATTGTGTTGGGTTTGTATTTAATATTGTGGTTACAACTGCAGAATGCATTCCAGGGCATCACATGCAGTGTTAGTGTCTTGGTCTCCCAACATCCAATCCGTCCCCAATTGACAGGAGCCTGTAATGCAAAAGGGCTCAGGGAATAAAAAAAGTTCTGCAAGGGTATGGAAATTATTCATATGAGATATTTTGCATATTTAATTACATCAAGGACTTCGTGACCATGCTCAACTGCAGGTTTCAAAGAGCCTTCTGCAAGTGAACCAACAGCTTTGGAACACACAGCTTCCAAACAGAGACTCCTTTGGAGCCAGTTATGTTATACAGCTTACACCATCCATTTCCTTGACTTCCAAGCAGCTCTGGAAACAAAGTCATTCAGAACTGAAAGGTGCAGATCACAGGTTCATCAGGATAAATTAAATGTCTTCCTCTAATATAGAGTGCTTCAAATTCACACTCACTTGTAGGAAAAAAAAAACCGCTAATTGCTCCATAGTTGCACTAATGCAACTGAACAGAAACAAACATATCTACACAGCTCCTGAAAGCAGTTTCTAACCCACTATTACGTTTCTTCAGTACAGAAACTTCTTGTAAAGCCAAGGATATCCAATTATCCTTCTGACATACAATTTCAGACTAGACTACAGTGACATCTTATGCTGTCAGTGTCTGCTAGGAACTTTATCCCCCATCAGCTTCTTTAAGGAACATTCTTATCTTGCACAAAACTGCTGCCTTCACAGTCCTGGGTGCTCATCAGCACTTCTAATGAAACCTGATCTGTAGATAATCAAGGGGCAGAACAATTCTAGCTGTACACAGACTACAACATTGGAATGATTTTTAAAAAGCAGTGTAATCAAGACTAGCTGTGTCATAGCTTATGCAGTTGGATGAAGCAGTGCTTCCACACAGACATCAGTTTAGATGGTGATGTTAGCTGTGGGTGTGGCAGTGGGCAAAACTAGCAAGGAGCAGACTCTGCACACTGTGGTGATTGGTAACTTCTCACTGAAGCTTTCAAAACCTGCCTGAAACTCTGGCCCATCTGGAGGTAACAAGTTTGCACACACAGGATTACAAAGAGAGTCACCATCCCAAACAAATTCATGTACATAAAACATGTATGTAACATGTATTACGTGAGTTTTCACTCTTGCTGGCACTCACTGCTGTGTGAGCCCGGCTTTGCATATTTAATTATTTTAGAAAAGATTGTCTAAGTGCCTTTATTATATACTGTAATAACAAGAGTTATTTATCTGATGGTAGATAAGGCAGGTCACAATCTCCCTGTAACTTAAGCAAGTTGCTTATACCTGAAGGGTGAGTTTGTGTCAAAAATGAGCTCCTGTTAGCACATGCAGTTGTGTCCACAGGAAAGAACTGATATAAAAACACAGAAAGTTGCACTGTCTTGCTGTTATACCCATACTCACAGAAGTAAAACACAGAATGAAACTAAATATGACCCTGAATTGCAAAACAAACAAGAAATAAAAATTTTATGCTAGAGATCCAACTCCTCAAAATAGTAAATATTTTTGGCAGCTACTCATGACCTTAAACCACAGTTACCAGACTGATACTTTCTATTGCATCCATCTCCTAGAGCTGCAAACAAGGATCTGAGCCCTACTGAAACTTAGGGAAGTTTCTACTCTTCGGGAGGTTCCCTATTCTTGGGAAAGGCTGCTCCTGCCCCAAAGAGGTTAGGAGTCAGGCAACATGCAGCAGGTCACTAAACAAGAAAGGACTAAGTAAAACAGACACAGACCAGTAACATACTACTTACTGGCATTCTAGCTGGTTACAGATCAGGACTCTTACAACACAGGAGCTTGAATCTGATTTCTAAGATGTGGATTATTACCATAATAATTGAGCTTTTTAAAGTTGCTCAAAATCACAGGACAGTTCTGGGTAGAATCAAGACAGTCTTTTCAGACTCCTCTCTTAATTCTACCCTAATTCTGGGTAGAATTAAGAGAGGAGTCTGAAAAGAACATGAATTCCATCATGAAATAAAAAATACTGTGACATTCCAGAGATGTTCAAAACCCCTGTCTTTCTTGACTATCACAGCTTGCTCTCTCTGTGGTAGCATGGATACATACAGCACACACATACTCTGCTGGCCTGATTCTGCTAAAGATGCTTTAGTGCAAATCAGTCCTTCAGTTCCTAAATTTCATTTGCATGTTCTCTTTGCAAGAAAGTCCCAAATATTCTCTAAAGTAGAAGCACATTATCTCTGAAATCTTGAGATAAAGTCTCTAAGCATCAGTTTAAACCAAGAAGCTGGTTCTATCGTAGGTTCAATCTTGGGTCACATCAGTCACATGCTCCTGTGGCCTACACAGGGTAAGCAGGGAACCGAAAATTAACTGTGAGAGCAAAATTCTCAGTTATGGGATTCTGTCATGCACCTTTTGAAAAGCTGTAAGTCAGAAAAGCTCTTCTACAAAAGCCTACATGCCTCAAGTCTCCACTGCCTCTTCTGCCTTTGGCCTCAACATTCCACAGGAGAGAGTGATCAACCAACCAAACCAAACTCCCTGCCTTTCACAAAGGGTTGGCTTATGGGCAATTGTGAGGGAAAGCCAAGCAAGTGAAATTCTTCAGTGCAGTTGGTTAGGGAAATTTACTCATCTTATTCCTGAAATAGAAATTGCCTAATTGTACATTACTTCACTCCTCTTGTTGAACAAACTGAACTTCCCTGTCTCATCTCTTGTGTTGCCAAGCCCAAACCATGGCTGATCTTTTTACACAGAGGCAGAAAGAACAGGTTTTTTTTTTTAACTGTGCTGCAAATCAGTATAATTCCTCCTGCTGCAGCAACATCTGCCTTTCCAGATACTGAGAAACCAGATACTGGAAAGCATCCTGCTACATAAAGGAATTCTGAGATCCAGAAAACAAAAGAAATGCTTGTAAAAACTTCTCTTCTCTGATCTTTCCCCCACCCCACACTTGTTTTTAAAGCATAAAATAGAAAAAATATATAACAGAAAACAGCTCTTCCATTTCAAACCAGTTTAGGCACTTAAAAGCTGTATGTGTTTATTTCCCTTTTGTGCTTTGTACTTAATCAATATTAATACCAAAAGATGTATGCTATAATTGTTCAGATTTGCATTCTTGTTGTGCATTCTGCCATTTATCACACTAAATTGTTACTAAATTGATGGTTTTGCTATTTAAAGGCTCTTGTTCTAGTTTTACATGCATGACATCCAGTTGGCAACTCTTCCTGCAGTGGAGTGACAAACATTTTAAAGCCTTTAAACCATAATAGTGCTAAATAAGAAGTAAAAAACCTAACAAACCAACAACACACTCCTACAGAGAATAATGCCTGTTCAATTATAACAAAAAGAATAAAACAACCAGACGTGATGTGCTTACCTTTCTGCACATGCCTACTGAGAATGTTTAGACTCATTATATGCAGATATAGAGTAAGAGTTCTCATGTCCATTTCATCCACATTCAAGTCAACTGGCTCAATTTTCTCTCTCAATGGGCACATATTGAGCTCCTGAACTATCCTTGCTTCAGATGTACAACACTAACTCAAATATATCAATGAGAACATTGAAAAAAATCACTACATTCTGCTACTCCAAAGGAACAAACTAGAACTAGAGCAAGCAGTCGGAAAATTTGCTTCAGCTCTCCCACACAGTAAAATTCAGCACCCTTGTCATGCACCACACAACTTGTGCTGAAATCAATGTGAGCTCTGGGTCTGTCTGAGATTTTAACCTGATTAACTGCACAATTTATACAACAAGGAAGTTATCATCTCAAACTAACTAAGCATTGTGATCAAATTAAAAAATCTCTTCCTCAGTATATGCAACATGTTGGAAGTAAAAAAAAAAAAAAAAGAGAGGGTAATGCAGCCACATTTCTTCTGGATCTGTGATTTGTTGCTCTAACACAAACACAGAACCTGACCATCAGCTGTAAATCACTGCGAATCAGGGGGAAGCCAGCGGAGCTGGATCCAAACCTCGACAACTTTGTAAATAACACTGCAATACAAAAAGCTTAGCCTACTAGATTTGTTTTTCCTTTCTCACATAATGTAACAATCCCAGCCTCACTAAAACGTAATTGCATAACAAGATAGCCGTATGCAAAGTTTGAAGGAAAAAATCGTCATAATTGCAAATTAGCTCACAGGGCACACGTGAATGCTATTCCGTTCCACCCATAACTCTGCCAAAATCCAGCTGCACAGGACTCCGGGCTCCCAGCACTTTATTGCCTGCACCGGCAGCTATCCTGCTCTCAGCACTGCCATCTAGGAGAGAGATGGCCCGTACCGCGGGCCGCCTGGAACATCAGCTCCCAGGCAGCAGCATTCCCGGAAAGCATCGCAAAGCTGTTGCTGTTGCTGCTAAAATTTTAACTGCAGCCGGTAGTTAGCTACCGGCCGTGCCGGTTCGAAAGCAGCCTCCCCCAAACCCCCCAGCCCTTCCCAAGCGAGGTCCGCTAGGCGCATACACCGGCATCTGCTCCGCGTATCTCGGCGCTGTGTGGCGGGGGAAAAGCCCAGCCTTGTGCCCGGGCCCTGCGGGCGCGGAGCGGAGCGGACGGCCCGGGGCTGCGAGCGGCCCCGGAGGAGCCGGGCCGGGCCGGGCCGCCTCAGCGCTCCGCGGGGCTGCGCGGGCACGGCGGGAGCGGCGAGGCACCGCCGGCTGCTGCCCCCGGCCCCAGCCCCGCGCCCGGCAGCCTCACCGCGCACCGGCAGCGCTGATGCCGCTCGCCCACCTCCAAGCCCCGTCCTTCCCCAGGGGACCGGGCTGCCGCTGTTGCATCTCTCTGCGTGCAGCAGGACGAAGCGGGAAACGGCTGCAGGAAAAGCCAGGCAAGGAACGTGCCCTGCCCGCCGGCCCGAGGCACAGCCCCCGGCGTGCAGCCGCCCCCCGCAGCCCCGGGAGCCGCCGCCGCAGCACGGCACAGCCTCGCCTTACCTCCCCGCCCCGGCTCCGGGGATGCGCCGCAGCTGCTGCCGTGCCCGCCTCCACCTGCGCCGTCCCTCCCAGCCCGGCGCTCAGGTGCGGAGGGAGCACAAAGGCAGCGCTGCGGCACGGTGGGGGCAGCGGGCTCTCCCCCGCCGAGCCCCGCTGCACCAGAGCCCCGCTCCCGCCGTCGGCAGCCGCTCGCTCCCCTCCCCTGCCGGTACCGAGCGCCAGCCCACCTCAGCCGCTGCGGGGCCGCCCCCCTGCCCGAAAGCGTGCGACTTGCCCCGAGCCTCCCCTCGAAAGCCTCCTCGCGCCGCGGCTGGTGCCGGCATTACGGAGCGCCCCTCAGCCTGAGGAAGTTCCCCGGTCCTGCGGAGAGCTGAGGAGACACGCTGCCCCACGAACCCCTCACCGCTGACACCCCCGGGCTCGCCCCCTCCGCTGCCCCGGCAGACACGTACGGGCAGCCCCCTCAGCGCCGGGGGTACGGACCCTGGGCCCGGTGCTCGCCAGATCGGGCGGCCGCCGCCTCCCGCCCCGTCGCCGCTGGGTGCGTGTGTGGGGAGAAGGGGACAGGTGACGAGCGGCAGGAAAGAGCCGCTTCCCCCCCGGCGGGCAGGTCTGTGGTGCAACACCGCTCCCACCTTCCCCCCAGCCCGTCTCTGCAGATGCCCCCGGGAAGGGCTGCGAGGCTGGCAGCCGACAACAGCCGCCCCCTCCCCCGGGAAAGCTGTTCTGCCTCCTTCTCCCTCGCTCGCCTTCTTTTCAGCTCGGCCGCTTGACTGACAGGGAGCCTTCCAGCGGCCGCCCACGCGCGCTCCCGTTTCCCCTCAGTCGGAGAGGGAGATGGCGAAGGAGAAAGCATGAATGAAACAGCCAGGCAGCGAGCGGGAGCAGCCGGCCCGGCCCCCGGAGCGCCGGGGCCGCTGCCGCAGTGAGGCCCGGGGGCGGCGGGCTCGGCCCCCAGGCCCCGGTGTGTGCGGGCAGCCCCCCCCCGGCTCCCTGTGGGCTCCTGAGGGGAGCCAGCGCCCGCTGACTGCCAGCGGCACCCCCGGCATCCCTGCACAAAGGGGGCTCAAAGGCCGCTTGAAGACACTGCGATGCCTCTGCTGGGCTTGCTCCCACAGGGCAGAAGGTGGAAGGTTGATGCCTTCTCGAGCCAGAGACACGACTGTAGCCTTAGAGATGCCTCAGCAGCTGGTTAGTTCCTCATCTATAAATCCACTTTGCTCCACCAAAGGCAATTCATTTTGAACTCATAAAAACCCAGCACCCAATACCTGAACTAGTACTATTGTCCAGAAGTAATAGGAAGGAGGAAACAATCTCACAATTCTTTTAAAGCCCACTCGGTTTTCCTAGTGATTAGTTGGTGCAGGGCAGGTGCAGCCCTTGTAATCCTTTTTTCCATCAGATCAGTTGTCCAAAAAATGCTTGTGACTTGTTAAGTGCACACTTCACAACCTCTGGCTGGAGACCAGAGGTTGTCCCAGTGCTTTGGCATGACTGTTTTAAAGTTTGGTTTGTGGTGTCAGTTTTAGTAGCCTTACTGCACAAAGGATTAAATGTTCAGATAGTGGCCTACAAATTAAGTGGTTACCTCTCTATCCATTCACTAAAAATCAGTAATTCCTTTAACTAATATTTTATGTATTTTCTTGACTTTATTCACTGGAATTCTTTATTTGAACATGCAAAAGTATTTCTTTCTTTAAATATCATACAATTTAAATTGAAAAGAACATTTTCTACTTCTGAATATGCATGGGAAATTTCATTATATGCGGGTACATACATTGCATGCTGCACTTGAGACATATCTGCATTTGCAGTTACATAATCAATAAACATGGGGGTTTGTCCCATTAATCTAGAATCACATTCTGAGCTGTTTTAAACCAGTATGCCTCCACAAATTTAATGCCTGCCAGAAAATTTATATCAGCTAAAATTTTAGCCTCTGAATTTTAAAAAAATCTGCTTTTGATTTCTGTGGAGAGAAGCATCTAAGGAACTTAATTTTTTAAATTTTGTGTTCCTGAAAACTGAGAGGACAATAAAGCATTGTCAAATCTTTTGTTATAGAGCAATGAATGAATGTATCATTATAAGGCAGTGCAATCCTTTACGTATTTGGTCTAAGAGATGCATAAGCAGCTAGAGAACAAAAAAGAAGGATCCTGAAAGTGCATGTCTTTTAGGTAATTACACAAAAAGACATGTTAAAGCATGTAAGAAGCCAGCTATAAGTACAGTAATAACATCTTATGAATAATGCCTATTATAAAATCAGTAAATTCACATCATATAATCAATGTATCAGTGGTTACCGTCTTAGGAAATTGAGATAGCTCGTTTCTAAACAGCCATGTACCTATGACAGCAAAATGAAACAAAGGAAAACTCTAAACCAGCTTACAATCAGTAACAGGCATAATCTTGAATCATAACTGACTCTTCTGTGTTATCTATGGAAGATAAAACAGCAGAGATTGTAAGGAGCAATAAAATTTTCGACAAAATCAAGGGTGAAGACGCTGTATCTTCTTTACCTACAAACAGGTGTTTATCAGTGTTTCATCACAGCTATTTTAGTCAGAGTCATCTCTTAAAAGAAAACAACTATCTTACAATGTAGAAAAGTAATATTTAACTGTCTTAGCTTGCAATGCAAGATGTAACCAGAAGGACATATTCTATCACCATCTGTTAAAAGCAGGTGGGGCAGTGTTCTTTATCTCCTCTAAGACCCATCCTCCCTCCAGGAGATATCTACTGTTAATGGGCTATTGAGTCTCACTGCATGGCTGATAAAAATACATTATCCCATTGCTCTGCCCAGGGGCAGGAGCCAAGCATTCCTACCTGGATATAATCTGAGATTTGGAACACCAGGGAGCTTTATTTCACTGGATTCCCAGAGGAAAACCAGACTCTTCTATGCCACCACTGGACCTTCAGAGAAAAAGTACACCCTTCTACAGGATCATTGCTTCAATAGAACCACATTTGCCACTCCAGGAAAACTGCAGCCACCATTTATTCAGACTGCTACCAACACCCTGACCCACAGGGTGTCAGGCTGTATTCTGACAATGTTTGTCTGTTTCTGCAGTAGAATTTCTTTTCATGAGCAAATTATTTCTAAACTTTAAAGAACTGCTGCAGATAAAATTCAATGCTATAGGACTTAGTTAAGTACTTAAAATTAATTGCTGCAAGTAATCTTGGGAGAAGAGGAGAGCCGCAGGCGCACAGGGGAGCGGAGCCACGTGCGGTCCCGCTGGGCGAGACATGAGTGCACGCAGCTGTGGCCAAGGTGTCGGGCCAGGGACGTGGTGGTGGATGTGCTGTCCTGCTTCAGCCAGGGCTACAAGGCACAGGGTGTGCAGGAGGTGACAGTGGCGCTGGTGGAAGAGGAGATGGGGCAGTACCAGCTGACCAAGAGCTACCTCAGCTACCTGCCTGTGCACGACTACAGCGCCTTCAAGACCGAGCTCATGCAGAGTGAGTTTGAGTGCCTGGTGGCCCAGCAGCCCCTGGAACTACTCAGTATGAAGAGGCACGAGCTGCCCGCCCTGTCCTCTGGGCAGAAGAACATCACAGCGTGGCAGGAGTGTGTGAACAATTCCATGCCACAGCTGGAGCACCAGGCCATGCGCATCGAGAACCTGAAGCTCATGTTCCAGCATGGCTGCAATGCCTGAACGTTGTACAAGGAGCACCTAGTTCATGTGATAGAACACGCCCAGGAAGAGCTTCAGAAATTGAGGAAAAACATTCAAGACCTGAACTGGCAGAGGAAGAACATGCAGCTCACAGCTGGGGCTAAGCTGCGAGAAATGGAATCCTCATGGGTCTCTCTTGTCAGTAAAAATCATGAGATTGAACGAACTATTGTGCAGCTGGAAAATGAAATTTCACAAATCAAGCAGCAGCATGGGGAAGCAAACAAGGAGAATATCCAGCAAGACTTTCAGTGACTTAATCCTGACTCGTCCTAGTGCAGCATGTGTCAAAAACTACAAACCAGACACTTTGGAGATGCTGTGTCTGTAGACACCTCTAGCTGGAGTTGTGTGAGATGGTAAAAGTGTATTTCTGTAGTTTCTTTTCTTCGTGTTAAATTCACATTGATTGAGTCTTCAGGGTCACCACATGTTGGAATAAATCAGCCGAGAATCCATTTTCTTCATGCAGAAAGCCAATTCTTTATTCACAAAGCTCATATTTGTAGGAAATATCAGCAGGCACTGTGCTATACCTAATTGCTCAGTAATACAGTGAAACTCAGTTCATTGGTCAGTGAGGGCTATTGTACATGCCTATCAAATTTTCTATTTCTAGATATGTTTACATTTTTCCTTTGTGGGTTCTCATGGGACAAAGAGTATTGTTTACACATGTGCATTTAGTTTTCACCCTCAGAATAGATTGTTGTATTAAATGAACTTCTCATTCTCAAAATAGCTTCACATAGGAACTTGCAAATTGCTTGTTAGCTGCACTTAAAAAATGACAGGCCAGCTTTGGCAATTTTAGCAGTGTGAGGCCTGATTTCATAAGGCCTTTCTTTTATAATTCTTCTACCTGTGCATGACAGTTCAACATGACTCACCTGCAGTACATATCACTGCCACAGCTGTTGTAAACCTTCTTGTGAGTCAGAGAATGACTTTATGACCCAGAATTCTGGCAGTGAGTACTATCCTAGTGATTTTCCCAATTAAGAGAGAATTGTGAGCTGGTATCAGAGCAGGGTGAGTCAGTTTGATGTAAGGGAAAACTAAACTACTGCACTAGGTCAGTATCCTCTTCCAAAAGTCAGTGTTATGAAAACTTGGAATCATCTTGTGATGGAACCTCCTCTGAGAGCTCAGAAAGACTGCAGTGGACCATGGAATCAGTTCTCCTTATTCCCAAATGCTTCAAGCTACTGTACCAGCTCATACCATGGGGTGCGCAGTACCTTTGCAGGATTTTGGGGCTGGCAGAAGCAAAGACCTGAGAAGCAGCAGGGTTTCTCTGCTTTATTCTGAGAAATCATGTTGCTTCTTGAGCGTACCAAAGTGCAGAAGGTCTGACATAAAACCACATGTGGTTCTCTGCAATATTTTTCTGAAAAACGTCCCAAATCTGTCTGAACTGATTTTGAATAACAAAGTTTGGGTACCCTGTACTCTGCAGAGGACATGGTGGAATCAGTCAACCACCAACTTGCTGTTAAAATTGTGTCAGAAAAAAAGGGGCCATAATTTGGCATTGGATACATGGATGAGCTATGAGGGCATGATGAACTTGAATTAGGCTGGTGGCAACCTGGGTTTGCTCTGGTGTTTTGTCACCCTAACACAATTAGAAAGTATTTGAATGTGAGATTGTGGTGAGGCCAACATCAAACATGGGGCAGAGAGTGGAGACTCAGTGACCAGCAAGCTGGGTGTATTGCCAGCCATACCAGGGAATTCAGTGTTAACTCTGGCAGGAGCTCCCTGCTGGGCAGGCAGAGGTTGCTGCCTCAGGGTTACAGCTGGGATCAGGGTTGAACTTTGGGTGAAGCACAACTGATGAGGCAGGTTTGAGGTAGTGCTCAGAAGATGTAAATCTTTTCAGAGCACTCACTGATACAGCTGTAGAACAGAGGCCATTGCTGAATTTTGTATAAAGGTTTGACCTTTCTTAGAGTGAAGTATTTGCACTATACTGTGTCTGAGGCAGCTGTTAAAGATCCTGGTAAGGGTTAAGGTGGGAATAACTGGGAATTTATAACATTTGAAGTTGATGCGCTGCTGTATTCATGTCCTTGTTAATACTCTATGTCCATTTGGTTTCATGGTCGAGAAAGTAATTGAAAAATCTAATCCATTTGGTTGCTAAATGACTTTGGGTTATATTCCCTGTTTGACCTGCTGGACATAAGACCCATCTGACCTTGGCTGATCAGCTGGGAAGCAGCTCTGCAGAAGTACCTGGGAGTCCTGCTTGGACAACAAGCTGTCCATGAGGCATCAGTGTGTCCCTGTGGCCAAGAAGGGCAATGGTATCCTGGGGGGCATTAGGAAAAGCATTGCCAGCAGGTCAGGAAGGGGATCCTGTCCCTCTGCTCAGCCCTGGTGAAGGCTCCCCTAGGATACTGTGCTGAACTCTGGGCTCAGAGAGACATGGAGCTCCTGGAGTGGGTCCAGTGGAGGAGTGCAAAGATGGTTAAGAGTCTGGAGCATCTCTCCTATGAGGAATGGATGAGGGAGCTGGGCCTGTTCAGCCAGAACAGGTTGTGGCCAGAATCTTCAGGAAGAGTCTGTGTGGTGTATTCTGGTTAGAGGAGGAAGAAAATGCATGTGAACCATCTGCAGGCAGTGAATTAGATTGGTGTAGAAGCACAGGCAGAATGCAGGGAGCTTTGTATGAAATGCTGCCTGCTTCATTGGCCTCTTTGTTTTGTAGCACATTCCATGTCCTTCCCTCTGACCAGCTTTCTTATATCTGTATGCAGAATACAAATCCAGATAGCTTTACTGAAGTGAACACAGCCACGCCACATTTGTTTTGGTTAAATATGAAATTAAAACTGGAGGGTTGTTTTCATGCAGTAAACTTGGTAGGAGCACATGGGAGAAACACAACTTAAAATAGCATTTGGGAAATATATATATAGCAAAATGAACAAACAATATGCAGTGAGTCATGTCCAGCGGTTCTTGCAGTAAAAGAGAGGATCTTCTCTGAGGAAACTACCTGGGAATAACTTTTGTTTGTCTGAAGCTGTAGCTGTGTTCTGGGCACAGTGTTTTGGCAGTGGCCAGTGGATTCCTTTGTGGGTGCAGAGCCACACTACTGTCTGGGCAGAGGGAATTGCAGGACTGGACCACAGGCAATCATGCACTGAAAGACCCTGCACAGGCTAGCAGAGAAATCTTCCAGCACAGTTAAGTAAAAAACATTTAAAATCTGGTTTGTCTGGCAAGTGGAGACCAAGAACCATAATTTTACTCATGGCCAAGGGCACTGGAGGATGCCCAAGGCACATGACAAATGCCACTGTCCTGAGGGAATCTGTTACAAGTGTTATCCTCTTACCTGCTGCTATGCAGACCCATCTTATAAGTTGGTGGCACAGCTGCCCTGAAGCAAAACTAACTGTACCAAGGCAGAAGCACAGGGCAGCTCTGCTTTTATGAGCTTTGAAACCATGAAGCCAGAAAAAATTGGCCAGGCTGGGTGGCAGCAGTTTGGCCATCTCTATTAAATATAAAACTCAACACACAGCAGAGAGAAGGGGCTCTGATGACACTATTTCAGCTTTGTTCTCATGGTAACCATTATGTCATCAGGATACCATGGTTACTATAATACTACTTATATTTCAAATGTTAAAAAAGGCAGAAGGAGGAAAAAAAACTTTTCCCAAAGTTGAGAAAGATATGTGTTTATTCAGAACCAAGTGGTCACAAGGAAGAATCAACCAGGAGTTATTAATACTTCCTGGAAAAGCCATTTTGAAACTGTGAAGGATTGTTTTATTTAGCAATTACTATTTCTTACTGTCTCTGTTGCTGTCCCTGTCACCATATGGTGCATGTCCTGGGGTTTCCCCTCTCAGCTTTGTCACCAGCAGCTATTTTGATAAATGCACATTGCAGAAGGTTAGCAACATCAGATTCAAAATTTTGGGAGCATAATTTGTGCTTGAGCGATAAACATCAATTTGCACAAAAGTCATAAATAAAAAAATCCAGAAGTATAAGATTGGGACTGTGAGGTTATTTAATTTCAGAGGTTCAAGCTAAGCAAAGGAAGTCTTGGCTTGGATGCTTTCAAGATGCTGAAGCATATGGCTCAGAGGAAATCAGAATGGCAGCTTGCTATTCCTTGTTTGAGGACAAAAAGTGTTCTGATGGCAGGATGTTTTCAGGGGACCAGGCCTGCAGACCTCTATAGCTACAGCATTAGAGACCTTTGCTGCAGGAGGGAACAAGAGCTCTGACACTGAGAATGTATGATTTTGAAAATGGCCTGATAATGAGAAGTGAAAGAGCTTTAGATCATTGTATGCATGAATCTAAAAGGAGGAACTAAAATACACAGTGCACATAGTTCCAAAAGCAGCTGGTGTTTGTGGGACCTTTGGTATTAAGCTGCTGCTCAACTTAAGACTGTTCACAGAAATTACTGGGTGTTCTATGCACTGTTGGTGTTGGGTCCTGGGAGGTAGTTTGAAGCAGAATCCACAAATGCAGTGCATTTAAAATTTCAAAATCACTTTTTGGCACTCTTGAGAGTTCAGGACTGCTCATTTGGCCAAGGCTGATTTTGAAATGGTTATTAAAAATATTAACAAAATATTAGGTATTAAGATTTGATGAGGAAATTCTAAAATCAAAATCATTCTGTTAACTTAGTATTGCCTGCTCTTATCACCTGTATTGTTTTTCGTCTTTCCCTGATACTTGTTATCACTGATTAAAATATCTTTTTCTAAATTGGAAAGTAAATTTTTGAGGCCAGGGTTGTAGTTTTCTATACCAATTGAACGGGGTCCTAACAAAGCAAGTAAGACTCTTGTAGGAGCATGAAACTACAGGAGCTGGATTTTAGCTGCAATCTGAATTAAGTATAGTATCTCACATACATATTTTTATACATGTATGCACTCATAGCCAGGAAAATTTGTTGTATTAGCCAACAAGAAGAAGAACTAATGGCTGCCATGTAAACCTAACCATGAAGAAACCAGAGAGATATACACAGCCAATTCTAAAATGTTTCCCTGTGATACACGTTGAACTTCCTGAAGCATTAAAGTACCCCACTTATCCCTAGACTGATTTCATCTCTCTGCAGGATCCCTCCTGTGCATATCTAGCATTCAAAACATTGTCTCTGCATAAATTTTTCCTTCTTGCTGTTGCATATTTTACATACAAATAGTCAAATGACAAAAGTTTTGGTAAAACCAACAGCAATCACCAGCCAGACATTCCTATACACAAAAATCTGTACTCCAGCTTCAGTGATTTTGGGGGAAAAAAACACAAATCTGAAAGGAAGGGGTGATGCTATCGAGAATATTCCTCTTGACTATAAAAATTTCCATGCCAGCAAACAGCTAGTGGTGTTTCTAGCAAATTCCCTCTCTCTAGATTAAACAATCAGCTGCCCTTTCTTAATGTTCACTGTAGCCTAGCTCATTTTGTACATCTGTTGTAGTCTTGCAAATATTAGTAAACAAGCCTTTCACAGCATGCCTTGCTGCTAAGCAGCACTGACAGACACTTGAGATAGCTGGAGTGTCTATAGCTGGGTATGGCTAAAGATTTTTACCTGTTCATCTCTCTGATTTAATAATCCTCTTGAGAAAATTTATGTCCAAACTCATCCAAAACCACCAACAAATACATTTGGTCCATAGAAAAATGTTCCATAGAAAGTATCTTCTGACTTGAAATAGTCCTACCAAGGTCAGAAATATTTAAAAATATGGGAATTCAGCTAATTCATTCATGAAGTGATAATTTCTGGGATGCTTCCTAAGTTTTTCATGTGTCTGTGATAAATGTCCTTTGCTACTCAAGTTCATTTATTGCCAGTGTAAAGCAGCAATTATGGTTGTACATAGAGATGTAAAGGATGTATATGAATAATGGGGACCTTGAGGGATGGCAGGCTGAAATACTGAACCAGGGAAATCAAATTGATTAGGGCCTTATGATCAATACCCTGAGTAGAGATAATTTCAGGACTGTATTTCTATGAGATCACCACCATAGAAAATAACTCTTTGTGTTTTAATAGTATATTGATGTCTTAAAAAAATGCCTTTAGTATGTTGGTAAAAGACAACATTTGTCTGTGGTTTAATTAGGTTTCAGGGCATATAAGCAGCTGAAATTTTTAATTTATACATCCTGGCAGGTAACATAAAGACAAGATCTATATTCCTTTGCTGAAAATAACTTGTTTAAGAAACCAAGGACCTACATATTGTATGTAGTCATCAGAAGTTGGCATATGGTCTGCAAGACTGCTTTGTCTGGCACCTGAAATTGTTGTCAAGCGTTTTCTTTGAATTCTTCTAGTTGGTATTTGTTCCCAGTCTCGTTGTCACTTAGCTCTACTGAAGTGCCAGCAGCAGCGCCCTTTCTTTCTGCCTGTTGTGACAAAGCCAGTTCACCAGGCACTGCTCAGAAGTCACTCCAGGCTGTGACATATGGGAGCTTATGAATCAGGTTTTCCCAATTGGAAAAGTATCAATAATGAACAATGACAATGAAAAAAACAAAGTAAGAAGAGCCTTATTGCTATTGGCACTGTCTGCCATGCAACTTATTTCCTCTCGACATGCAACATACGAACAGTGTTAAAGTTTATATACTGCAAAAAAAATAGAATTTTAACTTTTTGTGCTAACCACATGAGAAAGAAACAAGCCATTCTCATTATCCAGTGCTTGGGAAAGCACACCAGTTGGTGCGTGTGACACTCACAGTAGGAGTAGCTGACATGGCATCCATATGGCACTTGAGCGTGGAATTCAGTAAGAGAAACTGAAAGGTCATCCAAACTTCAGCTGGAGAGAGCTTCATCTTAAGATAAAAAAGAAATTATTTACCTGTGGCCAACTGTTGTATCACTACATATAGTGATATAACATCTATATCCTTACCATGCATCTTTATCCATACTCTGCAGCTTTATCTTAAAATGAAGCAGGGCGGACTGTCACAGGCTTGAGTAGGAGGAGGCAAGAAGTATTATTAAAGAAAGCAAGTGCCCCTGCTCCAAGCTCCAAGCTCTGAGAATTACTGGTTGTGTTGGTTCTGGCTGGGCTAGAGTTAATTTTCTTCAGAGTAATTGATGTGGGGCTGGATTTCAGATTTGTGCTGGAAACAGTGCTGGTAATACAGGGATGTTCTCATTGTTGCTGAGCAGGGCTTGCACAGAGCCAAGGCCTTTTCTGCCTCTCAGCCCCATCAGGGGGGAGGCTGGGAGAGCACAGGAGGTTGGGAGGGACACAGCCAGGACAGCTGACCCCCCCAGCTGCCCAGGGGGACATTGCTCACCACGAGACATCAGGCTGGGCAAGAAGAAGGAATGGGAGAGATGTTTGGAGTGATAGTGTTTGCCTTCCCTAGTCCTCCATGTGGTGGAGCCTGGCTGTGCTGGGCATGGCTGAACACCTGCCTGCCCTTGGGAAGGGGAGAATCTATTTTGCTTTTCCTATAAAACTGTCTTTATCTCAACCCATGAGTTTTCCCACTCTTATCATTCTGATTCTCTCTCCCATCCCACTGAGGAGGGAGTGAGGGAGTTACAGTTCATCTTTTCATCTATTTCCTATATAAAATAACATCACCAGAATAAAGCTTGGAAAAATGAGCCCTGGTCATTATGGCCTATTGCAAAGTGCTGCTTCACCAGGGAAATGGAGCTTGCTTAATTCAAGGTGGGCTGTTGAGAATGGTTTTGATTTTACCTGGCTTGTTAATGCACACCTGATGGCCTAGAACTGTAGGAGAAAAGGGAGGGATTCATGCCAGCACTGTACCTCTTAACAATGGAAATTGTCCATGGCATAAGCCAGGACAATTCCTTTTGAAACTGATGCAAGTTATGTCTATGCATATCCAGAATTGACTAAGTCTTCCAAGGCCTCAAGTTTGATTTTTGATTTTTCTATTTTTGTGTTCTTCATGTGAATGCCTAGAGCTGTTTGAATGCAAATAGCTATTGGAACAGTTCAACAATTAGGAAACAAAAAGTTAAGAATAAGTTCCTGTTCATTTGCCAAAGTACCAACTGAAAGATCCCTTCCAGTTTCCATTGCAATGGAAAGCAATTGCAATTTCCATTGCAAATGGAAAGCTTGCCTAAAGCAGCATTGAGGTATGACTAGACCCTCATTCCAAAGTCAATTCTATCTGAGATCAATTTTGCTTGTTAAATTTACAATATTTTAATCCCTTCATTTGAATGTCAATTATGTGGACATTAACTCTTTCACAGCACGGAACTCCTGTCTGTATTTATTGATGCAATGCCCCTGAGAGCAGGAGAGAAACAAAAGGGTGACCTTTGGTTTCAATTTAATGTCACCAGGACTGAAGTGACCAGGTGTCTCTCCTGTTGATTCAGAGCAGTGACACACCTCACTAATACATCGCAAACACACACAAAAGTAACACAAGAGATGCTGTTGCTTGTGTTGTTACTCACTTCCTATTTCCAGCTTAAGAATATGTTGGTAAAGAGTGTTACACAAACTGTTGATGCTGTTTTAACAAGAAATGTAGTACAATGCATTGTAGGAGTATGGAGTGATACAATTTTCCTCTGTGGGCTGGAGAAAGTATTTTTCTAAGTGTTTGGATTACACAGACTACATATGATTAGCCTAGCTGTTGCTAATTGCTGGTGTTCTAACGCCCACCTTCTCCTCTTATATGGTTTTATCATGGCTGGCATCATTATTTAGTCATTGCAGCAGTGGACAAAGAGTCAGAATTCCTGGCTCCTGAGAGTAATTTGGGTGATTTACTCGGTTTTTGTGTCCTTGGATCAGTCAGAGCTCAGTCACTTTGTGCCTCCATCCCTCCATTGAAAAGCAGAAGTAATCTGGAAGTTCATGTGCTTATGCCTAGGATTCTTTCCCACTCTGCAGTTAAAGAAAACAAATATTAACCTTTTGTCCCATGTGAAAATCTGGTATTTGAAAATTTGTATCTATCAGGAATTGGGCCGTTTTTCCATCTTGGCCACAAATCAATTGATGCAAAAACAGAACACATGGTAATATTGATATGCTTTCTTTTCTGTGGGTTGAAAAGTTACCATAAGTACTGATTAGGAATTGGAGGCCTAAGATATTTCTGTAGTCCTAAAGTGAGTTGGCTGTATTATGTTTCCTGAACTTTTAATTTTTTGTTTGAATTCAGTTTGACTTGTCTCTGTCAAAAAGTCTGGTTTTGACTTGTCTCTGTGTCACCTGAGTAATTAGTGACTGTCATGCCAACCCACTGGGTCTCCCTAAATTGCCTAAGGCCAGGTGAGTCCCCGGGCACACTGTTGGTTGCCCTGCCTTGTGCCCATTCCGAATTAACAGGAGAATTCAGCTGGGATTGAGCTGAAGAAGCACAAGGCAGTGGTATTGAAGTTCACAGGGACAAATTAACATTGATGTGGCTCAGAAACATTCCAGTTTGGCTCAAAAACGTGAAGTTTATTGGTGAGAAGGAGCAAAGGCCAGGGCTGTGGGCAGCAGGAGACAAGCAATCCCTTCATCTGCCACATTCATGATAATGGTGTCAGGGAGAAATCCAACAGGACCAATAGGAGAATGCAAGATATACAAGAACACTGCTAATATGAGTTTGAAAACCTGGGTGAGGTGAAATGGTGGTGCCTTATGAAGAAAAAAGTAGTTAACACAGAATTTCAGAATCCTGTGATTCTGTCATGGGCCAAGTGGCTCATGATGACTGAAGATAGAAAATCTAGAAAATGCCTTTCAAAAGCAAACTGAATGACTTTAGCAAACTGTCCCCATCCCAAGTGGCATTTGGTCATCAGTTTAGAGATGTTTAAATAGGTCTAATAAGAGTAAATTCAGTGAAACTTCATGCTGTCCAAATATTTTCCAACATGTCAAAAGCAGAGACTTTTCAGACAGCTTGCTTAGAGATACCAGAACTACAGAAACCAGCCTGGACCTTCTAGAAAACTAACATCTAAGGAAAATATGAACAAGGACATGATTAAAAAAAAAAAGCATATTTTATTGCAATACAAGGTTAGTTTTTGGCTGCCACTTAAACTTCTTTACAGGAAAGGAAAAATTGCAGCAGGAATGGCTGCACGGGATATTTAAAAATTGGTTCTCAATTCCTACCTCCTGTCTGAGTGGGCTGCAATTCTGTGTTCTGAGGCACTCTGAGCTCTCAGCTGCCCCTCCAGTGGGGTGTTCTAAACCTCCTGGTTTGTTCTGCCTGCATCTAAATGTCACCTCTGGCTCTGAAAGCCACTTAGGGTACTTCAGGAATGCTCTCTCAAGGCAGCTGCCACCTCCTGGGA
This sequence comes from Agelaius phoeniceus, assembly GCF_051311805.1. Classification (NCBI taxonomy): domain Eukaryota; kingdom Metazoa; phylum Chordata; class Aves; order Passeriformes; family Icteridae; genus Agelaius; species Agelaius phoeniceus. Next base: position 15,899,305 of record NC_135270.1, read on the forward strand.
GAAAAAAACAGCCTTCAGTGAATGGCACTGAATGATTAGAAAAGATTCAGAAGGAGAGGGAGGGGAAGAAAGGCATTTGTCAATAATTTTTTTGTTGGTTTTCTTATTTGGTTTTGTTGTTGTTGGTTTTTTTCCCCAGTGACATTAAAGTGTATGGTTGATTCCTGTGTTTGAATGCTGCTGTACTGGATCAGAGCAGAGACTGTGAAGTTGCTATGTTTTATCCCTGGTACTTTCAGGAGCATGAGCAAGAGAGAGCCAGTGGGGGATTTTTCTATGGAGTTGTTGATATGTGTGACCAATGATGAGCAAATTACATCCAGATCAGAAATTTTGAGACGCTCTTCAGTCATTAAGAAAAACTAGTGTTTATTTTTTTTTTGTTTGCATAGATAAACCTGGATGTTCTTGGGACATGCTCTGTTATGGTCAGACTGCTTGACTACCATATATTTTTTCAGAATTCCCCAATCTGTTGTGATTGGAGGAGTTGGAAAATTCTAGGCTGTTTAGAAACATGGCTGCTTCTTAATGCCTGTTTTTTTTTTTCACCCAGAGGCCTGGATATTTTCTCTTTCATATTACTCTCTTGGTTTTGATGTAACCTCTAAGCAAGGGTAGGTCTACTGGTTTTGTCTTTCTGTTATACTGTGCTTTTAAATAATCATCAGGAGTGCTTAGAGCACAGGATGGGCACCTCTCCCATATGGTTTTATAAGCATAAATAAATACTTATAGAAGAGACAGCTGTGGCAGTTCCCCCTCTTCTCTGATAGATCTCTCTTCAAAGCTGTGGATCAAAAGAGCAGTGCAAATATTCAGCAGCAGGGACCATGACTCTTGAGTACCTACACAGAAGAGTCACATGCAAACTTCTAAGCCTGCATAAGTAACCTTCCAAAATGCAGGTTGAAAAAAATAATAAACACACTTATCTTGCCAGCAGGGAAAGAAGGAGTCTCCTGTCACTCAGAGCAACTCTCAGAGGCATTGCAGTCATGTATGGAAGCTGAAGGAAGCCTGTGTGAGGCCCTCTGGCTTCAGAAATGTGACAGAAATTCAAGTCTGTTTTCACTGAGACACCAGAAATGACACTGCAAGAAACTCAAGAGATCCAAATTAAAATTCCATCTCTGACACAGACCTTTGGAGTGTATGAGCAAATTACCATGTCCCTCAGTTCCTTCTGGTAAGAAAACAGGATGATAATATTTTTTCTCTTGTATCAGATCCAGACTGAGGCCACTTCTCACTAAATAGATGTACTGGAGCCCAAGCCCTCTTGGGGCAGCTTAACAAGAAATACAGAAGTAAAAATAGGTGTAAGTAGGTAATTATTTCTAATAATAAGTATATTATTTCTAATTCCTTGAAATGAATGTGAGGTGTGCTGGTTTTGCTTTTATACACCAAATAAGTAAAATCTATCATTTTATGAAGACAGGTGAGCTTTTATTGAACAGTATAAAACTTACTTGGGAGAAATGCAAGTAAAAAGTCTTGACTGCAGTCAACTATTTTCCTCAAATAAAACCAATGACACAAGAGAGAATTTTATAACTGCATAAGTTCACAAAACATCTCAAAACCAGCTCACCCACTATCCTACCTCTAAGCCTAGTGGCAGATGACTAAGGGAAATAGACAGAAATGCCTAAACTTTACTCTTGTGCTCTAAATGTTGTTGGTTTTGTTTTCAAATCTCATTTCAGCCTGTCTTTGGATGTCAAAGGTTGATGTAACAAGGCATCTGCTGCTGTCCTGAAACTACATCTCTGGTTGCTAAAATTAATTTTCTTTCCTTAAAGTTGGTCACTAAAACTAGTATTTTACAGTAGAGAATGTATCTCCTTCCTACCCAGTACTCGTCACTGACTTGGACTGAACAAACCATGTCCTTTGCTGTCCGGCTGTCCATCTGTAAAGAGCATTCCTTAAAAAACAGTAATCTGCTTATGCAGGATTTTGTAGCGACTTAAATAAAGGTGTGAGGCAGTACAGAACAACAGATAAGCAGGCTGGTGTTATAAGTGTGGAATCCCACGCTGAGTAAAGGGTTGTTTCCTATCCTGAACGACTGAGGAAAGGAGAGGGCAAAGGAAACTGCAGTAACTCCAGAGCTCCATAGATGTCACCAGCTTTTCGCTCCAGCCTTCCCCAGACGTTTTGGTTCGTACCTATCTCCCTCCAGCCATTTATTCTGTAGCCCCAGAGGGACTGGTTTTCGGATGATGAAATACTGCAGAATGCAAATCAAAAGCTGCCAGCAGTGAGCTGTGCCTGGACAGGAGATACAAAATGGAAAATGTAAACAGTCGCACAGTACTTACTCAATTACATCTCTAAGCAAATATACTTACTTAACAGGAGTCTTACAACAGTGTGAACTTATTTTTTAGATATTGAGAGCTAAATAATGATGGAATTTCCTGAGCTTTGTTTAAAACGATTTATGAAGGTTATTTGAGCATTTTGCCTCCTTCTGGAATTCTCTCATAAAAATCCAAACCACGTAATTTCCGTTCACATAACACCCACAGCAGTCATGCACTGTTCTTTTGGGGCTGGGAACTTGTCTACAAAATGGTAAGGACAGTTCCAAAAAGGAAAAAAAAATAGTACAGAAGGAAAAAGACCCCCTTACATCCTCACAGAGAATAACTTAGGTGTCAATTTCAGATAAGGAGCCAAAGGTCTGAGAGCAGCCTGGTATGACAGGTATCTGCAAGGGGCTCTGCCAGCATAGCCAGAGCTTGGCTGTGGCTCCTAGGGGCGATGCAGAGCAGGACAATGCTTTTTTTTTGGATTTTGAAGAAATTTCTCAGGGTAGTGGGGAGAAACACTAAAAACTAACACATGCTTTCATCAGAATTTCCATTTTCGAACTTGTATCTTAAAATATATTTAAAAGCTTTGTTAGCAAGTGATCCTCAAGAATTTGAAAATGCATATTAGCTCAGCTGGTAGTGATCCTGCAACGCTCCACTGCTAATAAGTAGTCAGCATTTTTCATACAATGCCTTTCACCTTTGGATGGAGGCCCATCCCCTAATTTGATATACAAGGCTATACTTCAGTGCAAAATCACCACCAGTGCTATTGCTGTGAATTTACATTGTTTTAACAGCAAGTAGAATTTGTTCCTAAAAGAGAGGCCGTGAAAAATGAACATATACTATAATTTCCCAAGTGGTAGATTTTCATATTATTTATGTTCATTCAGGATTTGAATCTCGGAGATTGAATTAATTTCAGATCTCCTACCACCTGACCCAAAACAAAAACCAAGCAGCTGTGTTTGTTACTGCTTGGTAATATATTTTTCCAGGAAAACACAGCTTAATCTGGGCTCTGCTGAAATAGCTGTCTGTTGTTGTGCTTTACAAAGCACTCCAATAACTGAAAAGAGAATGAGTATCTGCCTACCCCAGAAAATGTACCTTTTAACTTTGGTACAGTGCAACAGTGTGTCAAAAATGGGTGTAGAACAAATTTTATTAAATCCTGTTCGATGTAAAGAAAGGAGATGGTAAAACTAGAAGAGTACTTTGAGGAAGTACTTAGTTTAGTTTATTGTTTGAAGCAGGAAAAACCACTCTGTTGAAGAAAAGGGGCAATGACCCAAGAGACTGCAAATGTGCAGACAGGAGTAGAAGTTCTGAGAACAGAAGAGTGCACTTTCTGCAGCACTATGTAAAATAGGGACCAAAAGAAAGCTCATTCACTCATTGAACATGGCACATGATTTAATCCTTGAATGACATCAGTTATGTGGATCTTTGTCTGATCCCAAAATTTGAAAAAAAAAAAGAGCGCTTGGGACTCAAAGCTGTGGTTTTGGAAAGAGTCAGCTTTTTCTGAACATCAGTACTGACAGGCTGGGTCCTGTGGGGGCAGAGAGAAACATTTTGGCCTGCTCTAGTGCAGTCAGACCTCTGGGGATTCGGGCTTCTCTGCCTGGGAGCAGTAAAGAAGTTGTCTTTTATGCTGAACTCTGAAGGTGGAATGCAGCTGAGCTCCCAAATGGCTTCAGTTGTTTCACATGAGGGGAAGAGTGTCATGGTGACAGGAAATGGAGCTTGTGGGTGGACAGACACAAAGTGCTGTGTTCTCCTGCATGCAGCTCAGGAAGGTGTCTTGGGACTGCTCTGGATCATTCCTTTCTGAACTTCTTTTTCTATGTGCAGTGGTGCTTGGAGATGGAGATGGGCACGTATGAATGGGAAATTCACAAATATTCACATCCGTCTATATATTTAAATGACAGAAGAAAATAAGCTTTTCATCTCTTTTATTTCAAGAAACAGAGTTCTGTTCTATTCTTTTCATGCAACTTCCTAATGAGCAGACAATAAGACTGTTACATACTTTTGTAATGAATAGATTATGTGGATGAAAAAGGAAGCATTATTTCCATTTGTTAAGCCAGTTGTGAATTATAATGCAGTTTTAATTGAAGAAAAGGGAAATCCACAGGAATATCCACTACATTAATCAAGATGAGATGCCTTGCAATGAATACTGAATGAATAATGAAGAAACACACAGAATAAAATGTCACAGTCTAGAGATATTATATCTTACCTCTTCCATGCACCAGACCATCAGGATTAATTGAACCAGTGCAAAATGTTATGGCTGGTTGCATTTTCATTGTTACTAAAAGGAAATGAAAGTGTAGGTACAATTTAGCTCATTTATCAAAAGCAGAACTTTTTACAAAACTCAGCTGATGAAGTTTCCTGAATCAGTTCTTCCAGCCAGTTACAAAAGCATGGTCCCATCTTTGTTGGATATTTTTGTACCACAATTCATTAAAGAGAAGTACATGTGAGGACACATAGACAAACATTTTCAAAGTGTATTAGTTGTTTGGAGAGAATTATATGTCTTTTTGATATGAAATGGTTTTTAACTACCTCAAAGGCTTTGACTTCTGGAAGAGCTGATGTGCTCAAATATCAAATATCAAATGGATCTTTGATATTGCTATTATATATTTTGAACTTTCAAAATTGTCCCTTATTGCAGAGAGAGACAAATTCTACCTCAACAACTTTTGTCCATCACCTGAAATTTGTCTGGAGTCTTAAGTGGGATTAACCAGCAGAAATGCAATAGTGAAATAGAAGAGTTGGGGTCGCTGATTTTGCCTTTAAATTAAGCTTTCTCCTGCTTATCCAAAATCACAACACAGAGCAAAGGTTCTCATCCAAAAAACAGGAGGATAGTGCACTTCTATTATGACTAGTTTAGATGAGTTATGTGAATATCAAATTATGTGATTATACCAGTAGATGAGTTATGAAGAAATGAACTTTGAATCATGCATTGTGAGTACACCAGAAGCTCGGTCCATGCACCCGCTTGGGAAACAATGCAGGGCCCAGTTCTCCTCTTATACACTCTGGGCTGCTGCAGATTAATACAATTCAGATTGAATAGTGTGTTCTCTAATCAAAGATCTTAGACTGCTGTCCTCACAATGAGCTTTGTGTGTCTCCCTAAAACACAGCCTGCACAAAGCAGGCATCCAGTTTGGGCTCAGAAACAGAAATCCAGTTTGGGCTGAGAATTTGCTGCTTCCCCTGCTGGTCTGTTCCAATGGTTAGTCACTCTCACTCCTAAAAATGTGTTACTTATTTCCCATCTGGCATGCAGATATGGGAATGTATGTTAGAAAAGCTCTGCTGACTTTAATCTACTACTCCTGATGAGAGGAGAAACAGGCTTGAGGTCTGTTTGCTCCCGATCCTGACTTGGAGAGCCCATCAGTGCTGCAGGTCTGAGTGCTTGGTGCCAGCTATTCCAGCCAGCAAGCTGGGAAAGTTCCTTACTGGCTTATTACTTTCTTCTGCTTGTTCCACTAAGTGAGCATTTGTTCACTGAGTGAGCCCTTACATGACTGTTCTACCCATTCCTTTTCCCTCCTTTCTTCCCCAGTGGGGAATTGTTGCAAAGTGCAGTGGTGCACAGTGCCTGCCATTTCCACGAGCAGGGCAGGAGTTCATTCTGCCCATGCACGGGTTATTCTGGCTCTTTGAAACACACATGTGCATGTGCACACAAAACCACGAGCAAACCCACTCAGAGTCTGTCTCAGAAATTCCTGCTGAAAGCTGTCAGTTATCCCACACCAATGTGAGCTCTCTTTTGGTCTTTTAAAGGTCAAACCTACCCTGTTGCAGAGGATCAGAAAGTCAGTGCCTGACAAATCAGGCAGTTGCTAAAGAGTGATAAAATTTCCGGTTTTGGATCAATAACGGTCTATGACAGTGTCTAGGTAACAATTTTAACACTTCTGCTTCAACATGATTTTGTAACGCCGCAGCTAATCTCGTAATGATATCGCCACCTGGTGCCTGCTGCATCGTATACCAAGCTGCAGGAAAAGCAGCGTTACTATGACAATTTCGGTGGCACATGCTGTGGGCTCCATGAAAAACATTTGGCTCAAAACGCTTCTCGTGAGGTGGGCAGGGTGGGCACAGCTGATACCAAAATGCTGGAGCCTGGGTGTGTGGTGATTTTGGAACGTGGTGGTTGCCACCATAGCGCCGTTTGTGAAGCCAGTGTAACCCTGCAGTTTACTGCAGGGTGTGACTGCTGGGGGACACCGAGGTGGTGGCTGTGAAATACAACAGGTGCTGCAGGTCAGTGCTCTGGCAACACCTTTTCACCTCTTCCTCTTAGTGTCCAAGAAAACTCCTCTTTTTTTTGACTGCTCTTCAAATGCAGAAGAGCTCCTTTTCATTTCTATGGCTTTGGTGTTGGAGGGACATTGAATCACTTATCAAGAGCCCGTTTTTGCTTCGCTTAAAGTGAGAAGTCTCACAAGGTTCCAGAGCTAGGATTTACCCTTTGCTGTATTGCACACATAATGAGGGCTGCAGCAGATAGACCAGGCAGGTGACAACTAGAGATCTGATTTTATTCTATAATTTGAGTTCATGGTTTAGGATCACCTCCTTGTAGGATCACTCCAGAGAAGATTCCATTTCTTTGCCCTAATATGCTGCGAATCCTTCATCCACACCAACTTGGCTGAAGGGGTCTGTGCTGCTGCGACAAGCAATTCTATTCCTTCTGAGTCAAGTGAGTCCTGGAATGTCCTCTTCCTCACATCCTCTCTGCACATTGTCTTGGAGGGAGTACTTTTGGACAGCACTGGGACACCATCCCATGCTGTGCTGAGCTACAGAGTTTCACAATTGCCTCACTGTGCAGAAGGGAACCGGGAACTTGGCCACGACCATTTCCTAAGCTCCTTATATTGTGCTGTGGTTTGCAAGAGCTTTTGTGTCCTAGGCCAAGCAGAGGTGCCAGCTCACCCTTCCACCCTAAAATGCAGGCTTCAGGCAGGAGAAATATTCCCCTGTGTGCTGTTGCATGAGGCCATGAGATGTCATGAGAAGGGTGAGCAGGGCAGTGGGGTGGGCTGGCTGTGAGCAGCAGGGAAAGGTGCAGGAGCCAGGAAGCCTGGAAGAGCAAAAAGTCTTGGAGTGCTGCAATTTTTTCAAGTGGGTTTTCCTCTGCCAGCAAAGAATGGGTCAAATGAAGATACAGGAGGAAGAAGGTTGAACAGAGCAGTGGGGGCTAGAGGAGAGAGATTAAGTTGGGGCAGATGGCAAGCTCAGGGGTCACCTCAGAGAGGATCTGCTCCTGAAAACAGTGCTTGGCTCTTCACATCCTCTATTCCCCTTTCTGTCACAGAGAATGGGGAAGGGGAGTAGCACAATCTGCCCCTACCAGACTCTCTGCTGCCTGGATATCATACCAGCCATGGTCTGTCCATGGATGCAGGCAGACCTTACTTCCAGATGCTGACTGCCAGGTTCCCAACAATTTATCTTCTCTTCCCATTCCCCAGCATATTCCATGTAGAGGAACTGCACTCCTGGGTGTGCAAATACACTCTTACCTGTGTAGGTGACCCCTCTAAATATTAAGATAAGGTGAGGAGTCACCCTTGGACTCACCTCTAATCATTTCTTTGTGCTTTATCCTGGGGAGATGTCCCTGCTCAGCACTTCTGCATTTCCTCCAGCATTCATTCTTCAGCACTCCATAGGCAACTCTGTCCCACCTGACAGGGCCTGTATTTATTCTCTTGGACATCTCTAGCCAGATAGAGCACTAAGAAGCAATTTTTGATGTATTAAGTACTTGCAGAATTGATTGACTTTGGAGCTGCTATGGTTCAGGAGTTTTGCCACCAGTCTTCCAATGAACAAACCAACACATCCAGCCAAACTAGAGCTTACATTCATTAGCCAAGTGAAGGGGATTAGGCATATTGACACCAGATGAGAATCTGGCCCTAAAATATCTGTAAGACAAAGAATAAAAAGCACAGAAAGTTTTCATAGATATTCCATTTAATGTTTTGTAAACTTTCCTGCTATGTTGCTAGGGGGATTTTAATACATCAACGTGTTTAAAATAGATCTCAGCGAGATGTTTGTAATGGGAGCTAATTCTCCCTCCACCCTGAACTTCCTTATTGTTCTCGGCACTATTTCATCTCCCTCTTGCCTGTAAAAGACCCTCTTGCTGACCCACTTCCTGCCCCTGCAGCAGCACTAGGAACTGCACAAGGAATCCTTGTCTTAATGCACTTGGATGCTGACATTGCATTTCCAGCTAGCCAGCCTTCATCTGGAGAGTGGAGTCCTTGCGTTTCCTGATGTGAGTCAGTTGTGAGGAAAGTGTTTAACCTTTTTGTCAAAGGTTAAACATATAAAAGGGGAATGTGAAGCTCTTGTATTCCTGTTGTTGCCACATTAAAGAGAGCAGCGTTCACGGCTGAGCAAAATCTTACTTTTCAGGGGGGATATTTCTTTCCGTATCCAATTCAAAGCTGCAGTTTACTGCACTTGTTAAGGAAAGTGTATGTTTAAACAGGACTATATGACAAGGTCATTCATTGACTGTTTCCATTGTTTTTTCATTTTGCTAGTCCTCTCTGCATTTCTCAAAGGATTTGAAGAGACTTGGACAGCATTTGTATGAAGTGAGCCAATTAGAATTTTTCAAAATGGTCCATTTTTGTTAAATATAAAGATCTTCAAAGCAAAATAAAGAGCAAGCAGTCTTTATCTTGAAAGCAAAAGAATTTGTCACTTCTTTTTCTTAATGACACCATATTATTTTAATCCATCTTTCTCCACTGCTTGCCTGAGCATACTGGTTTACCTGTAATTTACCAAGACTGATGACTTAGCTATGTTACCTACAATAACATACCTCTTTCCCCTGACTAAATACTTAATGGCATGCTCTTGTCATGATCCAGAATACTCTGTCAAAGAGCTCATTCCAGTTTTGCTCTGTGTGTTCATTGCTTCTGCCCTTTGTGAAGCATAGCACATACCTATATGCACATATCATAGCACAAACCTATTTTTGTTGAGAGGTAATTCCCCAGGTGACCTGCTGGTTCTGCACCAGTTGCCCCACTGATAATTTGTTGGTTGTCTTTATGGCTGGGTCTGAAACACCCCACTGTAATGAACAGATTATCCAGTGAGTCTGACAGAAAGCCAGGAACAGACTGAAGGTTTACTCTTGAACTTCTGGTGCTCAAGGCCTCCATTCTAGCAGATAATTAGAATGCTCTTCTCTGCTCTGGGTTCTTCTGCAGCTCTCTAGGATTGTGTCAAAAGATCCACACAACAGCTTTTCTGGCCTGAAAAGATATAGTCTTGAAAGGGAAAAGAGTATAGACAAAAGATGAAGGATAAAGAAAAATTAGACACGTCATTCTCAAGGGAGTGTTCTCAACAATCTGTTAACTTTGCATTGGTGAGTTCAAAACTACTTCCAAAAAATGTCACAAACTCTTACTAGAGCAGCTTGAACCTCTGCTGATGAATTGAAGGAAATTTGTTCTAAAGAAAATACATCACACAAAGTTAACTCACAATACAAGATCAGCCAAAACCAACACCACGGAACAGGAATTCCTTCATTTTAACAATACCATAATCTCACTGCAGGCTGAGCAGTAACATTAGAAACTGCACATGTAACACCCTCCCTTGCAGCTAAAATTTGGCAGTAGTGACTTGAAAAAAAAAAATCCTAAAACCAACCTCAGTCTTCAGCCTGGATGCATTTGTTTCATTAACAGGATTTATGAGTTAACCACTTACAAAATCCAATCAATGTAGTGTTAGAGTCCTTATGTTTTATTCCAGGTGTATATGTAATGTGTTATTCAAAATACACTGCAGAACAGTTCAAAGCTGGCACTGTGAGTGCTGCATGAACTGTGGAGGAGGGCTGATTTTCCACTGCTCTGTTATGTGCCTCATCACTGTAGCTCTGTCTCCTCCTGCAAGGCCAACTCGATCTGACTGTGCTTTTCCTAATTACATTGCTTCCATTGAAAAGACAAAAGTAACCGCTGTGAATCATGCTGTCAAAAACCCAGGCACTACCTTCCATGGTCCTACATTTACATTAGAATTAAGTGCCTTTTGGTTCCAAAAACTAATTCCTTGCAAAGCTGGGGCAAAGGGGCTCTGTGTGAGGACTGCCTGGGCTCCAGAATTGGTGGTAATACAACGTTAAGGCAGACATAGCACAGAGCGACTGCATGGACACTGCCTCAGCTCCTGGCCAGCAGTTTGTAGCTGTGACCTCCTCTGTTCCTGCATGGAAGGACTGTGAGAAACAGACCTGGTTGCAGGTCAGTAGGACAAACACAGACCTGTCTCCTTGGGCTCATGACAGCTCCTGCTGTTTGCCTGCTACAGAGGGAATTGCTGCAGCAACACTTGCAATTCCTGCATGTGGCTTCTCTGGACCTCCCACATCTCCCAAGCTCTGAGCCTCCAGTGGAAGCATGGAATACTTTGGGCAGGAAGGCACCTTCAAGAGCATCTTGTTCCAACCCTCCTGCCATGGGCAGGGATACCTCCCACTAGACCAGGCTTCTCAGAGCTCTATCCAACCTAGCCTTGTCAGGGATATAACCAATTATATACCAGTAATCCAGGAATATCCCTGGGCTGGGATTTGTTCCATCTGACTGAATGCGTGACTTAGGAGTGCAGTATAGCACTGCATATTAATGGTTCAAGATGTTAGGGAGATCTTGTACAGCAAAGATACTCCCATATTAGCGGATCTTTTGGGCAAGGAGGAGCAGGAACAAGCTGCTTATTTGAGGAGGGATATTTTCTCCCTTTCTTCCTCCCTACTCAGATCTCTGCCCAATCAGATTCTCAGATATTTGACAGAAAACCCACCAAAACACCAACAAGACAACTAAAAAGGTTTCCAAAGGTTTTTCTGATTTGTAGAAACCTGGTTCAGGTATTTTGAAGATCGAAAGTTGCTAGAATGACAGAAAGTCATGGGTCTTATATTAGAGAAGGGAATAAAAGGATGAAAAAACCTATACTATTACTTCCTTTAGGACAAGAGGCTTCACAAGGAGTGAAGCCTGTGTGAAACAAAAGGATTACTTCTGCTGCTGTCACTCTGAACACTATGGGCAGTAGCCTCCACCTTTATTCAGCTTAAACAATAATTTAGATTTTTCCTTTGCAGCACTGAGATATCCTCCTATATTTAGCCACAGACTACCCAAACCCTGTGTGTATTTGTCAGTGGTGCAGAACTTTTTTTTCCTTACAGACATAGGACAGTTTCCAATCCATTTCAGCTAGAAAGATGAATTGGAATTGGATTTGAGATGAGAGAACCTGGGCTCATTTCCCAGTTCTGCCATGTACATCTTGCAGTCTTGGGCAAATCTTAGCTCTGTCTGTTCTGAGCTATTTGGGGCAGGCACTTTCTCATTTGCTAGGCATACATGAAGTGCTTAGCACAAAGGAGACTCCAACCACTCATGAGTAACCAGTAACAGATGGTTATAAGTTGCCAGTGTGACTAGGTATTCCCACTCCAATAGCTTTTGCTTGCAATTTTCATATTTTAAGAAATCTTGCCAACAGGCCAAAACTGGAAGTATGTAAAAGAAAAATTAAATGAAGGAGTCCATTTTCAAAATGTCTAAATTGAATCTAAAATACTGAATCTATAATACTGAAAAGGCTTTCCACCGTAGGAGCTGAGACACATTGGACAAACTGGCAAAGTCCTGCTAAAGCCACATGTCAGTGCTGTGCTTACTTAAATCCATGGTAAGCTCATCTTTTTTGACTTCCAGAAATGGCACAAAGAACTCTTTTGGGACAGATATTTCCTTAATCTCTTACTTGCATTCACCCAAATGAGCTTTTCACAATTCAGAGTTTCCCTGTTTGGCAGCACTTCTGCATTGTCACAGGCAGAGATGACATAATGAACTACTCTTACGCATATTCTGGAGCTCTTCTGAGTAAAAATAGTGGCCCTCAGCTTTAATCTGTGGAACTTTGCGTCTCAGTGCAGCTATTCTGATGGCAGGGGTGAGCAGATCTGGCTAAGGCAGGAAACAGATGCATCCTCTTATTCTTAACATAAATTTTGGGGGTTTATTTTTTGGTTAGCTGCAGTCCTAATCTCACTTTTGATCGAGTGCGGAGGAAAAGAGTAATTAGTGGAGTATTAGTGTTATTATTATTTCCTGACATTAACTCTCCTGCTACTTGTCCATCCTTTTCTCAGGCCCAGCAAAATGGTGTGTGGCTTTAACAGCTGAAGAGCATTTTTTTATTGCTGGTCCCTCTCTGAGCTCTGAAGTTCAGTGCCTTCCCTCTACTGAGCTATGTGGGTGGTAAGTGCCTTAGAACAGTATAGCTTAAGCAGGAAGTGGAAAATGTTTTATTAGTGGAGTTTTTGTCATTGGAGAACTGTTTTCCAAATGCACTGTTTTGGTATTTTTTTAATCTGCAAAGCAAATACAAATGTAGTTTATAACAACTATTTAATTGTGCAGCGATGTATAATAACTAATATCTATTAACATGACTGTTGTGATTTTAAAATTAATGAGTCATTTTTTAGCATGACTCCAAATAATGCAAAATTGTAATTTGGCTTAAGCCATCACAGAGGTGGCCAACACACAAAAAGAGAGGAGTCAATTTACCAGACATCCCAGCCAGGAATTGGCCCCTCGTCCTCTGAACGTGGGAACTACAATTAAGAACAGGAGGTTTGTCCTGCCCATTCCTTTCCATGAAAATGAGTACCCCAGAGTTTCTGACACCCTCTACTTACCCTACTGCAAAAAGCACAATCATTTGCTGTGCAGCAGGCAGCACAAGCACATCCTTCCCCCCTAACATCTGGTCTGGATAGATACTCTAGGGACCATGAGGAGATGCAGAGCATTTTTTTTTTTTTTCCCTCTCACTCTTTCACTCTTTTTTTCCCCAACTATTACATAATAGCCAATTTTTGGCAGCTGTAGTTTTCCCTGGTGAAAAGTTTTTGTTCCCTAAACAGTAATGATAGTACTTCAGACCATATTGCAAACATTTATGTAATTTTTTTACACAAACCTGCTACACATGTACCTTTTGGTTACTGTGGTACTATTCTCAGTATATCATAACTCTACAGTGTAAGGTAGTTATGAAAAGATATATCTCCTGAAATTTCATTTTCTTAAGAACCAGAAATTTATTTTGAAGGCAACATTTTCTAAGAAAGACAAGTTTTATTTAAAGCATCTCGGTATGCAAGCAGAGATAATCGTTCAAGAGGCAATTTAGTCTATTTTCATAAAACTCTTTAGATCTTTCATCATCACATTTAATTGGCTTTCATTGCACTGAGCTGCTTTTGATACATTTTGAAACTTTATTTAAAACCCACAATTACAGGTTAGAATCATTATGGCCACTGAGGCAAATTCAGTTCTGAGGTAAGTCAGTGAAATAACACAATATCAGGGTTGGCAAGGCTGGAAAAGACCTCTAAGATCATAAACCCAGCCATTAACTCATCTGTGGTTCACCACTAAACCATGTCCCCATCTTCCACATCCACACCTTTTTTTGAACATTTTCAGGGATGGTGACTCAACCACTTCCCTGGGCAGCCTGTTCCATTGCTTGATAACCTTTTTGGTGAATAAATTTTTCCTAACATCCAATCTAAATCTCCCCTGGAAAAAAAATGAGTCTATTTCCTCTTGTCCTGCCTTGTTAGATGGGAGAAGAAACTATTTGATTTATGTTTTTTAAACACACTAATTTGCATAGAAGCTTCCTTTAAGATCTTCAGTTTTAAATCAGCCTTGCTTGTCCTATTCAATATTTCCATTGACAACAAAGAAAAAGAGAAAGATGAATGGGGATGCTGCATAGAACAACCTGCTGGCCATTTGTAGAAAACAAAGCAACTCGTGTCATATGGGTCACAACCCCCCGCAGGCTGGGGGCAGAGTGGTTGGAAAAAGCTGCCTGGTGGGAGAGTTCTCAGCAGAAACTGTTCAATTAATCTAAGCAGTTTCATTTTGATTACTAAACCAAATCCATCTGCATTGATTCAGGGGACTCATTCAAAGGACCTGCCCATTTTTGCAGCCATAGCTTTGTAGAGCAACTCTGATTTTTGGATGTGACACCTCTAAAAGAGTCAAAATTCTGGGGTTCAAAATGTGCTGGGTTTTTTTTCTATGATCTTGTAACAATCACGGCATGCTCATTATTTTGGGGGTGTGATAACATGATGCAGATTGGAAAGGCCTCATGTGACATCATCTTTGGTGATTGAAAGTAAAAATTCTTGAAGTGGGTGGAGAAAGAATTGTTACCATTCCCTGCCACCCTGAAATGATAACGGCTTGGAAAACATCCAGAATGATATTGAAGTGCCTAAAAAAGTAAATATTTATTTTGCACACAAATCTTTTCGATCTGTCAGTAGCTGAATTTGATTATTCTTCTGTTGGTTTCTATTATTTGACTGGGTATTTGCAGACAGATGGCCTCTTATAGTGTTAATAAAAACAACTTATGTAGAATGATTGGGCTGTATAGTAATTGGGGAAATACTGAGGATTAGGAAAGAGAATAGCCTGCCAAAACCTAATGTCTGTTTATACAAATTTAATTCCTTCTTATAGCAAATGAAGCTTTTCTTCTTCAGATATGTTCCGTTAGTCTGGTCAAGTAAGGCTAGAGTTTGAGGTACTGAGGAACTGAGATTTGTAGGTCAAACTCATCTGGTCCAACTCATCTTCCTGTCACATTTCACTGGTCAGACAAAGAACATTTATATGTATTTTTGAGTTTGATTTTAATAGCCAAAATTCCTGTACTTTTGAACCTGTGTCAGCAAATCTCTAAAATGCTACGAACTCCAGATGATGCAAGAAAAGCTGAGATGAGGCTGAACTGTGAATGGAGTTAACCAAAAGGCAAATGATTTTCTGTTTCCTAACAACAAGGGACCCCAGTCTCCCTTTTGCTTTGTACTGCAGCATCCATTCTGTTTGTTGAAAATCTTTGAAATCCCAAGTGTCACCCACCCTCACGTAGTAAAAACAGAAATAAGGAAAGTTTAACAAAGAATTAAGAGATAAAACTTGGATACAAAATCAGCACAAATATTTGGTACACTTTACCAAGATGCAATGTTTCAAATTCATTGAAGGTACATGATGTGAAAAGAAAACCTCTGCTTTTGCAATAATACCATTAGTTCCTCCCTCTCTTCCTTCTCTTCTCTTGAAAGAAAAATATGACCAGCTTTCTCTGCTTTAGGTTTTTAGGTAACTCTGGAATGACATGGCCAAATTCAGCCTATAAGCATGAAACATTTTGAAACATACTCATAGATGAGTGAGGAAGGAACCTAGAGAAGCCTCCTCAAACCTACTTGGCAAAGGCTTCTATTAGCTAGAACTGGGGGGAAATGGGAAGTTAGATCCTTCCCTCCTGATCACAGAGATCTGCAATGTGGCTGTCAACACCAGAACTGATTTTCCACACATCCTGGAAAACCAGTGCAGAGAAAGAGGCCCTTTTAGGATAGCCAGGCACTTCCATCAGATGGGCTGCACTGTGCCACCAAGCTGCCTTTTTTCTTCATGGACAGTTAAAGTGACTTGTTCAGACAGACTCATCCCCATTACAGGTCCCTCTGCTTTGTCCCCTGCATCCCACCCCAGCTGCCTGCTGGTGCATGGTGGCTCTGAATACCACAGCATGTTCATGCTTGTGCAGGAGCAGACTGGGCTTTTCCCTCTTGGCTGTTGATGCTCAAGACAGAATGCATCCTGTGATGAAAGGAAATCATGCACAATGCAGTTCAAAGTAGCAAAACTGTTTGCTGAGCTGGCAGGAAATTTAATTTAGCACATGGGACTTTATCCTGCAAAGATTAAATATTCTTATTCAGATGAGAATGAAAACCTTGTGATTGCCTTATCAACTGAAACATGTGTAGGGCTTCCAGTAACCAAGCCATAAAAGCACTGATATAGCTGTGCACTTTACAAAGGTCTTCCTAGTCCTTCCTCTTTTCCTCTGAAAATGGTTTTGCTAAGGCAGGATGATTGCCTGTACTACTGGCATAACCTCACCCAATTTGCAGTTTACCATATTATCAGTACCAATTCAGCCCAACAGAGCCAAATGGATGAGGTGTAGACTACGGAATATGAGATTAGGGCAGGCTGGTGTGATCCATCTTTCTTGCTCTTTAGTTTCTTTTCTAAAAAATTCCCCAGGCTTACATCAAATGATTCTGGTATTTAAAAGTCTGATTTAACTTTTGAAGAAAGAAACATCTGTATTTTGCTTCTGGTTGAATTGTGTTCTTTCACACAGCAAAGTGTCAATGGCAGGGTCTAACCATGTAGATGCACTACAAACTCCTATATTTTCACACTCTGAGCTGCAGATTGGATGCTGCAGAAAACCTGCTGGCAAGACTCTGGGAAACCATTACTACATCTTTAGCATGGTGTTATTCTCTTTTCCTTTTCTTCCCAAGGGTCCTGCTGCTGGCCTAAATTGTGATTTAGAGGATATCAGGCTAACAGGAGGTCTGATGTCATCTCTCAGCCTCACTTGCCGCAGAACACCAGCACCTGCCATGGCAGCAGAGCTGTCACCTGGTTGAGACCCAGTGTGGCCAGTCCTACCAAACTTGTCAAATCCAAGTAACCCAGCCCTGAAGTGGCACACCACAGTCCCTGGGATGCAAGGCTGGGACAATTTGTGCTCAAATGCAGGGACTCAGCTGTGGGACAGTTCACTCGAGCGAGGCTGACACCAGCAAGGCTCCTGAGACTCAAGAGCAGCAGAGTTGAGCAGAAAGAGAGCTCCCACTCACAGAGGTCTTCTTGGGGTCCTATGATGAGTGCTGTGCGTGTCTGTGCTCGAAATCCTCTTCCTGCCACTACCAAAGTGTGCTTATGTAGTAAGGACCTGCAGAATGCTGCTTCAGTAAAAGCCACCCCAGGAAGAAAATACAGAATTTTCTTAGCCACCTACTAAAAGGGAATATTAGTAATATTTATAGGAGTATTAAGAATAGCCATGTAATTTCTAGTTTTAACAAGAGATCAAACCATTTTTAGGGTGTCTTAGGAAGTCAGTCTGGCATAATTTTCCTGTTGGGAAGTTAGAGCAGCTTTTGTAGGCAATGTACAGAAAGCTGAGTGCTCTGCATTATAGTTCAGAAGATCAATAGATGCCTTTGTTCAGGGAACCTGATGTTCAGGGAACCTGATGTTAAAAGAAGAAATTTCTTGTTTATGTACTGCCTTGGCCTAAGAGTCCTGGCTGTTATTAATAAAAGTCTTTCCAGAGCACTCTGAGTAATCAGATTCCTGAACATCTTTCTATAAAACATTAGATAGAACAAAAATAGAGAAGAAAAAGAAACTGCTAAAGTCTGCCTTTCCACAGGTAATGTATCTTTGAGTAGGAATTTCAAAGTGGGTAGAGAACATGCTTCTGCTTGGCATGGAAATAAATAGTGGAAATAATAAAAAAATCAGGAAATATTCTTAGCTTATCAGTTCTATGGGTGTATTAGCAACTTAGATGAGAATAATTTTCATGATGAAAAGTTAACTGTGCATGTTTCTGAACTGTTATTGCAAAATAAGAGGAAGGGGGAAGTTTAATAACTACTGTTTTGGGTTGGGCTCCTTTCTGTGCTTTTACATATCTTTTAACAGCTGTGGGCAGGGGACCATGGAGCGGACATGTTTCTGTTCTCAAATGGAAAAAAATAACCCTCAGAAATTTTCATTGGACAATATTCAAAAACTAAGAACATTTAAATTTTTCCTCAGGCAAGAAGCCCTTTTACAAAAAGACAAATTGCAGGAACCACCCAAACAGACCAAAATTTTCAATAATTTTCTTTGTTTGAGGTTTGTTTTGACATAGGCTTCATTTTTACACTCAGCCTACTGAGTGTGAATTCACCCAATTTCACAATTTGGGCATGACCTCTTTCACACCCAACCTATTAAACTGCACTACATGAAAAACTTCCAGATAATAAGAAAAATCAGTTAGCAAAATAATATTTTAAAGGAAGGTCAACACCTTCCAAATGTGGATGTATTAAAGTTGTGCTAATAAATGTTCAGGTTTGGCCTCCTATAGAAGAATATATTGCTTTTTCATAAGTTCTGGATGTGTGCAAGTCCCACTGGAGATGAGAACAGGTGCTACTTTGAAAGCCAAATTACTTTTCTAGAAACTTATATATGGATTCTGAGGTACAGATTTTCTTTCTAGAATGGACAAAGCAATGCTAGCTAAGCTCCTAATACATTTAAGACTTCTAAAAATCTTTTCTCATGGACTCAGAATTTAAATATGCAAATTCAAATTCTGCTTTGCTCATGAGTCCACACTGTTGCTGCCTCTCCATGACAGCTGATGTGTACTGGTGGGAAATGTTGAGCAAAACTCTAGTGTAGGCAATGCCAGAGAGGCTCATTCCTGGTTTTTTGGGAAGCACTTCAAGACAGCAGTGCAGTAGAGCATTTATTTTGTGTATTAAACTCAAGCCCAGATGCAGCCACATTGTCTTCAATGAATTGGTTAAATGATGCAAGTTAAAGAAAGAGCTGAGAGAATTCTGCCAGATCAGAGGCTCACAGGGCAAACAGTCAGACTCCGGCCAACTGGAGCTTTTTTCCTACACATTGGAAACCTCTGCTCCAGCTTTGATTCATTCTTTACCACCCTGTGGTGTCACATCACCTCTTCAGTTCCCAGAGCCTCCCCAGAAAGCATCAGATCTCTTTAGTGACTGAATTAGCTGTTTGTTTGCCCATGGCACAGTGCTGATGTTTCCAAAGTCCTCTTAGGAAGCCCTCCTTTGCATTATTTGGTGCCATGTAAAGGTCTTAATTTTTATCAAGGTTACTTATGGACACTGCATTTTTTGCTAATTCTTGCTAATTTCATCTGGCTGGGGCTGACACCAACTCTCTGCCTTGCCTGACCTCTTGTGAAGAGGAAGCAAGATGATGTTTTGTTGTTTTTTTCACAACTGGTCTCCAGAGGAGAAATTCCCAATTCAATCTGCAGTGCTCTGCAACACAATTCCCTCCTGACACCCTCTTCCAGCCTCTCTTTCCTGTAAGTTGCAAGGACTTCATTGAGCTGGAAGCCTCCCCTGGCATTGTACAAGCAGCAGACAGCAGTAATTTCACACAGCTCCTTCCTGACCTGACTGTGGCTCTGGAGACTTTGAATGGTTGAATGGGAATGGTTGGGGAGACAGGCTGGAGACCTGTGGAGGATGGGTGCAGTTGGAAAAACTGCCCAAAGCAAGGAAGTCAGATGTGCAAGGGAGACCAACAGCAGCATCAGTGTCAGCACTACTAAGTCATCTCCCTGTTGGAACCAAGCACAATAGTGACACTGCCCAGCCAATGCCTTCCCTGCAAAGAAGTGATTTATTTTTCACTCTCTGTAAGATATAGGTCTTCCTTTTTTTAAGCTCATGAAACCACCCTCTGTTTACTGAGTTCAGTTGCATTTAATCAACTTGTGTGTGTGTTATATCGCAGATGAGTTCCTTGGCATTTATGCAATGGGAAAAAATTCAGATGAGTAAACTCGTGTTTTATGACTCAGCAGACATCATCGCAGTCTCTGGCTCTCACATGATCTCTTTCTACAACCTTGGGCAAGCTCCTTAATCACTTACTGTGCCATCCCTAAACAATTTCCCTTATCTGTGTCTCCTATCCATCACTTCTGTGTTGCAAATGTTATCCTACATATTTGTGTAGCACTCACCAGCAAAGAAACTTTGCTCCTGATAATCCCAAGGCATCACTGGGATTAACAGTAATGTCTGAGTAATCAACCACGCCATTTCCTCATCCTTGAACATGTCCTCTGGATGCCTTCCAAAAATTGCCAAACTAGAAACTAGAGCATTAATAACAATGTATCTCCTGTCATGTATTTTGGCTAAGGGCTCCAGAAATAGGGAACTTTCAATGCTGAAAGACTCAGCACAGATGCTGTGCCGGCAGGGAACAAGCACGCAAAGGGAGAATTGGAGCCATGAGCTGCCTTGCAGCTACTGCAAAGAGTGAAGCTCTATTTATTCACTCTAACTTTCTCTGTCTCATCTTCTTCCTGCCAGAATGTTATGCATAGGTGACAGAACCCAGAAAAATACTCTTTGTTGCCTCCCCATATGCTTAGAGTTATCAGGAGATACTTTTCTCAGGGGTCTGCCTCCTGTAAGACATTTCCAGGCTCAGATCAAGGAAAGGGAAAGCGAAATGCTCCCTAAAGAGCAGCCTTTGGAGATGTTGCAACATATGAGTTACCATGAGGTTCCTCTACATCTATATCACCTGTAGGCAAAGTGCCACATCACCAAAAAGTAGTTCTGAAGTTCAGGAAAAGCTGACAGCAGCCATAGTAGTAGGTTTAAAAAATAAATAAATGCCAAAGGCAGGACTAAATGAGAGAACCCCTCCTTCTCAATCATTTTCAGGTGGGCCCAGTTTTGCCACTCAGAGGCAGCTGGGTAGGACTGGTCTCTTTTGGAGTACCCAAGGGCTATATAAGCATTTGTGTGGCAGTAGCTCCCTGTTTGATCTGCTCTCCCAAGCAGATGCTCTCCCAAGCAGCATCTCTGTAGCAAGAGCCAGTGGATTCCTCAGCACTGCAATGTCTCCTGCAGCGTGGGAGCTCCCACAATGTCCCTTGGTAAGCTGCTAAGGTGAGTGGTGGGATAACTCTGCTTAGGAGGCAGCCTGGGGTGAGGAGACAAGGAGATAGCACAGGCTTTCCAGAGCCCTGCTCCAGTTGGAGAGGGTTTCTGTGGTCTGTTATGAAGTGCTGGATGTTTACATTTTGCTTTTCCTGTCAGAAGAAATAGTTCTGGCAAACAGCCAGCAAGCTATTTTTGGAAAACTATTTTCCTGGTAATTAAAAGCACCTGGGCAGACTTTCCTTGTCCAAACAGCACTGTCTGGCAAGGCCAAGCTTTTAGGGTCAGCGTTTCAGACCTGGAACAGCTTTAACAGTGGCAGGGACTCAAGAATTGATCCCCATTGAGCATTTCAATGGGAATCAATTTTGGCAAGCTTTGGTCCATGTCCCTGCACTTCATGGCATCCCATGCCTTTTGATGACTTTCACTTTTGCAAAGATTTTTTGTTTTTGTTTTTCAGTATCCATGCCATATCTCTCATATCTTCCCCATCAAAGTTCTGTCTTCCTCCTTGATTTTTTCTCCTGATTTTGCTACATCTGTGAGGTTAGTTTTGGCCCTTTGCACTGCATATAATCCTGGTCCATTTTCTTGTAGTCACAAAATTTCCCAATTTTCTGGGTATTTTTTCCTTCAGTTGCATTTCCTTTGGTCGTATCTCCATTCCAGAGTGGTTGTAAGTTTTCTTTTCTGTCTCCAGCATTTCAATGGGGATCAACTTTGGCAAGCTTTGGTCCATGCCCCTGCACTTCGTGGCAACCCATGCCTTTTGATGGCTTTCACTTTGGTGAAGATTTTTTTGGGGTTTTTTTGCTTTTGTTTTTCAGTATCCATGCCATGTCTCTCATATCTTCCCCATCAAAGTTGTGTCTTCCTCCTTGATTTTTTCCCCTCTGCTTTTGTAGCGTCTGTGATGTTAGTTTTGGCATATTTTGGCCCTTTGCACTGCACTTCACTTCCCCCCAGACCCTTTTCTTGTTGTCACCAAATGTGCCAATTTTCTGGTTTTTTGTTTTTTTTTTTCAGTTGCATTTCATTTGATCTTATCTCCTTTCCAGGGTGTTTGTAAGCCTTTCTTTTCTGTTCTGCAGGATTCAGTTTCCCTTCCAGGAACTGATTCTAGGTGTTTCTTCTTCACCTCATGCATCTTGGATGTTGATTTGCAACCCAAGTTACAGATGACAAAGGACTGAGTGAAAGTCTGTGGCCTCTAAAGTGTCAGAAGATCCTCAAACCCCAGACTTTCCTTTTGGCTCTGCCAGGTGTTCAAAGATCATGAGAAGAGCTTATCGTGTGGTTTTTTTTGCCTCACTCCTCCCACCTTCTGGGTTATGATCCTTTAGGGAGCTTTTGAATCATTATTCAGGATCAAACCATATTTCATTTAAAATAAAAGCTTGGAGTCTTTCCCGCTTGTGACGCAAATGCAAGAGCTTCCGCAAAGAAAAAAACCACTGCCATGAAGTTGGCAGTCACACCATTAAAAGTGGTGCTGCTCTAGTCAAAGTGAAATTAAATCAAAGAAATTGAGATTATTTATAGTTGTCTGGCAGCAAGATCAGGCTTTGCACTGCATTTTGGCTGCTGCTACTTCTTTACTAGTCAGTGGGTGTCTCTTAGAGAATGCATCGTGGCTGCCTACAGATGTCTGGGGAGGGCAGGGGGACTGGCAGGACCTCCTGAGAGTGAGATTATCTGTTGGCTAACAGCTGTGTTCCAGCTTCTTATGGCAGAGCCCAGGTGAGGCAGTAAAGCTCACAAGGCCAAAGCAAGTGCTGTAGCTGGTGGGATAGCAAGAGGGAATGTGGCCCACATATCCACATGGATAAATGAGTTATAGAGGACATGGATGGCAGGCTGCTGTGTCCAGAGAAGGAGGGCTGAGGAACAAGGGGAGGCAAATTAGGGAATCTTCTTGAAAGGAATAGCACCACCACTGACTGCTAAATAAATTCCTCACATCTTCTGTTTCTCTGCTAAAGCTCTTGTTTTTCTTTTGCCTGTGCCTGTCTTAACTTCTTCCTCAGCCTATGCTTTTATACAGCACCAAGCTCCACTGACACACATCAGAAAGGTCAGTTTATACACAAAAGGGAAAGAGTTACTCCATCAAATCTTTAATCCTCTAAAGAAAAATCTAAATGATTTCTCTTATCTATAAGGCTTGTTTAGATAATCAAAACTTCTAATGAGCATGCAGACAGCAATCAAGATTACTCTTCCTGTAGCTTAAGACCTGGGCAAGTTTAAACCTGAGGACCTCTTGAGCAGGAGAACAGCAAATAAAATTTTGATAGTTAATCAGAATCTCTTGGCTACTCAAGTCAACGTATTCATTTTTTTAACTTTAATTTTGAATCATCTACCTTCAGACAAAGATTTGCTGCATCATGGAGATACATACCCCTTGTAGAATCAGAACTGGCTTATAGACTAGGTAAGATTGATGCTGTAACAAATCATTTAAATTAGTTGTCGTTATCTCACCAAACCATATATTAATAGTAAAAGCAAGATCAAGTTCTGGTAAAGAAAAAATATGCTTTCTAGAAGAGAAACTTAATCAGTTTTATTCCCCAGATTAATTAAGTATGCTGGATATAGGAAATGAATTAATTTTGAAAATGCTCCATTATAATTCCCTCTGATAACCACTAAGAAGGAAAAGCACATCTTCCATTATCTCCTGCTTTCCTCAGCTACAGGAATTACAAATCATTTAAAAGGACACAGTGCTTTGAAACTACAAGACACCACCTGCCTGGGACCCAGGCAAGGCCGGTCACATTGCTGTAGTAGATGGGCTGGGTGAGTATTCCCATGACAATGATTTTTTTTCCCTCTATCTGTCATTGAGTGTCACTCTTAGAGTGCATTAGCACAAAGAAGCCACTAACTGAGAGTGAAGAGCTTAGTCCTGGCAGAAAGCCTCAGCAGTGTCTGCTCTGTCAAAGATGACAGCATAGTCTGACAGAAAGCCCATGCAATGTGCTTATGGCCTCTCCTGCAGTGCCTGCAGCCACACACTGAGTCCTACCTCTGCTTAGTGCAGTAGCAGCAATGCTCCTTCAACAAGAAAAAAAAAACTAGTTTCAATGTTTCCTTGCTTTTGACCTCCTGATTTCATGTTCTGGACAGTTTGATTCCTGATCAGCTGCTTTAAGTCTTTATTTCATTGCTTTGGTGTCACATGGAGGTATGAGTTCCATGGAGAAATAAGGCAGTAATTTTCTGCCATGCCCTTGATATGTGCTTCCCCCTCACCCTGCTCTTCTCCTGTTTCTATTCTCCCTGGGCACTGTTATTTCTCACCAAAAATGAGCAATTTTTCAGTGACACAGTTAATTTGAGCAAGTGTACTGCTGTAGAAGCACATGTAATATTTACCTGAAAGGAGTTACGTGCTTAATCTCTCAACCAGCAACAGAGATGACAGGTACAGCTCCTTAGCCAGGGACTTATGGGGACTAAAAGACTGCAAAGCCACATCACCTCTGGCAGAGAACATAGTCCATGGAGCCACTGCCCCTCTGCAAGGTGTGCTTTGGGTGACAAATGATTCCTTGTTTTCATAGCCTCTAAAGCTGTTGTAACATCTTACATCTGTATATATGTTTTCCTGGAGAGCAGAAGTGCTGTTCAGAACAGCCTGTTAAACTGAGGAATGACAGGTGGAAGCTTTGCACACACAAACTAATAATTCTAAAAGTAGTGTGCTGGTGCATCATTCTCATGCAAGAAGAACACAGGGAAAGGGAATTATTTAATTCATTGTTTGATGTGTAGTTTATTATTTCACTTACTAGAGTTTAGTGAACATTTGGTTAAAAGATTTTCCCAGTAGCATCAGAAGGCTGTATGGCACTGACTGGGTTGAAGTGCTAGATGGAAAGGAGTTAGTTTGAAAAATAGATATTTAAAAAAATGTTACCAAAACCCAGAACCTGGGATTTTTGAAAAGGATGTATCAAGCTAGGCAATTGGCTCTCAATGAGAGTTGAAGGGCCAGCACAAGAATTTGGCCAGCTAAACCTCAGCATGTCTTAAAGGATGTTCTTAAAGGGCTGTGGTGCCACAGTAAATAGCAGGCTGTTGCCAAAACACCATTTCCAGTCAGACAGGACAAGTAAACCAATAAAGATCAGAGCACATCACCAGGCATTAGAATTCCAAGTGCAGGGATGCAAATTCAGAGCCAAGGAGTTCAGCCATGCTAGCTGGGATGTGAACTGATAATTTTTGATGTCAGCTTTTGTTTCCTTCCCAGGCAAATGTCTTCCTAACCTTCTTGCCATCTTGCTGTTTAAGCTAAGGGTTGTTGCCAGGCTGCTTGAAACCATCCCAATTCAACTACAGTGGTTTGAGCACAGTAAGTAGGACCTGATATCCACCAAGAGAAGCCTTAAGGTATCTTTCTGATGTACAGTGATGGATACAAGCACTTCAGGGATTCAGTCTCACCTCTTCCTTTTTGCCTCTTTGCTTCCTGTCATTTTTTGCACACCTTTGTAGAAAGGAGATGTTTACCTTAAAGCAGGCTTTTGTGCAGAAAATACTGGTTATGTGTAGAACAGGCCAGTTGCATTCCAGCCAGTGATTTTATTGCTCAGAAAACTGCTTCTCCCACTTTTATGGTATTGCCAAATGTACATTGCCATGAAAATAGTTCATGCTTCAGTACCATCTGTTGAACAAGCACAAGATGTGCCTCTATTTTAGGAGCAATCTCTGCAATGGACCAAAAGTTAAATGACCCTGAAGATGCTAATTGCTCTCCTAGGATGTCCAGAAGCAGCCAGTTCCTGATATAGTTGACATGCATCACACTTGGAAGACTTCTGCATCATTTCTCCACATTATTACTTATGGGGAGAAGGGCAGGGTTAGGGGTAGGGTTTTGCCAATAAGCAAAACATTATAAATGCTCAGCATTCAAACTGCTCCACCCTCCCACCACAATTTGTAATGTCAGAAGAAAGGGAAAAGGAGGCTGACCCATTTTGTCAAAGAATTTTGGTAGATTTAATTTTTAATTTTTTTTTTCCTTCTTTAATGGATATCTGTCACATTGGGATTTCAGCAGTCATCTAGGACTCTGGAATGGCAGTCCTCTGATGTGGAAATCTTGGTGCTGTTTAAGCATTGGTATTTTTGCAAGTGGTGTCACAACCATGGTATTTCTGACAAATTTCTTAAGGTTTCAGTGCTTAAACATGGCAGGGTGGGTTGTGGGAGATTGTGGCAGATGGGGCTTCTGGACAACATAGTGTATCCAGCCACTCCCTTTTCTAATGCCCTTGACAGAGGTTGCCTGTGTTGCACACACCTGCTGGCTTCCAGGAGGCAGGTGATTTCACTCATTATCAAGGGCAGACTCAGCTGTTGTAATGTTTTGTAGCACCAAGGTTAGCTTGGTGTTATTTCATTTGGATTATATGGTGTCATTTATGGGACTTAAATAGTAATTGAAAGTGATTCTGCTGGAACTTTATATGCTGAGAAAAATTTATGCCTTCCTTTTGTGAGCTTGGAGACAAGGACAAAAAAAAACCTGGCAGATGGAGAAGGAGAAATGTTTCTGCCAGATTCTGGTATTTCCCTGAATCCTGACAGTCACTGTTTCCTTGCTCTCCATGCTACCTCAGGGCTCTAGCTCCTATGTGGGGCAGCTGAGCTATGGCTGTGGCCTCTGGTGATATGGCAGGGACTGTCCATACTGAGCAGGGCTTTCCTCTTGCCTGTTCTGCAAGTCTGAGTAAAACTCTGATGTATATTTATTGTGCCAGAGCCCTTTACAACCCATGACATTATTCCTGGCTAAAACCAAGTGATTGCATGGGACCTTGCACTGGTGAGACAGGCTGCAGGACCACAACTTCTTTCCTACTGGAACAGAGTCCATTCATTCCTGTGTAGAAGGTGACCTGTTTAAAAGGCTGGTGTCTGTTTGAACTCAAATCACTTACAAAAAGATTGTGTGCTAGAAGTAGCTCAAGTGCTGTAGAATTGTGCATCTGCTGTTGGAAGGGATCCCAAACATGGATCCCAAGAAATCCAACTCCTGGCCCTGAGCAGAACTCCCAAAATCACACCATGTGCATTGTCTAAACTCTGTCAGGCTTGCTGCTGTGACCACCTCCATGGGGAGCCTGTTCCAGTGCCCAACCACCCTTTGGGTGAAGAACCTTTTCCTGAACCTAAACCCATCCTGACTCAGCTTCAGGCCATTCCCTTGGGTCCTGTCACAGAGAAGAGATCAGTGTCTGCCCCTCCTCTTCCCCTCAGGAGGAAGTTGTAATTCCAATGACGTCTCCCCTCAGCCTCCTCTTCCTCAGGCTGAATGGACCAAGTGACCTCAGCTGCTCCTCATCCAGCTTCACCTCCAGGCCCTCTGCCACCTTCAAAGCCCTTCTTTAGATGCTTTCTAATACCCCTCTACCTTTCCTATATTGTAGCAGCCAAAACTGCACACAGGGCTCGAGGTGAGGCCACAGCAGTGCAGAGCAGGACAATCACCTCACTTCACCTCACCTCCTCTGACAGGCTGCTGATGCTGAGCCTGAGGCATCCCAGGACACGGCTGGCCCTTGTGGCTGCCAGGGCAGCTGACTCAATGCTTTGGAGTGTGCTAGTCTGTGTGGTTTTAATGCATATTTTCCCTTCAATTACTATGTGGAATAGATCCTCCCACTCACCTGCCCTCCCACACAAAGGAAGTTGGCCACTGAGTGAACTTAAGAGATTGAAGGCATTACCCATTTCCAAAAAGTAATTTTCAGCTATGGCACTTTATAGTCCTTTTGAAAGTTGTGTAAAAAAAAAGGGAACAAAAAAATTTTTTTTTCCATTTCTCTTTGCTGGCCCCCCAACAAAAAATCTTCTCCCCCTCAGTCAAAATAAAACCATCCCAGAAATCAGTTTAACTTCCCTCTTGTTGTAAGAAGTGACAGGTTTTCTTTGAATATCCTGTTTTACCCTCCATCTGAAAGATGTCTCTGCTAGCAGCTCAATGCACCTTTAATTTCTTGTGATGAAAAAAAAAGTTACTTTTTAGGAGTTAAAATACTTCCCAGCAGTCCCCAGCCACTACTCCCTGCAGCTACAGGCTGTGGAGGGCTTGTACCAGCAGAAACCAGGCTAGAGCCACATCCAACATTGGAAGCATTCCTGCACAATGGTAGGACCATCTGAGTCTGAACATGAAATACTGTCTTGAGCACTTCAATCCTGGCCTTGACAGAGGCAGAAAAGAGGTTTAAAAATTGATACCAGGTGAGGCATTTGGCCACTCACTGTTTTTTCACCAAAACTGCTGCTGAGGTTAGTGTAGCATTCCTCTGTTGCACTTGTAGTTCTGCTTGAGAGTTGTTCCCAAAAGACTCATCTCTGGGTTTGGTTGTACATGGAAGCCTGGAGCACCCTGTGAAGGTCTGAGGAGGTGTGAGTAAGAGCCAGAGCAATGTCAGCCAAAAAGAGCACTGTAGCTCAGCGCACTGAGCAACGATGGACAGGACAGAAGTTAATTTGGAGTTCTGTGTGGGTCACAGATGTCCTATAGTGTCTGAATCTGAGGACTTGCAAGGGAAAGCAAAGCCAGAGCAGATCTCAGACCTTGGTCTGAAATCACAGCAGAGAGCCTTCCTCCTTTGTGAATGACAATAGTAACACACCCTGTTACATGTTACTGTCTTGCTGAGGCAGCAGGCCACATGCTAATACATCTGTTTCTTATATTGCTATATGCTTATGCTTTGCACTGTTTTGGCTGTAAACAGTAGCCAAGGAATCCACCCAACCCAGTATCCTGTCCCCAGCAGTGGTGTTAGGAGATTCTCTTCAGGAAGAGCAAACAAACCTGACTGCTCTCTGAGGACCATTCCCAGCATCCAAACATTACAGACTCATCTCTGCCTTCCCCTGGTTATGGACATATTGTCCATGAATTTGTCCATGAAGTTTTGGAACTGCTCATACTGTTTGCCTTTAAAACCTGCTGTGACTACATATTTCACAAGCTCATTGCCTGCCATGTACAAAAGCACTTAATTATGACTGTTAAATTGGATTTAGTGAACATGTTTTTCATTCATCTTATTTCCAGGGAGCCTTCTTCTCTCCTAACTGAAAACTGTCATCTTTTTAAGGGTCCCTTGATAAGACAGCTGCACCATCACTCACATTTCCTTACCTGCCCTTCTTGGTACCTTCCCTCAGTCCATTCTGTCCCTCTTGCAATGCTGAGAGCAGTGACAAGCCTCAGCCAGGACGTGGGTGCACCTGGGTTTTACACATTGGCAAATCCATGCTCTCTGCATTGTCCTCAACTCCCTTCCTGACCATGTTCAACAATTGGATACTTCTTCTGGCTGACACTGCACATTGAGCTGATGAATGAAACTGGGAATAATTAATGAGAATACACTATTGTGATCAAGGCTGGCTGTAATATGCAGTTAAATATGACCATTCTGATTTTTTTTTTCTTTTTTAAACCACATTCTATTAGCAGTCCCAGTGAAAGACAAGTATAACCAGCCAGGATAACTGCTCCAAATTGGACAACTTTGGATCCCTATATTTTTGCAGTCTTCCAATTCTGCTCAGAGAATTAGTAGTATTCCTTATGGTGTAAACTGGAGCACCCATTGGTAATATGCACATTCTTCCTGACTTGTGTGCAGGGGCCCAACATGACTTAAACTAAGGTCTCTTTTGAAAACTTGATCATAAGGATGGGGAATAACTTCTTTCTGACACTTCCATTTGAAGAGGTTTTATGACTCAGATGCACAAATTAACTTTCAGTGAATTAAAAAGTAGAAGCTTTAGCCCAGAAGCAACACCTACCCAGTTTCATAAGCCTGTCACACATATAGCTTTAATAAGAGCCTGTCAAATAAACAAAACTCACCTATAGAAACAATTAGGCAGTAGCAGTAGTAATTCAGGAAATTTCCAGCAGGTTAGTAACAAGCTGTGAAGAGCCTGTGGCCTGAAATGCAACCTTGAGCCTCTTATTCCTAGGAAATTGTTTGTGTTGTGATGGTTATTGCTGCTGAACAATTAGCACCTGGAAGAGCTTTAAAAAATTTGGGTTTTAATTTCTCTTTTCCATTTTCAGCACGTGAAGGCTCCAGCTCTGGCCTGAATCACAGCTCTCTGAGATCCATCTCTTCCCTGAGGTGTGCATGGGTAGCAGTGAAGCAGAGCATGCTATAAGGGGCAGGAGCATTGATCGAAGGAAGCAATCAGGTGTACGTGTGATTCTTTCTCCATGGAGCTCTCAAAATCTAATCAGAAAAGCTTTTTTAGAACCCTCCTCCCTGAATTCTAAGCAGTCTAGAGGACACAAATATTTCTTTAGAATCTGTACATAAGAAAAAAAAAAAAGCTTGATTGCTACCTGTGGGGATTTTTTTTCCCCAATGAATTAAACAGAAATTGTATTTCTGTTTTAGGCTACAAAATAATTACACTTTTTAGTGCCTGATGTTTCTTGACACTTTTTTCCCCTTTTCTTGTGGCCACCTTCAGCACATCTGAGTATTTTCAAATGTTTATGAATCTTCATAGTTCACTCCTCTGTCCTACAGAGTCCCTGATAGTTGGAGGGGAGGTACTTCCCAACACCCCAGAAATGTCTCTGGAAAGGAGTTAGTTTTTTCCTTGAGGTCTGGTAAGAGTCAGTCAGAGAGACACCCTGAAACAGTAACAAACCCAGGTTCTCTCTATGCCAGTTGAAGCCACTGTGCAGAAATCCTGCAGATGACATCAGTTATGGTTGCAATTAAAGATATGCCATAAAGGTAATTATTTACTACAATCCTAGAAATATTCTGCTTAGAGTCTCTACAAGCAAATTTAATGCACTTCTCTACTATTTTGGATGCTCCAGAAATGAGACTGTGTCCCAGAACTTCATAGGCCTCCTGGTTCAGGTACTGGACATACAAGTAGTCATACAACATAGATTCAGCCACAAGTGTTAATGAGAAAGTAATTAATTAGAGAGTCCGTGTAGTTTGTATTTGAAAAGCTCCACCAGTCATACCAGGTTCAGACAGACGTGGTGTGGTGAAAGGAGTTCAGCTTCCTGTAATAGTGATGTAGCTACTCAGTTGGCTCTCTGGAGCAAAGAATTTATGTAGTCTAAGAAATATAATGTCTTTTGCTTCTAAATTGGGTTCTCTGGCCTCTTCAGTGAAGAAGAATGAGTGAACTTAAAAGTCCAAAGATGTCTGGAGCTGGAAACATCAGCTTGGAGATACTCAAAACTTTAACAGGTGTGAATCCTCCTTCTTGCTTTCTCAGTGAATTTTAATTTTATTTTTCTTTCATTTAATTTTCTCTTTTAGACCAGGCTGCCATTACTGCTGACATCAGTGAAGAGATTGCCACTGAATTTCAATGGCAACTGGATTAGTTACCAGGCTTTTGTCCTGGAAAGGTATGTAATTAAAAAAAGCCACACTTCCTACTGGGCTGGAGCCAGGGATGACCAAGTGTGCTTGCTCAAGTGCAGCTGTGGCACTTTAGGGGCAGCCCAGACAATGGAACCCAGTCTGGCCAGAAGCTGCAGTTTGGCAGCTTAGACCCATTGGGGGTCTGCCCAGGCATGGGGAGCAGCAACAGGGAATTTATTTTATGAGTCAGAGCTGTAATTTCCAAATGGCAGGGTTTGATCTGCAGCAGTGATGTCAGCATAACAACTTCACAGCAGCCAGTGAGACTTCTGTCAGGTGTGTGGCTTACCAGGAAGAGTCTTCAGCTGGAAAACAATTCTCAAGTGCTTTGCACTGAATGGAAAGCGTAAAAAGTTTTATTCATGTTTTTTGTATAGCGTTTATTACTTCATTTCAGTACTTCCTAACCTTAAAAAAAAAAATACCCAAAACAACCCTTTTCTGAAGTAATTCTCTATTTCCTACAAATATTACTGACATGAAGTAATGCTTTTATAATGTCTACCTCCAGCTGTAGGTCTAAGCCTCCCAAAAAAGGTTTGTGTGTGCCCTTATAGAATGATAGAACAATTTGGTTTTGAAGGGATGTTTAAAGGTGATCTAGTCCAGCTGCCCTATGATAAGCAGGAACATCTCCAACTCCATCAGGTTGCTCAGAGCCCCACCCAATATGCCCTTTGACATCTCCAGGGATTGTTCGTCTACAACTGTCCTCTGCAACCTGTTCCAGTGATTCACCACCCTCACGGTAAAACTTTTCTTCCTTATATCTAGTCTGAATTGTGACTGTCTTTTAGTTTAGAACAACTCCCTCTTGTCCTATAAAAAAGGGCCATGCTAAAAAGTCTGTCCCCATCTTTCTTAAAAGCTCCCTTTCGGTACTGAGAGGCTCTAATACTGTTTCCCAGGAGCCTTCTCTTTTCCAGAGAACAACCCCAATGTCCTTATTCTTGTGAATTTTCCCATGAACTCCCATGGAAATAGTTGCTTCCGTAATGCTATGCATATGTTTTGAGGGCTCAGAAAAGACAGGGAAATGATAAACATATGAGCTCAAAACTTCTGAGAAAATGAGGACTGCCAGTGTTTCCGTAGTTAAAGATATGCTCTGTAAACTGCCCCTGCCTCCCCTTTCCCTTATCCAAGATGAATGAAATGCGGAACACTTCACTGAGCCTGGGAAGTAAGTTAAGGTTATAGAAGTGATTGCGTTTGATGATGTCACGTCCCTTTTGATGACATGGATAAAACATGTCCAAACCCGTGCCTGGAGAGGGATGAGACTTTCTTGGGGGACTCTTTGGGGATGAAAAATGGTGCACCAAGCAGAGCCCCTCACTGCGGCAAACCCCCGGCGGGGTAAAGGGCGCCCCTTACCCCGCCGGGGCCGCGTGTGGCGGCGGGCGGCGCAGCGCTCGCCTCCGGCCGGCGGCGGGGCGGGCAGCGGAGCCCCCGGGGCCGGGTTAACCTCGCCTTACCCCTGACCCTTCCGCGGATTGCCCGCCCCCGAGCACCGTGCCAGGGCCGCCCGGGCGCGCCCGCGGCGCCGCTCCCTCCGCGGTGCCGACGGAGACCGGGAAACTTTCGGAGAAAGCCACTTCCTCGCCCGGCCCGGCCCGGCCCGGCGGGGGGAGATGTCAGATGCCGGCAGGGAGAGAGGGAGGGGGAAGGCGGGGAAGCCGCAGCCCCTCCGCCCGCTGCCAGACGGCCATTGAAGCCGTGGGCAGGAGGCGGCGAGGAGCGGCGGCGCACGGAGGGCACCGGCCCGGCTCTCGGCGGGCGCTGCCCCGCTCGCCCCCTCACTCCGCCCCGCGCAGGGCTTCCCCGCGGCCCCGTCCCCCCGCCTCTCGCAGGGCGGGGCGCGGGGGAGGGCCGGGACGCCGGGCGGTGCGGGGCTCAGCCCGGCCATGTCTCCGGGGGCGGCGGCGTCGGGCTGAGCGGCCGTGCGCGCAGCGGGGAGCGCTCTCCGCCACCATGAGCCGGCTGCCCCTGCCCTGCCTCCTGCTGCTGCTGCCGCTGCTGCTGCTGCCGGCCGAGGTGAGACCGAGCTGCGGGAGGCGGGGGGCTGCCGCACCTGCCCCCGGCGCGGCTCGGCAGGGCAGGTGTGCGGCCGGGCTCGGGCTTTGTCCCGCAGCGGCTCCGCCGGTGCCGCCCGCGGAGGGGAGGGCAGGGGAGGCTGGGGCCGCGGTGTGGCCCGGCCGGGGCGTTGCTCACCTGGGGCGGGATCCCCGCGGCCTCCCCCTGCCCCCCGCCCGGCTGTGCTGGGGTTTAACCCGGCGGGGCAGCCGTGTGGCTCCTTTCGGGGCATGAGGCTGTCCCGGTTGTTTTCCTGGGTAAAAGCTGCCCTGGGTACAACAGGCACGGCTCCCGTCTCCCCGTGTTGTAGCCTGCCCTCCTCGTGTCTCTGCTGGTTGATTATATTAATAGGGTATATGTGGTAAGGGGGTCTTTGCGCATCGCCCGTGCCGCTGGTGCACATCACCCGCTGGGGTACGGCTTTCGGGATCAGCGCGGAGTTTCCCCGGGAAAACGCTGCCGTGGTGCGGAGCGAGCAGCCCTAGCGGTGCCGGGCAGCAGATCAGCAGGAGGCCTTGGCCAGCACGCTTGGCTTTGAGGCCCCGCTCTGTTCCCACGTGTGTTGCAGAGTGTCCTTCCAAGAACACCTTTCATTGATGTAAATCAGAATAGCGTGCCAGGTGACCCACTCAGCATGCTGGCACAGACTCTCAGCCTTGCTTCCCTCAGCTGATGTGTTCTCAGTGTTCCCGTAGGAGTGCTTCATGGCCGCTGTGAACTCCAGTGTTCTGGGGCTTGCTGAACTTTTGCTTCCAGATGTAGCCGCTTGTCCTCTCTGCCTCAATGGTTTCTGCTACAGAAGTGTGAATGTGTGTTGATAGGAACCAAGGTGCTCAGTAATCTGTGGTGACGGATCTGCCTGAGAGCTGCAGAGCAGAACTGTACTGCTGCTTTACGTTTTTGACTACTTTTTCCTTACCTTGCATTGATGCCAGCTTGTGATCGCGGCCGTTGGCTGCAATTGACTGTTGTAAACCTTTGCTATCTCGTCTCATCTGTTTCAGTTTGGGGTTCCTTGCAGTGTTTTGTCATTTGATCTCTGTTTGTTGTTGTACCAAGCCTAGGTTTAAAATCTCTTCTGAGTAAGAGCTGAAGTAGAATTGAATATTAAAGTATACCAGCATTTTGGAAGACCTCAGAGGAGGCCTGGATTCTCTTTGGGTACAGTCTT
Source organism: Agelaius phoeniceus (assembly GCF_051311805.1). Taxonomy (NCBI): domain Eukaryota; kingdom Metazoa; phylum Chordata; class Aves; order Passeriformes; family Icteridae; genus Agelaius; species Agelaius phoeniceus. The sequence goes on from NC_135270.1 coordinate 15,934,141, forward strand.
GCAGGATCTGCCTGCCATGACCTCTGTTGTTTGCAGTTTTTCTTCTCAAGCTGTGTATGATATCTTGTGACTTAGTGATCTCTAATGTTCTCTTAAGTCAGGCACTTAATTGGTGTCTAGTTTGATTAATAATAATACTAAAAAAAGTGGAGCTGCTCCTCAATTACATGTAGTTAATTTTATGCATTCATCATCTTGGGACCCAGCTGTGGACCCTCAGCTAGGTCTTGTTAACCCTGATGTTATCAGAGGTCCTATCAACATGCTACAGGATAGAGGTCAGATCTGCAGATTTTGGTGTGGCTCGTAACTTCAGGTGGGGACCCTGCAGCTCATAGTGTCACTACTGAGAGTTTATCAGACAACATTCTCAATTTTGACTTGATTGTACTTGTGAATGTGAAAGCTGAGGTGAGGAAGTCTCAGTTTACTGAGACTCTCAGGCTTCTTACCTAGTGCTGATCAGCACCTGGTGGAGTTTTGAACATGAAGAGCACGTGCTTGGACTGCAGACAGGCGGGGAGAAAGGTCCTTAAGGATTTTTTTCCTTAGAGGACTAGGGTGTAAACCAGGTGCTCACTGATGGTGTGATTCTGCAAATCACCCTCTCACTAAATTTCACTGTAGCCACTTAGGGTGGGATAACTCATATTTGAAAAGTCATTATGTTTCTATAGGCTGTAAGGATGCCTATGTAAAGCCTTGCTTGGAGGCCTATGTAAAGCCTTGCTTCAAGTGCAATAATCTTGTTGGCTGTTCCAGTGCTGTTCACATGATCTTGCCCTGTAAAAATGAGGATGTTCTCTAACAGGGCAGATGAGGTCTTGCCCTCTAAAAATGAGGGTGTTCTCTAACAGGGCCAAGTTTTGCTCTTTGTGTAGGGCTCTTTGCATAGGCTCAGGCAGGTGTTAGAGTTGGCTGGTGTTGTTTGAGGTGTGGCGTGTGCTCAGGTGCAGGGACATGGCCTGGCACGGCCTGGGGAGGCATGTAGCTGCTGGAGGAAGGTGACAGCAGCTGGCAGGCATGTGGCATGAGCTGGGCTTCATGTGCTGCCAGTAGGAACTATTGCCTCTTCCCTGCAGTCTCCAGCCAGCCCCTGAGTGGGAAGGCTGGGGTGGAAGTGGCTCTTGGCTGGCTCTGGCCTCTGTGTTGCCTCTCAGATGACTGTGGGGTCGGAGAGGGGACAGCACTGCACACTGGCACCATTGTGGGCCCAGCCACACGCAGGGACCGGGAAGCAGCCGGAGCTGTGGAATAGCTGTGTCATGGCAGCTCCTCAGTGGTGTGATGGGCACATGATCTTTCTGTGGTGCCTTTTACTCAAGGATAAGCATCTTGCTTATTTTTCAGGAATTACAACATAGTGGGCAAGGTTGGAGTTGTTAAAAAACAAACCTTGCTCTCTGTTTCTTGTTGAGAGTGATCACATCAGTGATATGATAAATAACATCTAGTACTAAAAGAGCAACAGACAGTGGTTTTGGGCTTGTTTTGGTGTTGAGAATTATAAATGCCTTTTATGTGGACCTAATAGCTTGTTGTTACATCTTATTCCATGCACAGAACTACTGATACTGTGTGAGTTGATTATATAGGATTATCACTTAATTACTGGTCTGAATTTTCAAGTGAGAAGTTTAAATGAAGAACCATCTTATCTCAAATGTGAGCTTGCCATGTGTGTATGTTGCATGTGAGATAATGTCTGCTATATATTGGTCATTATTAATCATCCTTGTTGAGTCTTCCTCTGAGTAGTACACTAAATTTAAATTTTAGTTTGTGAAATTATTCTGGGTAATCTTCAGCAGATGCAAGAAGAAGTTAATAGTAATTTCCATTTAACTTTGTGACTGGTCTACATGCAGCTCATTTAGAGGCTTACAAAATAATAAAGCTAGAGAAATGCGAGGCTCCCTTGCTGCTTCTGTGCATGTACTTCTGGGGTAAACCCTTTAGTGGCCACTATTAAAAACACAGGTATGAGCATTGCTGATCTGGAGACCTGAGCAGGCCTGACCTTAGGCAGCACAGACCAGAAGGGGAAGCTGGAGCTGTGAACAGAGTTTGCTTGTGGCTGAGGAGCATAGAAATAAACTTTTCATCTGCCAGGCCAGGTTATTTTTGTATGATGATTGCTTTAATTTTTGTTTACAGCAGCAACACAGGTTAATTTCCTGAGCTTCTTTATGTTCCTTACAAAGCCCCACAAGACAAGCACCTTCTGCAGGGCTCAATGGAGGCTTTGTCTTCAGCGTGGCATGGATGTGCTTCCTTAGAGGCATAGGCTGGCTGCACATTGCAGCACTCTCACATGGTTTCCAATACTTTGAGTCTCCAGCCAGCAGCACACAACAAAATATCTTCTTCTGCATATTTGAGATCAGAATTGAGGCTCACAGTGGAAATGTTGTCTGTGCAAACAGCCACGCTATTATTAGTACTTCCTCAATTATGGGAGCTACATGCAAGTCTTTGTTGAGAATTTTCATGGCATGTAATTTTTTTATGGTTGGAGTTTCTAAATATGAGCAAAATTGCTGCTGCTTTAAAATCTTTGGTTGTTCATTGTGCAGGGCATAATCTATATAATTTTAATTTATGCATTTCCTTCCTAGAGTTACAGTGTATCATAGAGGGAGCATTTTGACAGTGCTGGAGAGTGGTTGGGTACTTGGATGTTTGTAGGTGCAAAGCCTGCCTATGACATTTACTTGCCTGCTTGAAAGATTCTCAGGATGAGTAAAGGCAAGAGACACTACTAAACTAGTTGGTGGCTGCACATCTGGTTGTTAGCCTGATGCTTTTAGTTTGACTCCAGAATTTGAATGCAAATTGTACCTTGAACATCGTGAAAGGTTGCTGGAAGTGTAGGAGGAGCTAGCTGAGTTTTCTCCAGCAGAGAGGGCCTACTGCTATGTAGGGATAGGTGAGTGAAAGAACTTTGCCTTAAATGGAGCTATCAGTAGGAAATTAATTTTCAGCAGGAGATGACTGTGTAGGGGAAGACTTCAACTGGGAGAGGGGGGAAAAAAATGAAGTGTAGGTAAACATGTGCTAATATGAAGTGTTAGAAAGCAAAGAGTGTGGGGGAAAGAGTGATCAGGCATCACAGAAAGAGAAGAACAAAACAGATGCACTGCTCTGGAAGGCTGCACCAAGGCTCTTCTCTAAGTGCTTTCCAGCTGTTCCCAAATGTATCTGCACATAAACAGGCCTCCTGGGGCTATTAATCCAAAATTCCAGGAGAAAATCCAAGATTAAGTGGGAAAAGTATTTCTGTAATCCAACAAAGAATGGACATGTAAATGTGGTCCAACCAGAGTTGAATCAATAAATTCATGGCCTCATTTAGTTATCTTCTATGGCCTTCATGGGCTTTCAGTGGAAAAGCAGGAAAAGCTATGTCCATATCTTTCCATAAATGTTGTTGGTATTTGGCACGTCACTGAAAGTACTTCTTTTCCTATCATCATCAGGAAATTGGAAGAACCCCTTGATATTTGAAACCAAGCAGTCCACCCATCACTCTTTTCCTTCTCCAGTCTTCGTGAAGATACCAAAGGCAATGTAGGAAAGCTTCTTTCTCCACATGGAGAAATGCAATAGGAGAAAAGGTAGCTGTGCTTTTAACTGTGTCTCAGAATTGAAGAACTTGCACCTATAAAGAAAAAGAAATGGCAGCTCTAAAGGAGGAAGGAGGATGTTGGTGTTTGCTGTGGTGCCAGACCTGACCTTGGCTTTACCTGGTGCTTCAAACCCAGCTGGTATGAGGGGAAAGGGGGCTAAGGCTGTGTTTGACACAAGTACTGCTCTGGGGAGGAGAAGGGAGCCCTGCTAGGATCACCTTCAGGCTCTCCTAGCCAGTGCCTGCAAGTCTTTTTCTCTCCAGTGCTGCCCATCTGCTTGTTTCCTGTTCTTCTTGTACTTCCCATTTGTTTCGTGCATTTCTGATTTTTCTCATTCTTCTGTACAGTTTCAGCCAAACTGAACAAGGAAAAGAAATACCTAGCGTGTCACTGGGACTCTCCTATTGCATGCAAAGGTTTTGTTATGTTCTGCATGTGGGCTTCTGCTTTAGGGTTGAGAATGTGGGTGTTTTCTTTAAATGTTGGGTTGGCTGTTTTGTTTATCGGAAGGGCCTAATGGTTTTTTGGTTGATTGGTTTGGCTTTGTGGTGTGCAGGAGAATGATGTCCACATACTGTAGTACTGGTTTTTTGTTCTGTGCACCAAATGAGCCAGGGCTTGAATATAAAGAATAATTTGTGTGAACTTCAGCCCCATTTTCCTCATTGAAGGTAAAAATTTTTGCTTCTGAGACTGTAAAATCACCAAGTAAAGACTTGAACGTCAGGTGCAGAGCTTTATTGCAAATTACAGCCTGTCTCTTGTGGCCTGGTAAGCAGATGCAGTCTCTTAGCACTTCTGAGCCCCAAAGTGCTGGAGCCCTCTCTCCCATCATAGTCCAGGTGAGTGGCTGGGAGCTTTCCCTTGTTAGGCTGTTATTTGTATCTACAACACAGCTGGCTCTGTGATCAGCTGCATTCTCAGAGTAATTCCTTACTTCCTTTTGCCACTATTTTGGTAAGGGTTTTTTTTTGGTGTCTGCCAGCTTGCAAGCAGTTGGGCTGAACCTAGCCTGCATAGGAGTGCTCCCCAGTGAGGGTTATTTGTGCAGACCAGCTTTGTGGAAAAGGTAGCCTGTCCTTGGTCATTGAGGGATGTAGATTGGCATAGCTTTAAATGCATATTTAAAAGCTTCTGCTAGTTCAGCAGGACTTTTTTTTAATGGAGTGTGTCAAAATGAATCATTCATGGATGTCTTGGCAGGTGGGTGTTAAGACAGGGAGCTCTGTATGCCTGTAAGAGGAACTCCTGGTCGAGTTCATGATGTTACACATCTTGCTCTGCTTGCTGATGGTTTGTCTGCAATGGTAGATGGCTCTGCAGGGTGTTTTTGCACAGGAATGCTGGTGGCTTTTGTTTCTGCATTCCCCGTCGTGGTGGAGCTTAGGCAGAGCTTTCTGTCATTATTTCCTCTTGTGCACTTGGATTCTAGTAAATTAGAGCACTTTGAATAAGCATCCTTGTTTATTTTCTTATATACACACATGAGCAGGTCACTGCTGGCAAGACTGTTTCTACATACCTGATTTTGAGTCCTCACTTCCAAATTCTATGCTCTGTTTCTCAAAGGAGAGAGCCACACAGAGGGTGCCATCCAAAAGACTGTGAGTTTGTGAGTGCCACATTGACTCATGAGACAGGATGGTGCTGCAAAGGATGGGGCAGCAGAGCTTAGCTTTGGGACAGGCCAGCCTATATAAGCAGCAAAGCTTGTGACCATCCATGGTATTACAGGCTGGGAAAGCTTCCTGCTGCCTCCTTGTAGCAGTTGTGCCTGCAGGATCAACAGTCCCTGTAGATAAGTGGAAATTGCTTCTTTCTGCTGCCTTTCCTTCCCAGCATTTCCTCATGCCCAAAGTAGCTCAGACAACTGATTCCCAGACTGTCCCCTTGAAACTTTCAACTTATTTTTCCTGAAGGTCTCATGATTCAGAAGGGGAAAATGGTGAGACTTCATTTTAGTTGCCTTCATCTGTCTGCATCAGCTTAAGGACAGGTGAATTGTTAGTTTCATCTGAATTCATAGTAAGAGAGGTCCCATCTTTGTCTTTGTCAAAACCTGCTCTGCTGTTTGACTTTGTGCAAGGTGGCCTCTGTGCTTTGAAATGGAAAGAGCAGGGTGGATGCTGGTGTGGAAATGGACGAGGCTTCCACCACCAGGGACATCTGGATTGGAAAGGCAACCAGTTTTGTGTGCTAGCAGGGATTTGGGACAAGTGAGCTCTCTGAGACCAAGATGTGCTTTTGGCTGACAAAGAGAAGGGCTTCCACTGTTTCCCTCTGGGATGCAGGTGAAAGAAATGCACATTAGCAGAAAGTAACAGTGTGAACCATCAAAAGAGATGGACTCACCCTTGCTGGTGGTTTTAGTACAATGTGAGATGTGCCACGGTTTCACTGTACTTTTTAAACAGTAAATGTGACTTTTTATGAAACACAATGTGAGGAAAAGAATGGGTGCCTGTGGCTGGCATCAAATTTACATATGTAAAATTGTATTGTGTTAATAAGGGAGTTTAGGGCTTTCTTCCTTTTGTGATCATGGTCTTTGATTCTGCAGGAATTTTACATACTTATAAGTACTTATAAATCAAGGAGGAAATAAAATGAACAACAACAAATCGGTAGGATCCTTTTGGATCATCAAATTCTGTTTTCTTTATTTGCTTTTCTCTAGTGAAGGCAGAGATGGCAATTCTAATGTCTTCTTGACACTGCACGTTTTATAATTGCCCATTTATAATCAAGTTTAGAATTGAGTCCATGACCTTCCTGCTACATGAATTATATTTTTGAAATTCTAGTATTCTTTCCATCTGCTTGCAGGGTCAGCTGCTTCTTCTAATATTTGGCCTGAAGTTCAGTACCAATGAAAATATCCTTTTTGTGGTCAGCTCTGATGTGATATTTTTGTTAAGTAGGCTGTGCCTGGTTAACTGAGGTCTTTGATGGTTTCACCTTCTATGGATTTATACTTTTCTATTTTATAGAGGGGAAATACGGGAATTGTAACCACAGTTTCCTTCCCACAGTCGTTGTAAGCGTGTATCTTCAACAAAAAAGAAGAAGTTCTTTCTCAGGGCAAGTTCGTTATCTTTGCATAACTTCCAGAGTAATTCACCTCTAATTCTGTGCAGCTGGGCACCAGGGAGAAATGAACAGCCCAACTTTGAGGTCAGGATCGGGCATTTTTATCTGGCACACTGAGCATGTTGCAGACACAGGCCTGGTGTTCTAAACTCAGAGTTTCTGATAGATTTTGTACCAGACTCCTGAGGAAAGGAGACCAACGTACTCTTACATCAGGTAAAGGAGTGGCATTAATATTTGCAGGATAAAAGTTGTTTGCTGGTATTTTTTAAAAATTCAATATCTCTGCTGTTCAAAGTCCTATTTCTGAGGTGAAAGGAAAAAATAAGAAATTTTTGTGAAAGTTTCTTTTGCATTTATTTTCAAGTGAGTGATAGACTAGCCAGTTATTCTAATTAACTTTGTACTAGTTTTAAGACTTCTTACAACAAACTAAAAAACCTCTTGCCTTATTAGTACTATTAAATTGCTCATTTGAGTGATAAATTAAATGCATTGCCACATCCATTTAAAAATAATTGGAACTACCCCTAAGCTTAGCACATGCTAAGCACTGGTAGATATTGGTATTATGAATGTGTTAAATGAAATCCAATTTTAAGACAATAATTATGGGAAAGGACAAGGCTGTAAGATCTAGAAGTGGATCTGTTGGACCTTTGTTCTGTAATCTCCATAACAATGCAGGTAATTGTATGTATATGACAAATCTCAACAATACACTCCTTTCTCCCTATTAAAAGAGAAAACTTGCCTTTGTCTGTAACTTATTAAGGACTTGCATTTGGACATGTTAAAATTTCAGTGAGATCCAGAGGGAAAAAAATCCTAGCCTAGCCTTTTTTTTTTTTTGCTTCTGTTATGTGTTGAATCCATTTGGAGACCTTTTTTCCAGTTTAGCAGGTTTTTTTCAGCCTTTTTTCCAGTTTAACAGTTACAGATGAAATGTTGTTACAAAGTGTTTACATGTTTCTTCAGAAGATGTGACTTCAATGGCCAAGTCCTCCAGCACCATGTTAGTGAATTTTTATCTTCTTGTCTTTCTCTTCAATGATTTTTCACAATTGCTGAAGGGTAGTTTATCTAAAATATAAATGTCTTAACGTATTTATATGTGGATTTAAGGCTACATAATGAAACTGTAATTGCTTCTGAGCTTTTATTGTGTGTGCTCAATTCCTCTGTGACATTCTTGTTTCTGCTGTCTGCTGTACACTTGAAGTAAAATAGCCACATTAAAGAAGCTAACAATCAGCTCTCTATATTCATGAATTTGAAGGCCTAAAATTCTTGGAAAAAAGAGGTGCATCCTTAATTAACTTTATAATGTGCTTTTAAAAACCACCAAACACCCAAACTAAAAAAAGTCTTCCAACAAGCTATTATATGCTTTTGATGATTAAAAGATATAATTAGTTTATTGTACTCTGAATTACACTAACATTCTCCTTCTTTCTTGTCTGCAATATTTTGGGGAGTCCTGCTGCTGCTGCTGAGAGTGCATGTGCTGAGCTTTAGCCAGCAGCAAATATTTGCAGGTGGGTGCAATATCTGGAGCAGCCTTAGGCGATACTCATTTCCCAGTCCTACAAGACAGATCTACGGTATGTGGATTAACTGGTATTTATTTAACTATTGTCTTCTGACTCAGTCTTCATAATTTTACATGTATCTGTTCAAGTATTTCCTGGTTCAGTGTGCGAAGCACAGCACTGCAGGAGTGAGCAGAAGGTCAGAGCTGCTATTTAATTGCTGCAGAGCATGCTTTTCCCTCTTCACTGATAATGGAGCCTAGTTCTCTTCTTGGTGGAATTGGTTAGGACTTCATCTAAGTGGTAAAATAGTTCTCTTCTGAATTTCTGAAAGTTTGAGCAGCCTACAAAAAAAATGTCCTTTTCACTCACTTGCACTGTTTTCGACTTGCAGGAAGGGACTGCTGTACTGTAATGAGTTGTTAACTCATTAAATTAATGAGTGGGTGATTCACACAGGGCAGCCCCTGCTTCATCCTAGCAGAGCCACTGCCAGCAGTGCTCCTGCTGGACAGAAGGTCATTTCTGATGCTGCATGCAGAATTCTGTGCAGTGCACTTATGGTTTGTAAGCAGCATGTGCAATGATTCCTCCTATCCCTAAGTTTAGGGCTATTCACAACACCTGGCACAGCTGCTAAGAAAAACAGTAAGTTGAAATGCTCAGCTCTGAAAAAAAAGCCTGTTGCTGCAGATTGAGTCTCCTGCCGTCTAGTTTCTGCAAATTGCCTACTTTAGTTGCTTCTTCTCTCTTGTAAATGATTTTTTTTAATTGGAAAAAGGCAAGATGAAAGAGCAAACAGGTATCTCATATATGGGCATTTATTCAGTCATTGCTACGTGTGGTATTTGTCGCTGTTGTCTCCAGATTTCATCAAAATTAATTCCATGGGTGTTAATCTGAGTTTTGCAGTGAGAACTGGTCAGCTGAACGTTCTGTCTCCTCCGGTAGAAATTGTGGAAAAGATGGGAGATAAGATAGTGCCAAACTTCAGTTTCCGTTCTGAACAAAGACCTCTTACTTTTGCTTTCCTGATCTCAGACATTTGCTGTTTCATGCTCCACCATGGAACATAGCACTGATGAAATCCTGCTGGAGTTTTGAAGATAAAGCTAATGATTGAGAAGTTCTAGGACTTGCAGTAGGTTGTTTTGTCAAGATTTGTTCGAGGACTTGGGAGCTGCTCACCTGCCACACCTCAAATCTTTTCTGCACTTTCCTCCCCTTTCTTTCAGTGGTTTTGTTTTGTGACCTGGAGGTTGTTAATGCCATAGGGCATTGCAGTTGTACATGGCTACTACTAAGGAATCTTGTGGGGTTGGGAACTCTGGCAATGACTTCAAAAAAGGAATCTTCCTCAGTCAGCAGGTGCATATAGGAAATCAGCATAGCGACCGACCTCACCTGTCTCCACCAGGATTCACTTCTGTTCACAAACTGCATCAAAAATGAGAGCTGCAAGGGGCAAAAAAAAGCTTCTTTTATACAACTTCCTGTATTTTGTGAATACAGGGTTCCTTTTTGGTCATGAATGGGTTATAAATCAGACAAAAGTGGGGTTGTGGGGTCTCGTCTCTTTCTTCTCTAAGTGAATTGGCTAATTCTTGGTGGGTTTGTAGATAGGAAAGGCATTCCTTACATCACACACAGATGGGGAAAGGGTTCTTGTGTGGTGAGATAGACATTTACCTCTAGACACAGGGCAGCCTGTGGTAAACCACTTGAGTGCTTGGGAAAAGGGAGTAGGAGTGTGAGTGAGGCTGCACAAAACCTTGGCAGGCATTTAGTGGGACAGTGAATATCACCCTGGATATGTGTCATGGAGCAAGTCCCACTTCTGAAGCCTCTACTCGTAGCAAGTGGTGCAGTGAGAGGCATTGGGATGCTAGGGAACTTCTGAAGGGATGGCACATGGATGTGCAGATCCTGCAAAAGGTAACAGCCATTCTATTGAAAAGGTGCAAAAATCAGTATGCTGGTGAAATATCTGTGTTGTGAATGGCTTCCATCAGGCTGTTCTAGCCCCAGGCAGCGTGTATTGTACATAACTGAAACAAACCCTTTTGTTGCTTTTGCACAGCAAGTACTGCTTTTTTTTTCTGACTGACAAAACCCACAGTTTGTTTCTGGATGTCCTGTAGGGCTGTGACTGGCCTTGTGAGCAGTCTGTGGTTTGGATGTGTTGGGTGGTGTTTGGAGGACTTTGAGACGTTCCTGTCCCTGCTTTAATGCAGCAAAGAGAGCTAAACAAGAACTGGGGGTGGGTGTAGCTGAGGAGGACAAGTGTACGAGAGGCTCCTTGAGCCTGGGGTGTAGGCACTCCTCCATCATGTCCATCTCTGTGGAAGGAGAAGCAAAGTTTCTGAAGAAAAGGAAGTAGGCTGTAGGGGGAGGATGATGAGTAAACAGAGTGTACATGAGCAGCAAGACTGCTGCAGCCTACGTAAGCTAGCAGCGTGCCTCAGCTGTTGAAGCTGTGCCCAAGTATGTGCTGTTTCATTACACAGAGCTGGACCGTATTCCCTCTGACATGAGACCGACCAGTCCACCTCCTCCTTCTTAATTAGATCCTCTTGGGATGAGACATCCCTTCCTGAAATGAGAGGGAGGCCAAATTCACACGCACCCGCCACCCCCAGCCCTCTGCACTTGGCAGCTGTGATAACATGGCACTGTCTCCTCTAATTTGGATTCTGGTTTAAAGTGATGGAAGACATTTCTGGACAGCTCATGTTGAACCTGCAGACTCTCTCTACATGAGATCATCAGCTGTGTGCTGCTTGCAAAGAGGTAATGATGATCAGTGTTTGCTGATGGTCAACCCATGATGATCTGAGAGCTTAAGAGGAGTGAGCCTGTCTGGTTCATCTGCTTCACTACACAGTAGCAAAGTCTCCAGTCTGTGATGGCCATTATTGAGGGGAAGATGTGACTGGTGTTACTGTTTGCATGTGTGTATATATATATATATATATATATCTTCATAATCCATCTCTGAAAGCCTAGGAAGTGTTGGAGTTAAAGCTGCCCATTTGACTCTGCCCCTCTCCAAAGGATGGAGGCAGAGCCACACTCTTCTGCTCCCATTCTTGGCTATCTTTGCTCAGTGCCTGCCCCCTCATGAGAAGGTGCTGCTGGAGAAGCTTCAGCTTGCCTGGGTATATTTTGGGATGCAGGTAGAGGCAGTGCAGCTCCTCATACAGAGCCTTACTAAGAGGTGTGTTTGCCCCCATGATTTTTTGATTAGCTTTTAAGCTGAGGTGAGAGCATTTTTCCCCCCCAGTGCTCCAGTTCTGCAAAGCCCCCATTAGGCAGAAGTCAATTAAGACTTTTTATTTTGATATCCTAAGTATTTCTGAAATATGTAAGCTTTTCCTAGCTACAGCAAGGGCAATTTTAGTGAAGGGAGCACTAAAAGGGTCAGGAAAGTCCATTTCTTGCCAGACCATTTAAAAAAAAATGGTCTTTAGGGTATTTAGCATTGGCATAGCAATCTGTTTTCCCCCTTTCTCAGTGTTTTGAAGCATTTTGGTTGCAACATTTCATAATTAACTAAATATATACAGGCAGATGCTGGCACATAGTCCTAAAACTTTGCCTCCAAAGGACTTGGGGTAAGTTATGAAGAGGGATCTTCTGACAGGAGACCCTGAGTAATGTCACATTACACCCTGTGAATTACCATTCAGATTTCTCATTTAACTAGTTGGCCTTGATTTTCAGAGCACCAGTGCCTGCCTCCCTGTCGTAGAGAACAACTCTTCCTCCTGCTCCTGTCCTGCTGCAGGTGTTCCCCCCCAGCCAGGCTCTGTGGTGTGGGATGCACAGTGTGTGAGAGCAGCCCCAGTTAGAGACACTGTGGTGGTGATGCTCAGGTGAAGTGGTGATCACTGGTGGTGATGCTCAGGTGAAATCTCCAAGCACACCTGAGATGGGCAGCCTTGACAGGGCTGTGGCACAGCCCAGTGTCACAGCCTTTCCTAAACTCTCCCTTCTCTGGGCCAGATAATCCTGGTGTAACTTAGTGGGTGAAAGCTGCACCCATTCTCAGTTTTCTTCGTGCAAGTATGGATGGTCTTTCTCACAGCATTTCTCATACTTGTTTCTAAATCAAGTGTATCCCATTTTCTTAAGTCTTCTCTGTATATACATAATTGCAATTTGTCATTTTGATTGAAAATCCATCCCTAATGGCCCTGTCTTTTACATGTTTCCCTATAACATATTATTTTAGAAACATAGCTATTTTCATAATTTAGCATTTTTATCAATATGAAACTTCAGAACATGATTTCTCTATTAAAAAGTCTACTGCTAAAATTCAGCCCTGTTCTTTACAACTTTTTATCTCCTCCTTTCCTTTTCTGCCCACACCTCAAGTCAAATTTTAGGTATGTAGGTGGAATAGGTTTTACTAATGAGGGGGAAACAGATAGTTACAAGTAGTGATGATGGAGAGGAATAAGTGCCTCTATTAGTGTTGTGACAAAGTGGTTTTTGCAGGACTCAGACTGTAGTTGCACATGGTCTATGGTGCAGCTTCCACCCCTATTTTCTTTCATGCTTATATTCAGTTTTTGCATATACATATGACAGAATAGTTTGGTTTCATTTGTATTTGTTTAGCTTGCTGAGGAGAAGGAGGGTGGTGTTTTAATTGAAAGCAAAAATTCCTGTGAGCCATATGCCTCACTTTTCAGTCAGCTCTAATTAAATTTCTTTTTCCTCCCTGTTTCCCCTTTGTGTGCATGAATGAGAACTTACGTGGGAGATCCTCATCACTGTTATTGTGTCACAGTCCTGTTTTATGATCTTGTAGTTGCTTCTGTGTTGATCAGATTTTGTAATAACAAAGATTGTTATTACAGACACGTTTTTTGTGTGGAAAGAGCTTATGGAAGTTTAAATATTGCTACTGTAGGTCCTTTGGTCAGTATTTCAGAGTGATGATGAAAATCAATGTGTTGAGCCCCTGGGAAAACTTCTGTTCTTAAATGTGGAGAAAAAGGCACGAGGGTCTAAAGTAACAGCGAAGTGAAGACGCACAGACTTGGACTTTCTGAATTTCAGTGCTGCTAAGTCATTGGAAGGGGACCCTACTCTTGTTTTTGCTTTCTACCAAAAAGTCATTTTTAATATGAGTCAGTTTTTGAGTAACTATAAGATAATAGGATACTCTAAGTAATATAGACACACAATATATTTGTGTGTCTATATATATCTCTATATAAATGTGTATGTAACTGTGTATGTCCACAGTATATATTTGTAAGTGTGGAACAGAAGAGAAGAAATGAGCCTTTAGTGAGAAATAATTTATTTTGCTATCTAGTTTTGTTTGTTTATTATCAAGTATTGTTTGAAACAGGCTAAAGGAAAAGGAACTGTGTTGAGATAAGCAGTGGGAGAATAATAAAAAAAAGACATGTACTTGGCTTAAATGATGTCCAGACTTACTGTGATATTTTCCAGGCACTAGTATTTTCCTTTTTTCCTAAGATTATAAACAGTTGATTTTTGTTGAGTCTACAAAATAAAGAGCAAGAGTATTAATATATTTAACTGTTCCTGAAATGTGCATTGGAGTGCTTTGTTTTACTCCTTCTTTGTGCTTTAAAGAGGAACCTTGCTACATCAGGTTTTAACTTCTATAACTGACTAAGGAACCATTAGCTTGACAAATAATCGTGTGATGAATGGCAGGGGGGAAAATGGTGAATCAAATAGTGAAGTACTTGAATGGGTTCACCTTAGGCACTTAAAAAGAATTTCATCAGTAGAACATGCCAGCATTGTTTCAGTGGCTCTTCTGTTTCTGTTCGATCGATTCTGGGCAGGATGTCTTTTACACAGGCATTTTGTGTAACCGTGTCTCTGTAATTGGAGGAAAAATCAAGGGTTTCTCCCAGCCCCAGCGTTGCTGGTGTTGGTGTGTGTGCCTGGTAAGAAGGGTCAGGCAGCTGGTGGGGCATTGTAGTGATGTGTGTTTGATGTGTGTGCCTGAGCTTGGCAGGCCCTTGCTGGGCTGACATGTATCCACTCCAGATCCTCTTCTGGTGTGAAGCTGCGGTAAATACGTCTGAGCAGCGGATGGAAAGATGGGATGAGTTCCCTGGGGGTCAGAAGGAGCACTGAAGGTTTGCCTTGCCAAAGCAGAACGTGCATGCTTGCTTTCTACCCATCCCATCTCAAGGGGAATTTGGATTTCTTTAATGCCCAGGCTTATGCTTATTTGTCTCCTTATGCCTGCAGCTCATTATGTCTTGGTTTAACAAGGTGTTGTGTGCATTTGAACTCCAGGAGCCTGTTCTCTACAGCTTTTGGCCACATATCTGTGTCTGTTTTGTAACCTGGATGACAGCACTGTGAACTTCCCACTGCAAGAAGTTGTTTCTGGAGAAAAGAGGGAATTAAAAGACATGTGATGGATTTCGTACTTACTATCGAGAATGTATTTTCCTATGAAAATAGAATCAATGGAAATTTAAGTCACAGTCTGCTATGACATGGTAGAAAATTACTTATGTGTACTGATAGAGCACTAAGAGATTGGTTGCAATGTTTGAATGTCTCCAGATACATAAATAATGCCATATTATCATATCATGGTCTAGGCATATGTTGCCTTCAAAAAGGAAAAAAACATAATACTGTTTGTTTAAAATTCTCTTTTCAAAAGGCATGTGCCAAAAAGCAGTGTGCTGGAGAATAAGTTCAGTTATAACCAGAAGGCTTTTTTTTTTATTATCAGAATTGTTTGTGAATGAGCAATGGAGATAGTGACCTACAGGGTTTATAAAATGAGGGAATCTGCCTGTCTAGCCAGCACTATAAATAAATAAGAAAGGCTTTTGAAAGATTTTTGTCAGTTCAATATACATTATTTTGTTTCAGCAAGTCTCCTTTACTTCACAGGCTCCGTTCTGTATATGGTGCTATTTATAATCTGGGGTGGAGGAAGAGTCTCTGGGAGTGGGTGATTCACAGACAAAATAGGGCCATAAACAATGTTAACACTGTGGCATAATCTGATAAAATCAGAAACTTGGACAAAGAGTGCAATGCTGTTCCTCACTAGGGCTGTTGTGTGGCAGCTTTTTCTCCCTTTCCGCTGACCTTCTCTGACTGGCCAGAAATGCCCTCTAGTTTTGTTTTCCTGGGAGCCCAGCACTGAGCTGCTGAAGGTTAACCTGGGAGCCGTGCTCTGGCTCAGCCTCCTGCCTGACCCATGTGAGGAGTGTGTGTCACCGCTGGTTTTCTGGGACGTGGCAGGGGAGTGTCCAAGGACTTTGGTAGCTCAGTGGTTGTCTCCTCTGCACCCTGGCCTGGCTGCAGAGAGCTTGTGCTCGTGGCCAAAGGTGGATCAATGATTGTATCACAGACTGGGAGTTGAGGAGATGAGTTATGGATATGTGCTCTCTCACACTGCTCCGTTTGTGGGCTCTGGCAGAGAAAATGGAGCGCTTAAGAAAATCTGGAGCTTGCCTAGGACTGTGCTGGGGGACAGAGGGTAGAGCAGACAAGAGCTGTGGGGCCACACTGAGGTGATGTTTTGAGTGTGTGCCTTTATTATACAGGTAGAAATAGCATAACTACCTCCAGGAATAAGATGTGTGCTTCCTTATGCCAAATGGAACACTGACAAAGTCCAGGATTTGTTACTGGAAAGAGGGCAAAGTAGAAGGATTGTGAAGAGCAAGGACATAATCATTGATGCTTCTCTAAGGCTCTTCTCTAAGTTGGAGGTGTTATTTGAGCTGAACTCTGAGGCACAGTATACATTATATGCGTGTACATTTCTTTGAGGCTGTTACAGTCTGTTGGAGGGAAGCGATTTGTCAAACCTACCCGAGTACTGCATTGCAGAGCCCATCCTAAAACTCAGGGCCCATAATTGTGTGTCCAGCAAATCACAATTTAGGGAGTCATACAGGAGAGAAGTATATGAAGACATGAAGAAAGAGTGTAGCACAGGAGTTAAAGATGAAATTTTTCTGTGGTGGTGGATGGGGATCCCAAGGTACTTCCTGCTCAGAAGCCTGTAGGAACAAAATCAGAAATAAATTTCTGAGCATTCAAGCCACAACAGAGATGGAAAGCACATAGAGTTAATTTTAAAAAGAGGAAAAACTAGCCCAACGAAATAAAAATACACAGGCAAAAGTGTGCACTCATCGTAGGCAGGAAAATTCTATCTTTTGCTTTCTCCTATTATGGGAGGGGTCATTGTTTCTTTTTCTAGTAAAAGAATCCTTTTTTAAAATGTCTGTGGGAAAGGAGAATAGTCTGAATTGAGTCTTTGAGATGTTGTATTACAGAGAGTCACAGAAAATGTACTATGCAAATGACTATCTGCCTTATTAGATGCCTCAATAGAGTTCATTGTCTCAATATTGCTATTATTGGAGATGGATGGACACTACGTGATTTTACCATCAAGCTGAAAAACTTCAGTGTTACAGTCTCATTACGAGGGCAATAATAGTGCACTGACTTAAAGGAGAGAATTGAATTAAGGGGAGTGAAAGGTCCATTGCTCTGTCCATTTTAGTTTGTCTTTTGTAGACTGTGCATCGTTTTAAGGGTCACAACAGGGGGGTTTGTGCTTCATGGTGTTGGTTTTGTTCATCTTTCATTGCTAATTTTAAAAAAGCCCTTTTATGGGGAGGAATCCTCCAGCACCTGCTGTGGTTTTGCTTGGTTGCAGTTGTGGGAATGCTGGTGTTGCTGGGTGGTGGTGGTGCTTTCTCAGGTGGGGGCTGACCTGTACCACCCTGGTGTCCTCATGGAGGAGGAGCATCATCAGCTCCTTTGTTCCCTGATGTCAGGAGCTCATTGCAGCATTGCTCTTGTCCTTAGCTGGCTTCTTACCTGTGTGACTGCTCACTGAGCCTCCCCCTGTCTCTAGAGCCTCACACACTGCCTAAGCCAAAATATAAATCCCAAAAACTGCTGAAGCCAAAATCCGGCTGCTGTCCAAGTCTGTGCGTTGTTAGTCGCCCCGAAGCCTACTTTTGAGGCCTTGCTTTGATAAGAATGTTTTCTTAGGTCAGGTACTTGAAATGACAACTAACTGGTATTTTGTGATGTGTATTTTTTTCTGGGCATCACTTGGTGTGCTGGATCTGGCTACATTACAGTGTGGGAATTTCCAGACCAAACTTTGGCTCCAGAAGTGTGTTTGGTGTCTCTGTGGCCCCATGGCAATAGTAGGGATCCATCGTTGAGTGTGGAGCCATACTGCAGTTATCCATGGTATGATGTATCTCTTGAGGAATTTTGGTGGTTCTAAACCGATCATTTGCTTCATTTTTTTCTTGGTGTGGAGGGAGAAGCAACTGAGTTTGTCTCTCTTTTGTTATCTGGTTAATATGTGTGGAAGTTAATAAGTAGCTAAGAGCAGCACGGGGGAATTGTGTTGTAACACAGTAACCTCACTCAGTGTTTGCTTTCCTTCCTTGACTTTTCAGTTTTGGAGGGGATGAGGAAGGCCTATTACTCATTAAACAAAAACAGTTCTTTACAACCTGGAGCATTTTCCCCCAAATACCCAATTGCCTCCTGTTAGTCCTTGAAAGTAGCACCTGTCATGCAGTACTCTGTAATAGGTATTATAATAACCAGGGATTGCAATGCATACACACTGCATGAGCCACATTTCCTGACAAATCTTTATGCAATAAAACCTAAATTGCAGAATAAGGCATGCTCTACTTTTACTGTGTCGTTCACTTTGGGGTGTCTGCTCTAGATTTCTGTATTTCAGTGTTGCTTATTAGTATTTGGTAAACTTGACTTCCTTTTGGATATATGAATTTGTACTCTGTTCTTCTCTATTTCACTCTCCACTTCAGTTTTCCACACTGGTCTTGAGGGGTTAGTTTAATACAAGTGTGTATTTAGGAAGAAGAAATGAAGATATTGGTGGCTGTTGTAACCCTTTATGTTTTTGTGGAAGGATTGGATTAATCTCAGAAAAATTACATCTTCTCAGGTTAAAAATGGCCGCTTAGTGTGGTCTGCTGGACATTCTTTTGGGGAAGGTTTAAGCAGTAAATTACCCTTAATTCCTCGAGCACCTAATCCAGCAGATTTAGTCAAGTTGTAAAGCAGCAGCTCTTGTGCTTTTGTTTTTTTGATGACACTTTTCTACTGCTGTGACTCTGAATATGATGATTACTGAAAGTTTTTTAAAAAACAAAACCAACCCCAAAATGTGCACCCTTTCCTCCTGGAGCTTTTGGCAACACTTTCACCAAGTCAGTGTTCTGTTTGCTCTGTGTTTTTGGTCATGTTGCACGTGGCAGACGCAAAACAGGTAACGAAAAGGTGCTGTAGGAAACAGTAAGATATGTCAGAAAACCCAGAAGCCTTTGTAGATTTCAGGAACTGTGCTTATCCCTAATAAATATCTTCAACTGATTAAAACCAGGGGAAAAAAAATCTAATTAACAATGCAGCTTTTTAGTTAAAATTCTGGTAATGCTGAGCTCAGTGAATCAAGCTAACTTGTGTTTTGCCATTATCCATAGAGATAATTTAAGGGAATGTTGGAAGACAGCTTGCAGTAGCACAATTTGTTTGGCATGTACAGCAACAGAAATTCTGCTTTTCTCCTGCTCCTCATCAGAAAAGCTCAGTGCACAGGTAGTGCATTGTTTTGCACTGAGCTGTCTGTCTAGTCTTTCAAAGAATATGTGGGATTTTGTGTTGCTTGAATATATTCTGTGATTAGACATAATAGGTTTTATTATATGCAAAAAGCACACCTTAATAGTGGTTCTTGCAGTTGTTTTGAACATCCTGGCTTTTATGCAGCTTCTCTTCTTCTTGTGTGACTTCTTTATATTTTTTAACTCACTGTATTGAAATGATAAGAAAAATATTCTCATTATCTCAGTAAGGAAAGTATATTACACATTTATGACTGGCTGTGTAGAGTTCAATTAGCATTTCATAAAATGGCACTCAAAGCTGTGAAGAGCTCCTGGGGTGTTATTTCTCCCACTCTGTTTTTCTGACTCCCTTGTACATCTCAGAAGGGCTTTAGCTGCCTCTAGGAGTTTATATCTTATTTTCAGCATCACCCCTGCCTGAGGGGAAAATTCCTCCCCTTCTAAAGGAAGATGGAAGGTCTGGCTATCTGTTGAAGTGAACCCTTGTGCCTTTTGGTTGTTGATGATGGGAAGTGGAGCTGCAGCCTGTGACCACTTAACTCTTCTGACATCTCACTTGCCTGTTCCCGTTCTATGCCAAAGGAAATGTTTTTTGTTTGGTTTTTTTTTTGTGTGTGTGCTGCTGGCTTTGTATTTCTGCATATGACTTAAATTTTCTCTTTTTGCAAGGTTGGAGCTTTTTAATTCTTAACTTTGGTCCACTGGATTTTAGTAACTTTGAGTCTCCTTGCCAAAGAAGCAGAAGTTTGGAAATAACTTCTGAAACAGGGAGGGGTAGATTACCTCACTTTGTCGTTCCTACAGGAATGACATGTGGAGTTTGTACCCTCCACATGCAGCACAAAAGGTGATTTTCTGGCTGAACCTTTTCTGGACCATGAAGTATTTACATTAGGTGAATGCTGTAGATTTGTCTTTCAAAACACATGTTGTAGCAAATAGAATTAATGTTTTGCACTGGGGAAAGGGATAAATCCAATTCCAATTGCCTTAAAGACCCTCCTGTATTGCTGTGGCTGGGTTGGAAGGGCAGTGGGCAGGAGCTGGTTTTGCCAGATGAGAACAGAGTTCTCAATAGAGTGGTGCCCTGGTTTCTGAGTGCTACTGAAGTGCAAATATATGTAATTTGCACAAACAGGCAAAATAAAGGGTGCTGAATTTCCTCCTACTTTCTTCAAGTTCTGCTATTTCAAGCTGCTGTTTTTGTGTTCTCCTAATTATTTGTGTTCTGCTGTATTTGTGTTCTCCTAATATTATTGCACAGGGGAAGGAGAACATTTTATTTTAAAACAAGCATTTCATGGCAGTTAATTTGTGCAATGTTTATAGTAATTACTTGAAGAACACATGGTACCTTTTCTGTTGTGAATAAATACTGTACTAACCTCTGCTAAGGAGTAGTGCAGGTTGGCTAATGAATTGCATCGGGGTTCCCAACTGGTTCATTCATTTCATTGTTGGTCCTGGCTGAAAGATGATTTGTTCCTGCTGTGTCAGAATAATCCCTCTGCAAGTGCCTTGTGCATCTCAGTCGTGGCAGTGATAAAGTAGCGTGCCTGGAATAGAGAGTGCTTTTGAAAACAGCCTTTCTAAAAGGATGTTCTCATGTCCAGCCATGTACAGTGCTAAGGCAGAAGGACCTGAATTTGTCTGGTTTTTCTAAAGGAGTCACTTGCCCCTCTCGTGTCTTTCAACTGGTTCACATAGGCAAAAGACAGGAAAGTGAGGCAAGCAGGCAGGGAATGAGTGGATTGTAGAAAAAGATGCTTTTGAGATTCCTGGTCAGAAAAGAACATGCCATCATTTTGTAGGCTGTCAGTAGAGCTTTCACCAGGAAGAATGATAAGCAAATGATTCTGTTTACTTGTTTTACATAACTGAAATATGCCACCTCTGTGAAATGACTGTCGTTGGCGGAAGGTGAATGTTTTCCTGCCTCAAATGCCATTGAAATGGGCGAGTGTTAGATCTTTTCCTTTATGTTTGAAAGAGGGTGAGGCCTTACGAAACAGCCAAGCCAATCTCATGGCCATCTTCTTCCCCGTGTCACCCAGTGACGTGAGCTGCTCCCTTTCACTCTGCTGGCCCGTGTCTGACCTCGTGTTGGGCTGGGTGAGATAGCTAAACTAGCAGAAAGCTATTCCCATTATTCTGGAAGAGAAGTTCTCTGCCAAATGAGCTGCCTAAACAAATTCACTGTGCAGTCAAGTGGGTGACTGTGCCTTGGTGAGGGCAGTGCAAGGAGAGGAGGAATGGGGTAGGGTCAACCAGAGTCGGCAGCAGCAATAGTAAAAGTTACATTAACTCTATTTCAGTTTCTTATGCAGTGTCATCATCCATCTCTGTAAGCCTCAAATCAAATGCCAATTTCAGAGCTAAATGCTCTGAACACCATTTTAATAGAGCAAATCAAAGTCCAGCATGGTGGCAATAGCAATGTGCTGATGGTTGATGAGGTTGTTTCAGCATTCAGTTTCTCCTACAGTTGCAAAGACAGGAAGCTCCTCTAAGCATAAAAATCAATTTTTCTTTTTAAAATAATTTCTGCATTTGTTATTTTCAAGAAAACTGAAAATAATGTGATGAGAATGTTACACACCTGTGTAGCAAAAGCACATTATTTCCTATCAGCCAAAACAAACCAAACTTACCAGATTTTTCTAGGGACCTGTCTGCTACAAACCATGGGATATGAGAAGAAAGTATTAGTGTATGTCTGTGCCTTGCTGAACCTGAGGTTGGTGACAATGGTTAATTTCTTAATTATTAGGAATAACCCTCTTTCAATAAAAACATGCAGTGGATTATAGACACTGTAATATTGCCTTATTCTTATATTTCTGCCACTTTTAAGACCAGTTTATCCAGACTAATTTGAGTAGTTACTGCTTGTTAACACGATGTGAAGGCAAAACACCTACTTTGCTGAAGATCTTCTGTAACTTTTCTGACACATTCAGTGGGTGCAGTTGGGCTTTGTTTTTTAATTTCAGCCTAGAAAATCCTGATGTTAAGGTACCCTAAAATAGTTTGAATATTACCTTTTGGAGTAGAGATGCATGATTATGCTAACACTAATTAAGCTGGGCAATCATTAACATTGGGTTGTGATAGATTATCCAGTATCTGGCATTTCTAAATCAAGCTGGTTTTACCTTGAACTGATAATGTAGCTAAACCCCAAGGCATACATAGGTTTTGGGAAGAAACTTGCAGTTGGAGTCAGGCCTTGGTTCCCAAGGCATGTACAGATCTGTGACTTACAGTGAACTAATTTGGTGATTTGCTACAAAGAGCTGCAGTTTTTTGCAGTGTAAGATCTTGGTTTTTGTTTTTTTGGGTTTTTTTCTTCAGTTCACTTGTGTCCTGTCTGCTTAGCAAAAGTTGGGAGAACTGGGATCCTTCAGTATCTTTCTATGCACTTTCCTTTCTTGTTGCTGTTAGAAATTGCAGACTGGTTACTTAGAGTTCATGCAGAGGTCAGAACATGGGAATCTACTGGCAAATATTTTTTCTTCCTCCTCCAGTTTACATTAGGGAAATAATTTTTGTTTCTTAGTTGTTTATTTTAGCCAAAGGCTCTTATCTGTGTCCCCAAACGCATTTTGTTTCATTTGAGGCTTAATATTCGTATTGTCTAAGATATTTATTACACTTTTTAACAAGAAAGGTGATTTTTAGACTTTTCTTGTAGTCATGCTGGTAAGGAATTACTTTTGGTTAGAAGATTGAGTCTAAAGCCTATTAGTTTTTACCAGGAAAAGCTCCAAAGCAGGCTGAAGTCCTTTCTACAGCTCTGGCAGTTTCAAGCTACTGTTGCCAGATGCTTTCACTTGTAAATGTTATGTCTCTATGTGTGCACTCCACTTTTGTTTTGTGTTTATCTGTACCTATGAACAAGGTCTCAGTGAAAATAGCGATGTGAAAATAGACAGAAATACTGCAAACTTTATTCAATCGGATTTTTGTGCCTTTGAATTATTCTTTTTACCTCAATTTGAAACATGATAACTCTTTGAACAAAAGTGATAGGGAAGACCCACCGTGGATTTTGGGTCTTGCTTTTGTGGAACATGTTTAAAGAGAGGCGTTAGGTGAGGTGAAGCCGGGGCTCTTTTTGTGGCAATTTCCTCTCTCAGGTGGTTGCAGGTGGCTCCTGAGCTGGGACTCGTGTTTGGGCTGCATTGGTTGGAGGAGTCAGGCAGATGGGATTCTCCTAAGGATTCAGAAGATCCTTGGACAAAATTTGCCCTGGTAATTTATTACCTGCTTTGCCTGGCAGGGACTGGGCTGGCAGCATGGCTCAGTGATGTTTGAAATTTCTGCAGTGGAACTTGTCACTTGTCAGCTTGCCTCCATCCTGCACCTGAAGAAGAGCAGCAAAGGAGCAGAGCAGAGGTTTGCAAAGGTGTCCATGGGCAGGAATTGGGACCTGGCTGTTTGATGACAGTGATTGTAGGAGTGTTCTGTGCAATCAGGAATGGGAGGAAAGCTTCCCCCTTGTCTGTAGTCTCCTACAGAGAGAGAGGGGCTTGCTTCATTCACACAGAGCAGAGCTCAGAATGCAAACTTGGTTCTTTTAGAGGGGATCAAAATAATAATTGCGGGTTGGGGTGGGAAGAACAAAGCTGAACAAAAGTTCTTTTCTCCCATTGTCACTTGGCACCTCTTCCTGCTCTAAGTGCTCAGCCAAAGCATTAGTACTGAGCTGCTGCAGAGAAAGGCTGTGTACAGTTCTTGATAATATAACCAGGCCTTTTTTATTGAGTTGTATGGATTGCATATGGTGTCTGTTGCATGGATTACATATAGGTATGTAGGTTACCTGTTTTCAGCTTTTTGAGGTGTTGACCATATTTCATTTGAGTTTCCCCATGCAAAAAGTAATCAGAGAATAAAATAGTCTGTGCCCCATGTTTTTAGGCTTCTGAAATGAGAATTTTTAAAAAGCAGCGAAACTCTCCCTTCTGAGTATATGAAGATTAAATCTTCTGATATAGGCGAGTTTACACAGACATTTAATGATGAAGATCAGTTAGTCATGCAAATGTTTGGATGTTTACCCACAACCAGGGAAGCGAACAGCAAACACAGTTCCCAGCTCTGCTGCAGCTCTTTCCTTATCTAACTCTTCCTCTTGTTTGCTGTTGCCTTATGGTGCTTTGGGAAGTAAGAGAGGGCTCAGCATTCCTTGGTGTATTTTGGGAATTCTTGTGCTGAAACTACTGGTGTTCTGTTCCATGTCATCTCTGTCACCCACCCTCCTTTTTTTTTTTTTTTTTCTTTTTTTCCCCTCTCTCCCCTGTCATTGCTGTTCTGAAATTCATAATTATTTTGAAAGTGCTGAGCTCCCATCCCCGCTCTGCAGCAGAGACAATGAAAAAAGCAGGAATGTGTCTAATGACCCATGAAATCAATAATCCTTGTAAGCAGTTGGTTGGGAAAACGAGTCACATGTCTTTATTTTGAATGTCTGGATGTTTCAGAAAGCAGGCAATAGGAGGTGGTCTGTCAAGACAGTACTTGCTGACACCCGTGTGTGCATCAGAACCTGAGCAGCTGATCTGAGAAAATCTTTAGAAGCAGCTCTCAGATCTGTTCTTCAGTGTCTGTGGGGTCACAGGAAATCCTCCCAATGTGAAGTAATTTACCTTCAGCTTTTTCATTAGTGTGAAGGTTTCTTCTTCAGTGTGGAAGTCTTCCTAAAGGCCGTATGTTCAGGAAAGTGCTGCAAGCTCAGTAATAGTTGTACAGCTGTAGTTGTATTGCCTGCCTTTCTTGCTGATCTTGGAGCTTGTCAGGGGAAAAAAAAGGAAAATGTTAAAAGTGCTGCTCCTGATGTTCATTTCCATAACTTGTCAAGGTATGAAGGAATATTGATTTGTGGTTTCTGATTAGAGTGAACAAACAAGTTTTAAGTTGTTAAGTTGTAAGGTCAGAGCAATTAATATATATAGATGTATTTTTCAGAGGCTTTTTTCATATTTGCAAAGATAACAAGTTTTGCCTGTTTCTGTACCAGCAGCGATAGAAATCTTGCTTAAATAAACTGAAATAAAATACAATGAGGCCTTTAAAAACAAAGCATGGAAGGAAGGGGCAGCAATTTATTGGCTCATTGTGTTGATGACATGCTAAATACACAACTTGAGAGGGCTTAGCTCAGGGTCTAGTTCAAAAATCTTTTCATTTGTGTGTTGTGGTGAAAGGAGAAAGAATTCTTATGTCTGGAAACCGTCTTAGTACTAAGAACTATACTTTATCTGGTTAAACACTGTTGAAACTGAAAGTTTTTAAAATAGTACTGGGTGTTTTTTAACATCATGTTAACTGAAGTTACTTTGCATAAGGCTGTTCCTGGCTTCAGTAAGTGACTGTGGCCAGCAGGCCAGTTAAATATATTTCTGCTTAACACACTTGCTGCTGTGCTTATTTTGAGTAAGCTCTCCTTCCTGCACTAGAACTGTAATATTTCTTCATGTAATTTCTAACAAGTTATGCTTCTGTAGGCAAGGAGATGAGAAGTGTTCCTAAAAGCAGCCCAGTGGAACTGTTAAATGATTTCAAATTGCAGATCTGAAGTAATTAATTAAAAGCAAAGCAAAACAGAAAACCACAACCCAGTGAGAGTGAATAGAGTAACAATGGCAACTTGTCTGTGAGCTCTGCAAATTTGATGTACAAGTTGCTGAGATACAATAATGTAGAAACTGTTGCACCATTTTTAGCAGCCTTAAAAACCTTTATACTCAGGGCTGTACAATAAATCCTGCATCTTTTTTGTTATAGGGAAATGTTATCCTTTCACTATGAGACATTGCTCTGTTGTGTTTCAATTAATATGTGTACTCTAAATCTTCATATGTTAAATGCAGGCTGCAAAGCGTTTTAGATTTCAAAATTGAAAGTCATTTGATTTAGTCTGTTGCAAAAAGCCACTAAATTAGCAGAGCAAATAAAAAGGAAATAGCGTTGACAAGTTCCTTTTCCTTACCAAGATAATTTAAAATACTGGCTTGTAAAAAGGCCTGTGAGAAATCGTTATAAAATGCAGCAAGAGATCTTGTGAAACAAAAATTAGCTCTCCTCTTGGTTGTTACATGCAGCTGGTCAGGGAGTGAATGGAAAACACTTCTACAATAAGTTCTAAATTATAAGGGAAAGTAATTGTATTGAAGAATATACGGGCTTGGGAAAGGGAAAACAGAAGTAATACTTGAGTATGACTAAACCCAGGGTCACAGAATTTCAGGCACTTCATTCTTGCTGCAGTCTTCTATATGCAACTGGTTCCATTTGAACTTTTGCACTTTTTTTGCAGGATCAAATCATGTCTAACATTTTCATAGTTCTGTGGGCCAAATACTGGCTGCCTGCTCTGCCTCATTCCTTACTCTGTGCAACAGAAGCTTCACAAATTCCCATTCATCAGTTTGCTGAAAAACTGCCTGCATGTGTTCAGCACTGCAGTTGCTGCCTCTGTTCCTTTGGTCCTCAGGCACCATAAGGGGAATGAAATGTTTCTAGTGTGTAATACTTTCAGCTGTTTTTTTATTTTATTATCATGCTCCTTGCTCAGAGGGATAATATATTGCCTGGTCCCAGTGGATCAGGATTGCTTTAAGGCAGGCTGTTACTTTAAGCCAGACTTCTTATTGCAACTCTCCAAAGATGTAACCCTTAGAATTACAGTCTGTGTGATACTATGTTAAGTACTGAAAATAGGGATCACAGATGCCCTTTGCAGAAGGATTCCAGAAAATGCCAGTTTTACATGGTTCCCACTCTTACTTGCCCCTGAGAAACTCAAACTTGTTTTAAAAGCCCCTTTTGTCCTTGTAGCAGAAATGCTGCAGAGAGCTTTAAGGGAATTGTCAGTCATTTCTGCAGGAGTACACACAGTGAAGGGCTTTGGTACCTCATCCAGTCCTATCACAGAGGTATTTTTTAAGGGCTGATGTTTGCAGCAGTGTGAGGCTGAAATAAGTGCACACTTCCTTATCTTGTAGCACTTGTTGTGACTTGCAGTTTGGCCCACGGGTCATCTTGTGAACATGAGTTAGGATTTACATCTCCTTTTACCTGTAAAATGAATGGTGACTTTTTTTTTTAAAAATCCCTTTTTATCTGCTGAATCCAGGCTTGACTTAGATTCCACTGTGTGGGAATCAAAGCCCCTGGCCGGCCCCCATCCACCCTCCTCGTCGCTCTCCTCAGTTCAGAGCTGCTTCTGGCCAACTTCAAAGAATTCACTTCAAAGCTTTTTGGCAGGCACAGAACAGCCAGGCTGAGGTTGGAGTTTCCAGCTTCAGCAGAGTGAGTAAAGCCTCGGCTTCTCGGGGAGCCCTCTTCTCCTCTCCTGTTATTCACTGGAGCCAAACATGAGCTGCTTGCATGGGGGGCATGGAGGCTGCCTTCACCCCTCACTTAAATGTGCTTTAAGAGGGGAAAGTGCCTGGGAAAGGTAGGTACCTCCAGCTCTGGCAGAAAAAGGAACTTCAAATTCAGCTATGGAGAGAGATTCCGTGTGAGCTCTCCACCTCCCCTGAGCACAGGATTGGCTTTATAACCCAAGTGCAAGGTTTAATCCTGCCTGTAAGGGATCCACTTCTTCTGTTTTAGCAATCCTATTGCAACTCTTCTGGTTCTGGTTAGTCCCTCAAAGATCTGGTTCCTCTTCTCAGCTTCCTGAGATCTTACTTCTCGGCAACTTCCTATAACCACAATGAAAATGTGCTCCACAGAACCAGTGTGCACTGCCTGGAAATTTGTACTCTTTTGTATTTGGCAATGTGGGACTTTCTGAGTGTGAAATGTCCAATTACATGAGGGAACACTGCAGCTCCTGCTGGTGCAATTGCTCTGAAAACCTCAAGCAAGGTGGCAGCTGGGGCAGCCACGTCCCTCTTGTGCTGGGGTGAGCCCCTCTGCATCTTCCTGCCTTAACATCCTGAAACTCTGTGTATTGGCTTTTGGGGGGACTCCTCTCCCCTCCAAACCCCAGAGCATGTGTTCTCTTAGCCACTGTTCTCGATTAAAAGCTGTCATGGTTTCAGGAGAAGCCAAATACCAATGTGGCTGGGAGAGCTGCCCGTGGAAAATAAAATGGGGGTGGGTGGAGAGCACCTGGTACATTTTTGTGTGAGGTACTCGGTGTTCTTCAAAAGCAGATACAGAAATATGTCGAGTGCAACCCTTATCACCTTCTCCACATCCCATTTTGAATATTAATAGTTTTCTTTAACACAGTGGCCCTGAGATGGTATGTGGTTTATACTATGCACTTGCCAGGCTATTTTTGTATTTAAAGCCTTGCTCTTGCTTGTGGGGGTTAGAACTGTGGGAAAATGCTAAAAGTTAATTTTTTCTTCCCCTATTATTTTAAAGCAACTCTCTGGCATAAGGAGAAGCAAGAGATCCTGCAAAAAAAAAAAGAGGTTTGCTGCTTGTCAGAACTTTAGTCCAGAATCAATAACAGAAAAGATATCTCAAATACTGATTTTTCTTTTTATTAAACCATACAAATATTTTTTTACACATAAATAAGAAATATATAGATATAAACTATTTTTACACACACACTTCTTTCTGCACCAACTGTTTTGAGTGGAAATTAGGAAATAAAATTCTTGATACTGCCAGGCACTGGGTGTTCTTCCAGTTAGAGCCATGAATGCCTGGAGCTCTCCACCCCAGCCTGGCATGTGCCACTGGCTGGGAGTTGTGTGCTGGAAGACATTATCGGACAGGAACTTTTGATTCATTTGTGTGCACATAAAAAAAAAAAAAAAAGGCAATTTTGGCTGCCATCATATCACTGAGATCTTTCATTGTCTTGATCTTGTTTTTAGAAGTCTTGAGGCTGAGTGGTGATTGAAAAAGCTGTGCTGCAGGGTGGAGGCTTTCCTCTGCCTGATCTCCTGTGCCAAGTGGCTGCTGCTGCTCCCACTCAGGACTGGGAAGAGGGTCCTGCCAGCTTGGCCAGGTGTCAGAGCAGCAGGTGGGAAAAGCAGTTCACAGAAACTGCTCTATGAGGGAAATGCAAAACTCAGTTTGACCTCAGCAGCTAGCCTCTCTTTTATATTTTTTACCTTTTATTTATTTATCATCATCAGGTGGGGTGGAGCTAAATTTGCAGATGGATCACGAAGATGCAAGATGGGTAATTGGGGCAGCACTTCAAGCTGATAGCGAATTGTGTCCAAATCCATAGAGCTGGAAGCATCCAGTCTCTTGGGAAATCACTAAGGGGCAGCCCTGCTGGGGCTTAATTGGGTATAATGCTTCATGAAAGCTGTGTGGGTACTGAAAGAGCAGTTTTGTGTATGAGTGGCCACTTTCTAGGTAAGAAACTGTGCCTGCAGTACAGTATTTTTTCTTCAGTAAAGGTACCATAATAAAAGGAGCTATTTGGGCCTAATTCAGAAGGCTGCAATGCTGCAATTACAGCATATATGAGAACACAGATTCCCAAAATACCCCAGGCAGGAGAATCTTGCCTTGCTGTGCATACATGAGGTGAGTCAGAGCGTTGCATTATGGTTTCACTGCTGCCACTTCATACCGTTGTCCTGCTTATAATTAAATGACTTTTGGGTCTAACTTCCTACTATTTTTGCCTATCAACAAAGCTGGAATTAAGTGTTTCAGATCCCTCCTTCCCCAGGCTTTTAATTTTGGTAGATGTGTTTTAGGTGTCTCCATGTAGGCTTGTTGAGTAGATTTAGTCTCACCCTGAGCAGCAGAAAGTAATGAATATCATTCTTCCCATTGTGCTCTAACTGCATTTGAAGAAGGGGTATGTACAGAGTGGCCTCTGAGAGAGGAATTTGATGCTGTTACCCAAATTACTGCTATTTAGAGGGATTATGCAGAAAGCTAAACAGAAAGGAAAAAGAATAATTTATGTCTTTAGTACTCTGCTGCTGCCCCACCCTGGTGTGCAAACAAATGCCTTTCCCCTTCGCTTCTTTTGAATGTTTATTTATTGTTTTTACAGGATTTTCTGCTCCCAGAGCTGTTGGCTTCTAGGTGCTAATAAAATGTGAATGTGTCCCAGACTCACCCTCACTGAAGTGCACACAGTTCTGTGGTGGCCAGATTTTTTTTTTTTAGCACAACACAAAAAGAAAACAAAAAAATCTACATCTTTCTTTTTGCATTTGGTGGCATAGATATGGGGAAATAACTTTTTCTCCCCCAAAAAAATTTTCAAAGGGAAAAATCGTGGTAATTCCACTAGATAGTGGGGATGGGGGTGGAGGCTGGGAACAGGGGGCAGTCTTACAGCAACACAAACCCACAATTTGGGTAGTTTAGGATAATTTGACTGTTTGGTGTGACCTCATGTTAGAGTGGTTTACCTTGGGCTTCTTTTTTGCCTGTGTGGTTTGTGTTTTAACCCAACAGCCCCAGGGGAAGGAGTTGATGGAAAGACAGCAGGAGAAAAGGGGCAGCCCATGTTTTTCCCAGTGGCACATCCCTTTATGTGTTTCCTTGAAGCTTTTTTTCTTCATTAGGGCCTGACCTGGGGTCTGTCCCAGCAGGAATGTGTTCCAAGCTTGGCAGTAATTAAGGACAACTGGGCACAGGGTGGGGGCAGCTCTGAGCCAGGCTGGGGCTCCTGGAGCTGCTGCCCGCTCCCATTTGCCCTTCCCGGGCAGCGAGGAGATTGCAGCATGGATCTGCTGTGTGCCAGCTCAGTGCTGTGACCCTGGGGCTCTTGGGAACCTTGGCCACCATATTGTGGCTGCTTGGGGCCCTCAGT
Source organism: Agelaius phoeniceus (assembly GCF_051311805.1). Lineage (NCBI taxonomy): Eukaryota > Metazoa > Chordata > Aves > Passeriformes > Icteridae > Agelaius > Agelaius phoeniceus. Next base: position 15,964,835 of record NC_135270.1, read on the forward strand.
TGCCTCTGCTTTTGTTGCCCGTGCTCAGCCTCTGAAGGTTTTTGTCAGAATGGAAACAGTTCCTCTCCATCTCCCGCCTCGGTTTCAGTGTGAGTTGCAGGGGGTTGTCCTCGAGTGAACCCTTCTGTAAATTCAGCCCATATTCATGAATAGTTTAGTCTTCCCTGAAACTCTGTTTCTTAATGAATAAATGATTGAGCAAGGGAAAAAAAACAACCCTTTCCATCCAGAAGCAGCAATATTAAAATTTGCTAGGCCTGTTTCTTTATTGTTATATGGTCTTTGGGCTGTTGTGAGCAGTGTGGATCCAGTTCGGCTGATAAGCAAACTTGACTCCTGCAGTCAGGGGAAAAAGGCTTTTATTTTACTGGGTTTCTTTTAGGGTTTTTTATAAACCTATACATTTAAAAAGAGAGCTTTGCAGCAAAAGCTCTGGTACTGCAGTAGAAGGAACTGGCTCATATGGTAACACAGGCAAGGTATCTACATGGCAACATAAACTCTCTATAATAAGAGAGGAAACTATTACACATTTTAAACTCTTATTCCAAGCTGTTCTGTGTCTTGGGTGTCTGATTAGTGTTTAAAATAAAGGAGGAAGCTCTGGTGCTTTACTGGAAAGGGGTTTTTTTCTGCAGAAGATCATCTCTGTTGGAAGATGATGTTTTGGGTCTATTTTGGGTTGTGTAGCTATGCAGATACTGTTTCTGGGGTGACTGAGCCACCATTTACACCCAGCTTTTCTGATAGCTGCTATAAATACACTCTGTGCTCTGTAGATGGAATTGCAATAAAATTTATACTAATGAAATTAATTAAAAATTTCAGGGGTTGCATATTATAGGGGATAAGAATTGATAGATACATGAAGTGTTCCTGTGATACTGGAAGGGTATGTGAAAGAACAGTGTAAGAGCTTAAAATGTTACTGTGATAATATTTGGGAATGGGGGATATTCATACAGTATGTGTAGAAATGGAATAACAGGGTCATTAGAAAAACTGGAAGTATCTTTCAGGATGCAATTCTAGTTAAATCAGGATAAAGAGTAGAAAGAATAATGTTCTATCCCCTTCTTCAGTTTTCTCATTCTCCAGTCTCCAGTGTGGGCAGTTCAAATGTCAGGGATCAGGGATGTAATTCAGATGAAACTGTTTTGGTTAACCTGCAATATGAACACTTTGAGTTAAAAATACCATAACTGCAATTTGTTTTCTTTCATTTTAATATGAAGCTTAATTTCTGATAATTCATACCAAGTAACATAAGTTTTTGGGAAATTGGCTAGGAAATATCCGGTGATAGCTGTTGGATCAAAAAATTCACAGATGTTACCAGAGAATTTCCTGTTTAATTATTGTCTCTTATTGTGGTGCTTGCTCCTTTCAGTGCAGGATTACCCCTGGACTGACCTCTGTCAGTAAAAAGGTAATTCTTTTGGTTTCTTCAATGTTTGGGTTGTGTCTGCTGATGCTGCATTCCTGGCACCAGAGTAGTAGTGTTTGAATGAGTGAATGTAGGTAACTTCATGTTCTTGGAGTCAATAATGAAACATCCTTGTTTGAAGTACAATTCAGTGGAAAATTATTTATTTTTTTTTCCTTTGGCAGCTACAAACTCTACCTTTTTGCTTCTTGTAAAAGGCTTTAATCTTGAAATGTTTCTAGAAACATATCCCTGATTTTAGAGCTGTCCCTGATAAGTCATTCTAGTTGGTTGAGGATTTTTTTTTTTGTGGTTTTGTTCACAGCGTTGTTTTGTTTTGTTTTTTAACCCATGACCTTGAGGCATGAGTGATTCTGTGTCTTCCCTCTTACATGCAACAATGTCCTATGTGATCAGAGCTCATCTTTTTGGCTGCCTGCATCTGAACCCCTGGGTGACACTGCAGGAGCTCACACTTGCTGGTCACGCCTCTATTTTCAAACAAGAAGGAAACCCCTTAGTTATCTAAACACTTTTCTGTTTGTTTGGCTTACTTGTAAGGAATGTGCTTTGGTAAGTGTCTTTGGGAGGCAGAACAGGGACTGGGCTCTAAAACTTAGTCTGCATTTAAAGTGGGCTCTGAACACCAATTTCACAATGTGCAGTTGCTGTTAGAGGCAGCACAGATGTAAAAATCACTGTATGGCAAGGCAAAAAGGGCTGTAACAGTGGATTTTAAAAGGTTCTGGGTCATGCAGACTGGATATATCACTAGGAAAGAAAAGGAGAAAATGTCTTAATAGAGATATTCAGCCCTTAGGGGCTGTCTAGACATCTGCCTTCTTGCCTTTTGGCATCTGGAGGCTCATGTGTCCCAATGCATGACAGAAAAAAAGTCTGTGGCTATATTTTCATTTTCATAGCTTGAGTCAGGTGGTGGATCAGGCATCTTTCCAGACTGGGGCTTTGTGTGTGCTAGTGTATTGAAGCTAATGTGTTCCTCAGTGCTTTGAAAAGTGTTTCAGCTTTGCAGGGGCAGGCTGGGTGCAGTGAACAGTGGTCTTTAGTCTGACTTGGCTTGGCATGCCCTCGCTCTCATTTGTATGTGTCGTCTTAGCTGAGTCCTCCCTCTTGATGAAACTCTTCCTGGTGGTGTCTGCAGGATTCCTCCTCACTGCTGCTGAAACACAGGGTGGAGGTGCTGCCAGGCAGGCCAGGGATTAAACCCTGTGGGGGTGTGGATCAAACTCCACTGTCAGCTCTCACCAATAAGGCCAATTGTTCCCAAGTGCTCTTCTTGTTGGTTTGTTTTGTGCAGTTGAAGTGAAAGGAGGAATAAAAAAGCAAGCAGTATCTCCTAGACATGGGAGAGGCTGCTGTGGCCTGTGAAGGATGCACTGCTTTGTTCTGGTATGTAATAGGTCTTATAAATGTTTTATGTTCTATATTCAAACCTGTTCTTCAGGTAGTCACGTTTCTGGCAGCGTTATATAACTCTGGGACATTTTGAATATCTCTGTTAGAGACAGGAGAGGTGCAGAGGAATCACCTTGTGAATCACTCTCTGTTTAACCCTTATTGGAAGGAGGGGAGGAAAGAGCCTGAGGCCATTAGAAGAGCAGTTCAGGGAAGGTGATGTGGAAGCAAAACCACATCAATTAAAAGATACCAAGATAACAAGGTTTTAGCAGCTGGAATGCAATTAACTTCCTCTTCATTCTTATCTTTCTCCCCTACCTGCACATGGGTAACAAAGGTCATTTGTGTTATCTGATACAAGGCTTTGGAACTCAGTACCCTGAGTTCATGTGTAATTTTTTTATTGTGCTAAGATTACAGATATACCAAAATCCCACCAATTGTGGTGCAGAGCAATTAAGGTTTGTGTTTTATATTGCTGCTTTACAATTCTTGCTGTTGGCAAGCAGCAGTTTATAGATATTTACAAATATTATCCCCCTAATCTGAGAGAACTCTGGCTGTTAGATGAGCAAAGACAGTAAATGACTTAGCCTTCTGTGGCATGCACATAAAACAGGATGCAAGGCATGGAGGACTTAGTTTCATCTTTGTCTTAGAGCTGGTTTAATGTGGCTTTAGTATTTGAGAGTGAAGAGGAAGCTTTGCCCCATGTGTTCATCATGAAAATGCAGCACAGTGAACTGAAGGGTTTCCCATGTAACCTTCCCCAAAGCTCTTGCTCCAAGCACAGACATATTTGTGTGGCTTTTCTCTTCAGAGCATGGAATTGTCAGCCTTAAACACACAGATGAGAAACTTGAGAAGCATATTTTTAGCAGATAATTCCAAGTTCTGTTTGTGAACTAGGTGTGTTTTAATACAATACTTGAGCATTTGCATAGCCTTACTGGTTTGTGGATTTTTCGTTTGTTTGATTTGGCTTTGTTTTTGTTTTGAGTAGGAGCCATTGGTTTGGTGTTGGTTTCTTTTTCTTTCTTTTTTTTTTTTTATTTTTTTTTTTTTAATTTTCTGTTTGTTTGGGGTTTTTTTCCAAATAAATAATAGCAGTGAATGTGCTCTAGCTCACTGGCTTTGGATATGTCCTTGTTTCCTCCCTGAATATGACAGAGCACTTATGCTTTAGCTATTGCAAAGTATAAAAAAAATTAAACACCAAACACCAGGCCAGAAAGAAATGTCTGTCTGGAAATCACAAGTTCTTATCCTTCAGGGCTTCCCTGGCATTTTGCAGTGGTGCAAGGAAACTTTTTCTGTAGTTTAGCTCAAGGTTAGAAACCTCTTAGAAAAGCAGTGTTATTTTTTCTCTTTCCCTGTTTGTGGTCTGTTGAGGGCAGAGGAGCTAAAGAGAACACATCTACTGTTTCAAAGACACTGAACATATAATCTGGGTGAAAACAAGCCAAATCTACTCCTGAGACTTTCAGTTTGAGTCAAAGACTAATGAATTGGAGGCAGTGTTAATGTGTTGTTAAAGAGCAGCAAAACTGAAGAGGAAGGATGAGGTGTTGTGATTGGTTATAGTACCTGCTGCTCATCTTTCACTCTGCCATTTCATACAGACACATTAAGAGAGATTAAAGTACCTTGAGGGACATCCCTCCATTTGAATTTCTAACTGTCCCTAACATGCTTGAAAACATAATTAGACTAAAGGGGTTAGTAGCATAGGTAGGAAAAAGAGAAGTACTGAGGAAGCCCTCCCCTACCCCCAGTGTCTTCTGCAGAGTCAGTGCCTGACCAGTATCAGTACTTTTTAATATCTACCTTTTTATTCCTGGCTGTAGTTGAGGCAATAGTTGCTACTACAGACTTAGCCAAAGGGAGAATCTGCCAAAATGCTTGGAAGATGGTACTGCACTTGTTGCTGCCCCTTTCTGCTTTTCTATTAGGGCAACACTATAAGATATTATTGTGTGACACAATTGTTCTTAATGGTGCACTCATACTTTTAATAAAACTTCAAAGTGCATTTAATGTGTTTTCTCAAGGCAGTCTGTGAAACAGGAGGCTGCCTGTATAAAATATACATGGTTGTGTCATCAGAAACAGAACTTGTGTAGAGATTTTTTTCCTTAAAAAAAAAATCTTGTGTGTTTAAAATTTGCAAGAACCATCCTCAAGTGGAGGGGGAATTCCTAATTGAAACAATTTGCTTCATCATTAAACTCACTGGTAGTGGGTCTTCATTTAGTGGTAAAACAAGTTGGGGTAAATTTAATGAATTTTGTCTTGTTTGTCTTGCACTTAATTGCAATTTTAAAAAGTTTTTTTTCAGTAATCTTTTACAAAAATTTGGATTTATCTGCCAAGACCAGGCAATAGAAAGAGACATGCTTTTGTATTCTGGGTTGTAGTACAGGTAGAACAAAATCTGTAACTGGATGGAGATAGCAGAAGCTATGGGAAGCCACATCAGTGGTACTGTTGCTCTGAGCAAAGGATGAGCAACATGTTGGGAAAATTGACTCTTAGCTTTGAAAGCTGTCTAGGTTTGGTTTGGTTTCTTTTTCCAAGTGATACACGAGGCTAAGCAAACACACTGCACAGCGATATAATGTGCTATGTATTTGAAATAAGCATGTTTCCAGACTGGTAATAAATAACATAAACATCTTGCCCTTAAAATAAGAGTTTGAAATGAGCTACTGGCTGTTCGATCTGTACCAGAGCTATGCCAAATACACAGATCAGCAGGAACTCCTTCATGTGTCTTGGAAAGACAGAGAAGCCATGGGTATTATTTTTCTGGAATAAAGAGTTTGCAGCTGTTCAGGCTGCAGTGTCGGTCTGATCCCTGGTTCTGACCCTGCACCATCCAGCCTTTTTCCACCACAGCCAGTGCTCCCAGATGGCCATGAAGTTGACCTTTGAGAGACGTGTCTATTGACTGGTAAATGAGAGAGAGCCCATGTTGTTGTCAGTGAATAACTTCTCATGCAGCCTCAATGTATTCACAGAGACAAGTCTGGCAGTGGGGTAATGGCAGAGCCAATTCTCATTCCTGCTTCTATTCAGCTTCTGTTCAAAGAGGAGGAAAAGAGAGACTCTACCAGAGCCCCAGATGAACTTAGTAGAGCTGTACAATGAGATCTTTTGTTCCCTCCCAGGAGTACTACTACATGTTTTGAACGCTTGCAGTCCATTTGTCTTTTGCTACAGTTTAAATTCATTAAAGGATTAAATGGGCTGAAGATAGCAAGCAAACCTCAAGAGTATCCCTGCAGCCCCATAGTGCTGTGTGTGAAAACAACATATGGGAAAACATTGTTTAATCAAATTGTTTGTGTTAGTGATAATCTAATCCCTGTAGATGAGCCAGATCTGTGGCTTATTTTGGAGCTGGAAAAGGTTTCACATCACATTTTTTGCTGTAAGGCAATTTGCATTTGTTTTGAGGAAGTCAAACTACTTTGCTTTTAGGTCCCATCAAAAATGTATTCAGATTCACTGTAAACCAGTGCAGGTGAGGATGTGATATGTTGTAAATAAGCACTGTGAAGATAGTCTAAGGTCCAGCTAATTTATTGCATGAAATTACTTTCCTTGTGACAGGTTTATGATGTTTGAAGATGCACTGAGCCTGCCCAAGCCATCTTGGCCTGGTGTCATTATCTCCCACTATCAGCACAAGGCGGTGCTGACATCTGCATCCACATTTTACACTCTTAACGTGGTCATCCTTAGCCTTGTGCTTTCCAGAAGGACAACTTATGGGATTTCAGCATATTTCCCTGTTGTTAGTCACTTGGGCTGAAGTTAAATGGTTTTACTGGGGCCTCTAGCGGTCTCACACTGCATGACTGCTCCAAAGCTGCTGTTTGGGAATGGGGAGGGAGGATTGCTTTCCTCCCTCCCTATGGATAGATTTACCCAGCTACAGGGCAAGGGCAGTGCCATACAGAAAATTTATTCGGGTTCTAGTGGAGCATTTCACACGGAGTTAGAACTGAATGTACTGAAGGAGCATAAATGAGTGGAAATAAACAGCAACAGAGCGTGAAGGAGGAGATGAAGGTTAGCCTGAGGAGTCTGTGTTGGGCAGTGGTCACAGGCTGGTTTCTCCCAGCTGCACCACTCACAGATTTTTAGATTAGGAAGTTTTCAGGACCCTGATAAGGACAGAAAGATAGACTGTATTAATAAAAGAATAGAATTAAGGCAGGAAAGAGTGAAACATTCATGTACCAGCATCAATGCTGCCCCTCAAAAAAAGGATTTTCTGTGTAAAGAAAAAGAGTTTTGAGCTCTGTGTGAGTGAGCTTGAAGGCTTTCACAGGCCATGTTTCTCCTGCCACCAGACAGGGTGTCATGGATGAAAAATTTGGTCCTTTTTGTCAGTATAAGTAATCTTTCTTGATGTTGTCTTTGAGCTGTAGTGTAAGTTTTAAAATCCCTTTGCAACTAGTTTTACTTGGAAAACCTCTCAAACCAAATCCAGATCAATGTTATTCTCCTTGTAAAGTATTTTTTAACACTTCCCTGAGGAAAGATTGTGCAGAGTCCAAGGTGTCTGGCACAGCATAGTGAAATATTGTTGTGATAAGAGAAACTTGGGAGTCCTGCTTGCACTCAGCTCAGCAGGTCTGAACTAGGGCTCTGTCAGGAAATGCTGCTCCTTTTTGTGACTGTGCTGCAAAGGCCAGGCAGCTCTGGCTCTGGTGAGCGTTTTCCATGGTGCCTGGGTGGCCAGCCCTGCTGACTTGGCGACACTGAGCGTTGTGTCATTGCCACACCGTTGTTTTTTTTTCTTTCTCCATTTTTTCATTGTATCCTGCTTCTTCCAGGGTGTGCCTAAGTAATGACTCAGAGTGAAAAAATAGTGGTCTTGAGCAGTATGCAGGAATGTGGCTTGTTCACATAAAATAAAGGTTGATGCTTCCTCAGTTTAAAAAATGAAATGACTGGCAGTGTTAACTGGAAGTTCCTCTTTAGAAGAGAAGTGGTTTTTTGCAATTCAAGCACTGCTCTTGCACTTCCATCTCCAGTTCCACCCATGTCACTTTAGTGTCATGGTTTAACCCCAGCTAGCACCCAAGTACCACATCCAAAATAGCCCCACAACAGCTGTTTACTCTGCCCCTGGTGAATCCAGCATGGTATAACATGGAACTTGAGTAGGATAACAGTTTGGGGTTTAGTTGCTGTTTAGTTGTTGTTATGTCTAGTGGTTGTTACACTCCTTGCCATTGTCAAATAAGCACACTGTTCTCTTTATAACCTCCTTCAGCAGGATGGTCTCTGAATTACATGTACAACTTACTGGGTTATGTGAATTATTTAAGCTTGTTGAAACTTTTCAGCCTTTTTTTTGTTGAAGTTTTGTGGTTTCCTCAGTTGGAGGAATGATCCTACTAAACTATGAGGTGGTCTGCAGCACTTAATGCCTGCAATTAATCAGGACCTGGAGGTCCGGGTGAAACAACTGCTACTGGGCTGCACGGAAATATTTTAAACTAAACATTTTAGACTGGAAGTCACTGGAATTAAATCTAATGGTGTTCTCTGGGGTCAGTGGTGAAAGAGCTATCAGTTGCAATGCACTCATGTTTGGGTTTTGGTGTCTGTATTTTTCTCTTTGTATTGGATATGTTGCCCAGAAAACTCCTTGCTCCTAGAGTAGCCATCTGAAAAGCAGACACAAGTAAAACTTAAAAAGAAAAATCAAGGAAAAAAAGAGGAAAAAAGAGGTTGCTCGAGTATGTGTCATCACAAATATCTTTTTGGTGTCTCATCTTGGTTCTTACAAGGCTTTGTCTTCCACGGTATTTTCAGTTCATTGGAGGTGCTGCACAAACTAGAATGTCCTCATATGTTTTCATAAAAAACAGTGGAAAAAAATGATATTTGGCCTCTCTTTGCAGAAAATCTTGCTTCAGGGAAGTCAGAATTTAGAAATGTCAGGGGCAAAATATAAATACATGCAAAGTGGAAATAGTCTTTCCTCTTTCACATAACTGCATAACAGCTGAAAATAGCCTGTGCACTGTCGTGTGTGGCTGTTCCAAGGCTCTGCCCAGCTCCCAGATACAACAGGGTGGCCTAGGAGGGTCTGGCCCCACCCAGTTCATAACACCAGCCCACATTTTTTCTTCGAGTTCTGCATCTCCATCTGGTCCTGTGCAGGCTCATTAGCAGAGCTGCCCATTTAGGGTTAAAAGAAGACTCCAAAAAACATCTTGTAAAAACTTAGTGGTGTTTCTGAAAGTAGAACTTTTTTACTCTAGCATAAACCCACTTACAGCAAACATTCTGTGAAGTGGTGTATTGTGTATGGGCTGTGAGTACCTGCATAAAATACCAGAGGGAAAACAGATGGAATTGACCCTTGCCACAGCATATTTTCCATTTTTCATTGGAAGTGACTGCATCATATTATTGAGAAAATCTGGAGATAATTTGAATGAAAAAAAAAAACAAACAACAAAAACACAGAACTGTTGTGGAATGCAGTTAAAGTGAGTTTAGCAGAGTAAATATACACTAGAAAGGGGGAAAAATGGTAAGCAACCTCAAACTCCAGCACTGAATTCAGAAAGCAATTACTCCTCAATGAAACTATGTCACATAATAAAATGTTATCTTCTGACTTAGTCTCCTGTTGATTATTTCCTGCTTCAAGTAGTAAGGACCTGATACAGGAGGGCTAAGTATCCACAAATGCCACTGGAATTGGTAACTGAGCTGTTATGTTTGCACTCCTTCAGCACACAGGCTTTATTCACATTGTCTTTTTCCTTATTGGACAGTGAGCACAGGGGGAAACACCTGCTTTTCTTGGCTTGGCATATCCTTTGTGTAAATTAAAGGCTGTCTGGAGGCATGCAAGAGGTGTTTGGATGTGGCATTTGGGTGCATGGTTCAGGGGGTGATTGTGCTGGTGCTGCATTGACATTGTACTGGATGACCTTGAAGGTCTCTTCCAGCCTTGATGATGCTGTGTTTTGTAATAGTGCCATGATGTGCACTTGAAGTTTTCTGTTTAATTGTAGGGAAAAGTTTTGCAGTTGAAGATTTATGTCATTTTATTAAAAAATTGGAAAACAGGGCTATTATGTTACCCAAGTATATTTTAACTCATTTTCCAGTATGATATTTTTTCCACCCCAAAACCCACACATTGTCCAGATAAGGCATGTTATCTCAACTAGGTTCATACAGGCTTAAGCACATAGTTCTGTGACCCAATTCAGGTGAACTCATTCTTCTTGCCCAGTGCTGGATGCTTAAAAATTTCATTGATTTGGAAATAATATGGAAATGAACAAGATGGAACAGCCCTGTGATGGGTTTCACAAGACAGAAATGTTTCATCTTTCCAAAGCCCACCTTGTCTTCCTTCAGGACAACACTCTCCAGCAGAAAGGTGTCACTCCCTGCTGATTTAGACTTTGCACTTCCAGGGAAGTGGAAAGATGTCCCCAGGTGGAATAGCAGGCCATGCCTTAAAAATCCTAGCAAATCAACAAGTATTGGAAAGCTGTACCAGTCTGTGGATGCAATACTTGGACAATCCATTTCCATCACTGTGGGGCTTCCTGAGTTGATTTTCACTTACTTTGTGTGACCTTGAGTAAAAGCTTTCTGTGGGAATACTTCCTGAATAAGTCCATGCTAAGTAGGAGATCTCAGAGGTGAGAGAGGGGTCTGTAAGTGGCCAATTTAGTGGATCTTTGCTGGTTAATGTTTGTTGGCTGAGTGGTGGTGGCTGACAGCATCAGCAAAGCCAAGCCTGGAGCCATAAAGCCATCATGATGGCTGTGTGATGATGCTTGTCCCAAAGCTCACAGTTACTCATGTGGGACAACTAACCATAGCTGGACATAGAGGAGGAAAAATGGTGTGAGATCAGGGATACTGCCCAGCGGGGCAGTGATCTTTATTATGCTGCTGCTTTGGTGAAAGGCTGTTGAGAAGCAGTTTGGAGACCACTGTGATAGCTTGGGGGTATTTTCATGGAACTCCAAACCTGGGAGGATGGGTGGGTGGAGACTATGAGATCCGAAGGTACGCACTTGGAAGATCGGCTTTGAGAGGGGTGTGATTAATTCTCTGGCTTTTTGCATCTGAGTCACGAGGCACACAGTGCTGAGCACACCAGAAACAGTAAGCAGCAACCTCAAGTGGTGTTCTTGGAAAGGATTTGTGGTTAAGGGGTTTTTTGGCTAAGATTTTTTGGGTTGCTCACTTTGACTCTTTAGCCATCCTTTGACCTAATGCTTACATGAACCAAACCATGCTGTTTGTTTTGAAAACTGGAGCAGGTAGGTTGGCTGCTGTTGACAAGGGTTTTTCCCCAGAGCAGGAACCCCAGCTTCATTAGAGGGCACAGTTTGGCAGCAGAGCCAAGCTGAGCTGAAGTTCTGCACTGCTGTCTTCACTGTGGCTCTCCCAGTGCATGTGTAGAGCTGGCGTGTTTTAAATCTGGCTCCTGAAAAGATCTTACTCTGAGTTATCAAATATCAATGGGATTTGGTCTTCTCAGTCACCCACTATTTTCCTGTACCATGTCTTAATTCTTCCTGGATAAGATGACTTGTGAGACTAATACTGATTCCTCAGTTAGGCAACCCAGTGTACGCCTGAGGAGGATGGAGCTGAATTCGGGTTGTATCACACACCACCAGCTCCTGGTGAGAGAGAGCACAGAACAGACCTTGTGCAAGTTCAAATGAATTCCTCAGCTCCTCTGGAACCTACAGCCTTTGACTGGGCCATAAGCATGACTGTGTGACACACAAAAGAATTCTTTTGCCATAGCTGATGACAATGATGGGTTTGTGTATACATTTCCCTCCTGTTTTTCAGTTGAAATGGTCAGTATTTGGCATTTTGCTGTCTTTTCTTGGTTAAGGATGTTCCACCCCTACCCAAAGCACCACAAAAATTAAAAAAATTACCCAACTGTATATATGAATAATAGGGATTTGTGTCATTGGGAAAGAAAAGCAAGGATGGCAGGGCTCATGATGTATTTAATGCAAACACAAGGAGAATCAGGTGTTCAGTGCAAATATACTCTGAAATCATAAACAAATGCTTTGTGTAAATTCTAAGTAATAACATCAGGTTGGAGAACAGTTTGGTTCATGGCTGATGTTGAAAAATACAACATGGAATGACTGAGTCAGACAGGCTGATGCTTGGGAATGGGATCATTTGTTTTGTGTAGTTTTTGATTTCAGAAGGAGGCCTGCCTGCTGCCAGTGGGATATGATTTTTTTAAATTTGATTTTGCACATAGGATTCTGGAAAGTCAGAAGGGTATTTCGAGGGAATATTGCAAGGGTGTGATAAGCAAATAGAATGACAGGGTGCAGTTTTTAAATCATGTGACAGGAATTTTAGTGTGACTTTCCTTTTTGAAGTTGTTTGAGCATCCTTAATAAAAGGATGCCCTCTGTCCACATGTGACAGGACAACCGAATTTAAAGCAGCTTGGTCATTATTTACCATTAGATCAGATGCCCATAAAACAGGAATGATGTTCCTTGTTTGAGCTGGCAGGGAAGAAATGGGATGGTAAAAAGGAGGAGTTCAGGGTATTTGCTAGTGGCATACCTGTTTTGCAGCCGTACAATAATACCTGTTGTTCCTGTTGCTCAGGAAGGATGTGTGCCCCTAAACTCATAATTTGTGAAGAAGGAGATAAGAAAGTTTATTTTCAGGCAGTTCTATAGAAGGGAAGGTAACTGAGGGATGATGGGTTGTGAATGATGTCAGGCTCTTGATTCTTTTTCTGTAGGGCTCTAGAAATTGCTGTAGCTTAGTCCTGTGGCGTTTCTTGTTGATTTTGTTCTGCTTGTGAGTTCCCTTTCTTAATAAACATAACATCCTTTTGGCTTTGCTTGTAGATTGCCCTGCATTTCAGGGGATCTCACCTCTTACTATTCAGCAGCTGTTTCCACACAGCTTAGCTCTTCTGCTCTGGACACTGCACGGTAGTGTCTTCCTGCCTTCAGAGTGGCTGTTTCCTTCTTGAGCTTTTCTTCCTCAGACACTTCATGAAGGAATGCAGGAGTATTCTTGACCTGGGTGCAGGCAAATATTTCCTCACTTCCTGAATAGCCTTGCAGTTTGAGCTCTCAAAAGCTCAGGTTGAGGAGGAGCCTCACACTGGGATGTAGGACATCTGCATCCCATGTCATGTCTGTTGTGTGCCATGTTGTCCATAGGGCTGTGCTAGACAAGACCAGGCATTAGGTCTTTGATGCTTGCAAATGGCTTTTTTGCCTAGGAAGGTCACCCCAACTCTTCTTGCTGGCATTGAGACCATCACAGGAATAAGATTTAATGGTATTTTCTGACTGCTTTTTGAGGATGTGTCTGCTTGGACCAGTGACTGGTGCAATGAGCTGGAGCTCCTTGTGGCACCAGCAACATGACGGCTGGGGGAGTGAGTGGTTTGGGATTCCAGCATTGCATTAGGGTGTTGTGAGATAGCTGCTTATTTGAGTTAACTCATGGAATTGCACAAATGGCCAAGAAATTGGATGGGGGTGGAGAAAACAAAATTTCTAAGTGCTTTAGGTAAGACTGCTTCTTGCAGACCTCAGTCTGGGACTTTTACTTCACTCCTTTAAGCAGCATTTTGTGGTGCCACCTGGAGGGACATTGATATGACAATTTATGGGCCAATTCTCACTCCAGCAGCAAGGAAAATGGCTATTTGGAAGTAAAGTACAAAGTCTGAAGGCTAAAAATCATTCTCAAAGCAAAATTCTGCTGTGTTTGTCAGTATTACCAGCAGAGGAGTTTTGGGCTGCAGTTAAATGGCAACTGCTGATAGGGATGTTAGGGATGTGTGCACACATGTAAAGTGGATTTCAGAGCATGTATCAAGTGTTTTGAACTTTGACTACCCTATGTTTCCTTCAGAAAATGGAAAACACTCTTTTGTGAGAAGTAACAAGAAAGTTTATACAGCAAAAGAATGAAAGGAATATTATTAATAAGAAAGACCTAATTGGCATCTGCCATTTTTTTGTGGGACAGTGTTAAGGATACTAACTAAAGCGTGTTTTAACTAAGATCTTATAGGTTTGGTTTATAAATGTATATGTGCAAAATAACCAACTTGTGTTATTCAAACCTTTTTTTTTTTTTTAATGACAAAATAAACTATTTATTTTTAGAATGTGGAAACTAACATTTTACCAGCATGCTTAGATTTTTTTTCTACCAGTTTGATGTATTTTTTGGTGTTATTTTATGTCAGTAGAAGTTTGTGTATGTCTTTTGCAAATTGAAAAATCTGAAGTTTTTAAAACAGATTTCTTCCTCCCTCATGTTAATTAAACCACTCCTTATTTTATTTGAGCTTCCAGTGGTTTTAATTTCTGTTATTTGTTTTTGTTTTCCAGGTCAGATGTACAGTTGCTTGTAAGTATTATTCTGTTCCTTGCTCTTTTTTTCTTAAATATAACTCTCCTTATCGTAGTTGGCTTTAAGAAAGATCAAGCAGTATCAGCAAAGTATTTAAAAAGAAAGCTTCCTAGACGGAATTTTTAGAAATAGCAATTAAAAATATATACTCAGTTATTTTAGTGACTGTAATACCTACAATGCATTTAAAGATATTTAAAAATATAAATCTGTATTAAAATCCCTTTGCTCTTAAGTTTGTAGAGAGTTCTGGTAAAATCAAGTGCAGGTGTAATGTGCTTAGAAAGGTGGGAAAATACACTTAAAGGCAATAAAAACCAAACAAACCCCAAAAACAAAAGACACAAAAAGTGATGCCTATTAAAGAATTTCTGAAGTGAAATTCAGTTTAGAAATGCTGTTCTGGCCAAGATAACATGTTTTCATGTGGCAGAAATTTCTGAAAATGTGTGCAAATAAATTCTACCTTGATACGGAACATCAGATTTAAATGAGTTAGCCTTTAAATTTTAGGGTCTGAATCAACACTTTCTCTGCTTTGGCCTGCAAAATTGATGTAAAATTTCTGCCTCTAATATAGAGCCATGTCTGTTCCTTACTGGTGGGAACACATTGTAGGAATATGAGAGGGGAAAAGGGGAATATGCTTAGGGGGGAGAGACAAAATTGCTATGCCAGGTTAAACAAAATTTCTGATAATACATGAAGAAAACACAAACATGTAGTGTGGCTGCCAGTTATTTTAACTGCTTTCAAACAAAACTGTACTGAAAAGAGAGGTCATAGTAGCTTTCATCCAAACCATGTGTAGAGTCAGTGGATGGCTGAAATAATGTGGCAGTCACTTGAATCTAGTTCAAATAATCTCGCAGAAATTAAGAGGTAAAACCAGGAAATGTGCAGTGAGATTTTTGTAGAACTGGGAAAACAGAAGTGACTGTGGGTCTGTGCATGATATCTGTAACTGACTGTATTTCTGCAAATGGGAAGTTCAGAAGTATTGTAAAGACAGTTTTTTGTTCTTTCAGGCACTGAGGATTGCAGCTCAAAAAATGCAACTGCAGAACCAGCAACCAGTAGTAATGATGATTTATCAGTGAACTCTGCAAGTGGGAACAGAACCTCTGCAGGTGAAAGAGTGGTTGGGGCTGCATCACTATCTGATGAGATGAGAGGTGATCTAAGCACTGTAACACGTTTGTGGTTTGGAATGTGACTTTGGGGTGTTTTGCACTTCTATATCATGATTACACTAGTTCAGCATTGCAGGGGCATGAATCCAACTGCTTTACTGCAGTAGAGAATGAGGCCAAGAAATGCATCTGCACACCTGACTGGGAGTGCAGTTTCATGCTGTGATTGCAGCATGGCCTTGGAATAGTTTTATCCATGTTAGACTCAGTCTCCCTTCCCTGCTTGTTATGGCTTTTTAGGTTACAGGTTAATAGTTCAACTCACTGTGACACAGAGGTTTGAAATGCATAAGTGATGGGGTAGAGCTGAAGTCCTCTGCCTAGTAGAGAACATTCTGTCCTATCACATATGTACAGGACAGGTGTGGGAATCTTTCAGCTAGAAAGGCTCCTCTCTGGAATATCCAGTTAAGGAAAGAAATGACAGCGTGTTGTGTGTCCCAGTCTTTGTCAGCACACTGCATAAAGCTCACAGCTGAGGCAGCACAGAAATCACTGCTGCACCTAGACAGCTTTACTGCTAGAGGTGAAGTCAAGCTTGAGGAGTTGCAGTAGACAGCAGAGCTTGCAAGTGTGTCTTGCAGTAGAGACAGGTGGCTTGATTGTTTTCCTGGCTGATTTCTGTTTTACAGAGACTGGATATGGCAGGGAGGAGAGCACTGTATGTGTTTGTTTGTCAGCAAATATTCTTGTAAGTTTAAAGTTTTATTCTCTTTTCATAGGATCCAGCCTGATTTATAACCTCACAGCAGAATACATTGGTGTGAATTCTGTCACCTTAAAATGGATGGTGGAAAACAGTGGTTCTGAAAAATACACATACAGGATAGAGGTTGTAAATTGTAGAAATGCTACACTGGTGAAGAACGTGACATCCAATGAAAACAGAGCAGAAATTACTGACTTAATACCTGGGACACTGTACAACTTCACAGTATTTGCTGTAGCAGCTAATGATGAGACAGAAGGAGACACCATAGACCTGTATACAAGTAAGTCACAAGGTTTTGCATCCCTATTGCTGATGGTCTGTGCTTTGCTGTGCAGGACAGGGCTCTGCCCACCTGCCTGAGGTTGTAACTTAATAGCAGCCTTACCTGGGCCAGATGCTAAGAATGAGTGGTTCACGTATAGAAGAAACATAGCCTTGATTTATTTATTTACTTAGTAAACACCAAACTCCCTGTAACCCCCCCACCATAAACCAAAGAATCCTCCACAACAACAACTAAACCAAAAACCAACCAATAAACCAAACTGAAATTGCCTGCATTGCCAAGCATACCCATTCCTTTCCTGTCCACCTCTCTGGATTCCCTGGGAGCTCTGCTTCCATGATGACCAAAGCTTCTCCTTTGGAGTGTCAAAGGGAGGTAAATGCCACTCAGCATGGCTTGTCCTCAGTTCTCTCTTCAGCTGCCCAGTGGTGCAACAGCCTCCAGGAATGCCTGGTGATGTTGGGGTGCTCCTACACTCTGGAGCATGAGTGGTGTGAGGGAAGTGAAGCCCTGGTGTGGCTGTGTTCCTTGTTTCCATGTCTGTGAGCAGCTGTTCTTGCAGGTTAACAAGTTGTTGCTTTGCCTTCCCCAGGGCCCAGCCGGGTTCTCGATCTCAAGGCAGAATCCATTGGTGTGAATTCTGTCACCTTAAAATGGGCGGTGAATGACAGCGCTGCTGACACCTACACGTACAGGATAGAGGTTGTCAATGGTACCAATGATACACCTGTGAAGAACGTGACATCCAAGGGAAACAAAGCAGAAATTACTGGGTTAATCCCTGGGACACCGTACAACTTCACAGTATTTGCTGTAGCAGCTGATCATGAGACAGAAGGAGAGGGAAGTCCCATAGACCTGTATACAAGTAAGTCACAAGGTTTTGCATCCCTACTGCTAGTGGTCTGTGCTTTGCTGTGCAGGACAGAGCTCTACCCACCTGCCTGAGGTTGTAACTTAATAGGTGCCTTACCTGGGCCAGGTAATAATAGGAGCCTTTAATAGGAGCCTTACCTGCTTAAAATGGGTGGTTCATGTATAGAAGAAGCATAACCTTGGTTCACAGCATCTGCTGTAGCAGCTGATAATGAGACAGAAGGAGAAGGAAGGTCCACAGACCTGTATACAAGTAAGGAAATGGTGGACAGCTCAGAGCTCTTCCTAACTGCTTGAGGGCTAAAGTGTAAAGTTGTTTTGTGTATAGATCTGATGTCTTATTACTGTAGCCTAGTTTGGAATGTCTAGTAAGCAGTGTGCTTCTTTAGCTGTTGAAGAAATACATACTTGGTTTTAAAAAGAAAATCCAGGCAAACATAATCCACCCTGCTTCCTTTCTATCTTTGTCCTCATGTCTCTTCATGTGGGAGATAATTTCTTGTCACAAATAGTGGGCCAGCTAGGAAGGATGCCCTCCTAGAGTTGGTGTTTTTTAATAGAGTTAGATTCATGGGACATGGTAGGTTGCTGACTTGGCTATGGTGATCATTAAATGACTAAGTTTCAAATTTACAGTGTAATGAATAAAAAGAAACAGTAGAGTTGCTCTCCTGGAGTCCAGGAAAGTTTAAGCTGTTCAGGGTACTACTTAGCAGCCTACCTTGGGAATCTGCTTTTGAGGGATTAGGAATCCACGTGTGCTGTTCAGTTTTTAAAAACCACTTTTTAGAAGCACAGGAACAGGCAATTTGACTATGTCAAAAGTCAAGTAATAGGGGCAGAAAACCAGCTTTGGTGAACAAGGAACTCCTGGTGGAGCTCCAGAGGGTGAAGAAATTGGATGAGCTCTGAAAGTGAAGTCAGGCCTCTCAGGAGATTACAGAGCTGTGGTTTGTCTATGCATGAAGAAGACACCAGGGCCAGAGCTCAGTTACAGCTGAAACTGGCCAGTGCTCTTTCAGATAACAAGAAAAGCTTTTTGAAGTACATTAATAGCAAGGGGGAGGTCTAAAGAAAGTATTGGACTGATCCTTGTTGAAGATGGTCACCTGCCTAATAGGGATGAAGGAGAAGCAGAGGCGTTCACTGTGTGTTTTGCCTCAGATTTTGGTGATACTGATAGACCTTGGTGTGCCCAATCCCCAGAGCTGGAGGCCATGAGACCTGGGACAGTGGCTTTCCCCTTGTGGACACTGGAACTGTGAGGGACCACCTGTATCAGCTGAATGTTCACAAGTCCATGGGGCCTGTTGGGATTCATCCCCGAGTGCAGAAAGATCTCACTGGTGTTACAGCAGGAACCCTCTCCATCAGCTACCAAAGGCCTTGGGAGCCCGGGGAGGTCTCTGCCAGCCACTGCTACTCCTATTTATCAGGAGGGTGGGAGGAAAGACACAGGAACCTACAGGCATGCAGTCATCAGGTGCCATCGACATGGGTCACAAAGGGAAAGTCCCATTTAATTAATTTCATCTTTTGACCTTACCTGTGTGGTAAAGTCACCCACCTAGAGGGGAAGGGAAGGTGGTGAATTTAGTTTTTCTGCATTTTACTGAGTTTTTTTGCTTCTGTCACTCACAGCATCCTTCTGGACAAGTTGTCCAGCTGTGGGATGAGAGGATTCATGGTGTGTTGGGTGTGGAGCTGACTGCAGGGCAGGGTTCCAGTGAATGGGGCTGTGTCTGGCTGAGGACAGCACTGGACAGCCACCAGTGCTGTCCTCAGGGCTCAGTCCTAGGGCTGCTCAACATATTTATCAAAGGTGTGGATGCAGGAGTTGAATGCATACTGGGTGTGGTTCTAGGCCCTGCAATTGAAGAAGGATGTGAAGGTCCTTGAATGCCTGTAGAGGAGGGCAAGAAAGCTGGTACAAGGGCTGGAGTGCCTGTCTTGTAAGGAGCAGCTGAGGGCTTTGAGCTTATCTAGTTTGGACAAAAGGAGGCTGAGGGGTGACTTCATTGTTCTCCTCAGCTTCCTGAGGAGGGGAAATGCAAAGGGAGAAGCTGATCTCTATTCTCTGGTTTCCAGGGGTATGATGAGTGGGAATAGTTCAAAGCTGCCTCAGGGAAGGTTTAGGCTTGACATTAGGAAGCCTTGCTTTACTGACAGAGGGTATTGCTTTACTGACACTGGAATAGGCTTCCTAGAGAGGTGGTCAGTGCCCCAAGCCCTTCTGTGTTTGAGACATTTGGACAATACGGTCAGTAATACCTTTTAACTTTTGGTGAGGCATGGGGTGGTCAGGTAGTTGGATGAGTTGGATGAGAGTAGTTATAGGTCTCTTCTAAGTAAATATTCCATTCCTCTCTATCACTTTCCTGCCCACCTCTGGATTCCCAAGGGAAGCCTTAGGAGTTCAATCACTGAAATGGCCTGTGCTTATGTTTTGGGGTGGCAAAGGGTGATTAATGCCTCTCAGAATGATTTGTCTTCAGTTCTCTTTTAGCTGCCCAGTGAAGCCCTGGTGTGGCTGTGTTTCTTGCATCTTGTTAATGTCTGTGAGCAGCTGTTCTTGCAGATTGACAGGTTGTTGTCTTGCCTTTCACAGAGCCCAGCCAAGTTCTTGATCTCGAGGCAGAATCCATTGGTGTCACTTCTGTCACCTTAAAATGGGCGGTGAATGACAGCGCTGCTGAAACCTACATGTACAGGATAGAGGTTGTCAATGGAGCAATTGTGAAGAACATGACATCCAATGAAACCAAAGCAGAAGTTACTGGGTTAATCCCTGGGACACTGTACAACTTCACAGTATTTGCTGTAGGAGCTAATAATGAGACAGGAGAGGGAAGTCCCATAGACCTGTACACAAGTAAGTCACAGTTTTTTGCATCCCTATTGCTGATGGTCTGTGCTTTGCTGTGCAGGACTGGGCTCTGCCCACCTGCCTGAGGTTGTAACTTAATAGCAGCCTTACCTGGGCCAGATGCTAAGAATGAGTGGTTCACGTATAGAAGAAACATAGCCTTGATTTATTTATTTACTTAGTAAACACCAAACTCCCTGTAACGCCCCCCCCATAAACCAAAGAATCCTCCACAATAACAACTAAACCAAAAACCAACCAATAAACCAAACTGAAATTGCCTGCATTGCCAACCATACCCATCCCTTTCCTGTCCACCTCTCTGGATTCCCTGGAGCTCTGCTTCAATGATGACCAAAGCTTCTCCTTTGGAGTGTCAAAGGGAGGTAAATGCCACTCAGCATGGCTTGTCCTCAGTTCTCTCTTCAGCTGCCCAGTGGTGCCACAGCCTCCAGGAATGCCTGGTGATGTTGGGGTGCTCCTGCTCTCTGGAGCATGAGTGGTGTGAGGGAAGTGAAGCCCTGGTGTGGCTGTGTTCCTTGTTTCCATGTCTGTGAGCAGCTGTTCTTGCAGGTTAACAAGTTGTTGCTTTGCCTTCCCCAGGGCCCAGCCGGGTTCTCGATCTCGAGGCAGAATCCATTGGTGTGAATTCTGTCACCTTAAAATGGGCGGTGAATGACAGCGCTGCTGACACCTACACGTACAGGATAGAGGTTGTCAATGGTACCAGTGATACACCTGTGAAGAACGTGACATCCAATCAAAACAAAGCAAAAATTACTGAGTTAATCCCTGGGACACTGTACAACTTCACAGTATTTGCTGTAGCAGCTGATAATGAGACAGAAGGAGAAGGAGTGTCCAGAAATCTGTATACAAGTAAGGAAATGGTGCCTCCAATTGCAAGTAACTGTGCTGTTTGTACCAAATTGCTCTGCTTTCTTACTTTGGGTTTCCAGCTTTGTCCTGTTTCTTGTTGTGACATTGCTTTTCTGCTCCAGCTGTGTGCGCACATGAATGCAGCGATCTTTGCAAAAGGACTGAAATTGTCTCTGTGTTTGCATGTGCCACCTGTAAATTGGTTATGTCATCAGCATGTCTGCTCAAGACTGTGTAGAGATCCAGCTGCTACCACAGCATGACTTTTCCTAGACATTTGAGGGCTGAATAGACCCCTCACAACACCTCTGGGAGTGGGTTGCCACAGCTC
The DNA here is from genome assembly GCF_051311805.1 of Agelaius phoeniceus. Lineage (NCBI taxonomy): Eukaryota > Metazoa > Chordata > Aves > Passeriformes > Icteridae > Agelaius > Agelaius phoeniceus. Next base: position 15,986,268 of record NC_135270.1, read on the forward strand.
GTACCAAAAGATGTGATGTGCAGGCATGTGGTGCCATGGTCACAGGCTTTTTTTCCTTAAAAATTGTTTTGAGCTCTTTGCAGAGTCTGGGGCCTGAGTTTCCTGTGGGATGTGACAGACTCACTTCCTTGGGTTGCATTATCAAGTGTGGTGCCAATCTTGTTGACTTTTTTGCCAGGGCACCTTTTTCCCAGACTAGATAGATGGGATAGGAGTAGACACTACTGTTGTGTGCAGCTCAGAAATGCAAAGAGAACAGGCAATGTCCCTACAAAGCAATTTAGAGGAGTGTGTCCTGGAGCTGCTACTGAGTCTGTAAACTTGTCTAAGCGGCCTGAAGTGAGTTTTATCTGTCTAGAATTGGTGCTGAGTCAGGCTTGCAGACACAGCTCCCTAAGGTATGTCAGCTGTTGGGCCTGTTCAAGCAGCCCATTTCTTTTTCCTGGTATTGAGGAGAATTTAGGCTGAAGGTCTCAAATTGAGACTCATGGGCACAATTTTGAGTTACCAGATTAAGATTAGCTTGGACTGTTTCCTTCCCTGATTTCCATCTGTTTCTCTGTCTGGAAAAGCACTGTGGAAACAAGTGATTGTTGTTGATGAAATGAAATAGAATATCCCCCAAAGCTCCTATGACCTTTCCAGAGATGCCTCAGTATGAATGCCTGAAATAGGGAAGTGAAGCTTGGCACCAAGTGATGCTCATTCTGTGTGGAATAGGGAAATGTGGCTGTGGCTCTTTATTTCTTTTTTTTGATGGGTTGTTGCTTTGCCTTCCCCAGGGCCCAGCCGGGTTCTTGATCCCAAGGCAGAATCCATTGGTGTGAATTCTGTCACCTTAAAATGGGCGGTGAATGACAGCGCTGCTGACACCTACACGTACAGGATAGAGGTTGTCAATGGTACCAATGATACACCTGTGAAGAACGTGACATCCAAGGGAAACAAAGCAGAAATTACTGGGTTAATCCCTGGGACACCGTACAACTTCACAGTATTTGCTGTAGCAGCTGATAATGAGACAGAAGGAGAAGGAGTGCCCATATTCCTGTATACAAGTAAGTCACATTTTCCTGCATTGCTCTTGCTGGTGGTCTGTGCTTTGCTGTGCAGCATGAGGCTCTGCCCACCCCACCCACCCAAGGGTTGTAATTTAAGACTGTTGCAGTCAGAGGTGATGATTCCATCCTGGAGCTGGAGATGGCCAATCTCCAAGTTAGAGATGGATGTTAGTATAAAAGAAGAATTGCCCTGGTAGAAAGCTATTGGTAAAGCTTGCTTTCAGCAAGGAGAAGAGACTTTTCCCTGAGCACTGGTCTCTTGCAAATTTGTGAAAGGGGCATTTGCATTTGTTACCTAGAGTATGGGGGCCTGAGATTCTCATTTTAAGGGGCTCCCACAAAGAACATTTAATGCTGGGTTAGCTTGTGTGATTTGGGGGCCTATAGCTGCCATCGTGGTGCAGCCAGGAGAGAGATTCAGGCAGTGCTAGATCAGGAGAACTCCTTTGGCCATCCAGTTCCTTGCCATGTTGAGTATTAAAAGTCTTGACATGTGGTGTTGGATGGACCATTTTGGAGCTGGCTTCCAAGGCAGTAGCCCAGCCTGATATTTCCACGCAGTGCATTTGAAGGAAAATGGATTAATGTTCTTGTCATTTGTCTTTTCCTAAAATGTGCCTGCATGTATGATCCTAGATGACCAGTCAATGCCCCAAAGTCTCCCCTGTGCTGTCTGTCTGTAATGGCTAATTGCCCTCTTTTAAAGATGCAGAAAGAATAGGAGACAGATGCTGAAAAAATAGGTGGCTGGAGACAGAGTCTCCAGAGGGTCGGGAGGTGGTTTCTCTTCTATGGGAGTGAAGTGCAGGGCATGAGGATTGGAGTAGAGTGTCTGGTTCATCACTGCTAATCCTCCTCTAGTGATATTTCATCTTCCTTGTATTTTGCTGAACAGAGTTGCACCACTGGCATCTTTCCCCTCTACTGTTCTCTCCTTAATGACTAACTTTTTGCCAGGTGAAACCCTGCAAGTGGTAGCACTGGGCATGACTGTGGCCCTCTTGTCTTTGCCTGTCAAAGGAAAATGAGTCATGCTTGAGATGGCTCATTCTCAATTTCCTGCTACCCAGCTGTTAATGCCAAAGCCTCCAGGAATGCCTGGTGATGTTGGGGTGCTCCTGCTCTCTGGAGCATGAGTGGTGTGAGGGAAGTGAAGCCCTGGTGTGGCTGTGTTCCTTGTTTCCATGTCTGTGAGCAGCTGTTCTTGCAGGTTAACAAGTTGTTGCTTTGCCTTCCCCAGGGCCCAGCCGGGTTCTTGATCTCAAGGCAGAATCCATTGGTGTGAATTCTGTCACCTTAAAATGGGTGGTGAATGACAGCGCTGCTGACACCTACACGTACAGGATAGAGGTTGTCAATGGTACCAGTGATACACCTGTGAAGAACGTGACATCCAATGGAACCAAAGCAGAAATTACTGGGTTAATCCCTGGGACACCATACAACTTCACAGTATTTGCTGTAGCAGCTGATCATGAGACAGAAGGAGAGGGAAGTCCCATATTCCTGTATACAAGTAAGTCACATTTTCCTGCATTGCTGTTGCTGTCTGTGTTTTGCTGTGCTGGATAGGCCCCTGCCCACCTGTACATGGCCTGAAATTTAAAGGCTGCTGGCAGAGTTGCTGTGCTTTGCCTGCCTGCAGTCAGAGATGTTTGTGTGAAAGAGACATAGCCTTCTTTAAAAAGGCAAAGTAAAACAAACACCTCTAAAACAATGATTGTTAAATTTGGTTACCAAGAACTGTGTCACAGTGGACTCTTCCCAAGAACATTCTCTCTGGCCTCGGATTTTTGTGGGTGCATTTGTTGCCTTCACTTCTTGGAGGATTGGGGCCTCAGAACATTCTTTTAAGGGCTCCCATATAGAGATACTGTGATCTGGGGCCCTGTGGCTGGAGCAGAATGAACTGTAGATAACACTGGCTCAGGACGACATTCATGGCACGACCTAGGCAAGCTGCTCCTTTGCCACCATTCATCACCTCTGTTCCTCTTTCAGTGATATTTGGAGTTCCTTACCTTTTGCTGTACACAGATAGACCACCATCTCCTTTCTTCAGACCACTCCCCCCTTGTATCTCTCCTGACCAACATCTCTGAATTTCTGACCAAAATCCTGGAGCTGTGACATTGTAATGATGTATTCTGCTTTAGAGTGTCAAAGGGAGATGAATGCCACTCGAGGTTACATTCCATCAATTCTGTCCTAGCTGTCCACTGGTGCAGCAGACTCCAGGAATGCCTGGTGATGTTGGGTGCTCCTACACTCTGCAGCATGAGTGGTGTGAGGGAAGTGAAGCCCTGGTGTGGCTGTGTTCCTTGTTTCCATGTCTGTGAGCAGCTGTTCTTGCAGGTTAACAAGTTGTTGCTTTGCCTTCCCCAGGGCCCAGCCGGGTTCTCGATCTCGAGGCAGAATCCATTGGTGTGAATTCTGTCACCTTAAAATGGGCGGTGAATGACAGCGCTGCTGACACCTACACGTACAGGATAGAGGTTGTCAATGGTACATTTGTGAAGAACGTGACATCCAATGGAACCAAAGCAGAAGTTACTGGGTTAATCCCTGGGACACTGTACAACTTCACAGTATTTGCTGTAGCAGCTGATCATGCTACAGAAGGAGAAGGAGTGTCCATAGACCGGTACACGTGTAAGTCATGGTTTCTCACATCCCTGTTCCCGGTAGCCTGTGCTTTGCTGTGGGGCACAGGGCTCTGCCCACCTGCCAGGGGTTTTACATACAATGTTATGTTAGGCAGTAGTGCTGCACACAACCTACCTGGACTCAGCAATGGCAATGTGCGGGAGGGGGATCGTTGCAGGGGGTTTTGTTGCCCTCTGTTTCCTCTGGGTGAAGCCCTCAGGTTCTCATTTGGAAGGCCTCCCAGAGAGTGTGCATCATGCCTGGGGAACTTCCCCCTTTGGAGAGCCCGTGGATGCAGCTGGTCTTGGGCAGCAGAGAATGGTGTGGCTGTCAGCCCTGCTGCTTTGCTCAGCCCATCAGCAGACAGGAGAAGCCTGAGTTACTTCTGCATTCCTCATGTTAGGCATTGTGACTTTTCGTCCTTGTCGTGATCATGTGCTGCCTTCTCCTTTCCTTTGTTTTACCCCCTTTTGACTGAGGTGAAATGAATCTGCTCAGAGCTCCTGACTGGCTTTTCCAAAGGGGTTCTGGGATGAACTTGGAGAGTTGCTGGTACTCTAAAAGTGCTGCTTGGCTGAGTTTCTGGAGTATTCTCATGACTTTCACAGAGCCCAGCATTTTTTTCCTTAGCGGGGTAGAGTATGCTGGCCTCTGACTTTTCCCATGGAGCACTGATGATACTTCATCCAACTGTTCCTACAGATAGAGGTCAAAAGTCATGACTCCTCTAGAAACCAGGCATCCATTGTCACCAAGTGTCAGAGGTGTTCCAGGGCTTGTCTGTAATCTCCTATAATCTCACCGTTTTTGTAGGAGTAGCCGACAGTGTGACTGAAGAAAAATAAATATTTATAAATTGCAGTAGAAGTAAGCCCCAGTCACTCACATCTATTTTTACTAAATCTGTTTCTTCTGGTACGCAATTGTGCTTCTCCTTAGTTTCTTAAAATAATACCGCTTCTAACAACAAAATAATTTAGTAGATGAGTCTATAACCCCTGTATTTGAAAGTACCAAATACTTCCTTACCAAGAGAGGCAATAAATTTGGTGTGTATTGTAATTGTAGATTTATAAGTGCTTTGGTCCTGAAGCCCAAGTTTTACAAGATGTTTAGTTAGGGGAACCTTTCTTCTCAGTCTTCCTGCTACTTTACTCTTTAAGTATCTTTCTGTATCAGGTCATAAGGTTGAGTTTTTATACTACGTCCTACAAGACTCTCACCCAAACTGACTTGTTATAGTTGCCGCTTTTAAGAATGGCTACTGCTGTGCTCTTAATGGACAGAGATTAATTTAATTTGGTTATGTGTTCACCATTAAGTGTTTTATATAATTATAGAGGGATTTAGTGGCAGTCTACATACTACTCTAAAATGTTCTTAGAGTAATATGTTAAAGAGTTGAGCAGTATTTTGAAAATGTTGCGGATCTTGCTAGATAATCAGCCTAAATTTTCCCAGTAACCCTGTCTGTAGAGGAGGTAAAGAGCACAGAATAGGTCTGTGTATTGTGTTAAATAGTTGTCTTCCTCATAGGGTAACAAGTCCTTGTGTAGGCAGTAGGTGCCGTGTAGGCATCTTTTTAAAAGGGGAAGGAATACTGAAGTTTTACAAGCATTTATACACATAACATACAAATACACAGCTTTTTCTAATGGCAAGGCTTGATTTCTTACTCCTCCTTTTTTGTTATTCTTTTTTCTTTTGGCAGTTACTGTCTCAGTGGATTCACTTCAGTGTGAGCCAGTGGCCAAGCAGCCTTTCCTAATGCTGAAGTGGAAATGTCCTCTTGGTAACAACTCTGGCTTCAGAATCAAAATATATAATATAAGTACTTCTGAGGTAGTGAGAGAAGACTTGGCTCCACGCTGCACGGTAGAAGGCTTCGAGCAAACCTTCCAAACAGCACATTTAAATTTTTTCAGCACCTATAATGTTACTATTATGACTCTTCAAAATGGCTCTGAAAGCTCTCCAGTGGACAAGTTGTGTCACACCAGCATTACTGGTAAGCATTAAGATCTGAGCATGAAAGATACTTGTAGGACAGAAATATTAACTTCATGATTGCAGAATACCAGACTTGGTATGCACTACATTATCAGCCTGCAGAGTATGATTAGAACACTATATTAATTCATAGTCTAATGTGATGCACAATAAATATGTATTATGTGAACAGTGTTGATATCACAGCCTTTTCTTGTTTGGAAAACTTTTATCAGTGTTTAATGTACTAAAAAAATGTTTTTGTTGGCAGACCCACCTCCTCCAACTGAAGTTCCTTCAGTCAAGGCCGTCAGTCACAGCTCTTTGTCTGTTGAATTCTCCGATTTTGATTCACTGAATGGTCCATTGAAAGCCTATGCAATAATGATTACAACAGAAGATCAAAGTAAGGTGTTTATGATATTATCACGTAGCTGAAACAATTTACCAGGCAGCATTATGTTTTACACTCTAAATAGGTGTTAAACAGATAAAGAAAAGGCAGGCTCAGAATTTTTAATCACTTTTCAGAAGTCATGAGGCAGATACCTTGCTTGAAGTCAGGTCACTCCTTGTTTTCAGAAGGTGCCTATTTTCACTCAGTCTTTTCCTGCCTGACTTATCTTTGTACATAAAACTCTTATGTATTGCCCCTGTGCTGTTGCCACCTTGATTTGCCAGTGATTCCTTTCCCCAAGATCGTGTAGTGTCCTTTCTTTCCCCACAGAATAATTTTCAGACCAGCTAATAGAAGCAGCCTTGGAATATGAAATGTTCTTCCCCCCTTTCTTCTTCAGCTGAAAGATGCCTGCAGTTAGGTCTTAAAAGGAAAAGAGATTTTTTTTCCTGATTTTACCCAAAACACTTTAACTAAGAGAGTTGGGATGTGGGCGGAAGGCTTAAATATCATTGACAGCATTAATGGAAGTTAAATTCCATGGAAAACTAGAGAACTGAGAAATGTCTCTGATAGGTGAATGTCTGGTGGTAAAACACTAAATTAAAGAACTTAGTTTTGCAGCATAGGTTCCACTTGAACAACTGTTCATTTTTGCCTGTGCACTGGAAATTAGGCACCTGATGGAGACAGTTTCTGCAAAGCAGGAGTTGACATTCGTGCTTATCCTTTGTTACAACACTGGAAATTCATTTTGCACAATTTTGATTATAGATCTTCCTTCAGTGGTTTTCCATGCAATATACATCCAAGAAATGCATGTTTGTGTGGGATATATATATATATATATATATATATATATATATATATGTTACATCACATCAGTGCAGAAAATTCCTATTTTTCACATGCCTACTCAGCTGCCCCAGAATTGCTGATTTGAATGCCAGTCTCTTGCCTGCAGTTCTGCTTGTAACTTCAGCCAATCCTGGTTAGTCACAAGGAGATCTGGTGTATTCTTCTGTGTGGTTTGGATTGGAAGGTATTCAAGGAGGAATTTGTAGGATGAGACTGAGAGAAATAAGGGAGGAAGGTCGCCCACGTCTGTAATTTACAGTGAGTGCTTTGGTGGGAGCAGAAGACAGCCTCACAGCCAAGCATCTCTTCAGCCTTTTTGTTGAAATAGCACAAATATTCTTGAGATGTGTTTCTCTGTTCTAAACCAGTCATGGTTGCCTCTAGGATAGACAGAGAGGACTTTATTCTGTTGTGTAAGAAATACACAATGCTTTATTCTGTTGTCTAAGGCTGTTTGAAATGTCGTAGGGTGGTATTCAAGGCATCTACAAGGAGCTGCAGGTATAACCAGGCATGTACCTTTTGTTGGAATGGAAACTAGGGACACGACAAGAATAACATACATCAGGTAGTATTGAACACCCATTTCTAGGCAGCTGAGTTATTTGCAACCTCATCTGCTTTTAATGAGACCAAGTTAGTGCTCTAGAAGAGTTGTGTTGCACCATGTTGCTGCAGAGTTACAGTTGAGGAGAGCTTTGCTGCTGGTGGTGGATCACCCCTTGTCTGCACAGCTCTAGAAAACTTACCAGAGCTTTTCCACCTTTCAGAACCTCCTGCAAGGCTTCTCCTTTTTAAAGGTGAATTCAGTATTATACCCACTTTTAGAAGGACCTTTTAGCTTTGTAAAGACAGTTAGTAGAGAGCAAACTTCTGGCAAATGAGTGAGATTTTTTGTCCTGCCTCAGCAGTAGGGAGATTTGTCAGTTGGTTTGCTCTTGAGTTGTTGGAACAACTGGTAAATTGAGTTTATTATTACCTCTTAGGTTACACGTGTCTCAACTGTATAATTGCCTCAAGATTCTAGGGTTTGTCTGCTGTAAGAACAGACACTGTAAAGTGGTGCTGTTGTGCAAATGGTGTCCTGTTGGTCACTGCTCACTGTGGTAGCCTGTTCTTAATCTTCTGAAGGGGAAATTGTTCTTATCATTGTTTTGTCCAGTGCTTGTCCATGTCAAAGAAAAGCAGAAATAACCTCTTTTGTCTCCTACAGTTCAGGTGTGAGACTTCTTGTAGAATAGAACAAGGTCAGAACAAGTTTAGTGTCACCCTGAATGAGGCCTTATGCTTTTTGGGTAGCACAAATACTGATGGATTTTTTTCTACACCATTTGCATTTTACTCTACATACAAGAATTGATAGAACACATATGGATAAAGCTGACTTGGCTGGTGAAGTCTGTCCATGAGGGTGCCTGGTTCCAGCACTCATGCACCTTTATTCAGAAGCTCCTATACAGGCTAGAAGTAAAACCAATAGAAAATTAAAACAGATAACACTGGGGAGAGGTGGTGCAGTAGATTTCACTGCAGAAGAAGAGGTTTCTGAGATTATCTGTTGTTCTCATCCTTTATTTCAAGCAGTACTTGTAGAGGAATGACAGCTGTAGTTGATGTGACCATCTCTGCCACTGTGCCAATTGATACAAAACCAGGGGATGAATTATATCCATGTTCTTGTTGTTTCCTGAAGGTTCTGAGTCTTTGAAGTTAAAATTGAACAACACATACAAAGATTTCAAGAAGAAGACAACAACTGCCTATGTTACATATGTCATAAAAACAGAGCAGGCAGATTCACATCCTTCCCGTTCTCAGAGTGATAAAAACATCATTAATGTAGGCAAGGGAAACACAATGTATGGCTACGAAAATGGACCATTGATCCCTCTTCGTTCATACAGGTATTTATTTCAAACCACCCTTTTGATAAGTTTTCTGCTGTTGAAATCTAGAAGATCATCTAATGAAAAGATTACAGATCTTGCTAAAGGCTATTGAAACCCTGTAATGTACCTGGTTTTGTTTTTTTCTTATTCCTTCCTTTTCAACAGGGCATGTGTTGCAGGTTTCACTAATATAACCTTTACGGATGATGTGATTGAGGGGGAAGATAGTTACGTATCATTTTCACCCTGCTCTGAACCAGTCTTACTGCCCCAGGATCCAGGTATAGTTAATGCCAAATGTAGGACAGGCAGCTTGGCACACACACAGCGTATGGAAATTCCTTAATTATGGCAAGTTTCATAATATCAAAACTCCTGTTGGTTTCTCTGTATGAACTGTTTCTTTCTAGCTTTGCTTTGTAAACTCATACTTTGCTAGTTCTGCAGGTGACTCCTTTTTTCCTTGTAAGATTCCACCGCAGGAGTAGCCAAAAGCCATGGCATGCTAAAAGGGATTGGATGACACAGTGAGACTTTGGTGTAGCAACAAATAGCAACTGATGGTCTCACAGTTCTGTTAAACTAGAAGCAGGTGTATTGAAATGCAGATACTGGTCCTTTGATCCCAATTTTATATTAATTTAACATTCTCTGGTTATTATTCTTAAGGAGATTTCAATACTGGTACTGCCAAAGGACAGTAAAGACAAGATATTTTAGTAGAGTGAAGCATGCTTGGTTAGTCACTTGCAAGGTTCTGCTGTAGTATGTTGATTCAGTTTGGAGTTACTGAAGAGGACAATGAGTAATACCTTTTCTTTTTTATCAGGTGTTATTGCTGGAGTGGTTATTGGATGCCTCTTGGCTATCTTGGCTGTAGTCGCTGTAGGGGGCTTCATATTCTGGAGAAGGAGAAGGTAATGTGTGTTTGTTGCTGTTTTGGTTGTGTTGAGGAGCACCAGTGTTTCACTTCAGTATTTTTCTCATAAAAGGGCTCTCTCTGTCCTGATACATGGCTGTCAAGATGTTTTAAAATATGTTGTATTAAAATGTTGTTTTTATGTTACAGATTAGAGTTGAAGTATCAAACCACTCGTTTCATAACTTTGTTTAAGCCCATAGTTACAAACTATGAGTTGAGAAGAGCTAAACAAAATAAATTTTAATTCATAGAACAGAATTATAGAATCATAGAATTGCTTGGGTTAGAAGGGACCTTCAAGATCCTCCAGTTCCTACCCCCTTCAATGGGCAGGGACACCTCCCACTATCCCAGGTTGCCCAGAGCTTCTTTTTAGTCTGGCCTTGAACACTGCCAGAGATGGGGCATCCACAGCTTCTCTGGGCAACCTGTGCCACTGCCTCACCATTCATGAATAGTGATGAAGTTATTCAGTCACAAGTGAGCAAACATCTCAAATTATTGTGCTAAAAGTAATTTGGTATAATTGTACCTTAGATGGTTTGATTTTAAATGATCCATCAGTCGTTCTTTTTAATTGCTTGATAGCCTGTCACATGAAACTTCTATTCTGGAATTTCGAGAAGCTGATTAGTTTGAGCTGGTCTCCGTTTCCAACCTTGTTCAAATCATCTGGGATGTAAGAGTGCACAAAGGCTTTTTCCTGCTGCTGACCATCCTTTATGTGGAGTTAGCCATAGGGCCCTTAGTCCAGTTTTCTTAGTTGCTTTAAGTAACTGTTGTTATTTTTACAATTGTGTCCAATAGCTGTGTACAACCTTGGGAAGAGCTTCCTTTAAAGCTAGCAGCATTTCTTTTCATTCAGCTACCACTGAATGACTGATGCATCACTGTTGAGCACTTCCTGTAGCAATTCTGGGATTAGCAGCAGTTCTCCTGAGATATCAGTTAGTGGTGCAGATCCCTCAGTTGTACATCTTCCACCAAAATACGTGCTTTGTGTCCAGGCTTTATACTCTGGTTCCAACAGAAGGAAGCAGTCCCATTGGACAACATCATCAAGAGAAGGGTGAAGGTTTTTTCGGTTTTTGTTGGTTTTGTTTTTGTTTTGTTTTGTTTTTTTATTCTAGGTGTAAAAGTTTGCCTCAGGAGTTTGGGGTTGTTTTTTTTTCACACAATAAGATGCTTTAAAAGAAATTGTTCTCAACAGGCACAAGGAAACAGATAAGAAATTTTGTATAAATTCCATTGAATTCTACTGTAAACCTGTGTTATTTTCTTTCACCTTATAGGAAAGATAAAAGAAATACTGAAGTGTCTTTTTCTCCAATTAAGTAAGTCCATATCTTTTCTCCTATTTTCTGAGCTCAAGTGTTATTTGCAAAAATTATTCAGAGTACAGATACTTGTTTTCTGTGCAGTTTTTATAGAGAATTTTGAAGTATTAATTCCTCGGGGAACTGAAAGATGCCAGCATGCAGACTAAAAATAATCATGTTGATTGAGTCTTCTAGAGCCACCACAGGGATTTGAGTGTTTACTTCATGAATCACTATTAGACACACAAATGCTCCACATGGTTTTGAAAAACAGGGTTTGAATGAACCACAGACTTCATGCACATTGAGGGAACAATCAGAATTGTTGATAAAATGCAAAAAAGCAAAATATGTTCTGTGATCTGAATAAATTTTTTTTAATGACTACTTTGTGCTGAGCCATTCATCCAGATAATGATGTGAGTGTCAAACCTGGCCATGGAGGGAGTAACCACAATATGTTGGAAGTCACAGGCACAGTAATTGAATCATGTTATTGGCACCAGTTTTTGTGCTGGTGGAAAGCCATGGCCAGAACATCCCATGGAATCCCACCTCTGTAGACTTGATGGTTGGCATAAAATACACCAGGGAATGGGGTCAATCCAATGGGAGTAAGCAGCTGGCTGACACCTTGTGTTATGTTCCTCTCCTGACGGATGCACTGTTCTCTCCTTGATTTAACAGAGCAGTTAAATGCTATGCTTGATACCCTGTCCCCTGTAAGTGCACTGTTTTGTGGCTGCAACTAACAGTCATGCTTTCAGTCTTAGATTCATATAATGAAAAATACAACTGCATGTGTCTAATCAGCTTTTTTTTCCTTCCCCTCACCCTCTGCTGAAGAATCAAGAAGTAAGTAAAGCATACTTTCTAACACATTAACTGAATTAATTCATGGCTTATTTACCTAACACCAGTTGCTGACATGTGGCTTTTCTCATTTTAGATCAAAAATGATTAAAGTGGAGAACTTTGAGTCGTACTTTAAGAAGCAGCAAGCAGACTCCAACTGTGGTTTTGCTGAAGAGTATGAGGTATGTGCCCTTAGTGGGGAGAGAGCTTCATGACAAATATTTTTGGAAAGACAAATCATCTTTCCTATGGAGCATGCACAAGGCTTACTGAAGGAGAAAAGAAGGGTCCTTTTTTATAGAGATGACTAAGCTGTGTGTACAGCCTTCCCTTCCCTTATGCAGTTCTGAATTTAGTTGAAGTGCATGATAAATACTTCCTGTCCTGAATTATTATCTCTTACCATGGGCTTGTGGCATGACCTGCTTGTCAGAGCTCTCACCAGAGAAATTTTTGCCCTAGTCATATGCAGACTTAGCCTAGGGGACACTGTATAATTTCTCTGCACTTCAGTTTTCTCATCTTGGGTTGTTTTGGGATTTTTTATACATATCAAGACAGGTCTGTTGCTAATCTCACTGACTTCTTCAGTGTGTGGGTGGGATTTGCAAACCACACCTGTGAATAGCTCAGTCAGAGAAACAGCAATTATGATTTGCTTGCTGACCGTAGGACTTTTTCTATGAAATGTACTAAAGCTCACTTGCTGTAAGGAACAGAGGACAGGAAGGAAGTGTCAGGGAGGATTCTATGTTGTCATGTCTGCTGTTAAAGAATCTCATTCTGTTTCTCATCCCCTCAAAGCTATTAATTGACTTTCTTCTTCAAATTCTGTCTCTTTGTTCTTCACAGGCTGGTGCTCCACCTTGCCTTCCTCCCAGATTTTGCTTCCTTCAGTTGGTTCATGATGTTGGTTCATGATTTGCTCCTCTCTCCCTGTAATGTGTGCAGAGCTTATGCAGTAGTTCCCTGCCTTGGGGCCAGAAGGAGCTGCCATTGATATCAGTGTCTGTTTCCACAAAACTGTTTCCAGGCTTTTAAAGTCCATCTGTGGGTTTTAAACATGCTGCTATTCCTACATTTTGTATTAATCCCTTCTCTAAAAGATTTGCCGCTGTCACCCTCCCACTCTGTAACAAGATGATTTTTATTGACATTTATCCCACTTTAACATGCCTACTTTTACAGCATAGGACACAAGGGTTTGGACTACTTTTCTGTTTGTCACATTTCTGTATGATTGCTAAACCAGGACCAGGTGCTCATGAGTCCTCCTTTATTGTAGGAACTCAAGTCTGCTGGTGTTCATCAGCCCAAATTTGCTGCTGAACTTCCTGAGAACAGGGGGAAAAATAGATACAACAATGTCTTACCATGTGAGTTGTTCTCTTTGAGTTTGCATCTTCTACCGGTTGAGTTTTTAAGTGAAACCTGTTGGGTTTGGCTAATCCAGCTTTAATAGTATGCAGAGGTTTCAAATATAATTTTCCAAATGGATGAATTTGGGCTGCTACTTTCCCAAAGTCATTGTATAAACACACCTGAACAAGCCTTTCCTCAAGGATATTTCTTCAAAAAGCTTCTTTAAAGAACCTTCCCTTAACTAAATAACTTTAATTTTCCATTTGTGAGAAATGTGCAGTCCAGGTGAAAACACAAGAGGATAACAGTTGACCACACACAAATAAATTTTCAGGCTATGAGAAATATTCAGACCCTGCTGGCCAGCTTTGCAGCTCAAGTAAGAGTTTAAGCCCTGTCAAGCTGCCCATGGGCATCCCAATGTAGCAGAGAGTCAGAAGTAATTGAAAAGTGAACAGTGACAGGTACTTAAGGATGCTTTGGAGGAAAAACATTGGCTGCCATGGCAGCAGGAGCCAAATCACTTTTTTTAATCCAATAATTAAAAATGTAGAAAATTTTGTGTTGGATTTAAAATATATAAATTGGTAATACCAAACCACGTTTAAAACCAAAATAATTTGTGTTTCTTGAGTGATTATCCTTGCCACTCCTTTTTTTGAGACCTACTGCTATTTATGATTCCTAAGGTTATATTCTTATTCTTAAAATGCACATTGAACACCTTTTATTTAGAAACCATGTATTAGATAAACAATATTGTTCTGAAAGGTTCCAGTTCAAAAATTCATAGTTGTCTTTTCCTTTTTTCTTTCTGCAGATGATATTTCTCGTGTTAAACTTTCAAATCAAAGCTCTGGAACTGACTATATTAATGCAAACTATATGCCTGTAAGTTGCTTCATTAGCTGAAATGAAATATAATGTGTATTTTTCTGATGTAGGCATAAGGGCTCATAATGATGTTTAAAATAAGCTTTTATTTCTCGCTGATGTTGTGTGCATATATATATATATATATACACACATTTCTTTTGTTTTTTCTTCTTAGGGCTATAACTCAAAGAAGGCATTTATTGCTGCACAGGGTCCATTACCCAATACTATAGAAGACTTCTGGCAAATGATTTGGGAAAAGAATATCTACTCTATTGTTATGTTGACAAAATGTGTGGAACAAGCCCGGGTATGTTGTTATCAATACTGAATTGTCTCTTGAAGGCAGCTGCATCTCTAATTTTGTTGTTACCTTAGTGGTTTGGAGACTGGCCACTGTCTTTTAACAACCATCCTCTTGGTGGAAGACTGTTTTCTAAATTAAAAAAAGCACAATTATTTTAGATTTGGGTTTTTGTTTGTTTGTTTTAAGCTTTTTCCTATTTTTATATCTGCTGACTGCCAGAAGAGATTGTCTCAGAAGGGTTGTGGAATCACTGTCATTAAGGCTGGGTTCTTCTCTCTTAAGAATGATTTTGGTAGATGTTCTCTTGCCCTGGAACAGCCCTTGAGAAGAGTGCCATACTTTCTAGCCCTGCTTCAGGTGGTGGGTTATTTAGAAGTGAGTTGTTTCATTGTTGCATGCGATGTGTCTAACTTTAACTCTCTTCTTAGACAAAATGTGAGCAGTACTGGCCAGACAAACAACCTAAGAGTTATGGTGACATTATTGTGACAATGGTCTCAGAAGTTGTCCTTCCAGAATGGACAATAAGGGACTTCACTGTAGAAAAGGTGAGGACTGCCTTGATTGTTGCTTGTTAGTGTGTAAATAACCTTGTGCTTATGCAGATACCTGTAATATCTTCTGGACCAGACAATTAGCCCCATCAGTAAATACAATGCAGTAGATATGAGCTTGGAGTAAAGTACAAGGAAATTATTTCAAAGTATTCTCTACCACAGCAGAAGGAAGAGGGAAAGTGGAATATCATTGGTCAAATCACTGCAGTTGTAACAGGCATCTCTGATGAAGCTGGGCTTGGCCTAGTACATGTGTCAGGAAGCCCACCTGTTTCTCCTCTGAAACCAATTTTCACTGTCTTTTTTGTTAGTTTTATAATGTCTACTCTTCCTGCAGTCCAATACTGCCGAGAGCCACATGGTGCGCCAGTTCCATTTCACCTCCTGGCCGGATCACGGCGTGCCAGAGACAACAGACCTTCTCATCAACTTCAGGCACCTTGTCCATGAGTACAACAGCCAGAATCCAGTGGACTCTCCTACTCTGGTGCACTGCAGGTAGGAAGAAGGTGTTTCTGTTAGGCACACTTTTGTCTTGTGTTTTTTTTACAGTTAATTCCATTTCAGTGGGATTCAAACCAAAGTAAGTCTCTCTGTGTAAGGACATGGGCTATTTACCTTGCCAAACTAAAACCTTTGCCCAGTGCTTTAGAAACTAACAGTGCTGTGTAGGTAGCAAAGGAAGTAATACAAAATGTCATAAGAACAGAGCATCTCTCCTAGCCTGGAAAACTGAGCTGGAAAAGATGTCCTTTCAAGAGCTTGTATATAAATCCTGTGCATGAGCAAGGCTGAGAAGCCTCTCTTGGTGGTGGTGAGAGCCACCCCCCTGTGCTGCTGAGACTTTTATTACCCATGCTGCTGAAATAGTAGGAGGCATCATCTTGGCTTGCCTGGCTTTTTGTCATGCCAGCAGTGAGCAGGTGGTTGGGAGGAAGCACAAACAGCCTGTCCGTGTCGTTGCAGCGCTGGTGTCGGGAGGACGGGGACGTTCATCGCCATCGACCGCCTGATCCAGCAGATGGAGATGGAGAACACCGTGGATGTGTACGGGGTGGTGTACGACCTCCGCATGCACCGGCCCCTCATGGTGCAGACTGAGGTGAGGCTCTCTCCCATCCAGCAGCACCTTTCTCAGATGGGCATAATCGTCCAGATGTAGCTCTGAGTTACAGGACAATAAGATATTAAGGAGTTAAAACTGCTCTTCATTTCACTTCCCTCCTTCCTGCCTCATCTCTTCTCCACAAAAGTAGTTGCAGCCAGGGGCCGTAGTACATCCAAGAAATGTCTTTACAGAGTACTTTGTAGGACTGGCATTTGCAGCTGGAAGGAATCAAATCCTGAAGCAGACTTTTTGCAGACTAGTTTTACCCATGGGGGTGTTTATCCTTTAGTTGTGAGCCAGAATTATCTGAGTCAAGTGGTCTCAGTGTGCATCTTTGCTTTTGTGCTCTGCAGGAATACAAGTATTCCTACAGAAATTACCACTTTGATCCAGGAAGGTGTATGGACTAACTCAAGGTCATTTGGAAAAGGCTGTAAGGTCTCCACCATGAAAGTCTTTTAGGATAGCATCAGGCATGACAGATCCTAGCTCTAGACAGCAAAACTTGATCCTAGTTTTTTTTATTGGGGGGATTTGATCAGATTTCATCATGAGGTCCTTTCCAGCTCTATTTTCTATAAACTATATGTCACAGCATGTGTCACAGTCAAGATGGCCATGACACACAGTGTCACCATACAATTTCAGAAAGCTTCAACCCATACAGAGTAACATTATGCCACTTCAGAAGGCTGCAAGCATCTGCCCTTCTTGTTCTTTAGCCCAACCTTTTGTACCCCTCATGTTCATGCATTGCACCTGTGTGCCCTCTGTTCCCTTTGGTGGTTGGTCAGTGCACCTGGGCACTCTGTGTCTCATTGCTTTCAATGCTGTTCACCTGCTTTTCACAGCTGTAGCCCATTGGGTATGAGGCTCTGCTGCAGCTCCATTCCCAATTACCACAAACTGTGTATCTACACTATATATATGTTCTAAAACAAGCACTGTGATAACACTCTGTGCAGTGCCCAAACCTATATTCAGAAGCAGAATTACTTCCAAAATCAGGTATTTTTTAGAAACATATTTCTGTCTCTCTTTCTCCCAGGACCAGTACGTCTTCCTAAACCAGTGTGTCATGGATATCATTAAATCCCAGCGAGAAAGGAAAACGGACCTTATCTACCAAAACATGACAGCAATGGCAATCTATGAAAACTTCACACCTGGGCCAGCCTTTGGGAAGGCCAATGGCTACCATGCATAGTCCAGAAGGAACCCAGTGCCTCCATCCAGGAGATGTTACCTGCCCATAGGAGAGGGAGGTGTCTGACTCGTGTTTTCTGGGATTGTGTGCAGTGTCTCATGTCTGGCTTCTCCAGTTCTGTCTGCATTCAAAGGTGTGATCTACAGGAGGAAAAACACAATGCTGGCAGGAACTGCAGACTCATGTTAAAAAAACCCAAACAACAAAACCCAAGCAAAACTTTTTAAAGTTAACAGAGGAATCTTGTTTTTTTCTTGGGAATTTAACAGTACTGATAGGTGAAATAGCATTTGCAGTATGAACAGTGAACTAGAGTTTAAATATTAAAATAATAACACAAGCTTTTTATTACAATTTTATATGATTTCATTTACAGATACCAGGCTGGTGGGTTGTTTTAATATATTTAATTATAAGTTTCAGGAACATATTTTATCTACTGTATCTGGTTACTTAGTTAATAGATATGTGCCTCTGTGATCTATTTTTTTTTCTGTGTTCCTTTTTATTTAAAAAAGGAGTACAAATGGCTCCTTCAAATGGACATTCATACTTGGAAATTGTGCCTTTTCTAGTTGCTACTCTAGAAAAAAAAAAAACAGCAGAGATTCTATTTTTGTACTGAAACTCTTAATGAGAACACAGATTTTTAAATAAGGCTTATGTCAAACTTAACTGTAGTTGCACTGTTGGCAGGACTCTCCAGAAGTTTGGAGGTGAGCTTTGTTTTTGCATTTCACCACAAATATCCCCTGCCTTAACATTTTGGTGCCTCTGCCAGAGGAAAAGGAGTGTGGTCTGTCACTCCGAGCTTTAACTGTAGATAAAAACAGAGCAAGTGAATCTGTGAATGTGTGTGCGGGGGGTGTGTGGGCGTGTGGATGAAGGACAGAATAGCTCCTCCCTGTTCCTGCCTGATATTCCTTTTTTATACAATTTATAATGATTTATTTAAAGGTGCAATATATGATTTACTGAATAATGCTCACTCTAATAGAGTTTTTCTCAGGTTGGTGTCTTTTTATCATTGTTGTTGTTTTTCCTCAAATATATAAATCTGTGAAAATGCTGAAACTAAGGTTCCAAGTGTTCAAGCACTCCCAAACGGATCAACTGGCTTTACTGTTTCTACCAAAAGACATTGCACAAAATTCTGCTGTAAAGACAAATTTCTCGGTTGTTTTAGCCATTCAAAACTGAGACACATCTTACCTGCCTGCATCTCACTGATCCAGTGTAATTATTTTGTAATTATTTGCAATATACTGCTGCTTTTGTTTTGACTGGTCCTTTTAGAAACTGAAGGAACAAGCAGAAATCCCCCATTTGCTGATTTCACAAGTCAAGGATCAGATTGGATTTATTTTGCTGGTACATAACTGTTAGACTTAGGAAGGCATTACCAATGAAGGACTTAGGTAGTGTGGGGTGGGGAGAAGGTGTGTTTTTTGGTCTTTGGATCATTGCACTGGTTGCATTGTAGATGAATATGAAGTTTATGAATAATGCTATAGAATAGCTGTAAAGCAGGGAAAAAATCTTATGAAGGTTTAATAACCAGAGTCCCTGGAATTCTGCTGCTTTTTTGTTGTCGTTGTTTTGGGGGTTTTTCTTTGTTTTTGTAGAATTGTCAGAAAAAGCTACAGATGCTAGGAGTATATGTGGCTTTACAGTGGAACCTGGCAACCTCACAGGATCCAATGTCAGCTGAAGGAGAACATAGGAATTCCTGGTGCACAACTGTAACTTTACAAATATCCTGAGGAATTTTTAACAACCTGGTGTGAAACTGTGGTGTGCTCTGTGAGCAAAACTGGAGGACAAACCACAGTGCACTTTTGGTTGTTAGGTTTTAGGTTTTGGGGTTTGGTTTTGTTGTCTGTTTTGTTGGGTTTTTTTTTTGTTTGGTTGTTTTTTTTTTTTTGTAGCAGCCACTTGTGGGTTCTTGAATATAATTTTGTTCCTCTTTCTCTGGAAATACTTTAAAAAACCCTCATCTTGAGGTTCCTGATCCTGCCCGGCTCCATCCAAACTGGCAGCCCACAAAGTGGTTCTCTCATTTGCATTCTTCCTGAGCTGCTGTCAGATGACAAAGATAAACCACTTGCACCAAACAAAACCATTCCAAAAGAACTGGGAGGGAGGAAGGTCTGCCCTTTCCAGTCATGTTATTTTCTTTAACTCTCTTATTCTTTTAATTACTGCACATCTGTGCAGAGCACAGAGCCAGTATTTGTTATTCTAGGTCTCCCAAGAACTTGCTGCCTTAGGGTGGCAAGTGCTCTTTCGCTTCAGAAGGCCCTTGTTTTGTGTAGCTTAGAGGAGAGGGAGATGAGTCTTCCATGCTAGATCATGTTGTTTCTATTCTGTTGCAGCAGAACATCAGAAAATGAGCTAGGACAGTATGTGTTTGTGCCTAACCGCTGCCCAGATCCTCTTACAGAAAACAGATGGATCTGACCCATTATTTTGGTGTTGGAAGCAGGCATCAAATTCTCACGTGTGCCATCATCTAAAGAGTATCCATTTTTAAAAAACTGTATGCAGGTGTTTTCCAAAACTGACACATTGTGAGAAGAGACTGAAAGTTGAAATAATTGACCTCTTGATTTTGTGTATGGGTGGAAAAAGTTGGTAAGGCTTAAGCTGTTGCAAACATAAAGTTGGGTGTAGTGTCAGTGTGAATAAATAGGACATTCCTTATAGGATGTCTCTGCAGGAAAAGGACTAGAGGTAATGCTCCACTATCTTGTGTATGTGTCTTGCTGAAGTCGACTTGAATTCCTGCAAATGTTTTCTCCCTGCCCTCTGATGTTCTCTGTGTTACAGTTGCTGAGATCTATCTCTTTGGTCAGCGTTTTCTTTCATTGTTGCTTATTTAAAGCTGTCCACTGAAAGCTCCACTGTGTGACAATTGCATCTCTTGCATTTCTGTTTAACTCTTTCTTCCCATTTGGGGCCTGCTTAAGAAGGGAAAAGTTGATGTGTTTCAAATAAGTGACTGTTGAGTATCTTGAAATGATGTACAAATTTTATTGTTTTCATATTTGTTGTACAGGAAATTTCAGTACATGTCTGTAATATTTTTAATGGTTTGATTTGTTCTTAAAAATATAAAAATAACAATTAAAAAGTATCATCCTAGAGCACTTTTGGTCTTATTTTTCCTTTGTTGGTATTCTGTTTTGAATCAAATTAATTTGCTAAAATACCCATTTCATTTAGAAGGGCTTTATAAATGGAAAGTGGGCTTCCATCCTCTGGGGTGGCACTTGAGTCAGTTGTGTACTGCAGTCACTGGAACTCCCTGGGACAGTGACAATCTGTCATTCAGACTTCCCTGGAAGGCCCTGGGTCTGATGTTAATGTGTCCTGGCAGTTGGTAGCTTCTCTAAAGGAAGAGCTTGATACCAGGTAAGGAAACAGGACCATCATCCAAGGTTCATCAGAGATTTCCATTTGCTGAAATAGCTTGGGGAGGAGCAGTGTTTCAAAGACTTGATTGCTTCCAGAGAAACAACAGTGAGGACTGTTTCATCTGTGGAAGATATTGCATTGTCTGGAGGTGGTGATAGAAGGGGATGCAGAAATATCTTTGTGATGCTGTAGCTGGCTGCTGGATTAAAGATCACCTGTCTGTAGATGCATAGAAAATTATCTCACTTAAGTGCCTTTCTCCCAGAATTCTTAGTTGCCGTTCCTGGCTGCCATCTGAATCACTCCTGAGGAGGGTCACATGCCTGGAGGGTGATACTGGCACTCAGCAGCTCTCCTGTTCATCACAGGGTGTTTAACCTAAACTAAAATTTTGTGATCCTCTATTGTGGCCGCATAGCTCTTCACAGAGAAAAGCAAGGCACAACTTCCCAAGGATGTTTTCTGGGAATCGCAGTGAGGAACCTCAGAGAAAGAAAAAACAATTCTTATCTCAATTGCTGCTCCTTTTGTTGTGCACAAGTGGAATGCATTGTGGAAGATGGTTTACCTGAAGGGAATTGGTAATTGGATTCTGGTGTGAGTGTTTTGACTGACCAATTGAATCCACGTGTGTGTGTCGGGACTGTCGGCTGAGATTCTCTTCAGTCAGTAGAGTGTTTGTGCAGATTCAGTTTAGATGTAGTGTAATATAGTATAGAATAATATAGTATAATAAAATAATTAATTAGCCTTCTAAGATCAGTGGAGTCAAATGCATCATTCCTCCCCTTCATCAGGATTGCCTTGCTTTTACAATACTCTGTGGCACCTGCTGTGTTTTCTGAAACAACTGCATGGTGAGATGGGCAGAGACAAGTGTGATTGTCTTGTCATTGTTCAGGGAGATCATGTGCCAGCCATGTCATCCTGGTCTTACCCTTGTGCTATTAGAACTTGAGGAAAGCCAGCTGTTCTGGCTGCCATTTGGAGCCTTAGTCTGTTTGTGTGGGCTAGAGCTGAACCTGAATATCTGGAAATCACATTTTGTACGTGGTCTTGTCATGTTTTACTGCTTTGGAGATCTAAGAGATAGAGGTCAGAGAGGAGAGGATGTAATGTTTCTGTCCTGTTCTTGGCTTGATAAATGGGATGTATTGATGCTGCCCTTGCATGCCCTTCCTGCCTGGGTGTTATCAGGCAGCAGATATGAGATGAACATGTGGCTGGTTTTGTACAAGTGGGTCAGAAATGGGGGCTTGGGAAGGAAAACCACCTGAAATCTTTGCACAGTGTGCTATTCTGAAGCAAAAAGAAAAAGCCAAGATCTTAACAGCTCCTGGGTCTTCTAGGTAAAAGCTAATTTAAAAATGCATATTCAATCACTATGGTCAAGGGCTGGAATGAGGGGCAAGCAAAGATTAACAGTTTACTTGCTTCTGAGGTGGGCAGGTACAGTGTTCTCCACTTCCTGTACTCATCAGAAAAGTTATTGTACTTCCTTTCTTCTTTTGCTGTGGCACTGCTTCAGGGAGTCCCTTTCAGCTCCTCATGTAACACCTTGTGGTGTTGAAAAAACTGCCTGCAAACTGTTCCATTCTCAGCACTTTGCTGAACTGTTTTTGATGTTGGCACCAAACAGTGCTGCTCTCCAATCTTGTGTTTTTCATTCCATGTTTGTTACCCTTGGACTCGGTAAACCCCTTGCCTATGCCAACCTCCTGCCTGTGAGGGAGGAGGAGGCAAATGAAGCAGAAAACCTGAGTTGGAAGCACCAGGAGGAGCTGCTTCCTGCCAGCATTGTTGGCTGAAGGGAAGGAGCTGTTAGTACATCTCATGTAGCAGAGAAGCTGGGAGCCCTTCTAAGCCATTTCTTAAATCTGAAGAAAAATGTTATGAATCCAGGCCTGTTCTTCTTAGTCCCTGTTAACAGAATCCCATTTATTCATTCAAGTTGCTTTCCCTGGGTTTATTACATTTTAAATTAATATACATCATTTTCTGACAGCCAGAAGCAAAGCAAGTAAATTATCCCCCTTTGCTGAGAAAAGTGTCTAGTTTGATCTCTAGTGAGTTATTAGAATTCACATTTTATCTCCAGCTTTCCAAGTAATCAGAGAAAAGCCAGATTGTTTGAAGAAATGTTCCAAGTGTAGTGCTGATGTCTCATGGACATTCTTGATATATTCATAATGCTGACAGGATTTCTAGGGACACACAAGAGCTGTGTGCTCAGTGTGTGAGGGACAGAGAGCTCTTCACACACAGTGCCAGGCTGTTGCCCTTGTTTCACCTCAGGGCAGAATGGACAGGAAATCAAGGATCCTCTCTAAGAGATTTCTAGACTTGCTTTATTTTTTTGTCCAGCAGATTTTTGATGTGGTGCTTCCAGAGTCAGGAATATGCTGTCAGAAGGAAAACAGGCTTTGTGATAATGGTCTAGTGTCAGCTCTGATTAAGGTATGTATCTACCTAAAAGGTGATTGTTGTTACTCCAGAGAGGAAATATATCCTATTCATTTCTGGTTTAAGCCTCCAGATGGCACATGACACCACTGGTCTTTCCAAGGAAAGCTTTCCCTGCCAGGCTGCTCCTTTTTCACTTCCTTCCCAGATTCTGATAACCTCCCTCTACTCCTTGTGCTGTTTCCCCTTCCTTGCCCTGGCACAGGTCACTCGTTAAGCCCAGGCCACCGTGCCCATGTATGCTCCACAGAGATGTGTATGAGTTTTGTACACCTGATTAGTGACCTTTTTTCAGAAACTCCTAAGCTTAGCAATAGCCTAATAATGTCAAATAATCCTTTGCTACCTCAGGAAGTTCTCTTGCACTTCAGTGTTGCTGGCACCTAGGTATTTTCTGATGGTGTGTGTATTCCCAGGTGTAAAGGCTCTGGTTGGGACCAGCCTGGAGCTGGTTACTCAGCATTACCAGCTGTGTGCTCATTTCCCAGCTTATCAGTCTGCTCCACAGCTGTTCCCAGCAATAACAGATTGATGGGATTGCTGAACACAGTGCAGATACATCAATAAAGACAGCAAACAATGACGTGCTTGCTCGTACTACTCAATACAAATAACAGTTAAAAGGCTGTTTCATTTAATGGATCTGTTTGTGTGTGTGTGTGTAACACTGAACGTGACTTTTTCCTGCCTTTTTTTTACACAGGTCCTTGGGGAGATTTTAAATATAGCTTTTAAAGCACCTGGCAACATCTGCTGAGTTACCTTGGCTTCCTCTGTCTCCCATTTGAAACATGGTGAGATTTCAATACAAAGCTCTAGTGATAGATCCATGTTTTACAAACAAGGCAATAATGGAGATAGGTGTGTGAGAGAGCTCTAAATCTTCTGGAAGATCTATCTGCAACTGCCTAACTGCTTACAAATCCTTTAGCCTTTGAGCAAGGAATAAATCAAACCTGGAAATAACATTTCACATCAGAACTTCCCATGTTTGTGTATCAGCACCAGTCCTGTGGAAGATCTGCTTTGAGTAGGATTTGGCTGAGCTGAACAGCTCTCAGGTGCTGCCTCCTGGCCTGAGTGATGCTCCCAGTGCTGATGGTGACAGGCCTGGTTGTCATGTGCTGAATGAAAGCTGAGCTCTGGAGGCCACTCACCAAAATACAGAGAAAAATATGTGACCAATGTGCATCAGTCAAACCTTTCAACTCATTGTAATTTAATTATAAGCCAGGTCTAAATCTACTGAATTGGTTTTCTCCTGCATGAAGATCTCCTCAAGTGCAACTGAGATGCCAGAAAATACATTTCATAATGTTTGATGCAGTAGATATTTTATTGTGTCCAATCACTAGCATCACATTAGTACCAGTCATGTTATTTCTGTAAGACACTTGATGTTGCCACTTGGTGTTTTGAAAATGAGCTTTTTTTTTTTCATTTTAGAAAGTGTTACCTTTTAAAAATGCCACTAAAAAAGATTTGAACAGTTCCACCTGAAAAAATCTTTCTTGAGAATTTCTTTGTTTTATTTATTCACCATTTGGATATGTTTTAAAAGCAATTGAAGGTAAAGATGAACATGGCTGTTTCAATCAGGATTTAGAAAAATATTCCATGTTTGTTTCTTAAAATGTGTTTTTTAGTGAAAGGGACTGAAATACTGAGAAATCCAAAGAAAGCTCTGGTTCCTGTCACATGTGAATCATGACCTTCTCTCTCTTCCCCTATTCTTGCAAGTCAGACTAAAGAGGGAATGTTGGCATAGACAGAGCAGGCAGTTTGCACAGGGCCTTGGTAAACCAAGCTTACTTTTTCTTCCTTTTTTTTCCCTTTTTTTTCCTTTTTCTTTTCTTTTTTTTTTTTTTTTCTTTTAGCAATATTAAGCACACTGAAAAGGATGGAACAGGGAATAGGGAATCTGAATGTATATGGATGTCAATCAGTAATATCCTTTTAAACTTTCTGCAGATGGTATTGTGAGCTACGTAGAACTTAAGGCAAATTCCCCTAACCCCAACATTTCTCCTATATGTAGATTTTAATATTCTATTTGTTGACCTATTTCAAGATGTATTTTTTACTCAGTATTCTCTTATCTGATTTACAGATTTGAGTTAGGACCTTATTCTAAAGAGCTGTAGAAAGTATATGCTCTTTTCTGAGGAGCATTGCACTGAGCCATCCATCACATATATTTAGGTTATCCACTTTTCATTTCACAGACAGAAATTAGTTATCTTTTTACTTCTTTTTTTTTTTTTTCCCCTCTGGTTAAATTATTTTTTGCAATGAGATTTTATAAGTCAGCCTGATGAAGGCACAATGTTTTTACCTTAAAGCTCTCTCCAAGTCATTGGCTTTAAATGGTATTAGAAGTACATGGATGTATTATTCTATGAGCTATGGTCAATTGGTTCCAGATGAAACATTGTTGTAGTTGCAATTTACTACATGAAGTGATCAATATTTTGTAAATGCTTTTAGAAGGTAGAGCCAGAATCTCTGGGAAAACATAACCAGCAGCATCACAGTCTGCAGAGACTACTCTCTGCACCCGGAAAAGCACAACACTGCAGTTTTTCTTGGGATTAAGCTTTCACTCAGCAGACATTTCAACTTCCAAGGACTTTGCTGTTTAGTTTATTTTGGAAAAGGCAGGATGGCTCTGGAGGACTCAGGTGGCTGCTTCCTCTGGGCTGAGGACACAGCTGCCAAGGAGGGAAAGACCATTTCCTGATTAGAGTTTGCAATCAATAATATGGCCAGAGGCAGGAGATAAACACAACCAGCAGCTGAGGCATGAGACAGCAGTGTGGTGACCATGGTCACCTTAATAAGCAGCATTTGCAATTCTCTACCATTTTTCAGACTTCTTAGATACAAAATTTTTAGGACACATTTGAAGGCAGTTTTGCAAAAGGCTCAGAAGTAGTTCCTTTCAGCAAAATGGGTGGAGTAGGAATAAAATCAGAGGGCTTTGTAGGTTCTTCAATGTTGGCATCGTTAACAAAGACACACAATCATCTTTGAAATGCCCCAAAAAGATTTTACAAAATGAATTGATGTCTTTGCTAGCAGCTGGGTTGTGAGGATGAATTGCTTTCCCAAGCCTGGGGGAAGCAGAAAGCACTCTTGCTGTGCTGAGAGGATGTGGTGGGGAAAACCTGTGTTTTTCATTGCAGGTGTAAACTGCAAATATTTGCAGAAGTGAAGCTGTGGTGCTTCTTCTTGTTTCACACAACAGAAGAGGGAAAAGTGAATAATTTCTGTGGAGATAAATACTTCCATTGCAAAAAACCTAACATTTCAATAACCTGTGACTGTACCAGAAACTGATAGGCAAACAGCAGGGAGATTAGTGTGAAGCCGTTCATCAGCCTCTCTCGGAAAGGCATCATGTTCCAAGCTGACAGTGGCCTTTTAACTTTGCTGGTGTGTAAGGAAAATTCTTACATGCTAATAGTCAAATTATGATTTCCCATGATTGAAAGGCAGGAGCTACTAAGCATAACAAAGTGAGTTTCCCCTGCTCACTAGGACATCTGCCAGCACTGTGATCAAATTATAGCTTTCCTTAGCCCACAGTCAGGAGCAAACTGCTTATCCTTGATCAAAAGCACAGTCTGCTTGGGTGGAGATGCTGCAATTATTGGTGACAAAAGCCCTTTGGAGTGACAGTCTCAGGATGCCTCAGTGTTCACATATGGGGGAATCAATTGACTAATTACAGCAAGAAATAGCCTCAACAATGAAACTGAAAGAGAAGGTGGAGGTCTGGGGCTCAGGCAGCAGGTGTGAGGGTGGCCAGACAAGTGGGACGTGCCAGGGCTAAGGGCTTTGGGTGGAGGACGAGACATTTGGGGTTGATCAGTTGCCATGGGATGTGTCTGGCTTTATGATCTGGTTCTTGCTATGCAAAAGCAGCAGAGGGGCCAGCCCAAGAAGCTGCAGTGGACAAAGCAGTATTTCACAGTTGTGCCTTGCAAAGGCTTTATCTCCATCATAGGCCAGTCTCCAGCAGCAGGAGTCCACAGCACAGGAAACCAGAATTCCATAGTGCTCTGAGGGATGGAAAAGCCCAGAATAACTCCTAAAGTTAAATGAAATGCCATATTTTTGCCTAACTAAATACACAGCATGGGCAGAAAGCCAATGGAAAGGACAGTGATAGTTAGGGTTGTGCTACACCTGGGGAAATCCCCCTGTCCTGTGAGGTTTATCTGTGAGGAAGGATTTGTGACTAGGATGAGAATGCCTGCTCTCTCCAATCCTCCCTGCTTCCCTGGTAAATCAAAATCAGGCAGGCATCCTGAATTGTGGCCACAGGCCTCCTGTCTGCTAGTGGGTGTGGGGAGGACTCATTTCAAAGGGTGGAAGTTATGGCACCCAGATGGATTCCCCTTTGGCAGCAGATGAAAGCTGTGTGGTTTCAGAACAAAGAGCTTGATTTTTGCATGTAGGAAATTAAGAGATCAGCTGAGCAATGTTATACAAGC
This sequence comes from Agelaius phoeniceus, assembly GCF_051311805.1. NCBI lineage: Eukaryota > Metazoa > Chordata > Aves > Passeriformes > Icteridae > Agelaius > Agelaius phoeniceus. The sequence goes on from NC_135270.1 coordinate 16,014,000, forward strand.
TGGAGGGGAAGCCTTAAAAGTTAAAAAAAGCACATTATACTTGGTGCATTAGGCAGTGGTGTTGACTGAGGCATTCTGTGCTAAATGAAGTAGTAACGCAGCACAGGTGAGAGCACTGGCCCAAGACAGTGGTGACAGCAGATTATATGTCTTCTACACTGTGGGATATCACTGCTACTAAAAATAGGAGAAAAGTTCTCTGTTTTTTTTAAAAAAACATCTATTTGTGGCTTTTTAGAAATGGGGGCTGGAATAAAATGCAAGCAATGGTATCTAGCACTTAAGGTACAGAAACCAATAATAATTTTGTACTTTTTCTCAGTTTGGCTGGATTTGTGTGCTGGGTGCTGACTTGGAAGGCCTGGCTGGCATCAGGTGTTTTCTTATGCTTCATGGTTCCCATGCATGATCCTGCTGAGAGCACACCTGAGTCAAACCAAGATTCCCATGGCACTGGCAGCTGAAAACATCTTTTAGATTCTGGTTCTCAGAAAAAGCTTCTGTGCCGTAAGTAATTCCTCATTCTATGGGTTTATAAATGTTCCTCACTCTGCTTTGCCTCTCCTCCACCCCAGGCTGCTGCCAGGGCTATTCCTCATGCTGTCCCTCGCTGCTGGTGAGAGCTGTGCTCTCACTGGAGAGCCTTTCCCCAGAGAAAGCTCCAGTTTCAGGGAGAGGCAGAGCACGGTGGTGTGACAGGGGAGCCACAGGGCAGCCCCTGGCCCCTCTCCTCACAGTGGCTGCTTCTCTGCTGCCTCACCTGGGCACCACAGCAGGCATGGATCTGCTCCTGCCCACCCCGCCGCCATCAGGCCTCATCCGATGTGGCCACATCCACTGTACCCCACTCCCACCATTGCTGGGAACAGGACTGGCATGGCCCCTCTGCAAGCTGGCACTCAGCAGGTAGGTTTGCCTTCTTCAGACATTTTCCTCCCGACAGAAATGGAGGGAAAATGGTGCTGGGAGAAACAATGAGTCCCTGTCCCAGGCGAGAGGGCCCTCAGGGCCCTGAGGCAGCTCCTCAGGCTTCCCGCCACTGTGAGGGATGAGGAGAATTTGTTTCCAACCTCACTTTGGGGCTTTTGGTACACGCCTTGGTAACCACCCCACACTTTTAGGGGTTACACTGGGCTGTCCCCAGCCTACAGCACCTGTTTGAGGGGCAGGAGGGCTGTTAAGAGCCCCAGGGGAGATGACATTTCTGCGCATCAGCAACCAGGCCTCAGGCAGTGCTCCCCGAGCTCTGAGGCAGGACATGGATGTGGGCATCTCTGGCAGGAGCCAGCAATGTCCACAGCTGGGCCAGGCTGCAGGCTCACACCTTGGAGAGCTGGTGGTGATGGAGAGCTTGAGTTGATGAATCGTGCCCATTGGTCCTTGTGAATGTGGAAGGGGAAGAAGGTGAGGGTGGAGGGATTCATGAATAATTAAACTCTGAGACAGAGGAACATACATAATGCATGATAAATTAGTCCAAGTACAGCAGAGGAAGCATGGGTAAAGTTCGTTTCAACAAGCAGAAAATGGGATGCGACAAGGTATTGACACCAGAACAGCTGTTTGCAAAAATTTTTCATTTATTTATATAGATTTCCTCCCCCTCACAGTTAGGGGTCAGCCTAGAGTGGGTCAGAAATCAGCAATGGAGATGGAAAACAAGTTTGGCTCCTGTTGGGTCCCAGTCCAGCACACTCCCTCCCTGGGAGATCTCCCTCCCTGCTTAGCACTCTTCTTCCCTTTCTGGCAATCTGATGCAATATTTCCTGCCTGGTCACTTGGGCTGCTGTTTGACTACAGCTAAGGCGGGTAGGGTAATGCTCTTAATTCCATGGAAACAGAGAGGCCTGTGTTGACTCACTCTAGCCTTTTCTGATCCCAGATTTCCTAAATGTTTTCTTTCTTCTTTGCTGTATTTGCTCTTACAACATAAATTATTTATAAGATGTTACATTTGTTACAGATGGTAATGAGGCTGCCAAGCAGAGGGCATCAACTCCACTGCAGTGTCAAACTGATTTAAGGAGGGGTGTGTGTGTAAATGAAAACTCAGTCCCTTCCTTTTATTGACCTAACCCAGCAGATCTGTTCAAATTCACTTTTCCCATAAATAACACTAAAGGCCAAAAGCTGGATTATTAGACTTGCAGAGTTGCTTCATCTGAATCAGAGCTCGGAGCAACATGCCTTCTTTTTTCTTTCCTCAGCTGTGAATCCCTTAAGGTCTCCTTTCCTGTGTTAATGAATAAGTTAGGTATCTGTCATGAGAGATCACAGGAACCATACACTGAAGCTGTTTTTTACACATACCTGCCACACAAACCCCCCAGCTGTGACAGAGCTGGTCTCACCCCTTTTGCTCATCACAGGCTGCTCATGGAGTAGGACTGTGTGAAGCAACCTAGAGCTGAGCACTGCGGCACCAATTCTTTGTTCTTGTCTCTACTTCCACATTCACTCCAAAGCAGCCTTCCCCCTCAAAGCAGGACCACTGGATACTGTGCCTGCTGACCTGCCTGCTCTAAGTGAGGGTATATCACTTCTCACAGGGGTAGACAATTCACAGGGAAATAATTTTCTCTTACTCTCTTACAGGCTACTTTTGTGTACTCTAGGACCAATGCCTGTTTTCTGGTGCATATTGTGCTTGGATTTCTCCATGTTTCTGGAGTCCTGACAAGCAGGGATTGCTTAGACTTGAGGTGGGTGCAAAAACAATCTGAGTTCTTCTGATTACTTTACTGTTTTTTATATATATGGCCTTTCATCACTCCTTCCTAGAAAAGGTGAAACTACAGAAAGTCACAGCATCCTGCTGTCCTTTGTGATTTGAGTAAGTGTGAAGGATTGAGTGCAAAAGTTTTCTCCCAAAAATCAATACTTTCTCTTTTAACACTGAGGTCACCTATATATTTAAAATATAAATAACTATTAAGAAACTGTACAAATACTGAGCCCATAAAACATAGAAAAGCAGAATACTGCTGTTAAAGGGTTAAGACTGCCCAACCCCCTTGCTGGGGACACATGCATGCCAGCTGCACATCCAGGTGCTGGAAGAGATAGGGAAGAGGGAAGCAGCTTTTGATCTTGTGTTACAGAGAAGCCCAATGCAGATTTAACAGCCTTAGCTCTAACTACAAATATACACTTCAGTTCCTTGAAGTGTCATAGGCTTCCTGCATGCTGCTGGGCTATCTTAGTGTAAGAAAGTGCTGTAGCTTTCCCAGAAGGAACACCCTAGTTCACAAAGGATAAGTGTGCTAAAGAGAATAAAAATGGGCAATGGCTAGGCAAAGCACAGGCATGCTATGGAAACTCCTCACTGAACAGGTTCAGCAGATAAGCAGAGTTCTGCTTTTTTTTACTTTTTTCCTTTTTTGTGTGTGTGTAGGGTTTTTCCCCTTCAGCTGTTGCAATGACTCACTGATTTGCAGGGCCACTCTTGTTATGGATTCTGAAAAGCTTTGAGTACACAATTGGGTTGATGAAATGCCCTGTCAGCCATCTCTAATTCAGCTAGATTTCTTTTCTTTCTCTTCTTTCTCCCTCCTAGTGCCTTAATATAGATGTGCCTTACCACTTTAAAACTAAAGTGGGACACAAGGATGTCAGAGAGAGAAAAGGAAAATTTCTGAACTCCCTGCCCTGTTCCAAATTAATTAGAGCCCAAATCACCTCAAATATGTGCAGAAAGCAGCTTAGAAAATGTTCTCCATTACTGAATTTAAGTCCTGGAACTAAACTTTATGATGAGTGATAACCAAACCCTGCAGCAGCACTTCTCTGTGCAGTTTGACCTCATTCCAAACACAGAGGAGAAGGAAATGTATGTGTTCACCAGGTTTTTAGCACAATGTGCACAATTTCCAGCCTAAATCAACCCGATGCTTGCCAGTGGGATGGGACACCAGCACAGCTGCCTGGCTGAATGGTTTTTTTCTTTTCAGCTGTGTGAAAATGAAGAAGTTCATGGAGGCAGACTGGGCTGGGAACCTGCTTGGCATCCCCCTCTTTTGTGTGTCACTGGTGTGGGTCCTGGCCTGCTGCTGGCTTTGTGCTCTCCTGCTCCCAGAGGTAAGGAGGCTCCTCACCTGCTGTCAAGTGTCGCATGGTTTCCTTAAGCCAGCTGCTCTGAGGAAGTGTATGTCCAGCTTGGCTGCCTCTGTGCAGCCAAGGCACTGTTTTCTGAAGTTACTGCTTGACAAGCCTCTTTCCAAGACCCAAGGCCCTGTTTGAGGGAGCCCTCAGCATGTACTTGCCTTCAGGTTGGTGTGTGCTCCCTGCCCAGTGCTGCCCTTGAATGGACAATATGACAGCACACCATGGCTCCAAATGGAGCCCTGTGTTTTACAGAGATAGCAGAAGAACCCCAGCTGGAAGAAAAGCCTCTGTGAATTGACATGGGTCTATTCCAATTTACATCAAAGGAAAATCCAGATCATAAATGCTTGCACATGCAGCTTTTCTGTAGAAGAATTCTTGGCAAAACAAGGGCATGCTGAACTCTTACAAGCATTGGGCAACCCTGGCCTGCAGATTACAGAGTTACTTTGAAGACCATGTACTGTCCTCAGAACAAGATGGACTATGTACTGTCCTTGAATGGATACAACAAAGAAGAATAAGCATTGAGCAAGGACAGAGCCAGATGCCAAACATGGTATGAGAACTGCTAATTTAGCACACCTTAGCTAAAAACGCTTATAGTGTGACAGCCAGTCAGCAAGTAACATGGACAGGTCATTACAGCCACTAAACCAATGAGCATTAGGTAGTAGTGGTGTGAGACAAGTGTACAGAAGCATAAGTATGACAAGATTGCCAAATAAAGTAGCATAAATATGACAAGATTGCCAAATAAAGTAGCAATGTAGTAGCAAAATGTAGCCATATTGGTGCAACGTTACTCAGCCAACTCTCCCTGGGACCCTCTTCACTTTTCAAGATCAGAGTACAAAGTCCAGGCTGCTGAATTCAGTCAGGCTGTGCCTCTGTGCTGCCTGATTTTACCATAGTGTGGCTTCTGAGGAGCCTCTTTTCCAGCTCCTCCAAGTATTATACAGCCTTCAGAGCTCTGGGGGACACATCTTTGGCTTGTCCTTCAAATAGCTGTAGTACCAGCATGAAAGGAGAGGTTTCACATAAATATGTAGAAAGAGAGCAGAGGTCTCACATAAATATGTAAAAATACATCCATATAAACCAGGAGATTAGAGGCAATGGCATGTGAAAATGAAAACCAGTTATTGTTAATGACAGTCTTGCTGACCCTATTCTAATATCTAATTTATTCTAATTTCTAATCTTCATATTCTAATCTTGTTTTCCTTTATAATTTGCTTTTTCATTAAGAATACCTTCCCATTTCAAGGTGCAGTGTGGCTTTTTGCAAAGTCTTAGCCTTCCAATGGGTTCTCTGCACTACAGACAATTTTGCTCTCCAATACACGTAGGTGGGGTATGTAATATTACTGGTGAAGTCTGGAAGGTATTTGCTTTTCATTTGTGTTGGGAAACTGAAAAACATGTTGCTGAGAATGGGATTTCACCAGGGCTGCTGTCAGATTGGGTGGCAACTCAGCTTTGTGGATAAACCACCTTTTGGTGCAAGATTTCTGAGGAAACAAATCCAAATAGTTTTATCCTCAGAGAGGTTAGAGGAGGTAAATTCCAGCAGGCAGTAAAACAGTGTGCAGAGACCACCTGTGCTTTTTCTCTACTAAGATTTTGTGGCAAAAAGGTGTTATCTGCTGTCAAGCTCTGTGTGTTCAGACTGATAACACAGAGGCTCGGTCTTATTCAGATTGTTAATTTACAGGCGAAGACCTCCAAAGGTCTTTCTTGAATTGTTTTCATGCATAACTGTCACAAATGCCTTGTCACCTTTAGGATTTACTGTTGATTAGATAACACATAGTAAGACTGATTATTTTTTTTTTTTTTACTGGCTTTTTTTGGTTTTTGAAAGGAAAGGCAAGCCCTAAGGATCCTGGGATGTCAGACAGCTGCTGTGTGAAGTGTTGTTGCACACTGGGATATTTTGCTGCTGCTGTAGGACTGGCAGGGTGAAATCAAGGGCTCCTCTGAATGGCAATGAAGTCCAGGACAAACACGTGGGGCTGAGGACAGGATGGCTTCCCGCAGCCACTGCAGCAGGTCCAGCTCTGGAAGATGAAATAGGGGTAAGGTGTTCACAGTCTCCACATTGCCCCCCATGAACTGTCTGCTTTCAAGGGAAGCAACATTGTGTGAACAGTAATTCCCAGTGCCCACAAAAGCTGGGTCTGCTGTGGTACCCCTCTAGCAGCACAAATCTATGGCTCCAAATGTCACTGTATTGCTTCCCAGCTCATGAGGCACCTGCCTGACTGATTCCTTTACCCTTGTCCGTGTTCAGAATAGCTGTGCACCTATTTTACCCAGGCAAGCCAAGTGCAAGTTGTTTTTCATGCAGGATGACTGTGTGCAGCAGCACAGGCAGGGGAAAGCTGGAGTTTTGGCAAGCAGATCCTTAGTGTGGGGCAAAATGCTCGCCTGCACTCTGATGCTGATTTTCTCCTTTATTGGCTGCTCCTGAGGCTGCAGCCGGAGGAACGGTCTCCTGTGGAACGGCAGCTTTAGACAATTTTATTGGCTGATGAATCTGATCTTGCCTGGCCACCTTCCAGAAACACTGACTTGCCCGAGATGAGAGTGAGAGGAAGGTTGCTCTGCCTGGGGCTCTGAAGCAATTGTTTGGAGACCAACGTAACACCCATGCCTTGCTGCACGGTGAGTATAGAAAGACAGGTCCGTATAGCCACGTCTATATGCGTAGGGTGCTTCATGATCTGATTGCTGACATAATTAAATGTGAGGCTGCTGTGGACTGTGTCTCGTTTGCTGCTTAATTATGTGGAAATGTACTTGGTAAATGGCTTGCTGTCACAAAATGCTCGATTAACTGTTGCAATGATCTGAGTTAAAATACTGTGTTTGTGTCCTACTCTGGTTATTTCCTGTGCTGCAACACATTGATTTAAGCTTTTAGCCATGAGAGAGCAAAACGCAGCTGCAAGATGTTGATATTAAAATGTTTTCTTTGGTTTTGTAATTTTGCTAGTGGAAACTCAAAATACCAGAGCCGTTTGCTAATATTTGCTCAAGTCTTCTAAAAATTGCTGATTAATCTTGCCCTTTCTTTTTTAAGGGTAACTTCTGTTAAGTTTGATGCTATGGATCGTTTTGCAAGTTGTGCTCTGCCACAGAACAAAAATAGGGCAGAGCAAAGGAAGGGAATGTTTTTAATGTAGCCCCCAAAGTGTTTGGTGCTCAAAGTGGCAGGATACTGCATTGCACCTACATCAGTTGCAAATAGCTTTACAGATAAATATTTCTGAAGAGCCCCCAAAAATATTGCTACCTAAGGAACTGATGGTTGACCAGCAGCACTGGAACAGAATGAAGGAATGCAGCTTTTTAGACTGCAGCAGTCCTAATATATACAAAGATGCAGTTAATCCTGAGAGTGTATCATACCTGCTGCTTCAAAAATGATACTAAATAACCTGTTTCACTCTAGCAGCCTGCAGTGCCCCTGATACTTGGAGCGGAGTTTGAAAATGTGTATTTTTGATAGCTTTGGGAAACAACATTTTATCACTGTACTTGTTCAAAATACCTCTCCCTAATAATTCGTAGGGGTTTTAGGAGACGTAGTGCAGGAAGTGGGGTGTCAGTGTTTCCTGCAAACAGATCCCTGCTGAACATAGTGCAGGAACAATGTAGCTTCCTTAGAGCTAAGTCAAAGTATTAAATTAAAGATGAGTAAAGCTAAAGTCCCCAAAGACTTCCCAAGATAGAACTTCCCATACTCATGGGCTGTGAGTAGCACAACTGTTGATGGCAATGATGCTTTTCTTCATTCTCCTTCCTGAGGGCCAAGGAGGAACCTGAGCAGCTTCATGATTTGCCTCAGCTGGAATAGCTTTGCAGTACCATACTGGGATGCAATGGATTCCTTAGGGAATCAGAAATGGATGGCATGGGGCTGTAGCCTCTTGGAATCACCTGCACCACAGCTGCCTTTCCAAATTGTGTTGAAGTTATGTTTTGAGTACTCTGGGAAGAGGACAGAGTGGGAAGGCCAAATTTGTATGTGCAGGAAAGACATGAACATTGATTTGCAGCTGTAGTTGTAGGGAGTCATCTCCCCATTATGTCCAAGTGGGATAGAGGGGAGGCCTCATTTGGTGGAATTCCATCTGTTTCAGCTCAGAAGTAAATAACTTCTGAACTGGCTCCCATGACAAGTGGGATGGCAGTCCATGAAGTCATGAGGCCCTGTTACCACCTGTGGTTATGAGTGAATTAGGACCTTGTATTAATGAGAAATGATGCAGCAAATATGGTTTAGTATGACTTTTGTGCAATTGTGCCAGGTAACATTGACAAACTTTGGTTCTAAATGTCTTGTAAACAACTATTTGGCCCTGCAAATAGTCTAAACTATGTTTTTGCTTGTTCCTCTGTGTCTGCACCATTCCTGTTCCTGTTCTTGCTGGCTGAGACTTCCAAGGCAGCCATGGGAAGCTGACATTCATACTCATTGGATTCCAAACATCCCTTCCAGATATCACAGGCTCTGTCATTATACGGAAGATGAGGCTGTTTTACACCTAGTTTTATAGATGTGTTTGTGATTTCCTGGGATTTTCTTGTGGAATCTGAATTAGAGCTTATCTGAGGTTAAGATTTAAGTTTAACAAATGTGAAAAGCATAGTATTGGCATACCAGCTCAGTACCTGTTTATCCTCCTGGAGAAGTTTTTTGTATTAATGTCAAACATGCATCTGTGAAGTTGCAATCTGTGGCTGTTATAGCTGTAATACTGAAAAGGGAAAAAACGGGGGAGAAAAAGTGAGTGAAGATGTGAATTTTGATGGTTTAAGATTTAATTGAGACACATTGAAGGTAACTCTTGGTAGAAATGGAGCTTTGCCACGAAGTATGATACCATTTATTTGGAGGGGAATGAGTGATTCTCTTGATTATTCAAAGGACTTTTTGAAACCCTGCTACAGATGTGCTGCTGGTATGTTCCAGCATAATAGTAATCCTGAAAGAGCTGAATACAGGCTGCTTAGTTATTTTTGAGCCTTTGCTATCACTCTACATGCCACAACAGGCAAAATGTTGGTGATTTCTGTCACTGTCAAGCCAAAAGTAGAGGTGGCCTCACTTTGGGCACCATGGAATGGATGCCCAAGGAATGCGCCTTGTGCCTGAGCTGTGTTGGTGGTCTCTGAGCAGTCCCAGGGAAGCAAGGGTGGCCCAGGGCCCTGTGGCAGGGTAGGGGATGAGGATCAGTCACATGGGAGGAATTGCCCTTTCCTGGCCTGGCCCTCAGCTTGTAGCAGTGGGAAGGCCATGACTGCAGCCACCCTCAAAAAAAAAAAAAACAGATTTTTTTCCTGTTCTGCTCTCAGTCTAGTGTGGTGCTTTGCACCCCAATTGCCTCCCTCAGCCTTGTAAATGTTGCAAGTTTCTCAGTTTTGTTGGAGTAGATAAAAGGGCAGTTCTAGACATTCTATTTTGAGGGGAGAAAATGGAGAAAAGTAGAAAGAGGAGGTGACTAAAAATATAAAGCTTGTGATCTATGTTAATGATTGTACTTGGCAATTCTGCAGAAAGGAAACCAAGAGAAAACTATGATTCTTTGACTTAAGAAAGCATTTATCTGGAAATGTTTTGGTTTTAGCTTAAGACCCGAGTTAAGGCAGTGGAAATACATTGATTTGTATTTTGACAGTTTAAAATGGCTTCTATGCAATGCTCTTACAGCATGTTAATTTAGAATGTGGACTTGCAAATTGCAATAGTATTTTAAAACACTTGAAATTCAGAATGACATGTTAACTGTCTGCAGTGATTTTATTTTTATCTTTGTTGGGTTGGTTGGTTAGCTTGGATGTGAATTTGTATTTCTGTATATGTATATAAACATAATCCCATTAACATGTATGTAAGTAGGAAGCTGGTAGGCAATATGCTTACATATATACCAGCATGTTATTGAGTCATAACATGAAATATTTACTCTCAGTATCCATGTGTAAAGTTAATGTGCTGTGGATTCATGCTAGAAGTAACAAGGCAAGAAGCTTTATGCTCTGTGATACAGATAGCCAGATCAACAGTGGGAGTGAAAACTGGAATTGTTCTTCCGTTTCAATTACAGCCTGACAAACGGTGCATTCATTTTTCATTGTTAATAAATGGCCCATATGGCATCCTTTGATCACATGTTCTGCAGCTTCTGCAACAGTAAGGCATTTATTTTCAAGGAGTTCAGAACCTAACAATTGATCTCAGCTATCTGAGCAAAATATTGTCTTCAGTAAGGGAATGGACCCTACCAGGAGAAGGTACCCTAGGTAGCTCAGAGTTTTCCAGTCTGAAGGCTTGGAGCATGCTGCACCCAGCAGCAGAGCCAGCAACCTCCTCATGTTCCAAACCACACCGGATATAACCAGGAAAGCTCTTTCTCCACTCACAAATTCCATTACTATGTGAGGATGGCTTTTCCATGATGCACAATCCAGATTCCAGGATGCCTGGCATGCAGGGATAGAGAAAAACTAACCAGAGAAGAAATTTAGAAAGCAACGCAAAGCAAAATTAGAATTTCTTTGTGTGTGAGAAATATGTATCACCAACAAACCCACCAGCCTGATACACACATCCCTTGGAATAAAGACAACCTATTTGCTTTTAATCACATTATTTATCATACTTTTTAGAAGCAAAACTTCTAAATCCATAGCCAGGACACCAGCTGGAGACATTCAGGAATATCTCCATGGAAATACCATCTTGGAAAGCAAAGCTTGCTGAAGTTTGCTCATTATTTTCTGCAGAGCACTGCAGTCTGGGAGAAAATGGGAGCTAGGCAACACCCTGTTTTCTACACCCACAGCTGCAACAGATAGATGGGTGACAGGACCTCTCCAGAGCACCTCATGTCCTCCCTTCATGGTGTAGCTCTTGCAGCCACTTGGATCTTAGTGGGCAGACAGTGGCTGGGACCTTTCTGGGTGTTCCTACCATGAAATGATAATGATTATATACAGCTCATGCCTTTAATGTAAACTGAAGTGTTTACAAAGAATGTGTGGATGTACACTTCTACTTCCCCAAACACAAGAGGTTTCCTCCCTCACAGTGTTCATGTGAACCTCCCAGGGATAAGGAGATGCAGGATGGAAGCAGGGGAAGGGGAAGCTTGCTGGACTCTCCTTGGAAAAGTTTCATCAGTAAGACGGCAACGTGTGGCCACTTGTAACTGCAACACTGTCAGCACCCCCAGAGTAGTTTCAGCTTCTGCTTTGGCAGCAGAAAATGGCAAAACTGCACAGACTCACTCACCCATGACCCCATATAAGAGTATAAGGGGACACAAAGATTTGTGTCCCCTTAATCTTCTGCAAAAGATGGGCACAGTATGAAAGCTTAAACCCTAAAGTAGATGGTGCATTTCGGTACCATCACGTCATGTGTTTGATGAAATGTGGCTGGCTGAGTGTGTCCAGATGGGCATTGCTCCTTTGGTCAAGAAACCATTAAAATGTGGCAATTTGTGGGAATCTAGGCTAAAATAGTTTCTCACAATGGAGAGCTAGTACAAGGCACAAAGTTGAACAAATTGGTTCCCACATAGGTAACGGAAGGGGGTGGGGGGAGGATGGGATGACTTTAAAGGTTATATGATAATTTAATTTGCTGCTTTAGTGCTAATATAGAAAACGTTCCCACAGCATACTTGGCTTCTCTTTTCAGCTGGCTTCTTAGGAAGAATTTTTTGAGGAAAACACTCTGTGTGGTGTTACAGGCATGTAATTTTCAGGCTAGACTACAGAAGGATTATATACTTGTTAATTTGGTTTCCCTTGAGAGAGTTCTACAATGTTTCATAAATCCAGATGACTGTATAGGTCTTAGTGAATATGCAATTTGCCATATGGGATATATGCCGGTCAATGCCTCTGTTCTTAGAGGAGATGGTCACTAACAAAAATGATGTCTGACAGGCTGTTCCTTACTGTGGAATGATCTATCTGTCATCTCCTCAGGTTCTTGTAAATTGCTGTGGCTCAAGATTAGGGTAAAATTTTTAAAAGTTGTCAAAAGCAGCTTAAAAGCCTCCGACCTTCTAGCTTTTAGAAGTAGTTTAGGGGCTTATGATGTTGAATCCTGTAATCACTTTTGAAATGTTTTTCTAGTCCATCTTCCTTGAATGAATAGAAATGTCTATTCCCTACAAGTAAAAAGGGCCTAACTTTGGCCAAAAAGCATTGCTGATCATGAACTTGCTGAAATCTGTGAGGAGAAAATATGGAATTGACTTGCTGAACAGATAAGATTTGTCAGGGATAGTCATGGGTAATTGCCTCAACCTTTTTAATAGAAAAGATTGTGCTTGGAAAAAAGCATGGTAGAAAAATGCACCTGTCTCAGCAAAGGAATAGTGAACACTTGCCCTGTGCAGGGCCAGAAGTTGGACTCAGTAGTCTTTGTGGATATCTTCCTACTCAGGATATTCTATGATACCATGATTCTGTGACTTGAATTATTTTCCAGAATCCATGTTACAGGAAATGGGAGTTTTATCACAGCAGATTAGATTTTTATATTAAATGTTCCTGTTTGGTCTGCAAACTGAACCTCATTCCTCTTGACCTTATTTAATATGGTGGACACCAAAGTTTAATATAAAAAAAAGAGAAGTATTATTTATTTAACTTCTTAACCCTCTTTTATATTACAAGGCTGTGGCTGGGTGGAAGGACAAAGGTATGATGCATGAAAACATGAATGGTTTGTGTTCAAGCTGATGTCTCATGTTGGCTCCAACATATGGGCATCACATTTTCTATCAGGGTGTCAAAGAAATGCCATGAATCTCCTATATGCAGGTGACTTCTACCTGAGAACCAAGGTAACAAACATGACCCAGTCAAGTGTGTGATAAATATAGACACCCACTGCAGCAACTTGCACCAACACAAGCTCTGAGTCGCAAGCAAGACACGTGGCTGTGTCTCAGCAGTCAGTCCCTGCTCCAGGCTGCAGTTCAGCTGCACTGGCTCCCAGGTTATTGCATCTGCACCAGGCATTTGCATGGTCCCAGAAAAGGTCTTGTCTGTGTGAAGTTTTGATAAAAGATGGTTAGATTTCTGCAAAATGAAACTGAAAGGAAATTAATGCTAAATAATCTGGGAGATGTCTTTCTACCCAGGCTTTATTAATAGTTTCCTTCTGTGGTTATTTACTTACATTTACAGAGCTCAGCAGAGCTATTCCATCCTCTGGTTTTATCTCATAAAATTCCAATGTAGAGAACTGTGATTCAGGGATGACACAATGTGATGTAATTTAACTATAGGTAAGGTAGCTTAATTAACACTTACAGCCTGTCTTAAGGTGAGCTTGGGATATGCAATTTTGCCTTGTGATAACAGTCAGTTTTTCATTTATGTCTTTTCTTTACCACTATAGCAGTGGAAAAAGAGCTGATATACTCTTTACTTGTCATGTAACCTTGCAGCTCCACAGTGGGACAGGGAATGCTCTGTTCGAGAAAAATCAGTGTTTTGGGGAAAGGATTCAGCAAATTAAGTGGGAGCCTGTTTTTTCTAAAGGCTTATTCATACCAATGTGAAGATCCTCATACACTGTGGAGCAGCACTGTGCTGATCTCAACAGAGCTACTTTGTTTGATGGGGGTTAAAAATCCCAAGTGTGTGTGATGCTCTTCTGCTAATGCAACTATCACCACTGTGCCTGGGGAAGGTGCCTCTCTCTCTTCCTCTTCTCTCTTTATGGCCTAGCAACCTTACAATGCACTGTTTGTCCCCTTTGTATTTTGAAGGTTGCCCTTGCTCACGTGGCGAGCTGTGGCTCAGAGTTGCTCCTTTGATGCCATGAGCTTGGCAGCAGGGACAGCACAGCAGCACTGGCTTTGCTGCAGCTTTACTGCCTACACTGAGGCTCCAGGGCCTGGTTTGCCCAGCTTAGCCCAGGCTGCCATCTCCCTGCTCACTCTGTTTACCTCCACATAGCAAAACTGTGCTTTTCTGCCTGCAGCAAGGCATATTGAGGTGGTAGGAGTTATGCTGGGATGTGCTCCCCTGCTGGCAGTGCCTTACCATGGTATATTGAACTGGGCTGCTTCTTACACGTGGGAGCAGGAAAATCCTGTCCCCAGGCTGCTGCTCCTGCTCAGTTTATAGTTTTAAAAAGCACGGTCTGCTTGAGTAGCCCTCCTTCTGTGTTTGTAGGTCAGACAGAAGTCCCTGTGGGTCAGCTTTACATCTTCAGCTGTAAATGTAGGTCAGCTGGCTGCTGGGCAGAGTGCTCCTTAAAAGCACAGCTCCTCACACACAGCTTCACAGTACATTGCCTTTGCTGGTCTGTAAGGAAGCTCCTTTTGCCAGCATGGCAAGAGGTGCAGCTGCTCTCCTGACACTGGCAGTCCTGCCAGCATGAGAGCAGAGTATGTATTGGTCTAGGTGGAGCAGATATGCAATGGGAGCAATTTCTGCTGTTTCTGACACTTTGTTTTAGTAATGAGAGATTGATATCAGGCCTGTTAATGAAATTAATTATCATAGGATGTGACAGTGTCTGTAAATCAAAGCAAGTCCTTCGGTTCTTCTGTGCCCAGGCTTTGTTTATTCTGATACTAAACCTAAGATTTGCTCCTTCCTGAATCCTAGAGAGTCCATCAGAAGTCTAAAATCTGGGAAAGAGTCTCAGGAGCTCACAAGGAGCCAGTTTAGTTCAGTTGCACTGTTGCTTCCTTCACAGCACACATGTGGTTTACACATTCCTGCCTGCAGGCTCTAATCTTGGCTGTGACACTCATTATGCTTTAATTTTTTTTTAGCTCAGTTCCCTAGGAAGTTGAAGCTTATGCAATCCTTATGCAAAAGGAATAGCCCTGAAAGGTTTCCCAAAAAGACAGCACAAACCAGCCAATGGGTTCATGAATCAGAAAACTTATGTTAAGTTGTATGTATGACTGGGGCTTGGATGACCTCCAGGGGTCCCTTTGTCCCCAGCCATTCTGTGATTCTGTTGTCCAGGAAGCACTAACATTTCAGGAAAATTCAGCAGAGGGGGACAGCTCTCAAAGGCAAACAGGTTATGACAAGTTTGAGAGGAAGGCTGTGGCACGTGGCATGCATGAGGTTGTTGGCATGACTGTGCTTGGAATCACCAAGTTCATGATCCTCCAGAGCCTCTGGTGGCTGGTGAATATAGAAAGGAGTAGAGGATACACTGGAAGAGGGATGTGTGGAAACACAAGATCTATTAGGTGGTCTGTGGGGAGATAAGGAGGTGCTGCATCAATGCACAGGGTCTTTCTAGACTTATCACCTCTCCTGGCAAGACACCTTGTCTGCAGTGCTTAGAGAGAAGGGGATGCAGATGTGGCTGTGCTAGTTAACAAGGAAAGGAGTGTGGTGCCTTTTGTGGATGTTACATTTGCTTTCAAAGATGCAAATTTGTGGAGACATCATCAGTGGGGCCAGCAAAACAAACATAATCTGTTTGTAATATTGTAGTCCCTCTGCTCAAAGTTAGGTTGCCAAATTTCTCAGGGAAGAAAAGCCTTTTTAAAAAACTCAAACCTAAAAAAATTATTTTCCACCAATATCTTTATTTCTGAGACTTAATATATTACTGCTTTATTGAAATTAATTTATTTGGCTACCAGAAAGAGTAAAACAAATTCAGGAAAAACTAAGAAGAGGGGTTTTAAAAAATGAAATATCTTGCATTTTTTAAAGAAAATATCATTCTATAGTAGATTATTGAGACTATCTGAGATTAAGTCAAATCCCATTAAATTTTTTTGTTTTGTTGCTTCAAGAGAAGTATATTACTTTATCCTGCTCATGAATATTCAGTTCACTCTTTTTTTTGTTAACTGCCTCCTCCTCCTTGAGCACAAACCAGAAATGCATAACCCCACATGGGAAACTGAAATACAAAATTCTACTGCAAAAAACCACTGCTAAATTGATGTCACTTTAATAAGCCATTTGCAGGGCCACTTCACTTAAAAGAAAATAAACCTTTAAGGGCATCCTTTAGGTCATCCTGACCTGTTAGCTCTGCTGAGGCAAGCTGTCTGTGTCCTCAAAATAAGAGAAGTATCTAAAGCTTTGAAAAAAAAAGTACCTCAGACATAAGTGCAGGACTTTGACATGGCATCATTTGCACTCACATTTGGTGGGTGCTGCCAAAGCCAGTTGAATTCGCCATCTGGTGGGCACCCAGCCCTGTCAAAGTATCAGTGACATCTCTTGGTCACTGGCAAGGACAAATGCCATTTCAGCTTCATTCAACTGTAAGTAAATACATGGTGCTCACAGAGAAGTTAGTTACCATTTTTCTGCAGCAGAGAATTGGGCCGGTTGGAACCCCTTTTCTTTCACCAAATTACATAAGAATAAAATAGGGTTTAATAAAGGAAAAAATGCAGCATTAAATACATATTGTCCCTTACCTCCCCAAAAGAAACCAAAGACATTTTTGATTTGACAGTAGACATAAAAACCCTAATTTTTTGCCTCATTTCCTTAACCATAACTAACAAATATGCAAGGCTAACTCTATGTATGTTAGTCATTTCCATGTGGTAAAGGCGGAATTTCTGGTCAGATGTTAAGAGTACTGGCCCAGGGAAATGACAGAAAAGTTTGATCAAGGGTCAGTGCTGAGAATATATCACAAGTCTGGATGTGTGACAAGCTGCCCAGACTGCAGTGCAAGGCAGAGGTAAACCTGTCCAGCTTGGCCCCAAGTTCACCCATCAAAAAATTACTGGCAGGATTATGTGCAGCTTTCTACTTTGATGCTCCTTGTTCTGCCAGTGTGAGATTTGTTCATCCCCTGTCCCTCATGATGCAGGAGGATGTGTTTTGCCAAGCTCATCAGCTTCCTCTGAAAAAGGCATTTCTGTCCTGGCCACGGCTGGATGCAGAGTAAGATTTATCTGAGCTGCCAGAGCTGAAATGTCTGGAGATATGTTATTGTGTTTCCAGGGAAAGTCACATATACTGACTGTGTGTATCAGCTGGACCACATCCCCAGAATCTCTGGGAAAGAGAAGAAAATGGCACCCCTCTGAAGAGAGGATGTCTGGTTTTGCATGCCCAAGGATCAGTCAGGTGCAACACAAAAGGATTCAGTGTGTGTCCACACCCTCCTGAGCAAAGAAATGTCTGTCAGAGGGCTCTTCCCTTGAAAGGGTCTGCAGAGAAATAGTGCTCTAAAAATGCTTGGCTAGAAACACATTTGCTTTTATAATCTACTAAATAGATGCAAACAAGATTTCATCAGGAGTTCTGATGGATCTAGGCAGATTCAGAGCTGCAATCAGACTGTGACCTAACCAAATCATGTCTTCTTTGACTCCTCTAGGAGCTACCTGAGGTTGATTGGCTTTTGTTACAGAAATCTATTTGGGCAGCAGTGAGGACGAGCAGGGAGCAGATGTTCAGGGAGCAGTTTCCTCAGAGAGGAAAAGGCTTTTTCCTGTGGCTGCTGTAATTTCTTGAATGGTGATGGGGAAGGTGCCTGAGCTTTTCTGATTACTGCAAATACATACATAGAGCAGGAGCTGGGAGTAGAAAGGAAAGCTTTAGCACTGCCTGCTTTGTTGTCAGTTGAGGGTCAGGCTGCCAGCAGTCAATGCTGACAGTGGCTGTTTTAACTCAGACTCTGTCAAGGTTCTGAAGGTGGAGGGAATGTGCTTTTAGAGGCAGGGCAGTGACCTGGAAGGAAGCAGCCAAAGCACTGGCAGCAGATGAGATGTGGGTCAGAGGCAGCACGGAGCAGAAGGTTCTTGCTGAGCCAGGGCTGCCTGGCTCAGTGGGAGGTGGGTGCAGGAAGAAAATGAGGTGTTTCTACATGGCCACTTCTCTGTGCTATGGTCTAAGGAGAGGGGGGAGTTCTCCTCGGGCATTTGAACCAGCTGAGCTGTACCTGGAGAAAGAAGTCAGGTGCACCTGGTTTCTGGATTATTCTTACCAAAGACTGCAGTCTGGGAGCTGTCTGTCTTGCCTCCTGCCAATGTACTGGGAGGACTTTCTTTCCCATGCCACCTGACTGCAGCCTGTGGATATTGGCAGTGTATGTTGCTGTGAGAGGATGCTGTGTAGGAGCACTCAAATTGCTTCCCTTGGCTGTTTCTGGGTGCCAGGAGCAGTATAACTGCCTTAGATCATCCCCAAATGTGGGCCAGTTAACTTGCCTTACAAGAACAACATGGTCAGGAGGGGAGCAGTATCTGGAGGCTGTGCTGCTGGTAGTGCTTGGTTTACCTCACCCTTCCCTGCCCAGCTGTGCATCCTGCTGAGGGTTCTCTTATCAGAGACAACACCACATCAGAGGCTCTGCTGTCTGAGAGTCAGCACTGGGGGTGGAGGGTAAGCAGACAAAATAATCTTTACATGAAAGAGGCTAATCAATCACTGAAACAACTTACCAGTGCTTGTGGGGGACCCTTCACCTCTTACAACAGCTAAATAAAGATGATGTATGGGTTTTTTTAAAATATGAAATACATATACATGATTTCAGTGACATTTTCTGCCTTGTTCCAAACAAAAAGCCAGACTATGACCAATGATGTTCTGTGGCCTCACACAAACAACTCTATACATAATTTATAGAGTTCTAATAAATATTTGAAGTATACTATTAATTTTCTCTTGAAATATGTGTACTCTTATGTCTGGATCCTTCTTTTGATACACAAATAGATTTGATAACAAGTTAATTCCTCATAGCTAGTGACTTTCATTTATTTTGGCATAAAACAACTAGTATTTTTCCAAGTCTTCCACAATCTTACAAAATTAAGAATGGAAAGCTGAAGGGAAGTTTTGGAGTCCAGAACTGCTAAAGAATTGAGGACTCTATGTGAAAAAAATAGTATCCTAATATTAACAGAGTTGAGCATGAACTGCAGAAAGATCAGGAATTATGTAAATTAGCAGATTTTGAATATGAATCCCAAATCCACTGAACAATCTGGACTATCTTCCTGAGGAAGCATTTCACCATGTTTCAGGCCCGTTTGGGTGTCCTGCTTCTTTTCCATACACCTGCTCATTGCTCCCAGGTGTGGCAGTCAGTGGCCAGAGCTGTTTTTAAGCATGATAGGCTGTATTTTGCTAGGATGTATCTTTGTGTAGGTTACTAGTGATTTCCAGGAGGCAGCTCACCAGGACTGCCTGGAGTAGCTGGATCTGGGTTTTTTGGCTTTTTGGTGTGTGCAGCTGCTGTTTTCCACATGCCTCAGCAAATGTGGGATTGGAACCAGGCTCCACTTTGGAGGGGACTGACACAGGAAGGAAGGCTGCCTGCAGTGCCAGTACACCCTGCAAAAGGAGCAGGAGGGCCAAAGGCATCAAATTTTGGGACTGGGCAAGATGCCCAGTCAGGAGCACAATTATTCATGGCCTTGCCTCTGCTGTATTTGTAGTCAAGGAATTTTATAAACACCTTGTTCATGGTTAAGTGTGTTGTCTTGTTAGTGACAGTCTTATGTCATATCCCAAAGTCATATCCCATATCAAGATCTCTGCAAATTAAATTGCTACTTTACATTAGACTTTTTTTCCAGTGGCTGTGAATTCCTTAGAGGTGCTTTGCTTTATTAACAAGAGGAGTGTGTGCTCTGCCAGAAGCTGAGAAGAAATAGGTTATGATTTCTGGAGGATAGGATTTCAAAAGCCCTTGTAGCTGCTAAGGTAGAGTTTAAACCTTTTCTGCTTGGGCCTTGCAAGTGCTGTGCTTGCCAGGTTGGCCCCTGGCCTAGGAATGTCAAACATCAGTTCTCACACACTCATTTTATGCCTTGTGGTTTCCTGGGGTGTCCACAGAGGGAACACACCACTCTGTGCTCAGACAGTGGTCCCAGTAAAGGTCCAAATATGCAAATTTAGGCCTACTGTAAGCTTTTTGCAAAAACTCTTATAAATTCACCAAACTGAATTCTCAAGTTCTAGAAACATGAATTATTCTACTTAAATGATTTCCAATTACTTCAGGATTTAAGCCAGGCATAGATAAAGCCAGCAATATAGTGAAGTAAATTCAGGGAAATGGAGTTCAGTTATTTTTAATTTGGGCAGCTGAGCCCTTCTCTTCTATCAAACAAAACAAAATCCTTTCTTTAGTTGTTTCTGGACATGCCTAGAAGCACTAATATTTTTGCAGCTTGATTTTTAGTTTCTTTTCACCTCATATTCCCTCTGCCTTGAAGAACAATGTATACCCCTAGCCATGATACTTAAACATGCAACCCTTTTCTCTGGCCTCACACTAGAAATGTTTCTATTAGATAATATTTGTCAATGTCATAGTTTACTTGACAAAGTAAAAACTCATTGTGGTAGAATATAATCTCAACCCTGGTCTGACAGTGTGTGCTCCATGGTCCCGTGCAGGGTCAGTGGTGGGAAGCAAGGATAGCTGGCCCCAATTCACAGCAATTCTGAGATTGCAGCTGAGATATTGGCCACTCACAGAAGAGAGGATGCTGCCAAGGAGGTTTTATCACTGTTTGCTCTCAGTACTTGCTCAGGATTGAAGGGCTGGCTCTGGAGCAGGTAGGATGGGGAAGAGGGAAAAACTCTATCATGGGAAGTCCTCCTGTCTTCTGAGATTACTGTTTAGAGACTGAATTTTGCTGCATTTGTAAGTCAACAGTGGGGCAAGAATTTATTTATCTTTTTTTTTTTTTCAGTGTGTTACAGGAAAAGCCAATTTTACCTCCCTTATGTGATTGTTTTTAGGATGTTGAAGAAGCATTTGGCATAAGAAGGATGATTTTCCAATGAAATACAAAGTCAGGTCATACACCCAGCTCCTTCTCAGCTGGCTGTCAGTCTGTACAGCAACATGCCAGGCAGTGTTGTCTAGCGCCTTGCTGGTAAAAAAAGGCACTCAAACCAGTTTCTGCATGCTCCCTTTTTGAGGAGTTGCTTTAAATCCCTTCAGTTAAACAAGATCTTCTTGTAGGGATGTGAAATCTGGTGAATCTCTGCATGAAAGCCTTAATGTCCAGGATATAACTGTCTCTTTTAGTGAGATTTGTTGCAGACCAAATTAAATCACTGGAGGAAGTTCAGCTCTCTTTCTGATAGCACTCCCTTAAGGATCAGTGATTTTACACTTGAATATAAAAACCACAACATTCTCAAAATGTTTGGCATTAATGGGAATGTACTCCCATTGAAGTCAATCATGAAATAATCTTCATTTTAATGAAAATAATTCTAAAATGCCATCTGAGAAAAGCCTTCCAGGCAAATTTTTAACTTTACAGAAGTTATTTTACTTTGCCAGACTATCTGAGACACTGTTTTATTTAACTTTACTTTGAATTCTGGTTGGTAGGAATCTTCCAATAGTCAGTGAGAATGAGCATTTCCAGAGGGTAAATCATTGTAGCCACCAGTGATGCCTTTTTTAAAACAGGATTAACTACTCTGTGAAGGTTTGGGTTGCAGTGCATTAATTGGGTTTTTACTCTACTGACTATACAACTATAGATACTTGTGGTTCACTCCAGGTGTTTATTCTTTACCATATATGCTTAGGTGCTTATAAAAAGGGTTCAACTTTGTCTGTCTGTCTGTCAAAATGTGTGTAGATATAGTTGCAGCTCATACCAGAGGTGAATTTAATTTAAAACAACTCAGATTAGCCATTCTTTAAAAGCCTCATCTTGATCACTGCTGATTTTCTAGGCAATGAATCAAATAATACTTTCATTTCTGCTTAACTTTCCCTTACACATTGCCTTTCTGCTTAACTTTCCCTCTACACATTCAGAGGTTTTTCTCTTCACTGATTCTGTTTGTTTGCTTTCTCCTCTGTACTCCCAAGAAGCTGTAAGCTCTTGCAGGGCAGTGCTGGTTTAAAGCTTAGTGAAATCAGGTCTCAGACATGTTCACCTCTACTGCCATGTTGTGACTCTCCCTAGTGCCAGGAGGAGTCACACACCTCAGGTCTTGCACATTGTTTTGAAAATACTGGAACAGATTTAGTCTTTTAAGACATATTGTACTTCCTTAATTTCTTGGATGATTTCCCTTTCTGAAAAATGTGCTAATTTCTGTGCATATAAACATTTGCTGAGGAGAGCAGCAGAAAGAAGCAATTTCCTGTAGTTATTTTGTCAGGACTATAAGTGAATGAATCTAGTTCAGCAAAAAAACCCAATTGAAAATCAGCAAACACTTTGAAAATTTGTTTTGCTTTTGCAAATAATTCAGGGAAGAGGGGAAAAAAGTGTCCTCACAATATACCTCAAATCCTCTTGACCAGTATATCCTTTGTTATCAGGCATTATTAAGTTGCCTGTAGACCTGAGTAATTTTATCTAGCCAGGGACACATTTTTTAGTCTTTCTTTTTTATTCATCTGCTCTGCATGGGCAACCCCTTATGCTTTGCTGAAATCTAAGGCTATGTAGAGTTAGCAAGATTGTTCTGCAGAGGGTACCCTGAGTGCCAGAGAAGTCATAGAGCCATGGAGAATGATTCCAGTGTGTCCTGCTTTCCAGCTGGGCTGGCAAAAATACTGTCTTGATGGTATATGTTGCACTGCAAAACAACCATTTTCTGGCTAAAACACAGCTCAGTACTGGTGTAACCCTGCTGAAATGACTCAGAAAGGCTCAAGCTTTGTCCTGGAATGGCTTCCACAAACAGGAAGCCAACCCTCAAAGAACCACACTGATGTGCACACACCCAATGCTAATTTGGGCACAGTAAATATCATCCTGACTCATCTGTTGGCTTTCTCTGCCACTCTTTCTGGAGGATAAGGACTACAGGTTTTATGGATGGTGTTTCTAACAAGCAAATCAAATCCTTCAAGCCTGCAGGAAAAGTCACATCCCCTTCTCACTACTATAATTTCCACATCGTCCTGACTGAAAAAAAAAGGTATAGTTCTGGAAATATATCTAGAGGTAGGCTCCAAGGGGAAGAATCTTTAAATTTATTTTTATTCTTGTAATTAGATGCCTGAGGAGGAACAAAAATCTCTCTGTGAGAGTATAAATGAAATGGAATCAATATCAGGCATGTTAAGTGATGATGTTATGTTCTCCATTAATTTGTTTTGCACTCATTTATTGTGAACCTCTTAAAAGAGCTGGTGATTGAAAAGACATATGTCTTGAAAGCATAAGGATTTATTCTGGAAAAGCATCCATTGTTAACAGTCCCACGTGAAAACCATCTAATTGTATCATTGGTAGCACTGGGGTCTCATTTATCTTCTCTTTTTGCAATTCCAAGGTTTAGTTGCATTTGTTTCTATTTGTACCAGCCAACCTCATTCAGGCTGGAGAAATGTTCCTTCTCTAAAAGGCTCTTTCAGGTTGAAAAGGGCTATAGGAAAAATGAGAGAGCTCTGTGTTCTGGAGAGACATTTATCTCAGTTCTAAGGCTGGCACAAATCTTACAAATCCCCTAAATCCTCCCTTTAAGCCTTCCCAGAAGGGTCCTGGCTCTGAATGCTTTCAGGTGTGGGGTTCTTTATGCAGGGCTGGGTTTCACTGCACAAGGCATCTCTAGAAGATGTGCCTGGAAGAAAAATCAGAAGAATTAATGTACAAAACTAGCACCTTCCCTGTTTGTTTGCTTGTGGTTTTTAATCTCACCCCCAAAATCTTCTGGAAGTCAGGAGAAGAATCCCCAAACAGGAGGCAGCCAAAATCTCTGTAAAGAAGCTGGCTTAACATAAGCCAGCATGGTGACCATGCTGAGCTGATGCCCAAGAGAAATGTGTAGCAAAGATGAGAAAGGCACACAATTTGCAGGTAGAAGGCAGCATCTTAAACACAAAGCATTGTTCTCTTTTATATCCAGCACTTGCCTGCTGGATATTGGGCCCAGCCCTCAGCTGGTACCCAAGGGGGATGGACTCTCTTTGCTAAGTGAGCACTGAGCTCAGCAGTGAGCATTAGGCCCCAGAGTGGCTTCCTAGCGCATCCTCTGGTGCACAGCAGGCTTCAGAGAGCAAAGCTTTGCCAGGCTTTGTGCTAGGCATTTCTGGAGTGTCTCTGATGGCTTGTCTGCTGTTTTTTATTTTATTTTTCATTGTACTGGACTAGACAGGATCCAGAAAAGGTTTTGCTTCTTTTTACCCCCCTTTTGGGATGAGAAAACAGGCTAGCAGCAGGCAGTTTTCCCTAACATTTATTGAAACCTTTCAGCTTCAACAGCTCCACGTGTGCCAGTACTGAACAATAAGTGCCAAACTAATTTTTTACAGGTGGATAAATGAGGTGCCTGAGTGTTTGCACATGTGCCCCATTTATTTCAACTGGCACTGTAACATATTAGCTCAGGCTATAGGCCTGTGCCCTATGAAAGAAAGTGAGGTGGAATAAATCAGTGCAAAGCACAGATGCTCCTGAGGTAGATTTTTTTCCAGCTAGCTGGAGTTCAAGTACTGCTAAAGCAGACTTCATGTAGCAGGGCAGAACAAGCCTGTCCAAGGCCCTGAATATCTAAGCACTCAGAGATTATTTTGAAGACTTTACAATGTGAAGGATTACAGCTCCTGGGAAGAGGCAGGCTTTCCATCTGTACTTTTAAAGTCCCAGTGCAATGCCATACCTATCATAATTTTTCTTCCCTAAAATGAGGGGTGGGACAAAACTAAGGGAAATTTTCCCATTTCAGTGGTGTTTTGGAGTGGTTTAGTGAGGAATTATTAATGGTAGCCAATTAACCAAATGGTTGCACACACTGAGTTTCATCAAGGTGTAATGACAAATGCCATGGACTAAGCACCATCTTCTTTCTGTAAATTGTTAACAATTATGTTTCCAGTACTACCCACTCATGCACATCACCCAAACTCACAAAGGTGGGTGCATCCTCCTTGCCCACACAAGGTGTCTCCCCCCACCCACAGCATCTCCTCACTTCTTTTTATCTCCCAAGGCTGTTTTTCTTCCACCTCCCTGATCCTGCACCTCGGTCCTAGGCCCTGCTATGGGTGCCTGTGGAGGGTGCAGGCAGCAGTGGGAAATGGGGGCCTGCTGCTCTGGGAAGAGTTGCTTGCTGCTCTGGGAGGTGTGTTTGTGCTGGGCTGATTAACACCAAGCCGCTCCATGGTGTTCAGTGGCACAGAGAGAGAATAAAAAGAAGGTGGTCCCCAGAGCCCAGTTTGACCCAGGAGTAGAGAAAGTGCAAGGGAATGCAAGGGAATTTGAAGAGACTGTGGCCAATGTGAGTCGTCAGCCAGTGTGGCATCAGCCAGATGTGGGAAGCTGGCATTGCTTGTAATATAATATAGGCCTGAGGTGCTCACATTAGCCTACCTTCCTTCTTCCCTGAATGATGTCAAGCATAAGGAGACTTTTATTTAGCTTTTTAAAATGAGGTAGATCCTGAATACGGGCAAAGTTTTGGGGTTTGAGGGGTTTTTTTTCCCCTGCAGAAAATTCCAAGAGGATTTTCTGTGTTGGAAAATCACAAGTTGACTGAAGAATGGCACTGGGAAAACAAGGTGAAGATATGTAACACTGGGCTGCCAAGAAACTTTCTGGCTTGCTGATTCTGTAAGCATCCCATTAGACACTAGCTCTAAACAAGCTGTGCATCTTTTTATAATCTTGTCTTATAGGGCAATTTAAACACTGCTTGATTATCAATTCTGATATCCATTATGTTGGAATGAATAAGTGTGCTATTTTGTGCAGTAGATAAAACTAGTGAGATCATATTCCTCTTTTATTTTTTAATGGGGATTTCTTAGATGTCACTCCAGTTCTTGTAACTTGAAAAAGAATGTAAAAGAATTTGGTGTGTTACTGAAATGAGCAATGTTAAGGCATAACCCACCCCATAATGGGTTGTTGTCTTATCTCAGCTTCATTCAAATGAGAGTGAAGCAACTACTTTGCTGAATTGCAGTATTTATTATTTAGGCATGCAACATCCACTCTGTTATAGTAGTAACAGTCTAAGAATATCAGGTCAGCCTGGCAATTACTAGCTGCTTCATTTATTTGTGGAAGCAATTTGTGCAATTCATTATCTTTAAATGTAACACAAGAAGTTTGCTGCATTTTAGCTTTTTTCCTAAGAATTTTTACTGTATTTTACTGCTCTGACTCTTGCAGAGTCATTTTTAGCTGATGGGAAACAGAGTAGGAAATGGGTGAAAAGACAAATTCTCTTTGTCCTCCTATAGCACAGTGTAATGTTGGTAAAAGATAACACCATTTGTTCTAACAGCTCATTGGCAGTAGCAATTTACCTTCCACCTTAGAGTATCTGATTTTGACCTCTTACATGTCTTTTATACCACTGTAATTTTAAGATTCTTAAAAGCATTTTGATTTCGGCACAAATGCAGCAATGTGATTAAAGCAGGATGAAGCATCTACTTAAAGATAATTATGTACTTATATATGCTGCTGAAGATGACTTTCCTGCTGATTTATGCAAGGGGAAAATTGAGTCCAAAAATACCTAGGAAATAAGGCAGGTATCTATTTCTTTTGAGATACCATATCCTCTCTCCTCCTCTTTTTTTCCATATATCATATTAAAAAACTATCTTTTTTGATTTTAAAGACTCAATAAGGGTGTTTTCTGCAGCTATGCTGATGTCCCTAAATTTATGCCATTAAGTTGAATCTCCATATGCTTTCTTTCATTCCTGAGCAGTCTCGCTAAGCCTACAGTATCTGTTAAAGCTGTTTTGCTGGTTTAACAGATACTGTTAAAGAACAGAAGTTCTAGAAGTTTTAGAACTTCTACTTAGCTTTTTGTTGTTCTTCTTCTATCTTCTGAAAAGATTGATGTTGACAGAGACTATTAAGTTCTAAATCTTTGTTTTCCTTCAACTTAGTGATGATGGGACACTCTCTGCAGTCGCAGAGCCTGTGCAGGATATACCAGATCTCCCTGCCAGAACCAGGGAACTCTGCTCACCCCTTTAGGAGTGCAGCCTCATTCTCTCTTTCAAAGCTGTGGACTAACAAGGGAAGGCCAAACCTTCTGGGCTTTCACAGCACACTCTGATACTGGAGCACTTTACCTGTTTCCTACTGGTCCAGCGTTTTCCAAAGCCCAGTGTGGGCAGACTGTTAGTCCCGCAGGGGGAATCTGTTTAGGCGTGGCTAAATGGCACCATTTACCATTAGATGGTGCTTCCAGCCTGTTCCTGCCTAACACTCTTGTTCCTGGGATCCCAGCCCTGCAGCCACAGTTGCTGTTGGAGGGAAGAGGCCCTCTTGCTGGCACTTGCAGTAGAGCACCTGAACTAAGCCCAGGGAGCAATTTTTTGAACTAAGCCTAGGAAGCAAAAGAAAGCCCAGGGAACAATTTTTCTCTTCATTTCCAGGCAGGGTGCTTTGATGAGGGTTTTTCTGACTTTGTGGTTACTCCAAGCTAGGAAATAACACCTTGGTGTTGATGTATAAGGTGGGAAGTCTTTCCATGTGGCAGGTTAACTTACAGTCCCTCACAATCTGCAGCTATGGAGAAAAAAAAGATAATCTGTGTCCAAGAAGTTTAGTGACTGGATTGCTGCAGTCAGGACAATTAATCTATTCTGTATTTCGAAGTTTATTAAAACACACTGCTTTTCCTGATAAGTGGTCATAGTCAATGACAAATATTAACCCAAAATCCATAATACGCCCTCTGGCACACTGCTCTATACATTGTGCCAAGTGTGGTTATAATTCTACCCAGGTGCTTTGCTGCCATGGCCTTGAGCTACTCATTAATATTTGTCCAAAGAGTCCCTAAAACATGGGCATGCCTAAAATGTGAGCACACCAGAACGTGTGTTGATAGCCAAATTATGGGCACCGGTGGCACACACTTCACTGAGGCCTGAGTGAGTGCAGGTAGCTCAGTTTGGTTTTGCCTGGACCAGCATTTTGCCTTCCCAGGGCTGATGCACCCCTGCAAGTGAGTCAGAGAGGCACATGGCATCCTGGGCAGCCAAGGTTCCAGGTACACAGGAGAGAGGATGCTCCCCTTGAGTACAGTCACACCTGGGGACTGAAGTGTTTCCTTCCTGCATGTCTGGCCAGGCAGCAAACAGGGAATCCCTTCTGAGCCATATGCAAAAAGAAGGCATACCCTGGTTTTGAGGGTGGAGATACCAAAGTGCAGGACATGAAGCTCTGAAGCTGGAATGTGGTGGGTTGGGGAGGTGCTCCTCAGACCTCTCTCTGGAGCACTGACCCACAGCTCCCAGTGAATCAGTGCTTCCAGGAGTATGAAGCAGGATGCAGCTTATGGCAAAGATTGCAAGTAAAAGAGTTGTAAAAAGAAAATGTGCAGAGTTCTTGAGGCCAACCAAGAGTATTTAAAAGAGGTCAAATGTAGATCATAATGTTTAGCCTTGGAAACATTGTAGTCTCACAAGTTGCTTTCATTTGCGTATTTAGAGAAACAACGCAGCGTGTTGAGGCCTCAGTTTGGGTCAGGGTGCCTCAATATCATGAGTGAACAGTAATCATAAGATCCTGTCTCTTTAAATTAGAAAAGCCAGAAAATCATCTTGCTGAGCCTTCTTGCTATCACAGAGGTTTACAATTTATGTGGTATTTGTCTTTTAACCCTGAAAAAAGGGGTGACAGCAAATTGTGTTCAGATGTTCAGATAAGCTCTAATATATGGAAAGAAGTCAATAGTCAGAAAAAGCTCTCTGTGGGCTCCAGTATATAGATTTGCCTAAGAAAAAAATCCAGACTTATGCCATAATATGTATTTGGGAATTTATAAGAGGGGGATAATACTCTAATTTGAACGGGAAGTGGGGGAGTTTTGAAGGGAATGTTTTCTCCACTGTCCAAACCAAGAGCCAGAGCAAGAGGACAATTCCCAGAACCAGTCCCATCAATTTAGCAAGACCTCATCTGCTTAGGAGCAAGCATTAATTGATGTTGATTGTAGCAATTTACTTTTCCACTGGTGAAAACAGATACACAACCTTACCCTTTGGAATTAGATGCTTGGATCTCCAGGCCAGGAAAGAAGCACACGGAGATGTGGACTCCTCCTGAGCCACAGGGCAAGCACAGAAATGGAGAGAACTCTCTCCTTTATTTTCAGCTTTCTGGCAGTGTTCATAGGAGCACTTAACCCTGAGGCAAAGAGGTCAGCCTTTGACTCCTGCAGAGAAGAAATGAAGGGATCCAATAGCACAGCAATTCTTTAGTCCTCTTTTCTTTTTAAGCTATGCATGATTCATGGGTTACACTAGAATCCCTCCAGCAAGAGGCCATGGATCATTAATGCACAAGTCCATAGGATATGTGACTTCTTTCTGGTTTTGTTACAAATCACATTGTCTACCTTGCACACAGCCAACTTTACCTGTGGCTCTCAGCACCCCCCATTTACAAGTAAATTCTCTGTGCTCCAACGTGTCATGTTAGATGCACCTCCTGTACAAGGAAACCACCTCTGTAGGAAGAAACCCTACCACTTCAGGAAAATGTGCACTGATGAAAGCAGTCAGTGCCCAGGAAGAGTTACACAGAGCAGCTTAACTTACACACTGCAGCAGGTCACACTAATGTAATTGCTGACCCTCTGCCTTTGGGCACAGAGCACAGCATCCATGCCACCCCTGCAGTACTGCCCTGGGTGGAGAGGATGCCCTTCTGGCTTCCATTTAGTTCAGGTCAGACAAAAGGATGTTTTGTGTTGAACTTGAAGACTATCTCAGATTTTAAGTAATTTTTTTCACTCACTGTGCGTTCTCTTTGTGAAACAGTAGCTGTAAAACACATTAACAACTGTTGTCCAAGATGTCTGATTGGATAGTAAAAAGCTAAAGATAAATAAATAGGCTGGAGCAGACAGGTACCAAAAAGTAGCAGATGGATCATCAGTGGAGCACAGTGTGATCAAAGGTACACTTATTTGCAATAGACTATGCACAGAGGAAAATAAGATGTTTCTACTTGTCTGAGTGGCAGTAAATTTGTACAGAAACACTGAATTCTGGGGTTCTATGTGTGTGAGTGCTCAAAATTGGACTTGTTTGTAAATGTGCTCATAAATGTGCTCATTTTCTCAGCTAAGCTTCAGTTTACTCATAATACCCCACCTAGCAAAGCCTACTTGTCTTCCCAGCATGTTCCCCTGAGAGTGGATAAAAAGGCGACTTTTCCTCTGCAGCTGAAGGAACCTCCATGTGTGCCCCTGTCCTTTATGACTGGGGTTGCATGGGAGTGGGAATTGCAGTCCAGCCCTTTATAGTGCTGCCAGAGTGAAATACAAGAGTTGTGCCCTGGAGTCCCACCACAGATGAATCTAAAACCTGCCCTCAAGCAAAGATAACATCACTGTCACTAATAGTAAGTTATTTTAATATAATTTTCCACCTTCATCCTTACTGCTCTTACAGGGACGATCCAGCTGTTCAAGTGTGAACAGCTCCTCAGTTAGCAATTTCAGGAAATCAAAATACATGTTGGGAGAAGTGAAAACTTACAGATTTGTGGCCAACTGGGACTCATCTCCTGCCCAGCCTCCAAAGAGATGTGCTTTTCAGGGCCAGGCAGCTGTATTTGCATAGTGGTTTTTGTGGGCTCACCATTTCTCAGCAACTAGCTTCGAAAAGTCTCACTTGACTCTTACTTCCAGGTAAAAAGAGCTGCAGAACACCTAAGATTGATTTGGTCTATTTTTGCCCCAGAAGGTGTCACTGAAGAGCCAGGAAAAGGTGCAGGTTTAGTAATAGTTTTAACTGGGCTCTTAACTGCAGTCTCTGGAGGTGGAGCCTGGAGGTTGGAAGCAATTTAGAGTTACAGATTCCTCTGCCTGCTGTGGACTGAAGATCTGGAGAATTTTGCATCACAGAATAAATACCCTGAAACTTGCAATGCTGTGTTATTTCTCAGCTAAGTCATCCCACACTCTGTAACAAAACCAAGCCATTCTTGGGAGTTTGGTGGTGGGAGTTTGTTTTTTATAACTTACCTTTAAAGGATTGTGTTCATCTTCTTGCTCTTCATGCTATATCTGTTGTGTCAACATTATAAATAATGCATAATTTTAAATAATATCATTTAAGATAATTTTATTGTCTAGGTCTTTAGGCCTTTTCTTAAGAATAGGAGGAAGAGCTGGGATTTCCAATTGCTTTGCTATGATTTATTATTATTATTATGCATTGTCAATAATCATGGAAGAAGCACAGATTTGGCAGTGATGTAAGAGGCCTCAAGCAGCTTGTACTGTGAATTCCACAAAGAATGAGTTATACACAGCAAGCTGAGTATCCTTCTCTCTATTTGGAAAAGGTAGTTTGAGTTCCAGTTTTAAGTATTTTCTCCAATGTTAAGCGTTTTAGAATTTAGAATTGATCTGATACAGAAAGCAGATTTACGAAGGCTATTCGCCTCCATGATGGATATTGGAAAGAAATTCACCACTGATGTGGCCAGAGTAGAAAACCCTCTCAAAAGGATATTAAATGCTCTGCTTTTAGCCAGTCTCTTAACTACTGAAGACTAGGCTGTGATCTGATCAGATGTGAGGGGTAAGATTATCCTACACCAGTCTACTGCTGGCTGTTGGTTCCTTCCCCAGAAACATCTGCTGCTGTCTGAGGCAGGGTAATGGACTGGATTATTGCATCCATTTTCCCATTCCTGGGCTTAAAAGAAAGTAATTGGAGGGTCTTAAAAAAAAAAAAAAAAAAGGGGGTGGGTTAGGTGATGTTGGGCTCTCTAGCTCTATATGAATTCTGGCCAGTTCTCTGCTCTTCAGAGTATTGTTATTGCAGATCTCCTCCTTTCCTCTAGTTTCCAATAGCATGTTCCCAGCTGAATTGGTTTGTCTTGTCTCTAGATTAATACAGCACAGCTCTTTGACATATTGTAGCTCTCTGAAGTAAAAGAACAAAGGAGGGAAATACATTTTTCCCTGACAAAGCTATGTCAGGTTAATTTCTCCAACCTACTTCCAAGGTTTGAATGAAGAAATATGAAAAAATGTTCCAAAGTCACTAAAAAGTGTTTCTTCTTGTTTGATAAAAGCCACTCCAGTTTCACTGTAGTGAAAATT
The DNA here is from genome assembly GCF_051311805.1 of Agelaius phoeniceus. Classification (NCBI taxonomy): domain Eukaryota; kingdom Metazoa; phylum Chordata; class Aves; order Passeriformes; family Icteridae; genus Agelaius; species Agelaius phoeniceus. The sequence continues at coordinate 16,046,139 of NC_135270.1, forward strand.
CAAATATTTTTCCTAACCTGCTCAGCACCAGATGAACCACAAAGAGGCTGCAAGTACTTCCAATGGCAGAAATACCATAAACTCATAGGAATGTATAAGAAAAAACTTAATTTGTTTCAATGAGAGGAAAATGTGCTGAAGCTCCCACATTTTTAACAACATAATAGAGTGTACACAGTGACATTCTGCTAAAAAGTTTGATGTTCACACTGAGGGAGTAGAGCAGAGGAGACTTGCTGGTTTCAGTGCTGGAATTTTGCCATTTAATCTTTCCTCTGGCAGATCAGCATGGAGATTACATAGCCTCTGTGCATTGTTATCCACAGAAATAAAACCTATAAGAATTTGTTCAGCCATACTCCCCACTTTACTGATCCATTTTTTATTTCAGCTGCTAATCTGCTAAGGATTTCAGCCTTTAGCTCAGGGTTATCAGGATGGCATTGTGAGTGGATAACATCTGTTTCAGCTTTCATCCATCTAGAACACAAGCATTAATCACTAGAAATGGAGTGTGAAATGGAAAGAAAAGTTAAATGCACATTTAATTCTGAATGCTCTTGGAGAAAATGTCTTTCAGGACCTGACCAGAGGGAGAACTTCACTGCACTATAACTGGGTTTGCCAGTGCATTTTACATGAAAAGCTGGTCATTATCTGACAGAAGTTCTGCTCATTTCAGTTTATTTTAAAGGCACAAACCTTGTCCTATCTAATTTAAAAGAAATGTTTAAAACAGCTAATCCCAAAACAGGGCATCTGTTCAGCTTAATTTGGTTGTGGTCATCAATAAAGATTCTCTTCCCATGCTTTCTGTGCCCCAGCTCACACCTGGAGCCCTGAGCTGTTGCAGCCTCATGCTGCAAATGAGTAGCTGTGGCCATGCTTTCTGGGAGTGCTGAGGAATATATAACAAGGACTAGGAACAATCTGGGACCAAGACACACTAAGCTGACTCAATAGGCCTTTTCCAAGCTGAGTTTATAGATTTTCAGAGATGCTGTAAGGAAATATGTTGATTTTCTACTGGTCTGGCATGTGTCATGGGAGCTAGACTCTTAATTTTTAACTCTAAGACAAATGATCAGTCCTGCCTTGATGGGAGCAATAAAGCACAAGATACTGTGACCAGAGTTAATTTGGGTTGTTTCTGAGCATGTGTACTTCTCTGACAGCTGGATGGGAAGTGTTTACAGCACAATGGGCTGGATTTGCTCCATTTTTGGAGGATTTATGTGTGGCAGGTATCCTGTCTGCATTGGAGATCATGTTGGGTGGTGGCTCTGGAAAGCTGAAGATGGAAGATGGCTAGATTCAGACCTAGCTGAGGATACATGTTTAATATCTATCCCCCTCTTGCAGAGGATGTTTCCAGCTTTGCTTCTTACATCACTTACACACTCAAAAAGCAGGCAGTAATTATCTTCTGAACCTCTTAGAGAAGGCTTCTTTCAGAGTTCCTCCAAAACCACAGAATATAGTTCATCCACAGCAGTCAATACTACCTACTTCTGTCATTTTAAAACCTCTTTTTCATCAACAGATCATTTGTCAATGCATAATTTCTCTGCAGTGCAATGAATTCAGCAGATTACCTGCCTCTGTATCCTTTATCATTCTTTTCCCTTGTCATACTTTGAGACAAACTGTTCTCAGCATCTTGATCTCTCAAAGTCCCCGAAGAAAGCCATTATACCTCATTAAAAACATCCCAACAGCCCTTGCCCATCCATCAGGTCAGTGCTATAGCTCTGGAAGCATCCTGTTTCCAGATCCTGAGAAGGATGTCTCTCTGGGGACAAGAGGAAAACCTGTTAATGAGAGTATTATTTCTCTAGCATTTCAAAGCTGAGCCCAACCTTAACCTTTTCATAAAAATTACTTCATTTGGTGCCCTCCCTCTGACTTTCTTGCAGTTTAACTGTAGGTAGGCTTAAATACATTCATTTTATGCATAGCAGCAGCCGAGCTTGCTCTGTATTCTGGGAAGTGTTTCTGCAGGCCCTCTGGTCCTTTGATTTCCTTGTGTGCTTTGCTAAGAAGTGAAATAGTTAATGTTTACTCATTACAGTCACAATACTTGTCAGCTGAGTTGGCATCTTTTCAAGGGAAGGGAATGTCATGCAGCAGAGACCAGCTCAGTCTCTCCTCAAACTCGGCTGATCAACATGGGAGAGTCACAATAGAAAGGGAAAGAGAGGGACTTTGAACCTCTCTAATTAAACCAGCAGCAGTTCCCAGGAGGACACACTGTGTCTAAAAATCAAAGCCTGTCTTTTTTTCTGTATATTGCTGCATATGCTTTAAGCTATTCTGACAAGATCCAGTCTTCACCTAAAATCAGTGTGTCCACCCTGGTCTAACATGAATCATCTCATTAGACCAGTATAACCAGGAAAAAACAACTGCACAGACAAGCTCACAGGTATCTATTTACATTCACTTTGTGTTTAGAAAAATCCTTTCCCATTCTAACAGATAAGAATTTGCTTTTACAAGTGAGGTGAGAATATGTCAAGCAACTGCCACACATTGAATCCTTTGTGTTTTCTCAAGCTGATGACATTTACCTGTGCTTTGAGTAAGAATGAAGAGTCTGTCACCTCCCCAGATAGTTCTTTCCTACCTTTCCACCCCCAACTTCCCACTACCAAGCAAGTTTTGCTTTCTGTTAAAAAAAAAAGTAGAGAGGAGAGGAAGAGAGAAATTATTGGCCTTACGCTTTTTGGGTTATGTTGTTTAAGGTATATCTTACTGCCCTTCTTATAGAAAAGACAAATAAAGACATTTATTACTTGGTTTTACTTCTGCAGAGATAAAAGCCTAAACCCAGAATACCATCTCTGACTGATTGGTTTCTTCTATAAACATAACTTTTCTTCTTTGCAGGTCTTTTTAGATTTGAAAATTTCTTCCATTCTGAAAACTGGTGCTTTTAGAAACCTCTTGTGAATTTTAAAGGGAAAATCTAACAAACTCACAGGAAAGCAATAGAGGAGTCAGTGACTGTTTTTCTGTGCAAGTACTGAAGTGCAATACTGAACTGAGATAAAATATTGTTATTTATATCAGAATAGGAGTAACTGCAGTTCTAGACATGGTAGATAAGACATCAAGAGTATAAAATGTATGTAAGCAAAGTCTGTGAGAAATATTTCATTCTGCACATGAAGAATTGAAGGCATAAAAGGTTTGCAAAGAGAAATTCAGCATCTGAGGCCAGAACCAGGATCTAGTCTGGAGAAGTTCTTTTCCTCACCAGATCCTCCTTTCCTTCCATTGAGTTCTATGTTCTGTACCAGCTCAGAGAACAGACTTCTTGAAACTACTTAGTATTCACCACAGAGATGAGCCTTGTAATTTTGTGAAAAGTAACATCTGTTCAGGGAGAAACTGTGTGTACATGTATAAGCAGGTTTCCAAGACAAGTATTTCAGAGAAGAGGAAACAATTTTGCTCAAATATCCCTAAAAATTACCAGCCTATTTAACATAATCCAGTGACCCAGAGCAATCTTCCTGGGGAAAGAAAAAGAGTAAGTGATGATGTCCAGACCCCCACCTGACACCAAGTGATATTGCTCCTTTACAGATCTACTCCATTATGGTTTTGCTGCCCGATAAAAAGAATTTCCTGTCAGTGGCAAGTGCAATTTTTCAAAACCAATCTGTATCTTGGACTTCCCTCTGGCTTTAGGCAGCAGAGCCTTGCATCACTGTCATTGCTGATACAGGCATCCTGTGAGTTGTCTGACTGTGTCCAGAACTGCTGAGGTTTGCCTGCATTCACTGGACAGTTTGACAGAGCTGTGAGGAACATGAAGTTTTGCTGCAGAAGCACAAGCTGGCTGAGGTGCTTGGCACAGCTCTGATGAAAATAGGATAAATTTGAAAGTTTTAATATGACTCCACACCCGTGAAGGTTGATTTGGATTTTGTTCTGCTTAAAAAAACTCTTTTCCTAAGAGTTACTTGAGGTACTTCTGAAAAGCACTACCAAATTAGCTCACCATGTTCAAATGTAGTTATTTTTTTCACTCTGAGAATATTTTATTCTACCCATTATGCTTTTATCTTCTTTGTAGCCACTGGGAAGCAGGACAAGGATTAATTGCATATCAGAGAATCTCGTGTTCTGGGCAGCAAGAGATCATTGATGGTCTTGAACTCTGGTTTCATCCCTATATACTTGATGAACATTACACCTTTAATTGTACACATATAAGTAATAACACTTAACTAACACATTCCATATATTTGTGTATTTTTTGCAATTTCTCAGTCAATGTAAGCACAGGTAGCATTAGTTGTTCAAACCTATGGTATGTTTTTCGCTGATTGCTTTTCAAAGGACATCTGTTCTTACAAGCTGGTCTTACTTTTAATGTCTGTATCTTTACTATGAGAGTTCAAAGTGAAAGGCTGCTACATTTAACAGTTCATCTTCAAAACAGTGGCACAAAACTGCCATGTGACAATATGTGATTGCCTTGGCCTCATGGCAAGGCTTGCACCCAGTGGAGGCCTGGTGGAATGTGGGGCTATGGTGTCCCAGCTGTGGGATCTGCTTTCAGCAATGTCCTACATGAGTTAGCTGCTCCACACAGCTGTTTTCCCCTGGCTGTCAACAGGGACAAATATCCTGACTTTCACAGCCAGGTATAATTGAGGGAGCATTACACAGAAGGGCTAAGCAACACGCTCCAAGGTTTGTGCAAACCTAAGGAGCTGTTACCAGGCATTAGATAAGATGGCATGTTTCCTAAAATCTGTGTCTTTGCATTCAGGGTGTTTTTTTCTATCAGTATCTTCTTTGGATTTTTTCAGTCAGCAGCCTCTTAGTTTCTCAGATGTCACTCTCTCTCTTTTTCAGACAGATCAGCAATGTGATTTTGAGGCAAATATCCAGATCATTTTTATTTACTGCTCTTTGATTCATAGCCAGAGCAGCCTCAGAGTACATGCACCTGGAATCCCTTTCAGTGAATCAGCAGGGGAAGATGCACTCTAGGAGCATGCCTAATTTGCTGCAGTTGTTGATGGATGCTGACTTGATGGAACCAGACTAAAGCTACTCCAAAGCCAGTTCTCTGAAATGCAAATAGTGTGCATGTTGCATCCTCACTAGCAATTTCTTTGCCTTACAGATGTGCTCCTGCTTGCTAATGCAGCAACAGCACAAGAAAGTCACACACCACACCAAGTCTGGCTTCACTGTGTGAAGGGATTCGGAGACACAGTCACTGACAGGGTAACAATACAGTTCATCATGGCTGAAAACATAATTTAATTTGCAAAATGATGGAGCAATTACCTACAGTTCTCTGTGGCCACCATCAGGTCACCCATGTGGAGGTCCTAGTTCCCAAGGTATTATCCCACTATTTCAGGACTCCAGTAGTAGCTAAATCAAGCCATCCTCTGTAAGAGCACCTTTGTGTTTGGACTGCAACTGCACAGATCTAATCAGTGACTCTGGGATCAAACCAGGTCCTTTGTGGCATAAAAGGGACAGACAATTTGCTCTGGAACAAACCTTTATGTGCTGTCCTTTTGGGCTGTAAGTCAGAGCATGGTCTTTGATAGTGTTAGATCTGTTCTCAGGAAATATTTTTCATTCAGGCTTCAGTGTTTTGTGTTTCATTTCTATAATTGTAACCTGTGACTGTTACACTGGACAGGTCTCCCTGTTTGAAGCAAAAGGATGACAAAAATACTGGCATCCCTCTGTGCAGACAAACCAGACGTCCTTCAGAAGCAGAAAAAAATATTATTGTACTTTTTCTTCCTGATCTCCTTCAAGCCCCTGTGGGAGTTCACCGGAGGCATCAGCAATAACAAAGAGTCCTTAAAATGAATTGTAACAGCCAAGGAGACTTTTTTGCTTGATCACAAATGGAGCCAGAAGATGAATTTCGGAGAGAAGAGCAGGGAAGAAGCTGTGGGAAGTTCCATAATTTATTAGAGATGAGCTGGCTACAAGAGTGAGTCAAGAGTCAGACAAAATAAAAAGGGTCAAGAATGAGAACAAACACAACCTGGGAAGCAGCTGTAAGCTTGGGAATATGATACAATGTTATTACAAAGCTACTAATAGAGCTGATTTGTGACTCTCTGGCCTGACCTCCAGATCAATAGTATACACTGAGCGTCAGGAACTAAATTCAATCATCTGTAATTCAAAATGCCCCTCTCTGGAGAGAACAAAGTAGTAAAAAAATAGGAATTAAGCTGTGATTTCTGTCTGTCTAGATCCAGATCTACCTATGGACAGAGTATTGATCAGTCAATACATAACTAAGTATGTGTGCAGAGATTGGTACTGGCCCATATAAAGATCTATGTGTCTATGTTTATGAGTCTGATAGGAGAATCTTTTATAGAAATACATGTGTTGGATTAGGTTTGCATGGCCAAGCTTTTGGTAGCATGAGGTGGCTTCTGGGAAAAGCTGCTGGAAGCTTCCTCCCTGTCCAGCAGAGACACTCCCTGACAATCCAGAAATGGAAGTGTCACTGGCCAAGGCTGGGCCAACTAGAAATGGTGGTAACCCCTCTGTGATAGCATATTTTAGAAAAAGAGAAAAAAAGTGATTGTAATTGTGGCCAGAGAAGAGCAGAATGAGAACATGGGAGAGGAACAGCCCTGCAGGCACCAGGGTCTGAAGTGCAGAAGGAGGGGGAGGAGGGAATCTCTGCTGAGATTCCTCTGCAGCCCGTGGTGCAGCCCATGGTGAAGCAGCAGTGCCCCTGCAACCCATGGAGATCCACAGGGATGCAGAGATCCCCCTGCACACCAGAGCAGGTGGATGCCTGAGAGGAGGCTGTGACCTGTGGGAGGCTCACACAGAGAGGAGCCCACACTTGTGCAGCCTCTCCATAGTGAAGAAGCCCCACAGAAGAGTGACCCATACTGCAGGAGTTTGGAGAGGATTGTTGCCCAGGGGATGGACTCACATTGCAGCCATGCTAGAACTTCATTTATACACATATTTATATGGTCACATTGGATGGGACTCTGATCAACCTGACGTAGCTGAAGATGTCTCAACTCACTGCAGGGAGGTTGGATTGGCTGACCTTTAAAGATCCTTCCCAACCCAAACTCTGCTATGATTCTACTTATGGATATGTTTACATATACATGAATGTTTTTGTTTCATCCTTTGAGACTTTGTAACAGCTAGCTTGCTCTGTAATTAGCTTGAAACCTGACCAACAACAAGGGGTATTGGAATGGTTTTGAATACCAAATTGGTTTTGTGTCATGTCTTATCAAAGTTTTTGAAATCTAGCCCAGATTTCACTGGACAATTTGTCAGATCCTGGATATCTCAGCTGCTTTCCAGCCTGCTGCAGAAGGAACCTTGCTTACTAGATCAGCTCAGCATGTTGGGCTATTCTCTGAGATGATACTTGCAGTTAGTTAACTGGCCAGGCCTGTGGGAGCAAATCAATGACAGCCAAGCTCTTTGATGTATTTTTCACACCAAAGCCATAATGGCAGCATTCAGCTTAATTTGCTGGCTTAAACATTTGGAGGAAAATAAAATAGGTTCATGGTGCTTGATATGAACTGGCTTCAGCTGAACAGCAAGAAATTAGAAACTTGGGTAGTCACAACTAAACATCATTTAACTCCAGCTGTAGCAAGACCCATGGATGTGGAACAGTTTTGCTTCCCAACACAGACTGTAGTTCAGGATTCCTGAATGAGTGCCTTGAGACAGAAGTTTACATTGGTGAGGGTGCAGGGTAGGGAAAGTAAGGTCTGCCCTAGAAATCTTGTTTAATATAAGATACCTAAGATCACAAACAATTTCTCTGGAATGAGGTCTGGGGTGAAGTAGTTGAAATGGCATTGTATTTAGATTCCTGAAAAATATCCTGGAGGCTAAGGTTATAGAAAGCAGGGCACCATCCTGATGCAACTGATGGGTTGGATAGAGAAAATAAATCAGGTAAGAGCAGCTGGGATCATTTATCTTGTTACTGGCAGGTCTTTAAAGCTGCCTATGAAGCCTGTGCTACAAGCTCCTGCTGGAGACTTTTCCTGAAAGCTCAAAATCTTGTTGGCAGGACCACCAGAGTTGCGAGAGGCTCATGAGCCCTTTGGAGGCTTGGCCCATGGGGTGAAATTGCTAGCCAGATAACCTCTTTGCTGTAACTCAAGGCCAAGTGTGGACATGGGAAAGCTTTCTGACCACAGTGTGTGAGTAAAGAAAGATTTTCAGGTTATTTACCTACTCCATCTTCTGCAGTGCTGTTCCACCAGGGATCATGGCACTAACATGGCCAATATCCATTATTCATAGAAATGTCTCCTAAGATGAGCTCAAGGCAGACCATAGGGTCTGCAGATAGGAGACAATGCAGCAGAAAAGGAGAAGAAATACAGAGCAGCAAGATCTAAACAAGGTCTCAGAATTGTGTTATCTGCCCACCTCAGCCAGACTGAAAAGAAGGATGGGAGCTGACCTCTGATACTGTACAGTGAATATATTAGCCAGGAGAAAAATTTTTGCTAGCAAACCACTCAGGAAAAGTTACCTCTGCTAACAGAGACAGAAAAGAAAACAAACAAAAAAACCCCAGTCAGAAACATCATCTCAGGGAACACACTAACAGAAAGGAGCTACCACAGCAAACAGAAGTCTGCAGGATCAAAACACTGTGGCATCTGCTCCTTTTGAAGCTTGCCCACTGCCAGCTGTGAAGTCTCCACACTGCTGCTTTTATGCTTTGCAATGTGACACGAAGCCCTTTACAGAGTAGATACTCCCTGCACCTCTTACTGGGTCCCAGCTTTCAGCAGTATCAGTCACTGGAAATTTTCTTCTACCTTTTGCCACAAGAGGACTCCAGTCTCCAGTGGCTCCCAGGGAGATGGTTGTGGTTTTCCTATCTAACTTTTCCAGAGACCTTTTCCAGCAAACTAGCAATTAGGATCCTGGTTTAGCAGCAGCTCTGTTTTTCAAAATGTAAAATGAACAAACATGTTTTTTTCAGAGCTCTAAACAGACAGACTACTATTTGTTAACATGAAACGCCTGCTCTATCCAGCTATGACATTGAATATTTTTGCTAAGGAACATTGCACTGGAAAACCCTTGTGGGTAAAAGTGATCTTTTTCTTATCATTAATTGTATACAGCTGTGTTGAAGCTTATGACTAATGATAAAGACCCGTGTTTAATAACATTTTTTTACTCATTTGTTTTAAGCTTCCTGCTTCTTGTCTCACTATGTGCCATGAGCTTAAGGGCAAGTATCCTACAATGCTAACAACCATTCATATGATGTCTGATTAATGTGGTTATGGCTCTAGAGCCATTGTAGTAATTATAATCATAGAAATATGATCCTGTCCATTTTCATTTTAATAGAGGCCAATAAATATATCTTATGGCTTTTATGGCATTTAACTATCTAGTCATGAAGGGGAGCTTGTAGAACTATTGTAACTATGTTGTGAGATATAGGAAAGCATAAAATGCAAGTCTGCTGGACTCTGCCAAATGAGCATGCATTTACAGTTCACATAGGTGGAGGTCTGATCTCTGCTGGGGGAAGAGGAGCTCGTTCAGAAGCTGTGAAAGGTGGAGGATTGAAAAGGAAGATGCAGGGGAAAGCACTGCAATGATTTCCTAGGCAGGCTGCTGACCTGAGAGACAACTCAGTGCTCTCTTTGTTGCTGCTGCTCACCTGCCTGTCTGCATCTACCACAATTTCTAGACAACACTGATATTGTGTTGTTGCACATCTCCAAGGGTTGCCATAAAAATATGTGAGATACTGCTTTTCAGTGTTCTGACTATCAAGGTCTTCAAGTTGCGTTATTGGATTGTTAGGACTGAAGTAACGACAGCTGAAACAGCCTGACTAAACTCTCCCAGCTTATTGTGCTTTGCTGCTTTAGAATTAAAGCTTATTGTGCTTTGCTGCTTTCATTACCCTGTTTATGATAGAGTTCACACCAGTTTACAAGGCATTTTAGGACAGAATTTTGTTTCTGTGGTAGGAAAGTTTAGTATTACAAACGCTGGCAAATGCCCAAAGGAAATACCACAGCTGCCAACCCCCTGAAAGGAATGCTGATTTCTTGCAAAGGAGAGCTGAAGCCAGAAGGGTCCTCAGCCCTAACTGCAAGGTACATCCATCAAAGAGCTTCTGTCAAAGGGATATGTGATATCTGGGGGACACTGATGAATTAGCTCTAAGCTAGGGAGCTCAGGTGGACACAGCAAAGCTCACCCCAAATGCACAGCTGGGTTATGAGCTCTGTACTCCACATCTACCCCCTGGGGGTTTTATGATACACACCTCAGGTGTATCTGCATGGACTGCTGACAGCACATAACCAGCAGATGTGTTTCTGAAGGGCTGTTAACAGAATAGACACTAGAGGGCTGTGGAAAATGGTCTTCAAAAATATTAGTGTTTGCATTGCTTACTCCCCACCTTTCTGTGGGGGACTTATAAGGGGGAGAACAGATCTAGGTCCCAGCTTTGACAGACAGACAGGGAAGTGATGGATTGCTCTAACCCAGAGTCAGGGGACCCATCTGGTGCAAGGTCTGAAGACACAGCAAATTCAAGTTCAGGGCTCCCTGGACCATGAGAAATGCCATGGCTGCACGATGCAAAGCATCAGTCTGAGGTAAATTTTCTCTCATTTTCTCCAGTTTATGGACAAAATTTTGACAATTTAACTGAAAATTCTCCGTATCACTAATGCCTCATGCACTGTCCTAGAGCATATAGGAAAACCTAATGTATTATTTTTTTTATCAGGGTCTCTAACTTTTTTGACATAAATAATTTTGGATGCTCAGTTTTTTATCAAATGAGTGTTGTGTAGCAATGTGGCAGATGAAACCCTAGTAATCATGGAATGATTGCCTGATAAAAAAATAATTTAGTAGAAATCTTAGCCAAAACACTTTTAGAAGGGTTTTAAAAAATGTTCAAAATGGAAATCCCTGGGAAGTGAACTTTAAGTCCCACCAAGATTCATGTAGGGTGCTAAAAACTGTAGATCTCTGTACCAAAGTAGCTGAGAAGCCATGATGGGACAAAGCCAGCCTGGATGCAGACAGGTGGACCAATGTCAAGTCCATGCTTTTGTTAAAAAGCCATTTGTACCAGACAAGGTGCTGGCAAACTATCTGGCTGCATTTGAGTGTTCCAGCTCTAAAAGCAGAAGGGAGTGGAGGACACAGAAAGGACTCCAGTGTGGCCTGGAACAGACACGACAGGAGGCAGCAGGGAGAGTGAGAAGGCAGCATGAGGCAGGGTGAGCTGCTTCATGCTCTGAGAGGATGGCTCAACCTGGCAGTGCCCTGAGCCAGGGTGATGAGAGGCCTTGGCATCTCCATGCAGTGCCCTGCCCCATTGCACAGTACAGGCTTGCCCTCAGGGTTAAATTTTGGGGAGGATTAAGTGAAAATCTGGACCAACTTGAAGGCAGCTGGAATCATGACAACTCTCCACACCTTGCAGATGATGGCAGAAATCACAACAAATACAGGTGAACTTAGAATCACCTGCTCTATGCAAGTGATCCAGGGGCTTATTTAATGGGTAGAGAAGTGCTGTGTGAAGAGCAGGGACAGCTTAGGCTGTGTGAGCTGTTCATTGTTTCTGCTGTGTTTATAGTACTTCTTTCCAGGAAAGAGCAAAAATGGATGTGACTTCTCCTTCCCACACCATGCTCTACTCCTAGCTAGGTACAGTGCATTCTGCTCTATGTCCCATTGAGCTGACCAGGAGAAAATCAGCTACCTCTACTGGCATTAGGTATGTGGATATCAGTGGTGCAGGGTGAAGCCTTCCCTGGATCCCTATCAGTGATCTAGGGAAGCCTGGGCTGGAGTTGGCTGGAGGCAGTAAGTGAGAGAGATTGTGCCCTGGTCCAAGCTGACCTTGCATCTTGGGATGAATTCAGGATTTTTCATTAAGATCTGGGAAACCTTTTCAAGTAATGAGTTGCTTTTTTTTTTAGTGCTGGAAGCTGGCTTCCCGTGTAGTGTGAGGAACATCAGAGCTAGAGATCTTTGTCTTGCACACGGTAAAGAGAAAAAGGATCTGGCTTTTTATGTGAAGGGTGGGGTAGTAAAGCATTTCAGGCACATGATTTAATGCTTCTGGTTTCAGAAGCATGAGTCTGAGCTTCATGCTGTATTTTGCACCAAAGCTTCAGCTCTACATGGGTGATTCAGACTTTAGTGATGTAAGTCAGACTCATGTTGGTCACATTATTCCCTCATGTGATTTTTGGTTTCAGAAAGTTTGGGTGCCTTTTAACTTTGCTACATCTCTTCCCATGGAGATGAAGGAGGTGTGAAGTGCTGTTTGGCTTCCTATTCTCGGTCCAGTGCTGAACCGTGAGACCTGCAGAGTGGAGGAGAGAGGAAGCATCAGTTAAATGCGTGTGGCTGGGTCGTTTTCTGCCGTGATGCTTTACCAGATACTCTGCTGCCTGTAAAATCATGCCTCCCCCGAAGGGCAGGCAGGCTGAGACCAGGGGTGCAATGATTGGACTGTCCTCCTCGTCTGGAGGAGCTTAGGGGTCCGCGCTTGCCATGGGATTGATTTTTCGCTCTGGATGCACAGGCGAAGCTGGGAGCGCGCCCAGCTGCGTGTCAGGGCTGCATATTGCATGGGCGCCTTTGAGCCACGGCGTCGGCGGAGGCGTGTGGCTGGATGCTGAGACAAAGTGCTCCTGCAGCTGCAGGGCTTCAGCGTGGTGATTCCTCCAGGTTGGCTTTTCTCCATTATCTTGCGCGTGGCGTCAGTGAACCCCAGGGAGGGCTTGCTGGCCGGGGGGTCCGCCTGATTCTTATTTAAGGGGTTGGTGGTTTTGCTTTATTTACTCTGCCTCGGCTTCGGGCTCTCCCTGTGCCGAGGAGAAGAAAGACACGAGCTGCGGGGAGTGCGGGGGGGAATAACAAACCGAAGGGAGCCGAGCTCCAGTCGGGAGAGGCCGAGGCGCTCCCCGGGGCGCTCCCGCGGGGAGCCGAGCACCGCGCCCGCTCCGCGCCGATCCCGCCCGGATTTTGCACGTTTCCTTCTCCCTTTCTTTTTTTCCTCCCCTCTCCTCCGTTTTTATTTTTTCGCCCTCTATTTTTCTTCTCCATTCCCCCCCTCTCTTCCCTCCCTCTCTCCCTAGCGTGGTTGGATCAGTCTTTTGGTATTTCCTGCCGCCGCCTCCCCCGAGCAGCTGTCCGGCCGCGGCCCGGCGCTGCGCGCTTTCCGTGCCGCCGGGGGAGCGGCTCGGCGGGGCCCACGCGTGTCCCCGCTCCCGTCCCACGCGTGTCTCGGCGATGCGGCGGCGGCGGGGCGCGGCGTGCTGAGCGCAGCACCGCGCGGGGGCTCGGCCGCCCCGGCCAGGTAAGAGGCACCGGACATCCCCACCTCCCCCTAAAATCCACGTCCTCCCCCGAATCCCTGAAGCCATCCTCCCCAAAATATCCTATAAAAGCAAATACCGCCTCCCCTCCCTGCCCTAAATTATTCCAATAAATCCTCCGCCTCCCGTGCTAGCTGTTCTTCCTGTCCCCCGCGCTGCCAGGCTGCCTATTTTTAAGTATAACGTGGTACCCCGGAGTCGGCTTGCGGGCGGCGTGATTTCAGCGAGGGTCTGAGCGCTGGCAGCTCTGGGAGGGTACCCTGCCGCCTGTGCCCGTGCTTTGTGCCCAGGTTGTGCGTCGCCGCTTCTACGTGTGCCTTTCTTGGGGTTTGGCAACGGGAGCTGTGGGGTGATTCCCCTTGCCCCCCGACTTCTCGGCATGGCAGGGCTGGGGAGCCAGCAAGCGGCCGGTGTGGCGTGTGGGATGGCGTGCTGTCAAGGAGACCTGATTTCTTTAGACATGTGGGCATATCTGGTAGGTGGAACGCATTTTTAATGTACTTCTTCCAGCATGGTGAGGAACTAGTAAGGAGACTGCGCTGTTACTAATTGGCTACGTTTAATTGACAATAGTAATTACCTTTCCTATAGGTGCTTGTACAGATACCATGGTGGAGACCATAGGCATTGCTGTCTAAAAGCCAGATTTTGGAAACCTGCGTTTAGAAATGCTTGTAGCTTGCACTAAGTGAAGCAAGGCAGCATTCCTAGAGAAATAAACACATAAGCACATGTGACTGACTCTTGGATCAGAAACCGTATATTTCAAGTGCTATGCAAACCTAGAGCATTGTAGTGTGAAACAATTGTTTAACATAGGTGAGGGGGAAAGTTCTTTAAACTGCGTAGCAACCTCCTCACTTCATCCAGGTGCAGCCGTATCTTTGTTGTCAAAATATTCCTTCCCCCTCTTTGCACTGATGTAGGAGATAGCAACAGCATTCAGCAATGTCTGTACAGCAGAGAACAGCCATTGCACTGGATGTGTCCCCAGCTGCCACCTTCCCTCCTTGGCAGCAAGTTTTCAAAAAGGTGTGAGTGGGGAGGGAGAGACAGAAGCCTCAAGCCAGGCTCTGTGTGTGGTAAGGTCTCTTCCCCAAAGAGGAGAATGGGTCTTCTCAGCTGGGCAGTTCCCAGCAGGATGGTAGTGACCCTGGCAGTATCCCCACCCCAGCAGGGCAAGGAGGGGGACAGAGCTGGGCCAAAAGGACCTGGGGCAGCAAGGGAGTCAGATTCAGCTCCAGGGGTTACTTTGTGGTATTGTTGATGGAGGTACAGACAGCAGCTCTCTGATTCAAGGAGAAAATACAGGCCATAGTCCTGCCCACTGCCTATTCTGGTTTGAAGAGGACAGTGTGAACCTAAGGAATGATTTAATCATGGTGATGCATGAAAGTAACTGAAAGGCGGATTTACTGCTCTAATCTTTTCATGGTGCTTAATTTAATTTTCATGTGCTTTATTGCAACACTGATTCATCAGGTGAGTGGGAGGGAGGCTTGCAGAGTACAGGTGGTTCAGTTTCCATTACTGGATTAGATATTGCTCAAGGTGCTTTCTTGGCTACAGCAGGAGAAAAATGGCTCTGTGTCTGATACAGTGTTGTGGTTTGGAATCAGGATATCTCTAGGGAAAGGCCATTCCTATAATCTGTAATATGCAGTGTTTGAAATCAGTGTGCCGTGCTCAGAGCAAAACTGAGACTCGACTAATTCTTATTATGTTCAATGATCATAAAAATTTCAGTTAAGCTAATCTGAATTGGGTTGGACTCGCTCCATGTCCAAGGGAGCTGTTATCTGCTGGAGGCAATTGTGAGGTTGTTACCATTGCCACTGCTGAAGGTCTTTTAGTGCTGGATCTGGGGCTGAAGAGGTAAAAATGAAACTGCCCTGAAGTGTGTCAGCAGGGCCCTGCTGCCTCTGAGCTGCAGAGCACAGACCTCCCTCTGCAACTGCAGAGATTTCTGCTATTTGATCTCCTGTTTTATTTGGGGGAAAAGCTGCATTTAGTGTTTTGTCTCCTGACCTCCCTGCCTTTGGAGCATTAACAGCACAGTGTTTTCTCAGCCAGAAATGCTGCTCCTCACGCCTCCAGTCCTCAACATGAGATGTCTCTGGCAGCACGTTGTAGGTGTTTGTGCATGCCTGCTGTGGTTACTAAGGTAAAGGAAACACAAGAAGTAGCTCAGGGAATGGGAACAATCCAAATGCCAAATACACATAGGTTTTTGGCAGGAATGACAGTGACCTGCTCTGCCAGCATGTCTCAGTGTGGGTCTGGGCTTGCTCACTCCTCATGCAGGCTGCTGACTGTCACTGCTGGTGTTTATGATGTGCTATGGAGCATCAAGCATCTTGAGACTGAGCAAACTCCTCCCAGGTGCTCCTCAGCCCTCATTTTGGAGCTGTGTGGTTGTGGTGTATTTAATTGTACAGGGCTGTGTCTAAATCACAGGTTCTGCCTTCATCCCAGCTCCTCCCCACCACTGTGGCTCTTTCTGGTCATGCAATGAAGGGGGAAGGAGACAACCATCCTGAAAAACACCCTTTTGATAAGTAGCTGCTGAGCCTCTGTGGGGAGGACTAAGGAGCAGTGTACAACCTGCCCAGGTTTCCACATTTCTCAATTATTGGAATACTCTTTCTCTGCTCAAGGCATGGGAGTGTTGTCCTTGCATCGGGCTCTAGGTACTGCATATGCATCTGTGTAACACAAAAAGATCAAGGGACTAAAGGGGAATATTCTGCAAAATTGGAAGCAGCTAACACCAGGCTAGTAAGAGTTACCTGTAAATGGTTTCTGCCCATCACAGAAGGAGAGTGATGTGAAAGAGGGATTAGGGTTAGAAGGTTAGAATAGTCCAGCTGCTTGTGTGGTGGTATTTTTTAATTTCTTTCAAGCTGCATAAAAAACATGGGCATATCCCTTGTTCTTTAGTCTCAATTTTCTGTAGTGTCTTTAGTTGAAATGGTGCCATTTTTTCCTTTATGCTCCTTTCACATTGAAGGATTTATAGGTATATAAATCAAAGTCTGAATTGAAAAGGCTCAGTTCTCCTCTTTGTTTAATAAACAGCCAGCTGTATACCTGGGCTTTCCTTTGCAGTGTGCCACTGAGGCCTGTGCCCTGTTCCAATATCAATAACTTTACTGTGCTGGCAGTTTTCTTGATAGTAGTTTTTCTATGTGTTTTGTTAAACTCCATGCCAAGCTTCAACTTACTGGGAATTGACTGCAGGGCTGTATGAGTTGGAGTGTTTTGGCAACCCAGTTACCATTCGCATGATTATAGCATCAGTGAAAAATTAACCAGCTAAAGGCAAAAGAGAAATACTTAAAGGCAAAAGAGAAATCCTTAATAAACTGGGACGTGTGCAACTCTCCTTGTGGGGAGGAGGGGGGAAACTCAACAAGGGGCTTGCCTGCTTCATCCTATCTAATCTGTCAGTGAATCAATCAATGTGAAATTGTACCCCCAAGGAATAATGTAATAGCTATTTTGTGTGTATTCCCAAACTGGAATGCTGCTGTAGTAGAGTCCTGAAGGGTGTGCTGTCTAAATCGATCAGCAGAAACCAAGATAAAAGCAGACTTGCTGCTGATCTATCAGATGTGGCAGAGAGGAATCGAGGGATGAAATGTTCTGTGTCGAGTGCAAAGCTTAAATGTGAGCTTGGTCCTTCTGTGTCCCAGCACTTCAGGCACAAAAGCAGTGTACTGATAGCTCTCCTTCAGTTTTCTCTCAGCAAAATCATGAGATTGCTCTGAAAGGTACTTTAATTTTCATGCCAATGCATTTTGTTGCAGGCAACTGTCGTAGTGTCATTGTTCCATCCCACCTTCAGTGCTGCAGAGGCAGCTTGCCTTTTCTTACCTGTGTTGTTTGATGCCAGTTGAGAATGGAAAGTCTGTGCTAGCACTGCATTTTTGAATTGATTTGCTCTTAGGTTAAAATGATGGGGATTCTCTCCTCACAGCAATAAATTGCCATGTCCCAATGAGGAGAGGAAGGGAATTCTGCTCCGTTGCATGGTATGGGTAACTGTTGATCATTGTGAATAATCTTTGCAGAATGAAAAGAACAACTTAAATTTCTTTTGTGTTATTGTTTGGATATTTTTGCATGTTCTCTTTTTGCTATCACTTCAGCATCTGGAGAGAATCACTTTTATGTAGAAGTAGGAGGTGACCAAGGCTTTTATACACCTTATCAAACATTGCGCAGTTCATCCGGGCAGCTCTTGCTGGCTCATCTGTAAAATCCCTGAAATGTGAATGTGAAATTGCCACTGGAATTAATGCTCTGTCAGAGTGGTTATTCTGGCAAGCTCCTGGCATGGATGCAAATAAATGAGATTTCCATTTTATAAGATGAATGTTTGTCTTTTCTTTCTGTCTTGCCTTGAAAAAGAGCCTTGTGCACTGCTGCAAGCCTGACAGTTGCTGATGCAGTGAGTTATTTTTTTTACCTTACCTTACTAAGGAAAGTAATCTGGATTTGCAGATAATTTCATTTTCTTTCGTGTGTGGGTCAGACAGTTCGGGTCTAAACAGTTTTTTTTTTTTTTTTTGGTAAATCTGTAAATCCTTATTTGGACTATGAAGGCTTTCAGTGGGCACTGAATGCACAGTACAAATATAGCATTAGTGGGCAAGGCAGTAATTTAAACTGCCTTCCATGGAGCTCTGTTATTGTAATCTAGAGCAGGACACAAGTGTGTTAAATATGAAATACACAGTGTTTGTATTTTTCAGTTTCGTTTATAGTAGATTTTCTTCTTTCCTTTTTGACATCTGCCATTTGCCCCAGCCTCCTTGTCCTACTCTGCCTTTGTAACCTTTCTCATTCAAGAGGAGATAGAATGTGTATAACCATGCATAAATTTTTTATTTTGTTTTGTTTTAATTCAGTTTCAGTGGATGCAAACAAGATCCTATTTCTTGGCTGTTAAACATATTTTTCAGTGTTGTGGGGGTTTTTTTTGTTGTTTAGTTTGTTGTTGTTGTTGTTTTGGGTTTGGTTGTTTTTTGTTGGGTTTTTTTTGACTGATGAACCACCCAAGCTTTGTTGCCTGTAATCAAACTGCTGTTACTGCCTGAATTTCTCTCTGGACTCCAGGTCATGGGAGGCACCTTGGCACAGTGCAGTCATTTATTAATACCTGCACTCATTTATTCCTACACCTATGCATTGCAGTAGACTTGGGGAGCTCCACTTGTGGACAAGGCTGGAGGCTGCTTAAACCAAGCCTAGACTGTCAGGCTTCCAACCTAGTTTTTCCCAAGCTGGTGTTCAAGTTCTGGCTTGTGGAATCCCTCAGCGTAGGTGCTGAAGGCTTTCTTTTCCAAGAGTGTGAGGTGTACTGAGAAGCTGGGAGGATCTCCTAGCCATGAGTATATCTGAGAAGTGCAGTGCAGGGTCTCTCATTTCTGAGTTCCCTGAGAAGGTACATGGCTAGGGTGTGTCAATATCAGCTTTCCATGGTTTTTTCATCCTCTCTCTGCCTGGATTGTATTCTTTGGTGTCAAGGTCTCTTATTGGAAATTCACACAATATTTAGAGCAGTATTGTCTTGGATTTTGCTGGGCTGTTCTGTAATATAAATAAAACCAGTCTCATTATGTAAGCAAGATACTGAATAACTTGTGTAAAAGAGCTAAGACAGTGGGTGCAACAGTGGCAGTTTTATTCTCTTTGAACAGGTGCATGCCCATGAGGAAATAAGAGGTAGGTAGGTAGGGACCAAGTGAGAAACATTGAGCAATAACAGACTGTGACTCAGAAGCAATTTAACCATAATAATCCCCACAACACTAAAGGTTCTTTTTCCCAGAAATGCACAATATGCTTTTCTCTGCTATAAAGCTGTTGTCAGCTGACATCATTGTGTTAACATAAGACTTGCTGTTATCCACAAGATGCACAGTTAGCAGAGAGCACTTCCAGTGCTGGCTGCTGTGCTGGCTGCTAATTATTACTAATGTTCTCCCAATTGTTGAAAAACAAGATATTCCAGATATTTCCTACTTAATATTTTATTCCTGATGGCTGGTAAGCTTATGTTGTGTTAAAAATAAGGCTTCTAATATCACTCCAAGTATTACCAACATTTGATTTATTTAGGAGAAAAGGACCATTTACCAAATGCCTCTCTTGAGTACCTGTTGTAGACATGCTTTGTCTTTCTTCTTTTTTTTTTTTTAATAATTTTTTTAAGAGTACCAGTGTGGAAATTTATGGCTTTTATTTTTTGTTTATCGTGACCCTCTCAAAGTCTGTGTGTTTTCCCATTGACTTCATGGCAGCCAAGTGCTTTTTATCCTGTATGTCTCTTGGAGAAATCACATTAATGATGTATCACTAGCCACAGAGAGCTTTTGCTGAAAGCACACAAAGGCAATAATTTACCTTGTGATTTTATAAAAGGCAGACTTTTTTTCCCTCATATTAAAAAAGGAAGCTGTTGAAGTGAAGGAAAGTGAACAGAGAATTGGTACTCAAGTACTATCTCTGCAATGTGAGAGGGACATTGCAATACCATTAATGAGATTCTCCCATTTTTCCTTGGAGATGTGGTATTGAATTTAGAAATAGATTTTGAACAATTTTCCACTGAACATCTCACTTTTCTCCTCACTGAATAGCTACAAACCCTTATTGTTTAATAGCTATCTTCACTTTTAACTGATAGAGTTTCATAGAGGTAAGGTAATAGCTGTGAAAAGGTAAGACTTTTTCTAGACACTGTTTAATTTACTGTAATTATATTAAGTGCTAAATTGAAAGAGGCTTTTCTAGTGAAGATGAGGGTAATGAATAGTTGTGTGTTATTACCATAGCCACAATGGGGGAAGGAAGAAGTGATTTAAGTTTTGCTCGAGACAGAAAGAAAGAAAACCTGCCCCAATGTGGTCCTTAATTATTAATTTTCCCCTCTCTATTGCTGACTCCCAGGTTTTGCTAAAAGAGTTTTCTGCCCTTGGGATGCAGCAGTTTATTAAAGGAATCAGCAGGCACTCCAAGTGAAAATGGCTGTGGAAATAGAGTGAAGAACCAGATTGCACCCTCCAGCCAAGCCTGGAGCTACACAGGCAGGGGCACACACAGCAAATGCCATTGCAGCTCTGAAGGCACTGCAGTGTAGCATGGCTCCCCCGAGGCTCTGCTCCCTCTGTGCTTTGCCCACACTGCAGAGAAAGCTGTGGTTTGCTGCTCTTTTCTGCTTGGAGCAAGTTGCAACATCTCAAGTCCCCGGGCAGGTTGAGTGGGCGCACCCAGCTCTCTGCCATCCACCAGCACCCGCCCCTGCTGCTCTTCCCGCGCCAGAGCTGCGGCACCTTGTGCTGTTGCTTCCCTCCATTGGCCTTGTTTGAGAGCCTGGGCAAATCACAAGGTGTGCAGAGTTGTGTACCCCATGTAAAAACACACCAACTCACTGTCTTGGCATATTTGATGCGAGTGAGAATGGCATCTTTTATGCCACTTTTAACATGGAACTGCTGTAAGCACACCCTGCCTCTCCGTGTGGATAGAAGTGTTCTGTCTGGGGCAGGATTTCATTATGTCCTTGGAAGTTGAAGCTGTTAAGGGGAAAACCAAAGCGTGTTCCCTCGTTTATTCACCTCTGTACCCTGGGGTCCAAGACACCACTTTTCTGCAGTGTTTCCTGCACTGGCTTCTCTTGCTGTCCTGCTAGGACTGCTGCCAAGCTGATCTACAAGGCCTTGTCCCATACAAGTGTTTATCTCCTGGGAGCTGCACTCGTGCCGTGCTCTTACCTCTCAAAGTCTATCAAGAGTGCGTGTGACTGTACTTGACACTTGTGATCTGGGCTAGATGTGAACTCCTAGGGAAAGGCAGCATGTGAATTATTTAATCTCTTGAGCATTCCAGGCCCCTGTATAAAAAGCATTAAGAAATATGGGGCTTTCCCTTGCTTTAAGAGAAGGTCTGTGTTAGCCTTGCTTGAACTCTCAGAAAGTTGAGTATTTTGAGCACTAAAGTTCATACCATTGCTTTAAATTGATTGGAGTGCAATTACGGGGAACCAATGTAAGCAGTGTTTGCTCCCAGGCGGACCAGAAATATTCCTGATAAACCTTCTGTTTTCAGGTTTCAAACCTTCTGTTTTCAGGTTTCTCCCTCCTTCTCTTCTCCAGTCATTTGGCTCTCCTGGATGAGACAGGTTGAGGCAATGCAAGTAGGATAATTTTGTGGTTAGGGCATTTGGCTTTGAAATCAGGAGATCAGAGTTAGTTCCTGCTTCCATCACAGGCCTCCTGTAGCTGTGGGGAGATTGCTTGCACCTCTGTGCCTCTGTCTGCACCGGAAAAATAACACAGTAAGTTTTGGAGTTGGGTTTTATTTATTTTCCTGTGTTGGCCTACAGGGCTCTGTTATGAGGGCAGGGAGAGGGTCTGATCTGTTCTTGGGGTTATTTGGCATTGTCTGCTGGCCCGGTTCCAGCCAGAGTATGCCTGTTTGCTCTCTGGATAAAGCTACTAGGAAGTCTTCAGGTGCATCTTTTTTCTTTCTTTTTTTATTCACTCAATTCTTTTGTCATGCTTTTTGCTTTCATTTAACATCAAAATTGAATGGTTGGTTAAGCAGAGCAGCTTTTAATAATGTGTAGAAAATGAGCTGAGCTGTACACATAGATGGTGCCCATAGGAAGCCTGGAAGTATCCCATAGTGTTTTTAATGGGCAGTCCTACTGCACTGTGAGCTGTTGGCTCAGTGAGGCTGTCTTAGATGAGCTACAGATGAGACTCCCAGTACTGTAAATATCTGTGCCATTTAGCTTTGAGTACCAGGAAATGAAACAGCGTGGGAAATAAGAAAAAGGTTTATTTTACTGAAGCCAGTAAAACAATATTTTCTTCAGCCTGATTTGGAAGTGGACCTTAGAAAAGTTAAGTGGAGAAGAAATGCAGTGTTTTGGGACCAGAAGCGTTTAACAAGCAGCATGAGCTGCCCATTGCTGGCTGCTCTGCTGCTTGATTACAGCACAGCGAGGTGCAGGGCTCAGGCAGCTGGAGAAAGGCTCTTCAACAGTTGGCAGGGTGATCTCCTAAGGTGCTTATCTGGTGAGAAAGTGGGCTCAAGTAGGAAGGCTGGAGTTTGCTTTCTGGACAATGTAGCTTTTCTTTGCATCTTGGATGTTAAAGCCAGCTGTATCAGTCCTGTTGATCTCATTTGGCTTTGCATCTGCAAGGATTTTAGCCTGGGATTCTTACATCTAGTAATTTCTGCTTCAATTACAGCATTTTCCTTAGGCAGGTAGAGTATTTTAATTTTTGGTGGTGATTCTTTTGTGCTCTTCAGAAATGTGTGGAAATGGTAGTTTTCTTTACAGTAAAAGATTTCTCTCTAATATGGCATTTTTCTACCTTCCTTCTTCCAGCTTTCTGACATCTTTTCCCTCTAAGTGATTGCAGACTATGATCAGGTGATCCCTTACATGTCTTTGATTAGTTAAATAGGTTGAACATCTTAAATCTCATTGCAGTTGATTTAAGACTTGGAGACAGCCTTATGGTTTTTACTGGATCCTTTCCAATTTTTCATGCTGCTGCATTTCAGGTAAGGATGAAGATTGCATGTGCTATGTCAGCAGTGATCTTGCAGCTGTCAAAGACAGAAGTAAGGCTGCATTCTGGCTCTTGCTCTTTTTGTTCCTTCCCCCTTGTTTATGCTTCCAGGAACTGAGCAAACCCTGTTCACCCACGATATTGCACTTGGCATTCAGACTCTGTTAGTTATCTATAGTTCTTTATAAATCAGAGCTGTTTTGGAAAGCCAAGGTTTGTGTCTGGACAGGGAGGAGGGGGTGTTTTGGTCTGGTATGTGGCAACTCAAAGTTATTTATCATAGATTGTGCTCTCTGCACTTCAATAATCTGCTGACATTTTGCCAGTAATAAAAAGGTCAAGGAAAAAAGTTGCTTCCTACAAATCATGGCATTTGATTGTTCTCATTATTAAACAGAGCATGGTTTCCTTGGAACAAAATTTCAGCCATCCCCAGCTTTGTAAACGATATTTGAACGAAATATGTAAACGAAATTGCCCGCTGGTACAAATGCATAAAAATGAAAAAGCAGCTTCCTTTTGATCTTGCTGGTCTCTATTCCAGTGATTTGTCCTTTCCTAAAGCAGGGTGTGGGGAAGATGCAAGAAGGAAGTGTCCCTTGGATGTTAAATACACTAGCAAAAAGAAATTATGCAAAGTTGACACTTGTAAAATGCAACATTTAGTTGATTTAAAGGGCCAAAATCTCTGTAGTCTAGGATTTCCTAATTTTTAGGAATGGCTTTCCATGTCACCTGCTAAGAATGCTGTGTTAGGTCCAAAGCACAATAATGCAGTTAAACAAAACATTGTATCCTCTTTTTTTTTTTCTTTTTTTTTTTTCTTTTTTTTTCCTACAAACTTCCCCATTGATTTTTGTCTCTGAGATGCCTGAGCTTGCAGCTGAAGTGCTGTTTTTCTTGTTACCCCAAGTGGTGCTTTGTGATACAGAGATCACTCTGTGTGAGGCAAGGCTCTGGCTTAAATATAACAGCAGTGGCTGGGCAGTGGATAAGCATCAGGAGTCAAGTAGGAGATGCATGGACACCATCCATGGTGGGGAGCTTGGGTGGATTTGAGGGAGCTCAGAGAGAAAAGGTTACTGTTTGTGGGGGCAGGCTGATGAATGGTAGTGCTGTCAATTAGGGTAGTTTGTTGGTTTGCACAAGAAGCAGCAGAGTTGGTGTATTTTTGTTACAGAAAATTAACAAAAGTGTCTTGCAGAGTGTTGGCTTGTTTCTCTTGCAGCAGGATATTTGCTGCTACCCCTTCCCAGAGCATCTCTGTGGATACGTAAGAATGCACAGCTAAAAAAGCTGAATTATAACAATTATATGGCTATGGTGGACAGACGAATTGTGTACTGCAGTTCTTACTGCCAAATTCAAAATTAATTTGAATGTCAATCCTTTCAAAAAAGGGAGTCTAGAAAGGTCTGTATTGGGGGAAATACAGCTTCTGTAGTCTCTGGCAGATAGAATCAGGTTTTTTTAGGTTTTAACAGTGTCATTACATGAAAGTCCAGTAGGCAGAAGCTGCATATTTATCTACCCAGGAATTCAATACTCCTATTAATTGGTGTTGGAAACAAGCCAAATCCACTTTAAATAGATTTATTTCAAAAAAATGCTGTTTTGCCATTTGAATTACTTCAGCCAAAGCACTCCTGGGCAACTTGGTGGGTTTTAATTTTTAAAGAGCATTATACATGTTGATCCTGGCCATGGCTGATGCCTTGTAAAATGCTGAAATGTGCTGGAGCTGGAGCAACCCACTGGCTGTGAGGGGGCTAAAGGAGCATTCCCAGCTTCCAGCCATCCCAAGGAATATGGGGAATCGCCTTCATGCCTCCTCTTCTATATTTAAACGTTTTAAAAGGTTGTGCAGGATAATGTAGTGTGTTTCTGTACTTGCTTTGTATCAAACAGACATGCTGCTCCTTTTCACCCAGCAGATGTGTGCAGGGTACCTAAGCAGACTTCAGAGAAAGCCCCTAAAGGTTTGCATTTAGCACAAAAAGTACAAAATCTTCAGCTTTGCCTTTAAAGTAACTTTTCTAGGATGACTTACATCTGGAGGTCATTCTTTCCTCTCTATGCTCATTTCTACTGTAAGAAAGGATGCAGGTTTCCTTTGTGAAAGCATCCGGCGCTGCTGTGTTTGGGTTTGTGTGCTCATCCTCCTGCTCTCTGGAGTGTGTCTCTCACAGAATACAGTCATTTCTGCTCAAAATTCTTTGTTTAACCAGCACTGGCAGGCTGGGAGATAAAGGTGGAAACTTGGAACAGGACTGAAGAAATGGTCCTAATTTTAGGAAGGTTTGAGTGGAACAGGAAGGGAGCAGGTGGGCAGGATGCTCTGGGGCAAACACACAGTGAAATGTCGGTGCCTGTGTGCATGCAACAGTCACATCTTCCTTACAAGTCTGTTGGGTTGATGTGACATTTCTCATTAATCAGACACCAGTGTTATCCTGGGAATTTCTGTGGCTTGTCTCCACCCCACTTAAAACTGGACTTAATGAGCAGCTTCTGGAAAGTGAGGGAGAAAAATACGTCATGCCTGCCACTGTTTCCTTTCACAGCTCATTTACTGGGCCTTTTCTTGATATATTCAGTAGTTCTTCATAGACTTCAGAAGGGTTGTTTACAAGAGAAATTTATCAGGTTGCATTTTCTCATAAATGTAATTCAAGGAAATGTCTCCCACTGCTATTTAAAACTAGTATGAAATCAGGCAGTTTTTTGCAGCTATCAGAGGCTATGTCAATGGCCATAGAAAACAAAGAGGGAGCCAAGGAAAGAAAGGCAGGGTAATACAATGGCATTTGAAACACTGTTTTGTTTTCATTCAGATATTTTTAGCTAATGGTGATTTTTTTTCTTTATGTGAGTTGATGTGTTGTGTCAGTGGTAGAAGCTGCCAGCGTAGATGTTTGTCCCAGGAAAAAGATACCAATTGACACTGAATACATTTCAGGGGCTGCTGGATAAAATTATGTTAAGAAATGCTTCAGCAACTCTCCAAAATCTAGATAAAAAATTGCAGCCCCAGTTAAATCAGGTTTTAATTAGTCTTAAAGCAGCCCAGAGCCTTTGCTTTATTTCCACAGCTATCTTCCTGCAGCTTCAGGCACCCCTCTCAGGTAGACACGTTCCTTTGCTTTGTTTCCTGCAGTCCTTCCCAGGAGAAGTGATCTAAATACTTTCAAAGACACTGATTGATTGTTTCCAATCTCTCCTTGGCTTGAAATGGATTTTTGTCTTTTTGATTCTATATATCCAGTTAAGTTCTATATATCTATATTCTATATATTCAGTTAAATCCCACTGAAGTTATGTTGGTAGCGGGGGGACACTGGGGAATGGGCAAAGGTGGATGATGGGAACAAGGAGAAAATCAAGGCTGTGTGTGGTACTCATGGCTTGAATATATAAAGGCATAATCTTCATATACATTTGGGCTGTCTTTGTAGTCCAGTTTCTCTGGGCCTTGAAGATTTCATGGACTGACAGTGTGATGCAATGCTGGGGACTTGCCATGTTTGTAGGTAGCAAGCAGGACATGCCCTTTACTAGGTGTTCATGAGTTTTCTGGTACTCTACAGAAAAGCTGCTCTAGAAGAGTAAAATGATGTGAAAGGTGTGTAAAAACAGGGCAGAGGAGTAAAATGATGCAAAATATGTGTAAAAACAGGCCCTGAGTCTCCCAGGGCATGCAGAGTACAGGTGCCTTGTGCTGAAAAAGTTTTCTTCCCTGCAGTTCTATTTGCTAAGCCCTCCAGAATGGTATATATTCAGCACTGTCTGTTCTGGAGCAAGCAAACTGGGAGCAGTTCCACAGCATCTTAAAAAAAAAAGTAGCACTAGAGGCACGCACAAAAAAAAAATCCCATTCCTTGCTGGATAAATGAAGGCAGCCCCAAGACTGCTATAATTTATATGCTTTCCTTTTTCAGTGCTGTCACTGGGGAAAATAACAGTGTGCCTGCTTGCTGTCTAGAGAGATGCTGTGCCAAAGCAAATAGTTGCAGCAAGTGGCAAGCAGAGAAGGCACCAAGGTATTTGATGGATGAGTGTTCCTCCCTCAAGCAGAGAGGAACATTTGTGAGAAACTAGTAATATACTGTGGTTGAAATGGCCCATTCAGGGTATAAAATTCCCAGTCAAGTTGCCCAGGAGAGAGTTGGACAGCTGGTGTAGGAGCAGAAATCACTGCAGATAAATCAGGTTGGCATCTAATTGATTGTGGGCCCTGGACAGGCCCTGTTAGTTTTTTTTCCTCTGGTGGATGAAGTCAGGAAAGATTTCACCGTGTGATGACTGACATTTGTTCCCCCCAGGTTCTTGCCTTCCTCTTACAGCTGCCTCAGTTCAAGAGAAACAAGATGCTTGTCCTGTTTTGCTGCTGTTAGATTTGGCATTGCAGCAGTGTTCCCAAGTCCTTATCCTGTCCAGTCATGGCAAGGAGCTGCTCAGACAGGTCCCAGAGCTGGTGGTGTGGGGCAGCATTAAGCTGGATGGAGAGCTGCAGCATGGCTGTGGGTGAGCATGGCTGCTGAAGAGCTCTCCAGAAGTGGGAGCAGTTCCAGCTGGCTGTGAGGGTGGAGGCAGGCTCCTGTGCTATAATTACAAAGGCTGGTGTTTAATTGCTGCTTCCTGCTTCAGAGGTGTGCTGTAAATTAAGAAGGTGCTTTACAATAGTGGCATTTAACTTCTTTCTGTCATCTGCTTTCATTTTAGTTGATCTGGGCTGGGATTTCTCAAGGGAGGTTTCCTGTGCTCTGTGAATCCCTTGAAAGAGTGTGGGCACTGGGTTCTTAGATCTTCTGGAGGTGACTTGATGTTCCCTCTAAGCCAGGACAGTTGGGCTCTTCTGCACATCTGTTTGTGCAAGACCACTGTGTCCCACATATAAGATCCAGGGACTAGTTGAGGTGATGTGAGAGAAGTTGGTCCATCTCCTCTGTGTTTCATAAACTGAGGAACATCCTGAGATGCTCTGTGATTGCTGGATGTAAGGGAAGAGGAGCGAGTGCACAGCTGGAGGGATGTGCAGTTCAGTGGGGCATTGAACTGCAGCCCTCTAAAGATTGCTGAAGGGAGAGTGGGCAAAATAGTGCCCTATTTTGGGGCTGCTAGCTCTTCTTCCAGCTTTCTTTTTCTAAATTTAAATGAGACAAAGACCAAGGCTGGAGAGATAGGTTGCATATTCACTATGTGTTCAAAATTCAAGCTCTGGTGTGTGAGTATAGTCAAAATAGCTGTGATGATGCTTCTCAAAAAATACCTTGCTCATCCATTTGTTAGCGATAATATTAAAGATTCAGGAAAATTTCATCAGTCTTGGAGATCTCAAGGATGTTAGAAATTGTGAAGCCCAGTTTAAAAATAGGAACTTCAGGGAGGGGGGTTAAGAATCCTTTACTGCTAAATTTTTTAAGTTCTAGCTCCTGTTCCACACACACGTCCAAGCTTTTCTTTCTCCAAGGAAAAGGTTGGACTTTTTTCAGGTTTTACTGACAAACAAACACTTTTTCAAAGCAGTCCCCTGAGGTTTAACACCAAAAAAAAAATTGTGAAATTGATTACAGAATGTCAAATCATGGCAGCCCTAGTTGAAACACACAACAGAGACAATATCTCTTTAGTATCCTCTTTAGCACTCCCAATAATTGCCAGAGGAAAGTGTTTGTTTGTGTGCAGGACGAATTGGACTTAACTCCAAGATAATGCCATGGATGGGTCATAGGCCTCCCACTGGTGTGTGAGCTGTGTGGATATGTGCAGATAAGAGCATTGGATATAGGTTTGTCCAGGTGCTCCTCCACATTGCTCTGTTCCCAGGGGCAGGCAGAGTTTGTAGCCATGTGCTTAAACTGCCCCTGGTGCTTGGAGTAGGATACCCAAAGGTGCTTTTTATCCAGCTCTGTGCTGTGCCTTCCTTTGCTGGCTGTAATTGGCAGGCTTTATTCAGGAAAACACTCTGGCCAGTTGGTGTGGTGGTAATTAAAGTCACTGTTATATGTTATAATACTGTGTGTTGTGTACTCTTTGGAGGAGGAAGGGAAAATAGGTGAGGAAGTGGTAGCTTTGAAGAAGAGGAGTGGTTGTGCCAATTATCCTGGATGAGTTGTTCAGTGACAGTTAATCCATGTGAGTGAAAGCAAGTCCTCTGTGATGGAGTGCCAAGGTCAGGAATTTGAGCTCTGTTTGAAGAGTGAAAGTTACAATCTTGCTGGATTAGAGTTCCTTAGAAGAAAACATCTCTTGAAAAATTTCAG
The DNA here is from genome assembly GCF_051311805.1 of Agelaius phoeniceus. Taxonomy (NCBI): domain Eukaryota; kingdom Metazoa; phylum Chordata; class Aves; order Passeriformes; family Icteridae; genus Agelaius; species Agelaius phoeniceus. The sequence goes on from NC_135270.1 coordinate 16,075,404, forward strand.
CAGAGCTTTTCCCACTGTGTCATCCATGTAGTCTTCTCTCTTTTTCATGACCAGAAAAGGACAATGGCAGAGGAGTGTTATGACCCCCTTAGATGAGTTATTCCACAACTCAAGAGTGTGACACAGTGGGTCTGTGAAACTTGCTTCAGAGTATGTCCATGTTCATGCCTTTGCATGCAGTCTGCCAGGGGAGATCATCCAGTGTGTACACTTGATTTTGCAGAAGGACAACTATTGCAAAGATACATTATCCTTTGCCATCCCTGGTGTCAACATAGCTGATCTGATTTATACCACCTGGAGCTTCTGTTCAGTATGCTGCTACATTTTTAGCAGGTGGAAAATGGTCAGATTCAGAAAGGTGACTGATGTGATTTTGTTTGTGTTTTCTCATGTTGCAAACAGGATTGAGTCAGGACTCAATGTTGGAGGTTTAGCTACATTTGCAATACGGTTCTAGTAGCTGGTAGTTTGGGGTATCTGGTTCACCCATATGAATCCCTCTATTGTGCAGAACAAGGTCATTTTCCTTTCTGTCTGCCTTCTGTTTATTTAACCAGACACTATCTTGTAAACATTTTGTTCGATATCTGTGGCATCATTTTCGGTTCACTTCATATGTGGGTTATATGTATTTGTCCGTGTCCCCCTGCCCACCTCTCCACCCCCTCATTGTTAGTGGATATGTTCTGTAGGCTATCCAGAGATTGACATTTCATTTTAGTCTCTGAAAAATGATGCTATTGGTTCCATGATAGACTGCAGTTTGTAGGACATGTGATCAGTGATGCTGAGCAAGGAGACACCCCTTCATCTCATTATATTGACCTTGCTGACACGTAATCACACCCACTGTAGTATGTACTAGTGCCGTGTATCCATAGCAGAATATAAATACAGTACTTTCTGTATATAGCTTTTTTCTTTAATGTAGTAATTTTGTGTAAATGGCACTGTTTTCCTGCAGAGATTGCTATCTGCCTGTGCAAACAAACATGTAAGGCCTTGGATTTCGAATTTCATTGACTTCATTATCCACTTATATTGGTGTGCTTGAGCAAACAAGTCTCCAGTAAAAAAAATGGCATAATGTAATTTACACGTGCCTCTCCTAGGAAGTGTTTGTATGGAAGGCAGTTGTTGGGCCTTAATGGTACCTGTGAGCATTAAATTCATTGAAAGAACCAAGCTGGATGGATATTGGTCCTTGCACCATCAGTACCTCTAGTGCAGTGTGAAAATAAACACTGAGGACATTAATTCCTTTGGAAATGGCTCCCAGTAACTTCTTTCCTTATTGCTGATCCATCTGGGGAAAGTTGTTACCATTTGACTCTTTTCTAACTTACCCATAAGTAATTTACCATTTTCTCTTTGTCTTGGGTTGTTTTTCCTTGCATGTTTGTGGTGATCCTCCCTTTTGTCACTGAGGCACACTTTAATTAGTATGTCCCAAAGGCACTGGCAAGCCTGGAGGGCTGTATTTGGTTAGGAGTAGGATTTTTTCCAGAGGGAATACCCCACTGCTCACATGTAATTGAAACTAGGCTTTTCCAGAGCATCTCACTTGCACACTGGAGAGCTGTGAGTACAGACACACCCTGTGATTTCATAAATCAGGATGAATTTAAGGGGGACAAAGTCTATTGAAATTATATTTTGGAAGGCAGGATTGCTGTTAATGTTTTGAGGTTTGATGGCTTTCTGAGCTGTTTGTGGACAGAAAAGCTGCCATTGCTCTGAGAAGTCCCTGTGCATATTCCTGAGAGGGGATAAGCCAAGGCAGTTTTGGGAATGGAGCTTGGGGCTCCCTTTCCTGCTGCTGAGCAGCCACACCAAGACAAGCACCAGTGCTGTGAGCATGCACCAAAGCCAACTGGGCAGAAGGGCAATTCAAATCAGATAAAGCCAGTTCTTGAACAGATTGAGCTCTATGCTTTTCTAAATCAGAACAAAAATGTCAAATTCCTTATAAATACCAGGCAGTGCACAGCTGCACTGACCTGGCATCTCTGTTCTGCTCTGATGGGTGGAGAGCAGAGTCGAGCTGTTCCTCCGTGAGCCTGGAAGATGGAGAAATATTGAGGTTTTGCTTCTCAAAAGCAATTATCTGCATTTCCCCCCCAGCCTGAAGCAATGGGTCACGCTCTCCTTAGCATGGTGAAGAATGTGTCTAGTCAGCACTGGGGGAAATTCTGGAATAGTCCAGGAGTGCCAGGCATTCAGACACAATACCGTCATTGGCAAATCCGCGTGAATAACTTTGGAGCGCTGTAATGTGGGCTGCAAATTGTGAGGCTGACTCCTTACCAGACCACAGATCCATCACTTTGAAATGTCAGGCCTTTGTCACCCAAAATAGTCTTTTGTCTTCTTTTCCCATGCATGATACATGGAATTTTTTCTCTTTTGCTCTGTGTCTTACAGTGTAGTTGGAAAAGAGCCTGTGCGGTTCACACTGAGAAGCTCAGCTAGGAAGAAAGGCTCTTTCCTGACTGCTTGTTGACCAAAGAGATGCAGGCACAGTTGAGCTGTGGTCAAGGCAGGAAACCAAAAGGCAGCTCTTGGGACTCCTGGTGGAGTGTTGTGATGCTCTGCCCTGCAGTGCTGTGTCTATAGGTTGTAGGAGACAAACCAAACTTCAGCTTTTCAGTGGCTGGAGTGGCAGTCATGGTCCAGCCTGTCAGATTGGCACTTTCAATGACAGGGTTGTGAGAGTGGTCTCTCTCCCTCCTGCCTACCTTCATGAATGAGGTGTGTGTGTATCCTCTGTGAAAACACAGTATGTAGTGTTAGCAAGAGGGAGCTGTGATCCCCCTCAGTTCCTCAGTTGTGGTGATTTTTCTGAGTCTTGATTAAATGAGGTGTGGTCCATATGTGAATTCAAGTTTCAGAAGGGAAAGAAAAAGCAAGTTTCTATTTTTACACACTTGCTTGTACCATCAGAATTATAGCACCTGCTGAAGTGTAGTACACGCTTAAATCTCATCTGGTTTTGAGGCTGAGGACTGTGCTGTGAGCAGTGGGAGGGGATTCAGGGTGTTCCCAGTAGCATTTTTGTTTTGAGATAAGGATTGTGTTTGCAGATACATTCTCCGCTTGCGGAGTAACTTCCACTTCCTGTGTTCTGTTTCATGTTGTGGAACAGTTTTGGAGTATGCAAACTACATTGCCTTCAGATGAAACCAAATTGTGTTTATGATAACCAGAAGAGATAGTCCAAAGTGAAACCTGTCCTGTGACTTGATTCCTTAATCTGGATGCATCTGTAATGTTGGTAATTACAGTTCATGAGTTTGGATCTTCATGTTTGGGAAAGGCATCAGCCTATCAGCAGCCTTGGAGAAATCAGGCCCATGTGCTGTGTGGGAGCCTGGAGGAGACACGTTGTCTCAGGACCTTTCACAAGTGTGGGGGAAGATTAAGAGGGCTGAAGTATTGTGTATCACATTGCTCCCAAGGTTAGCCCCAGCAGAGTGGAATGTATGTTTTCATGTGGTTTCTGATGCTGTTGAGATTTGACCAACAACTGTCAGAGCTCAGTTTCATTCTCATGGGTCTTCTATGCTCCAGGGCAAACTGGGGGCTTTTGGCCTTCTCAAAACTGAAGTTCACTGTGCTTTTTCTTGTGCTACACTTAATCTTCTAGAAGATGGTACTCTTGAGCTCTTTCACTGTAATTATTACTTACAAGTATCGCAGAGGAAGCCCAGCATTCTGAGAATTATCTTGGCAGCTAAATACATGAAGAGTGCACTTCAGTTTTTAAATTTGATGTCTAAATATGCTTTTCCCCTTTTAGATTTGGTGTCTTTCCTATATAATTCAATTTCAGGTAAGAAGAGGTGGGTTGAAAAAGGTTTAGTTTTTGGTTTTATTCTTACCTCACCACTCTTCTACTCTTCCTGGGTTAGCTTCACATGCCCAAGTTGATTCTGTGGAAGGAGGTGTACAAACCCAATCACCTCCATGCTCCGCATGTTTTTTTTAAGGTACGAACATAAGTGCTTCTTCCACTTTTACCAGGAGGCAGGGCATGAACACTGTGTAACTCTGAGTGAGTAGCAGAGGAAAGTGGATGTGTATTTGTAGCAGGATGTGTCTCTATCCAGCACTGAAGAGCACACAAGAATAACTTTTCCTGAGCAAGTTTGCAATGCCTTTCTTAGCACTGCCATGTAAGTCCCTTTTTCATATGCCACCCTACCTTTCAAGTAAATTGACAAAACCCAGCTCCCATTTCCAGCCTGAGACATGTGAAGGAACTAGTGTATTTCTGGGAATGTATTAAATAAAACCCCCACATCAAGTGTAACTTTAGTGGAAGAAAAGAGGATATTGTCCCCCAGCCTCATTAATGTAGGTTGTAATTGATTGGCTCTATCATGTGTAAAGCTTGAAAAGTCTACTTAGTGTCTTGTTGGGATGATCAGAGTTGAATTTGACCAGCTTAATCAGCCCATACTATTTGCTCATGCATCCTAAAATCGTGTCAGAGGGCATGCCAGTGAAATTAGGGCCTTATTTTCTGAGACATACAAAAACCCAGAGCAATATCCCTGAGAATTCACTTCTGGGGGCCCGCTTATGATATTTCTCCCCCTGTCCCAACACTATCACATCACTGGTGCCTTTTCAAAGCTCTTCAAGTGTAAATCAGGGTTGGAAAGTCTGTTCCCATGGATTGATTTGTAGGATGAAGTCACAATGTTCAAAGGTGGGAGCAAAATTCTCCTACCAGCCCAAAAGAAAAGATTATAACCGGAGTGTTTGACTTCTGTTTAGGGGGAAGAGGACCAGCAGCAAGTGTACAATTACTCTTAATTGTCAGTACCATCAGCATTTATCTTGTGTTTTCTGATTAGTCTAGGACAGGGAATTGTTTGCCATGTGAACCATTTGTTTATACCTTTCTAATACCAGGAAGTTTTAAATATAAAAAAATCCCATTGTTTGAGTTGGCTCTGAACAACACTCCTGAAACCTTTAATGGGCTCTGAAGGAGGGCAAGAGCTCAGTGGCTCACTGTTCCATCCCTCCTTGCAGGGACATCCTCTGCAAGTGCTTCTCTCCCTCTGCTCTTAGGCTTTTACCCTTTCTGGTTACACAGAAACTGCACTGTCAGACCCCCAGGACATGGGGAAGGGTGTTACTGTCCCACATTTCATGGGACCTGTGGGATAAGGTTTTTGGTTTTTTTTTTTTTTTTTTTTGTGACAGAGAGTTGTGTAGGTGTTAGTGGAACAGCTCAAGCTGACCTCAATTCCAAAATCTTTTTGTGCTGCAGCTGTCTGCTGATAGAGTCCTTGTTGTAAAATGTCACATGGACCTGAGGCAGCTCACAGCTGTCATCTGAAAAGGTTATGTTTTACCAGCAGCTTGAGTTTCTTTGTTTTCAAATTGTTGAGTGAAGCTGTTTTAAATTTCACTGGGGAAACCAGGGACACTGACTGATAACCTCAGAGAATCCTGTAACTGAATCTACACAAGCAAATTTACACAGAAACTCTTGTCACTGCCCTCCTAAGGGGTAAAGATGGAGCTCCTCTTCAGCACTCTATGTATTATGCAAGTAATACTGCAAGTAATAGGGTGCTGTGAGGACACTCTCTGATCCTTTTTTCTTTAATATGCTCATCTGTTTTTTTTTTCTTGTAAGTAGTTTTAATTTTTTTTTAATTTTGGCAGCTAGCAAGTAGAAAGTTGTTGCTGTTGAGCTAGAGCAGGCTGGTGTAGTCTAAGTTGTTGCTTGTTGACTTATCCTTGCACAACTCCCAGGAAAATGTACTGCAAGCTTTGCTCCATCTGGCTAAATGCCCCATCCTCTGTGAGGCACAAATTGAATTAAGAAACAAAGCTGTTTTCTACAGTCTGTCTGTTGCTACTCAGTCAGACACTGTTAAGAATCCATTTTAAACATGGATCCCAAAGTCAATTCCATGTTAAGTACAAATAGGTGCTAGAAAGCAGTATTTTTGTAGCTAAATGTTGAAAATGGTATTGATTTTTCCCATTGTCAGTGCCAAATGTGGAATATGAACATGCCCTATTGTCCCAGGCAGACTTGCTTGGTAATAAATAGTTCTACGTATTATTCAGCTGTCTCCCTATTGGCAGCAGGATTCTTGGAGATCTTGGTTGACTTTCCAGAATTACAGTGTAAAAAATCTGAGTCTAAACTTTGCTAGGATATCTACCTAGCAAACAGCTCCAAGAGAGGTGTGGGATGGGGCAACCCCAACCTGGTGTCAGGACCAGGTACTGGCAATAAAGACTGCCTCTCCTAAGCCTTGGAGATGGAAGAGTTTGGGAAACAAAGGGCTATTTTAGCAGATGTATGGGTTTAAACAAAATAAAGTGAAGCTGTCAGCCCTTTCCCCAGTAACAGTGAAGTCCTGAGTGTAGACACACTCCCAGGAGCCCAAAGGTGCATCTCTGAGCTGACCCAACCTGCTTCTCCAGCTGAGACACGTCTGTTGCAGGGACAGGGTTTGTGGTCAGCCACCAAGGCACCTACTGGTGTGTCAGTAGGAAAAGTCCCCCAGGAAGTTACACAATAAAAACAAATTCCCTCTCCCTTAAGGTCGCACAATATGAAGCTGTCTACCATGGAGCTCAAGGGGAAATGAATAATGGGGACCTCGGAAATCTAGAGCTGCATCACTGAGTCTGTCAGGTGTATGAGCTGAAAGCTCTGACGTTTCTACAATTGCAAGCTAGAAGAAAGTGTGAGATAGCATTGCTGTTTTGGCCTCTCTGTCATCTCCCTGCTCCTTTGCAGCTCAATCCAATCTCAAGATGGATCCAAAATGCAAATACTAGTTGGAAAATTTCTGACTGCACAATGTTCTTCCCTGCATCCCTCTCTCATATCTGCACCAGCTCTATTAAATGAGGAGCAGAAATATAGAAATGCATTTAGTAATGATGTAGTTTCTTCTTTATTTCTTTTCCTCCTCTGTTCTCAGAAATAGGCAGTGAGTGGTTGGATCATGGGGTTGCTATGGTGAGCTTTAAGATACACCTTTGATCATAGTTGGTGAGTGCCAGCCAGCATATTAATTCCAAGCAGTCCATATGCTTCCAGACCAAAATACCTCTCTCTTGCTACTCTTCATTTTGTTGAACACTTAGCCTGCTAGTTCACAGACTACTGTGTCTTACTGTGCTGCTCCAAGAAATCTGTTCAAGTTTGGTGTTTCCTTTTCTCACTGGAGGGGCAGCTGGCAGAATTACTGCCTTGAAAGGAAGTTGTAACCAGGTGAGGGTCAGTCTCTTCTCCCAGGCAACCAGCAACAGGATGAGAAGACACAGTCTTAAGCTGCTCCAAGGAAAGTTTAGGTTGCACATTAGGAAGAAGTTCTTCAAAGAAAGAGTGGTTGGGCATTGGAATGGGCTGCCCAGGGAGGTGGTGGAGTCGCCGTCCTTGGAGGTGGTTAAGAAAAGACTGAGTATGGAACTTAGTGCCATGGTCTGGTAGACAAGGTGGTGTTTGGTCAAGGATGATCTCAAAGATCTCTTCCAACCTAGTTGATTCTGTGATTCAGTGACCCTTTCTCCTCATGGACTCCTGCTACCTCAGCAAAACCCACCAGCAGCAATCCTGATTTCAGGTAATCTGCTGTAGATTTAGATATTTAATGTGAACTTCTGGTTAAATGAGACACTGAGATGCCTCCCTTGGAAATTAGTGGCAGAACTCCTACTACAGATGAAGGAGACAGGGTCAGATGATTTTGCCCCAACAAGCACTCTGCAGCAAGGATGGCTGGGTGGTGGTTTTCTGGCCTTTGACTTCACTTGTTCTACAATGGATAAATGCCTCCTACCAATGAAAATATTTTGCTGTCCTGTGTGGTTTTATACAAATATAAGTGAAAAGCCAAGCAACAGGGAATGTGGTGCTCAGTTCTTTTCTGTGATTTATGCTCTGGTTTATCCGGCAAGGCAGCCTACGTACCCGAGAGAACAGTCTGAGTATCTGTGAGAACAGAGATCAGATAGCGGGGCTGCCTTGGCTTGCTGGGCTGCAGGGCTTAATCAGCTATTAGAAGATGATATTAGGAAATGTAATTTACAAAGAGACTCTGTTCAGATTTTGAGTCTTTTGTCAGTTCTAATAGAATATTCAAGAGGAAATTCTCTATTTCAGTCTAGTTATTTTGGGTTTACTTTTCATTTTTGTGTGCTTCTTTTTCTGCCAAGCAATTGCCCACTGCATCTGTTTGCTAGGACTTGCTTATCTAGGCTTCTTGTTATTATCCTGGCTAAAATATTGTTATTTACTCATATGATAATACCCAGAGCTTCTAATCTAGCATCAAAGCTTCATTGTGATGGATGTTACACAGACCATTAGTTTATTAAAGATGGGTATTTGTTGTCTTAGGAATGTATGGGCTTACTTTATGATAGCAAGAAGGGACAGAACAAGGTAGCAGGAAAGCATTCACATGCACTGTATCAAGTGACAATCGCACCAGCTTGTTTTGAAATGGCAAAGGTTTGAGCCTGTGGGGAAAAAATTGTAATGGCTAGAAAATGTTTTCCCCAGAAACAGAAATTATCAAAGTGTTTTCATTTTTGTTGCCTCTGAGAAGTATTTGCAGTACTTTTGCAGCATAGAATGGGTTTTTTGCTACTGTTTGCAGGACTACAGCCAATTTTACCGATCACTGGGCATAAGAGGTTTCTTTAAACAGAAATTGGGAAATCTTGGGTAAGAAGTTTGCATGACAAATATTAGTCAAATATACACTCCTTTGAATTAAGACCTGGCCTGAGACTCTTTTAAGTCCTTGGCTTGCTTTAGACCCTGCAATCTTCTGCATCTTCCAGCACGTCTGCAACAGTTGGTACAGCTCTTGTTACTCCACTTGCCTTAAGTCTGCTACAATTGTGTTACAGGAGGCAGCATTACCAACCTTAAAGAAATTAAATGGGTAAATCTGAGTCTTTGTCATAGGCTGAACTGGATGGTAGCATTAGCCAGGCTGGGGACTGGCTGGTTTTTGTGCAGCCCTACCGAGAAGGACGGTAGAGGTACTGTGGACAAAATGTTAAAGGTGAGCTGCCATTGTGAGTGCAGCAAACTGTCTGCAGGAATGCACTTTGAGGAGCTTTGACAGCAGATTGATATTTTCTTCTACCCTTTAGTGCCCTCTCAGTTCAAGGAGGTTGTGGAGTAGCTGGTGGGGCCCAAAGGTGCCGAGCACATACAGTGTGTGAGGAAAACACTGCTAGCAGTGAGTTTGAGAGACACTTTCAGAGTACAGCAGAGGGAAAGCTGAATGTGTCCCAGCAAGCACAAAGTATGGGAATTTCCCCTCCTGTGGGAATGGAGGGTTTAAATGTTATCTTCTTGATCTTAAATGCCTTCTCAGCAACCCTGCCTGTACCAGTGGGATTTGTCCACCTACGTCTGGTGGTGTCCTTGGAAGAAAACCAGCTTTTGCATAATCAGTCTCAATAGGAGGGTGCCTAAAGCTTGCAAGGTCAGGTTTGTTTTGTTTGTTGTCTTGCTTTGGGATGTATTTTTTCCCTTTTTTCCCCCTTTTTTTGGAACAACAGTGTATTTCTCCTGCCAGCAAGATGTTTCTTCTACCTTGGAACTGTACAGCTTGCGCTTCTGGTTTTTTTGCTGGCTCCTACGCTTGGCTTTCTGTTGCTGCTGCTGCTGCTGGTGAGACTATTTCAGAGATGTGCCAGGCTTAGCATGCAGATCCAAATTTAGGTCTCTCTGCCTTCAAACAGAACAGAGGGTCTACAGAAGTCATTTTTTTAGTGTGACTGTTCAGAATAGCTAATTGGCTTGTTGGCTCTGCGTGAGACTGCGCAGCATCCTTGGACCCGGCTGTGCTGGGCACTTGACTTTTCTTCTTTTATGCCTTCATTACTTGCCATGGTGATGGCCCTAGATGACAGAAGTCCCAGGGAAAAGTTGGGAACAGAAGCGTGCAGCCAGGCTTGATGTGGGACTAGACTTAATTTTACTTCTCAAGCCTGTGTCACTTCATCCTACCCAAGCCTGTTTCCTTGCTTAACTTGCTGGTTTCCTGATTCATTTTCTCTGTTCTTTGTATTTCTAGTAACATATTGGTGCTGCCTGGCAGGGAGACATATTTCCTGAGCAGAAGATGGTAAAAAAAGGTGGAGCAGAGATAATTTCCCCGATGCAAGCTTGATTAGTGTATACCTTTGTAAGGACTGTACCTGGCAGGGCTGTCTTAGCTCTTAGACTGCTTTTAGTTACTGAATGGTTGGAGCTGGGACATTTTAGGAATCAGAGAGCTATTTCTGGCTTGTTTGGGTAAGAGGGGGTTGGAAACAAACTGGCTGGTGAGAAACAATGTGGCATATAACTAATTGCACAACAAATATTGTCTTGTATGTATGTTAATTATTTTGCTTTAAAATTGGCTGGAAGTTAACTACTTAGTATTTGAAATCCTTTATGTCTTCAGGTTTAACATCTAAACTATAAGGGAATTCACAGCTCTCTACACCTGGCTAGAAGCACATTTTAAAAGGTGCCTTCAACTTAGCAGTTACTTATTTTGCCCTATGTTGTTTAGTAGTAGACCAGTAGTAAATGTATAACTCCAGGAGTCTACTTGTAGGTGTGTCTGCTTACTGTATTTTTTTACTCCTAGATTTTTAAGGAACTGATATTTGAGTAAGCAAAAGCAGATCAAAGGTGTTGCGTTATCATTGGTTGCTTTATTGATTACTCAAGCCTCCTTCACTCTCTCATTAAAAGGTTTTGAGCCCTCACAATCTGCTGTGTTGTGCAAGAGCTGTGTCAGGTGAGCAGCACCCCATGCTACAGCTGCCAACTGCATGCTGCACCTTCCTTACCTTCCAAAATAGTCTTCATTTTAATGGAATTTTCTTCATTTTGACCTGGTACTTGTGATGGGGTTTTATGTTGCTTTTTGAATGCAAAAGTTTAGCTAAAATACCCCAGTGAAATAAGCTTTGAATCTTGCCTCACGTGCTGTGGATCTGTGGGAGGAAGTTGGTAGTAGGTACTTGAATAATTTCCAACATTGCATGTTAGTCTTGGGTGGAATTAAACTGCTCTAAAATGAGCTGCTGCCATGGGAACAAGGTACTAATGATATCAGGGTGCCAAAGAATGCTTAGTCAGGATTTGGGAGAATAGCCACCCAAACCATTATGTCCCGTGTCTTCATTCCTTGTTTCTGTATCATGATATTCCTGCTTACAGCCTTAACATCAGTAACTGGGACATGGGAAGGAGCTGAGGTTGCCTTTAGGACTCTGAGGCATTTCAGTGCAGTGATAAATGGCGGAAGTGATTTCTGAACTGCCCTTCATGAAGGATCTCTCCCTTTTGTTTGACACCAGTGGCTCTGTGCTACAGTGATTGCTCTTGAGGAGGAGCTGGGAGTGTGGCTGCTTTGAGGTTATCAGCAACTGCTGTGGTGAGGGAGGATTTGGAATAGGTGAGGTAAAGGAACAGAGGAAGAGCTCTTCCCCTAAACCTCAGGCCTTTTAGTGAGGTGTGAAAGAGTGGGGAGGGGGCTGTTGTTGGTCTCCAAGCATCTTTTAAGGGTAATTCTTTGCAGAGGTACCTGGCATAAGATTGCATAGATCTGGACCAAAATATGTCATCTTTATGCCATTAGGTCCCTCCCCAGCCTAATTCAGCAGCAACCAGAGAACCATATTTTTTCTGTTTTAGGGTTAAATATCTACTTGACTGGCATTTCTATTCTCAATTCATTAAAATTAGAACTACTCTGTAAGACCTCAGCCATTCATTAACCAACAAACCAGTGCTAATTTTAATTTCCATGGCTGCAATTTAATTTTGCACAAAGATTATAGATACTTCTGTGATTGCCTTTCAGCAGGCTCACTGATACCTCTGCCATGGCACTGTTATTACTAGCAGGGACATACTAATGCCTTCCTGCTTAAACCTGTCTGAGAATCTATTAATGGGGTGGCCTACTTCCAAATTGCAAAGAGGAGCAAAAGCTCATCAGGCAGTGTAAATGGTGATAATTTCAGCAAATGCTTTCTGTGTAAGGAGATTGATGTTTTAAGTGTCCCAGCAAATTGGTAATAATGATCAGCAATTCTCCACCATTCTTCACAAAGGAATGGGTCTTTGAAAGAAGCAATTAAATGCAAACACCTTCTGGACTGAGCTAATGTAGACTTCTCTCATTGGTCTGTAAGTTAACTATCAGACCTACAAGTCATGTTTAATGAGCTTTCTGCTTCCAGCCCAGCAAGGAGCCTGTAATGAAGCTGGAGAAATGTGACCAGCATTTATGGCAAGCGCCTACTTCAGCTTTCAAATGACACTGGGCAAAGCTGTGATTTCCTCATTGTGGAAATATGGTAAACCAGGAGATGAGCGATAATTCTGCAACATCTGCTGTTCTGTTGAGCTGTTTGCTCATCTTGCAGGTACTGACTGCAGGATGAACATTAGGTGGTTCCCTAATGCAATGTTGTGGAAAGATTTCTGATTGAATTCTGTGTACATTCTGATTCTGTATTCATAGGTGCAAGGAAGAGATTTAAATTGAAGGTAAAAATGAATGCAGAAGCTTCAGTGTAGGGGTCTTTTTACTTCACTGCAGGAGACATTATTGACATGTCTGTATATTGCAGTAACCCCTGAATATCTTCACCTGCCCAGCTGCAAGATGATAAAATTCAAAGCGTTTGACTGAAACCCAGGAACCAGGTTTTGTATCCTGTCTTCTGCTTAACAAGAGAACTCAGTTTTCTGAGCCTATGTAAACTCCTTGAACTCAGTGTCCTTTCACAGGGTGACCCTGCCCGAGTGAAGACCAGAGGTGCCTTAAGACATTTAGTAGATTCAACATCCTGCTTTGGAGAAGACACCAAGCTATCAGTCACTAGCCACACTGATGCCAGTCATCCTTTTATAGACCTTTTTGCCCCTAAGTCAGGTGTTTTCCAGACTAATGGGACCCAGACTATTCAGTCATTCCTTAGACTGACTTTTATACATTCTTGCTGCCTTTCCATATTCCAGCTCTGATTTATCTTGTCTGAGGTGAGAGGGCCAGGGCTTCATGCAGAATTCAATGTCTGAATTAGCTGTGGATTTATAATGCTGTCTTCTCTACTCCAGTGTGGGTTCCTAATGAACTTCACGGATAACCTTTCACTGGGAGCTGAGTCCTTATTTCTATCCTATGTTTCCTAACTTTTAAATGATTCTTTTTCCATTCAGAAACATCCCTTCTTATCCTGAAGCTTTTAGCTTTTGAGAACTTAAGATGAAGATCTTTATCACACCTCTTCTTGAAATCCAGATTATGTGAGATAAATCCCTTTTATTCACCTGGCTGCTGACATTTTGTGTGAACTCCAAGAGGCTGGAAAGGCAGGGCTCCCCTTACAGCAGCTGTATTGACTCTGTAAGGAGCTTGTATTCATTTGGGTATCTGTTGACCTTTATTAAAGGCTTCACAAAGTTGCCAGAAACAAGCATTAGTCATAGAGACCTGTGGCTCCCCATATCCTTGCAAAATATTTTCTAAAGTCTGCATGTTTTTAATTTTTCAGTGACCAAGCTATCTCAAGTCTGTGTCCTTAAATTTGGAAATGAACTACATCTAATCCCGATTTGTTATCGGTCTTTTTTCCTATTTGTACCAGAAGTACTCATACGGTTATTGAAATTTCAGGTAGACTCTGAAAAGGCTTTGCTGTGAGAAGCTCCCCAGTTTCTGTTTCTCTTGCAATGAGATCTGTGTAGGTTTTAATGGGTATGGGTTTTGTTAGTTACTTGAAACAGCTTTCAGATTAATTCCTGCTGTAAAGAATATCAGGAGACTAGCTATGTGTCTTTCCCCTATTTACACATTTTATTTTAACATAATTCTCTTTAAAAAGAGCAAAAACACTCAGACAAACATCTCACACTTGTAATATTTTTTGTTGTTCTGGAAAGGCAAAAGGATCTTCTTATTTAGCAAATAACATTTTGGTCTCTTTACACAGATCAGTGGAAAGCAGTTGCTGCTGTAAACAAGAATTACACCCCGTAGTTTTCTTCTAGCAAGACAAAAGTACTTTATCTAGAACTTAAATTGTTGATAAAAGTCTCTTCATTGCTCTAAATCTGAGTGGTCACATTTAAAGAAAAAATCAGTGCTGCAGTTTGCTCAATCGAGTCAGCTCCTCTAGGACTTATTTCTTTCCTGTGTTTACCCAGTTCCATCTGATAAGACCATCTATCTTTTGGTCACGGTGGGCTTGGACTGTGTGCAGAGCTCACATTGGCACTGTGAGGACAGTTTATGGCTTTTCACATTGATTTCTCTGTGCTGTTACCATTTATCAACTTGTTTTCATCCCTTGGAGGTATGCAGAAATGCAAATGCTAGCCTAGTTCTCTCGATTTCTAGAAGTATCTGAAACCAGTGAATGCTGTTAGGAACTAAATATCTTTTCATCTCAACTGTTGTAACATGAAGTCTTTGAAATGGTACCCAAATTGGGCAGTTGGCAGGCAAGTAAATGGCATTTCAGCACACAGGTCAATTTTTTTGCCTCTGTTCTTATTTCTAGTTGCAACATTTTGGTTGGTATTTTTACAGGTTCCAGCAGAATACCTATTGAATTGCCACCACTAGTCAGAAAACATGCTCAAGGCTTCCTCATCACCTGAGCTGCTTTGTCAATCAGCTCTCCTAGTTTGTTGTTGAGCTTTTTGATAAATGTTCACTTCTCGTGTTTTTGTTATTATGAGAGCTAGAAGCCTGTATTTACTTAAATGAAAGCTGATGTGACTCCTGTTCATGTTTCACATAGGAAAATACAATGAAACCCTTTAAATGGAAAATGAAAAGGCAAGTTTTCACAGGAAAGTAAATAGTACAATAGAGACACCTTATTATTCTATGAATGTATTTATTATTATAAAACTCCAGTCTCTGAACTTTTCAATAGGAAAAGGGAAATTCAGGATGCTCAGTGCCTGAGCTGAGATGTCCTTTAGATACTTGTGTGAAAGCTGTTGGCTTTTAGAAGTGAGGACTGTTGCAATTGCAGCTGGAGCTGGTGAAACCTGTGGCTGCCCAGACCCTGGAAAGCCAGGCTGGTTTTGTTCAGGTTTGCAGCTGTGGAATTGGATATGGATATCTGACCATCACATTCTGGATTTAGGTACAGTGTGATCTTTACGGCCCAGTCTGCCTTTCCACATTATTTGAGTTCACCTGCACCTTGGTCTCACAGCTGCTGAAGCCACTGACAAAACTTCCTTTAATTTTTCCATATTGCGTGATTGAGCTGTGCCAGATCTGTGCATGATTCTCTCTTATCATCTGGGGAAAATCATATGAAAAGGCAGTTCCTGATAACTTTCCTGAAGTCCCCTTTGCTTTTAAATATCATCACATTATAGTAATCAGGCCAACACCAACATAAGTGTGGTATTAGCTGAGAGTTATTAGCTTTGATGTTGATTAGTGCAGCAGAGGTTACTAAAGTGCTTTTTTTTGTTACATGCTTGTTTTTAAAATTTGGCAGGGGGTACTAGGAAGAAACATAGGTGTTCTGACTTGAGCATATGAACAGAAAGAAAATCAAAGCTAATTTAAATTCTCCCAAGTTTCCTGGTTGATGCAGTGTTTTATACCTCATGACAGAATACACTGAATGCAAGAGCCCTAAACTATGTGTGTAGCAATAATGATATCCCAGAACCCTTCACATGCCGAAGGCTATGGCTGCTGTCAGTTTTACATCCTGATTCAAGCAAGCAGCCCTGCTCTACAAACCCTTGGTGTACAGTTTAGTCTCTGTAGGCTGCAATGGCATCACTGAACTGCTGTCCTAGAAAGGCAGTATATATTAAGTCCATGTAATTCTAAAACACTGCAGTGAATGCTTCCAAGGAAGATGCTTGTTATTCTTACATTCTTAATATAAGAAAATTCATCATATATTGAATATTCAAAAATGTTTATTGAATATATAGTATTAACAGATATCCTTAATTATTTTAGTTTTTAATTCAGAGACATTTTTGGATACTGCATTCTTCTGTTAAATGAAACAAAACTATCCTTAGACATTTCTGACAATGACATCTTTATTTTCAGCTGAGGACATTTTGTTTTGAACTACTGGTCTCAAGATTTACTTTCCCCATTTCATCAGGTTTAAATGCAGTCATGATTGTTCATCTCAGTCCCAAGCTTTCAGTGTTCCTTCCTCTTGGTTTCAGTTTGATTACAGCTATATCAGGAATACTGCCTTGTAATCCAGCTTCAGATATATGGCTTTCTTTCACTGAGTATATTCTCCTAGGAAATCCAACAAGTAAATTGATTTCAGGGCATAAGCTGAAAAGATTTCACAAATGTGGAGTGGTCAAAGTTTTTCAAATGTCAGTCCTGATTTCAGGTTATATCTTTGATATGCCACTTGAAAGTGCTGGAGAAGATCCTGGCTTGCAAAATGTGGCTGCTGAGCTCTTTGAAAGTGGAATCTCTTGCATTCTCTTCACTGGGACATCCAAGTTGCTAGGTGTTTTTCATCATTTTTCCAACAAAAATGACCCCTTCTTTTTTCCCCTCAAACTGAGGAGTGTAACTGGCTCTTAAATACTAGGAAAAACTGTTAGCTGTATTCTGAGTAGTATGAAGTCTTTTTCTCTTTCAAACTTTTGTTTATTTAAAACTAATTATTGAAACCCCTAAGCACTTCTGTATGTCTGTA
This sequence comes from Agelaius phoeniceus, assembly GCF_051311805.1. Lineage (NCBI taxonomy): Eukaryota > Metazoa > Chordata > Aves > Passeriformes > Icteridae > Agelaius > Agelaius phoeniceus. The sequence goes on from NC_135270.1 coordinate 16,092,147, forward strand.
AGGTCAACCCTAACCCTAGGCAGTAAAGGCAGCCTTGGGCTAAGGCTGGTTCCAAGGAAAAAGCTGTGGAGGAAGCCATGTTGTGGCAGTTTTGTGTTCCCCTTGGGATGCCTTTTGGAGCTGTAGTGTGTCTGGAGCTCTGGGCTTTGTGGTTTTCAAACCCCTAACCCTGGGTGTAACCCTAACCCTGACCCTAGGCAGTAAACGCAGCCTTGGGATCTGTGGGATCTGTCTTACCCATATCTAAAAGAAGGAGACAGTGGTGTATTGCACTGGTGGATGTGTAGCAGAGATGGTACTCATAAGGCAAAGGAATAAAACTGTCTATTGTACTTCCATCCTTGCCATCTGTTGTGGGGAGATGCCAAATAACATCAATGCTTGGGGTGTGGGTTCATACCACTCTCACAGATGTGAGGCCCAGATGCACCTCTGTTGAACTTTTCTGATCTGGTGCCCATGCACATTAAAACAGGTCCTACAAAACCATCTATTTATTTTGGGGAGGTTGAACTTCCTGGATTAGCACACTGTGCCTGTCAATGATGACACAAGAGGTCAGAGCTGTCTTCCCTCCCAGGGATAAGCAAACATTTCCCCTCTTGGGAGCAGCTGATTGTTGAAGCTCTGCTTTGGGTGAGGATGCCTGCATCCCAGTGCCAAAGCCTGTGTCCTAGGCTTGCATTCCCAGCTTGGGGTGCTTTGGATAGGGGCTCCACAGATGGCTGAAAGCTGGGGAGGGTGCATCAGGTGCACTCTAACAATCTCTGCAGTCAGTTGGGTAGAAGGTAGTTCAGATCAGTGACTGGCAGGTGCTTCTGAGCTATTGTTTGCAGGATGTGATTGTTGATTCAGAAAGAAGGGACCAAGGTGAGTATATTCCCATATAAAGAGTGTATAAAGCCAATTTTCATAAGTGTGCTGCTAAATCTTGCTGTCTGAACCACAAGCATTTACTCACCAGCCTTTCAGACCATCCTAGCTGTTTTGGCATTCAATATTTAGAGGTAAAAAATCCACCCCAGCTTCTCTTTCACGGAAGTTTGGTCATTGCTGCAAATCATTCTGCCTATAGTTTGGAATTGCAGTGTTGGTCATTCTGAAATGAGCCCTTGAAAATACTATTAAATGAGGATGTGTGCAAGAATGAAACCCCTTTGACCCTTTGAACTCCCCTGGGATGTTTAAAATAGTGATTGTTGTCTTCTCTTACACAGTCCAGTCATCTTCCTGAGTGTTTTACTGAGCTGTATATTCTGAGCATTGATGGATGAGCTCTGGACTGTCTTGCTGCTGCAGTTGTAAAAGTTGCTACTCCCTGCCCTGTATTTTCCTGGGGGTAATGGACCCATAACAGAAACAGCAAAAGGTAACATGCATTGGCAGCTGCAGTAAAAAATCCAGTATTTCAGCCTAATAATACTTAAACTGCTCCAAGGAAGTTCTTCAAAGCCAGGGCACGGTCAGGGCTACTGTAAAAGACAGGGACACAGTTCCTCTGTTAGTGTGACATTCTCAAATATAACACTGTAAAGCTGATGGATTTTTCTTAAGATGTTTTTTTTTTTGTTTTGACAAGGACTCGAGAAAAGCCAAAGTGGTATCTGCTCAGGCTTTCCCTCCCTTGGGTTTTTGGGAGCACAGGACCTGGAGGCTTCTCTTGTAATCCTCAGTACAATTCCAGCTGATTTAAACAGACCCAGAACCAACCTCATGCTCTTGGTTGGTAGTTGTCTCGCTAGTTTTTGTTTTCCTTTCTCTGTCATATTAGACCTTAGATGATGCTTTCTTTTAGGCCCCAGTTGTGGGAACCAGGGGATTGCCCAGAAATGTGACCTGAAAGTGCTGAAACATCACAGATCTTCCATCTCCTATTTGAGAACCAGGAAGGAAGTAAAAGAACAGAAAAATTGTATTTTAAAATCTCATGGTGTGGTGTTTTGTTGGTTTTTGCTTGGTCATGTTTTTCAAGTTGGCCTCATGAGTTTCAGGGTTTGACTCCTGAGTATGCAGCAGTTCTGTGAACATGCAAGGAGTCTTGGCAATCACGGGGAGTCATGATGAAGGAGAAATGCATCCTTATAGTTATTCTGAACAAGGAAAATGCCTTAGTGTCTGACACAGCATTGTTTCTAAGCTTCTGGGGTGCTCCCCCTCTTGTCTTGTGACTTCTCCAGCAGAACACAGCAAACTATGTCGGTCAACCAGCTACATATTCTGGGCAGGTTGCTCTTGCTTAGTGCTGTGGTACCATGGTATCTGTTTCAAAAGCACTGCTGACACATGTGTCCTTTGTCCTCAGCATGCTGGTGGTGTTTCAAGGTAGGAAAAACTTCTCTTGAGGAAGAACTTGTAGAGGAAACAGGAGCTGTATTTTTAGCACAGAGCTCAGAATAATTTTGCTCATCTGGAATAGGATGCTTAGCTTGATCCCACAAGTTCTTGTTACTTCAGAAAGCAGAGTTGTGGGCAAGGATCTCAACAAAGAAATGTCAAGCCTGGGCTTGCTGTGAAGTGATCTGGAGTTTCCTTACATAGAGCAGCTCTCCTGCAGACTTCCCTCATGTCCTGTACCTCAGCTCCCTTCCTTGGCTTGGTCTTGACAAGCATTCTCTCTTCAGGGGGTCTTACCCAGACAGTGTCTCTTTGAGGGGGAGGTCAGTAGCAACACCAATAATTTGCTGTTTATCATTTGCTGCCTGTAGGTTCTGGTGGTGAAGAGTGGTTTCAGGCTCCATGCTAAGAATTTGTAGTGTAATAAACCAGGCATCATCTTTCCCCTTAAATCAGGACAACTTGTCTCACTGCTGTCTTTTCAGGACAGTGCTGGCAGATGAGCTGGACTCTCTGTGGCCTGTGCAGACCATGACAGCAGCACAAATCATGACCTCGAGGACAGTAATTGTAGCTACATTATTCCCTTACTGCTTCTATCAGCAGCATTCTCCGTGTCACGGACATGGCTTTTGTCTGACACCTGTGCTACCCCTCTATTATGCTGATTATCTGCCAGTCAGATTTTTTTGTGTTGTTTGTATTATTTTGCTTGCTGGAAGCCCTTTCACATACCAGCCAGGGGGTTTCACCCTCAGAATACCTATTTAAAAAACAAAAACCAAAAAACCAAACCTAAAACCCTCCATGGAAGGACCAGCTTAAGGTTTAAAACAGCTGCCTGTTTGTCAATCCAGACACGAAATAGGTAATGACTTGGCATCTTGCCTGTAGCTCCCATTCCTCTGCCATGAATAATGAGATAATGTGTTTCAAATTAACTCTTTGTCTTAACACTGGCAGATCCCAGGAGAAGAATCTCCAAATGTGCTTGTAAAACATGGTTAATGTAAATTGATCTCTCCTTCTCTTCACAGAGACAACCATGTTAAATCCAGAGTTAAATTTGCTAACTGGAAATAGTAGAGGAGAACAATTAAGAGCTAGGAGAAGAATTTTCTGGCTGTGTTTTAAGAAGGGGTAATGGAGCAGATAGTTGACGCCAGATACAAGGGACTATTTCGGTTCTTAATTTTTGGTAGAATAAATGGGAAAACCAATAAAACACAGACCTATTCTAATGAAACCAATGGTAAATAAGGAATGTAAATAGCTTGTTGAATATGATCCCTACTGTGGTACACAAGGAAAAGAGAAGACAAAGTTCTCCTGTCAAAACATGTCCTTATTGTGGTAACAAAAATAAATATGTGAAAATGAACTGAGCGAATCGGAAGCAAAAAATTAGTTTCTCTTCTGAGCCAAAGCAAGCAGGACACAAACTGTATATTTGTTACTGGAAATTTCTTTGCTAGGTTTCAGGCAGAGAAGAATATTATTTGCACTAGATAAAAACACATTGCAGAATCCAGAAAATGAGTCCTTAGCATTGAAATGCTGATGCAATGCAAAGTACAGTTTTATAAATAACACATTAAATTAAAAAAAAAACAAACCCAAATATGTTTAAACCAGTCCCAGTGGTCTGCATTAGATGAGCTACAACTGGCAGAGGCAGAGATATTAAATCTTTAATCACATTCACAAAGAGGAGGAGACCTCCAAAGATGTGCAGCTCTCTGACATTGAGCCACTTTTAGGAAATATTAGTTTTAATGTGACTACCAAAGTCTTTTTGATCTTTCCAAATAGTTGTAACCAGGAGAATACTAAAGGCCATCTTTTTATGTAAATAGCTTGTCTCAAAATTTATGTGGATGTGATCTTAGCTGAGACAAACATCTTCTGTGTACATTGAAATACAGTGTGAGCTGTGGGAGAGAAGATGAATTTCAGCCAAAGATAAATATAAACAGTACATTTTGAGCTTTAGCAGAAGGTATTTCTGGGTGCAGCCTAATAGGCAGCTGTCTCTTGGTGCTTGCAGCACTGCTTTGGCTTCTGACGAATGGGTGAAGATGATGTGCTTGACATTTTGTTGCAAATTTGAGAGTCCTGCTACTTTGAGCATCCTTGCATTTGTTGAGCAGTGCACACGTATATTTGTGCCCCTTTTGAGGAGCAGGTGTCCTGCATTGAGACTATCCATCAACCTTTGCAGGATGAGGACATAAATAATTTACATCAGTTTAATTGATGGGGCTGTTGCAAAAGCAGCTCTTCAAATACATTTACTTTGCTCCCTGTTCCTGGTTTAATGGACAAAACCTGTCATAAAATAAGTGCAAGTACTCAGCCAATCAGGTTTTTCTTTGTCAGTTCTGCTCATCTGGAATGTAAGCCACCTCTTGGAATGTCTGTAGATAGCTCAGCTCCATGGATACTTGAATTCAGCTTAATTCCTGTGGAATGAGAAATTGAGTGGGAGACATAAGGCACAGACCAAACCGCAGTTGAAGAATATTTGAAATTTATCTCTGTAACTTCTGTAAGGTGCTTAAAACTGCTCAGCTGGTGTTGATGGAGGGCAGTTCTGCAGGAGCCAGGCATTGTGAGCCATGCCAAATGATGTAAGCTGGAGGTCTGGCTCACTTGATAGTCACAAGTCCTGAGGGCATGTACTCATGGCTACCTTGGAAACAAACAGCTGTTGTGGGACAATGCACCCTCGTGAACTTGAGGAAGTGCTGGTACCTATCTCCATGTCTTCTTCTGTTTAGGTGTGCATGTAGCCAGATTCATATGTGGACATGTATCTGTGTGTTTATGTATGAAAAAAGGGAAGGGATGCAGTATATGTCAATTAGGATAGTTCATATTTGAATGCTTTTGAAAGAGTTGCATGTTAGAAGGAACAGGAAGACAGGTTAGAGCTGGTAGCACTTGGAGCTAGGAGATGCACAGTTGTTTATTAGATGCAAACAATTTCAAGCTGTTTAAAATTGTCAAACGTAATTTTAATACTTCTGGGAAAATCACTGGGTTTGACTGTCTTCTTATTGTATGCCTTGACAACAGACTCCATGAGATTGAGGTGAGTGTTCTTACTAGTTTTAGACTTTTTTCTTGCAGATGAACATGTAGAGAAAAGCAATTCCAGAGTACTGTCAGTTCATTGCTGTTGGCAAGTGGAAAGTTGGTCCTGATGCAGGACCAAAATGAAGCTGCTTTCCATTTGGCATGAGACATGTGAAACAAATATTCTGTTATGCTGAATGAATGATGCCTTCCTTTGGCACTTCATCCAAACCAAATCAAAAAGCCACATCATCCACTGGAAAGAAAATGCTTGCAGCCACAAAGCAAGCAGGGCACCAAAAGGGGTCTGTTTAATAATTTCATGTGTTGCTAATGGGAAAATACATAAAGCAAGTCATTTGCTGTAGCAGGCACTTTTAAGACTTAAGAGGTTTTTAATGCTGTGTGAGTATTACTGCCCAGTAATTGGTGTCATAACTTTTCCTGGTGACTGTCCTGCAGAGAAATTGCAGTCTGGGCCTGAGAGATGTAGTGAGAGCTCTTGCCACAGGGAATTTCATGTCATAGTCTGGACTTAATATAACAGAGGCAGCAGAAGGTTAAAAGGACAGAAAGCAGAAAATACAGTCTGGAGACTTGGGGGTGACAGTAGGGAGGGAACAATCACATCTTGCAGCCAGATATATCTGAAGAGCGTGTCAGACTGCTGAAGATAACTGGTTCATAAAATCAGTTAGTCACCTGGAGAGCTCCATAGCCAAAGACTGTCCTCATAATGGTGTCTGTGATGGAAATGTGGAAATCCTGGACTGGAACTTACATTTGAAGTATATTGGGAGTTTTGAACATCCAATTAATATTTTAGAATGTAATATGTACCACATACTGCTGTGGATGTACGGTGTTCACATTTCTCATTTGTCAGCTCACAGACTAATTTTCCCAGCTGTGTGGCAGCAAAACCACTCCTAGTCTCCAGGTCATTTGGTAGTGGGTTTTTGTTAGCAAATTAGATTGTTTGCACCAGTCCCAGCAGAGGTTTTTTGGTCATTTGAAACACAAAGGAGATCTAATATTTTCCTCTGCTTGGTAACAGCCTCCTTAGGCCTGTCTCAAGGTACTAAAAGGTACAAGGCACAGGGTCATGTGCATCTTACCTATGTGGTACCTATTTATGAACTTGGTTCATGTGATCAGCCGCTTTCTGTTCTGCACTGACTTTCTTGGTTCTTGGTTAGTTGTTCTTTGTGCTGCTTCCTGAGAAAAGTGGTTTGAAAGCCAGAGAAGTCCAAGAAAGTTTTGCTTGGCTGATCCTGCCCAAACTGGCATCGTTGTGTGTAAGTTACAGCCCTCAGATATATATCACCATTTGATTTTTGGGCTATTTCTGCTACACAGCAGTCACTGGGAAAAAAAAAAGCCAACAAGCACAATATGAAGTAGATTAACTTTTGTTTCAGCTGCTCTTCTCAGTGTCTTCCATCACTGCCAGGAACTTTGGTCTGAGGCAGTACATTGGAAATTTTAGGCTTTTGATTTCATGTTACCCTTGTGGATGAGCCATGGTGCATAAACCAGCAGTGATTTTTCACATTGACAGCACACAGATACTGTTTATTTAGCTTACTCATTCTATGGGAGGCAAGGCTGAGGGAATGTCAGCTTGTTTTCTGAAATGCCAGCCTTTTCAGCCAAGAGCTCTCCCTTTGCTGTACGTTCAGAGCTGCTGATGCATCTGAGGGATGCCTCCTAGCTTGGATTATTTTTGCATAAATACCTACCTAACAGCTGTTTACAAAAAAATTGCTACTTTGCATAATTTTTGTATATTTTTTTGTCTCACTTATTAAAGACTAGCTTTGATTATCTACATGAAAGGTACAATTCATGTTTGCCTAAGTATGTTAAAATTGTAGAAAATAGCTCTGTGCTTCACTGTAAGAGGTGTTTCTGTGGTCAGTCCTGGTGTCTTCTGAACACAGAGAAATTCCTCATGAAGAAATGTTGGTTTCTGATTTTTGAGTCTTAAAATAGCATAGTACAGAGTGCGGTTTTGGTTTTGCAGCTTCCTCTCTGTGTAGTTCCAAGCTGACAAGATGCTTGTTTGTGAAACTGGAAGCTTGAATATCTGGCTGTTCTCAAAATGCCAGTGCTATAATAGGGAGCATATGCTGAAAGAGTTGAAAAATGTAAGAACTTTTGCATGATTAAGTCCATTTCCTGACAGAGATGTGGCAGATTTCAATAAAGGTTGTTCCCCACCATCAAAGTGACATTGCAGTGAATAGAACCAAAAAGCTTCTCTTCCAGCTTTTCACATGCTTGCTCAGACAAATAATTTTGATATTAAAGAAAACATCATAAATTTGGTATTGAAGAAAACATCATAAATTTGGTATTGAAGAAAACATTATAAATAAGTGAAGTGGTTGACCATTTGGGGATCTTTGAAGTGGCCAAAAGATGCTTTTCCCCTGCTTGTGTTTAGAATAATTAAGTAAGTAAGAGAGTAACACAGAACACCTGCCTGTAAAAGTTTACATGGCCTTTAGCAAGGATAAGGTTTCTGGAACTGTTTGGTAGAAAGCTGTTCAAGTGGTGTGACTTTTAAGAGCGCTACATCCTCAGGAGTGCAGTATGTTCTTGCTCTCTGCACATTGACAAGACTGTTGCAGATAGCAGAGGTTTGAATCCTTTAGGTCAGAAAAGACTTCTAAAAACATCAAATGCAACCATTAACCCAGCACTGCCAAGTCCATCACTCAACCATGTCCTAAAGTGTGACATCTACATGGCTTTTAAATACCTCTAGGGGTGGTGATTCAACCACTACCCTGGACAGCCTGTTCCAGTGCTTAACAACCCTTTTGGAGAAGAATTTTTTCCCTAACATCTAATCTAAGTCTCCCCTGGTACAACTTGAGAACAAGTTCCTGCCTTGTTCTATCCCTTGTTACTTGAAAGAGGAGACCAACTCCCACCTGGCTGCAGCCTCCTTTCTGTACTTGTAGAGAATGATTAGGACACCCTGAGCCTCCTTTTCTCCAGGCCAAACAACTCCAGCTCTGCCAGCTGCTCTTCACAGGACTTGTGCCCCAGACCCTTCCTTATCTCTGCTGGACATGCTCCAGCATCTCAATGTTCTGCTTGTCCTGAGGGGCCCAGAACAGGTCACAGCACTCCAGGTGGGGCCTCACCAGCACAGGGGGACAATCCCTGCCTGGTCCTGCTGGCCACACTATGGCTGATCCAGGCCAGGATGCCCTGGGCCTTCTTGGCCCCCTGGGCACTGCTGGCTCATGTCAGCAGCACCCCCAGGTCCTTTCCCCATGGGCAGCTCCCCAGCCCCTCTGCCCCAGCCTGTAGCACTGTCTGGAGCTGTTGTGACCCAAGGGCAGGACCCAGCACTGAGCCTTGTTGAACCTCCTACACTTGCCTGACTGAGGGAGCCCTTGATGTTCTCATCCAGACCGTCAGTAAAGGTACTAAACAGGACTGGCCCCAGTACTGAGCCCTGCAGAGCACCATTTTGGACTGGCTGCCAGCTGGATCTCACTCTATTTGCCAACACTCTTTGGGCCCAGACACCCAGCCAGTTTTTTTACACAGTGAAGAGTTCACCTGTGCAAGCCATGAGCAGCGAGTTTCTCCAGGAAAATGCCAAGTCCAAACACAGCTGTGCTTATTTCAGCCCTCACACACTCAAATGCCCCTGGATGTGCTGTTGTGTGCATGTGAGAGCTGTTAGACACACTCACTGGCTCACACTGTGCAATCAGATGCATGTGGGAAGCTTACAGTCATAGGCCCCTCTTTTGCAAACATTTGCACAACTGAATAATTTCACTGGTGTAAAGAGGCTTGTTAGGCAGGAAAGCACTAGAGGCTTTTAATTTTTTTAACTTGGGATAGTGTTGGTTTGAAAGACAGGCTGAGGAGAGTCCCTCCTTTGTCTTGGACACTGAATAAGATCTTTTGCTGTTATTTAGTACTATTCTGGCAAGAGTGAAGTGAAAAAGGAGAGTTTAATACATGCAGAGACCTGTATACATAAATAATGTGTTAGATTCAGATATAGGTGTAGATGGAACTAAGAGGTATGATCATAAAAATGAAATTACTCATCAGTGTAAAACCAGGAATGAAGAAAATATTTGGAGATTAATCCAGGTTTAATCAAATCATTACTTTATGCTCTCTTGAAATGCTGTATCCTTGCTAGAACCCCCCTAAGGTGCAAACTGTCATGTATCATTTCATAGGCAAGACAGATGATGGTATCTCCAGATACTGGATTTCTGTAGGGGTTCTGCCCTTGCTTATCTCCATCTCTTTACTTGTATATTGTTATATTATAGTTAATTACACCATAAAAGATCAAAGGTGGCTTTTTTCCTAAACCGTTTTATCTGTCCCCAAGGCTGCTGATAGCCCATTTAAAGTTTTGTTTGTTTCCCTTTCACTGGGTGACTGCAAATTGAGAACTTCTTCCTAAGTGGTTCCTTTGAAAAATGCTGATGTGATTCATGCCCCTTCCCATGCTCCAGCTGTGAAGAGCTCACTGCTGCTTGTGGAATGGACCCTATAGGCACCAGTGACCCTATAGGCACCGTGCCAGTGAGTCCATTCTATACATTGAGATGGAAGTTAGAGTTTAAGATGGTATATCAGGCATCTCTGAGACTGATCAGATTGGAGTGCTGTGCCTTCAGGTTGATTATCTATCAATTTAAAAAAATTATACCCATGAAGAGACAGCAGTCTGGACTCAGTCCCCCATTTATTTGCAGGTAGACTCCCATACTCAAAGCAGGGACATAGGCTTTTTCATTGCCTTGCCTTGCCACTGCACCTTGTCCTTGAACTGAAGGCATCACAGGATGAGGTGGAAGGGCGGATTGTGAGTCAGGCACCAGGAACCAGCTGTGTTCCACTGAAATACTGGGGGGTTTGCTCAGAGTGAAAAGTATCAGGTACTAGACTGTGATCTTGGAGACTTTGTTCTGGTTGCATCTTCCCCTGTATCTCACTCCATTGTCAGTTCTCAGTGTTCCAAGACACGGCTGGCAGCTGGAAAGGCTCAGTGTTGGACCATATGTCCCTGCTCCAACCTGTGTGTGTTTCTGAGCTGGTTGTGCCTTGTGAGGATCTGCTGCCATGGGAGCTGGGTTCAGCTGCCATGGATTTTACCTTCCTTCACGTGTGAAGCAGCTGCAGCAGCAGTGGTGGTATGAAAGGCTGGAATGAAAACACACAGCTTGGCCAAATTGCAGTACTTTTCTATAGAAGTGGTACTAGGATGTATTTGCAAGTTCCAAGGGTGTATGTATGTGTGTGTGTCTCAGGGGAGGATTTCAATACCAAGTTTTTCCAAGGGAAGGTCTCTGGCTAGCATGCAATTTACATTGTATCCCCATTCATTCATAGAAATCACCGATTATCTCTGGTTGAAATGTTCTTCAAACCAGCCCTGAGGCAGTTGACTGAGATGCTGAATTTCAACACAAATAGTCTAAATTCAATTGAGTATAAGTCCTCTACTGGGAAGTGTTGAGTAAGTTTAATTACAAGCCACTGCAGTGATGATAATAAGTGTGTCTACCAGAGCCTATGGTACTCTCATTCTTGGTGTAAATAAATTAGTCAGATCAAGCATTAGGAAAACCCATGTACTGTAAAATGAGGGGTTGTTGGAAGAGGCTGCAGAGGAAAAGGTGCGGAGTTTTCCTCACTGTAAGTTATTGAGAGCATAGTGGAGAAATACCTGCTAGTGCCTGACCTGAATGCACTCAGACCTATTGCAGGCAGAGGCATGGTGAAGAAATGCAGTACAGGGCTGTTTGAGATCTCTTTCAGCCTGGGGTGGAACAATAACACATTCATCAGTTAACCATTTCACATAATTTTGGTATGTGTCTCTCTCTTCTCTGTGCTGAATGTGGTCTTCAGTGGTAATTTGCTCCTTTTGCAGCCCCTTATCAAAAAGATGCCATAGCTGTAGTTAATTCTGCTGCAAGAGTCAATGCAGTGCCATTTCATAAATGCTACAATGTTGCCTGCTGCTCCAAATTCTGCTCCAGGTAATGAATTGCAAATCTTGAAAACCTCAAAGTTGGAATTCTCCCCTTTCCTCCCAATATTGTAATTTGTACTTGAGGCTTCAACATGCAGCTGCAGCCAGACTAGGAAAGGAGAGTAATGCAGCCTTGGCCCGGGTACATCCCTATAAGGTACTTCAGTGGTAGAAAAAAGTTATAAGGGTAGTTTGAATAGTTGCTTAGGGACCAAAATTGTGACTGGTTACTTTCTGAAAAAAGATGTATGTGAGTGCAATGGAAAGGAGCTTCAGTGGGTATTTTGACTTGCTGCTTGGAGCTGTCTGACTTCAATGTCTGCCCTAAGAGCATAGGAATACCAGGCTCCTGCTGAGAGAGGCTGCTGCTTTGAGTCACTCTTGGCAGGAGCCTCTCCCCTTCAACTGAAAACAGAGACTAATTTCCTGATTTAGGAGACGCAATTTGTTATGAGAAGTTGGGCAATGTAAATACCAGCAACAAGGATCCTCCTGAAAGAGGAGAGCTCTGCTGGAATACCTACCTGCTGGATGTACAGTTCCCTGGAATCTGCTGTAGGTGGGGCATGACTTGTGGCAAGCAGAAAGCTGCTGTAGAGACTCTGGAGTTGAATTTGCTGTTACCTATTATCAAAAATAGACTCCTGTGTTCTGGTGTGTAACTTATTATCTATATTTTGTATAGCTGTTACTATTAGTTTCTGTTTATTAGTACTGCTTATCTTTCCAAGGTCCTTCTAGCAGATGTCTGCTTGGAAAGCCTGGGTGTCATTTTGGTTGATATTGTGGTCTCTCTGCAGGCCTGAACAATAGTCTTTTTTACTGCCCAGCTCCCCTGCTGCTGGAGCTGAATGTCAGGGATTTACAGAGCAGAGAGCCAGAGAAGAAAAGTGGGGCAGGATTTGGGCTGCTGGTTGTTTTCCATCAGTTGTAATGCTATTCCTCCAAATATAAGGTGCATCCTGATTCTCTCTATTCCACCTGCAAATAGTTTCCACTCTTTTTCCAGTTTAAGGGTTTTTCCTGGGTGAGATCAGAAACCTAGTGTGTTCATTCATTGCCCAGCAGGAAGAGTGAAAGTCTGCACCCTACATGTTTGTGCAGTTAAACATGGACTAGAAAACAGAAATGCAGATGGTTTGGGGTTTTATTTTTATTTTCCAATCCCATGTTATATCCACAAGAGCACCAGATTTTTGTGACAAGGTGCTTCATGGTCGTGGGAGTACTCAGCATCAGTGGTGACTGGTTGAGAGCTGACCTGTCTCAAGTGTCATTACACTTTAAACTGTTCGGGAGCAAGCAAAGATGAAGTGCTCAGAATGGACATGTGAGAGAAGCAGAAGTGAGGGAGATTTTTTTCCTTGTATTAGAAAGTTAAAGCAAAATGTTTGGTTTCATTTTTCTACTCCATGCAGTTTCTGGAAGCATCAGTACTATCATGCTGGTGAGAAATCTGGGGAGTGTTGCAGGAGTTCATGTAATTCAAATACTTACTTTTCTATTGCATAATAATTGGTTCATAATAGATATATTTAGGACAATATGTGCAAAAATGTTGCTTTTCTGCAAAGTGATGGTGTTCCACACCTCAGTGTCCTCCAAAAGCTTTTGTGCACTTGTTCTTCGCTCAGACATTTTAGGGAATTGTTTTGGGGAATGGGTTAAGGGGCTGCTTAGGGCAGGACCCAGGTTGTTGTTTCATGTGAGGACAGCAGAAGTTTCAGCTCCAGGATGGGTTATTACCATGCCTAGTGCCTATCTCACATGTTTGAAACTGACTTGGTATATTCACCACAAACGCGACAGTCTGACATTGTTCAACCTGCTTGTGTGTCTTTATGTCATTTAAATTGTGCAAAGGAGAGGACACAGGAACTCTATTCCTTGCTTACCTAAAGACACTGAATCCATGCTGTACACAAGATAGAAATCCACTTTTTCCTTTTCTTTGATCTAACATTATTTCTAAAGATAGGACACACCTAATACATGAGTCAGTTCCCTACATGCCATTAGTCTCATACATGCCATAGTAGAAGGCCACCTCTTTGTGCTAACCAGGAAGGAACAGATGTTTTTATCACCTTTGGTCACTGTGAGTAGTGCCTTACTCATGATAACCACCCATGAGGATCAGTCAGGCTATTTGCAGTGCAGTGTCATTCACTGTGTGGGAGATTATCAGAGGCTGGTCCCTATTAAAAAAAACAACCAGTTTTCTCTTGCATTGGGATGTTTATAATGGGATCACCTCATTTAATTCTTGCATTGGAATGTTTCCAATGGGATCACCTCATTTTCTCAGGGAAAATTTCTAAATTTTTTTTTAATAAAAATTATTCCCTGCTGAAATGAATTGTGATTTCAGTGGAGCAGTTGTGGCAATTTAGGAACAGTTCTACTCTAAACTCATGTGCATGGACTCAGGGTGCCCTGGGACAGGAAACTGAGTAGATTTGACAGTGCAGTGTGATTCCAGCTTTCACCAAGGCAGGATCTAAACCCTGCTGCTTTGTGAAGACATTGCTATATTCATTGTGAGATGTTTTTCTGCTTCTGTTAAAATGCTGTACCTACCTTGCATTTGGTAAAGAGATAAATGCTATTGCCAATCAGTCTCTCTTTGGAAAAAGCTCCATTTATAATTACTGTTTTATTTGCTTTGATGGAGATGGCTGGGCTTGTTTAGTCCTGCAGTGTTTGACTGAGCTGAGTGGTCTGATCAAGGAAAGTTGCTGTGAAATTTTCTTCTGCTTTGGTAAAAGTCAGTTTGGTACACAGAGTTGGTGAGATGCCAAAGAGACATGTTTTTCTGAGGCCTAAGCTCTGCTCTTTGTGGATGTCATGTAAGGACTGTGAGCTGAGTTCAAGGAAGAAGAGAGAAGCCCTTTTCTCATGATGGAAATCCTTGGAAAGAATTTAAGACCAGGACAGATGAAGGAAGTGGTATTCTTCAACTGAGTGTTCCAAGTGAGGGAATTGAGTGGATGTTGAATGAGTGTTAGGGACTGAATGTGTCAAACCATGTTAATGTGCATTTAGTCTTGCAGGTTGCCTTTGATGTAGAATTGTTAATTATCTTTTTTCAGCTTACAATTAAAAAAAAAAACCCAGCTGAGGAATTTTTTTCCCCCGTGTGGGTGTTGTTTCCTCAGTCCTGGCTGCTCTGAGTGGCATTGTTCATTGCCAAGGTTTAAGTGTAGTTTAAGGTTAATAGTTAGAACTAGGGGTTAGGATTAAGGGTTGGTTTAGGCTTAGTCAGGGTTAGGTTTAGAGTTAGGGTTCACAAGCTTAATTATGCCTGTCCATACACTATGAGATCATCTGCACTATTATCTTGCTGATTAAATTGCAGTGATCTGTTTTGTTTATAAGCAAAAAAAAAAAAAAAAAAAAAAAAAAAAAAAGTGATATATAATAGTTGAGAGGCAGTAATTGGAATTTTCCAGAGCTTTTTCAGCAGGGAACTGTAGCATTAAGCTTTCTCAGTCTTGAACTTTCTCTTTTGTTAAAGGTAATATATCTAAATAGATATTTCTTTTTCCCCTGTGAATGTTTTTTTAAATAGAAATTTTCCACTCATTGTCCATTAATATAATTTGGCACAAAGATAGACTAATTGCATGGGCGGGCACAGTGATAGAGATATAAATCTCTTCCAGTGACAGTGCCTTGAAATAGCAATCAGTAAAGATATCATCACTGCAGTGTTACATTGCAGATAGATTTTGCTGCCTTTCTGTGAGGGTGAGTGTTGTATTGAACCCATACATGTGTGTGTGTATGTACATGTGTGTACTGTGTGTGCAGCTGTGGATATTTAATGCTGTTGGATCCTTCTGCCCCTGAACCACTCAGGTGTGATGGATGCTACCATGTAGAGATCTACTCAAAAAACAATCTCTGCCTCATTTTTTATCCAACTTCACCCACACTGTAACACTCTGTGCTGTCCGTGTCAGCTGTTAGCCACAGTGCTCAGGAGAGAGATGTGACCCTCCTAGGTCATGTTTAGCTATCCCAGGCCCCTCTAACATCCCTGGAAATCCTGGAGTTGACCAGCTTTGAACTCAGTATTTGAAGCTAGATTTCAAGGGATTAAATGTACACTTGGCTCATTTGATTTATTTTTTTCACCAGCAGGTCCTCAGTTACCCACCTTTCTTGCCTGTCCCCACAGGGAAGCACTTTGGTTGTCTCTCCTAAACTGAGTAATGGCAATCTGTCACCTCAGTCTTGCTGGAAATGCTGTAAAATGCCAGAACAGAAGTAGCAGGCTTGAGGTCTTGTATTCTGCTTGTTGTGGTCACCTGCTGTTCAGTGCAGGGAGCTGCAGAGAAAGGACATTTGTGTGGCCATTCCTCTACTGCCATGTTCCAGGTATGGGATCACAGCTAAAGTCTGTTTTTATCTATTTTTCCATTATTGGTGTATTCACTCTGTTCAATGCAAGCAAAAATATTCCAGAAGCCAGCCTGGCTCTGACATGTTAGTCTTGGTTCTCTGTCCTCTTGTGCTGATCTCTTCTTGCCCATGCTGCCACTGAACGACCAGTGGGACAAGTCTGGAGACTCAGCATCAGGGAATCTCTGACTCACTGATGACACAGCTGCAGAAATGGATTTTCTTGGCAGAAGAGACTAAAACAGGCATGGTTTCAGAGGAAAAAAAATCCCCTGGCAGCCACTTTACGTTGCCATTTTCAAAATGGCATGTTCTGTCAGAAAGTCTCTTCCAACCCTTCTTGCTTGCTTTGGATTTAGAGACACACTCTTTGATAGGGAAAGCAGACTTGGGGCCAGAAGTCCTTCCTTTGGGTGTCCACCCCTTCAAGGCAAAGGCAGTTTTCTAGATCACAGCACTCAAGTCTGACTGTATTTATCAGAGTTAGCTGCTGCATGTCCTCCTGTGCCTCCAGCACGTACAGCACCTCCTGGGTGGAGCGCAGGCACTGGCTGTTCTGCTGGACTGTGAGTCGTTCCCTCCTTGCTGTGCAGCTGCTGTGCAGCACAGTTTAAACCAGAAGCCAATGCAACACATGATACCCAGCTATCTGTGGCATGAAATGGTGTGTTACCACTTCAAAGGCAGCCCAGAGCCTCGTGGTTGTCCTCTCAAACAGACCCTGCTCTCTGCTAAACATAAAAGGACATTGTGTAAATAGCCTCACTTGCATCAAAGTCAGGTCACCAGCTGTGGATCTGGCTCCACGTGTCTGGTGTGTTCTTTACCAGCAGAGATAATGGTATTTAAAATGATTTTTACTGAGGTTTTTGACTCTGGTGTTTTTTACTGCATCTGGCTCCATTACTGGCTTTCTTACCATTCCCATAACATCTTTTTCTTTTTGGGAGCTGTTGTAAAAGCAGAATCTTGTACAGCTGAAAGCATTAAAGCCAAAGGGTTCATGAACAGGGAGCAGAACAGGCTGATTCTGACTCTGGTGGCTCAGAGCTGGATTCAAAGGAGACTGACACACCAGTCACCTCATATCCAGTCCCACGGTTCTACCTTAATTTTAAGCTAGAGTACACAATGTTTGTCTGTGTAAAAAGCCATAATGAAAACAAGAGTGTTGGAAGAAATAAGGTAATTTACTTTTTATGGGTGTTCCTTCCTTCCTGGTTTATGTAGCTCCAGACAATAAGTAGTTGCAGTTAATGTAAATTAAGCCTAATGAGCAGTTTAATGTAAGTGCCCCATACATTCAACTTACCGGCACAGACTGCAGAAAAAAATGAACAAGTTCCTGGCATAGTCTGAAGTATGTGGGTCTTACTGTATAAAGTAGTATCAAAGTCATGTTAGAAGGCATCAAAATTTCTTCAGATTGCCTAATTCTCTGACACAAAAGCACAAGCTTTTGAACATCTTGAAATGTGGGTTTCTGAAGGTTTGGATAAATTTGCATTTTGCTGGAATTTTTAAAATCTGAATAACTTACCAAGAAAAGCCTTTTTTGTACCACTTCATCCTCAGTGGCTGTGTTTCTTATCAGAGGTTGTCTGCCATGTGCTAATATAAAGAAGTACTTAGGACAAAACATGTTGGCACCAAGTACTAAGGGGGGTATAAAAATGTATGACTCTGAAAATGGACTAGGGCTGTGGTTGCAGTTACAATTTTTGCAGACAAGTGATTTGATTTGGAAAAGAGTCCTTCCAAAGGTGGGGTGACATGCTGGTTCATGGAAGCAAGCTGCCATTTGCTGAGAAGTCAAGTTCATGATTTAACAAACAACACTTTTTCATTTTCCCTTTTTAATTGCAGAAGTCAGTCACAGTTCATCTTCTGCATGCTGGGCCACGAGGAAGAACAACTTCCTCGTCATCCCTTATGCTGGCTTTTTCTCACTCTATGTATGAAACTAAGGGGTGATTTTTTTCCTACCAGTTTTAGTAACTAAAGTCACAACATCCAATTCAGGATTGCACATAATCACGATGGCTCAGTCTGTTTAGAAAGTTTACTTTGCCATGTAGCAGCCAGCACATGTTTTTTCCATATGGAATTTTTCAGTCTCTTGTGCTCTGTAGCTGCTGGAAGCAGAGGACACTTGGGTGGGTGAGGAGCACCCTTGTCCTGCCTTCACTGTGTACTGGGACATGTGGGCTCCAAGAGTGGTCCCAGCAGCCTTTGTCCTGATTTTCAACAGTCAGAGCACTCAGTTTGCCTGGTGCACTGACCCGTTTGCCCGTGGCTTGCTGAACTCAGTCTTTTTCCTCCACTTCTCAACTGGGCAGCTCTTGAGGCTGCCAGTCCTCCTTGTCTCTGTCCTTCTGGCAGCAGCAAGACAAACTCTCTGCTGTTCTTCTCCTCTGCACATTTGCAGTCTGCCTTCAAGAAAAGATTTCTCTCTGCAGATTTTGTTTATTAAACTGAGAAAAAGAACAACGCCCTTAACCCAAAGCCCTGACATTCATTGGCAGCATGGCAGTGATTCAGGCAAGCACAAATCCTGTCACCACCTTACTGTGTCATTTGGGAATATCATTACAATAGTGCACATTTCACACAGCAGTATTTCCTCAGTGTCCTGGCCCTGGAAAACCTCCTGTTACTGGATACTCACCAAGTTGTTAATGGAAAGTTTGGAAGCAGGTGTGGCAAAATTTGTAAACACATATTAGCTATCTTCTTGCTTCTTCCTGAATCACAGGACCTAATCATAGACTGGGAGAAAGGTTTACATTTTCTCTTAACTAGGGCTCAAAGCCCAGACCTACCCATAATTATTTCTCATAGCTGTGTTCCCAGAAACAGGCACAGAGAATGTAACAAAAATATTCCCAAGATTAGCCTGTTTGCCAAAAACACCCTGAGTAATCTGCCTAGAGGGATGGATGCTGAGCATAGTCTTGCTGCTGTTGGTGGCTCCCCCTTCCTGCCATTTGAGGCTTCTTTATTAGTTTCTAACAGCTTTTTTTTTTTTTTGCTTTTTCTGACAGGCTTTTCTTACACTTCTCTTTGATACCTGGGATTGTGGGTTCTTTGAACTGGCAAGGCAAACTGGCTGTAATTCATTCAAGTGTCTCTGTGTAAATGTCTAAAATAATACCTCTTTAATCTGATCCTGTAATGCCTTGCATTTTTTTCATTCTTTTACCTTGTTACTACAGTATTTTACTGGTTAGGTACAGTGGAGCCCCTGTGAAGGCAGAAAGATACAGCTCTTTTGAAAATCAGCCCTGTAGCAACACAGCATCACATTCATTGATGGTGGTAGCAGCAGGGAAGATCTGTGTTGGTTAGTAGATGTTAATGCTATAAATTATAAATTGACCATGTTCTGAATTTGTGTTCTTTCAGGGGACTGCCAGCACAGAAAAGCCTGCAGACCAGGCAATGGGATCAGTGCTGAATCTATTATTCTTCAGGAATTAAAGTGCTGTGATTTAGCAAAGTTACTTTCTTTAGCATGAGCAATGAGCTGGGTTGCTGTCAGTGGCAGCATTGCTGGGGTAAAGCTGCATCCTGTCAAAGCTGTACTTTGCATAAAGCAGCAAGAATGCCTCAGTATGATCAGGTGCCCTCTTCCTATGGCACTATTAGTTTGCAGATAGAAAAGACTGATTTAGGCAAAAGATGCTTTTTAGCAGGTAGGACTGACAGAACTTTATTTGTTTCCAATGACCTCTGTTTTATATTTAAATGTTGCCTTGACATATATGAATGTCAAATAAAAACTGTAGCAGTCATTTTAAATATAGCAGAGGCTTGAGATGAGTGGAATTAAGGAAAAGGCAGGAAATTGTTTTAACTCCTGTATTGGTAAAGCCACTGGCACAACCTATAGAATTGGTTAAACCATGGAAATAAAGCATGTCTTTTCTGAAAACTTGTGATGTTAGTTTCTACACCTTTTTCTTTTTCTATATATTTTTCTTTTTTTTAATATGGCAATTTGGGAAGCTGGTAAAGACTTGGCCCTTTTCACAAAGCATCTTGGAAGCAGTTTAAGATGAATTAATTCTATTTGCTTAAAAAATTGGTTTAGTTTGTAAATAGCACGAGAAGGTGTAGCAAGAAGGATGTTGTAGGATTGTTTGAGAACAGTCTTACAGCAATTTAGAACCAAAAGGTTTTTCTTTATCAAAATTCTGAATATAAAATGGTTTAATCTGCTGCTTACTAGAAATGAAGGGCTTGCCTGTGTCATTCCAAAATGTGCAGTTGTGGAAATGAGTAGTTAATGGAGAGTCTGGAAGTGGTGAGAAATCATGGCCAGGCATACATCAGAAAGCAATTCTTCCTCTATCTCCTCCTCATTTTGTTTGATGGAAAAGCAGCACTGTAAGCCTGGTCTATTTCTTTTCTGTCACTCTGCAATCACAAAAAATGCAAAGCACAGATCTCTTTCATGTCAATGACATTTCAAGAGAATTCCTGGTCTAAAAGGAGAAAGAAAAACAAGTTGTTTCTTATTTACTTGCTTTGTTTTGTTGTTTTCTTTTGAAGCTAGAAATGCACTGTGAAGATGGTACAATCAGGGAAGGGCCTGGGAAGCTCAGCTGTGCTAAGCCCTCCTTGCCAGAACCACTGAGGTCCTCATCTCCCCACTGGGATGGCCAAAGGCTCCTGGGGCTGTAGGGCTGAGCAGGGTTGTAGGGAGTCTTCCTCAGCAATGCCGGTGTCCTGCTGCCTGGCCAGATGGGGGTTAAGGGCTGCCTGCCTGCTTCATGATTTAGAGAGATTCCAAGGGAGAAAGTGTGCCTTTTCTTGCAGGAAATCAGAAGAAACAAAGGGAGATGCCTTTGCTACTTCAGCTGTAGGAAGAAGCTGTGTCTTGTGTTACTTGGGCATTGTCTTTGACTGAGTAAGAAATGCCCAGAGGAAAAGGGCCAGTGTAGACTTTGAGGCGGGAGCATGCTGAGATTTCCCTAGACAGGTTAACAAACTTTTCCAAAGTTATTGTGTCTTTGGAAGTAGCTTTGCTACAGGACCTGTGTGGGAGTTGAACCTACTTGCATAATCCATGTGTCAGCTCAGTTGGTTTCTAGTTGTGAATTGATCAGGTCATCGAATTGTTGCAAGCATCAGAATTTGGAAGTATTTTAAGTGGGACTGTCTGTTCTACGGTCTGGTTTTGCATTGTTAATTTAGTAATACAAAGCTGTATGTGCTGCTTGGCCTTTCTCTAACAGCATTTAATAGAGGTCTTTCTGAATGTTGTCCTCTTTTTTGAAGATCAAAGTGTTTTGCCTTCTTTTTAAGAAAGCAATCAATTCAGCCAAACTTACAGGAAAAAAACACCTGGTCATATGAGCTTGGGGACCCAGACATGCTTTTCCATTTACATGAAAGACACAGTTACTTGGCAGAAATGGAGCATAGAGAAAGAAACAGTGAGAACACAATTACCAGGCACATGGAAAATTACTTTCAAGCAAGTCTCTTTGAGATCAAGAAGTGTTAAGACAGATCCTGTCCACACTGACCCCAGGCAGGTCACCACTGACCCAAGCCCAGCTGAGGGTATGAGCTGGCAAGAGGACAAACACATACCAGTTTGCAGAAATCAGTTTTGTTATGGCATTCATCCTGAACTAGTGTAAGGAAGAGGTAGGACATCTTGGAAGCAGTTATAATAGTTTCCTTCTGGGAAGCAATTTGATGGTTTGCCATTGTTTTTCTGTGGCTGAGATGGATGGTAGAGGTAGATGTGCCATTGCTCACAAATGATGCTGTGACAGTTCCCTGCTCTGGATTGTCATGCCTTGCCTGGAGCCAGTGAGTCTCAAGGCTGCCAAGGGCAGACCACAGTCTAAAACTGTTTGTGAGGAGCCACCAGGTTGCTGTGATATTTAGTGATTCATAGCGGAGCAGGGGTTGCTGCCTCTGCATGCACCCATTCCAAAATTCTCTGCTCTTTAAGAGGCAATAGAAAATGGTGAACCAAGGGAAACACAGGGCTACAGAGACCATAAAATCTTTTTCCTGGAAAAAACTGTTCCTAGCACCTGCTTGTCTCATGTGCCCTGAAAAATCCCTTCTGTTTTCACAGCTAGGGTGTCCTTCTCAGACAGAAGCCCTGCATCTATCCCATCTCAGTGGGGATCTCAGGGCCTTCACAGTGCTAGTTGCTTGTGAACCCTTCTCTTTAAATTCATCCCAGTTTTTATTTTTGGCTCATAATACCCAGCCACAGAGGGCTCCTTTAAAAACTGTCTGAAAGCGAGAGAAACGCTTTTGCCCGA
Organism: Agelaius phoeniceus; assembly: GCF_051311805.1. Taxonomy (NCBI): domain Eukaryota; kingdom Metazoa; phylum Chordata; class Aves; order Passeriformes; family Icteridae; genus Agelaius; species Agelaius phoeniceus. The sequence continues at coordinate 16,114,293 of NC_135270.1, forward strand.
AGATTCCCTGAGACTCTGGGACATGCAGTGAAAAAATTTTACTTTCCATTCTTTCTGTTAATTACTTCCAGAATTTACTGCAGGGTTCCTCTGCCTTCTTAAGTGAGGCTGGATATTTCTGGGGTACTGTGCACCCTGCATGGTTCCTCCCCTGCTGGTAACCCCAGTTTCTGTGGGTGCCCTGATTATCCCAGCCCCTCATGGGAGAGGGTCTGTGGACCCTGGCCTTGGTATCACTCCTTGCCTGACACCCCACTGGGATTTATCATTTTCTCCAAGGTGGCAGCTTTAGAATCCTGGCAGTGTTTGTGCTGGCTGACACATGAGCATTGCCTCCCACGAGGATTTCAATCGTTTCCTCCTGCAGTGTCTCTGATAGTTGAAGTATCTGATCCAATAAAAGATCATGTCTCAGCAGGTGCTGTGGTTTCAGCAAACAAAGGTCTGTCAAGTGTGGAAGGTGGTGTTTATGCATACATTTAATCCTTGTTTGCTCAGTACTTATAAGGTGTAAAATACCTCCAAAATGCTGGCTTCTCATTGTTACTATTACCACTGAATCTTCATTTATTCATGAGAAATTAGTGCAACAAGTGGGAGTTCTTCTGAAATTCTTTAGTCACACCATTCCAGATGTCTTGGAGGAATCTGGTCTGACACAAGTGTGCCCCAAGACCCCAGTGCATGCAGCAAGAGGAGTTGGAAACCATGTTTCACTTAGAATTTTTATCATGGAAACATGTTGGAATGAGTTACACACTGCAATGGAGGACTACAAACTTTACAGAAGAGATAGACTGGGAAGGAGCAGGAGTGTTGCACTCTCTGATAAGGAATGGGTGGATTGTGAAAGGCTGTCTCTGAGACAAACAGCTACAAACAGTTTGAGCTTGTGGGTAAAAGTCAAGGACCACACCAACAAAGGACACCTTGTGAGTGGGATCTACTAGAGGTGTCTGGCCAGGGGGAACCTGTTGCTGAGGCCTTTTGGCTCAGCTGCAGGAAGCATCGTGCTCACATCGTGCTCATCCTGATGGGGGATTTCAGCCATCCAGATGTCTGCTGGAAAAGCAATGCTGCAGCTGGCTGTAGGCAATCTAGGAGACTCCTGGTGTGCATCAAGGGTAAATTTCAGATCCAAGTGTTACACAAACCAGTGAGGGAAGATGCGTTAGTGGACCTGGTGCTCACCAGTGCGAATGAACAGGGGTTCATGGTCACAGGGGTTAATATTGGAGGCGGCCTGGGCTGTAGTGAGCATGCCCTGGCTGGGTTTGTGATCTCAAGAAACATGGGTGTGGCAAAGAGCAAAGTCAGGACCCTGAACTTTAAAACAGTAAACTTCCAGCTGTTTAAAGAATTAGTGGATGAGATTCCCTGGGAAACTCACTGCCCTGAGTTTATCCCAAATGCTGTCCTTAGCTGACCAGAGCTGGCAACTCTTTAAGGCCACTTTTCTTAGAGCACATGACCTCTCACTCCCAATGTGTAAGAAATCAAGTAAGGCAGGCCAGAAACCAGCATGGTTGAGCAGAGACCTTCCTCTCAAGCTGATGAGCAAGAAGAAAATGCACAGCTAGTGGAACCAGGGTCAGATGACTGGGGAATGTACAGGGATACTGTTTGGATGGGTTGGGATGGGATCAGGAAGGGTAAGGCACAGATAAAATGGGACTTGGCAAGGGATGTGAAGAATAACTAGGAGGGATTCTGCAAGTACAGTGATCAGAAAAGAAAGGCCAAAGAAGAGTGTACCATCCCCCTACCCCCTATAATAAAGGAGAAGGAGAGCTGGTGTCAAGGGAGGGGATCCTGTCCTTCTTCTCTCACGAGACCCCACCTGGAGTGCTGCATCCAGCTCTGGGGCCCTCAAGACAAGAAATATGGATGGACTCATTCCAACAGATGGTGGATCTGTTGGAATGAGTCCAAAGGAGAGCCATGTGCATGGTCAGAGGCATTGACCACCTCTCCTATGAGGACAGGCTGAAAGAGCTGGAGTTGTTTAGCCTGGAGAAGAGAAGGGTCCAGGGAGACTTCGTTGTGGCCTTGCAATACTTAAATGGGGTTATAAAAAAGAGGGAGAGCATGGGCAGATAGTGATGGGACAAGTGAGAATGGTTTTAAATTGAAAGAGGGCAGATTTAGATCAGACATTAGAAAGAAATTCTTTGCTGTGAGGATGATAAAGCAGAGGAACAGGTTGCCCAGAGAAGCTGTGGATGTTCCATCCCTGGAAGTGTTCATGGCCAGGCTGGATGGGGCTCTAGGCAGCCTGATCCAGAGGAAGGTGTATCTGCGGGTTTCAGAAGAAGATAATCTTTTAGGGCCCTTCCAACCCAAGCCGTTGCATGATTCTGATTCTATGAAGTCAATGTAAAACTGTACAAAAAGATACTGACTGATACACTGCAGTGGGTGACAGCAGCAGATAAAGATATTTTTGCAAAACTCTTTCTTCGTGATAAGGACCAGGGAAGAGCACATCCTGGAGAGAACAACAGCAACACAGATAGCCTTGGGGGCGAGCTTTGGCTGAGGTGTGTGTTCTGTGTTTGTCTCTTAACTTAGCAGCATCGGGAAAACCCACGAAGGAAAAAATGTGGATATTTTCCAGATGCAGAGTGATTCAGGGCTGTAATTACAAATGCTCGCCTACTGAAATATTTGTACAATTGCCACGGGATACTGTAACTAGCAACATCCATTGGATTGTTTTTAAATCTAAAGCAGTAATGCTGTGCTAGTGTACCTGAAGTCTGCACCAGTGCTTGGCAAACCTGCTTCTGCATGGCAGGTTTAGGTTCTGTATAGCTTAAGAAATGATGCTTTTACCGCTCAGCTGCATCAACTGAGAAATCTTTGTCAAACTCATTTGTATCTGAGTCCTGTGCAGAGTGCACTGAGTGATTCCACAGTTGCAAGGATTTACTTTATTCCTTTCAGTTTCATTTCAGAAAAGAGTGAATTGGGGAGGGTTGCTTGTTCCGGTTTGGGGTTTTTTTGCTTTTGATTGCGCAGGGATTCTGTGGGCTAAGAAGCCACTAAAAAGGAACAGAATGAAAGTGAGAGATTATGCACGACAGGAATAGAGTCTTTCACAGAGTTGCAGATTGTTTTTTGCTGCCGTGCTTTGATAAGTGACAGCAACTGGCTGTAATTCTCTCGGTGCTGCCCAGCTGCTTTGATCAGCAGCGAAACTGTTAACAGTGCTGACAATTAATTATTGTCGATGGGCATTGCAGCTTGAACTTCCCCTGACAAACAGTGGCAGATCACACCCGCTCTGGGCTATTGTTTAAGGCTTTCTTTGGACATATCGCTGGGCTGAATCACGTTGTGCTTCTTCTCGGGATTTTCCTCCACAGTCACCGTGGTTAAGAGTCGCCCTGGTTTTCGGAGCGAGCGCTGGGCTCGCAGGCAGGGTGCTGGCAGCGTGTGGGAGGTGTGTTTGAGAGCCATGTGCCCCTGGAGCAGAGGCTGTGCGTGCCGCTGTCTTCTCTGGCTCCTGTGCTGATCTGCAGCCTGGAGCTGTGCAGCATCCAGGAGGGGTCAGAAAGCCCTCAGAGCATGTAGCAGGCGGTGAGGAACTGGGGAAGGGATGGTGGCTCTGAATGCAGGTGTCGTGTGGGAGAGAAGAGGGATTGCCCTCTGAGGCTGCGAGCGCTGCGGTGAGTGTCCTTTTCCCCTTCCCCAAGACTGACCCCAACCTTCCTACTTTCTTACCACTCTCTGAAATCCTCCCTTTGTCTAGGCTCTTTCTTTATGCCTTTCAGCCTCTCCTTTTTTTTACCTGACCTCCTCTTCTCCCCTCATCTCTTATTCCCCTCCTTTCAGTCTCCTCTTCTTTGTTTCCATCCCATGCCTCAGAGGCTGGACAGTCTTAAGCAATTGCAGTGTGTTCTTTTGAACATTTGTAGCCTTATGCTTTGGGAACCTTTGACTGGCAGGAATTGTATCTGATGGATTTGAAAGTATCTGAACACCCTATTTGCATTTCTGCCTGTCTGCTCAAAACCACACGGCCACTCAGCTCCCTTGAGGCTTGAATTCTGATAGCAGCAGCTGTGGCAGTGGCATCCTGTGATTTGCTTCATCAGTTGACATTTCAGGAAATCTGGATTGATATAACAAGGTTGGCCATCTTACTGCCCTTTGCTGCTAAACAGCTTGGGTACCTTCTCACCTGCATAAAGGGTAGATATAACTGGCTTTATTAATGAGAGCCCACATGAAAGGGTGCCCTCTGTAAGTTTTTGTTGCTGTTATTACTATCCAGTGGTCTGTATTGATTTGTGGTCTATTTTATTCAGCTAAACCCATGATCAGCCCAATCCTTCTCTGTGTCTAGATTGCTTGTAGAATTAGGAGTTTTGCAGTGTTTTCAAGATCAGGAGCAAATCCTCTCAAAATTAGGTCTTGCCTATGTAAACAACTTGCACTACTTTTTAACTGCTGTTCTGTAATATTGATACAACCCTCCCTGAGTGTGAATTCAGCTATGCCAGTATGAACATGCTTATACCAGTGTGGCTTGTTCCCCTGTGGGAAAGAAGAACCAGCTCCTCCAGTATAAAGCACCTTTTTTTGGCTCTGATTACATCCACACTTTTGTTGTATCATCAGAAATATAGCAGCAAATAATACTTGTAATTTAACGAGGATGAACTGGTACAAAATCATGTATAGAACAAGTCTTGGTCTGCAGACTGCCTCAATAACTCTTTGACAAGAAGTCTTGAATATGCTGTGTATTCATAATCTTGTCTTTGTGACCAGAGGTACAGTGGAAAGACTTAGTGTTACTGCCATTATGTATTCACAGTTAAGAAACTAAGAACTGGCCAGTGTGTCAGCTATAAAGTCATGACTGTGAGTCATGTGAGTCATGGTTGTTGTTTATTTATAAATAAAGTACCAAAGATTTTATTCACTTTTAGACTGATTACTGACCATTGCTTTTATGTGCAGCCAAGTGGCAATGTAATGGCAGAGATGTAAATTCCAGTAATGCTTGCTTAGAAGTGCCTTTGAGATGTCAGGGAAACAGAGAGATATTTTAGCAATGTCACAACAGTGGTTCCTGAAAATCCACTTGCACCAGGGAAATGGGAGTGACTGGTGGGTGTGAAACACTTATCTGTGGTCATCTGCCTCAGTCATCAGTAGGACAGGGCAGTCTAGAGACCAACAGTACATAGTGAAACTTTGAAAAATTCCAATCAGACACTATAATCCTAAACATCATGGTTTATCAGTGGGGTTAATCTAGATGATCAGTATGTGTCTTGTAGCAAGGAATGTGTCGGGAAGACTTTTGGTGTTTGCAGCTAAAGCAGAAATACATTTGGTACAGAAATCACTTTCTATTCAGAGCTTTTTGGGAAGGCAGTGCCACCAGCAGAAGTGGTTTTTTGGGCAAGAACTGTCTTAATTGTACATGACTGATGACAGCTGTCTGGAAACATGGGACCTAACTAAAGCTTTTAGGTTCTCTTCTACCAGAGAAAATAAGCAGGGGAGGCTCCTTTTCTTCTGCAAGGTAAGAGGTTATTTTAAGATATTTTAAGTTATTTCAAGGTGATAGTGATGTAAAGGAATTGATGGAGGGGGGAGAAGCTGGTGCTATTAGGGGACTGCAGAGGTTTGTTAGAAGGAACATGCTTTGTTGTGCTGCTTGTTGGCACAGTTATCTTGACAGGTTGTTGAGGGAAGTAAATTTTCACAGAACCTAATAGTTTCCTCCTATGAGTTAGTGTCACCTCTGTCTCATTTAATTCCCACCTTTGCTTGCTGTGAGTGCCATTTCCATGCTGCATTTCTCAACTTCATTACCTCCAGACTGAGCACTGCTTCAGGAGCAGCTTTCCAAACTGCAAGGGGCTTGTTTTGCAGAGCAAGGTGCAAATGTCCTTTGCTGTTTTTTCCCTGAGCTCACTGACTCCCCATGACTGCAGTGATGGTGGCAGAGGTGACTCCCACGAGCAGGCTGGGTCTCTGCCTGCAGGCTGGGGCTGCTGGGGCGGCACAGGCAGGCAGTAGAACTGCTGTATGGTCATCAGGAGCAAGCAGCTGACCTTGAGCAAATCTGCAGCTGGGTTGTAACCCAGCTGAGTGTCCAGCTTGCCCTGGTCTTTGCTGCCTCTTTCTAGGAGGAAGGTGATCTGTGGGAGTCCTGCTGCTGGGTTACATTACTTCTTTCCCTGAGCTGACTCATGGGTTGTGTCTGTTCTGTTTGCATCGGGTGGGAACTGCAAGCTGTCAACAGCTGATCTTTCACCTTAAAGAGTCCAGCAACATTGGCAGTCCTGGAAGGAGAGGCAGAGACATCAGACAGGTCCTTGCCTGCATCTCTTGGCAGCGTGGTTTGCAGTCAGGACAGTTTATGTGAGATTGACAGACAGAGGCAGTCTCAGCTTGGCCCCACTCCCACATGAGTCTGCAGAATTAACTGCTGAGCAGTTTTGGGAAGGTCCCTTTTATTAGTCTGCTCACCTCCACTTTTAACCAGATAGGAAATTGTTCATTATAAAAGGCCCAGTTGTCCTTACAGCGGTCTCATCACTGCTGTCTGAGGAGTGAAGCTGTTAATATCTGTGTTTGCACATTTCTCTAAAGATGAAGAGATGAGTGCAGTGGAAGATGAGTTTTGCTGCGAAAGGCACTGAATGATCTGACCTGATCAAGGAGAAGACATTAAAATGTTACGCTCTTCAGTTTTCTCTGCTTCACTCAGACATTAGCTGCTGTGTCTGATGCTGTTTAGCAAATACATTTGGGTCCAAGTGCTGCTTGAGATGATAGAAACCCAATATGCTTTTTGAGGCAGATGCAATTATTTGCTATGTGTTAGTACAGCTCCTAACACTGTGGGTTGCTGTGCCTCCTGATTGCTAGTGGCTGAGCAATAGTGTTTGTTACTGGCAGTTGGTAATAGCAGCCTGGGTTTGTGCCCTGTAGGGGAATTTGATACACGTGCACAGCCATGGGATGTTAAAGATTTTGTACCTTTTAGAGGCACCACAAAGTCTGCACAGACCATCTAGCCTTCTGCCATTTTAAGTGCTTCCTTACTTCATTTAAGAGATATTTGTTTATTCTTTCCCCTGTTGCCCTCCCAAACTTTTCAAATCTTTCCCATCTGGGCTCTTTTGTTTATAAATTCTTCTGTGTTTGGAGCTTGTAGGCAGCAACCACTTTGAAGCCTGCTTTTCTAATACAAACCAAATAGCTGCCAGGAAGCATCATGGGCTCTTGCTCTCCTCTGTCCTCTCTTTACAGCACTGCAGGTCTCTGAGATTGCCTCTGTTCTACCAGTTGGATGCCCAGCCATGCACTACCTACTGTCAGTCAGCATCTCCCTGCTAAGGAGGCCACAAAACTTCCCTGATTTACACAGCCTGAGGATCTGACGGAGCACAGATATTTTCATTCATTTTTTGGTTTGTTTGTGTTGAGAAATCAGGGTGGCAGCTCCCTCCTGTTGTATGAGACCCACATAGCTGAAGCCTATCCCTTTTTTCCTGGTATGGAAAAGAAGAGCTGGTCAGCCCTGAGAGGGCCTGAAGTCTGGCCTCATAAAAACTGTCTGTCACCTTTTAGCCATTCTCTTTGTCACTTCCTTTCCATAGCAGAGATAATGGGAGTGTTTCCTGCTAACTCCTGTCTCTGTGATAAATTGCTGTGTCCTTTATTGGAAAGCATTGTATAGCTGCTCTTAGCACTGTGATAAAGAAAATGCTGTGAACTGGCTGCATTGTGTTTGGCTTCCTTTCAGACAAGGCCAGTCTGGACACTGAGGACCTGATCTTCCTTTTGGGTCAGACCTCAGCTCACATTTGTGTGGGAGGCAGGGATTTATGTTTGCTTAAAGCCACATTTGTGCTTTTGGCATGGAGCCATTGAAGGTCAGTGTGATCCATGAATCTATAGAAAGGGGGTCTGCAGGTGCCCCTTGTTCTCCATATCCTCCTTTGAGCTCTCCTCCCTCCCCTGTGGCATGGACATCCATGTGTTGGTGTTGTGTTGTGTGGTGAGGGCTTTCCTTACCCTGGGAGCTCCCAGCTCTCCAGGCAGGGCTGATTTTGACCTCCCTTGTATTTCCAGTTCCCGGTGCTTATAGCCAGGAGGCTTTGTGGCCAAGCTATACTGTTGTTTCAGTTCAGATTTTTTTGCCTGTAACTTTCCATTCAGTGACAAAAAAAGCTGGTGTCAGTATAGGTTAGCTTTAAAGTGATGAGAAGAATCCTATTCCTGAATTCCACAGCTTTCAGATTTGTTGTCTTGTATCAAGAGTTGTATTGTTAGGTTTGCTGCCCACCAGCCTGGGAGTCCTGATTCTTCAGGGCTTTAGCTTATGGCTGATAACTCAGTTTCAGTCTTGCTTATGTCCAGCATGCTGCACCTGGTAGTGGGACAATTGTATGAGTAGCAGAGTAGTCACTGGCAAAAATACTGGGATAGTTTTAGTTGAAGGGGTAGAAGGAGATGGGCAACGGCAAATACACAGTTAAATATGTATGACATGGGTGTGCTCATCCACCTGTGTGCCTAAAACTCCCTCTGGCTGAATTGAAGGAAAGCCACAATGCAAAGAGTTATCCTGTCTGCTTGTTTTCACTGTGTAAGGTAAACTAGGAGAGAAGGAGAGACTGGGGTAGGCACAGAAGGGTTTTCATCCTGAGAGCTGAGGTTGAGAGTGGGTTTCATCGTGCATGCTCAATCAGCCTCTGCACGGCTTGAGTCCTTTGGGCTCATTTAACACAGCATAAATCCCACCCTGCACACTCTTTGTGGGTTGTCTAGTTCCCCTCCTCCTGCAGAGATTTTTAATTAAAAATCTAGGACCAAAATAACTGCAGTACTGACTTTTAACTATTGTTGAAGGAAGAGCTGGATGCTCTCGTTTCAGAGAAATAGTGAGGTTTATGCAAAGATACTCAGTATATTAATTTCCTGAAGAATTTCAAGGAGAGTGGCTATATCAGAGGAAGTATAGGTGGAATCTAAATTTAAAGCACTGTACAACAGATCTTGGTATATTACAATGCCCAAAAGTCTGAGAGGTTGAACAGGGGCATATAAGGATCTCTTAAAAAATAGATGCACTTCCTTAAAATTTATTTGGTCATGTTTATTCAGCCCTCCTTATGAAGGCCCCTGAGATTTACAGATCCTGTCTGAATCTGATAGAAGAAACAAGAAAATAGAAGAGTGGAAAATTCAGCATGATTAGAGCCTCATAGGATGTGGTCATTTCCCTATCATTTACATGTGCTGCAGAAATAGGCAAGCCAGGTCAGCTATAATCTAGTAGGCTTGGGGTTAGAGCCATTGGGTGGAAATATAATTTGTGCTCATACAAGTTGTCAAGGTAGAAATACACTTCTAATCTAAAATTCTTTGGGACAATGCATGCTCATGGCATGATCTGGAACTGAATCTTTGTGGTTTTGAACAGCACTTGTTTTCTGCTTTGTAAGATGGTCAGTAAACATCCTTTCCTGCCATCACCCTTGCCTTACTGCTTGGAGCCCAAGTCTGGGAATGGCTCAACAGACTTGAGGTAGAAATTGATTCTGGTTTACTTTGTTACATGGGGGCAATATTTCACAAACAAGGGAATAATGTCAGAAGGATCCTCTCAAGCATGAAAGCAGGTCTTCAAATTAACTTGGTATTTCCTAGCAGTTGTGTGGTGGGAATGTAGCCCAAAGGCACAATCTTTTCTGGACTTAATTGTATAAAGGCTGAGGTGGATATCATAGAAAGCCATCAGTGAGGCTTGCAGTCACCTGGGTTTTTAGAAATGTCATTAAAAGTAGGATCCTTCCATTAAAAGGGAATATGTTCTCATTATGTGATTTAGCAGGATGAGGCAGTAATGATGCTCTTTAATATGTTCTTTTCAAAGAAAAATATCAAGGCAAGAACTGACCTTGAAGATGTGGCCTGCTTGCAAATGATGTATCTGTGCCCCTGTCCAAACCAAAGTGGTTTTGTCATGGCTTTAAATTTCCAATAGCTTTAGCTAAAGCAACTAAGTTACTGTCTTGTTTGTGTTTACCATATCTCACTGCCCTGAGTTGATCCCAAATCCTGTCAGCCCCTGCAGGAGTGGGGATGGTATAGTCCCATGTGGGACCGAGCTCCCTCTTCCCAAAGCCTGTTGTGGTGAATCCGTCAGGGTGGCCCTTACCACAGCCTGAGGTCTCTTACCCCTGAGGTAGCTCTAGAAAAAAAGGGTTATTAGAAAGCTGTTCTCTTAGAACATCTACAGTTTAAAAGGATTGTGTAGGAGGTTGTTGGAGGGTATCACTAACAGCGCAAGTGAAAACTTCAGGGCGTGGCAGAATGTGGGACAGCCATTCCTCAAGCAACATGTGCTGTGTGAGTTATGGATAATTACTGGAAAGCTCAATGTGTCAGAGGTGGAAGTGGTTCACCATTATGTAATTCATTAATTCTGTTCATGGGACTCAGAGACTTGCTCCCTGAAATGCCTGGGCTTGGAGATGTGTTCACAGCAGGCCTCAAATGAAAACTGTCACTGGTAGATGAGCTGTGGAGATCAATAACCACAACAAAAAGCAAGCAGAGCGCTTCAAATCTGCTTTTGAGTTATATGTCCAGTATCTTCATCTTTAGGCCTAATATTATTTAAAATTGAAATTAGTGAGTGTTTATTTCCTTAACTAATACAAAGCTTTCAGAACTGTTTTTAGTGCCTAACCTTATACCATGTCTCTGTGCCTGAGCCTCGTGCCCATGAAAGTCAAAGGGAATCTTGCCTTTTGACTTGGACATTGTGGTTTGGCAGTGCCAAACCACCGTGTGCTGCCCAGGAGATGTGCCCACACTTCCAGCACAAGCAGCAGGGATTCAAGGGTCATCTGTACTGCAAGTGAGGTGTGGTGGTGCCTTATATCTGCTTACCTGAACAAGCTTGAACGAGCAGCAGGCACCAGCATAGATTTCAGAATGAATTGGCCATGTGGTGCTTGTTTGATTTCTCAGATATCATAACTAGCCTGCCTTGCATGCCTTCCTTGTAGCCCACACTGTTAGCCCTACTCCAGCTGTCTAGCTCAAGAGTAGTTTGTGTGTATGTGCCCAAGTTGTGCTTATACCTTGATTTTGTGTTAACTGTATCTCTAAGAGCCTCCTGAGTTCACTGCTGAAAAGCAGGTGGGAATGCTTGTGTCACCTCTGTCAAACCTTCAATTAAAGATGTATGGAAGTATTTCTAGATGAACAGAAATTTAGAGGCAGATATCTGGTTTCCTGAGTTTGTCTCAAAGTGGATCCTTACTGGAATTTCTTGGCTAGTTTGTTATGAAAACTGCATCAGGAGACGAGTTGTGATCTGTGATTGCACATTTCTTCCTATATGCTGCACACATGCTTGGCTTTACATTATATTTTGGTGAGGAGTCTTTGCTAATCTGAGTTTCGACTTTCTTTTCCTGCTTAGAAGAATGCTGATGAGAGATATCAGAAACAAATAATGCTAATCTTTAAATAAAAGTTCAGTAAGATGGATAAGGTGCTTGGTATATACTTAACAGGTGTGATTTATCTCTTCAGTTGAAAATATTAGAACATGGGATTAAAGGGCTGAAGAGGATTCCAAGCAAGCACCTCACCTTCCTGCATAGATTGGTGCTTCAAGAAAATGCCTTTGCATGAGCTATATTGAATTGAGATGCATTCAGGAACTGGGGGCTAAAGGAGATTATGCAAAGTATGATTTACTGAAAATAAAGTGAGGGACTGAGATAAAGAGATCTGCAGGAAAGGTTCTCTCTCTGTTTTTCACTGAGTGCTGGAGACTCTCATCTTTCTGGTAGCGTGGGTTAGACCTTCAATTCTGCAGGCACCTGCCATTACCAAGGAAATAATTAATGTTGATGTAGTAGTTGTAATTACAGCAAGTGAGGTATGATCTATGCAGTTAACAAGGGGAAAGACTAGTGAAATGCTATGTCAGGAGAAGCTCCTCAGTGCTAGTGGGAAATTTAATATGCTTTGTTAAATTAATAGCCTTTGCATAACAATCAATTTACAGTTTAAAGGGCAGAGGAGGTAGATGTAAAAATCATTAAGCATTCATTTCAGCAACCCACTCGATTTTCTTAGCTAGAAGAAATCACTAATACAATATTTACTGAGTCCAGTTGCAGCTGTTTTAAGAAAAAAGCAAACCACACAAGGATTGTGTAGGTAATGCTTATTGCAGTGCCCTTTTCTAAGCCACGAGGTTGCAGTGATCCCTTTCCCCAACACAACATGGCTTTAGTGATGGCCTGGTGTTTGCTCACAGATGTTTATCCAAACCAGAGATGATTCTGAAGTTTTCCTACGTGCCAAATAAAAATGTTCTGCCCTGTGTGACCCTACCTTGAAGTTTCCAAGTCCTGTGCTAGATAGGGATCCCCAGAGGAACGACCTGGGATGTGTTTATTCAGTGTAGGCATTCAGGGCCTGATTTTGCCTGCAGTTGTTCTGTTTGTAGCCTTTGTACATAATGCTCACCGTAGAGAGGGATTAGTTGTAAGAAGATTATGCCTCTGAGTGCTGCTGGGGTGCCTGAAGCTGGAAGTGTTCTGGTGTATACAAAGGAAACATTAATCAAGACGTCTTACAGAGAATTAAGGGAGGAAATAGTTCTGTCTCCTGATTGCTATGTGAATTTCACTGCCCAGTGTTGGAAAAGGCAGGGAGTGATAGAAAGAGGTTGTTCTTCTGTTCACAGGGAAAGCAAGGGCAGATTGTTGGAGTGGCTGTGGCATGCAACTTCCACAAAAACAGCACAAGGGTGGCAGCTCTAAGGACTCTGCAGGACATGTGAGCTTTGAGTTAGATTGTAGGGACAAACTAGCCATGCTCCTGAATTTGCCAAAGCAGCTGAGAGAAATCTGTTGCATATAATCTTAACAAAGCCCATCCCTTGGTTGCAGATGGGTGTCTTCAGCAACCCCACCTTACTTGATTTTCCAGCCTGGGCTGATTGTCAAGCTGACTAGTGTGGCATGCAGCAGAGGATATGGCAGTGCATAAAATCAGAGCACTCCTGCAGTACCACTGATGAGGAAGGGTGCTCTTGCCTGCACCACAGAGAAATAGCTGACCCTAAATAATTAAGGGAATAGAGAATAGCTGACACCTGCTCTAAAGCTCCATTGCTCCAGCTTCCAGCTAAGAGCCCAAGAGCCCAAAACATTCAGTGTCAGCTGCAAAATGTGTGTTTTGCCATTTCTCTGATCAACAAACATGAATTAGGTAGAGAAAAACATTGCCTGCACAGTCGCTTTGCACTGTATCAGGTTTTGTTTAACTGTTACTAGGGGGGTGGTGGTCCAATTATCTATCTTATTAATAGGCATTTTTGGGAATAGCTTTCAAAAACAGATTTCACAGACTTCCTGAATTGATTGTGGTTCTTCAGCTGTTGTAAATCACCAGCACACCACTGAACTAATAATTTACCCTTATTGAGGATCTGTGCTGCTGTTTTTTCCTTATTAATACTTAAAACTGTAATCACTAGATATGTATCTGCTAACAATTTTCCTTCTCATTTCATTCATGAAATTTTTACCTCCTCGGGGTTAATTGGATCAGGAAATGTCAGTATCTTTAGATCTAATTTTCCCTATTGATGCAGGTTTTGGAGTGAATAACTGCTTTGAATACAAAATACGATTTAATTTAATTTCTGGGAAATACTTAGTGACCAGAAAAAGAGGTTGTTGGAAACAAGCTTTGAATAAATTAAGAGCCCCCTCTAACTGGCACAGCCTTCTTGACTACACAAACCCCCTAATTAACTATTTATAGAGAAGTACATATTTCCAATCTATTTTAAAATTCTGGAAATGAGAGTAAGCAAACCAACCTACCCACAAGTTTGCAGAGGGCACAGACAACGCAATATCTGCACAGTGTGTAGCTGTGTGGTAATTATATATCAGGAACTTTGAAAATTTAAAGAAGGACCCAGGAAAATTCCTTTCCCAGAAGCTTCAAGGCTGATGCTAAAAGCTTCCACTATCTTTCCAGCAAGCACAAAAGGCCCAGGATGCAGAACAGGTGTGTGTGAAAGGCATCTCTGCACCGGCAGTGATCATCTTTAGGTGTTGTAGTCACTGCCTTCATCCAAAATGGGTCCAGTCCCAGAAGAGGAGAGCGCTGGCATTTCCCATTTGCTTTAATAGCAGCCACCAGGTTTGCTGGTAAAGTAACTTTTATTCTTGCCCCATTGCTCTTCGTTGGCTGTTCCTGAAGCCACCTGGGAGGGAAAGTCCCATTGTGCTGTTGCACCCCGTTAAGTTCATGACTTTCATTTGTCCTGTGCTTCATGGGGGTTTGCCATAGACTTCTCTTCTGCAGTATTTTGCATTTTTAGAAGATAAAGAGGTCTCAAAGACAGGGTTAGTAAGAAATTTATTTCTTCCTGCTGAATTATTTATTCCTTTTTAAGCTGTGGTGAACAGCTCATATTTAATAGCCCATTACTTCTTAGAGAGCTGTCAACACAAAAGGAGGAATCCTGAAAAGGACTGTATTTAGTGGCTCTGTCAATACTCTCTGTACCACCTTTCCTTCATTTTTATGATCAAGAGCACAGAATGGAAGGACAGAAATGACCTGAGCTGCACACTTCAGGACACTTTAATCTACCAAGACTAACAACCAGGTAAATTAATGCAGGAGCTAGAATGAAGGTTTTTCATTATGGGATTATTTTCCTAAGTGAGTGTATGGAGTGTATGGATGTGAGTGCACTAGTTGGCATCTTCAAATTAAGACATGTTGTCTTTCTAGGACAATTCTTCATCTCATCTGCTGGATTGGGAGGGAATGCTGTAGCAGTGGGTGACATTTCTTGCCTTGAGTTACATAAGTGGTTTGGTGACAATGAAAATTTGTGGCCTTTTGGCTTAATTTTGATCTTTACCTTCTCTCTATTCCATGAGCCCACACAGAACTGGTTTCCCTGAAGCATCTGCCACATCCTGTAGCAGTCTCCAAAATACTGATTTAGAAGTAGATTTGGGTTTCAGAGCAACAGTGTTGTCTTCAACCATTAAAGATCTGAGGCTCTAAATCACTCATCGCTAGAAGCCCATCTTCTATTGTTGCTTATTTCTTACCAGATACTTCATCAGCACTGAATTTTTGTATGTTTTCTGGATTACTTGCATGTCTAAAGAATCCTCTTGTGAACAGCCATGAACACATCTCCCACTTTCCTGTTACACCCCTTTGGAAGATTGTCCCTGGCATCCATTGTTCATCTTCCCCTATAGCTCTCATGAGCTTTATGTTATTTGAAGCCAGCTTGAGCAGTCAGACCTTTATGGACAGATAAAAGAAGTAGCTCTCTGAGTAAGTGAGTCAATGAGGCCTCAGTTTCTTATGGATTTGTGGCTTATGTTGGATTCACTGATATTTGGTAATAGCTGGGTTCAGAGGACAGCTTTACAGTTTCCCTCCTTTCTTTAGCCATGATCTTTTAAGAAGATACAACTTTTAAGAAACTAATATTATCAAATTTTCTAATACCTGCTGGAGTTCCATGACATTTTCAAATGGTACTGAAGGGAATGGGAGGAAGGATGAAACAGGGTAGATACAGATGCAGACACACACACAGTGATGTCTTTTGGAAACCAAACCAAATATTTTAGGTTTATTGTAGAATCTTAATAATCCAAGCTACATTTTCTCCAGACAAGGTGAAAAGTGTCTGATGTATTAAGAAAACCCAAAATACAACAAAAAAAAAGGCTGGTTTTGTGATTTTGTGCTACATAAGAGCCTGTCTGGATGAGGGTCAAATATATCTTATGTAGATATCTTTGAAAAACAAGCCAGAAAACACCATGGTGGTGGCATGGTGTGTTGCATGGTTGTGTGTGTGTGACTGACAGACAGACATGTCTCTTCTGCTGCTGCTTCTCAGGGAGCTTCAGTCACTGGGGGTCTTCTGCCAAAAAGCACCAGTTAAGAGAAACTTACTCAAATTGATCTGTGTGGTCAAAAAGAGATGAGCTGCTGCCTTGATACAAATTTGTATCAAGACATGTAAGAGAAGAGCCAGAACTGAGAAAAGTATTTTTCCTTTGTTACTAGCTGTTCCCAGTTGAACAAGGCATCCAGATTTTTTTCTGCCATCAAGCTGGTGGATTAAATAGCAGTGGAAATGAGAGAGCATCAGCACAGCAACTCTGACAATTATCCTGTGGTTAAGTAGTGTGAAATAGTAAGTGAGCAAAACATCAGTGTGTTGGTCTCTGCATAAATAGACCAACAGTTGAAAACAAAATTGTGTTTTGGGGTTTTGCTGCTGACATCAGTGTGAGCTGGCTGGCAGTTCTTCACGGACACAGCTTGTGGTATTGCTGAAAAATTGTGATGGGCACAGCCTTTCTGTTGCCCTGTCAGGGTGTAAGAGCTGATGGATGGATGTTTTAGGTTTGTAACCTGTTCTCCAGCCTGCTTCCACTGGGTGGGCCTGGGATTTCTGAACACCTTTCTGCATGATTGGCACAGCCTCGCCAGGTCCCTGCTTTTTGGGGAAAATATCCCACTCATCTGCTTCTGTTCTGAGCCACTTACGAGCAGTTCTAGAGGTAGAGTTGAGACTGCCTTTCTGGGAACAAGGACAAAAAATAGCTCACTGTTAGCATTCCAAACCCAGCTATTTAGACCTGGATTATTTTTAAATACTTTGCTTTCAGACACATAGCTGGCTGTGTTTTCCTCCCCTCTCTCCTTTCTTTTTTTAAAGTTAGCTGTCAAGTTTTGCATCTCTCCCCGCCCAGCTGTTTGCAGTCAGGAGTTTCTAAGCAAACAGAGGTTTATTTACATTGCTAAGTTAGCTATGTTACCTCCTGCCTTAGAGATGCTGTTGGCCACAGTGGCAGCCTGGATGTGTTTGCAGAGCAGTTTCCTGGCCCATTGAATGGACAGGAGGCAGGGCAGCAGCCAGTGGAAAGCTGCAGCCACCCCTTTTCACCTGGCTGCCATCACACAACACGGCCCTGCATGGGGTGCCAGGCAAGGCTTGGCCCGTGGCAGCCCCGGGCAGTGTGAGTGTCCTGGAGCTCAAACAGAAAGCCTTTCACCCAGAGCTGTGTGAGGAGGCTGCAGTGAAGTTCTGCTGCTGAGTGAGTGCTGTCTTACACCACTTCATGCTGGGGGCCATGCTGGCACACAGGGCTCTGGAGTTCTTGGCAATCACTGCACAGACTTTGTCCCATCCTCTGCGGGTGATGCAGGCCCAACAGGGAACACACATCCCCTTCCAATGGCAGCTGCATTGCCCAGGGGAGTCCCATTTTTGGGCAGCCCCACCTGCTACCCATCAGCCTGTTGTTGGATATTACAGAGCCTGATGTCTCACACATCCCATGGTGAGCTGGGTTCAGAAAGACCTGCTGCTCAAGGTGGTTTTGGTAACCCATACGCATTGCTGGAGTCCAGCCTGGTTTAGATCAAATTAAGCTCTTGGGTACTGAGGCCTTCTCTTGCTGGAAAGAAGGAGCAGATTCTCTCTTGCCTTCTGCACAACAGTTAGTTTATAAAGCTGATGTAGCTTGCTGGACAAATAAATGTTAAAAAGTTGCAAAACCTGAAACATTGGGCCTGTGGTCTACAGAGATTGGCAGGGAAGGTGGAGGTAGAGAGCCCAGATAAAACACAGGAGGGAGTTCCTCACACTGGGACACATTCATGACATCCCCTCGTGTGGTGTCTTGGCTCTGAAGGCTGAGCTCCAAGATGCTGTTGGGGGTTCCCCATGAAATTGGGGCATTTGCACAGCAGGAAGCACAGGGGTTGTCCTGGGAGCAGGAAGGGTAGGGCAGGGTCTTCTAGCCTGTTATTAGCCCATATCCCCCTGTGCCATGAGGGTCACCTTAGGAGCATGTAGGTTCTGTCCCTCCAAACTGCACTGTGACTCTGGGCAACCTTTTATTCTTTGTTTTCCCAGTAACCTAAAAGAGATGGAAAAATGTGGAGATGCTTTTCAGGAAATGTGTACTATCCTTAAGGGGTTTTCCTTACCTCAGTAACTGTTCACCAGAGAAGCAGCAGACCTTGTGGTGAGGGATGCCCACCCAAAGGTTGGGTTGACACTTCTTACTGCTATCCAGAGCCCTGCCTCTGGCTGCACATGGGGAGAGAATAAAGCCTGTAACTCGGGTAGGAGACAGTAATAGTATCTGTTTGTAAAGGGTAAGAAAGAACTGCTTGTTGGATGGGTATAAAAAACCCTTTAATTCCAGTCAGGATGGTCTAATGCATTAGCCAAGTGCTGGTAAAGAGCAAAGTACCACCAGTACAGGGATGCAGGGAGGCTTCTGGGGACACAAATGCCACAGAGCAGCAATGGGTATCTTACTGACCAAACTGCAAGGCTGATTTTAATGCCATTTTAAAAAACCAAAATCATTGATATGTGCTGTAGTAGGAAATAAGGGTGGGAGTGACTGGTGTGATCTCTTGCTGCTGTTCCCTGCAGCCAGTGCAGCTGGTCTTCCTCCACACAGCTCAGATTAATGTTGATTTGTGTGGAGATGGTGTAACTCTGCGGACACCAATGGAGTTGCATTTATGAGACTCAAAAGCCTTTAAAAAAAAAGAAAAAAAAAGTTTCAGGCACTGTATACTGAATGTTGGGCACTGAGTGGACCTAGTGAGTAGCTATTATCCTGATAGATCCTTGTGGGCAGGAAGATGTTACACTGCCTGGATTCACTCAGGACCAGTGTCCTGCTTCCCTACAGCTTAGAAATACTGAAAGTCAGCAAATGAGTAATTGTAGCTTCAAACTAATATAGTTTTTTTTCCCCTGCATGGCCTTTTGGCACTCTATAAAAAGATCTGTCACACTGCATGGGATTAGGTGGCTCTGAAGCAGCGGAGCCATCTAGGTGTGAAAACTTTGATTTCCTGTGTCTTGAAATTAACTGTAATCAATCTTTCTTTTTCAGAAAACCCCCACAGCTCATGCCATGAAGGAGGAGAACTTCCTTCGTCGCAGGTTCTCCCTCTGTCCGGCCTCGTCCACCCCTCAGAAGGTGGATCCTCGCAAGCTGACGCGCAATCTGTTCTTCGGGGCCGACAACGACATCTACCCGCTCAGCCCAGGTGGGTGTCTGGGTGGCAGTGCAGGACACAGCGTGCCTCAGGTGCTTGGCTGCAGGTGGATATCTCAGCAGGCTGCCACAGGAACAAGAATGGGAAAGAGAAAGTGAGAGAAGCTGCTGCAACACAGCAGTACTAGACCCCAGACAGTGCTGCTATTTTTCATTGCCATGGCATTAAGTGGGAATGGAGGGCATGAGAATTGGGGTTTGTAACTGATTGAATGCTGCATGGCCTTACATTTTAAAAATTGCTATAATGTTTTCAGGCACATCCACTTCAAGTCACTTATGTGTTTTGCCCTAAGTGTTGTGCTTGCTTAAAATTTACTGTCCCCATTTGCAGATGTTTAATGGCAGGTTTCCCTGTTCAGATTTAGAGCCCAGGATAAATATCACAGGAGCAAAATTTCTGTGGTTAATGTTCTGTAAATATCTACAAGCACTACAAGTACCAAGAAGCTTGACAGGTTGCAATGAATGGCAAACTAGCTTTAAGCATTCTCTTTACATTTATTTTTTTTTAGCTTTGAATTTCCTAGCACCTTTCTTGAAGGAAAAAGAGCTCATTTTATTGTTTCAGAATTTGTTGCTCACAGTAAACATTGAAGTCTTCCCTTGATTGCAGTCTGCAGACAATGCTTCTGTTCCAGTCTGTAAACAAGTGCTTCAGGGGGCAGTCACAAGTTGTAGAGCTGTCATCTGCAGCTGCCATGTCAGTTGTAAACAGTCAAATCTCACAGCACCTGTGAGGTTTCAAAACACTGATATCTGGAGAAAGAACACAGCCTCTGTCAAAAGGTTTCAGTGCTCATATAGATGTAGCACTGAACAGACTCTCTGGGCTCTGCAGGTGTAGCCCAGAACCAGGTCTGGGTTTCCTGAGCTAATTGTCTTTAAATGCAAAGGTTTCAAGGGCCTCTGATTTTGCAGGTATTTTGTTTGTGAGTGTCTGCTGTAAGGCAGTGGGGAGCCTATTTTCAGCAGTGCTGACTAATCCTGGCTGTCACTGAGGCAGCTGGAAGCTTCAACAACCTTTCAGTAATCAAATTGAAAACAATTTAAAATGGGACACCTAAAATCTCATACATTTCAAACCTGGAGGGACTTCTGAACAGCTGATTGCTCATAAGTACAGTCTGTACAAACATGTGGCAAATAAATAGCTCACTTCTGCTATCCTTGGGAGCTGAAGGGCTGATTTTCCAGCTTGTATTTGCTTCCCCTTGTTTGAGGTGATGAAGAGCCATATCTTAGAGTTTGCCCAGTTCTTTCTTCAGTCCTAACCAGCATTTTCAATGCTAAAAAAGTCACTGACTCCCTCACAGTTATATTTCAGTGCTGTAATATTTTAGAAACCAGGGAAAGTTGAGGGTTTCAGTGTGGAGGAGGTGGCTGAAAGAAATTTTCTCTTCCTCAGCTTCCCCCATCACCTTGTTGCTCCTTGATCCCTGCTGGCAGCCTTTGCTGGGCTCAGCAGAACAAGTGCCTTGAGCCATGATGGATCTCCTGTTCTGCTTCACACTTCTCCCAGGAAACCTCCAGCACCAGTGTCAGTGAGGGCTGTAGCCCTCAGTATTGCAAAGGAAGAGCACAGCTAAAGGATTTGTAAAGGAGAGAATATCCCTTTTAAACAAACAAAATTTGCTCCTTCAGTCAGGGGATTTCTTGCAGGCAGTCTGGGGTTTTGTCCATCCTTACTCCTCTCATTTCTTTTCCTGCCCCTGTGGAGCTGCCTTGTCTCTTTGTTTTCCTCATATTTCCTGCAAGAAGGGCCTGTTATTCTTCATGTTCAGCTGCCATTTCCTGGCAGGCTCTGTTTTCACTCCTTTGCTGCTGCTTCTGCCTTGTTTTCCTCTGAGCCTTGTGTGCTTCTCCCTCCCTTCTCCTGTTCCTCAGAACAATGCTGCTATCACCATAGATAAGCCACAGCTCTGTGTCCATAAGCTGCATCCCATATTTCTCTGTTCTCTATTTTTCTCTGTTGTTTTACATGAGCTTTCAGTTCTTGAGGCTTTTCCAGTGGTCTGTGTTTTGCTGCCTGAGCCCAGCAGGTTTCCCTTACATGAGCACTGGGCTGGTTGTGTTGGGTGGGTGCAGTGGGCAGCAAAGCCCAGTGATTTCCTGGCTGGAATTCAGTGGCATGTGATGTGCTGGAGCTGCACCTCTCACTGCACCATCACCTAGGATTCTCCCTCCAACAATGAAGATGTGCAAATAAATATTTCAGAGAGAAGGGAGTGACAGACTTTACACTTCAGGAGAGCTACACTCTGGGGATGCAGTTCAGCAAGAGAATCAATTTTTTTTAAAGGAAACATATGGGAAATGCAGAGGGCACTATCTGAAATAGCACTTTGGATTTCTTGCCTTTTGCTTGCATACAAAAGTGCTAATGATTCTTGTAACTGAGAGAAAATTGAGTAAGATACTTTCTTTTTATAGGGAGCTCACAAATCAGAAGGACATGAATTCTTGTTCCTTCTTCATGTCTGTCTTTCACTTGGCCATGAAGAGAGAGAACCTTTCTCTGTTTTCTGTTTCAGAGGATAGGAAATTTATTGGTATAAGAATTTTTAAAGGATCTCTCTTTTAGATTAAGCTGCAAGATCACAGAGTCTTTAAATAAAAATTTAGATTGGATTATCTGCATCGTAAGAGATGTACTTTCATGAATATGGGAATTTTCCTGTGAAGGATACACAGAACTACATTTCAGGTGTTCACATTGGGTCACATGGCTGATATTTACAGCAGAGATTGATTTTATTTGCAATAGCTTTGTCACACATCAGAGCTTTTATTTCCTCTTGTAGTTTATCAGTCATGCTTGCTGTATCAGTCTTTATAAAGTGGAAAGACAAATGCACCTACAGGACTGATGCCCAGTAGAAAGCCAAAGAAAAGGAATGGTTGTTGTTCTGAAAAGGAACTAAATATTTAGTTCCCCTGTGCATGACAATAATGGATAAAAAGAAAGTATCAGTAGTTCTACTCTCTAGCCACAAGACTGGAGTGTTGGCAGTTTTCTTCACTGTGTGATGAAGGCTGTTTCCATAAGCACTACTGATTCGCTTCCCAAAATGTTTTTTGTTATTTGGTGCAGAATTTCTGGGCTACTTTGTGGAGGAGGCTTCTTTGTGTGCCCTGGTGGCAACCAGCACTTTAAATTGTGAGGTTCATCTCTCTTTCTATTGTGTGCATTGTGTTTTCTTGATCAGGGAGATAAGTGTTTCACCTTCTGTGGCCAGTTCATGTTTAGCTCCTCTTATGTTTTTCTGTGGTTTCTTATTTATTTTCTCAAGGTGGCTGTGTCTGTTCCACTCTAGGTGAGACTCTCACTTTTGAGTTTTCTGTGCATTCAACTGTGTGGGGTTTTGAGAAACTTCTACATTGTTCCTGTGAAGTTTGCTTTCCAAACAAGGGCTGGCCCTCTCCTTCTGCATGGTGGCAGCAGGGTTCCTTGAGACAGACAGGAAAGATGAGGGATTCAGAGGGATTCTCTCCTCTGAGAAACAGCCTTTCCCTCACAATTTCCAGTAGACTTAATGCATTTGGCATAAGAAACTAGTAGGTGTTGCTTCATGAACATACCTAATGAAGCCTTTGTAAATGATACAGTAAGAATGGACATGTTCCATGTTGGAATGTTGCATGTTCCTTTTTTCCCCATAATGCTCTGTGAGCAGGATTGTCCAGAACCTCAGGAACAGGGAAAATCTCATTGTTCAGGTGCCAATCCTTTTAAATGCATTACTGGGAGAAGGCAGAAATGTCTCACATCCAGGCTTTTTGTACAGCTACGAGCTTGGAGTCAAGCTTTCTTTGAGAAATGAGATATGATAAAGAATGGATGTGAATTCTGTTGTGCTAATAGACACCATTCCCTTGGAGCAGGCAGCAGCTGATTCCCATTAACTTTACTTAACTTTTAGACCATGTGTTACTTTCCCATACATGTGCAGAAAAAACTCTTCATGGGGAAAAAAGTGCAGCAGCTACATGGCTTTATGAGTTTTTTTCCATCTTCCTCTGCCTCTTTTGGGGAGAAGGGGGGGTTATAGAGCTGAAAATGCTATAAGAGAAAGGAAAATGAAGATCCAGGTCCTAATCCATGCACAGCAGTTCTTATGGCCATCCCACTTGTCATGGTAGCACAAAGTCACTGTCAAATCTCTGGCCACAGGTAATTTTTTTTTTTAATTTTCTCCTGCCCACAAAAATCAGGATTCTGAGTGCACTATTTAGGGCTCAGTGTTTCCAGGGAAGGAGTGACAGCTAAGAAAGTAGGTTGAGATATGGGTCTTGTGACACATGCTGTCCCTCTTCTCCCAAGCCTCCTGTGTCAGCATGGGCTCCTGTGGCTGACTTTCCTAACAGTGCTTGGCTTCCTAAAAGGCTGCTTGGCTTCTTAAAAGGCTGCTCTGATAATTCCAGGAGAAATTATGGTTCTGACACATCTATGACAGTTTCTGCTGGCTGAAAAAAAAAATACCAGTGTTTTCCCTTGCCGATTTTGGGTTTGGTGGTGTTTCCAAGGCTGGCCCACACGGTGCTAGAAACATTTTCAACAGTCCCCATGTTTGCATTGTGCTACAAATGGACTGTGTTTCACTGTCGCGGTAGTTCTTTACTGCATCCTGTATTCTGAAGCTCTGATTGCCAGTGATTCTGAGAAGAAAATGACATTGTAATTGGTTAACAATGGCTGTCTTGGCACTAAAAATCTTGTCTCATCAGATTCTATTTTTTTGGCATTTTATTTAATAGAAGCTCTATGCTTTCTTTTACTCTAAGGCCATGATTACATTTGGCCAAGAGAACAGTATTTATCATTACATTTTATTGCTTGGACTAGGACTACACACACTCATGCCAGGATATAATATATGCAAGTTTAGGATATTTGAGTAGTGACTATGTATTTCTACAATGATTGGAAAATGTCATAGTACTCATTTACTGCTCGTAAATTTAAAATATTTCTTATTTTAACAAATAACTTGGTCAGAAGACATTGATCTTCTGCAAGTGTGTTGGCGGTTTTTAAATTTTGTTTTACTAATTATGCCTAGATACTCTTCTGTCTTCTGTAACGTTTTGTGATCATAGTTATTATTTGTCCAACAAAGCATGCTATCAAGTGCATTAGTGTATAGTTGCCAGATACTGACCAAGGGGGATTGAATAGCTGCTTATTAACTGAATTGCATTTATTATTTGCACTGAACAAGGCATGGGGTATGTAAGGAAAGAACAGACTGTGGTAATGTAATTAAAGACTGCATCATAATGCGGACACAGAAGGGAGCTGATTAAGGATGCATAAGCAACCTTATTTCTGGTTTTTTCCAGCTTTCAACTGCTGGACTTTGCAACCATCATTCTGGTTTTCCATGGTGTTTTGAGACCTTACTTTTGATCAGTCTTGTTACCCAAGCATGAGGATCGAGGCTATTTCAAATTTGACATGATCCTTCTCTGAGATCATGGTGTGCTTGCTCTTGCTCATGATAACTTCCCTTGTGTGCTGATAGCAGTAGCCCTTCTCAGGCCATGATGAGCCATGGTTTTGCCCAGAATTTTGCTGGTTTTGAATCACTTTTTTTTTTTTGTTGCAGGAAAAGATGTGGAAGGAAACAGCCCATCATCGCTGAAGGATGAGACACCACAGACTCCAAACTCCATTAGCAAGGTACTTTGAGATAGGGAACCATTCCCAGTCTTGCTTTCATTTCTTCTCAGGATCTTATTCTTGGGCTTTTTTTAAGGTCATTAAGAAAGCCTCTCCCTCTGTTTCTGCAGGAACTGTGTGTGTGTATTTTGAGGGAAAGAAAATGAGTATTTTTGCATGGTTGGGATGACAAGGAAACTTGCACTTTCCTCTGGCTTGATTTCACCTCCCACAGAAGAACCTGGTTTATTTGGACTTCATTTGGCAGAGTAATTAGATATGAATAATTATGGTTGGAAGGTTGATTTTGTCAGCAGAGGTGTCTCCTGCTGTTCCTGATCAGCAAGGCAATCATACATCTTAATTGTTTTGCAAAAGAAAACTGTAATATTTAGTGTAGTGCACAGCATCTGAAACAGTGAGTGGAGAACCTGGGAGAGAACTCTGGGAATTGGTGTAACAAGAGAGGAAGACAAACTAATCAACATTTCCTGAACACAGCTTTTCCATCCAGCCTGTTATGGGGAGCTAAAACTGAGTCTAAAGTCCCTGGATCTCACTGCTCAAAACCTGCCTCTAGATCAAGAGTTACAGAGTACCAGGGTTTGATTTCCTGTTGAGATGGAATCAACCTTGTAATGAGATCTGGCTTTGAGATTCATGTACAGCTTTTTTGGCTGCAGCTCCCTAACATGTTTCTGGAGGGTAACTAGATATAGAAGCGAGACCAGTTAATTAATTTTTAACTAAATTTATTTTAAACTATGAAGCTATAAAATGCAAGTGGCACCAGCTGAAATGAAAATATAGCACAAAAGAAGCAGCTGCAGACAAGTGATTTCTTGTGAGACATGAAAATAATCTCTTCATCTTCCAGTACATTTCTCTGTGCTTGCCTGGAGCTGGCAGGTTGTTCTGTTCTGTACTGGCAGAGGTCAGCACGGGGAGATGATGATGAGAGGAGCTTTGGGAGTATGCAACAAGGACTTGTATACATGTCCTCTGCTATTGCTGGAACCTGGCAAGCTGCAAACCAATCTTGGTTTTGCTTTTTCAGGCAGGTTCCTCAAGGAAAATCAGCCTCCCACTTATCCTGGCAGTGGAGAAACCCAAGGACCAGGTAACTGCATCCAGGGCTGTGTTTTAAAGCTAGATGTTTTGCACGCCTTACATGGAGTGGTGTTGAATTTCCAATGACTTAGGAATGTAAAGAAGAAGGACTTTGAATGGCCAGGACAGCTCAGAGTCCTGAAATGCTGTCCAAGAGGGAGTTTGATTTCTGAGATGCAGGATGAACATAGGAATAGGAATGTATTTATAAGAGGTTTCTGGGTGAGAGCATAGCTCAGCTGTGTTTTCCTAGCCTCCAGGCCTTCCTTGCCATTCAGTCTCCTACAGGTATATTTTTGAAAGGAGAAGCACCCATGGAAGATTTGGGTGCCCACCTAGATTTCACTTGTAGGTGAAATTCACCTCACTCTTCTCAATCTTGCTGTGTTGCACACTACCTTGCTCTCCTCCAGCCTTGTTCCTTGCCTTCTGTCACGCTTTGCAATGACGGGGGGAGTCCTTATTGTGAAATGTCTTGTTACTTAAAAATTCAGGCAAACTGGTGGTCAGTTTGTTCAATAAGTAATTTTTCACATCCACTCAGCTCTAATGCCATAAAATAAAGCCTTACTGTCAGCTTTCACAACTGTAAGTAGGGATCTGTCATACTATTTCAGTTTAAAAATAGTGATTCCACCTGCTTGAACCAAAGGGAGAAGTGTGCCCTAATGGGGTCATATTTAGATTCCTGATAGCAGAGGGGAGGAATAATTGCTAGAGACTGGACTTTAGAGTATGCTAGTTTAATTAATGGATTAAAAAGTAAATGTTATAGGTTACAGATCCATGCCATGGATATTTGCCCGTGTTTTGGTATGGTGGATATGGAAAACTGTGTTGGAAATCAGAGTTCTTTCAGCAGCACTACTTTGAGGTACCACAGCTCATTAACTATTTTCACTCAGTAATAAGAAGGAAAGGAAAGCCAGTCAAGTGATTCTGTCCCTGGACTGGGGCTTGGGGAACCTCAACTCTGCCTTGGATTCCCTGCATTGCCAAGGCACATTAATTGCATTTCTGTTTCACATCTTCATCAGTGAGGTGGAAACAGTTCTGCATTTTCTTCACCCAGGCCATATCCACATTGCATGATGGAGAAGGCTGCAGGTTGCCCAAGTGAGCAGAGAGAATGTGGCATAAAACCCCTATAAATGTCTGGGAACTTGTGAGCTGTGAAGACTTATCTGCAACCACACTGCCCTGTGCTCAGGGTGGGCTGCTCTCTCTGAGGTGTGGACACATCCCAGTTGTCCTGTCTGAACAGATAGTCAAATATTTGATATATTTTTGATACTGGAACATTTGCTTTCAATGTGTTTGTGTGGTTCTTGGCACTATATATATATTTGCCATTTCAGCTGTGGCTTCTTGACCCACATTTTATTGGGACATATTTAAGGCACACTTTGGCTACATATTACATGGGTAACTTTCTGCAGCACGTTTTCTCCTATTTAATTTCTAAAGTGGACTCCTTTTTCAAAGGGAAAAAAAATACTAGCATACTTATTTCAGATTGTTTCTCCTATTAGTTTCTCTCTGTTTTAGAGTCCTTTATCCTTGTTTTCTGGGATGAGAGCTCATAGTATCACCAAACTGTCTCTGCATGCAGGCAGTACAGTTAGCACACACCTGATAGTGACAGTAGGTGCCTTTGTTTTGCTTTGTGCCTCATTTGATGCTGTTAGAGTCCTTTGAGGCACCTTTTATTGCAGTATGCAGTGCTACATGTTCTCTTTCCTTCCTGTGCTTACCTGTTAATTCTACTGGCTAAAGGGCAGCTGGAGTCTCTTGATATGCATGCAGGGCCACAAAGAATGGAGGTATATTTTCAGGGATAGTCAGAAGAATCCTGAAGCTGGAGTTCAGGGGTACTTCACTGTTTCCAGTCCCTTGCTAATGCTGCAATGAAGTCTATGAAATTGTAGGAGTGGGGCTGTTGCATGCACAGTTATGTGATGTGTTGGAAGGCAAAGCATTGTGAATGAGTTTTTCTACATGCTCAAATTGTTCAGTAATCTGAATTATGAATATAACTGACTGCTAGGAATTTATTTTAGCTGCACAGTGGTTTGAAACTGCACATACTCATCACTTGAGATTTAAGCTACAGTTCCCATACTCTCTCAAGCTCACCCTCCTTGATCTGTTAATCGTGCTTCTGACTTCTGAGATTATTCCAGTCATGGTTACGCTCAGGACTAACATAGAAGATCATTCACAAATGTGGCAGTTACAAGGGTAGCTTTTCCTCTGGTCTCCCTTAGCCAGCAACCAAGGAATTGTTTGGCAGACAGACCCAGAAATTGCAGGAATCACCTTGGAGAGAGTCAGGAGTGAAACATCCCCTATGTGTGTTAAGCTCAGCTTAATGGGAGATTCTAGCCCTTCCAGGTGGTGGCTATGCTCAACTGAACCCTTGCTGTCTTTTCTTTACCATACTTCATGCCCTCCATGTTGTGGATGGAATTCTTTTGGAGCCAGTTGTTTCTATGAACACTTACACTCAGTTCCTATGCCCTGGCTCAGCACATTTGGCTTCCTCAATTCCAAGGGCAGCACTTTAGGGTAGTCACAGTTGTCCACAGAGGGCTTTCCAGCTGATTTCAGCTGAGCAAAGATGTAGCCTGGGGTATCCTGGGAAAATCAGGTTGAAGAGGGGTGGGATTTTGCATGTGAAGGGGAAAACATGGAGCAGCCCTAAGTTCTGTAGGTACATACAAGCCCTGAAAACACCCAGGTGCCTCACAGAGGTGAATGTGGACAGTAGTAACTCAAAGCTGGTAACTTTGGGTAAGCCACAGCAGTGCAGTCATGTCAACATAGGTCACTGGTGATTGTAATTCCTTAGTCACTAGATTAAGTTTCTGACAAGGAAGGTGAGGGCAAATGGAGGTGCTGAAATTGAAATTACTTATTAAAAAAATTAGCAAAACTGCAGATCCAGTTGTATTTCATTGCTCACTTTGTTTAATCTCAGCCTAGGGACAAAAGCTGTGCCTATAGCTGGAGGGGAAATCAAAACTGCTTCAGCTTTCTCTGGCACTAAGTCTAGGACAGTCATGTGAAACAGCATCTTTCTCAGTGTCCAACTTCCCATCTCGCCTCAAATGTTCTCTTTAAATATTCTGACCTTGCAGAACAAACTTCCTATACAAGGCACACTTAAATGATCAAATGGAAATCCTGTGAGGTCTGTGAGTTTTTCTTTATTTTCCATAATTTGATGCAGCAGGCCAAGGATTCCACTAAATACTGGTATAACTTGATATTTGAAGTTGCTTGGATGGCTGAATTTCACCAGTTATTTTCCCCAGATGCTGCTGTCATGTCAACTGTTTATTTGTACAGTTTGCTTTTCAGTTTGTGCTAATCATTGTGCTGTTTCAGAGTTGTAAACACAGTCACTGTATCTGTAACAGGGTTGAAATAAGAGGGATTATTATGTTGGGTTTTTTTCCCAACTGGAAAGTTTCAGTTGAAGATTATTCAGCTTGCTGTAAAGCAGCATAGCAGTTGAAGGGTAATCTTCCCTACTGCAAAGGTTCTTTGTTAGTAAGAATTGTCTCACTGACTCCACTATGCTTTGGATGAGCTGTTAATTCACAATAAAAGTAAAAAAGTTTTCAAAAAGAGATGCTTATAATATAATGAAACCAAAATTGCTTACATTTGGCTGAGATATCTGTGAATATTCACATAAGTAATAAGGAGTTTCTCAGTTGCAATGTCAAACTCAGCTTTTCCATAGTTTTTATACTAGTTAAACAACTTTTATTTCATTTTTTTTTATTTCAGTGTGATCATGATTTGTAGCAGTTATATGTGGAAAAGATGCTGGAGAAATTACATCTGACCAAGGACATATCACTGATTTTGTGAAGCATAACTTATGACCCCAGCTCCTTTTGTTCTGCCTTCAAATTCCCATCTGATCTTTTCTTTCTCTCTCTTGGATACAAAGAAGACGAAAGGGCAACTTGTAAGCTGTCACTGCTGTTACCATGCAGAGCACAGCTTGAGAATGACTTTATTTAAAATATTTCTGATTTGGAATAATTCTGGCTGTTGTGCAGCAAGGATTGCTTGAGCTAAGTAACAGGATATTCCTCTTGCTGTTGTCCTAGGCAGGGCTGGCATGCTGATGGGCTGGCATCCCCTACACCAGAGTTGATCACAGGCTGCTTTTCTGTGAAATTATTTGATTCCTCCTGGAAATGAAGTCACCAAAAAGACTCTGGATCAGAATAGCACTATTGTGAGAACTCTGCATGCTCTCTTAAAAAGCCTGGCAGAAGTGTTAGGGTATTGTGATGACTGCTAACAATCAGCAGTGAATCTCCAGAGCTCCAAGACCGAGATGAAAGGGAACAGAAACTTAACTGGGATAAAAAGTATATTTTTGAGTACAGTACAGCCCATTGTCAGCGGCAAGGTCATCACTCAGTCCTGAAAAGGACAGGTTTGATTAGAGAACTGAAAAGGGACAACAATTTCTTCTCCCTATGAGTGCTGCAGCATGCTCTGGTGAAAGTTTTTGGCAGAATAACAGACTTCCCTCTTTATGAGAACCAGTATCTGGAAAGCCTACTTACTACTTTCTTATTAGAATACTCCAATGTGCTTCTTCTTTCTTTAAAAAGGACACAAATTCCTTACTCTCCCATTGTACAAAGTCTCATCTGTGGCCAATATTGTTCACATATTGTTGCAAAGAGCGGGGGCCAGATCCTGGTACCCTGAACAAGCATTATCCCAGTGTTCTTGGAAGACTTGCTGTGATGACAAATGGCTTCTCTTAGTTTTCTGCCAGCTGAGAAAGGCAGGGCAGTAGAAAGACATTATTAAATGCTCTTGGTGTGTCTTAGCAATGCGAGACCCTGCTGTGTCTTGGGAATCTTTAGAGCTGATGGGCCCAAATTTACTGATCTTATGTATGCCACAAGGTACAATCAAAACCATTAGGACAGATTAATGTAAAAATATGAAATCATATTATTTAATCCTGGGGGAACTATCATTACTATCAGCAGCATGGAAACCTGTGGTGTGCTCTCCTGGAAAGTTAGATCCCATCTGTCCTGTGAGAAAGCAGGAACTTTTTAAACCCAGAAACACAATGCTTTTTGCTCTGTAGAGCTGGAGATCACCAGTTTCCTTGCCAGCAAACTGCTCTTTAGGATCGGTGATGGTGCATCCTCATATGCATAACAAGAGGCAAAGTTGGGAAGGAGACACAATCAGTCTGCCTAGTTAAAAACTAACTGGGGAACTGTCAAAAGCCCCGGGTCAGGCACATCTGAAAGCTCATCCATGGCTCCTAGTTAAAACCATGGCTTAGTTACAGTAACATCTTCTCTCTCTTCATAAAACATTTTGCAACCATCTTGGGGAGCTCTGTTATTGGTCACACAGCTGGTAGGTACATTACAGTTTTTGGGAAATAGAAGCACAGAAACTTATTTTCCCATGCCTAGAAATTCTTATATGGACAGTGAGTACCAATGTTACTGCTTCTTTCTCACCCACTCTCAAGCCTGTCTGGGTGACCACCATCCCTGTGTCCCTGTTTCCCCTTACAGGCCAGGTTCACAGATTCAGCATGTCCAGGTGTAGCCCAGATCTGGGGAAGGGAGTGTCTGAAGGAAGCAGTGCAGTGGTTCAGGAGCCACCAGAGCATCCTCCAAAGCTCTTCACCCAGCTGCTTTGATTAGGTGGAGCACCAGTATGGAATGGTTTCAGACAAGTTCCACTGTATTTATTGAGCTCCTGAAGGCTGTGCTGGTGTCAGGGGAGATTACCCCTTCATCAGCTGTTGTGTGCTGTGGTTTGATGGTGTGCACAGCAGTATTGGCTGGAATTGGGCACCAGTGCCCTTGGTCATAGAGTCAGCTCTCCCAAAGAGTCAGAATCAGTGTCTGCCTGTGTGAGCATCCCAGGTTTAAAGCCTTGTGCTTGTTCAACTCTATTTTTAGCGTGACCCAGAGAGACTCCAAGGAGAAGGCCAGGTGGGGCTGGTGGAGCAGTGGAAGTGCCTCTGTGTGTTGTCAGTCCCAGTTCCCCATGAGCTGCAGGTCTAGGCTCAGGTTTGCTGTGGTTGGAAGCCTTTCTGAATTCACCTGCCAGCGAACTCCCCAAGCTAAGTGAGCTTAGAGGCCAAAATTTCATTCTTGAGATAAGTACTAAGGTGCAATTTTCTATATAACCAGCAACTGTAACTTGTTTTAATTAGTTTGGAAAAAAGCATTCTTTGTATCCTGATGCTTTGCAGGCACCTGAGCAGTATTTCCTAGAATCTTGGGAACATCTGTGCTTTTGCTGCCTCTCACACTGGCTAATGAGGACTGGTACACAGTGTTTCTCTCTGTGTCTGATCTCTCAGGCCAGAGGGAGTGAAATTACTAATAAACAATTGGCTCATAGTTGTGTCTCAAGGACAGGACATTCTTCCTGCTAATTGGGAGAAAGGGGGAGAATTATTTTGACCGATTTCAGAGGACATACATCTCAAATCATGAAAGCATAATCTCCTAATAATTCTGAAGGATTTTTGCTCAGAGATATTTAGGCACTTGGAAAGGTTTCTTTATAGAGAAAGGCTTATAGCTGATCTCCCAAATGTCTACTACTGCCCTTTGAAATGTGACAAAGACCCTGTGGGCACAGCTCTCTGATCATTTGTCACATCTGTGCAGTGGTCCCCACCATAAATCTTGTGGTTTTACAGTAAAATCCCAAGCACAAAATACAAATCAGAGACTGCATTGCAGGCGGAGGAGGCCAGCTTAGCTTTCTGTGAAAACAAAACCAGCAAACACTGAATAGTTTTCAGGAGTCCAGGAGATGGCCTTTTCTTTGAGTGGATCCAAGTTGACTTGTGAGCTAAACAGTCAGATCAGGACTTTCCTTGGCCTTTGTGTGTCATCATAGAGTTTTCATTTCTCTATTTTTAAAGTATCGTGTAGTTTTGGTTTTAGTGAAAGAGTACTACAAGGGGATGTGAGAACAAGTAATGGCTTCTACAGTGACTGTGGCTCTGTTGCAAATTGCAATTTCTGCCCTGATTTCTAATTCTGCATAATCTACAAGGAGTTTTGCTCAGCTGAGCAAGCACCCTTATCTCCCATTTTTGCTCCTGCCCCTGTCTCCAAGGTATAGTTGGTGGCTTGTTTGCTGTGATCTGGTCATGCATTTCTGTGTTTTTCTCTGAGTCATGTGAAAAGGACTGATCTGGCTGTCATTAAACATTTTCCTGCTCACACTAATGTACAGTATAGTTCATGGCTGTAGTAGCCCAAGAGGTTTCTGTGTCACTGGGAGGGAAAGAGGAAGTGGGTATCTTCAAACTGAAGGTGCTGTAAAATTATTACATCCATTTGTGACATCAAGGAGAGAAATTCTGAGAGCCCAGTGGGTTTGTTTCACATCATAGCAGTGAATTTATAAATGGGAAATACATTTGATACATTTATTCCTTAGTACACCTCATTTTTGTGTCATACTCATTAAATCAAAGTGGCTGAGGGCTGAGCTTTTCTTACAAAACTGTCATGTGTGAGTGGGAGAGACAGTGCCTGACCCCAAAAGATCACTGTCTGAATGCATCAGACACATGAAAGGTTGGAGGGAAGAGAGGTACAGAGAGAGAAAGTAACTTCCTCAAGGTCACATAAAAAGCAGCAGAGTCCAGACTGTACAATAATTCTTTCACCACTAACCTTGTCCAGGTTTTGTACAATTTTCTGACAGAACCTTTCCACGTGGGGGTCCTCGTTGTGAGCTGGGCTCTGGAGAGCTGCACTTTCTAAGCAACCTTTATTTTGGTAACAGTAATGCTGTCATTATGCCTAATGAAAGTAAAGCATTTCTGCAGCCCATCAGCACAGCCATGGGATCAGTCTGTAGTTTCTGAAAGTGAGTTTAAACAGCACTGACACTATCAAACACCATTTGAAGTGACTGTGTGTATTTAGTGCTTCACTTTGCAAGGCCAAGATGAAGGTGATTTCCTGTGTTATCTATAACATGATTAGATTATTTCTTGCCCACCCATGTTTTTGGACATTTAAGTCAGTGCAACAGTCATTGCCAGTATCAAGTCTAGTTCTGAAAAATCTTTAACAAATTCCCCATAAGTTCTGTTCTAGAAACTGAAATGTTTTCAGATCTGAATGGAGTTGGACAGTTTTCAAAATTAGAAATAATTGTTTAGTTTTCTGTTTTGTTTTATTGTTTTGTTGGGTTTTTTCTTTATTTTTTAACCAAGATTAATGTCTGCATAGGAGAAATACAAAGAAAATTTGGTGGGGAATTTTCCAACCAGCCGTGGGTATAAAA
This sequence comes from Agelaius phoeniceus, assembly GCF_051311805.1. Classification (NCBI taxonomy): domain Eukaryota; kingdom Metazoa; phylum Chordata; class Aves; order Passeriformes; family Icteridae; genus Agelaius; species Agelaius phoeniceus. The sequence goes on from NC_135270.1 coordinate 16,148,568, forward strand.
AGGAAGTTTGGACTGCACTGTAGATATGCATTTTGTGCACCTGTTCAGTGTTCCACTGCTGAAGTCTGCAATCAGCTCTTTCATGGATTCCTGAAAGTTGTAAACAACACTTTATCAAAGCAAAACTTGAACATCTTCATGTTAACACATTCCTATTTTCTTCACTCCCCATTTTTTTTAGATCGAGTATAAGCTTTGCAATGGGTCTGACAAAGAGTGTGTGTCTCCAACAGCCAAATTCATGAAGAAGGAAACACTGAAGGTAAGTTCAAAGCAGCCAGGTCATGATCAGCTGACTTTCTTTTAAAAACAAATGGTACCTTCCAAACAAGCCATTGGAAACAAGTCAGAGTCATTTCCCAAGACCCAGAGAAGCCTCTGAATCTTCTAGGAGTCATTAGAGGCCAAGGACATTGACAGGCTTTATATACAGGATTAGATTATATACTGCAAGCAGAACAGATCAGTGTAATTATTTCACTGTGTTTATATGTTCTGGAGCCATTAGGCACCTCAAGAGGATTGTAATCCTTCACTGCTCTTGTTAGGACAGACTTGCCTGAGCAATCTGAGCAAATTGTAGCTTGAACGCTTGCTTGTCTACCAAACCAAAAGTATAAATAAATGAAATTAGATACAGTTTCTTGAATTTGAGGAAGGCTGGATATCCATCCTCTTTCCTTTTCCTCAAAAAAAAGACAAACTAGGTTGTCTTTAATGAAACTTCAGGAGCAAAGAAATTGCTTGTTTTCTCATTATGTTTTTATTCCTCCTTGTGCTCATTTCTGGGCAACCTGTGCTGGGTCAATTTCTTGCTGTGCTATACATAACTGTCCTTAATGCATTATGTTCTTTCCTCCCCAAAAGAGGCCATGATTACAGCTACTATATTTTCTCTGTTCTCAACCAGGTACAAAAAAAAAATTACAGACAGGAGAAGAAAAGAGCTACCAAACAACTCTTCAGTGCTCTGAAGGATCCCAGTGTGGTGATCACAGCAGACTGGCTGAAGGTATTTGATACAGACCATTTCTTCTGAGGATGTGGGAAAAAATAAGTGAGATGTGAAGTAATTGATGTGTCTGAGATGTATGCACTAGCACTTTTGTAAGTGAAAGAAGACCAAATAGTTTTCAAGCTTTAACTCAAGCTTTACTTAAATAACTGCTATAAAAATAGAACTGTGGGTATTTACTTTCCACCTTAACTCAGTCGGTCTATGCCATGTCCTTAAGCAGCCAAAAGGGCTCAAAAAGGGCATGGTACAATGGGAAGTGATGTTTCTCTCTTTGTTCCTCTCTGAAAGACTCTTTTGGCCTCTTCCCATAAATGTGGTTTTGTACTTAACCGGGAATAGACTGAGTAACAGCCTGAAAATGGGCAGATACAGCTTGTTCTATTGACAATTGGATTTTCTGTTGTCACAGCACAGAATGAAACATATTGTACCTGATGACAACTGCAATTTCTCCTTGTGCACAGACTCGGGTAGTGACAGCTTCTCATTGAAATCCTGAAACTTCTGTGTGGCAAAGTAAATCTGGATTGACATTGAGAGATGAGCACTGGTTTTCTCCTCCTTTGGGGCCATTTAGTCTTCTCAAATAATAGTGAATGGTTGAACCTTTTATATTAGCAAAACCTAATTTTCAAACATTGCCTAACACATAGCTCTTAAGAAAAACAAAGTAACTTAAGGATCTCATGAAACAATACAGTTGCATTTGGTTAGTGGTAAAAACCTCCAACATTGTTCTGCAATTATTATTAGAGGTCAGAAAAGTGACATGCTTATGATTTATTTGAGAAGTTAGATTGGCAGCATGGTCTTCCTGTAGTGTTTACTGTTAATGAAAAATAAAAAAAAAACCAAAATACTTGCATGTTTGCTGTGACTGGAAATTTCTGGTGAGCTGCAAATAATGCTGGGCCACAAAAACAGAACACAGAAAAGACTTGAGGTTTGGCTTCTGCATACTGAAGGCAGGAAGACCTTAGGCAAAATCTAACCTTACTGAGAAACTTCTCCATTCTTAAAGCTGTTATCTTTAATGTACTCTTATCAGATTTAATGTTTTCTATACAAGAGAGAGCTGCATTGAGCTCGACAAAGAAGTAAAGCAGCTGGAGACAGTACTTTTAAAAATGGGGTATTTGACAAAACCCATTAATAGCAGTGTTCTGCAGAACACTATTAAAATGACTTATAAGTCAAGTTAGACTAGCTATAACATTTTTATATGCAATGTTCTAATTGGCATGTCCTCTGTGATTATTAACAGATCATTCTCACATGGGCCAGCAGTGCTCATTGCCTAAAAAATTAACCAAGCTGCTAACACTGAGCTAGTAATAAAAATAGGAAGAATACTAAGCCAGTAATAAAAATACGAAGACAAGATTCTGCTATCCAGATTTCCAAGTTTTGGGATTTTGCTGTTAGGTCCCTAGGACTGTTCAGGGAACACCATGTGTTTTCCTTAGGAAGTGTATCATGGTACAGCCTTGGAATAACCATACTGGAAATACTGTATCAATATTGAATAAATGATGGATTTCTTCTAAGCAACAATGTAGATGCAACTTTTTTTTTTCCCTCCAGATTCGGGGGACTCTGAAGAGCTGGACCAAACTATGGTGTGTCCTGAAACCAGGAGTGCTGCTTATTTATAAGACGCCAAAGATCGGACAGTGGGTTGGGACAATTCTGCTCCATTCTTGTGAGCTGATCGAGAGACCCTCCAAAAAGGATGGCTTCTGCTTTAAACTCTTCCATCCTTTGGATCAATCCATCTGGGCTGTAAAGGTAACAATCCTGATGAGTCAAACAACCTCTTCATGGTTACCAAAGTTTCTGAGTAGTGCCTAGGTATTGCCTAGCACTGATATTATTTAGTCATTCAGTTGCTGTTAGCAGTGGTGAATTGACTGCATAAAAAGATTAAGGATACCAAAGCTTGATCATTGAATGACATCAAAGATACATAGTCCTTGTGATTAGTTCCACAGATGTATCATTCTCAGTGTACAGAAGCCTGCATAGATTGAGGAAAAAGGAAATATGTTAGTGCAGGAAAAAAAGTTAAATACCTAGAAGCTATATCAAGCCATGACCTACATCTTTGAAAGGAGTTGGGCATAGACACAGTTAACTAAAGTCCCCAAAACAAGGACACAGAAAGCACCAAGTGCTTCACACAAGACAGGGAGATGGTTGGCAGAGTGACAAAAAACAGGTTTATAATTTGACTTATTTTTTTTCTAACGCCCCTGAGGTTTGGATTTGTTTGCAATGGACTTGGAACTCAGTGTTCAGCTCAAGCCTTGACTGTTGCACAAAAGCATGACTTCAGATAGCCCTTATTGTCTCATCTTTGAAATAGAAATAATGGGATTTTCTCCACTTCATTTTGACTTATTCTTCAGGCTGAGGCAATCCCTTCCTGTACACACAGTGGCTCCTGCAGTGACCTCTGGATCTCCCTGTAACAAAAATTATTAATAGTTTTTTACACTTTTTGAAATAACTCCCTGCAAATCTTTAAGAGCTGTATTCCTTTTTCTTCTTTCTTTTAAGAATAGGCAAAAAAAAAAAAAAAGAAAACAAAATTATGTAATGCATATGAGCAAAGAGGAAGATCCCAGCACCTCCTGAGAGCCACATCTTTTGGATACCCTGAAGACAAAACTTAAATGTTCTTGTATTTGTTTCCCTGTCAAAACCAGTGACAAAACCAGAGTTACTGCAGATATAAATTCTCTAGGAGACATCACAAGTGTAAATAAGGCATTATGAGTTGATGCCTTGCTGCAAGGTAGTCAGCAAAGGGAATGGAAATGGAGAGACTCACGAGAGTGCAGTGAAAGCACTTGTCATGGCATCAGGAGTTCTGACAAAAGGGAGCAGCCCTGTGGGAGCAGATCAAGCAGACACACTTCTGCTCATCCGTGCAGTTAATTGAACAGTTTTAAACACAGCTCTACAATCGCTATAAAAAGCCTTTCCATTTTTAATAAGGTAGGAGGAGAGAAATAAAATTAACCTCATCAACCAGGGGTGAGAGCTGCTGATTTCTGCCAGCAGCTCTGATTTGTGCCTAAATGCATTGCTTTTCCTTAAAGTTTCAAAGGTTTCGTTGCTATCTTGCTTCTTATTCAGTTTTGAGAGTTTTGATGCTTTTTAAATTCAGAACATGCATCCAAGAAGGTTGTTGATGATTTACTGTCTGTCAACAAAAGCCTTCTTTGTGATTTGACAGGTCAACTGAATTCTTCTGAGAAGCACAGTCAGAGGAGGTAGTGAAAAATAGAATCAAAAGTGCAGTCAAATACTGAGAGGCAGAGTTGCTGACAGATCTGAAATGTTGCACTAGGATGCCTTTCCTTTGATATGAAGCATCCCAAAGAAAGAGGAGGTTTTATCAGTGTGTGTATGCATTTAAATATGTATATCTAACTCTTGTGTCTCTTGAGAAAACATAAGATGGAAATAAGAATTAATATATTAAATGTGAAGGGAGTATATATCTGAAAATGTTTGTGGACCAGAGGAAGTCCAAAGAGGTTTAAATTTTAAAGTCAAAGTAATATCCTGCATCTCTTGAGATATACTTAGAAAGCCATATTTGAGCTGCATAGTAGGATACTCCCTGAAACCTGAGTTCAGCCTGGATTGTTGTGTGTGATAGATGCTTTCAGCCAGAAGGTAAACACCAAAATACACATCAGGAAGAAATCCACCAGTGAGCTGCTTGATGTCAAAGAGGCTGTCTGCACTCTGTCAACAGTTTAAGGCTGAAACTGCTAAAAATACTGTTTTATTTTATGTCATTTCACAGCCTCTTTTTAAAGCAACTGGAGCCAAATTGACTGATCTACATTGGTTGTGTAAAACTATGCAAAGAAAGTCTGTTTCTCATGGAATATAGATTCACTTGAGCTTAAGCAAAAAGCCCAAGTTACTGTCCATCATACTAGAAAGAAGAGGTGGATGAACACCTTTCATTCTTGCCCAAAATGGCTTCTGAAATTTTCAGAGGTTATCCAGATTAGAGTTGATGGTCCAGCTTTCACTCTCATCATTGGATTTGCAGTTTACTCAGGGGAATTACTGAATATCTTTGTACATATTGGCCTGGCTGCCCAGCAGATGTTTGGAGCTAACTCTGGGGTTCAGCCCTGGAACAAATGTCTAGTTCAGGCACTGCCATAGGCCTTTGATAGGTAGTACTGGCCAAATAAATTTGATGTGCAGGCATTTAACTTCAGTTAAATTCATTTAACTTCAGAGCAGGACAAGATTTTGGGGCACCTTTCAAGATAAGATGTAAAGGCCATGGCTTATAGTTGAAAGCTAAATATGTGCACCAGGGTACTGTTTTTCCTATAAAGCTCTCTGGGTTCTAGAGCTGTCTTAGAAGTGTATTGCTGAGGGAAAGAGTTCTTTATTCTATACTGTTTCCCTGGCTTTTTGAGAGTTTCAGCCTGAAACTCCTTTGCAATGCACACGGATTAGACCTTTTATCTATTGGTTCCATCCAGGCCTTTGTACATGCAAGGCCAAAACTGTCAAGGTCCCAAAATCAGCCAGCAGTGCAAGCAGCAGTAAGAAAAGCTTCCCCTGCATGCTCCAAATGCTGCTGCAGAGTCTCCTTGTCCAGTGTTTGAGGGCAGTGTGATCCCACACTGCTCCTGGGAAGAGACATTTGCTGAGGTTGCTGCAGGAGACTGGGGGATGCCAACCTGGTAATTCGTGTGAGAGTGTGGGTGTCTGTCCTCTTGCTGCACAGAGGGAGTGTAGAGCTATCAGCTGGCAGGGTTTGCCTGCCTGTCCCAAAAGATGTCCTGGAATAGGTTGTATTTCCCTTCAAGCTTGCACAGAAGCTGGCTGAACATCATGGTGGGGGAAGGCTTTCATTATCTGCAGCCTGTTCTGACATTTATTTATAACAATAAGTAAGTTGGGGTGAGACCCACTGTATCTGGGAAAATGTTTAATTTGAATTTTGTTGATTTGTAAGAATTTGAGTCATTTCTTTAAAGAAAAAGTTCTAGAAATGGTCTTGCACTGCTGCTTTTCTAGTTGTTATTCTATTCCAGAATACAATAGTTTAATCTTCATCCTTGTGGTTATCCACAGTACTGTTAAGGAGATTTTTTTCCCCCTTTTTTTAAGCTTTGTTTTATGGCTCTCTGAGATGTCTTGTCATACTATCCAAAACTGTCAGTCCTCTCCATTTTTCAAAGCCCAGTCACCCTGTTTCATAATGCCTTTTGAGTCTCAAATCAGATGTAAAGATGGGAATGAACACATGGTGGTCCTTTCTTAGTTGTACTGCACAGGGGCTGCAGCTGGACTCTGGGTGCTGGTGCAGCTGGGGTAATGCTTTGAGTGAGGGATGGTCATTGGCATGGTGCTCAAGGGCTGGGAGGCAGAAAGCATCATTATCTCTGCTGTGCAGATACAGAACATCATTTAATCTGTGCAGATGTTGGCTTTATTTTCATGGCCTCCTCTCTTTGCTTTTTCTGTTGGAAATGGCCCCCTCCACCCAGAACGTGCCTTACTGTTGAATATGTTTCCTTAACAGAGTGACCTGGCTGCTTCTTGAGTTCATCCATGTGCCTAAATGCCTCTTAGAATCTTGTGTTATCACTTCCTTCCCATTTCCCCTTTTTTTAATATTGTTTCTCTGTATCGGTACTGTTAGGTTGTGGGGTTTTTTCTCAAACAGAGCAAATATCCACTTTTGCACTAAAAACACAAGTAATGATGTTATCAATAGTTGTCCAATGCCCTGCTCAGCTGCAAGCAGCTGAAAGGAAAACTGCCATGGGGAATGATGCCTGATTGCATTAATGTCACTAGTAATGTCTTAAGCTGCTCTGCTCTGGTTTACAAATCAAATCTCAACTTTGCCAGTCCTGACTATTAAGCCTTTAAACAGTCTTAATTTTGTGAACCTCCTGTGGGAGAGGGGAGGAGAAAAAGTAAGTAACAGGGAATCCAGTTTCTCTTGGCAGCAGAGGAGCCTCGCGGATGTGAAGCCAAGAAGCTTAACTAGAGCTTGTTGTCTTCTTAACACTTCGTCTTCATACACTCAGATACAATTTCCTTTTACTACTTTAATTTTTTTTACTTTTCCTACTTAAAATTCTGTCCAAATTTTGGTTTTCTGAGTATAACTTAAAAACAAAAATCCAGATAAAATGGCTATTTAACTGTGAAGCACTTGTGTACAGGAGCAGTTTTTAATAGAAGTCACAGTTCCATGCTTACCAGCTAGGAGGGAGGAATCCTTCTTTCAAGGAATATGATTGGATACGATAAAGGTCCATCTAAGGGAGGAAAGTAATACTCAAACTGCAAAAATCTGCCTAGAGTTTTTCAGCATTGTGTGGTATTCTCTAGAAAGTCAAGGAAATCTGTATTGGATCATCCTGGAGCATCCTCTTGCTCCCCCCTGCAGGTGACATAGTGGTCACCGAGTATTGGTGATGTTTTTATTTCTGACATAGTGTCTTGCATATTTGAAAAAAGATCTGCTTTTATGTTATTTGTAACAAAGTGAGGAAGAGGATGAGCTGGGTCACTTTGAAAATGCAATGAAGGAGGAGAGATTTCTATTTATTTCTGTTTGGTTATGGCACAAAGCCCATACCATGAAGAGTATGAAGGTGAGTTCACTGCATACAGGAACTGCTTTTTCTTAGCATCTTCTGGAGTTCAGAAGAGAAGGAAGCAGGGAGGAGATCAAGGAGGGAGCCTGTGGTTCTGCTCAAAGAAGTGTCTCATCCAGGATGAACTTTGCTTCCCTGGGCATCATTTCTGGAGGGTCATGCTGAAAGCATGGTGGCAGGATGTTTACGAGACACATTTTATTTTTTTGCCACAGCTTCTAAATGAAAGGCAGCATAAAGTGAGCAAAGCCTGAAGTGTCTGTCACCACAGGCACCACAGCCTAAGGGTTCTCTGGATTTAAAGGTGAAGGATTGCAACCCAGTAGAATGTGCCCTTGCTGGGAAACCTTTGGTCCTCAGTCTGTGGTTTTCCCATCTTCACCTTTCCCACAGACTCAGGATGGAGTTTCCCCTTTGTTTACTTCCAGGAGAGCTGCTGTTGCCTCTCTGCTGGAGGCACTCAGAGCACAAGGTGTGGCTCTGTTGCTTTTGTGGTGGTGAGTGAAGGGTGTTTCATGTGAGTGTGTCTGGCTGCCAGCAGACTCCACGTGCACCTCATGGAGCAATTCCTTCTGGTGATGCACAAAGGTTTGACTGATTTTGTCCCAAGTGACTGCAATAAGATCTTTCCACTCCTGCATATCAGAATAAACATAGCAGGTTTTGGGCTGAGCATAGGTTAGACCAAGCCCCATTATCATAGGAGCTCATTACTGCCTTGGAGCTGCAGCGGCAATATCGTGACTACTAATGAGTCTCTCCAAATTTTTCCATCTGCTCCTGCCTTCTTTCCTATCACAAACATGCACACTCTGCCTGGGAAGGGTGGAAAGACATTGAACAGTCCATTGCATCTTCCAAAGACCTTACATCTTTCTGTCTGTGTGCATTTCCAGGGACCAAAGGGAGAAAACGTTGGTTCGATCACTCAGCCTCTTCCCAGCAGCTACTTGATTTTCAGAGCAGCCTCCGAATCAGATGGTAAGTTTGGGGGTTGTTTGCTTTCTCCAGATAGCAGACTTCCTGCTAGTTAAGAAAATAGGTTGATATTTAAAAAAATAAGTGTATAAAGGAAAAAATGGTGGCTCACCCAGCTTGAAAGACTGCTCTTAGCAATGGTCAGAATAAGTCAAGCAGACTTCTGGCACATTTCACTGACCTCACTGAACAGCCACCTCTCTGGCATTGTGTATGGAAGAAGGACTTAGGCTTCTCATTGGGGAAAACCACTAAGTCAGTATAAACTAAAGGGTGGAAGTCCCAAAACTGATATGAAAAGGGCTCTGTGTCCTCAGTTGAGCAGAGACTTCATTGTCTTATCTGCCTACATCTTACTCTGTTGGGGGAAAATGGCATGGTAATATTGAAGAGCTGTCACTAGGTGCCTTTCAGCCACCTGAGTTTTGCTGTAAACTATTTGTGCTGTGGTTTGCAGTATAGCAGGCCCAGATGCTGGTGACTCCACATGCAAAACACTATTCTGGGAATTTGCAAAATTATGGAAGGTAAATTTAGGTCAGTATATAACAGACATGCCAGCTTGCTATGTGAAAATCTCTATAAATTACTTCAGAGGATGTAAAATATCAGTGATTTATAAGTAGATAAGAAGATTAAAACCATGTTTTCATTCCATTTGACCTTCAGACTACTCTAATTTTTTTTCATAGCAAATTAACCTAGGCTGTTCGTTTTACAGATATATTTCACCTACCCCACTAAGGGGGCTCATCTATCTCATATGTTCCTTTGGGTCTCATCTAGAGTAGCTTTAGGGACATAAGGGCTTCTTGTGGAGTGAAATGGGCTTTGAAAGTAATGTCCTTCTATTCCAGTGATTAGGTTTTACATTTTCCTAAGAGATGGAAATGAAACAATGCAAATGCACCTTTGGCATAACACAGAATAGGAGGAAACCTTCCTTCATTGCAGACTTCTGTGCTATTTTCCTCCTGCAATGAAAGGAGGACAGTTCATGGTGAGGGACACCATCATGACATTGAAAACTGCTCACAGATGTTAGTGCAGTGAAATTATATGAAAATAAGCAGAACTTATATAGGCCCACAGAAACACATCTATTTCCTAAATTAGTCTAAAAGTCTGCTTTTGTAGCTTATTTGTGTAAAGGAATACAGGATTCTAACCTGGCTCCAAATATCACCTGCCTAGAAAGAGATAGATTGATGCAATCATCCCTTGTGGGGAAAAATAGTGCTGTAGGGTAGAGCTGCTAAATTAGAGGCATTTCAAACCCTGGTTATACACACAGCCCACAGAACAGATACACAGAACAATCCCACAGAGTTCTTACGCAACCAAATAACTTCAACAACTGTCTGTCAATCCAGATTTTATAAAATATTATTTCCTTAGAGACCCATGCACTTGTCTTTCTACTAGTTTAATTATTAATGATTAAACCATAGAGGTGGCCTGGGAAAGAGACCTGTGGCTGAGCTTCTACTCTCTCTTTTTATTATGTCTGCCATAGGCCAGTTACATGGAGTAGAAGAGCTTTAGATTTGTTCTAACTAACCTTAAGTTAGTTATTGCTCCTAAGGTAGCAATAGCTCCCAAGAGATCATCAGAGGTAAGACTTTTCTAGCTGTGATCTCTCTGTCTGGGTCGTACAACACGTGGTGGAAAAGCACAAAAGGGACCGTACCTGGCATGTGAGAATTTTCAGTGTTGAAATGCCTGTGGGAAGTTTTCTGCCCAGTGAATTATTAAGTTTCTCTGGTGTCAAAAGAGCTTAAAATAGTGAGTCACATTTTGAGAGCCAAGATGTTGGCCAAGATTCTTGGGAAGCATGCAGAGGCAGAGCAGATCAAAATAGAGTTACTTTCGGTTTAGTGTGATTTTCCTTTACTTTGCTGCTTTTCTCCAGTGGGATCCTAATGTTAGATGGAAAGCTAATGTGATCAAGGGAAGGAGGAGGAACTGAGGTGCCTCTCAATCAAATATCCTAAATGAGTATGTATAAAGTAACTAGGGCCTTTGGTTCAGGACAAAATACAAGCTCTTGAACAGCACCAACAGTGCCCTAGAGCCACCTGCTCTAGGAGCACCCACATTTTGCCTGGTAGATTCTGAGCCTGATGCGGTGATCGTGAAAGCCAAAACTTTGGGATCTGTCCATTTAGCAGTGGACTTCACCAAAAAAATTGATACTCAATTGCACCAGAAATATTAGCATGAAGAGTGGTGTAATTTTCAGCTGAATGAGAGTATTTGACTTCCCAGCTGAGGTCAGTGAGCTGTGGAAAGTGGTCATACTTTGTGTAGGAAGGGGAGGATGTGAATCTCCAGACAAGAGGGAAGAACAGCTTCCTCCCAAACACATGTCCTGACAAAGGGCCAAACATGAGTGTCATACATGGAGATGAGTGACTTGGGGACAGTATTAATGTCAGTAGGTCATGTAAAACGTGCAGACAAAGACACAAGGAGGAGAAACTGCTACATGTAAAGAATTCTGTATAAACTGCAGGAGATTAAGGCTTGTACTTTGCAGTTTATATGGTTTGATTTTAAGCTCAGAAGACAGGACTGAAATGGTTTTAGACTGTTACATTGCTTCACCTGTTGTAAAGAGGCATGTCCAAAAGGGTGTCCCTGAGTTTCATTTCTTTAACACACTGGACAAACCTAGAGGATGCAGGAGAGACAGGAGATTGAGGTAAAATGAGCTAAGCCAGCTGAGACAAATGGGGCAGGTGGGATTTTGGCCCTTGTGTATATTTGAACTGTTTTCACATTTTCCCCGTAGGGCAATACTGAATGAATCTACAGCATCTCTGAGGAGGTGTCCTTATTGTGGTGTTCTTAACACAGTCTCCCATGTTAGTAGTGGAAAATGAACAACAAAGCATTTGGCAAATATAACTAACTCGTGGAGGCCTCTGACTTGCTGGGAAATACTGAGTTGCTGCATATGTTAGATGTACAGTTCAGCCATCCTGGCAACTCTATCATGATCAGCATGGCCTACTTTTTCTCTCAGCATTTCAGAATCCCCATTTTCCCCTCTGCTGTACCATCTGTGACAGACTGTTGGTAGGATTTAAGATCATGACTTCTGGACAATCTGCAGAACCCACTGCCCAGCTACAGCAGATTTCACATTCACAGACCAGAGCTGCAGTCTGCTTTTTGATGTGTTTTAAACATCAACCTCTGGAAAGGTCATGTCAGCCTACAGGGCTCAACCTGTACATGTGCATGGTCTTTCTTTCTTACCAGTTTCAAAAAAGAACTGCTTTTTCTGAACCAGTGACTGTGTCTACATTTCAGATTTGTGTTGAGGAGTGACTTAGAATTAGTAGTTTAAATCTTTCCCAAGCTTCCTGCCCAGACCATTCTGGAGCTGCCCCTGAGATCTTAGACACTGATGTGTCCTAAGCATTTTAAGTCACCTGCTTAGGTCTCACAGTGAGGATCTCCACTGTGCCATGGGCACTGATGCCACAGGGCGTATTGCTACTAATGGAATTCAAAGTAGCAGATTACCAACATTAAAATCTTAACAGTGGAATTGTAAATCACATTTACATTTCATTCCTTCTGTCTGCCCTCTCCTTCAGGTATGCTTTGGGTAGCCTCCAGTGCCCAATGTGGATACAGTTGTGTGGAAATCCTGATGGATTACAGTGTTGTTCCTTTTCTAGGCATCAGGCCCTTCCCCCCAAACTGATGCTCTCATCTGGGGAGGAAATTAGGTTATTGAAATAAGGGTCACGCACAAAAGCAAAGAACCACAGGGAAGATTGCAATTTGAAACCAATTTAACAATGAAATACATCTCTGGGTCTTGGCAGCTCTGGAGAAAATAGAATATCTTTTTAGCTTTATGTCTGTGTTTCATATTCCTTGGCCCTTTCACAGTAGTTTAAAATCCAGGCTTCTGCAACAATATTTCATTAAGTTCACTGCATAAATTGCACCTGCAGCTAATTGAGAGCTCACATCCTTGCATCTTGACAGCCAAAGTGGGAGAAATCATGCACGGAGGCACCCAAGTGGTACAGCAAAATAAGCAGTCAGCTGAACATGATGACCTTAATGTTCACTGACTGAAGCAAATCAGCCTCTTCTCACCATTCGTGATTTGTGTGCACTTGAGCAAGAATTCATCGTTTCCAGGTGACAGTCTACTTCAGGTTGATTTTTAAAAGCATCTATCTTCTAAGTGTGAGGCATGAGGCCAAAGCTGGAGGACTTTAATAATTCAAGAAGAATAATATTCCCTTAGTGATGCCTCTCTGGAGGAATGTGTGGTTGCTCAGTGTGAGCCTTTTGAAGTCTTAATTGGCAAGAGATTCTTCCCAGGTGTTCTGTAGCTACAGGAATGCAGTGGAGAAGAAGTATAGTCCCAGACTGATATTTCTGTGTGTAAGGGTGTGATTCCATCTAGAGCAGATTCTTCTTTCTGGTGAGTGCTGAGAGAACATTGGCTGCATCCTCCGTGACCAGCTGCTACAAAACGTGGCAGATAGACTTGGCACATCAGATTATGAGTTCTTCTAGGTGAGTGCAAAGAATTTCAAAACTGAATAGCTTAGTGTTTTCAGTGCTGCCTGTTTTTGTCCTGTGAGATATTTTTGTACTTTTAGATCTCTTCAAAGACTAGGACAGAGTCAAGTTTTTCTTTTAACTGAGTCTAGGTTAGCAGCATAAGCACCTTCTGTTGTTTTGACTTTTTTTTTTTTCCCCAAGAGGGAGAAGAAATTATTTTTGTCTCTTGGTTTTAGTAGTTCCTTTTGTCTGTGAAAAAAAAGAATTGGTGCAAGCATATGCCTGCTGCTATTCAGCCTTGCAGCCTCCAGGTTTCTTCGTGGTGCCAGAGGTGCCCTGCTGACCCAGGAGGTGTCCTGCAAGGAGCCATAGTGATTCCTGTTTGCACCTCAAAGCATGTACAGGAAACCAAAGGATCAGGACCAGCCAGCCTGGTCCTGCTTGACCAACCTGATCTCCTTCTATGGCAAGGTGACCTGCTTAGTGGATGAGCCCTGGAACAGGCTGCCCAGGGAAGTGGCTGAGTCAACATCCCTGCAGGTATTTAGAAGACATGCAGATGTAGCACTTTGGGACACGGGTAATGGTGGACTTGGCAGTCCTGGGTTAGCAGTTGCACTTGATGATCTCAGAGGTATTTTCCAATGTAAACAACTCTCTGTTTCTATATAATTTGATTTGAGAAGAGCTTAAAAGCTTGTGGGGAGATTCTGCCACAAGCTGACAATATACTTCTGGGTTTTTCTTCAGAATTTAAACATATGCTGAGTTTAGGCCACAGTTTGTAAAAAATTATAACTGATAATTGATTGCAGTTTTTACATTGCAGCCTCATACCTCCTAAAAGAATATTATTGTAACTTTTTTTTTTGGCTTCCTTCATATGCACCCTTTTGGGCTGCCCTTTCTTTCTGAAGGAACCCACATCTTACATTATTTTCTGATCTAATTACCCTGTATACAAAAAAGCCCTATTTGAGTCACCCACTCAAAATTAGAAGATGTGAGAATTAAGGTAGCCATGAAGCCTTCATGCAGTACCATCACTGTAGATGACAGCCTTTAATTATGTGACCACATTCATTTCTCCCCTTCTGCAGTCCCTGAGGGAGTGAGTAGAGTTGTCAGGTAAGCAATTAAGTAATCCAAATGCTAGCATTTTTGTATCATCTCCACAATCCAGAAGAATAGAGCTCAATAGAAGGGTCACTCAGATGTAAAAACATTTCATATAGGCCTTTAGCAAGGAAACAGGTTTATCTTGTGTGCAATCCCTGTAATTGAGAGAGTATAATTTTATGGTTTTATGCTGCAATTAACACACCATTGACTTGCAGAGAATGTAACCTTTTTATTTGCAGAGGTAAGCCCGTGTTTTCCATCTGGGTTAGTGGTATGTGTTTGTTTGAATTCACAGCACCACCTGATGGCTGAAGGCCCATTTCTGGGCTTGGGGATGCTCTGCATCCCTTCGGTTCAGTTTCTGTTAGAAATGAAAACAAGGGTGTACACTGATGCCATTTCTATGTGCTGCAGGGCACAAAGAATGCTGACTGCTGATGCACAGCAAGTTCCTCTAAAGCTTTGTGTATCTGCCTGGGACTATTAAAATGAATATTTAATGGTTTGGGTTTTTTTTTTTTTTTCATTTAAGCTCCTTGAATAAGGCTTCAGAAAAGATTCAGGTTTCTCATAACACCTTCCAGGGAGTTATCTGAAGAGTTGGAAACCCTGGATGTATTGTGTAGAAATTTCTTCTGGTGATGTAGTGAACCCCCAAATTTTTGACCAAGCCTGTAAGGTCATGGCAGCACCGGTGAACACCTTTGGCAGTGGGGTGAGGGTAAAAGAGCTGCCCATGGGTCATGGCCAGCATGGGCTGCTCTGTCTACATCCCCAGGCTGGGGGATGTCTGAGGGAGACTTGGGGCCACCCTTGCCTCAGCCATCACAGGATAATGAGTGTACCTGAGAGCTGCAGAGCGCTGAGATGACCTCGGTGCTGCCTCACAGGGCTCATGCTGCTACAAATCAACCTACCTGTCAAAGCACCTGACTTTAACAGCCTATTTAATACAAAAATATCTTGACATATGCAGCATTTCCAAATGTCAAATCACAGAGTTCTCACTCTGCGGAACTGGAAAAGCAAAGCAATTTTAAAAGCAGAGGAGAGTCAAGGCGGGGAGCCTGAGCAGGAGTGTACTCCCTTGTGAGGCACAGCCTGAAACAGATTTGCATAGTGGTGGGTTTGGGGGACAAGGAATATGTGGGAGGAGGTGGATTTGTGCAGCCATTAACTCTAATGGGTTATCCATGCAAATCCTCCACATGGTGAGAACGGCATAAATCTCTGCCTGTAAAGCCTTAATGCATGAATATTTGTTAAATACAAAATAGTGTGAAATCAATTCCAACAGCATTCAAACTTTCTAATCTTTTATTAACCATTATTTGTGATGTTATTATTAAATCATAAGCGGATGCTGATGGAATTTATTGGATAAAATTAGAATAAATGACTGGGGCTCTGCAGTGTTCATGGCTAACTGTTCAAGTGCAATTCTTCAAAAATTTGAGATGTTTTTATTTTAGTGGTTGCAGCTTTGTATGAAAGCAAGCATTGAAAGCCACTCAAATTTGTAAATATTTCTTTATATGCATGTTCTAGATTTTTTTTTTGAGCTGTCATTTGTCTTATAGAGCCAAATTTTGGTAATGTTGAAGTTGATGGGAATTCTGCCCAGGAGAGCAGCAGGATCCCAGTGAGATTTATGCATGTGCTTGATACTGTGTGATAGAAAAGAATTTAATGAAAATTTTGCCAAATGGGACCAGGAGTGAATACAGTCCAGGGAAACCCTGTTTGCAGCACTTGCCATTGCTAGAGAAAAATCCTTTGTTTCCTTCACTGCCTCTCAATCAGCTTCTAATTATTGTGAAATGTATTCTGAGAAGTGTAATGAAGAGTTCTATTTTACAAGCTTGAAATTAGAGGATAACTCCCGTGCTGCTTCAATTCTCGAATGTTCAGCTAATTTGCAGGTGTCCTGGCCTCATTAATGACTGCACTACAGAACCAGGCTATTTTCAGGTGCTTCCAGGAGTACAGCAGCTCCAGCACTGTGGTAGTTGGGCTTTAACACACAGCTTTGTAGCCTTGTATGGATCATTGCAAAAAGAGCCGAGGGGCAGCTTGGATTCCTGTGCTTTTCATTTGCTGTCTGTCTGTGGGACCTGTGCAGGCCATAAGGAAATCCAGTGTGGCTGTGCACAGGAGCTGCAGTTTGTCTTGGCTCTGTGCCATGCTTACAGTTCTCCAAAATGGACCCGTCAGGTAAAGATTTTTTTGCAGCAAGATAAGAAAAAATGATGCCCCACAGAGATTATCTGATGGACCAGGCAGAGAGAAGGAATGGAAAAATAAATTTAAAATGCAGAAAAAGAGGGAAAATAAACAGCCTGACAATTTCCTCTAGTCTCAATCACTCTGTCACATATTGACCATCCTGGATCTTGATTGGAATGGTGGTGCAGCACTACAGCCAGCATGGGACCCCTGAGCAGGCTGTGGTTCAGTGATCCCAGGGTAAGCAGGGATCTCTCCCACAGAGCTCAGTGCCCTGGCATCTCCCTGCCATTGGGAAGTGCATGAGGTGGGGATGCCAAGGGGTGAATGTGTTTTGGGGGGTGTATTACTTGCAAACAGGAGATGCTGAGTGGTGTGTAAGCACTGTACCCACACAGATTTCCTGCATCTCAGACTAAATCAGAAAGGGGCAATGGGATGTGAACAAGTTGTGGGAGATCAGAAGGGGATGTTACTAGGGAAGAGGGAGTTGGGGTGAGCTTCCCACTGTATCACCCATGCAGATGTGTTACTCATGCAGCTGCTAAAACACACCATTCCTGGCAAGATAACCTAGGGATCATATGTATGAAAAATATATTGTACCCAGTGACTTCCTGAATTATAATGATAATGAGCTTTACTCCCAGGCAAGAAGCTTTTGAGAAGCAGTGCATGAATTGTGTTATTCACTCTGCTGTGCTTCAGTAACTCCTTTTGTTTTCACAGGCCGATGCTGGCTGGATGCTCTGGAGCTTGCCCTGCGTTGCTCCAGCCTCTTCAGGCTCGGTGCCTCCAAGCAGGGAAAGGATGGAGACGTGAACTGCTCGAGTGACTCTGCACATGCAGGGCTCAACCACCTCTTGCACACCAGTGCTATGTCAGACCAGGAGTTCTTCCAGTAAGATGGGGCTGTTACTCCTTGATGCACAGAGAGGTGGCACATGGCTCAAACTTGAGTGTAATCTAGCCAGAGTCCACTGAGGAAATCTGTTCAAAAACCAGCCTGTGTGTTCTGCTGCTGCATCCCTCACTAATATATGGGCTGGGTGTTGCTACCTAATGTTTGAACACACGGGCTGGGGGAAATCTCAGCTGTGTTTGTTTGTACATAAACAACTTTCTTCTGTCCCCTGCTTGGGCCAAAATGGTATCTGGGGATGCCAGCATGAAAAATGGCTTGCCTGAGTAAAGATTGCAGAATCTAGCTGCTGTAGTTACACAGACACAGTCACTAACAATGTCTGTGTGTTGCTAGCACATATGGCTCTGAGTCTGATCTATTTTTTAATAATGTGTACTCTTCCCTAGTAATACTGTGTTATAGTCAGCAGAGTGCACACACTGCATCCTTAGTTTTATAATTACTTTCTCTCTCTGCAGGGGTTTTGAGGGGTGTCCAGTTCCTTCCTCAGTGAATCAGACAAATTTTTACGTAAGGGGAAAGAAGTCCCCACAGCCTCCATTCTATTCATATTCCTAGTATTACTGCTGCATTTTGGAACATCAAAGCTCTGTACACATTAAAACGCCCCAGGCCTTTCTGTTGCTTATAGCTGAGTAAGCAACTTCAAGAATCCTCCTGGTATAGACATTTGGCCTTTGGAGTGAGAACTGGGAGAGGTAGTGTCTATTTCTAGTTCTGCTGATTGGAATTTGACTTTCAGAGTTCACAGCGATGCACCATCAGTTATGCAGTTTCTAGGGTAGCAATTCTTGCAGTCTGCAAAGATGATGCCTTGCAAAGCAGGACCTCACCATTAAGAGGCTTTCTTGGTCTCTGTTATAACAACAGCAGGAGTCTGAGTCCTCTTCAGAGTGTTTAGGTACCTCTGGCCCCATGGGACTTAAGGGGTGGCATCATTTCAGTCTGCCCTTTGCCCTGATAGGTTCTGGTAATTGCAGCATGTGTTCTCCAGTCCTGCTGCTGTTCAGGTTTTTACCTAGAGTTTGAAGAGAGCTTTACTGAAAAGCAGTGGGAGAAGAAAAGGAAATCTAATATCTTACCACATCATGTGCCCTAGTACTTGTGCTCATGGGCTTCTTTCATAATACTTTCATTATGTCTGGAAGTCTCTGTGCTCACTGGGATAATGAATTCAAGAATGCAGTAGACTTGTTTTTTGGCTGATGGATATGTGTACAGAAATATACATAATATTAAAATGGAGCCTGTGGCACTGAGAATATTTAGGCAAACCCATGGCTACTATAAACTGATACAGAAGATAGGGTTAAAACTGTAGTAAAGTATTTCTTCAGAATGTGATGTGTGAATGATGCTTAAGTGATGCCTCTATTTCACCTCTTAGTTGTCCAACATTAAAAGTCCCCTTGAAACATGGGACTCAGTAGTAGCAACACACATGGCAGAGTTTTCAGCAGGACAGAGTACCCACAGTTGCAATCAGATATTTCTTACAGGCTCAAATTTTAGCTGAGTCTGGTTCAAGCTGGGCATTCAGCATGTGGTCATCTGGACAGTACCCTCTCCTTTCTGAGTCCTACCTCGTTGGGAAAGTGTACCCAAACTCCCCAGTGCTTAAAGCCATGGGGAGTTTGAGGGTTGCAGGACAGGAGGATGACTTGCTGTCATCCCTGAAGGAATGAAGAACATTTAAATAAGGGAGAATGCAAAACCCAAACTGTGCAAGTGCTGAGCAAAGTCATTTTGGTTTGCCAGTGACAGTGGCTTCCTCACAGGGATTCAATCATTCTAATTAAATGCTTTCCCTACAGGGAATCTTACCAATTAAATTGGCATGCAGTTGTTAGGGGGCCAGTTAATTACATTTAACTCTATGTTCAAATTAGCCAAACTACTCTGTCAAGAACAGAAAAAGAAAGGGAAGATGATGGATATTATGGGGAGAACAAAACCCCCTTGGGAGCTGGCAAAAGCAGATTTTCTTTTGAGCCAAAGTTGCATTTGTCTGCTGGCTGCTTTGCTCCTTTCCTGCTGGGAAACAAATCAAGATTATACAGTGATTTTAAAATCCATGTCTTTAGTGACATATAAAAATGAGAGAGAGAACTGTGTGAGTGAATCAAAGCCTTAAGTACTGTGTAAATCAGTGCTTTTAGAAAAGAGACTTTTAGGGCACCAGGCACTCTTCTTCTAATATGAAGTTGTATTTCTTGTGGCTTCCATATCTCATCTCCAGCAGCCCCAGGAGTCTGGCTGGTTACTTCTTTGCAAAAGCCAATTTTTTTTCTTTGCTTCGTGTAGAAGAGCAGTATCAAACCCAAAGTACTGGTCACCAACTGATATTTCCAGGAATGCCACTTAGAGAATAAAGCACTGTAAGAGAACAGTAAATTAGCCATGAAAAGTGCCAGGTTACCCATGTTCTTGGTGGAAATCCAGTGCTGACTTTTAGCATAGTCATTTTCCCCCCCAGCTTTTGGATTCTGGTCCAAATCTCATTGGAAGCCCCTGGGAAGTCTTTACATTGATTAATTGGCCAAGCTCATGGCATGGCATTTGTTTGTAGCACATCACATATATTCAGTGGTGATTCTCTTTGGAGAAAGAACCCAGGTGCACTTCAGCATCTCATGTTTGA
The DNA here is from genome assembly GCF_051311805.1 of Agelaius phoeniceus. Lineage (NCBI taxonomy): Eukaryota > Metazoa > Chordata > Aves > Passeriformes > Icteridae > Agelaius > Agelaius phoeniceus. The sequence goes on from NC_135270.1 coordinate 16,168,679, forward strand.
TCTTCAGAATGAGAAGCATCTGTTTTCCTTTTGGTTCCCCAGAGTGGCTCTGTGGCTCTGGATGTATTAAGTCTTGCCTGGTTTGTGGTGGTGGGTAATCAGTGCACAGTTCAGTGGAATTTAATATGAATCTGATTTCCCTCTTGGACTAAATCTGAAATCTTAAAAAATACTGGGGTGGGTGGTGGTGGTGGTGAGAGAAAACTAAGAAAATAGTAATTTACTCCATTAAACGTCAAATACTTCCCAAATGTGAGGCAGGTGACACTGGAAAACTTGCTCTTCTTACAAATGTGAAATAGAAACAAGTGCTGCATCTCAGCATGAACTAAAAGCCTTATAATGAACTGTTCTTTCAAGTATTTTTCCCCCATGGAGAAGATTTTCATTGGGTCTAGGGAGCAAAGCAACCACAGTCAACACTCACATGTTTCCCTGATCATTGAAAAATTAAGAACTAAATTAGGTATTTAAATGATCAAAACCAAATAATTTCCTGGATATAACATCCAGAAAACAACTGTGGTGAGGAATCATGGATAATATCTCCAGACAGCTCTCTCCTCATCTTTCTTCTGCTTTACTATTTTAAATTCATGTGTGTGTAATCTGTGTCTCCAGTGTGTTTGGTTATCAGTCATTACATTTGCTGCCTGCTGGCTAAAAAAGAGAATTAACATCCTGGCACTAGAACAATGAAGACACATAATGTCTGATAGCAAATTATTAGTGCTGGTCATTGACTCTGATTAATGATCTCAGTTTTATTATACAGTGCAACTATCAGTTAAAAAACCTTGTGGTTTGTATATATAAACACTGTAGATATGTATATGTATGCAGACATACATATATTTACAAAGGGAATTAAAAGAAAGATTTTCTAAAGGCACAGAAAGCTGTAAGATGACACTTCCAAAAGAACTCTAGAAACTGGGCTCTGCCAGAAATTGAGCTGTGGCTGTCACAATGTGGCTTGCTTGGCAAGTTAAAAATCATGAGCTTATTTCAATGCATAGTTGGAAGTTGAGATCTTCTGAAAAGCTGATGCCAGTTCTGAGTTTTGATTCTTCTGTTGCCTTTTTTTTTTTTTTTAATTTAACAGGGCTCTACCTAGCAATGACTAATTAACTTTTTAAAATAGAAGATAACAAAAGTGGGGAAAAGAGCAAGGGTGGGAACTTTCAGCATTCATCCTTAGTAAAAATTGGAACATGGCCAGAATGGCCTGAGAAAATGCCCATCATAGAGAAGCTTGATGCTTGACAGAACATTCCCATGTACTGAGAAATCTTGGAGAGGAAGACAGCCTACAGGAAGCTACAAAACTCTTTAAGATCCAGGGCCTGTTTAGATCCTCTGAAACCCCTTGTATAACTGGAAATCTTTTTTTTTTTTTAATTGCTCTATTGAAGAGCAATTTTTCATGAGATCTCAGTTAAGAAATTTTCAGAGGAAGGACCAGCTGAGAAGCTCAGCTAGTGGGAGTAGGCCAGGCCATGGAAGAGGTAAAGTGTCTGCAGACATATATGAATAAGGAAAACTGTTTCCCATGATAAATACCACTTGAAAAAAGTGCATTTAGTGAATACTTTTCAGCACCTGACCTCTGGCCTGTGCAATCAGGTTCACCATCTGTCATATGAACTGCATCTGCTTTTTCAAGTGGAGATGCTATAGGTTACTTGAGAGAGAATTTTTGCATTCTCTGAAGTCTGGATCACTGAGCATGATACTTGTTACACCTTCCATGCTTTCCCTTAGATGCTGTTATAACTTGGGAGTTCTTCTCACATGCAGTTGTCCACTCCATGCTTTCAACTCTGTTCTTCCACACAGCATCATGTAGGGGGGAAGCACATTCCCCCAGAGGAAGGAATGGATGAGGGAGGGGTATGTGTGTGAGAAAATACTTGCTTCTATTAGTTTTTAAATTTGTCTTTTCTAGTGTAGGGCTGACTTAGGACCACCCTCCATTGAAATAAAATAGCAATAGCACTGAAAAGAAAATGTATCTCGTAATGTCATATTTCTTGTATGTGCTGCAATCCACTGATTTCTGTAAAGGGAAAAATCTCTCCTGATGGGTACTTCAGTTCTCTTATCAGCAGTGTATAGTTGTTGGAGTGCACTTGCTCTGTATCCCTCTGGTCTGTGGGCTCCCATCCAGAGCCAGCAGCAGAGCTGTGTAAGAATGGGTAAATGGAACTGACACCTTTTGAAAAGTGCAGTTTGGAGGGAAAAATTATGATGTAAAATCTCTCATTCTTTCTGGGATAAAACCTTTGTTATTCAGGAAATCAATGAGTCTCAATCAATCTGAGACTGTCCTGGTCTGCACACCCTATTCTGAGTCCTGGGAGTGTTTTTACTGTGTTTTAAAAGCCTTAAGGAATATGGCTTTGTAATTCAAACTGAAGCAAGCAATGAACTGTGTGTTGCAGGTTGAATGAATCAACCCTGGAGAACAACCACCACTTGGAAAATGATGCTTTTTCGGACAAGTCCGAGAGAGACAACATAGAGGAGTCAGAGAATGAAGCACAGGAGAACAGCCGCAAGACAAATGAAAGTGAGAGTGATCAGTCAGAGATACAGGGAGAGCTCTCTCCAGGGAGGAAGGGGACCACTTATATTGAACAAGTCTATGAAGAATTTGGAGAGGTAAGAAAACAAAAATCTTGATTGCTGCCTGTTCCTGTTAAAATGTCTGTTCATAGTATTTGTCCTTCAGCCTTTTAGCTGTGTGGCAGGTAACAGCCAACTTAATGAGTTCTGGTATTTTACAGACAAAGCAAAGCACAGTTTTCTGCTAAATTACATGGTGTTATGTTCTTTAATAATTCTGCATTATGAACAGTAGCTCTGCTACTGTGCTTTGGTAGCATGTTTCCAGCATGAGTGATTCCTTTAACCAGTTATTGCATTAAAGATCTGCACAGCATTGGCACATTCATGGAGCCAGCAGGAGGGGGGATTATTATCCTGGGCATGTGTCCTGGCCAATTAGGGCACTCAGTCCTTGTGTGATACAAAATATGACACTTCCCTTTTTTTTATTATGCATGGAACATCCTATTTTTTGTGTCTGAATGGAGCATTTGAGCCACTTGATTGCTAAATGCCAGTTGCTTATCTGAAAGCCATTTCTCATGACATTTAACAGCAGGAGGATGCATTTCTTTTCCACATAAGAGCCTTGCTAGCTGATGTCATTGTGACACCTCTGAGGAAGGCAGTGGTAGAGAGCTGGGGCAGCCAAGTGTGCTGTGTGAGAATCAGTCTGAGCAGGCAGCAGAGGAGCTCTGCTCTGAACACTTGCTTGCCTGCTGCTTTGAATAAGGAAGCTGAGGTCTTGTTGGTGCATCAAAGAAAGACACTGCTGGGAAGCTGTTTTTTTCTTAGAGTCACAGAATTGTAGAACAATTTACATTAGAAAAGATCCTTAACCAAGTCCAGTTATTAACTCAGCACTGCCAAGTCCACTGCTAAATCATGTCCCTCAGCACCACATCAACATGGCTTTTAAGTGCCTCCAGGGATGGTGACTCCATCACCATCTGTTCCAGGCCTGTTCCTATGCCAGACAATCCTTTTAGTGAAAAAGTTTTGCTAATATCCAATCTAAACTTGCCCTGACATAGCTTGAGGCCACTTCCTCTTCTCCTATCACTTGTTACCTGGAGAAGACACCAACACTCACCTCTCTGCAACCTCCTTTCAGGTAGTTCTAGAGAGTGATACAATCTTCCCTCAACCTTGTTTTCTTCAGGCTAAACCACCCAAGTTCCCTCAGCTGCTCCTTACAGGACTTGTGCTCCAGAGCCTTCACCAGCCTCTTACACTTTTCTTTCAATGTTCTCCTGAAAGTGTAGTACTAATATTGACAAAAAATATATAGTCAAATATATCCTAATTACACCTAGCTTCTCTTCAGTGCACTTTTTTCCCTCAAATCCTCTTGCAGACAAATGGCAACTGTGTTCAAACAGGAGATTTTGAATATAGATGAGTAACTACGCAGCAGCAAAATGAAAGCAAACAATTTCTGTCAGCTGCTTATTCTGGAATGACCTTTCTTCACATGACAAACTTGCCCTAGAAGTGGTGGTAGGGCAGGCTGGTATTTTGGTGTTTGAACAAACATTACAGGCTACACTGATGTGTGTAGTGGGTGTGTGAGAGAAAGAGAGAGATCTCTGCAGTTTTACATTAAAATAAGAAAAAAATGTGCTACAAACCAAGTGAAAAAGATTGCATTTCTGTTGGAGAGTGACACTTAGTATGGCATTAAATAAGTCTCTCTGTAGTGTGTCTGCTCAGGCACAGGCAGCATCCAGTGGGCTTCCAAAAAGAATTGCCGTGGGTGTTTTGTAAGATTTCTTCAGGAGGTGGGCCTGGGGCTGTCATCACCTGGGCCGTGCAGGTAGGACTGGTTGTTGAGTCTCAACTCACTGATGAAAGGAACGTAGAGAAAAATGGGTTTTGTGCAATGATGTAACTCCCCTGGGTGGAGATGTAGCAAGGTAAACACATGCCAGGAGTAATGTCAGTCTTCATCTTAAACTGAAACTGCCCTCAGCCTGTGTGTGCAATTTGGGTGTGGCAGCACAAAGGTCACAGACTGGCACTGTTGCATTTTCAGCTTGGCTGTGAGGGCTCATTTTAAAGGCGTGCACATGGGTAGGTGCCTCACTGGGCTCTTGGAAGGTGTTTGGCATTCCAGTTTTGCCTTGTTTGCAAATGGAATGTGAAGGCAGAGACAGGTGTCAGAAGAACTTTGAGATTGCAAAAGTTGGTCTAGAATACATAATAGGAACTTTAGTAGGTAGATTGATAATAGAAAAAAAAGAAAAACCAAAAAAACCACCCACATTTTTTCCAGGCTTGTAGTTTAAACAAGTTCTAAAAAGGGTTATTATTTGAGGTTGTTCACATCTTCCTGCATCTTTTTCTCTTTCTATTTATGTCCATCCTGTGTGCAGTGATTCATTGTGAGTAACACTTTGTCCAGCAATTTCAACATGGCATTAATTTATATTGGCAGTAGATGAGCACTTGAGAACCTGGATAAATAATGAGAGTTCTGACAGACCTCTGCATTGTGAGCCCTAGGTGATGCTGTGGTATTCCATTTCTCCTTGGAGGTGCAAGGTGTGCATTGCATCAGACTTTCAAAAGAAGAATTGTACAAAAGCTGAAAAGCAGCAAAGTAGCAGAGCTTTGTTGTTCCTCAGTTTGAAATTCCCTCAGCCTGCAAGCCCTGTAGGACTGGTAAACTTGGTGTGACCGTAGAGCTGATTGGGAGGCAACATGGAGGCAATGCTCAGGTAGTGAAAAAGAATGTTTAGTGATTTATACCACCTGAAAATCCTGTTGTGCTGTGCTATGCCCTCTCCCAAACCAAAGTCCATTCCAAAAGTAAATCTGTGTCCTTTTTCTCATAGAAATCTCTTGCCTAAAATCAGTAGAAAGCTCAAGTATTCTCTTTCACTGTTAAATTATGATGCCTAGGGTCCATTAAAATGTAATTTAGTTTGAAAATTTAATTTACCTTCTCTAGTGGTGTGAGAGGCATGTTGCACATCTTGTAAACCCATTGAATGCATAGGAACTACACAGGCCTGAAACCACAGCATAACCCCTGGCTTTTTTTACCTTCACTTCTGCTGCAAAGGGCTCTGAGCAGCACAGGCAGGTGCTGGGGTTTTTGTGCCTCTCACCTGGCAGTGGGGCCCTTGCCATATTGAGACACCAGTTTGTCTTGTCTAGAAGTTGCAGGACTGCTTCTGTTCCCTGTTGATTACTTGTTTACCACCTGCATTTTTCTACATCTATCCTAGTCAATCTTATAATTTCTTGTTTTTGGAGAATGGGGCTGAGAGGAGCTGCCTCTTTGCATCCCCCAGGCCACAGGGATGCTGTGACAGCTCTGGGCATGTCCACCCCTCCTGAGGGCCTGCAGTGCAGAGTGCCCTTGGCTAATGGTGGTCCATGCTGGCCCCTGACAGCCCTGGGGTGTGGAGGCAGTGCCTCAGGAAGGAGTGCAGCAGAGCAGTGCTCACTGCCTCGTGCCAGCCTTCTCAGACACCCAGGGCTTTCTGCTCCACTCACTTGATTGCTTTGGGGGTTCATTTCTACTGAGACATGGCTGATGTCTCTCTGCAGTGGTGTAGGTGAGTGCTCACCCTTGTGCCAGGGCCCGGTGGTCACAGCTCAGCTTGGACCCTGGAGAAATGCACCCACAGGGAATGGTTTTACTGTTCTGTTCCTGCCCTGAAGTTCCCTTTGCCTCTGTAGACAGGGGAGTCGTCTCAGACAGAAACGGTCTCTGAGGAGAACAAGAGCCTAATGTGGATCCTGCTGAAGCAGCTGCGGCCTGGCATGGACCTGTCCCGGGTGGTGCTGCCCACCTTCATCCTGGAGCCGCGCTCCTTCCTTAACAAGCTCTCCGACTACTACTACCATGCCGACCTGCTCTCCCAGTAAGCAGCACACAGGCTGGGCCTGACCTGGGCACTTCTCCTGTACTTGGGAAAATATCTCTGTGTGTGCCAGAAAGGCTCCCAGATACTACTGAGGTCATTGGCTCCAACAGAGATCAAGCCAGGCACCAGCTCAGTGGCTTTTTGTAGATAAAAAAATGCTGCCAGTGAGGGGCAAGGAGGGAAAAGTTAAACTCCAGACAAACCCACCTTTGCTTATGGATGCGTTTGGCACTGTTGACTGGAGCTGATGGGAATTAAGCCAATGCCTTGGAGTTTTGTACAACAGAGCTGTGCCACCTCCTGGTGTGCTCGTGTACATACATGAATAGGGGAATAGGATGGAGCAACCAAAATTGTCAAGCACCTCTGTTCCCCAAAGCAATAGAATTATCATGGTTAAAAAATAAATAAGAAACATCTTTTAAAACCGTTGATGATAGAGGCCTGCTGGGAGCAACAGAGTAGAAAATAGGAAATGTTCTGCTTCCAGATAGGGACCTGCTTTCTGAATGAGATATGCCTAGTGGATTATAAAACCATCATGTGCAATATTTTAATAGCAGCACTAGTTACTCATTTCTATTCCACTTTCTCTGGGTAATTACAGAATCATGGTATTTTCAAGCCTTGTTTGTGGTATTTGTACCATCTGAAGTTAAAGAAATAGTTCTTCTCAGTGCTGATATGTAAGAAGACTTCAAGAGGTTTGGAGGTTTTGATTAAAAATTGTTTAATTTGTGGTTCAGGTGATCCTTCTAAATGAATTTTGCAATAATTTACCCAAGCTGATTTTTAAATCTGACTAAATGGTTGGAAATACCAGGAATGCCTTTGGTTTGGTTTACTTCCTGTTTCATCTTTGAGCATTGTTTGGAGGTGCTGGCTGAGATGACTTTTCCAAGTCCCTTCCAACCTGAGGTGTTGCATGAAATCTCAAAGTGCTGATAGAGCTCATGGAGGACATCAGCTTTAAAGATCTTTTATGAATGAGGAAAACAAAGAAAAAGAGACAAAAAAAAAGTCTTTGATCTTGATGACATAGGTTTATTTTTATGACTCACACTGTTCTACTAGCTTGTGACTCAGTGTGAGAGGCAGTCCCACATTAACCTACTCCAATATCCAATCAAACCTGATACACTCCAGTAATTTTATTGATCTTTTCAAAGAAATGTGGGGCAAGGGGTGCCACTTTTTAACAATTTGTGTTGTGCGATGTACGTTAATAAACTATATATTTTTCTGCTGGGAGACACCTTTCTCACTGGCAGCAGAACAGAAGTTACTTCTCTTTAGTTGTGGGGAAATAGATTTAAATTGATGTTATTATACTGCTAAGAAACTAATGTGATGTGTGACCAGTATAAAGAACATTTTATGTTCTGTTCTGCAGGGCTGTCCTTGAAGATGATCCATACACCCGAATGAAGCAAGTTCTGAGGTGGTATCTGTCCGGCTTCTATAAGAAGCCAAAGGTAAAATGAGACATGAAATTGGGGTTGTAATGGGCATTGAAATCTTCTGCTGTGGTTTTGTTTAATTTCTCTGTTGCTTCTCCTTTGAGACCTTATGTCTTTTACTGCTCAGAAGACTTTGACCATTACTTTTAAAATTGGGGTTGCATTTGGTTTCAGAGTAGACGGTGAATGTAAAATAGTGGCAATCAGCCCCAGAGCCTTTGTACTGCACAGTTAGAAAGTAAAACTAGTAATCAACAAGTAACATGCCCTGGGATGCAAGGTTTTTCTCTTTGCTGAAAGCAGGTCTTCTTTCTCTTTTCAGGCCAATTAGTACCACTGTGCCATGTCCCCACATCAGTGTGCCCTTGCTGTGTATAGTAGCAACAATAATAAAGTTTGATCATCTTTGATTGGGCAGTATTAAATAGTAAAATGGTGAGAATAGCAGATTAATCCATGGCTGGGATGAAAAGATTAGATTAGATGGATATGTAACTAGTTCTTTAGTTTTTATTCTTGCGATTGACTTTGTGTAAAGCATCCAAGAAAAAAATTACTGTATTGTTTTGTGGCCATTTGTAGCATTGGATTGCAAATCTTCATTTGTAGCAGATTTTGATTACTTGGTTTTTCAGGGAATAAAAAAGCCATACAACCCTATTCTGGGAGAGACATTTCGCTGCTGTTGGTTTCACCCCCAGACGAACAGTCACACATTTTACATAGCAGAACAGGTGAGTTGCTGCTTGGATGCTCAACTGTTGCCACCACCAACCTGCTTGCACCTCCATGCACAGAAACACACTACTCCTCTCACCCTAGGAGCTCTGTGTAAACAGGCAGAGTGTACCTGGGGTAAACTGGCTGCTGATCTTTTTTCTTTGCAGATTTACAGAAATTATGTGAGGCTTGGTGGGCACTCAAGACTATAACAGCAGGTCTTCCATATATAACATCAGCTTCTTCAATGGGATTCTGCCCTGCTGTTTTCTTATTGTTAATAAAATGGGAGTTGTATTGCCTCTGTCAAAAAGAGCATAAAACACACAACCAAATCCTTCCATCTTTTTATTTCTAAACTTTCTATGATGATTTTAATAGGAGTAAATCGAGGGCTTATCTCTATGTTTTTGTGATTAAATGAAGAGCAGAGCTCATAAGTTAACTGGCCTAACAAAGTGTAGTTTGAAATTTATCATGTTAATAAAGGAATCTGAGAACTGTGTGGTCTTTGGTAAAGGGACTCCCAGTTTCATTCACATTGTTCCCCTATTTGATTAGATAATTTTAGCTTTGTTAAAATTTTATTTCAACCACTGCATGCATTTCACGGAGGTCATTCAAATGCTGCACTAAAGTTCTGCACTGTTCATTTATTGTCTTGAAAACCTTACACTCAACCTGTTGGCCTGAAAGTGATCTCACGTGCACAAGCTCAAGAAAATACAGGGTGAGGGAGAAAGATTAGATGTATAATGCTCTTATACATAATAATGGTGTCATGTATTGTGTTCCCCCTTTGTTCTGCACCCCCCCCCCCCACTCTGCTTGGCCTGTGCACACTGCTCTAAATGACCCCTGCCTGTTTTTATCCTAGGTGTCCCATCACCCACCAGTGTCAGCTTTTCACGTCAGCAATAGGAAGGATGGATTCTGCATTTCTGGCAGTATTCTAGCTAGGTCCAAGTTTTATGGTAAGGCATTAAGTCTAGGCCTCCTCCAGGTAATGTTGTGGCATCAGTTTTGGTTTGTTTTTCGATCATCCCTGAGTGTGTTGAGAGTTAAGAGCTAAGAAATGGTTGACAATTCTATCACCAGGATAGCCAAAGTCCTTGTCTTGGCTCTCCTGGGTCTTCCCCATTGCCACCATTTCAGTGTGACACCACTCTGATGTTAAAAGAAATAAAAAAATCAGAGAGAAAGATTGAGAGCTTTAAAAATCTGGTTTTCAGAAGGCAAAGGCTCACAATAATATATGGGATTGTCAGTATGCACTTGGTATGTGCTTATGGATGAGTTACGTTTCAGCTCTCTGGCACTCAGCCAACAAACACAAAAGTCTCTGAATAGATTTGCACCTTTATCTGGCTCCCAGAGTCCTGTGGGGTTGAAGCCCAGACCTTCAAAATGTTCTCCAGTCATTTAATATCAATGGAAACAGCACAACTCTAGTCTCTGAAACACTGTTGCTGTTTGAAATCAGTGTTTTGTTTAGACAAACATTTCGTAACTACTGTCCTCTGCTGAGTGTGTTTGCCAAAACACTTTAAGATAGTCTTTGCTGTCCTTCTGGCAATTTCATTTTTTATTTGGGATAATCCCCTGTTGCAGCAGACCTCTTGTTAGGGGTAGAAATGAGCCAAGACACAGAATCTCATTTAAAAATGTGAAAAGGATCCTGGTTTATTCTTCTTTATAACTTAGCCATCCTGACTGACTGCAGCAAGTTCCTGCTGCTGGCTTCTCTGGCAGACTCTGACTGTCAGAGAACATGGCTGCAAGTATTTCCTGCTGCCTCTGACCACAGGTTTTTACTGAGCTCGACTGTGACTGCAGGCTCCAACAGCAGGGTCTAACTCTGTCAGACCCAGACCGACCTCACAGCAGATCTTCTGTCGCAGCAGCTCTATTCCTTGTTTTGTTCTTCTTCCTCAGGGCTGCTCTATCTGCTCAAGGTCTTCTTCCTCTAGGCCTTCTTCCTCAAGGATCCCCCTGGCGGCCCAACTCAACTCTTTTATCACACTTATCTTTGTTAGTCACAGCTGCGACCCATTAAGGGCAAGGCTGTTCTTCTTTGGTAATTAGTACAACCTTTGTTCTGCTTTGGTAATTAGTTAAACTTTGGTAATTTGTACAACATTAGTACAATTTATCAGGGGCAAGGTTACTTGTAATCCCTTCTTCTACACCTACAATCCACAATCAGAAAAGTTGTGAGAAGTGGAGGACCTAAGAAACTTGTAAGCTCCCACTAATGACCTGTTAAATCTGCTTCTCTTTCTCTGAGAGGGGCTAAATGCCACAGCAAATAAAAGCTGCAGAGTTTGTTAGAACTGTCTGCCTCCAGCTGTGCATGATTTGCAGAGTCCTAAATTTTGAGCATTTCATCTCCTTTCATGAGTGACCTACATTTGAATGGAAATGTTTTTTCTAAAGTAGGAGGAGGGGCAAAGTGTAACATGACTTTTTAATGTGTATGTTTTTTTAAATTCTAGGCAACTCGCTTTCTGCATTGTTGGATGGGAAAGCAAAGCTTATGTTTCTAAGCAGAGGGGAAGAGTATATCATCACTATGCCATATGCCCACTGTAAAGGTAAGGTATGACTCTTCAAATAGGAAGCAAACAGAGTAACAAAATGGTGTCTTGCTGGCCAGCTTTGCACTGGCTCTCCCCTCTCAAGCAGCTGACAGCACAGGGCCTGGTAACTCCAGAGAGCCCCCCATGAGTCCCAGCACTCAACAGACCTTCAGTAATCCTCACTGAAGTCTTTCTGGTTTACCTGTGCACAGCCCAGGAGAGAATCAGGCCCATCAGTGTTAGTTTTCACACTATGCAGAAACAGAAAAATACTGCATATATGCACTGCAGATAAGATGAAAAGAACAAGACTACATTTCTGAGCTTCTTAAAAGTTTTTATTATGTTAACACTGAAATTGCTTGATATATTTTCTGGCTTTTTGAGAATAAAGGAAATTGCTGACTTCTCTTGCTATTTGTTTGTTACTCTAATCAGTGTACTTCTCAGAGTATGAGCTGCCTCAGTGAGGCTGGCTGCTGCTGCTGGTGAGGCTTTGCTCTGTGGAGCCAGTGTGTGCTGAGCCTGGGGCATGGCTGCTCATTCACTGCTCCTCAGGATGCTCTGTCTGCATCATTTTCACTGCAGAGTTAAAATCAGCAGTCAAATCCAATTTTGACTGCTGATTTTAACTCTGCAGTGAAAATTGAGTTGAGTATTTTTTAATTTGGCACTGACTTCTAAGTTTATATTTAGAAGGGCCTGGGTATCTGAAAACAGTAACCTCATAATATCATGATCTCTGTGAAGTATTCCTTTCCATAAATCTTCTTCTTACCAATTTTTCTTTTTCTGCAAAAGACCTTCAGCAAATGGTAAATGTATGTAAAATGTTCCCTCATGACTTCTAGTCACCCAGATTCTGGTGAATCCCATTACAGCTTCTCTCTTCAATCACCCTGAGAGAACTGACTGAGTCTGTTTAAACATGAGTGCGGTTGCACAACTTTATTTTTCCTGTCTCACTTTCAGCTTGTCACAGGTGCACCTGTGAGTCAAGCTATTTCCTAGCTGGTGTTAGAAATGGGGAATATGGACTCAGGGGGAGATTCTTCATGCTGATAGTAAACAGCCATTTCCTAGAGACCTCCAGTTCTGTCTTTTCAAAACTTTAAGCCAAGTGAAGAATTTCACAGTGTGTCAGCAAGTGCCAGGTTTACTTGAGAAAGCAGATTGCTTCCACTGAGGCCTCTCTTAAGCTTCTTTTTTTTCCTTTCAGGACTTTTATATGGTACCATGACAATGGAGCTTGGAGGGAAAGTTACCATTGACTGTGAGAAAACCAACCACAGGGCAGAACTGGAATTCAAGCTAAAGGTAAGATACAATAAAAATGGCCCATTTTGAGTGGGTCTCAGGCTTGCCCCTGTGCCCAGGCAGGGTTTGATAATTGATAATGTGAGCACCAGAGTGGGGCCTGCCTGGAGTGAAGGTGTCACCCTGCTGCTGGTTTTGTGTCCTTCAACTCAAACCAACCCCAGGAAGCCTTAGTTTTATATGACTTTTTCTGGCTACTTTTTCTGGCTAAATTTTGTTCTGAATGTTTGGCAATGACATCGTGGCTTCTACTTGAGGAGGGATAATTAGTTTTGCTTGCAAAATCTAGTGAGTGTACAAAAAACTTGGAGGCAAGTTAGGATGTGGATCTTTGGGGTAGCTCTCCAGCAGCCATCACATCTGTACTCGTACCTTGCAGGCGTTGTGGTGAGCTGCACCTTGTGTTTCTGAGGGCTGCAGGACCTTGCCCTGATGGCAAAGTGAGAGCCCATTGTCAGGAAGATAATTCTGAGTGGCTGGCACACTGGCAAGTCCTGCACTGAATTGTTCATGTAGCTAGTTCCTCCCCTGAAAAGCCTGGTGATAGAAATTCATGGTGTGCAGACAAAATGGTGAAATCTTTGAGCATTCCTGTTATTACATGGGTTAAAATTTAGGAGGGAAAGTGGCAACATGTAACTTTCTTTGGGCAGTTAACTTGATTTTTAAGAAGCATCCTTTTCTCTTCTGCTCCAAACAATTTCTTGCCTGAGCATAAAATGAAAGGAGAACTGAGATCTGCAGGACTTCAGAGTTGCAGCCTTAGCCAGGATAAATGTGAGAGATCACTGGAGTTAGGGGAATCTTTTGTTAACTGTGAGTTGTTTGAGGGCAATAATATTTTTGTGTCTTTATTTCCCCTACAAAGGGAACTCTTGCTCCCTGTCATTTGCACCTACTTGTCTTTAAAGCCTATTTTTCCAATAGGCCTGGTGTACTGGGTTGAGGCCATATTTCCCTGACTTGAGTGTCATCACAAACATAAAAACACTTCAGAGCCTAAAATGCTTCTTTTCTGGCTTGAAAACACTGTGATTCATCCAAACATGTTTCTGAAAGGTCCTGATGACATAATTTCATGCTCTGCTTTGAGTATTTCCTAGCTGACTATTTTAGTAGAACTGTGGGAAGTTGCAGGTAAACCCCTTAACTTTGTTTTTAATTTGGATATGTACCAGAGATTGATGTTTAAGATACATGTGATTATTATATGCATGGGTGTTGTGTGAAATTTGGGTCTATATTGTTATTTAACACACACACACACACAAAAGTTTGCACAAATGTTTTCAGAAAGTGCCTGCTAAAATGTCTGAAGAGGTGTGTTCTGTGAACAGAAGAGCTGCTCACACTCTCACTGGCATTTCCTGTGTTTGGCAGCCAGGAGATGGGTGGAATTTTCCATTGTTCTGGGATTTATTTATTTATTTTCCTTGACTCTGGAAATACCCTTTTTCTTTGGTTTGTGGGGGTTTTTTTGCTGTTCAGAGCTTCTTCACACTGGAGACTTGACACACATGATGTCACCAGCAGTGCCACGGTGCTGTTGCTATCCCATAAGCAGGAAGAGTCCCCACTGGTGCTGCTCCTTTTCTTTGGACAAGGGTGCAAAAGCTGTGATTCTGTACAGTGGGAAAGAGTTGTCCACATACACTTATCCTGATGTCTGGCTGACAATAAATAAGTGTATTTCCAAGAAAGATGAGATCTTGCACTCCTGAGTGTTAATGCACCTCAAGGCTTATCTCCCTATCTGCAACTGCAGTGTTTGTGGTATTACAAACAAAAGGAAGGGGGCACAATGTGAGACAGTCAAAATCCATGTTAGAATTCATTCTGCCTTTCTCCAGAAGTACTGTGAGTCAGCCAGTTGCACTTTCCTTCCCTCCTATTGCATCTCTGTTTGGCTCCCTTCCAGTCCTCACTAGACTGACCATGTTTGCTGTTTCTCTTGTCCCCTGACAGCCCTTCTTCGGTGGCAGCACAAGCATTAATCAGATCTCTGGGAAGATTAAATGTGGAGAAGAAGTGCTAGCGAGTCTCACTGGACACTGGGTAACATTTGATATTCGAAGTTGCTGGCAGGTTAGGAGCCTGTGGCTGCAGGGTTCGAGGGAGGGCTGGCAGCCCTTGGCAGGCTCCCTGCACTGGAATGGGCACTGGGAGGGCCCTGTCCTGCCTGTTCCCCCCAGCCCCAGGGCATGCTGGTGAGCACAGCCAGGGCCACCCCTCTTAATGTACCTCTGGAGCTCATTTACACTTCAGTAGTCCCATCCATCTGCAGTGAAAGGAGCACTGCACTCCCAGAGCCTGGGGAAGCTGGCAACAGTAAGGGGGTTCTCCATCAAAGGCAATGGGTCTGTATTTAGGGTCTGAGGCTTAGGGCAAGCACTGATGGCAGGAGGTAATGTGTACAAGGTGTGATTGCAAAGACCTTGAGGCTGCCTTTTGTCTGGTGTGTTCAGTACTTCCCCAGTTAGGCTGGGATTCAGGGAAGAACTTAGAGGGTTTTGAAATCATTGTTTTCACAGCAAACCTTTATGGTAGAAGACAGTTACTCCCCTGTTCATCAGCTGAGGGACAGAGACATGGATTTGGTGAGGCTGTTCTCTCTATGGCTAGCTCAGAACAGCCAGCAGGGCACTGGGCACCTTTGTGCACCCAGTATACACAAGTAATTCACTCAGAGACAACCTCAAGCCAAAATCCAACAACAATAAAGTTGCATAGTGAATGATGTAGTACACCCAGTATACACAAGTGGTTTACTCAGAGCCAGCCTCAAGCCAAAATCCAGAAAGAATAAAGTTTCATAGTGAATGGTGTAGTCCAATTTTGATTGGAACTCCTGGTACCTGAAACAAAAGCAGTGACCCTTGGCTTTGGGCTGGACATCTGGGTATTTCTCTGAGCAACATTTGGACATCTGCATCATAATTGCAGTTGGTCTGTGCTCTCTTGCCAGTCCATAGAAATTGCCACTTCTGAGACAAGATCTGTCTCATCTGAAGGAGGTATTTAAAGAAAGCCAGGTGAAAAGTGCCTGGATAAAGCCCTTACTATAGTGAGGTCCTAACCACAGTGTAGCCTTTGGTACTGGGCTTGTCCTGTCAGGCAATCTGTCTTTTTACATAAAAAGCTAATGACCATTTTGAAATTGGGAGATTTTCCCTTTCTAAGCATGTACAAGGGATTTGCTCCCTTCTGAGCTCCCTGTCCTGCAGGATGAGCCCTGTCAGTGGTGAGTTGTGCTGGGCTGTGGAGTACCTTGTCTGCAGTGGGTCCTGCCAACACCACCTGTGAGAGTCCATCATCCAGGGGCTCTCCTGAGCCTCAAGGTTGAGTGCTGCTCAGCTCTCAGCCTTCTGCTTTTACCCTCCTCCCTTGATCTTTGTCCTGGTTGTTAGTGGTGCACAAACTGCAGTGATGTATACGAGAAGTTAAATGGCTTTGGAATGGTGGCTCTGTAAGCTGCTGCTTGCAGCAGTGTGCTGTGAACAGAGCTGCCGTGCAGTGGGGTAGGGATGGTGTTGGTTCTCCTCCTTTCCCACTGGGAGTACTGGCCTGCTCTCCTGGCTTTTCTGACAGAAATCCTTGCACCTGAATTGTCCTTGCCTTGGGACCTGCAGACCCACCTGATCAAAGAAGGGAGGTAAATCCCAGTGCTCCTCAGTGCTAGGGTCACAGCAGCAGCTGAGTGCATGTATATATGCTTGTTAGAGATGCACGTAGTGGTACTTGATAATGCCTGCCTACCTCATCCTTTCCACAGTGGGGGTCTCTTGGGCACCTGGGATCAGTCCTGGCACTAGCATTTGGGAACATGGGAGAGGAAGTACTGAGGGAGACTTTGGAAAAGGGAGCTGGGGATCTTTTTTATATGTGCTGGGTGGGGAGGTGGGAAGAACAGTGTGAAAGAATAGTATCTTAGGGTTTCTGTGGGCACTCAGGTCTGGGGACAAGACTTAATAGAAGGAACCAGGTCCCTTTCTACTCTGATTAATAGTAAATGCAGCCACTATTTCTGGCAATGCCTTGCCTCATTCATTTCAGAAACTTTCAGGAAGTGTTCGATGAGATTTTATGGGATAGAGGAGGAAAGAAGCCTCCTAACCAACAGATATCCCTTATCATCATCCAGGAGCAGCTTCAATTTGTCAGGATTAATTTCTGCCTTTGTTTTCTGATTGTCATGGATGAATTTACTTTTCCTTCTCAGGATGGAGAAGTGCATATAAGCGAGCTGAAAAATGGGAGCACAGAAATGTTCTGGAACCCGACGAGCGAAGTGCGCAGGCAGAGGCTGAAGCGCCACATTGTGCTGTTTGAGGAGCAGACGGACTTTGAGTCAGAGAGGTGGGGAGCTCGGGGAACGTCTCACTGCTGCTTCTCTCATCAGCAGGGCTCCTCCAATTCCTCAGCACAGTCCTGGAAAGGCAGTGACCTGCTTTGTTGGCACATATTACCCAGCCATTTACCTGTTTCTTTCCAGACTATTAACTCTGGAGTATTTCCATGAAGTACAGCTCTAAAATCAAACTGGGCTGAGAAATAGTGGAGGCTACATTTTATCTGCTTAAAATAACAATTCTGCCTGGACTCCAGAGATCTCTGTAACTGCTGGAGCATTTTATAAAAGGGCAGGATGTCATCCTGAGGTTGGATACCTTGTTAAGAAGGGTTATTTCAACCACAAGCTCTTAAAGTACGTGTAGGAATTGTGGGAAGTCCTGGCATCCGCAGAGCAGTACTTTGAACCACATAACAGGATTTTATGAATGAATGTAATTAAACAGATGTTTAACCCTGCCTCATAATCTCAGCTGAGATCTCCAATGCAGTCTGCACCAGGCTTTGTAGGGTGATCTAGGTTACATAAAACAGGCACGTAACTTCGTGTCGAGTTTGACCCTGGTTGGATGCCAGTACCCAAGAAAGTCACTCACTCACTCTTTTCTGCAGCTGGACAGAGGAGAGAAAATTTAATTAAGCGTTCATGAGTTAAGGACTGCGAGAAGATAATTGTCAGTTACCATTGAGGGCAAAACAGGCCCAAGAATAAAATAAATTTATTGCTAAAAAAGTCAGACCAGGATAATGAGTTGTAAAATAAGCCCTTAAAAACACCTTCCCCCCACCCCTCCCTCCTTCACAGCTCTACCTCCTCCCCCAGTAGCACAAGGAGACAGGAGAGTGGGGGTTCCAGTCGATTCATCACCCATGGCTTTTCCTGCTGCTCAGGGAGAGGAGTCCTTCACTGCTGCACTGTGGAGTCCCTCCCACAGGATACAGTTCTCCATTAACTTCTCCAACATGGCTCCATCTCAGGAGCAGCAGCTACCTGCAAACTGCTGCAATGTGAGTCCATCCTACTGCAGCATGGATCACTCTTCCACAGGGTCCTTCATGGACAGGCTGCTCCACAGGCTGCAGAGGAATCTGGGCCCTGGCACCTGAAGCACCTCCTTCCTCTCCTTCTGCACTGACCTTGGTGTCTGCAGGACTGTTCCTCTCACATGTTCTCACCCTATTCTTCTCCAGTCACAATTAAAACTGTGCCACAACCTTTCTTTTGATTTCTTCCTCAGTATGTCATGAGAGAGGCATTACCCCCACCCCAGTGTTGTCCAGCAGCATGTCCATATTTGGAGCCATCAGGATTCTGCCAGATATTGTGGAAGCTTCTGGAGCTTTTCACAGAAGCCTCCTCTGTAGCACCCCTGTTGCCAAAAACCAGGCCATGCAAACCCAATACACTTAGAAAATGGAAGAAGTGAATAATGCACACTGTACAGTTGTTGAGCAAGAGTTGGGCAGAGTTATGTGGGGCTGGCTGGCTTTAATCAAATTAGTTGTGCTTCCTCTCCACTACAGTCAGCCAGCACCAGCCAAAATCCCAAGCCAGCACATGCAGTTGCTGCCTGGCTCTGCATCACGTTGTGCACTTCTCTGTGGACATCTGATTTTGGTGTTGCATCACATCACCCTAAAAAGATTCCCCTTTTTATAGGTAAAGAAAGGGATTGCATGAAAATAAAAACACACAAAAATTTAGTTTGGAAAGTGATGTCTCGGGTTTTAGCTTTTATATTTTTCAGATCTGTACTGCTTTAGTGTAGTACTTCTGAGCTTCACATTAGGGGAGGTTGAGCTCTCTTCACAGAGTACGTAGACAAAGCAATTCCTTCTCTATCTGGGGACCAAGGACAAATGATCCAAATTTCAGGCCCCAGAGCATAAACAACATGAACTGAAGAAGGGAAAACAAGGGAGATGGGACTTCATAAGTTAGTTATAATTGGACAATTAACTCCAATATGCAAATGGGCCAGAACTTATAAAAGTGAGAGACCCCATGAGCGGTCGTCCATTTTGTGACCATTTTGGTTCATCTTTGGTGTAGCCCTGGCTGGGCTCTTGTGCTGCCCAAGGTGTATCCATTGAGGCCTTCTAATAAATCCCTACTTTATTCTTTAATTCCATCTAGGTCTCTGTTCTAGGTGAGCCTTCACAAGAAATCAACAGCAGTGGGCATTATGAGCAATCAAGTCTGTATTTGTAACTTACAGAACAGATGTGTTAGCTCTGCAAAGCAGGGCAGATTGCAGTACATTTTTCTCTAAATCTTCAGAAGAAGATTCTTTAAAGGAGAATCTTGGTCTTGTGGGCAAAGAATCTCCAGTTCTCTGTTTACCAGAGTTGGCTCCCTTTGCTACATGAGAGATTAATAATGTTATGTGCATCCAAGGGAAGGAGGAATAAGGAAAAACAGACATTCCACCAAACTCCTTATTATGCTGACAGTTGCATGAATAAATTTCCCTCTAGTCCAGGTTATATTCTGCCTAAATTGCTTAGTCTTCCCTGCAGTGCTGCAAATCCCCTATTTTCACAATTGTTGGGGAATCTCTGAAGCTCATACTGTCATGCAGCTCACCATGGAGGGTCTCATTGTCTGACATATGCAACTCTTGATGGAGTAATTTTCCCTTGTCAAACAATCTTGTGCTGTCCCTCTAAGGTTTGTAGAATTAGGGGACTCACTCTTTACACCACTATATTCTTTAAGACAGGCTTTACACCACCAAAATATATTCTCAGGCTGTTATTTCACTCCTCCCTGCCCCATCCCCATCACTGAGTTTCTTTCCTTTGTTTCTGGGAGAAATTATTCATACACAGAAGTAGGGGAGTGACTTGTTAAAAATGAAAGGAAGGCATTGCTTTACATCCAGTTACTTATCTAAGAGGCTGCATTTTTGGAAGTGCTGTGTTAATGTATGGTGCTAGAAATATGATGAAAGCTTCAGGCTCACTTTTAAATTAAGAGCTTCACAGCAAGCTCCAAATTAAATGCAGTAATGAATTCATCTTCTAAATGGTGGATGGATGTTTTGTGGAGCTGGGAATAATGGAACAACTTGGATCTCCTGGGCACATTCTAAACACTAAAGCATACAGTAATATTTTGGGAGGGCTAGCTGCTAGTCTCAGAAGTATTTCCAATCTGAAATGAAGATTAAAGTGCTCTGATTAGAGGAACTATGGAGAGGCTGATCACAGCTTGGCTATAGTAAAAAAAAAAAAGGTAATTTTTCTCTGGTAGAAGGCAGATCCTCTCCCCAGGGCAGATGCTCAATGAGAACAGCTCATATGACAGATCACTTATTCTTTGGCAGCTGCAAACAAGTGTGAGTGAAAACCTGTGTTCATGCTTACAGCTTGTGAGCACGAGGACATGCTTGTTGCTTGTGGATTGCATCAGCTTCCTACAGATCTGGTTGTAAATCCTGTATAGGAGGTGCATGTACAGCTACAAGATGTGCACATAAGTTTGTTTTCCAGTGCTTCTAAACATTAAATATAAAGACTTGTTTTGGGGATAGACATTGACGCAAAGGCTTCTAAACAGAAATGCCTGAAAGGATGAGGAACAGAACAGATTCTCCATCAATCACCTCTAAAGAGGCCACAGATCCCAGTGAGTCGAACACAACTTCCTTATTACAGCAGCATAAGAATTCAATAAACAGACAGCACTGAAGAATTCAATAATTGTTGTAGGTGATGTTATCTGAGAGAAAGTTCCTTCAGCAGGTCACCCATACAGCATTCAGTGTTGCCTTTCTCAGTTTCTTTAACTTACCAGCTAAAAACAGAGGCTGAGCAATCCTGGTACAGTTCTGCTGGTGTGTCAATACACCCGACAAGTTTCTGCTCTAAAGTTCCAGCTGGCAAAATACATTGCTGGTTCTAAAGTGGTTTAACTTCCTTCCCTGATTATTCCTAGGCTTTGGCAGCATGTTACCAGTGCAATAAACAAAGGTGATCAGCACAAGGCGACGCAGGAGAAGTTTGTGCTGGAAGAAGAGCAGAGGAACGCTGCCCGGGAGCGGAGGGAAAGTGGCACGGAATGGAAACCGCTGCTGTTCCAGCACGATGCCGGGACCAACGAGTGGCGCTACAAATACGAGGAGTGAGTGCTGGGCTTGGGGTTCCCAACACATCTCGCTGCCTGAGTTCCCAGGGATGCAAGCAGGGCTACAGACCTGTCACTGGAGCCCTGCCATTCCCCAAAACTATGTCCAGAGCTTGCCCTTTGTGAGCTGCATGTCATCATTAGAATACATGTTCATGATACTAATTGGGAATAGCTGGAAATGAAGGGGTGGCAGTGGAAAATCCACTGTGTCATTGATGAAAATTCCTATTGCTGCAATGAAGTGCAAAGTCATTTAGCAGAGATTTTCTGCATTGTTCAGAGTAGAGTTAACAACTGTGCTCTCCTCCCTTGGGCAACAAGGGTAAAGCCTCTGGAGACTGAACCCCCTCACTTATTTCAAGGAGCTGTGAATGTGCAGGGAACTTTCTGTTAGTCCTGGAAAGTCTGGCTATTGTCAAGAATGATTGCCTGCCCTGATGCATGTGGAATTAGTGTATTGGGCTAATGTGGGATTCTTGCTTTTCTGATGAATTTTTCTCATTTGGTCTCAAAAGTCTAAGACCTTGGGATCCTTTGAACGACATTGCCCAATTTGAGAAGGATGGAATACTTCAGACAATGGAAAGACACTTATCCACAAGGATGTCAAACCACAAAGCAACATGCATAAACAATCAAATTACACGGCACAAGGTAAAAAGCCTGTCCTGGGGATTATCATTTTCTTTATGGTTGTTTAGATACACAGCTCTTTTTCTACAGCATTTTCATGTAAGCACAGCATAAGCTGAAAGTTTTGTTTTAGGTAAATACAGCTTGTGACTATAGACCTGCAGTATTATACCATTATTAGTTCCCAAGAATTGTAATTACTGATTGACTCATTCTATCAATTTTGGCATTTTTCTTCCACCCAATGCTAGTGACAGTGACTCTTACACTGAATTTTGCATATGACTGAGCTGAACTTTACTGTTAAGTGTTTCCAAAGCAGAAAACTTCCTGTAGGTTTTGCAGTACATAACTGAGACCCCTGATTTCAGTTTCAGTCTTTGCCATGAGCCTTTATCATTCACTCTCTCAGACAAGACAAGAAACATCTTTCCATCCTTTCCCTAATACAGAGATAATACTCTACTATTTCAGTGCTTCCATCTTTGGAGCAATACCTGTCATTCATAACACACTGCAAATGTAGAGCTTCTAAACTCTCTAAGTATAACCCATATTACACTGAAAAACTTGTGTCTTATTATCTACAGAGACTTTTCTTCTGTAATGCCCCACACTGGAATGTCTCTGATTCAGTGGGGAAGTTGGGGTTCATAACTGCTTTTCAGACCCTGTAGTGAGAAGTTTGAATTAATGTGTTTGGTTTACTCATCTGAGAGAGAGGGCAAAACTTTCCAAAGTGCATCAAGAAACTAGGCATAAAAATTCCATGATGCTTAGATCCTCCAAGCACCTTCTGAAAAATCATTGCCAGGGAAGTTGATTCTAATTTTTTCTTCTTTTCCAGTATTCTCTTATGTACCTGGCTGAGTTAGGTACACAACTCAGTAAAGGAACGATAAGGTTAATTCATAGTATGTATCAGTTAAAGCTACAAGAAGAATAATTTGGATAGATTTGTCTTAAGAACCTTACTTACCTTAATTTGGTCTAAGAATGTTGTCACTTGGGGAAATGCTTCTGAATGAGGCACATGTATAATATCCTTAAGTAGCTGCCAGAGTCCACTACTATGAGTTGCTGAGAATGTAATCAAACTTCACAATCTCATATTAATTTCCCAGCACCCCAAATTGTTTTGTTCAAAGCAATCACACACCTCTTCAATGTGATAGAGACTGAGTCATATCTAATCCCTGTTTTATCCAGAGGTCTGCCAAAGACTGCAGGCGCCGCAAAACCAGTGATCAGCCTTCCAACCACAGCCAGAACACAGAGAGCAGCTGTTCAACGCCAGAGTCAGTGCAGGAGCTCTCAGATGATGATGGCAAGTATCTGGGTGTCACTGGGTCAGGCTTTAATGTTCTTGCCTTGGTACTTTAATTCTTGAGCCAGCCCTGGGACGTTTCCCAGCCCAGTTAATACCATGGGCCAACAGCCCACAGGCAGCACAAGGAATGTTCTGCTTTTCTGTTCTCTGTATGTGCTGTTTCTGCCTTACAATGAGGACTTCCCAGCTCCTGGCAAAATTGGAAAAATACAGTGACATTCCAATCAACACATAGGAAACAGGCTATGTTTCTGTCTCTTTTCTCTGCCTTTGTTAGAGGTGACCTTGAATGTTTGAGGGAGTGAGCAGGTGTGAGCACTCCTTTCTCCTCCCCTCAGCTGAGGAGCATTGTTGACTGAGGAGCAAGCTGACTGAGAAGCACCCTGACCCCAGAGTCACAGGAGTGACCTGGATCTTACAGTGGCCTGGATCTTCTGGCTGGAAGATTCTGTTCCCTGTCTCCTCCCCATGTTTCCTCCTGAAAGTGTCCCCCCTAGCAGTGACAATTAGTTCACAGCCACCCACTTGCTGTGTTGTGTTTCACTACCACCAGAATGGTGATGCAAAACATAATTGTCCTTCAATACTTTGCCACAGGGTTTGAAAGCCTGTGCGCTCAGTGTGGGAAAGAAATGAACCACCTGAAGGAAATTCACTCAGCTGTCTTATCTCTACAGAAAGCCCAACAGGACATACACAGGTAACCATTTTCTGTCATCAAACAATGATTTTAATGGGCTTAAAATAACTGTGTGGCATTTAACTCCTTACTGTGGTCTTTAGAGTGTCTCTGTGAGCTGCAGGAGTGCAGTTCAAGTTGTTATAGATAAAGTAACCACTTATCATACCAGAAAGACAAACCCAGACTCTGCTTGAAACAGTTAACTTCCTCTTAACAGTTCCTGTCTGAGCAAAAAGCATCACCTCAGGATGGTATTCAACGCAAGGTACTCCTGACTGAGAAGGGCTGGGCCAGGCCCTGGCTAAAAATAAATCTCTCCCAGGCAAGAATATGTGGCCTTCTGATCCAGCATGTTAGGAACTTCCTCAGTTTGCAGGGTGTTTGTTCTGAAAAACTGGGCTCCATGGAGAAAAGCACTAAACTCCAGTTTTTTGTACAAGTTGCTGGTTGCCATCTGAGGGATACAGTAACCACATCTGGTGCTGACAGAGGGCTTTGCCCTGCAGACTCCTGCGGGGAGGAATTAACTGCTAGTTCAGCTCCAGGGAGCCCTGCTGATTCCCCTCTGTATCAGGAGTATTATCCAGCCCTGCCAAGGCTTCTGTGGGGTGGGATCACACATGACGCCTACCATTTCTGGATGCCAGAGTCATTGGTTATATGGTTTTAGCTTCACTGTAGCTCCTGGGGGTGTCCAGGGCAGGTTTGGGAAGGCTAGGGCACAGGTTAAACTCACAGGGCTATGAGTGAGTGCTGGATGAAGAGATTTTTTGGGGTTTGTGCCCTTCCCATGCCAACCAGCTGCAGCCAGAAGCACTAATCTTCCTGTTAAAAAGGGAGGCAAAGTCTGGGGGGGCACACTGCTCTGCCTCTGAGGGTGTCATCAAAGTGCAGGGTTCCCTCGTGGTGTGGGAGCTCTGGGTATGCACACATGTGAAGGCACACTTCTCTCCAACACACAAATAATCATGTTGCTTTCTTTTGCAGAAATCTCAGCGCTCTGAACAAAAAGTCCTTCCACAGGAAGGCCTCTTCTGAAAGCTTCCTCCTGGACTCTCGCTGTTGGTTTCTCCTCTGCATCTTTCTTACATGTCAACTCTTCATTAATTATGTCTTCAAATAAAATCACTACATTTGGCAGCAATAATGATCACTGGCTGCAGGAGGGGGCCACTCGCGCAAGGAGCCCAGCGAGGCACCAAAGCACTTTAGAACCAACACGGCAGAGGTGGAAGGAAGTGGAAAAACGAGGTTAAAAAGGGACCTAGGAACCTGCAAAACTTTGTTCCTGCAGATTATGTCATTTTTTGCCTTTTACATGTACATCTTCAAGGACCTCTTAACCTGTATGGGCCTTAATGCTGAAGCCAAATGTAGCTTTAATTGTGCAATTTGTTTTCTATGTTTTGTCATTTTCTGATGCAATTAATAATTACCCAGCAGTATTGGTAACCCCAAAATGGTAATCACCTCAACATTTTGGAAAAGTCATGGTGGCCTGGGTCATAGCTCCAGGAGTGAGGAAGAGCAGTTGGGGAGCTGTAAAGAACTGTTGTCCACGGTGCCTGTCCGGCTGCCTTTAATTACAGGAGGGAGTTGATGTTGGTCCAAAAAATCCAGTATACCTGGGGTATTAAGTCATGATCTGTTTAGTCAGCCCATGCAGAATGGAACCTCAGGATGTGTTTTATTTTCCATTCCACAGAAACTGTAAATACACACAATTTCCTAGAGTCATTCTGCTTTAGGAAATGGGAAGTATCCAGTGGAAGCTCCTTGTCTGGTTACGGAGCTGACTGGTGTCCTGGGCCTGGCCCTTCGAGGGTGATGTCAGACACGCACGCCTGTTGTAAAACCTGGTCACTTACTATTATTGTTATTATTTGCTATACGGCTGTTTTATAATATCACACACTAGCATTGTAGAGAGAAATCCACTGCCCCAGCATAGGTGAGGAGGATGGGAGCGATGTAGGTGTACGTGTGTTCGGTCTTAGGCACATTTATTGTCAAAGGTCAGGAAAGAGGGAGGGTTTTGCCACTGCATTGTTCAACCCTGTTAATAGTCTTCCTATTTTACACCATTTTTTAAAGATTTGCAATATTTTCTGTAGACTGCAGACAATACTAAGCCTTTCTTTTCTGGCCTGAAGTAGTTCCAAGTGGTAAGTACTGCTATATATACAGCCTTAAAATACTTAGTGGTGGTGCCAGTCTGGGCTATCTTTCAATGTAAATGTTTCCAGATTTTTAAGTACATTCCTCGTCATATTCCCCAGTTAGGGGAAACCTGTTTGTGCTTGATATGTTGAAATAAAACTACACACAACTTTCAGTGGCAGTCTATCTGACAAATTATTTTTGGGTTTGTGTTTGATAGTATTTTAAAAGTAAATCACGTCCTAGAGGAAAATCTACAGGAAATTGTCTCCAAGAATGTCAGACCTGGGCCATAAGTTAGAACGGCAATAGCAGTTTGATACCACTCTGGCTGAAATTGTCAGAAATTGTCTTCTTCTTGTGGCAACTTCCACAGAAAGAGAAGTGGTTCCCTTGATCTTCCCTTTTGTACATGCAAATGCACAAATTTATCTTGGACTTAGGAAATGTTTATATCAAGGACTTGAGGATAGTGAAAAGATTGTTCCACAGAGAGAGCTGCAGCTCTCTGATAGGAACAGGCAGGGTAAGAGCCAGCATCTGGAAGGTGACATTCAGGAAACTGATCACAAATGTTAAAGGGTGAGAGTGGCTTTGTTATTAGCAAAAGTCTCCAGAAAACCAAAGCATTCTTCATCCTTGAGGAAACAACCTTGGAGAATATCTACATCATTGACACAGATTGGGTGCCTTTTTGAAGGATGTCATCCTAGTCACTCTTTCTGAGGAAGTCTGACCCATGCCACCTGTGGTGTAAAACTCAGTTAGAGAGTGTTGCCTCTGCTTTCCAGGCTGTGCAAAGTTCCCTATGCAGCTTCAAAGTGTTTGCTCCTGTTTGTATCCAAGTGTTTGGATGCAAAGCTGTGCAAACACATGCACTAATCTCCTTTGAATGCTTCAGCAAGTCAGCACATCTCTAGCCTATCAGCACAGCCTCCTCATCACTCTCATCCTGGTTTTGGAACATGTGTTTTGAGTTATGGATAGGAGCCTCTCCACATCAGTAGGGCTGTTTGCATCCCTTGGGTACAACTGTATCCCAGCTTTGGGAAATGGTTACCAGACAACAACAGAAAAAACCCAAACAGCCCAAGCCCCCCCTGAACCAAAGAGAAGCAGTGCTGAGCAGGAAGCCTTCAGTGGGTGTAAATGTGAATGCAGGAAATTGTTAGAATTATTTCCATTTTACCAAACTGTGCACCCACAAGGGTTGCACTAGGACTTGTAACCGCAGTTAAGTAAAATAAACATTGTTACCATACGAGTAGCAGTTCAGTGAAAGAAACTATCAACAAGTTATTTCAGCATCAGCAGAGGAAGAGTTTCCAACATTTACGGCTGCTGCCACAGAGGATTAGAAAATAATCCAAAAAAGGAACAGCCTATGAATCCTTGTGCCATTAATTTTAATCCAGTTTCAACAATCTGGAGGTGAGTGTTCCTACATGCACATGGGAAATGAAAAGTATTCTTGAGGAAAAGCACGGCCAGAAACGTTATTTCTCTGGGAGGAACGACTACTGACTAGAAACGTAAGAACCCTTTAAGAACTTTAGGAAACAGTTATATGCACTTCGTTTGCGCAGTGTTGGGAAATTTCTCCTCACAGCCTTTCCCGCTGCTTTTTGTGATCAGGGTGGTCAGCCCTTCAGCACCTGCGGCAATTAACTGCGGTTTCTGCCGCCAGGTAGAGGCGGGGCACAGGCGGGGCGCGCTCGGCGCTCCCTCCCCGTCCCCTTAACGCCGGGAATAAGAGCGGCGGCGGCGCAGGACGGGCCCAGAGCGATGGGCGCCGTCATGGGAGCCGGACGAGCGGCGGGGCTGCTGCTGCTGGTAAGTGCCGTGGGAGCTGGGGCTCTGTCCTACTGCTGCTGGTAAGTGCCGTGGGAGCTGGGGCTCTGTCCTACTGCTGCTGCTGGTAAGTGCCGTGGGAGCTGGGGCTCTGTCCTGCTGGTGGTGGCGAGTCCCGGCTGGGCTTCTCTGTCCCGCACCTGCCCGCCGCGAGTGGCGGCTGCCAGCCGGCCGCAGCCGGAACGCAAATCCTGGCTTTTGAGGCGGAAAATTCTTCCTCCAGGTCTAGTGTGAAGGAGCCTTGTGGGTTTTTCTGTCCTTTTCTTCTTCAAGAGACTTTGGTAACTTTCTCGAACTTTTTGATGGTGTTTGATGTCTAGGGAAAGCTGCGGCAGCGCCGCTGCCGTGAACCCAGCGCCCTCAGGGAATGTAGCGCGTCTCTAATCTGTTACTACCGCACTCGCTGCCGCCCTTCCTTCTCTCCTCGAAGAAAAAAAAAAGTTACAAGTCAGGAGTGAGTTCTTTAATACTCCTCGGGTCATTTAAGTGTGAAACTGGAAGTTTTCTCACCTCCCCACAGTTAGGGGGAAGATTTTCAGTCTACCGAGGAGAGAGTTTAAAGAGCGAGACCCTCTTGGTTTTGGCTTAGGCGTTGCCCGCTGATGGCAATGAGTGCTGGGGAGCTGGAAGCGCTTGGACACACCGGGACTGAGAGGCTGCGGGGAGCCCTGCCCAGTAGTGCGCGGTCTGCGCTTTTTTTTCTCTTTAAAAAAAAAAAAAATTCTCGTTGCTCCTGTAGTATTTGCTAATGACTCATCTTATCTTCTGCCTAAGACTCGAGCCAGTGAGAGGTGTTGGAGGAGTCTGTGGGGCGTTTCCTCAATTTTGCGGGAGCGAGACTAGCACTGATTCTGATGAATTAAAAGGATGAGGCAAGGGAGAAACTAATCCCTTGCACACCGCAAAAACTTTGGCATCTGCAGCTCAACTGCAGTGAGGTAGTGGAAAGAAAACAAAAGTTTATATGGAGGTAGGAGCGTGTGGCAACAGTTGCCTAAAGCCCCATCAGCTGCTGCATGGTGCTGCCTTAACCCCAGCTTTGTGATGGCAATTACTGCTGTGAGCAGCACTTAGCAGAAATTAGTTTGGGTTTCCTCTGTGGCTTCCCATAAATTTCTGAATGTGTTTCCACGTCTTTACAAGTTAATCTCCCCGAGATAGTTATCGTGTCCAGGGAGGATGACTCACTCAGGAGTCTCCTGTTTGCCTCCGCTGTAGGTTGTGCTACTGACGATGCCTAGAGCCCGAGCAAACTGTGGGGAGAGAGAGTACTTCCATCAAGGTCTCTGCTGTGTGTTTTGTGAAGCAGGTAAGGCTTTGAGTAGTTACAGCTGATAGCAATTGCTTCCTACATTGCATGCTGGGAAAGTGTAAGCCTGGTTGGAGCCGTGAGGACTTTTTGGTGCTGTGAAGGCTGGGCTCCATTTTGAAGTGAGAGCCCCTTATTGCATCAGGTGGTGACTGGGAGAGGTGCTTTGGCATCAAGCCAGGAAGGCTTTGCTTGTGGATGAGGATAAAGTTTTTGAAGTTAAGCGACTTAGTTAACACAAAGAACAGGCCTAGAGGAATTCTGATTTTTCTGTGTCTATAGGCAAAGCTTCAGTATGGTTTTGCTCTCCTCTCCTTGCTCGATGTGTGCAGAGCTAACAAGTTTTGCACCAAGAAGAAACCTCTCGTTATTATCAGAAGCTTACTGGTGCATTTACATGGGATTCACACAAAGGAGAAAAAAATGTTTATTGAAAGCCATTCTCCCTGGCCTTGCCCCTTTCCTTCAGCAATGGTACCATCCACAGGCTCCCTGCCTGCTGCAGTGACTCATCCTTCCAGCAGATGCCTTGCTGGACACCTCGTTTTGCACCTCTTCCTGTCTGAGTGGGAAATTGCAAATGTGCCTCCTGACTCTCCTGTGTCTATTGGTTTGTGTGGCGTGTGATTGATTTGCAAGGAAGAGTTGAACTTTTCTCAGAAATTTGTGTTGTAATGTCTAGATTTAGCCCTTTGTCTGTCAAAAGATCCCAAGATTGCTGCTGCCTGTTCTCTTCTTCTACAGGTACCTTTGTTGCTGACCACTGCAATGCTTCGCATTTGAAAGGAAAATGTGACCCTTGCAAGCAAGGAAAAGGCTTTACTGCCCATGCCAATGGCTTGGAGGAATGCTTGCCTTGCAGACAGTGCAAAGAGGGTACCGAACCTTAGCATATTGAACTTAAAAGTAAATCACCTTTATGGCCCGAGTATAATCTTTGCACTTGCTAACTTATATTTTATTTTTAGATCAGATAACTCTGAGACCCTGTACTCTGACACAGAATGCTGAATGCCAGTGCAAACAAGGGTATTTCTGTGATGATGAGGGCTGTGAAATGTGTTGGAGAATCAGTCAAGAGTAAGTTTGAGAAAAAGTTGCTATTTTCCTTCTAGGGGATGTTAGAGCTGTGGCCCAATCTGTGGCAATAGTTAACATGTGTTATCAGGCTGTAAATAATTGCCCTGAAGCCAAATAACATTATTCATGCATTTAAATTTTAGGTGTCAAAACAAACCTGTGATGTTGAGACCTAGAAAGATGTGGACTTGGGTATATGTGGACTTGCATTTTTCATTTTTCATGTCTTCAGGTTGATATTTCCACAGAAACATACTTGAATGAACTTTCTAGCACCCAGCTTAAAATTTTAGTATGTAGAACTACCTGTTGAAGGAAGCTAACCATAGCTAACCATGCACGAATAATGGCTATACTCTGTGGTTTGTGTTTTTTTTTTTTCTTTTCCCCTTCCATTTAGACACTAACATACATGAATTTTATCTGCTTTGCTTTTATTTTATCTTGTAGTCTTGTCTTGGATTGTTTAAAGGTACACCTCTATCAAAGTTTATGCATGTTCCATTCATGGTTCTGAGCTCTGTCTGAAAAAGAATTGGGCCTGGACAGAGCTATGTACTGATCTGGAAATGTTGATACAATGTTCTGTTACCTTCCACTTCAGGCATCCAGACGGGAAAGAAATCCTGCTGAATTCCACTGATACCACAGAACTAGGCTTAACTAATCAAGGTCTGTTACACAAATCCCACTCAGCTTGGTTTGTTGGGTCTGTGGCTTCAGGCTAATAACACCAGAGTAGTCTGTAAAACAGTGGTTTCAACTACTGTAATGTACTTAAGAGCAGTTGCATTTTAGTCTGGGAGTTATTTGCTAAAGACAAGTTATCAAAGGGGTTGATGGGACAAACCACCTTGAGTTTCACTTGGCAACATGTGTTGCCAGGGTTCTTCAAGTTGTAAGGGTAACCCAGTTGAAAGTTCTGGATAGCATGAAGATGTTTACTGTGCCTGGAGTAGCTTCCTCTTCTGCCAGGAGTGCACACTGTCCATGCTACAGCACCCAAAGCTAGCTATCATCTTTTGCATACTTGTTTCCCCTTAAGTGTCTCTCCATAAAACCTTGTGGAAGTTGTCTTGCAGCTCTCTGCAGAGTTCCCTGATGCCTTTGGGAGCACGACGTGCAGTGCGAACAAGTGCTCACATGTTCAGGGCAATGTGTCCATGAGAGTCCCAGGACAAACTATCTGGGTTATTGTATTAGCTCTGGGCTTAGGTTTTTCCCTAGGACAGCAAGGAATATCTTTTTGGGGGACAGTTTCAGTGATTTTTTTTTTTCTCTTTGCAGGGAAGGAAGCTCGTGTTTGGGTTATTCCAGTGCTGCTGATGGCTGGTTTGGGTTTGCTCATAGTAGTTGTTGTTGTTCTTGTTAGAAAGCTGAAGTGTGATAAAGGTAACTGCTTGATTATTATCCATGAAATTTGCTTTCCAGAGTTAGGCAAAGCATGCACTAGGGCTGTCCCTGGTTCTTGTGTTGCCTTACAGGGGACCTGTTTAAGCTCTAGTTCATTTTGCATGTGATTGAAATTAGCAAATGAGTAAAGTGAAGAGTAGTTTTGCTTGGTAAATAAAATGCATAGTCCGTAACTATGGGCTTTCTTATCTTGCTGATAGATGCCTCTGATTCAAAGCAAGATTATCATAAGGTCCTTAGAAAGGACTTCTCCAATCAACTTGCCTTGTATTGGCAAAGAGGAAAAACCTGTGTGGGGGTTCAGATGCATTGGGCAAAAGTAGCAACTAATTAGATCACTAATTACCTTCACTGTTTGGTTCTGGAGATTTTTTTGGTACAAATTGGTTCCCTTTAGTCATTTGAATCTCTTAATGTGAATGTTAGGTTGATTAAGTCCTCTGTGAGTTTATTTTTTAGTGGAAACTGAGCTGTTTTCCTTGGAAACTTCTATTTCCACTATTGTTTAAGTATTTTTGCTACTAGTGTGGTTAAAATAATACTGAAAGCTATTATGAATCTTAAGTGCTAAGTTGGTTGAAATCATGTCTTACTGATTGTATTGCAGTAAAAACAATTTCTGCCTTCTGTATTGTGATAGCCTACGAAAATTCTGAGAAACAAAAGCTGGAGTAGAGGAGGTTGCAAGAGTGGCTTAAAAGTCAAACAGCATCTTGTCTGCATTTTGCTAAGCAGGATTAAGGCACAGTGTGCTGTTGCTAAGGGTTGTACTGGGGTGAAATGTATGACAGGTCCAAGGAACTAAATGGCTTTTAAAAGCTTTAGCTGTGTTACAAAAGTTTCTATTGTGTATAAGTCTTGTGTGATTTCAGCCATGTTTAAGTTGCTCAGGCACTTTTTTCTTTTTCAGCTGCCTCAGCTGTTAAAGATGTAGAGGGACATCTGGTAAGTATGTGATGGACCAAGTGTTTAATCTCTAATTGCTCACAGCCTAATTGTACCTGACACACAGCCCTTAATGTTTGTCTCACTGTAGATCTCTGCTAGGATGTGTTCCTGTGATGCAACAAATTGTGATTCATGCAAGGTTAGAAATTAATTAGCCAGTGTCTGATGCATTCAATAGCTGCTGGTGTCTCCTTGTCAATACTGGAAAATGCTTCAGAGCCTGTGACCAGGATGCTTTGGAAGTGGGGAAAAAACTTGGACTAGCTGCAAGTTTTCACTTCAGACTGTCTCCAAGTGATACCTTGACCCAATTAATTTATTTTTGCTGCTTCCCATGAATATTTCCCAGCTGATGGCAGCTATTGTTTGGTGTTGCAGCATGGTGATGTTCCAGCTCTCATTGCGTTGTGACTACAAATTATCAGTTCATAAGACTTAACCACTCCTGATCCAGTAAAGTGATTGAGTCTTCCTGCCTCTGGGCTCATGTCACAAGCTACAGACCAGGACCTGACAGTCTGAATTCTTGGTCCTAAGCAGTCCCAAAAGAGGTGGAGTTCAGGGCTCAGAGCATGCCAGTCCCAAAGTGCATCCCTAAAAAGGGTTTATCCAGCTGAGGCTGGCTGCTGGCATATGTTCCAGCTTGAAGCTGGGTATACCCTGGCATACTGTAGCCAAATGCCATTTCAGAACCTTACTGTTTGAGTCTAAAAAACTGCAAGACAAATACAAGGCTGGATGAAGTAAATACAAGTTGGCTTTACCTTCTCTGGTTAGAAGTTACATCACTACCAGCACCACAAGGCAAAAATGAGCTCAGTCTTAGTTTTACACAACAAATGTTAGTCTTGATGAGCAACTAGGAAAAATATCCAGACTGTTCTCAGTGTGTGTACAGCACTTTTTTTCTCCCTGGAGCTTCTCTTGTGAGGGCACCAATGCGTTACCCGCCCAGTGTATCACTCTTGTCTAATGTTACTAATTAGATATTTTGAGAAATGCATTTTAATTATGCCAAAAATATTTGAAGACCGAAGAAAAAGAATTGAAAGAGATGTTCAAAGGCTCGCGCTAAACTCTGCTCTTTTTCTTTTTTAAGGTCCATAAGTGGCTCAAATATGTGAAACACCCCAGGTTTTTTGTTGGGTTGTATCTCCCCTCACGCCCTGGCCAGATTTGCAGCACTTCATCTATTTATAGAAGCTGATGAAGAAACATGACAAAAAACCTGGTCAAAAAATGCTGTAGCATAGGAATAGCAAATATAACATGTCTTTAATTTCAATAAAATAGTTGCAGAATGATGCGGTTATGAATTGGTGCATGGTGCCACTTGTCTCTCATCTAAGAGCTGTCACAGGCAGGTGCAAAGTCTGCACTTGGAGTGCTGGTGCTGCTGTAAGAGTTTATTTGCTAAGGAGAGTTCCACTGATGCAGTCCTGAGACTGAGTATTTTGGCACCTACACACCTTCCCTTCATACTGCTCTAATGCCCCCAACAACTGCTGATACTTGAATAGCTGATGCTGGGTTTTGAAACAAAAGCGTCAGTCATGACAGTGCTCTTTCAGTCTTTTTTTTTTTCCTGTTTAAGAATCATCCTGTATAAATTAGATCAATTTCTTAATGTGCTTATACCCTTAAATAGAAAGTGTTTCAGTGAGAATGATGCACAGCTACCTGTGGCATATGTAGGGGGCTTCCTCCTCACATCCCCATTTATGCATGTTGGTCAGGGGGTGGTGTCACCTATGGGTTGCTGTGCAAACGAAAAGCATGCTGGCTTATGCTTACAAAGGGCTTGTACCTTAATAAACACAAGTCTCAGGGGCAGAATGGTGACTCCTCATCCTCATTTTCCACATATAAATAAATACTCCTAAAGCTTACCAGCTTTAGCACTATGTGTCATATGAGACATGCTACTCTGCTTTGTGCTTGAACTGTTCATGCTGACCTGGTGCTGTACTCCCTGGCTATGCCTGTCTAATGAATTGACAAGGCCAGAGATGATGGGAGCCTTTCCTGCTGGCTTCCCTCCTCTCCTCACAAAAACTATGCAATGTACATAGGTGCTCACTGGCTTCTTTCAACTGACTATAGTTTGTGAACCCAGCAGGAAAGCTAATCCAGCCACAGACAGCCCAAGGTAGTGCACTGCCATGGAGCTGACAGGCTACTTGGCAATAATTCTGAGCATCAGCCTTGACACAGCAGTGGGGGCACAGCTTGGGGCCCCTGGTGAAGTTGAGTCATCTCGGGTGCAGCAAGGCAGTTTAATTCCCTCTTCTCTTGGGCAGGGTATCTACCTACCGTACCTAGAGAGGAGCAAGCAGCAATCTACATCAGTAAGAACATCAGGAAACATTTCCTGTGGTTGTTGTGGAGGCAACTTCTGTGCCTTACCCTGCAGTCTGGTGGGTGCAGAACAGCCAGGGAGGTGGAGAGTCAGGCTCTGAAACCATTTTGTCACAATCTGCTAGTACAAGTGGGGGTTGTGATGGTTGGTTTTACTAATCTCAGAGTGCAAAAGACACAGCGGGGGGACTCTCAGTAGTAATCAAAATAAATGCACCTTTTATTGAGTGCCCTCAGCAAATGTGATAGAAGGATTAGAAAGGTTAGATAAAGGATAGAGAGAGAGAGGGAAAAAGAAGTGGGGGGACTAACTACCAACAGAGACAAAATCCTCATGGTCCAGCCAATAGATCCATCTTGTCATGTTGGGGAGAATCTCAAAGTCTTTGGTTAACTCAGGGGTCTTTTATAGTCTTATGTCAAGGGAACAGGTACAGGACAGTGGAGAATAAGCCTGTTGAGAGCAAGTACAGACAGTCCAGTTCTGAATGGGACAATTCAGTCCCAGCAGTGAGCAGGACACATTGTTTCAGGACTGGGTCCCATGAGAAACCAGTCTTGGTCCAGCAAACACACCTGCAGGCAACACATGGCAGACATCCTGTTTCAGTCAGGCCAATGCCCCTGTGTTAGAATTTTAAGGGTCTCAGTCCTTGGGGGGGGGGCTTCAATCTCCATCCTTGACGCTGGGCATGTGGCATATGAGGCATCTTCTGTGGGGGATCACCAAAGTTACCCCAGAAAGTCAGTCTTACTGTAAAGCAGGGGCATCTGGCCATGAGGTGGGGAAGTCCAGGGGCTATTGTGATGAGTGGGTACTGTGCAGCAGGCATAAGTGTACAGAGTGAGCTGCTCCTTGTCAGGCCCTGCCCAAAGCAGTGTACCATGGTGACACAGCAAGCAGACCTGCCAATAATCACGTGGCAAGCACCCACCTCAGCCAGGCCAGAACTCCAGTCGGGGTCTTCAGCATCTTGGTCCTGTCCTTGTGATGGTTGTGAGGCAAATGAGGGAAACTTCAGACTGTCTCTTACACATTTGAAGTCTAATTCTGTAAAGGCTGTTACTTTGTCAAATTATCAGCTCTCCTTTTGTGTCTCTGACATCTGGTGGCTTCAAGTATTTCCTTTTTTTCCCCCAGAAGAAAATAGTGGAAAATAGTGTGGTTTCTGAGCAGGGCACTGTCCTGTGCAGGAGCTGGAAGTGCCATATGACAGCATGGTTGAGGAGGATTGCTATGTCCTCACTGGCAGCAAAACCTGTGCAGAATTCTGCTTTTCAGCAGACTGCCCTATCTAATGTTCCAAGTGGAACTCCAGCAAATTGTAAGATAAGTGCATGTGTGTGAAATGATCACTGTATTTTCTCTAGTATAGGTATCCCTTTAGTTGAGCTCGTAACTATTCCCAGAGCTTTCAGCAAAACAGAGGAAACTTTTCCTTAAAGATGTAATAGGAAGTATGGGAAGTGATAGCTTGGGGGAAAAAACCTTCAATCCCTAATTTAATTTACTCTGCCTCTTTCACCTCCCTGACAGAAGCTACTGTTTTGTGATAGCAGCGAATGTTGCCTTGGAGCCAGTAGCATGTTTGTTTCACCATGCAATTTTCTTTACTCCAGTACTTTCAGGTGTGCTCTGAAATCTGCTTCCCTTCCCCTCTTTGCTGTGTGTGATGTAAAAGCAAGCTGTCAAATAGGTAAAAAATAATAGTGAGTGAAGCACCCTGATTTGTTGGAGTAATGATCCAACTTTGTATTACAGGTACGAGAACCAAGTGAGATCATTGTTAAAGATCTCTCTCAACATGGTGAGTATTCCATAAATTGGCTGTACTTGGAATTTGGTTTTATTTCCTGTTGACTTTAGTCTATTTACAGAGTAGTATAGAGGCTAATGAATATTGCTTAGAGCTTAGGCTTCCATTTATTGTAAAATATGCTGAAACGGGTTTATTGCTGCATTTGTAATCCCTCTGGTGAGCTGCTCTACTTTGGAGCATGACTTTTCTGCATGGGAGTATAGCGCAGTCATGATTTTAAGAATGGTACCAACTTTTGAAAAATGTTTTAAAATAAGTATGCATTGCAGCAGTGTACTCTGCTTTACTGAGTGAGGTGTAGGTCAGAGTGAGAGGTCTCTCAGTCAAATGTCCTGTCACGTGGAAGAGCGCATCAAACCTCCATACACCCTCCTGTAGGCAGAAAATTGTTGTGCTGGATGTCCAAGTGATGGGTTTTGCTCCTGGTGGTCTTGGTGTGGCAAACCTGTGCCAGCAGCATGGTGGAGTAGTTAAAACTTCCTCTTCAGTAGCCCTGCCAAGGGAACATGCCAGCCAGTGAAGCCTTCCTCAAAACCAGACAGTGGGTGGTGTCCTGCCTTAGGAGACCACTACTGAGAATGCACCAATACCTTTAGCTACTTTCAAGACCACTTAGTAGAAAACTTATTTGTCCTGCTGCTTCTTAGGTGCCAAACCCTGCCTTGCTGCTGCTATTTGGTCTGTGCAGATATTGGCTGAAAATTAAGGGGAAAATATGTGTGTGAGCTATGGGAAAAAGCCCTGTGTTTTAAAGTCCAAGTAGATGTGTCTTGTGTGTTTCTTCTTGCAGAACTGAGAGAGACCTTTGATGTCTTTACAAAGGAAGTACCACCAGAACAGTGGGAGCAGCTTATGAGAACTCTTCTACAGGAAAATGATATTGATAAAATTATTTCTAAATTTCCTAATAATAGAGATGAACAATCGTATCAGATGCTTCTCATCTGGAAAAAGAGACTGGGAAAGAAACAATGTATTAATAATTTACTGGATGCATTGAAGCACATAGATACCAAGGCTTATTACAGCGTATTAAACACTTTAAAAAGTAATAACATTATAAGTAAAGTAGAAGCTGAAGATTAATGTTTATGAGGAACTGCAAAAATATTCCTGTGTACATATGTGTGTCTTCAGATTTGCTTAAATGAGGGTGTCAGGAACTGCTGGTAGAAATGGAGTTAGCCTCCTCAGCTCATGGGCACAGCCGGAAGGGATGTAATGCCTTTGTTATTTTCATGTTTACATGACCTTCCTACCTCTGAGTCATAAAATATTGAACACAGGTGCTGAATGCCCACTTCGGAGCCGGAAGTTGGGCAATGCG
This sequence comes from Agelaius phoeniceus, assembly GCF_051311805.1. Taxonomy (NCBI): domain Eukaryota; kingdom Metazoa; phylum Chordata; class Aves; order Passeriformes; family Icteridae; genus Agelaius; species Agelaius phoeniceus. Next base: position 16,206,636 of record NC_135270.1, read on the forward strand.
GTCCCAACCTGGGGGGCACAGACCAGGAGGTGCCAACCTGGGGGGCACAGACCAGGAGTCCGCTGCTGTTTTTGAGTACTGTGATGCTTTAGTTTCCGAAACCATTTTGTGTTGTTCCGGAGTGCTCAACACCGCTATGTTTGAAGCACATCAATAAAACCCTGGCTCAGACACAAGCTGGCTCTGGGACTTTGTTCTGGCGGCGGCGCCTCCATCCTTGGGGCTATTTAAGGAAAGGCGGGCGGCGGCGCTCGGAGCGGGGGCTCGGTTGGCACGGTGCCCTGGGCGGTCATTTCCCGGCCGTGCCGTGCCGTGTGGGGCCGCGCGGCGCTGCCCGTTGCCCGGGTGACGCAGGGCTGCCCGTCGGAAGTAGCGTAGTGCGGGCGGGGCGAGGCTTCCGGACGCGCTGTTGCATCAGCTCGGGAGCGAGGGCAGGCGGAGGCAGCAGCAGCAGCTCCGGGATGGCAGCAGCCGCCAGCGCCGAGCACGGTAGGTTGGCGAGCGGCGCCGCGGGCCCCCGGCGGGGCCGGGCCGAGGGGCGGCCGGCGTTGTCACGGCTCGGCGGGGCCCGGGGTCGCGGCGCCGCTGCTGTCACGGCGGGGTCGCGTCCCCCGCGGGGGCCGCGCTGCCCCGAGCCCCGAGCCCCGCGCTGGGGGCGCGTCCCGCGGGATGCGGCTCGCCTGTGCCCGCCGCGGGTGTAAGGTTGGTGCTGGCGTTCGCGATTTGTGGGGACAGTTCGGAGCTCCTCGTCACCGCCGTCCGGGGGCAGCTGTGCCCGGCTCGGTGCGCTCGGTCCGTGCGCCCTCAGAGCGCCGTCAGCGCTCTCACCTGTCTCCGTGCCTCCCGCACTGCCTTCCCGAGCCATAGGGGTTCTCCCCTGAACTCACGCCTGAACTTTTGGACTTTTACGGACATTTTTTGTGGTCGTGTTGTAATGATGGGTTGGACTCTTCGCTTCCATATGGAAGGAGGGCTGGGGTAGTACTATAATTTTTGGCACTACTGTAGCAAATGGAAACTTGGCATACCAGTCATGCAAGTATGAAATACCATTATGGTATGTAAAGGGTTGGAAATTTCTGTCATTCCAGTTGAGGATCTGTAAATACAGATATTTTTGCCCCTTTTTCTTTAATAAAGCAACAAAGTAACCGAAAGTTACTTTGATCTTTATTCAACTCATGTAATATTCCCACTAAAGCGCAACATTTCTTGTCATCAAGGGATCAGCTTTTTCAGAAGTCTTTTCAGTGTCTTAGGGGGAAAAAACCCAAGAAAGGCTCAGTTCAGGTGTGCTTTGAGAAACTCTTTAGTTCCTATTTGTTAGGGTGGGGTTTTTTTAAACTGAATCTGCAATTGTTATATTTAGTTTCAGTTCAGGAAAAGTGGAAGTGAAACTTTCATGGCTCAAAAGACTAGGATTGACAAGCTCTTCCTTGGTGTGGGATACTCCAGTGTTAAAAATCCCTGCTCATCTAAAAGCCTCTTGCTCCTTATGTGTGAGACTTGATAAGTCCTTTGTTTTTCTGTCTCTGTGCATGCTGTGTCTGGCATTAGCTGGAATCACTGCATTGGTTTGGTTCTTGTGAGATGCTAATGGGAAAGGAGAATTCATCTTGTCAGAGCAGATGGTTGGAATTCTTTTCAAAGGTAGCGGAGTGGCCGACAAGGATGACAAATGGCCAGTTTGGAGCTGTGTTAATAATGTTACATTTGTCTTTGGTGGGTTGTCTTAAATTTGTGAAAGCCAAGTTGGATGGGAAGTTACATTTGAAAATGTTCAGAAATGGGTAAGATTTCTTTTTGGAGAATGCCTCTGCAGAATTCCCAGAACATTTACATCGTCATCTAATTATGACTGACAAGGTTAGCAGGTTCAGGGAAGCCCAGGAAATGTGAGTTTTCCCTGAAGTAACTCCCTGGTTTTGTGTCAGTTAGCTTACTACCTTCTTTATGGCTTTCCTGTATTTACTTTGCCATCCAACACCTTCAAGGAGCAGACAGAGGTTTTCATTCTCAAGTTAATAGAAGTGAAAATTTTCAATGAAATTTGATATTGTGGGGATTATGTGTCTTGTTTAAACCTCAAAAGTTATTTTATGTGCAGATAAAGTGTGGAAGCTGTCCTGTGCCTTTGAGTCTGTGTGTTGCTGCAGTCTCTCAGACAAATTCCCAGTGTCCTTTAAAAGTCTCTGAAGCACTCCATGCATGGAAAGAGGAATGTGTGACAATTATATCACCCAAAGGGATTGAACATCAGTGCTTATGGTGTGAGAACTGTATTAATTGATGTCTGCAGTGGAATTTTTTTTGAAAGAACTGTCTACTGGATGACATTAATTCTTCTGATTTTTCAAGGTTATTTTGTTACCTCTCCAATACTCATGCTCAGTGCTTGTTTCCTCTTGTGTGATACGATATCTATGGATCATTCTGTTCACATGAGTTAAAATTCAGTGTTATGCAACAGCTCTGTAGTACTCTCGTGTTTCTGCTGTCAAGGAGACACTTCCTGATGCAATTGAGTAGTAACAACTGCATCTGTTCTGTTTTGGGGATGGAAAAAAATTGCAGTTAGAGAGAAGGGCAATTCCTTAGCCTGTTTTCCTAAAGCAGCAAGGAAAACAGGTCAGATGCACATATATCCATTGGGCCTCCTCCCTCAGTGCTTTTTGAATCCATTGACTGGTATTAATTAATCAATCAATTTGACAGTGGGCAGCTGCCTCTTGCATAGCATTGGCAGACTTAGCAGTGATGGGCTGGAGTTGTGCAGCAGGATGGGAAAATAGGATACAGCACTTAGGAGGTACCAGGAAGTATTTCAGTGGGAGTGTTTAATGAATTGAAGGAATTGCAAGATAGGGGGGAACTGAGGATGCAGAATGGAAATCACAGAAAACCAGGTTCTGTAGATATACTCTTCTTCTTTTAACCATGATATCAATTAAACCAGAACAGACTTTTACATAGACAGCTGTCACTGATTCCTTTTGCTTGAAACAAGTGATCCACTGCTACACTGCCTTCCAAGGCACTGTTATCACAGTCATCTGCTCAGCACAGCCTGTGAAACTGATGGGGGACCCTGGGAATGGGACACTGAGCCTGCCAAACATTTTAAGTTGAAGTATTAATGTCTGTGCCAAGACTGATAAAAAAAAATTCAGTTGTTAAGCTTATCAGTGCTGAGCTGGTCCTGACATTCACAGGCAGTGTTTGCCACCTCTCCTTGCCAAAATTAGCTTGTATGAGTGCTGTCATATTTGTTGTATTTGTGTGTAAGTTTGGGCAAGTTCCCTTTTAGATTGGTTTACAGATGTGGTTGGGAAGCACTTACATTGTTTCAGATACACTGACTTGCTTCCCATTAGCAGCCTGATGTGTGAATAATGGTCATAATAACCATAATAATACTTTGCAAATTGAGTGTTGCTTTTCCTTGCAAAAGATCTTTTCTTTGAGATATAGTTTCATTTCTACCTAGATCATTCTTGTAATGCCTTCTTTTTGCCTTCTCCCTCATATCTTTCATGTATACAAAATTCATGTTCAAGTCTTAGGTTTCCACTGTTAATGAACAGAACTGTTACAAACTATTTAATGTGTACAAACATGTGAAGTTTTTGTGTTGATAAACATCAGTAAATATTTAGGAGCATGAAAAGATTGTAGTAAATTAACTGTGTGAGCCAAAGCTGAATCCTATTCAGCTGGGTAAGGCAAGCCTATAAGATGGAGTTATGAGCCATTATTTCCTTAGTATTCCTTATTTGTACTGAGCAATTACATGGCTAGGCCTTGAGAAGGATTTATACTTAACATGGATCTGTCTTCTTTTGTTCATAGATATTTAAAATCTTTTGTGAATTTTTATTATTTTAAATTTCTTTAAAGTCATTGGCCGTTTTTATTAGTTCTCCCAAGGTGTCCCTATATCTCATTTATACCCCAAAGAGCTGAATACAAACATGCTTGATATCTAGCTGCCACTTCCCTGTCATCCTGAGTTGCTGTTGGATATTTTAATAATTGATTTCTGTATAGAAAATGGTTCATAAAGTTTTAACTGATGAAAAACTTTGTGCCATCCCTCCCATCCTCTCCTAGCCATCACTTTCCCATCTCCTTTCATTCCTGCCTTTCCAGGAGCTGTGTTCTGTGAGCAGCTCCATGCTTTGGGAACTCCTTGTGCAGGAGATATTCCTGCCAGTGTGAGAGGTGACACTTGTGGCTGTGGTCTGTGTTGGGCTTTGGGAGCAGGGACAGGTGCTCTCCTGCTGCCTCTCTCACTTTCCTGCACGTGACCTTGGCTTGAATTACCTTGCTGGCTGACTACCTGGACAGGATATTGCCTTCATGTTTGTACAGTGCTTTGAACACAAACAGAGCTGCAAACATTGAATCACTGTTGGAAAATGTGAATGCTGGGTTTGCCTAATGGCAGTGCTAGCATAACCTCAGAGTGATTTGTGCCCCCTGGCTTGCACAGGGCTTGCTTTTCCAGTGAGCATCCCCACCAGCACACAGAGCTTTCCTCTGTGTCCCTGCATTTGTCCAGAGGAGACATAACTGAACCTGCTTTGCCTATATACCAAAGAAATCACAGAATTAAAAAATTGTGAGAGAGAGCTATGATCTGGTATCCTTTCTGCTCGTTTGTGTAGGTTTTACTCATTTTAAATATTATTCATGTACCTGAGGAGAGAAGGGGTCATGGGAGAAGTATGGGAATACACAGCAGCAGCTGAAGTTCTGAGTTTCTAGAGCAAGTAGGAGGAACTGAGCATTGTGCTGGGAGCCTGTGTGCAGGCAACACCCCTGCAAAGATGTAACTGCATGCTCAAGTTCAGTGGACATATTCACAGCCTTTCCACAGTGCATAAAATGAATCATATTTAAATATTGACAGGATGAGTGTTTTAGCAGCATGGAAAAGAGTGACTGATAAGGTTTGCTCACTGTGAAGGATTTTCTCCAATTATGGTAGATTATATTCTTTATGAAAAAGACCTGTGTTCTTGTCCTTATCACTCTTTGAAAGATGTCCTCACAAACTTAGGGCAGCATGAACATAATCCTGTTAACAGGAAATACATAGTTATTTGGTAGCTTGTTTTCTAATCTAATATTCTCAAATTTCTTACCAGTTGCCAGAGCTAATTTACAGGGGGAGATATGTGTTATAAGGATATATTTTGGTCATGGGATCTCCTTCTTTTAATGCTGACCAAATGTCCTGTGCCTCTCTTTACAGCTTCCAGCTACAGTTTTATTCTGAGCATTAGTGAAGAGGAAGCCAGGGTGAAGGCTCTGAACGAGTACCTGAGCACTCGTAGTTATATCCAGGGGTTCACATTTTCACATGCAGATGTGGAGGTGTTCAGAAAGTTTTCGGGGCCACCTGTGGACCAGTATATCCATGTTGTCCGGTGGTACAGACACATAGAAGCAATCTATGATGGCAGCAGTGACAAAAATGAGCCTTGTAAACTTCAAACAAGTGAGTAATATGAAACCGGTGGGCAGGTTGTAGACTAGCTGACATTGTATTGGTTGTTATTGCGAGAAGTTCCCTTTCATACTCTCTTGCACGCCTTAAGAGTTACAGTTTCAATTTGTATTCAAAGTCATAACATTGTTCTTGCATACAGTTACTGTGCAATTGATAGATCCTGACCTATTTGGATGTAAAAGCTGTTACCTTTTTTTTTTTTAAAGTTCCTCAGTGTACAGAATTTGATTATGTGTATTTTCCTTAAAAAGCTGGCTATCTTCTGGTTTGTAAAAGAATGCGTGGGTTTGGGCTTTCTCCTGGAAATACCAAGATTTGCCCAGTCTACTTTTTTCCTTGCAAGATTAACCAAATAGTTGTTGTATAATATACAAATCCACAATAAAATAAACTGAATCCTTCCTCTTCTAATTGCTATTAACACTGAGCTTCACAAAGAATGTCTGGGGTTCTTTTTTAACCTTGGTAATTTAGGCATGCTGATGATTTGAGGAAGTATTAACTGGTTAATCTAGGTCATTGTGTAAGCATGGGCAGGCATTTTTGGGAGCTGCATCACTCTCCTGAGTTGTTTCCCAATGAGCTAGTCTAATTTAATTGCCTTATAGTGAGATCCTTGCTCAGGGAGTCATGAAATAATGAAAAATAACAACGCAGAGCTGTTGTATAGTTCTTGCAATACCTACAAATGAATGCATGTCTGTCATTCTTGCTGATGGTTGTTTACTAGTATTGCTCCAATGCCATCTTCTCACATCCTCTCCCCATTTGTGTTCTAAAAGACCAGCAGTTAAAATCAGACTGCTGTGAGTAAATTCAGTGTGTTGTGTGTGCCTGCAAGTGTTTGTGCTGGTTATTATTTCCTTGCAGCAGAGAAGGGATCTCAGCTGCACCCCTGGCTCTGATAGCAGATTTGTCCACTAACTGCAGATTGTCTGTAGACTTCCATGGATCAGGGTGGAGCAGAAACAGAAAAGGTTTCCATTTTCCTGACCATGAAATCTTTACTGTTAAATCTCTCTTTCTGAAGGGTTATATCTTCATGATGTGTTTCAGGAATCCTGGAATGGTGTTCTGCAGTGTTCACCATGAAAATAACACACAAATCTGCCATGCTTCTTAGACCATGAATACTTCATTGTTGTTTTTTTTGGTGTGGCTGAAAACTCCATGGTGGATTAGAGCAAATGAACTTTAGTTCCACCAGAGGAAAGGCTTTAGGCTGGCAGAGGTGCATTTGACCAAACTAACCAATATTTTACCAACCTTTTACTTTGCCCTTGGCATCTGTATAGTGGGTAAAATGTGACACCTAACTCACAAGCTGAGAAATGTGGGGTGCAGTATCTGGGTTTTTCCTTATGTTCATGTGGTTGTAACTGAAGAAAGCTTTACAGATTTATCTTTTATTAGGCTTACCCACACAGGCTTCTTTCCCTGAGGGAAGCGTTGGCCACAATTAAGCATGCCAGAGTAATCTTTGTAAATCAAAGAGTAAACAAATCCATACCTTGGTGTATGACCTGTGTTATGGAGAGGCTGCTCTTGAACTCGGGGTGTTCTCTTCAGGAGTACCTCCTGCAATGAAATGTTTAGAATGGACACATAATTCCATGGATTCATAGCATGGAAGTTAAATGAAGTCCCATGAAGTGAGACAGGGTACTACACTTAACATATTTTTTTCTTATTTGGGCAGTTACTCAAAAAAGAAAGATGAAGAGATTACGTTTTTTATACTATGAATATTTACATTACTTGAAGGTTTTCAGCCAAAATATGCATATGAAGCTTTGAGAGAAACAGAGTTAATGAAGAGCACTCTGAGACACAGGATAAGAAAGGCAATTTTGTTATCAAAACAAATAGTTTGTATAATATTTTACTTGCAGCTAAAATGCATACCATAAGAATTCCTAAACATAGTGCTGTGTGTATTAAGCTGGCAAACTTGCTGTATTTTTGAATTTCTTGGTTTGCTTTCATGCCTAGTTAATATGATAATTGGTTTAACATCATTACAGCTGTAAGCACCCAGTACACAGCAAACTGCAACTCTGACAAATCACATGCCCATACTTCTCTTTGAAAAAACCCCATGAGTTTAACAGCTATGTTGCTTCTTACAAATTTAGGAGAAAACAAATTCAAGAATATTGTCACTAATATTACCCTGGGTTTTATCTACTCTCTTTCATGGCAAAGTGTAGCCTCTTGCTGAACTGGAGCATATTTGTGGTAAATGAGTGTGTTCAGAAATGCCTTGTGTACTTAGCAACAATGCATGATAAAAGGCTGGGGTTCTTTCTAAGCCTTTCTGTCGGCTCTCCCTCTCACCCTGAGTGCACATACTCTGTCAATATTGGCTCTAGAGACCACCTCTGGACTCTGGAGATATTTTGAAAATTCTGTGTGAGATCTGTGATGTGCCATCACAGTAAAATCAGTGGTGTTGCAAATAGCCCAGGACTGCCATAACATTTCATTAATGATTCATTAAATTTCAAAACTCATAGTAATACTTTACCTGAATTGCATGCTCTTGCTTTTGTACCCTCTTCCTCACTGCTACTTGGATCAAAAACTAATAGGAATGGCAATTATTTTAGAGAGTAGAAAATAAACTAGATTCCAGTAATTTACTTTGGTTTTGGTGGCTTTGTAGGAGGCTCTAACAGAAGTAGCTGCATTACTAGGATTGAAGCTCTTTTCTCCATTTAGATGTGGGGTGTTTTCCTTCTGAAATAATGATGTGATAAGGAGAAAATTTTATATTGCAACTCTGTTTGTGGAAAGTGTCTTTTAAGCTTTCTTTAAACTACCTTTTCTCCTAGGTAAAGGCAAACGTGTGCAGCCTCCCTGGTCTCCCCCTGAAGGGACAAAACATTCCAGGCTCTGCCTCTACAACAGCCTGACTCGAAGTAAGGTGAGTAAATGAAAGGGAAGTGGGGATTTCCCTAGAAACACAAACAGAGCAGTCATCAAATCCTGTTTCTGAAGTGTTTGCCCTGTCAATAGCTGGTCTCTGGGCTGTATTTTGTAGAATGTTAACAAGCACAGGCCAGGAACTCTGTGCCAATCAATTGCATTAGCTGGGCAAGTGTAATACTGTTTACATTAATATATATACACTACAAGTGTGTGTCTCTTTGTGCATATTGCATAATATTCAGCTCCCAGTTTCAAGTTGTGATACAAAGTAGCCAGGCATTCAGCTGTAATAAACATAAGTGTGGGCAGTGTGAGCAGAATAAAATCACAGTTTCTTTATTCAGATGTTGTCTGTCTAAGAAAAGTCTCACCAATTATATAGTTGCAATATAAAAAGTGTAAAACTTCTTGTGGTCTTGTTTGAAAGTCCTTTGGGAAAGAGGAAATATTAAGAATATTAATTTTACATGGGATGTAGTATTCAAGTATCTGTGAACTGATTATAGGGTATAACCTTTTTCACTGCAAAAGAAAACTTTTACAAACAGTTTGAATAGTGCTCTGCTCAGTCCAAATTGTTGTAACCTGATATCTTGGTTGATTAGAATGCATAGAACATAAGCAGCCACACCCCATTATCTCTCTCACAGGATTAAGCTAGTGCTGATCTTTAGTTATGGTAAAGTTGGGAATGGAATAACTATTTTATTTTTGTAATTATAATCCATATTTTCATGTTCTCATCTCCAAATGGGGTGTTACTGGCCTGAGGTCATGTCTTCAATTTCTTCTGACCATTGTACCTTCCCTTTCAATTAAGGAAGTATTTCAGCCTCAGAATGGAAAAAAGGTCTTGTGGTATTGCTGTGGTCCAACAGTTTATGATGCTTCTCACATGGGACATGCCAGGTACTGCATTCCTTACTTTGATATAGGTGGTAACCTATAGTGCCTAGTGGAAGCAAAAGATTATTAGAAGAAGGTATTATTCAGATGAGTGTTTTACTATTAATGCTTCCAATTTAAGATTAAAAGCACCTTATAATATTTTATCATTGTGGGATTAAAAACTTTCTAATAGATGGGGGTAAAGTAAAACTGCTGCACAGCTATTGATTGAGGTTAGAATGGTTTGTGCACAGAATAGATACAGGTGTTTACTAAAAACACCCCTGTATTTTTTTGGTTTTAGGTCCTACATCTCATTTGATATCCTGAGAAGAATCTTGAGGGATTATTTTAAATATGATGTTTTCTATTGTATGAATATTACAGATATTGATGACAAGGTAAGGTTTTTTTAATTGCAATCTAAAATGCTCAGCTTTTAGAATGGAAATCAGTCACATGTAACTGCCACTTGATAAGCCAAGATAAATCTTACACTTATTAACTGAGACATACATTTTGTGCACAAAAGCATTGATTTTCTCAGTTTTGTAGCACTCCTGTGGTAGCAAACTCTCGAGTGTTGTATAATAACGAATGCTGTCACAAATAATGAAAACTCAGTATTTTAAAGAGATAATTTATTTTCTTTGCCTGATGAGGTAATTAATTGACTCTGCTGGGTAGTCCATTAAGTGTGTATGGTGTGTTTGATTTGTATTATTGCACATTATTCTTGTAGATTGTTAAATTTATAGGGAAATGCCTTTTGTACATAATAGATTTTATCTGCACTTTGTATAACTATGTGTCACTTCACAGAAATATTTTAATGTTTCTGATCTGTAGATCATCAAGAGAGCAAGACAAAATCACCTTTTTGAACGATATAGAGAGAGCAAATCAACACCAGATCAGCTGCTTGAAGATGTTAGGACTGCCTCAGAGGTGGGTGTGGTAATCTCTGCTTGTGTTTTAGGTAATCACTCAATAATGTAGGAAAGCATCTAGAGAATGCTTCAGACTTTGCTGCCTCCTTAAACTTTCTGCTTCTTTTAGTTCTGGTACTGCACATGTTAGAAATGTTACTTGAACTGCACATCACTTTGCTTTTTACATTGTTTTAGAATTGACAAATTCTTTAAAAGGCATTCTTGATTTCTGTGATCTTAGCACTTATTTGTGAGTGCATGTATTGCTCAAACAGCATTTAGATGTTTGTGTGTTCACATTCAAACTTTTAAAATAATCCTTTAAAAGAGCTTTTGAACAGTGGTCTGTCCATAATCTTTTAAAGCTTGGGAGGTTTCTCCTTTGTACCATTGATGACCTTGGAAGGAAAAGGCTGGGAAGATTTAAGGATTTAATAAATTGTGTATTCAGGACTGAAGGTGAGGGAAGGTGATTCTCTGGTAATTTTTAGAACTACAAATCAGAAAGAGATTATCATTCTAATGAATTGAATACAGGGCTGGAAATAGGAAGCTTGGAAATTTTGCCCAACTATCTTTGCCTGACATACTGCCTAAACATTGCATTTAATCTCTCCCTGTTTCACATTAAAGCTTGTCCTTTTCAAATTCGTGGTAATCAGCTGTGCAATTAAGGTGATCAGCTGCAGAGAAAATGAAAACAGCAGTAATTATGATGATGTAGTGATTTATGAAGTCTTTCTGAAAAAATGAACTTGGATGCAAACTAAAGTCTTGTGATTGCACCATTATTTCTGATGAGGAGCATATTTCATATTTCAGTAGTTGATGTCAAAGCTTTTTCTATGGCATAATGTCTTATTCATCACTAGCAAGGTACAATGTGGCTAAGATAATATTCTGTGTATGGACCATGGTGCTGCTGTACTGCAGCTGGCTTTCTAATTTATTTTTTTTTAATTGTAGCTCTTTTCAGTTAAACTAAATGAAACAACAGACCCAGATAAGAAGCAAATGTTGGAAAGAATTCAAAATGCAGTGAAGTCTGCTTTTGACCCTCTACAAGAAGCTCTCCAAGCAAAGCTCCCTGCTGAAGAGATCAACAGATGTCATGAGGTAAGTTTGAGTTCCTTTTTATATTTTATATTTGGTTTATAATTGTTAAGAGGTTTAAAAATAATATGGAGCTTGTAGTAATTCCCTGAGACAGTATGGAACCTTTAATTCATAAAAAGAGAAATTTTGGGACTGAGAACTTTTTAGTACTCTGCATTCAATAAGGAAATTTGATTCTTCAGTTCAACTACAGAGTTTTTGGATGCTGTTTTTATCGATAACTTTTTTTTTTAATTTTTGCTCTTGTATGTACTTAGACTTTCTCTTTGACTTTTTTTTCTTGATTAATTAATTTCCTTATAGGTTTATATACATTTCTGATGTTCCAGTAGTGGTGGCAGTTTTCCACACAAGTGTTTCTGTCTCTGATCAGAGAGGAAAATACCTCCCCCAAAGTTGTGCTCAGGATTATTTTTATTAAAAACAATTACATTTAATGACAAATATTCATGTTGACTTTATTGGTTATCTCCAGTAATCAAGTCAGTCAGTACAACTATTTTTAGTAGTTGTTGTCTTTTTGTAAATTATTTCCATTTTCATCTTCTCTTGCTTTCAGATTATTTGTGATAAATACTGTGGGGTACCCATGGTTAAGTGCTCCCTTCTTGAGAAGACCCTGCCTCTAAATTATGGGGTTTTTTTAAAAAAACCCAGCTATTCTAATATCAAGTGCTTTTATAAAAGTCTATACTGATCTAATGGAATTTTTAAAAACCCCAAAATCTAAGCAATCATACCTTCTGTGTTATATCCTAGTGTCAGAAATAGAAATCCTTTAATATAACACTAAAATATATCTTTGCTGATGTCCAAATTAGTCTTTCAGGCACTTTTTAGCAGTCTGCACAGTAAGGCTTCTGTTAGATTTTCCAGTAGCAGTGGAGGAACAGAAAATGTAATACAACTTCAGGTCCCATCTGCTGTTTACAGCATAAGTTCCAATACCTATTCAAGTGATCAGTAGCAAAACAGATACCAGTTTATCTCCTTGCTCTGGTTGTTTCATCTATATCTATGAAGAGCAATATGATAAAAATAGGGTAGAAACCTGGATTACTCTGTATTCACAACTAAGTGTCTCATTGCAAATGTCTTATTCCTTATTTCTGTCTCGGTTCAGAATGAGATCTTTCTGCACAATTTAAGCAGAGCAAGTCTTGGATCAGTTGCTCTTATGATTATTGTTTTCTAGACACTGTTGGAAGAAGCCAAAGATTTGCTGTCTGACTGGTTGGACTCAAAATTTGGCAGTCAGGTGACTGACAATTCCATATTCTCAAAGCTCCCCAAATTCTGGGAAGGGGAATTTCACAAAGATATGGAAGCACTCAACGTAAGTAAATGAACTGTTTTCTCTTCTAAAGATTTATGTGCCATGCCTTAGAGTACCCAGAAGACAATTTAGCTCCTTATTAGCTTTCAAGAATCTCATATTTCAACCTTATTGATAAATTCCTTTAATATTAATAGATAGGTGTTAAATTAGCACTTGCTCTGTTTCCATCCCAACAATCTTAAATCTGTTGTAGTTGTTGCACATCACTTAATTGGTGACCAGGTTTGATGTGTGCTCTCCTTGACATTTTCCTGCTGTAACACGGGGAAATAAGCATAAACTGGTCCAAAAAAGTTTGAGCTGGAATCTGTTGGCTGCACAAGAGATCCCTGTCAACCTCAGCATTTAGACTGTCTACTTATGAGTCTTCAGCCATTAAGAAATTGTGATAGCAACCATCAAGCAGAGATTTGTCTGTTACAGATGAAATGCTGTGTCACAGGCAGTAGTTCAGTGAAGGTTGATTTATTTACCTGCAAATCAGAGGGACTTGCTGCCTCTTCTGTCAGAAGAGCTGGAATCCCCTTAAAGGATGAGGAAAAAGTGGCCACAGCACATTGGTTCAGAGCATAAAGCTTGAAATAGGAGTGTTAGATTTTATTAACACTTGCTTTTGAGCAAAATTGTAACCAATACATAACATATATGTTTAGTACATATTTCCATATATATATATATATATATATATATTTAATTCTACTTTTTATCTGTAGGTTTTACCTCCAGATGTTTTAACACGGGTTAGTGAATATGTGCCAGAAATTGTGGATTTTGTGAAGAAGATTGTGGATAATGGTTATGGGTAAGTTTGCTACTGGATGCCCAAATGATTGCTTTCAGCTGTGAGCTGTTTTCTCTGTTTTCATCTGCAACAGTATAGTCTTTGCCAGAAGCAGTTCTTCATCAAATAAAGAAATTTCAGGTTTCTTTTCAAAGAAATTATTTTTACATGATGTGCTTCTTATGATGTACTATAGGGTGAAATCCTTGTTCATTAAAATAAAGTCAAAGTCCCATTCACTTGAACTGTGTTTGATTGCTGGTCTTCATCAAAAATTGTCAAAAATTGACATGTGACAGTTAGAAATCAGTTGCAAATAACATAAATTTTAAAAAGTTGTAGTTCTTGTGACTGTTTCTTTATACTCTCAAAAGCTTAACAATAGCTGCTGTTTTCTCTTCAATTAATTTTATTAAAACTTCCAAAAATTTGTCCAAAGCCTTCATATGGTAAGGCCTTAAAACATCGGCTCACCTAAGTCATATTTACAATACTGAGCAGTACCATAATGTGAGTGGGGTTACTAGAAAACTCATGGGAGTGGTTTTAGGGATAAAATTCAGTTAAGTTGTGATAGAAAGTTCACTAAATAATGATCTTTAACTTTTCAGGTATGTGTCTAATGGATCTGTATACTTTGATACTATGAAGTTTGATGCCAGTGAAAAACACTCCTATGCTAAGTTGGTGCCTGAAGCTGTAGGTGATCAGAAAGCTCTTCAAGAGGGTGAAGGTAAAGATTTGCTCAGTTGCTGAAGAAACTGATGATGTGTTGGTCTCTTCAATTGGTTTCACTGACATTTGGATCAGTCACAGTCAGAGCTTAATGATTTACCTGCTGCACTCCCTTTAACAATTTCTTTTCCAAAGTTTTGTAGCTTGAGCCAGTACTTTCTTGAAAGTTTTTAATTGGAAAATACCAAGAAATGTTATTAATCCTAGGATGGTTTGGGGTTGCTTTTTATTTGTTTGTGAGGGGTTTTTTGGTCAGAATTGGGAATAACTCAGTCATTTGGCCATAGCCCAGTTATTTGCCCATTCGTCTGGCTCAGAGTAGGAGCAAAGACTTGAACCTGGATCTTCCACATGCCAGGCACAAGTTTTCCATAACAGGCTGGGGTTATTTCATGACAAATATTTGGGTTCCTCTTTCCTACTGAGAGCTTACTTTAACTTTGTTGTGTTGAACCAAATCCAAATATAGATTTTTTGAATAGAGCTATAGCAGAGGATTAACTTAAAATGCTCAGTAAATGGGACTCATTGGTTATCTGCTCCTAAAGTTGTATAGTTTTAGCAAATCGTGCAGAAAGTCTATAAAAAGAATATCAAAAGGTTTTAATACAGCACTCTTATCAGGTGAAATTAGGACACTCATAGAGCAGTAGGTAACAGAGGAGTAAATGTAGCTATTGAACAAATACCAACAATTCTGTGCAGCAGCTGAGATTAGGGAAGAAATATTCTATGATCGCATTGTAAGTGCAGATTAAGACAATCATAGTCTCAATTTAGATCTATCTAACTTTGGAATGAATTGAATCTGCAGTCTTACTTGTCTCTGAATATGGGTTTTTTTCTTCTGTATTTCTTTTTCTATAACTGCAATATTGGAGTTGTGCCTGGTGAGAGAATGTAGATGAATCTCACATCAAAACTTAGAAACCAGTGCAGCTGATTAACCAAACATTGACCAAAACCCCAAAGGATTATCAAGGTTGATAATGAGGATTTGTGAGGGTTCAGTGATTTGGGGGTTTATGTTTTGGGGTTTTGTTGTTTTGTTTTTGGGGTTTTTTTTAAGGTTATCTTTATATGAGATAGAGCAATGCCAAAAATCAGTAATGCTGGTGTAAAATTTACATTTTCTCTTTGAAAGGTGACCTGAGCATCTCAGCTGATCGCTTAAGCGAGAAGCGTTCTCCAAATGATTTTGCTTTATGGAAGTCCTCCAAGCCAGGAGAGCCCTCATGGGACTCTCCATGGGGAAAGGTAAGGAAGGACATTATAATCAGGATTTGGATTTTCTTCACTTATTTAAGTAGCACAGTTACACAAGTTTTTTTGCCTCACCTCATTATTAACACTGTATAAATTGTGGAGATTATGTATTCAGTCCTAAGATTCTGTGGTTAATATTTATTTAATAAATCTAAAATGTATCAAGTCTGATACATTTTAAGCAGAAGTTTGCATGCAGTCTCAGCATGGCTGTTACTTGTTGTTTGTCCTCTGTTAATGGACAAGCTTTATCTTCAGTAAATTCTGTTTCCTTCTTTTTCCCTTGTGATCAAAGATATTAGTGTAGCTTTTAAAAGAACAGTAAGCAAGGTAATCAGAACATTACAGGCTGGATTGCCAGGCTGGATCTTTAAATCAGTTTCCTTTTGTGAAGCTGAGATTGAGAATCTTTTTTACTCTTGGTAACAACATGAGGAAATGAGACGGGGCAGGAGAGGAAGACAGTCACTATTAACCAAGTAATGCCATTTTGTTAACAGGGTCGTCCAGGTTGGCACATTGAATGTTCTGCCATGGGTGGATCTGTTCTAGGAGAGTCGATGGACATTCATGGAGGAGGCTTTGATCTCCGATTTCCTCACCATGACAATGAACTGGCCCAGTCTGAGGTGAATGAACTGACCTTCCTGCAGAGATAGAACACCATGCTTTGCTTTGACTGCAACGTACACAAATCCCTAATTCAGCTTTTTCAACTTGATGTGTGTTTTGTATAAACATGAGTTTTGATTCTTCAGGATTTTATTCTCTAAGTTTTTCTACTTCATATATATGTAAACAGTGTTTTTTCAACATTTCTTAGGGTTTTGTTCTTTTCCTGCAGGCATATTTCGAAAACGATCACTGGGTTCGGTATTTTCTGCATACTGGTCACTTAACAATTGCTGGCTGTAAAATGTCCAAATCTTTGAAGAATTTCATTACCATAAAAGATGCACTGAAGAAACACACAGGTAAAAATTATTTTGGAATGGGAATGTTTTTGATGTACTTTGAGTGGTGACTGTGATAATTTTTTTACTCAGGGTAACTTCAGGTGTCTTCTTTGCTAACTTTGGAACAGCTTCCTTGTTCTTCTGATCCTTGTTGGTATTTATCAGCATGGATCATAGTGGTTTTGCTTTTTTGGTAGATGTAATGATAGTAAGAAATTTAAAGATTATGTTCTTAGCCACTACAGTATTGGAGTCCATGAAAGTGTTTCAGCTTATAAAAACTTCCCTTGTTTATTTTAAACCTCCTACTAGCACGACAGTTACGGCTGGCTTTCCTCATGCACTCTTGGAAGGATACACTGGATTATTCAAGTAATACCATGGAGTCAGCTATTCAGTATGAGAAGTTTATGAATGTAAGTTTTCAATTTCTTCTCCAGCTCTCTAATCTTTGTGTTGCCATGAGTGTTTCAAGGAACAGAACTCCAAGGGATATGTAGGCCATGTGCCCAGACTGGGTTTGCTTTCTGAATTCATCAGGTGGAATGGCACAGTGCTTATTTAGATACCATCAAACTCTCAAGTCCTGTAAATCCCACAGACTGCTACATTTCTCTGCAGCTGTGTGCCCTCTCCAAGTTTTGACATCTCTGAGGAGCTTGACACTTACACACAAGATCAATTTCTCAGTTGCTTATAGAGCTCAGTCCAACAGACACTCTCTAACATTTCTACCGGCTCAGACTCTACACAAATGTAGCCAAAGGGGAAGAAGGAATATTGTTCCCACTTTGCCTCCTCACCACAAACATTGAGCCTTTGCCTCTATGCCTTGCAGGTGTGTGAGAGGTTAGGCACAGTTCCTGCCCCTGGTTAATTTGGAGCCATAATTTAAACTCACATTTCCCACAAGGGCACTGTACAGCAGTTTGAGATTGTTGATCTTGGTCTCTCCAGCTGAAGCTGTTCTGCTTTTTATGTCAAATGTTTGGTTTGGGCCACAGATTAGGTTAAAATGACTTTTTACTGAGCTGGATGCCCATTTAAAACAGATCCTTGCTATAAAGCTATTTTATACTTCAGCTTCCATTGCTAGCAACACACTTTAAAATCTGCCATAAGAACTGTTGCCTAACCATTTTTGAAAGATTTTTTGTGTGAGCAGCTTGGTGTTAGAATATCATAGGGTATCATGTAGTAACAGGGCAAGAGATAAAAATGAATTGCAGTCCAACTGTGAATGACAGAGTTATGCAAAATGATTTTATTGGGTTTTGTTGTCTTGAGAAACATCATTAGATCCTGGCTGGAACAGGGTTGAACCCATGAAGTTTAGGAGTCTCATTAAGAAATAATGACCCCTTTCATAGTAAGTATTGGTTATGTGTAATTGGTTATGTGTAGCTATATCCTTCTTTTACAGGAATTTTTTTTGAATGTGAAGGATATTCTTCGAGCTCCCACTGATGTGACAGGCCAGTTTCAGAAATGGGAAAATCAAGAAGTAGAGCTGAACAAGAAGTGAGTGGAGCATTCCTACTTTTCTCTGAATTGTGTCACTTCATCTTTGATTCTTTTTTTCCTTACAGTATCATTTACAATGTGTATAGTGATATTTATGTCTGTAGCATTCCCAATTAACATCCCAATTCTTCACAAGCAATCATTTTAATCTTGGGACAGCTTTATGAAGGATAGATTAAATTGTAATTTCCCTTTTGTTTATGTTAAGTACACTGGCATGCCTCATTGCCATGTTTGTGAAGGGAAAGAACTTATTTGTTAGATAGCTGTCATTTTCTTCACTATGTGAAATCTTGTCTTCTCTCTGAGAAGTGACCAGTAATTCACAGTGTCTACAAACTGGAAATATTATACTGGAAAAACAGTATTTTACATATTTCCAAGTATAGTAAGCTATCTGTGACAAACAGAAGTTAAATGATCTGCCTAAACCATCGAAGATCAGTGCCAGTGTTTGAAAATATGTTGTTGAGGCAGTGATACCAATTTTGCAGTCTTTTGACTTTTATAACAAAACTACCATTACTATTTGTAATGCAGACAGCTTCCTAAATGAATTCCTTTTTGTCTGAAATTCAAAATAGAGGCATCTTACATGGCAGTGCTAAAATTGTTTCCTAGTTCAGTTCACTGTTGTGGTCACTAATGTTACTATTGAAGGATTAAGTGCAGATATTTCTGTGTAGTGATATACTCTGAAAATTTAATCTTCAGCTTGAGGTTGGTGGACATAACCCCTTTATTTAAAAAGGTGGGAGATAATAAGTAATGGAGAAGTCAAAAGGAAAGGATAAAGAAGTGAGAGTAATAGAAGATATGCTTCATAGATACTTGGTTTTGTCTCCTTTCTTCTACCACTTCTTTTTTCTTGGAAAAAGTACATTGTTTGAAACCATAAAACCTTTGTGTCATGAAATGGTACTTAATACGTTGTATTATTTATTATACCTACTAACATGACAAAGGTTTGCATGAATTTATTCCTTTTATCTACTTATAATATTTTCCTAACAATTTACTTTGTGTTAAGTTAACTTCCAAATTGATGCTCCTTCCTGCAAAGATACTAAACAGAGAACCTGGCTGGTACACAGGGATAGGAGAGCAATACTGTGAAAAAAAAAAGTAATAAAAAGAAGATACTAAATAAGCATTTTATACTGCTTAAAAAAATTTCCATGAAAAGGCCAGTTGCTGAAAAATTGTTTGATAGTTTGTTTGGACAGTTGTTGCCAATTAGATTCTGCTGCCTGCCTTTGTCTATAGCAGTAAAACAGCAGCATCATGATAATGCCTTTTTTCTTGCTCATCTGTTTTTCTTTCAAATATAAACTACAACCAGCAAAAAGTTATCTTACTTTTCAGTCCCCTTGCTCTCCTAACAGAGACTCTTCAGAGTACATTGCAGGGTTTTTGGCATGAGTAGTCACAAAGAATCTTTTTTGTCTCAGTTTTTACGAGAAGAAAGCAGCAATTCATGAAGCACTGTGTGACAATGTTGACACCCGCTTGGTTTTAGAAGAAATGCGCTCCTTAGTCAGCCAGAGTAACTCCTATATTGCTGCAAAGAAATCCTCCAGGCAGATGCCAAACAGGCTTCTTTTAGAAAACATCAGCTCCTATCTCACTCAAATGCTAAAGGTATGTAACAGCAAGGAGTCATGTTGCTATTGCACTGTGCAGTTACAACTTGTATTTTCAAGTATGGAGGGATCTGTACAGTCTTTGTTTAAATCTTACAGGAAACTAGAGATCTTCCACACATCCCCTGGCCAAAACAACCCAAGCTGCAGTGTGTGCTGCAGCAGGAACAATTCTGAGTTCTCCATATTGCATTATGTTTTCAGCTAATGTTTTTTTGAATAGTGGGGAGCCCCTAATACGTTCAAGAGAAATTAGATAGTAGAAAAAATATGAAGTCAGAATGACAAATCTGACATCTTTAAAGCTAAATCTGAAAGCCAATGCTTTGTATGGTGTATGTATGTATCAATTACAGATCATCATCAGAGCATCAATTTGTATGTATCAATTGCAAATCAGAACATCATCTTAACAGAGTTGTGAATTCTGGGTTAAATGAGATCTATTTGAATGCCTAGTATATGTGATTTTGCTTAGTTTTCACATACCTGTGAATTGATGTGTACAATCTTCTTTTTCCTTTACCAGATTTTTGGTGCCATAGAAAGCGATGATGCAATTGGTTTTCCTGTTGGAGGGACTAGTCAAAACATAAATGTAAGTGAAGGACAAAATACACTAAACAAAATTACTCTGTATCCTTCGAGAGCTTAGGTTAAAGTGATGACATTACTGATATGTAGCTGAATTGCATTCTTTTTGCTTTTAGCTTTTGAATCTGATGTAATTAATTGGCTTAGGAAGCAGGATTTTTCTTTTACAAGAGCTGGGGTTTTTATAGGTTTGTTTGATTTAATGACAGACAAATTGTATAGCAACCAGAAGAAGAATTATCTTGTCTCCTGAATGATGAGTCTGTTTCCTAGACCACATATGAACTACAGGCAGCACATGCTACAGTCTAAAGATTCATTACAAGTATTTGTATGCTAAGTAGTTTCAAAAATGTAATTATACTGATTAAACTTCTTTGTGGTACACCAGAAACCAGCCTGGAGGCAGCTGGAGTTTTATCCACATTTCAATCTTTTCTTCTGATCTCATTTGCAGCCACAGTTTTTATGTGGCTTTCAAAGACTGTTTTGCTTTAGTCACCCAGCAGTTCTCGGTGCAGAATTTTTCTGGAAATACCTGAGGGGTACCTGATGAAAGTACTGGTGGGCTCTGGAATACCTGGAACGTTTCTGGTGCAGGCAGGAGAAATAACTCCATGTGAAAGCTATCCACACTTGGTTCATGCCAAAAATCTCTTGTGGACACATCTGTGCTGTTTTTCATGTATTTTTCTGCATTAAAGATGTGACCATGCACATTTCTGTTCCTCCTTAGGAGGAGTAAATGAAACATTTCTGGTGTAAAAAAAAGGCTTAACTTCTTATTCATCAAAGGAATTGGCAAGCTTGTTTGTGGTTGGAAGAATGGGAATGAACACTCATCCCATAATTGCCAATGTAAATACTTATATTTGTGTGCTGTGGAAATTTCCATTAATAATATAATAAGGAAGATGTTCTGAATTGCCTACAAAGCCCATCAATAATGATTTTTAAATTTAGCTCAGAATTTTTTTGAATTCCAGAAGAAAGGTAGAACTTAAACACTTACCTTTTTAGGGAAAATGAAAATTAAATTTGTATTTAACACTTCAGGCAGTGTTTCCAATAGATATGCTTTATGGAAAGATTGCTGATAGCTTGAGGCTAAGTCCTTTCACTCTTAAAATAGCACTGCCAAGGGCAGTAGAATGAGAGGAATCTTGTGCGGAAAAAAAAATCCTGTGCTAACAGATGTTGTCCACAAAAATTGGATTTGTTACCCATGTGCAACAAGCCAGTAATTACACCCTCAAGAGCAGCATTGATTATTTGTTTCAGAGTTGTGCAAGCCTGGGTGCTCAGTGGTATTCCACAAATCAAGCACACCAACTATTAAAACTTTTTACTATTTAAGCATTTTAGCAAACAAAGCAACTTGTGTTCAGTGGCTACAAGTTATGTAATTCTCCTATTAATTTGTATTCTATCCTCTCTTGGTTAATAATTTTCTTGCTTTCCATGCTAATTAGTCTGCATGGTCAGTCTTTCTGTTCTTTTGAGTTGTTGGTCCCTGAGTTGGTGTTTGAAATTACCTTTTACCCAGTGGGGGCTGATTCAGCACAGTTGCTGACTTGGCTTTATGAGTTTCTTCCTTATCTTGGGAGTTCTGCCAAGTGTCCTTGTGGCCTGTAAATTCTTTGTGGCATTCTTTGTGTCCACTATCAGTGGTCCATCCTTCTGCCCAAGTTTTGTTAACCTCCCCTAAGGTCTGAGATCATTGTAGGGTGTCCAGCCCTAAACCTTAACAAGGCAATTCTGCCAACAAGTAGTTTGTTTTTCTGATGCCTGAGCATCACTTAGAGCTTGCTTGTTAGCTGCTGTCTGTTTCAGGGATCCCTTCTTGTTGATTAGGCTTGAAAGGATACAAAAAACAAACATTAAAGAACATCCTTTCTTCAGAAAGTTTTACACATTCCACATTTGTTAGCAGAGTTGTCAGAAGAATCTTGTGCTAACAATTCTTACACTGAAGAAGCTTTTGTTTTTATCACCCATATCATTACTAGTGTTAAGTATTACAATATAAAAATGCATAATATCACAAATATTTTGGCTGTTTCATTAAATATTATACTGTCTTTCAGTCTTCAATGCAAATTCTTATTTATCTTAGCAAAAATTAAAGGAGGTAAACCTCCAAAGTTCAAAAACTTCTCATTAATTACAGAAGGCTGTGGGTCAGGCCAGTTATTCCCTTGTTTAAATTAGAGATGAAAGAACCAATTGAGTCAATATCTCCAAAAAAGGCATAATCCAATTCAAAAGTGCTGAAAGAAAAACTAGCTTAATTTCCATGGGTCAGTAATTTACTTGAAAAGGGGATATAAGAGATTTGAAGTCAGAAAGACATAAGAGATTTGAAGTCAGATTTGAAGTCAGTTCCATAATATCATTTTCCAAGTGAATTCAGCATTTCTCTCAGGTTAGTTATTGTGGAAATAAAAATCTTTCATCTTGAAATGACTGATAAAATAATGACAGTGTCTGCTTTCCCCATACCACTTTCTTTCCATGAAGAGGTATTTCCAGTGCGGTGGGGGAGTGGAGATGTGACTGTTCCTCACTTTCCAGTCTGTTCCTTGGGCCAGACTTGTCACCACTGGATCTGATTATGAAGCTAATTGCAGTGTTCACATTTATGAAAAGTTGTAACAGAACTCCTTGGTTCTTTTCATAGGGGCAGTTTTACATCATGACAGACTATCTTGCCCCTTAATTGCACAGAAATTTGTCATGGAGATTAAACAGACAGGAAAGACGTGTGGAAATTGTAGAGGAGACAAAAGTTGGCCATTTTTTTTCTCTCCCCCACCCTCCAAAGTAATTTAACTTTTAATTTAGGCTTTTCCCCAAGGGCCTGACTTTTCCTCCTGGGATTCCAAAGAAGTGTTGACAGACGCTGATCTGTAGTTGTTTTTGTAGCTGATCTGTAGTTGTTTTTGTTGCTGTTTGCTAACTGCTTGCTGCTGCTATTCATTGCCATTGAAACCAGACTCACAGGACCTTTTCTCTGAGATTTTGTGCCTAGTGTTTACTTACACCTGAAATAATTCAACAGTAATCTTTCCCCACTTTTTGTGGGAGAGGGAGTTGTATGAGGAATATAGAGAATTGTACTGTCTAAGCTAAAATCTCAGGAACAGATATGGGTTCTAATGAAAATTAGTCCTAATATCTGTTTGACATAGTATTATTATCTGATAAACAGCTGGGCCTAAGACAACATAATACATGAAGGAGCAAATTCATCTGAGGGCTGTCTTTATCCCTGCACTGCATTATAGTTAGCTGGATTGTGGCATAACCCTGTGGAAGTGATGGATCTAACTGAAAGGAGGTGAAAAAGGAATGGAGAGGCTGAACTTGACAAGCTGATTTTATCTGCACAAAAGTAAAATTGACAGCTAATGCAAATTTTCATCTATCCTTTGACATCAATAGAGCAATGACAATTTTTATTGATACAGATCTGTCCTGAGGGTGAGATTCCATCCAACAGCACATAAATATGAAGTGAGTAGGGACATGTTTTATATCTAAATGATGATTAGCTAACTGTGGAAATAATGATCCTGCAGATTGAGTCTACAGTGATGCCATACCTCCAAGTTCTTTCTGAGTTCAGAGAAGGAGTGCGACAAATCGCCAGAGAGAAGAAAGGTGAGAGTTCACTTTTTCCTGTACATGAGACTTTTTTGTACTTTCCTGTAGTTTTTCCTGCACATGAGACTTGGAGGGCATAGGAACCAAACTGGGGGAGAGGCTGGAGGTGTGGGTGTGAGGCAGCTGATAGTCTCTCCTTGCTTAGAGAATAAAAGTGAGGCATCTTTAAATCAGGGCTGCTTTGAATTTTTATGTCTCTGCTGCCTGTCTCTTTAATTTGGGAATCTTTTTAGGCTGCTAAACTAATTTTCATATCCTGAAGAATCTAAAAGTTCTGGAATGATGAGGTATAGCTGCTGTTTTTCTAGGTTAGGGTGCTCCCTTCTTTCTAGGTATGAAAGTACCCATGATCTCTTCCCTGGGGAGCTTGCATTTTCTTAAAAATGTAGATTGCTACACAATAATAGTGTCTGCATTTAAATTGCCCAAGATGTTCACTATTTGTTAGAATAGTTGGAATTGTAGCTCCCCTGATGGTAATTGAGTGCTCTCTCTGGAGAATTCATCTGGGAGTTTGCTAGAAGTTTCAGGTGCCTTTTTTAATCCCTCTGAAAAGCTTTGATCATGCTGTGTGTGTTGGCAGCAGAACTATAGAGTGTTAAAAAGGTTGTTCCATTAAGCATTCTTTGATTTTACTGATATCTCCTAATGGAGGAGCTCTTACTATTTTCTGCTATTCCCTGTGGAATTTTGCATGTCTTCAACATGTGTTTGGTTCTTGTTTTCTTAAAACTTTGACACTGGGATTTGTACTTGAAGGCAAAACAGGGCATGTTTTTTATACAAAAAACATACAAGTAACCCATATATTACACAGAAACATAAAATTACTTATGGTGTCTGGTAACCTATTCAGCTGGAAAAGACTCTGGACTCTCATTCTGCTACTGTTCGGAGTTCTTCCAAAGCTGATAAGTTTACATTAAAAGCACAAAACTGTATTTGCTAATGTAACTACTCTGTTATTATTGTCAAACTCTTATAGGCCTAATTGATGGTGAGAAACAGGCTTAGTAATAAGTTCCAATAGTAAATATTTTCTGTAACTTGAATTAATTCAAGAGGTTTGTGTGTATATCCTCAGCCAAAAATGTGAGCTTTAGTCTTTTGGTATTTAACATACTTCTTTATATGAAGCTTTTTTTTCCCTTGCTTTATTATGGTTGAGCTAAATTGATCATTGCTTTTAGCAGTGGTAAGGTTTAAATATCAGAGGGATCATTTTTAGAACTCACTTGGCTCAAGTGCTAACTGGCACTTGAATTTCCTGCTTGAAAGGCAGTGATTTTTTGCCTGAAACACACTGGACAGTGAGAATCAAACTGGATCTAGTGGCTACTTGGTTGGGGTATGGAGCACTCTGCAATTTGACCAGGGAGGCACCTTTCTTTTAAACTACTTGATATATGGAAGATGAATGGTGGTTGGCAGGACCTGCACTGACATACTACA
The DNA here is from genome assembly GCF_051311805.1 of Agelaius phoeniceus. Taxonomy (NCBI): domain Eukaryota; kingdom Metazoa; phylum Chordata; class Aves; order Passeriformes; family Icteridae; genus Agelaius; species Agelaius phoeniceus. Next base: position 16,231,974 of record NC_135270.1, read on the forward strand.
GATTTCTTTCCCTTTACCCATTAAATTCTTGCTTGCAGGAAGCATTAAATTACTGTAAAAGTTGTTCTCATTAGTGGCTGGGGATATTGCCTCTGCATGGCTGTAGGCATAGGGAGTTTCCTCATCATAGCCTGTTGCTGGCAGGTTTGTGTTAGATATTATTTAAAACAATCAGTATTGCTTTAAGTATTCTCAGATGTTAAGTAAAAAGTATATGGCTCTGTAAACCTCTATTACAAATTTTCCCATCCACACACATGTACTTTCAAAATGTATCTACAAAACTTTCACAGAATAGCCATTTTTAAAGCTATGGTTTTTAGTAATAATCAAATTACATGTACTCTGTAAAAATGTTACCATCATCCAGAATGGGTAGCATTCAAATATGGACTTAATAATTCTCATAGTGCCCTCTGCACCTTCTGCCCTCTTCCAAATATGTCAGGAGTTGACCAGAACTGGGACAAACTCTCTCATTGTAGCATTGCCTGCTCTTGTCTTTTGCTGCCAGTCTTTTTATACAGCATTCTCTAGATGTTTTTCAAGCTCCTCTTTTTCCTTCCCATCACAGTGTTCTGATTCGCAACATCTCAGCATCTGTTTCACATCTGATGCTCTTTGGCTTGAAATTCACAGAAAATGTGAAGAGGTCTGGGGAATAGTCACAGGCCCAAGGAATGTCCACCTGCTGGGGTGTTGGTGGGTGCTGGTGATAAGGCATTGTCCCACTGGTTTCCTGGTCACTGTCCTCAGTGAGAGCCTCCTTATGTCCTGAGACAGCCCACAAACAACCCCCTACCCAATCCTAAACATATTTGCTCTGGAGGTGCCACATGCAAAGAACAGGCACATCTCAGCCTTAAGAAGTGTGGTGCTGACTCCTCTGCACGACAGGATTGATCAGAGCATGTGTCCTCTCAAAAATAATATGTTTCATTATACATTTCTCCTTGATGGATTTCTTCTTCTTCAGCTTTCAGTTGTTCATGATTTTAGATAAGTGATCATCTGTAACTGTGCAGATGCTGTTCTGGTGAATAAGCAGTGTTTCTGATACAGTCTTGATAGAGCCAACACCTTTTAGTATCAACAGCCAGTGAGGGAATCTGATCCCTGGTTTATCCTAATGGCTGATTTAGACTTGCATCAACCATGACTGTGGTTCACTGTGTGTCACTGCTGTGGATCAGGAGAAACAACGACTCCGTTTACAGGAGACAGAAGAGGTTCTGTCCACTGCAGTGGTTTCCTGTGCAAAGAGAGCCACAGAACACAGCCATGCACTGAAACAGGGTGTTCCTTCTCATGGTTTTAGGATAGTCAGTGCTGTTCACTTGCAGCTCTCTGAGAGCTGTGGAAGAGGTGAAGGCTCAGGGATGGTACTTGTATCTACCAGAATGTGCACTGTTAAGGAAGCTGCCTGGATGGAAGCTTCCACTGCCTAAAATAATAACTTTGAGACCCTGAGTACTTCTTGGGTTTAACCAGCTAAGAATTGCTGAAAGGGAGAATGCCTGTTCATTATAAGCACATCTAACCAAAGTATCTGTCATGTTATACTTGCTGAGTGCTCCTCCCAAATATCAGACTGCCTATGAAAAATGCTGAATTCACAAGAGCAGCATACTGAGTCTCTGATGAATTTAGGCCCTCTCAACTATTCTACTGCCTCTCAACTGATAAAATTTCTTATCCAAAAAATTGTCTTGAATGAAGATTGGTTTTCCCCTTAAGATAGCATATATTTCAGCTAAATCCTAAGTTCTTAACTCTTTGCTGTCATCAAAGGCTCTTTGGTAAGTTTGCAAGGGGAAAAAAAATATTAGCCATGATGTCCTGGTCACCATGCAGAAAGCCAAACCAAAATTATTTGTTCTGATGTAAAAAGATTGCTTGAAATAAAAAGAGGGTGTTGGGATTACAGTTCCTCTGACAAATCAACAAAATCATAGTCCTTCAAAGGGCAGTGTTAGATTTAGCACAGAATATGTTAATTTGTGATTTTCTAAAATTAGGTTTTTAACCTTTCTTATTGCACATCCTATAGTAACCATTAGGATCTTCCTGAGTCATACACCCTTCCACCATACCCTGGCAGAATTGTTGCATCATTTCTGATTTGCCTTGGATTTTCTTTCTGTTCCCCTTCAGGAACAGTGAGGGTATCTTGGAAGACAATTATGATTTTCAAGTTCCTGCAAAGAAACATGCTGCTTCTTTATGTGGCTAAAATAAGGCAGGACTTAGTTATCACTTTAAAAGAAAAGACATTTCTCTCTCTTTGTGAGAGTGGCAATTTCTTAATTGCACTGAAGTAACTATTTAGCTGTACAAAACTACTTTGGCCAAATCTTACTTCACTAAAAGTATTTTTCATGCTCTGTAGTAACTGAAGTGCTGCAGTTGAGTGATGCTCTTCGGGATGACATCCTGCCTGAACTTGGAGTTCGATTTGAAGATCATGAAGGTACCCAGTTATCTCTTGAAACTTTGTAGGAGCTGTTTTTATAATCCTGATGTTTTCCTAAGAAGTGAGAAAAAAATTCAGACTAAATCAGTGAACTCAAGTATTGCAGAGCTAGAGTGTATCATATGTGCATCATATATATATATATTTCATATGTACTATATATAATGGCACCTAATATGTATCATATATAATGGGGCATGTATATATATGAATATATATTATGGAACTGTATATTGTAATACATGTACAGAATAAAAAAAATACATTGTAATATTTTTCACCTTTTTGTATAACACCTAATTTCTTAGTCACTTTTGAGTAGCCACTGAGTTGTATTTGCATTTAGCATGCAAAAATAAAACAGTTATCACAGGGTGAATACATTTATCTTTGATTAATCAAGAAATTAATCCATCTCTTTTGCTTCTTTAGGACTTCCAACCGTGGTTAAATTAGTGGATAAGGACACATTATTGAAAGAAAGAGAAGAAAAGAAAAAGGTAATTATTTTAAGCATCCCATGTTTTTAATATTTAAACTAATGTGTGAACTATGGATATTTTTACATTTCTTTGATAATTCATAAGAAAAATCATAGCAAACTAGCAACAAGGAAGATGACATAAGAGAATTGATACAAAAAAATTAAGTGTGTTGAAAAAAAGAAACAGCTTCTTTTTTGGAAACAGCTTCTTGAAAACTTTTTATGGGACCTAGTGAATACCTCAAAGATTTTTTATTTTATTGCTTTTTAGGGTCATCATATAACTAAGGGGTGTTCAGTATTGCATTCAAACTGTCTTTTCTCTCTGGAAGAACAATTCCAATGAGAAGCTAATTCAGACTTCTTTTGTTTGTACAAATGAAGTCAACATTTTCCATAGAACTAGTCTGTATTCATCTGATATGTGAGGGAAAAATGTACTGGCTAAATCTTAATTAATATAGTATGGAATAGTGAGATATTCAGGATGTGGGGGCAAGAATTCATGTTACTCTGTAAAGCTTGAATTTTGAATTCACATGCACAAAGTTTGTACAGACCCCCTGCTTTTGGCACTTCCTAGTATTAATATTTGACTTTGTAATATTTAAAAGTAACACTTCATATGTCCATCTTCAATTTTACCAAATAATAAAATTCTATCATGACTAGAAATCTTTGAAAGACTTTCTAACATTTCTCCTTCCACGTTGATGTTTTTTAGAAAAGGGAGAAGTAATTTTAGTCAATTCCAGATGTTTTCATTAGAGTGACATTTGAAGGCAGTTTGTTTAATGCTGCTGGGTAGGAGCTGCAGCCAGAGTCCCTTTTCCTTGGCAACAGCATTATGTTCAGTTCTGGCAGAACACTTAGAGAACTGACAGGTCTCTCCCAGGCAAGTGCAAGATGGGATTTTTAGCAAGTTGGCTAAATTTGGATAGTTGTTTCCCTAGGAACATCAAGTGATACAACTGCTGCTTGAGGAACTGTGATATCTTCACAATTTGAGGCAAGAGCTTAAAATATCATTGAAATACAGTCTTTTTAAAAAGTCATTTGCAAAACAGTTTTCCCCCTCAAATGATAGGACAATTTATTTAAGGTATTCTATTACAGGTATCCATTTTGCATGCAAAATGCATTCTGAACAGTTAGAACTGGTTTAACTGTGAATAAAAGCAAATGAAATCAAAGTCATACAGTGGGAAGTATCAGACAATCCTAATTATAAGGCATGCTGGGTTTGCTGCAGGTCATGCTGCTAGTTCTGTCTGTAATTAGATATCCAGGGGAGCTGGCTCAGGTTTGTAGAAAACAACCAAATGGAATAGTGCATTACCTTTTACTCACCAACTCTGCCTCTCACAGATAGAAGAAGAGAAAAAAAGGAAGAAAGAAGAAGCAGCCAGGAAAAAACAACAGCAGGAAGTAAGTAACCTCATTTTGAGGGAAAGTGTAGGCAGCAGTAGTCACGTGCAGGAAAGACCATTAGAACACAGGCTCTCTGCCCAGCCTTAACCAGGTCTCCATTTCTTTTTTTTTGTTTACAATTTCCTGCTCAGAATGCCTTTGGCTTGCAGTTCAGGCTTGGAATTTCAATTCTGATAGAGAAGCCATTTTTGAAAACACAACCAAAGCCTGAAAAAACTTACTACAGAAGAACTTGTAGCACTTAATTTCAGTCTATAAACAGTATTACTCAATTGACAAAGTAGTATCTCATTTATTATTTGATTCTAATATCATAGGTATATGTGAAAGGGTTTAGTTTTCTCCTTTTTTTTTTCTTTTTCTCTATAAGAAATCCCCTATTCCTTATGATTGTGCAGAGAAATGTTTTATCTCTGTGATTGAAATTTACATAGCTCAAAGATTTTGGGCTTTGGATGGGTATTAGACAGAGGAGATGAACTCATAAGAAAAAATATTGTTTGCCATGCTGATGACTTTAACAGTACAGGAAATATATTCCTGTGTTATAAGAGGAAGAAAACTTTTAGACAGCACCACATACAAAAATAAAACAAGATAAATAGCATTTATCAGCCACAAATTCCAAGTACCTTTTTTCATTTTTTAAAAAAGGTGATTCCCTTGCATAGGGCAAAAATTACATGGAAAAGATTCTGAGATGTGCTTGTTTACAGACAAGGGAGAGTTCAGTTTGTTTTCAGTGCAGTTACTGCATCTGATTCTTCTGTGACCTGCATTAAAACCTTAGCTTGTCAGCAAGAAACTTGATAAAGGTGGTTCCCCTTTGCACTGAGTTAATTCCTGAATATGTTTTATGATAGTAGCTATTCACTTTGTGTTGACTGAAGAACCAAGTTAGCAAGACTCAGATGTAGTTTTTGGAGTTTATAAGCAAATTATTTTGAGTCTCTGCAATGTATCTGTTTTATAAAGTGGTTCTCTACAGGTTTAAAACAGTTTTTTCCCTCAGACAAGCACAGCTAAGACCTACTGAGTTATTCCTCACTCCAAGTTTCTTTTCACATAATAAACAATTATGAATTGAATGCTCCTTGATTTTGAAATTATAATGTACTTTTCCTTTTACATATGTGACAGGTTGTCAGTAATTAACTGTGATGTTAATGCATGTTTTATGTTACAGGCAGCAAAACTGGAAAAAATGAAGATTCCACCACATGAAATGTTTAAATTGGAACTTGACAAATATTCCATGTTTGATGAAAATGTAAGAGACTTCTCTTCATATAGGGAGGGATTTTCCTCCCCCAGTTGTGCTTGCTTATTTGTATATGTTTGTAGCAATCTTGTTCCAAACCTCCAGGGCAGTGCTATTAATGCAGCAAGAGGAGGGAAGGAGAGAAGGAAAAGGTGATATATGAATTTAATTGTGCACTGAGGAGCAAGGTCTCTGTTAGCCATCATTTCAAGGGTATTTTCCTTCTACGTTCCTTTGTACATTCATTGTACATTTCCTTTGGCTCCCCTTACTGCAAAGCACAATACATATTGTGGGTAGGAATGTGCATGATGTTCATTCACAGACTCATTATTCTGGTGCAAGGCAGGGTATTCATTTGCAAGTACAAGCTCCCCAACTCTTCCAGAACTGATGTTTTTTGAGAGGTCCTGTGTTCCCTATTCCCTTGTGCCCACCTCTCCTGGCAAAGGGTCTCTGAAGGAACTGTATGCATAACTTTGCTCTTGATTGCTCCCCTTGGAGATAAAAGGGTTACTTGGAAAACATAAAGTACTGTTTCTTCACTTCTACTTTGGGTCATTGATCCTGCTTCTGCCTCTTCCCTTCACCTACATAAAGCACTGTTTCTTCACTGTTTCTTCACTTCTACTTTGGGTCATTGATCCTGCTTCTGCCTCTCTCTTTCACCTATACAAATTCAAGTCCCGGGGACAAGTCAGAACGGAGAGGATAAATACTGGAAAATACCCCTGCAAGCTAAGGAGAATGTCCATAAAAATGCTGATCAATCTTTCTCCATCAAGAATATAAATATCTTACTGCTTTTGCTTTAAGCCTTGAATTCAATCTGCTAGTATGATTAAAAGATTATTTTAACCATCTGTTCAGGAATTAGTCATTATTCTCTTAACTAAAACCATCTAGAAGTTAGTGGTGTAAGCTTCCCTTACGTGGTTCTGGACAGAAGATAAATACACCCTTATGCCTCTTGTTTTGCTAGGAAAGGAACATTCAGAAATAGTCAAAGTTAGCTGTCAAACTTCTAGGTGACTAAAATTAGCCAAGATACACCCCTTCCTGACAGCCTGTCATTATGACATTATCTCCCTATCTTATTAAAACATGATTCCATAGAGAACAAAAGCAGTCCAAGAACTTATCTTAAATACTCTTTTTTTTTAAATATATTTCAGGGATTTCCCACCCATGATACAGAAGGCAAAGAACTTAGCAAAGGACAAATTAAGAAGCTAAAGAAACTTTATGAAACCCAAGAAAAGCTACACAAGGAGTATCTACAAATGGTTCAGAATGGAAGTGCAAATTGAAAACAACAGGACTTTTTATGTAGAAGGCGAGTGCTGGGTTCCCATTGAAGAAGTGAGCATATACTGCTGCTTAAATTTCTGTTTACACTTTCTATTATGTGCAAAGTCAAATTCCTGTTTACGTGGGTTAATAATGTCATCTGGAAATGTAATAAAAGTCCATCATTAAAAAAAAGCCAACATGTAAGAAGTTTCTTCTCAATGATAGCAAATGTGGTTGCCAGTTCAGTTTGTGAAGGTGCTGCTCAGTCAGCAAATCCACATAAGGATTCTTGTTCATTCTAGCTGTTCAGACTTTGGTTAATTTGTCCTCCATACTGATCTCTATCTAATACCCCATGTTACAGTCAGAAAAATGTATTGCTAAAAGGGAGCTGAGTAATTTGCCCTGCAGTAAGAACAGTACTTTCCAGATGACTTTAGTATCTTTACATAAGCAGGAAAAGTGGGTAGTTCCACTATGATACTTATTCTAGCTGCTGTTATTAAAAACACTCATAAGTATACCCAGAACACTTTGCATAGTAGAAGTTAACAGTCCCTTTGTTGAAAAAGGGAACAGATCATCAACCTGCAATTTCAGTCAAGTGGGTAAGTACAAGGCAATGCACCTGCACTGAACAAACAGGTGGGAGAGACATGAAGGGCTGATGGCAGGGGTGGTGTGTTCTTGGAGCTATCCCTTCAAGGAAACAGGAGCCCTGCCAAAGTACCTGATTACCCTAAGTACTCAGCACCTAATTACCAGTTCAGAGCCATGGGGAATTAACAGAGGGTTTCCTACTGATACACAGTTTGTGGATTGATTTGCAATTGGGGAATACAGCTAGACATTGCCCTGTAGTCAAGACCGATATTTTTAACATGATGATTTAACCCTGAGATAAAAGCCTTTCTGATGTAGTATGGTCACACTATACTGCAGGGAGAGTTCTTCATTGCCTAACAATGCATTTCACTGGCAGAAGCTACTAAATCAACTAAAGTTCATGAAATCCTAAAAAATATCTCACCTACTTCACAGCTGCATGGAACAGCTAAGTGTCTGATTTGCAGAACTATATTCATTCAGTATTCTCAAGGTGACTTGCAGAAAGTCATGCTGTGACACCTCTGTTTTCTCAACTCCTTTCTCAACTGTAGTTCATGCTACAGTGATCAGGCTATGTTCCTTTTCATAATTAAGACTTAAAACATCTTTGCTTTTCCTTGATATTTTTATATTTATATTCCTCCTTCTGAGAAATGAACTCATTATTTGGAGTAACAGAAAGATCTAGTAGGGGTTTTTTCTAATTTGTGTGTATTTGCCTTTAAAAACATACATAATGTTAAGGTCAGTAAAGAAGATGCATCTTGTGTGCAGAAAATAAAATCTGTTGTGAAATAATTGTATGTGAACTTTGTGTAGTGGGGAAACTATTCTCCCTACTCCACAACCATCTTTTTGAAATGTGATTTACAGAGCTTTTCCTTTAGCTTGCTAATTTAATTAATTTTGCATTCAATATTTTATTATTCTGCTAATTTTTAATCAATTGTATAAATGCATGTTTAAACTGCACAATGATACTTTAAGCAGCCATCCATGGCCATTAGGGCAACTTCTCCATCCTGTGGTATGGGAAGAGGAAAGGTTCAATTACATTTTTTGCAGCATTTTAGATCCCAACTCCCTTTGGCCTTATCAGCTCATCCTTTTCTTCCCAGCAGGCTCCCTGAAGATGCTGTGCACTCAGGACATTTTTGAAAGGATGGGACATGCCTATGCCACTTCTGAAGTTGCAGCTTAATGTCAAATAGTGCCAGGAATTTAAATACAGAAATTGTTTTCAGTGATCTGAGTTAGCACTTACTTAAAGTGAGTTAGTATTTAACTGTGGAGAAAATGCTGTTGGATCCATGGCTGTCCTGGGCTGTAGTTTATGACATCTCCATGATAAAATCCTGGCTTGTGCCCCCAGATTTTGTTTTTTCTCTTCCTCCTATGTTTTTAGTAGAACCTAATCCAATTCCATTATTATATCAATATAAAAGAATGGGGGTTTTTTTAATGCCCTTTTTCTTTCCTAAATGCTTCATTTTGTTTCTGGGACAACTCTCCTTGCAGGGATCTTGGGAGCATTTCAGACTCACATTTTCCAAAGGTTATTTTCCGGTTTTCTGTATGCTTCCCACATGCACACACTGCTTCCTCCCTCCCTCCCTCGGTATGTTTTTTGAAATTCGGTATGCATAAAATCCTGCTAAAGGAAAACTTGGTGGCAAACAAAGAATGCTGCAGCCAGGCTTGGATGCACACTGCTTTAGATGACTTTTTCAGTGTGGGCATGCCAACTGATCTGTGGGATTACTGAATTGCACAGACAATACCTATTCCCTGGCAATCCCTCAAGGTGGCACTTAAATGAATTCCACTTTGTGAGAGAGACCTGGCAAGCAGGAGAAGGGAATGCAACAGCAATGGGCTGCAGTGTCTTAGTCATCTGTTTCCCTCAGCCAGAAAAAGGGAGAGGACAGACTACACAGTATTTAACATTTTTGGTGGTTTGTTTTCTGGGGGGGTGGGTTTTTTGTGTGTGCTTTTTTTAAGGTTGTGTATGCATATACACTCTTAGGGAAGCCAGTCTGAAATATGATTTTCTAAACATTATGAAAAATTATGAAAATCCTCATAGCAAAATCTTAGAATTTTAAAATATTTTAATTTTCTGGAACAGAGACCTCATCTTGCTCAGACAACATGGAGCTTTTCATTTCCCACCTATCAAAGAATTTATTCAGAGATGGCAAGGGAAGATAAAAGAGTGGTGTTTCTGTTTTAAATTGCACCCTTGGCTGAAGCCCAAACTTGGCAGCAGCAAAATTTGTTTGTCTCTTGCTCAGAGTGTGCCTTTCAGCCTTTCTGATGTGAAAATTCCCATTAACGTCAAATGTGAATACTGCTCCACTCAGGAGAACAAATTCCTCCCATCACTCAGTTTGCTCAGATACTGGAAGAAAAAAATCTGTGAATTGTTCCACGTGAGCTTGATGCCACCAATCTTTTCAAAGACTTTCAGCTGGTGAGTGCTGATTACCTTTATGGCACTCTCTTTGACCTGTTTATAACAACATTTTTATTTGCTGTCTCCTGTTGCACAGAGGCTCTAGTACATTTTAAGTGTGCAAATAAGCAATTCTCTGTCACATACAGTGCATAGCTTAGAATGAAGAAAAATAAATTGAAGGTAAGTTGAAGCATTCTCATCTGGTGGTAGTTGTTGGACCAACTTCAGCTGCCTCTTTATTACACAACTTCAATATGGGAAGGAATTTCACTCCACTCTGATTTCACAAGGCAATTTCTATATGTACCACATGCATAGTACTTAACATGCCTTGAGACAGAACACATTAATTAAGAAGCACATCAGCTATTTAGTGCCAAGGCTCTGCTTAGCAATGATCAAACTTCTTCCTCCCCTGCAGGAAAAGTCATTGACAGAGGAAATCTTATATCTCAGATGAGGCTGTGAATGTCTGGCATCTCACCCAGTGAGAGCAGTTTCCATTAATACCCACTAAAGGGCAGAAGACACAGACAGTTTTAATGCCACTTACAGACCTCAGCCTAAGCTTGCTCTGCAGTGTCAAGTGCATCTGCTTGGCAGCTCTGGCACAATCCCTTCCCTCCTTGGTTCTCCAAGCTCTTGCATGTGAGGCTGGGTGCTTAAATCGAGCCAGGGTGATTCAGCAGATATCCCTGTGCAGCTCCCTGCAGGGGAGCAGCACCTGACAGCAAGATGACTCCACAGATTGTGCTTTATCCACTGTCATGGAGTCTAGCACTGTGCTACGAGAGGTCAGACAGCAGTCAGCAAAAATCCCTCACTGACCATGGGAGAGTTAATGCCTTTGGAGACAGGCACTGAAAATCCAGAGGTGTAAGTGAAATGTGTGTCCACCTTGATAGACAAGCACAGAAAGGTGCAGCTAGATCTCACACCTGTCTGGCATCTTTGTAGGAGACAAAGTTTGGAGGTTGTACTCAGTATCTGAGCAGCTTTTAGCAAAATAGAGATTGACAGAAAAATCTTAAAAGAATACTTGATAGCTATGAGCCAGCAGCAAGCACAGAGGTGTGGAGTAGGAATACCTTGAGATAAGCCCTTCTCTCAGAGTTCATTATGGTCTTCTTTGGAACACTGAGAATCAAGCATAGTCACTACCATGAATGCATACCTGACCTTAAAAAGTCACTACTATGAGTAAGGTCTCAAAATTATGGATTACTGGAAATACAAGGAAGCTGTTAACCTGCTGATGTTAGAAAAAGGACTTGTTTGGAGAAACAGGGAAAGGAAGCTGGAAGCAATATAAAGAAGGGGAACATTCCACTGAACATGTCCTCTGGACCACCAAATCTGCTTGTTTGTGCAACTGGCTTTAACATTCCTGCAGTTCTTTCAAAGTGATCTCATTTTTTAATTACAGTATTGGTATCTAATTAAAGATTCCTTGGTTATGCCTGTAACTTAAATTCCTACTGTAAATTATTTAATCCAACATTAATATATTGACTAGTTGTTATAAAATATTGGTCTCATTGCTTCCAAACACTAGATGTTACAGAAATCCAAGCTGCAGCCCTAGAGAAAACTTCTTAGAACAAGGGGACAGGAGAAAAGGATTAGAGGTTTTTCTCCAATTGAGTGAAAGATGACTGAAAATCTGGAAGTGGCTCCTGGTGCTGAAATTGCCCAATGCTTTCAGAGTGCCACGCACACAGAATGTGGGCTGACAGTGGGCTTTTCCTGGCTGCTCTACCAGGGAATTGTGTCCAAGCTGAAGATGGCACTGCCCTGACCGCCTTTGCTGTGGAGGAGCTGTAAGGCAGCAGCAGCAGCAGCACATTTCTCATTTCTCAGGCCAGGCACGGTGCCTCAGAAACCACCTGGATCCTCTCCCAGCATGGATCATCTTAATGACAAATGGCAGTTCCTGAGACATGCAGGGATCTCATTGCTGACATGGTGGATAGCCCACCCAGCTGAAATGTTGTCATGGCTATGTCCTTCTGAGGACAGGTCAGAGAGGTGAAGTGGTGGAGATGCTCTGATTCTACCCAGGGGCAGAAGAATGAGCTGAGGATTTCTGGTGACAATGAAGGGCCGATAGGGTGACACCGCTGTGGGTGCTTGGGACAGGCCCACAGCCTCAGGGTCACAGGCCCTGGTTCTTCCGCGGGGCTGACATTGCTGGAGGACCAGCAGGGCCGGCACAAGCCCTCCAGGAGGTTCCCGGGGTTAACTTTTCTCTGCAGAAGCCGGGCAGGAAAGGGGTGCTGCTGTCACTTTAAGGGCGCGGGCACGCGCCGTCCCCTGCGGCCCCGCCCCGCCCCGCATCACGCGCTCGCCTCGCGCGCGCCCGCGGCCTCGCGCGCCTCCCGCCCGCACGCTCTGATTGGCCGAGCGCCGCCCGCCGAACAGTCAACATGGCCCGCGTGCGGCGTGGCGGCCGCGGCGCCGCCGGGGCCAATCGGCGGCGCCCTTGCTGAGGGAGGGGCCCGCGCCGCGGCCAATGGGACGCGTCTTTGTTAGCGGCGGCGCTGCCCGAGCGAGGAGGCTGCGAGGAGCCCGGCGGCGCTGCGGCCTCTGCGGCGTGAGGGGCGCGGGCAGGTGAGGGCGGGCGGCCCCGGGCTCCGGGCCCTGCGCCCCGGGCACCCGGCGGGCACAGCGGACGGGCCGAGCCGGGCGCCGCCACCGCGGCGCGGCACTGGGGATTCTCTCAGGGCCCGCTCAGGGGCGGAGCACGGCGGCCACCGCAGCCGCGCGGCGCGGAGGGGTTCGCGCCCGGCCTGCCGCGGTTCCATTTTAAGGGCGGATCCAGAAGTTGGGGCCCACGGAACGGGTCCCGCGTTGCTCCGTGCCTGGGGCCGGGGAACGCGGGGGTTCCGGCCGCATGTATGGCCGCGCTGCCTGGCAGCGCGCCCGCCCTGTCCCCGCCCTCCCAGGGGAGCGGGGGAGGAGGAGGAGGAGGGCGGCCGGGAGGGAGGGCTGCTGGTGCTGAGCGCTGCCCCCGGCGCTCTCACGCCGCCGTGCTCGGGTTGAGGCAAGGCCTTCGCTGCTTGGCTGGGGTGCGAAGCTTTCGCCTGATCTCAGGCACGGTGTTGTGTTCCCCCAGCGCGGCGGGCGGTTCGGGGGCTGGGTTTTGCATTTCGGGTTCCTTGCCTCCCATTTGAGGGCCTGTTTGAAATTTTCTTTGATGCTGCGATTGTTTACTGCACACAATACCGGTGGCCGTAGGATTTGTCAGATTCCCTTCCTGTAGCATCTGCTCACGAGGCTTTCAAATAGAAAGGTAGAGCGAGTGTGGGAATTACGGATGAAGCCGGAATTACTGGGAACATTTTTGTGAGGTCATCTCAAAACAAAATAATGTTCCTTTTACAAAACTTCGGAGGTGAGCTAAGTATTCCTCATCTCCGGGGCTTGTGGAACGGGTGAATGAGTTTCTTCCTCAAATAATTTTTCATGACTCCTTCTTATTATTCTTACAGAAAGTATCCGACTGTTTGTTTGTGGCTTCCCTCAGGGTTACAGCTCAATGCCTCTGAAACGGAAGCTGTAACTTTCTCTTCTGATTTGTTGTAGTTACGGAAAACACTTAACAGCTGTGGGCAGGAGTCTTCCTGTGAGTTCAGGAGCCCTTCAGTTTCCTGTTTTGTCCTTCAGTTGTGTTTAGCAGGTTTGTGCAAGGCAGAGAAGATTTATTCCGTATACACTTCTATTCATGAGTACATCTTGCCAGGGTGTAGATTTTGTCCTTGAATTTGTGTCTTTCAGGACATTGTCCTTGTAATGAACTCTTCCTATCGTGGTGTACATCCAGTTTACAGTTTCCTGCAGCTTTAAGGGATTGATGGTGTGTGACATTTGTGCCAGACAAGTTGCAGCAGTAGCCTGCCTTGTAGCACAGGGGCTTGATCTGATCTCCTCCATCCCCAAAGCTTCATCTGCGTGAGTCATTGGGAAACAGGGAACTGCCCAGGAGAAATGAGGCACTAATGTGGCCTTTAATGGTGGTGGCAGCAATAATAATTGTTGTTACTTCCTTGGGTTCAGGTTGCTTTTTCCTGTCTTCGTTGCCTGTAAAGTTGCTTGCAAAGCAATGGAGACAATGGCCATGAGGGCTTAGTGCTTTGGTACTGGTTTTTTTCAACTGGTGTGTGCTGAACTCTAGCTCTAAAATTACCTTTCCCCCCGGTAGTGGCCTTTACCAGCTCGTCCCAAACATTTTTGTTGGTGCCTCTGTGGCAGTGAAGTCAGTGCAAGGCAGCTGGAAGGAAACTGGGAATCAGAAGCTGTCTTCTAAGAAAGTTGCATCTAATTATTTATTTGTATACTTCTTTTTACTTTCCAGTTGCCAAAGGCACAACTCTAGGGGTTAAACAAGACTTGAAGTATGTATTTGCACCAGGGAATGGTGATTTTTTTCTTTTTTCGTTTTTGCTTGTTCCTTGGTGAGTGGCTTTTGTCAGAACATGCCCAGTTCATGCCTGTTGCAGTGGAGATGAATTCAGCTGCTATTCAAACATTATTCCATGTTTTCCAAACACACATGAGGATCTTGTCTTCCCTTCAGAAATAGTTCCCTGCAGGAAATACAGCACAAACAGCTGAGCAGAAGAATTTTCATGTGGAGTAGAGTCTGTTCCATTAGCTGGGTTGCTCGGCCAAGGCTGGAAGTCACAAGTCTCGGAGGGTAACTCTTAAGTACTGCCAGTCTGCATTTTTAGTTGCCTGCTGTTGCCTCTTCTCATAGTGACTGGCATCATATAACTTGTTGGCTGAACTCTGATATTAGGTCAATTTGCTCTGTTTTACCTTTTTATCGTATCTTTTTTCCCCTGCCTTCTGTTGCTGTGGAAGGAAATGCTCATTTACGCTCCTTTTCTTCAGCTGTGAGATTGAAAAAATCTGGTTTGCTCTAGCAGGTGGTTGCTGGCATTGCCACTCTCTCCTGTTATGTGTAAGGCAAGAGGAAGTGTTTGGAAGCAAATCAGCCTGAGCTGGTGGAGCACCTCCTCTGCCAGAAGCCCCTTTGTTTTGAGCCTGTAGGGTGGGCTTCCAGGCTTCTATGGGAGATGTGAACAGCTTCCTGTGGACTCATCTGAAGTGCACTTTTAGTACTGCTGAAAACCAGCAAAGCTTTTCAACTCAGTTTGCAACGGTTGTGCAAGTGTTGCTTTTGCAGCTGAGGGCAGCATTCAGCATTTTCCAGATGGAAGAGTGCGTGCAATCTCTGGGCTGCCGCTCAAGTTGGCATTAGCACTCAGGTTCTTCTTTGGTAGCCCTCTGTTGGAAGCTGGGCCTGAGATCAGCCTCTTTGGCCTTCAGAGAGCTGGAGAAATCAGACCTGCCAGCTCTGAATGATTGAAGCTGCTTTTTGTTCTGAATTTGACTCGCAGGCCAAGGTCTGCTTTCGTGAAAGTTTGGTGGTGGAAAACATCACCTGTGCTTCTATGGCAGGTACTGATTACTGTGATTTGTGAGCAGCTTTTTAAAGTGGGGGTAAAAACCCCAACCTCTGTTACTGAAATACTGAAATGTGCAGGCTGGGCTATTTCACCCCAGAAAAGAAAGAACAGCAGAATAAGTTAGACAATCTGGCTCCCTCTGGTTTCTCAGGAGAGCTAATTTAGATATTGGGGGCTGGGGTAGCTGTGCTAAACTTGGTTCCAGTCATTGTTAATAATGAGATTTTAACTTCTCTCTTGCCTCTTCATTTTCTGACTCCTGATAAATAAGGAGCAAATCTTAATACAGGGGATTCTCTCTTCCTATCTACTGTCAAAACCTCTTCTCTTGCTAAATAATTGTCTTCTAGTTGGTGTTTTTTTAATCTAGCAACAGTTTTAGGCACATTGTAGAGCAGCAGAAGCAGCTACTCACAAAAATAACCCTGATTAGACAGACATGTGAAACATTTTTCTCTGCCTGGGTGATAAAAGAAAAAAGTGATTTGGAAGTTATTGTAATTAATTCGTTTGAACTTTTGCTCAAGTGTGCTATATAGGCAGAGATTAAAAATTCATTATTTACTATGATGCTGTCAAGGAATTAGAAAATAATACATTTATGTCTTCCTCTTTGGCTTTTTTTTGATAGAATGCTGAGCTAATCTAGGAAACTGTGGCACTTACCTTCAGACTGAAAACCCATGATTGGGTAGAAATTCATTAATATCTGGAGTATTTAACAGAAAAAATAAGTTCTAGGAGGGTAAAACCACCTGACAGACTTCAAAAACTGAGCAAGTTTCATTTTGAGTTGGGTACTGTGGTAGCTATTCAGTTTCCTGGGAGGGATTATGCATGATGAATTTTATAGAAAAAAACAGTAGCTGTTAATTTGCATTGATGTTTTAAACAATGACCTGTTCTATTTTCATCTTCTGTTGAGGTAAACAAATTACTGTTCAAGTATTTTTAAGCACTACTTTTCAATTTGCAGGTGGATACAGGCACAGATAACAGATGGCAGATAACAGGTATGTTGGGCTGTTTTCCTGAAATTAAATCAAGGTAGTTAGGAGCCAAGTGTATATCTGGTGTTCTGCTGGAGAAGTTTTGTTGGTTTTTTTTTAACCTGTGATGAGTGGATTACCAGACTTGGATAAGAATAAAATGTTAATATTTTTCTAAATATAAAGAATATAAATAATTATTTATTTATAATTTATATAAATAAATATAAATATATGCTATAAAGAACTGAAGAGCCTTAGTGTTTCTCTAATCTGTGTAATTTAAGCATGCAAAAAGGCACCTTTTTTTTCTAGTTTATGTAGTATGTTTTGACCATACATTATTTTTATGGAACTGGTGCAAATCTATATGTGCTGCTGCTCTTCTGAGGCTTGCAGTGCTGGATAAGCTAGTCTGTCCTGTACCTGATAATACCCATTTGCATATGTGCTATCTCTTCTGGTTTTGTGTGTTAGGGTTAATTTCAGCACTTTCCAGTGTGCATTTTGTGACCTCTAAGGTGGCGGGGAGCGCAGGGAATACTGGCTGGCTGTTGACTCATGCTGGGCCCTCTCCTTCTCCAGCCTAGGAAGTGAGATGGAAGACCTTGCCAGCAGGGAGCTGGGGAGGCCAGGGACATGTCTTTTAGAATAGGAGTGAATGTTTCTATCAAAACAGTTTGTCAGAGAAGTTGGATACAGAGCTTTTATCTCTTGTTCATCTTCCTTTCATAGCTGCATCCTTTCTCATGTTTTTCTCCATCACTTAGACTAAAAGTGTCTCATATTTTCATCTGTGAGTAAAAACACTTTCCTGTGCAGAGTGAATGGCCACATGATTCAGCCTGAATCATACACATGATTGGCCAGCCATTCACTTAATGAGATGAATTTATCTGTCAGAGGTTTTTGTTTTGGGCTTGTTATGTTTTTTTTGAGGTTGGTTTGTTTCTTTTTAGTTTTCACAAGCTTGAAGACATAAATGTGCCTTTTATTAGGATACTTGTCTATAAAGCATGTCTGTAGTAAACCAGAGTACTTAAATGCTGACATTTGTGTAATGTGATGCTATTTTAATATGTTACCCTTTGAATTCTTTTAGTAAAACAGAAGATACTGCTTCAGAGTCTCTGGAGGCTGCTAAAAATGCAAGCAACAAAAAAGGTATGAAATACATAGTAGTCGGTGACATTACAGAAGTGTAACAAGCCTTTTCAGTCAAAACTGAAGATGTGTTCACAGCTGAAAGCAAAACTATGAAAACAATGGTTTTTAAGCTAACTGTTCACTTTCTGATGTTTTCCATGTTTATTGCAGCCAAAACCAGAGTGCAGGCTGTATTTTTGTGTGTGTTGTGACTGTGGTGCTTTACCATTGCCTGAAATTACCCTCTAGACCCTTGCAATAAGGCCTGCAAAGACTGGCTTGTAACAACATGTATTCTTTGTCAGCATAATTGCCAAAATGGGCAGTTCTGTTTGTATGCTAGTTCTTTACTCTCTTGTTTCTCAGAAAGTGCATCTTCAGAATGTGTCTTGGAAGTTTTTACTCTCCATTAGCAAGGTCTACAGATAACTGCTGAGTAGTGTTTTTCAAATTAATGTTTCTGAGTGCAGAAAAGCTACAGTTCCATTATTTCTCCAGATACTCAAATTCATAAGTTTTAGTGAAATATGTTTCATATATGTGGTCACTGAATGTTCTTTAGGTCTCCCTCATTACCTTTTTTTTTTTTTTCAATAAATCCTTTGTGACTGGCAATTGAAAATTGCATGAAAACTGGTAGACACCATTGAATAATTTTTAAAGTCAAGTTGCTTGAGAAAAAACAACAACAAAATTCCAAATAAGTAAGAAGAACAAAGCAACACACAAATGCAAGCGTATAAAAGCTTCGCCATGTTAGTGTGTGCTGTGCAAATTATTGGGTTTTTAATGTCTGGGGAAAAGAGCACTGAGAAAGAATGGAAAGATGTGAAAAGCAAAAGTCGTCACACCATTACACGGTGCATGGTTATTAATAAGGGTTTTTAACACCTAACCAGAGGCATTTTAGATCTGAACTCCTGTAAAAGTTGTCTTCTGGGAAGTGTTGTGATGGTTGAGGAGTCTCACAGATTATAAAATCTTCTTGAGGTAAATATAAGTGGTTGTCAGGGTCACAGTGCTGTGCTGCTTATTGTACTGTACACAGAGTTGGAAGGGCTTTTTCAGGAGTCACACTAACTGGAAAACATAGGTCTTGGAAGTATAATTCAGTGGTTCTCCTCCTGAAAATTTATATGTGGCTTTAAAGGTACAGTTTATACAGAAGGATAGAGAAACTTCTGCTTTGTACTTTCTTACATAAGGGGAAAACAGGAAATTTGCCTATGTTGTCAGTGTAGTACTTGCTTGTAAAAGCAACTGATAGATTTGCAAAGAGAGGAGTGCTTTTTCTACCATTATCCAACTTTATATTCATGAAAGCTGGTCCTGAAGTAATTGTTTGTGTTAGTAGTAAAATACTCACTATTTTCACACCTTAAATAACAGTGATGTTATTTCAGGTGTGAAAATAGTATTTTTACTGTGACTGCTGTAAGACAAAATATGACAAAAGCATTATAAATTTATGCAAATTTGTTTAAAGGGGGTTTTCTGTCTTCATAGAAAAGCTGGCAGACCAAGTGATGCAAAATCCACAGGTCCTGGCAGCTCTTCAGGAACGTCTTGACAACACATCAGTTACTCCTTCCAGTTACATTGAAACGTAAGTAGTGGGCATGATAAAATACTGAAAGACTGAAGGCATAATAGAATATTATTACTGTGTAATTAAGGTAGAAATTCAGAATAAATTATTCACTAAGAAAAATGGTTTACTTAACCTGTGATTCATAGTGTCTTACTTCTGGAAGAAGAGTGAAGTTTTACCTTATGCAAACTTGCAAACAAAATTTTGTCCCGTTCAATATTTACCATGGCTGTTTCTTGTTTTGGATAGAAATAACTCCCTCCCCTCCTTTGTTTCCTTCTGTGACCCTTACTCTGACAGGGTGACTGATGATTTCTATAAGATTGCTCTTCTAGATGTAAGGGAAAGTTCAGTACCTGTGTATCCCTAGTTTGAAACTTAGTTTTATATTGACTGTAAAGTAGATTTAAATGCTGCCTTTAGTAAATACTTATGCTTTTATTTCTCGACTGAGAATAGCTGGTTTAGACCTCTTTTTAGAAAAAACCTAAGTTCTATAACGAGATCTTTTTACATGACTATGTCTAAATGTTTAATAATTGAAAGTGCAGATGGGCAGTGTGTGCTTTATGAGTTTGACCCGTGAAACAAAGCTTTCTCCTGTAGAGTGCACAGTTCTTATTTTTCATAGGTGGATCAACACAAATCTAGTCTCAAAGTTTAGGTGTAAACAAAGGTATTAATTTCAGATCTCTGAACTACACGGGGAGGGTAGTGGCCCCAGGGAATGGAACAGAAGATAACACCTTTGAGAACAACTTGGGTAGGAGAGGATTCTTTCAACTTTCTGAAATAGGTTTTGGAGAAACATGTATGTTTGACATAAGCCTTTTATTTAAAAATTGCATGTAGTTATAAGCAACCTAATTCTCGGTAATATGTGAAATAATGCTGAGGCAACTAACTTTTAACCTTAAATAATTTTGATTTTTAGCTTTCCAAAAGCAGTGATAAGAAGAATTGATGCCTTGAAAAAGCTCCAGGTGAAATGTGCCCATATAGAAGCTAAATTCTATGAAGAAGTGCATGACTTAGAGAGAAAATATGCAGCACTCTATCAACCTCTTTTTGATAAGGTAGGAAAATTATGTATATAATTCTTATTTGTTTGTTCCTGTCAGTTCTGGTTATGGATATATAATTTTCCATCTTCAATTACATTTTTGGGATTTTTTTATCACAGAGAAGAGAGTTTATTAATGGGGAAGCTGAACCCACAGATGCAGAGGCAGAATGGCACAGTGAAAATGAGGATGAAGAAAAACTGGCTGTGAGTATAAGCTGGGTCATCTACTATGGATATATCAGATTGTCAGAGTTAAATTCTTGTTCTTGCCATTGAAAGGACTTTAGTGTCAGTGATGTGTTCTTGTGATGAATACACTGTTATGGCCAGTGAAAGCTTCTACACCATTAGTTCAGCCTTTGTTCAAATTTGTGACTTGGAGGAATTGAGGAGTTGCCTTTGTTGGCACTGTTCGTAACCTGTTAACAGCACCTTCCTGCTAATGGGTTCCATTCCAGTGCTACATGAAACCCTAAGATAATACAGGACTGGTTGGTTCTCTGCCTGTCTCCATTATTTTGGGGGACATCATTAGCTTTCATTTTCATAAATACAGGTGGGACACTTGTCACACAGTCATAAAACAGAATCAAGCTAATAAAGTGTCTGCTTGGCTGGTGGATTCCTACTTGTCCATTGAGTAGGAGCTGTCTAGATTTAGGAGGCATGATACAGTCTGTGGGCTGCCTGTTACTTTCCCAGCATCATTTCTAGAGATGTGTGCTCAGGCTTTGTCTCAGAAAAGTGACCTACTTAGAAAACTCTGTTTGCCATTCTGTCAGGTTTTCTTTGCATTTTTTCCTTTGCCTGATTCCTTCTTGTTTTTTTTTTTTCTCTATTCAAAGTGAATTGTTCTTTGTTTTTCCTGATCTCCTGAGATTTAGCATGACACAGTGCTCTGTGTGCATGAGCAAAAAACGTTCCTTAGGCTCTGTGTAAATACAGCTTTGACAGGCCATATTCCACACAATAAAATCAGAAATGTGTCTAGATGGGAAATAAATTGCAGCTTTGTATTCTTGGCACATCATAACCCAAGTAACTGCCAGAAACATCTTAAATATCTGCTGCTATCTAGTGGTGTAAAAGAAAAGGTGCAGCTTCCAGACTGAATTCCCAGGGTTGTTTAGGATTGAGAAATTACTTCCTCATTCTTCTTTTTTATAACATTTGACATCAGTTATGTGGAGGACATCCTGTTTCCCAAAATAGTAATAATTAGACACAGCATAATAATGAAAGATACCTGTAAAAAACAACTTTACAAGTATTCTGCAAAATGGGCAAGCTAAAACAGCATTTCAGAGGACAAAGTTAAATTTTAAATTTTTAGATGGAATGCTCTAGGTGGCTTATGGAGCTACAGAAATTAGATTAATAGAAAAATAGATATGCATTTGTATTTTTTCTCTTTCTAGAAAGATAGAAAGTGTTTTAATTATTTCTGTTGTGTCAAATCAGTGAAGCAGACACTTGGTCTCTTTAGTCTTCATATAGAAGAATTTCAAATGAGTTGAAAGTAAATCTGAATTGTGTATATGCTCAGTTGTGTAAATGAACCTTGTATCACTTAACTTCATTTGCAGAGGATTAAAAATAAATTTTAAATGTTCCTTTTACACAGCTTCAGAGATGGTAATTGTTTTGTACTTCTATCTCTGTTTATTAAATATACTAAGAAGTCACAATTTAATTTCTCAGCTGTTTCTGTATTTCTTTTCCAGGGAGACCTGAAAAATGCAGTGGTAATAGATGAAAAAGCAGAAGAAACAAATGTCAAAGGAATTCCAGACTTCTGGTTTACTATCTTTAGGAATGTAGATATGCTAAGTGAATTAGTACAAGTAAGTTTTTACTCCGAAATGAACAACTTCTGCTGTGTCAAATGAATTGCTGCTTTTCCTGTTAATAGTCAGTCCTTGTGGAGTATGAGTCAATCCTTTGGTGTAAGACACGAAATCTTTTGAGTCTTTGGAATCCCTGAAGATGCTTGAAATGATGTACAAGCATTTTTAGTTTAATCCATAAAGCAAGGTTATAAGAACACCTTGGATTGGTTGAATTTATGTTCAATAGCTTAGGTAGTTATGCCTGCACTTGTATTAGTGGCTTTTAATGCTGTTAAAGAAGAATTCCCTGGAGTGTGTCTGCCTCTGAATCTGACTGGTAATAAATACCCTGAATGAAGTTACTGTATCTTCAGTAATACATCCTAGCAGCTTTGTTTACTAAAAATGAGACCTAAAAGAGAGTTTGGCGCATAGAATTTGCAACTATGGTTAAGAAATTTAGATCCAGATCTTTACTTTAGCTGAAATAGTTGAATTAGTTACAAGGTTTGATTCTTTCTTAATGAGAGCCTGTTTTTCTAAATATTGCCTGCTGAATTGGATTTTACTTTTTTCTGCTTAGGAATATGATGAACCTATCTTGAAACATCTGCAGGATATTAAAGTTAAGTTTTCTGAACCAGGACAGCCTATGGTAGGTATTCTCTGCTTGTTTCTCATGAAGATTGTAGTAATGAAGTGAGCAGCATTCCAAAATACTCATTCAGCTCTCTTTGGCTGTTGTTGTGTGTGTGGGAGGTTTCTTTCTAAGTTATTATTTTCATGCATTGCCTTTGAAAGATTTATCTCCAGCTTTCCTGACTCTTTGCTCTTTCATTCTTAGCCTGGACAGCTCTGACATGACTGTAGTTTCTAGATTAAAATTCTGGCTGAGATCTGTCTAGTTTTTGCTTTCTTTTTCTCTGTCAAATTCAAGTGTAGCTGCTCTTAGTAATACAATTACATGTCTGCTTTTGATTTGAAAATGTATTGTGGGAAAGATTCTGTGTATCAAATATTCTATCAAAAGCAATATGACTTGGTAATACTAATCAAAGACAATGATTATAGATAATATGCCTGTTGAAAAGAATAGAAAATAGATAGTATTTTAAAAGCATACTTCATGAGTATTTTTTAAAGTACTACTTCATGTTTTTTAAATTTTGGAAATTTGTTCTTGTTTAAGTTTGATCTACAGAAACAGATACTCTGTTTGTGGAAAAGAAGTTGATCTGCTGCTTATTCAGTTTATACAGACTATACTTATTTCTTGAACTCCCTTTGAAGGGGAGGCAGGGAGAAGGATGGAATTTGAGCCTACACATACTTTCTTTAAATTTTGTCATTCTGGCCTTTTTCTTATATTTGGTATTTTTTGTTTTGCCTTATGGAGCAATGGTCTTCTGATAATGCTTGAAATAAAGGAAAAACAGCCATCATTGAAGATTCACATAAGAAAGATGGGAGGACTTTCTCAGAATAGCTTTTAAAGGTTAATAGCAAATTGTTTCAGGGTTCATCTGGGTTCTGCTTTTTATTTCTTATGGTCTTTATTCTGCTAGTACTGAAACACTCAGGCTGATAATTGGCAAGAAACTAGAATGGCAGAGAAAAACTGAGAATTAAGTTTTTAAAGATTGCAGGGCTTAGGGAAAGGATATGAGTTTTAGGAAGAAAATGAGTTGTCTAAGCACAAAATAAAGTATTCTAAGAAATTGCCTGTTGTGTCTTGAAGCATATCTATTCAATGGCATTTGGATGAGATCGGAATAGGGTTTTTTTTTTGCCTACATGATTTTTGTGTTCTAATTCAGCTTTGTTTTATAGTACTTTAAGCTGGAGAACTCTTTAAACACTGGATTTATCTGATCTTGCACTGTTCGTAACCTTTTGACAGCATTTTTCTGCAAAGAGGTTCCATTCCAGTGCTACATTAAATCCAATAATGGAAGGCTGACAAACTCCATGTCCCTTCTGTATTTGGAAACAAAGGATATGTTCCTAACTGCTTGAGTGAAACCTGTTCTGCAGCTGTGTGTGACTGTCTTTCAACAAAATCTGCAGTTCTTTGTTGAAAATTGGTGCAGCAGTGGTAGCTTTGTACTGTATGAACTTCACATAACCAGTGAGTCATAGACACACATATTCTGCTGGGGATTAGGTTTTGCTGCTCGAGAAATACGTGATAATTAGGAATTTTCTGATTTAATGTTGACCCAAAACAATTAATTGTAGTATGGCACTCCAAAAGTGGATTTACTTGACTGCAATTAAAGTGCTTCAAAGCCCTCTTTGTTATGGCTTGCACATAGAAACTTTCATCTGCATGAAGCATAAATGACTCCATTACTATTTACTTTATTTATAACCACATGGGTAAACTCATATGTATTTTATAATTATAATTTCTATTTACATATTTATTAGGACATCGGGATCCTTAGCTAGCATATTGAGACCTGGATGATGTATCTAGGCATAACTTAAATAGCTTAGAAAAAGGCAGTTGTTTTTTTTTTTTTTAACTTCATGAGCATATATTTGATAAAAAAACCCCCAGAGATGCCCACATAAAGAGTATTGGAAAGTTTATTACAACACTTGAAATATTATGTGGAGCTTGGAGCTTCTTGTCTCCTAATTAGCAGGTATACAGTGAGATGCTGAAATGCAGTGTGTGTGTGTGCAGATATTTTTGTCTTGCTAGCCCTTGGGATCCTGCATGCTAAATAGTGCCACTGGTTGGTTATTTATAGTCCCAGTGATGGTTTATGGGATTATTTGGGTATGAGTGTTCGTCACTGGTAGTGGATCAGCTAAGTTTGTAACTCTTCCCCTGAGCATGTTTGCCCGAGAGAGATTAGCCTTAGCTGAAGGCAGCCTCCAAACCATGCAGCTGTCTCGAATTGCTTTAAAGGGAAGTGAAGCTGAAATAGCCACTGTGAAATCAACACAGATATTCTAGTGTACTGCTGGGTCCCAGTGGCTTCCTGTGCTTAATCAGGGAGCACGGGGTTCGGGGAGGCTGCTGTTGCCATTGGTCTCCATCACGCCTTGACCGCTCTCTTAGCAGGCATGAGTCATGTGAGGAGATTCATGGGGTCTTAGAAAGATTAGGGGCCTTTGGGAGATGAGGGAGGGATAAATATCTGTGATGAGCAGGCTGTTATTAAATAACTGTCCTGAGTTATTTATCTTGTCCATGCATGAATAGCCTTGAGAAAAAGGATGGCAAGGCAGACTTGGTGATAACAGGCAGTTTTCTGGCCTGAGTCTGAAGAATGCTTGGGGAAGTATTATTCAGGGCCGGTCTTTTGGCAGTTATGTAATCTGTTTTGTATGCAGATTAGGGCTAATTCGTAATGCATATTGCTGGGAGAGTAAATCAGATACTTAAAGTAACTGTTACACATGCTGTGGCTGGGCAGTGGTGTTGGAAGCTTTGGCTTTCAGTCCTTCTGTTGTGCTGAGCTGACCTGCAGACTTTTCCCCCCTTCAAGTCACTAAATCACTACTGCTAAAAAACTTTATTCTTTAGTGCTTTCCCTTTCCAAGGCAGCTTGAGTTTTAGTGTACTTTAAAATGTTCATACTTGATCTTGAGTGCAAAGTGAGCATTGTGCAGGGAGTTTAGAAACCTTTACTGAAAAATGATGCATCATGGATGCTGTGGTTTTCTGTAACTGGAGCTTTTTGTTGTCCATGTTAAGAAACTGAATCTTTGCAAATAATTTCTGGGTGCCAGAGGAGGTTCAAACATAGCCAGAAACATCTGCTTCAGGCTGTAAGCTATTGAGACATGTTGGTTTTAGGACTCAGTTTATGAAATCAGTGTTCCTTTGCAGGATTTTCTATCATCAAATGGAAAAAACCCCTCTGATTCCAGGGGGACTGTTTAAATAGACTTTTGTAATCTAAATTGTGCTTTAACTGGAAATAAAGTCTGATTCACTCTCTTAAGATCATGATATTGATCAGACTTGGGGGAGCAGTAGAACCATATGGTGTTGTTACAATGCTAAAATTACTTCATAACAACAACTTCATCCCTAGTGCAAGGATGATGAGAGGCTTCCATAGAAAATGAAATCAAGACTTTTCTGAAAATACCTCTAAGCTTGCTTTCAAGACAGCAGTTCTATATGTGAAGGTGAATGAAATCTACTAATTACCTGTTTATAATTTGAATCTAAGCCAGGGTTGTTGTAGCTTCTTGCACATTTGAAATTCATTGACATTCATAATCTCCTGCTTCTGCTGTAGTTTCAAATATGTTTGCCATCATTTTTTTTTCCTATTTTCAGAGTTTGATTAATGATAATTATGCTGATGAACTATTTCATAGATGAAAGTTAGTAGTAACATAAAATTTCTTCCAGTCTTTCTCATTAGAGTTCCACTTTGGGCCCAATGACTACTTTTCTAATTCAGTCCTGACAAAAACATACAAGATGAAGTCGGAGCCAGACAAGACAGATCCCTTTTCATTTGAAGGACCTGAAATAGTTGATTGTGAGGGGTAAGGAAAACTGAAATTCAAAAAAGCTTCTGAAGTACAAATGCATAATTTTTTTTTGCTTATTGTGATAATGATTAGTAAGGATAAAATTGTTACTGACTTCAGAACTGGGAACATTTGTAGGTATGATGTTGATGTTAGTCTCAGCATGCAGAAGTAACAGATGCATAGATGGAGATATATTTTAACATCGTACATTTTAAACTCAACACCGTTCAAATTTAATAATTCTCTAATTAAGGTAACAAACCTTTTATTTCCACATATCTGGGTAAATTATTTTTAGTTCTTACCTCTCACAGACTACCCCCATCCTCAGTCTGATGAGTAGCCTTGGACTCTCTTGGATTCTTGTCATATCCTTAGCAATTTTTATTCCAGCAGTAATTGGTTTATTATTATCAGGCAGGAATAGGTCATATTTATCATGTGTTCTTTCAGCCTGCTTTGAGGCTGGAACATAAAGGTTATGCAGTTCGATCCTGGCAGCTGTGGCTAGTGCAGCAATTTTTTTAAATTTTATTTTTATTGTGTTTGCAACACATGCTCAGAAAACAGCTGTGGATGGTGAATTCTCATGTCTGTTCTGGAAGCCTGTTGAGTTGGACACCACATTATAGTTTCTTGGGGGTAAAGAATTGTTCCATCTAAGCAAACCCTTTCTATTCCTATCTAGGATTACTGCTCTATAACCAAATTCCAGTGCCAGAGCAGAGCTGACACAAATGAAAAATGGCTTTGTACCCTATTTTTCTTAGCATCTAAGTATTCTTTTCTGTTGGTGATTATTTGGTTTTTAGGTTTTTTCTACCCCTTCAAGGATGTGTTTTGGTGGTTTGGTTTTTGGGGTTTTTTAACTCACATTTAAGGTATGCCAAATACTTGGTTTTGTGAATGCATGCTGACAACCTCAAAACCTCTTGACTTCTAGTTCTACATATTGTTGAATCCAGCATTCACCTGCAGTGAGGCAAAAGTTCTTCTTGGATGTTTAGTTAAAGTTGTGCCTAAGTAACGGACTACTCCTTTTTAAAGAAAACTTTAGTTCATTACAGCAAAATATTTTCTGTTTAAGTATTACAAAGGAATGCTTTCCTGGATTGTTGATTTGTCAGAACTTTGATTTCAGTTGATGTTTCCTGAGGAAGGTGTTAAATAAGGTACAAGTAGAGCAGGAAAACATGTCTGTGCCTTGTTATACAGGTTAAGTATAAAACTGGTGACTTTGGCCATCTGTCTATAGGACAAGGTATTTTGGAGGCATTTCAGGGTTACTGTGACACCATTTTTTCCTTTGTAGGAGTATTAGCTGTGTTTGCCCCTCACTATTTGCCATGTACAGCTTTGGGTAAAACTTGTTTGAATGGAAAGAGACTTTTTGTTGAGTGTCAGTTTGTACAGCAGCAGAATGGAAATGAAAATTAGTCTCTTTTCAGCTTGATGTGGTTGGCTGCCAGGTCAGTCTGAGCACTGCTCTTTAGACAGCTCTAACATCCCTCTCCCTGGCCACTCTTTGGACATGCATTTTTAGGGTAAATGGACACTACCTTGACCTGTAGTTAAAGGATATCATGTAATGTTTTCTAACGGTCTGACTGGTGAGATTTTCTCTGGAATAGCTTTTAATCCTGTCCTTGGTTATAGAAATCCAGTTGCTGGGCCAGAGGAATCGAATTACAGGTGGAGTGAGGGCAGTGATTACTCTGCCAAGACAAACTTGTATAGCATTTTCATTTAGGAAAATATTTGACCTGTCCAACATACACATAATCTCTAGAATATGACCCACTTCATAACTTGTCAAGCAGCTTTATCTAGAGAGTGATAAGCCATCTTGGCCTTGATGTTGCTGCTCTGCTGCTCAGTTCCTTCTTTTCCCTGGTGCCTTGTGTTAAAATGCTGTTTCTCGCCTGCTGTCTCTAGGTGTACCATTGACTGGAAGAAAGGAAAAAATGTTACAGTTAAAACAATCAAGAAGAAACAGAAACACAAGGGCCGAGGCACAGTTCGGACAATTACTAAACAAGTACCTAACGATTCATTTTTTAACTTCTTCAGCCCAATTAAGGGTAAGTGTGGAAATTTAATAATTCAGGATCCTTAAAATATGTAGTTATGTATTTGTATTTATATGACTTTAATATTCAAATTGTTTATGCTGCTGCATTGTAAAGTGCTTACTAGAGGAAGATTGCAAACTCTTGCCCATCCAAACAGATGATTTTGTTCTGTTATTCTGTAGAATTTGACCAATAGGTGTGCAGTGTAAACAGGAATCCTAGTAGGGAGAGTCTCTCCTAGACTCTCTTAAAGAAGTTGACATGTTTTACCACAGGATGGCTCCATGCATCAATTTGTTTCTAACATGCAAAAGAGCTGTGTTCCATTGTTGGTCAAGTTACAGCACAGCAGTTTCATTGAAACCTCTGTGTCAAGTGACATAACTTTCTGTCCTTTCTTGTAGTAAACCCCATAGATTTAGGAAAAGCACCATGGAGAATCTGAATAATAGGCATGCTGAAACAGCAAAGGAAATTCCTGTCCTCCGCCCTTAACCTATCTCTGTAACCCTATAAGGCAATGTCATGTTAACCCCTTACCATTGGTCAAGCTTGGATCCTTTCCAACCCTATAAAAGAAGCGTACTGTACCCCATTAGTTAGAAGAAGAAGAGCAGAGACCCTTCACGGACCTCCCGGAATAAAGCCATCTCCGTGGAACAGCCTGTGCCTTCTCCTTCTCCTCTCTCTCCATCTGCTGCAGCCTCCAGCCCAGGGCAAACTTACCTAGCAAGCAGGGCTGAAATCCTGAGAGCTTGCAATCACTATAAGAGAGAGAAGCACTGAGCTTGCTGGGAGTTTGAGCCGTGGCGTTGGCATGAGCGAGCTTCAGGCACCCGCTCCCTACTCAGGGACTGAGCTCCTGAGCCCTATTGCTCTGCCTTAGGATAAGGCCGGAACAGAGGCTTTATTACTTTCTTCTGGGAGTAATTAGTGATCCCTGATACTCCATACATAATTGTCCTATTTTCCTAGTCTAGTGTTAGATATGTACTTACATTTCAGACAATTCTGATGGATTCCAACACCATTATTTTTTTTCTTGGTCCATCTTTCATTGTCCTCTTCTGCAAACATAGGTGAGGGAAGTAGTTTACTTTGTGGACTAAAGGGGTCCTACAAGAAAGATGGTGAGGGACTTTTTGGAAGGGCATGTAGTGACAGGACAAGTGGAATGGCTTTAGGCCAAAAGAGGGCAGGTTTAGGTTAGATATTAGGAAGAAATTCTTACCTGTGAAAGTGGTGAGACACTGGAACAGTTTGGAGCATCCATAACTTCTCTGGGCATTCTTGGAAATGTTCAAAGCCAGACTGGATGGGGTTTTCAGCAGCCTGGTCTTGTGAAAGGTGTCCCTGCCCAGGGTGGAGGGGTTGAAACTTAGTGATCTTCGAGGTCCCTTCCGTCCCAAACTGTTCTATGATTCCAGAGGTGTACTGAACAGAATGGCTCTTGATTCTGTTGTGGGCTATTATGAACTACCTGTCCCTCCTAATTACTACTGCAAATGCCCATGTATGTGGGTTAAGAAACATGGGATATGTATTTCTAAAGTTGGGTTTGGTACAGAAATGTCGTTTAATTTTTGTTGCTGCTTTGAGGAAGGCATGGAGATTTGTCTCCTGTTGGTGTTACGTTGTTCTTTTAAATACTCAAAGGGTACATTTTGGAATTAGCAGTATAAGACAAGACACTGACATCTGCTGGCAGTGGATAGTTACATTTTCAACTTGAGAACTGAGCCAAATTATCACTTTCACAGTAGATCACATGGTAATGTAGGGAAGGGAAATACGTTTTGATTTGTGTTGGGGTTTTTTGCATTGATTTGGTTTTTTTTTTTCTTTTTTGGTCATTGGTTAGTTGGTTGTTTTTTTTCTTTAAACAAACAAAACATCCACCCTGTTCTATGCTGGTTATAGCACTGGGCCTCTTCTCAACAGTGCTTTACAGATTCATGTCAAAATGTTCACCTATTTAGTTCAGTTGTTTTGGGGAAGAGGAAGTGATTTGTAGTGCTCCAGCCAAATGAAGTTACTGTAATTACAGCATTAATAGAGAAACCAAGTATGTTGATCTGCATATCCTCTGAACCCATCCTTGTAGAAAGAGCATTTCCTTTGCAAAAATCTCTGACATCCAAATGGCAGCATTGATGCTTTAGCTACATGTGAAATTCTTACGATTTCTGTAGGTTTAACTTAATACTAATCTGGATTGTCATAGTTTTAACAGCTACCTTGTGAAGCCTTTATAACCTCAGTGTTTTCAGGTATGAGAAGGTCTTTATACTGTGTTTTGTCATCTTGAACATTGAGGTAGGTGAGAGTATACAGGCATTTCTTAAATTTGTTGTCTTTTCTTTTTGCAGTATCTGGTGATGGAGAGTCACTGGTAAGTTTTTTAAACAGCACAGTTGCTCTTTGCCAAGTCACTGTATAGTGACTATAGGGTTCTTTTATTAAGTACTGTGTATTTTTATTGTTACTTTTGCCTTTAACAAAGCTGGGCTTCACCTTTGATAAAGTGAAAGATACTGTCAACTTCTCCAAGTTTGACAGTTTACTGTTCCATAATTTGCTGATCCAAGACCTTTCCAGTGTCACTGTTGGGAAGGTCATTATTTTCCCTGCCCACTCAGCAGTACTGTGTGGCTGGTACCTGACCTGAAAAATCAGCCTGGAGCATTCTGAACAGTTCCGCAGCATCAGATGCCAGAGCCAGCCAGGTCTGAGCTTTTTAATAAAAGGTGTCTTGGCAGGACACTAACCTGTGTGTGTAAAGTAGGAAGCTTGTACAGAAAATCTCAATTGTGCAAATCTAGATTTAGCTTTTATCACAAAATGTACTGAAAATACCTGTGACCTGAAGGTTGGTGATGACAGTATGATGTTTTCCCAAACATGTTACTTTGAAATATTTTCATCTGCTTCTGTGTGTCACATCACATTTGCAGTAGAAAACTCAAACTGATTTGTCTTCCAGGATGAAGACTCAGAATTCACATTAGCAGCAGATTTTGAAATTGGACATTTCTTCCGTGAAAGGATAGTCCCTCGTGCTGTGCTGTACTTCACCGGGGAAGCGATAGAGGATGATGATAATGTATGTGTGCAATTAGCATCTGGTTTATTAGTCAGCACATAGAAACATACTGCTCCTTTTCTGATTAGACTAGGGTGAAGTATTAATTACATGAGAATAACAAAAAAACCCTGAAGAGATCCTGCTACTTGGGGATAGGAAAGGGTCATTCAGCTTGCTATAAGTTGTTGATCTGCTTCTGGAAGGAGCTTAGTTTCAGTTACAGTGTTTGAATATGTTACACCTATTACTGCAGAAGTTTTTATGCAAATACTAGCAGAGCTAATTAAACCTTGGGTTTGCTTTTCAGTTTGAAGAAGATGAAGAAGGTGAAGAGGAGGTAAGATGCACACTATTTTTTATAGATTACTGATTACCCTTTCCATTCCAGTGCCAGGAATAATTCTATTTGGAGCAGAAAACAGTTGTTCATAAATGCTCTTGTTCATGGTACTTCTTTCCAAAAGAGTTCAGCATTCATGACTTGAAAAACTGTGCCTGGTTTTTCCTTTTCATAGAAGTACTTCCTGCAAGAGCATATATCCATTTTTTTATCCAGTACTTTGAAAGCTGTTTTCTGACGTGAGTCAAAAATTAAAGACAAGCTTTTTTTTCTAGAGTGCTGCATGGTAAATATTTGTTCCTTAGGTGGTAGTGGAATTTCAGCTGTCAGCTTTTAGCTGTCATAAGCTTGAAGACTGGGTCTTACCAAATGCCAAGTGAAAAAGGGGAAGTGTGTAACTGCTCAGCATAAGTAATTTAGGCTGGCTCTGGTCTATTTGCAATAATGTTGTATGAACACAAACACACTATGAAAGGCTTTGCACAAAATCACTAAATGTTACCACACTTAAATGAACTAATATCCTTTACATTTTTTTTGCTTTACTGCTTTTACTGTGCTGTCTTGTTAGTTTGTCAAAGGTACATCCCTGATTGTTGTCAGCTTCAGCATAGCAGAGTACATCAGAGGTTATCAAGCTGATCTGATGTGAGCTGGCAGCCTTCAGCATGCAGTCTTTTTTTTTCTCTGTGCTTAGGCTGTTGAGTCACTAAACATTTTCATATTTTTATTTTTTTAAGCTGGGTATTGATAGAAGTGTGTATATGTATTTTTAATTGGTTTTCAGTGCCAGATGTTATCACTTGGATGTAGTCGTGTGTAAAACTGAGTGCAAAAATCCTGCAGAGGAAATGCATAGCCTGTCTAGAGTAATCTAAATAAAGTGGCTCTTTGGAGGGAGACTGAACTAAAGAACAAAATCAGGCATGTATATTACCAGAACTAAAATTCCAAATAATTTGTTAGGTAGAAGTTTAAAAGTTGCTGTGGGACTGCATTAGCAGTGTACATAGGAAGGTTGCCTTAAGCCATACTGAGACCTTTATACCAAGTTTTAAAGATTTTGTATTTAAAACTTGTAAGATGCTGAATTCTTTAAAATTAGCCCAATGCTGACATCTGAAACATTCTGGAATACAGTGATAATATAATTTGCTAGTTTGCTTTTTGTCCATTACAAAAAGTTGCACTTTTAACCTATTTTAATTTCTGTTAGTTTATCTCTATTTTGTCATAGGAGTTGGAGGGGGAAGAGGAGGGAGAAGAGGAGGAAGATGCAGAGACTGATCCTAAGGTAAGGACTTCTGTGTGCTTAGTCATAGCACAGACTATAATCATGAGCAGTGTAGTTAAGGGTATGATAGTTTGTGAAAAGATCAATCAAAAAAACACCCTAGCTTCTGACTGCAGTGTTTTTATTATCTCCAACACTCAAATTGCTCTTCAAAGAGAAGTTAATGTTTCCATCAGTTGAGAAAATGCAAGCTTTTGCTTCCAACATGCACCAAGATAATTTCCAATCTGTGTGCCTTTGCTTCTTAATGGCATCTCTGTGTAATGCTGATACAGTTTTCTTTCAGAAAGGTCATATTTAGATGTTCTTTGGCTGGACTTCAAGCTAGAATTAGTCTCACAAATCTCAACTAGCTTGTTTGTTTATGTTATTTTCCTTAGAATTGTTCCTTATCGTTGTCCTGATGGCTGCAGGTTAGACTCTACATGTCTGTACTTGGTTAGAAATCAAAAAAAGTCAGTCCTCAACTTTGAATTTTAAACTTTATGATACCTGGCTTAAAATTCAGCCTTGAGGGTTAGTGTTCCTTCTGATAGGTATTTTTCAGATCTTCAGTCATGGTAAATGCTTATATTTAGTGAAGCTGGGACAGTGATGACAGACTTGTGTTCATGTAGTTCTTAAAACATCATAAAAGCTTTCAATTTTTTATAAAGACAGGTGAAAAAGTGAAAGGCATGCAAAACTGCTTGATCTTTGGATAAAAGTCTTAGCAGCTTGACATGTCACTCTTCTGGTACAGTTTTATACATCATCCTATCATTAGTAAATGGTTTTTGTCACTATCAAGAGTCAAGTTTGTTTTTCTTTAATGAGAAATACTGTATACTAAAGAAAGTCTATCTTGTACAAAGATCAATCAAACAGGGTTAGATTGGAAAAATCAGTATTCTGACTCTGCTCTGTAGGATTCAGATGCAGTGGTGTACCTGTAAAGGGTAAAAGTTGGACAGCTGAGAAACAATGTTAGTTCTACATCAACATATGTTTGTGTGAAGTATCCTTCTAGAGGATTTGGTATTCTGTAGGGGAAAAAATCTGAAGTTATCTTGGAAGGTTATGGTTGTTGCCTCCTGTATTATTTTGTACATTTCACTTTTCATCCATGCTGACAGTTGCTTTCAATTTTTTCCCATTTAGGTGTAATATAAGTCTGTTATTCATTCATACATTTCTAGGTAAGGTGGAATTCCATTCATACCTAACTTCCAAGAGTCCCATTTGTAGTCATGCAATGTGGTTTGTTTTCTAGGGTTTTCTGTTTTGTTTTTGGTTTGGTTTTTTTTTCCATGTATGGGGAAAAGAAATGGGGGAATGGTGACTTCAGAGTTTAAGTTTTATTAGTAAACAATAGAAAGAAATGGGTAGGGATGAGTGCCTTTAAATCATATAATTAAAGTAGATTTTTCAGAATGACTCTGCCTTCCTGGCACACTTCCTGCTTTGCCTTTCTAGCAATCAAACTGTATTTCATATAAACATGATAAAAGATACTGAGACTTGTCAGACTATTTTTCCTTGTTTCTGGTTTGATGTTGCATCTCTTTACTGTTTCTAATGCACTTGCAAATTATTTCTTAAATATCTTCTCTGCTCTTCCTAAACTCTTCTAAGTCATCAGCTTACTTACTATGCCTTTTCCAGCATCTTATTTATGCTGCCTGACAAAGGCAGGCAGTCACTCTTAGAAGCCTTTTCTTGATCTCTCATGATTCTGAACAGCTATTGTTCTTCTGTTCATCTGTCTCTTTATTTAAAAGAAGAAAGAAAAATTTCCTTCTGTTGTATACTGTCATCTTTCACCTTTCATCCCATTCCTCACAGAGAACAATGCCTGCAACAGCCTCCATACTTCTTCCCCCCCTGTATTTTAGGCTTGTGTCTTTTTATTTTAATTATTTAGAAGAAGGTATAATCCAGCTCACTCCCTCTGCATAGATAATGCCCTTCCTTGCCTTTGTTAAACTCAAAATGGAGCTGTGCTTCTGAATTGTTTTAGTGCACTGGTGGTTCACCTGCAGCAGTAGAACATCTGTTTGTCGCAGTGGCTGCAGTCTGTTACACAGCTGTATTCCCTCCCTACAGTTAAAATTGTTAGCCACTGGCTCCAATTTTTCAAGTCAACTTGGAATTATTTTATTTCATTTTTTGACACTGATACCCCAGTTCTGTCCTGTTTTCCATTCTTTTTCCTGCTCGTATCATTTTCTGATCCTTTTGTTCCCTGTTCCTTGCCTTTCTTTGCCTTCCAGTTCCCACTCCTTTCTTTTCTTTTCTAGAATAGTTTTCTTTTCCATGTACACAAAAATAATTGGTCTGTTTTCCTTTCAAATCCAGTTTCTCCTTTTCAGTCATTTCCATACTACCTCTTCCTTTATTGTTGTAGTGTATTTGTTGTATTGTTGTAGTACCTTTGCTGCATGTCAACACTTTCTGCTTTGCAAACTTTTCCTCCTTCCTTCCTGTGAGTTTTTTAAGTACATTGGAGTTGTTCAGATACAACCAGATCATTATCATCTCTTACACAAAGCACTTGTGCCATGTCTAAGTTGTGGCTTTGGAAGACTGAGCAGTCAGATGATTAAAAGTAGCTTCAGAAGATGCTACAAAACTGGATAATGTAGCTGGTTTTGTCTAGTGCATTTTTCTATGTGCTTGCATGTCCCATTCCTTTAGCTGCCTGTATTTCACCTTGCTGAGGCTGTGCTTGAATTGAGAAGTAGCTGGCAGGGTAATGCAGAGTGCTGGTTTGAATCACGAGCAGAAGAGCTGCTCTGTGTGTGAGAGACTGCTTGGGCTTCTAGATCTTTTGTCTTTGGGTTACAGTGGCAGGATGTGGCAGCAGCAAATTCATTTCCAGGCCCTGATGTGGAGGCAGGCAGTTTGGGTTAGGGTTGCTCACTTAACTCCAGCTAGCTCTGGGTTTGCATTCTAATATCCTTGCTTTTTCTCCTTCAGTAACAGAGAATAGGAAATAAAGATAAGATTCAGTTTTAGGTCCCATAATTGGACTTTTCCATTGAAGATGTTTCAGAAAGGCTTTCTACCTTCTGCACTGGAAAGGACATCAGATTTAGTGCCTGGTGCCTGCCTTGATACTGCTGTTGGCAGCAGAGTTCATGGGGAGTCAGATGAGATCCTGTTGATCTGCCTGTTCAGATGAGATCCTGTTGATCTGCCTGTTCCTGCATGGCCACCTTAGCAGATGGGAAGCTTCCCAAAAAGTGAATTGGAAAAGTAAGGAGATAAAGACTTTATTGCTCTTTGAATCACCTAGGAATGTATCTTGCCTAGTGTGTTTAAACACTGAAGACTAACAGAAATTCAGTGTTTCCTTTAGGATGTCTTTTGAAAAAAAAACAACTGCTAAAATAAAAGGCATGGAAATTTTGGGCTTATGTCCCCAGCCTCTAGGGCACCAGTTTACCTGGATGGGCAGACACAGTGGGGTTTGTGTAGGAAAGTCAAGAAAGCAGTATTAACTCAGACCTGCTTTCTTCTGTGTGTTAACTCTATGTTCCTGCGAATTTTAGGTGCAATTTTTAATTCTGAGAAAGCGATGCAGCAAGTGAGTGGCAGTAACAAAAAGCTATATATTGATCTTTGTTAGCAAAAAAGAAAAAATAGGTGGGAGTTTCACTCAACTTGTTCATATCTATTGGAATAGTATCTCAGACTGAAATTCAAGGCCCAGAGCAGTTTAAACTCCTTGCACAGAATAAGTGAATATGAAATGAAATATTTTAAAGATACAAAAAAATTTTAAATCCTACCAATTTTAAGATGAACTTAAGTCTGCTTATGGTTACTGTAAAGAATCTGTTTACAACCAGAAGAATTCTTGTCTCTGTAGCCCTGGTAGTGATCTTGAATATGTGTGTTTACTGCTAAATTTATTTTTAAATAAGATGCAATTCCTCCTTATCTTTGCCAGTTCAAGTCTCTCTGGTCTGGCCAATGCACTTCACTATCTTTCTAAGATATCATGGGAAGTTAATTTAGGGAAATAGAGCATGGAAACCTTGCCAGGATGGGGTGATAAACAGCACAGGGGCTAAGGCAGATCAGTGTAGTGGTTGGCTGACCCAGTGTCACCAAGTCTGGGCTCTGCAGGAGGAGCAGGCTCAGGCTTTAGAGGGGAGTGTGGATGTCAGCTCTGCATCCCACTCACAGCTCAGAGTCTGGGCCCTGATCTTAGAGGAGCCAGCAAAGGCCAGAGATGAGCTTCAGTGTGCCTGTGCCTGCTGGAGCAGCTGTAACTGGAAGGGAATTGTGGTCTCTTTGTGCTGGTGTGCTCTGGGATTAGGCTGTGAGATGCTTTGCATGAGGCTGAGAGTAGCTGAAGGCAGCGTGGAGCTCACATGCTGGCTTCCTCAGCAAAAGCAGTGCTGTGTTGAAGTGGTGGAAGAACATGGATTATGTTGGAGTCTGGATCTGAAATAGTGCCTTCATACTTAGGGCCTGCTTAAACATTCTGTATATAGGGCCAACAGAGATACATCCTCAAGTGTAACCTAAAAATAGCAGTATTTGTCTCAAAATCCTTTAACAACTGACTCAGATCCAGGAACCCCTCAAACTGTATTTTTTTTTTTTTGTCTGAGAGCAGTAATCAACACTGAAAGGTTCTTGAAAAAGAACTTTGTGATCTCTGTGACTCACTTTTTACAGGATAAACAGTTACATGCAGTAAATACGATTTAAGTGTTTACAGAAATAAGGAAAGGATAATGGAGTTTATTAGAAAATACAACAAGTGTTTTGGTTGATCATTAAAATTTGGCAGAAATGGTTGTGGTGGTCAACCTAGGTGTTTCTTGATCTAAATATAGCAGGTGACTAGGAAGGAAGGAAGGAGAGAGATGGAAAGATTTTTTTAAGTACATTTTAAATAAGAGATTTGTTGTTTTATCATGGCTCTTAGCCAGAAGGCAAAGAGGAGAGGAAGTGATGTTGCCTGCACACTACTCTGTCCATGCTGAAATACCAAGCAGTTTAAAGGAGAATACAAACCTTTAGAAAACTTTTGATAAAAATGTTGCTGTTTTGCTTGCCCTCAGTAAAAAGGAATAGCATGCAATGAACTACCAGGGGCAGTTAAATTTTCATTTAAGAGCAAGAATGCCAATTTTGTTTTGTGTAAACATACCCCTTTTCCTGTATTTAGTCCCCAGTCAGTGCAATGTAATTCACATTGGTGTTACTTGGAACTTCAGGCAGATGAGAGAAAACAAAGTTAAGGTTAGCCAGATGTCCTGAGTGAGGAATACCACAAGGAAGAAGTCTGAAAGGTTTCTGACACATCTGTGCATTTGGCTCTAATGCTGAATTGCAGTGGGAGTGATGGTGACCACTGTGACTGTAAAGCACTTTTGGTGAGGAACAGAGAAACAGCCTGGATTTAGTGCAGGTTATTGAGGCAAAACTTCATGATAAGGAAGTTTAAATTACTTGCACCTATTCTTCCTTTCTAGAGGCAGAATGCTACAGTTGTCTTAGCTCTTGGTTACTTGATGTATACTGAGCTGGGCATGGGTACATATTTTATAACACATAAACCTCTTCTTTAGGATAGTAACTAAGAAACATTTTATTTTGCATCAGTGAGGTTCAGGGTGTTGTGTTTTATACCTGTATTTTTCTTTACTAGACTGCAGCAGGTTTCTGTGACTGCTGTTTGTGTATAATAAACTATATTAAGAATGGTAAGGGGAGAAGCAAAGTGGAAATTCACTGAATAAATTCTCCTGCTTTCTAAGAATGCTATTTTACAATGGAAAAAAAGCAAGAAGTGCAGTGTAAACCTGAAGTTCTTAGCTGTTTGAGTACTTGTTCTCATTCCCAAATACACTTCCTTTTGCCAAAGGGGAAGTTGTTTAACTACCTAATGAAGATGTTTCTACTTTTACATACTCAGATTAACATATGGACTTCTTGCCCAGTGTTAAATTGTTGAATAGTTACCTGCTGGTGATGCAGAACCTAGAAGAAATCAACACATTAATTACATTTTTATCACCTTAGCAGAAAGGGAAAGGCTCCTAAGGAAAAACTCAGACGTGCTGCAGAATAAGCAGCCTGCCTTCCCTCCCTCCTCAGAGCTGAAGGAGGTGGCAGTTTATTGTTAAAATGGTTTAATAGGGCTCTGGAAGTCAAATAGAGCCTGTGGTTGAGGGGAGTAGGTGGTGGTTTGCTTTCTTGTTTGTGTGAACCTTGGCCTACAGGATGCAGTGTTAACAGCACAAAAATAGATTAAAAAATTATGGGGCACCAAGCAGCTGGGGGCAAGGGGAAACTCAGTAAATGTGGTGACTCTGGACCTTTATGATGTAGCTTGAGTTTTCATGTAGCATTCCTGTAAATGCTAGTGTTACCTAGTTAATTCAGAACTGCATAGCCAGTTTCTCTGTATTTGTTGAAGTGTTTTCTTTTATGCCAATTTGATTTTTAACTGTTTATTTTCTCTTTTTCCCTTTATGCAGAAAGAGTCCAGCCAACCTGCTGAATGCAAACAACAGTAATAAGGAAATACCACTTGGAAGTGATATTTGAACAACTTGTAACAAATAGTTGGATACCTGGCCTGCAGTTCAGGATATTTTATCGCTGCAGCACAATCTTATTAACAATGCTTAAAATTAATTTGTTTTAAAATGCATGATTTTCACTAACTTTATTGCTTAACATGTACAGTGGCAACTTCAATGCATTTGGGAAATATGAGGTTTAAATAAAGCACACTCTACAGCCGTTGGTACACTGTAGCTAAGTATGTCAATAGGCCTTTAGAGCCTTTTGCCCTATGCATAAGGGAATAGTCCAGACTACCATGTGAGGATTATCCATTTTCTTGCTCGACATTGAAAATCGTGGAATAGCAATGTGCTGAGAAGCTAAAGTAAATGGATTACATGTATGGTAGCTGAAACAGATAGAGCAATATGACTTTTTTGCTAGTTCCCTCCCCTGTTTTTTAATGTTTCTTGCAACCTACAGATTGAACTAGTGCTTGAGCAGCTTTAAATGTCATATTTATTATCTCAGTACAACCAGTTGAGTTGAAGTAATTTTACTTCATTGAAGAGGGTGTCATATTTGAGATTTAGTTGTTCATCTTACTATTTATTTATTCATGTTTGTAAGTACTTTGACAGAATTAGTGCTTTTTAATAGTTTTTAATATACTTGAAAAATCTTCTTCCTCTTTTGCATACAATATGGGTACTTGTAAAACAGGTAATTCAAAGTGGTCTCAATGTAGTAGTCTAGACAGAAGAAACAAACTTGCATCAAAATGACAACTCCTCTGGATGAAGATCAAAATGTAAAGGCCAAACTTGCTGTTGGTGGAAGTGGGTTGCAGCCAAAGAACCAGACAATTTCCAGTAGTCTTATTGCTTAGTGTCCAGCATGAAAGGACCTTTCACTATGAACACGGAAATCTATCAAAGTGAGTCAGTTCAATAAATCTGAAGTTTGGGTGTCTTACTTGCAACACTGAAATTATTCCATTCCACAATTTGTTTTATTTCACATTCTGAAGTCTGCAAAACTACGTTTTGTTGTTGTGTGGC
The DNA here is from genome assembly GCF_051311805.1 of Agelaius phoeniceus. NCBI lineage: Eukaryota > Metazoa > Chordata > Aves > Passeriformes > Icteridae > Agelaius > Agelaius phoeniceus. Next base: position 16,272,949 of record NC_135270.1, read on the forward strand.
ACTTAAAAGTACACGTTTCTAGTTTCAGCATCCATTACCAACCTCTGGCAGCAGTTGAATAGCAGCTGTATCAACACTGTGACCAGGCATGTAGAGTGCTCCAGCCTTACCTTACACATTTGTAACTTAATACGGTGTTTTCAATTTGTACAGAATAGATAGAATATTCTATTAAAGTTGTGAAACATGATTGGTGGTGCCTGTCTGGTCCCTAATGCTTCCTAGGAGAAATGAGCATCCTGTTCTGAATGGTGGAGTGTTAAACACAGCACCTTTCCAGCTGTTTGCCCATACAGCTCCTGGCTCAACATCTCTCCTTGCCAAAAGCCAAAACAGGAGCCCTTGTAAATATAACTTGCTGGCAGTTCTTTGATGTAAATCAGAACAAACTTGCTCAATTTGCAAGCAAACAGTCTGGAATCTTTTGTAAGAGTTGGGGTTTTTAGGGAGGCAGCATCATTACAAGATTCCACATGATCCATGCACTTAGGTCACGGACTGAATGAGGTGCTGGGGGCCAAACTGGTTTATGAATGTTAAGGTACTCCCACAGCTGACCTCGCAGTCCGAAAATGTAACACTACTGCTCAGGTGCCACAGTGTTAAGGCAGGAATGAGGAAAGAAGGCAGGAACAGGGATAGGTTCTGGCCTGTATTTTAAAAAATAAGATTTTGTAGCCTAGTCTGACTGCAGTGCAGTCCGGCCAGCAGCGAGAGCAGTGTGCAGGCAGTTCTGACAAGGACAGGAATAATGAATGGAGCTTGCCCATGTGCAGACTGGCTCAGCACAGTGCAAGGTACATCAAATAGATTTGACCTGGTTTGTTTCTCTTTATATTGGAGGAAATTGAATAATAGTTCCCCATCCTCAAGCAGTACTTTCCACTACATGGTTAAACGGGAGTGCTGCTACCTGGAGATAAACATCTGCAAATTAGCACACCAAAGTAATTTATGTGCATGAATACTGAAAGGCTGACTTTAATTTTGAGAAAACGGGAAATTCCAGAACATGTGGAGCAAATGTGCCAGCATCTAGGGAGCCAAATGAGATGGGTGGGTAATGAAGCTGCCTAGCAAGATGTTCATCCTAGGGAAAGCGATGGGAAAGCTGACCTGGGATTCATTCAAGTGGAGTTAATGCTGGTTGACACAACCTAATAGAAAAACAGATCTTGTCAAAACCCAGCTGTGCTCTTCCCACTGCAGCTCTTACCAATTATGGCAGAGATGAGCAATTCTTAGACTTCACTGTTTTCACTTGCAGACTTTGTCTACAAGAAATGAACTGGTACCTGTGCAGCTCATTCCTCTTAACAGAGTATGAAGAACTGCTGAGGTGGTAGGCAGAATGTCATGGCCAGATAAATCCAGGCTGAATGGTAAATCCAGACTTGATGGAGTGTGGGTGTGCAAAAACCCACAAGTTACTGTTTGAATGAATTTATTTCTTTTTTTATATTGGTTTGTTTTGTAGACTGGGCCATGAGACAAATAAATGAATGCCTTATGTAAAGCTAGTGGCAATTTTTTAAAAATGGTGAGGTGAAAAGCAAAAATTCTATGTGCATCCATGCCTGATTGTCATCTCAGCACCCTGATAAAAACCCTGAAGTTTAGTCTGTGGGAACATGCTTTGGTGATGCAGCCTTCATGTTGGTGGCTTCTCATTTGAGGGAGGAAAAACTCCAGTTCTGGGCCTGAAAGCTGAAGCAGCTGGAAGCACTCCAAGAGGAATTCATCTGGTGTGTCACCTGCTCGGGATACACATGATTAACAGCCTCTTAGTGCCTGGGTTGTCTAGGAAGAGAGCCTTGGAGGTACTGCCCTGCTGCCCTATCTGATACAGGAACAAATGGCAAATGCTCTGCTGCCAGCTGAAACTCGGGGACAGCCTGTGGTTTCTCAGGAGTCCAGCACAGCACCAGGGTACCTTTCTGGAGATTTGGTGTTTGGGATAACAGAGCTTTCAGTTCAATTCCAGTATGTTCAGTTATTTGGGGTTCACTATTTGGTTAGGATCTGTGGTACCTGGAAAAATTAAGATGGTCTCTGTGTGTTTCCACTCTCTTCATTAAACGAGCTTTTCCTGTTTTAGAATAAAGGAGGCTGGTAATGGATTCACGCTCAGTTAAATGCTGCCTTGCTGGCAGTTCCTCAAGCAAATGAGGTCTGGCTGGGAAGCCAGCTCAGCACAGCACAGGCCGAGGAGCCCCACGCTGCAGAGGGACACGTAAGAAGAGGTCAGACTAGTTCAGCACGAGGAAATCGCTCTCTCTGCGAGCTCAGCGATGCAGAGGTGAGTTCAAGATGTGAGACATGGCCCCACTGCCTGGCATTGCATTGAGGTTGCACCACCTTATGAATTTGTGCTGGAAATATGCACCTTCTTCTTCTGAAGCATCTTTGCACCAGCACTGTTGGAAACAGCTCTAGCTCAGGAAACATCCTTCCCAGCTAAGCTGACAGGAAAGATGCAGAGGGACTATTTAGAGGACATATGCTCACAGGACAAGGAGGCTTCAAACTGAACAACAGCAGGTTTAGATTAGCTATTAGGAAGAAATTCTTTATTGAGGGTGGTGTGGCACTGGCACAGGTTGCCCAGAGAAATTGTGGATGTCCCATCCCTGGCAGTGTTGAAGACCAGGTTGGATGGGGCTCTGAATAACCTGGTCTAGTGAAAGGTGTCCCTGCTCATAGCAGGGGGGTTGGAAGGAGATGTTCTGTAAGGTCCCTTCCCACCCAAACAATTCTGAGTCTATGACAAATGGCAATGTATAAAAAAAATAAGAGTTCTGCATTCATGCTTCTTTATTCTATTGCCTTTTCCCAAGGATAAATACCTGTATTATTCCCCAACTAAAATCCACAGGGAATTGATTTTATGTCAATATCTGTTCAGGACTCCTTCCCTGGAGGTGAAGTCCTCACAGTTTTTACCTTTGCTGTCCATGTTTTTCACTACAAATCGGTGTGCAAACAACTCTGTTGCAGTAGCTGTGACCTGTGCATGGAAAAACTTACATCCTCCCTTTTTCAAATGGCTTATCACACTAATAGCAGGAAGAAATTATTTTTTTTTCCATTTGCTCATATTGCTGTCCTAAATACCACCAGCCTCTCACGGGCCAGGGCCATGAATCCTAAACAATAGATGCCCTAAGTCACTCTGGTTTGACAAGCATCCAAGAAAAAGAAAAGGGAAAAAAAATTTTAAAAAATCCAAGCCTGTGTGCTGTTAATGAGGCATCATGTGAATGAAGACTGAGCAGTTTGTCAAGTGCCAGCTTTTGTTTCCAGGCTGCCTTTCCTCTCTGCTGGTTCACCTCTCCATTACACAAGCGAAAACGCTCGCTCCACCCAGCAGCGCTGGCCTCTTGCACAAGCTGCCTTACCCTCCGCATTTTACCGTGGGAATTTGGACACCGTGTGGGGATGCCAGAGCCGGTTAATACAACCCAGTGAGCCTGTGCTGCAGCTGCCAGCTCTGCTCCACATAGAAGCCTCCTGGCTTCTGTGAGCCACCTTGGTAACAGTGCCCCACTGCAAAAAAGATCCCTCCCAGCAAAGTTTCCTTTCCCCAAAAAGCATCACCAGTGATGCTGTGGCCTCTTGCTGGCTTGCCCCCACCTCCCTGCTTTCCCCCAGCATCTGCAAGGTGGACATAACCCGTACTAGACCCATCCCAGCTTGAGAAAAAGGGCTGAAGAGAAGGGAAACGCTAGGGAAAGAAACATTCATCACAGCCTAAAGGGTGGAACAAAAAAATAATAATTTGCCCCTGTTTGGGGCAGAAACCAAACAGCATAGGATGGTCCGATCTATTACTAATGCAAGTTTTTGCATTGTGCAAATATTCCTTGTGAGCTGTTAAATTTTGTTTTTTTTTTACAAAGCAACGTCACTCTGGTTTTTGAGTCCACCTTTTAGGGATAAATGAGAACTTGCTTAGTTAATTAATGTCTGTTTGATAAACAGATCTCTGTTAGATCCCACTTAGAAGGAGGTTGGGAATTTATTTTTTTTTTAATATTGTTCTTTTATTTAACCCAATTATCTGGTCTTCCTTCTTCCTTTTCATGCTCCTGACTTAAGGCACATTCCAAACTCTTTGATTTGCCTGAACAGAAAGAGCATGAGAGAATGAAGGCTGGGTGAAAAATGTGTATTGGAGCTCCTACTAAAGCCAACTGCTGGAGTCGGTGATGGGATATAACTTGTTAGGGGAGTTACAGCACTTGCTGTAGAGGTCATGCAGAGCTCCTGCACACGAGTAAACAGTTCAAGGCGTTTTGATGCAGAGAAAAAACAATTAAGATATAACTGCTGCTGACATTCCCCTGAGCCGTTTCATCTCTTACCGCTTCAAAAAATCAGGGAAAAACAAATTATGCACTTTCAATCTGAGATTTATATAGGCTGAATTGTTGCTTAGCGTATGAAAAGATCAAAAAGGAGATCTTTGAAGACAGATTGCCTACAAAGAACACTGGACTGTTATTACATTAAAAAAAAAAAAAAAGAGAAAGTTTAATAAGCACAGTTCAGGTCAAAACGTAGGCAAGTGCGTGTGTGCAATAAAGTGTTTGCAAGGGCTGCTTGCTCAGGCGTTTCAAAGCCGGGCAGCAGGAGGGAAAATCGCGGAGCCGGCGTGTGGATCAGCAGCAGCAGCAGCAGTGCAGCATTCCACATGTGCCCCACTCTGCACCCGGAGTGCCGACTCAGACTCGCTGGAGCTGCTTCTGCTGGAAACTCCTGCGGTCACAGGGATGGCCTGGCTGCTTTGGGGATCTCCTGGCCAAGGAGCAGAGGGGATGGAGCCCTCTTTCCCTCCACCTGCAGCTTCATCTTGTGCCTTCTGGGGAGCAGGTGTTTCAGTCCCTTTCACCCAATGAGGCTGCAAATAAACACTCTGGGACTGAACCCCTGGGAACTGATTCTGTTATGGCTGGGGACAGCAAACCAGCAGCGCTCTGAACGTTCACCCCACCTCACAGTGTGAGATCAGCACCGTTCCTGAATCCAAGCAGGGGTGGGGATCACCCCTGTGGGTGCTCCTGGCCCTGGAAAAGAGCCATCCATGACCTTGCAGCATCCCTAGGAGATGGAGACCAAAATGCAGAGCTGCAGTGGGCATCCAGCTCCAGCAAGCCCCTGGCAGAGCCTGGCACAAGGAATGCTGCCCCCAGTCTTGTTCGCTGCCTCTCATCCCCCTGAGCATCCTTCCTCCACACCTGGCCTCATCTGCGGGCGCAGGGCAGGAGGAGGCAGAGGAAGGAGAGCAGAGAGAGGAAGAAGAGGAGAGAGAGGAAGGAGAGGAGGCAGCCCGGCCTCCCTTCTCCTCCGCGGTGTGCGGCAGCCTCTCCCAGCACCCAGCCCGACCAGTACGCGGGGTTTGCCGGCTGCGAGGAGCCCGCCAGCAGCAGCATCTCACTGCGAGTCCCATTTCAAAGGCAGCCCTGATGAAGACGTTGGGGGAAGGCAGAGCAAACAGACACCGTAATTGCGGTGCGCGCTTTCTCATCTCCGCGGCGAGTTGCAAAATGTGCCGCCTCCTCCCTTGTCAGCCGGGCTTTAATTGGCTTTAATGAAGAGGCAATTACATGATTTCAATTTTTAATTAAAGGGGGTGTTGGTGCAGGGGAGGGGGGTCCGACCCCCTTCGAGCTTGTCAGTGGCACAAAGGGAGATATCTGGGTATGGTTTTTAGGGGGCTCCTCCCTCATCCCCCTGGGCAGGGAGGGCTTCATGGGGGCTCTGGGCTGTCTGGCAGGAGCAGATGGAAGCTAGATGCCTCCCAGCCACGCCGCTGGCAATGGTAGATCTTGCCCCAGCACCCCCAGGCCAGCTGCAATCAGCTTTTTTTCTCTTTTTCTTCTATCTTTATTTTTTTTTCTTTTTGTGCTAGAGCCAGCAGATCAAAGGGGCAGCAAATAGCTTTAAAAAAACCCAAAAACAAAACAAAACCCAAAAAACCCCAATCAACAAAACCCCAAAAAGCCCTCCCAAGCCAAACCAAGCCCTCCCCACACACTGCACCAGCGAGAAACACCTCCTGGATAAAGTGCTTGATGCATGTGGGCAGGAGGAGCTGCTGGGGTGGGATGAGTGTCTGAAAGTTAAAGCAGACCCACAACTGGGAGCTGGTTTTATTTTTTATTTTATTTTATTTTATTTTATTTTATTTTATTTTATTTTATTTTATTTTATTTTATTTTATTTTTATTTTATTTTATTTTTATTTCTTATGCCAAGCATCAGGCAGCTGCCCTATGATAGAAACACCTTCCCTATGACCCCAGACAGTGAGCACCAAGGAGGGACTGACCCACCCAGCTCACTTGTTCATTCTTCCTGTAGAAACCACCTTGTCTGTCTGTGCTAAAGCATGACTGGAGAGGGAAAAATGGAGGCACGTGGTAAAAATGTCCCTCGGGAAGCAGTGATAATTGCAGGGCCCGAGCTGCTGGCTGAGTGTCTGTGCTTTATTGCTCTCTCTGGCAGCCAGGCAGCAGGAGCTTTGGCCTTGACTTGGTTCCATGTGCTGGGATGTCCTCCCTCATCGTGTTTCAATAAAACACAATCACTTTACGACTTCCTCTCGACAGAGATAAAAAGTCATTCAGAGGAGAAGCTGGCGGCGCTGCGGCTGCGCTGCGCCCTCGGCGTTCCCTCCGCCCCAGCTGCCACTGCCAGCCTTGCCCTTGGCTTGCAGGGAGCGCCGAGCTGCTGGCCAGGCATGGCTGGGATGCCCAAGGTGCCCACAGAGCAGCTGGCACAGGCAGGAAGGTGGCCAGGCCTGCACTATGGCCAGTGCCACTCCACGGAGCCCCAGGGAGGGCAAGGGCAAGATAAAAGGGAAGAAAAGGGGAAGAAGGCAAGGTCCAAGGTCCTTGTGAGCAATGATCAGTTCACCTGCTCGTCAAATATAGCTGGAGCTGGCTGGCGCTGCTGTGTGGGCACGCTGAGTCACCCCTGCTGCCGGCCAGGTGGGAGAACAAGGTCGCCTTTAGCCAGGGAGAAGGGAAACCTGCCTTTTGAAACAGCTGGGTGGGAGCTGGGACCGTCAGCACTGAGCCAGCAGCCTCCTCCCTTTGAAGGTTGGGGCTGAGATTCTGCTGCAGGCTCCGTGCCAGCCCCCTTTGAGCACAAACCTCCTCCCTGCCTTCCCACTTCCTTTGCCCTGGGGTCCCAGATGCTCCACAAAAGCTCATCGCCCTCGCTACCCGCAGCAATCATCGATCACGGCATGGTTTGTGGAGGGGACTGCTTTACAGTGACCCACAACCTGTTATCTCCCAGAGAAATGCATCTGCTCCCACAGAGACAGCTGCTTCTCCATCCCAATACCGAGCTTTCTCACGAGATGAAGGCCTTTCCCCCCTTTTTTCCCTCATTACTGCTGGATGAGAAATCACTTGATCCAAGGTGACATGCAGCAACTGCTTGCAGAGGATGAAAACTGCCTTCCTGCAGTTCAGGCTGGGGAACAGGGTACCCTTCCCTTGGGGCAACTTCATCCTCATCCTCATCCTCACCCTCATCCTAATCCATCTGTGAGCAGCCTTCACTGTTAGAGCCTGGCTTCACACCAGAAGCAGAAGCAGCGAGTGAGGCACCAAAGGACAATAAGTGGTGGAATGGCTGTGGCTAAAGGGGATTTCTGGCTGCAGGTGTGGTTGTGCTTCTCCTGCCCCTGGTCAACACTCAAAGAGTTTTCCCATGGAGGAGACAACCGGCCCTTGACAGGCAAGTGAAACAGGAGCAGCCATGAGTCACCAAAGATAAAGGTCAAGCTCAGCTCGTTATCAGCCATGGGAGAGGCTGTGGCTGGGTGTGCTGCAAAGAAATGTGCTCAGAGGCCAGCCAGGGCCAAAAATCCCAGTGCCATGGACACCTCTGCCCAGGGGACCAGCCCAGGGGTGCTGGTTTTCTTCTTCCACTGCCCATTTCCCAGCAGCATCCGGTGGTGATGATGGGTTTCAGTGTGCTGTGGGCCAGGTGGCGCCGGCAGGGTGGCTGATGGGTGCTTCAATGAGCTGTGGGTGCTGGAGCACCCACACAGCTCCCACAGAGTGCTTGGCTCTTGTCACGTGTTCCTGGAGTGCCCACAGATGAGTCCTGTCCTCCGTGGCAGGAAGAAAAGAGGTGTTGTCACTGAAATCAAACATTTTTCCTCCTGCTCTCGCACAGCTTCTCACTTGAAGGTCTCATGAGGAGAGTTAAGGCTGGAGATGTGCCATGTGCACACTCCCCTGTGCCTATGGGAGTCCAAAAAGGCTTTCAGAAAAGCCTTGGCAATGAGAGGGGGCTGGCAGCGTCTGTGTCGGAAACTCCAGCCTCGTTTTCCAGTATTTTGGCCAAATGTGTGATTTGCTGTTTGTGTCCCTGGGTTACTGCTCTTGCAAACAGGCACAGTCATGGACATGCATGTCCCCTCTGGAGTGCCCTGCCCGTGGCCTCCCCGGCCGCTCACAGCGCACGAGGGCTTTTGCTGCAGCCCCGGATCCCACGGCTCTGACCAGGGGTTTCCAATTATGGGAAATGTGTCCGGTTCCATGCCTGACTCCTGCTCCAGTAAGGCTGGAAGAATGACTTAGTCATCCTGGCTGCCTGCCAAGCCTTTTAACTCGTTTTGCTCCGTTTGGAGGTTATTTCCGGGCTCCAAAGGCCAGCAGGGCTCCACACTACAAATGTCCGACAGCCGATAAATGGATTGAGGAAACAAGGAATTTAAAGCACTTTATCCCTGCTGTAGCAACCCTGCTTGCAACACCTCCAGAGAAGCTCAGATAAACCCATCCTGGGTGGTAAATGCCAGTCAGTGCCACCTGTCCTTGGCTGAAGAAAAGACCCCTGTTCTAAAGGACACCAGTAATTTGGGAATAATAGCTAAGATTTTGTGATATTTGCCCCAGCCAGCTCTCAGTGATTATCCACAGAAAAGGAGTTTATGTGTTTTAAGCTGTCACACAGTGTTAGAGATGTCCTGAGTTTTCAGATCAATGCAAATAACTTCCTCCCCACCCCTGCAGCTGTACCAGAGGCTGGGATGGAGCCCCACTGAGCTGACAGAGGACATGCAAAGGGGAAAGTATGGGACCCAGGTTCCAGAGGAATCCCCTGGGAAGGGGGAACAAAACTGCCCCAAATAAAGCAGCAGGATGCTCTTGGCTGAGCATAGCATCTCTGTCCTGCTCCCCCCGATCCTCTGTGACATGGCTTTATCCCCCATTCATCATTCCACTGTAACCTGGGCTGCCCTGCCTCCAGGGAAATCTATTTTTGGCTCGTCCTGGGGGAGCAGAGCCTGGCCAAGGTTACATGCTAAGCACCCTCATTTCCTCCTCTTAACTGCCTCCCTGCTTTATCACAAACTTTCTCCCTACATCTTTTTTTCCACTCGTAAATGCTGCAGTCACTGGGCTCCCACACTGCCCAGGGCCACTGGGCCACCAGGCTCAAACCCATCTCCTAGAACACTGGCTTTTTGCTCCCTCCACAAAACACACAAAGGTTTCCTCAAACCCATTTCTCCCTGCCACCGAATTGTAGTTTTTCTAACAGAGCAGGAAAAAAAAAATCCTCAGCTTTTTATGGCTTAGGATTTCCCTTTCACACCTCCTGGCTCAGCCAAGCAGCACAGGGACCACCAGGAGGAGAATGACAGCATCACTGATGCTTGCCCAGCCCCAGCTCTCAGCCTGGTGGGACATGCCCTGAGCTACTCATTGCAAATATTTGCCCAGGTGGGGCCAGGTGTTTGAGTATGAGGTGGGCTGAGTAACCAGCAGGAAAGAAGAGAGTTTGACTTTTACATTTTAGCCCCATTGGCAAATATTAACTTGAGGAGCAAGCGGACTCCTGCTATCCCCTGCCACACGAGCCACGAGGCAAAGGACAGGTACAAACTGGGAGGCACATGGAGCTTATAAACACCAGCATCCACAGCTCAGGACTACTGGGCTCACTCCAAACCATTTCATTTATTTGGTGGTAGGAGTGGGGAGACAAATCAGCTTAGGTAAGAACTAGGAAAACCAATCAGAACTGGAAAAATACACATTGCTGATTTCCATTTTTCATTTTATCTAATGTTTTTAGGATTTTTTTTCTCCCCCATGGCTTTCAGATGTCACTGAATGACCTGAAGTTGATGCCTAGAGAGTATTTATTGCATTTTAATCCACCATATGAGACCCCTGTTTCCCTCCAGCCTTCCTGAGCACTGGCAGCCAGGCAACAGAGCATCCTCAGCTCCCACTGCCTGCTCCAGCAGAAGCCTGGTCATGGCACAGGTTCAGTGGGGGAGCAGCAGGGTAATGGTAGCAGGTAAAGATCACAGCAGTGGAAACACTGGCAAGGAGGTAAAAGCCTCAGGAGAAAATAGAAAAAAAATCTTAAACCCTCATCTAAACTCCTTCCCTTCACATCTACCACAGTGCAGTGTCCTGGCTTCAAAAAGAAAATTTGGCAGCCAAAGCACAATGAGAAACACAGTATCAGCTCTACCACCCGGTCTGCCACACACACCCCAGCTGTCCAGGAGGGAAAGGATGCTCTTTCCCCTCCAGCTACTTCCCACAGCCTGGCCCTGGCCACTTCTGGGAATGATGCACTGGAGGAGTTTCTTTTTGATGTCTTTCCAGCCCTCCTGGAGACAGGAAACATCCCAAAGCTGGACAGTACCATGACCTTATATTCCCCCCAACTCCCTAAAGTTTGCTGATGTTGTGGTCAGGCAGTCCTGTGATCCTTTTCAGTGTTTACTCCAAAAGTTTATATACTGTAAAAAACCCCAAAAAAACAGGGAAAATTCAGAATGTGGGGGCAGGAGGATGTGCCAAGAGGGAGCTCAGTGCTGTGCTGTCAGGACAGCCAGGTGGGGACACGGGCCATGCTGCCCTGTGTGACACAAGACATCTGAACCTTCCACAGTCTCCACACACAGATTACGACAGGACAAAGATGGTTTAAAGCCACTTCCTGGATCTTGGCAGATTTCGAAAGGACAGGTAATGTGGAGCAGTGACCTTCAGTATGCAATGTCAGCGTATTTCTGCAAAGCCTGGCCCCTCACAATCTCCAGTAAAAGCACAGCAGGGTAATAAAAGGCTGCCTGGCAGCAGGCAGGCAGTGCCAGGCTGAATGGCATGAGCTGCAACCACCAGGGACTTCCTATGCAAAGAGCTCATCAGTGTCAACCCAGGCTGAGGTGTCAGACATTTATTGTTGCTGCTGAAAATAAAGATATCCCAAATATGTGTCCCAAGAGATTTAGTATGAGAAGTTGAATCCTTCAGCAGGAGAATGTCCCATCATTTTAAAACTGTGAGCTGTAGCCTAAACCATCTTCTGAGCTCACAGGACATGGGAAAATGTTGACAGCATTCAGAGGGGTCAGTAAATAACCTCACAGTTCAGGGCAGGGCTTGGCAAGCCACTGGGTGGGCTTTCCATTCCCTTGGCAGAAGGGGAAGTACTGAGTCCCCATGGGTCCCACAGGGCCCTGCCATGGGGTTCTGTGCTCCCCACTGACAGCTCAGCGTCTTCATGGATCCCCCCATGATGCTCAGTGTCATGGTTTAACACTGGCACAATGCCAGTGCCCCCATGAAAATACCTTCTCCCTGGTTTCTGCTGTGAGATGTGACCAGGAATAAGCAAAGCAGGCTCCTACTTAGGGAAAAAAGAACCAGAACTTTATTAACTACTCTACAACTACAGACCCGAACTCTTTCCCGCCGGAAACCCAAGAGGACCCTCCCAGGGGAGAGCCCTGCTTTTAACCCCGTGTTCTCAGAGGCGTGTCCATGTCTCAATGGCCAGGTTAAATGCCAATATTAAAGCCTGAATATCCATTGGCCAAAAACACAGCATCCCAAAAAACACATTTCCTGTCAAACCACCACACTCAGCAAGCTGCTTTGTGAAGAGAATTGTGAGAACAGGCTATATTGAGGTCCACCAGCATCTAAAGAGCAGTCCTGGACCAAACCCAAACTGTGGGGTCAACACCTTCCTCATCTGCATGAAGATGCACCCAGGCTCCTCCAAGCCAGGCCAAGCCACACAGGGATGTTTTTACCTGTTGTATTTCTGCCAAACGGTCTTGAAATTGGGCCAAAAGGCTCAGAGATATGGGTATTAGGAGGGGCACCAACAGCTCAAAAGACCAGATAACACAAGACTTCTTTTTCCATTTTTATTTTAATAACCAAACTAAACACCTGTACAACATCCAAAGCGGGGAACACACTACACACACAGTCATGCCCAGGCTGCTGAGAAGAGACAGAGCAAAACAGCCCCTCTTCCCCCAGTTTTTAATCCCAGTATGGAATTTAGGTGCCTGGAGTTGTCCTAAGCAGGTTTGATTTGGCACATTCCCACCCTTATTTGGCTGTCTGCTGCAGAGCACAGCCAAGGACCGGCTGACGGGAAATGACATCTTTTCTTCCCAGCTCCTCACAACTGCTCCATGACTGTCTGCAGCAGTTTACAACATGTAATGGTAACACACTGACTCAGTGGGATGAGACATTTCAAGCTTCTCAGGAAAAAAGAGTCTTAGTCAGATAAATATTAGTAAATTGAGCAAGCTGGGCGACGTGCTATTGCTGATTAATCCATGGCTTGCGTAGGGTACAAAAAAAGGATCTCCCAGATTGAGCAAAGATGCTTCCTCTGATGCCCTTGTTTAAATTAACACAAAAGCTCCAGCCTGGCTGCCTATCATTTACTGTAATCACCTAACAAACAGCCTGGGTGGCCTTCATCCCCCGGGCTGAGACCTTTCCCAGTGATCTGCCCCTAAGAGAAGAGCTTCTTCACCTGAGCTTGGCCATCTTGGAGCGATGTACCCAAGCTCTCTGTGATTATGGAAAGGTCTGAACATCCCCAAGGGAGACTGAGCCCCCTCCCAGGGCATCTCCAATACGGGTAGCTGGCCCTGATGTGCTCCATGCTGCTCCAGGAGGTCTTGCCCACAGAGGGACTGGCACCCACCAGCTCACCAGCGGAGTTTGGAGGGACCCAATGACACCAATTTGTCCCAGGGCATTTCTGAAGGAAGAGAATATTAAGGAACTATAGCCAAAAATTTCCCAGAGATACTCTAGAACAGTCTAAAAAACAAAAACAAAACCCAAACAAACATACAAAAAAGCTCCTAAAAACAACAACAACAACAACAACAACAACAAAAACCACCAAACACAAAACCAAAAAAAAACTAAAAAAACCCAACCAAATATTTTAAGGAGTATAAAGATGTGAAAAAAAATGGAATAAAATGGGAAAAACATGAAAAAGCTCTGCTCATCACAGACTTTCCCCAGTAACAACCCACCCTTTTAGTTTACAGCTATTTAGGGTTTTTTGAGTACAGGTTTCCTTGGAGACCCAGTGGTCACTGTACTGAGCTCCAGCTAAAAGTGCCTGTGGGTACAGCTACGCCCTAATATAAACATGGAGGGCAGCAATTTACAATGCAGGACCATATGTTCCTCTGTTACTAATCGACTTCAGCTGCCAGGATTACAGTGTCAGTCCTGTAAACCAGCTTTTTCCCCTACAGATGTCATGTTGAAATCATTATAATAAAAGCAATTTTACAGCCTTCAGTCTGCACTTCCCTCTGCTGCTGAGAAGCCTGCATTAATGCCAGAAAAATTAGGGGTCCTTCTCCTGGGACAGAGCCCTGGGAGAGGAGATGCACAGCTCCAGGATTACAGAGGGACAGGGGGAACAAACCCAAGGCAGCTGCAGGAATGCCAGTACCCTGCAATGGCTAATAGCTGCAGCTCCTGCATCTTTTGGGAGGGAGATGCAAAGTTTGGGCCAGCTGGAAACCTTGGTGGGATAAATGCATGGCTAAATCCCACAAAAAGGGCAGCAGGTCCTATTGATGGGCCTGTGGCATTAAATTGAGAAAACCCCCAATTTTTTGGCATTTTTCCTCGGTGTGATCCCGATCCATCCTCATCCCTGACCTCAAAGCCCGGGCTGCTCCCGGCGGTGCCTGCCTGGCTGCCGTGCTTTGTTACCGTGACTCACAGAGGTAGCTACGGCAACCCGATGCTGCCGGCAGCAGGGCACTGACGCCTCCCTCGGAAACAATGATCAAACCAAGCCCTCCTCTGGAGCGGGCACTCACTGCAGAGCCATGGGGCACGGCAGAGCCATCGAGGCAGCCTGCAACAGCTGGCACCACCAGCCCATCCATCCATCGAGGCTGAGTGTGGCCATCCCATCCCACACCCATGAAATCAGCCCTGTACACAACACACGTACAAGCACCCACCCCTCAGTGGCTGAATGCTGGTCCCTTCTCCTGGGAGGAGGATGAAGCCACACTTCCATGCCAAATTGCCATTTAGGCTTCTAAAATGCCCCTGGTAAAGTGGAGATTGCTTTGGGGCAGAGCAGAGGGTGGTGCCAGCACCCCTGGCAAGTGTGGGAAGAGGGAGATGGCCGTGTGGGACAAGGCTCCTGTGACTGTCAGTCTGCTTCCCATCACCTTCCTCTGCTTCACACTCCTCACTGGGTTATTTTCCCCCTCTTCCTAAGAACAGAGACAAATTCCTAAATTTTGAGTTTCCTGGAGATGTCCTGTATTTGGGGGGCAAGGAAGGGCCAGTGCCTGATGATTTTATATTAAAGGCAGCTTTATATTAAAGGTGGTTGTGTTTGGGAGCTCACACACTGTCAAGGAATGGCCATGGTAATGTGCTGGGCTGCAAGAAAAACATCCCTTCTCTTTCTCTCACTGGTAACACAGCAAACAACTAAACCCAAACTAAAGGGAGGGACAGGTTCCTCCCAGCTTGGACAGAGACAGCAGCAGCACCTGAGCTGCAATCACCCAAAGCTCCCATTAGCTGCAGCTTGGTCATGGCCCTTAATTATCAAAGCCATCCACTGCCCACACATACTCACAGCACCCTGTGACACTTGTCCCAAGCTTTGGTGCCAGGCTAGGATGCAGGGCTGCCTCACATCTCTTACCCCTCTCCCCAGGTGCTGAGGTGAAACCAGTGCCCTCTGTCAGCACTTCACCAAAGTTTTAACCTTATTTAAAAAATAGGGCAATATAAATATTTTTTCTTTCCTCAGGAAAAATTAACACTATATTCTTGTATCAGCAGTGACCAGCTACCATGGCAAGCACTAGGATTAGGGCTGTGCTACTTGCTTGTAAGGAATTGCCACGTTTCCTGGACCAGATGGTTCTGAGCTCCTTGCAGCTCTCCATTCTTTCCTGAGAAATGTTCCTGTAGGAAATTGCTCGTGGTTTGGCTCTGCTGCCCATTGTGGATTCAGCTGCAGTCACCTTTGCTTTCTTTTACATCAGTAAATGTAATTAAATTTTAAAACCTGCTTTAGGGAATTTCTGCATGGTCACAATGGCAGAGACCCTATGGTACTTTACTAGATTTTCTTTTTATTCTTTTATCCACTGAACTAACCCATCTTAGGTAAAAACTTTGAGCCTTCATACAATGGACATATGTTCAAAACTAGGGTCCCCATTCAGCAAGAACCTACCTTCTTCTACTGTGAGCAATTTTTTTCACTTTTTTTCCTTTTTTTTCTTTTTTCCCTAGCAGTTTTCTAATTTGGCCAGTATTAAGGCAAGTTTACTGAGGTGACAGCTGGGGGAGGCTTTGAATATTTCAAAATGATGGATAAATGCAAAAGAAAAATCACCCAGATGAAAGCAAAAGCAGAAAGGCAGAGACCAAAGTGGTCTTCTGACCCTGCATCTACAAGTTTCATGTAAAAGGAAATTCAGGTTCTTTAATGGAACTTTTGAAGCAAGGTGTGCACAAACATGCCCAAGTCCTGAAGCCTTTCCACACCAGGAGCCTTCCTCCAGATGTTCCTTGTATGTTCCTGACTTGCTGCCTGTTTTGTTTTTTTTTTTTTTCTCTTTTTGAAATGGTGTCCCATTTCCTGTGCACAAAGACCATTCCCTGTTTCATTTTGGGGCCAAATTGAAAATATCCTATTGATTTCTGCTTAATATCCAGCTCTGCTCCTGGTTGGCTCCAGCTCCTTTATTTTTATGGGGCCTTTTGGTCAGAAAGTGGTTTTACAGAGCAGACCAGCATCTGCCCTGAAAGTGTAGTTGTACAACCTAATTGTAAATCAGTCTGGGCTGTTCCCCTCACTGAAACAAAATAAATCACACTGAAAAGTAGGATAAAGTGCTGGTTCTCAGGAAAAAGCCCGCAGCTCTTCACATGCCAGGTGACAGCCCCACACATGTTCTGCAGCTCTGCCCTACCCCACAAGCAGGGATGGCCACCGCGGTCTTCCCAGAGCAATTCCCAGCCCATCCCTCCCTGAAAAGCTCAGCCAAGCCCTTCCTGGCTCATTCATCAAGCCCAGGAGCATCACACAGCCCCCAGCTCTTTTCGGACCCTCCCCACAGATGTGCAGGCTGCAGCGCATTATCAAAGCGCGGCCTTAGATTCTGGCAGCCGAGTGATTTGCAGCGGAAATGGGTTTGGCTCTGGCTCCGATTTGTTCTCGGGAAATGGGCCTCTGACCCTGCCGGCTCTCTGGGAGCGCTGCCAGCCCTTCAAAGGGGCCGGGCCCTGCCCTGCAAGCTCACCGCTGGGGCTCGGCTTGCCAACACCTCTAGGGGTGCCGGCCAGCCGGGGAAGGCGGTGGAGGAGAGCAGCGCTCAAAGTCCGAAGGGTGATGCTGCACAAAGTACGTACCTGAGCCAGTGCTGCTGGAGAAACAGCGAGAACAAGCTCATTAAGCACAGCCCTGCCCTTGGCTGGAAGCTGGACCAGCCCTGTGTCAACTATCGTAAAGGAGTGACAAAATGAAAGGTGTCCAAGAGGAAGGGACCGCAGCCTCACACGTGCCTCTTAAATATCACCTCCAGCTGCCACAGCCTTTCCTGACTTCCCCCTGGCGCTGGGCACTGCCCAGGGTGTAACTGTGGTGCCTTCCCTGGAGGAGGGAATGGGCTAGGGGGGAAAATGGGATAAGCCCAGTGATTGCAGTGGATAAAAAAAAGGGGAAGCAGTATTAAGGCAAAACTGGAGAGGCGGGCTGCCCTCGGGAAAGGACGAAGGAAGGGCTGATGGTGATGGTGCAGAGCTGGTGGGATGCAGGGCTTCAAATGAAGCTGGTGGGCTTGGTCAGGCCCTGGCTGAGTCTCTTGGGGTGACCAGGGGCTGGACTCAGAGCAGATGTCCATGGGACATGGCAGAAACGCAGCCTGGGTTTGGCTCACGCCCCTCTGCCCCAGAGAGAGAGGATGCCAGGGCAGGCCCAATGCTGTGATGATGCCCAAACCCAGGCCCCTAGGAACAGTGTTGGGAGCATCCTATGCCCCATTAGGGATCTGGGAAGTGGCAGGGAGTGCTCAGAGGGGCAAGATGGGGGCTGTCTCAGATCACAGTGGCCCCCTCTCCCCCGCGGGCAGAGGAAACACGGGTGGGGAGGGCAGTGGGCAGGCAGGATCGGGGTCCCCTCATACCGCAGCAGCAGCGGCACAGTGGAAGCCCCCGGCGTGGCAGCCCGTGGGGGCGGCACCCCCTCCCCGCAGCCTGCCCACCCACCCGGGGCAGCCTCCAGGACCCCCCGGTTGTGTCCCGGGGCCGCTCCCGTGGCGCAGCCCCCGGGCAGGGGCGGCCGGGCGGGGAGCGCGGCCCGGGGGGCGGGCGGGAGGCGGGGCGGGAGGGGGCGGCGGGCCGGGCTCCCCGGGGGAGGCACCGGAAGGCGCCCGGCGCTGATTCATTGCAATAAATTGTTCCCATCGCGGCGGGGCTCGGTCATCGCCGCCCGAGCAGCAGTGGGAGCAGCAGCCGGAGCCACCGCCGGGGAGCGAGGATGAAGATGCAAGCCGAGGTGATCCGCGAGGGCGAGCTGGAGAAGCGGAGCGACAGCCTTTTCCAGCTGTGGAAGAAGAAGCTGGTGGTGCTGACCAAGGACAGCCTCAGTCTCTTCCCCGACGGGCACAAGCGGGCCAAGGGCAAGGAGCTGGGCTTCGGCTCCATCCTCAAGGTGGACTGCGTGGAGCGCACGGGCAAGTACATCTACTTCACCATCGTCACCAAAGACCGCAAGGAGATTGACTTTCGGTGTCCGGACCAGAGCTGCTGGAACGCCTCCATCACCATGGCCCTCATCGACTTCCAGAACAAGCGGGCCATCCAGGACTTCAAGAGCCGCCAGGAGATGGAGCAGGCGGCGGGCACCCAGGAGCGGCGGCTGGCCCGGGCGCCCTGAGCCGCCCGCCCGCCCGGCCGGCCCGGCCCCAGGTGAGCCCTCCCGGCCCCTCGGCGCTGCTGCCGCCGCTCTCCGTGGGCTTTCCCCTTGATCCTTTACAATTATTCCCTCCCCGGCGCCCGCTTCGCGCAGCCCGACGGGCGCGGGGCTCCGCGCTCCCTCCTGGCCGGGCGCGCCACGAACCGCGCCGTGCTCGCAGCCCGGGGCTTGCGGGACACGGCCCTGTCCCGAGCCATGGCGGGGACACGGCCCTGTCCCGAGCCATCGCGGGGACACGGCCCTGTCCCGGGCCATCGCGGGGGTCTGGCCCCTTCTCCGATGTATGGCGGGGAATTTCTGGTGGGAGCCGCGCTTCTGCAGTGGGCCGAAAGAACGATGTGGGGGTGGTGGGCAATAAGAAATGGCACTTGGCAGTGCTTTCCTCACAGAATCTGCTAAAAAAAAGGAATCTGTGAAAATAAATGCTCAATGCTTCCTCTCCCTTTAAAGCCCCCCATTATTTTTTCTCCTGTTGCTTGCTGTGCTGCTTGTTTAACTAACCCACTTCTCTTGCTACCTTTAGAGCATACCACTGGATGATAAACCAGATCGAGTGTCTTGGACTGAAATGGGACAGGGTACCAATGAAGGAAAGCAAAGAAGAGAGCTGGAAGCAGCTTGGTTTTCTCCAAGCCCGTTGTGGCTGCTGAGCAAAGAGCCCTGAGCTTTGCCTGAGATGCATAAAGAAAAACCAAAGACTTTCATACAGGACTTCTAGCAAAGCGTCCACGTGTTTTGAGTGGCACAGCTTTGTGAACTATTATCTTCTATTTATGAGATGCAAGGAAGATTCAACACTGACTGGTGGTGTTAAACACAATTTAAATTATTTGTAGTATCTATATTTGTATTTATTTTGTTGAATGTCTTTCAGCAGTTACTGGTCTTAATATTGCTTTTGCATTAATGTGTCCATTCCAAATAAATTACTTGAAATGTTCACTTTTTATTACTGTACTCTGGGCTGCAGTAACTTTTGTTGAGGCATATTTGTGGATACAGGCAGCGGTGAAGTGGCTTAAAAAGAGTGGGTAAGGCTTGGCTTTTTGGTGCCTTGGACTGGGCAGTGGGAGGTGGAGAAAGCCCAGATAACCTGTTTGTGTTTGACCTTGTCTCCCAGCCAGGGAGGGAGAATGTGTTGAGGTTCAGTTCTGGTCAGTGGTAGAGATAGAAAAGCCTACCACAGCTTGCAGGTCTCCTCTGGAAGCTCTTTCCCACTGAATCCAGTAATGGCAGCTGCAGAAGGCACAGGAGCTCCCTGCCATGGGAAAATGCTGCTCTCTGCGAACGCCCTGCGTCCTCCCCAGCCCCCATAGCTTAGTGCTGTGCTAAGGCACAAAACTGGATTCCTGGTTTTGGAATGAGAGCGCCAACGCTCCATGGATTCCTCAGCTTTGTAGCAAAGCAAGCTGAACTCGCTCTCCTCTCTTCCTTCACCTCTGCAGTCTCTAGACAGAGTTAAATTTCTCCAGGATAACTGAAGAATGGAGGCAGGATCTTTTCCCATAGCAGCCGGACCAAGAAACTTGGAGAAAAATTAGCTGATTTTTTGGATAAAATTGCTGAAGTTTTTTTTTTTTTTTTTGTGAGGCTCAATTCTCAGTAACTAACCTGGGCTTCCTCGAGAGCAATGCTGCAGCACACGACTCCATTCTGTGAGTGTAGCACACCAAGTACCTGCTCCAAACTTGGTCATTTCCAGCAGGTAATTTCCCCTTCCCAATATCAGCACAATTCTTGCAGGAGACTTTGTACTAGAAGAAGTTGCAAAGTATGTAATTACGTAAGCCTGTAGTGAGAGCAAGGGATAGTCCAGGGAGGGGAAAAAACCTGGAAGGAGGGTTGGCCCAGTTTCTGGAAGTGGCAGGGAGGCTCTGGCACTGCAGCCTGGTACGTCAGGGCTTTGCATCCTCGTCCCTCGTTGCTGGCAGCTCATTGCACAGGCAGGGTTGCACATGACTGAGCTGTGGATGTAGCAAACCTCTGGCCACAGCATTGGAAAGCCTTTGGCCTCAGTGCCTCCTCTATCCTGAGAATGCTGGAGATGCATTAAATGCAGCAAAACAGGGCTCAAAAGCAGATGTGTTTCACCCCTTGTTTTTTTCTTTGTACCATTTCAGAGCACTGAAATCAAAGGCCAAACCAGAGCAAAGGCACTGGCTCCTAATCCCTTCAGTTTCAGTGAATCCAAGCAGGAATGCTGCCTGACAACAGCTGAGGGTTGGGGGCTGTTTCCTGCCCTGACAGCCACTGCTGAGGGGGGTTAATGGGAGGAACCCGATAGCTCCAGGGGTCCCATGGCCCCCATTTGCTCCAGCACGGCTCCAAGACCTCTGCAAACTGATCTGTCCCTTACTCTAGAGGCAAATATTGATAAAATTGAAGGATTGTTCAAATTGTTTTATTCTAGGTTTACAGAACAAAAAAAAAAAAAAAAAAACCCTCAAGAATTTATTTCTATGGGAAAAATAAGGAGGTTACTTTGTTGCAACTGTATTATTGGCTTTTCATCTCCTCCAGTGGGATTTTACTCTTCAGGAGGTAAACAAACAAACCTAAATTGACCATTAACTGTAAATAGCCAAAGGAAGAGACTCCAAATTGTTTATATAAAACTCCACCAATGGTTGGACCCACTGTCCGGGTCAGGGGCTGCACTGAGGCGCAGATCCCAAGCATGGCACCTAGGAGAGATGGCAGAGACACACAGGGTGAGAGCAACTCCTGGCATGGAAAGCAGGGAAGAGCACACAAGATCCCCTTCATCCCTAATGCTGCTCCCCTCCAGTAGCAGCAAATCACTTCAAATAATTTCTTGCATTAATTTATAGCAGTCCAATTAGGGTTTGTTCTGGTTAGGGACTCCTGCAGGCACAGGGACCAGTTTCCACCACGAGCCTTGCTCAGCTCTTCCCTGAGTGGTCTGGGCAATTGCAGCACTGCCCAAAAGGCAAAGTGGGTGCTCACCAGGGTCCAGGGATGCCTTTGGCACCACAAGGTGCTGCTGAATATCTCACCTGGCAGGGCTGGTAACCACTGCATGGGATTAGGGATGGAGAGGTAATTTCTAGGGTCATGTTTGAGCCTTCCTAGCAAATCACACAGATTCTTCCAATCTCCTAATTACCTGAGTGGGCCCTGCTCCACCCAAGCTACTACTGCCATTTATTCTCTAGTCTGAAACAGAGAAACAGCTCTCTGGCAGGAGTGAGAGGGTTAGGCCTAACTAGGTCTTTAAGAATAAATAAATAAAACCACAGATAAAGACAGAACCCCCTTGAGATATTCCCCCACCCCCCTCTGCAGAAAGAGTGTATATTTCCATTTGGATGGATATGGGAGCCCTTGCCCGGCTGGGCCGGTTCCCCCTCCAGCAGCTCTCACATTTGCATCCTTAGCAGGAACCCAGCGGATGGGGAAGCACCTCCAGTTTGGCAAAGGTGAGGTTTTTTTCCACGTGCAGACAGATGGCCAGGACATCCCCTGGGAGACAAGGCTGTCCCACACACACCCAGTATGCTCTTTTGTCCTGCAGTCTTTGTTCAGGACAGCTGTCATGTTCAGAGGAGCAGAAAATACCCGGCCAGCCAGCAAATCATCAGCCCCCAACACTGGGAGGAACAGCAAGCTGGCAGTGTATTCAATAAAATTGTGCCCAGCTCTGAAATGATGTTTGCAATTATTTTTTTACTATCAGTATGACAATTTGGGCTGCTGCCATCAGTTTTCCACTAAGACACACGCTGAGGTGTTGCCACCGCACGGCTGGGAAGGATGAGGAGAATGCTGTCCTGTTTGCAAGAAGAAGTGGAGCAGGAGCGTGATGTTTAACGTGGGCAGCCACGGGGAAATGATCCCCGGCTCCCAGAGAGAACAGGCAGCCAGGTGTTCGTGTAATGCCGGGCTGCGACTGCTGGGCTTTTATCAGCGTGCTTAAAATACTTGTGCAATGAGCCCAAGCCAAGGGTGTAGCCATGTGGAGAGGGAAATCTCCCGGGAAGCGCTGCCGAGCGCTCCTCCCACGCATGGGAACACAAAGGCGATGGGTGGGACCTTGCCTTGACCCTTTGCCAATGGGAACCATCCCACAACCACCAAACTCTCTGGGCAGGTTTTGCAATTATTTTTTCCCCTCTAGGTATTTGAATTAAACTAATTACTACGTGCAATTGCCAAACTGGCTCTTATGATTGAGGAGGCACTTTTTTCCCTTTCCTTTTTTTTTTTTTTTTTCTCTTTCTGGAGCAGAAATCCATCGTCTTAAAAGCCCGGGCTCTCCCTCTGCACTTCTCCAACATGCTGCTGAGAAAGATAATTTCTGTTTAATGGGCTTAAATTAGATCCCTCGTCAGACGCCCTGGGGCTTTGGGACATTGTAAATCTCAGCTCTGCGGCAAAGCTGCACATGTGAAAGATCTCATTGAAGGCAAGACCTTTGACTGGGAAGAGTCACCGCCTCAGCAGAAAATTTCCTGCATTGCTTCGCGCAGCTCTGCCAACGCACATGCTCACCTGCTGTACCTTCTGCACCTTCCCTGCTATTTTTTCTCCCTCTCCAGCTTTTTTCCGTTCCTTTTTCCCATACCTGGCATGACCTGTGCCGGCTGGGAGCCTATCCTCCCCTCCCATCCCAGATCTCCTCTGCTCCCGCAGGTTTCAGGGCTGGGTGCTGGCGGCTCTCCAAGACGGGCGACTCCTTTCCAGCTCACATCCTGTTGCCTCTCAGATGATGGTGCTGGCCCAGATCAGCCACACGCCCATGGGGCAATCGGGTTTAACCATTAGGTCACTGTCGCCAGCGGCCGCCTTTGAACTTGCAGAGCTCCAGCAGAGCTGGGGGGGTTCAGCGCCCCGAGCCCTGCCTGGCTGCAAACTCCCCTCTCCTCAGGTTCTGATGCGCAAATAAAATCAGAGCACATGGGCCCGTTACGCA
Organism: Agelaius phoeniceus; assembly: GCF_051311805.1. NCBI lineage: Eukaryota > Metazoa > Chordata > Aves > Passeriformes > Icteridae > Agelaius > Agelaius phoeniceus. The sequence continues at coordinate 16,296,179 of NC_135270.1, forward strand.
CGGAGGCTCTGCTGGGCTTCCTGCCTCCCTCCCTCGGGAACGGGGAGGATCTGTGCAGGAACAAGACCTCCATTCTTGGGGAAGGGCCGGGGCTGACAAGGAGTGCTTGTGTGAATGCAAGTCCCCCTGGGCTCCGGGCTGCCCTGCCACCAGCTCATGCGTCCAGCTGAGCAGCACGTGCGTGTGGGGCTGGATTTTCTCTTCCTGCCTTTGAAGATGTAGAGAATGAAAAAAAAAAAAAAATCAAAGGGAAACCAATTAAATCATTACTGCTACCTTTGCTTCTGCGCAAAGCTTGAGCTTTGAGAGCAAGCAAAGAGCAAGTGCCAAAAGCATCAGCCTCGGAAGGAAGTGACCTTGGATCAGATCTAAAGCAGGCTGATGGGTGCAGGGGATGGTGCCCTGCCACCTCCCACTGCTCCCTTTCTGAGACGCCTGTTTAAAATGCAAGGATGGGTGACTCAGTGTCTAGCGAGGGCGGACAGGCTACACTCCTGCAATGCCTCATCCATCCCAGCCCCATGCTGAGATGGACACCTGAGCTCAGCCCAAACTCCAGCTCCTTCAGAAAGCCTTTTCCTGACCCAAAGAAAAACCTCCATTGCTTCTACAGGCTGGAAGCTGACCAAAAACATCAGGAAAAGACAGCAGCATGGCTCAAAAGTGATGCTTTCAAAGGCAAATTCTCAAAGTGTGATTTCCTTGCATTAGCTAAAAGTTGTTGCAAGTGAGTGCTGAGGTTTTCAACACAGTGACAGGAAAGCTTTTTCATAAAACCAGATTTCCACACTCATGGTAAGGGTTTCTAATGTGCCACCAAAAACCTCTCTTTGCAGAGCCAGTCTCGGGCTCACAGAGGAAGGAGCAGCCTTTAGGCTGCTGTATGGGTGGAGTAGCCCTTGTGGGGTGCCACCCACGGCCAGGGATGGATGGCAGGCATTTTAATGGCTGCATTTCTCTGTGAGACACCCACGCCAGCACTGCTGCAGCTGCTGTGGAAGGGCAGCCTGCTGGGTCTGCTGTGTCAGGCATTCCTGCCTTCGCCCCAGCCCCAGCCTGGCTACATCCAAAACAAGCACAGGACCATTACTACCTCTTTCCCCTTAAATACTGTAAGGAAAAAGCACAGTTTGAAAGGTGTGGGCCAGGAAGGAGTGGCAGAGACAAGGTTTTCCCCCAGTGCCACAATGCTCCCTGCCAGAGCTTCCCTCTGTGGTATGCCCAGTTTTGAGCCAGCTGTAACTCTGCATTTGTAGCAGCACTTGGCATGGCATCAGCCCGGGATGGACAGGCAGGGAAAAGCCCTCAGTAGCCCATGGCATCCCCTGATGACCTGAAACCTGCTCCTGAGCATCTGCACCGCTCTGCAGACTGCCTCCATCCTGCCCTGCAATCCCACCCTGCTAAGGGGTGACCATCCATCCCACCAAGGCACAGGCTGGCCTAACCACATATGCAAGCAGGGAGCAGGGTGAGGCAACTAAACCCATTTTCCTCCCTGACCAAAGCTTGCCTCTGGGCTCCAAAAGCTAAACAACTGCTCTGGTTTTCCTCACAAAACCCCTTTGAGAAGAGCCTGGATGAATTCCAGCTTGGTTGTGTGTCCCAAAGCCGCCCTTCCCCGCTGGCTCTCCTTCACATGAACATTGCTCCAAGTCATGAAGCAGCAAAATTTCTTCCTGGCTGGGCAGAGGGGCTGAGACTCTTCCCAGGGAGGAGAAGACTGGGGATAAATGGTCCTTGCATGTGGAAATATCCCACTTGAAAATCACAGGCTCCCAGCAATTGTAGGAGATGTAGTGGGTCAACTCTACAAATAAACTACTGAAGTGATTTTCAGAAAAGCTCTTCACCCAGAAATATCTCAAAAGTGCTTTATAAACTTCACTCATGGGCTGTGCAAACTACAGCTCCAATTTTTGGTAGGGTCTGTGCAGAGGTATCTGCTCAGACAGCTGCTAGGGAAGATGAAGGGTGCAGACTGGCATCCCAGAAAGCCTCAGCTAAAGCAGAGACACTCTTGGGTACCTGCTCTGGGAGCAAACCCTGAAAGGGCTTGAGCAAAAGACACAAACCAGGTTAAGCCAGCTCCATCCCTGCACAAACTCAGCCAAGCTCCCATGACAATAATGTAGGCATATTTCCTTCATCAACAGAACTAAAGCCCCAGGTATAAAGATTTAAGTGTCTACCACTGCTGTCTTGCACAGAGAAATACAGGAACTATCCTGAAACAAGGCCAAAACAGAGAGAGGGGGCAATTATTGCATCAGACAAAGCATGTTTGCAAAGAGTAATCCAGAATCCCCTGCTGAGATACCCTAAGTTAAAGGTGTGAACAAGCAGCCCTCTCTGACACTGTTACAGTGGAAGAGCAGTGTTTCTTGGATTTTTTTAACATACCTTGGCTTTCCATGGAAAAAAGAGCTTGAGAAAGCCTTCCCTTTCTGTGCCCACCACTATGGATGTCAGCAGGCAGCACAGGACTGGGAGCACTGCCCAAGGTTGTTCTAGTCCATCCTGTATCAGCCCCACCAGCCCCGTTCATTGGCTCTGCCAGCACCCATGGTGTGCCCACCCGGCTCTGGGTGCTCACCCACGGGTACCCCAGTGCTCCGCAGCTGTGGTGGGAGCTGGGAAGTGCCCCATGGACTCAAAGCTGAGGAAACACCAGTCTGACCTTTTCTGATGAGTCTTACCAGTGTCGGAGGAGGGCACGGCCTTGGTGAGGATGCTGTCGGTGATGGTGGCCAGCATGCTGAAGGCAAACACCAGCGGCGCCGCAATGATGCAGTAATGCCACACCGTCCTCATCAGGGCCTAAGGGACAGCACACAACAGACCACAGATCATCAAAGAGCACACGCGGTGACTTTGCGGCAAGAAACAACCTGGAGGAAAATCACGAGTAAAACCCATGACTTAGGGAAATGGTGGGAGCCACAAATGATATGTGGTGGTGCGGCTTTGGCCATTGTGGGGTCTTTCACAGCCTGCCATTTGTCTGCAGTGAATTATTCCAAGCATGCAGAGCAAACGATACCCTACAATCTGGCAGCACGTTTCCCCGGCACTGCTGTGGGTATTTTTAGCATCTGGGAATTAGTGACGTCCCTTCCCCCTGTCTTCTGTCCAGCTCCCGAGGAAATGTTGAACAGCAGATGTATGTGGTGTACTTCAGGAAGCTTCCATTACTTATACAAAACAGCCTAGAGAAGGCTTTTTGGTTCATTATCATAAATAATTAAAACTAAACTGAGCCTGTCAACATAAATGAGCACTGTGCATTATGTAACACCGTACCTTTGGGATTTCTAATCCTGTTCTGCTGCTTCCCTGCTAATAAATTCACCAAATTCAGTAATCTGGAATAGGTCTTCTGGCCATGAGTGCACATTAGCGAGCATAATTAGGGAGAGTAATGATTTTGTTATTGCACATATTCTTAGCGGAGACATCCCTCCAGCTGTTTAATGCTGAAACAAAAGCGGTGAGGCTCCCTAAGCTGTAGGGCTGGAGCGGCTCCCAGCTCATTCACAAGCCCTGCTGGTCAAATGAATGGATTTCTCTGGGGCATGGAAAGGAAATTCCCCCTTTATTGCAAGTCTTCTGCCCTAATCCATGTCTCAAGGTGTGTTATTGTGGCTGGAAACTTCTGTCACTGGTTTAGCCAGAAGTTTCATTCTCTGGAGTTCTCTGTCCTAAAATCTGGTCCCTGCCTCTCGGCTACAGAAGATGGAGGAGCCCAGAGACATTGCTCACTAATGACTTGGAAATGCTGAGGTTTATTCCTAGTTCCCCTCTAGAGTTACACACAGCCAGGTTTTTCTCCTCAAAGGGGCTCTTTGCTTACATTTTGTTTAAGATCTAGGCACTTCTGATTAAGGAACCAGAGAAGAAAGACGGAGGAACAGGTATTTGGTACATAAACAAAAGGAAGGAGACTAATTCCTTGCTAGGGCAAATGTCATTGCAGGACAACATTGCAGAGCTCATAGAAAAAATCAGTTTTAATCCCTTGTGCCTTGTACAGACTCCCTCATGGGCTGGAGCAAGTGAGCAGAAAAGAGCAGAGGCATATCTTGTGTCTCTTGTTAAACAAAGGGAAATGGCTCCTCACTTCCCAGGGGCTGAGGGAGAACTGAGCCAGGCAGAGCCCAGTCCTTGCTACTCCTCAGCTGCTGGGTGGTGAGTAGTTTTTTTTGAGGTGAGCAGATCTGAAAGCATTTTTTAGGTGAGAGGCAGAATCAGGAGTCTCAGCAGACAACTCAAAAAACAAATGCCTGGGAAATGCAGGCAGGATGAGGTACAGCCGTGCCTTCAGACAAGAGGAAAAACTTCCCCATCGCAGCTGCCAAGTCCTCCTACAGCCCTGCCCACGCTCTCCCAGCTCACATCTGCAGATCAGACACTGGTTCTTCCCTCCTCTCCTTATCCAGGTGTTACTGCCGAACTCTCAGCCCACCCCTTCCCTTCTCCAGCTGCCTGTTGCTGGGAACATCCTGCAGCCTCTTCCCAGCTGCTGCACTGTCTGTCTGCTGCTGCTTGTGCCAGCCTTCCAAAAACACCCCAGCCCACCTCCTCCCTTGCCTGTGATATCAGGATGGGCTCTGGAGTGTCTTTTATTAACAGCTCGCCTTTCTCCTCACTTCCATCCTTCGGGGCGGGGAACTGCTGTGTGTGGAGGCCACATGCTGCAAGGGCACAGCAGGTGGGATGCTCCTCCACCCGCAGCTGTGAAGGATTAAAAGCTTCACTCAATAACTTCTGCATTTGGGGCTGCTGCTGTGACAGCCCTCATCCCCAGCGAGACAGAAAGCCACCCCAGAGCGGATGTGTTCTTGGCAGCCGCTTGGACAGGGCGCTTTTTAACGAGGCGTCCCAGCTGCATTTGCCTATGAATAGCTCTCATGGGAAGTCACTGCTGACCCTTGTCCCCAGGCCCGTGCTGTTAGGATGTCCACAGCCCTCTGGGCTTGGCAAAATTAGCAGCTCTAAGATGATTTCCCTTCCTGGTTCTGCTCCCTGTGCAGCCAACGTGAGCCTTCCTGCACTGGGACATCTGTGCTGCCCCGTGTGCCTCTCCACTGCCACCAAGGCTTTCTCTCTTATCTCCACCTGACTCCAGCCTTCCCTGGAGGTCAGTGGCACCTCAGTGCACAAAAGCCATATAATTCATGTTGCTGCTCTGCCTGATTCCCATGGGACCAGGCTTCAGCACAGGGATTCAGTCCCAGCAACACCTGCCCTGCACCTGGCTGGGGGAGCTCATCTCTCCAGACGGGCCAGACCCACCTTGGTCCCACCTAATTGCTCCCACCCAATTGCTCCCACCCATGACCAAAACACAATGGGGAGCCCTTCAAAGTCCTTCCCAGGCCGTGTTCAGGAGCATCAAAGCTCTGTGCAGATATCCCATGTTAAGGGCATATTGATTTCAGCCCAAAGAGCATGACACCAATTGGGAGACCCTTACCAAGCATTCTACACCTGAAAGAATCCCCCAGAGCCTCAAAAACCTCAGGGAGAGGGACCATGCTTCACCTGCAGAGCCAAGCCTTGGTCTGCACCCATCCTTCCTTCACAGCCTCATCTCAGACATGATTTAGCCTCAGATTAGCTAAGGTGTGTAGGTGCCTCATCTCATCCATGTAGCTGGGAGCCACAAACCTCAACACCCTCCAGGACTTGGCCCTGACCTCCCCACAGCTGTGGTATGGTTGTGGGAATGGCACTCATCCTACCTGCAGCAGTGGGAGCACCACCAGCATCCTGGCAGCAAGGCTCAAGGCCAAATCCTGCAGGGAATGTCAAAAGGCTGATGTAGCTCAATTTTCTTTTGGGTCCAATGCACTGACAGGGACTGTAAGCACCTTTCCTCCATCCCCATGGGCTGGGCAGAGCTATCAGTGCCCTGAATGTGGCTTATCTGAGCAAACACAGTTCCCAGCACAGCTACTACATCCACTCAGTTTTCCAATTACTGTTTGAGATTGGCACCAACCGTCGCCCATGAGGACACAACCAGCAACAGCTAACATCACCTTTCCCAAAGTGGAGGAACAAAATTACTGCCTCACTACCTCCTTCCCCAAATGCTCTCATATTGGGGGATTAGACAAAAATAAAGCCCCAGAAAGTGAGTGCACAACCTCTGCTGTCTCACTGCAATATACAACTGCAATGATTTTTCCCCACCATAATCTTCATTTACTTTCTGGGTAGTCCAGGAAATGCAGTTGCTGACAAGACCAGGCCAGGATTTCTGTGCAAATCCGGTGACTCAGGAGGGACGTAGTGAGTTTCTGTGCAAGATTAATACAGTTTTTAATCCCCATAACTATTACTCACACGGCTCTTTATCACAGCTTGGCGCAATGCTGACGTCGAGCGCGGCTCTGTTTGTGCAGAGGCCCAGCAGAGCTGGTTCTCCCTGCCCTGAAGACCACCCAAGAGAGCCAGAGGTGGCATTTCCAGCGGCAGAGCTCGCAGCCAGGTCTCACAGAGCTTGTGTCACTGCTTGTGACGATATTAAAGGCATTAAAGGCATTGTGGGTGATTTCCCACCCCACTTACCATGCCCAGGCCCACACAAGCGAAGACGAAGACGCTGAGTCTGAGCAGGGTCATCTCTGAGCAGCGACTAGCAAGATTCCCAACCACCAAACCCTGGACAACCTGGCAAAGAAACACATAAGCACCATTAAGCCTGATATAATATAATAATTTAAACAAACTCAAAAGAGAATTGCGACTTTCTTCAAGCAAACAGGTTCTTCCATCAGGGTTTCTCTGACAAAGAAGGACCTCACTGCCACAGTAAATGACTGAAAGGTGTGATCCATTATTTCAAGTGTTTTGCTTTCTAGAGAGAGATCCATCCCATCAGCTGGAAGTTTTACTCAGGGTGCATGCCTGAATTTACATCACTGCCTACTCAGCAGCAGTGACTGAAACTTTCTAAAAAGGCTTGCAGATACAACTTGTGATGTGTTTGTGAAATACAGTCAATGTTACGGTCTTCATTCTTGGCAGGACCTCTCAAAGAAAAACTGCACGTTTGTAAGCAAAGGAGGAAAATGTCTGTACCTTCTCTTGCCATTATTTTAAACTATAAATATACAAATTGGGTGGTTCATAATTTTTAGGCAGGAAACAAGTATGACGGAGATGCTAATATCCAGTCCCAGCAGTACACGCAGATGTAAAGGATGAGGAACTGGTTCTACAGATTTTAAACAAAAACTGGGGGGAAGGGGGAGGGAAGGAAGAGCAAAATATTAAAATCCCAGAAATTATTTTACTTTTCCAGCACTTTGCAGAGCACAGATTCCCTCTTTTATTTATCTGTTCAGCATCTCCCATACTTCAGGTGATCCTGGCCCAAGTAGACATGAGAGGAGAGAGGCTGGAAGAGATCATGGTTAAACAGTCTGACTGACTACAATACAGGGAAGGGACTGATAGGGATCTACTGAGTTTCCCCTGCCTTGAAAGGGTTTGTTTGATCCAAATGAAAACCCCTCTGACTTGAAAGAAGAGCTCTAGTTCAAAATGCTTTGTTTCACTTTACTTCTGTGGCAGTCCAACCTGGAGAAAACTTCAGTGGTCCGTTTGGACCAGGAATGACACTACACTACACTCAGCCTTGTTTTGTTAGTCCTTAGGCAGAAATCCAAAGTCAGCTGAAAGGAAATGAGTGCAAAATAAATGAGAAAGTAAGTTATTAAACAGAAAAGATATGTTAATCTATAATAACCAGTCAAAAAAAAAAAAAAGGGCAAATAGCAATAGAGTGAAAATGAAGTTGACATAAAGAACAAGAACTACAAAATTAATATATTTCCAACAACATACAACTGAATGGAAAACCATCAAAATTCAACCCTTCACTTTGCTTCAGATCACAAAGGATTTTTGACACGAGGGCACATCACACCCAGAAGGCTCCTTTTTTGTCATTGTCCCTGCCTTTGGCCAGGGCTTGAGAGCTTGGCTCACGTGTGCCCAGCTGCCACGTGCCACTGGCATGGGCTCTGTGTGTCCTTCCTGGGTCATGTCACCTGTTAAGCTGCCTCTGGGACAGGAGGACCTGCTGTGGCACGAGGCTTGGACAATGCCTAGGGTGACCTGAATCATCCTGACCAAAAGCCCTGCCATGAGAGGAGGCTGATACCAGCCCCAGCAGCTCCTACTCCGGGGTTGGGTGGGGAAACCACTGAGTGACGCTCCATTAAGCTGAGTACTCCAAAAAGGGAGAATCATCATTAACTTTTTGCAACTTCCCAGTCCCTCCTACATCTGGGGCTGTGCTGAGTCACATGGGATGGGGGCTGAGCCTTGTTACAGGGCACAGATTGACTCAAGGGTGGCATCACCGAGCCCCAGTTCAGCTCTGCTGAGCCATTGGAGGAAAGGAAACATTTCCCAATTTGCCCAGACTTGAATGGCATATTTTATTGGGATACACCGTGCAGGCACAGCCCAGTCCCTGCCCTTCCTTGAGTCATTAGGGTATAGCATCAGCAACGTCCCTGCTCCGATGGCCATGGGAGTGGCACTCCCAAAACCACTGCCATCACTGCACAGGAGCCCCTGTGTGAAGGCAACAAGCAGCACTGCAGCAGAGACAGGCTCTGAGCTGGCAGGAGCTGGAGATGTGCAGAATGAGCTGTCCTCAAGAGTCAGCAGAGCAGAGGGATGGTCCTCGTGCCAATGCTGGCATCCCCCATGGGCTTTCCCACCACTTGGACTGTGGCAATAAAAAGTTCAAGGTAAAACATCACTGCTGAATCAACCAGCTTGGCAAGGGGACTATTTCCAAGGGCAAGAATGAGCCCAAGTCACCTGCTTTCCCCTTGGGGCTGGGCAGCAATTCTTAGGTTGTACAGATGGCAGTCCCCCCACCGCAGGCTGTCTGGGCTGCCTGCCTTCCTCCCCAGCAAGGGCACTGCTGATCCAGCCATGAAGCCCAGGCAGGCAAGGCCCATCATCCTGATTTTGGACACAGAGCCTTGATTTAGGCACTAGATAATATTTCCAGTCACCAGTAAGTCTGACCTCACTTTCCTGTCTGAATTTAGACCTGAAAACCCATTACTTCCAGCCTGCAATTTTCCCTGAGTGCAGAGCTCCTGGGCTGGCATGAGCTGCACATCTAGGGAGATGAAAGGTGGCTCATGTGCACTCTCCCATGTAAGATTTTGGACATGTGCTGCTGGTTTACCAGAAGGTAGCAGGGACATCCCAGGTGACTTGGCCATCACCACTCCCATGGACAAGCTCTGGTAGCTGATCAATGGAATTTATTCTTTTTTTTTTTTTTCTTACTGGTGTGTTCTGGGCTTTTTCCTTGCACATAAACTCCCCTTGAGATCGACTGCAATGGGCCTTACCCTCCTGCATTTCATTTTGCCTGGATGGTGCTTGCCTTTGTAACCTGACCTCCTTTGAAGTCGGGGAAGAGCCAGTGTACCTGGCTGGAATGCCTTCTGCCATCAATAAACAAAAGAGAGAGGAAATTGTTTGCAAGTGAAATAACAGGCACTGCCTGTGGCTGTGTACATATGTCACAGGAAAAATCAACTCATCTTTTTTTCCGCCCCCCTCTCCTTCTTTAAAGGCAAATAAGTCTCCCAATAAATGCATAAGAACAGCCAAATCTCTGTTCATCATTTTCTGCATTCAGCAAGCTGGGGATTTGTTACACTAGTCCAGCAAATCACATGGAAAAATACTCTCTTGCCTCTATCACTGCTTTTGGTTTCTGAGAAAACAGCTGCTCCCATTTGCTCAGAAAGGCCAATTACCCATTTGACTGTTAACCTCTAACAAATTTCAGGAACCCCTTCTTGCAGGATGGAAAAGATTGTATTTGAAAGTCCAAGGTGCTAGTCTTTGGAAGACTTTTGAAGCCCCAGCCTTGCTGCACAGGGCTGCTGCTGAGCTGACTGGCACCTGCAAGAAGCTGACCTCACCTGTGGAGGTCAGAGGAGTTGTGCAGATGCTCAGCTGCTCCTCTGATCTCAGAGGATGTGGGACTGTTGGGAAAGATTCCTCCATCAGCACCAATTCAAAACTTGACAGAGCCCAGCAACAAAATGATTTCCCTTTCACCTGCCAGCTTGGAGATGGAAAGCTGTGAGAAGGTCGGAGAGGCAGACACAGCAGGCCAGATAAGCTGGTACAGCCTCGTGGAGGAGATGCAGGGCCCCATCCCTGCACAGATAGCATGATTCACATCAGAAGCTGCCTCCCACGCCCTGGACCCGTATCTTGCCTTTGAAATTGTGCCGGCTGGCAGTTCCCAGGCCAGCCTGGCTGGGGAGGGACCTGCTGGGGCAGGGCTTGGGGGTCAGCACAGCCAAGGGCTGAACGTGCTGCAAAGCCCATGCTGGGGGAAAAGGGCTTTGCTTTACTGACACAGCCATGCCAGACATTGCTTGAGTCGTTCAGGTGCTGTGGAGGAGCAGGAGGGCGGTGGGACTGGAAGGAGGGATGATGGTGAGGACCAAACTGCTGAAGGCAGCACTTTGCCAAGCAGGGGGAAGAGGATGGTGTGTTTTGCAAACTCCAGCCTAATCGCTTTCTTTCCCCCTCCAACCCACCCCTCTGCACAGATATAAATCCTTCAAAGCGAGGAAACTGGAGAACTTTCTGTTTGTTGTTGCAAGGTCCTTTCACTAAGTGGGTTTTCCCCCTAGGCATACCTGGCTGTAATTAAATCCCCGGCTCTTTAATCATCTCTTTTGCTGTGTAGGGAGAAAAAAAAAAAAGCGAGAGGGACAGACTGGTGATAAGATGATACGCAATGTAAATCTCTCCTCCAGGAATCTCTCTCATCTTTTCAGGATCACTCCGTACCAACTTGTCCCTCCAGAAGCTGCACAGCTAGAGGTGGAGTTTGTATAACAATACAAATTTAAATGCAGTAAATAGAACAGATGTCTTATGATTTCTTGATCCTCAGGGTTATAAATATCTACCCCCTTTGTCCCACCCAGAGTTTTGTTTGGTGCATTTTGCTTTGGGTTGGTTTTTTTTTGAGAAAAAGTTCTTAAAGGAAAGTTTCCCCCACCCCCTCCCATGGTTTGAAATCTAAGCATCAGATGTGACTTCAGATATCAACTGGGGACTCCAGGAATTTCACTTGCCTAATCCTCCAGCAGCATTTTCCAAGCCACATACTACACCTGGAAGGTGTCCATGCTATCACACTTGCAAACTCAAAAAAAAAAAAAAAAAAAGAGTCTAGGTTCATTTCTGCCCATTACTCAAAATGAAATGATTTAAAACCATTATGAAATTAATTATTATCTGGAGGGAGATTGAATGGCATTTCACACTGCCAGGCATTCACTATGAGGGAAATCTCATTTGCATGGCTTCTCAGATGAGAGGGCTCTGGAAGCCCAGCCCTGGAGGACAGAGGGATTGTGTCCCTGACGGGCTCTCATAACTCTTGCCTGGAGACCTACCAGTGATCAGATAAAGATGCTTCAAGCACACCATGAGCAAGGCAATCTCTGCAGTGGTGCAGAGGCAGCTGGTGCAGAGGCAGCTCTCCTGCTGTCTGCCCTCCTCTCCTCATTTCGTTATCTCCCACATGATTTCTCTTCACCTGGCACAGTCCCAGCTCATCAGACAGCCCCACGCTTTCAGGGTGCTTCAAGAATCACTGCAGAGACCTGGATTGCTTGAATTACCCCCATGTGCTACTTTCATTTCCCCAGCAGTCCATTCCAGCCTCAGTCATATTCCATTTTCCAAGCCTCAGCTCTGTTTCCTCATCAGACAGTTCTTGTCTCAATGCTGTCTCACTGCCTTCCCACCCCCCCTTTTCTGACCTTGCCTGGCTGTGTCCTGACCCAGACATGAGCCCCCTTCCCACCCGCACTGCACTTCACCCTGCCCACACTTTCCCATGTCCCCTGCTGTTGGATGATGCTCACCACAGGATGAGGAGCTCTGGATGGGATCCCTCAGTGATGCCTGAACTGGTGGTGTCCAAACTAACATCCTCCATCTGCAAAGAGGGCAAACCCCTCACCTTCTCAAGGGTCTGTGTTTCTGTGCTGATTCCCCATGCAAAGAGCTGTTTGGGATAGCAATGGCAAAGAACTTGAGTTGCCTACTTAAAATTAGGTGGACTGACTCAAAGCCTCTCAAAATCTCCTCTTAGGTACTCTTCAGCTGGCTTGAATGAGAGGGATGAGGAGAAACAGATTCTTACAGTGCATTGGCCACTTCTCACCACAGCAGGTCAAATGAGGTTGGGAAGCTGAAAAACTAGATTAAGCAATTGGAGCATAATATCCTTGGGGTGGGAGAGGAAGGCAGGAAGACACCATCACTATTTGAGTCATGCTGGGATTGCTGATCAGGCTGGGAAAGGGAGCTGCAACATTGCCTTCTGTAAGAGGAATATGTAAGTTTTGAGAATATTTAATTTAATAAACTACAATAACACAAAAGAAATAATTTCCCCCTTAATTTCTTTAATGTCCCCTTCCAGCTATAAAAGTCCTTAAACACCATCTTTTTCAAGTCCAGGAAGAGATGCAAACATGGGCGACAGGTTTCCTCTAACAGAAGGGCTCAGGGCAAGTCCAAGAGGATGGGAAATGATTTACAGAAGGGCAAACTAAAGAGTAAAAAAAAAAATCAAAGCTGAGTATCTGGCTGATGAAATTGACTGAAAATTACATTGTATTCCTCATGAATAAAGCTGTCATTTACTCAGTGAAGTGGGGAAGCCAGTCAGCAGATATTAATCATCATTCACCTATCCAGACTGGTGGAATTCACTTGCACCCTAATCTGCATTTGTATCTCAGCAGTATCAATTCACTGTAAAGCAGAAACAAATGCATCTGAAATGCCAGCTTGGGCAACTCAAGCAGCTCTGGGGCTCAGCAGGACAGAGCCAGCACACCTCTATTCCCTGCAACCCAAACAGAAAACAGCCATGAAACATTAACCCAGACACCATCCACAAGAGATATCTTTGGGTGGTTCCAGACAGATACCTGAAAGTAAAGACATGAATTCTAACGTTTTACAATAATTTAAAAGCCAGAGAGTGAGAGTTCAGTTTGGTCCAGTTGAGGATCTTGTCCTGCATAAACCAGAGTAGAGTTTGGACTGCCACTGTGGGACAGGCTTAGCAGTATGGATAGAAACTGCATGGATGTATGAAAGAAAACTGCCTGGCTGATAAAAACCAGTTTCTGTGCCAAAAGTCCCAAGGCAAAGACTTCCCAGCAAAGCAGATGCTGCACCTGAGCCTGCAGGGCCCTACTGGCTTGGATTGTGGCAATAGGAATGATTGGCCTCTGTGGGATGAAACTCTGTGACTCTGGGAAGGGTCAGGTCCCTGGTTAGCCCTGGCATCTGACCATCCATGAGGAAGCAGAGTGGATGCTGTAATTCCCATATCTTCCAGGGCTGTCTCTGTGTGGGCTGCCCCAGCAGGGCAGAGGAGCTGACCTTATCTACAGCAGTTTCAACCAAACTAACCTGGGGAACAATGGCACTGAAGGCAGACAGATATTCCAGACATAACAGCAGTGTCCTCAAGACAGATATCCTGGCCCTAGCAGTGGAGTCCAGGCTCTATCTAGCCACACAAAGCCACTCCTCACAAGAGCAATTGCTGCCCACGTTACCCACTCTAAACAAGCACACCACAGCCATGCTGCAACTCCAGATCGAATTTCTGCCTAGGTTACAGGGGTTTAAGTGGTATGTCTAAAGTTAAAAGCCCAGCTGCAGGGAGTCCTTCTGCATTCAAATGGGGAAGAAGATATGGGACAGTGACTTGGCCCCTCTAAAACCTGAGTGATTCCTGCAGGTCCTGGTCTAGGAGGCAGCCTACAAGGCTAACACAGGGAAAGCCTCTGAAAGCAGTGGAGTGTGGGTCAGAAGCTTGCTTGTGCACTGGCAAACTGCTCTTCTTCCCAAAGAGGCTGAATGGGACTGCATTCAGCAGGTTGGAGATGTTCACAGGAGCAAGAGACAGCTATTCCAAAGCCACCCTCACAGGAGGGACATGGCAAAGGCACCATCTGCTCAGCTCCAGACTTTACCCTGCAGAATCCAGCTGCTGATGTACAGCCATGCCTGTCTGCTGCTCTACCAACATTTGGTGAGGGCAGGCCAGAGCCCAAGTGACTGGCAACACCATGTCAAATCCAAATCACAAAGGAAGCAGCTTGAGCTGCCATTCCCCAAATGAGAAGCTCCCACAGGAACTCTGTGGCAATACCCAGGAAATGAAGAGGATTTAATAACAAGACCACTCTCCTTCAGGATATTGCTTAACTTGCATTCCTACCTTGGGGCTTGGTTATAACCATCTGCTGCTCTTTCTGCAAAATTATTAAGCCTCTTCCTCCAAAAGGAACATTCTGCTATAATACAACACTGCACATTTTTGACCTTATTACTGCCTAATTCAGCTGACTTTTTTCCCTTTTACCTATTTTGGTAGTCTCCTAACCATGTTCTGTCACCCACCTTTATGTGCTTTGGTTTTTTTCTTTTTTTTTTTTTTTCTTTTTTGGGAATCACAAGCTTGCTGTGCTTGTTTCCATGCAGCAGAAACAAGTTCTTCTACACTGAAGGGATCTTCAGTGAAAACACCAGTAAGGTTGTCTGCTTTCCTGAGTATACAGGGTGCTACTATACAAATGCAAATCAACTAACCTGCACCAGGAAAAACCTCAGCCAAGGCACTTTAGCTTCAATGTAAGTTTTGTTACAAAACCCAGGACATATCAGTCCAAGGAAATTTTAGCTCCACAGCTTAAAGATCTACAGAGAGGGATAAGGGGAAGAAAGCTTTCAGGATACTCCTTGCTCCAATTTCTTCCCATTTCAAGGAACAGAATAAATTTGGAGTCACTCCTCTTTTTGAAGCTAAATGCCATAAAAAAAATGGATTTGCCTGCCAATAATGCACCTGGATTTGGAAGCTAGGATGTGTCCAGAAGGTAGTGAATTAGGTAGCAGTGTGGCAAGCTAATCTGTCCAAGAGGGGGACTTGCACTTCACTTACCATTTGAAGGACACCAAAATATGACATCAGATATCCAGACTCCACTGCTTCCAAGCCAAAGAAATCCATGGAGATGATGGAAAACATAATCATGAACAAACCTGGGAGGGTTAATGCAAAGAGTACATCAATACACTTGCAGTGCATGTAACAGCCCAAACCCTGCTCCCAATCACCACCAGTCCAAGTCAGTAGCTCTCCCTGGGTTTGCCAGCACTGGGTATAAACATGAGCACAATCCTATTCAAAGTCATTGTAGTAATTTAATCTTTAAATGTTAACTTTTTTATCCCCTTACTTTCATCTTTAACTAATGTGACTATGTAGGCTGTAGTTTCAGCTGTTAATTATAAACTGGTAAATATTTGTATCACTGATGCCAGGCTAACCATTAAGACAGCAAGAAAACATTTGTTCAGACAAGACTGTAACCATAAAAATAATCTGATTGGATTCCTCACCCCTTTTGCCTGACTTCAGATATTCACTGTGGGGAGCAGCCCAGTGACATCAGCCAAAATGCAGTGGTTTCACTGCACACCTCAGCAACAATGTCTGGGGCACGTGAAACATCTCTTGTGAGGACAATGATAGCAATGTCAACACCAGCAGTCAGGAAAGTATGGGCAGAAAGATCACAGACCAGGTCTGCTTTGCAATTGAGGCAATTTCTGGAAAGTGTAACAGAGAACATCCACTCAATCTCAAATGGAAATACAATAGTGTGTGTTTTCCCCACTGCCAAACATACACAAATACAGGCATGCTTGCACATGCTCCCAGTCTTACAGAGAGAGCCATCAAATTAAAAATATGATGTCAAAACACTGCACTTCAAGTGTGATGTGGGGTAAGAGTTTGCTGCTTCCCCTAGTGTCTTGTGCACCTGAGATGGACCAAGACAGTAGGAAATTGGGGCTCTCTGTGTGTGAAGAACCCCACAATGTGCCTGTCAGAGATCACTGATCCTTCCAGGAAAGGAGAGGCCAGAAGACTTTTAGCAGTCCTGCCTTTCCTGGTAAGATCCTCTGAGTTATAAAGACTGGGTTAAAAGAGAGCCTTTTTCCTGCAAAAACCAGAATGCAGGAGGCAATGTGTGAGCACTGAGAAGACAGCTGGTGGCCTGGCAAAGTGACATGCATGGGGAGGATTTGCCAGCTTCTCCTGGAAGGATGAAGAGGGTGATTCCAGATCGCTGGAAGGATTCACTTCCTAAGGAACAAGAACAACTCCACTGCATCCAGCAGCCCAAGCCCAGCACCACCAGTGCAGCACCTGCAGCAACAAGGAGCTGCCTCCAGGCTCCCCAAGCCTTTGCCTGGAGGGAGCACCACCCTCCCATCCCAGGACCTGCCACAGAGCCTTCCTGAACCCCACCGGAGACACATCCTCCCCCTTAACAGGAGCAGCTGCACCCCAGCTGGCTCCATGGGGCTGGGAGAGAGGGATGGGGGGCAGGAAGGGCCCCCTGCTCTTCTGCTCTCCAGCTGTGAGGAGAAGGTGCCTGGGAGCTGGGGCTCATGAAGACCTATGGCTTCACCACACCCCTGCACGGAGAGCACACAGCTCTTACCCAGTTCCTTTGAAATTGCTCTCAGTTCAAGCCAGCTTAAGGTAACATGCAAATACCAGTATTTACTCACAACAGCCAAATCAGGCAACAGGGCTGCACATATTTATAAAAGGCACACGTGACGAAATGAAAGAAAAACCACACTTGGTTTCACTTGTAGGAAGATCAGATGGAAGCAGGAGCTCTCCCTTCATCCTGCACCCCTCTGCAGGGACCACCTAGGAGGGGCTTGGCCTCCCTACATACCTGGTGCCTCTGCCTGGTACTGTGCTCCAGCTTCTACAGCTCCTCTCCCAAGTCCCTCATCAAGTTAAGACAGATTTGGATCTTTCTCCTCCAAACAAGCTGCTTTCTTTCTGAGTAGGGGAACAGGCTGTGCTCTTTAATTAGAATTACACATTGCACAGCTCCCCTGGAGGTGCAAAGGTCTCATTTTCAGATGGGTGTCACCCCCTGTGCCTGCAGGGTCCCTTAAAGCCACCTGGAGGAGGGAGACCCCCTTGCCCCTCTTCTCTCAGAAACGAAGGTGGTCTCTCCCACTGGTAGCACATTTCTTGATGAAACCCACAAGGCAAGCCTCAGGTTGAACTAAAAAAATGTGTTATGCTCATTGGAGCAAGCATTTCTCACAAAGATCTCAGCAGGTTCCCAGCTGGGTAGGCTGCAGGTCAGCTGAGGGCAGGACATAAATAATGATAAACCTCATCCATGCTGACAGGCTCAACGTGGAAAAAAAAAAAAAAAAAAAAAGGAAAATGGCATAAAATACCCTCAGAAACCTTGCCTTTTTTGAGGTCTATGAAAAGGGTGAAAACAACTCTTTTTCCTTAGAAAACCTGGCATCAGTGGGATGAGTAACAAAGGTCATGCAGCAGAAAGCAGGGAAATGGTTTGTGAGATGCAGTAACGGTGACAAAAAGCACCAAGGAAAATCAGGAGTGCAAACCCTATTTAAAAAAAAAAAAAAAGTGACATGTTTGAAAGCAGCCTGTAGTTTTGGAGGGCCAGTTTAGCAATCCCTACTGCAAGATGGAGTGAGAAGGCAAGCACAGCCTCTGGGAGCTCATCATCACAGCTCTCCTATGCTGGACTGGAAATGTGATGGGATGCAGAGCCCCAAGGCTCACTGCAAAACGCTGTTCCACACGTGAAAGAAAATCCTTTAAATAACAGGATTGCAGGTGCTAAAGCAATCATGCTGAAACCAGATTTTCCAAAGGGATTAGGCAGCCCAAGATTCATACAAGCAGCTATTTATCAATATTTTCAAGGCCCTGGTGATTTCTTGTCAATGAGAGTTACATTTGATATTTTTATCCTCTGGTTTTTCTTTCTGCCTCTATCTACCACAATGCAGAGAGGCTCTTTTTTCCCAGGTCAGCTGAGAAGGTAACTGGGCTGTGCTGGAGCTCTCTGCTGCCTTCCAACCCCTGGCAGCTCCTTTCCTGCAAGAGGCACAGAGCCCATGTCTCTGCTTTTATGCAACACAGGGAGGAGGTTCCCAGCCCTGCAGCCCTCCCAGGGAGGTTCTTTCGGTCTCAAACCAGCTAATTTTAGGCAACAATGAGATCCATAAGGAACAAAAGATTTTCTTTGCTGTATATCACAAATCTGTTTACAAAGTAAACAGAAAACGCTCTGTAATTCGGGCAATCTAATTAATTATACAGTTGCAGCCTGGGGATGAAAGGTAAATGAGCTCATGAGGAGCTCAGCCTCCAGCTGTGAGCTGCAGAGAATTAGGGATGGCCAGATCCCCTTTCAGCTGCCAGCAGTCTGGTCAGTGACCTGAAGTGAAGAGAGAAGAGAAGTCACTAGGATTTTAATCACTCCTCACTGCAGTGGGAGTGCTATAGCCTCAAGTGAACCTTCTCCTACCCTTACAGAAATACTGACAGACTGAAATCCCAGTGCCTGCCTTAAATCCCAGCTTCACTGTCTCCATCCTCTTTGCCTAGAAACAGCCTTGAAGTTTTGGGCAGGAGATGTTTATTTTGGTTCAATGAGCATTTTTGCTTTGCACGGGGAAAGAAGAATGGATTCTGTAACAGGCAGGAATTTGCATTTTGGCAGGAATGTCTAAAGCAAAGTGCATTTTGCCTGGCCTTTGGAAAAGAGAGAGCACACAGGAAATAACTGTGGGAAGCTCACATGGATGCAGTCTCAGGCATTTTTAACAGAGAAATGAATGCTACTTTAAGATGAGAAATGAGTCAGAATCAGCTAAGAAAACCCTTGTAAAACATCTTTCTCATTCTGTGAAATGCTGTCATTTTATACACTTTTTAGAGTGCGGTTTTAGAAGTTTATTTTATTAAGAACCAAAAAAGTTGCACTGTTAGGTCAAGCCAGCAGTGGTTTGAGACTCTATCCTATCTCCAGTGGCAGGGGCAGGACCAACTGGCATTACTGATCTCAGCCAGTGCCAGGTGCTCACAGCAAGGGAAAAAAAAACAGAAATCCTTTACTTCCAGCTCCAGTTGGACTTGTTCCCCCAGAGATATAGCAAGAAATAACAGATGAGCCTGACCAAGCCCAGGAGTGCCATTTCCTTCCGATTCAGCCACACTCCACAACCAAATTTACTTTCATTTGTATACTGAATTTACAGTTTACAAATTAGCATTTAATTTGTAAATCATGTTTCACATTCTTTAAACTTCAAGGACTTCTCCAGACAAAAATGAATTGGAAAAAGATACAAAGTCTAAAAGCTAGGGTGCCTTAAGTTCCCTGTTTGGATCAGAAGTGCCTTAGTTTGCTCAGATGCATGATACACACATGTTATGATGTGCACAAAACTCAGTTCTTGAAATCATCCTCAAGAGAAACTGGACTTTTTGGGTTGAATGGGAAAAGAGCTGTGGAGGCTTTGTATGTGCAAGGGCAGAGAACATCACCCTGTCCTTCCACATCACTGACGAGGATGACTTGCAGCTTGTCTCTAGTCAAGTGTGTGGGGAAAGAAGTTAGAGGGTAGGCAAAACTGAATATTATTAAATTATGGCCAGGGATGCATAGTCAGGCAACTAGGGAGATATGAACCCTGCCAGGACAGCAACTGACTCAGAGGAAGCAGGGAAAGAGATGGGTTTGGGAAGGGATTGAAGGATCAGTGAGTTCCTACCATGACACAAAACCCCCCCAGCAGAATATATAAGGAAGAGAAGAACAAGCATCCCCATCAATGTGCTAGGGAAGACCCTCATGCTGTGGGTCCCCTGTGTGCAGCTTGGCCCTCTCATCCATCAACAATTTTTAATTGCTGGGAAAAAGGTTAGGATACACATACCCCTTAAAATCACTAAGTAAAATCAGGAAGGACCTCAGTTTTTCTGGCAGAGGAAAAACAATTTTCTTCTGCTCTGAAGAGCTTACAGCCCAAAGAGAAATGACAGACAAGAGGAAAAAACATTTGCAGTGAGGGGATGGAGAGATTAAGTGATTTGCCAAAACTCCCAGATGCAGCTTGTGACAAGTAACGTGTTGGACATCAAGTCCCAGGCTTTTGACCCTGAGACTACCTGAAAGCACCCAGCCTCAAGTTAGGAGGTGAATCCTCACTGCTCTGTGATCAAAAGCAATGTGCTTTCAGAAACTGGAGACAAGCCTGGCCTACAGTGTACATCATCCTATTCTAAATGCATCAGCAATGATGGGTAATGGGTGAGATTTACCTATGGGAAATCCAGCAAAGACCTTGACTATGAAAACTTCCATCACTCCCGGAAACTTCATCAGGCGCAGGATCTCTCTGATGCTAAACAAGCTCCCAGACGGTGATGTGCCTGCAGAGGATGACATATGGGTTAATATTCTGATTACACAGGCTAAGGGTAGAAAACAGGAAACTCTGAGACTGCTCAGGTTCAAAACCCACCCAAAACCCACATCTCTGCTGCACCAGCTTGGTGCCGATGGCAGGAGGCTGGGAGCTGGTGCCAGGTCTGCGTGTAGAGGAATCCTGTGACACAGTGGGGTTTCCTCCCCTGTCAGACCAAACTAACCCCCAGCAAGGGCTCCACAATCACCTTTTCTGAGACTGGAAGACTGCAATTCTGCATGGAAGAGTGATCTATATATTTGGAATAATCCTCTTCCATAAGCTCAGCTTAGACATTGAAGCGTCAGCATCTCAAGGCTGGGACCTTTTTGCCCTTAAATCAACTCCAAGTTCCTTCAGCAGTTCTTGCAGCACGTCAATCCCCTCCCCCTTTTCATGTACTATTTTTCAGAAGCACAAAATACTCACTGTGCTCTGTCCTGTGATGGTCTGACTTTGGTTTAGTCTGAGAAGGGATCCAAACCACTGCTATCAGGATGTTGATGAGACTTCCCACCAGCCCAACGTAGGTAGGAGCATAAACACTGCAAAATAGAGATAACTGGATAAATACCATAAACAAGAGATTTATACCTCCATCCTGCAAAGGCCTGGGCTTTTGGATGAGGAATAGTTCCCCTTCAAGTCACAGCACATAAGGCATTAAAAGAACTCACATCCTTTAATGGAGGGTTTGGATATGACCACCATTTGAAATTTCACCAAAAGATGGCTATTTTTATCAAGATGGTTTATCATTTTATTCATAACAGGAGATTTAAAAGCATTGTATTATACCCAAGTGTCGGGGGAGAGGAGCTTTTCTTGGTTTAATGAAGCTTATAAATCTTCCCTTCTGCTTGTTAGAATCCACCTAATCCTTGTCTAATCCCCAGTTTCATTAGTCTAAGTATCATCTCACTCCTTGAAATTTCTCAGTGAAATAAAATGAACTTAAGGAAAGTACTCAGGATGATTAAGGACGGTAGAATATGGCCTACAATCAGAACTAAAGCCACCAGAGAGATGATACCATTTGAAAAGGAAGCATTAAAAATAAAAGCATGACTACAAAACCTTCTGAGAAGGTAAACAGCATTTTGACTGATGCACTTACTTTTCTCCAAAGGTGCCCCAAACCAAACCAATATCAACTACCAAACCAAGTTCAGCTATCTCTCAGAGCCCCAAACATTGAATTTTTAACAGAAGTGGGGCCACATCCTTGGATGTAGACACAGTGAACAGCAATTATTAACTATAGTTGTACAATGATAAAAAGGAACAATTACAACTTATCTAAAAAACACAAACATGAAAAAGTCAATAGAGCCAGTAAATAGTCCCCAGTTATCACTGTCCTCTTAAAAGAGAAGGTTAGGAAATGACTCTTCCAAGTGTTTGAGGGTACGTGGGAAGATTCCACACTCTAAGGGACTTTAATTTTAACAAATGCAGTAGAGCAAAGTCCAGGCCTGGAAGACTGAAACTGAGAGAAGTCAAGCTGAAAACAAAGAGAGAAGTTTGTTTTAACAGTGAGAGCAATTATCCACTAAACCAGCTCATTAAAAGTCTCCCCCCCCAGTTACTTGTAAGGTTTCCTAAAACATGTGCTTGAAACCAACCACAGGAAGCAGGTTTGGGGTGGAAATGCCCAGCAGAAACACCAAAGGCTGGTGTCATGTAGGGCACAACATGAAGTGACCACCATGGTGCCTTGAAGGCATCCAAATTTAACCATTTTGGACTTCAGCAAACTAATTCCTGGATTTCAGCAGAGAAAGCTTTGAAGTTTTGCAGATCCATGCAGACCTGGAGGTGAGTGTGCCATCCCTGCATTGCCAGCAACCTGTGCTGCCACAAATAGGATGTAAAAGTGAGCTGTGAGCCCCCAGCTGATTCTCCCTGTGATCCTGCTGATGAGACACTGCTTATTGCCTGGTTTTTTACTGCTGATTTCCTTGCCAGGCTATGGTGCATGTTTTTCATTAAATAACCAGCAGCACCAATTGTAAAAGCCTCAAGTTTCCTCCGTGCTAGACAAAGGTGCAGTCTGAATAATTTCTGGAGTATTATTTAAGCCACAGAGCAAGACAGTCAAGGACTGAGATGCAAACAAGCAAGAAAATCATCAGAGAACAAATATAAATATACATATACACACACACACACATATTCCTGCTAATAGTAACAGCAAAATCCCAGCTGAATATTTTAATTCTCATTAATTATTATTAAAACAACAAAGCCAGATAATATCTTTCTACAAAAGGACTTAGCACAGTAATTTAGACCTGCTGCCTTCTATCCACCAAGCTGCTTCACTAATTAACTCAGACCACAAAATTAGTCATTTACTGGATCATTACTTTTCATTTTTAGTGCAGCAGATTGCCACTTTCTAAATTAAAATTATATGCCAAGCAGTTCCCAAACTACTGAAATCAAATTTGTGGACAAAAAATTTTATCCAAGACATCCAGAATTTCTACTTTGCATTGCACTATAAAGTAAATTTACTAAGAAAATAAAAAGGATAAAATAACCGAAATAAGTAGCTGCAGCTGGCTAAATGTGTGTGTGGGGGGGGTTGTGATGGTTTATTTTTTTTGGTTGGCTGTTTTTTGTTTTTTTTCTGGGAGTTTCTCTATTTCAAGCTTTCATGCTGATATGGAAAAAACACATCTCAAAATTTTTCATCAGCCAGAAGAACTTCCTTTCCAGCTCTACTTTTTCCTGAGGTTGTCCAGAATCCCACATACCAATGTAAAGATGTTTTACTCTTCACATCCAAGAAGAATTACAGTAAGCAATGACAGAAGGATCACTGTGTAAAACTATAAGCAAACAATGCCCTGTGCTTACTTCACTGCAAGCACAGGACTGTTAATTCACTGCTGTGAAAGGGAGAGGAGAGCCTTGACAATTGACATGTTTGGGAAAACTTGGGTTTGGTATAGCAAATTTCTGGAATTTTACACAGCTGGTTGCTGAAATCAGAGAAAACCAGTAAAATATGGAGCTCAAAACTGTGTTTCCCACACAAGCCTGAAGCAAAGTCATCTAAAAATCCCTATTCCTAAGCACATCTTTCTGCTAGTGCTCCATCTTTTTCCACACATTAAGCACTGTCATTCCTTGATGGGATGGTGAGGAAGGTACACCCTCCAGTCAGGTGCCCTGCTATCTCATCCTTCAGCAGGGACAAATGCTGAAATTTGATAAAACTCAGCTGTGTCCTGGAAACCACCTTTTGCATTTGTTTGTTGGCTCATTTAAGAGAGATGAACTGGAACCAAGGGAGGGGGTGGTAGGAACGCTTTGCTGGGTTGGTAGCACCTGCTGAACAAGAGCTGGCTCGTGGTCGCTCATCTGTTTTTTTTTATTTTAAAATTTAAACATCCCTTCTCTGCTGATATCAGCCAGAGTCCTTTTGCCAGAGTGTTCAGTTTTGTGTTTGGCTTACCAGGAGGAAGCCTCCCCAGGAAGGGATGCAGTGGCGCTATTAAGATAAATGAAGGACATCAAGCAGGCTGCTCCCGTAGCACCTTTTCCCATCCTCTTCCCCTTCCTGCTCTCCCTCTCCTCCCTCCTGGCTGTCCACAAACCAGCCATGTGGAACCAGAGTGAGCCCTGCCAAACCCAGCAGCAGATTTCCTGAGCAGGGCAGAAGAACAAAGGCTGCGGGCAGGACTAATACAATTAAATTAAATGGAGCAAAAGGGCACAGCAGCTTTGGCAGCTGAGTTCATTGTATGGCCTCTTCCAGCTTCTTGTTGATTAATGAGAGATTAAGGGCCTTTACTGTCCTGGGCTTTATGGCCAAAATAACTTGGGTAACTTTATCTGTGTACTTCAGCATGTTATTTATATTTCCTCTGCTTTTTAATCTGTAGAGAGAGCCCCTTCCTGATTTTTGTCAGCAGCCTCCTAGTCTTCCCTGGGGACTTCTGCTAGAAAAGCCCCTTTCAGCTGTCAGCTAAAACCACAGCTGCCCACTATTCTTTTTGTTTTTCCAGCCCTGCCATGAAGCAGAGGAATAAAGTGCATTTTCCTGTCCTGCATGGGACTGATGTATCCCAATCTTCTGCTTTCAGGAGGATGCAAACATTTTGGCTGCAGGGAGCAAACACTTGAATCTAGGACTAGGAGGAACTAGGGTCAAGGAGGGCTAGTTTTTGCCAACATGACTGGCTGCAGCTTGTCCCGACATAAAACTTTCAGAGAAGCAGGAAGAGAACATGAGCAGAGGGACCTGGAGGCCAGGAGCCCGTAACATCAGCCAAGAACTGCTTAATAACCTAACAATAGCCTCTCCTTTTCACTTTCCTGGAGCCAATAGGTAAAATGTGGTTATATTTAAAGCATTCCTTTAAAGAGTTTTAAAGGGTTTCAAAAAGTAGGATGGCCACTTGCCACAGGACCCATGGTGTGGGTCAAAAGGCCTTTTGGTAGCCTGTGGCCATGGAGAAGAGATGAGTAGCTGGCAGCTAAGATTACCCATCTGGAAAACTCCACCCTAAATGCTGGTGGGAAAGCAGAATTGATGACAAAACCATTAATAGTAATGTACTGGAAAACAGATTGACCCTCAAAAAAATCCTAGGATCCAAAGCCAGCTGGAGGAGGGTTGCATTTCTTCCCATCTAACACTTAACCAGCCCCTCTATTTACTGGCAGGTAAATCCCAGCCTTCACCTCCCAAGGGCAGCAAAGTGAGGAGCTAATCCATGATCCTTCACAACCTGCTGCCATCAGGGTCAATTAGTGTGAGGCAAGTGAATGCAATCAGAGTTCAGTTTCTGAATCAAGACACGACAGTAACACAGCAAGGCAGTAACACAGAGGCTCTCCAACTCCTGTCACCTGCCCCTGAAGTCAGAGGTGGCACACAAGCAGCATCTGAAAAACCTGGCAAGCTATAGAGCAAATGCAGCTCTTGGAAAGCAGGGCCTGGCCAAAAAAAAGAACATGTGTGTGTGTATAGGTGCATACATAGGTACAAATACATGTGCAGAGCATTTCACAGTAGATTTGAAGCAATGCTTTCAGCAAAACTTCCATGAAAACTCAATCCCACAAAGGCATGTGCAGCATGCAGGCATCAGGCAGTGGACCAGCAGCAGGAGAGGCCCCTGGCCAGTATTTGCAGGCATATTTCCAGGCATATTTTCAGCTCACAGACAGGGAGCCTGAGCAGAATCCCAGCTGGTACCTGCCAGCCACAACCCCCAGCAGTGCCAAGCAGGGACTGGGCACCAGAACCTCCTGCCTCCACCAAGGGCAGCTACAACAAACCAACAGGGGCCACAGCTTTGGGCCCCAGCCCAAATTCCAGTCCTCGCTCAGCTGCAATTCCCATCTTTGATTTCCTGCCTGAGAAGCCTGGGACAGACCATGGAGGTAGGTACC
Organism: Agelaius phoeniceus; assembly: GCF_051311805.1. Classification (NCBI taxonomy): domain Eukaryota; kingdom Metazoa; phylum Chordata; class Aves; order Passeriformes; family Icteridae; genus Agelaius; species Agelaius phoeniceus. The sequence goes on from NC_135270.1 coordinate 16,322,045, forward strand.
TAGGGGGAGGCTGCCTGTGCCACAAGATGGTATCAGTGGCTCTCCCATTGGCATTCCAGCCACAGAGCCCTGCTCTGCAAAGCCCAGGAGCAGAACACACGCCTGTGATTGCACAATTATATCTTGCGTCAACGCTGCAGCGATTCTTTCGAGGAGGAAGCAGCTCCCAATGATTCCCCAAGGATTAAAGGATCAATGTGTATTTCACAGTGAATGGGATTCTGTTTGTTTTCTTTCTCTTTTTCTTAATAAAGTCAAAGTTGAACATGGAGACAGCACAGATTGTTTTTTAGTGACTCACTCCTACTTCAAAACTGCGCTGCATAAAGCCAGCATTCATGGCTGGCCCAGATTCCTTAAACAGCTCCGAGAAGACTCTCAAAATATTTCTTTGATTGCAGTTTGGCCACACTATCCCCTCATACCCTTAGAGGGGCAGATATAGGTGAAAAAAAGCTGGTGAGTTAAAAGGAAAAGCAAAGCGAAAAACTGAGGTGGAGAAAAGAAAGTTCAGGTGAAATCACGACACCAAACCATGGGCTCTGGTAACCAGCTTTAGATCTGTAAGAAAGTGAGCAGTGACCACTGTGGTCCTGATAACTTAGTGATGCATAAGTTACTGCATAACTTATTGTAAATTAGTGATGGTTTTGTTCAAAAAACTGTTTTACCGCCTTGCTGAATGTATTTCTTCTCTGACCCATTGTGATCTGGTCTATATTGTTGAGATTCTGCCTAAATATTAAAAAAAAACAAACCAAAAACCAACTAAAAAAAAAACAAACCCAAAAACCCAAGCACAAAATTCCACCAAGCCTTCTTAAAAAAACAAACCCACAAAAGCCTCAACCAAAAAAAGACTTATTGAGCTGACAGAATTTTCCCACATTTCCTAGGATGTTCATGTTTAGAGCAAGTCCAGCTTCCACAGCCCAGGGCAAGAAACAGCACAATAACACACATAAACCCAGACACCCCAATGCTCAGCAGACTTCAAGGTAGCACTACCAGAGCAAGACCACCCATCATATTATCCATGTCTTTGAGAGGAAAACAAAACACCCCCAAGTCTTCCTTTCTGCAGCTCCTACTCCTGTCCACATGGAAAAAATATTACACAGAGACATGGAAAAGCATGGTCCCCATCTCTTGACACAGAACACAAAACTTGAGTGGATAGCCACCCCCTCCCATGCATCAGCAGGAAAAGGGGGGAGTTCACCCTCCTGATGCAACTGGAAACCATTACCAGGTTGTCCTTTTGCCACATATACTTTAGATGAGGAGCAGCAGAAGTTGGCTGCTACTGCTTTGAGCAGAGCAGGAGGCTTTTTTTCACTATGGTGAGCTTGACATCACTGCAGGCTGTCCAAGGAGGGAGTGAGACTCCACATCCACACCCTCCAGAGAGCCCCTCACAGGGTGAGAATGAGTCACCCACAGACAAGTGCTCATTCAACTGCTTATTTCTAGTGGCAGCCACATCTGGAAAATTTGTGTGGTGCGGAAGGAAAAAAATACGAAGAGGGGAATGGGCAGTCTCCATGAGCTGTTTCCATCAGAGCTGGGCGAGGGAGGAGTGCTGAAGATTGGCACTGGTGCATTAGCAGGGCAAAGAGCCAGGAGTGAAACCACAGGGGTACATCAGGGCTGCCATGTGATGGGGACATCAGGAACAGGACTTCACAGCCATCACCAGCCATTGGAGCCACCTGTGGATTCATTTCCCTTAAGGGACATCCACTCCTGTGTGCATCACTGACCCAGCACGAGGAGGGTTGCAGGTGGGTCTTGATACTCAGCCTTGAAGAAAAAGCACTAGGCCAATGCAAGGCACTGAATAAAAAGTGTTGGGCTTCTTCCATGGGGAAAATCCTCCTTTGGCAGAGCTCTCCAGGTAAAAAGTGGTTTGCATGGATGGATAAGGCTGGCTGTCCATCAGGGGCTCTGCAGCATGAACATGATCTATCCCCACTGAGCACCTGCTGCAGAGAAAATCCCAGCAATGAGAAGCAGCTGGAAGGAGCCAGCCCCAGCAGATCCTGCCGCCGGAGTGGGAAGGAGATCCCTGTGGCAGGATGCTAATTCCCAGGCAGCTGGAGATCCCTGTGGCAGGATGCTAACTCCCAGGCAGCTGGAGCAGCCTGGCCATGCCAGGCTTGTGCTGCCCCATCCAGCGCAGCAGCACCGGGCTGATTGCTAGAAGAGGGATCTCAGCCACTCTTCAATAAGATGTGGGTGGACCTGCTTGCTTTGCCCATAGTCTGCTGCTAATTTCAAGCATCATTTAGCCTCATGTGCTCTTTTCTCTGATAAAACACCCTATATTTCCAAATACTGCACTTTCCTCATTCAAAGCTTCACTTGTTTGTGTGATTATTGCTTTTCCCTATTGCACGGCATCAACAGTCCCACTGGCACCTCGGTTCACTGAACACCTGCACACCTACATGAATTTATAACAAATGGGGGAATAAACTGCATTCCCCAAAAGATTTTAGTTATTTTAGGCGTTGCTTTCTTCACACTTCTATACAGCATCACCCTGCATGCCTAAATGGAGAGTGGAAAGAGAAATGGAGAAGTCTAGCCAAGGACCAGGTATGAGCTGTGCTCCCTGAATGGGGGGGGGGCTTGCAACACTTGGCTGTGATCCCAGCAGTGCTAACTAATATTGGATGAGCTGGGACAGGCTGAGACAGGCATCAGAAAGTAGGTGTTGGTGGTCAGTGCTCACATCAGAGGAACCCCACTGGTGAGGCTGGGACATGTGCTCTGCAACCTATCTGTGATCAATCTGGCACAGCAGTGAAGTAAGAAAATTTCCTGTGAATACACAACTAAAAGAGTATTGGGGAAAAGAACAGCCAGTGGGGAATTGCATATGGCCCTCACAGGGCTGAGGGATTGGGCAATAATGCAGACTAGATTTAAAGTTTGATTAGATGCTTGCAGGCTAAACAAGTCCTAAATTCACACATGAAATTATGCTTTTTGAATTGCTTATTTCTGGAGCAGGCAGTTAGGAAGTGACTGACATGGTCATGTCCACCACAAAAACTGGGAAGCACCAAGTGAAACTGTCAGAGACTAATTCAAAAGAAAGAGAGAGGCCTAATTCTTCTTGCAACATGATGGTCTGTGGAGTTTGTTGCTACTGTTGTTGTGGAAGCAAAAAGTTTGGACAGGTACAAGGAGAGATTAGATAAGCATTTAGAAGAATGATACACTGAAGGTTACTACAGCATCACGAATCATATTCACTCATTCATGTCAGGAAATTCCCTGAGCTGAAAATAGTTGGAGGCTGGAAAAGTAATCAGAGAAGTATTATGCAAGTTTGTCTGACTCTTGCTCTTCACTAGGACTATGATTTTTGTCAGAGAAAGGATAAGGACACTAGAGCACATTGAGAGGCAAGTACAATTTCCTTCTCTACACTGGGAATCAAACCTGTGTCTCCCACCACCATGTCACAAGCCAGACAGGCAGATATTTGCTCATTCATTCCCTGGAAAATGCTGCTTTTTTCCTGCAACCCTAAAACATTCCAGAAAATAAATAAGAAAAAGCACAACTCTCACTTTGTGTTTGGGAGGACATGCAGATGGGAAAGGGTAATGCCACATTTCAGTCCAAGAAATATTCATGTACCTTATCAAGTGACTGTTGAATATAACACAAAGATGCAGTCACCTATCTCTTAACCTTTTTCTTGGACACTTCAAAGAAAGTAGTATTACAAACAGATTTTGGGGTTCTCCCCCACCTTCTCCTTCATGTTGTTTTGTTCCCTAACAGGTAGTAAAGCCTTTAAGTATTTTTTTTTAATTACCTAATTAAGCAACAAAAACTACTCTTCCAAGCTCAGAACGTGGTAAATTATTAAAATGCTCAGTTTGGGTGTGTTGCTGGGTAAGGACTCCCACACACAGACTGGTTGAAGGTGAGCTTGCTAGACTACTCAGTGACTCACCACCAAACACATCATTAATTATATGTTACAGCATGTCTGACTTCATAGAGTGCTGTAGGTGGTGTGAAATAATCTTTGAATGAGTTCAAGCTTTTTCCAGCTTTTATGAGGTTACAGTGCTCCAGACTCCAAAAGACTCAGCTAGGCAGGAAACTGTTGAGGATTTGCTGTAGTAACCTGAGCTGCACTCCAGCACATCAAGTCTCGACTCCCAGCAGTGGCTTTGGAAGATCTGCAAGCTTGGCACTGGCTGGAGCTGTTACCTCTCACCCATCATGATGCACTCACTCCCTCACTCACAGCTGGCTCAGAGCAGTGTGTGGGCAGAGCTGAATTTTGCTGCCCAAGGATGAGGGGTGGGGTCCGGGTAGTTCCTGCGAGGGGAAGGGGTAGGATTTGGCAAAGAAAGGATGAAGAGATCTGGCAAGCCACTGCCTTTTTTACTAGCACTGAGGAGTGAGACAGTGACTGCTACTTCCAAGAGGACCTCTCCCACCTTCCAAAAGCAGACACAGAGACCAGATGCTCTGGCTTTCTGCAAAGGCTGTGCTTTCTCGACACTCTGGCAAGCAGACAACAGGACTGTGGGCAGATAGGCTGATGCTGCAGGTAACAACCTATTTTGCCAATCTTGGAGGCATCCCAGCATCAGTCCACTAAGGCACTCTAGCTTCTCCCTCTGCCAGTCCCTTTTGCAAGCAATGCTGCTGCAGTGATCCCTGAGAGCAACCCCTGTGTCACACAAAAGCAAGGACTCTCTCCACACCCCACACCCACAGGCTTTGAGGTAAATAAATAGAGAAGTCGTTGGCTAGCCAAGTCTGACACTTAAAATTCATCTCTTAACAGGACTGTGCTCACGTGAATGACATTTTAAAGCTACGTAATCCCTGGCAAAACAAGTTAATTCTTTACCTTGAGGTAAGTAACTGTAAGTGCAGCATCCTACCAGAGGTATGGCACAGACTGATCTCGCCTTGGAACAAGGAGTGGCAGCCAACACCCCCTTCCTCAAGGTGTGAAAAACCTTGCCATGCTTCATCAAGGGCTCCAGCATCTTTTGTCTAGTAAGACCTTTTAATGAAATAGGACACATTAGGACTAATTTTGTATGGGAAGCAGTGTTGAAACACTAACACCCAAAAGTCACAAATAAGGCATTTCAAAGGTCAGGTGGGAGACTTTCCAGCATCCCACTGCAACCTCTCTGGTTGCACAACAGGCCCTTGAAACCAATCCTTTCTCCAGCAAAGACAGAGCCTGAGGGCTGTGGGGCAGCTGAATTGATTTCATGAAGAGTTTGACCCCAAAAGGAGGCGTCTGCATGAGATGAGTGAGTCACTTCATTTCAATAATGGGTGAAACCATTAACTGAAGGCACACAGTTTGCTTGTTGGGGCAGGCTTCCTATGCTCTAACCAGGAGTGGTCTCACTGCTGCTCTGTTTACTGAACTCCTTCAATTAAGTACTTTGTTTCCCTCATCCATAATGACAATGGTTTCTGCATGTTAAATATATTCAGAAAGGAGGTTGCTCTGGGTTTCGCATTTGCAAATTGGAGTAGCTTTCTCCTCTACACAGTTGGTAGGAGAAACCCTAGCCAAGGAATGGCTAAGAAACTTCTCACTGAAGGAGAGATTCTCAACTACTTTGTTTAACATAGTAGGAAATAATTTGGGTTAAAAAGCACATTCAGCATCAACTAAAGTTGCTTGCACATTCTGGAGCAATGAATGAAAGCAAACTGAATGCATTTCATACCAGTCAAATGTAATTGCCAGGTCTTCTATTCATCCTGGGTATTTCGGTGGATTCCAGCATTGCCAAAGCCCTGAACAAGAACATCCTTTAACTGCAGAGCTGCTGCAGCAGTTGCATCTCGAGCTCTGCCTCCCACACCTTCACTCTCGGTTAGAGGAACTCCCCTTAGGGAGAGAAAGCGCTCACTTCTTTCTTCACACCACGTTTCATCTTGGCCCCACTACAGAGACCACCTACAGGGATGCCAGTTATCATCAGCTGCATTATGCTGAACGGGTATTTGTGGGAGCACTCAGTGGGAACCACATCTTAGGCAGCCTCATGGGCAGCTCTCCACCCAGCCACCCGCTTACGGCACCGGCCCGCTCCGCTCACCGCCCAATGGCAGCAGCAGCAGCAAGTTACCTGGCAGACTCGTGTGGAAAACTGGGAGCAGAGTGTTTACCATATTTTTAGTTGCATTTAATTGCAAATTAGCAGTTGGAAATCAGGAGGGGTGAGGGAGGTGTGAGCTGCCAGCTGTCTGCAGAGGAGTTTGGGAACCTCTGGTGCTCCATGGCTGTAGCTGTGCGGGGTGAAGCGCCTGCACGCTTGGGGCTTGCTGTGGCTGGAATATTTACATTTCAAGCCATCTGGTGGTGCAAGAGCCAGAGGCCACACACTTCTTTGGCAGGACATCCTAGGGAACACCTGTATTTCAGGTGCTATGAAGGCAGCAAGGGGCCATATTATTTACTGGCCAGCAGCGCTGATGATTTTAGACTGTGGTATCCTGGGCCTTGCAGAAGCTGGCTGCTCTCAATGCACCAAAGAGGTTCACTTAAACAGATAAACTTATTGATTAGGAAATTGTTTACCTTGTAATTGTCAGCTTTTTACTTTTCAGTGCACATGGGAAAAATTACATTTTCAATTCACATCAATTTTACTTTCAGCAGGGCAAAACCATGGAAACAAGGACTTCAGAGTGCTGCCAAGCCTGTTGGACATACATCTGTAGAGCACCAGGGAAATACTGGAGCGTCCAAAGCACACAAATCCCCAGACTGCATCAGTCTGCATTAGTCCTTGTAAGAGATTTGTTATAAAGTTTTCCTTTCTTACCTACAGAAGCAGACCCAATGCAATGGCAGCTGAAAAACTCCACACTTTAAATCTAACAACTTATTTTCATAATATCCCTGTGGGTAGTGGTGGTGCAAACAGCCTGGATGTACTCACAGAAAACCTGAATGCCCTAGTACGATCCCATAAAGACCATGGTGGAAATAAAAAGCCTTAAAAATCAGGTGTCTCTCATGCAAGTTTAGTGCTCAGACCAGAACACCACAGTTTTCTTCTCCTCTTTCTTTTCCCTGGATCCCCCAAGAGCCTTTTTCTGCCCCAGCCACAACAGTGATGCAATGGGAACCCGCAGCTTGCTGTGTCTCACAGCACCCTGACAACACAACAGCAGCACCTACACATTACAACACCACTTATGAGAGATGCACACACATGTAGATTTTGAAAATGTGTGACATCCCTATTACTGTTCCAAGAATTCCTCCCCAGGAGCCTTGATGTTGCACACTGGTGTCAGCTGGCCCAGCTCCACAAGAACCAGGTGCCCCAGGAACAGGCTTCGCCCCGGGGACACATCTTAGAGCCCTGACTCAATTTAAGCATGAATTTGAGTCAGTGGAAACTTGTCTGAGGAAGAACTGAGTAAAAACCACAGGGTGAGAGTAAAACAAGCAATGAAGATCCAGAGGAATTAGTAATAAAAGCTGCAATCCTGGCTGCAGCAGGGGCTGTCATGGAAAAGGGGCTGGAAAAGATCAACTGTGGGCATCATGGAAAAGATGCAAGTCAGTAAAACTGAAAATGGTTTAAGATGAGGCCCAACATCAGCAGCATAGATATGATGGCTGCCAATCCCCATCAAAATGGCATCAAAATCCAATACAAAGAGCCCAGCCAGAGCACAGGGATAGGGATTAGCAGTAGGGAAGGACTGAAATTCACTGCTCTTCAGTAAATTATCAGATAGCAGCAGTTGAGTAAAAGAGGTGGTGAGTTTGGTACCTACATATCTACCTTTAATCCCTGCTTCAGATCAAGTCTAGTAGTGGTCTCTGACAAAGGCTATTTTCTAAAATTAAATTACACAAACTAAGCACAACTTACTGTATTTACAGACACAGCCAACAAACTCTGCATTTCAACTTCACTAATACGATGATGTCCTAAAAGCAAAGCACCATGGAATTTGAAGGCTCTGGAGATGTTCTTTGTGAGTTGCTTTAAGTCTGGTTAATATATACCTTTAATTTCTTCCCCAGACTTACTTTTTGTAAAATCCAAACATAACCAAGAAAGAAGAGAGTACTCAAAGATCAACAAACACGTGGAAAAATTTGTCCCAGAGGGAACATGAAAGCCATCTGCCTGAGACTCCCTCTGTACTCATCCCACAGATGTGAACAGCGAGAGATGCGTGCTCTGGTGGCAGAAAAAGAGTGGCAAACCCTGGTCCTGTTGGCATCAAAGAAACTGCACATCCAGCTGGGCAGAGAGCTGGTTTTGCCAGGAGCAATTCGCCCCGAGGCTAGCCAAGACTTTATCGGCTGGAAAGTCCCAGTCATGAGTGCTAGCTGCAAGGGGCAAAGGAAAAAAAAGCAACAGGGAAAGATCAGGCAGGACAAGCCTGAACATGTTCAGTTTGTCCTTCCTACGTTACAATTATATCCTCATTCCTCAGAGCAAAAGGCAGTTCAAAGACACAATAAATCCCTTTCTAGTCTTACGCTTCTCAGGAACGTCATGGAAACGGAACTGAAGTGGTTCCCAGAGATAAGGTGACAAAGTAAAATTAAACCCTTCCCTACAGCAACACTTTGGTAAAATATCAGCAGAGAAATAGAAGTACCATTCAGACACAGCTATGGCATTCATCTGAGGAAACGGGACTGACCACAGAGGTTTCAAACTGATCAATTTAATGTACTGCTCCTCACACTCTGCAGCTCTTCCTTTCTTTGTGTTGCCTCTAAGGCTCATGCTAATTTCATTTCATGGGCTGGATTTTATTGTCAGGAAATGTAATTCCCTTTTGGGGTACATCTTAATAAATGCTTCAGTTTAGGTCCCAAGAAATTTGGGCTAAAGCACTGTAGACCAAGGATGGCTTTGGAGCAGGCAAAGCCTGAGTGACCAGTTAAAGCAGCCACCAAACAGGAGATTTTTCAAAGCTTTTTCTTTCATCCCTTCAGGCCAATGGAGGGGACAAAGAAAAGAGAGAGAGCTGAAAGACAAGGCAGAAAGAACACTCAAGATGGAGCTGGGAGGTGTCCAAGGGTGTTCCCACTCTGTGCTGTGTCCCTCACAAACCAAACAAAGCAAAACCAAAGGCACAAGGAATAATGATGCCACAGGGACCAATTAAGTGGCAAGGGGAAAATAATTGGATCTTCAACTAAAATCATGTGCTAAACAGCCCTAGACAGCAAAACATTAGATGGCTGCAAATGTAGACATGGATGGAACAGACAGAAACAAAAGGCTCCATCATCTAGTACCAAACCACACAGAAGCTGTCCAGCACTTGTGCTGAAAGGTTATGATTAAGTGAAATAACAGTGGCTTTAAAAATTATTTTTTAATCTGCTTAACACCAAGACTTTGATAGAGTATGGAAATCACCCTGTCCATCATCCCAGCTCTCATTGCTGACATACATTCATGTCACTGTTACAAGCTACAGCCTGGCACAGGACAGACACCTTTTTTACCATAATTGGGCTGCATCAGATTTTAATTACCCTATTGAAAAGCCATAAATATTTCAGACTGAGTCATTTCGGGTACACTGGATTTTTTCCTGCCTTTCACAACGTCAGGGAATTTCTTTCCACCCTGCAGCCCTCAGGAAAGGGGCACATGGCTGAAGGAGTCAGCGGTCATGAATAATCAGGGAGGGACTTCTCCAGAACAGGGCACCAATGTGAAGAAGTCTTTCTTCTGGGGCGACATTTGCATGACTGAGGGGTGACATAATAATTCCACAAACAAAAAAGGCTTTATACCCACATGGTGGCTTTCGAAACTTCCCTGCACTGGCTTAGTCCTTCCCTTCTGTACACCAGCATCACATTTTGGGGGCAGGAATTTAAGCCCCATCTCTGCAGCCATGGCTTTATCTCATTCTTTCTGGCTAACGCAATCCCACAGCTCACATAAGCAATGCCATTTTACGGGGCATAGCATTTCACTAAAGTGCTGAAGGATTTATTTCTGCTCTGGTATGAAGGAATAAGAGGGAGGCAGAGCCCAGGGTGAGAGACCTGTTTGGGTAAGAGAAACATCAATTTACAGGTGGAGTTGAGGCCAGTGCCTGGACACCAGCTTGCAGTGATGGAGCAGCAAGAAAAGGCAGAAACAGTATTGCTAGAGAGTGAAAAAGAAGCAGCATGCCAAGACCATGCCCTCAACCCCCTTTCCAAAAAAAAAAAAAAAAAGAAAAAAAGAAAACAACCCTAGCCCCGTTAGACACTTGGGAGCTCCTGAAAGAGCTACACTGAAAAGGAGGTGCTGAAGTGCAGCCAGAGGAGCTGCATGCCAGGGCACATCCTTGTGAAGGACTGTGTGTGCCGCCAGGGCACCAAACTGGTGCTGGAAACGGAGCCAGGGTGTAAACACATGGTGCAGATGATCAGACTGAGGCAGAGCTATTGTTTCCCTTCCAGCATGGGCTGTTTGCCAGACATGGACCTCTGCTGAGAGATAACCGAAACACATTTGAAATTCTGGAGAAAACCCTTTGTTTTGGGGGTAGCTTGTTTTTAAGGAGAGGGCTGAGCAGTGATCTAAGGAGTCAGAATCAGCTAGTTCAGACACCCCCCACCCCAAAAAAGCATCTGGGGGTTTTCAGAGCGGTGAAGCAGGCGCTGCAGGAAGGCTGGATGCTGGACCAAGCCCAGCCTCCCAAGCCTAAGGGGATTCGCTCACGCTGCCGGGAGCGGGGAAGCCGTTTCTCACCAGGATAGGAAGTCGAGTGCTTGGCAACAAGGGAGGCAGCTCTCCCACAACTCTGGTTACGCAAACAGCTGCCTTCTGCTGGGTTTCAACATGCTTCACTGCTCCAAAAATAATTTCCTGCTTGATTTGATAGCATTAGCAGGAGCAGGGAGCGCAGTGTGAGCGGTTGTGCCGCGGCACACTGGCTGCAGGTAGCCACTGGGCTCCTGCAAAAGCCCCAATTCCTGATTTTGGCAGAGGGACCTGATTGCGCAGGAGGGAAGGTGAGCAGGGCGATAGCATAAGCCTTCTCTTCCTCTCTGAGGGGCTTTGACACAAGCCTGGACAAAAGTACCTGTCACCTTTGTCCTTTCAGGCCCCTTTTCCAGAGCTGACATTTCCCAGTCCCTACAGCTTGTATCACTCATGGCCTGTAACCAACACTCAGCAGCCAAGCAGGGATCAATGCCAACATAAAGTTCAACGACAAAGTCGCTGCTCGCTGGGTGATTAGGGGAGCTGTGCTGCTCCTGGGCAGAGTTGCTGGTGTTCTCCCACAGCACAAGCAGCAAAAAGCTGCTATCTTGCCTTCTTGCATTCCCCAGTGGGTGACTTTGTGTCTGCTTTGGAGGTTGCTGGAATAATACCAGTCCAGGCCAGTGCTTTGGGAACAGCAGCACTTGCCATTCCTAGCTGGACTGGAATTTGGATATCAAATTTTGCCCTAAGGTGCATCTGGTTTCCTGTTCCCTATTCCCAGCCCATTGATCTGCATGCCCCTTCCTCAGGGCCTGCCTTGGGGGGACTCCTCCAGAGGCCTTCATCAGATTTGGAAACCTTGAGTAGCGCAGAGAGTTCAAGATTCCAAGGGCCAGCTCATCAGCACCACATTCCATGGCCTGTGCCACACCAGCAGCACAGCACACCAACCTTCCCAGCTCATGGTCTTACACAGGGGTCAGCTGGTACCTTCTAGCTGAAGTGCAAGTCATGTTCAGCAAAGAGATGAAGCAGCAAACTAAAACTCAACTCACTCATTAAAACAGCAGCTGCAGGCTTCAGGGGTGGAGAGCACAACCACAAAAATCAGCGTATTTTAAGGTAATCCTCTTATACTTTGAAAGCAAAATTGTGCAATGGCACATGTTTATGCTTATACCTTTTAAACCCAAAGAGATCATGAGGAATGATTCCACCTGCCCTGCACCACACTAGTCTTACCAACCTTGTTTTCCAGAGCCATTCTTTGAGCCACACAATGTTTTATGAAAGATGTCCCCTGGCCATGACTAGAAAAGTAAAATGGGTGATGAACACACCACTGCTTTTGGGGAGCTCCAACAGAAACTAACCTTGGAAGGTAAAGCCATCAAAAGAGAGGAAGGGTCTCCTCAGCTATCCTGCATAGGACATAACTGCAGGATGACACCCCAGCTTTCACACACAAGACAAAATTTGCATCTAAGCAGACCCAAATCGCAGCTGGGGCCTCTCCTATCACTGCCACAATAAAAGGGAATAACCCTGCAAAGAGGGTGACTCCTCAGCTGCTAGAGGACCTGAGCTGGGCAGCAGGACAGGACTGGTGGGAAGAGTGTACAGTCTGGTTTCTGTGCTCAACTGACCCATGTCTGCAGCAGCTGCTGCTCCCACAGCCCCGGGGAGTGCAGATAAGCAGCAGTTCAGCTTTTCCAGACATAGCTCAATCCCTGTTTACAGCCTCTGGGCTTGTCTTTTCAAAAGAAGGAGCTAGGTGTCTATTCTTGCAGGAAACCAGGTGTGTAAACAGTTCAATTAATATACCCAGCAAACCGTGCTCTAGCACAGCAAAGAGGGCTAGTGGAGACAAGCCAAGAGCACAGGAGCCAAAGAAGGAAAATACTTTTAAAGAATATGCCTAATTAGAGATGGGCCTGGGCCAAAAGTTCATATTTGAACACCTGGAATAGCCCAGGGGAGCAGAACGGTAACCTGAACCCAGATCCACATTTTGTAATTCTCTCCTCTCCCAGATGAAGTAAAACCCAGCCTCAAACCCAACCCACAGTTGGAGCTACAGGTTTCCAAAAGCCAGAGTCTGGAGATTTGGCTTTCTACTTTCAGCCTGGTTTTGGCCAAGTCATTGTGCTCAGCTGCTGGTGCCTGTGTTCCTCTCACCCCACAGCACCCAGTGCCCTGCTGTGGGCCCACCATGCTCCACTCAAGAGCTGGCTCTTGTCCTCTGGCATCCCCATCTGCTCCAGAAGCCACAGCATCCTCAGCACTGTGACCAAGCCCAGCTTGTCTCTGCACTCCCTTCTCCCTGCCCTCACAGGAACAGCTCCTGTCAAAGCAAGAAGCCTGCCCTAACTCAAAGCCCAGTGGTTCCACTCTCAATGCCTGTGAGACAAATATTGGCAGCAACCCCCATTTTTGTGCCAAATCCCCAGATTTAGGGCTTGTTTTGAAGGGTACAACCACCATGACAGGGAAAGCCCCCCCATGCCCTTTATGAATGCTTGCAGAAGAAGCAGACTCCCTTTTCTCCCCTGCAGCTCAGTTTTCAAGAACAGACAACTAAACTTCTCCCACACCTTATCAACTCTTTTGCCTTTAGATTTTCTTTCTAGCAGAATCACATTTGACAAAGAAAGGTCAGCCTGATCCCCATAAAATCACCCTGTCACAGGCACGTCATGCATTTCAGACAGCTTGCAAGGCTGACTAAACATTTACTTTTGGATGGCTCTCTTCCAAAGTCCAGAAATAGATCCCAGTTCCCAGTAAAAGAGTGCCTGAGTGTGCCATCAGATGGCTTCACTGCCCTGCCAGAGCGTGCCACTTGCATTCCTGCACTTTCCCCCTCACTGGGTGCCACCACTGAGCTCCCTGCACATCCTCCAGGGAGAGGTGAGGCCTTATCTCCCAGCTGGATTATTCCTGGTAGGTCTTTGTCACTCCTTTTTCCATCATCTGACCTTGGGTCCTGTTAGGCTGAGGTAAGTGACTAATGCACAGGGCTCTGGATTGCTTTTCCCAGTGGGCACCCAGCCCCTCACCAGCATAGCTGGAGAAGAACAAATAGCATTTGCTCACACTGGATGCTGCAATACTCAAGGAAGAGTTTGTGTTCTGAAAAACCTTTACACAATTCAGCTCCACTGCTATTCAGAGCAGTTTTGCACCTTGAATGTACTCTTGTAGCTATTGCAATCTTCATCTCCAAGAAATTAAAAAAACCCTAAAAAAAATACTAATCTGACTGTCTACAAAAGTACAGGGAAAAAAATTATATAATCCTTCAAGGGCTAAGAGCCTCTGCCTGCAAAGTGCTTGCCACACAGCACCTGAGCAAAATCAAAATGATGCAACTTTTGTTAGGGTGTACAGATTACAATCAGGCAATTACACATCCCAGACCGTGTAATCACATGCAATGAGAACACACGTGGGTGTAGGGTGAGGTGTGAGCCTGGTGTCACCAACCACAGCCTCCTCCGGTTACCAAAAGGAGTCATTCAACAAATGCTTTAAAAATTTCTTTTCTAAACATCGCTAGATTCAGAAGAAGGCCTCTTTCTGTCATGAAAAGGAATTCCTGAAAGACTGGGAAACCACCAGGACTGCACTGGAAAACATTAGCCGGAAGAATTGATCTATCATCTGTCTCATATCCAACTGTGTCCGGACAGTTGGAAAGGGAAGAGGGGAAAAACCCATCACACAAGACAGAATCTGTTATACAGCTTTATATCAGAAAAAAAACCTCTCCAAGCTTCTGTAGGAAGTAAGTTTAAACATCTGATGCATGAACATCCTCAGCTTTAATAACCATTACTGTCTTTCATCTCCCCTTTTTTAAAAGTCTCAGAACAGCATTTAAGACTCGGGCCTCCTGTAAGCATTGCTCAGATGCTCCCCAGATGGCTTTTCCAAGGGGATTTCTAATTATTCAGGGTCTTTTAAAGGCATATCCTGCAGGAATCTTTTAGGTTTCTGGGGCTTTCCTTCCTTCCTCTACAAATTTCTTTACCCGGAGCTTGATTTAAAACCAAACTCAAAGGAAACACAATGACTTCAGTATGTCTCAGATCACATACCCCGGGGTAAAAGATAATTGAACCAAATCCCATAAAAATGGTGCAGATTTCAAAGGGATTCACAGTGAAGTTTTGTAAAGATGTAATTAGACCAAAAGTTTTAGCTGAGAATATAATGGAATAAAGGAACATTTAGTGAGACTGAGAAAGTTAATACTGCATATAGACCACAATGGATTGGATATGCAATCCCCTCTCCTCTAAGAAAAATAAATTAAAATCGAAGCAACAGTTGCTGTAATAGCAGCTAAACAAGGAAACCTCTGATTCTCAAAAACTCTCTCAGTTTTCAGATCCTGAACTACCTTAAATGGATTGCACATCCAAAAGCCCTGAATTCCTATCTGCTGAAAATCCACTTTAGACAGTGCCAAGTGGGAGATGAAGAAAATCACAGTAATTTCTGGAAAGGCTGGCAACTGCTTCTGCATAAGAGGGCAGCTGGAGAGCAGAGCCAAACCCCCTACATGATGATAAAGCAAAGCAAATAATTTCAATGAACATATAAGGCTTTTGTCTCTCTCAGGCCATCCAAGCAATAGCTAACAACAAGACATGCTACTCTTCCAAATCTGCTGCTGCATATCCCCCCAAGTGGGATACAACCCCATAAGAGGTTGTTTTGCCACCTGCAGCTGCTGACTGGGCAAACAGGGAGTGTTTCAGTGTGTCCTATGGCACAGACACCCTGCTAGCTCAACACAGGGTGCACTAATGGACTTACACCATGGTGTCTGGCCCCTCAGATCCCACCATGAGTGTCTCCCTCCTCTTGGGATCAGCATGTTTGTTTGCCAGCAGTGCTTATGGTAATTTCCTGCACTGCTCGGCACAGCACAGGGCTCAGCACAAGCAGTCAGGAGCTTGTGATATGAATGCTGAGGAGAACATTTGATAGAATCACAGAATGACTTGGGCTGGAAAAGGCCTTAAAGATCACCTATTTCCAAACCCTTGCCATGGGCAGGGGCACATCCTACTAGATCAGGTTGCTCAGAGCTCCATCCAACCTGGCCTTGAACACCTCCAGGGATGGAGCACCCACAATGCCTCTGCCAGTGTCTCACCATTCTCACAGTAAAAAGAGTTTATTTCTAATATCTAACCTAAAGCCATTACCTCTTCTCCTGTCACTACATGTCCTAGTAAAAAGCCCCCCTCCATCTTTCATATAGACCCCCTTTATGTAGTGGAAGGTGCTTTAAAGTCTCCCCAGACTCCTCTCTTCTCTAGGCTGAAAACCAACAAGTCTCTCAGCTGTCTTCATAGCAGAGGTGCTACCTCCCTTGTGGCCCTCCTCTGGATTCCTCCAATTCCTTCAACATCCTTCTTATGCTTGGGTCTCCAGAGCTGGATGCAGGTCTCCAGGTGCTCTTGAGAGTGGAGTAGAGGGGCAGAATCCTCTCCCTCAACCCGCTTGCCACACTGCTCTTGATGCAGCCCAGGACACAGTGAGCCTCTTGGGCTGCAAGTGCACATTGCTGGGCCATGCTGAGCTTTGCCTTCTAGAGCAGAAGGTTCTTTCTTCCAGCACCTGCTTTTGCCTTCTTGGCTCTGACTTGGGCAGTGTGGCTGGGACACTTGCCAGTGAAGACCGAGGCAAAAACATCATCCATACCTCAGCCTTCTCCATATCCCATGGAACCAGGTCTCCTATTTCCTTCTGGAGAGGGCCTATATTTTCCACCATCATCCTCTTATCAACCACATGCCTATAGAAGCTCTTCCTATTGCTCTTGATGTCATTGGTCAGATTTAATTCTGTCTGGGCTTTTGTTTTCCTAACCTGATCCCTGGCTACTTAGATGATCTTTCTGTATTCCTCCCAGGCTAACTGTCCTTGCTTCCACCCTCAGAAGGCTTCCCTCAGACATCCTCTGAGATTTTCCAGGAGCTGCTTGTTCATCCATGCATTTTTGCCTGCCAACTTTGTTGGGATACATCTCTCCTAAGCTTAGAGGAGGTGATCTTTGAATATCAACCAGTTTGCTCAGACCCCTCTTCCCCCCAGGGCTTTATCCCATGGCACTTTACCAAGCAGATCCCTGAAGTGGCCAAAGTCTATTCTCCTGAAGCCCAGGGCAGGCAGGTTGCTCTGCACCCTCCTTGCACTGAGGTTCTCAACTCCACCATTCCATGGTCACTGCAGCCAAGGCTGTGCCTGAGCTTCACCTTCCCCATCAGTCTGCTAAGAACAAGGTCCAGCATAACACCTCTCCTCACTGGCTCCTGTATGCCTTGGAGCGGGAAGTTCTCTCCCCTCCTGCATTGCTTATGATCAGTTTTGTTGTCCCTCCCAGGACCGGAGCTTCTGAACACGAGATCACTCTTATCTGAATAGAGGACGCCATTTGCTCTGTCACCAGCTGGATGGCCTACAGCAGACCCAGACTATAAAGTCACTTGTCCTGTCCTCCCTTAGTCCTGACCCGTAAATCCTTGGTGCTCTCTTCATCCATCCCCAGGCAGAGCTCCATGCAGCTGCTCACTGACAGGACTCTGAGGAGCACCAAGAAGTTTCTGATGCTGGAAATACCTTCTCGCTTGGCTGCACCATCCCATGGTTTGTGAAGGAGACAAGCCCCAACGAGTGAGTGCCTGGAGATGGCCATTCAGAAACTCTTTTGCCCTCTGGCCACATCCACTGCCCAGATGCTTGACACACCTTTGGCTCTGCCGGTGTGGCTGTGAGCAGGGTTTCATAAGGAGACCAAGAGCCAACAAAAGCTCTGGATGGGGCCACAGAAGCTGCTGTAGTTCATGAGAAGGTCACACCCAGTCCATTTCATTCTAAACACCCCATTCAAGCAGTCTGCCCTTCAGCCTGGCCCATAAGTGAACTGGCACCTTGTGACAATGGGGTGTTGTCCCTCTCCAGCCACCCAGCAGCAAGAAAAGCATCAGGAATGGCATAAAAGCCTTACAAAGTCTTACAAAAAGGCTACTTTTCCACCCATCCTTTACAGCAGGCATATTTCAGGCAGGAGAAAACCAGGAAAGCAGCAGTAGGTGTGCTGTCCCTTCTTCCCTTGTGGTAAATGAAGGTCTATTTTGGAAACACTCCTTCCTTGCAGCCCAAGCCCCTTGGTGCCCTAATCTTACTGCCCCCGGTGACACAATACATCTAAAATCTGTCTGTCTCCTGCAGAGATTCACTTCTCATCTCCCTAACTCCAGGAGTCTTAACTCCTCCCAGCCCACCCTTCACATGCCACATCCGCACATTTCCGTTCATCCTGACCTTCCCTCCCTCCCTTGTCTGATAGTCCTTCCCACACAAGCACCACATCCTTCCTGCCCTGGCCTCGCCACAAAGCTGGGCTTGTTCATTGAAGCAGATCAGAATGAAACATAAGCATGACCCTTTGAATCAAAAGGATTAGGAGAAGTAAAGGAGAGGGCTGGTCACTTGAATATGCACAAACACAAAGGGAGGAAGGTAGGGCCACCTCAGGTTGCCCTGGAGGTCCCTCTGCTAGGTCTTGCTGGGCTCAGCCTCTTGGACTCTTCTATGAAAAAAACTCCCTAACCTGGCACTGACTCTTTACAAACAACTAAGAAAGATGGGGGGGAAAAAAAGTAAAAAAGAAAAAAGAGAAACAAGCCCCCCAGAATGGGGTGGTAATTGGGCTTACAAAGACTCTGCCTGCCGAGGGCACCAGGGGATGAAAAAGAGAATACATCCAGGAAAAGCAGGATGTATTCCCTCAAGGTAATAGATATATTTGCATAAGCATACCTTGTGATAGAGAAAGTCTGCATCCCAAAGGCTGTATGATCTAAATAGCAATATTATAAATGTATTGGATGAGGGAAGGAAACACTATCTCATTGCCCTGTATTATGCATGAGAAACAGCAGTGCAGAGGGATGGGATAACTTACTCTCATCACGGGAAAATCACAGCAGAGCCAAGTCCCAAATCCCAATTCAGGGACTTAACTACAAGCTATTCTGTACCTTCTATTTTCTGTTAACAAAGAAAACAGTATTTTCCTGGATTTCAATTCCCAGTGATATTGCCGGATTTGCTGCCCAGTCATGAAATAGTCCAGGAGTGGAAGGAGCAGATGAAGCTCTAGTGAGTCATGAGCAGACACTGCCTCATTGTGCAACCTGGGCTGTGAGGGTCATGTTCAGCCCTCCAACTTGACTTCTGCTAGCAAGGCCAGACCTAAAATACCTTGTGCCTTTTCATAAAATTCCCATTTTGGTTTCATTGTGGGTTTGTTGCCCCCACTTTTTACTTATTCCTTGGGGCTGTTAAGCCAGGCTTAACAAGAAAAATCAGCCACCACCTCACAGCCTACATGGGACTCAGTTAACAACAGACCAGGCAGGGCTGTGCACTGCACAGGCACCCAGGGCGCATCAGGGGAGGGGAGCAGTGTTCAAACATCCATAATTGTTCAGCAGAGCTGACTCCACAAACACACACACGCTTTTGATTGCGATCTGGCGACCACGCACACCGAGCGGGGTTTCGCTCGCCCGCCGCCCCCTCACTTTCTGACTCCAGGCATGGGGTGCGAGGCAGGGCAGCCTCCCCCAGTGCACAGGCATGATGAAAGCTGGAAAAGGCAGCAGGGAAATTTCCTTGGCTCCCCTGGAGATATCCTTCTCCCTCTGCCTTTTATTTTCTATCTGCCTGTTTGTTTGGATAACTGCTGTCAGCCCATGGAGGAAAACCAGGCAAATCCTGCCAGGAGTCCCTCTTCCCATGGCTCTGGTGCAAGTCAATCTCCAGCAGCCTCCAAACCTCAGCTCTCTGTAAGCAGCACAAGCCAGTCACAGGAGAAAGCTCTGGGTATTTTTTTTTTTTTCCTAAAATGCATTTTCACCATGGTTACTTTGGGAAAATGAAGCAGCAAACCTCTAAAGGTAGAGATGCCTGGGAGGTAGGAGGGTGCTATGGGGAAAAGGGGCAGGTGGCCATCCCCTGTGAGCTGCCACAGCCTCACTCACAGCCCTCCCAACATAATCCCTGCAGAAGGCTAAGTGGGAATGGTGGTTTTGAAGGAAAATGGAGAGCACACCTGATAAGGCTGAGGAAGGGGCTGCCAACATCCCCCCATTAGCTCAACCCAACCTAGCCCTCCTTGAGGGCAGCCACAAGGTACGGGCTCTCCCTCCCAGGAGCTGCTGGCTCCTGCCCTAAACCCCACTCTTCCTCCCTTGGGAAAGGGCCCCACCTACGGGTGAAGGACCAAGGAGGAGCTCTTGGCTCCATCATCACACCTCCCTCCACTGGAGCTCAGGCCAGGGAGAGCCAGAAGAGCCAGGTTTGCTGAAGATAAGCCAAGTGGGAACAAGGGCACCTTTGCAGTGACAGCCTCATCTTCCAGTGGTACATAGCAGAAAGCTAGGGCACCCAAACTTAAAAATTGGTGGCCTAGATGTGGGAGGCAGGTTAGAGGTTTGCAGGAAGGAAGAGCTGGGGAAGAGCTCAGTGCAGACCTAACTGTTGTATGAATGCAGCATAGACAGAAAACTACTCCGAACCTGCATCCTGGTGGCTTTTGGTAAGTTCACAATCCAGCATCAAACTCCAGGACCTTGGCCACAGGTACAGTGTGCTGATGGCCAGAAATGTGTCCTGGGACTTGGGGGTCAAGCAAGAAAAAGCTTAGGAAGCAGATGGTTCCCTGAGCTGCTTCAGGACTGCTTCATGAGGAGGTAAAGGATGCTGTAGAACCACCTGTGTCTCTCTGTCAACCACAGAGTCTGAACAGCAAGTTTAGGTGTAGTTGTCTCCCCTGCAGATGTCTAAGATTAGTTGAACTCCACCCAAAGTGCACTGAGGCATTTCTTAGGTTCAAGAATAGGTTAAACAAGTTATCAGAACTAGAAACTTCTGGTGCTGGGAATAGAGGACAGAAGTGCCCTAAACCTGACTTCTTCAACAAGTTGTTGAAGGATAATATCCATGATCCTCTATCACAGAATTTACAGATAAACTTTGGGGCCACGTCTTCCAAATTAAGACAGCTGCCATGCAGAGTAAGTAATAAGAAAAAACCCTTAGACTCTGTTTTGTTTTTTCAGAGAAGGCCACAGCTGAGGGCATCTGCACCTCTCCCAAGCCATCAGCTCCTTGACAAACAGCCCATTTCCTCTTCTGTCCCCATTCCTGCCATGGCCCCACAGAGCTCAACCAGCAGTGACAGACCACGCTGCAGATTATGGATGACTTGCCTGCTGGCAAGCAGACTCCACCTCCCTTTCTCCCAAGTGCCTTGACACAAAGGACAAAGCAATGCCTGTACAAGCGTCACCAGTCCTTGCTGCTTGGCTGAGCAGCATCATCCCAGGCAGAGAAACATCAGAGTTTTTGCTGGAAGGGAGCAGGAGCAGCTCCCAGAAGCAGAATGCCCTGCTTTGTCCTGAAATGGAGCACAACCCTTTCACCCCTTGCCATGCTCCCACCCACCTTCCCAGCTCCCAACCTTCAGTCCTTTCAACACCCACAGTTTTTCCACTCTGCCACGAAGCCATGAGAAATTCCCTGCCAGAGGACTTTGTTCAAATGGGTTTTTGAAAAAAAAAAAAAAAAAAAAAAAAAGCAATTCCCTACTCCAGGCAAACAAGCTCCTTCTTTTCCCTATGAGGAAGAGGGATAATAGCAGAGCCAGGGGGAAAAAAATCCCAACAAACTATCCCCAAAGCCTGCTGTAATCAAAAGAATAATTGCTCCAGGAGATGTAAGCCTACAGCTGAGTCACTAAAATGAAGAAATTTCTCTGTGTCCATAGAAAGCAAACAATTCTTGGGTGATGCAGCAGAGATGCTCTGCAGCCTTGTTAGAAGAAAAAAGCAGCCAAATGTAATTAATCATAGTCCCAGAAGAAAGGATGAAATCTCTGTAATTAACTACCTAGACTCATCTTTCCGCTTTTGAAAACTAATCCAGCTGCCTACTTCCACCTTTCACCCACAGGGCTGCCACAGAAGTCTGCTGCAAGCACCAAATCACCTCCCTTTAGGGGTGCACTCACCTGCAGCAAGCGGCCCCACGAGAACCTCTGCAGAGTGCAAACAGAGCTCCTTTTCTTAGTCCCCTTTTGTGGATGAACTCTTAGGGAGTCTGCATTCCCCAAGAACCTGTGTAGCCCTCAGCTGAACTACAGGAGTTCTTTTCAAGCTGAAGGAATTTTATATCCACAGTCCTGACCCAACCGATCAATTACCAGAAAACGGTAATTAAAAAAAAAACAACCAAACAAAAAACCATGCAAACAGAAAACACTTTCCAAATTGTTAAATGGTTACAACTGCTTGTGTTAATAACTTGGCTTATACTTCATCCTCAGGTGGTGAAATTTGCCTGACCAGCAAAGTTTTGGAAAACAAGGGGGGAAATGTGGCACTTCAAAGAGAAGAAGAGGAAGGGCTGGAGCTGGCAGTTACAGTTTAACAGCAGAGGTCGGGATCTAACATCCAAAAAATCCTATGCAAATCAGAACAAGACATTCAACTTCCTCGGGGCTCCCTTAATAAATAAGGGTTGACAAATATTATTCCAACAATGAAAACAATAACAGACCAGTTCTTTAGGTCAAATACATCAATGGTAAATACAACACAGAAGAATAATACCAAAATGACATCAGCTGAGGAACTGAGAGTGATTTCTACTCCCTCTCTTGTATACACAGCACTGCTAACATATGAATAAGGCTGTCAACAACACATGGGGGATGCTGGCCAGCTTTGTGGTAAGGGAAAGCAAAGAACACAGAGTGGACAGAAATCTCCAGCTTTGTTCTTCCATGACACAGCAGAAATGCTTTTTCAATGGAAGGTGATTGGGTCATTCTTCTGGGGAAAAAAAAAAAAAAAGGAAGTGATGACGCAGCTCCAAATACAGCTGGAGCCTTCCTGTACAAATGTGGGAAAGAGGGAGGGAGGATGAGCAGCCAGGCTGTGGGGCACAGCAGCAAGGCCAGGGAGCCTGGGCCATGTCCCTGGGGCAGCACCCGCTCCTTTCTGCGGCAGGCACAGCCGGAGGGGATGGCGATGGCACAGAGCTCGGGGCTGTCCGTGGCACAGAGCTGCTCTCAGCTGAATTCCTGCTCTCCACCGGTGCCAAAACACTTAAAGCCCGGTGGATTGTTCCTCTAATCTTTGCACTGAAATCTGGCAGAGGAGCTAAGCGCAGTGGGGTTTGGCCGCAGCAAACCTTGGTACCAAACCCCCAGAGCAGCTTCCTAAGCTTGCAGCTGCTCTTTATCACATCCTATCAACCTCTGTGCACATCGGGGTGCTGCCAGCACGGTACAGCTCATCCCGTGCGAATAGAAATTCCTGTTGTCCTCCCAGGAGGATGCAGAGATGCTCAGGGAGCAGAGCAGGCGCTGCTTTCCCCAGCCCTGCCCTGGGAGTGCAGAGCAGCCCCAAATGCCGGGCAGGAGCAGCGGGCTGAAGCCGCCCTCCGCAGGACGCGAGGGAAACCAACCAGCCCTGCTGGGGAAAGCCAAGAGCTGCTCGCTCCTTTTCCACGGGCAGCTGTCGCACTCGCCCATAATTAGGGACAAGGTTCACTTTTCTCAGCGTTGTGCTGCAGACACAAAGTTTAAGGTCCAGAAGCTTTCAAAGTGAGCAAGTGTGGAAGCCTCCCGTTGTCTGACAGCACCTGACGTGCAAAAGCTAGGCTGCCTTCCAGTCAATGTCCCTGACTAATTAAATGACACAGGAGATTCCCTCCCCTGCCTCCTTTCTATAAACCTGTGACCGATGCACACACTGGAAAGTGAAATCCCATAAATTTTTGCTAGATAGCAACGTTGCTTCCATGTTAATGTTTAAATATGGGCATATAACCAAAACTGAGAACTGAGGTAACCTTTACTTTCAGTTAACACATAAAGGTCTACAATCACTGTATTTGGTTAAAAACAATACTTATTAAAGTAATGATCAAATGCTGATCAGTTAATATTATCTATGTCTCCAATTTTAATTTTATGTAACCATGTAATAACTACAAAATGAATCCTCCTGATCAGTTTTGTGTCACTTGGCCAACACTGCCAAGGTACAGCAGCCAACAGGTTTTAGGGCTGCTGCCTAAGGTTACAAGGTTACAGCATTGTCCTCAACCTATGAAAGGATTTCACACCCTAAATTGCATCACTGCAGCGCCTGAATGCACAGTGGGATTCAGAGAACAACACACGACACTCCACATCATAATCCACTGTGCCCCGTGCAAAACACCCAGGAGATGCAGGACCATGCACAGTCCACAGAGCTTACAGCACTGGGACGAGGATGGGAGTGATTTTTACCCTCTATCCTATGCTGTAGAGTTATTTTAACCAGAGTCTGCAGAGGCAAGCATCCATAGTAAAGAGAAGCAGAACAAAACAAAAATCTGAATGTCCACCAGGGGCTTTTTTCCCCCACCAGAGCAATGCTGGGGAATCCTCCAAGGAGATTACAGCCACATGCACTTCACTGCCTGCAAAATTCTCTGACACACCAAACCTTTTGAGCATTTATTTCCTTCTGCAGAATGTAAGAGAAGGTGGCAGCCTGCTATGATGTGCCAGGCTGTGGAGAGCCAACATGGAATTGTCAGGTGTCTGCTTCATCTTGCTGTGACAGGGTTGGACCCCCTCACTCTCTTCCCCCACTGTCCCAAGCTTGCCTTCCCCTTTCCCATAGTCTTGCCCTATATTGAGCATGTCCCAAAGACACCATTTTCTCCACAAGTTTCATGTTGCTCCTGATTTCCATTTCTCAGTTGTACAATATCATTTATTAAAAGCTCTTTCAGCACTCTCAGCTCCAAAGACAAGACAATCAGCAGAAAGACAAAATCCACTTCTCAATCTATTTTGTTTTAAAATGTACTTAAGTAGGCAGAAGGTGAGATTTTCAACAAGATCTCCTTGAAAACAGTGGCAGTACTCTTTGTAGCAGCACGGAAAGCAAAATGTTGAGTTCTGGTACGGTCCTCTACTGCCACCAGGAGTAAGACAGCATCAAAAGCTCTAGGGCAGCAGAATATCCCTTAGCAGCTCCCTCTGTGATTGCAACAAAATCAGCACCAAACAAATTCACTCACCCGAATTTGGTGGAGAGAACACCTCCCACGACAGAGCCAGTAATGATGCCCACTCCAAAGCAAAAGCCCAGCTTCCCCAAAGCACCAGCACGTTGGGAAGGAGTGGTCACATCTGTAATAACCTTCTGAGCACCTGCAGGGGGGAAAAATATCAAACCACACGGTTTGAGCAGATGCCCCAGCACTTCCCATGGTTTTATTGCTAAGCCATTAAGAGGTTTTTGGGGTTTTGCTTTGTTTTTGGGGGTTTTTTGTTTGTTTGTTTTGTTGGGGTTTTGTTTGTTTTTATTTGGGGTTTCCTTTTTTTTTACCAATTAAAACTTTTCTGGGATGGTTTCTGGCCAGAGGCAATTTCCCCAGCTTTTAATTTTCATACTTTGCATGGAAGAGGGCCTCCAAATAAGCACTGTCAATCTCCTCTGGGAGCCCCATAGTCCATCAGTTTTGAACACAACAGCCCCAGCAATCATGAGAAACAGAACCATTCAAACCACTCAAATAATCCCCTTCACAAGTGACAGGAAGCATTATCAACTTGATTCCTCTTGCATGAGTTACATGGACTTCTAGTATCTGAAGTTTATGTCTTTCACATGAAAAATATAGGAAACATCAGCCAAAACAGAACAGCTTGGTTGGTAATGGAAGGTATTTTTGTAATAATGTTTAATTTTTACCAGTATGTTCATTTTAGCAGGAGAAAGGGAAAAGATTTTGTGTAAAATATCCTGGTTGCAAGATGGCAGCTGGAAAGTCTGGGGTAACTCTGCTGCCAGCAAGTGACTTGCACCCATGATGGCCTGGATGATCAAGGCCAAACAATTCCCTCAAGATTCTACAGGAAGGTGGGCCTGGAACTCAGACTAATCAGCACTGCTTTCCACCTGCTGCTTCATGTTCCCACCATTTCACCCCTGAGGACCATCCCATGCTCCTCCTGCCTTCCTTCATGCTGTTGGACCTGGTGACTTCCCCTAAAACAAGCCAGAAGTGGGGGGAATCAGGCAGGAAAAGCAATTTGGAAAGCTACACATCCCTGACTGACCTTACCTGGTATCCCATGCATGAACACTCCTGGCAGCCTGGAGAGGAAGAGGAGGGGGATGTTGGTGGAGAGGGACATAAGCAGGAAGAAGAAGCTTCCAGATGCACAGGAGAGAATTAAGGCTGCTCGGGCACCAAATTGATCTGCAAACCTGGTACAGAAATGGCACAAGGTTGTCAGTTTTCTCTGTAGGTTAAAAAAAAAAAAGAAAATAAAAGACTGCTCAACAGTAAATCAGTTTTGCTCCTATTTAAGGGGAAAAAACAACACCACAACTAAACACACTAACAAACAACCACAAACTCCCCAGGCCCCAAAACACAAACAGGAAAAACCCCAGTCAGATCAGGTTTTGACCCAGCTCCAACTCTTTGCTGTAATTCAACTCCAAGAATCTTAAAAAGCTTAAGTTGGACAAAGTCTGAGAGTACCAGAACAGGTACTGAGCAACAGGGTCTAAGATGACCATAAAACAGGCCTTAGAGTTTCTTGTTACAATTCCTTCCTCCTTCCCTTTATTTAAGCTGCATATTACAGTTAGCAGATGAATATTACCTTGCATAGCAATTAGTTGTGTTTACACTAAGAGGAACAACCCCCTAAAAATGCCAGGGTTAGTATACAAACAGAGCTAAGCTTAAGTAATTAAAAAGTTTTGTGTTGAGGGAGAGGCACAGGTCAAAACTTTGCTGTTTACATGTAAGCCAGGACAGTTTACATTTGCTGTTCATAACCTAAAGACCACAAATCATTACATTGTTGGTGTGGGGAGTGGGGATTTTTTTGTTTTGTTGCTTAAAAGTAAACACAGTGCTTTATCTTTTCATATCTGTTTAGGAGCATCAAGCAAGAGCACAAAAAAACTGAGCTAAGAAACACATTCTCTCTTTTCCCCTTTCTTCCTCTTTTCTATTTAATCTGTTCCTACACTGACATCAAAGCAGTCTCATGTCTAGAAAACTCCTTTTTATCTCAAACCTATATTGTAAATTTTGGCTTCAATCTGGCAAAGGACACCTTTGGTCCCAGTCAGATTTTGCCATTTTCCTTCCCTTCAGCAGTGACTCTGGATATTAGTGAATGACATGCAGGGAGGAGAACCAGATTTCAGATGGCACCAGATCCAGGACAGAAATACTACTCTAGGTTTGTGTATTAATAGGAAAAGCCTATTAATTAAAAGTGGGCCCTTTGCACCATCTCCATTCTTAAAAATGCATTTTCTGCCAAGCAGTGCTGTAGAATCAAATGTTGCTGTTATTTATTTGAAAATGTGTCCAAGGGCTGAGATCAGATCCACAAAGTGCCACACTCCATGTACCAGAGGATCCTGTAGAGCTCCAATCTATGTCAGCCAGAAAGTAAATTTCCTGCAGGTAAACTGAAGCAGCCTACAGCAGCTCCCTATCCATTTATTAATTTGCTGATTAGTAGCAGGATCAAGAAGAGAAGTTACATTTTCTCTGTCCCATTTTAGTTTTCTGTCACTGAATTACACATATCTTTCAGGGTTTTATTTTTCTTGGTCTTTAGGAACGTATTCTCCCACCACTCAATTTTTTTAGAGCTATTTGCATTTCATGAGGAACAGGAGAGTCTGTTCCATTGGGTAAAGAGGCAGAAAGCCCAAATATTTTCCACTCTTTTCTTATTTTGATAGCTTGAGTCTATAGATATTCTTAACAGATTCTCAGAAGTTCTTAAAGGTCCATGCAAGTCTAAATTTGTATTCAACATGGATGCAGATTGATTCAGCTGGTGAAATGACACCACCTTCACTTACTGTAATTGACAGCTCTACTTGCCATCAATAAATACCCTCCTTTTTTTTTGTTTTGTTTCCTAGTCACAGGATTTCTAAGGTTACACGTGGCTATAAAACATTTGCAGAATTAAGCTGTTAGGACCTGGGCTCTGAGGACTCTGGTGGTTTAAGCCCATTCCCAGGATATTATTACACTTAAATGTGTGTCATTAAAATGTAGCTAAGTTAATATAAAGGCTGCTTCTATGCTGCAGTATTTCTAATAATAGCATTTATTTTTCCCTTGCTCATTATGAAATCCTCAAACATTTCAACAGGACCACAAACCAGAATGAAATGATTTTTATGAAAGCATAAAAAATGCCTGGCCTTTTTCAGCTATATAAAGGGTCATGAGAATAATTCTCACTTACCTTCCAAAAATGTAACCTCCCACGAGCTGGAGGACACCAAAGATGGTCTGGAGATAGCCAAACCCCACTGAATCCAAACCTAGGCTCTTTGCCAAGTACTAAAAATGAAGAAAAAAAAAAAAAACACCACAAAAACCAAATAAATGGAAAAGAATCAGGCTATATTTATGAATAAACATCTTAATATCTGTGTGGAGAGGATCATAGCTCCAAACAACCACTTCCTTCAGTTCCCCACCCCTACAGAGGAAATCTTCATTGGCCAGACACTGGCAGCTTAATAAAGACCAAATGTCTCTGTCCCACACCCTGAAGGGCAGGGACATGTGATCAAAACCATCAGTTTTGCACCAGCTGACAGGTTTGTATCACCATTTACCTTTGCAGTTCAACACAGCTGAATGTATTCAGCAACTGCTAAGGGGGATAAGGGAAGTTTTAAATGCCTTCTGCCTCCAGACCCTGCACCTGGAACAGCCCAGCCATCCTCTGGGAGATAAATACGGAAGAGTTCTGGAGCTGTTATTTAATCAACAAGCCAGAATCAATGAAAGTACAACATGAGCAAATATTGCCTTTACTAGATGGTACACCCACAGCCTGAGCTTGCAAAAAACACAGATGCATACCTTGAAGAGCCAATGGGCAGTTATTTCTGATTCATGTTATTGTTGTGTCATGCTTTTGTTTTGCCTGGAAGTGCAGGGAGACCTTATCTCTCTCCACAACTGCCTGAAAGGGATTGGTAGCCAGCTGGGGTCAGTCTCTGTTCACAAGTAACTAGCAATAGGACATGAGGAAATTACCTCAAGTAGTACCAGGGATGGTTTAGATTGGATATTGCAAAACATTTCTGCACTGAGAGGCTTGTCAAGCACTGGAGCAGAGTGCCCCAGGGAAGTGATGGAATCACCATTGCTGAAGGTATCTCAAAAATGTCTAGATGTGGCACTCGGGGACATGGTTTGGTGGTGGACTTGGCAGTGTTAGGTTTCTGATTGGATTCAATGATCTTAGGGGTATTTTTCAACCAAAAGTCCTCACTGATTCTCTAAAATCAGACCGAAGAGTCCAGTAAGTGAGAAGCAATGAATCCTACTGAACTGGTTAATGACACACTCAGAAAACCCCACCTTTGATCTGAAACCTCTGCTTCCTGGTAGCTGCTGGATGGGTCACTCTCACACTCCATGCCAGAAGACACAAACTACAGCAGCTTCACCCAGGGCCCTCAGGCCAGGAAAGGGCTCTGGGTGCTACTGCAGCCCAAGTAATAAATCAGCTTTTAGCAGCTGTACCCTGGACAGAGACACAGCCTGTTGGTTTGGTAAGAATACCAAGTATTCCTCTCAGTTTCAAGGATACCTTTCCTCTTTCCTGCTGAAGACTATCTTCTGGCTTTGCTGGAAAACCTGCATTGAAGGAAATGTGCTGTGGAGCAAGAGAACCCATACTCACAGGCATGAGTCCCATCTGCATGAAGAGAAAGGTCAGGTCTAGGGCTGCAATCACGTAGGCAACACGGATCACTTGCTGCCTTTTGGCCTCTCCCAGGGTCTCATTGCTCATTCCTGAGGCTTCTTCCTCACCTGCAGAGCTGGTTTTTGCATTCATGGTGCTCACAGAATGGCTTGTTGCAGGACGGGCTGGGAAATGACACGGAGGCACTCGCTAGCTGCGAATGTGAAGCGTAGATAAGGGGCACAAATTGTGTGCACAGTTCAAAGCTTAGTGCTGAGCCAGCATGCCACAGATCTAATGTTTCTTTCTTTCTTTTTTTCCTCTTCCCTTTGCTTGCTAGCCAGGCAGGATCAAAGTTAACCGTGCATCAATCCACGGATCTGGTTCTTCAGCCTTGTGGGCTCACTGCCCCAAGCGCCATCACAACAAAAATCAGCTGGAGCGTCCCAGCGAACTGAAAGTGAACATTGCCCCAAACAAGAGCATGTGATAAGCTCTTCAACTCTTTTAACTGCTTCACTTCCTTCACTTTTACTGCCCCTGGTGGCTCAGGAGAGATGACTGTTTTAATTCTTCATGAAAGGCACTTTGCTTTTATTTTTGGAGGTTGCAAGCGAAGCTTACAGCAGAACAACTATTTCCAATTCCAGTAGGTTTATACAGATTCTGGAACAAAGACAACTCTTGCATGTAGTCAGAGCCCCTCTCATCATCTTTTCCTAAGCCATTTTCCCTCCTTTCCAGGTGCTGCAAATTTACAGTAATTCTGAGCTAGCAAATGTTCACATGTGATTCCACTCAAACTACAGATTACCAGCCAACGTCAAAAACATTTTTAAAAAAGTATTAAATCCACACAAATCATGAGGCTGACTGCCAACTGGGAAATGAAATAAATAAGACTCTGGCCTTTGGGGGTTTTGTTGTTTGCTCGCTTGTTTACTTAAGGTTTTTATTTGTTTGTCTGCTTACTTATTTGCTTGGGGGTTTATTTGTTTGTTTTCTTACTCGTTGAAGCCTGGAAGTCTGGTTGAGGATTATCTTTCTTTTGAAGAGAAAAAGAAGATTCCAATGCTCTGACTTTGCAGAATTATAGGAATTTTAGAAGGAAGAGAACTGGAGAGCTCATTCACCCTGCTGCTGGAACACCTTGGTTCAGCTGTGGCTTTTTCTAGGCAAGCTTTGAAAATCTCAAAGAAAAGAGATTTGCTCCTTCTCCGAGTATGTGGGAAAGAAGTTTTTCCTACTGTCCGACCTGAATTTCTTGCACTGCAGCTTGACCATGTCACCCAGTCCCCTCTAACTTAGTAACACCTCAGCTTAGGAACAGAGTCTGGACTCACCACGAAGGCAGACACAGACACATCAACACAGAGACATACACAGATGTCTGCTGGCTTGGATCTGGAGGGGTTGTCAGAGCTCTAGGATTCCAGCCAAGCCTAGGGAGAGTGACCTGTGAGATCTCTGGGCACACCTTTTTGTTCAACATGTCACCACCAAGCCCTGGGATTTGCTGAAGGCTGCCAGGCTCTATGTCCTGGCAAAGGAGGGGGAAGTCCAAAGGTTACATCTTTCATCAGGGTTGGGTACCATATCACTGGAGATTGCACAGAAACAACCCTGCACAAACTCAGAGCATGAGTGGAAAAAGCACCTTTAAAAATTACTTTCCTACAGCAATACCAGCACTCAAGCAGATCCAACTGACAAGAATTTGAATCCAGAATTTGGATTTGTTACTGAGGAAGGACGATTACCCAGCACGTATCCCAACCCAGCAAAGGATCAGTGCTCGACATTTGGTTCATCTCAGAGCAAAACAATGGATTTGCCTGCACTTTGAATGTCCTTCAGCACAGTACCAACATCATCACTCCCTGGCTTGCACTGGATAGGCACAATGCACAAATTACCATTGAATAGAAGAGTCAAATTAATGACAGAATTCTGTTTATGGAGGTTTTGAGACAACCAAAAAGCGACTCATGCAAATGCAATGTACAACTGTGCTTACAGGAAACCTTGCTGCCCTGGACTTGGAAAGCATCAATAATTTGACTGGTGGGTTTGTCTCAGCAGCAACTGAAAACAGATCCCAGCAAGGCGACCAGGGCAGCAAAGACTTGCAGATGCAGCCACTCTCCACCAGACAGAGCCTTGTCCTGCCAGGGCATGCAGTGCAGACAGCTAGCCAGACACATGCTCTCCCTTGGATTTGGCTTCTTTTTACTGGCATTGACCAGGGAAGCGGAGTAAAAAACCACACAGTTTAATTTCCAGCCTCTGGGGCTAAAGGCACAGTTCTAAAAAGCAGGAAGCTAAACTTGGTGCCTGGTGTGGAGGTGTCTAAGGAGAATAAGCTGTGATCATCAGTTCCTGTACACCCCCACCCCTAGATGGTTTAGCACCCAAGACTGCTCCTTAGATCAGGCTGCAAGTAAGAAAATGCCCTGGGCCCAACTTGGTGATCCTCTTCTAGCAGTCATGTCCTTGGGCAGGATCATTTCTCTCCCATCCCAGCACTTTGACCCACACAGGACAAAGGTGGCAGTTTTAAGCCATCTTTACAAGCCAATGGCCAGGTCATGCCCACGCTGCCCTGGTGCCAGGGATGCAGGGATGAGCTGTATTCTCCAAACCTGGCCAAGATGTTGGCAGCCTCAAACCATCTCAGTATCCTCTTGCGAGGTTTTCCGCACAGGCACTTGGATTTTCAGCGCCTGATTTTTAGAGTCTTGCCCCATGAATCAATCGGCCTAAGGGCTAAATGTGGCAGCAGGAGCACTGATGGGAATACAGCCACTGTGATTGCCACAAGACAAATTCTCCTCCTCCCCTGAGTGAGAAGCCTGACCAAAAATGTCTGCAGGAGCCTAAGTATGGTAGAGATTAACCCCGTTCCCAGCTATGCTCCACTGAACACCACGTTTGCAGCCATGCAGCTCAGGGCCAGCTCGTTTATACCTGCAGTGATAATGCACCACTAATGACAGATGGCATAAGCTGGCACTGCACTGTTATCTAAAGGCTCCTTCTGGCTTAATTATAGACTACACCATGGGTAGCACTCGGTCACTGACAAGCCATCTTTGAAAAACAAAATTAATTTTAAAACTGGGGAGGAACAGGTTATGAAGAGGAAATGAGTTTTCTTGGGTAGGATAAATAAACTTTGAATAGACATATATTTCAGGGAGACTACCATGAAAATGAGCAAGGAGATAAATATCTTGTGGTAAAATTGCAGATGAATCCATTAGCTATGCATTAAGCCTTGACACTTATTCTCAGCAATTTTGGAGTATTTATTGCTGCCATCCTGGTGTGTCTTTCCTGAGGCCTATTTATCTGAATTTATCTGATCTCTGACAAAAATAGAGCAGGAAACCTGAGAACATCTTTTAAAAAATCATAAAGGCTCACTGTTTATGTTACTTGGGCAGAAATTTTTCTTAAATTGCTGGAATGGGAAGCAAGGCTAGCACATGCATAGGGAAGGGAAATCCACCCACATCAGAAGTTGAAAATGTTGGTTGGAAAACAATGAACTGGGGGTAAATAAATCTTGAATCCTTCTCTGAACTTGTTTTTTCTTCCACAGAGGAAGCTAATATGATCTGGAGGAACATGAGGTACCTTGGGTGGGAGCCTGCAGGGGGTCAAACAAAGTTTTCAGTCCCAAAGGAGCCTTGAAGAGGGATGAAAATGCAGATATAATGCCCTGCAATGAAAGGCATCTCTCAGGCCTCAATCCTCTATGAATTTGAACTGGCCAGTGTCTTCAGCTACACAAAAAAATCAAGAGATGGGATGAAGCAAATCCTGCTCCAACATAGATCAGTCACAAATCCTTGCCCTTGTGGGTGTGCATGCACACCCATGGCAAGCATGACAGCTGGCTGGGAATGCCAGGGAGGGAATCACTGCCTCTTGCTGTCAACAAAACTTTCACTTCTCCTTGCAAAGAGAAACAGCATCTCTGAGTGCTGTGTACTGTGGGTGCCAGGAGAGACATGAGGTGCAAGTTGGAGCACTATGAACATACCTCATCTCCCTGCCCAAGGAGCGGCAGAGGAAACCCTTCCTCCCTCTGGGAGAGCACTGAGAGGCCACCAACCAACAACAGTGAGGCAGGCAGACATTCAGACATGGAGGGACATAGCAACCCTTCACAGAGACCCAGTCCTCAGGGAGCCATTGTCCTGGGCATGTTTCTTCAACTCTGCAACATGAGAAAGGAAATGGAAGAATTATCTCAAAGCGATTCCTCAATAGTGGGAATGTTGAAGGGCTGTAATGAGGGAAACTGCTCAACACCAGCCATGGTCGGTGGGAGCCATCAAATCTGCAGGATCTGGCCTGATCCCTCTCTTTCCCCAACCCCATGACTAAGGGAACAGGCCTCATTTGTATTCTGGTGAAAGATTTATACAGTTAAGCAAATAAGAGCATAGATGGCCTGGTATTGCCAAAATTATATCCCAAGTTTGTTGACTGATTTATTCCTTTGTCTAATTGTGTCCATGAAAAAAGCAGCTCGCTAATGAATGGAAAAAGACTCCACATGGCCAGCAAAAAAAAGGAAAAAAAGCAGCCATGTTTAGTTTACAAAATAGCAGTCTTCAGGGATTTTCATAAAACTGCAGAGACAGTCCAAATCGACAATGAAATCAGATTCCTGGTAGCTGCTGAGCTCTTTTGGCTTTTTCTATGTGTGTATTAAATTGCAAAAAGCAATTATTTCTAATTTGTTTTTATAAAAATGCTGGTGCACTTATTATGCCTGGCAAATTATTTTGTAAAATGGAAAAGGCTATTGTTCATTCTCTTGGTAAAGTCTTTGTTACTTAGCATATTAAACTGCAAATCACATTTTATCTGAAAGGTCCCTTCCAACCCAAAGCATTCTATGATTCTATGAAATATGGCTGGTTATTATTAACTTTTTAGTGGTAAACCCCCAAAGCTCCAACTAATACTGAAGCCTCATTTGGTGCCCTGTAACCACAAAAAGAGGTTGAGATTCAGATGAGATTAAATCCTCCTTGTCTTGCAGATGGGACTCTAACAGACAGAGGAGTTTAATGACTTCCCTGAAAACAGAGGAAGTCTGTGGAAGAGGCTGGAGTCACATTCAATCATCCTTTGGATGCCAGTCCCCTTGTTAACCACAGGGCAGTTTCTTCTCTCTAATATTCTGGAAAAATTAAAATAAAAGAGAACATTTCTGAATGCTGGAATTTGACAACAAAGCATGGAGATGAGACAGAGACTGTGTCAATTGTAAAGGAGTTTTGGAAAAATCCTGTGGCCTGAATTCAGGGGAGTTACACCAAAACTAACATGACCAAATAGGAAGAAA
This sequence comes from Agelaius phoeniceus, assembly GCF_051311805.1. NCBI lineage: Eukaryota > Metazoa > Chordata > Aves > Passeriformes > Icteridae > Agelaius > Agelaius phoeniceus. The sequence continues at coordinate 16,356,978 of NC_135270.1, forward strand.
AACTCAGTTTTTGTACCCATCCAATCTCCTGGGCTCCAGCAGGACCTCACTGGGGCAGGAGCCTCCTGTGCCTGCTCACACTGAGTGAAACCATTAGGATGATTTCAGCTCAGCCTGAGGACTTGCCCTGCATCATCTCCCAGCTGTGGCCATGGCTGTGGCCCTCCCTACCCAGAATTTCTCCCAAGCAAACAGAAACCCCTCAAGTTTCAGTGAGCTGTTGCCATGCAGTGCAGTCAGGCTGCTGGGCTGCCTCTCCTTCAAGCAGGGACACCAAAAACCATCAAATGCCTCCAGTCTGTTATGCCAGAACACTGAAGAATCAGCAAGCAAAAGATGATTTTGCTGGGCAAAATCTAGGAGAGACCATTTGCCCTCTGCTGGGCAAATGGTCTCTCCTAGACCTGACATTGTTTCTTCACAAGCCACACTTGTTTCCAGCAGGCCTGACCTGTCCATCTCTGGAGGAAAATGTGACTGAAGGACTGGTTGTTCCATCAGCTGCTGAGCAGGGTCCAGGCAAAACTCCACACACTAATAAGCCGTGGTGACAGCCCAGAATCAATGGATGCTTCTGCTGCCTCTGTGGTCGTGTCTTCAGCTTCCTGGTATGTTGGCATGCCCAGTCTTCAGACAACTCACTGCTGGATAATGGATGAAGCCCTGGGCTCCAAGGTACACACAGTGCATTGGGAGTCTGGGGTTCACAGCCAAAGAATATTCCAGAAGTGATAAATCCGGACGCACACACAAATGGAGGCTCAAACTTCGCCTGCACTGTACAATATTTCATTCAGCTGGTATTACACAGCCACCTTCTGGAATTGCAGCAATGTCTGGAATGCAAAAGCTGTTTATCATTTAAATAACATTTAGGCCATTATAATTTATATGAGAATTGTGACTGATTGGGGCTGTATGGAGCTTCTTGTTGTGGTTTGCTGTAGGAATGCTGCAGATTTCCTCTGCACACATAACATTCTCCACACAATAGGAGTCCCAGACATTTTCAACTAGTCTCAAGCCTTCTGCCTTTACCAAAACATTTTCCTGTGTCAGAATCAAACAATTGCCTGATTTATAAATCTCAAGCATTCAGGAGACCACCAGCAACACAATGTAACAAGAATCCCTCTGTCATTCAGCCTTCCAGCAAAGCTGTACACAGCACAAACAAAACACGGGTGTGTACCCAGTGCTCCTGCAAGTGCACATTTCTGTATGGAGCAGGGAGGAAAGGGCAGAGCATGTGTCTGTAAAACCTTGCACATCCCCCTGCACAGAAGGGGGTCTGTGCTACATGCTGAGACAAATCCTTACGAGTTCAGGGCCAGGGGAGACATTTCCTCTCCCAGTCTTGCACAGAACCAACATGCCAGGAGTGGGGAGAGGACAGCTGACCCCATGGCCCCACTCCCTACATGAGTGGGGGATAAACCTATGTTGCAGAGATTTGCTGCCTATGGCTGGGAGAGAACAAAGATATCCAGAGTCATGCAGGCTGGATTTATCAGCAGCTCAAAAATGGTGAAATGTGCAAGCATGGCTTCACAGCCCCTGGCTGATCTGGACTCTAAATGACTTACAAAGCCTCATCCAAGGTTCTTGGTCTTCTCCCTCTAAGTAAAACACCTCATTTCAGATGAAGGCTTGAATGATCTTGTTAGGTCAGAGCAAATCCTGGAGCTCACACTGTTGCAAATCAGAGCAGAGCATGTACCCCTGAGTATCAGTCAACTCAGCAGGAAAACCAAAGTTTTTAAAGATCTGGAGGACACAAGCCCTTGGAGGTGTCCTCTCTGCCAGCTAGGTCTGCACCCCCTACATCAGCAACAAGAGCTGTAGCCACGCTACTCGGGGAGAACAATTACAATCTTGATTTTAGTTGGAAATACAAGAACAATGACAGTTCTACAAACACTGGGTTTCTTGTTCAAGCCACCAGAAGGCTTTGGAGATGCTTCATTGCTTCCTCCTGGCCTGCCCATAAAATCTCTGCTTGAATTTACCTGAGACAAAAAGAAATTTAAAATCGCCTTTGCTGGAAGTGGGAATTCCTCATGGACTCCTTAGCACTGAGATTGTAGGGGGAACCCACTAAGGCTCTTGAGTGGGATATGAGAAATCCTCACAGTGGTTTGGGGAAAATTTTCAAGCAAAACCAGTGCTGAACACTGAATACAACTCTAGCATGGACAGATAGATGAGAGTGGAAAAGTTTAGAAAACATATCTCTAAGCTCAGCCTACTCTATCATATAATAAAATCCCTCTTCAAATATATCTGAAATTTTGCTGTAAGAAGCCAGAACCTGTATGGTACCATTTGATTCTCTTATTTCCAGTTTCAACCTCTACAGGCACGGCCTTCCCTCAGAGCCAACAATGAGGATGCATTTCTAGCATGTTGCAGGTATGTCTGTCACAAGAAAACTCCAAACCTGCTCAGATGTTCTCTCTTGAAAGCACATTTCTTGTAATAGTTCTTCAGAATTATTTTGGAACACCAGGACCTGTGAATTAAATTTATCTCTCTTTGTAAAGAATCAGAACAGACTTTGCACACTGTTAGGATCCAACCCTGGCATCAGGACATGAGGGCACACACAAATTTTCCCAAGACAAAATCCCTAAGAGCTATTTATTAAAAAAAATATTTCAAAATACTTTTTAAAGCTTGTCCCTGAGACAATTACAGGCTCACAATGCAGAAATCAACCAAGTTTTACAAATTCTTAGACTAGCTCTGTAAAACTGCCCCAGGTAGGGTGCTGGGAAGTAATTCCCCAACTTCCAAACTTGACTGGGTCCTGAAGGCTCCTCTTAAAACTGACACCAATCTACTCAGCAGGTCTGCCCAGCCTCTCTCCTCACTACCTTCAAAACAAAACAATAAGGATTTATTCCTTTTATTTATTGCCCAGTGCCGCCAGGGGAGTAGTGGGTTATATTCCTTCTAAGCCCCATCAATCAAATTGCCAAATTCAGCCATCTCTGCACAGGTGAAACAACAACCACCACAAATCCCACTGGAGGTACCCTCAGAAGCTGCAGGACTGCCAGGGCAGGTCACAGACAAATCTTGCTTAATGGCTGTGGTGCATGAAAAGAAAAGACTCTAGATTAAAGTTGCAGCCTGGTGGTTAAAAAAGGAGAAAAAAAAAATAGCCATTCTTCCATCTGCAAAGCAAGTGCATTTGATCCAGAAAGCAATGAGATTCTGTAAACATAACACCTCCAGATGTATTTATTTCCTTCCAGAGCAAACTCACAACCATTTGGCTGCTGTCAGCTTAAATGATTTCACCTGGTTTCTGTTTTCTCTTTGAATACCAACAATGACCAGCTGACTCATTTTTACTTTGAGAAGTACAGGATCTGGATTACTTGGCTTTAGACTGAAACCATGACCCCAATTCACTGGGAATTTTGCCTCTGATTTCCATGCTGGCAGGATTTAACTTTCAAGTCTTTCATCCAGCTTCTCTTCTGTTTTTACTGTTAGGAAAACATTTGTTTCAGACCCATTTGGTCATGAGTATGTTTGAGAATGTGTCTCCTGGTTCACACCAGAAGAATTTGCACCATGTCATTTTGAAATGCCCTCACGTGCGTGCTCACTGAGCACCAGTGAGATACCTGTTACCTTGCACAGCATCAGGGTGTGGTTTTAATTGCACCTTCAAGGAAATAAAGTTTAATTGAGAAACTCAGGTACAAATTAATCTCTTTGTGCCAGATTCTCCTGTCCGAAGTCCAAAAGTCATCCTAGCTGAAAGGGAGAGCTGGGCACCTGGAGCTCATTGCCCTACACCTTTGTTTCAGCAATAACTCCTGAAAGAAGTTTCAGAGCAGCTGCTAAGGGGAAACTTGAAAGGCTACAGCACAACCTGATGATTTTTCAACCTGGTCACAGCACAGGAACAAACCTGACTTTCTCCTGCCCTCCACCATCTACCAAGGGACATTAAAATCACATGTAATCAGAGTATTTAGTAACATTTCCAACCATGATCTCAGGTAACACGTCCTTCCAGCCTCTGTCCAAAGCTCAAGAACTGCCTCATTAAGAAATGGCTGTATCAGTGGGTGTAATGCAAACCATTAGAAAGACTTTAGGCCAGTGCTACCTGTGGCCTTCCACCTCTTCTGCCCTGTTAGGGGACATGGCACTTGCTTTCTCTTGGGATCTGCAGGAGGCTGAAGGCTAGTGGGATTTGTGCTGAGTGCTGCTGTGGATGGTACATACAAATCCCTTAATGCTACCCCATGTATATATAAAACACAGGCTGAGCTCCCAGCAATGGGGCACAGAAATAATTGTTCTGCATTGTATAACTGTGCTGCTGGAGCCAGGTGAAATTAACTCCTCACTCTGTAGGAATACATACCTGATTGTGGGCATGGCAGCCCTATTATGGTTAAACTGCTGTAGAATGATGGACTCCCCCAGGGGAGTTCTTTGAACCCCTCCCTCTGCAGGTTCACCACTGGCTGGGTGATGTTTGGTCCACATTCAATGCTTGCAGCAAAATTAACGCTATGATTCTAGCAGAGTGATTATAAAGTGATTGCTTTCCAAGATTAAGAAAAAAATAAAATTTTAATGCTGTGTCTTCAGAAAGTTACTACCCTAAAAGCAAATTTAAAGCCGTAGGCAAGAAGATAAATTAATCAAAGATTACAAACAAGAAGCCGGGGGGTGAGGAGGGAGGGAAGATGATCTCACCATGCTGCGTCACCGCGGGATATCTCAACAGCCCATCGCTCCAATGGGGGGAGCAAGCCCTGAAGGAGAGGCAGATAAGCAGAGGGAATCCAGCCTGGAGCACAAGAGAAGGAACAGCCAGATCCCACAGCACCGCACTGCTTTGCCAACCGCTCCTAGAGAGGGAACCCGCCGCAGGAAAATGTAAAAGAAACAAAACTCCTGGGGCTCCTTGAGACACACCAGGCCTCCATGAAGCCAGACAAGTGTCTCAAGGTCTGCATCCTCTACAACTGGATCTGCTTCTCTTGGATTGCCAGGGTTAGAGTGCCACTGAGTTAAGTCACATCTGTCATATTTGAGAAGTGGCAATGACAGAAGGAGGGGTAATGGTTTTAAACCAAAAGATTTAGGATAGATATTAAGAAGAAATTCTTTGTTGTGAGGGTGGTGAGACACTGGTACATTTTGCCCAGAGAAGCTGGGGATGCCCCATCCCTAGAAATGTTCAAGGCCAGGTTGGATGGGGCTCTGAGCAACCTGTTCTGGTGGAAGGTGTCAAGATAACCTTTAATGTCCTTTGCAAAGCAAGCCATTCTATGGGTCTGCAATAGCCAAGTTACACCTCAACCCTAATTTCTCACAAAGTAAAGTGAGTGTATTCTTCTATTCATAAATTTTGCCAAAGAATTGTACAAACTTGGAGCGATTTGAGTAGTCTCTAGGATGGTTATTACAGCTGCAATGTATTTCCTTACTCTAGAAGCACTGTACACACCGTATGGAATGAAAATCTGCACTTTCCCATAATCTGCTCCCCCAAAGCTGCCCAGGGCGGCCTGGAGAGCAGTGTCCCCAGCAAACCATGCCCTGAGGGATCTCTGTGGGGAAGCAGAGAGCCTGAAACGAGGTACAGCCCAGCCCGGAGCCCCTTAGGCGGCGAACAGCAGCACCTCATGTCCCGCGGGGGCAGCCACCCCGGGGCTGGACGGCAGGAGAAGGCGCCGACAAGGCAGAGGCGCTGCGGGGCGAGGTGTGCTCCGGGATGCTCCGGGTGCTGCGGGCACACCGGGGCTGGCGCTGCGGGGAGGGTGCGGAGGCTGCGGGCAGAGCGGGGAAGGCGGCAGGGCCGACATTAGAGGGCACCATTGCCCCGCGCATCGCCGCATCCCCGGCTCCGCCGCGCCGGACGGGGCTCGGGATGGATGGGGACCGGGGCAGGGACGAGGTGCGGGCACGGCCCGAGAGCAAACGCGGCTCCCCCGGGGGTTTTCCGACAGCGCCGCACGGACTGGGCCGCGTAAAACTTGGGTCGTTTAACTCTCCCTTCACTCTGTTTTTAAGGTCTTTGTCGTGAGCATTCTTTAGACGGCCTCCACTTCTCGGGTGTGTGTTGCTTTCACAGTCAGATTTCATGACGTTTCTGGGGCTTTGGGGAGTTTTTTCATACTCTGTAGGCTTTGTTCCCGGTAGGCATGTGCTGGGATCCATGTGAAGATGCCTCCGATGCACTTACCGCTGCTCTTGGGCTTGCTTGGGGACCAGGCACCTCCCCTCTGTAACAGTCCAGGCCATGAAGGATCTCCTTCAGGACTAGACTACCAGCAGTAAAAAACCTGTTTACTTAAGAAACATGAAACCAAAAATAAAACCTGCGTAATGGCCCCTTCACCACTACCTCCCCCTACATAAAGTAGAAATAACCTATGAAAAGCTACTCCAAAAATAATATTACCGTGGATCAAGATGAAAGGCAAGGGGAATGTCAAAACAAGCAAAACGCAAACCTCTAGTTCAATGCAAAGAGTGGCAATGAACAGGACCTGTGAGTGTGGAGCATGACTTTGACAGCAATTACACCAACAGAAAAGCAGGGAGTATAAATAAATGGAGCATTTAACTACTGCTAAAATATCACTACACAGACAGCAAGCAAAAAAGGGCCACCCTCCACAGGTACGTACGGCGAGCTGAAAATGCTGCTCGGTACCTGCCATTGCCAGCCTGCCTCCCCAGATAACAGCATCCTGCAAACGAGCCAGGCTCCCAGTCAGGATGAGGAGCCAGATGGCGAGTGGAGTTCATCTAGTAAAACAACATGATGGCAAGAGCAAAAGAGGAGTGTGAGGAGAGAATGCAATGGCCCCTGGTGTACTGGCAGGTCCATCAATAGATTAGGCTAAATTCACTGCTACCTTTGTGCTACCCTAATGATGCACAGCAGCTGGACAGCAAGGCTGGCTCTTCTTATAACAACCAAGAACAGAAGGCATAATAAAAAAAATAATTAAAGGAAATTAAATTAAATGAAGCAATTTTTTTTTTGTCTGAGATATTAGCTTATGCCTTTCTTTTTTTTTTTTGAGAACACAACAAAAAGCAATTCAAACTGAATTAAAGCTGCCAGAATTTTTCCAGGGTTCTGCTCAGATTTCCTTTACCCATTTTAACCCCTGTAATAGTGTGGTTTTGCCCAGCTATCAAATCTAGTAATTTGAGACTTTATGACCTTGTCAAGAAATGGAAAATTCTGAGTCTATACCAGTTTGAATAATTTGAATTATCACTTTAGTGGTAGAAAAGCCTCGATGAAGAGATTGAGCAGTCTGTCCTGACTTGAACCTTAATTGTAATCAGTTTATTTAAGCAGGATTCCAAAGTACCAAGCAAAATTGCCACTAGTATAAATGCAAATTGCTTGTGATCACATGCTTAGTAAAAGAGAAGTGCAAAGGAGATAAAGTACCACTGTCTATTGGTCTATGCCTCTGCTAAAGCAATTATGGGATATAACATGTTCTGAAATGAAGCAATCACATGTAGATCGCACAACAGTTGAAGAATCTTGAGTTAAACATTGCTGAGCGTAGATAATAACCGTGTACTAAAGGAAATGAGAGGAGAGCAAAGCACAAACCTTGCAGCCTCAGGGGCCCAACAACAGGTCTGCTTGTCTGGCAGCATGCTGAGGACAATCCCTGCAGGAGAAGTTCGCTCCAAGACTTGCCAAAAGATAGAAGAGTGCTCCTCCATGGCACCACGTCATGGGGACTGTTTGCCTCTATACATAAGCATCTCACTAAACCCTCTTTTCTGAATAAGTTAACCTGGAGTTGCACAACAGCCAGCCCCATCAGAATGACAGCACCGAGAATCTCTCTTTTGTTACCTCCATAACTTCTTATCAAATCTCTTTGGTTACTCCTTGCTCAGTTTACAGTGCAAGGACCTCTCTTCCCCTATCTGCCAAGCCATCAGACTCAGCCCTGGCTCTGACACTCAACCTGGACCCTTTCCAAACAGAAATAGTCAAATGCAATAAACCTCCTGCAATTGCAATCCCTTTGCAATGATGCACAGGCCATAAAGGAGTTTGCTTTTCCCTCCCCTGACCCTTTTGAAACAGAACAGCCAGCAGGAATACACACTAGTTAAAGCCATTATTTTTCCTGACATAAGCAGATATGACTTGGATATTTTGAGCAAAAACGTTCCATTCTCATGGGGCATTGTTCTAACCATAGCAGTAATTACTCTGCTCAGTGTTCTGGAGCAGGAATTTCTAAAGAAGCTAGTAGGCTTGGTGGTAGGAGCTCTTGGGTAAGATTTTGTGGCTCATGTTAGGCAAACTGCTGGTTTAGAGGATCATAACCTACCCCTCTGGCCTGAGAGTTCACAGATCCACTAAATTAAAAACATCTCTCTGTGCATACAGTACTTCCTCCTCAAATGGGCTGGATGCTCTCTATCTCCACACAAAAAAGAAAAACAGACAATGCTAGAACTTGTGAGCAGAAGGTGGCCAGGACCATCACCAGCACCTTAAAACTGAAATGTATAGTGGGACAAAAAAAATCGAGTCAAAAGCATTAGGGAGCAGTAACAGTGAGGAAGCTGAACTAAAAAAAACAGGGGTGGTAATCTCAAACCTGAGCTGCTTTACCTCCCAGGTGAGCTGGAAGGTGAAGTGGCCTCACACAAGGCAACTGCTGAGCGTTGAAACCGTCGTTCCTTGCCTCCCTCAAGCACTGCGTAAATATTGGCTAACCTCGGGGAAGGGTTTGGAAGGACAACACGTGGATTTTGCAGAGGGCACGCCCACATCTTGCAAATAGCAGGGGATCTTGCTGGTGCAGCTTTCATGGCAGGAATGTCTAAAATCAAGGAGGCAGAACACAGGAAGGGCTGGCCTCGCTGGCACGGGGGGAGGACGGCAGCAGGCTCATGAGGACTCCTCACAAAGAGCTCCTGTCTGCAGGGACCTGGCCTTTGCCTTTGGCTCCAGCCTTGCACAGGGGGCACTTTTCCAGCAGGTTTCTTGAGGATCTCAAATTATTTTCCCTGCACAGCACATTTATTCCTAGAACCACCCCAACCTATATCCAGAGAGATGCATTTGATGGCTGCTGAGAGAAGTCCCCAGGTGAACACCGTGCCATATTCTCCAACCATCCCAGCTTGTGAGACCCACACCTCCTCTCCTGGTTGAACCTATGCCTAAATGATGTGCACCTCCTGCTTTTTAAGATGATAGCTCTTAGTGATGAGGAACTTTTCATGACCTGCTCCCTAAATTATAACCTTGGGGCCAAGAGAGCTCCACATGGCCATCTTCAAGGGCCATTTTGGGACAGAAAGGACAGTGGGGTAATAGTCACCTAAAGCAGCCACATGGGTAGGTTGTCCAGCTCACCTGGGAAACTGAGAATGGCTGTTAAGAACATAACATCTGAACAGGCATCTTTAAAAGAAAACAGTCTTTACATTTCTTAAAACACCAGTGCTATCACCATTAGTGAAATGAAAGTGCTCTGTCTGTACCACAGGTCAGCAAAGTCTTCTGCCAGGTGTGACTCCATGCCAGCCCAGGAAACAAGTGGGGATCTGCACCCTGAAGGTACTTGCTGCATCTTCTTCTCTCCATCACCAAGCTACAGATGCTCCCCACTGAGCACCCCACCTGTCCCCACAAATACCAGGAAATGACTTCAGGAGATCAAACCTGCCATGGCATCTCACTGCTCAGCAGCCTGAGCATGGATAGATCCTTCCTGTGCAGTGAGCCAGGCTCCAACATTCTCTCTGCCAGCAGCAGCCAGCCCCAGGTCCGTGCATCCAAACCCACGGGCACTGCTGGTACCTCCTGGTGCGGGCAGACTTTGGAAGCACCACTGAAGGTGCAGCACCTGGGAGATGACAGGGGCTGTCCCAGCTGCCACAAGCTCCTCACTGGCACGGCAAGGGCGGGACTGAGGGTCCCCAGCACTGCTGGAGGGCTGCTCTGTCACAGAGGTGGAACAAATATGGAAACACCACAGACTGACTCTGGTGCACCTGGCAAGGCCTTTGCATGGATGCAAAGACAAATTCCTCTCTTCTTGAAGCAGACCTACCTGTGGGTACTATTGCCCAAAGCTCCAACCCCTCCAGCCCTGCAGCAAGCAGGCATCTGGGGCAGTCTCTGCACATCCTGGGAATTAGTATTAATTTTATTCCCTCTAGGAAATAAAACCATCCAGGTTGTCTTTGCTCAAGGGTTTGAACTTCCCAAAGGCAAGAGACATAGGGACATGAGTGAGGGGGTCCCCAAACACACTGCATGAAAGAGGTTCTTCTTTCCCCTTGTCTGCAGATGAAAAAATCATTGCCACGATGACCCTCTGAGACGCACATCAACACTGTGATGATGTTCTGGGACCAATTTTAGCACGGTGTCAATTATGCTCCCCCTTCTTTTCCTTTCATACTCCTCCATCCCAAAACAACAAAAAGCAATGATTGCAGTGACCTGCAGAAAATGTAAAGCACAAGCCAGCTGATCCCTGGCAACACAATAGCAAGATTAGTTCATCTGCAGTGAACAAACACGTATTATGTGGGTTTTAAAGTCAGGAGAGGAAAATGCTGTGGTTTTCATGTACTTCTATTCACTAAGGCTGCAAGTTATTACTTCCATGCAGCTGAGAAGCCCTATTTTTAAAAATAGCCTTCAGCTTGTTTTGAAATCTGCAAGCATCTCGCTTTGTTTTGCAGCAGAGTAATAAAAATCTCCGAGCCAGAAACGATCCTGTTTTCCTCCACACGCATCACCTCCCCCGCCCCAAGCCCCCGCGCTCCACGGATGCTGAAAAAACTGGCGACACTCCTCGAGGAGAAAAAAAAATTAAAAACTCAAACAAAATAGTAGCGAAAAATAATAGTAAAAACACTCCCACACGCACTCTTCACGCGGAAAAGGCAACACGGGGCGAGGGGGGAAAAAAACAACCCCGAATGTCGCCGGCTTGGAAGCGGCGGCGGAGCCGCGGCCGGCGGCAGACAAAGGGAGCGGGGGCCGGCAGCGGGCGGGGAGCGCGGCAGCCGCCCTCCGGGGCCGGGCCAGCGCCGGGGCCGCCCCCCCGGGCCGGGCCGGGCCAGGGCGGGCCAATGCGGCCGGCGGCGGCGCGGCGCTGCCCGGCGCAGCCAATGGAGGGCGCGGGCAGGAGCGCTGCCGCCGGGGGCCGGGGGGCGGCGGGGGGGGCCCCGCCAATCGCGGCGGGCCGGCGGCAGGGAAACACTATTATGCTAATGGTGTTTTGCTCGCACTCGCGGGGAGCGGGGTTTAAAAGGCAGCCGCCGGGGGCAGGGGTTCAAAGGCGGGAGGCAGGGCCGGTCTGAGCGCGAGGGAGCGAGCGGACGGGACAGGACGGCAGGAGAGGAGCGGCGGGGGGGCATCCACGCCTTCCCGGCCCGGCGGCGATGTCCAACGTGCACCTCTCCGGCACCGCCGCCCTGGAGCGCCTCTCGGCCCGGCGAGCCCTGGTCGGGCACGGCCGCAGCCCCGTCTGCAGGAGCCTCTTCGGGCCGGTGGACCACGAGGAGCTGGGCCGGGAGCTGCGGGAGCGCCTGCGGGAGATGGGGGAGGACGACCAGCGGCGCTGGGACTACAACTTCCAAACCGACACGCCGCTGCCGGGGCCCGGCCGCCTGCGCTGGGAGGAGGTGGAGGCCGGCGCCGTGCCCGCTTTCTACCGGGAGACTCTGCAGGTGGGACGGTGCCGCGTCCCCCTCGTCCGGGCGCCCCCTTCCCCGCCGCCGCCGCCCGCCGCCGGCAAGGGCCCCGGGGGCCGCCTGAGCCGGGAGAACCGCGCAGCGCCCCGCCGCCGCGGCATGCGGCTCCGCCGGAGGGGCCCGACCGCCCGCATCACAGGTGCGTGGGGAGCCGGGGAGCGCGGGGGACGGGGGGCGTCCCGCCGCACTGGCTGACGGACCCCTCTTTCCTCTCCGTCCCCCATCCAGATTTCTTCGCGAGGAGAAAAAGGCCGGCGGAGCCCAAGGCGGCGGCGGAACGCCCCAGCGGCTGCCCGCCGCCCCCCGCCGCCGTGCCGGCTGAGCAGACTCCCCGCAAGCGGCTCCGGTGAGCCAGGTAAGACGCGCCCCGGGAGCGGGCGAGGCTGTCCGGGCGCTTTCTGCCGCGCTCTCTTACTCACTTCCTATACCACGACCAATTCTTTTTCCCCTGCTTATTTTTTCCCCCCCCTCCTCTTTTTTGTTCTTCTCCAGACTTTTGCACTACTGCACCCACGGGAGAGGCGCGCCGCCACGGGAGGCGCGACGCCCCGGAGGCGCGGGGGGCCGGGGCGGGCGGCGCGGCGAGCCGGGACCCCCCCGCGCCCGCCCGGCCCGGCTGCGGGAGCCGGAGCGGAGCCGCAGCGCCGGCCGCGCACGGAGCAGTGTTATCGTACAACAGTGCAATGTATGACGTTCTGTATAGAAATGTATTATGCCTAATGTGAGTACACTGGCCAGAAGTGTAAAGCTTTAAAAGTCATTTATAAGAAATGTTTAATCTCTGCTGAGCTCTCAGTGCAAAAAAAGGAAAAATTAAAAAAACAAGTGTATATTTGTACAAAACTTTTTTTAAGAGTTATACTAACTTATATTTTCTATTTATGTCAGAAACGTGGATAACTTTGACATCCAATAGTCTTTTGTTTTCTTTTGGTTAAGCCAAAGGGCCCTATATTTGCTTTTGTTATTCACAAAATGTAAATTTATTTTTATAGTGGATTTTTTTTTTTTTTTTGCATTCACAAGATGTAGCTATGAATCAAAATATTTTTTAGACTTTACTTGAAGACAAATCTGTTTCAATGGATCCTGAGCCGGTCTGTACCACTGCCATTGCAAATAATGCCACAACTTCAATAATAAAATTAAATAAAAGGAAACGGCCGCAAGCCTGCTTGGTGTGTGCTGGAGGGGAAGTCCGGGGGGAGGGGGGCGGCAGAGACAGCCCCGGCGGCTGGGGCGGGGGAGCCCAGCCCCGTCTGAGTCTCTCGGGGCAGGGGCTCCTCCCTCGGCCCGGGTCCCCCGGAGCGCGACCCCGCCGCGGGGAGGGCGCTCCCCGCCGCCAAAAGCGGGCGTGCGGTGCGGAGGGGAAAGGAGGGCTTTTCTCCCTTAAAAACAAGTTCAAACTCCTGAGTACTGCCGGAGTTAACCAAGCATGAGGGGAGCACACGCCCTCATCACACCCTGCCTTCGCCTTTCGGCTCGCTGTAATGGTTACTTCTAACAGTTCACCCTTTCTTCCCGAGGCTGTGTCTGCCCCCCCGGAGGAGCCCGGCTGGCCCGGGGCCGCCCCCCCTGGCCACATCGCGTCTGTGGCCGCTGCTGCCTCTGTTGGGGACAGCCTCGGGGGGTGCCCGGTGCGTGCGGGTCCCCGGCGGGCTCAGCACGGGGGGACGCCCCTGTCGAGGCTGTGCAAGCCTTTCCCCCTCCCCCTCTTTCGGCCGCGGGCCCTCACTCCGCAGCCCGGAGCCCAGAGCCCTGGCTACTGCAGGGAAGCACTTCCTGGTACCTCTTGCCCAGCAATGATTTACAGGACAAGCGCACAACAGTTCTGGGAAAGGCAGCAGTTTCAGCTCGCCCTAAACGACGTAAAAAGCAAAACAACACTCACACGAAATAAACCCTCCCACGAGACGAAATAAACCCTCCCAGGCAGCATTTTGACAGGGCTTTGGTGACAGTGCTGTCACAGCCATGCAGCGGCAGCACTTTGCGGCGTCCCCACGGCCTGAGGGCAGGTTAAAGCCGCAGCATCCTCAGGCAGCCCCGAGGGCTCGGGGCGCTCGCCCTGCTCTGAATCCCAGCCCCGCGCTGCCCGGGAAAGGGGGACAGAGCGGGTCTGCTGCTGGCTGCAGGTGGTGCAGGACTGGGATGCTGGAGAGTGCAGATGGGGAGGAGGACCAGGACGTGGGGACTGACTGGGCTGATTTATGCCTTTCCGATTCCACACCCCAATTTGGCACCTCTGAAATGCTGCACCCCCCCCCCTCGCTGGACCCAGCAGCTGGGGCGGACCGAGAGGGCGTCACTCCCTGGCTTTCTGATCTCTGTATGATACACTTCCACGGAGGGGGGAGGGAGCTGAGAGAGTGAGATTCAGGGTGAATAAGGCTCAAGGTTTGCCCACATCGTCTTCCCCCGTCACAGCGCTCCTCTCTGCCCCCCTCTTTCCCCCCAACCTCTCCCCCCGCTGTCACGGCCGCCAAACGCTCCTGGCTGTAAAAGTAACATTGATTACCTCCAGCTCCGTGATCGCTTAATCAGAACGGGATTATTTTACACGCCCGCATCAGTGGCCGCTGACTCAATACGATTTTCCCCCCCTTTGAAAAGAAAAATAGCTTTTCCCTTTCCTTATGAAAGCCAACAATACCCGGAGTGAGGCAGCTGGATCCTCCAGGATTTATGGGCTTTTCTCTCGCTTTCATGAAAGCAGGTGCCTTTGGGACCTCCATTGTCCCAGCCCGCAACTAATAATAGGACTTTTTGCAATGAAAGATCCCTGCTCCGAGCTCCCAAATACCTCGGCCGGAGGAGCCACGAGGTGTGCCCAGCCTGGCCCAGGAGGAAAGCTCTCACTGCGGGGACAGTTTAGGCTCGGGGCTCTAAAGCGAATAACCCCAGGGCATGGGCACTGCCCGAGCGGAGCTGTCGGTCCGCAGCCCGCAGCAGGCAGGGCGCGGTGCCGGGGGTGCGGGAAGGTGTGCGGCCGCCCCCGCGCCCTGCCCCACCCAGCCGGCCGGCCCTCCGCGCCCCGGCACAAAGCACACTGCCCCTATTCTTTCGGCCTTTGTAGCCATATGGCAAATCCATGTAGACACAGCCAACATCCATTTATTCAGGCACATAATGTCCCGCAACAGGGAACAATTGGAACTTTGTTTGCTTCTATTATTGATGCGAATGGGCGACAGAGAGAGAGGGAGAGAAAAAAAAATCATTTAACTATAAGAGATATCCAGCTAATTATGAACCATATGTGCCTATAGTTTCAAAGCAATCCAATGAAGTTCATTTTAAATCTAGACTACTTTATTAGTACGGAAGACAGATGTCTCAACAGTACATGCATCAGGGGAAACCATGTAAAGAAGTTCTTGAAATATTTAACTAGGACTCATTCATTGTCAGAGGGGCTTTAAAGTGCCCTTTATCATGAGAATGCATAGGCAGAAGCGGAGGGAGGCTGCTGGTTGTTACCGCCAACCCACTTACCCCTTAGCGCTAAATCCCAAATTCCACTTTGGATTTGACGACAGGAATATTTTTGGAAAGGATTCAAAATATCAGGGGTCTTGAAGGACCGAGCTTGCTGCTCATTACAGCTACAAAAAGTCAGGTCATTATTTGAGCTGCCTTAATCCCAGACTGAAACCAGCTACGTAATTAGAGGAATAATCTACTCCAAAATCACCACCGCTCCCTCTCCCGAGGAGCAGAGCCGTGCATTTGGAGCACGGCTACTGCAGTTCCTCCCCTGCCCCAAGAGAGACCAAGACAGGAGCCTTTACAATACAGGACCTCCAGAAATTTTCCATACAAGCATCTCTCGATGTGAATCTGTGGTGGGCACCTAAAGGAAAAGGGTGCTGAAGGAAGACTGGAAGGGAGGCTTGGTGGGGGAGGAAGTTTCTCAGATTTTTTTTTTTTTTTTTTTTTTTTTTTGGGAATGCAATTATCAGCAAACAATCTTGGCAAAAAGGTATATTTATGAGCTCAGCAACATCTACCAGTAATTAAGCCACTTCAGTTAGATGAATGCAACATATGGTTGACACTGGGAATCATTCTCCTTCCTAGCCACAACTTCGCTTTCTGGGCCAAAACTTGTTCTATTATCACTTAAAATAAACAAAACGCTGCTTTCCACTTCTTCAGCAAATATTTGTTGCTAATGAGCAGGAGGCATACGTAACAGGATGGGGGGCAACCCATCATTTTTAAAGAATAATTTCTTATGTTTTGATACAGAAATAAAAAATTAATTTGCAATGAGTTGTGATTGCTTGGTAGGATGGCTGCACAGGGAGATTCATGTGAAGGATCCACAAAGAGACATGCAAAATGGATTGACCATTTTAAAGCAAAGAAACAGATATGAAGAGTAGTAGCATATACGCACACACAAGAAGTAACTAACCAGGGAGTATAAAATAATTCATCAGGGAACAGGGTTTTCTCAAGCCACATTGTCACCTATTGCTAGAGGATAAAATTAAAATGCTTTTCCAATGTCTTCCCCTCCTGTACCTGCTCAGAAATGTTACTCTTGATAATTATTTTTGGAACAGGGTAAGCCAAAACACGAACCAAAAGTCTTTACTTAAGGCAAAAGGGTGGGATTATATCTGACTGTCAGAGGATGGAGAAGAATCAAGTATCTTCTCCCCACGCACCCAGTATCTAATACTGAAAACCACACAATTCCCAAATTCCTCATGGAAAGTTCTTCATGTTTTGGTTTATTCTGTTGTTTGTTAAACCAAGGGGGACTTTTAGCCATGTGTTTCCAAGAAAACTTGATTGGAACAGTTTTTTGGGGAAGAAGAGGGAATGAAAGATGCCAAAACAGTTAGATAAGATGTATAGGACATAAAAGCCCTGAAACAGGCCCTGCTGAGACAAAAAAGAACTCAAACTCTTTTAAACACAGAACAAACTAAATTTTGGACCCACTTTCCAGAATCCATGTGGCCAAGCCTCTGCTCCAGGAAAACCAGTGGCCTCACATCTACACCTGTGATGTCATGTGGGGGCCAGTCTATAGGATGGGGATGCAGGGAAAGGGAACAGGAGGATGAGGAGGCAGTGCCAGAAAACACCTGGGATGGGAATAACAAGGCATGGGGGGAGCAGAAGCATGGCTGGGGTACACTGGAAGAGGTTGGAGAGAGGACACAAAATTTTACTGGTGTACACCAAGGAAGGGAGAAAAGAGAACAGACCACAACATTTATACCCTGCACATTCCTTCAGAAGCTGCCTGGCCCCAGCACATCTCTGCTGTCAGCAAACACCCATGAAACTCATCCAGTAACATCCTATCCTTCCCCTAAATCATTTGGTGCTAACAATAATCTCCTCTTTTCTGTCCCTGTATCCCAGGTCAGTGTGGGAGCTAAAATTGCCCCAGACCTGCTGAGGAGTCAGTAGGCTTCATTCACATCATCAAGGACTACTCACTCTCCCCTACCAGATTTACTTTATCCCGCTTGATACTCCCTGTCACACACATTACACCTGTATTACACAGAGAAGGAGGATCGGGAAAAAAACCCAAGTTTTTGAGGTGCCCAAGCAGTCTGTACAAGTTCAGCCCAGATCTTTTGCTCCCAGTGCATTTTCACAGCCATACACACCATTTCTTCCCCCAGGACACACAGTACCCAATTCACCCAGTGCTTTACCTTACAGAATAAATCTGGGCCATGCAGCAAAGGTGAAACTTCTGGACAAACTCCTTTTGCCAGAGAACACAAAGCAAGGGGCTAAAGGATGCTTTCATGTGTAATCCAGTGCCAACACTTGAATGTAGGATTTTATTCTTCAGAGCACAGTTGGCTCCTCCTGACCTGTTCCTGCAACAGAGGCTTTGTGCAGTTCAGGGCCAGGTGCTTCAAGTTTTCCTAAGCAGCCACTAATTGTGCCCAGGTTTGTTGGGCAGCTGATAGGAGCTGCTGGGGTCTGACCTGTGAGAGTGCTGAGCATCCACAGCTGCAGCCAGGGTCACAGTGCCTGGCTCTGCATGTGGTTTTGGCCAGACAAGGCTCATGGTTTGAAAAGGAACAGCCATGGGGTACCTTGGACCAGCACTCCAAATTAATTATTTGCTCCCATCTCTTTTTATTTGTCTCCCCATTGTTAAGCAGGGATAATACCACTCATCACTTATATTTTGATCCATTAATGTTTGGAAAGTGCTGGGTTACTACTGTGAGCAGCACTGTATAAATCTGGTAGGGACATTAATAATGTCTTTGAGCAGGGTTTGAATAGTGCCCAGTTAATAAGACATAGCACCATCCATTGAACATGGAGAAAAACAAAATTGAGCAACTGCTCATTAAAGCGAGCACCGTTCTCTCTGTGCACTCAATGTGATCATTTAATTAAAAGATTTTATCTTCATGCACAGACACAAGGGGGCAGAGCCAAGGCCACGTCTTCCCTTATCCTTGCCTGCTCCACATCAATCACACCACAGTATTTCTTGGATGTAACCTACAATAAGAACCTAAAAAACATTCAGTATTTTTTTTCCAAGCCCCTGCACTAACAGAAATCACTGCCTGAGCTTTGAGAAGTCTTTTCACCTTGCCAGATCTTTTTTCCCTGCCTGTCACCCCTCAGTCCCATCCTCACCCTGCTGACCACTTGCTGGACCCCTGCAGGTGCAGCCACTCGGCTCCAGCCTGTGATCTCCACCATCCTTGACACCACAGCAAGCCTAGGAAATCGCCTCTGTGCCTGGCTATGAGGTGGGGGGAAGGAGTTTTTCAGAGCTGGAAGATGCTTTGTTTGGGGTTGGTTTTGAGTGGTACTGGATTAGAGGAACATGAGCACACAGCTCCTCTTGCATGCTGTTCTCTGCAGGGGCTGGTGGCAATAAATGTGCAAACCAGCCACCTCAAAAACCAACACATGAAACCAAAAACACCTTTCCCCAAGAATACATCCCCACCACGGCATGTTTTTCTACATGAAAGTTCTGAGGGAAAGTCCCTGTTTGGGTCACATCTTAGACTTACTGGGAGCTGAGGTTTAGAGCAATTTATTCTGGAAAACAATGAGCACGAATTAAGTTGTTTTCATACATTTGGTAATTGGTTTAGCAAAACCAGCTTTTCTTAGGACCTTCAGTCAAGATGTTTTCAAACATGAGTCAAGTTAACATCACTTCAGTTTTGCCCGTGCAGTATACAGCTTTCCATCTGCTGACTGGTGATCCCAAAAGCTTTGGATTTTTTTTTTTTTTTTTTTTTTTTTTTTTTTTGTTTTAGTTTTGTTTTTTGCTGAGCAGGACTGGGAATACTGGCTCCCGGTTCTCTATTTTATTCTGCACATCAGGAAGCAAAACCTGTTTATTTTTCCTGCTGACCGAGGGACTCCAGACACATATCCCTCCAAAGGAGGAAGCCCAACTTTTATGCCAAGAGCAAACTTTTAGGAGCTGCTATGACCATACTTTTCTGGTTGGAGAGCTGTAGGAGAGGATGCAGTGGTACCCACACCTCTGCCTTCCTGGACTCTCACCCCTCCTCTCCAAAACATTCGGGGTGTCCACAGCAGCACGGGTGAGGAACCCGGGGAATGCAGCTTACAGGGGAGCACACATTTAATTGGAATCGAGATGGCAAAAGGCACCTGCCTGTCGCAAAATCCGCTCCCCGAATGTGCCAAATTGCACATTCCCCCTCCAGCACCCAGTCCCTGAGTGCTGGGGCAGGGCAGGGGGAGAACAGGGGGACACCCGGCAAGCACAACTGCTGGGCTGGACGCTGCCCGGAGAAAGGGCAGGCACAGCCTTGTCTGCTGCGTAAATAAAATAAAAGCAGCCGTCCGTGTTTGCTCTCGGGTGTGCAGCACAGCCCCGAGCAGCAGCAGCCACCTCTGCGGGGGGATACAACAGGAGATTTGGGGATCATTTCCATAACAATCGCTGTTAGCAAACAGCCATAAAACACAGCGGGCAAAGACACCTTAGCAGAAGGAGTTAGCTGCAAATTAAAAGACGTGCTTGTTGGTTTGGCTTTTGTGCCTGTCTGCAGGATTTCGAGGACTCGAAATAGTCTCTTTAAAATATTCTCTTTAACCCCACTAGATTAAAAATAATAATCCCAGTTGCGTTTAACAGCTATTAACAAGCGGAGAGAAAATACAGAATTTATATCCGAAGCCTGATCAAAGTTCGCTGAACTATTCTATCAGACGAAGGACAGCGGGGAGGGGGGGTGGAGGGGGAGGAAAAGAAGAAGAATAAAACTTCCCCAATTATCATATTTCCCTGAAATTCAGCTATGAAGAACCGGAATAATTACAGACTTAGCAGAAATATTGCAAAATGTCGGCACGGAAGGAGCTTTTTCTTGACCCGGCAGACTATAATGGGAGATAAAGAGATTGACCATTTTGGGAGGAGGATGCCTTCATTTCTCGACGTGACTGTAGATTATTTCGGCTTCAGGAGACAAGAATGTCCCTTTAACATCTGACCTGGCCTTTATTTAAGAGCAGCACTTCACGGTTCAGGAAAGACAGACAATTTTCTAATTCCCAGCTCTGCTGGAGGCTGAGGCAGCAACTTCCAGACAGGACACCTGCTAACACTAGAGAAATGGCATTATTATGTCTACAAGTTTACAAATCTGAGGATCAAAAAGCCTTTGCTTCTGCTGCTACTCCACAGGCCAAGGACGACGACTTCTTCAAAACAGAGTTTCACAGAGTTTTTTTCTTCCCCCCTCCAAGAAATGGTTTCTTTTCACTTTGAGCAGATCGGTTTCCACGTGAAAAAGTCAATAGTCAAAGAGTTTCCTAAGTTTCATTGGTGTGTAGCAGAAAGGGGATTAGACCTGGGGCCTTTTTACTGGCAAGCCTTTAAGCAAATAAATGTTC
The DNA here is from genome assembly GCF_051311805.1 of Agelaius phoeniceus. NCBI lineage: Eukaryota > Metazoa > Chordata > Aves > Passeriformes > Icteridae > Agelaius > Agelaius phoeniceus. Next base: position 16,377,630 of record NC_135270.1, read on the forward strand.
TTGAATTCTTAGAGAAACAAACCTAACTTAAACAAAAAATCCAGAATATATGGGATTTGCCCCTCCCCAACACAAATTTAAGAGAGAGAGAGGAGAGAGAGAAATAAATAGTTACTAAAGATTTAAGAGATACTAGGGTTAAATATTTTTTCTACTGTAATTTTGCTTTTATTTTTGCTAGTTAACCCAAAGACAATTCCTGCTTCCATACATTCACAATGAGCTATTACTAGTAACTAGTGTAATGCAATATCAGAAATAATAGAACCATTAGGGTAATGCAATATAAGAAATAAATATTAGAATAATGCAATAATTCATCTTTAACCAGTCAATTGTGATTTTCCAGCACTGAGAGAGGCAAAAAGCAGATGGCATGCACATTCCCCACCTTCCTTCAGAACCCTACCTAGTAGTCAAAGGCACTACTTAATTCCTTCACACCTAAAACTCCTAAAGCTGAACCTGCGGTTTTTCTCTTGGGGCATAATCAGTCAGAGATGATAATGATTGTTTTAAAGGGTGTTTTTCTTACCTCCAAAAATCAGAATAGATGGGTCATTCAAAACAAAAATATTCAAAGTGTGTGTATGTATACAAATATATACATATATAAATAAATATATAAATACATATAAATATATATATATATATAAAAGTTTGTACTGACAGCCAGCTGCTGCTGCAGGGCTGCTCCCCCAGCCTTCAGACACAGGTCCAGGTGTCAGTGCCAGCCATGGATGGATAACACCTGGATCAGTGTTTGCAGGCTGGCTTTAATTAAGCCAGAAATCTAAGGAGAACTCAAGAAACTTGATAAACATGATCCAACATCAGTGAGTAAACGTCAGCATCTTGCTGTAACAAAACAAATAATTTGAGAAAAATCAAGTGTAGGTTTGTGACTGCACAGAAAATGATAAGCTGTCTGTTAAGTTTGCCTCTCTGCACCATTAAATAGTTTTAAAACTTTTCAGCCAATAATTTCCTTTTCCTGCCATGTACCTTTGTGAGCCCAGATTGCAATGCTCACCTGCCAAGCTCTGTGAAGGTGCCACCTCTGACTTCCCTGTGAGCCACCCTACAGCTCTGCCTCTGCACACCCCCAGCCTTGGTCCATCTGGAAATCCTTGTGGTGCCTTTAACCACATCCAACCCCACCGGCAACTGGGGCAGGTCCTTGGGCCTTTCTTACTGCTGAGGGATTTGCTGCAGAACACAATCCCAAACACAGTTCCACCCAAATGCAGAAGCGCCTTCAAATTCTTGTCTGGCTGACCTGCCTTGTGAAAAAGGCTCCTTCTTGCTGAAAATTCAGGAGCCAAACCCGCCCCTACCCCAGGGGCAAAATCACCCTGCCGTTGGGTGAAGAAGAGCAGCATTCCCCCCAAATTACATATACCCATAAAACTCCCACAAAAGGGAATGGCCCAGATCGGGGCTTACCCCGTGCAGCAGCAGCCGGCTGCATGAGAAGGACTCTGGGTTTCATCTTACAAACTCTGTGTACCTGTCTTTAAGGTGAGGAGAAAAACCCACTTTTGCTCTTTTGGCACTCTTTTCCTTGTTGAGAGCAAGCATTTCAGCGCCAGCGTTTTTAAGGGATTTCAAAGGTCACAGGCCCCACCTGAGGACAAGTTCATCCTACTAAAACTGAGTGACACGCCCGAAGAAGAGGGCACACCTCTCCCAGCATCTCTTGTCCACCTGTTCTGGTGGCTCTCCCGTCCCCACCACACGTTTGGAGGTAGCTGGGCTTCCCCAGGGTGTTTTACTCGCTGTGGTGCCGGCGGCTGCTCTCCTGTACCCTGCAGTGCCCATGCTCACAGACTCAGACCTGTGCTGGCACCCACTCCCCACCTCCCAGCAACACCAACGCTTTTCGAAAGAAAGTTTGAAAAAGAGAGAAAACATTTATTTTTCACGGCAAATCCAGCCTTACAACCCCACCGATGGCAAGAGGCTCAGGAAAGAGAAGAGTTTTCCTTTTTCCTGGGACGAAAGCGGCGGGGAAGGAGGAGAGCTTTAAAGGGAGGGAGGGACGAGGCCGAGCTCATGCACGGATTTTAATCTGATCACTTCCCTGTCAAGCTAATCCCTGCCTGACTCAGATCGGACTTTAGAAACGTGCCTAGAAACCAAAAAGCAAACCTCATTTGAATGAAGCACACACTCCGCAGCCCCCATCTGCAAAGGGCTGCAATTAAATGCAAAAAAAAAAAAAAAAAAAAAAAAAAAAGAGAAAAAAAAAGAAAAAAAAAAAGAAAAAAAAGGGGGGGGGGGGGAGAGAGAGAAAATTAGCATTTTCCGCGGCCATCTGGCATGAGGAGCAGGCGATGGGGAACAAAAGGAGATTTAGGCAAAGGGGAGAGGCGAGTGTGCCATGGCATTGACCTGCAAATGAGCCTTTGTGAGCGAATTAAAGCTTCCCGGACCCCCCGGGACACCCCAAAACAGGCACCATTACAAACCATCCGGACAAAAACCCACTCATCAAAATTGTCTGCGTTTGAAGGGAGGGGGGAGAGGCCATTTAAATCTGCACCTTCCCTGCCCCCACCCGCAGTAATGGGCTGTTAATAGGGGCTCGGCGGGGGGAGTCACCCCTGCACCCCCGACCCTACACCCCGCTCTGACCGTATAACGGGGGGGACACCTTAGAAACGTGGCTCGTCCATAAAACGCACCCGACACGTTATTTACAGCCCTAATCCTAAACAATGGGGAAGAAAAAAAAAAGAAAAAAAAAGAGGGGGGGTCACTTGGTGATATATCAGCTTCCAGATGCTGTTTATTTTATTCGAGGGGAGGGGGATGTAAGGTTGCTCCAAAGTGGATTTTTAAAGCAATTATTAATATATATATATTTTAATGGAGATGATAAAGAGAAAAGGGATAATCAGGGATGCCAAAAGAAATGGAAAACTGTGAGGGTTAGAGTTTTTGTCTCCTACCCCCCCCTTCCCCCATGACTCTTGCCTTTAAACTGGGAAACCTTGAGGATTTGGAAGTGAAAGCAAAGATTTTGGCCTGGGGTAGATACATGAAAAGGGAGGGCGGGGGGAAGCCATCTCCCCCCATCCCCTCTCCAGAAAGGGAATAAGGACTAAAGTCGGGGGCCAGCTGGGGGAAACTTGTAAATGAAACGTGTTTCTTTTATGGTGCTCCCCCCCGGGGGACAGCCCCATTATAACCCACCAGCTATATAGACTCAGCTGCCGCCTCCCCGGCCCGCCGCAGGTACGCGGGGGCGGAACGGCCCGGGGGGGCTGCAGCCGGCCGGACCCTCCGCCCGGGCCGGGCAGGGCATGCAGGGCTGGGCATGCAGGGCTGGGCATGCATCTGTGTGAGCGTGCAGGGCTGGGCATGCAGGGCTGGGCATGCAGGGCTGGGCATGCATGTGTGTGAGCGTGCAGGACTGGACATGCAGGGCTGGGCATGCATCTGTGTGAGCGTGCAGGGCTGGGCATGCAGGGCTGGGCATGCAGGGCTGGACATGCATGTGTGTGAGCGTGCAGGGCTGGGCATGCAAGGTTGTACATGCAGGGCTGTACATCCTGTACACGCAGGGCTGCACACGCAGGGCTGTAAATGCTGTGCACACAGGGCTGTACATGCTGTACACGCAGGGCCGTGCATGCAGGGCTGCAGGGCTGCCCATGCACAGCTGCACATGCACGCTCGTGCCCGCGCCCCGCTGCAGGTGAGCGCGCTCGCCGCGGGGGGAGCGGCGCTCGCAGCCCCCCAGGTGCCGCTCCCCCGGGGTTTGTTTGCAGTCAATATTCATGTGTTTCTGTCACCGGGGCGGCTCTTTTCACAGTGATCAGCCGGGCAGAAGGCTGAATGACAGGAGACTCGTGGCTCGGCTGCTTTGGGGAGGGGGAGGGATGGATTCCAGCCGCCCGGCCCGCTGCGCTTGCGGGGTTTTGGGGGGGCCCAGCCCCGGGGGGAGGGCTCGCCCGGCTGGGGGCCCAGGTCCTGCTCTGGGTGGGCACAAGGCAGCGGCGCTGGGGACCGGGTGCCTCCCGCTGCGAGCAGAGGGCCGTGGCTTCGGGGGACCCCCACCCCAAACACACACACACACACACAGACACGGCCTGTGGCTAGCAGGGCCTGGTCACCCCCATACCGTGTGCCGTGGGGTGACGCCTGGGGACCCGGGCATGGGTACAGGGCTGGCAGGAGCCTCGTGGGGTCCCGCCGAGCCGCAGTGCAGAGGGAAGCCCCAGGACGGCCGTGAGCGGGTGGGGTGGCACCGGGGCGGGAGGCTGCGCTACCGGAACATTTTCGATTTTTCTGAGCAACAGGAGACAAGCAGCAGCCTGCACCTCGCCCCTGATGCTCAGGGCACCGCAGTGCTGTGCGCGGCCGCGCTCCCGGGGGCTCCCAGCTCGCCCCAGGTCCCTGCAGGCTGCGCTGCGGCCGGGGCAGGGGCAGGAGCCAGCTGGGCACGGCGGGGCTGCCCAGCGCAGCGCAGCGCTGAGTGAGACCCGCCGCGCAGGAGCTGCTGCTGCTGCTGCGGCTGCGTTTTGTTCCCTCCCGCTCGCCCAGACGTCTGTGTGTGCATGTTTTGTTTGGTTTTGTGTTTTTTTTTTTTTTTTTTTTTTTTTTTTTTTTAACGCCCACAAACTTGTGATTTTTCTGTGCAACTTGTGGGGAGCGAATCAGTATGAGGGAGCACCCTTCTCATTGAAAGCGGAGGTGAATAAATTATGAACAGGCGAAAATTGGAACAATGTCTCTGAGTGAGTGTTTTCTAGAGAGTTACTATTCCAGGCTTTGAAATCAATTGATACATAATTAGATTCCTCAAGAGAGGACAAACAAGGGCTGCCATTCACCCCTCCTTCTCCCACATGCATCCCAAAGAGAGACTGGAGGCTTTAGCAGAAACCAGACAGCCAGCATTCTCCAGCACTAAAAACATATTCTGGCTTTGGGTGTTCATTTAACAAACAGATCCTTGAACCTTGCTTCTGTTTTCAGTTTATTTCGACCATGTTTCTTTGTGTTCAGTTCATTAAAACATGTCTCTTTTGAGATCTATTTTTACATTTCAAGAATCCAGTATTGTACTTCTGTGGTGGCAGATGGCCCTAGACATCCAAGCATAAGCTCTTTCCTGCTTTTTTCCCCTTCTTTCTTAGGTCCTTTCTGCACTGCACTTGAAGCTGTGAGCAGCAACCATCCCTTTTTGCAAGGTCTGGGGCTGGCTCTCGATTCAGCACGGGGTTCTAACATGTTACAGCCCCTGCTGTGCCCTCGAGGTGTATTTTAAGCACAGCGGCTACTACTGTCTGTGAAATAAGAGCCCTCCACAGCTGGATAGATCCTCATCACACCGGTGGCACACAGGCTAATTTTGCATCTTTGACTCGTATTTGCCCCATGTTAATGTTCTGTGGTCCCCCAAATGAATTTATTAGTGGTTAAGGTTGAGTTTCCTTTTGAGGGAGACAGAAAATACAGATTTGGGTTTGTAAAAGACAGGTAAAAGCATGTGACAATTAGAAAAAATATCATAAAGGTTATTGAACAAAGGAGCAGCACTCCTAGCCAAGTGGGACCCCTCTAACTGAAGGCAATGGCTTGGCTCCTCTGGCTGCCCTTGGGATTGATGTACTTTGATTGATGCACAACCACTTCCAAACCTGGTGTCAAACACAGATCAGAGTGCTGCAGCCATGAGCATAATTTTTGTCACATATCAGTAGGACTAAAAAGACCTGTACCAGCAACAAGAGAAGCCTTCCTGAGTGGCTGCAGACCCATTTCTTAGGGAAGGCAGCAATACTATAGCCTACAATAAGCTGAGAGTCTTGAAGACATTACAAGCAGAATGACAAATTCCTACATCTTATTAAGTCACAGGCTCTTTGGGAGAGGGTAAGATAAATCTGACTTATGTATTATTTGGAAGCATAGGCACAGGTAAATCTATGTGCTCTCTAGTAAAAAGATAAAAAGGCTGAGCGGTTTTCATCCAAAGATATTTGTTGGGATAATAAGCAAAGCAGAAGTGCTCAAACATATGTCTAAGAGGAGGCTATATTTTCTGTTTGCTGCACAGATGGTATCTATTTATATCTTCGTGTGTGTGTGGCTATTTCAGTATCTGATTTTCTGTGGTTTGCTGTCTTACCTGAGTTAACCCACAGTCCACAGGCAGAGCCAGCTGGAAGATCTTGGTCAGTGCAGGCAAGACAGCTTTGTGCTGCTCCAGGGACCCTGCATGAACACGCTGACACAGTCTGCTCCCTGATGGGAAAAGGGACAATTCCAGAGGCACACGGTGCCTCTGCAGGGCAGTGCTCTTCTTGCTGCCCTCTGCTGCATCCCAGCCTTGACCACAGCAGCCCTGCTGCCCTGGCAGGGTGAACACCCTGCAGGCTGCTGTGCTGCCTCAGCAGTGCCATGCTTTGAGTGATGCCCACCTTGTGTCCTGACACAGCCCAGGCTACTGGCTAACTCTGGAGAATAATATGGATTTGACTTAGCCTCAAACTTTTTTCCCACCCTCCAGCCTTAGCATAAAATCCCAGCATACATATTTATGCCTTTCTGGTGGATTTGGACGGGAGATAAATGCATATACAGCTCAGTGGAACAAGTTTCCATCACTGCTGCAATTCCTCTTGTGCTGCTGGCTGCAGCCACAGCATGGAGTGAGTGCAGCTGGGACCACCAGGACTCCGGGCTGAGGGTACAAAATCCTTTGGCCCCACCAGGGGAACATAAGAGAGGATGGCACAATCTGGGATTGCACAGATTCCTCCAGGAGGAGCCTGTTTCAGGCTTGCCTTGTCAGCCTCCAGAGAGCCTCAGGTTTCTGAGAGTGCACAGGAGAGGAATAGCACAAGCTTCTTCCTTTCCCCTTCACATGGATCCCCTCTACGTTCTTCTGATGGGACTGCACTCAGAAATGAGAAGTGGCAGAAGAAATCACTGTGTTAGAAGGTATTGCCACCTCACTGAACACTTGGGATTTCTGCAAGCCAGAGACCATTCTTTTTACCTCCTTTTGAGCACCTCCTTCCTCCAAATTCAGAAGGCGCAGTTGAAGTCAATTTGGGAGTGAAACAACCCACAGATTCAGAGTCTGAATGGAGGTGAAACTTAGCAGCTGCAAGCCAAGTCTTAGAGAGGTCAGAGAAAGACAGTATGAACACAAAAGTAGAGAGCCAGAAACATTCACAGGGCAGGCAATGTTTGGGGCTTGTCAGGAAAGGAAAGAAGAAAAAAAAAAAGCTCTGCAGATCAAAGCTTGATTAGTCTTAATCCTCCACAAAAATGCCCAGGTCCTTCCAACACTTGCTTTTTTTCCCCCTCTCCCATCATCCCTGCTATTGCTTGACTTGGTGATTTGCTTGAAAATGTATTAGACAACTCCAGATCTTTCACTGTTAGAAGCATGAAAATAGAGGATAGGTACTATTATCCACTAAGCAACACTCCCACAGCTAGCACAGTCCTCTAGAGAGACCTGTCAGATAATGGCTTTTGAGAGGAGCTTAGAGACATCTGGAGTAGCCATTTTCCCTCTTTGTACATGGAAAATAAAGATTAGCTAGGGCACGGGGAGGGGGGGCTAAGAATATAATGAAGGGCAATGGATAAACCAATGTCACATTGCCCATCTGTGTGACTGGCTTCAGGTCTACTCCTGCAAAATGGTTCATGCAGGCTCCCCTTAAATCCATGGATTTCTGTGCAGGTGGAAGAGCTCCCCATTGGTTTGTGAATCTGGGGTCTCACATCACAGGCTCTTCAGGGTGGATTTTGTCTATAAAGCAGCTGGTGCTTTCTGAGTGGCAGATGCAGAAATAAATTTCTTTTTTTTTTAATGACCAAGTCTTTTTAAGAGTTTTCTTTTCTTTGTAAGACCTGGTTTTCTTTTTAAATTTTGATCATTTTCATGCAAAAGACTTATTCCAACCAATTCTGCATTAAGGGCCACTAGAGTTTGGGACTGAGCTCAGTTGTCACCCTCTGGGCTGCATATCCCATCAGAGAGTGAAAGATCCAGCACTTATAATCAGAGATGCTGCAGAGGTGATAGTCACATTTAAAGCATCAACGGCATACTGGGGACGACATTCCTAGATTTGGTGTCTGCTTAAAAAGGTATTTGTGGATTTTGTGGTGTGGTTAGAGAAGAGATGCTCTGGAGGACAAAGCCAAACCTCACACCCCTTAAGGGCATGGCTTCAGCCCCGCAGCAGGAACAGCCCAAACCGCCTTTCAGCGTAAAACGATGGAAAAATCACATTGGCGCGGGCCGCGGCCGGGGTGGGGAAAGGGCGAGGCGGGGCCGCCCGGGAAATTCTTTCCTTTGCCCGAGCACCCCCAGCCCCGCCGGCAGCGGGGCCGCGGAGCCGCGCGTTGTGTGCGCTCCCTCTGCTGGCCCCGCCGCGCCCCGCACTACGGGAGGGGACAGAGCCTGCCCGGGCACCCCCGCAAGCCCCGGGAGCGCAGGCAGAGCCCCGGCAATTCCTCCCGCAAGGGCGGACAGCCCCCGCTGGGCTGCTGGAGCGAGCGTGACGGCCAAAGGTGCAGGAGGGTGGGAGCCGTGGGGACACGCTACCTGCATCCTCTGCATCCTGGCATTCTAGGGAAAAAAGTTGTGTGGGCAATTTTCCAAAAATCTACATTGGAATGGACTCACACAGACACGTTGCTGCCCAAAACTGCTGAGCGCCCACCTGGAAAAAGAGAGCAGAAGAACAAACGTGGCTCACTGCAATTCAAGATACACACCAGTACAAGAACACACCGTGTCTCACTACAGTTCCACCTCCCAGTTTTGGGGGATAAACCCAAGGGCAGGGAGGGGAGGACAAACAGGTACTGACAACATTTTCTCACGTGCTGCTGTGTTTCTGGGTGAAGAGGTGTGTGAGGAGCTCTACTTATGGTCCTGTTGTGAGGACCTTAACCTTGAGCAAGAAATGAAGCTGCTACTCCAGACTCACACTGGTGAAGATAACCTGTGCTGTCCATGGTTACAAGGGAGGAGCTACAGGTGGAAAAGGGGCAACAAATAAGTCTATTTTGGGACAGAGACACCTGTCCAAAGCCACCCACAGGGAGCCAAAGTCACTCGTTCAACCCCAGTGAGATACAAGTCATGTGATGGTTAACACAGCAGGTTTTAGCAGTACCTGCAAGATGCTAGGGGAGGTGTGTGGGGGGCAGCTAATCATGCTGGAGGGAAAGAATAGAGATCTTTGTGCTGCTCCTGCTCTCACAGCAGCTGGACTTCTCAAACAAGGTGGTCATCACCAGAACACTTTGTATCTGACACCCTTCTAATGCAGCACTGCAGAACTACCCTGGTTTTGAGATAAAGGGAGCAAATTGCGTGGACTTGAAAATTATTAGTTGAGATCATCAAGTGCACTTCCAAAACCTTGACAGTTTTGTCTGCTTTTTAGACCAATGAAAGCAATAATAAAGTTCTGACTCATTTGATGTTTACCCGTGTTATTGGACTAGAGGGTTTGACTTCTTAAGGCTTAATTTCCATTTCACGGAACCATACTCTTGTATTTCATCTGTGAATTAACAAAGTTTGAACCTTGTTGCCATCCTGCTTCCCACCTGCTCCATTCTTCCCAAACTCCTCCAGACCCAGACTCCAATCTGACTGCAGCAATTAGAATAGAAATCACAGAGCAAGTGTTTTAATTGGCCACAGAGCACACGGCACATTTAAATCTCCAGTGATAACACAGAGAATACAATGAGTAACCCTGATGATTTTTAAGACAAGTATGTACTGTTTTAACTTTATTACACAAAAACACCTGAAGTGATTTTAAAATTAGGGTAATGCTTTTTCACAATAGCCAGGTGAGTGATAGCAAAATTAAAGTACCTAAATGTTGATTTTTGGTTAGATTTTAAAAACTCAAAGTGTCATATTAGATAACGTTTCATTAATAACTGACGTATGTGTAATTTGGCCAAAGAAAGGTGGCAGAGTTGTTCCAGGAGCAAAATCTACCATTATGCAAAATCAAGTGCAGTATTTTTAAAAGGAGTATTTAGTAAAAAGAAGAGGTACCAAAACATACAGAATCCCAGAGGGACAAGTGGAAATAAAAGGGACAGGACTAGTATTCAAACAGAGAAGATGAAGCTCAAATATTAACAAATGCTGCTTGAATAAACACATTAGAGATCCAAAAAATTATAGGACAACTAGTGAGGCCAATACTAAGTGTGTAAAGAGAAAAAAAAAAAGGCTAACCAAAATAATGAAGAACTAAAGGATAGGATTGTGACTGTATTTGGAAAATGTTATTTCCTTATGGTGGGGATCTCAACTGGTCCATAGTTTGGGCTGGCTGTTGCTTGGCTCTTGCCAGAATCCATCTTCAGGAGGGTTCAGGCTGGGCTCATTGAAACACAGGGACCTGACATTGCTGATGAGAAACTTGCCTTAACATGTTTTTGTGCAGCTGAGTATGGAAAGGAAGGAAAACTAAGCAAATGGAATTGCAGTGAATGGGTCTGTGAGAGGAGGAGCATTCCCAGTGTAACTGGGGAGCCCTGACCTGGACAAGGAGCACACAGCTGGACAGATTTGGGATCGAGACACTGCACTGCAAAGAAGGATATGCTAAAAACCTGCCCCAGTCTGATCTGCCTTGGCTCCTTCCTGGAGGGGCCTGAGCTGAGCAACTGCTGAGACCCCAAGAGCTGAAATTATTCTCTCATGAGCAGCATTTACACAAATGGGACCTTGCCAAATGGGGCATTGCACAGCTCCCCTATGGAGCACACCTGGTTAAACCCTAGCTGTGGTGTACCTCAGGGTAACATCACAGATGATGGGCCCTTTTTGGCAGCTCAGTGCACATTTTCTGCTCTTGATCTTTTCCTGATAAACAGCATAGAGCAGGTTTCTCTACTAGAGGCAAACCTACTTAGCTAACAACTTCAAAATACACCACAACAAAAACACTACCCTAAGCTTTCCTTACCTGTGTTTATCAGAGAAAGGAGATGATGAAGCATTTTATTGACTGCTCTACAGATAAACACAGAAAGATTAAAACATCACCCCTAGACAGAGGCTCCTCCATCCCCCTTGGGAACACACTGGTAGTGCTACTCACCCAGGACGGGGTCTTTTCCAAGGCTCTCTGCAGGAGGAATTAGGTAACAGAGCCAGCAGGGAGGAGTTTTATTCACGAGGGTATTCCTGCTTGGCTGCCCCACACCTGTGAACATCATGGATCTGGCAAAGGGCACAACAGTGCTCAGAGGCTGCAAGCTGAAGTCAATTATGTGCCAGGTGTGTACAAACCAGGTTTTGTCCACTTTCAGGATGCTTTGCAATCTGATCACACTTCCCACCTCCACCCCACCTGCTCAAATAAAGAGCTAAAAAGCTCCTTTTTGCAACAAAGAAACCCAAAAACTTTTGGGTAATCCTATGCATTCAGAAGCTGCAACTCAAAACAAATCACCAGGTCATCTTTGGTGAAGTAATGGCAAAGCTGCTGCTTTAAGCCACTGCCTTCCCTTTTCATAGCCTAAATGCCATTCATTTGGAGCCACAGTGTGGTATCTAGCAGCAAATTGCTGTGGCAGCCTGGTTTCCTGGGAGACATCCACCTTCATCTTATGATCTGTGTAACCAGGAGAGTGCTAAGCCTGGCTCAGCTCCCACTGCCTCCCCAACAGTATTTTCACCAGCTCCAACAGGAGGTATTCAAGCCAGGATTTATGCAATCTCAATGAATCCTCATTTTGATGATGGCAAAAATTGCCTTTGTATTTTACCTGTGAGCAGTGAATCTGCCAGAGAGGAGGCAGCTGGAGGAAAAACAGTCCTTGTTTTGCAAAACAAACATGTTGGTAATTCCTACCTTTCTATCCTAACCTTTAAGGCAGAGTAAATCTGGAAGTACCACCAATATTCCCAAGTCCATAGGGAGCTACCAGCTGGATAGTCCCCATCTGGTGTTTTCTCAGCATGCTCAGTAAATGCCAAAACTTTTGGCCTATCTTTGAGATAAGTGTGTGACAAAAACTTCATCTCTTATATTCAAACCTCTGACTTGCAAAATATGTGAATTGGAGTCTTTTCAGGTGCAAAAGGAGCTCCTGAAAGGAGCCACTGGCACCCACCTCCCCCTTTGTGGGGGACAGGAATGATGCAGTCACTGACCCTGCCATGTAAAGTTTTGAAGAAATACAAGTTTCTGATAAACCTGCATTTCCCCATGCACAACTGGCTTTGAAGGAATCTACCCCTATCTGTTGGTTACTCAGCAACTTCTCAAGAACCCAAAACAGTGTGAGTCCATTAAACACTTATTTGTGCTGTTTTCTTGATGACAAGATCATAGAAGAGGAGGGACTGGACACTAATATTTTGAGTTCAGTTCAGTCGGTAGATAATTCTGCTAAACATGTGAAAGGACATTAACCAACACAGAAATAAGAAATTCTAACAGATAGCTTTCTCCAGTTAGAAATTGTATGGTTTTCTATGATTTCCCACCCCTTAAATACAAGCCATTTTCTCCCACAGAGATGATGGACAACAGTCTGACCCCTCCTGGCATTTACTGTTTTCCTTTAGAGAGGTTTTGAAGGCTGGAGCCCAATCCATTCACCATCAGATGCTGGATTTTATACTGTATTAAATGTTTTCTTTTGCAGAGATATTACATACACAAGCTTCATGAGCATAGGGAAACTGTTGCCATACATTTCAAACTAAGAACAGTTTCCAGGAATCACCCCTTCCAGTAATTTTGCTGCTAGAACTGTCTTGTACAGCAGTCTTCCCTCATGCTCCCTTACAAATGGAAGCCAAACTTGTGCTGCTGCAAACCATCCCAAGCAGGGATGCACTTCAAACCTGTCCAGTAGGTTTATCTCAAAGTCCACATGATCCGTGTCTGCTCCCTCCATAAAAATCCTTTCCATTCCTGGAATTGTGATATGAACTCCACCCTTTCCTGGAATACCTGTTGTGGTAGGCTTATCCAACAAACTTTAAATAAATGCTGTCATTTTGATTACCAGGCAACTTACTCCTTCTCAGCAGAGCAAATTCCATCCCTTTTTCTCCTTTAGATGTATGGGTTACCTTGTCATAACTTGTTTAGTTACTGACAGCTTGTCACAACCAGAGCAAAAGCATCATTCTCCTCTTGGGTACATTAATTTAAGCCAGGCTTTCTACCAGCACTTGAGGCAGAACAAGCACTGAACAGCTTCTGTAGGCCAAAGGCAGGAGGATGCAGAGATTAGGAGTGCAGCAGGGGGCTGAACTCTTCCTGCAGGTAAAATCTCTCCCAAACTCAATCTCACACTGTACTGGTAAACACAGCTACACTACATTGAAAAATCCGAGTTAAAACAGTGTGAAGGCTCTTCCAATTCAGAATGGATTTCATTCTTGATGTTTAATTTCCAGTTTTGGCTGCACACTTTCTGAAGCAATAGAAAACACTTGTTCTGCATGTCTCCCTTTCTGCTCATTTATCTCCTTGCTTGTATCATACAGATCCAGAATCCCTTGGCCCAGGGATTCTAGATTCTATTCCTTCCTTGACCCTAAAAATACTTTTTACAAGTTACATAATTCAGGCTCCCCTTTTCTTTGCATAGGTTACACAGCGGTGTTACAGTGTCAGCACCAACACCACCACAGTCAGGCAGCAGAAACACTCATGCCAGAAGAGTTGGTAACTTCTTACCGAACATTTCCCCTCCCTGCCTCCTCTTCCCCCCCATCTGCTGCTCATTTTCTTATCCAGCCTGGCTCATATCTTGCAAATGGCATCCCATTTGGTGGGACACACACTCAGACTGAAGCCAGACACATTTGCCCAGTCACGCAGGCTTTACAAAAGCATCCATAGTGATGCAATAATATATAATAATTAAAAATAATGTTTACAAGCTCAATCCAAAGCTTCCATGATGGGAGGGGAGCTGATGCCAATAATCTGCATGTGACAAAGTGTAATTAAAGAGTAAGAGGATGACGGTTGCAGCTGTGGAGTTGACACAAGCAGTTCAGGCTGTTGATTTTCTTTCCACAGACTTTGGAGAAACTGCCCCATTTTGCAGGATTCTCTGGTGGTTCTGCAGGAATGTTCTCCATTAACTGCCACAAAAATGTCCCCCAGAGATCCCCTCTTGCAGAAGACTGTTGCACACAGGTTCTGACAGCATCTGTGTGGGCTTTGAAGGACCTAAACCTGACAGCTGACACATGGATAGCAGGGACTAGAGAGTGATCAACCACGGTTTGGAGCCTGGCTAGAAACAGTGCCAATGGCATTTCTGTGCTATTTCACAGGCTGTAGATGCTGTTTTGTGCAGACATTTTCTGCAGCAAAACACACACAAACTGTGTCTTACAAATGTTGCTGGATTTAAAAGTTTCCTGGAGAAGCAGTGCAAGTTTGCAAATCCGGAAAGAATATTACTGGGACTTGTTGAAGTGCTCAGTATAAACTGTAACACACAAGCCATTAAAATGAGGATATTTGGCATTCAGAGTCACACATATGGGCCTTTCAAAACCATTCTTCTCGTTTGGCAGCTCCTACGGTCCTTGAATGATGCACAACCTCCTTTTATATGTTCCTGTAAGATGCTTCTGCAAAGTTGGCATTTTTTAAAATAAATTGTGGAGGAGAAACCATACCAAGAAACACAGATCTGATTTAAGGGAAACTTTGCAAAATGACTTCATTTGCATGAGTACTTTTGCAAATCCTAGCTGCTATCTGTGCTTTGTGCTCAGTTTTTCATTTGGCTGCTTCTAGACGTGCAAATCTGGAAGCCTACTTGTTCGAAGCAGCCCTGAGCCAGGCTTTGCAAGCGAAATGTCAGTGCTGTCCGAGGCTGGGGACACTTTCTGTGCTGATAAGCACCTCCTCTGAGTGGCCAAACTGATCCATCTCCTGCTCTGACAGTGCCATTGTCTAACCTGACTGTTGAGCGAGGCTTTAAGGCTAAGCAAAGGATAAAACCCTACAATTGACCATGTCCAATGACTGCCTCCATCATGTGACATTTCCTCCACGTACATAAAGGCATAATTGACACTTTGGACCTTGCAGATGTTTTGCAATTCATTTGGTTCCCACAAAGATAGCAGAAAGTAAGTCTCGTGAGCTGGCAATACTGTGTTTTCCTCTGAACACGTTCTTATCTCTAAAAGGTATTTAGATGCAAATTGCATCATGTCTCACAGCCCCACTTGTTTTGTTTTGCTTTTTCCTCTAAACAGTCTGTGCCATGATTTTTTTTAAGTATGAAAGTATTCAGATATTCCTGGAAAAACTGAGTACCTCTGACTTCTTAGATCACATGCAAACAGCAGTATATTCTTCTGCCCTCTGCCCATGGCACTCTGCTTTATGCTTCTTAATTTAATTTGCTTTTCTGACTCTTCAGTGATCCTTTCCAAAGAGAAGCCTTTTTGCTAAGAGGCCATTTGCTATGCTGTCAATGAAACAGATTATATGAAAAACTGGTTGGCTCTCAGAGGTTTGGACAAAGGCAGAGCAGCATGGTCAAGTGTGGCCCTCAAACTCTACACAGACATCTTACTACAGTCCTAGAAAAATGCTCATTTCTTCATGTAATTGAGCAAAGATTTATTCTCTGTGGCCTGTCCTTCCTCTGTGTAAAATGGGAAAGCTGAAGGTTCCCTTCTGGCTGAGCCTTTGCTTTCACAGATGGAGACCCCTTGGGCTTTCTTTTCACCCCCTGTTTGCTCCTCATTAGCTCCCCTGAAGTGACAAGGCAGTAAAGGCAGGGATATTGCAATGTGCAGTATCTGCCTGGCTCACCTTTCTCACTCTGCATTGATCACAGGCAAGAAAATGGCAACTCCTCTTTTCCCCAAGGGAAATAAAACCAGCTCCTTTGGACCAAATCTTTCTAGGCTGAAGTCAGCAGGCAAAAACTTCTAGAAGTGAAGTGAGTTCTCTCATCTGCTTCCATACTGAATGTATCACTTGTGCCTCTGTGTGCCTTCACTTTTCTTTAAGTAGTGATCAAAAATTTTATCTATTTAAATACAGAGATACATATAATGTTTCTTTCTCTGGTGATGATAAGATAATACCTAAGACAAATTGCTGGGCTCAGAAAAGGTGAGATCTATGGCCTGTATCACACAGAAATTCAGGCCAGATGATCTAATGGGCTCTTCTGGCTTTGAAATTGATGAAATACTGGAGAGGGAAAGATGTCTTGAGTCACAAGGACCAGTTCCCTTCCTTTGCAGGCAATCACACCTCTTTTACAAATTGATCAAGTGGCACCTTAAAGCTTGGAGGTTTAGTTCCTCATATTTTCACCAGAGTGCTTTTGCAGAAATCCCCCTCTGTGATGTTTAGAAACCTTCAAAAATCTATTTGTGGACAACTTACATGTTTGTTCTCATGCCAACACTGCCCTTTGGGTGAAACAGCCATTCTCTTTCCTGTATGTTTAAGGAAACCAACCTTAGCCTTTTGTTTCGCTGGGTTAGATAAAGAAACTCTCAACACAGGCCCTTCACTCCTCTGACCACCCCTGTTACTCTTCTGCTCCATGCCACATTCAGGAAAAACTCATCCAGCTCAAGTCACCAGACTGCTACACAGTGCTCTAGGTGAAGCCTCAACACTGGGTGCAGCTTCCACAATTCTTAAAGAAACTCCTCTCCTGGTGCTGCATGGAGAGCAGAGCACCTTCTGCAGAGGGGACAGCCTGCCCTGGTTCACTTCCAGCTCTTCTCATGCTCTGGAGCTGGAGAGATGCTGAGGCACCCCAGGGCTGCAGACCCCATCCCTGAAGCTGGGAGAATGGAGGTAGGAGGGCTGTGAGAAGTGGAGAAAGGCTGCACAACCGAGCCCCAGTTGCAGTTCATGTGACAGATCCGGGTGTTTGGACCTTCCCTGAGCACTCCCAAACACCTGAAGCCCAGGTGCTTCTCCTGCACCTTCCCAGCTGGCCCTGCTTGGTTGCCTAAGTTGAAGGTTTTGTACCTACAGAGGTAATGCAGAGGCTCAGATGGAGCAAATTGCTGACAACTTTTAACACTTAAACAGGAAAATAGGAACTCTGTCCCTTCCTCCTCGCTGGTGAAATCTGCCAAGCAAAACACGGCTAAGCCAGGCTTGCCCAGGATCAGCTCCTCCTCCTCTTGCACAGGCACCCTCATGTGCTCTCTGTTTTATGATCAGATGCCAACTCAAGCATGTGATGAAGCAAATGCACTTACCATGGCACACCTCACGAGCAGGTCAGGGGCAGAACATGCTGCAACTCAAAACTGAATTTCATTAGAATGTTTAAAACCAGCTCAGGATTGCATCTCACTGTTATTTCCCGCCACCGGTCTACAAAAAAGATGTTGTTTCATGAGGGGAAAACCCCAAAATTCCTTTACTCTTTTCCTCATAGTAGCTCTGAAACATTTTAGGCAAATGATTTCAAAATTGCCTTTAAGGTCATATATCTGTATTTTACAAATGTTACTTTGAAAGTAAAACCTCCATTTATAAATGTGTGAAAATAATGTATCAGACTTGATGTTGTGGCACATTTATCACAAAATCAATATATGTAGTTATTATTATTTCATGCATGTATACAGAACCTCTCTTAACTGTTATTTCTAGTTCTCTAATACTTGACCTGAATCTGACATACAATGCACTTTTTTTAAGTTACTCGTACCTTGACTGAGGCCTGCAGTTAAGCAAATTTTGCTTAGGCATCAATTGTACTTTCTTAGTTGTGTGTTTTTAATGCTTAGAACTCATGCTTGATGTTTTACATCTCTGGACAGGTATTTTCACTCCATTGAATGACCAGTCTACTTCATGCAGATGTAAGAAGAACTTGGGGGGATTTTGGCTGTCTGTGACAGTTACAGATACGTGAGGGAGGTAACACTACTGGTATAACCGTTCTGTAACAGAGTAAATGATTCCGTGGGGCACATGTCTTTTATTGGTGGAGAAAGCACCTACTACTTCTTTTTTCTGATTAAGTTTAGCTTGCTGAAATGGAATTTTAGAGTACTGTGCATAGTGTTTGGTCATGGTTATAAGGCAGACCTTGGCTCTTTAAATAAGTGGAGAAAATGAGCGCTCAAACTCCAAAGTCACTTCAAAACAAACCCGACAGAAAATGAAAAGGAAGGTAAACCCCTCAGTTTTTTTTCAATCCCAAATAGTTTCCCACAAAGAAACATCCAGAGACCTCCAGTCAATAAACAGAGCTACTTTCTTTACAGAGGCTTTAAGCTTTTTTGGGGTCTGGATTAAAAGATGCAAGCACCTAAAAAAACCTGAAACAGAGAAATAAATAAAGTCACCTTAGTGCTTCATGGATACCCTGCCTTTTGCAAATGCTTGTCCAACCACAACCTAAATAATTCAAACCATCGTTGTCAGGCAGCAGCACAGCTCTCCTCAATAGGCACTTGCCTTATCACTCTACAGCAGATGCTTCAGTCAACCATTGGATATTGAAAACATAAATAATGAAACAAAATTTGAAGACAATGGTTTCTGGGCCGGGGACAAAATACTGATGGATATTGTCAGTCTCGGTGTAACCAAGCAGCAAAAGCTCAAGTGACAACAATAGGGAGGAGAAGAATAGGGACAAGTGAGGAGCCCTGAATCTCAATAAGGCCTGGAGCTGCACATGCTGCTGTTACCCTAGAAACTAACCTCTCCCCTGAAGAGGTTTGCTGGGGCATTGTCCGGGGGACACAAGATGTGTCATACACCAGATGGTCGTGTGCTGTATAACTCAGTTATCTGAGTGCTGGAGTGGAGGAATGCACGCCGCCGAGCGCTCCCGAGGGCCGCCCAGGGCACCATCTGTTCTTTCAGACCCAAGGCACTGCTTTGGCGTTGGCTTTTTTTTTGTTGTTTTTTTCTCCTTCCAAGAAAGGAGGGGAAAACAAAATTAGAATGATTCACCATTCAGCAGGGAAGGGAGAGAGTAAAAAAAAAGCGGCTTAATACAGTTGCCATATCTTGCTTTCATTTAGCTAAGTTTATCCCTGGGTTTTATGTCAGGTGAATTGCTTTTTTACGCCTGGGAGAGCAGCAATTATTTCTCTCTCAGGAGTCTATCATTTATAAATAAAACCCCTTTGAGACCTCATCGGTCATTTACCATCTGAAAACCCCCAAATGCTTTTAGCCATATGTTCTCCAAAGTCTACTCTCTCCTCCCCAGAGCTCCCTGCAAAG
This sequence comes from Agelaius phoeniceus, assembly GCF_051311805.1. Lineage (NCBI taxonomy): Eukaryota > Metazoa > Chordata > Aves > Passeriformes > Icteridae > Agelaius > Agelaius phoeniceus. The sequence goes on from NC_135270.1 coordinate 16,396,880, forward strand.
GTTTCAGCAATGCAGGGGAAAGAGCATTTTTCTTTTCCAGGAATTGTTCTCCCCTTTGGCTGGGAAGGGGGGAAGGAGGAAAACAAAAAGTCAGGGCTGAAGCGGCGGCATGAAGGACTGGCGCAGGAAGGAAATGCTAATCACGGGCTGTGCCGTGCCAAGGAGCAGTGACTAACATGCCTGAGAGGGGCAGGCACCAGCACACATCCCAGGGCTCAGCCCCAGCACCACCAGAGCCAGCCAAAAGCCTTCCTGCCTCCTGCTGGCTTTGGACTGAGACCTGACTCAAGTCGTGGAAGAGGATGGAAATTAAGGTTCAGGACACTTCAGGGTACTTCAAAGGTGTATTAAGGCACTTAATACGTTTGGGTGCAAGAAGATCAAGCCTGGGTAGTAAAAGTGATGCTCAGGCTGCAAGAAACAGGGACTGAAATGTGTGTGCTTGGGGCAGTACATTTTGGTTAATGACAAGACCTGTCTTTTGGTGCACCTATCTGCTTCCCTGCTTCTGGTTTCTGTCTTGCAGCTGCAGAGTATTCTCCCACTTCTCAGCACAGGAGAGAAAATAAATGGAAAATAAAGTGCTGGCTTGATTGCCAACTGAAATAACAGTGAAACATTTGCAACTGTTTAAGCAAAGGCACTATTTCAAATCTGCTCCATAATGGCTGCAAGTGAGCACACGTGGTGGTGGCTGCGAGTCTGCAGCTCCTGCAGCACGGGCAGAGGAGGCATTCAGCAGGACCTTCTGTCATTCAAGCTTTACAAGACAAATTGTGATTAAAAAGACATTGTGCCTTGCAGAAGACTCCCTGGTGTAGTTGTGACCAGTCCTCATGGGGGGAACTCTTACCTGATTGTTCCCAAAAGTGATCTGAAGTGCATGAATCCCTCTGCCAATCAAACCTGCAGACAGCGTTTCAATGAACAGAAGGAACTAGGAAAAGGGATGTAATCAAAGCAAATTTACAAGAAGAATAACAGCCAAAGATGTAAAAGCAGTAAAACCTGAATCACATTTACATTTAGGTTCCATGTATAGACAGCCTAGTTAAAAATCCAATTATGTGACCTTAGGACTGACAAATTATTAGGCAATGCCTAAACAACAGATGATAACATCTCACTAAACTGCTTGTAACCCTGATCCTTCACACATGATTATCATTCTTACAGCATTGGTACTACCTGTATCAACTCTAACATACTGATGTTTAAAAATCAATAATCAATATAATTCTAAGGGTATAACATATAGCAGAAGTGAAAACTGAATTTGTTTTCCTCCTTGCCTTGTTTTTTATTTCTCTTGCTTGCACAGAAAGCAGCAGTGATGAATTTCAGCACAGCTGGCTTTAAAGACTGTTGAAATGCACAGGCACTGGGGGCTCGGTGTGTGAGGATCCCAGACTTGGGAAATTATGGCAAGAAAATCTCTATGGATTTGTCTGCACACCCCTGCTGGGAATTTGGCCCTCTCTGATCCAAGACAGTTCACTGAGGGCTGCCTAGCCTACTTTCTGCACCTGGCTGAGAGAATGACCAGCAACTCAACAGGGTCGTGGAAGCTTTATTCCCTTTGTTCCATGGGTGTCTGCCATGGAGAGCCAAGCTTGGATTAACCGAGCCTAAATCCCTGGGCAGCCTGCCAGAGCAACGCTAGCTCTGAAGCAAACGTAGCTCCAAGATGGCTTCAAGACAGGCTTTATAGATCAGCTCTTCTTAGGTGCAAATCCACAGGCAGAGAGCACAATGCCTCATGTCAGATCCCTGGGAAGTCTCAACCAGAGGCAGCAGTTGCCAGCTCATGCGGGAGCGATGTGAACTTGGACAATGCCACTCCTTCGGGCCAGCCCTTCCCCAGCAGGGCTCCCCTGCCAGCATGGATGCAGACAATCTCTCTTTGGACACCGTGCTGTGTTACAGTAACACACATGGGCATGGTTCATAATGTGCCCGTCCAGCACCTGGGTGTTCTTTGCTGTGGCACCGAGCATTTTGATGTTTTAAGCCACTGTCATTGGAAGCAATCTGAGGAAAAAGCTATTTTCCAGCATCTTTCAATAGCTGATCCAAAGGCAAGGTGCATCAAGCCTTGCAGCAGCAAACAAAACCCTAGAACATGTCTCCTGCATGTCTCCTCCTCACCTCAGGAGGTAAAAGTGGTCTTCTACTCCAAAGTGAGGGTTACATTTCTTCCAGACCTCTGTGTTTGGGCAGGGAGAGAGAGGACTTTCAGCCCAGTTCCTGTGAAAACAAGGTTAATGCACTCATGCTGTGTTTGTTTTGCCTCCCCCTAATAACTTTTGAACCTGTTGGCCTTGTTCAATTCAACTTGACAGAAGGATAGAGGTCTAGAAAAAAAATTAAATTCTCATAAGTTTTGTGAAAATAGGCCCTGAAGACAGAGGGTCCTGGTGTTGTCAACATCCTCACCGATGAAAGGCTGAACAGGAACGCACGTCCTGTTGGGCATCGGGGGAACCACACAGAAAACAAACCTGCAACCACAAAAGAAAAGCTTCAGCTGAAATTCACACTTCTTAGACATCAAAGTCAGCCCACAGACAAGACCAAAAAAGCCAGTGTTCACAGAAATCCGTGCTAGTTTCAACCTGAACTCAACACTTTGTGGCAATTCCACAGCTACATCTTGGGATGTAGCTCAGTGTCACCTCCACATCCTACTGGCATAACCACCTGCTGCCTTCCTCACAGCTGCTGCTGCTGCTCAGGAGACCCAAGATGCAAAACATTACAGAAGCTACTTAAATTGAAATTGGAGAGCATTTTACAGGCTGCTCTGGGTTGTGTGTGTGCAGTAGGACTCAGACCACTGAAGTGGAAGGAAATATTTCTAATCATTTTGGCTTGAAAACACAAGTGGCATGCAGGAATATTGGAAACCAATCATTTGAAAACAGAAATGGGAAGCAGAAACTTGTGAATTCACATGGTTCTGTGGCTCTGTGACCATGAAGAAAGGAATGCTGCCTACAGAGCTGAACCCAGCTTCTACTGAAAGCCATGGAAAGGCATCTTTAGTGCACATTTTCAACTTCCAAAGGCTTACATTGACCTGCATGGACTGAGCAGTCCCACTGCAGGCAACAACCAACTCCAAGCCAACATAAATCAAGTGCACAAGAACATTTTCATGGGAGCTGCATCGTACCTTCAGTCTTTTCTTTTTCATCTCAATGTCTCTGCTCTTCCCAAACCACCACCTCAGCTTAGTAAACCCCATCTCAGCAGGGTACATGAGGATTAGCTTAAAACTATTTTAACCTTTTCTCCTTTAAACTCTCAGAAAAGAAGATCTTCCTGTGTTTTATTTTTTAATTTTTAAAAAAAAGCAGCTTGTTTTTTGGCCAGACCGTTAAAGCTCATCAGCCTGGAATATTTCCATCTTCCTCAGAACTGATGGGTTCTGGGCCATCAATCAGCCCAGAGGTATCTGCTAGCAACAACAAACCTTAATTTGCTGTAGTAAAATGTCTGTTCAATCCACTGACATCCAAAGATTTCTGCCTTAGCTAGTATTTGAGCATAGCAGTGGCCCATTGTGTTATTTGAAATGAACCTGCTTTAAAGCAGAAGGGTGAAAATGAGTGATGGCCAGGCTCCTGATCTCCTTTTGTAAGATACTATGTGGAAAGGAACCTAAGCCCAGCCTCCTCTAACTGTTGGTTTGGCATCAGGCACTTCCAACTGAAACTCCTTGGGCTCAGAATAATTAAGGGTTTGCCTGTAGCAGGACTCCAGGGTGGGTAATTATTTATCTGAGAGTGGTACCTCCAGTCCCCAGAGGACAGGTCCCTTTGTGTAGGCACTGAGCAAACACACAGAAAGGGGCCCTCCCTTCCCAAGGAATTTGTGGTCTAAACAAACAAGTGGGCTGAGTGCAGGAGAGGGGGCAGCAGATGTGGCCAGGCAGGTGAAATGACTCGCCCTGAGGTCACACTGCAGATTAAAGCTGATGCCAGGCAGTGCTTCTGTCTTTTGAATCCCAATACAGGAGTCCAGATTTTGCTCCTGGACTGAAACTCCTCCCCTGCAAAAATTCTCTCTACCTCCTGTGGATCTTCCTTTTGCAAACTTGCACATTGTCTGCCTCTGCTGCAGGCTGAGGCAGGGTAAGCTTTCATCACCACCTTCAGCTGGGCAGCCCCATGTTCTGCCTCCTACCCTATTCCTTGGCTTCCTACCATCCAGATCTGGCATCCATCTGGCATCCCCCTAGTAGGCTGGGGAAGCTAAGCCAGCTAACATTTTTTTTAGATGACTATTTTTTAACTTTATTTTTTTCATCAGGGATGAGGATCGAAGCTTAACTTACACCAGTCTGGAAATGCAAACTGCTACTGAGCTGCTCCAAGAAAGATGCTACTTTTGCAGCTTCAGATGCATTTTATGCATTAACACAGCTCACAAAAATGGGGCAGATAGCTATAAAGTCAAGGTTTGGCCTACCTTACAGTTCCTTTGCTTCTCTTCAAGATATTTACGAACATTTCCTACCCACTTTAAAAAATCCCACTCTGGACAGTTTAGCCAAACAGGAGACACCAGTAGGAAAGGTTTTAGCAGAAACACATACTCACTGCATGCTGGCTACTTCAGGCTGCTCCAGTGTTGGACTGCTCAGCTCATCTTCCCACTGCTGCTGTTCTTTGGGCAAGAAAGATGCTGAGGCATCTGCTTCCAGGAGAAGTCATTGAGATATGAAGCCCCAGCAGGGCAGATAATTCCAGGCAGTCCTCCAAGGAGAGATGTCAGATCTGTCTCTGGTGAGCCCTTGTGGAAGGCTGGCTCCAGGCAGCTGCGTGGCAAATTTGGGTGGTTCATTTTATTACATCCCTCTTCAACAGGGTAAAGGGATCATCTTCTTTTCCTTAGGATGAGGTGGATTTGGTTTGAAGTAGTAGATCTCAGTGCTTTGTACTTTCTGAAAGGATCAGCTGGACTCAGGTGAGGAATCACTGACCTCACAACTGGCTACCAGCCTCAAAAACCTGTAAAATCTGGTGATTCCAATGAATCTGGTTCCAATGAAGACTTTCAGATGGTTATAGACAACTGACAAGAAAGGGACATCATGTTTTGCATTACATGTTTGCTGTGCCATGCTGCTATCACCAAGATTAGGTGTCAAACAGAGAATGGAGGTAAGGTCTTGGGAACAAACAGGCAGGAATGGAAGCATTTTCTGTTTGAAACAATGCCCCTAGAAATGCACAGACCTGTCTGCTTTCAGCCAGGGCAATGTGACACACCTTTCTCTCCAGTCATCCCAGCTGATAAAGTCCAGGTTTTCTTTTATTTCTCTAGTGAAGAATCAGCAGAAGCCTTACAGTCATGCATTGCAAATAAGGTATACTTACACTGAACAGTGGGCTAAGAGAGAAAGGAGAAGAAAAGCCATCTGCTTTCTTGTGTATATCAAGTGTCTGGATTTTAGAATAACCAAAAGACATGGCACTCTTGTCCTGTATTTTATTAGGAAATTAACAGGCTGATTGATAACCTGAAATTACATAGTGAATCTCATTTAAAAAATGTTCAAAATCATGAGAATAATTTTGATTTCCATGAAAACATAATGCCCTGATACAATTCTTCTTTATGCCTGTAAATTTCTACATTCTTAACATTTATCTAGTGTACAACAGAGAGGCTGGATAACTGTAACAGAATCTGGAAAGTTAAATACAGGATATTTAATACAGGACTTTCTCTGCAGTCCAAGTCAAAGAGATGAAATGTTGGAAAGAAAGCCCAGAATGTGAGAGTTCCCTATGAGAAGGTTCCCTGTGATCTAATTCATTATGCATCAGTATTTCAGATTAGTAATATTGGTCAAAAGACTGGTCATATAAACTGCTGTGCCAAGGTGTGAGGCTCTAGGGCATCCCCCAGGAGAGGGAGAGCACTGTGGGGCACAGGCTCTGCAGTGAGGGGAACAGGGTGCACTGGATGTGTAGGATGCTCAAAGTGCAAGAGCTGATAAATCTGTCTACATCTCATTTCCCCAGCAGTTTGAGGTCCCACTACCACCAGGCTGGACTAAAGAGCTTTTCCTGAGGCTGTCAGCTTTAAAGACTGATACAATTCAGGTGCTGAGTCTCTGCAAGGGCTTGGTAATTTCAGCCGTGGTAATCAAAGCCCAACTCCTGCTCACCTTGTGTGTGTGAGAGCTCACACTGAGCCAACACTGTTGGTTTCATTGCAGTCATCCTGTGGGGCAGTGTGGTTCAGCCCCATGGGTCATAGCTGAGGCCCTCAATTCTCTAAATAAAGAGCTGGCACTTGTCAGTACCAACCCACTCTTGCAGGGGGTTGAGTTTCTCAAGACGTTATTCAAGAAAACATTAAAACTGCCGTATGTGCTGTGTGGATTAGAGATGCTTTCCTGAACTGAAATCCTGCAGGGATTATGGATGTTTTGTGAGTGGCCAGCTCAAACACTTGACCAGTGAAGTCCAGCCACTTCAGCCTCTAGTATTATTCTTGGCATCTGTAAGCTGAAAACCAGTAGATTTAAGAAGTAGAAAGCCTTCCTTTTAAAATGCTCAGGACAAGTACATTCAGACCACTGTGTTTTCTATTTATATATAAATTCTTTGGCAACAATTTTCTAGAAAGCAGAATGATTTTTTTGCTATATAATACTTTATTGTCTCCCCATGAAAAACTGATATCTTAGAAAATCTATAGCACTTTCCACTATAAATAGTATTGTTCCAGATTAAGGATTAGTTCCTCCCTGAAGAAAAACAGATTTTAAAAATCTGGTCATTATCTGATAACTGTTTATGTAGTAACACTAAAATAAAACAGAAAAAGAAAATCATTCAGTATGTGTTTTGTTATTGTCTAGAATGTTAGTGTATGTTTATACAATAAAAACAACATAAGTTATCCTAGTTTGTTTTAAAAACCTTAGTAATAGAAATAAATTGCTATCTGCAGATTCATAAACAGAATGCATTTTTTTCCGTCTAAGTTCAAGTATTATTAGAATATTATTATTACTATTATTATTATTATTATTACAGGAGCTCTAAATCTTGCCATTTTGCCTGTCTTTACATCATTTTGGTCTTTTTGAGAAATAAGTTGTGATCATTTGTTCAGGAGCAAAATCATCGTGGAGCTTCCAGAAGTTTTTTTGCCTGGTGGAAGACAGCCCGGCAATCCTTTGGCTACTGTGGGTAACTTCAGCATGTTTGAGACTAGTGGTGTGGATACAGCAGTTGCACAATTTCTTGGTTGGCTGATGAACTTAATTTCTCCCTGGTTCTCAACACTCAGTCCTGTTCGGAGGAGAAAAGTAGGAACAACCCAACCCAGCCTTGCACCACGTCAGGAGATGTCATCCTCGTTCCCTGCCGGTACTGTCAGCTGCTCGTAGGTGGGCAGGGTGTTGTTAGGGAGGAAAAGCTCGGCACTGACGCTGCTGTTGCCTCTCTGAGATGACCTGTTGTTGCCCTGATCCCCCTGCTGACGGGAAACCAGATGATGCAGCATGTCTGTGATGAGGTTCAGCTTCTGGTCCATTTGTGTGACCTACAAAGGCAAAGGGCCGAGTTGCTTAGGAGCAGCATGCAAGAAAATTGCAACAAACTGGGTGGCATATGTGTAATATTAATTAGGAATAGAGCAACCTCTGTGAAGATACCACAGATTCATCAAACAGATCATTAGGAATTTAATACAATAGGTCAGGGTTGGATGGGGACAAGCTTGCTAATACTCACCTCTAGTGTATGCTTTGACACACATTTTATATCTGGCTGAACACATGACAAACAGGATTTTAAAGAGATCTGCTGGAATAGAGAACTAAGTCCCAGAACTGAATTTCTGTGGGCTTTTTTTTTGTTAGTATTGTGTCCATTTTTTTTTTTTTGGTTAAGTGATAAACTTGTAGCATGTTTCTATGCCCTAATAGTACCAATATGCTCTAGTAAATAACTGCTTGATTTGCAGTGATCTAATCAACTCTTAAACTGGGATTGAGTGATGCTCTTTGCAATATTTGGGTTCAATTAACAACAACTCAGGCCACAAAATGCCCATTGGTGTTTTTGCTGCCATGAGTGAAGAGCAGCTGGGAGTGGGACATGAGTCAGTTTTATGCTCTCAAAACCCAGCGAGACAGCATTCCCTAGGATTGCCATCTGAAATGACATGATCCCCAGCAAGACAGAAACTAAGAACTCTAAGATGGCCTAAAATTCATTTCTTGACTGGGGGACTCCAGGTTCAGCCTGTTCCATAATGCTAATTTTCTTCTTTAGACAGAGGCTCCTAAAATTATTTAATTTCTCTTCTCCCCCCCACCTCCTTTTTCCTGGTCTTTCTTTTAATGTTTAGGAGAAAATATAATTAAAAAGCTGATACCTAAAAGAGGTTAGGTTATGGATGTTTATTGGCATGTATCTGTGGTAGCCAGAGGAAAATTGAGAATTAGGTGTTTCTAGGAGTGTCACTCCTTTTATCCGGCATTGGGAGTCTCCTCTCTGCACTGAGCAAAATATCCCAAGGGCAACATAGGCACTTCTAGCTTCAAAGTCCTGCCCACTCTCTGACCCTTAGTGTGGTAAAAGCATTGAAATTAGGCAGTAAGACTCTGTCTTATGGCCTCCTAATAGCTTCTTCAAGCATAATAAGAAAGCCTTGATTTTGTCATTGCAGTCTCTGACCCATTGATCCACAGGGATCCCAAAACACTGAGTAAATTCTAGGCAAAGAGATGTAGTACTTTTTAGAAAGGGAAAAGAAAGCAAACAGAAAAAAACCCTGTGATAGGAATAAATTGTTGCCTAAAATATCTGCTAGAAAGTACTGGAAGGCACATAAAACTGCCAGAGAGAGCATGAGTGGGAGCAATTTATATGTGCCTGGCTGTCATCCAAGTATCACACAGGATAGTAAAAGACAGTAAGGCTGAGCAGAACATCAACAAACCTGGAGGATTTCAGCAGAGACTAAAATGTTTTTCCACCATAGAGAAAATGCTGTGTTTTTTCAAACACTTTGTACAACTGGTAGGGAAGCAGATACAGTGATTTAAAAATATGAGGTGCCAGAGATTTATACTTTGCAGCTGGTTTTGAAAACATTAGGCAAAGCACCCTAGATGGTACATGAAACACTAGTAATTCTGGATGGAAATGGCTGTTGAAAGATGAGATTCTATGAAATGAGGAAGCTGAAGAACAGATAAGTTCAAGATTTCTAGAAGGAAACACAGATGGAAAACTGAGCATATCATCAGGTTCTCATGTCATCACTCTTTATTCCCTCCCTTAAAAAAAGACACATTTTGCCCAAATGGTGCCCATTACAGATGGCAAACTCGTGATGCTCCAAGCGTCACAGCACAAATCAGTGGTAGTGAAACCTACAAAAATACATCATTCCTGCATCCTCCACTGCCCAGGTATTGTTTTCTGAGACAACTCTGCTGGAAGGACTGCAGCAAAAGCCTCCACACAAACAGAATGCAAAAGACAACTCTTCCTTCTACAAGAAATGTCTTTTTGCTAACTATTCTAAATGAACTGGGGGATTTTTATATGCATATGTGTCTTAATTTGTGATTCCAGGCAGGGATTACCAGAGGGAACACAGGCTGGAGATATATCTGGAAAACGTGCATTCATGAAACTCTTGCAGTGATGAACTATTAAACATGACAGTAGGTTGGACTGAGATCTGGATAGTCCTTCAACAGCTGTGCATCTTGGTGATGAAGTACTGGGGAGAAGTGAGAAGTGAATATTCTTGCTGGGAAATAAATTCCCAGAGATAATTGTCTAATTTCTTCTGGGCAACAAGGCCTGGCTGCTGCAGCTGTGGAGTGCAGGAGGCCCACAGAAGCAGAGGCAGGAGCTAATTGCTATTGAGCTGAGCCAGATGAGATTTAAAGTAAAGACCTTTGTCATCCATGCTCCTGCTCTTTGGGGTAGGGCTCTAAAGCCACAAAGATTTTGTGGAGGGAGGTCCAGAAAGCTGATTGTGTTTAGTTGTTGTTTAATCAGTTTTGCTTTCCATTTCCCAGGGGGTTCAGTGCCCCTGAAGGGCTTGCTCCAAGACACACTGGACTCAGTGGTAGATTTTGGCAAGCACAGACTCCCAGTGGCTTCAGTGGGCTCTGTACCGACCTTGGACTGAATCATCAATCCCAAATAGTAATATGTTCTTTGGATGTTACAAGAGAAGGTGCAGTCTGGATTTCTGTACATGGATCTTCTGCTTCTTGGGGCTCTATCAGAAAAGATGACATTGGCAAACGAGGCAGCAGTGGGCCCCCATTTTTAATTCTGCCAAAGGAGTATCTGCCTAAAGGATGAGATATTTTGAAAGGAGAAGTAAGAGCCACCAGAAGGCAGCTTCTACTGTCATCACAGGCCTCTGATGTACCAGAAAAAGAGGCTTGCTGGTGAACAGCCTGGCTTATTAATGTGCCCAATCTGCCTGTCATCATCCAAACACACATCCTGAAATACATCATTCACTTGCTTGCTGCAGAGATAATTATACCCACTAGAAAAATGTCATTGTGTGCAATATCCTTTTTATTAAGCCAGCTTTAGGCAGTTAGCATGGAGAAATGTATCATCCCCCCTGAATCATACTTTCAAACACATTTACTTGATTAGAAATTAGCTCTGATGCCAGAAGGAATAAAAGTAAAGCAAACAGAAAAACTGCTGATGTTGCTCTAATCTTAACCGCTTTGAACAACTCTGATCTCTCTACTTAAAACAGCAAACATTGTTAATTACATAGAAAAATAACTCAGACTGATTTGTTTCCTTTAGGAAAAACTAAGTAAGCTCTTTGTAGTTGATTTATGTTTCATTAGAAGCATGATGTTTGGATGATCAGATTCTTTATATGCAAAATAATTTCCTTTGTATTTCACAGTTGTTGGGAAGAGGAAGCAGTGTTTGAAACTTCAGAAATTACACACCACAGTTATTCCTAAGTCTTACTGAAATATTGTATGAATACAAAATCTTTCCATCCTCTGAGTTTAGTTTAAAAAAAAAGTACAACTCCAAGAATCATAGATTGAGCACAGATGGAGAGAAGATTTAAACAATTTTGAATCTCTCTCTTAGAAATGAATGAAATCCCATCCATGCAGTGCACTGAGAAAAAAAAACAACCCAAAACCAAACAGTTCCTCATGAAGGCTGAAAGATTAGCACACAAATCTTAAATGGCACATTATGAGGAAAAGTTAAAACATGCAGTTATAATAGCCTCTCTCCATCTCTCCTGTAGGCTCCCTTCAGGTGCTGGAAGGCCACAAGTAGGTCACTCCAAGGCCTTTCTTTTCCAGGCTGAACAATCCCAATTCTCATACCCTTAGTGACATGCACTTACAAAGGTAATAATATTTGTAAAGGGATCAAAGGCATTCCAGGAGGTGCTACTGAACAAGACAGAGACTGTTCTTGCTGAAAGAACAAAATAATTTCCAATTAAAATTGTCTATTATTTTTTATCTATTAAAATTCTGCAAATCTTCACGCTGTATTAACTTGAAACACTTTTTAATTTTAAGCTTTCATAAAAAGTTCATGGTTTGATCCGGAACATAGTGTGTAGCAATGAATTTATTTCCTTGATTTTAAAAACAAAACAACCAAACCAAAACAAAACACAGAAGCGTGGTTGGCTCCAGGGACAGCTCCAGGGACAGAAGGGTCTCTTTTAAGTTCCCCTGTAATGGAGAACTAAAGGGTAGCACTTTGGAGACCTACTCCCAAAACTAATTATAGGAATTTACCAGGAAAAGGCAATCACAGACACAATTACAGAGCTGAGTGGAACAGTATTTTCAGCCATGGGAAGCTGAAGGACAAAATTTTGAGTTTGGCATAATTTCAGCCACAAAGACCACAAATTATTAATAGGTTATCCCAAGTATTGCTCCATAATCTGCAGAGATCAAGGTTGATTAATACTGTTGATTAAAGCTGTGTCATCTGCTTGTCATTCTCATCCTCAGAGATTTTAAAAGTAAATATTAAGGGTAAAAATCATAGTCCCTTTGAATAGAATGCTGTTTTATAACTACCTATGTTCTTAACATGGTTCACTGATTAAACAGATTTTTTGTCCATAATGAAGAGAATTTTTATCAGCTCATTGCTCACTCAGTGAGTTCAGGGGGGCTGTCCTTGCTCTCAGTAAAGAGACCCAAGCATGAAGCTGCTAAAGGAGAAGAGGGAAACCAGGACGCAAGCAACACTTGGCTGAATGAAAATGTGATAAAGGAAGATTTCAGCTGCTTTTACAACATTAAACTCCCAAGTCTGCTGCCCTGACTTAAGTAACATTCATTCCTGTGGGTGCAGCTTTTTGGCTCAAAGAGAACTGATTATTTAAGGCACTTTTTCAAAACAGCCAAAAAAGATTGGGGAGACCTTCATGTATTCAGTACTTCTAGTGGCCTCTTACTAAGGAGGACCCTATTGTTCTGCAGTGTAGCAAACTTCTGGGGGAATAAAAAAGGACGCTTTCTTTGAGCATCTCTCCACATTGTATCAAATCTCTAATGTGTCTGCTGTTCAGTACCATACTGAATAATAAGGTAGCTTTATCTTCCATAAAAACACACAAAAAAGTCATTTCTGCCAACAGAATAATCACCAGGCACACCAATGACTCAGCTGGAGAGAAGATGAAAGGCAAAAAATATTCCAGAACTTATGATACCTGTTAATGGCAATGTTATGAAGGAATGTATCAGTATCCAGCTTAACACTGAGACTGCTCTGGAAGAAAACGTGCTTATAAATCACAGTTGTCTTTGGTGGGATTCTTCCTATTTAAGTTCTTCAGAATACTTGAGGAAGCTTCAGAGAGAAACTCCCTGGCTCCTCTTCTTGCTAAGTCCTCTCACATGTCGGTATCAGCGTTTCTAAAAGTTAATGCTTTATGCTGGAACATAAAAGTTAATGCTCTGAGGACAGGAACAGGAATGATGTTAGGAGTGGCCTTCTAGAGGAGCTCAGAGACAGGTATGGGAATCCTCACAGAGAATTGATTTTAAAGATTTCTCTATAATAGTGGCAGGAGAGACCAATGGTTTCAGTATTATTAAGGAACATTTCTTTCTTCAGGTGCATGATTCTTCAAAAATCATGGAATGTGCCTCCCTTCCATTTGCAATGCCCAAGATCCCAGATTCTTGCAAAACCCCCTATCAGAACTTCCATCTTTGATGTGTTTACTTTGTTGCCTGAGATGAGGCAGCAGTTTTGCTGGAGGTTATATTTCTGCCCCTGAGGTGTTCAAAGGAGAATGTAATCTGCATGAAGGGAGATTTGCTCTCCAGACTGTCTGTACTTTCTCTTGAGAGTTGGACAAAGAAGAAAATATGTGTGTGGTGTCCAGGGGAAGGATAGAAGAAGTGGAGCCAGTGAAAAAACACTACTGTAAGACTGATCATTGCTCAGAAAACAGGAAGGCTGAGGTTCTGAAGAACAAAATTGACAGGTTTTGAGGGTTGAGACATGAAAAAGTCTCTTTCTAGTCAATGAAAACATATGAACACTGTAACCACTGTCTTAACCACTGACAAATAAAATGGGTATTTTTCAGACAAAGAGTATCTTTGGAAAGAAAGGCACTTGCTACACCCTGAGTTCTAAAATGAGCTCTCTTGCCTAAAGCTATCAGTGACAATCTCTGCTTCGACATACTAAAAATGGTTCTGTTTTTTCAATAAACTGAGATTGTTGCTGCTCTCGTCTTGCTGTGTATTTTTATAGGAAAATATTTATCTTACACTTCTCAAAAGTATAAAAACCATCTACTTTTTGTAGTAAGAGCCCTTGAACAGCTGCTGAGAATTCATAATTGATCAGGGTGTGCTGCCTGTGCATTCAACAGAGGGGGATGATGCTGGGGAGAAAATTCTGAGCCATGGAGCCAGGATCAGAGCTCAGCAACAACCAGGATTTATAAACCAGTTGCTGGCTCTGATTCTCCAGAAGTTATCTTGCTATCAGTGAACTATTACAAAGGGCTTGACTTCTACAGTAAATTCCTAATGCACTGTAAAGAAACTCAGTTTTGTACCACAATTTTTAAAAATAGCTTTGGGAATTAAACTGGCAACAACAGCATGTAGCCATTTGATTACTGACTGTAATACTTGTGGCACTATAAAGCAGTTTTTGTTTGTTTGAAGAATTTTGTTCTGGTTGTGCAGCACAAGATCTAGGGTAGCAAATGCTCAAGCTATAGGAAATGGGAGAAATTACATGGTTGATTTATGCATCTGTTCTTTCTATTAGGATTGGGAAAGCAATTTTGATTAGCAAGTAACTAAACTGCATAGAATTATTTTTCTTTTCCAAATGTTCCTTTTCTCAAAGAAAAGCATGTTTTTCTAAAAACTTCCTTAAAGTTTCTGGAAATATGACACCTCTGGTTAACTATTCACTCAGCTCCATTTCTTTAATGATTCTTAGGAGAGGGTAGGTTACAACTATGATGTCGTTTTTCAGATTAGGTGTCTCCCCTGAATTATATTTGAAACCAGTGGCAGTAAGAGACATGCTCTGATGGGTGAAAAACAGAAAAATTGATATGAAAAATCCACTTCAGTAATATGTGATGGAATAAATAATACAATATGAAATACAGCAGACCAAATAAAGAATATTAGCAGCAGGTTATCAAAACTCTCTTCTATGATACTGCCACTTTTCCCTATGAAGAAACAAGCACCAACAACAGATGTTGTGCTTATGTAAGAGAGCAATTCCTTTAAGATTTTAAAAATTTTGAGGAATAAGTAGAAATCAAAGGTTACAAACAAATTAATTTGGTTTTTTAGAGGTAACCTTCATAAGATTATTTGTCTATAACTTGCTGCTTGACTAACAGAAGCAAGGTAAGATGAATACAAACCACTCCTTCTAACAAAGAGGTCACTAGGATGCTGGCAATTGGGAGAATTAAATTACAGGAGAATGAAATGCATTTGGTCATGGACTGTTAGGGAGTGTAAGACCTTGAAAGATTTCAGAACAGCACTTTTTTTAGGAATTCTTTTTTCTGGGTTCAAACTGGAAGAGGGGCAATTTAGGCTAGGTGTGAGGAAGAAATTCTTTGCTCTGAGGCTGGTGAGGTACTGGAACAAGCTGTACAGAGAAGTTATGGATGCCCCATCCCTGGAAGTGTTTGAGGCTAGGTTGGATGGGGCTCTGAGCAGCCTGGTCTTGTGGAAGGTGTTCCCATAGCAGGGGGTTGGAACTGGATGATCTTAAAGTCCCTTCCAACCCAGGCCATTCTACGATGATTCCATGATTCTTTTAGAAGTGGAGAGGATTCAGAAAGGCTTGAGGGCAAAAATGTTGGGAAGGGATGACCTAAAATGCTAGTAAGTCAAGATAGGAATGAGCACCATGATGGATGTGGCTGCAGAAGATGGTCAGAAGCAGGACTGGAAACAGCTGCCACTGAAGAAGAGAGCAGAGAACTGGGGTCTCTGTTCAGCACTTTTCTTGCCATTATTAACAACTTGCAAAAATATTTGGCTTCTTTAAAGCAACCAAACTGTTGGAAATCAGCTTTTCCTGAGAGTCTTTCTTTAGTTCTAGGTGTAGTCTTGGGCCACGAGGCCCATCTGCTGCCTCACCACTCCCCAGGCCTGTCCTGCTGGCCTCCCAGCACTCAGTCCATGCCCAGATGTTTGCAACGCTCACAGATCTATCTGGCATCCAGAAAGCTATAGCCAAGCAATTAAAATTTGTGGTTGACTCTTGTTTTAGATAAATCAGATGAGACTTAAAACACATGGAAATTTTCAAGTTAGAACAGCATCCAAAATCTACAGTCTTTGGCCCAGCACTGCCTCAGGATACAGCAATTTTTTTTTCTCTAAAATATTACAAAGGTCAGATTTTTTTTTAACCCTTTCCTCTAAATTAGCAGTGTATCAGTAGATAAACAAGGGAGTTTGGAATATTTTTCCCTCCTTGCATGAAGCCAGGAAAGTGAAGGTGAGGGTCTTGTCTCTAAATATAACTTTCATCAGAAACTACCAAAGATGATCAAATCCCCCTATCCTATTAACTGAATACTCTGATATTTTCAAGAATTAGCTTATCTTTATTAACTATAGCCCCACCTTCAGGAAACAGTATCTCTCTGACCAGACACAACTTTCCTCCCTCTCTGTTTAAAGATAAGACATGAGTTGGCAAGAAGGGAGGGATTCTTTCTTTACAAGTGAATCAATGATACCAGAAGTATTAGAAGTTAATGTATCTGCAAAAATTGCTGGATATCCATCCAGCACCATAATCATAAACAGCTTCCCAAATTATGCTTAAATTGAAATCCAGCCTTATGGAGGATGGGAAACAGGCTTGAGATAACAAGAAATATAGTGGAAATATTGATCAAAGAAACTAGGGAAAAAAAGCCCCTTATCTCTGTGTAATAGTTTGAATAGTGTTCTAGAATAAATGATGGCCATATTCAGGGCCAGGAGTTGGCCTTTGATGATCCTTGTGGGTCCCTTCCCACTCAGGATGGTCTATGATTCCATGTTTAGTGCATCTGCAGCACTGTGCAAACCTGGGTGCACCTAAGCACAGCAGATAAGTCCTGTTACTGCCAGCACAGCGTGGGGGAAACTGAGGCAGCACAGCCAGCAGCCCACCTTCAGATACAATAACCATTCCTAACATCAGCTTGGATGAGTGTCTCTAACAAAACCTTGAAAATACTCTCCCTGTCCTGGACACATCTTCCAGTCTCAAGGAAAACCTCACAGCACCTTTCTGGTTTCTATTATCGAGACAGGGGGTTGGAAAACAGGTTTCTTTCTCATTCTCAATCACATTCTTGTCCAGCAAAACGTTTCTCTGCAGGGTCCCTCTGGTTGAACACCCCGGTACCTCTCTGCAGAGGAAAGAAAGGCTCTCTGTTTGGCTAACAGGCACTTGTATTTCAGATGCTCCAGCTCCACAGATGTGAAGAAAACTCCCTGTGGCTCTTGCCTCTGGAGGACCCTTTCTGCTGGCTGCGCCACAGCAGTACAGCCTCTGAATATCACTCCATATTTTCCTTGTCAGGAGTTTGGCTGTCAGACAACAGCTTTCCCCAAGCTGTAGATTCCCGTTCCCTGTGTGGAACAGTGGCATATTTACAGCACTTTGGGGTTAAAAAGTGTAGAGTACAAGACCCAACTGGCATAAAAATATGTCCAAAACTCCTCTCCCCAACAAAATAAACCCCAAATCAACCCAACCCCCACTGTCCCCCTCCTCCCAATAAAGAAAACAAAAGTGACTAATCTTGACCTCTCTCCAAAGGGGAATGTTTTGCTTCTTGAATCCTTGGCTCTGGCTCTTGTATGATACTGGGACTATGACTAATAACCTCTTGCCAGAGTACTGCTGATAATTTCACCTTTGAGTAGCTGTTCTCATTCTGGACCATCACAGTATGCACTTAAGTTGCCAAGATTTTATTTAAAAAAAAAACAAAGAGTAAGATATACACTCATAATCCCCTGTGTTAGAAATACATTTTTCAGCTTTAACTGTAAGGTTTTGCCTGACAATTTTTCCTCCTTCCTCCAAACTGTTATTTTTCAGATGCCTGCTACGAAATGGTTCCCTTTTTCCTTCCTTTCCCTCAAACACTTTTTCTAATTCAAAACAGATTTGAGACTGCTGCTCTTTTTAAAGCAAATCTGCCATGTATCATGTCGTGTTAGGTCAGCACTGCTTATGTTATGCTTTGCATTTCACCCAAATGAGGCATCCATGCTGCTTTTCAAAGGGAATAAAGCCAGACTAGGTGTAGTGGCTTTCATAGCTGGAACAGATCCACAGGTTATGGATCTGATCTTATGGCATGGCACTGGGAAGGACATCACTATCTGCCTTTTTACTCAAAAAGTTAAAAACAAAGGTAACTTCAACTGTTATCTCAAAAAAGTGGTTGTTTTTGGCCAGCTCCTTTTTCAGCATCCAGATTCTACTAATTATTTATAATTTGATAGTTACTATATGGGCAAAAAGGGCATAAACCCATTAGTACTTAAAATGAGCTTAAAAAATGAGTAACCATATGATGACTTCTGCAGCAATCAAAACTGGAAAGGTAAAAAGAGTGGGGGAGAGAAAGGGAGAGAAGCAATTACAACAACAGTGAGTTTTGAGTGAGTTTTCCCTGAGGGCTGCTGGTAATTAAACTAACGGCAACATGAATCTCTGTTTGATGTGGTCATGAATATGTTTTCAAAAGAAAAATCTTTAAAAAGATTCTTTCAAGAGAAATTTTTAGAGAACAAGCTCAGCATGAATAATTAGACCAGAAATACTTTGATAAATATTATTATGGGGAAGTCATTTATGGGCCATGGCATCTGTAGGTTAGAAATCCTGGTGATAAATAAGGTGGCAAGTTTGCACCCATTTTGAACACACAAAACCAGGGCTGTGTTCCTGTTGGCTTGAGCCTGCTCCTCAGAAAGGAGGCGGCCTCTTGTTTTGCCATTGCATTAAGCTTTACAAAGACACAGATGCAAGACAGAAAATTTCAGTGGGAAAGCTCAGTGGAACGAAAGAAAACCACACACAATTCCAAAGGCACTTTTCATTCCCAGGGGCTGCACAGAGATCAGAGGTGAAATTCAGTGGTGATAAAAAGTCTGTGAGCCCACTCTACTCCCCCAGCCTTTCGAAACATCATTCAATTCTGCTGAAATCATATCCCTGGAAATATCTCCTTCAGAAACTTCTAAATATAAAACCACTTGCATTTTGTAGAAATTTAAGCATCCAGCAAAACCCCGTTGAAATCCGGAGAAGATGCAGGTGATCTGCACCCTCTAAAATCAACGGACATCCCAAAGGCACATTTCATTTGTTTCATTTTGAGCACTTCAAAAAGTGTAGGCAGCTACAATCAATCACAAGCCAGCAAATAACCAATGAGTGAACTAGAATGTAATATATTTACCAGTGGAAACTCATGTTTACAAGGAAAAGAAACTGCTTGTTGGCTGTCATGGTGTTATTCATAAAGGCAAACTAGGAGATCTTTGGGATACCAGGAGCAAAACTACAACAAAGGCAACCAACTGCTAATGAAGAAGGGTTTTCAGTCAAATTTCATGGGTCATACAAAGTCATTACCATGCCTGCAGGAGTTCAACAGCTCTGCCAGTTGAATTCGGGGGGAATGAAGTGATTATTTTGTTACGCATTTTGTAGTTTTAAACATTTTTGCTTAACATTTCAAATTCTGAAGCCAACCAGCTATGCAAGAATATCAGCTTCAATTTCCAGAGTTAACTTCTGACCAACTTTCTTGCAGAGGAAACCTCAAAAACAGGTCTTCTCTATACACCAAGGTACCAAAACCTAGATTTTAAAGACTCATATCTGTTCCCTTTTTTTCCTACTGCTTAAATAAAACCTTATGGTGTTAAGCCAATTTCCCAAGACTTTGGAGGCTTCATACATTTTGAAAACTAAGAGACAGATAATTTGACTGCTACTGGTGGCAAGTTCTGCATGGGTTAACTTTCCCCATTCATTGCAGATTTCCCTCTGGTTTTGAGTCAGTTAAAATATCAAGGCTCTTTTCCATAACATTTTAAGCTATAATGCCCTCAAAAGTAAGCAAATGTTCCTGACAAAATAACATGGTTGAAAAATGTAATGGATGACCAAGATAACAAAAAATCCTTAGTGCATTTCTTTGTCAGTAACTTCTTCTAGGAATACAGCCAGGCTGGGCATTTGTTTGGATGGTAAACCATGACTCAAAAGTGGATCTCTTGGCAGCACAAGCAACTGCACTGCGGTGGAAGCAAAAGGCTCACAGTCTTTCCTAGCTGATTAATCATTGTGACAGGCTTGAAGACTAAATGATCTGCCCAGCTCCAGATGTTAGATGTGCATCCACCTCTTACTCTTCTGGTTCTTAGGCAGTAGCCTGAATTGCTCATTCTGAAGATAATGATGGCCATTTACTGTTCAAAACTCAAAAGAGCTTTGGGCTTTGTAATATTATATTATGATAGAGGAGGCTACTACACAAGATCACACAGCACATATAGTCTAGACATGATGAAATGCTGGAAGACTCTTCAGGCAGAGGTGGTGACAGTCTTGACCATAAAGCTTTGTGACATTCCCCCTCTCCATTTCCCCCTCCAACCAGGACTGTTATAATCACACAGAGGCAGAGCATGAACACGTGGCTGGCTCTCTCCCATCCAGCCCCTGCCATCGAGGGCTGCACTATCCCTGTTAAATCAATAACAAAATGCAGCTTCTTAGTGATGGGGAGGCAGCATCTGTTCCACAGCACAGGGTAACACTCCTCAGCCTTTACAGAGAGGAACAAAAAGCAGTGATACAGTGAAAGCAGGGGAAAGCATCATGGTGGCATAAAGAAGGTACTGAATCCTGTCTGAGACAGCCAAAGAGCTCTACAGGATCTTCAGTAGCTGCAAGTCACGAGAGACATCATCACATAAAGGGTGCTCCTCCACAGAGAGGGACCAAGTCTGTCTTGGGCATTCACCAGGGAGACTTCAGTGACAGTGGCACTCCAGGAAGGGAAGAGCAGAGAGTCAGCACCCTGTGTCTGAGGCAAGCTGCAGCCTGCTCCTCCTGGAGATTGATCATGGCTGTTCACAGGGGCCAGACCATGCTTTGCTTGGAAGATCTGGGTATCACCACACGAACTGGTTTAGCTGCAGGCATTTTCTATTTTCTCTGCATATTTTCCTCGAATGAGGGAAAAAGGTTACTCTGGAGTAATTTGTTTTCTTTGTTCTGTTAATCTCTTTTGTTAAGTAGTATTTTTGCCCCAGTCCAATAGATAGACTAATCAGCTACTCAGGAGAAATTCATTCACCCCTAATCATGCAACCTTTGAAAAAAGTTGTCACATAGTACCTACTAAGGACTTTACAGATTAAAATGCCAACATAATTCAGAATTAATAAAGATTTTTTCATCCATTTTCACGGGTGACTGTATGTGATTTGACTAACAGCTTTAGCTCTGACACATCTGCTCTGAAATGTGAAAGAGCTTTACTTCAGTCTCAAACATCACAGCTCCTTTAGGGTGCAAGATGCTTCTGCTCATAGTACCTGAACTGTTGATTTATATTTTCATGGAATCACAGAATGTCCTGGAAGGGACCCTAAATATCATCTTATGGTTCCAACACCCCTGCCATGGGCAGGGACACCTTCCGCTAGACCAGGTTGCTCAGAACCCCATCCAGCCTGGACTTGCAAATACCATGGCCATCAAGAAACAAACTTTTCAAGTTATATCTAAGTTTTAAGATAAATCCAGAACAGCAGTGGGAATAACAAAGATTATAAACATGAGCAAGTGCTTCTGTTTTCATTTTTGACTTCCAAGCCTCAAAATGTTTATCACACCCAGTAGTCATGGCTGAGGAAATGGAAACAACAGAAAGTGAAATGGCTTGCCTCAGGTTCTGCAGAAAACAATGTCTGAGCCAGGAACAGCACCTACACTGCCTAAGACCCCCACAATAACCACACCAGTGCATGTTTCTAGAGGGGACAAGGACTGTCATAATGACACAAGTGTCTGACACTGCCTCTTAAAAGCTGATTTTCAGAGAGGACACAGGAGGTCTGGTTGCACTTACTCTTCTCTGGCTCAGGGAGTACTCACAGTGTACATGTGCCAGTGAGTGCACCATGTGGGACCAGCTCTGATATGCATTATTTATACAACAGCTCTACTGACTTAAAAACTAATAAATCCACAGCCTGCAGATGATGTGCAGACACACAGACACATCATCACAAATATAACTTTATCGTGATTCTTTGTGTTTTCCTCCCCTGTTGCTGCACAACAGAGCATCTAGTACAATAGCAAAATAAGCCTCTGGCTAAAGCTAAGCTTGTTCAAATCACAGCATCTCTCCAATGCAATAGAAATAAATGCCATTTTCCAGGGAACCGTTTCTACAGGAATATTTCACGCAGAGGAAACGCTGTCAAGCTTGTTTGCAACGCCTTGCTGCAAAATGCTCCACACTTCCCTTACTCTCTGAGTGCCCTCGACTCCTGGTGAGCTTTTCACTGAGGAAGATCCATGTATTTGGATAGAAGTGAAGCACATAGTCTGTAACTTTGCACAATACAAGTGAAAGCACAATACAAGAGGTCAAAATGAGGTTTCTCTCCTTATGTATTGTAATTATGGTCTGTTTATAATTCTACAGTTAATTTAGGGCTTGTATGTCCCCGCTGGACAAAGCAGCTTGCCCTGTGTGGAAAATGACATTAACTCAATCTTTGCAGACTGTCCCTGAGCCTCCAAATGCTTTTGTTAGTACAGTGAACACCTGTACTAATTACGCACTTCACTCGCTTGGGGGTCACTGCTCATGGCAAAGGTTTTAAATCAGCCACCCCAGGAGACAGACATCATTATATTTCTGGAGCAGTCATTCCAGTGCTGCAAAACTAGGCAACCCTGGAAACAGATTCACACTCTGAAGTCTCTAAAGGTGAAAGACCGGGATACCCCATTGCTGGACACAAAATACTGGAATGAATAGAGGAAATGAAAAGAGTAATCAGAAACTGTTGTTGAAATCTGAAGTTTAGCACTATTTTTAGTGATTCTGTGATTCTTCTGACTTTCATATTAATAACATTTTTTTCCCATCTCTCATTATATACCAATGCCTGACACAGCAAAACTTGTAAGCATTGGAGAATAAATAATTTAATTTTACTCACTTTGTGATTCACATGTGCTATTTATGCACCCACAGTTATGCTGGAACTCAAATGCCAAGGTCAGCATTCATTTCTTTCACTGATGTAGTTCCCCATGAAGTCATGTTCAGTCCTCCCTAGAAAGTCCCTGTTCACACTGATGCTAATCAGCACTGGTACTTCCCTTAGCTCAATATGCAAAACGTGCAGAATCAATGGCACATTATGTGAAAACCAGCATCTAAGTGGCTGCAGGGGGCAGAGATATCTGCATTTCACATTACTCTTCTCCTAATCACTGCATGTAAAAGCTGTCAGCAGGTTTGTCACTGGGAAATCACAGAGCAGAAGGTTACTTTAGGTAGGTGCTGCCTTCAATTAAACACACGCCAAGGTGTCATGCTGCCCCCAGTACCCAAATAACAACAGCATTTTCCAAAGACAAGAAGCACTGAGGGCGTGGGCAGAGGTCTCCATCCAGCTTTTTGCAGCTGCTCTGTGCCCCAGTGCCATATATGGGGTAAATAAAAGGGAAGCAGAGGCAGGATTTGTTCAGAAATAGCAAAGAACAGGAGCCAGGGCAGAAAAATAATGGAGAGCCAGGGCAGAGAAGGGATCCTTGAAGGATTTGGCATCTTCACAACTGCCTCCTATGTGAATGCTAAAAAGGATGCAAATGACCAAATACACAAATTCTTCCTAAGGTGCCTAGGAACTATAACATTCAAGCTAAAGGCAATGAATCAAAATATTTTCTATCAAATCATCTCCAAACTCTTTAATCTGTACTTCATCTGTACAAGCACACAGCATAAATTTTCATGGACATGTAGATGCAAATTTTTTCTACCATTTGTGTGACCCTTTTCAGCCAGATTCATTAGGCAACGTTGGAAAAACAATAATGCCTTTAGCTCTGTGTACTGCATGAGCCCCTCTCTCTCCCTCGGCTGACTCAGGAACGGGACATGTTTTGCAACAATGTCGCCTAAATATACAATAGTCCCAGTTCACTCCTCTTTCATTCCAGAGTAAATGAGGAGTAAACTTATTGATGTCAATGGGATTAAGGTAATATAAATGCCCTGAAAAGATGGATCACAGCTAGCACTCAGAAGAGCACACTCCAAAGGTTTGTCCACTTGCACGCAACATATCCCCTACAGTAATAGAATCTAGTAAATGACACGTCACTGCAAAGAACTCCTGTGACTAAATGGTGCATTGTGTAAAGCAAACCTTTCTTCAGTGCACAGAGACAGTCTTTTCTTTTACTTTTTAAAACCCAACCCTGTCATGCAAATTCTAGCCAAGCCTTCACTGTTCTGTTATTCAAATTTCTTAAAACTTCACAGCTTCATAGAAAATATACTATTAAAAAAAAAAAAACCAAAACAACAACTTAAACAGAAAACACCAAACTTGGCAGGGGATATTCAGACAAACTATAGTCTTGGAAAAGAAATTGCAAGGTTTCCAGCATACACTGTAAAAGCAATGAAAACCAAAAGTTTATCTGAAGTGTAATTCAAAGAAATGTGTTTGCATTGTTTTCAGATAAAACAATCCTGAGGCCATGTGTAAAAGTCCTGAACTGCAGGACAGTAATGAGTTTGTGAATCAGGACCGTAAATTCCCTTGCTGTGAATGTGGGAGCCATCAGGAGCACACAGGATTGAGTCAGCACTTACCAAGGCACATACACACAGCCCAGGCCACTCAAGTCTCCCAAGTGCCATTTATCATTTCCTGACAGAACAGTTTCTTGGCAAGCCTCCTTTAAAAACAATTTTTTTCCAAAACAACCAACCATTCCAGCAGGCTATGAATACCACCATAATTTGGTCTATTTTTCATATCAAGTAGACTATGGGCTCCGGTTTTCAGTTAATTAAAGAAACCTTCTTTTCAGATTTCCAAACATCGTTTGCAGCAGGGTAGAACCCACAGTGAGCCAGCCCTAAAACAGTGCCAGTTACAGACTGAACTGTATGGAAATGGAAGGAAAATCCCCAAAACATAAATAAACCCAGGGTTTGAAGTTGCAAAGCCCAGCTTACATAACGCCAAATTTGGTTGCTCTGCCAAACTGTTAAATTTGGTCTCAGATGAAAATTGCTGTCTTGGGCTTGACTGTGTTTCATTCCTCTGAATGTGTAATGGCTCTGAGCTGTCAGTCAGAATTTGAACTCCAAATGTTGTTGTTATTTATTATTATTGCTATTCCTACTACACACTAATAGCACTTCAGGTCCACACACACAGAGAAGCAGCCCTTGCCTTGAAAAATGCATGATCTAAAGACATGAGATAAAACAAGGGGTGGAGCAAAGATCAGATTTTCATTCCTGTTTTAAACATATGCAACTGAGATATGGAGGGATTAAATGTCTTTCCTGTGCTCACACATAAAATATCTGGGGCTAAACCTAGGAACTGAACCAATGTTTTTCAGTTCAAACCGACTTCATCTTCCTTCATTAACCCTTTACTTACTAACTACAAGTCTACTCCAACCTGTGTTTATAAGCTGAGATCTCAGAGCTGCGTTCAGTCCTTAGGGACAGAGGCTCCAAGCACAGAGGGGAAACAGCAGCCCTCTAACCTCTTGCAAGAATATATATGCTCATTTAGCAGTAGTTACTCAGGAACGTATCACCTGAAGCTTTAGAAAAATACAGCTTAGTCCCATATTCTGATTTCTTATTTAGTGAAGGAAGTCTGGATTCTGCTGTTTCTCTGCAGAGTTCTCTATGCAAGCAGCCACAGAAACAGCAAACTGTGCCATGCTTCAGGGAAAAAGTAAATAGTCACTTAAGGGATTTCTCTGAACATCTGACCTGCAACTTACACATTCTTACTAAAAAAAAAAGAAGGGAAAGAAAGAGTAGTTATGCATCTTTCAGTAAAGAATTCTATTACTTGGTCTTCAGAAGAGTTTTGTCAGCCTAAGTGATGTGACCATTTAGATGGCGAGCCTTTTCCAGTGTCCAACCACCCTCTGGGTGAAGAATTTTTTCCTGATGTTCCACTTGAACTTCCCCTGCTGCAGCTTCATTCCATTTCCTTGTGTTCTGACACCGGTGGCCAGATCAGCACCTCCTCATCTGCTGCCCCCCTTGCCCTAAGAATGTCTGATTTTGGATACTTTCACTTTGGTCAAATAAAAGTCAAGGTTTTGTTTTGTTGTTGGTTGGTCCATTTTTTAATTTCTTTTTTTAAACAGAAAGAGTAAATGTACCTGGGATTCAACTCCCAGATGAATTTCAACTCTTCATTCCAAAATATGGATATAGGAGAACATCACAAAACACTTACTAGGTTTAAAAGATAACTACAATAATATGCAGAAAAGGATGTGTCTCTTCCTATCTTTTTGCTAGGAATAGCTGAAGCTTTTCAGCTGAAACATTCCCATAAATTTTAGTCTGACATGCCCCAAATGGAAAACTTCAGGTCAGCTGGCTAAATATGCACACAATTAAAATAAAGTCTTATAGTAGGTAATGTCTTACAAAGTTTTGGTAAATATTTGAAGCACTCCTGATAGCCAAAAACAAGAGGTGTGTCTGCATATTAAACCCTAAAATACAGTTATGGAAGACAAACTGCTTCACTACTTGGCTTCAGTATCCCATTTTTGGTTACTTTTACAGAAAAAAGGGCTGCCATTACATGCCTTGGTCAGAAAACAGAATTTCTATTGTATGGGAAATTATGGAATATCACAGTTTTTTTTAACCTCTAAAAATATTTAGATATTTCAAGGAGTGGAGTTGGCAAACTATTTTAATTTGGAAATGCATAAAGTACTTTAGCTTAATAATGAATGCTGACAGTACTGAAATGTTTCATTAAAAGACTAAAAAGTCTATCACTGTTCCAAAGGGCCTGAAAGGAATAAAAAGACAACAAAGCAGACTAAGTACAGCCTTTCAATGTCCTTGGATTAAAATGCTGACCACAATGAAAAAGTCTAAATCAATGATTCCAAGATTCAATGGAAAATGTTATTCAAGTAGTCCTCTTCACATAAGACAGCACAGAGGATTCTAACGGAACTTCTTTTCCCAAAAAGGCTGATTTTTGCCACCTCTGACTAAAATAAGGTGTTTAGGACTTCTTACTATTTGAATAACATCTCCTCTCCATGACAAAGCCCATCCATTTCTCTGTCCTTACTTGCCACCAGCTTGCCCTTCTAAAATGTTGCCCCACGTACCTGCACACTGGGGAAGCACTTTGGAGAGGCTTCTGAAGAACCACCTGCCACAAGGGCTATCAATTTGAAAATAATTTACAAAACTGCAGAATTGCCTGTTTCTCTGAGTGGCTCCAACTAGCTCTTTCCAGCAGAAATCCCTGGGGAGAGGAACTGGGTTTCCCTGCACAGAACTGCAACTGCTAATGCTGCACAGTAATAAGATTGCCAAAAAACCTTTGAGTTTTTAGATGATTGAAGTGTACCTTTTAATCTCCAGCTTTGCTCAGGGTGAACAGGCAGCATGTTTTACCTGGGAGTCTGACATGCAGACTGTGCAGTGGGGTCACTGTGAAAATACAGTGGGATGGAGGTCCTCTAAAGCTAGCTAGACATTTGCCATTGACTTTAAAATCAGCAGAAGCTCAGTCAAGAATAATTAATTTTTATCAACAACACACTTTAGGATTACTCCCAAAAGCATTCAGGTCAGGGCAGACCCTGAAGGTGCTTCAATCTGCACAATTAGTGTCAGTGTTAGTCTGCATTTTCAAATTTTGACAAAAAAAAAGTCTCTCCAAGACTTTTAGTAGAAAGGGATGGAAAATATAAATCCATCCAGTGATTAGAGGTGAAAATTTTCCATTAATCTCTGGTTTTACTCAGTTTCAGTGATACAAGAAACCATCTTGATCCTATAGCCCAATTTGTTAAGCCAGTTCTTGTACACATTGATCTGATTACCAGGGAAAATACAGAGGGAAAAGAAAACAGTAAGAGCTGGTCATGTGGTTTTATGAGACATGGATCAAAAATCTTATCCCTGGTTGCCTCTTGAGGATGGTAAGAAACTCGGGTTTATGAAGGATACTCCTGCTAAAGAAGGAATGCAGAGAGATCTGCAGGCTGCACAGGGAAACTCCCTGCTCCATGACACACCTGGCAGTACCAATGGAGAATCTCAACCACTCCTGACAGGACCAGTGCACCACCAGAAGCACCATGTGAAAGAAATTTAACAAAGGCAAGGAAGATGTTGAGGACCAGTGCATGGAAAACCCACTTGCACAGGGTAATTCTGGAAAACACAGAGGGGCACTGCCCTTTGAGGGAACCTTGGTCGCGTTTCGGCACATTCTGGGTGCTTCCCAGGAATACTTGCACCTCAGCTTGCATTCAAAGAGTTAATAAGGATAATACCTGTTTCCTGGCAATCAGGATGTGCCTGCTGACTGTCTGAAATGAAACCTTAACCTCTGCTTCCAGGACTCTTGTACCAGGCTGCTGACCCAAGCATCCACAGGAATCTCCCTCTTTGGCTGTAAAGACTTCTGTATAATGTTTAAAATCCTCTTTTCTAGACAGGCCCTGTAACTCAGGGTAATTAGGACACTGCTTCTGATATGAATGGCTCTCCTTGCCACCAACCTCCTCCCTGCCTTTCCCCCAAAATAAAAAATCCTGGTTGGAAACCAAAACAAATAGTAGATTTTTATCATGCAGTATTTGTTAATAATACTTTCCCTGAAATAGTTCCCAGGCCTTTTTTAATGCTCAAATAAAGGCCCAAACATTTACAGCCAGCACTCTAAGCCAACTAATAATTTATTTGAGCCATACTGAAAAGCTCAAGGGGGATTTTGAATGAAAAATCTAGTGAATAAACTGATAGCCAAATACTGCCTTGGAGTCCTGCCACTGTAATACACAGGATGCACGGAGCTCTGTCAGTGACAGAGACATCTGAAAAACAGTCAATGAGAGGAGAGTTAAGTCTTGTCAATCTAAAGCAGAAAAGATAATGTCTTTGAGTAAACCATGAGCTTTCATATTTCCCAACTTCAGTAGCACATAGATGATTAGGTGATAAACGCCTACCGCCTTAAAAACTAAAATACATGTATATATATTTAATCATTTGACAATAGGATAAGAAAGGGCAAAACTCTACTTTCAGAACTTCATGGGAAACTTAATACATGGAAAATTCCCAAAGATTCTACTGACTGTTACAGAATCTGCATGTACAGACCAGGATTAAAACTCATAGAATTTAAAACTCATTAAAACTCATAAAACTCATAGAAAAAAAGGAAGAATTTTTTTCAAAGTCACTTCAGAACTATAAAATTGCTTTGAAGTATCTAAGCCAAGCTGATTTTCAGGACTCAGCTGCCATTTTTCCAAACACAAAATAAAATACATATTAAGAAGTAAAGAATTTTAGGGCATGTAAAAAAACTATCTTCTCAGTAATTTGCAACATAAACTTAAGAACATGAAAAAAATTATTCTGTAACTGAAAAAGTTTTCCTTCCTCCTTTTGTTTTGTCTCATATTTTTCACCCGAGTTCAGAGCTGAAAGAAAATGAATTCATATAAGAGTAGCAACATGAAAAAATAGTCTTCACAATTTACTGCACAGTAGTTTGTTTCCAATATTGCAATAGAAGGGAGTTTGAAGCACCCTGTGGCTTTGGCTGGAGCAAGAGCACTGGTTTAGCCTTGATTTGAACCTGCTGTTTACAACACACTGCAAGCCCTTCCCATATGGCTGACTTTTAGTGAGGTTTATGTGAAAAAAAACCCCACTGCCAACCGAACACAGGAAAAAGGAAAATATTTTGCATGTGTGTATTTATTTTTACAATTACTTTGGAGTGCAAAATGAATGAATTTATATGACAGAAAATGTACATTTTACTCTGACGAAATAGCTGTGCTGCTCTTTTGCTTGCTATTTGGCTTACATGTAGCACACAAAAGACGTGGGACGTTCCAGTTGCAGCCTCTGAAGAGACTGCATGTCCAAACTGCTGAGGTTTTTGCAGCTTTCCTGAACTGGGCTCCTGGTGCCTTTTAAACATTTTGCCCCATTAAACACCTTGGGGATATTCTGTGCAAGTGAGTATGCACATGAGTGTATTTAATTGATTGTTTCACCTTCTGAACTATTCAGAAATCTGGAAATTGCTTTCAATGAGCAAAAAAACCATTGGAATAATCTCTGGAACTTATCTCAACCTCTGGAGACTCCAATGTTGAGCTAAACACACCAGGAAGGCTGGATTTGTATTTCAGCACTTCTGTTTCCAGCTACGACCCAGAATCAGAGTTGAAATTTAAGAGGAAAAACAATTTATAGCTAGAAACAGCTCAAAGCTAATTTAGCAAGGCTCACTTGTGTAGCATTTCATGTGTCCCAACTGTCCCTTTGCTGCACAGGCTTAAGCCCCAACCAAGACTTATGGCTGTGAGCACATACATGCACTGAGATCATTCCTCATCCCATTTCTCAGGGAGCAGGGGGACAAGCACAAAGATATGTCTCGGTGATACCTTGGCTCCAGAGCACACTCCATCTCACAGCTGCAAAACAACCCAAAGAAGAAAGATGCTGTCATAATTAAAAGTATACAGCATGGGCTCATGAGATTTGGGTCTTGAGTGGATTGTTTGAGAGAGAGCTCTGAAGTATGTAAAGAATTTAACTACTAGTCCCATGGTTTCTGTTCCATTTTTCATCCCTAGCTGTGCACGTTTCTGCTGTTGCCACAGCTCCCAAAGTGTAACACACCTCTCTGACTCACAGTGACACTGTTGTGGACACAAATACATCTTCATACAAGGTAAACAGATTCCAAGCAGCTACAGAGCTGGGAGGAGAACAGATTTACAATTGCAGAAGTGGAGTTGAGCCTCCCAAATAGAAATGAAGGGGATGCAAACTTCTGAACTTTGGGAAAGTTTAAATCTGTCTTTTCTCAACTCACAGCACTCTGACTCAATACTCATCTCAATGCCTCACTGCAGTTTGGGGAGACAGGGAATAATATTTTTATTATTTCCATTCTACAGATGGTCGAGCTGAAGCACTGCAAGGTTTATTGACTTACTCAGAGTTGCACAGCATGCTTGAATGGAAGCAGAACCCCAGCTGGCCTGATTCCCACTCCCGGGCTTTTAGCCGTTACACTCTCCTGTATTTGCTCCTTTTAACATCTGATTATTTTACTGCTCTAATCAGCTCCCCATTTTATACTCAAATTATTTCCTTAGGTTACATTAAACCCTTTTGTCACATTACCCAGACAAGACTAGAGATATATTTTTTCAACCATGCATAGGCAGAAATTTAGTTTCTTTTGTTTAAGTGCAAACATGCACAGGGTCAGTGAAAGGATCCAGAATCTGAGAAATTATTCTTCTGCTCATTTTCATGTTCACAACATGAATTACATTAAGAGCAGAAATTAGTCATTAGCATCTCCCTGTATTTACTGAAAAACTAATAAAACATCACATTTTAAATGCTTGTTACTGCATACTTTTGTTAGCATATCACCTCTCCCACTACCAATGACTAAACAACTGACATAGCTGGATCTTGGCTGAGGCTGCTACAGAACAGCAGGAACACTGGTGAAGCATCTTCCAAAACTGAGTTATTTATCTGGCCAGGGAGATTTTTTTCCCCCCCTTTCTCTCTCTCTTTCTGTGTGTGCTCATGAACCTGACCCAACACGTTTCCAGAAGAGACTCTGCGGTTGTTGTTGCCAGACAATGCCTGCAATCATTTTTCTCCAGCCGTACATCCAAACTAGGGGGGGGGAGGGAGGGAGGGGGGGAGGAAGAGAGAAAAGCTCTTTTGTTTGGAAGTGTGAAGAGCTCTGTCGAAACACGTCTCTTCAGGGTAGTTTTAAGTTGCAGAACTGATAAGAAAAAAAAACCAACGTAATGATTTCCCTCTGCTTGCTGTGCCTACCCTCGGAGCACTCCCCTCTGCTTCTGATGCCCATTAGGAATGAGACAACTCTTGAAGAAAAGACCCTCCCTGTAGAAATACATTCTCTACACTTCTTTTTTTTTTTTTTCCCCTAGGTTTCATAGAATCATAGAACCACTTGGGTTGGAAGATGACCTCTAAGATCATCGAGGCCCACAGAAATCTGGTCTCTGTAACTCTCCCCCTCAACCACCACCAGGTACTCCCAAAGGGGCTTCTGTCTCCACATTAAATTGATGGAGTGTCCCAGTGTAGCTGACAATCTCTGCTGATCAGGCTCTTGTGTTCAAAACTGATGGACTGTGGGGCTCCCAGAGGGGAGGGCCAGTGCTTATTTGGAGGCTCTCTTCCATGCAAAGTATGAAACTTATGAGCTGGGGAAACTGCCTCTGGCCAGAACCCAGTCCAGGGAAGGTTTAAGTGAAAAATAAAAAAGTCTCTTAATGGCTTAGCAATAAAACCATGGGATCTGCTGGAGCATCTGACAGTCAGAGAGAGTTAGTTTACTCATGATTTAACTTGGTTGACAAAATTGAAGGAAAGACATCGTGTATTAGCTTAAAGTGGGTTGCAAAAGTGGTATGTAAGAAGCAATGTAGCATCCACCAGGGAAAAGCTCTTGATTGCAAGGAGAGTAGGAAAAGAAGCCAAACTGTTCTTTTCACATTAATTAATTAAATAAATAATATTCCTGCCAAAAAGTTGCCAACTGCCTTCAAACTGCAGAGCAACGTGTTCACACTGGATTAGCCCAGGAACGTAGCAGTTCCTGTCCATTCCTGCTTACAATTTTTTGATTTTTTTTAATAGAATAAAAAAGGTGATTTTGCTTTGGAAAGAATTTTTTAATGTGTGACTACTGTAATGCAGAATAAAACAGCCAGCTTAATCTTTTTATGAAAGATGAACAAAATAGATTGGTCTTGGTTCAAGTTTGTTCTAGAAACAAGCTGGACTTAATCCTTTCAATAACAATCCCTGAATCTGTTCCTACAGTACTTTAGACATTTTTCCAAGGAAAAAAGATACATACCTAATCTCTAAGGTACCCATACTGCAAATCTGGATTCTGCTATGCTAGGCTACTCTGTTACATCAGGCTTCTTTCTCTTTAGAGAGGAAAAAAAAAATAGAAAAAGACTAAACAATCAGAGGAAAACTACAGTTAGCTTGGGGAAAAGGGGAATTTTCCAGTTTAAATAGATGTGCAACCAGTAACAAGCATAAGCTGTTTATGCAATGAGCTTCATCATTTTACTGTGGCTCTGCCAGGTTACACTGTCTCACTGTCTAAAACTGAAATTTACTCTGTGTGTGTATTACTCAGTCTCTCTGGTGAAGTGAAAGAAGAGTATGTTCAGATCCTCTCTGCTCTTTATCTCAAGGACGGAGGTTTGCACTTCTACATGGTTAAAACCAGGTATGAGGTAATTTCCAGCATCCCTCATGTGGTAGAGAAGAAAATACACTTAGAAAATACATCTCTCACCAATCCTAATCAAATAATTCAGTTACTTCTATGGATTAGTGATTTAAGGAAAAATAAGCAGGCTGAGATAGGGCCTCATAGACAAAATGTCCCAATAGTCTGGGGCCATCTGGAAATACATACCCCCCTTTTGAAAAGCTTTTGCTTTCACTTTCTTCAAAATTAATAACAATTCTTATGTACCTTTTTTTTTTTTCACTTTCCCAACTCATTTAAAAACCCATCCAAAATCCAGAAAAAATCTCATGGCTTTAAGGTACAGCCACATACAACTTCAGGGGTTTTTTTTGACATCTGATGCACACAGACCCTTCTCCACAAACAGAGACAGTGAAAGGACAAGGACCTTTGGCACTGACCTCAGAATGGTTTGGGTTGGAAGGCACATTAAAGGTCATCCAGTTCCAACCCCTTGCCTTGGGCAGGGAACCTTCCACTACCCCAGGTTGCTCAAAGCCCCATCCAGCCTGGCCTTGAAAACTGCCAGGGATGGGGCATCCACAGCTTCTCTGGGCAACCTGTGCCAGAGTCTCACAGTAAACAATTTCTCCCTAATATCTGATCTAAATCTCCTCTCTTTCAGTCTGAAGCCATTCCCCCTTGTCTTGTCACTACATGCCCTTATAAACAGTCTCTATCCTGTAGGCTCCCTTCAGGTACTGGAAGGCCATAATTAGGTCTCCCTGGAGCCTTCTCTTTTCCAGGCTGAGAGATCCCAACTCTTTCAGCCTTTCCTCACAGGAGAGGTGCTCCATCCCTTTAATCATCTTGGTGGCCTCCTCTGCAGCTGCTGCTGCTGCATCAACCTCCTGCAGGACGTTGATGTCCTTTTTGGGCTGGGGAGCCCAGAACTGGGTGCAGTGTTCCAGGGGGGGGTC
This sequence comes from Agelaius phoeniceus, assembly GCF_051311805.1. NCBI lineage: Eukaryota > Metazoa > Chordata > Aves > Passeriformes > Icteridae > Agelaius > Agelaius phoeniceus. The sequence continues at coordinate 16,431,026 of NC_135270.1, forward strand.
TCAGCAGAAAAGAGTAGAGGGGCAGAGGGGCAGAATCCCTTCCCTTGCCCCATTGCCCACACTGCTCTGGATGCAGCCCAGGATACAATTGGCTTTTTGGGCTGGGAGTGCACATTGCTGGCTCACATTCAGCTGGAGCCAAAGGAATGCATCAGTTTGTACTGCTGCTGATAGCAGCTTCCTGTTCACAACTTCTGTAAAGAATATGGGAGAGGATTAATGTCCCTATCCCTTTATGCTGGTCCAAGGAGCAGATCAGACTCTAGGCAGCTGACAAACATTTCTTGAGGGCGGGGAAGATTGCTTTTGTTTCCACACGCAGCCCAGGGCCCTGGCTTCTGACCAGACCTCCCTCCTGTGACATCTCTTGGGCAGCAGATCCCTTGCTTACCTACATATGAGTCAGAGGCAAGCAGAACTCAACTAGAGATCAATATTTTCTTATTCTTAGGTTTTCTGGGAAAAATTGTTCAACAGCTTTGTATATCAGGCTCTGCAGATGTGTCAGCATGTTGCTGTTTTTACACAACATGCAATGATAAATCACTGATCCCAAACTAGCTTCTGTCCTTCACAGAAGTTTCCTGTTCTGAAAGCCCTCCTGTGCAAGATAGGTTCATCAGCTGCTGGAGAGATTGTGAATAAACTGTTCTTTATTTATGATGTGCTGTTCACTTCTCTGGAGATGTGTCCTGCTTTGTTTTACAGCTGTAGAAATCCATCAGCAAACAGATCCCTGTTTAATCATAGCAGGGACAAAAGAGTCAGAAAATACTCCAGGAGCAGAGAAGTGACAGATACAGGGCCTGAGTCCTGAGGCTTACAGAGTGTATACCACCCCAAACAAAGCTCATGTATTTCACACCAAATACTGCCTTTGACAAACTTACATGTTGTGAACAAGCCACTTTGTGAATTTTTGCATTAACTAAATACGAGAGTGGGAAATAACACTGTAAATTCCCTGCTCACATAGCTCATGGCTAGACATTATGAAGGGAGTTATTCAGATAAGTAATAGCCTCCAGCCAATCTTTTCCTTAAACCATACAGAAGGCAATAACCTCGTACAAGTCCGGGCATGCTGTCCCTTCCACTTAGATCTTCAACTTGCCTGACAGTAAATTTATTTTTCCTTTAATCAAAGCACCCCTGACTGACCATTTCATAGGGTCTAATCCAGCTACCAGTGAAGTAAATGGAAATTAAATTGTAGCCCCACACTTTGAGTAGGAAATTAAAATTAATAATTAAAAACCCCATATAGGAATGAAACTTTGCAGTGAGTACTTACATTAAGCAACGTAGCAGGCACATACAACAGGGTATGTAATTTCCAAAGGACAGAGAGACAGGTTCAGAAGTTGTTCTGGTTCCACATGATAGCTCAAACCAAAGGTACATTTACTTTCATCTTAGTTAAAAGACACAGAGGAAAACCCCTTCTTAATCATAAGTGAATAGCTACAAGATGGTGTCAGCGACAAATACTTTAGATTCCAAATGCTTTCTTAGAAGTTAATTTCACAAGTATGACTACATGTCAATGTCTGACCTAGCTCTCCTTTGAACTTAGTTTCTTATGACTACAATGACCTCTGTTTTGGCAGGCCTGTTCCCAACAACAGTAAACCTGGAGAAGCTGAAGAAGCCACAGAGAAAGTGCTGTATGGAAACACAGTGTGAATGCACATTGGAGGAGTCCTTTACACACTTATACCATGTGCATGAGCAACAGCAACCATTATAACCACTTGGATTATGTATTCATTATCACCATTTCAGGAAAGACTAATCTGATCAGGATTTAATGCATGCTACACTCCATACCAAAAAGGGAAAGAGAACAAGGGAAAAGAGAAACCCTGCTTCAGGTGTCTTCAAGTCCAAGTAGTACAGAGTGACAACAAATGGGGGACAAGAAGGAAACAATAGGCAGCATGATGGGTACTTTTTCATGGTGTGAGTTTTACAGAAGAATCTGAAAAAGCAGAAAACCTTTAAGATATTTATGGAGACCCTCTCTGAGTAGATGCACATGAATATGTTTGTGTATATATATATTATAGTATGTGGGATGAAGTACAAATGGGCTTCTCTAGGTTATACAAGAGAACTGGTTACACCAGTTATACAAGCTGGTGTAAGCCATGAGCCAACAGGGTGACAAACAGGAAGGATCATGAAAGATCTTTAAAATTAATCTAAGAACCATACACTCAGTATGATGGCAAAAGTGTTAGAACGGTGCAAAGAGAATGGTGAAACCTCAAAGCTGAGGGCTTGGAAACTTGTAAACAGCTGCAGATACCTCTGTGAATTAAGACAGGGTGAAATTATTGGATTTATCAACAGATAAAATAATGCTACAGTAACAGAAATTCTTATGGCAACAGCCTAAACAAGTCTTAATATCAATTAAGAACAATAATTAATATGGTTTTATTCAAATGGAAACAAAATGCTATTTTCAAAACATTATTTCTCCTGAGTAAATGGTGTAACAGAAATAATCTGTGTCCTCACAGCTCAACAAAATAAGAACATTTCAGAAAAGGTAACAAGCTTTTGAAGAAGTTACTCTGTCTTGCTTGGAAGTGGATAGGCTGAGTATGCCTTTAACATTGTGGAAGAGAAGTCATATGAGTTTCTATGCTGTTACTCAGTTCTGCAGTATTAAGTTCTGTATAATAAAAACACACTTTTTAAAGATTACAAATTCTGGCATCCCATGTCTATAACTCAAGTTACAAATGTTTACAGTTACAGCTGTATTTACTTTTCCTCTTTAATTTTTCTCCTTACAGTGAAACTGATTTATGTTAGCACTGACAATAATAAGACATAGAAAGAAGAATAAAATTTTTGTAATTAGTTAATCCAGTTTGTGATGGCTATTAGTAAGGGAGATGAAAGCATGAAAGAATCACCCATGGATTCTTCATAATAAATTGGATTTTAGTAGGAAATAGCACAAGTACTCTCTGGTAACCTGAAAACTCAGTTGTTAAAGATTTGAAGCTCTGAAGAAGATTTCACCATCTTCTTCATGACTTGTGCTTTGTGACAGGTTAAGTGCAGTCTTTAAAATCATCTATACTTGTGTCTCAAAACAACATACTCCATAAGACTGGATTTAATACATTGCAGTGTCTTGGCCCTTAAAAGCACATTTAAAAAAATATTTGTGTCCACATGCAAGTATTTAATGTTTAAGAAATATCTATTTTACTTAAAAAAATTACAAAATGTATCCTTTACTTACAAATAGTCAAGCCAAATTAACTAAGAAAGCTTCACACATGAAATAGCCATTAAAAACCCCAAACATGATGTTTTTGAAATGTAGAACAAATTTCATCCATCCAACCTTTATAAACTAGCAAATAAGTTATGAAGACTCATTCCATAAAGCATTACGTTTCAAATCTAAGAAACACTTCTCGTCCCACAAACTCAAATTCTTAACAAAAATACCCAGAGATGTTGTATGTCTGAATTTTATGTACATTAATAAGTACTACATATGTCAAACACATATTAACAAATCTGCAGTTCTGAATGTTGCACAGTGCATGTTTTTTTGTTTCTACACTTTTGAGGACACTGAAAGATTCATCCATCAGATAAAGACATGGTGGGTTCTACTTGGTACACTGTGAATTTGTTCTGACAGAATTCACAGTGTCAGAATTCACAGTGTCAGAATTCTGACACTGTGAATTGAATCTGACAGAATTCAGTACCTTTAGGGGCAGTGCTATATGAATTGTCTAGGTTACTGGCAAAGTTGTATAAACAAGAGTGAATGATTTGCCAAGATCAAATTGGAGAATAACCTACTACCGAATGACCCAGCATTCAAAAGTGCATAGCTGTGCCCTCAGTAACCCCAAATTTAACTAAAAATAGGGTTGATATTATGACTTAGAGCACAAGCTATGCAACTTCTTGCATGGTGGAACTTGTTTTAAAATGGAGATTACCTTGAAGTAATCTCTGTTCCTTTTACAAGATTGTGTTTCCAGCCACATTGGCTGCTACATTTCACATGGAAAATCAGCAGTGGAACAGTAAGTGAAGATTTGAAAATCTGTGTGACTATTTACAGGGTAAAGCATCACGGTTTGAACAGGCTATTTGATGTGCCTTATTTACAATACTTGGCCATTCATACAGACAAGTCACATAATTATTTACCCAAGAAATCCAACCTACTGACACTGTGAGTTTCTATCCCTTTATCATCTGAAAGAAATTGATTGTGATACATCCTTCAAATTCCTACTGTAAAATTAGGACTTAGCAGTGTAAAATATCACAGGTCTTTACACCAGAGACTCTAAAGCAAACTTTAGAGTTGAACAACACAGAGATTTCTTGGATTTAGGGCTCTAGAGTCATATGTTACTCATGGCTCTTAACATCATATCTCAACTGATTCCCAGATTCTGAGAGAGTTCAAACCCAAGTTTGGCTTGTCACCAATTCATGCTTAAAGAAAGAGCATTTATTAAAATCATTGAAGATCTCTCTTTCGACTTCAATGAATTTTGAGTCAGACGTATAATCCATCAATCTCTGGTCTTCCCCCTAAACACAAAATTACCTGCAGGAATACATTTTTGCATTACAGGCCTCTGTTTAGCAGAGCATTGGCACGGCTCCACAAAGCTCACCTCAGAGATGATACAAGTTCTTACCTTTTCCCATCCTTTTATGTTAGAAGAGAAACACATTACTGAGTTCAAGGCCCTCAGAGTAAGAGCTATGACATGCACAAAAAACCTATTTACTTTTGGTATTGCAGACACTTTGAAAGCCAGACTGTGAGAGAGACTGGGAGTGGGAGAGGGGAAGAGAAAAAAAAACCTCCAATGGCCTGAAATACATGAAGAAATACAATATTAACAGTGGGCTCTGAAAGTTAGTGTCTAGTCATGGTGGAAAAGTCTTAATGTTATGTATTTATAGGGATTAAACAAAACCTGGATTTGACAGTCAGTCAGTCAATACAAGTGAACTGAGTTTCTGAAGTCAAATAGGCTGTGTCAGTACTGCACCATCTTTTTGCAATAAACCATTACCAACTCTGTCACATTATGTGTCACAAACCAAAAGCCAAAGCAAACCCTTGGGTAAAACGGACTTTTTTTCAGTCACATTTTCTGCTAAGTTTCTCCTTCTTTCTTGGAATGTCAGTTTAGTTTAATAAATATTCCAGAGGAGAAACAGTTGCAATTAATTACTGGGAAATGGGTATCTGCATCATTAATTCTTTTAATGGCAAAAACATACTAAATGCTTTCCTATACCTCATATGAATACACAACAAGAGTCAATTATTCCACAACAGACAGGCACTAGAACTTATTTTGGAGGATTTAATTGCTCTTTATCTATCTCTCAAGGCTCCTGTTTTGGGGCTGGAAAACAGTGCTCTGTTATCTTTACATTACTTGACAATTTACTTTCCATTTCACCTGTTTCTTCCTGGAGTTACAGCTGCAGGCTCACAAAATTGTCTGGAGAGATAAAAATCAAGCCCCAAAACAAACAACTCCCCCATCTTTGCCTCATCCTGAAATATCTCAGTTTGATAATAATGCAAATAAAGAGAGACAAATCTCTCCCATGAATACATTTTTTCTTTTCTCTCTGTGCCAATATTGGCAGCAGTGACAGATTTTATTAAACTGTGTCTTACAAGATTCAGTAAACAAAGTAAGTTGGGCATCATTGCAGCTCAAGATTTTGAGTCTTTTCAGAGAATCATAAAGGTTGGAAAAGGCCCTCAGGATCATTGAATCTAAATTTTGACCAAGTCCCTCAAAATCATTAAAAGTAACTTTTGATCAAACACCATTATATCAACCAAACTATGGCACTCACATCCAGTCATTTCTTGAACGTTTCCAGGGATGGTGACTCCACCACTTCCCTTGGCAGCACGTTCCAATCCTTGACAACCCTTTCAGTGAAGAAATACAGTCAATAAGCAGGCTGTCCTCCAGGCAAGAAGGAACAGATGAGAAAGCCTCTTCCTTCAGCTCCTGAAGAAACGCCAGATCTGAGCTAGGAAATGAGCTCAGTTCTGCAGCAGCACACTTCACCTAAGTCCAGACACTAACCTCCTTTGTGACTGCAGCCCCTGAGGTTGAAAGTTCCATTTCAACCATAGTAGCCATTCCAGTTGTCATAAAATTCAGGGCACTGACTCATTCAAGCAACCCACAGCAGTTCCATGTGGCAGCATATGGCTCTTGGTTTTGGAAAGGAAATTTTCACATTATGACCCTCGTGAGGGAAATGAGTCTGGCAGTCAAGAGCACCATTTCCTATCATTATGGGGTTAAGGACATACTAAGTGGGTCTCATGATCTATAGAAACCTCATTAAGTGGATATAGACATAAACATAGGAGTAATGAAATACTTTTGGTGGAAATGTGGCAGCTCCAAGCCACCCTATGTTTCCGCACTGATTGTGATCTTGAAAAGCAACACCTGCTTGTCAAAGAAACCTCTTCCAAGAAAAGTGGAGTAAAAGCACAGAAATAATTTAGTAATTCAGTGGTTTGATTAACACAACAATCACCATCACCAGTCATTGCCCCACCTGGTATGTCAGACGAAAGCTCAAACACAGCAGTTTTATAACTAAACGTAGACTTCCCATGATCGATTTGTTTCAGTCCTTTGGATGACATAATTTCCAACAAATAATGGGGAATTATTAAAGAGAAGCCAAGAACAATTTGACTTATAGCAGGGTATATTTTAAAATTTCCAGTGTAAAGAAATAATCAAATTCATAAGTTTTCAGAATATTCCATCCTGACAGAATTAAATTCTGGAGCAGCAGTGTATACTTGCTTTCTTCTTGCATTCCCTGTCCAGCTGGAAGATTCCCTTTCTCCAGGAGAGTCCTGGGAGGTGCAGAAAATTGGCATAGCTGATTATATCACTACAGGGAAGTGCTGTATGGATGAAGCACAACCAAAATCCAATTATTATCTGTGGAGCAAACAGCTCCATAGCTGCTGCTGCAGCCAAGGTTGGAGGAAGCTGCCTCATGGCTGCTCTGTGTGATGCCAGCTCCAGGGCACAAAGCACCTTCATACAGCTGCCTTTCCACACTTCCAGGCAGATCAGAGGAAGTGCCAGCCCCAAAAGAGAAGTGATAACTTGTTAAACATCACAAAAGATGTTACAGGAGTTATTTAAAAACAACAGAGTACAGTATCCGCTTATTAGAGGACACACAAAGACAGTAAGAAATGATGCTGCTTTCAGAAGGAGCTGGGCATAAAATGGCTTTCCTGTCTGTTTCAGGACATAAAATGGTTTTTTTTGTTTTCCTTTCTGCTGAAAACAACCTCAAAACCTTGAAAATTTGTGAATGTAAAGCCAGAGAGAATATCAACCCCTTTCTCCCTGGGATAGCAGAGTCTACTGGTGAGGAAATGATCAAGATGTGGGGAAGCCAGGCCTCCATCTGTGTTCTGTGCAGTCCCAACAAAGAATCCACCTTTTGGCATCCCAGGTGATGGCCCTGGTCATTGTGACATTATCCAGTAGCACAAGTTTGTCTTTATGCAAAACTTTTGCTGGAGCAGAGATTTCAACCACAGCCTCCTCCAGTGCATGAGAACAGTACTGGCTCTTCTAGAAGAGGTGAGTAAAGGAGGTCACTTGCTTTCTGTTTTTCCAGGAATTCCAATCTGGGCCCCTGAATCATCTTCCCAGTAAAGCTTTGTCAAAACTGGCATGCTCTTGGCTTTTTGGTTTTTTTTGTTTTTTTTTCTTCCCTCCTTTATTTCAGTTTTAACTAATTTGACACTCTCTAAGGAAGAAAAATCAACAATGTGTTGCTGGAAAATTTTTGAACAGCTCTTGTTACAAAGTACAGTGGTGCCAAAGCCAGGAGCAGGACCTGGGAATGGTCACAGCTCTAATCACTCAGCTGTGTGCTCTGCTACTACTAATTTGTCATAGGAAAACAGATGGTGATGGTGGTGCACGGGGCCAGATTCTTACACCTCTTTAACATTTACAACTTGCATTGCAACAGCATCTTTGGGACCTCAGGAAGCCTGGGGCCCTGTTATGTTAGGCACTGTACAAACAGAGAGTAAGATACAGTCTCTGCTCTTGGGAGCTTCCTGAGAGACTAAATAGACAAGACAGATAAAGGAGGGAGAAAAAGCAGAGAAGTGATTTGCCCAAGGTCACACAGGAAGAACTTGCAGAGCTCGGAGTAGGTCTCACTTCACAGGTCAGTATATTTCCACTTGTCCAAATCCTGTCTGCAAACAAGCAGCTGTGACCATTAAATCACTTGCTGAGCCTCCAACAACTTCAGTGCAGCTCTCTGCTTTGTAACTACCCAGTGCATGTTTCCTACCAGGAGGAGCTCACCAGCACAGCACAGATGGGTGTCATTGCTGCTGGACTCAGTGAGAACATAACCAATCCCAGGACAGCAGCAAAATGCTGTGCAAAGGGTTTTTTTTTTTTTTTTCCTCCACAACAGAACAACTTTGGATAGAAAGTTACATTAAAATACACTTGACACTGAGCACTAGAGAAAAAGCCTACTTCCAGCAGACCTCAAATACTGTATAAACTCATCTGGTCAAAGGCTGAGGCACCCTTTGCCTTCTTGTGTTTTGCTCTTATACCAGGTTCACTGGAGAGGCCAAATGCACTTTAACCTTTTCTATATCATGCATTCATAAAAACTCTCAGCAGATGCAGAAGCCTGTGCACAAAGCCTCCATCTTTTAAAGGTTAAAAGAACTGTTTTACAATTAAGGCATTATTTTTCACGTGGAATAACTGAGCTGTAATCTGATGTGAAGCCACAAATTCCAAACTGCAAGGATGTTCATTATATTCCACGATGCATGCACTCTACTCAGGCTGACAGAAATTATTTTTTACATCAAAATTCTAGTGGAGGTCATTTAACAACTGCTTTTCCAGAACCTCATGAAAACTACATATATTCTAATGAATTCAAGTGCAGTTCAAATGTTTCACTGTAGGCTTGCTCTGTTCCATGCTGCTCCTGCTGCAGGCAGGACTGCTAGCTGGATGGATTTCCTTTCTGATCAATCCATCCTCTCTCATGTCTCAGGGCAAATAGGGATCTGAGGAATGGTGGCACCGAGGCCTGGGCTCATCCTACCCAGAAGTGGAACTGGTTTAGATGCCCAGTGTGGTCAATGGCCTGACAAAACAAGACACAGGTATGCTCACCCTCTCTCTCTTACTCTTCAGAGTTGAGTTTCCCGAATTTGAGCACCAGGGGCTGTCTCTGCCTCAGCACATGAGGCAGTGCAGGTGAAGGAGATCTCTGCAGGACAGGAGAGCTGCTGCTGAGGCAGAGCCACCATCATCCCCACGTCCCTCTGGAGCTGGCTTTGCTCCACACCAGCTCAACTCCAGACCCAAGGAGGGAATGCCACTCAGGGGCAGGAGTGTGCTAAGTGTGCTCCTGTAGCATACATGCACAGTTTGATTTCATTCATAACTCTGCCATGTTCCAAGACTGCTCTCAACAAAAACAAAACCCTAATAAATAGGGATTGTCAGATGATTGTTTCAAAAGTGCATTCCTGCTCTGAGCTAAAGCACCAAGGCAACCAGCAAGACCTACACTGCACTAGAACAATTAATTTTTAAAAACCAAACAATATCAAGTAATTTAGCACTCAAATTGACAGTAGGTTTTTGTTAAAAGCAGAAAACAAACAAAATCCAAATTCTTAATATCCTTAGGAGTGTTTTCATCGCTCATTTAATTGACTTTCTCCCTAGAGCTTTTGCAATCCCACTGCAGTAAATTGTGAAGCAGGAAAGAGGATCTTCACTATAATAAAGCCTGACAAGTTAAATTCTCCTAAACTGAGCAATCAGAAAAACCCAAACAAGATTTAAAACAACTGTATTAACCCAGGATGTGACAAGAAAAAAAACCAACCCAGTTATGGGTACTAGTAGCACATCTTGCTGGGAAGTTTATGTTTCCCTGTTACTATACACTGGTTTGCCCATGCTAATGTTGCTCTCAGTGTGTCAAAAGCAGCAGCAAGAGTTTACAAAAGATCTCTGTCTCTCAGTTAACAGCATTTTATTTCTTCTCCATTTTGCCAGTGTTGCAATCCTTGCAGCCTATTAGGCTATCACTAGACATTCCTGAATTCTTTTAAAAAGGACTGTTCTTGGCACTTGCTAGAAGGCAGCAAGACCATTCTCTTCATGTAAGGACACTGCCACACATGTAGTGCAACTGCTGCACTTTCAGGCAGGGCATTCACCCCATGCTCCACCTTGGGTACACTTTTAAAGCCTCTAGGTACCTCTAGTAATGCAGAAAATGACTGGTTGTGCATTGAACAGCTTTTCATGGAGTGAAACAATACAGATATAGATTTTAATCTATAAATTGCTATGCAGCCAGGAGAAAAAGGGGAGGAACAACCATATTCCACAACTGCCTGCAGCCCAAAAGGCAGCTGGCATCTGAGTCCTAGCAAGAAACATTGAGCAGATTGTGGGTGCTGGCTGTGGGGGAGCATTTTCTTGCTGGCATGGAGGCTGGGTGTTGATTCAGTGCTGGCAAAAGCTTTCCTCTGCACCCGCAAATGTTAAATCCTCCATCACCTCTCAACAAGTACATTATGATGGCAGAAGGCTTTTTTCATCTAGCTGATGACAAGGAAGCCTGTGAGGCTTTTTGAGGATCAGAGTTAAAAAAACACAACCTGATAATGCCTTCTGTTTCTCTAAGGTGATCCTCAGCTTCACTTAATCTTGTTTGGGGAGTGGCTGAGATACCAGGGTGAGCTGGCAGGGAGTTAGGCAGAGCTCCTCTGGGGGGGAGCAGGGAGAGGATGGGTGGGCAGGATGTCACATGGGAGGCACCACTCACAGACCATGCCTGAATGATTCTACTTCCATCCTGTGCCAGTGAAACAAGGCAAGTGCCAGTATGGATTTAGTATTTTCAGAATTTATTCCATGTGTTTTAAATTTAGGGAGGTAACAAAGAGATGGAGAAGAACCATACATTGTAATAAAGCATGGCAAGTCTCTCCAAGAGCAGTCACCTTGTGCTGGCTTAGAGAATACCTGGCAGATTACCTGATACTTACATTAGAACATAGAAAAAGTGACTGCAGGGCTGAATTTGATACATGCACACACAGACCATGCCAGGAGCTGTGGTTCTATGTCCACTGCTGTTGGGACCCAGTGAAACTTCTTTCTGCAAAGTGTGGTCAAATTCAATAACAGAACTGGGACCAAGAGAAAGATCATGTGGCAAAATGCTGCCTAAAGGAACTAATTAGCCAACAGAAGATGAGATTCGTTTTAGTTTCTTCTGCTACAGTTTAATGTTTTCACCATACTTCTAAGGATGATGTAAGACATTAACTGCATTTCAGGTGCAAAATTTCAGTATAATTTTCTGACCAAAAAAAATCAATAATCAGACTGTTGTAATTAAAAATTGATGCTTACAGGGAAATTTAGTTATCTGTCAAATTCAGCACCGAGGGACACAGCTTTTGTGTAAATCTGCTTTGGTTGAGCTTGTGGGCTGAGGGCTGGGTGTCCCGAGTTTGAGATTTTGACCCACAAATCACGTGGGACCTGGATTTTCCTCATGTTACCATGTGAATCCAGAAATCAGCTCCAGTCTGAGTGCTAGAAAACCCAGCTTTGCTGAGCAGCCTGGAGAACAGTCACAAAATTTTCCACACACCTGGGCTGAGCTTCGAGTCTGTAACAAAGCTGAAAGCTGGCCAAGTTTCTCCTGGCTTTGTTACCAGGCTTTTTGCACAGATCTATTATTCTCTGCATATTTTTTTTTCTTTCAAAACCAAACCATTAGGAAAAAAGGGTTTGTGGAGGGGGAGGAGAGAATGTAAAAGAAACAGGAGTGTGTGTTTGCCTGCAAAAGGGAGATGCAGCACTACAGCAATCGGTACCACTGCACACACCAGCAGCTACAAACAGGCTGAGAGCTTCAAATGTAGGACAGCTCAGAGGGAGGGGAAAAAAAAAGAAAATAAAAGGAAAAAAAAAAAGATAGAAGACAGCAGGAGCGCTGTTTGTCTTGGCTGGTTAGCACTCAATGCCCACCTGCATTTGATTCTGCTCAGTCTCTGGACTCCTCCCCTCACTTTGGAGTTAAGGCAATACAGGAAGGCAGGAGGGGAAGGGAGACAGAACACTTTGTACTAGCAGCCAGACCACTGTTTAACTTCTTCAGCCAAAAAACAAATATGAATATGGAAAGATTTTATGGTGAGATACATCAACAGACTGAAGCAGTTCTGAAAATCCTTCTGCAGTTGCTCATTCAAGGTTTTCAACCTGCAGACCTTTCTTGTGATTAATCCCAGTGTTTGTTTTGTAGTAGTAGTGCTAAGTATTTACCAAGTGAGGTGAACTGTCAGTTCTGCCACAGAGAGTTCTGTCTGCTGGGAGTATTTTATGGCCTTCATAATTTGCAGTTATATCCAGCCCTTGTTGCTTTTTCAGTTTCATTATGGTTTGAAAATGAAACCCAGAAAATAACCCCTGTGCTTACTAGCAAAGAAGCCTGGGTGTTGAGCAGTAGGAATACAGTAGCTGTGAGCATTTCAAAAAGCACAGAGCAAGAAAAAATTCTGCTGCAAACTATACTTCCCTATGCATGGTAAACTTTTAATCACTCATTAGTTTACTTATAAAAATTCTTCAATGTCAGACTGCTTTTGCAGATTTTCTCCCTCCAAATTCAGAGCATATTTTAGCAGCCCAAATGCTGTGCACAGGCCTTAAGCATGCTGAACCTGGCAGTATGCCCCCAAATTAGGCTGTGCTGAGCAGAGAGAACAACAGACATCCTCCTCCCTTGTGCCATAAGAGATTTCAGAAATAAAAAAAATAAAAATTCCTTTTTCTTTTTTTTTTTAATTGGAAATGCTTCACATAAAGAGACATCATAAAGTAAACTGCTGATAGCACCTGATGCTGCTACAGCAAGCACTTCTTGTGAACCAGAAAGTATCAGAAGGTGACAATAACAGTTAGATAATAACATGGTGCCTCTGCATCCATAGGCATCACATCACTGAAATATCCTGATGTCTTCTAAAGCCTTGGGGATCATAAACCACCGTCAACTTTCTATCTCACACAGAAAAAAGTTACAGCTTTTTAGAAAGCTTGAGAAAAACTGAATTAGAAATGTAAAAAGAGCTATTTTCATTTTGTACAAAAGTCTGCCACTGTAAAACCATGATACCTAAAAGCAATTGCTTAAAAACTGTTGAAAGTGAATATCTAAATAGATATTCTACTATAACTTTTTAGCTATCCCGTGCATTACAATTATAAATTAAATTAATTAAAGTGTTTTCATTATTTTATTCAGAAGTGAGGGAGGGAATGACACTCTTCATTGGAAACTGCAAAGTTAAATTCTAAACATTTGGAAATGGGGAAACACAACACTAAGATAGGAGTTAAATGAAAGCAAAAAGTTAGAAACAGAGGAGGAAGCAGTAAGGCCAATTCAATGCCTTTCTCCTTCTCATCCCTCCTGTTTTACCAGCACAGGGGAGATTGCAAACAGAGGGGTTAAGAACCACAGAAAAGCACTCCTGATCTCTGAGTCACTCCTGGGTCTCACAGAGGAGTATTGCAGAATATTGCTATATGTACTGAATTGTTGTCCATAAGGTAACAGCACTGGGAAGGTGGATTTCCACCCAAATAACATGGAATTTTTTTCCATGCCATTTCTGTCCTCTCCAGCAAATGATCTTTCTGTAAGTGTCAACAGAGATGTTGTGTTTTGGAGCCAGTCATACTGATGCTTCTTATAGTCAGCATAGAGAGAAATGGGCAACTGCATTGTAGTCCACATGATTTACCTTAGATGTCTGTTCTAGGATGAGATGCATCATGCTCTAGATATGAGTTTTCTCCCACCCCTCCTCTCAAAAACATTGAGTCTAGACTGGTAAGATCAGAGATCAGAGTAAAATACCCAAAGAGTCAAAATGAGTCACCTTCACTCTGGCTTGAGCCCATTGTTCTGCTGCAGTGAATGAGATTCTGTCACTGACTTTGTCACAAAACCAGTATCACATTGATCATTACTCTGCCTCCATTTCAGCCACCATACCACATCACAGTCACCAGGCCAAGAGTCAACAACCTTTGGAGGCTGTGCTTTTCCATTTGGGAAGATGAGCATGTTGTCCTAACCTGGTTGGGAACAAGGATGAGCTGCTAGCAATAATAACCTGCCTTGGCTAAGGCAGTGGTTCCTACAGACCTGGACCTCAAAGGGAGGCAACAACAGGGAGTCAATGCCAAGGTTAAAACATTACAGCTCTCAAAAACAATAATCCAAACCTTTATCCAAATCCAAATCTCAACCAACACTGAAGAAGCTTACAGTGCTCACCCTTTTCCTTCACCGTTCCACAAACACTCACCAACACAACTTTCTAATATCTCCAAGAATCTGGCTTCTGGTAGCTCTTTAACTGGAGCAGATTAAATGCAGCAGTGAAAGACACAAATGTGGACTTTCACAGGACAGCCATTTTTGTGACAGCTTTCCAAAAAACCATGAAAACAGACTAATTTTTCTCCATTCAAAATATCTATTCTTATTTTCCCCAAAATTCATTATCAAAGCTTTTGTGGATGGGATTGAATGTAAGAACTGTGTGAAGACTGAAGTCTAAGGAAAGTTACAAGAAGAAAAAATGGCTTTCTAATGAAAAAGTTTGACACAGTATTCAGGAAAGAAAAGTTATGGGATCACAGTAATACACCATTTTCAGTCAAAATTTCATTGCCTTTCACTCTCTTAATTATGCTTTAAATTGCCCTAGATGGTGCCAGAAGCAGTTATAGAAGTAGAATAAAGGATGATAATAACACCAGTTTGGTTTTGTGGAGCCTCCATAGCTGGGTGGCACCTAAATAAAAGCATTTAAAGTGCCAGAAGCCAATTTGTGGTTTGGTTTTGGATTCATTTACAATTTGGTTTGGCTTTCAAACAGATCTAAGTATGATTGGGGTAGGGTATGAGAGCACAGAACCCTCTTATTTCTGTGAGGTGGGCAAGGCTTCAGTTTCACCATCGCTGATTTGTGGTTAGCCTCTTCTTTTGGCTATTAAATTTAATCAAGATTATAGAACTGCTGTTTGCTCAAGGCACTGCTAGAGTCAAAGATGCTCTGCAGATGTACACATCTAGGCCTCTGCAGATGTGGCTGCAGAATGAGCCCAGAATGTAGATGGCCTTTAGGTATAGAACAGAATATAGTGATATTTACTAAAATACAAGACTGGTACCTCAAGTAAATGCTGAATGCCTTAACAAGGTGACCCAGGAGAAGCCATTCAAAACACCCTTTTAAGTCTTCCACAACACAGTGGTTTCATGCACAGCTTTCTATCAAGAATTTGCAGCTAATGAAATCAGGGGGGAGTACTGACAGCTATATGAGCATTTAAGACATATGCATTTATAGGAGGCTTAAATAATGAAAATTAAAATTAGAAGGGCATAACAGAGTTAAGTGCTTTTGACAATGTTTTAAATATGAATAAGATCCTTATGATTTATGAAATCCCTTAAGATGACTGGAGTATGAAAAGTGACATGCTAACAACATGCCTGGTTCTAGGGTTTCTTTATGCTGGAAGCCATACGTGTAGGGGCACATACCAACTTTCTAAAAACATAACTAGGTCAGGTTACACAATTCTCAGAAGAAGAGAGAAGGTAGCTATTTTTTATTGTATTTAGATCTGCTTTGATTCTCTTTGTGCTGCATCTTCTTCCATCTTGCTACTTAAACAGAGCAGGACTCCAAGAGGTCTTGTGATTCAAGCAGTAGGAGAAGAGCTTGGCAAGAACCTGAGCTTTGATTTTTTTTTTTTTGGTTTCAAAATACATGCGTAGAGACACATGTGAGAGTGCATCATTTATATGTTTTAACACATGCACACAGACAACTTATTGAATGTTCATGGTCTCACGTTTCCCAGATATCCTTCTTCTAAATATCTTAAGGACAACCACAGCATTGAAACAAAGTTTCAAAGAAGGATCACAGAATTTATTAAGGGAGAGAGAATGCATCCTTTCATAGGAAAATAGGAGAAGCTGACTTGTTCAGCCTCATAAAGGAAAGGCAAAGAAAAGATATCACGGTTCTGTGTAACTATGACCATAGAGCATAAGATCAAATTGCAATAAAATGATCATGAATAAATGTAGTTTCAGTCAGAAAAAGGTTTTTAGCTGTCTGAAGAGTAAAATTCTGTAAGCTGCTTACACATGAGGCTCATGGTGACAAGTTGCCTAAATGGCTTTCAGATGGATTTTGAGGGGATTAGGGAAGAGAATGATTAATTTATAGAGAGAAATTCCCAGAATGTGGGTTCTGAAGCAGATCTGTAGGTAACCAGCATCTTGGTGCTAGGGAGTTTAAAGGGGACTGTATCTCTGTTTGTAGGGCAGTTATACCAAATAAACCTCAAGCTGTCATGCCTTGTAAAGTATTAATCACCCTGCTGCCCTTGTTTCTGGTATTTTCCTCCCTCTGCTGAACAACTGGATACTGCAATAAGATGCAGACACACTCATGCTTTAAGGCATTACATTCCCTTCAGCATCTAGTTGGCACATCCCACTGGCACTCAATGGAACAGCACACGTTTTTCCTTCAGGTCATACTGGCAGGTACTTTGCTGGGTTTCCCTATTTCCTCAGAAGCAATGGTTATTAGTCAGCTTTTTTTTTCCACCTGGGAGCTGTATTTCACACACAATCTCATTTTGCAATACCCTTGATCTCTCCTATTATACTCCTATGGCACATCATAGCATGATTTTTGACCTTTCACTATAAATATGTATTTTTGAAGGCTAATAAGTAGTGTTTTGTGTGCTGTGATTGCAGGAATGAAAGATCTGTGCACTCCTGAACTGGGCATCTGTCTCATCTTTTGCAACTGTGGGAGATCAGTCTCAAAGGCAGAAGGTGATTCTTTCTAACCTAATGTTCCTGAATGAAATTCACTAATAAAAGACCTGTATGCTCATGAGCACAGGGACTGGAAAAAAAGTCAACAGACAAGTTCTTTTTGGCTTGGGTAGCATTTGGTAAGTGCATCTGAGAAAACAGCCGAAAACAGGTTTAGCATGGATTCATCTGAATTAAGTAGAACATTCAGTTCCTTCCTCACTTTGGCCTCTTGGAGGGCAATTTTCATCCCAGACATTTCAGAGCCTCAGTTTTGAAATGCATATAAAGGGAGATAAAACAGACAGCTCTCTGGCAGGCAAGAAATGCAAGTGGAACAGTGATAGGAAGTAGGATAGGGAGAGAGAAGTCTGGTTTGGGAAGAGAAGAAATGAGGCTGAAACTGCAGTACCCTGAGGAATGGAAAAGCCAGGAGGGACCTGGCATTTTGTGACATAACTCTAATATAAAAATACCGTTTTCGAATCTTTAAAGAAACAGAGAAGCTGCAACTAGTTATATTGAGAGATATGCTTTGAAACAGGTATTTCATTTTAGTGTTAGGAGAAAGCAACAGAGAGATTTTCCTACCAGGACATGAAAACCTACCCAAAGCAAAGATCAGAACTCAGAACCTTTTTCTCTCAATCCCATATTTAGTCCTCTAGTGGACACTGTCTAACAAGAGCAGATGCACAGTAAATGCTAAAACCAGCATTTCTATTTTTTTTTAAGAGGCAAGACACAAACATCTGTATCTCAGGAAAGTATCAGTATCACTCTTGAACAATTTCTGCAGAACACATTTATGTTTCTTGGGATGAGAACTTGCTGAAGCTCTAGGTAGGCACTGTAAGAATTTTCCTCTCTGTGACAGTATACTGTCACTGCCATCAATAAACCATCCATGGAGCTGCCAAAAATACAACAGAGCCTTCAGAGCACCACTTTGCCATCCTTGTCTTTTTGAGGGGAATTGGGTTGGGTGCAATGGTCAATCCTTTCTGCTTCTCCTTTTAACTTATAACCCAGCACAATGATCACCTAACTGCACCATGGAAGGAAATGGGTAGAATTTATTAATGGGGAAAGAAAAATGAAAGAAAAAGCTTGCAGCTTCCTCAGGTATTAGGGTGGAAATGGGGTAGACACTAACTTGGGTACAGCTCTTTAATGACTGAATAAATGGCAGTAATGAGGCAGTTCCAAGGTTTATCAGATGACTGCATTCATTTGCTCTAAATATCATATTTAGTGATTTGTGCTGATTCGTCAGTTTGTGGGATTAGTTACAGTTCATTGTAAGTTCTAACTGTATTTCCATGTATTGTGTTAAGACCTGATTCAAGAGTAGTTTTATTTGATAAAAACCAGATGTTCTTAAAAGAGACTCTCTCCTTCACAGTACAAAACATTATTCTTAGCAATTGTATGTACCTTACAAAATTAATAAGCACAGCATCTCCCTGCATGACATATGACATTATTATATTTTTCCCTGTTGAGGGACTTTTAAGCCATTGGGGTCATAACCTCTGTGCCTTATGAGAAATGGAAAAGCACATGGTTCCAATTTTATCTTCAACCCTGCCCTGCTGCTGACATGTATGTTTACAATACGGTTCATCTGTTGACCCTTCACTCACATTTAAAATATTAGCTAACATTTTTTGGTCCCAATCTCAACGGTGCATGGTGATTAGCTTTTAAGACCAGTTGTTTTCTTTATTGCCTTTTGACATGCACATCTTATCCGAAAGCCCTTGACTGTTTTTCTAATTTGAAAACAGCACCAGCCACGAAAGCAGCTCTGGTTTGTCTGGATGCTCCCGCTCTCTTGTGACGCCGGGCACTTCAGATCTTTAAATACACAATATCACCCCACTTGCAGAGATGGGAAACATCCTGCACTGGTCTGAGATATCCCTGAGGAGATGCCTGGCTCTAACCCTGCTCTTGGCTGCCTCCAGTCCTGGCTGAGGTGGGTCAGGCTGAGCTCAGCCTGGCGCATCTCCTGGGGGACACGGTCTGTCCCCCGAGTTCCCCTGCACGAGATCCCTGGAGAGGGCAGCTGGATCATGCTTAAGGGCGAGTCAAGAAGAAAACCCTTCTAGAGAGCCCTTTTCCCAGTCAAGGCTGGGTGCTGAAAGAACACGCTTTCACTTTTCCACATGCAGAGAAAGAAAGAGTAGTCAGCTAAGACTGACTTTTTGCAAGAGCTGGGGGGGGCGGTAAAAACTGAGAAAGCTGCTTATTTTTCACTCCAATTTCCCTTACATCAAAAGAAAGGTGAAGGAAAAAGGGAAGACGTAGGGGAGGATGTATCTAATTTTCATTTCTTTTTAATAAAGGGGAAAATTTGAACAGGAAAAATAAGAAGTATTTTCCTTCTAAGTTAAAATGACAGACAATTTAGAAAGATACCTTCAGCACTTGAATTTCTTCAAATTTTTCCCCTTTGTTTTAAATATTATTTTTAAATTTTAAAAAACAACATAAAATGTGGTCTCATGATTGTGAAAAGTAAAAGAGCACTTTCACGATACAAAAAAAAATACTTTGTTATTTTCACCATACTGTATTATATGATACCTTTTTAAGTGAGCTCATATAGATGGGTGCCTTAGCTTAAACTTCACAATAGGGCATTACATTCATCATTTGCACAGTTCAAAATACTTTCATAATTCTGAAGCTTGGCACTCTCAGTTCTCCTATAGTCCACTGTCCTGGTATGGATTTTCAATGTGCTTTTATTGATGTATTTGGCTTCCCATAAAAATTATGTAAATAACTCCCAGGCCTGAAATGTACTAAGCTTACTGTGCTGCTAAAGAGACCTTTAGAAGTGTTAATGCTTTCTTTTCAGGGAGTGAGAGCATGATCTCTTTTCAGTGGTTGGTATGGGAAGATACTTCAGTGACAACCAGGCAGATTCAGGGACATTATTTCTTGGAGGAAGGGATATGGATATGACAGGCTCTGAAAACACCTACGTCCTTCAGGTTTCAACCATCATACATGTCCTCAAAAACCTTGAGAAGAGCTGAATAATGACAGAGTGAAAAAAAAGCTCCTGACATCTGTAGGCTAGAGCTACTGCTTTGCACTGTGGAAAGAACTGGCAGAGAAAGCTGAAGTGAGATGCTGTCCTTCCCCTAATGAGCACAGAAGCACACCTCAACACCACAGAGACACTGCTGTGTACAGCTATAAGCTCATGATAACTGCAGAGGGATTTCCTCTTCCCTAGGTTTGGGTAATCCCATGCACTCCCAGGTAATTTGGTTACACACAAATACAAATATCCACATGTACATTTGTTTAATAGCAAGCTGATGTATTCCCAAGCTATCCTGTAAGAGTCCAGTCCATAAATAATCTTGTTAAAGTGTTGAAGTCTTTGCTGTTCACAGGGAGTTGATACTAGCTGGAGAACCAGACCCTAAAATTGTCCTCCTTCATCACTCCTATAATTCCTTTAATCTTCTTCCTTTTTTTTTCCCCTTTTAATTTTTTTTAATGGCTCCAGTTGCCAGAACAGCAGATACTGGCCAAGACACTTGGCAACCCCATGTCTCAGGAGCTGATGCCAATGGCAGTTGGGGGAACAGCACTGGTGTTCAGCATAATTGGCTTTTTTCCTCTGGGTAATGAAGACATCATACTGCTTCTGCCCTCCCATCCCTATAACCTCTGATCTGGGACGTGGAGTCTCTGGGAATAAAACATGGAGCCTCTCACTGCTGCATAAAATCAGTCAAAGGCAGTGCCACCAGGGAAGCTGTTGCTTGCCATGTTGGCAATTCACTAATCGCCTCCATTATCACGCCAGCAAGGCAGACAGATGGAGGCAGCACTCCTGAGTCATCTGCAAACTGAGGTCCATTTCCACATACAACTAGTTCTAAAAGCTCCTAACACAGCCCATCTTCAGTTATTTGCATCTTTGACTCATGCGGGATTTAAAACCGTATCATGAGCACGTTGGATCTGTGCCAGCTAGGCACCACAAAGCCGCATTTTCCCCTTCAGCAGTTGTGAGCAAGTCAGATTTTGAAGGGAAAAAAACAACCCATAAATTCACCTGCTCAAAATTATGCTGTAGCTTATTAATATGTAATTTTAGGAGGTTGTATTTCCTGCCTTCCACTCCACCAATACATAGCAGTGCAAGTAGAAGGCTTAAAGCTTTCTTAATGGCTGCTTGCCCACAATTCCTGTAACCTTGCAACAATGAAGAGCAGGAAAATTTGTTTCACAACACTATCACTAATGGTCAAATCATTAAAACATGGCTAGACAATTATCTTTACATCTCTAAAAAAAGACTCAGCAGCAGTAAGGCATAGTGATCAAGCAGCAAATCTTTTCATATTGTACCTTTTCCATGATTTCTGACCTCACTGTGGAAATATTCATATTTTATCAATAAAGAAAAGAAAAAGACAATAACTTTTTCCAATGTGACTACTTTTGCAACATGACAATGAATGACTGAGTACAAGAAAATCTCTTATGTCTCAGCATCAGTTTTCTGCTATTTGCTTTCCACTCCACTCCCATAACCATAATTTAATGCTTCAAGATATGCAAGAAGCACTGAAATGTATTTGACAATCCAAATCAATTAAACTTGATTATTTCTGATTCCTCTGACACATGTGGCATCATCACCATTACTTCAACTCTTCTTCTGACTGTTCCAGCTCACTGTTCTCCCTCTCCATGCCTGATTTTCAACTGATCTTCTGTCTAGGAAAGGACCCTCTCTTTATTTTGTAAGAACTTAGTGAGAAGAGGGCTGGGCCTTGAGGTACTACCATAACTCAAATATTATGATTACTATTAATAACAACAAGAGCAACAAGATTAGGCATATATGTCATATTAATATTCGAAGTGCTGTGTTGACAGCTTCACTTATGCAGAGGTAAACACTGATGTTTAAAACCATAAAAAGCAAGGGAATGTCAAAGTGTGCACTGACTTAAAAGAAGCTTTAGCTGTTACAGCATTGTGGAAGTCATAACAAGAAATGCTTCATATACTACATACATACAGATTTGTGCACACAGATATTTCATCCATTTTTGTGTGAATGATTTTCACACAAATCCTTTGCTGAAGTTCAAAAAAACCATTGAGTTTTCTGTTTACTCAGATAAAACAGTTACAAAACAGTAACTCTACAGAGGGTGACTTCAGCAGAGAAAGGAATGCTACAAAGCAAAAAAGCACTTTCAAATTCTAACTGTAGCAGATGTTGTTTTGGTCATTTCTAGCTGGCTGTGAAGTTAGAGCCTCAGAACTGTGGTTTCATATGTGGTTCAAGCATTGGCTGCATTTATGCTGGGAGAAAAAAAAGGATTGTTGCATGCAGGATCTGGCATGCATTGTTTAAAAAAAACAAAATAAAACAAAACCCCAAACCATGTCTGTCTTCAATTATTTTCCATTACAGCATTGTCTGCATATAATTGCTCCATGTTTTCCATTAAGGGGTGCCAAATAAATGAGCATGTTAGAGTATAGGATGCACAAATTCCAGTGGTGATGCTCCCCTGTATCAGTGAATAAGATGAAACACAATCCCCCTTGACCTGTGTGACATTTTTATACAATTAATCTGTGTTTTTCAAGTGTCCAGCATTATTTACCATAACTTCCATCAACAGCTGAGACTGGGGACTCAGAGAAAATCCAAGCAATGCAAACTTATACAGTGCCTTCAAAGATGTCTTAACTGAGGCTAAATGGTCAAATGCCTTGTAAATGGACTGTTGCCAGAATATGCAAACAGGACTTTGGGGTTTGTCTTTTTGGTCTTGTTTATAAAATTTGAGAAAGCTACATATCACAGAGTATTTTTTGTGTATGTAAGAAAAGCACTGTTTCCACAAAGGTGAGGCCTCACATGGCAATTTGGTTGCTCCCCAAAATCATCCTTTTTTCATTGTTCTTTCTGCAAAAGGCTTTGTCTGCTTCCATATCCTGGCTACGTGGATCAGACTCATTAGGCTGGGGACAAGAGGAGCCCCCAGGAGTTGGCACCTGGGGATCCTGAGCAGCCTCCCCTCTGAGCAGGGCCTGGGCATCCCTTCCCAGAAGCAGAAGGCATGTGGGAGCAGAGCACACCAGGAAGCATATCGTGCCAAACAAGAGGCAGGGTCATTTCTAAGATGTAAGAATTCAGGAGGCACACTGTGATTTGCCAGCTGTTAATGTTGTCCTGCACAGGGCTGGTCCTGGGCTCAGCTCAGCTACAGTGAAGGTTTGTCTTTTTGCATCAATACTTATCAACACCTTTAATCAGAAAAAAATAGTGCAGGGCCCAGAATAATTCCATTGTACAGCAGGAGTTAATATACTTGGTCTATAGCACACACATGGCTACTTCTGCCAAGGGGTCTTAGTGAGCAAATTGGTCAGGTTTGGCAGTTCATAAATAAGCTGTAATTATCCACTGGAAACAGCATAGTTAAACCTTAACTACAACACAGCATTACCATGCCCTTATTAGTCTGATCAAGCTATTAAGATAGATACATCTGAACAGAATAAATCCATGACCTTCACATTGCTAAGGCTGAGCTACTGCCTCCTTTCCCTTTTCCTCCCCAGTGCACTGCCCCCACCCCAGCAGTGCTAGCTGTAAACTCGAGACTGCACACTCTTGGGTATAGCCAGCTGTGCTGCTAGAGGGGAAATCTGAGCATATGCACACTCCAAAATGAAACTCAAATAACAGCAGAGAAAACAAAACAAAGCTGCTTGTGTAAGAGAAGACAGAGTCACACTCTTTCACATTAATGAGGGAATGATGCCCAAGTGGAGTCTGACACTCCATCACAGGAACATCTGCAGAAGAAGTTTTGAAAAGGTCAAGAAGTTATGATTTGCAATGGAAAAATACTCAACTGCTATCTGAGCTATTCTTAATTGAACTTGACAGAAGACGTGTGCACTGACACTACGAGGATATTCAGGAACTGAAGCTGGATCAGCTTCCTAATGGAGCAAGAGAGAAATGTATAAACTGTTAAAGAGGCTGAACTTTCACTGGAATAGTTGTTTTTTTAAAAAAAATTTTGATGCGATGAGGAACAAAAGCAATTATAGCACACATTGAACAGAATACATTTTAAGTTCTTACTAGTTCTTACTCATTTTCAGGGGAAAAATCACTTATTTTGATGGGACAAAAACAAAAATACAAGATAAATGGAGTTTTAAACCTAATTAATCACTGTAGCTGAGTATTTGGTTAATAAAAGCAATTGATTTTTTTTGTTCAGACAACATCCAAAAATAAGTGATTAGTCTAAAAGCAAAAAGCCATTGTGCTAAGAGAGCAGACTTTTTCTGTTACCAGCACAGCAGCTTTCTGTGTTCTGTGGGCTTTTCAGGCAGGGTAACTGCCTTCTATGCCTTTGAGTAACTCCTAATGGGTTCCTAATGCTGACTGGATCCCAGAAAAAAGAATCTACACAGCCTCCATCCTACTCTCATAAAAAAAACCCCATCTATATATATCTATATATAGATATTTATCTCTCTCTATATATATATCACCTATATATCTATATATCTGAATCAATTTGATTACAAGAATCTACTTAAAAAACACACTCACCCTGCAAAATGGAACCAAGTCCTATTCTCCTGCCCATTTCACATACAGCTTGCATCTAGTTAGCAGCTAATACCACATTCCTTAAATATTTTCCTTTCCAGAAAGAAGACACCTCCAGCATCAACTTTCTTTAGCCCATACCATAGTAAAGCAGCCTTTCCCAGAGCTTTTAATTCTACCTCAAATACCATATTCTGTGAGCAATCTTTCCCACTAGAGAGGAAAACTACTGCTACTGCTCATGTTGGGATGCATGCCAAGTGCCTGGTAGCTGTGGGTCTTTGGTGGTAGGTGCTTACACCTGCACAGTCTTGTAATAATTTATTCTGAGAAAGGGGTAAAACTCTAGTTTAACTGACGTTAAAGGAATTTTTTTTTTAAGTTAATTTACTTGCATTTGGATCTCCCAGTCACAAAATGGGAGTAGGAGAAATCAAAGGGTGGAAGTGTGACTGACACATTTTGAACAGTGTACATAAATGAGTTCGAGTGAAACACAGAAGTGGCACAAGCAGCATTCCCTGACATGTCTGAGCTCAAACCTGACCTTAGAATATGGGACTGGAAAACAAGAAGTAAGGAGCTATATAATCCATAGCAACCTAAAGAAGAATAAAAGTCCCAAGTTTCCCTCAGTAGGTAGGAAAGAAGGGAGGTAAAGCATGTGCTTCCTTTTACCCCTAGCTCTACCAGTGCCTTTCCATGTCTTTTCTGCATGTAGGAACTGCATGTGTAACTGTGAAGTAGTAATTTTCTAGTGCATGCCTTTTCAGCAGCTGTTAGGACATCTGGGGAAAAATCCATCTGGTGCTTAGAATAGCAAACACCACCATAAACTTTCAGAGTCCCCTTCCTTTTGCACAGTTACATGAACATGAAACAACAATGGGGCTTAGAAGTAAGTTTTGCTTCCAGAATAGGAGGTGGGGAGCTGTGAAAAGAAGGAAGATTTTTCAACATGGAGCTTCAGAAAAAAGCCTTGACTCCCTTCAAAGTCTCAGGGACAAACTTTTGACTCCCCAAAGACAGCAGCATCTCCAAAGAAATGTAGAGAGTTTGATTTCATACATATATGTTTGATTTCATCCCATCCCATCCCTTCCTGGGTATTTTTCCGTTAGGGTTTGCACAGAGCCTGCAGGATTAGGGAAGCGCCAGCTCTGAGTCTGTCAAGATCTGGTTCTGTTTTCAGTAGTTATATATATTGTGCTCTGTGTTGAATTAAAATGACAATAAAAGTCCTCTCACTTGTTACTGTATTTGTGTAACTCTCAAATTAGATGGGAAGAGTTATTTGAGAGAAACTAATCCAATGCACGTCCAAAACCACATCAGGTTTCAATATAGCAGCTATCTACTAACACACTGCATGGTCAAGTGGGGAAATTCAGCCAGACCTGTCTTGCTCAATGTCAAAGACAGGCAAAAATTGCACTTCTGGCTTATCAACTTCCTCACTGCCCAGGACAACAAAAAGAACTCATAAAAAAAAGTGTGAAAATCTTCTTGGTAGGATGATTTTGTGCTTCAGTCAATCATTTGCTCTTTACATTCCTAATGGAAATTCCTTGCACCTGAGAAGTGAAATATTGGGAGGTTGCTGGGCTACACAAGAGCTACAGATGTGTGTCACTAGAAGAAGGAGGATCCTGTTTCAGGTTCCTGACCTGTGAAAGAGCCATGAGTAGAAGATATGCAGAGGAGTTTTCAGGCTTCTTGAAATACTTTGGCCCTTCGTTTTCTGTGTATATGTAGCCTGGCCTAAATAATTTGGATGATGTGCAGAGTACCATGTAACTGGTTGCTACAAGAGATGCACCTCACACAGAATCTGTGAATCAATTTACTGTTTTAAGCTAAAAAAAGATTTGCTAATTTTTTCCAAGACCAATGTGGATTACCTTGTGTACAAACAAAGAGTTTGCACTGCACTCACAGAAGTCAGGTATGCAGTGTTAAAAATTTATCCTTCATATTTACATTATACCTATTATAATACCTATCTATTATTTACATTATACCTATTACAACAGTTTTTGATGTTTCAATTGGTACTAAGCTATCTTTCATCATTCATAAGGAAGTGGAATGGCAAATCTACCTCGACCCTAGAGGCAAGGATATGTGAGTTGCAAGGAAAAACAACCTCAAAAGGAGGTTCTTCCTGTAAATTGCTGCTTGTTGGGCCAAAGGGCATGGCACTGGGTGGGTGCATTGCATCTCCTCCCATGCACCAGCCTCTGGAAAAATGGAATGATATAATGGACTGTTAAAGACTACACTGAGAGCAAAGGGTGTGGGACATTCAAACATTGGGGTACACATTTAGGGAAAGCCACCTGCTCAGTCAGCACTAGGGGATCTGCCAGTTGTGCTGGCCATGCCCAAACCAATTTATTGCATTCTAAAGAAAGGAATAAAGGCCCTATAGTGCACAGAAAAAATATGCTGGGGTGGACAGGCTGGGTTATTCCTGTCAGGCAAAGGCAAGTCCATCCATGGGATTGCTTTTTGCTTTTGACCCAGAGGCACATCATGGGTGATTTGGGATGGTGAGAAAGTCTGATATGTTCCTCCAGGGGATTTGGTTTTGGGTGAGAATAGCCAGTGACTTGAATTGTACGATGCTTATTCTAGATAATACTATATACAATCCCTACTATGGTTGGTGTATGCAGTATCAACAGCATTACAGTAACAACTGCCCAGATTAATGAAGAATGAAATAACAGAACCAGACAAGCACAATGGTGATAGAACCACAACTGGCTTTGGTGCACAACAATCCAACACCACTGACCATTTTTCCTGCCCTTTGGACTGCTATGACAGATGGATCCCAAAATCATTGACTAAATAAACTCAATGGAAATTTTGAAGGGATGGCCTACAAACAAAGGGAATGATGCCTCTGTGCATATATCCAAAGACAGGAAAGGATGCACTGGAAAGTGTGGGTCCTGGGCATGAAATAAATGGTATAGAAGAAGGAAGGGGTTCTTTGCTGGTTTCAGTTCAGAGAGAGTTAATTTTCTTCCTAGTAGCTGCTATAGTGCTGTGTTTGGGATTTAGGAGGAGAATACTGTTGACACACTAATGTTTTAGTTGTTGCTAAGCAGTGTTTACACTAAGTCAAACACTTTTCAGCTCCCCACACCACTCCACCAGTGAGTGGGCTGGGAGGCATAAGAAGCTGAGAGAAGACACAGCTAGGACAGCTGACCCAAGTGGCCAAAGGGATATTCCATACCACAGAATGCCACACCCAGTAAATAAACTGGGGGAAGCTGGCTGGGAGGAGCCCATCAGTGCTTGGGAACTGGCTGGACAGCAGCGGCAGGTGGTGAACAACTGCACTGTGCATCACTCCTCTCTATCTCAGCTCATGGATGTCACTTCTTTTTCCCCAATATCCTCCTTCATCCCACTGGGGTGGGGGGGTGACTGAGTGAATAGAATTTGAGGGGGGCATGTTCAGAGTCCCACATAGTTGGGGACAAGGGTTGCTACAAGGGATGCTTCTAACACAGGGTCTGTTAATCCGGTTTTGAGTTCAGCTATGTTAAACAACTGACTGTTTTAACCTAAAACCAATTTGCTACTATTTTCTAGAGCACTGTGGACTGCCTTGTGTACACACACTGGATTTGCACTGCACTCACGGAAGTCAAGTATGTGATTTAAAAAATATCCTTTATATTTACATAATAGTAACCATTTTTGATGTTCAAATTGGTACTAAATTACCTTTCATTAACAAGCTGTTCACTGCAAGCAGAAAAGAACAGAAATACCAATTGCAGAGGGAAGCTAGAGATGATTTGGGGGAAGTCCATAAAGTTTAAAACTGAAACTGAACTGCAAAAATTAGGAACATATATGAAATGAGCTTTGGTTCAACCAGAGGACTGATAAAGACTGAGGGGTGTTTGCATTGGCAGTTATGAGCTGAAGATTTCTGTGGACTGGTACACTTGTAAAGTTGGATCAGAACTTCAGTAAATTACTGATATACATAAATATATACACATACATATACATATTCTGTCTAAACAGTAACATCTCCAACCTGAACAAGCCTTTTGGCAGATCCAAACTGGGAGGGTTTTGTTTTTAGAGAGAGAGAGAGAATTAAAAAAAGGGCTGCCCAGGACTACATTCTGCCCTGAAGCTCTGACTGAATTTATTTCTCATAAATTTATTTCTCATGTTATGTAGTTTATCAAGATCTTATCCATGGAATAGTTTGCTAAATTAACAGCTTGAACAGAATAGATTGCATTAAATGTTGTGGGTCAGGGGAAAATTAATTCCAAAGTTTGAAACTCCCAAGCCCAAATCCTGCACTTACATTACTGTGGATTTACGCCAGTGTAAATGAGAGAAGAATTTGGCCCCTGACCTTCTCCAAGCAGGTCATTATAGTTGAAATAGTAACTGATCTTAGAAAAACATTTTTGCTGCGAGGTATTTATTTCTGTATTAAGGTTTATGGAACATCATATTCTTTGCCCTTTAAGACTGATACTCACATATGTAAACACCACTGGGCCATAGCTTAATCCAGCCTCTCTAAATCTGGCTAAAACAATGGAAATATCTTCTGAAACCATTGTGGGTTGTATCCAATATAGTTAAAAACATCTGACTGCAACCGCAAATATGCTGGTATTTGGTTGTGCTATAAAAACATTTTTATGTCAAATACAACTGGGACTAATACAGTAAACTACAAGTATGGTTAACCCTTGGAATGAACCACATTTAGACACATGAAAGTTAAGGTAGTCTGCACTGGTTACATTTTCTTATGAAGAGCATAAAATGAATGTAGAGTATAAAAAACTAATTACTAGTATTAATAGAGTAATTGGCACTTACATAGCACCTTCCATGCTATACTATAAACATACCAGCTGTGTGATCAGCTCCTGCAGCTACTTGCTCTCCTGAGTGCTCAAGACAAAACCGAGCCCAAATGCTGCTAGTTAAGTGAATAAACCTGTACCCCCTTTCCCCTGCACACCTACACGTGCTCAAGTGCACACACACACACACACAAGGAACCATTTCAATGCTCACCAACCCTGGTGTTACCAGAGAGGTCTAATCAGTGCTTAGAAAAGCACCAACGAGGACAGAAAGGGAAAGCTGAGTTAGGTGGGGCTGCAAGGGGAGTGTTTAGCTGCCACAGAATGGTATTACACAGAAAGGCAGGTTGGACACTTGGTTACTAACAAAAAAAAAAAAAAAGCATTTAAATAGAAGTAATTGAGAATTTTTGCTGAGGAAAACATTTTCCAACTAAGTGGTGTTCCAGGACAAGACAGAATAGTACTGAGTATAATGCAGGGCCTTGGATTTGCTGCCTGCGCTCTTGTGACAGAGCTGCTCAGCCCACCATCTGTTTAACACACAAATAATGGAAATGTTTGTGGTGCACATGTAAAATGTATTTGTAAAATAATGTATATCTTTAAATAAAACTGGTATCTGAGAGTTAAACTCATATAAATATATAATGTAAAATAACAAGAGATGCTCAGGAACCATTAACTAAATGGACTCAAGAACTGCAAATTCTACATCTCATGAAAAACCTTTTGGACAGAGACTGCTGACAAGTCTTGCTATGTTGATGAAGAAGATACTACCCCTAACTGCCCCCTCTGGTGACACTGCTGGACTTAGAGCAAAATAGGCAGAAGGGAGGAGTGTGCCACTGCAGGGACATCTGCCTGTCAGTACAGGCATCATGGCTCAAAGGATCTTTCTTCAGGGCAGATTCTCAAATACTTGATTAAGCATGGCTTCCATGCTTGCACCATGTCTTTGCTTTGGAAATAATTTGTTCTGCGTTATATTAATAAAATATTTATGATGTACAAGATGTTTGTTTCATTCTCTGTGCCCTTCCTAATTCTTCTCTATACAGCATCTGGGGAATGAATGGAAGCTTTCATCTACAGGGACTCCTCATCTCCTCCCTGAGTGGTAACAGCTAATTCAGTGCATGCCTTGTAGAGAGTAAGAAGGTTTCTCTCTGTAAGCATTGCTTCTCATTTACTGACACTGAATTTCATCTGCCATTCACTGTCATGCACACAATTAATTTTAAATGCCATTAGCTAAAATAATTTTGGATCACTAGCAAATACTGTCACTTCACAGTTGTGCAGATCACTCATGAATATGTTGACCAGATCAATCTCCACACCAGATCCCTGTGGGAACACACTACTACCTTCCTAGCCATTTCTCCACTTTGCTTCCCATCTTTCAGATCCATGGGGGATCCATGAGACTGTTCTGAGAGGGTTTAAGAGACCTTCAGCAGGGAACTTGTCAAGCCCCTCTGGCAATCCATACCCAGAATTTCCAATAGGTCACTCTTGTCCATGTGAGTGGTGGCTCCTTATGTCCAATAATTATACTTTTCCCTGACTAGGAAGTCATTAAAATATTGTCTTCTACTATAACATAAATGTCAGTTTTACACTTCTAAAGTAAATAAACAGGGCTGCTATGGATTTCAGCAGTAGTCATTTTACAGTTATGTGTAGAAACAGTGCAAATAAGATAACCTTCTCCAGCTGCCGGATAATCCAAACCTGCCTACGTTTCCTTGACCTTCACTAGGAAGTCATCGTCAACTTATTTCCATTAATTTACAAATATTAGTGCCATCTGTTTTTGTAGGAAGCAGCCAGTGTTTTTTATTTGTACATTCACTGCAAATCTCTTTATCCTCACAGTCTAATTACTTGCATAATTTTAATAAGACCGTATATATGTGGCTGAATACACTAGATACTTAGAGCAGGTCATCCAAGCAGGTACACAAGCAGGTTCCTCACTTGACTGCTGTCCCCATCCAGCCACACACCAAGTCTCACTGACTTTCTCACACATGTCTGCCTATGAAGACTGTGGACAACATCCAAACTTGGACCTGATCCTACTCAATTCAAGGGGAGTATTTTCAGCAGTACTATAGAAGTATAAACGTAGTACTGTGAAACAGCTGCTCAGCTACAACTCTCGGCACCTTTCAGAATTAAGCCAACATCTTAACAGTCATGCAATGAACCTGTATGCTAATAATTCAAATTGCCATACCTGAAAAGATTAAAAGCAAGTACATTTAATTGCTACTTAGCTTAGCTCAACATTCAGCCTTTTCCTTCCACAACAACATTGTGATCACATGGTGAGCACTGAGCTCCTGTCTTAAATTGATGGTCAATATCCACCACAGCAAGATAACAAATAACATCCCTTAATGCACTTTATCATTAGGCATCCTTTTAAAATGAACTGCCAGCATTGTTAAACTTTCCAACTCTTTGATACCAGATTGGTCAATCCTTATTTTCCAGGTGGATAAGGTAGAACAGACCGAATGAAAAATGTTCTGTTATCAGTTCACATTTTGGTTTATCAGTAACTGCAACTGCATTTTGTTAGTCAAGAATACAAACTTCTTGTTTAATACACAATATTGAAGAGCCAAAGTTATTCTCTACAAAACAAACAACAAAGTTTCAGTAGCTTATTATAGTATTTGCTTATTTCATGTTTTGATTTGAGTATTTAAAATTAGATTTATATATTCCAGTATAGAAAAGCTTTGTGAATTAGGTAAGAAAGCATAATGTGTATTTTACTTTTGGATATCAATGAAATAGAGAAGCAGCCTTAATCATGTAACTCCTCTGATCTTCATAATTGAGACCATCCCACTTGTACTGTATCTCATATGTAACAGATGAAAGAAAATGTGTGGGTGTAAATGTGTGGGAGGTGAATTTATGTGTTTTTCAGAGCTACAACAGCAGCTGGTCAGCAGGTTCAGTCCAGTCCTCTCTAGTCAAAGTAGCTCAGGACTAGTCAGATTGAGATCTTTTATTAGGAGAGGTTTGGGAGGAAATGCAAATTGTTATTCAAAAGCAGACAGCTGGAGGGCAGGAAAAGTGGGGAGCAGACATGAACCATTAATATCCACTTGCTAGTCTGATTAGTTTACCAATGAGAAAAGAGTGGGACACATTGGGTCTCTTACTCTTTACCCACATATATTTTAGTATTTATATACATCCTACAGTATTTATCTGTGTTTTAAGAAAGGGACAAATTACACCAAAATAAAATTCCTGCCAAGTTCTGATGAGAAGTCCTCCCCCTTCCTGCTCCTCTTCCTTCCCTCAAATGGACACTGCCAGCACATTACTGCTGAGCAACAGCTGAGAAAGGGACAAAGAAAGTGCAAAACACCTCAGTGTGACAGCAGTCAAGCACTCAGACACAGGAGTGACCCCCACAATAAATATCCTCCTGGCTTCCAGAGGAGAAGTTAGGAGGATGAGCTAGCACAGCTGAGCTCATGTACACAGAGGACACCACCACATATCCCTGTAGGAATGGAAAGCATAGCAAAAGCCCGTTCTGCACTCCTCTGATTGCCAAATGCCTTAGTTGTGCAGGGGCACCTTTGGTTTTTCCCCTGGCAGAGGGTAGGAAGCCCAGAGCCTTCTGCTGCACCTGAAGAGAACTTTAAAGCAGACTGGGATTTTCAAAGCTGAAGGTAATTTTTCCTGTATTATCTCTAGGCTGCCTTCTTGAAGAACATGTACAGAAAATAAACTGCACAGTGGAGGAATACCTTTCATGCCTTCCATACTGGAGCGCACAAAGGCTCCAAAGATTTTATTAATTCAATTCATCCGCACTCCCAAACCTTTAGGCAGTGGGGAGTAAGCTATTTATCTTCTGGTTTCTTGTAAGGAATTCACACTAGACTCGCTGCTAAATCATTTTCCCTGTACTACTAGTACAGGAAATTAACTATAAATGAACTCTGAAAACAAATAATTCTCCTGCAATTTTCCACTGATATTACTTTACAGTTTTAGTACATTTAGGAAAAGCAATATAGATTCAAAAAAAGAGTTACAACTTAGTTATATACTGATCCTTAAGTTATGCCCTTTCCTCTTTAAACAGGCCCTACTTATAAAATTTTTCTTGTTTATTCTGCAGAGGTATACTGTAGCTGGAACCATCCTTATGACTACAACATCATAGCATGGTTTCACAGTTGACAGTGAAGATAATTTCATTCTGAGACTACTATTTACTGAAATATATGGGGGAGGAGATAAAAGTTAGTTTCTTGTATTCTTTGCTATAAAGCAAACAGCTTCTGATGTTTATATAAATAGTGATATTGAGATATTCTGTACTTTTTCAGTAGTTACTGATTTTTTTTCATAATTTCCTTTCTGTGCAAACACTACTGCATTTCTTTAGAAAGATTAAACAGCAAGGATTTATGCCTTCATTAAGGTCCATGTTTTGAAGAAATAAGAGATGGTGAGATTTAAAGACGGACTATGCAGTTTGTTCTGAAAATGCTTTTTAAGCAACACACAGGGGTAATTGTGGAGAATTGCAGTTTGGGGGGGATCTACTCCATACTGCTTGAAACTTCCTTGATAAAGTCTTACAACAGATTGTCAAATTATTTGACAAGGAAAATCTGCTGAGAGATATTTATTGAAATATGGTAACTAAGAGTATGTATTCTGCAAGTTGGGGGTTTTTAATTCATAATTACAGGGCAAAGAAATTAGAAATTACAATGCTCTGAGCCAAACACAAACAGCAAAACTTCCATTTTGCCCCACTGTAACGTGTTTACATTTTGCCCCACGTTAACGTGTTTACGTGTTTACATTTTGAGAACTATAAATCCTTTAGCAAATCAGTGATGTGCATTTACATCAGAGCTGGGTTCTGAAGCACTAACTGGGAACTGGAGTGGGCAGTAAACTGGGTGTCTGACTTGATGGCAAGGGCAAGTCTCCTGTGCTGCAAAAAGCAGGCAGTAAACCTTGTTCTTGCTCTTCACACTGTACAGCAGAAGAGCCATGTAGAAATGAGGTTTTCCACCACTACAGATTGCAGGCTACAGTCATACCCATCAATTTTAATGCAATTTAGCATTTAAATAGCTAGGGCCAAAATCTACATTAAGGATCTGAAGCTGAAGTCTTTATAGGATGAGTAGGAATAGAGTGTGCTCCTGTTTTTGTTTTTTTTTTTTTTTTTGTAGCAGTACAGTAGTAGGTGTTAGAAGTGAAAAACCAATTTTCTTTTGTCATGAAAAACACGTAAATCTACAAATTGAAATCTCAATTCAAAAGGAGTTTTCTGTGAGAAATCTTGAGCCAGATGTTTTTATCTAAACTCCCAGCTTCACTGAATTGAGTGGATAAAACATCAGTTCCTTCACTAGAGGCACCACTTCACTTTTTTTTTTTAATTTCTACCAATTAACATTTCCCTACAGAAAATATTTAAAACAACAGGTTTTTCCCCCTACTTTTTAAAAAAAAAAAAAAATTTTTTTTTTAATCCTCCCCCCCTCCCCAGTAGGAATCACTTTTTTTTGCCAGAAGCACTTTGCTCAGACCTACAAAGAAGCTGCAGACAGAAGCCATGAACAGATGTCCTCTTGGGAACCCTGCTGTGAGTTGGAAGGGGTTACTACTCTCAGCTGCTCAGCACCATTCCATGCTCTCCTCATTAAGGATCACCCCCACTGATGTGCTCATTGAACAGTTTGTATGAACACTTCCTACATGGCGCAGCTTCAGGCTGAGCCTGTTATCTTGGTACAGACCAACGATGAGCAAAACAAACGGAGCTGAGGTTTGCTTAAAACAAACGAGGGAGCTCCTGCACAAGTGGTGTGAGTGGATGGAGAGGGCAGCAGCCTTTGGCACGGGAAGTACAGCAAGTAGCTAAAGACTGGAACATGTTCTGGTGACATGGCTGGATTTGGAGAAGCCTGTCCATGGCTCAAACTAGCAGTTTCTCCAGTGTGTAATGGATGAGAGTTACCCTGACATCAGAAGGAATCTGGCTCCAAGACATTCGACCAAAAGAGCATTTGTCCCAAAAGCGGTATCACAGAAAGCTACTAGGAATTACAGAAAACAGCTACCCAAGCTGCAGTTCAATAAGAATCACAAGTAAATTAATGACAGTGTAACTTCCCTACAAAAAACACATTCTTGTAAATTCCCAAGCATCAGCATCCTCTGACTACAACTCTTAGGTGTATTTTGGCCCGTGAAATCTGCCTGATGTGCTGGAACCCAACTGCCCTCACCAGACAAGCAAACAAGCAAACCTCCTCAGCCATGCAATTCTTTCAGGAATTAAGAAACATTCATAGGGGTTCTCACATCTTCCTAACGACAACAAACAGTTAGTCAAGTTACCTTTGTTAAGCAAACCAATTTTCATTGCTTTCATTCAAACGGCCTTAAAATAGAATTCTTGCCTGCTTTATTTTGTCAGATGCAAAGAAAACTGAGAAACTGTATCCATTGTTCCTTAAAAGAGCTTATTAGTGAAA
This sequence comes from Agelaius phoeniceus, assembly GCF_051311805.1. NCBI lineage: Eukaryota > Metazoa > Chordata > Aves > Passeriformes > Icteridae > Agelaius > Agelaius phoeniceus. Next base: position 16,467,142 of record NC_135270.1, read on the forward strand.
CAAAGACCTTTTTTTTCCAGTGAGTGCTGTTTGTGCAGTTACTTCATGACATTTATTTGGATTCCATCCCAGGGGAAAAAGGCCAAATTCAGTTTCAGCACTTGCCTACTACAGCATAAACAGTCATTAGTTAACAGATCTTTTTTGGCGGTCTTTATGTAGCCTCCAACATCAAAGCACGTGATATCCATGAAATAATCAAAGCAACATATGTACACTGAAGCACTGTACGTACATTATTTTTCAGTAGCCTAGCAATCCTCAGAAATTTGAAGAGGTTCTCCTAGGCCTTGAGCCAAAGCCCTTGGAAGCTGATGCTTTTTTTTTTCCCTTTGACTTCAATAGATGCCGAGTCTGGTCGTCAGATAATCACTGCCATGTTAATGGCAAACTGCTTTCCATTTTTGTATTAATTTCCTGCTCAAGGAAGATCCAGGACAGAAAGCACTGGAGAATGAAATCATTTGCCCTGTTTCTACACAGGGCAGAGAAAGCCTGGTTAACAGCAGCCAGATCCTCTCTTAGGGCTTCACTGATTCATTCTAACCGTGGCATGGAAGAGTGAGTGGATACTTTTGCCACAGTTTTCCCCTTATGAAAGGCAGTACAAAAACCTGCAAAAGTAGTGGTATTTTTTGTACTGTGTCCACTAGAATTGGGAACAAGGCCAATTTATTTTTTCCTCTATCTCCAAGCTGCTGGCAGTCATTTCTCCTCTAGGTGCAAGTTTTTAGGGAAATGCTGGCTGGCTCAATACTGGCTGTCTCACACCTGGCTTTGCCTCCCATTTTTCTACATCCTGCCACATTACTGGCCCTGCCTATACTTTCAGGTCTTGTGTAACATCACAGCTTTTCTCCAAGTCCTTAAAAAAAAAAAAATCCAACCAAAACGAACAAAATAAGGCATTGACCAACCCCTCCTAACATGAACAAGTGACATTATATGAGATGAGTGAGGGGGATAACCTTTTCCTGCTGTTAACAGCAGAGTCCTTCTGCCCTTGCTCTGTATTTGGTCTTGGGCACTGCTGAGATCTGGCTTTTGAGCAATAGAGAGATGCATCTGTAAAGCAGCAGGCCAAGGGAGGTGATCCTGTCCCTCTGCTCTGCCCTAGTGAGACCCCACCTGCATCCAGCTCTGGGGTCCCCAGCAGGGGAAGGACATGGACCTGTTGTAATGAGTCCACAGCAGGTCCACCAAGATGATCAGGGGATGGAGCACCTCTCCTGTGACAAAGGGCTGAGAGAGCTGGAATTGTTCAGCCTGGAGGAGAAAAGGCTTTGGGGTGACCCAATTGTGGCCTTCCAGTCCCTGAAGGGAGCTTTCAGGAAAGTCTATATAGAGAGGGACTATTTATAAGGACATGTAGTGACAAGACAAGGGGGAATGGCTTCAAACTGAAGAGGAGGTTTAGATCAGATATTAGGGAGAAATTGTTTACTCTTAGGCACTGGCACAGGTTGCCCAGGGAAGCTGTGGATTCCCCATCCCTGGGAAGTGTTCAAGACCAGGCTGGATGGGGCTCTGAGCAACCTGGCCTAGTGGAAGGTGTCCCTGTCCATGCCAGGGGGGTTTAAGGTCTCTTTCAACCCTGGCCATTCTATAATTCTGTGATCCTATGAAAAGTTCACTGTCAGAAATGGTTGTGAATATACAGCCGGACTTGATTAAATTAAATCTATTTTCATGAGAGAAATTTGCAATGTGTACTGGCAAAGAAGCACAGCAGACAAATTTTGTTGAAGCTGAAAGAGGTAGTGGAGTTAGCTTGGAGGAACATGGATACTTCTGGAGAGTGAAACCTAAAACTAAGCCCCCATAAGAAGAGACTGTAAGTAGTTTATTGTTAGCTGAGTAAAAACAGAATTCTGAGAAAGAGTGTGAGAGAGCAGGAGAATTAGTGCATGGGTAAAGGACTGCAACAGGGTTTAAATTTTACAAGAAGCAACTGATGGAATGAAGACAGTATTCAAAAATATATAAAATCCATGAAGGTCAAATAGCAAAACATAATTAATTTAAAAAAAAAAAATAAATTTGAGACATACTTGAAGGTTGAGAATAAAATGAATTTAGTGGAACTATTAAAGGCAAGATCCAAATCCCATTGAAGTTGGTGGAAAGACAATCACTGACTCCTACAGCGTTGGAGCCGGACCAAAGAGAACAACAAAGAAATTTCCAATGACTGAAAAAGTATCAAGAAAATCTCAGTGGTTTCTTCACATCTGTGTTTGATAACAAAGAACACTGGTGACATTCATGAAGGATGTGTTCCTGAGTACTAATGAGGACAAAGTGAAGGAATCTGTGAAGTAACCAAGTACAGGAACAAAATAAAGACAGATAAGTAATAATGGATTATACTCGCAGATGAAGCACAGCATTTTTTGAGTTTATCTGAGCACTGTATAATTTTTCCTGCCATGTTGAGGAAAGTCTTAGAAATTGGTACTCTAGAGCAGTTCTGAGTACACTGGGCATCAAATAATTGAATGTCAGTTGCTAAAAATCAAATAGATGGCTAGTATTTTAAATTATTTTCTCTTTTTAAAGGAATTCTATATATTTTGGCCAAATATTAGTAAATGAAATTGACATTTTGTGCTATTTCTTCTAGAAACACTCCCTTCACAAAAAACAAGCCATGACATGATTTGCAATGAGACACAGAGTGTTTCAACTGAAGGTCTGGACTCTCTCTTGTTTCTGGTTACTTTTATAAACAAACAAACAAAAAAGCCATACCAACAATAAGCAAACTAAAATATTTCTGAATATCTGAAACACTATGGGTATTGGACATAGAGCATACTCACTGGATTTAAATATGTCATTATCAGTATGAGCTTAGGCATGTCTGAACAAAATACTCAGTATCTTTGCGTATGAACATACCCACTGGCAATCCATGGTTCCTTGTCTCAACACATCCTTAGGCATTGCAATGAACTGGGAAGTAGAATTTTCTAGGCTATCACCTTAATAATTCTTTCTTGTGTGCTCAGCTATTCCTTTGTTCCCACAGGACACTGTCACAGCTGAATTCAGAAGTCTGGACTGGTGAATTACTGGGGGTTAACTGCAAGTTGCTAAGGATGTTTTGTACACTACTTTGTTGTTAATTGGTTTTTACCTTTCCCAGCTGGAGAAGCTGGGAAAGACAGGACAGATGCCAGAGAAGCTGCATATGTACTGCAAGTGAAGAAATAAAGTGGCATTTGCAAAGTCAGATGCTAAGGCTGTTTAGGAGAAAACCTTCCGTATGTTCTTCCTTTGGGTAAAGCAGATAAAAGCAGACCATGCAGAATATAAACATGCAGAGCTACTCCACGAGCCCAAACTGGCTGCAATTCTTCCATCAGTCAGTCTCTGTGAAATCTGCTATAATCTCATGACCCAGCTGTGAACTGTTCCCTTAAAAAACAATTCCTCTGGGTATTGGGTTTCTGATTATCCAAGACAGCCAGATGCAAACAGAAGACCTGCAATACATTTCAGGTGCTATTGAAATGCAAATACATATAAGGTATATTCTTTCTACTTCTCCAGAGACAGATATTTCAAGCAGTTTCATTTGCAATGCAAATGTATTATGGGAAAATATTGTGCTCTACAGTTTGAAAGAAGTAACTTACTCTTAAAGGTCTACAAACTTCATCCTAATTTCTGCCCGCTAAGAACCAGGAAGACTTTAGACCTCTGTGGTTGCACAGATAGGATTGCAAAAATACCCTGCAGTACAAGCTCCTATGCTTCAGTCTGAGCTGCTTTTAATGTCCAAAAAGATGTAGCCTCTGGCTTCTCATCGTTTCCTCTGGGAGACACGTTCTATTATGTCAGAGCTTTTCTCCCTGCTCTGTAATACATAGTCCCTACTGATATTTAATGATATAAACCACAACAGATGGCTGGCAGAGCATTGTGGTAAGTTAATAGCAACTCTTGTAGGCATTTAGAAGCTTGAAAAACCTTGGAAGAATCCTCTAGTGTGGATTGTAAGAAAAGAAAAGGGAGCCACAGAGATAACATAAGAGATATTTTTGTCCTACTTAAATGTAGGACCTGTCACTGGTATCAAAAAGCAAAGAAAGATTTTATTAATAAACTGAGAGTCAAGAAAAACCTCTCCTTACACATAAACTTTTGGCTTGCTTTCACAAAAAAATTCACAAAAACAAAACCAACCTCTCTCCCTACGACATTTTGTATATGCTGCTCTTTCAAGGAAAGGCAGAGCAGCAGGTGATGGTATTTCATGGTGTCACATGTCCCATCTGCAAATTCCTGAGGGAACTTCCCTGTCTGGGATTCCAACAGGGAGCACCAGCCCAGTGGCCATTAGCAACCAGCTGACGGCGCAGATTTGGCAAGTGCCAGGTACAGGTGTGGGGCTGGATGCCTGACTGAAGAGGCACCCCACTCAATTTGACCTCGAGACAAAAACTTCCAACTCATTTGCTCTGCAGAGGTGAAGTTCAATGTCTCTGAAATCCTTCTCTTGAACTCTGACATTAACCTCTGAAAGGTATTTAAGTGTTCCACTCCCACTGACTACAACAGCATTTAAATACCTCTCAGTCATGAACGACAGCTCCTTGCTTGAATAATTTAAAACCCAACACCAAGCACCAATTATGCCTTTCTGTCTTCCCAGCCATTCCAAAACCCTGATATTTCACTTGCTTTAGACCACAGCTACCAAAACCCAAGCACAACTTTTGCAAATCCCTTCCCCTTAGCTGCTCCTGTTCCCTGGCTGTGAAGGAGGACAGTGATGTACGACGTGCTTTGGCTGACGATGGCCCAGCTCTGCCAAGAACCGCCACTGCCCCGGCTGCGCCCGCTGCAGGGAATGCCGCGGGATTTCCCCCACGGAAAACAAACGGTGCCCCTGAGCTGTGCCCTGCTCCCCAGCAGGGCCAAACTCCTCAGCTCAGTGACGGGAGCTTGAGGTGAGTTTTTGTCCTTGTTATGGCAGCGCTGATTTCTGAGCAAGAGGGTATTAAATAGAATTCTACAGCTTAAGGGTCAGGGCACAACGACTTCTGTGAGATTTTAATGAATGAGACATTACAGCTCAGACTATAAATAAGTCACTTAGAGGACTGGTATGTACACACACTAGTGTAGCATTCCTATTGATTTTATTTCCTGCAGTTATGGCCTCGGGGTGAGACGACAGCTCCCAGTAACGGGGTGGGGACTGGGTTGGCCAAGCACCCTCTTCAAGGTGGCAGCTCTCCTCCACGCAGGCTTGGCATACAAAAAGGGTGGGCTAAACTCAAGCACATGGAAGGTAAAAAACCCCCCCACTTCAGTACTTTCAAAATTTCATGGGATTTATAAAAGGAAATATGAAATGCTTGTCTATATTTAGGTCACTTATACAGGACTGCATTGACACTGTAAATCTATCACCTCTCTTTTTCCCCCTCCCCTAGTCCTCTCCATTCAGGTCAGAGGCCTTTTATTTTTTCCTTCATAGACTTAAAAGCACTGTTTTGGTGTCTGGCATAATCTTCTGGCACTTCATCCGACCTTAAAGTTTTGGTAGGGCAAGCTGGAAGGATTTCCAGCTAAAAAAGCAAGAAAGTTCCCATCTATAAAAATCTCCTTTCAAATTTAAAATTTCAGAAAAGTAGCAAAACTTGTATCTACGGGTTTAGATCCCAGGTCCACAGCAAAGGCTGGAGGACCACTGGGTCTGAACCTTCTCCTTGGAGCCTTTTCTCCAAGTTACCAGCTGGGGTAGAAGAATGTTCCAGAGATGAGGGGGTAAAGCTGGTGTACTTTGATAGAGATCTCCTCCTTTTTTGTGTTTGCTGAACCCAAAAAATCTAAGTCATGGAGGAATACCAAAATCAAACAGCAAACTAATTTGGTAAGGGAATCTAGAAATGACCACACCAGGGAAAAAAAGATGTGACTAACACACATACCAGTTTGCTTTATGACTTTTCTTGTTCTTGGGGACATCAAGGTACACACAAAATACTTGTTTTGTGAGAGATTTGAAACACTGATGGATCAGTAAATACATAGTAGTTAATATAAAGTATGTTATAGTGCTTTTCCAAAATATGCCTGAATTTTTATATGCTCAGCTTTGAGCATATAAATATACTTATATACTAAATATACTACTTATATTTTAAGTAATTGAATTAAACAGGAGTTTTGCCAGTGATGTCTGACTGACTAGGGCTTGACCACAGCTATGTCACATGTTATTGAAGTCCAAGTTTCTAAAATATGGTTTCTTGTGCTTTTCAAGATCCATGTAGCCTAAAGAAGTTCCCTTGTACTGTCACTGTATTTCTCTTTGCCACTGACTTCTAATAATTTCCTGTGTTTCTAAAAATTTTTGGACAATGTGTGCTGATTATATCTGAATCTTCCTACAGCTCTGACTGACAAATCTACAGGGAAGTCTAAAACCAGCCAGGACTCCATGAAAGTTACACACCAGCTGGGAAGTTTCTCTGTGTCTTGCTATTGCCAAATGTAGGTGCAGTGCTACAAAATATTTAGTCTCTTTCATTTTTATGTTCATCTAATAGATGCCAGCACCCATTTACTCTTACTTTAAAAATAAAACTCATGAACACACGACAAAAGTATTCAATATTCTCATGATGTAAAATGCCTTTGCTTTCAGAAACTCTGAGCTGCTGATGAATGTAGTTGTGCAGTTTTAAAGCTGGATTAAAAAGAATGAACAGCAGCAAGCATTTAGCTTTACTTTAGTTTTAGCAAGCAAAGTGTTGTTTTCTTGGTTGCACGGACAGGCAAAATGAAGAAAAGGGAGGTCATCCTCCTAAAAAGTCAAGACATGCTTGGCACACTGCACAGCAGGGCTCTTCTATAAGAGGCTAAAACAACAATGCTAAAAGTACAGAATAATGTCCATTTTTTTCCATTTTAAACACAAAATGGAACTGTGTCTAGCTAGGATATCGGTGAAAAAAAAAAGGATTTCTTTTCAATAAGATGTAACAATCACTCAAGTAAATTAAAAATCTTGCAGAACTAAGGATTATTCTGGTCAGAAAAACTGTGAGCTGAGGCAGCCTCTCTGGAGCAAACTCAACATTGCCACCTGAAGCTAGATTTAACAGAAACACAAGCCCTGCATGCGGTAGGTATGGCCAGCCTTAGTTTGAGTGGTCTCTTTGATGTTACTAATTTTATGCTGTATTTTAGAATTCATAATAAAATGGTGGCCAGTTGGCTCTTTGATGAGGTATTATTCATAAGCAAATGGGGAGGTTACTGTGAGGACGTGCTGTGTGTGGTTGAGGTTAAACACACCAAAACAACTGTTCTGGTTTCTAATTTGAGCAACACAGCAATTACTTCTCTCTGACCTACCTGGAAACCAAACACAAGAGTTCATCCCTTCCTTTTATTGACCAGACAAGTTCAGTCACACATTTTACTTATCTTATCATCACCACCTAATTGCTTACAAATCTTCAAAATTAGTCTGATATTCTGACAGCCCTAATATGGAAATGTTAACAAAAATACATTATAGAGATGCTGTCTTCATCCAAACTAAACGAAACATAACCTCACTTCAGGGTCTGTATATTCCCTTAATGTTAATGCAAAATTGCTTTTCAAAACAAGACTTTATTCAATTGACTGCTCTATTTTTTGAGTGCAGGATGAGCAGGACCAATCCAGGAGGCAGGTGATTCCACACTGGGAAGCTGATCTAGGGGCTGGTAACTGTATGCTGCAGATAGGCAGGATGCCAGAGAAACCACAGGCTTTGAAATTCACTTATTCCAGAGCCCTGAAAAATCACATTTTCTGAGGAAAGGCAAGACTCTGAAAACTAGTGGCCAGTATTGGAAGGCAAAGAGAGAAGAAATCAAAGAACCAAAGCATACCCTTTGGTGAGATCACAACAAGCCCTACCCATTTGCTGGGCCCTTCTCATTCATTGGTGACATCTGGGTCAGTCAACCCTTCCTACCTCTGGTCTTTGCTCTTGCTGTTATGATAAATCCTGAGCCCATTATTGTGAATGGTTTTGTGAATGACAGACAGCTGTGGGCAATGCAGTCACCAAAACCTATACTTGTTTTTGAGAAGGCACTGCCCACAGGCACATGTATAGCTTTTGGGCCACTTTGCAGCACTTGCTGCTAAATGTAGAAGACATGTCAGCTTAATTCAGTTTCTAGCACGCACATTATTTGTCTGTTCCTGAAGTAAACAATGCTGATGTCAAGGTATGCAATTCTGATGTCCCAAGCCTGGAGCTTGAAAAGTACCCAGAGATACTGAAGAACCTCTTCTGGAGGTGCTCCTCCCCTGGAAAGCAGGCTGACATTTTTTCAAGCATTCCCACTCACTATTCTCTTCAGTTTTAACTGTTCTACAAGCAACATCACTCCAGAAAACAAGCAGCAAATGGACCTGATGTACCACATGGGCTCCACGATGTTGGCCTTGGAACAAATGCGACCCCTTCAAACTGCAGCTATCAGCTGCTGGGGCCAGAAAACAGAGTTCTCTCTACTGCAACCTGCCCTGGCTTGCCCAAAGTGGATGTGAGCCAGAGGCTCTCTACTGAGTGCTAGGGAAGGGTGAATGGTGTGGAGGCCAGTGTTTCATTTTGAACTTAGAAGTGGGACTTCCAATTCAAAGCACAGATCTCATCATAGCCCGTGAGGTGGTGCTCAGATCCCGGTCTCTCATACACACTTCTGCTCTCAGAGGCCATTAACAAGCCAAGCTTGTTAAACTTCCTTGGAAATCCAGTCCCTGATGTACAGAATTGCATTTATTCCCTATTTCTGACCATATTTTCTGCCTTTGTATGACTTGCTTCCAGCCTAGCAGTACCTGTATTAAAATCCTGTTCACCCTGGAATTCACACACTGTGATGAACTCCCTGTGATGTGGACATTGTTCAAAGGTCTTTCCAAAAAAGACATTCACTGCAGTGTGTTTCAATGGTAAAAACAGTGAACTGTGTTACCATCTGACCAATTGCTGATAGGCATATCTGATTTTCCTGTCACTAAGTAAATTCAAATGTTCTGGGCACAGCCTCAGCATTCTGGCAATTTTCTTATACTTTGGCTTTCTTAAGGAAAAAGTAGAAGGGCACAGAAACTGTTTCATGGACAGAGTCCATGGATTCAGTTCTGCAGGTTCAGATGGTATTAACACAACTAATAAAACAGGAAACCATTTCATGTCAGTATTTCAGTACATGTTTCTCTTTTTGTAGTGTTATTTTCATCCTGTGTCAGACAAAAATGTACTGCAATTCTGAAATGCTGAAAATATTTTCGGAAGATGTGATTAAACAGAAAAGACCCCAAACTAAACAGAAAATAAAATCCACAGAAAGATAAATAAGACAGCATTCCTCATGGTAGACTTGGATGTGCTGGGTTAATGATTGGATTTGATGATCTTAAAGGTCTTTTCCAACCCTAAATGATCCTGTGGTTCTATGAAGCAAGAAACTTGTTTACCTAGACATGCAGAGCAGAAGCTTTACAAACTCAGGGAATGTCTGTATTTTAAAGCCTCTCTTATAAACATCCTTTTCTAATACTATCAAAACACAAAACAGACTCCAATTTTTAAATTAACTTGTCAGCGTTTGTGAGATGCTAAGCTAAAGAGAAAAATACAGAAGCTGTATGTGGCCACATACACAGATTTTGTGTATTCATGATGTTTTCTTTTGCTATGTTGACAACCTCAGTCCTCCACTCCTAGTAACCACAAGAGAGATACACCTGTAGCAACTCAGAGCCTGGAAATCAAGCCTTTAAAAATCAACTTCAATTAACGTGCCTCCGTGTCACCTGATGTACCTTGGAGGCGAAAAAAGTGGATATGAAAGTGTGTTTGTTTTCCTTTGCCATGCCTTGCAATAAGAAATTTCATTCAATATTTATCTAAGGATTTCAGTAGTAAGTAGAGAGTTTGTGGCAATCCAGTGAATGTTTTCATAGTGCTGTTGTTACTGCAGTTGTAAAGTTTCACTTATGATTGAATGTTCAGGGCTGGTAAAACCCTGTGTCTCTTTACTGCTCACAGATGTGTCAGAAAAAAATGTACTAAATGCCTGTTTTTTATTACTGCTCTGCTGATCCTTTTTCTGTGGACATTCCAAAATGCAAGTTAAATCCGATGGTGAATGTATCTTCCAGATATTCACATTAAGGAGCGTAATTCATGTAACATAAAACATACTACCATAACAAAGCTGTAAGATTTAAAAACAGATTTTTTTGGAAGCAAGATCTAATTTCATCCCTCACAAATGTTCTCAATTCAATTACTGAAATAAATATATATGTGTGTCTATATATATATATATTTTTTTTTTAATATATTTACTTTATAAAAAGATATGCAGGTAAAGGTAGCTACCTGCAAAAGGTACCCAGAAGTTCTGCCAGTTGGATGCAGATGTAGATACCTGAAGGAGTGTGCTACAAATTTTACGTAGACATTGAAGTCTATTTTGGCATTTTGTTCCTTTACTGAATCTGAATCATCTATGTAGTAACTCCTGGCATTTCTTGGTATCACAGCTCTATCTCAGAACGCCTCGTACACCCAGCGTAAACAGTCCTTTGGTTGGACAAAGCTGCCAGGAATTCTCTGGAAGTCAAAAGGTCAAACACACACTGACTGTTCAAGGTCCTATTTTCATAAACATTGGTGACCAATGAATACTGTGAGTTTCTTTTTCAGGCTGATAGCACACTTTTTTGGATAATAAGTTTTAGAAGGAAATCAGAGCCTGCCATTCCATCCTATTCCACCAGTGACATGCATTGGGTCACATATGTTGGGTGTTGTAATCCTGTTACAATTTCTGTGGCAAACTGCACAGAACAGATACAACTGGATACAATTTTTTTTTTTTCTGCAAACAGATGAAGCAGGAAAGAAAGGCACTTTTTTGATAATCAGAGTGAAGAAATGATTAGCACTTTGCAAGAACAATTAATTTAATGTACCATACTCATCTATTACACACATACTGGTAGAAAAATGGATTTAACTTAAGTCCTTGGGTTCTTAATTTTTTATATAATTGAGATGATGTAACTGCACAAAAAACTGCAACGTGTTTCACCTGATTAAGTACATGTAAGACTGAAACTAAAAATATGCCACTACCTCAATTCAGATCAGAAAACATGTTGGATGTACCACAGAGCAATGCTACAACCAACATTTTGATTTTACAACTTTACTCTGCTTTTGTGAACATACAACCAGTTATTTACATTACCAAAACAGATTTTCCTGTGATGTATGACTAATAAACACTGACGCTCAAGCACCTGCAAAAGAAATGGCGCTGCTTTGTAGTCTCTGCCATGAACGTTTCACCTTCTATCGTCTGAAATTATCTCAAATTCTTCTCATCAAAGTATATCTTACTGATGCAAGGAGCCTACTTTAGTACTTTAAACACATGTTGTAACATCCACTCTATTTAATCTTCCTGCCTTTTCCCTCTGAAAAGGATGTTGTCATGCATGAATATACTGTTCCTGTACGCAACTCCTGCCACAAAGCCAACCATGTCTTCCACACAAGCTTTTGCCTTTGTTGTGGTTCACTGTCTTTTAAAATCATCTTTTCAGCTGCACTGGAAGAATTAGTCCCCATCCATCATGTTGCAAACCCAAATAACAGATTTAATGAAAACAAAGCCTAATTTTATAGAGTTTGCCCAGTAGAAACAAATCTGTTTTATGCAGATTTGGTGCTGTTGCTAACCAGATGACAATGCAGATTCTCAACATCTACTGAGGTGCCAGAAGAGCTGAGAAGTAGCACCTCCCTCCAACTCTCCCAAAGACATTCTCTGTTGGGATTATGGGAAGAAAGTAATGCTGACTGTACTGAGGTAAACACCATTTTTATAGTGATAGCATAAGACAGAGCTGTCTTATCATATTCAGTCTCTGTGATGGAGTACCTGCTTCTTTCAGAGTGCACTTACTGTCCTACAACAAAACCAGTTGTGAAAGCCATCAACTGTTACAAGATGAGATCCACCATATACAAAAAAAGTGCTGCAGCAGTTCAGTATTAACTGGCTTTGACACAAATTACATGTGGCATGCACCATCTGGCTTCAAAAAAAAAAAAAAAGCAGACAAGGCAAGGAGTAAGCAGGGAGACCACTGCCTTTCGTGACTGAGCAGGATCAGAGAAAAGCAAGCTTGAGCAGCAGATATTTGCTGCAGGTAATGGCATCAGGAAAAAATGGCAGCTGTCAGAGAGATCCTGAACTTATTTCAAAAGGCTCAGAAACAGAAGGACCTTTACTAATTAAATATTCTATAAAGCAAAGAAAATGTACGGGACAAACAATAAATCACACAGCTCCTTAGAAGTGATTGCACTTTGAAAAAAAAACCTAAAAAACCTGGTGATTTTTATGTAAGGAAAAACATTTCAAAGTGAGTATTCTGTGCAAAGCCATATGCAGAAAGTGTTTCTGTGTCGTGTAAACTTCATAGAGCTCTTCTGTTCTCTGCTCTGTGCCTCTGGGACTCTGTCTGGCACCGTTTGACCTCCAAGGAGCTTTAATGAAAAGCACATCAAGCCCGAGTGAGGGACTTTTTGATGTTAGCATTGCACATCACTAAAGAAACCAATACTTTTCAAGTGGTGTTCCACCTCCTCCAGTAAAAGCAGCTTTTCGTCAAGACAGCAGTGTAAGGGTTTGAAAATGCAGCATCTAACTCTTGTAGTTCTCACACTTGCACAGAAATGGTCATGAGTCCACTCATGACAATTCCCATGGGAAAAGAGACGATCACTGCATTTATCTTGCGGCCAAAATACGTGCCAGTCCCGAACACAAAGTGCCACAATGTCACACCTGAATACAAACTCCTTTCTGAGTGAGTAAAATAGACACTGTCAGGATACTATTTCTGGGATTGGCAAGACATTACACAGTGTACACCTGGAGCAGCAGAGATGCCCTTGGCAAAAGCAGTTCTGATGGTCAGCTCCTCCCATCATCTTAGACAGATCATGCTCTTTAGCTGAAATATATTCACTGTAAAGCAGCAGACCAACCAGCCCTACAGCACACAAATCCCTTAGCACAGAAATTCAACATGAAGAGTCAACATGATGGGCTGGGAGAACTAAGACACACCTTCCTAACTGCAATTAGATAAGGCAGCAGCTCACCTGCACATGCCAGTGCAGACTTAGCTGACCTCTAGGCACATTCTAAATGGCACTTAAGCAGCAGCCAGAGTTGCCTGGTAAACAGAATTTTAGACTGATCCCTCAAATGAAATTTAAGTGTTTTAACAAATACGTATTTTTACAAATATGAAATATGCATTGCAAAATGGGATTTTGCGTTTTGTTTTTTTCTGATGGGAAAAGTACCATACTAAAACTTCCTGGGACAAAATTCTCAAATAGCTTTAGAAAAAAATGTAAAAGTAACTTAAAATCTGAAAAATATACTGAGACATTTAAAATCAGTGACCAGTTCCCCTCAGAGCTGAATACAAGCCCTGAAATTTACTGGCTTTATAGGTGCTACTGTCCTGAAGTGTAACATTGCCTAACTTGCTACTTGTGATCCTATTTCTGATCTTAGAAGCAAGGTCACGATCCTACAACCTTAAAGTTAATTGCCAGTTTTTCTACACACTTTGATGTGAGCTGAAGTAGGGCTCAAAGCAATCATGGATATACTTAAGCTCCTTTAAATCAAAGTGACTACGGGAAGGGGAAGACGGCAGAAGCGGTGCCCTTGGAAACACCCTGTAAAAATGGAAATTCTCCCTTCCTGAAGCAACTCCCATTCTCGGCATATCTGCAGACTTTGTCAGCAGTTAGTAAATTAGCGGTACTTTTTCTCCCATCTTTCTCTTTTCACTCTAAGACAGCTATAAAAGATCAGAGGTTGAGCTATGAAAATGTTCATGTAATACTATTCAGTGAAAAATACTGAGCATCATAGCTCCTACTCAGTATGTATTTAACAAAACTATTTTTGATGGACAAGGCATTACTACATTTAGGGAGAAAAAAAGAAACCAACTCATTATCCAGAGAACAGATGGGAGAAATGCCAGATTATGTACAAGCACACAGATGAGTGCTTTCACTGCAAAACTATAGTTGTCTTAGGAAGAAGTGACAGATATTGATATAATCACATTAAATGCAGAATTTTCCATTTTGTAGCTGTAATTATTATTGTTTTCAATTTTCAGTAATTCAAGCCTTTGTGGATTGTATCTTTAGGAAGAAGCTGCTGAAGGAACCTCCTATTTTCAGTAAAATAGGGATTTCATTTTAAATTAAAGACTTTCGGTGTTCAAACATAAAGTTTACAATAATTTAGCTCATGGAGTTTTTCCCTCCACTGTAAACCTACATTGATTGCACATAACCAAACAACTCTACAACATTTCCATGAATTTGATGCACCTGGGTTGGGATAACCTCAAGCTCAAATACAGGCTGGGTGGAGAATGCATCAAGACAAGCTTTAGAGAAAAAGACTTGGGGCTGTGTGTGGGTGAAAGCTCAACATGACCCAGCAGTGCAAGCTTCCAGCCCAGAATGCCAACTGTATCCTGGGCTGTAGCCAAAGCATTGTGGCCAGCAGGTCGGGAGAGTGATTCTGCCCCTCTACTTCATTCTTCTGGGACCCCATCTGGAGCTCTGGGGCCTCCAACACCAAAATGACATGGACCTGTTGGAGCAGGTCCAGAGGGCAGCCACTGAGTTGATCAGGGGTCTGAAGCACCTCCATTGTGAAGACAGGCTGAGAGAGCCAGGGTTGTTCAACCTGGAGAAGAAAGGGCTCCAGAAAAACCCAACATCACCATCCTGATGCCTAAAACTCATCTTACTCTAAAGTTTACACACCCCAAAAGAGTGACTTTCTTACTTTTGTAACAGATTTCTTTATAAGTAGAACTTCACAATTATTTTCACCATGAGGGATCTGGTCCTCAGACTAAAATGTGAGAAAAACTTTTCATTACATAAAATAAAAATTTCACATGGATGTGCCTTGCAGACACCTCAGAAAGCCCTTCCAGCTTTAATCATACCCCATTCTCATCAATCTGTACTGCTATGTGAGATTTATCAGTGACTTCCTAAATCCTATAAAACAGTGCTGATTGGTGAGTAAAGGACTGGAAGGAAATCTCTTGAGTCCTGCATAAATGAATGGGACACAGGAGACTGCTGCTTTTCAGCAGTCAACACTATAAGACGTAACTTATTGGCACATAAAATGAAGTTGTTTAGCCCTCATTTCATTGCAGTGACCTGGTCTTTGGGAATCTGAAGTTTTTGTCCTGGCAAATTGTCTGGTCCTTATCACCAGAGATAAGAAAGTTAAAAATTTCTAGACATACATGGATTTTTGGGCATGTGGTTAGGGTCCTCTGCTTTCACACACTAAGCAGGGTTTATACATACAGGGACAAAAGGCCACGACAGTTGTGATTCCACTCTCCTTGTAAAAGCTGTAAGCTTTAAAAAAAAGTAGAGTTGTTTTTAAAGTTAAGGAAAAAAAAAAAAAGAAGAAACCTAACTACAGATGAGGACCTTTGTTCAACAAGCTACTCAAGCAGAACATAAATCTAAAGCAACAGTACTTCCAACTGAAGTGGACAGTAATCATTTATACTTACACATGGCACATACTTAAGCATCTTGATGAATTAAAGCCAAGTGTGCAACATTATATTTAGGAACACTCTCTTTCAAACAATTTTTTAAAAAAATGAACAAATAACCTTGAAATGTACTGTGCCTCAAATGTACTACTCCTTAAACTTAAATGTACTAGACTTGTCAGAGAAAGCAACCTGCTGCAGGGAAGGTCAGTGGGGGTTCAGTGGGATAAAGCAGCCTAAATAAAGAGAAGTGTAATTGTTCACTTGTGTTTCAGCCAAATTTGCAAGCAAAAGCCAAGCAATTCTCTATTATGCTGATGCTCACTCTCTGTCTCTGTTAAATTTTACCATTCATGTGCGTTTTATTTTTTTCATGTTTCAGGGAAGTATGCAAAGAAGCGCATGTCTCCATTCGATTAAGGGTTAAATACAGCTATTGCTGCTCAGCTCTTGGTGTTTTCCAGAGCCAGTTCCAGAAACTTACTGCCTTTTCCTTGAGCCTGCTTGTAGTCACATTGAGATTAATGAGATTTACACACGAGAAGTTGGAGTGAAAACAATCTTGAAAACAGCTGACTGATTCTTAAGCACCACTGCCTAGCATCATCCTTAATTCCAGACAGTTAGAATCAGTGTCCCTAGTGGCGTCCTCCAAGGTTCAATACTGGGTTCAGTCTTGTTTGACTTTTTCACCAATGACCTGGATGAAGGGACAGGTGAGCCCTGGAACAGGTTGCCCAGAGAGGTTGTAGATTCTCCCTCACTGGTGATATTCACAAATTGTCTGGACACAATCCTGTCCATGTGCTCTGGGATGGTCCTGCTTGAGCAGAGAGGTTGGACCAGGTATCCACTCCAACCACTGTGGTCCCTTCCAACCTGACTCATTCTGGGATTCTGTGAATATTGAGGAAAGAGCCTGGCACCTTTACTCAGCTGAATTGTTGTAAAAGTACCCACAACAGTAGCTCATCACAAGTTTGCTTTTATCTCTTTTATGTCCTGGCTTCCCCTTTACTTTTTAATTTGTGCTGTATCTCACCCTCCTCTGCAGATGCTGTCTGGCTGATTACAAGCAGGCACAGGGACCCTGGCAGATACTTTGTTTTGCTTAGGACAGGAATTTGCTGTCTGACAGAGTCCAAGAGGACCAGGACAGATTCAAGGGACTCACTCATTTATTTACTTATTTATTTCTCCTACCCAAACCAAATTCACACTTAGCTAGACATGGATATGCACACACACACTCTCAGTAGAGCACAGTTTTTTCATTTCACTGAAACTTCCTCATTCTTGAGCTTTCCTGGAATTACATCCCTATTTACCCAATGCAGCAAACTGCTTGTTCCCCAATAAATACCACCTCACCAACAGTGCATTTATGGAAACAGAAATTATTACAGAACTTAAAAGACAGACAAGAAAACTCACTTTCTAAAATGAAAGCCTTAAGAGGGCATTGTATTTCCTCATTCACTTAACATTTGACATGTGCTTAATTGTAAAAGGTTTTATAATAATCATCAAAATGTATATTTAAAATTGCACAATGGATCAGATGTTCTCTCAGATAGTAAGGAAAGTTGTAACAAATACATTAGGAGTTGTATAGTCTATCCTATGCTTCCTTGTGAAATGATAACTCTTCAGTACTTCTGCCAAACTACACCACTTGGGCCTAATTTCCTTAATGCTGAATATCAGGGTTTTTTTGAAACCTCAGACAAATTAATTGCCTTTTCTAAAAGCAATGTCAATAAAAATGAATTTCTGTCCAAAAAAAATAAAAGAAAAAAAGGGAAATCTCTAGCCCTCCATTTTCTGAAGCAGAAAACTTAATTTTGATAAGACAAGATTTTGGGCAAAGGATGTGATTTCTTGCTAATTATATGAAATCCACAGTATAACTGTCTGGAAAATGATAGGTTTTACCTTCCCAATACAGAGATGCCAGCAGCAAATATCCCTTAGCAGTCATTTAGCCCATGCTCCCAAGCAGCAAAACCCCAGGACTTTCACTTTGTGTGATATTAAGGCCTGCTGGGGGTGATGCCAAGACTGAGATCAACACAAGTGAGTGCAGGAGTCTTTCCCAGCACTGCCAATTAATCCTGTTTGAGCCCAGAAAACACAGAAAAAACCTCCTATTCAAATGTAAACAAGAGAAAAACAAGAGAAAAAAGACAAGTAGGAAGTATCTGGAAAAAAACATTATGGCTGAGGTGAGCTTGAGAACTGCATCACAGATCTCTGTAAGAATGTTGCTGTATTCTCTTTACTAAAGCCTTTTAAGTTGCATTTAATGCACTTTGTGACCAGGAATAATTCCACAGTATGAAAGAACTCTGCATTTTTTAAAAATCCTACAGTGTCAAGCAAGTTATTCAAAATAAACCCTTAGAAAGGCAGAATGATATTCAATCAAGGACTTTCTTTGTCCAACAAATTATTAGTCGCTTATATCCTCTGAGAATTTCTTTAGACCAACGGAGAGCCCCAAATCTAGGTATTAACTGCAATAACTATTAATCTAGATATTAACTGCAATAGACTTTGAAAAATTAAGAAGGAAATGTTTCTTCAACAGATGATATTAAATTATTTCCTTCAGAAGTCTATTAAAATCCTGGACAACACCATAGTAGGAGGTGACCTAACGGAAGAAAATATTAGGCCTGTGGTGCCTGCATGTGACATGCTGTGGGATTTGTCCCCAAAGGAAGAACTTGGAGCTAAACATGGCATAGTCTGGATATAGCCTGGCTATTCCCACACATCTTTGTCAGCAGCAGGAATGCCTCACCAGTACTTTCCATCCCACTGGTGATCATGTGCATTTATCCCTCCTGTTGGTCATCATTTATCCTTAACCTGGATACTCTGCACTGACTGCTTACAAGACTCAATAAAACACAATATAATAATAAAGAAACTGTCTATGTGCTTCCACTATTTTTTATCTATGCATTCACAAAGTAGAAGAAAAGATTAAGAGCCTGAATTGTGTGACTGACTCATCTCAACTGGACCTGAGCAAAGTCTACAGGCTGCCTTTGAGAAATTGGTGTTGTACGGTGTGTAGCTCTATACTGGCAAAACATTTCATTATGTTACTGCCTCAGAACAGAAAAAACTGTAGCTTGTTCTAGACAAATCAAAGACTGGGGGGGGGGGGGGTTCCCAAAACTAAAAAAAAAAAAAAAAAAAAAAAAAAACCAAACCAACATCAAAAACATTCAGCTAAATGTTGAAGATAAAAATCTCATGAGTTCTACATTTGTGTAGTTTTTATCAGGATTTTTGCCCAAGAAGAGAACAGCAATAAGAAACAGATGAAGGACAAATTATATATAAGCCAAGGTAGGGTAGAGCCTCTTTAATTCCTGGGGGATAGAGGGAAAGGTAGAAAGAGGGTATCAAGAATGATACTACAGGAACTCAACATTTTAATGCAAATTCTGCTAAATGCAGGTCAAAGGCCTTTTTTCCTTCAACTTGGAAAAGTCATGTCTTTCATACATAGCGGAAACTCTATTCTGATGACAAATAATATCTGTATTATAGTTATTGTATATGCGAATTCAGAGTGCTTCTCTAATACCATTATCTGTGCTTTATTGAGACAAGTTGTATCACTGCAGAGCCAGAATCCCTTGCCTCTTTCCCTCCCAGCGAACTCCTCCTAACAAGGCATTTGCAACATAGGATCAATGTAATTAATTTCGTTCATTTCCCAAGGCTGTTCTGACTAGAACAGTTTTGATATTCATATAGACACTAAATTTGCAACCTGAGACGTAGGTAGATACATTACTGCTGAATAAACATCACTCAAGTGCAAAGAAAAACAGGATGAATTCTAGAACTGGGCCAGAATTCCCTGCTATAAATACGTATATTAACTGTGTGTATATCTAAGAAACTGCTGACGCAGCACTGTGGAAAGTACTGCTAGAGGGCTTTCTGCTGCTGCCAACAATGTCATCATAAATCAGAAGGATTCTCAGGAGCAGCTCTGTGGTTAACCTGCATGAGGATACTGAACAACAGCCCATTGTTGCCAGAAAAGGACTCTTTGACACCGCTTGGCATCACCTCACACACTTAGTGAACCAGACTTTATACCTATTTCTTGCTTAGCTTAAGCAGAGAACAAAAAAAAAGTAATTAGTATTCCATAAAAATCACAACAAAACAGGCACCAGTCAATATCAGGAAAACCCAGTGCTCTCTCCCACCGCTGAGCACTTGTCCAGCCCATTTGTTTAAAGACAAATATTTGAACAGCTTTGTATCAGATGTACCTTTAGAAAACCAGAAACTGAGAGGGGAAAGAGCACAAGAAATGCTTACTTCTGGAAAAGTTTCATTGCAAGAACGACCATCTATGGAGATCCCTGCAAAGATCCAGCTCACAATGGAGCTACTTGTAACATGAGAAAAGGCAGAAAATTGCGAGGACCTCACAGAGACACCCGGCAGTTGCTGCTCCCCACTGCACACTGCAGCAGGATTGGGTCCACCCCACCTTCTCTGCAGAAGCTGCCTGGAAAGGGCTGTTAGTGCTATGGTTCAACATGCCTAAGATTACATGAAATTAATTCAGGCCTCAGCCTTATGGTTTCACCAAAAACAAGGTCCCACAAATACTCCAGAAATACTGAAGCTTTCATAAGTTTTCTAAATTAACCATTGTTGCTTTGTTTCTGCTCAGGTACAGTTTTCTAATGTTTTTTTCTAATGTTGCTCAACATGAGGTTTTCTAATGTTTTAAAGCTACATACTAAAAGTGGCAAAGTTTAGACTGCTGTGCTGGGAGAGTTAACTTGCTGATATTCAAGGATGGACTTACACACATTGAGACAATTTGCAAGCATCCCTAAACTGTGTGCAAAGATGGTCAAAATCAGATGCCTAACATTTTCTTTTCTTCTTGATGGAATTTATTCTGTAAATTACTGCAAGAGAAAAGAATCAAAGAGCATGCTACTGGAAAGGCAACAGTGTACCAACAGATAAATGAGCAAAGCAAACTAGTGATGCATTTCCCCACTTATTTGATGGAATCAGGAAAACAAGCTTATAAAAACACAAGGCTTTTGCATCTGTCATAATGCTGTTAACCTTGCTGTTTCTTGAACTCAATATTTCTAAGAGTCTGTTTCTTTTCTTCCTGTCTTTTTTTTTTTTTTCTGCCTGAGAGCTCTAGAGTAAAGCATGAGTATGATTTACTAATTGTATAGTGACACCTTCAGTATCAGGAAACATGGTGAATCCTGTTTGCAGGAATGGCTATTTAAGATCCCTAATCCTCAAACTCAAAGTGCATTGGTGCATTTGCCCCCAGAACAACAGTGCACCAAGATATTTTGCATGAGATACCATTCTCCATGGGTATGCATGTGAGCAGCCAAAGCACACAGGGACTCACTGGGAAGGAAATGAAGACATGAGTAGCTCTCACCTCCTCTGATTTCCCAAGAGCCAGAGAACTTCATAAGGATTATCAGATTTGTAGGAATTTTTTTGCTGTTTAGTATTTTCTGAAGCGTTGTTTTGTTTTCTCAAGGATGGTTACTTTGGCCCTCTGAGGGTTTTATGAATTTTGCCTGCTCAACACTGTCTTGAGACAACTCACTGCTGGGAAGACCCCAAACTGATTTCATTGTTGAAAGAGCCATTCACCCAGCAGCCTTCACGTACCTTGCCTGGTTACCTTCTGACTGAGTACAGATCTCTCTTTATACAGGAAACTTGAGACTCCATGGCCCTGTTCCAGGGGCTAAACAAAAAGAGGTTGTAAACTTTAACCAATCTGCCTCCTTACAACTAGCTAGAGAGACTAATTTTCTGAAATCAAATCCTCTTGCCTGAAAACAAAACACACTTTTGGAACAGCTTTGGGTCTACTGGCTACCATGAACCAAAACCAAGCTGTCCTCCTCTTCTTGCCTCTGGAAACCAAGGATAACTTCAGAATGCCTTTGACGGAAGCAGTCACACCTGAATGCTTAGGGAAAGCATCAGCACCAGCAATCAAAGGAAATACACAAATCTAAGGTAAAAAGGAAGAGGAGAAAAAATGGGTGGAACATACCATGGTAACATGTCTGTGGTAGGGAAAAGCCCTTTCCTCAGAGTTGAGAAATAAAAAATCACTGAGAAAATAGGAACACTTTTGATCACAAAAATTTTTCAATTTTGTGTTTAAGAGTAGTTGGTTACTGATGCCTAGGAAATAGTTAGAGATGGCCAAAAAAATCCACGCACAGAAAGTTCTCATTTGTAATAATCCAATACTACTGTGTTGGATCTCTAGCAAAAAATTTGCCAATAACTGCTCACTCATTCTCTTTTTTTTACTTTGTATTCAGAAGTTGTTCTTCCTCAGCCTGATCCTTATAGCATAGGTAGGTAGCATTTACCAATTTCATACAACGAACAGAAAACAGGAACAGAAAGGTCCCTCCCTTGTGGTTACTTTGCAGTTGAAGTTGGGTCTTCTGTTTGTACTTGAATGGAGCCCCATCCATGCTTATCCATTTCATGCTATTATCATGAGGTTAATTACACCATTATCCTAAATTACAGATTGTTTGAGAACCTTGTTGAACTCTACTCTTCCTGCTGTCATAGAGATTAGCAAGGGTAGGTTTAGCTTTTCAGGTGCTCAGTGTCCTCACTGTGAAAAGCTGCTGCCTCTTCAGCCCTGTACAGGCAATATGGCATCAAATTCCTTTTCAGAGCAGAGGTAGGGGCTGACTTCTCAGTGATGCTGAGCCCCCAGAGTGTCTGACACCACCTTTGAAAACCAGGCTATTGGGACATGAAGTGGGGAGTAACAGAACTAGATCCTCCTCTCTTACTTTTTCTTCTTTGAACAGCACAAAAAATTAAAACCAACAGAATAAACATTAGATAATTCTCTTGGACTAAGTCAGCTCATCAGAGCACATCATGGCTTTTCAGGTGTTTCAGAGAAGGTTTTAATTTATTTCTCACTGTCCTGAGTAACCCAGTCACTTTAGAATACTACCAGAGAACCAAAATCGTGGTAGAAAAAAATCACTAACAAAACACCAGGACAGTCTTGCCAAAAAAGCCTCAAAACATTTCCCACAACCATAAGTTTCTTTTCCCTTTTTTTCTTTCCCCGGTAACTTTCTTTGTTCTTAAACATCTATAGCTGTTGGAAGGAATACTATCAATCTAAAAACAAAGAATGTGTTTGTTGTTGTGTTTTTCTTTTGAAAAAAAAAATCTTATATACCCAGTGGAGCTTTTTGATTCTGTGCCCAGATACCAACATTACAAAACATAAGACAAAATTATAGGTACACAGCGTGCCAAGAAAATCAACTCAGCGTGGCTTGCCCAGGCTCTTTGAAAGAAGGCATGCACACTGTGTCACTATTATGATTTAAAATAGCTGGGCCTCCAGAGCCAGCACACTACTGTAGCACAGCTCAAGGTGCCTGCAGATGCCTGTAGCAGCAAGCCAAGTGATTAGCTTGAGCAGTGCCCTGAAAGCACCACTGTGATTCCTGCTCAGTGTGTATCTCGCAGCTTCATTTGAGTACAAAACAAACCTCCAAAGAAATGAAAGCAAGCTTGGGAGGGGGGAGGAAATAAACCAAGTCTTTTACACTAAACCTCATTATTATTTACTAGCGAGTGCAAATTTCTTGGGTCCAATGCAGAAAGGGATTTTCTACAGCAAAGGAGAGGAAAATGGCGTTTCTCATTGTAGAAGGACTTCTGCTTCTTTTGGGTATAAAATGGGTAACAAAAGCTTACAATTCCCTGAGCTCAAGGTTTGCTAGAGGCAAGCAAGCGTCTGTATGTACATGCACATGCATCACCCTCCCAAAGAGAGCCCACTCAAATGCTTTCCATGTTACCTTCTCTCTTCTGCATCACTAAGAATCGGGACAACGCCCAGGGAGATTTTGGATGTGCTCTGACACTTCCCCAGACAAATTTTTTTGAAACTGGAAAGGATTTCTTTTTCTTTGTTGGCATCAGTTGTTGGGTTTTTTTACAATGCCCTCCAGCTGCTCTGGTATCCAGGTTGGAATCAAGGTTCAAGCTGCTGCAAGTTCACAGATGTCACAGGGTCCAATACACCCTGTGCTCACCAGCACAGAGAGGAGACACACTCTGGCCCCAGGTCCCTCAGCCTCCTGTGAGGCTGAAGGAAGGAAGATCCCCCATTCCATAAGTTATTGCCAGATAATTGCCAGCTCAGCTTAGCTAATAAAATTTCATCCTTAATTACATCTCTAATTAAACCAGTCTCTGCCCTTACCTTCATACCACCTTAAATTTGTGTTAACTCTCTTAGAGAATTTCAAAGAGATATCTAGGTGTCCCTTAAATTAATGTATACCATATTCTTCCAGGAGCTTCCTTGATGCTTGGCTGACTAAAATATTGGTCCTGTTCCTACACTTTTCCACCCACGTCCTAAAAGGAAAGTATTTCCGAGTGTGACCAGTATGTACCTATTCTGCAGGCATCCCTTAAGTTATATAAAATACTCATTTTTATTGTGAATTAATAATAGACTTCAAGAATTTTTTACTAGAAGGAATCTCAATCCCTGTCTTTTCCAAGGTTCGCAATAGCTTCCTCCAGAAGAAACAGTGATCAAAACATCACACCAAATGTTTGAAATAGCACTGTATATGTAGTGATTATATTCTTCTGGACTTACATTTAACCCAATTTACCTGTAATAACTCATCTTGGTAACCGGTTTCCTGTCCCCCCTGCCCTCAGTCCAATCACACTACAAAAATGAATGAATCCACATTTTTCTACAATGGTTTCTGAAGTTCTCTACTTTTTTTTTTTTTTTAGTTCTCCTAGCTATCTACTAGTAATTTATCTAGCATAGAAAATACCTGTTTAATTACTGCTGTAATTACATTGTTTTTATTTTATGCTTAAAAGCCTAGGAATCTATAACACACAAATCTTCTGCTCTACTGTTTCATTGTTTGCCATCAATAATACCCAAAATCCCAGCACCACTGGAAATCAGAATAGTCCCACCCACACACATGAAAAGGCTGGAGCTCTGAGAGCTTTCAGCCTACATGAGCATCCCAGGTTTTACACAGGAGCTGGAGCTGAGATGTTTGAAGATGTCTTTTTAAGGTTACAATACTGGTCAAAGCTTGGGGGGAAACATAGGGCAGCTGGAGAGAAAAATTAACATGAATTATTATCAAGTGAGGGCTGGATTAATTCCATTACATTATGATGATTCTGCACTGCAAAGAGGCCATAGATCCTAAAGACCTCAACTCCCTGAGTGCATCTCTGCGTCTCTGAAGACAGAACAATTCATTTTGTTCTGAAGTTTGTCTGCTGCAGTTATGAAATTAACCCTTATTTGCTTCAGTTATTCATCAGCACAAGCCTCTCTCAGGAAGGGTGTGTGGAGAGTACAGATGAGGAACTTCACTGCATTAAAATCTACATCAGTTGTTCTTAGGACTTTGTTTCACAGGATAATTTACACTCCTCTAACATCTAGCTCTTCAAATAATATAAATGTAGCAGTCACTGATAGATCCAATGAATTTGCTTGTGTTGATATTTAATTATATCTTCAGATATGCCATAAAGAAATACTGACCTTCTAAGGGCTGTAACTTTTCTACTTCTATCTCACAGCCCTTCCACTGGCAGTGGAAAAAAAGAAGCCATCAAAATGACTGAAGCACTGCACTTGGTCAGTTTTTATTAAAGCAGCCACCTCAGGACTGACTAGGGACAAAAATTGGAGAAAAAAGAAAATTATTTGTTTGCACTTAGACAAGAGACTGCAACAGTCTGGGGTCCTTTATTTACCACAACTACTCATGATCAAAAAAAACCCACTCCAAACTGCCAACAAAAGTAGTTCTCATTTTGTTTCAGGTCTGGTGTGATGTTCTTTAACTGATTTTTCACTGAAATTTTACAGCCAGTGCACAAAAACCAAAATGAAGGCGACCTTGTTTGTAGGAATCACTGTCCTTTTCATTCTCAAGTGTAGCACCACTAACTGATAATCTTCCTCCTCTCCTTTCTCTATTCAAAGGAAATTACTTTCCACTGGCTTTTTTTTCTAGCTGCCATGAGATTCATAAATTGCTCTGCACAGAGATTTCAGAAGGCTTGGATTCAACACCAGCTTTGTCAACAGCTATCTTGGAGCAGCTTTAGAATGACCCATTGATTGTGAGCACAGTATCAAGTCAGCTCTAGTCAAAATTGTGCTGCAAGGACAGCAGCACCAGCACTGCCCATGCTGAGTCCAGACACAGCTGCATGTTTGCAGAGCATCATGCCCACAGCAGCAAGCCACGTGTGCATGCAGTGCCACCCAAATACTGCTTGATGGATCCCTGGGCCCCAGGCCAACGTGCTTGCAGGGCACTGTGTTAACCAAAAGAGTGTGAACTCTGGGCTACAGCAGAAACTACAGCTCTTTTGCATAAGGGAAAAGGCACTGTGCTCCTCCCCATCCACTTCTGATACCAAAATTCTGCTGAGAGATTATGGTGAAATCATTTTGGGACCGGCTGGTTGACCTCAAAGTTTGGCCAAAATTCCTTTCTGTAACAAGGAGCAAACACAGAGGAAGAGGATCTGTGATTATGGCTCAGGCAGCCTCTTTTGAAGAAGAAGCAAAAGCTTCTCCTTTACCATTTCCTTTCTAAGGTGTTCTGCTGTAAAACTCCTCTGGTTGAAGCTCTCTAGAAACTTGGGATAGAAGCAACATAAAGGCTGCCTTCAGTACTTTGACAACCACAGCATGTACTCACAGACACTGGTGGCAAAACTGGAAAGTTTCCAGACAACTTCAGCTATGATGAAGCAAGGACCCCATTTCCATTCAACCTGACATTTTGAATATTTTTTACTCTTAGGGTTTTTGTTTTGATTGCCTCATTTGGGAGGACTATCCTACATCATGGTCAAGTCAAGTCAGATGTCTCTGTTGCCAACATTAAGTGGAGTGGCAAAACTGATGTTTACACATCTCTCTACTCTGGGACAGATAGGCTGTGACAACCAGAGACAAAGAACTGTCAAAAGAATCTGCCCCAAAAAGAGTGCAAGTGAATGGGAGAAAAATCATAAATGAGTGGTGGCTGCATCATGAAGTGATAAAGCAGAAAAAGGACAGCCCAGGCAGGGCAAAGAGCCAAAGCACACTGGGACTGGCAGACATGTACAAACATAGACAGAGATGTAGATGTAACTCCTATTGTCAACATATATTTTTATAGGGATAATTTTAGAATACTTAACAAGGCTGTACACATTTTCAGTTTCGAAACACAATCTATTTGTTCACTCTTTTTCTATGACTGGACAAAGGGCAGTATTTATTGAGTGAAGTGTCTGACAAAGCCTTTAGTGCTGTTAATCACACCAGCTTCCTTGATATATTAAGGCTATTAGGACTTAACTAGATAAAGATGCACATGTTACTAAGTGAATCACCTTCTATCTGTCTAATGGAAACCAAGTGTTGATTTAAGTGGAGTCATCTGTTTAAAAAAGAAATTGAAATAAACCCAAGATTAACAGATGTCACAGAAGGGTCAATGGCGAGCAATGTTAGATCCAAGGCTTTTAAAATAGAAACTTATATTAATATTTTAATTCACTAGAATATTGTTCTCTGCTTGACTATGAAAATACAGCATTTAATATAATTTTGTTTAGCTTTCAAAACTACATGCATAATTATCTATATGTATGACAGTTTCATGCCATTTAAGCATGTTCAGTCCTCTGCACCCCTAGGTTCCTGGGCTACAAAATGATGTTAGTAGATTAATTTCTAGATGATTTAAAATGCACTGTCTAAAACAGTCCCAGTACATTTATATTGGCTGGGTTGGTGTGGTTTATGTGTTTATATATGCTGTTCTCAAGTACTGGATGGTTTTAGTATTAATGGGATATGATTATGTTGAACCCTGCACTGGCCAATATAACTATTCAAAACCAGAGGGGCGTTTAAACACAACAACAAAAAGGAATGCTGATTTGTGGTTAAGTCCCAGACGTGGCTTAAGTTGAATTCCTGGCTGTGCCACAGATGCCACTGTGATACCTCAGGCAAGTCACTTCCTGCACCTTAGCTGTAAAGGAGGGAAACAATATTTTTCTTTCTCCCTTCCCTTCTCTATTTTGTGTGCTTAACCTGTCAGAGCAGGAGCTTTCATGCCATGATGGAAATAACAAAGCCTCCACAGAAGTCCATCCAAAGGGAGGCAGCTGATCAGAATTTTACACCCATAGCATATCAGGTCAATCACACTGTGCCAGCTGGGGCTGCTGGATGGAACTACTAAGTGGAGCATCCCTTAGTTTGGGACAGAAAGAGAGCCTTTGACATGGGTTCACAGCCCTGTGCTAACTGCTGAAACAGTGAGATACTTAAAAAACATGTAAATTGTTGTTGTAATCAACAACAGTGGGTAGGACACAAGAACAGAGATGGATTTGAGGAAACTCTATTTGTCCTCTTGGTTGCCTGAGCTCCAGGAGTGGTAGGTATATTTTGAACCATATGCTCATATTCTCCTTTCCACGACTGCCTATTTTTCTTATCTTCCCTCTGACTCCCCTAGCCCTAAGTAGGAGCCAGACAGCAAAGGCTTCTTCTCCTCTTTCTCTTCCGGGACCAGTTTTGGTTTGCAATTTTTAGCTGAGGGTGGGGAGGGGTGGGGGGAACAGAAGGAGCAGATAGGGTGTCAGAAGGTATGGACATTGTGTAAGAAAGGGAGTATACCTCCCTTTTCTCTGAATCTTTTCCAAGAGCTGAATAGATTCCAGCCCTGAAAAGACTGCAGCCTGAATAGAGTCCTTTCAGCTCCATCCACTTTCCCTCCCTGATACTCAACTGCATATGAAAATAAAGTATTTTAATTCCAGCAAGATGACTCCAAAAACAGATCTTTGACAAGGAACAATTTCAACTTTGATGCATCTAATTTCAGTAAAGGTCCATCCTATTGTATCAATTTGCCATTTATGGTGGACTGTGTTTTGGTCACTCATCTGCAACACACATACCAAACCAGGAAAAGCAGAGATTATCTTATGGTCATTTTTTACCCTTCAACCTATATGATAGACAAATAAAAATTGTCTGTGTAGCATGCTGTGCACATGTGTTGTTCACTTAAATGCCTTTTCTCTAATCAGCTCTACAGGGTAGTCCATACAACTGTTCCACATTCTCCCTTGGCATATGCACCATGCATTTCCATTCCACATTAAATGTAAACACTCTCTGCACAAGAATGATGGAGGCTGTGTTTCAAATCTTGCTTGGGTTTATCTTTGAATGCCAGACAAAACAGGCTTTATGTGGTCTGATAAAAGATCAAGTCATCCCCATTTGCAGACCTTACATCCACTTGCATACCTACTCAAATATAAACACTACCAGCAGATTCCCAAACCAGCAACTAATCTGAAGATTGTTTAAAAGATTATTAACTGGCAAGGCATTATTTAATTCCTCCAATTTCCCCCCTCCCCAAATTCCTAGATTTACAGGATATATTGCATGTTAGTTAAAATTCCTCTGGGATTTCCACTCTTAATAAGCAAGCAGGCATCTGGGGGATCATAAGTGCACAGCTACTGCCAGTGTTAAGAATTTTTTATATATGTGTGTGTATATATATATATATGTATGTATATGTATATATATGTGTGTGTATGTATGTATATGCAACTCTTTGAATTTGTAAAGGTTTACACTCTGTCCTCAGCATTATGCTTCCCAACTGCTGTCTGCATCCAAAAGTGCTAGAAATTTGCAGTAAAATCTATCAAAACTAACTAAAACAGGAATTGTTCTCTTTAGGAGTATTTTTTTTCTTTTTTACTCTTCATAAAATCTGTAGAGGAGTATCACAGACGAATCATGCAAATGAGTCACCAGAGCTTAATTAGTCATTGCTTTTGAGTACTAGCATAGCCTCTGTGTGCTAGCCTGAACTGCCTTCAGCCAGTCTTGAGAATAAAGATCATGTTTTGTATCACCTAATTTCATTTTTCAGTGCTGAGGAAGTGTACACTCTCATTTCCAGCAAATAAGCTGATAAGGTGCAGTTCTCTCTGTAGCTATGATATATAGTATATCTGTAGCTATTTATGCTCAATACTAGATTTCTTCTTTTTTATATAATCAGATCTACTCTGATCCAAGAGCTGATGCTTTAGAAACAGACCACAAAACACAAGTGCTCGTAACACTGCTCTGCAGACCAGGTAACTATACCTAAGCTACTACACCCAGAAACTCTCCTACAGGTTACAGAAAGTACTTAACATAGTTTATACTAAACCATTTCAAAATTTATGCAAAAAAATTGACTGGTTTGAATTTGTGCAGTGATAGGATCTAATGATCTTCAAAGAGATAAAATTGGTGCTAACAAGTGAAGGCCACTCCAAAGACCTTGAGGTCCTTACGCTATGGCTCTGCCAGCCCTCCCAGGAACAGGGTGCTGCTTACACAGCCTTTGTAAACAGATCAGATCCAAGACACAGCACAGCAATGTTCCATGAGGCTGTGGGGGGGACCAAATCCAGCAGCAAGCAGCTGTGTATAAAAAGCTAGGATAAAAAGGGTGTCTTGAACAAATTTCTTTGCCCCAGTCTTGTTTCTAGTGCAAAGCTTGTAGCGGAGTCTTAAAAATAAAAGCATAAGAAAATACATATGCATAAAATCATAGTTTTCCTTTTTTTTTTACCAACTCATCCCTGACTACTGTTTAAAGTACTTGCTAAACTGGAGTTTACATACAGACATCCTGTTTAATAATCCTCAAGTGAGTCTTTCTCCATGGCTTTGCCTAATCTCTCTCTCAGTTTGTTTCTATTCTAGCTACTGAAGCTTCTGGCAGCAGTGAACCCAGCAAGCAATTATTTTTTTGTTTTAATTTTTTACCATGTAAAAATTTTATTTTTTTACCATGCCTGATAATTTTATTTTACTGTAGCTGGCAAGATGGGAAGTACAGGACACTGGACACAGAAATCTGTAGTTTTCCATTGTTTACCTACTGAAATATTATCAGATTGGTAAGAGAAAATCTATTAAAACTGTAAGGCTGCCTAATGACCCGGGCTGTTGAAGGATGTGCTTAGTTGTAGTCCAATTTATAGAAAATGGGCATCCTCATCACAAAGTTCAGCACGGAAATTGCTTCCGTATGCTTGTACTTCAGCATCTGGAAAAAGACTAAGGATTAAATTAATAGGGATACTTAATCTTCCATATGCCTCAATATTCCTCCACATCCCCCAGGTTATTACTTCTGCATTATTGCAAGAACTACATACAAGATGAATAACTGCCTGGTGGTGTTCGTTTTGATTTTTATTGATTTCAGGTATCTTTTAAAACTCCCAGCCAAACCCACAGCTTTTAGTTCCATTTCTCAGTATTGGGAAGGCAAACACAGCTATTGCAGAAGCTGACAATATTTAATACCTGAAATGCCTAGTGCATGCTCAGCCTGTAAAGTGCTGAATATTTCCATGCCAGACACTTTCTGAAGCCATCTCTCCAAGTGATGGTTTTAACCTTGCTTTCCAGCACTGGCCAGAAAGTTGGGTTGTTTGTCAGTCTTTTGCCATCAATATCTATTAAATTAAATTAAATTAATTAATTCATTACTATCCAATTAAAAAGAAAAAAAAGCCAAAATGTGCAACAAGGGCAACATCAGTCAAGGCTATTCTTGTGTTTGCACTAATTGCTCTACTACCCAAGGAAGCATGGTAACTCTTCCGAGGCCACAGAATGACATTAAAACACAGGAAAAACCCACCAAGGTTTGATCCTCTGTTAGATAATGCAGTTGTTTCACATGAAACTGAAAAACTGGCTGCACATGAAGAATTATTTTAGGTGAACAAGCTGTCAACATGAAACTTGGTATTTTTGAACTCAGGATGATGTAGATGGTATAATACCTTCTAAGTAAGAGGTTAGACTATCTAATATGTGCTCATTGACTTGTAAGAATGGAGCTTTAAATAATGAGACATAAATAAGTACAGATCTATATTTTCATTTATGACAGAAATGCTGTCCTAAAAGTAACGTATCCATGATGCTGAGCAAAACTATGTCACAACAACCAAAAGAAGTAATCTCAAAGGTGTACAACTCTAATAAAGCCTAATGCTTCTGCCTAACCATGCCGAGGGAAAACTAAAATGCTGGCTCCTCAGGTCAAAGGAATCACCTATCACCTTTAAATGGTCTCTGCAGCATGTCCTAAACTTTTCTGCATTGAATGGGCTGAGAGCTCATCATTAGAAATGGCATTATTAGAATCTGCTTTATGATATACTAAAAAAGTGGATTTATTCACATTACAGTAAGATTCCTCTGCAATGTATTACTCAAGTTCACACATTTTCAAGCAAATCAACAAGATAAATAAATCAGATATGAAACCTTTTGCAATGGGGAACTGTTAGTTGATTAGAAAGCAGGAGTGGAAAAGAGCAAAAATGAAGTCAGAAAACTAGACCTAGACTTGTCAGTGGTCATTCAGTTCCTTGGAGCTGCCTTCAACATGGTCCCAGTCGAGCTCGTTTCTAACACATGTATGTATAAAATCAATACTCCACTGAAACAATTACAGAAAACTATTTTGCTAGAAAAAAATGTCATCCCATGTACATAAATGCTGTAAGATACAGTATTCATCACTTTTTGCAAGCCACCTCAAACAAGCCTTTGCACTTATTTCTCTTTAAAAGTTACATAGTCAGCACTCACTGCAAAAAAGGTATCAAATATTTATTATATCCTTACAATTTTACTGGCCTCTATATGTTTAGCAATCACAGACATGGTAGATGGAAGACAGGAAACCAAATCAACATAACCAGAACTGAAAAGGCCTATGAGAAGTACACTGCCTTCTACCTTTGGCTTCCAAGATCAGTTCAGATTTCCACTAGTCAACTCAACAAGTACAGCAGCACATATTTCAGGGTAGATGTTTTCATGTGATAGATGTGTTTTTAATTGATTTTAAAAGTGGTGCTATCTGCTTTCCAAGTAAATCTGAGAAAATGCAATGATGTCTATGTTGCTCTTTGGGTTAGTACTGGTTAGAGTATAAGGGTTCACCTTCTCAGCTAGAAGCATGCAAAATGTGTAAAAGCTTGGAATAAATATTGTCTTACAGAACTGTTTGAGTCACATTAAAAGGTGTTACATGTCTCACTACCACATATATCCTGTACAAATAGAAATCTCCATTTAAATCTCTACAACATAAAGTTTTGCAACAGATAACATAACTCCTAATGTTTCATGGAACTGAAAAAGACTATTACAAGATTTTAATTATGACCTTGGCAATCCTGGTACTAATACTGTACTTACTGTCAGACACAGGAACAATTCTGAGTATATAAGAAGGGATGCCCAGAAAACTGCCTTGGATTGCTAGAAACATTCTTGAAAGGCAAACTTTAGAGGGTTCAAGTCATTGCAGAAGATTAAGTTCTATTTTCAAAACAAATTAACAGAAAGAGAGGATAATTCTACTGCTCAGAATGGTTTTAAATTTTTTTTGTAAATCTGGGTTATGTTATTCTACTCTGGGAGGTCCACAGGCAGGACCTACAGACATCTGGGGCAGTCTGGTTTGCAAGGACAACAGGAAGGGTCCAGGGACTGGCCACTTTTAGCCTTCACTGCATATTCTAGATGATTTTGTGCAGTGCCCATATTTGAGACTGAATTTCCTTAGGGCAGCCGAGGCAGCAAGCCTGGCTGATCACCTGAGAAGTGCAAACTGCGCCTGTTATAGCTAAATTAATGGCTGGCAAAAGGCTGAAAAAGAAAAGATTTATGTGAAAATTAAAAGCTAGCATTGCAGTCATTTATAGCCAAGCTAAAATTAGTGCAGTGAAAGGAAAATAGGAGCTGCAGGACACAGAATTTCCCAAGTGTGCTGTGGGCTTGCTCCTGGCTGGAGCTGCTGGGCACACCCAGAATTAAGTCCCTGGCAGGCAGCGCTTGCGGCATGAGGATGAAGAGTGCTGTGTGAGGAGGAAGGGCACTGTGCACACACAGCTGGGCCCATCTGGAAAAACTGTTTTTGATTTTGAGCTTGGTAGCAAGCCAGCTGTGGCCAGGTTCCTTGAGGGTAGGCTGAATAGTCACTCACAGATGTTTCAAGGATGAAAAGAGAAGGCTGGTCACCGCAAATAAATTGATTTGCTGCTGTAATCCTGCTCAACCACATTCCCTGAGGTATCTGCACGCACGCTCTTGGACAACTGGCATTTGGCAGGGCACAGTGTGAGCCCCTCTGGGTGCTGCACTCCTGCTGGTACATTCCCACTGGGCAGCCCCCTGCACCCAGCACAGCAGGACACCTTTAGGAGAGCACAGCACTTGCCAACCTTGGCTTTGTAAGCAACAGAGAGCAATGGCAAAATCAAAATATGCCATGATTATGTGCTGGATTTCTTTTCACAAAGGCCTACCCAGGCTGTGCAGTCTCTAGTCATATTCACCAAACCACCTTTTCAGGGTCTTGCCAAAATTACAGCATTCAGCAGGAAGGAATCTGCAGGAAGGTTCTTGCAAGTGTGATTCATCCCTTTGGCTTTTGTACAAAACAACCTTTAGGTTCAGGATCACAAGCTGTGTATATCACAAGGTCAAAGTTTCAGTGCACAAGAAACTCTACGCCTTAAATGAGCATACTCCTAAATTTACAGCAGAAAACATAACATTTTGCTGATGTCAATACTTGAAAATTCAGGTTTTTGCCATAAAGGATCATAATTCCTGTCAATACACTGTTGTTTAAGCTTTTTATTTTAGAATGTCCCTTTTAGGTGCCATCCCCTATGTACTGTTGGCTGCACATAGCCCTCCTCTGATTTACAGGAGATTCTTCAAATGCCTAAGAGGTATTTAGATGCTGACACTAGCCTGCAGCACTGAAAATATCTCCTGAAGTCCAAGATTGAAAAATAATTCACAAACCAAATGGGATGAAACTGTTTAAAATATTTTGTCACCTTAAAAACCACCTGATATCCTTAATAGAGTGTTCAGCTCAGGAAGGATTTAGCTTTATGCTGAAAGCATACAAGCACCATGTACTTTATGGGAAAGAGAGGGCCAGTCTCTGAGAGTAAAAATACCAAAAAATTAGCTTTGGCCACCATCTGCAGCTGCAGCAAAAATGTGATTCTAGCATTGCCAGTGTGTTTTTATGTTAACCACTGTTTGCTGAGTCCAACTGAAATTCTCTATTTTTAGCCTTTCAGCTACTTTCAGATAAAATTCCTGCAGATAGGACTAGCTGTATAGGGCAGATAACATACAACTCTGAAACCACAGATGACCTCATGCAACTGCAAAGAAAGAAGGGTCTGTTACTTAAAACAAGGCTAAAATTTAACCCAGCTATACTAAAATTATACAGGGAGTGTTTTACAGTCCCATTACAAGACATAAAAACCCAGTCACCATAAATTCACGGTGTACTTATTTGTAAGGATGTAAAAAAGAGTAATTAATAACCCCCAAACAGCTTATCTCTGAGCCAGTACAACACCAAGGCTTTCCCAGGCTCGCTGGAGATTTTACAAATAGCACTGAGAAGCTGCTTTAGCTGCTATTTGAGAATTATTTGTCCACACTGAAAAGTCATTGCTCTTTGTCACAAGTCACAAGACATTTCTTAGTGTTCCACACTTTTAGTTGACATTATGGAGAGAAAATAAATAAATGTAATCCAAACTTTCTGGAAAGGGCTTCCATGTGTAAGAACACATATTAACCACAGATGTGAGGGAGCACTGCACAGTGATTCTTTTTTGTGCTAAATACACTCTACTTTCCTCTCTTCTACTTCAACTCTTCCCCTGTATCCCCTGTATACCAAAAGAAACCAGTTTCCTTTAAAACACCATTATTTCCAGGAGAGTGAAGTGCAGTTCTGAGTATTGTCATTCAAATTTATTAAAGTAATTCAGGAGAAGTGTGTAAGGAACAGGCATGTCACAAGAGAATCAATGCAGATCAGATCAGGGCGCTGGTTTGTAGTCCTTGTAGTCCTATTGCTCACACCTCTTTTAGTTTGCAGAATATTTGCTGATATTTCTTCAGAACAAAACCTTCATGAGGTTGCCACATACTTCCAGTAGTGGAAGAAACACTCTGAAAGTTTTTTCCCTCGGGAAAAAGTTTCAGTCTTAATAACTAAAGATCAGATACCAAGGTCAGATACATGAGTGAAATAACTCTAAAGTAAAGAAATGCTTTCACTACCTCACCAAATCACTCTAATAGATCAGTAAAAGACTAAAACTATTCTTCCTAACTCTTCCTTTCTTTCCTAAATACCAGCATAGGAAAACCTGTATTTTCTAACAATGACACAACCTCTACCATGACAATGAATCTCTACCTGTCATCCATTTTCTCAAGCACAGCCAGCGTTGAAATAAAGGCTTACAACACACTTAACTGTTGCAATTATAGAACAAGTCTGATTTTTTTTTGATTCATGTCACTTGGAAGGAGAAACTCCACTTATCATAAAGAATGAAAACCAGGATGGAACAAGGTTTGCTATTTCCCTCTCTAAGGAATTGTAGGTGGACTTATGTAAACAACGGAGCAAAGATCAAAGGCAAATCTTGGGGACCATAATATACTGAGTTATTAAAGGAACAGAGCCTTTTATCTATTGTGGAGGAAGGAAGTAAAGCACTGAGACGTATGTAATATATGCAATTAAAAATAAAACACCCAAGCGAGTCCCAAAAGTGACTGAAATCAATTAAATCCAGGTTTTTTTCCTTATTCTGTTAAAGTGATGAGAACCAAAAATGCAATCTGTGACAAAAATTAGACTCCATCACCTGGAAAAGCCAGGCATTCAACTCTATTTTAAGTTGAATTTTCCTTCACATCCTATGAAACAAGCACTGTTCGATCACAAACCATGTCCTCATTCACTGCCAGTTCAACTGAGCCTTACCTTGTCCTCCACTCTGTTCAGCCTGGCACCAACCGTGTTATTTCCTCGATCTTTGCTTTTCTCTGTGGAACAAGAAACACTTTCAAATTAATATATGGTGGTATAACAAAATAGCAGTAAACCACAACAGGGTGTGTTTAACTAGCCCACCAACACCGTGTAACTGAACACCCTTACCAGGCCGATAGATCCATTCCTTAAAAGTTGTTTTCTGTTTCTTTTTATAGCATTGGCCCATGCCAGGGCTTTTAATAGCCCTGAGTTTAAGGCATTTTTAATCTTAGTTTTATGCTTTAACCATGGAGAGCAAAAATGTTACCAATTTAGTTAATGTTTTAATTGCCACTTAAAAACAATCTGCCACTATGCAAAGGGCTCTGCAGCCAAGTTGAATAACACATTTGGTAACATTTTATCTTTTTACCCCCCACTATAAACTATACAGAAAGATGAGTTTGAAAATGACATAAACAGGGAGCTTTCATTAGCCAGACTTGTCACAAACAAATGTAGTCCTATATGCTCCATTTCCAGTGTCTTTTCAAAGCTATCAAAGATCTATGTGAATATTACAAATTTCAC
Source organism: Agelaius phoeniceus (assembly GCF_051311805.1). Lineage (NCBI taxonomy): Eukaryota > Metazoa > Chordata > Aves > Passeriformes > Icteridae > Agelaius > Agelaius phoeniceus. The sequence goes on from NC_135270.1 coordinate 16,504,488, forward strand.
AGGAACTCTGTAATCTTAGCACACCAATTTATTGAATATATGGTAAGTCTCAGAAAGACTAGAGCCAATATTTTGAAGACTTCAGTGAAAGTGTGTGCTTTAAGAATCTAAATAAGAACCCTAATTTAAAAGTGTTGATGACTAAATATAATTGCCAATGCTTAATCTTCAGAGCACAACCAGTTGGCACGGTTTAGAAATTTGGCAATAAAATGAAAATTACTTGAGCAACTATTTTCCATTAATTATATGTTCATCAGATTAATTTTAGACACATTCTTTGTATTGACTTACCTGAGACGGAGATAAAAAGAGATGGCTTTCCTATGGACTGGTCCAACCTATAAAACAAAAAGAAACCTTTTTGATTTTTATCAGTCTGAACCAGCATCTTCACTCTCTCTCTAGCTGGAGTAGGGAGGCCTCTTCACAAACAACCGAAGTGAAGTTCAAATAATTTTGGTTTGTCCTGTGAGTGAAGCAGTGGCTTTATGCTAAGAGTAGCTTGAAATGAAAAATTTAGTAGCATAATGGGATTTGAATTAGATTGCTCTACAGCTTCTTGAATCACTGTAAAGTTTTACCATGCCCATTTTCCATGTGCTCAGCATTGTTTTGTTTTTTCCTTGTTCTTCTCCAGCTTTCTTTTTGCATCTGTCATCTCTCAGTTGGCTCTTAGGGGCAATTCTATGAGAGCAGGTGACAGTATTGCACTCTCCAGGTGTAGAACAGCCCCTGTGATATAGGGATTGCAGTCTATAGTCACAGCTAGCAGGGACTGAGGTAATACATCTAAGTCCCAATCATCAGATTTTTAAGCTTTTTGCCTTTTCCTCCCTGTGTGAAAAGAAAACTTTATGCAAATGCCATTTTATATTCCCTAATTGCGCACAATCCTGTCAATATGGCACCTTTAACCCTGGCATTTTTTTAAACGTGGGCCCCTAATTTACAAACATCCTCCTGCTGCCGTTCATGGGTACCAAGAGAGGCTTCATTGACATACCTCCTCTGCAGCTCCTTGATTCGCACCATCAGGTTGAGGTGGCCCTGAGAGTACTGCTCAATAACATCTCGGACATCGTAGGGCTTTCTGGCTTGCTGTAAAAGAAGAGACAAAAAACATGCCCTTAAGTGACAGGAATGGACAAAAGGTCTGTGGGAATGTAGACATTTTTGAAGAGTAAACAGTAAGTTCTTTTAGCACTGTGTAAACATGTGAGTTATTTTGATTATTGCAATGATCACACATTTTTGGTGGAATAATTCTGACAGTTCTCATTTCATCCACCTTTTTGTTATCACAGGTCTGCATGCCTTCCAAGAGATAATCCACCAAACTGGAGCTCAAAAGGACTTGGAGCTAAAAAGAGTTTATCTGGCACTTGGTTCAGAAGGCTGTGCACACTCTAGTTCCTTCTGGAAACAAGGTTCATACTCCTTGGCCACTGAAAAATATTGGGTCTTGAACATGCACAAACCCCTGTTCTCAGTCAGCAGCTGGGGTTCACAGTTCAGGCCTTACCAGGGGAAGTTAAAACACAGTCCTAGAGGAAGGTGCATGACTGATTTCCTCTTCCAGTAAGACTGGTTGAGCTTTCAAAACTGCTGGGAAACACTGGTGCAAGAAATGCCCCGTGTCTGTAACTTACACCTCATACATGGGAAAGACTTCATCTGACCTACTATGCATAAAACAACTTTTGTGTAATACAGAGGCAATAGTATCAAGATAAATGCAATAGTATTTACCTGCAAGACACCAAGACTGACTGGGAAGCAAGTTAATGAACATGTTGAAGGGTAGCAACAAATTAAAGGTATCTTAATCCTACATCTAGAATCTAGAGTCCTATCAGTGCCAGAACTGGTGTTCCCAGCACAGGAAAGACATGGACCTGTTAGAACAAGTCCAAAGGAGGCCACAAAGATAATCAGAGGGCTGAAGCACCTCTGCTATAGACAGGGTGAGAAAGTTGTGTTGTTCACCCTAAAGAAGAGAAGGCTACAGGGACACCTCATTGGAGCCTTTCAATATTTGAAGAGGGCTTTTAAAAAAGATGGGGACAGATTTTTACAAGGGCCTGTAGTGATAGGACAAGGGGGAAATGGCTTCAAGCTGAAAGAGGGTAGGTTTAGACTAGCTATTAGGAAGAAATTCTTAAGTGTGAGGGTAGTGAGACACTTAAATGGGTCACCCAGAGAAGTTTTGGATGCCCTATCTCTGGAAACATTCAAGGTCAGGTTGGGAGGGACCCTGAACAACCTGACTGCATGAAGATGTCCTTGCTCATGGCAGGGGGTTTGCACTAGATGACCTTTGAAGGTCCCTCCCAACCCAAACTTTTCTATGATTTCTGACTCATTTGTTATGCTGTTTATAGAAACTCTGCAGATAATTTTCAAGGTTTTGTAAAAACCTTGGTAACATTGAGTTACAACTTCTCTTTTCTTGCATTGTTTGAGAATAAGGAAAAGAGTTTTCAGGGGTAGCTTCTAAGATACCAGAATTTGGATTCCATTTTGAAGTCTCAGAAGTATTTTGTCACCTGTACTTCAAAAGCCGATGTCTCTGCTCTGCTTTATCTGATTTCCCAAACTTCAGGATTTCCTCAACTCCATGCCATAAACACAGGTTTCTTTCCTAAGCCAAAGGAAAATGGGATACCATGCAAAACCAGGCAGTGGAGACTGTGGCACCTTCATGCAGTCCCCTGCACCTGCCTGGGAAGCAGCCTCCACATTTCAGGAATGATCCCTTTAGTAAAATCACTTTATCAAACAAAGTATATTTCAGTGTCACAGATTCCCCACGTCAACTGCAAGCCTTGAGTGAATGTGAGACCCTCTCTAGTGGGAGGCTAAGCAGGACTGGGAATTGCTTCAATCTAACCAAGGAGCACAGAAGAATTCCCAAGCATCCCAACTGCTTACACACACATAAATCATAACTAACATCCACAAAGAAAGAAATATGATTCTGCCATGGCATAAGCCTGTAAATCTTTCCATGGACTAGCACTGTGAACATGATAATATAATAAAAAAAAAATTCTTGGATTCTTTCTGTACTATAAATAAGCAAAAGAGAAATCTGCAAGTTTGAAAACTGCAGGTTCAGAAAAGGTGTTCAGTAAGAATAAAGATGCAGAGCTTTCTCCTGCCATCCTCATACTCTGACACAGGAGTCTGACAGTAGTGTAAGTATTTCCCTGCCTGTTTTTCATTTACAGGGCTGTTTCTCTCTCTTTAAAACAAGAATTGAAAACCTGGAGTAAATATATTTTAAGAATGATGCTAAACTTCTGAGTAAGTCTGGGTATTTAAGTCAGTACTGTTTTTTCTGTAACTGCTTCACATTGAAAGCTGATCTTCTATAAGAAAATACTGTTGTTGTTGACCATATAAAAAAGATGCAGTAGGCATCAGATTAGTATGGAATAGACAAAAGCAGAAGCCAGTCCCACAGCCTTCTTAATTGCTTCTCTTCCTTACATTTGGTCCTCTACTAATTAAGCAAAACTCATGGCAAAACTCTTTTTAAATGCCATAGAATTTCCTCCATCATAAATGACAGTTTTTAAAAGGCACAAAATCCAATGCCAAATATTAAATGTGCACCACTGGCTGTGGCTGTTGTTCCCTAGTAACTGCATGGGCAGGGAGGCAGATCTGGGAAAGGGGAATCCAGGAAAGGGGAATTTCTGGGAAATGCAGCCAGGTAACATCAAATAAAATGGGCAAAACACCCTGTGAAGCACAGGACACTGAAATACACAGTTTAGTACAGTCCAGCATGGACATTAGAAAAGATTACACACACAATTCATATGAATCACATAGTATGATGAACTACAAGACTATAAACGTAAGATTTTCCAGGGAAATTGTAACAAATCAGGCAACAGTTATGTCATTGGTAGAACTGCAACCTGTATTTTTAATTTATGCTATGTATAGAATATTTGCCATGGCAAAAATCATTCCACAAGTTAAAAAGCTATTTTAGAAGGAAATTAATTTGCTCAATTGGAAGAATTTACATGGAAAGAAAATTTAAGAAGTTTTCAAAATGAAAATGGGAAATCAGAACCAGTTCCTGGTCTCTGTATCTGACGGATATCACGGTTGCATCTATGTACATTAGTTTTAAGACTTCTAGAAACATTCATGATTGGAAAACAAAGGTTATTTACTCATAAATCAAGCTAATGGGATAATTGAGTATGGAAATGATTTTTTTTCTGAAATTCATTTGTAACATTAGATTGTGTCAAAAACATCTGCTTTACAACTAATATATAAAATTAATTTTTGGTAGGTAGGGTGAACAAAGCCTAGAAAAGCATTCATTTCTAAGTCTGCTTTCCCTATAATCAATAAAATCCTTCCTTAACCATAAGTCATCAATCTTCACTGATGCGCGGGACTTGTGTTGAATGTGATCATTTGTATAGAATTTGAAACAGTCCTACAGACTTTACGAGAGCATAAACACATCCATAAAAAAGGTATTAATTCTTTATAATACTACGCTGGGTTCATGGGTTATACATGGGCATCCTCCTAAGGACTATATTTAAACCTGGACTTTGAAATACAGCCTAATTTTCTCTCCTTTTTTAAGAGGAAATGATACTTCACAAAGATTTGCTTTTCATGTCCTTTGAAAATCTTTGTATCCCTTTTTAGCTTTTCTTTATTTGTTTTATTTATTTATTTAGTTTTAAACAGGAAAGCTTTGCTTTATAACTGGCTTTGGTCCTTCTGATGCCATCACCCCCTGTTATTAACCGAGTCCTTTAAAAAATATATCTAGTCAAATTTAGGCCTACAGGTGTGTCCTGCAAACAGCTGGTATCGTTTAAGAACCATGCTGGGTTCATGCTGGGACCTATTTTGCAAAATTTTCCTCTTCCTCTCCTTCTTCCTATGCTGTCCTACCAGAAGTTTCAGAGGCATCTCTAAAAAATACTCCTTTAAATCGCTGGCCTTCCTCAGTGTTGCAGCTAATTTAAGCATGAATTGCCCAATGGACTTCAGATGAAATTGGGTTGTTGGTTTGTTGTGGGTTTTTTCAACAGTTACAGGAAGAAAATATCTGAATTTTCTTTTTTTGGGACTTATTTTTTGCACTATTGTAAAGCTTAGAAAGAAAACACCTACTAAAAACCAGCTGTACAGACCTCTAAGATGCTGAAAGATATATTTTTAAAATGCATCTTCTGCTTTACCTTATTTTTGGACATTACATTAGTCTGCTTATTAGGAACAGTACAGTCATTACTTGGCACATGCTAAAACAATTTAATTTCTTATGATTATTTTATGTGCATAGAACAGATTTACAACTTCTGATGAAAGAATAATGACAGTGGTTATCGCTTAATTACAGGAGAGATTTTTAAAATCATCTTGGGGCTTGAATTTCAAGGTGACTTCGTGTATCAAGTTACTTGGGTGCTTTGGAAAACTCTACCTTTTGTGCTCTCCAAATTTCTAAGCTTGATCATGACCTTATATTCAGAAATTATGGAGAAGTATCAGATATTCTCCTACTTTCCTACTGGAGATTCTGCTTCAGAAGAAACAGCAGCATATTACTTGTACACAGGAGTAGATCCACCCCACTTCAGCCAAATTACATTTTTAGTTCTTTAGTAGCAGTTAATATGGATTCTTCAGGAAGGAAGAAGACTGCTGAGGAGAGATGGGAGACAACCCTGTCCAGGGATTTTGTAGATGGCCAGGACCGAGCCTTTTGCAGATGCAAAAGTGAGAGTACAACTGAGAAGCCAGATTAGCAACCGAGATACTGAGCACAAACAAGTTTTAAGTATGAACTGAATAGTCCCATTCTATTCAGTCAAATGCTTTTTCAGGTTCTATCAAATCATCTGCCGCAGGGGAGTTTCGTTTATTTGCCAGGTGGATAATGTTGCACACAGTGCTCAGGCATTTTCAAAATCTGTTTCTGACAAATACCACTTGGGAGGTAGATCTACAACGTGTGGATTTCTTGTTACTACGCAGTTTAGTTAATACCATGGCAAATATTTTATGATCTAAATTTATGAGAGCAATGATTCAGTAATTACCATGGAGCAAAGGATCACAATCAAGTTTTAGAATGAAAATAAATTAGATTTTAATGGAACTGGCCACATTTAGGCAATTATTCACACAGCAGCAGACACATCACTGGACTGGGCCACATCCCTTGCCCAATTTAAAGCGCTGACCAGCAAGTGCTAAAAAACTTCTCAACAAAATGACTATAAATATTATCTTCAAGTAGTTGAGACTGTGCCTTTCTTAATTTTAGTCTAATAATGATAACAAAGGGTGAAATGTGCTAGCAGAAACTTTTTGAAAGCCCTCTCTTCAAGAAAACTCTGGACATGGGACATTTCAGCCTAAATGGTACTGATTTGAATACATTATACATAACTAAAGCAATTTTCTGACAAGCTCAGGCAACCTTAGCCACAAACTAGCTCATTAGTAAAAATTAAAATATTCAAAGTATAAATTTGCTAAAGAACTCAGGAAATGCTTCTGAATTTTATAAGGAAATCAGAATTGTGGGATTGTAACAGCAGCAAACTTTGCCTTACAGATAGATATATTGGACTGCTAGTCATCATCATCATCCTCATCATCATCATGTTCTTTTTGTTCTTAAATTTTGTAGCCTTCAAATTTGAAAAAGAAAAGACACTCTCCCTTTTTGGAGGTCTAGATTAAAGGTGGGATGGCTTTCTGGTTTATTGGAAGCAGCAATAGCTAAAAAATAGATGTAGGCAGTTAAGCCACACTCATCCTTTGCATTTTCAGTTTTGAAGACTCCTCCAGAGATTATCCCTTATTGATTGATTTTAAGCAAGGTAATATATTTATTACCTATGTATACATTCACCTGGTTTAAATCAAGCTGAAGGCTGTTGACATGTGTTTTTACTGGATTAATGAAACAGATTTTTAGAAAGTTGGCAGTCAGAATTCTTTATTCAGACCAGGAAACAAGGTTAATTAGCTACTGTTAAATGCTTATGACATCACAAGGCCACAGGAAGTGAAGTGGCACATGGGAAATGTATCAGTGAGGGCCAGAGGAGGAAAGAGAATCAGTATCTCACTAACTGGGAAGGAGGTCTTCTACTATGCAGAGGGGAGAAAGGAGAAGAAATGAGAAACCCTCCAATACACTAACAAATTTCCACCTTGGTTTCTTATCAGGACTTCATTATCATTGAGTAAGGGACAGAAACAAGGCTGAGGTAGTATTTTAATCTCTAATCCTACTGACTGGGCACGAAAACAGCACACAGCTCAGAATTAATGGAGACATATGAGAATGTTTGCACTGCCAGAAAGAGACAGCGATAACAGAGGGCTAAGGGTCAAGTCCATTAGCAGAAAATAACATTTTAATTCAGACTGCATTTCAGGAGTTTAGCCTATTTCCAGTGCATCCATAGCTGACTAACCTGCTGCGAAACAACCGTCCTATTGAAGGAGGGAGAGGATAGTGGGTGTAGATCACCATTACTGAAATGAATTGTGTTAGTCTCTCTTAAGTTTCTAAAAGAGACAATGAATCAGGTGAACAAAGGGTTTATTTAGAAAAGGAGCTTTCTATTCACAACTCACCTGGAACTTTTTTTTTGCCACAAAATACTGCATCCTCCGAATCACCTTGATGGCAGCGCGGTGGTGTTCCCGCAGCCTGTGGGAAAAACCAGGAGGGTCAGGGGGGAAAGAGCATCTCCATCCAGACAAGAAATACAGCAGGCTGCAGAAAACCCTTCCCCAAAACATCAATGTGCAGTGTAAGTAGCTGTGATTCAGCACAGCACACCGTTCTGCTGACCTTCCTCACCTTTCAAGAAGGCTCTGAAAATCCAGGGTTTTACCTGACCCACGCTAGGTTTGCACCCATGTCACAGCTAAAAGAGGTGTCCACATAACCTCCTTCTGTGTCTAAGCAAACCTCCATGCATCCCTCCCAGCTTCATTTCCACAAAAAAACCCCAAACTCTCAAGTTCCTGCATATCCAGCCATGAACAGCTTTTATACAATCACTCCAGTTTTTAGGACTTTTTGGTTTGTTTGGGTTTTTTGAGGTGTTCACCCCACAATTTCAATACAACATGTTTCTTCACTTAGATGATTTTTTTTCCACAAAGAATTATTAAAATAAAAACACTTGAAAGATCTTTGATTTGTTGACTGCTAAACAGTCAAGAAATAATCTAGTAGTTTCTGGATGTAACATCTACATACATATTGATCCTGAAATGGAACTGTAGCTTAATATAATAACAAAATAATCTGAAAGGTCTTTAAAAAATATATGCCCCTCTTTGTGCATATGCATATGATCTGACAACAGAATAAAGAGAAAAGAATTTGCTCATTGTGCTTTTAAATTACAGACTTTCAAAGAATCTGACATGATTTTTCAGACAGTGCCTTAAAACCAACAGTTATTTCAAATTTTTCAAAGCTTCCAAAAAGATGCATTTTCTTCTTAACATTAAAATATAATATCAAACATTAGGCCAATTATTCAGATTGCTCATTCTATTACTCTTACCAAGATGTACTTGAATGACATTACAGCACCATCTTTATTTCCTTTTTAACTGCATGAACATCTAATGTTTCTGACTCTCATCCCAAACACACTTCTAGTGATGGCTTTGGGGAACAGCTGCAAAAGCAGTTAGGTGTTCCAGATATTTTATCTTTATAAACTTGTTATTAGTATTCCAGATAGAATGGCATATTGAGACGTCACCTTGCAGTGCTTTTTCTCCATACTGAACATGACAGTATTCATACTCACTAAGGGATGGAGAAGTCATAGAAGTTCTATAAAAAAATTATTTTAAGTGATATAAAAGTTTGTGCAAGTTTGGGTCTCTAGCATGTTACAGCATGGTATCACCCCAGCCTCTGCAGCTAAATATAACCTGAAATTTTTGTGAGTATTTAGGTGTTTCCTCAGGATAGATCTCCCTCAGTAAATAAAAGTTCTGTATGTGCAAATGGTGGATGTCTGTCCTCTGAGGAAGTGTAGCTGGGGTGTTCCTCTTCTGAAAACTCACACTTTTTAGTAAGAAAACATTCCACAAAGTCAAAAGCAGAACCAAAACAAAGCCATCATTTCCTACTTTTAGCTATTGCCCCTCAGGTGGGCTCTGTTATAGAAATTGTTCAGGTCCAGCAATGACAGAAAAGATTACTTTCTCCAGAAATAGCATAAAATGCATTATTTTTCAAGCTAATACTATACAGCTTTTCACTGCAGGTCTACAGATGGCTACCCCTAAGTGTATTTATGTAAAATTATCTGTTCCTCAATAATTATGCACCAAACCTGCAGTTAGATCTGCATAGGAAGCTTTTTCCCTCTTAACACTTTCCTGAGGTGTCTTAGAGCCACTGTCTCCAGGCCCCTGCTCCCACAGATCAGACTGCAACATCATGGTTCAAGTTACAAAAATGGAAATTTGCTACTCTTGCCTGGAATGGCTGCGTGTTTGGATCAGTTCCCAGTGGACTGAGTTAGCCTAATGCTTGTTCAGGGCACCCCTGTTCTGTGAGCCTGTGCTGCATCATCCTGCTGCTAAGGACTTGGATGACATCCCCCAAACCCAAAGGAAATAAAGTGTTTGGGCTTTTAAGTTCTGCTTCACAGAGATGGGAGCCAAAAAGGTAAACACTGTTTAATTTTCTAGTAAATATCAAAGGTATGATATCATGCAGCTATACATCCTATACATAAAAGCACACAAAAACATCTTTTGACAAATAGAAATATATTTGAATTGCCATAAAACTGCTTGTAGTATTTTGGTTTATGCCTCATTTCCTCTGGGGTGTTCTTCACAGTCCATTATTTCTGAGTAAAACATTTTTCTTTGGGACAGCCAGTCACCAGTAGAGCACACCAAATCCCTCATTCTCTATCTAGAGGACAAGTCCCATCTATAAGCAAGGCAGGCAGATAATAACAATGGTATTTGCTATTCAGTGAAATAACAAAGCTACACGACCAAAATGATTTTCCAATGCAGCTATTCACCATCAATCATTTTTCAGTGCTAACATGAACTACCATGCCAGGAGGAAAATTTAATATTCTCCTTTTAATCCTTCCCATTTCCAGCTCCAGTAGGAAGCCTTACAGTAAGCTTGTTTCTGCTTATGCTGTAAAATGTATTCTGCACAACAGGCTGTCCTGATTCCCCAAGATTAAATGCTTCTGCGATGAGAGAAGGGAATAAAGGATTTAATTAGTAGCCAAGGCTGTGATTCACGGTTGTTTGATCTCTTTGGCAAACTGGTAACAAACGCTTTAGTAAATTGAGAGCTTAACCATTAACTGGTGATATTTGTTTGTTCAGCCACTTGTGACATCTCTGAATTTTGGTTACAGACTGTCTGCAGCCTCTGGGCACAGGGAGCACGCTCAGACATCAGAAAGGTGCTCAATGTGTTACCGCACCCACCTCTATGAATACCTGGGGTTTTTTTAGGAGTGTGGCTGGAAATGACCTCACCTGAGTGTGCTGCCAGAGCACAGCACCTCACCTTGCTGCTGTATCCCTCCCCACAGCCGGTGGGAGACACCCTCTGGAGAGGCACTGCTGTGCACTGTGGGTCTCTGATGGCAGCCTAGAAAGGGTCTTCAGGAACTGCTGGGCACCTCCAGAGAGCCCTTCTGCTGCAGTGTAGCTGTGTGAGCAAAGCTCTCATGCAACTGCAGTCCCTCATTTTCAGATGTTTAGTTTTGCCTGACTTTGGGGGAAAGCTTGTTGGATAAATGCATTAGCAACAGGGTCAGCAGGCCTTTTACTCTTTTGGCAACAAAGCTATTTTCCTCCCCTAAGCATTCATCAGGCTTTGAGCCTCATTGTCACCATACCCATTAATATCATAACTAAAGGACATGTAAAGGAACTTGCCAAACACCATTTGACTGATTCTAATAACCAGCAGCATGTTACCTTAAAAAGTAATATACACAGAATGCCTTTAAAATCAAGCTAGTTATTTCTGATACTGCACAATTTCTCAGCCTGCACCCTTCTGAAGAAAAACCACCAATAGCTTTCACTGGCTACCAGTAATTTCCTTTCTCAATATGAAGAGGAAGATCACCTTGAATACAGCACATGCTATGTGACATTTCTCATGGATGTAAACTCACAGAATTAGGTCCTGAAGCCACCAAGGAATCTACAACATTGTTATAACCCTTAGGAATCCAGAAGGGTGAAGAAGGAAGTAACAATTCAACAACAGAAGACCGTCCTGGTTGTAATAGGGCCAAAAGATTCATATGAGCCTACATTATTTGCAGGTATAAACTAGGACTGCTTTGTACATGCACTGAAAAACAACCTGTTGTGGATTCAGGCACTATTCAAAGCATAAGAAATGAGGATGAAAAAACCTGGAAACAAAATACAATGGATTAAGCACCCACATTAAAAAAGAAAGCCTGGCAGCATTAAATGACCAGAAATCCTTAGTTTTTCCTGCCTCCTTTAGTTGTTAAGATACTTAACCTACAACCAGTCACTTGGAGGAAATCTGATCTCATCATCAGTCCATTAGAAATCTGAACTGGAATTTCACTTAAATTGGAAAACAAGCTTGATGGAATACTTTACGTAATTGAACTGACATTCCCATTTGGTTGGAAAGTTATTATACATTAATAAATGCTCTGAACTGTTGCAATTCAGACTTTTGTTCATTTGACTTCATATTGTTCATTTTCCCCACACAATCGGCCAAAGCCTCAGTAGGTTTCCGAAGCTGTGGCTCATTCCCCAGTCCCACGCTCACTGGGAATGCCACTGTTCAGTCAGGACCCACCTGCCTTCTTCCTGCCAGGGGACACGCAGGGCCACCCCAGAAGAATGCTCTGGGACAAAGGCTAAAACTTTTTAGTTGCCAAAACTGTGTGGCTTTATGAAAAAGGAACTAAGCAGGTGCATGGTTCAGTTGCTCTATGATTCAAAACAAATAAAACCTTTTTTTTTAAATTCAGCTTTACAAGATTATTCCCCTTTCTGAAACAGATTTATTTTGATAAAGAATCATAAAGGAAAGGCAATTATTAATTAGAAATATTAATTGCCCTTACAAAGCTGCTAAAGTTTATATTAAACCCTTAGAATTCCATTAGAAGTTTGTTCCCCTTTTCATCTCAGGAAGGTGTTCTACATATTGGTTTAGTGTTAACAGAAATATTTAAGCAACAGGGCAAAGGAAAGGTGGTGCTGATTTCCTATCTATAACACTTGCCTTTTTGTTCATGTGCAGAACATTTCATTATGAAGACTGTGATGTCTGGCACAGACCCCCCCAACACACGCACACTGATATTATCAGAGCCTAAAGGTCAACGCTGTCTGTTCAGAATGAGTCCAACAGGAACGAAAACACAGTTGGAGAGAGCCACAGATTTATAACATCTTTTAGAAAATGCCCATTTCTCAGTAAACCTAATACTGATTTGAAGTCAGGCTCAGTTTTTAAAACCTATTTAAATTCTCTGCAGTCATCTTAAATTTCTGACTTGGGACAGGGTAAAGTATTAAGAAAGAAGACTGAAGTTGGTTGGCCTGAAAATTTTGGCAGTAATCATTATTTAGATTTGAGCTTTATCTTTAATGCATCAGTTTTTAATCATATGTTTTGCATGTGAACTCAAGTATTTTCTTCCATTCAGGCCCTGAAAAACATTCCTTGTCACAGAATCTGGTGGAAGAGATTCAGAGTAACTACATTAATACATTTCATTAGTGCATTTAATTCTAATGAAATCTTCCCTCCTTAGTCCTCCAGGCATTTTAGGTATAGAATTTGCTGTGGCTCAAGCTTATTCTGTCATTCTCTGCCTACTCCCAGTTGATGGAAATCTCTCTGCACTGAGCTGCATTTTAGATGCTGAAAATTGGAAGAGATTAGGTTGCATTGCTGTGGATTCTGAAACAGGAAATACTTGATCACCATACCCAGGGATAAAATCAGAATCACTGATTATTTCCAATATCACAGACTACCCAGTTTGTCCTTTCATTTGTCGCTAGTTTAGCAACTGTTTTTTGCCATCATTATGATCAGTTTAGTGAAGGCTCTCTTCAAATAGCCTGGCCCATAAATGTTTTGCAAAAACTATCTTAAGGATAAACCAATAAAAGCTGCCCAGAAATGTTAGAAAAGCATGATGGCATTTGAAGAGCAAAACAGTTACACATCTGAAGTTTCATTAAATGGGCTTGGTTTACACAGGACCACAGAATGGTTGGGGTTGTAAGGGACCTTAAAGGTTGTCTCATTACAACCCCCTGCAGTGGACAGGGACACCTTCCTCTAGACCAAATTCCTCAGAGCTCCTTCCAACCTGACTGTGATCACTTCCAGGGATGGGATATCCACAGCTTCTCTGGACAACCTGTTCCAATGCTTCACCACCCACACAGAAAAGAATTTCTCCCTGGTACCTCATCTGAACCCACTCTCTTAGTCTGAAGCCATTTGCTCTTGTTCTGTCATTACTTGCCCCTGTAAACAGTCCCTATCTTTCCTGTAGGCTCCCTTCAGGTACTGGAATTTACTAAATGCTCCCATAACATTTTCAGTGTAAGCAAAGTTAGAAACCAGTGACAAAACAAAACAAATTTGGATGAAGAATTCATCTATCCCCTCATGGTGATCACCGCCGGTGTCTTCACAGGTTTAAATGTGATAGAACTACAGAAATAATAGATACACATAGAACAAGAAGAATCACAAATAGAAGGTAAGATAGCTTTAAAAATTTTCTTTGGTCTCAGCATTCAAAGGCATTTTAGTAATTACTGGCAAACAATCTGTTTATGAAAGATCTACATCAGTTGAACTCCTGTTCATGCTTGTAAATTAGTTATGAATGGGTAAGATTTCATCAAATGAATTTGTTCATCTAAGCACTGAATAATTCAACAACAATAGCTAATTATTTCTATGAAGACATTTGATGAATAATTTTATAGAACAGTATGTCTCAAGGGTTTAACTTCAAGAAAAAAAGTTTCTTTGACTTAAATGCATGTCTTATAATGTAATTTCTGTTCCCAACCTAGGGGAATGCAGGGGCGGACTTCCATAGGAGTATCAGTGATTCTAAATTAAAAAATTGCTCTGCAGGAGTAATGTCAAAATCAGTCTTTTGGTGAACCCTTCAGCTAGTAAACAATTTGATTATTTACTAATTGGGAACATTGGCCCATAGGGAATTAGCTTAAGTTGAATTAACATTTGTACTCTTCTTCACCCACTATGTAATTTCCCAACTATATGTGGTTGGTCTTTTTTATTTAAAATATGTAATTTTAAAACCACAGTCATCTTTTAAAGGATTTATGTTCTATTCTACAGCAGCTTTCATGTCTCCCTTCTCAAAAGTAATAGGTTTAACTGAGAAATCCTTTCATGTAGTTATAGCGATCCTCTTTCTTTCTACAGATAGTCTGACTTAGCTTGATTTAGTTTGAAAATGTTTAACAGACATACAAAGAAAGGCAAGTTGAAGAAATAACATCTCCTTTGGGGGGATTTTGGCATTTTAAACAAAAACAAACAAAAAATGCTTTCCAACTAGACCTAAGAGGATCCAGAATAACTAAATGGCATAGGATTCTGGAGTGTCACAATTAAATTTGTTCAACTTTCTTTGGGGGAAATGGTTCAACACGTTGTATGTCTAGAACAAAGACAAATTGCTGAAACTAGAAGGAAGACCAGGTATAGGTTTTCAGAACTAGTGCCATGCTGGGGCAAACAGAGGTAGCAGCAAGATATTTCCTCTGTGGTCTACTCCACTGTGGTGGTAGCTAAGAACTCAATTCTTACAAGGGTAGTTTGTATGGAAATCAGGCAATAGCCAGAGATTTCTAGTACATCCTTAATTGCCTTTGCTGTATATTTTCACAATTCCATTTTAACTCACGTCTGTTACTAGGACAGGAAGAGCTGCACAGAGAACATGGGGAAAAAATAGGAAGACAAAAATTATCTTTGGTCAGGACCTAAAAGCCACATAAAGAAAGCAGGAAAACTATACAAGCCAGTTCCCATTTTGTCAGAACCAAGTATTGTTTCGCAGCTTTGGTGATGTCATTATCAAATACCAATTGATATTGATGTCCATATCAAATCACAGAGAACCTTTATTCAGCTCTTCACTCTCTGCATCTTATTGAGTTAGAAGGCTGCTGCTTTTTCACACGGTTTCAAGGCCAAGCAATTTGAAAGTAGAGAGACACAAATGAGATCACAGATAAGTAAATAATAATGTACAGCACTCTTACAGATACAGTCTGACACATTAAACTCCTTTTCTAAAGAAGCTGAATTCAGAACACAACAGAGCTTTTTGTTCAGTGCACACACAGGAAGCCGTAGGCATTATTATTTTGCCTCCTCTGGTTAAAAGCCATCTTTTTAGATTAAAAATAATATTTTTTTGCTGAGCTTTTCATTTATAGCTCTGAATTATACAAGGAAATTCAGGGCTACACTCAGAGGCACTAAGAAGAAATAACCATGCTTCCCCTGGTTACTCGCCTTTCTATTGTTTGACTATTAAACTTACAATAACGTTTGAATATTTAACTGGATGATGCTACACTATTTCATTATGCTCAAGAAGTTGCTCACACTACACAGTAGCTTTTTGCTGTGCTCATTGTAGGGAACTACAAGGCCCCTGCAAACTCTAGACTGAGCTTGACTTTTCTATTTGGCTTAAATTACATTGCTCATAATGCACCTCAGATACAATCTGTACACAAAAATATCTAATGCTGAATATGAGATGTAAAAGCATCAAAATTATGTAACCCATTGAGATTTCTCAACTATATGTTTCTATTCCCAATTATTTGCTCCTACTCTAGTAACACATGCCAATTTAACACATGCTGTATCTCACATCTTAATTAGGACTCATCTTGTGGTACTACTGCTGCCATCCCATTTAACCTTTTGTTTTGAGACAAAAGAAATAAGCTTTCATTGGGTCAGCTACTGATGCAGTTCATAGAGGATCCATGAAAGGTCAAAGCAATATTGCCTTATTTAAACCCCACACAATGACTTTAGCCAGAATCCTCTTCAGTTTTTTCCCCACATCTCAGTGACATGTGAATTTTCAATAATAGAGAATAGATGCAAAAACATTGTCCCTTATTTGTAAAACCAATCATAGGCAAGAGGTTAGAGTCACACAACTTAAAAAATTCAACCACCCTACCAAGGCAAAGTTGAGAGAGTATCTCAGCTGTTCAACATACATGAAAGTCATTGCATGGTTGTGACTGAAAAAATGAAGCAGGTCTCCTGTTGCAGAGACAGGAATTACAGCAGGAAAAATACCTGAAAGGAATTGATGTGAATACAAATATTTAAATAATTACCAAATTAAGTGATGATATTATTTCAGAAGTCTTAACACTTTCCATGTGGTTTTTTACTACAGAGGTGATTGGCAAATTCTCCTGCTCCTCAGAAAAGGAGAAGGTGGAACTTGCTGCTGTGAAGCTCTTTCTAAGCACTGAATTCTGAGATCAAACTGTATCCAAACCCTCCACCATTGTCACAGAAATCCACTGAAAAACACGAAGCAAAACCCTGCTCTCGTGTTCACCAAGGGTAACAGAAGGGACTGGGAGCTGATGGACTGAGAAGGTCACCTCGGCTCCTGGCCTGCCATCTCTGTAGGGGCTCTGGATGTTACTTGTGCACAGTGATAGAAGTGTGTTCTCACAGCTGCACTTTTTAGTGGGTGTAGCCTCCAAAAATAAACTGATAGAAGAGTGCAAACGCGAGGGTGCTGCTGCGGTTTCTGTGAGCTGCAATGAAAAGCCCGGCAAATGGTGAAAGATGGCATTAGGACAAGGGGACTTCACCTCCCTTGTCAAAGCCATCACTTCAGGAAAAAAGGCAGTTACAAATGTAGTTCAAAACTGCAATTTTTGCAACTGGAAGCATTCTCCAGGATTTGTTATTTTACAATAGTGGGGAAACACATGGGATTTCAACTTGTGGAGAACAGCCTTTCTCTATAAATCACAGAGTGTAATCTGAAACCTAGAAACAGCACAGGGGCTCACATTTATGGATTTAAAACAGATGAAGAGCAAGCATGCTCTTAACCCTTTCCCCATAATTCCTTCCCAGTACAAAATAAAAATGAATATACAAATACTGAACAGAAATTAACTTGGCAAAAATCAAGATTAATACAATTCTGTAAACACTGAATAGTTTAGACTTCCCTAAGGACACAAGCACAGAATTGTGCTAAAGCAAAGCACTGTAAAACTGTTAGAGCATAATCCAGTCTTTGGACTGTTCTTTCATCAACTTTTATTTAAGCAGTTTATCTTACTGAGATTAGGATCTCTCCTATAGAGCAAGACCTGGCAAACACAGGCCTCTGGTTTTGAATATCAGGCTATATTTCACTGGGAATGAAGTAACTAGCAGCCTGTCATCTCACCATAATGTTATAAACTCCTTAATCAGGCAATAGGAGAACTAATACTAACACATTAGTAATAATTTCTCTTCAAAAATATGTAAGAGCATTAAGATGACATATTGTTTATTTATTGTTCCTTAAGATCCGAAATCATTTCTGTATCAGCTTAGCTTCTCCTATGGCTTGCTGGAAAAAAAAATCCAAAACCCAGCAAATCCTGCTCCAACTTGATACAGCCTCCTCCTTGATTTTTTAAAATTTAAATGAAAAAAACAGTGTAAAAGAATGGACTGGAATCTCAGCATTGCCAAGATGCAGTAGTCTCTACCTTGTCAGAGTCAGAGTTCCAGTACTTCCAGAAATTCACTCACATATGTAACACAATGGTGTGATTGAAACCAGAAATGGGCCCAGATTGAAATAAAGTATGATGGCATGTCATGTTAAATCTCTACCCAGTGTAATATTTTAGAGAAAACTCTAAACCAACCAGTCCAGGATGGCTGACAGGAGAAGACCAAAAATAATTTTAAGCTTACTGCAAGATCACTCATCTGCAGACACAGTATTTGCCTGTGGTAATTCAAGCTCTCCTTTTATTGGATGCAGTTCAGTGAAGTGGTACTTTTGTCCATGGCTCCTAATGAAAAGCTAGGGTGTCTCTGGTCTTCACTGAAAAGGTTGCAATTGATGGAAGAAAAATCTCCCAAGTTGCAATGATGGGCACCTGAATCCTTTTCAAGTGAAGAAATCAGCTATCTAAGAACAGCAAAAAAATACATCATGAAAAAGAATTCAGTCTTAGCTCCTGGGCATGTTGTGGAGCATCCAGAAAATACAGTAATGGCTAGAATTTTGTGCTACAATAATCAGAGGGGCAACCTGAAAAAAATCTGAGCTCTTTTGAAAAATCCTGCTAAAGCTCTTATATGTAATTGTAGTTGCAAAGAAACTACAAAGATAGTGTAAGACAAAAGATTATTCTACTATCCCAATTCTGGTATATCAAATGGTGTGTTAGCAGATCTCCATAACCACAAGAGCCATGCCTTTTACTTTTAAAGCATTTCAAATCAAAGACTGATTTTTCATAAATACATACTTTGTGGAAAACTTAGAATTAGACCATCAACAGCTCCACCTTCATTCTTTCATCACTAAAGCTTTTTCAAGCTACAGTCCAAGTTCAAGTAGGACCACCCAATGCTTCACATTATTCCTGCAGATACTCAGATCCAGACATCATCTCTTGTAAACCCATGATGCTATTGGTATACAAAGGCCATTGAGATTTCCAAATATGTGCATCAGACCATCTAACTAGGTTGGGATGGATACATGCTTCTGAAAAATCTCATGAGATCATCTAAATTATTGTGATAACCCAACTTATTCCATATGCACAAATTCTGTGAGGAAGAAGGAAGAGGCACTTTGCACCTTGAAAGCCACTAAAAATAGGGACTGCATCTCATTTACTGAATCACTTATTCCAAACAGATGGGTAAACCCTTTAAAGCACATCCAGAGAAAAAATTCCTGCCTAAATGTATCAATTGTATTGAAGTCCCCATCTTGGGGACTTCAGGATGCAGGACAGTGGATGCAGGACTACATGCACAAAGTCAAGGGGAAAACACAGCCCTGAACCTAACATGGCCTTGGCACACCAAGGGGTCAGTAGAAACTTAGAAAATTTGTACATACAAGAAGACATTTAAGACAGCAAATGTAGATTATATATTGTGTAGGACTCTAGATACACACTTCTTAATTAGGTCTTTTGTGTGGAAATATCTGACCTGAAACATCCAATTTCTCTTGTTCAATCTAAAATTAAAGAATGCACTGTGTTATTAGTATTGCAAAAAGGCAGGGAATTTTATGAGCTGATATGTTGGAGACAGAAACTGGCTGGGACTGACTACTTTGGTATGTGAACTCTGTTTCTTTCTGTGGCTTCAAAGCACAAGCACAACTCAACAATATATTTTTTTTACTAGAATTACCCTCTGGAAAGTTTGATATGGGAACCAGAATGTGTTTTAATTACTTTTTCCCCTCTTAATTAAGAAACTGTTAACAAGCCCAGCTGTATATTTCAATTTAATTTCTGTTACATAAGGAAAAATATTTTTCTTAATATTCCTATTTCATTGTGTAAATATGTGATGATGTGTACAGAACAATTAACAGTTGAATACTTCGTTAGAAATATCAGATTACTTTGTAACTTTACAGCCTTGCAACACACATTTTTGCAAAGGAATAATTCCTCAGTAAGGGTTGAGCTTCAGCTCAGTTACACTCATTGTAGGAAACAGAAATGCCTTGATCCTGGCAAGTTTTAGATGGGCTTTATTTATTCTAGAAATACTAGAATTTCCCTTTTTTGTGTGTAAAATAGATGCACACACAGCTCTCACTCTCAAGTGTCTTTCCTCCAAAAGAGGTAGAATCAGGAGGAGTTAGCCAAACCCTCAGCTGGTTCAAATCAGAACTTCACTGATTTAATTAGGCAACCCTGAAGGTCTTAGAAGAGCACT
This sequence comes from Agelaius phoeniceus, assembly GCF_051311805.1. Taxonomy (NCBI): domain Eukaryota; kingdom Metazoa; phylum Chordata; class Aves; order Passeriformes; family Icteridae; genus Agelaius; species Agelaius phoeniceus. Next base: position 16,524,586 of record NC_135270.1, read on the forward strand.
GCATCAGGCCCTCCTCTCCTCTTTTCTCTCCATATGCCTGTGAGCCAGCTCTCTTCCCTACCCCACCTTCCTTCACATTAGCTCTTGGCCTCTCTCTCCTCCTCTGACTTTGCTACACTCAGATTTTTCTACTTTATATTTTCTGGATCTGTCCTGGGGTTCCTCCTCTCTCTTGTATCAATCAAAAGTTATTTGTCCCACAGCCCTTCATAGTTTACTGTGACTTCAGCCATCAAATCTCAGAGCTGTCTTCACTCTGTGTGCCACCACCCAATAATCACACAAACGTCTTTCAACATTTCCTTCCATGTTGCCTTTTACCATCAATTCTCCAGCAGAATCTTTTCCTACTTCTCCTTACTCTTTAGTTCCACATAATTTTCTTAACAATTGAACACAATTCAGAGAACATATAATCCTCTTATTGTGATGAGCACAAATGCTGAAGAGGAACATAGTAAAATTAGGCTGTCTTTGTAGCTATTGGTTTTGCAACTGTGTTTTCTGTGCTAAACAAATGATACAGATGTCCTGAAACTAAGCAAAAACTTATTCTTTGAAATTTTTGCAAGACAAGAGTTGTTTTGGAAGAAAAAGGACTTACCAAAGCTAATTGGCCCTTCCTAGTCAGCACTTCGCAGATACACTGCAGTAAAAAGCAATAATTATTCAATTTCTGACTATTTCATAAAAATATCTATTTATATAAGCTAAAATTCATAGTAATTAACATACAATAGATGTCTATGAAAGCAAATTGCAAACAAGAACTGGAGAAAAAAGGAGGAAAATTTGATTTTGAAAACACCAAAATTGAGAAGGTATTTTAAAGTGATAAGGAAGGTTAGGAAACTTTCAATAGACACCTCAGTGACGCCTCACTGAAAATCTTCTGAGAAAGTGGGGAAGTGTGAAATGGGAAAAGTGCACTGAAAATCAGTAGTAATTTTCTACCAGCTACTTTTACACATTGCCTTTATATCCCTGAGTTATTCACAGTCCAAGAGCAGAGAGGAGAGCAGGCTAAGTGTATGCAGGAACACTGAAACAAAACTAGGTTCATTTGTGGTCTAGAGCTTCATGGAGTGTTTATCAGCACTGAAGGTACTTATGCACAATGCCACCCTCATATGAAGAGCAAAGAGTTGACTTCACAGTTGACATTGTTCAGGACTTTAATTTCAGTCTTCATTATTAAGCCCTGATCACTTTGGGGACTGAAAAACAGTTATGAGCAAGCATAGCCTTATCATACCCTGGAAGAGCTTTTTGTTTGGGTTTAATGCTGCTTTCCTCCCTGGCTAGGATAGTATGAGAAAACCAGCCAAGTGTATTTCATCTGTGGATAGTGTGGTTTCAGCTAAACCTGGCTCTGAGGCTGTATTTTCTCTTCCCCCTCACATGCCCTTTTTATTAATATTATTTTCTTCTCCTTCCAGTTTATGAAATCATGCTCTCACCAGGTCCCTCTACTGAGACCTTAATGAGAGCCTGAACAACATGACTGGTATTTTTGCAAACAGGTAATTATCTAGACTTTTCCACATATAAAAGTACAAGTGATATTCCCCCTCCTCTCCCCTACATAATTTTATTACTCAATTTTTGCATGGCTTTGAGAATACAGAAGAAAGAACATTCATTAGAAGAAGATTCGGGTTGCTTTTTCACCTACCACTTTTGAGTTAGTATTGATTTTCCTGGAATTTTCCTGGATGAACAAATCACGTATCCTGAATTCCACTTGAAAATCCTATTAAATATCCTGTAGTCAGCAAATGCTGGGTTATAAGAGTAAATGTCACATTAAAATATGTTACAAGTAGTGGCAACCTGACATTTATTGGCCTGCAGGTCTACAAGTCCTTTTTTGGCCTGGAGGTGTCCGATCTTGTGTGTGGCTTAATGGGATAATCAAATAATTAATACAGTTGTGTAGTTTCTCTTTCTGTGCTGGTTCTTAGAATGGCTTGGCTTATAAAGACATAGCCTTTTTTGGAGGATTTTGTGTATAAGATATTTGGATCAGGAAAAAACTTGGAGGTTTGATGGTATTTATAGCCTGATTTTGAATTGTAATGTCAGCAATCAGTTTGCAAATGTTTTGCATTGTGAAAGAACTATACAGATTTACAACTCTTCCACAGGCAAGTATAAAATGCATTACTCATTGCTTGTTATTATTTTCTTATCATTGATAGGATATTTTCTTACCATTGATGGTGGACTTGCAGTGTTGGGTAAATGGTTGAACTTTATGAATTTAATGGTCTTTTCCAGCCTAAATGATTCACTGATCACGTTTTAAATGAAATAACAATCTGGTCAGAATACAAGGAAAACCAAGCTGATAAACTGCTTAAAATTCAACCAAACCCAGACAAATTACAAACAAGTTTGAGCAAATACAGCCTGAGAGACTCCATCCTGGAGTGCCATAATGGGAAGCTCTTAAAAATCTGTGTTTGTTTGCTGGTTTATGCAAAAATGCTGAGCCAGGCACAGCCGGCTCCTTGTGGGCAGAAAACGCCTGGTGACTGTGCAGGACAAGGAGACTCTGCTGTGCCTTTCAGGGGTCAGGGACTCAGTGCTGACTTTTTTCAAGCCAGGGCTGATGTCTGTTGGGCAGCAGCTGTGGAGCTGTGACTGCAGCTCATCCCATGGGCAATTTATCCCTATGGCAATGCCAGTGAGAGACCTATGAAAAGTTACGACCTATGAAAAGTTACATGGCTTAAGAACAGCAGAGCTTAAGTCACAAGGCAAATGCAATTTTTGCACATAACTGAGAATTTCAGCCTCTAGCACTTCTTGGTACACTGGGTTTCTTTAAACACACTAAATAAATTCCTAAAGATACAAGCAGACAACTGAAAATACTCAGGTAAACCCTACCAATTACTCATCTATCTCAGAGTTGCCTTATACCGATAAAAGTCTGGTCTTTAATTGAAACAAAAATCATTTCACTTTATCTCAGACCAAACCAGAAACAAATGGTTTGGTCTTTGGAAAACTCTTGGGAGTTTTACATTTGAAAAGGCTTAAATATATTTTCTTTGTACTAATTATTTCTGTTTGCAAGTCAAGACATTACACACCGATGATAAAATGCCATGATGGAGAACAATTTTGTAGACTTTTCAGTCTGAACTGGAAGCAGGAAAAAACAAAAAAACACCAAATAAAAACTCAGCTCAAAGTCTTTTCCCTCAAGACTTTCATGACACAGTTTGAAAACCCAAGAGGTTTGGATGAGTCTGAGAGGCTCCACATGGGGCAATTTTTGCTCAATTCTCTGAATCTTTATCCACTACTATTGAGAAGACTAAGATGAAATTGCTCTCTAGAATAGATTATCAAATTTGTCTTACTTGTGCTGTCACCAGATGGCCTCTGCCTATATTTAAATGCAAGTCTAAATACACCTAAGAATACTTTCTATTTTATAAGTTTAAATATTATCCTCTTTTGAACAGTATTTGCATGTGTTGTCTGTGTATATATATATGCACAAAGCAGACAAAATAAACCAACAACAAATAAAAAGTTATTTTTATTTGTATAATTAGGTGATTAAATTGAATTTGTGATTTTTTTTTTCCCACTTAGTTCCTTTTTTTCCCCAGAGGTATGAAAGGTCCTGAAATGTTTTATCCTGGAAAACAGCCTGTAGAGAAAGCTGTAGCTGTTTTCAAGGGACATTTGATACCAAGCTATTAGGATAATTATTTGTTTGCAGTCAGACCTAAAATAAAGACCAAATAAAATCCTAAATGATTTTTCACATCAGAATATTTTCCTGAATCTGGGCTGAAGTGAGTGAAGTTGCAATGTATTTTAATGAAAAGCAACTGCAGAATTTCTGAACAGCTCTTGCAGCTTAAGATTCACATTCCAATAAAACTGAAGTGCTAACTGGCTACAGACAGTATTTCCTAGTACAAAGTGCTGTCCCAAAGCTTGTTTTTATTCTGATACTCAAAATTATTAAAGTAAAGCATTATAAAGTTCATCTTCAAATACAGTAAAAAGTATTTCTTATATACTTACAGCTTCATCACAAATGAATTAAGCTATGTACAAACTACATCTGGGCATTCCTTTACCTGACTCCTTACAAGGTAAGTATATACTAAGGCTAAAACCTCCTATCTGGTTTTCAAAAGACAAGTTATTATTATTTTGAATTTCATATATGTGAACTTCTAGATAAAAAAAATGGAATCTCACTTTACTGCACATTAATCAGCACAACACAAAATGTTTTATCAGTAGCAATAACACAATCCTCACTGTTTTAATAGGAAAAAATAGCTTTAATTTCTGCCTGTGTATATATGAATAAATATATATTTGCTTGCTTATTATTGGAATACTTCTAGTGAACCACAGAGTTAGTTCTCTTCTTTATCAGGTAAGAAGAATATTAAGAGTAGTTGGTTGGAAGAAAAAAGAAATGGAACACAAAATGGAGGAAATACTATATCCCCTAAACGAGGTCAGGCCCTTTCAAGTTTCTTGGATTGTGCAAGGATTTGATGTACAATGTATAAGCTTCAAGATGTTTTCCACTTTAAAACATGTAGATCTGCATAAAATACATAGGTCCAAAGGCCTGAAGTACAGGAACCCTCTTCAAGTCAGTGGCAATTCAGAGAATTTTCGTGAGAGAGCTAAAATAACTGGTATGAATCCACTGGAATAAAAAAATCTGCCCTATTGTGTGTTACTCGGTTACTAAGACAGCCTTAAATAAAAACATGTGGATTATATAATAACATATAATTGTTTAGTTTTCGTAATGTACCCTCACCTAAGTAGGTAATTGGCAATGAAGACTTGAACATGAGAACTTTTGACCTGAAATTACTTTTTTTTTTTTTCTGGATTCAACAGGAACATGCTCTCTGTTCTCTCAACACTTAAAACAATTTACAAAGGTCATGATTTTTTTACTTAAAGGATGTGCTTAGAGAAGGTTCAATAGTTCTTGGAAGCTGAGGGGAGATATCCAACATAGTGGTATCTATCTTTTAACAGGAAAAATGACAACATGGATGCTGGCATTGACAACACTTAAATCAATATTCTGGAAGTACCACAGTATCACCTGTCAGTGAAAAAGAACCAAGTGAATGTCAAGGAAATGCCATTTATGCTTTGTTTTTCTCACACACATGTGTAAAGGTAAATTTTCAAATAGGCATTCACACCAGCTCTTCAAGAGAACATAAAAGGCAGAGATGACATAATACAAGAAGATGTGCCCTAAAATTGCTTCTCATCTTTATCCATTTGTGGAGAGCTGTCCCTTCACACGGGTACACACAGATCTGACACGGTAAAAATCTTGGTCTGCTGAAGTCAATAAAAGTTTTGCTACTGATGTCATTGGGTTGGAATTTCTTCTATTATCTTTAGACACCTGGACAGCTGCCTGAACATCTGCTGAGGTTGTCTCTAAAATGTCAAAGTGCAGTTTCTTACAATTACTCTGATCTGCTGGTGAGGACAACTTCATCCCATTAAAAAGTACTTACAAATTAGGGTTCATTACAAGTTGCTGTGCCTGACTTGTTTGGGAGATTTATTATGGAGCCCTCTCACTTGAGAAAACATAATCAAATACTTTCTTGCTTCCCAGAACCACATTTTTCTTGACCCCCATCAAAACATGGTGTAGTAAACCATTTTTACAAGGGTACACAGGAAGTCTGTGGCAAAGCCAAAAATTCAGAGTCCCATGAAATTATTTGAACATTTTTCTTTTTTTTTTTTTTTTTTAAAGTACCAAGCAAGAATGAGAACATGAGGGGAAAAGTGAGGGAGGTTCATACTGGTGAACTAACATTTTTCAAGACCAACATTTCCTAGAAGCACAATGAATTAAAGTGCAAGGCAAACACTGTACATGCACAAACCTAAGCCAGGTTATTTCCCTATTTATGATCATATATGCATACATCAAAATACCTGTGTATCTCTTCTTATAAAGGCACAAAGAACAAGTAAGGGTCTGCCCATGAATGACAACATTTATGTGACCATTTATAGAACAGTGACAAGAATACAAAATCCATATTAAAACAGAAAAGTGTTTAGAGAGATCTCACTACTGCTGCTAAGTATTAACAATTCTGTTCACATTTTGTTTCTGTCTCTCACTTTTTGTATTTAATGTAGTCTTCCTAACTAAGCTTTCCAATTATACAGATTTCCATTTAAATTTGCTACTATGTGGTAAAAACAAATGCATTTTCTAAAAATGACTATTTTTATAAAAGTGGGGTCATTGGCAGGAACCCAGCCTCACCAGGCTGACTAATGTTAGATAATGGTACAGTCTAAGTTCATTGGTCCAAAGCACAATTGCCTGATATATAGATGGCATTAAACACTGGTTAAATGTTCTTGCTATGCTGATGTTCGGGGAGAATTAACAGTACCTGCCTGTCTCAAGGGTACATGCCCTGAAAAAAGTTTTAATTCTTTTAATATTTCATTTTATCTCCAACACCTTACATTCAGCTAATATGAGGAATTTGAGAGAATATTTTCAGAAATACAGCAAGACACATCCAGCCTTGCTACAAGACTGCTCAATGCTTCAGTAGGACACAAAGCCCCTCCACCGCCCCGAAATATCCTTTTCCCCAGACTGTGCAATGCACTTGCCTGAGTAACCACTAGACATTACAACTACAACAAAATATATAATAGTGTTTAAAACTCTGACTTTAAGGTTAACCAAGTACACTCAAGGCCTCAAGAAAGATCTTGCCTGAGAGTGGGGGAAAAAATTCTGGGAAGGCTGAGGAACATAAAAGCAAACCCTTTTGTAAATGGTCATATTATCAGTATTGTTGGAATCAGGTATATTAAAAAAAGGCACATCCAGGTGACTTCCCTGCTCGCAGCATTAAAACATGGCTCCCAGTATGAAGAGTAAGATGTTAGTATTAATTTCATGTAATACTGTGCCTATGTGTTGAATTTTTAACTTCAACTTATTTGGACTTATTTGTTACCTAAATATGAACAGTCATTCAAATCTGCCACACATTAAAACTTGTTGTTTATATGAGAATGAGTCTCTCCAGGAATAAGAAACAGAAAATATTCTAATTTAGCTGAAAAAATCTTGCAGTGACAATTTCATGCTGCTATGAATATATGGACACTTCCACTGAATGCACTGGGCAATGCCTCATGAGAGGTAAAACATCCTTGAAAGATTTGCAGGGACAAGGCCAGAGGCTTTTTTTTTCTCATAAACTAGAAACAGAGCACCAAAAGACTTTCAGGAAAAAAGCTACTAAACAGAGAACTTACACATTAATTTTGCAGAATTTGATGTTAACCAAAGGCTGTGGTGTGGGCTGAAGTACAAACTTTCAGCCTGATAATATTTATGGAGTGAAGTTAATCAGCGATAAAATACGAAACACACAAAGCCCATGCAAGGAGACTCTCCAGATAAAGAGGCAGCTCAACATGGCCTATTTTTACTTAAGGTACTTTTCACATTTAGTATTTCTCCAACATACTTCCTACCCCAAGTACTAAGGTTTTGTAATGTCCAAAGCACTTGAAGACAAAATATTCATCTTCTTGGGAAATGCCAGTGTGAGAAACAATGGCAAAGTGCAAGCATTAATACAGAGAAGTGAAACAGCCCTGACCATTCTAAGTTCAGATTAAACCTTTGTTGCAAGCTCACTTTTAAAGTGTAATGTAGCAATTTGCTATTGCAATGCCATGCTGTTTAAGTTGTTTACCAGATTTAGAGAAACCTGATGTACTTAAAAAACACAAATAAAATCCCACTATTCTTCCAATGAGTAATTAACCATATTTTCAGCTCTTCCTTCAGCATATGGCTGCCACTGGTAGAAAGGTAGAATTCAAGCAAGAGAAAGCAAGACCTTACTTTTGTCCCATTTAATTTGCCGAGCAATTCCGTTTCTTGTGAATTTAGTAACATATTACAGCCTTCAGTGAACAGTAATCATTGGAAGTATTAGGAAACAGAAGCTAAGGATTAACCTTGCATTAAAACTACTGTTGACCTTATAAGAGTGATTATTTATTAGTCTGTGAAAATCATGACATAACCTCACAGCTCATATAACTATTCAGGTGTATTATAAAAATAAATAAATACCATCCTTCTCTCACCACCAACAGCAGTACACTTGAAATCACTTGTACTTGAAGTTTTAATACTGATGTTTAACAGATCAAGACAAATACAACATTCAGATTATTGTTAATATTAAAAGTTTTATCCATAAACTTAATAACTGCTGCATGAATAAAAAAATGCCCATCAAAAAAAAAAAAAAAAAAGACTCAAGTCTGTTTTGTATTTAAGCTGAGTAAAGAATTTTGTTTAGAATACACAGAGTTAAAAAGCAACTACTTGGTCATACTCAGTTGTTTGTGCAGCACCAAATTTAAATCCAGGAGAGATTATGAGAAAATTTGCTGCAGGCTGTCAGACCTCATTAAGTTAATGGAACTGGTAAATTGGCACATTTCCAGCACATTGTAGAAAGAAAAGCGCTTTCAGCTCAAGAGTGAAGGAGATCTAGTTTCGGTTTGGCAGCTAAAGGAGATTATTAGCTATAAATAATGGCTGCACTGAGATGACTTATATGGGATTGCTTGACCAAAATGAAGTCGAAGAGACAAAAAACATTAACATTTTCAAACGAAAGATACAGTCTCTTTGTTGGATGGAATCTAGAACAGCTTTGTAGATGTTTTCCTTTTAAAGCCTTACTATTTACAAAATCATCTAAAAGTCTTCGTAACAAGCTTAGCTACCACTAAACTCATTAACGGAGAGAAAATTCTTTTTCTTGAGCCTTTGAATCTCTTAAAAAGATGTTATGAACCAGTGCTTTAGCCTGAGGTGGTAATGTGCTGTGATGTACTAAGATATTAGTACAAAAGTATTATATTATTTTGGTCTGAATTACTGTGGCATGTTTTCAGAGCCAGCACAGCAGAAGGATATCAGTACCTACACAGGGCATGGAGTAGAAATCAGCACACCTGGAAGATGCTGGTTTCCTGAGCCACCAGAAAAGACAAAATGCAGAAGAATATGTGTGTGTGTGAGAGAGAGAGAGAGAGAGAGAGAGAAATAGAAATTTTTCTTGGGACAATGAGATCTGCATTTTCTTACATTTATGTTTATTACATATTTCTTACCTCAAATTTCGAAATGGTAAACCATCCTAAATGGTGAACTACAGAAGATCAAATTTTATACCAATAAACCCAAATTCTGAGGCTTACTTAGATACTGAGATCTGTGAAGTTTGAGATTTCAAATAACCCTATAGCCAGATGCTGGTTCTATCAATTTCCTTGTCTGATTTGAAGTCGGCTGGGTATTTTTCCATTATTCTGTGAAAATTCTGCGAATTTTTTGGAAACAGGTGCTGATTCACTGCACTTATAAAAAAAAAGCACAAAGCCCGATTCCTTCTGCATAAAACGAGAACAAGAATTCTACTGTTTACTTAATTCATTCTTTCTTTGTCCTCTTATTGTTTCTCTGGAACACATTTTAAAGGAAAACGAGGCCAGTTTCTGTGTGTATTTTGGCCTAGTTTCTTTGTCAAGCAGTCGGTGCAGGGGTGCACGTGTGCCCGTGGAGAGTTTCTTAAGAACACCTGTCACCTTGCAAACTGGATTAGCATCACGTAGATCCTTGTCAGCACTGCACTGGAGGGACATTCAGTCCAAATTGAATCCAATCACCTTTGCTCATGACACAGCCAGTTTCCCCAGGCATAGTGGGTACAAAGGTACTTCAATATCTGCATGTGTCTGCTTTTACTTTAGATTTACTGGTGAGTGACTACTGAATTCTGCCAAAGAAAGAAAACATCAGGTTCCCTTCCTATGAATGAAAGCTTTATTATGTTCTAAAAAATTCTGCACAGAAAAGGCTGGCTCCAACAACCAGCTGAGCTAAATGTGAAAAAGCAACAACAACAAAAAAAAACCCCCCCAAAAAAACCCAAAAAATATTTATGTGGTAACACACAGTGCTTTCACCAGGGATCTCAATGAAGAATATATCAGAATGTAGGAACACCAGTCATGTGCTGATGCTGCAGGATCAGTTTGAAGAGGTAGGCATACTAAAACATTTATTCACTGCATCCCTCACATAGTGGGTAGAAATTCAGTATCTAACACTTACTCACACTCTGCTTCACTCCAAAATACCCAACCTGAAAACACTTCTTATTTTTAATACTCCTCAAGACTAGCTTACCTCCTCTAGATAATAAAATTCAGCATGTGAATGTTTCTGCAGAAATACTCACTAGGAAGTTTAGGTTACTAAGCTACTCTGCAACAGAATACCAGCATTCCTGCATGAAGTCCTCTCCATCTTTTATGAAAGGATAAATGAAAATCAGAGCTAAATAGTTTATCCAAGTGTTCTGTTTGAATAGAAAACTAAATTGACTGTTCATTTTCTAAGCACCTTTCTTTTCTAAACACAGAGGCCAAAGAGAAGGCACACGGAAATAACAGCTACCATCACGAAGACCAAAATTTACCTATCCAAAAACACTGCTATCCAAAAAATCTACTTTGGAACAGTTTTAATTAACTCTTTTTTCCCCCCCACACAAAGAAGTGAAGAATGACTGACCACAGTTTCAATTAAATGTTAAACATCAATATAATACTTAAGCAACTAAGTAACAAAACTGCAAGAAATTACAAACAGGCAATTTCACCTACTATCACTTTCAATAATGCAGAAAAACATTTTTTTTCACTTGCAACTTTCAAAGTATGTAAGTAGATTTGATTTTCTCCTATTACAATATTATATGCTTTATGTACCACAGATTTATAATTAAATATCTCATCAATATACCCAAGCAGTGCAGACAGGATCCTGGTCAGCAATCTACCCCAAGAGACCCGAAGCACTAAGTACCTTCTGATATTCTCTAGACCCATAAGGTAAATGAAATAAAACATAAATGAGAGGCTTCTCCAAACCAAGGAACATTACAGGTTTTGCAGTCTAGTCGATCATCTTTTAACTAAACTCTTTTGAACTCTTACAGATTAAACATTAAATATAGGCAAATTGCCTAACTAGCTGAATGTTATAAACCTTGACAGGAGTAAGGACCACTCATATTTCTCATGATAAAGTTACATCACTGTTTTATACAGATACTATAAGCCAGAAAATGTAAACTGATGCCTGAAAGCAGGAGCCACCTAATGAATGTAAAGAGTCAAAATAGGACAAGAAAGGAAGGAGCAGAGACAGACAATTTTTCATTATGAGGGTGGTGAGGCACTGGCCCAGGTTGCCCAGAGAAGCTGTGGATGCTCCATTCTTCAAAGTGTTCAAGGCCAGGCTGGATGGAGCTCTGAGCAACCTGGTCAAGTAGAAGGTGTCCCCGTCCAGAGCAGGGGGGTTGGATTAGGTGACCTTTAAAGGGCCCGTTCAACCTAAACTATTTTATGATTCAAATGACAACTGATTGCTACTTGAGCCAAAGCAAAACAACAATTCTAATTCTATGATTCTAAGGTATATGAGCACATGAATGGACTTACGAGATAGAGGCTTGGTTGTATTGTTCATTTCTTGAAGGAAACAAGTTTAAAACAGCCTGAATAAAGTGTCCTAATTTGAATGCAAGATATTCCAGAAATAACAACACTCAAAGAAGGAATATTGCTGCTTTAATAGTTGCTAGGTTTTTTTGTATAGCTGAAAGTGACAGTATACTGACTGAATTTTATGGATCTAATTATAACCTTACAAACACCAGCAGTACACACTGCATTGTATGCTGCACCTTCCTACTTGGTCATATTAACAGGGCATGTTTTGACCACTTGTCTACTGTAATTACATTGATTTCCACAGAGGTTTCACCCATTTCCAGCTGTTAACCATGAACTTTTTGTTCTTAATGTATGCCAAACTAAACAGAAGCCAGAATTACTTGTTTGCTATCAGTCTTTTGGGTGCATATCAAGACTGACACCCCAAAGACAGAATCAATACAGTCCTCATCCTTGCTCATTATGACCATGACAAAGAAACAAATAAGATTCTATGGTAAAACTCATTTAAAAAAAGGTCTTGTTCAGTCAAAAATTGCTAATCAATTCTTTTCTATCTGACCCTGAGTATAAATGATACATTGCTTCAAACACACCTGGCTGTATATCTGTAATATTCTCTGTATCCTAGAACTGCTTTACTTTTTTTATGTGGGCTTTACTTTTCAATCTGTGTCAGATGATTTTTTTAAAAAGAAAATTGGCTATAAGAAGATATATTTATGCTTTTCTAATTTCAGTTTAATTCACGTATCTTTAAGTACATACTCCTAACAGGAAGTTCCTTATTTACTTTCTGTAAAAGCTCCCCTCCACCTCTCCCAACTTCTGCAAGGCATCACTTTGAAAACACCTGTGTTTGTCAGCAATTTATTGTTTTATAAGTCTTTTTTGTAAATAGTTAAAATTTTTTACTCTTAGACTATTATATGTAAATATTATTTATAAAAGATTTTTTTTCACTCTGTACTATTTACAAGTAACTATCTTCTTCACAGAACTCATTCCTGCACAGAACTTAATTTTTGCCATTGAAATTAATTTTTGAACTATTCAGGATTAAAGAGAGGTCAATAAACCAATTATTTTGGGCAACGGTGCAAAATCAGTACTAGTAAAGTAATTAATACCTCTTTCATTGTTTCCACATCATGGAGTGTTAATAAATTGGGCTTTTGTCACTATCCAGTAATTTCTTTACAACAAATTTCTTCATTCCAATCCATCTTATTTTATGGCTCCCTGTTAATACTTTAAAATACCAGACTAATTAGGTTTGCATTTACACTGTTAAGTCACAAGCTCCATTTTCATCTCTGTTCAGACTTTCTATTTTCTGATATTCCTAATGAGGCAATACTTTTATTTAAAGGGTGTGATCCTTTAAAGAATTTCTAGTGGCTTATTAGTTATGTGAAGAGGATCTTTCAGGAGTTCCCACGTATATCGTTTAAGCACAGCACAGCAGCACACACATTAGCCATGAACGCTAGCACACCATTAAATCCAGGACCTCCTCTAACCTGGAGTTCATCTTTTTACAGCATCAGCCTGTTTGCAGCACTTTAATTACTCCCTTCCCTCATATGACATTTTGACTCATTTCATGCATTTGTAAGGTGCTTGACTGTGGCACAAGTTAAACATCTTCCTTACCTCCAGCAGAGGTGAAGAGAAAAAGCAAGACTGGGCAATGTCATCACTGAGGATGACTGAGGGACAGAAAAGAGGGCTTTCCCTATATTTCAGCTGCTGCATCTTCCAAGGGTACCATCAGGAAATACACAACTCCATATGGAAGCCATGTCACAGGCAGCAGTTCACCAGAGTATTTCATAGCCACCCACATGAAAAAGGCGCCTACTCCGTAAAGCACAACTTAACCTCTTTCTTTTTTTCGGAACACGAAAATGAGAAAAGACAGTAATTTCTCTTCTGAAATGGGAACTGATGTGAATTTTTACTCTGAAAGGGACAGAAGTGAATAACTTGAGCATCTTCCTTTAAAAAGGAAATTGCAACAGTAGGAGGAGCCCTCTTGCTGAAAACAACTGCATAAACCAAACATTTTTTAAGGACATTTTCTTCCTGGGGGGAGTAAAAAACCCAAAAATTCTAAATGTTCTCACCTAGCTGCTACTCCTGAGATTTACAGAGAAAAAATCAATGCTGGTCTTGGCTGGTGTAGAGTTAATTTTCTTCATAGTAGCCAATGTGTTTCAGATTTGTGCTGGAAACAGTGCTGGTAATACAGGGATGTTTTCATTGTTGCTGAGCAGGGCTTGCACAGAGCCAAGGCCTTTTCTGTCTCTCAACCCCATCAGGGGGGAGGCTGGGAGAGCACAGGAGGTTGGGAGGGACACAGCCAGGACAGCTGACCCCCCCAGCTGCCCGGGGGGACATTCCTCACCACGAGCCATCAGGCTCAGTTATAAAGCTGGGCAAGAAGGTGGAAGGGGGGACAACTGGAGCGATGGTGTTTGCCTTCCCAGCTAGGCTCCATCACATGTAACTGGTCACAGTCACATGTGAGGGAGCCTAGCTGAACAGCTGCCTGCCCTTGGGAAGGGGGGAAGCAACTCCTTGCTTTGCTTGCACCTGTGGCTTTTGATTTACATAATAAACTGTCTTTACCTCAACCAACAAACTTTCCCACTTTCACCCTTCTGATTCTCTCCCCCATCCCACCATGGAGGGCATGAGGGAGCAGCTGTGTGAGGTTGGCTACACCTTGAAGGAATGAGAAACCTCATTTCTAGCAGGTAAGCTAACCCAGCTGGAGAATAACTGAGCTTTCTTGAGTCCCTGAAGAAAATGCAAAGATCTCTTCAATCCAGGCCTTATGTGAGAAACAATACTCTGCATGGCAGCATCATGAGTGGCATCAATGGTCAGTATCACTGTACCTCAAATGCTTCTCATGCCTTGGAAATGTGTTTGGCATTGGCCCTCCATCCTCGGATGCTGAGGTCCTATTGATATAGGACATAAATGACATAAATGCTGTGGTAAGTTAATATACAGGTAACACTGAGATCTGAGCACGTACTTCTAGCCATTCTGAAGCCAACAAGAATTATGCCTGTACTTTAAATGTGCTTTTCTGGTCCTTCTCTGATTTCTGAGTTGCTTGCGGTGAAGAGAAGGAAGGGATAAGAGCCAAGCATGCCAAACACAGCCTACATCACACCACCTCTGCTTCACTCAGAGGTGAATGAAGTCATTAACTTGAAAATCTGGACTTGGAAGAAGTTTGAAACCACTTACAACCTCCAAAATTCCACCTGGGAGATAATTTGCCAAGGTGCTAAGTGGAGACAGAGCCAAAGTTCCTGGTTCAGCCAACCCAGCTGTATGGCAGAAGCCTCCTGCCAAGAACGTGAAGGTACAGAATTACAAAGTCAGATATAAGACTGAGCAATTTTCACAATCATACACCCAATTTAAATCCCTACACTGATGTTTGCAAAAGGCCTTGAAGATGAAAAGTACTATGCACAATAAGCCCTGAGTAAAATTATTAAAACCAACACTTCGTGAAAAGATTAATTATGTTATTACTGTTTGCACATGTGAATTTTCCATAAAAATAGAAATCTGGGCCCCAGTTCAACCAAGCATTTTAACATGTGTCTGACTTATAAGCACATGAGTAGTCCCATTTCAGTTAATGAGATCATTCCTGCTTAAAAGTCAGGCATGTGCTCCACTACCTGTGGCCATGGGATTAGAGACACAAGACACACAGAGACAGGTACCACCGCTTCAGGCATCCTGACCTCAGATAGTGACATATTTTCTTATCTCAGAAGCATAAAATGTGAAAATCTCTGCCCATAAACGTGACCTACACACCTGTCACAAGGATGAGCCAGCATGCCCTGATATTGTCCCACAGGAAGGCATCTACAGATATCTCCGAAGGTGCCTGGTGTTAAGGACACGACTACTTAATGAAACCTTGTCCAGACCTTGGCTTTGAAATTCTGCTATTGACTCCTACCACTTGCTGAGTACCTAAAGCCAAATTTCCCCCTTTCCTTTTCCCAACTTTGCATAGCACAAACAAAACTGCATGGAAATTATTCCAGTTCTACAACTGTCCTTAAAGCTTTTACCACTCTACTGAGTTTAAAAGGCACAAAGCTACCTTTGAGGAATAAGGTTAAACTCCAGTAAAAGTCAGAGGAAAAATGAAAACAATGGTGAAAAATTATTCTCAAGTTTGTCAAATAAAAGGTGTCAGCATATCCAGTTCTGAGTGAATACTGCTCTTTAATGAAACTGAAGGGGAAAACAAGTTCTCTAGACAATATATTTCAGAAATTTCCATGGCAAATCCTGTTCTTGTAGTTCCTTTATAGTATATATTTTTAACTGACTGGAGAGCACAGCTACCACTATCTCCCCTTGCCTCACTTCTTTAGATGGAGGATGAAACACAATAGCAACCAGAACTTTATGCCCTATCTTATAGTTTATGTTTCTGAATATTTATTACTTTTATGCTCTTCATTCTTTAAAGTATTCCTTAGGCTCCTCTTGAACTGTTATCTATAAAAGTTAATTCCAGGTGAAAAACAAAGCACTAAGCAAAAAGAACTCGAGACTTGACTTTGTTTTTAAACTCTGAACAATGCACAATGGTTCTTTCCTGTGGTCACAATTATTGCAGAGAGACCAGAAGGAGGTTCTTCTAATTGATTTCTATGCAACTTCAATCTTGAGAAAGAGACCCTACAACTGAATTTTCCTTCCTGGAATGGCTTATGGATTATGTGCTAAGACATGGACTCATTAAAAGAGAATCAAAGGAAATTTCTCAGAAAAAGAAACGCCTCTCACCTGTTTTAGTGATACATGTACTATTTTGTGATACACAAAACCTGTCAGACATCTATTAGTCCATCTAGTGAAGTACATACTCTGCTCCCAGAGATTCAATACTTTCTACATTTTCAGATCAATGAAGCAGGAATTTTTCAGTGTAAATGAAACCTATAGAGATGTTGATATTTGGAAGTTGAACTCTCTTTACTGCTTAAAGAATATCTGTTTTGCTTTACAAGCACCCATCAAGTGACACAACTGAGAGCACCTAAAAACCTTCAAGAAAGAATAATAGAGAAAAGGAGGCAAATCTGGCATACAGAGAATATCCTTTTAGATAAAGAAACTTTGCACCTGGTGCCCTCTTTGTTAAAAAAAAAAAAAAGGTAATTCATTTGGAAATGAACACCACTTTGAAAGAAAGAACTGGATAAAGTGAATACTAGAGAGAAAGTAAATCATTTATCTTTTTGGAAGAAGAGCAACGTGGCTCTTTAATGACAGATGTTTTATATAGAAATAATTAAAATGCTGCATAATGTAAAAAAGAGTGAAACACAGAAACTAGCAGGAAACTAGTGAATGCTGCATTTAACAGCCACGTGAAATACCTTTATTACTTGATGTCCTCTTGCATAAAAACCACTGATAAGTTTTTTTCTTCCTACACTTAATAAAATCCACTTGGTAATTTACTCTGTTTTGACATTCTCTTACACACATGTGTAGATACACTCCTTATAGCCAGCGCTGTGAGAACTCTCCATCTGGTCTGCAAACTGTAGAATTTCCTTTCCCATCTATCTCAGAAATATAGTCCCATGACCCACGGGTCACCATCTGCTCAGTTACACTGGCACAATGCCTAGTATGCTTGAGGTAATGCCACCATCCTTTCCTCCAATTGTAAACTCCCAACAAGGCAGACATCTACCAGAGTGTTTGCACACAATGAGGCAGCTCCCAGTGAGATTATAGTTAAGACACCACAGAAATTCCCTTCATCTACAGTAGCCTAGGATGTGGGAATGACCAAAGACACATGCAGTCTCTCTTGATCAAAGGTCATTCTAAGGAACAAAGCAGTCAGTGCTGATGTGTCCAAGATAGCATAATATAACACACACACATAATTGTGTCCAGCATGTGTGGTTCCCCCCCAGTTCCTCTCTTAATGATCTTTGCTTCACTCAGTATTCATTTGCGTACAATCTCCTATTCTCAGGATGCCCTAGAGCAGAACAAATTATACTAAACATAAGTGAAATCAAACAAAGTTTTCATTGAGTACCATTCATAACATTTACAAACAAGTCTCTTGTGTTAAGTTTCTCAGAAATAATTGGCAGGTTCAGTTTTACACCGCTAGATTTTCTTCTTTCTTTTTTTTAAGGTGTACCTATAATACAGTAACAAAAAAAATCTCATGTGACTTATTTATTAAGAATAAAGGTAGCAGAAAATGGAGGAAAAAAAACAGTAGATAGGAACAAATATAAAATTTACAAAATTAGAAAATGTGTGTGGAAAGATATTTTTAACTTTTTTTCAAGTGCTACTAAATATTAAAAAATCCCTTATGAACCGATGTCCTCTGGCTTATGCAGCAGACATTACAGGTAAAAGTCTTCTTTTACAGTGCTCCAGTAGTATAAGTCCAGGGTAACAGAAAAGTTCATTTGAAATTTACCTATTTATTGTACTTTCCTTTTGAGTCCCACTACAAGGAAACACTCCATCAATTTTTGCTACACACTTTTCTGTGCCTCACTAGCTAGCAAGTGTTCTGAAACAACAAGCCAAAAGCCCACTGGCAGAACAAAACCAAAACCAAAACAGACCTTTTTCTACAAATTGGTGCCATTTCTAGCATGTGCTTCTCCCTAAGTTGCCATTTCAGCTTCATTACTCAACTGCCTAACACTTTATTCAGGTAACATTACACTGGAAGAGTAATTTCAGCAACATTATGCTTATTAATCTTCAAGATTGCCAAAGCTAAAAATAAAACCCAAACAGTGTGAGAATCCAGGCAGGGTTACGACAGCATTTCTCAAGGGATCAAAATGTCATTACATTCACTCCTTAGAGGGAATTTTCTCCTCCAAGCCTCAGTCTTGCGAGAGGAGAGGTCAGACCCCTGGCAGGCTGTGAGTGTGCATGCTTGTGGGCCAACGTAGGTGTTTTCCTCACCACAGCTACACACACTGATGGGGATGAGGCAAAGCTCCATGGGTTTTTGCCTGAATCCTGCCCACATCACTCAAATGGGTTTGAGTGAAAAGAAATGCACTTTGAGGAGATTGCTTGCAGTTCTCTTCCTTTTTAACTGAAGGGAAATGATTTTGTCATCAGAACAATGCAGAAACTCAGGTCCTTCTTGGGGTATTCCTTGCCAGCGCTAAAAAGCAACATCTGTGATTTAACCCACATTGATCTACATTTCACAGAAGAAAACACCTTTTTCTTTCTAACAGAGCAAGCAACATAAAGCTGTGAAGTCAGACAAGGCTCTCAGAATTCACAGCATATTCACCTCCAGAAGGTAGATTCCAGCTTGTGGCATAGTGCACAGAGCTGCCTACCTGCTTCTAAGCAAGCTGAAAACGTAATTAAACTGACTATTTTTGATAACCCAACTAAATACGCACTTACTTTGATGTCTTAATGCCTTTGACTTGATCTAAATTCAGAAGAAGCAGAAGCATAGATTATTGGGGAGAGCTGGAGCTGGTGATGGTAAGGATGTCTGTGTCATTTCTACATATGCATATATGAGAATCATCAAACATCATGGAATAGAGAAGAATTTTCTTAGCTGGAAAATAGCTGTAAGGAAACCACTTGACTTCTAGAACCTTTTTCTTCTTCTATATTTGAAGGTAACTTGATTTTGCTATTTAAGATCCATATTATTTCTCAGCCTCTGCTAGTGCTTCAGCATGTGACCAGACTACATTTTCTTTTCTTTGTGCTAACTTGCAAAATCTCCTTACTAAATTTCAAATTAAGGGACAGGTATAGCAATGACTGGCTGCAATCTTCCTGATTGTTTCCTCCCTAATAATTAATATTCAACATCTAGCTGTCAGAAAACAAAATAGGAAAACCGTCTGAGTAGATACAACCAAGGACTTCATATGGGATATAAAATATCTTGGATACACTCCTGTGTGCCTCAGATAGAAGCATACTGTAACTGTATGAACACTAAGCAGGTATTTGCAGGAATCACTATAGGAAATAAACTTGGAAAAACTGAAGTTGCATGGTAAAGTCATGACAAACCCTCTGAGAAGAACTGGGAAGGAACCAGACGTTTACTTCAGAGCATGACATGGATCTGCATTCTCACATATGTGCTGGTTCCACACCACGCTCCCTGCCCCAGGGGACATCATGGCTTGACCCTGCTGCACATTTCTCTAAAACAAGTTTCTTACAGAATTAAATGATTAAAAGGAAAGTGATCATACAGAGCATAAAGAGGGTTGAAAGATGAATTTTATTTTTTCCTGGCTCAGTGTGTTTATTTTTTTGCCTTGGTTAGACCATTCCAGTAATGTCGTTGGAATATAAATGTAATCCACAAGTATGAGACTAGACTGAGTGCTGATTAATTTAAGTGTCTTAAATCCACAGCTTCGTGTATGAGCTAAGCTTGGGTCAGAAATGCCAAATTAAATAGTGGCACAACTCTTAAGAAATAACTTGTGACTTGGACAATCCATAAGGAATCAATAACAAATTAAAACCAGTCAGTAGCAGTGAACTGAATAAATGAGTCATTCTTCCCAAAACAAATCTAATAGTAAAGTTCATTTGTCTATCAGGAAATTAGTGCTGTATTTTTGAAAGGTGCTAAATTACTTTTTAGAGATATCATAAAGCTGATATTGTAAACCAGAACAGTTAAAAGGCAGCTTTCCAAAATGCTTTTCTTACTTGCTAGGTAAAAGTACCAGGTTCGTGCTTAGTATTTCATTCTTCACAAATGGGTAGAAAATTCTTTTGTTTCACTTTTGAAGTGTTTACACAGCACAGCTTTCCCAAAAAGCCTTCTGGAAAAGTTTCCAAAGGATTTGGGAAAGATTATAAAATAATGTTATTCAGGATTAGTTCAGAAGCAGTAACTAAGCCCAGAACAGCACTGGAAAATGGGCAAAAAGCAAGATATTTGTTATGCAGCATTAGTTAAAAATGTAGTTTGATAAGAATAAGAGCTAACAATTTTGAAATTTTCCAGGAATCCAGGAATTGTGACTAAGTATGAAAATGTTGTTCAGACTTAGAGGACTTCAGTACTGGCTTATCCCACATCAAAATAACATTTAACTTATTTAAAATTCCTACATATTCAGAAGGCTGGTAGAAAACAAAAATTATTAAAGACTTAATTATCTAAATGTTTATGAAAGGATTTTAATAGCTAGTCTGTGCTAACAAGCTCTGCCTTAATTGAGATTAGTTATATTCTCCTTTTGCAAAAAATTCTGATTAATGCATCTAAAAATACCTTTAAAAATTAAAAATCTCTTGATTTTGCTGACAGTAGGGTTACCAGGAATCACTCAATGAGCTTTTAATCAGTTCCTAACTTCTGATTTTATTTCAAGTAATGGATTGAGCAAAAACTTTTCTTATTCAATCAAAAGATCAGTTCACATAAAACTGACCAAGAACTTCTTTTCTATTGTATGTTTCAGTATTTCCCCATACCCTCTCATTATATTACACCTAGAGAATAACCTATTAGCTCTACCACAAATTAAAAAAACTGTTAGAGCTGGGTAGGTGAGTGCAACCAAAGACCCAGCCCCAGCACTCAACCTCTTTTTTTTTTTTGCTTGGCACAAAAATGCCAAGCTATTCAGCAATCATCATACACAGCAAAGTGTCCACTATGCAACCACTGGCTTTTCCCTCCAATACCCCAGTCTATTTCTTCTTACTATAGCCTGAGAAAATTCTAAATATGTTTACACAAAAGAATGTGCTCAGTAGAAAACACTGGCTTTCCAATGCTATTTTTTTCTTCTCCCAATACTCCATTGAAACTTTCTATAAATAATTTTTTCCTCCAATTAACGTGTGTTATAAGATCAGCAGAAAAATCATAAATTATTGTTGCTGTAGGCTTTTCAGTGTAATTTATTACTAAAAGTCATGAGCACCGCTTTGGAAAGGCCAGCCTGTGAATCTGTAAACTGAGGAAATTAAGAACTAAGCTGGTCTCTTTACCCTGAGGTCAATTAGAAATGACACCAGCAGACTTCTCGGTGACCTGGGGAGATTTATAGCTTACCATGCTAGGCCTGTGGTTCAGCCAGAAGATTAAGATCAGAACAGCACCTGGAAGACTGTCATCAGTTAAGACAGGCTGGACCAATGGCTCCAGGCTAAAATGTGCACAGGAAAAGAGGTCATGTCAAGTAGCCTTTGTTTTCACCAGGGCTAAGGCACATGTGGAAGGTACCCGTTTGAGAGAGAGCTGGGCTAACAAAGGTCTGATATAGGGGCATTGGACTGTCTTGTAACAGGAACAAAGGCAGCAAGTTGTCAAGGCACTGACTTCTCTCGTTGCTAAAAGTCACCTCCGAAGATATTTGCTACTTGACAAGGTTTCATGTGATTTGCAGATCTTGTTCTTTTCTGCTTTTCCTTTGTTATGTTTACAAGTGCAACCATTAGCTGCAGAATGCCTCACACCATAAACCCTCACGATTCAGGAAAAAAAATTTGATCACACTGCTGTGAGAATCTTATAAGAAAACAAAAAAGGCTGTGTCTTTTAGCCACTCATAAATATTTTATAATTTGGTAAGAACAATAGCCTACAAGGTCAAAGTTCAGGTCTGTAGTAGTACACGAGATCCTTGCAAGACAATAAAAGGGAAAGCTACCCTTTGTTTTATAACAACTTTGGAAACAACTTCACCGAGGCAGTGGAAGCTTACAGACTTTCCATTGTATTCAAGTCATTTGTGCAAGTTGCCCTTATTACAGCTTTGATAAATGATGTTTGCAGTGGAAAAGCTGTTTAGGGTTTCTGGGCATCGTGAGCATTTAGATCTGTGTCAGGTACTCAACGGGGATGCACGGAAGAGCGCACAGCAATTGTCATTTTCTCAAGTTACCACTGTTCAGGCTCAAAGAAGTATTTCCTAATTTCTTCTCCTGCATGTAGGCCCAGGCTGGAGGACAATTAGGTAAGAGGAGAACAGAACATAATCTTTGGGTTCTCAGTGCCACACAGTCTTTAAAATTGGAATAAAAGAGATATCTATCTCATAGAGCTGTGAGGCTTAATTAACTCTCAGAATGCTATTTATAAGGTGGTTAACTGAAACTCCTGGGTGAGTCACTACTGACACTTGTTATTTCTGAGAACTCTCTACAATAGGAAAGTGGTCTCCATTTTTCTTCTATCTTCTAAAGTATTAAATTAAGCCCTCAAAAAAAACCCCCAAAACCTGAAAGTGGCATAGATGAGGATTTACTAACTTAGCTATGGTGTTTCTTAATTTGTTATCCTCTTTTGGTTTATAAAGCTACAGGCAATATCTCTAGACATGTATCTGCACATTAAGACTTACTACTTATCCACCAGATTAAAACACATCTTACAAGATATCATGTGCCCAGAAAGTATGAACCCCTAACTGCTGTTTCCAGTTTCAGCTTTGTAAATATCAATTCATAGTCTGCCATTTTTTGTGCACAAAGTTTCCCATTTCTGTCTCAAATTTTAAGGTTCTTTTGGGTTTCTTTGATGTCCTTAGAATCAAAGAATAGTTTACTCAATTAAAAAATCCTGAAAAGCTTTCCTACCCTTCCCTCGCCTTCTCTCTTGGAAGGACAGCCAGTGCATGCCACGAAACACTTAACATCAACCTGCTAAGCACTGGTGTTTTGAAATGGGTGCCTGACAAGTCCCTCTCAGGTTCTACACATGCAAACAAACGTGCTATTTATAGAAATAATACTAAAGAACCACCTGTTTGACGGAACTGACTGAGAGAAAAAAACCACATTGGCAAAGTCAAGAAAAATGCAGGTGTGACAGTGGGAGCTGGCTCCAGAGTTTATATGCAGTAGCTTTTCCAGCTGTTTAATTAGACAGACATCTGATAACGATCCTGGAATACCAGACACAAGCACAGAGTGTAAGGCTTTTCTTGTTGCCTATTTGCATCAATTGAGACCATCACAAGCCTCTACTTCCCATCTTTGCAATGATCTATTCAATATGGACTTAAACTGCACATAGAATATTATTTTTTCCACAAAACTTTATGTTCCTTACAGCGTATTAAATCTCTCCTCAGTAACCACAGTTAGTATAAAATTTAAATGTTTATAAATGTTTCAAGCTGTCACATCTTTGTCCTCCATGAGATTGGAGGAGGAATAAAATCAAACAGCTCTTCTCCTCAGGCAAGTTTTCCCAACTGATGCAGTCCAGAGACGGGCTTGTTGGCATTTGTTATTATAATCAACTTTCCATAGCTTTTACCAAGGCATAATCCTTAGTATATGTTTAACCAATGCAGATAGATTTTCAATTCATACAACATAAAACAAGTGCACAGGGTGTTATGCATCATCAAGAACACAGTGGATCATGCTCAGTTATCCACTTCTTTTCTACTCCAATTCCATCCCCTTGGATGCTCTCAGCTCTTATTTGAATGACCCCAGTGTTTCAGTCTTAATAACCTTCACAGCAGTCCATTCCAAACATTTATTACTCCTGGGTTAAAAAGTATTGCTCAGCTACATCTGTTCTTAATTTGATTTTGCAAAAGTTTTTCTTCTCTTTTTTTTTTTTTTTTTTTTTCAAATGCACTATTTCCAATGGAAAAAAAATAGATCTAAAAGCTCTACTTAGGGAAAAATTACACACTATGTAGGAGGGTGTGGCAAGCATACCTTTTGTCAGAAAGCTGAATTAATGGGCACTGGCTGATATTTAGAGCTTGTGGGCTTTGTTGCCACAGAAAAATCTGTTATTTTTGGGGACAACCTTCACTCAAAATTTGAAATATATATACACACACAAAAAGGAAAAGGCTCCTGCTGGGAATCTCACCATTACTCTTATTTAAGTATGTGATGAACAAGATATCTTGGACACATCCAGCTCATTTTCCTTCCACACATACCACAGACAGCATGTGGCAGACAGGCCCAGTACTGCTCAGATACCAGGGTAGGTAGGGATCCTTCAGCTCCAACCACTGTGGGCTTTGGGCAGCTACACAGGACATTAGCAATGCTGGGAAATCTGAGGAAAATTAATTTCCCTGAAGCTGCATCACTCAAACTATCCTGTGCTGTGATATCCCAGAGTGTGGTTTCTATAGAGCAGCTTTGCTCCTACTTGCTCTTTTGACACACAAGATGTGCCCATCACTACCTTGGGGACAGGACAGGTCTGATCAGCTCAAGAGGGCTGTGAATCCTGGAGTGGCCTGAGTTGGAAGAGATTGTAAAGATCATCTTGTTTCAACCCTCCTGCTACAGGCAAGGACAACTTCCACCAAACTGGGTTACTCAGACCCCCATCCAACTTGGCCTTGAACACTTCCAGGGATGGGGCAACCACAAATTCCCTAGGCAACCTGTGCCAGTGCCTCACCACATTCATAAGTAAAGAGTTTTTTCCTAATATCTACTCTAAAACTAAACCCCTTCTTTCAGTTTGAAGCCTTGTCCTGTCACTACCCTTCCCCCTTGTCCTGTCACTACCTGCTCTCCATCTTTCCTGTACACTTCCTTCAGGCTGCAATTAGGTAACCACCCCAAAGTCTTCTCTTCTCCAAGCAGAACAGTGAGAACTCTCTCAGCCTTTCCTCACAGGAGAGGTGCTCCATCCCTCTCATCAACAGTTGGATCTGCTCTGGACTTGCTCCAACAGGACCCTGCCCTTCCTGTGCTGGGAGCCCAGAGCTGGATGCAGCGCTCCAGGTGGGGTCACACCAGAGCAGAGGGGCAGGATCTCCTCCCTAGACCTGCTGCTCACAGTGCTGTGGATGCAGCCAGGATGCCATTGGATTTCTGGGAGGCAAATGCACATTGCTGGGTGATGTCCAGTGCTCCTCTGATCATGGGTCATCTGCAATCAGATGGGGGTTTTTTGGTGTGGGCAGGGCTATCTCAAAGACAACCACTGGGCATTTTCACACAGTGAGAGATGTAAGTTAAGAAAATTGTTCCTAGCATGTTCCCCTGATAATATGGGTTGAAGGGCAAAAAACAAAATCAAAGTTCCTGCTAAGCTCCCAAGCAAAACCAGAAGGAGTCACGCAGGCACATTTTCTATTCCATTTCACATACTGTGATTAGTAACAGCTTCTGCTTTCCTCTGAGTCACTCTTTGAGAGACCACTTTTTAATGCTTCACAGAGCAAAAAAGACTTTGCCCCACCGAGAGGGAACTTTCTGAAAGTTCACATCAATCGACAGCAGCAGCAGCAAAGCAAACCATGCCCCATCTTGCTTCAGTGCCCTTCTGGCACTGCTCTGCCTGCAGTGCAGACAGTAAACAGTAGTGTGTTTGTGTGCAAATAGCATTCTCCTGAATGATGTCTGCACCTGTGTAAACTGACATCACTATCTTTTTTCTAAATTCAGTTTATTTAAGGAGTTCACAAGAGACACCTGTTCCATGCACAGGCACAAATAACATTCAATGAGCTGAAAAAAAGTGTGTCTGTGTGTGTGGGGGGAGGTGGAGGGCAAAACTGGCTTGCAGGGCTGTATCCACAAGTGTGTTTATATCTCCTGGTCCTAGGACAGACAGCTGCTGCTGCTTTCATTTGTGGCCTTCCCTGTCTAAGCTGGTATTTGCAAAATAAAATACAAATAGTGAGTTTTCAATACTGGTTTACTAAAGAGAGAACCTAAGAAAATACTGGGGAGGAATGAAAGAGAAGGGCTGGAGCAGGTAGAAAACAGCCCGGCTCCTGCCTCATCTCTGAGAACAGCATCCAAACACTATAAAGTAGAGGTGGCAAAACACAGTCTAAAAGCTTATACAGGATGTTCTATGGCATTTTCCTGCTTTGCTCCCAGCATTTTAAGGCTTGCACAATGCCTGTCTTTGGGGTGTTTTGGTTTGGGTTTTTTTTTTTTGCATTTTAGTTTTGTTTTTTTCTTTGAGAAGGAGCACAGCAGGCTTTGAAGGTTTGGTCTCCAAAGCAATTGCACTGCTCTGTGAGAATACTGCTCCTGTTTGAGGCATCTGCTCCAGATATATAAAACACAGAAAGCCTATTTCTACTTTAGAGGAACGGTGAGACAGAACGTGCTCACATCCCATCTGACTGAAAGCATTTTAAAGAAATCTATCTTGATATTCCCTTGTCACCTGGCACATTCTCTCTTACTGAAGTAACCATTCTAACAGTACTAGAAATGCGTTTCTCCAACTCACTGTTATGATTAATGTAAAGAAAGCCATTTTGAGGACTATTGGATGGCAAGGACAAAGACTTCCAAACAACCATGGTGAGTAATTAATTCCCACCTCCTCTTATCTCAGTGGGATAAGAGCCAGGAACCACTGCTGCAGGAGAGCAGTGAACACCCCATGGAGAAACTTAAGAGTCAGATAGAAAACCAGAAGTACTATGGCAGAAAAATTAGTTAAAACTGAAACTTAGCAAGCTGGAATAAGACAACAGAATGTGGAAATCAATGATTTTGAAACACATCACAATTTTGAAAATTAACATAAGACACACAAAGTAGCAGAGCTTGATTTTCTGTGTACAGCCATTGTAACACACCTGTCACAATAGTCAAATTTTGGGGGAAAAAATTGGATTTATGGGTTTAGGCAAAAGAAGCCCCCCTGCCTAAAGACAGCCTTGTTCATTTCAGTGAAATAAAGATGGAAACCAGATTTTCACTATGCATCCATCACATCTCATATCAACACTTCTCAAAAATTAATTTAGAGCACATCATCACCTTAAGAAGGGCAAATACAAAAAAAAAAAAAAAAAGATAACCAGTGGCTTATTTTAAAGGCTATCAAATGCACCCATTTTAATCAGAGAAGCACCTTACACCTCATTCACTCTCTACTACATCCCCTCTTTGTTGATTAAAAAGTGTTTTCCTGAGCAAAACTTCACTTATGTTTAAACACTGGATTTTACTTCAATGGAACTTGAATCTTTTAATTTCACAAGCAATTTTCACCCAGGCACTGGATTAGCGACTCATATCCCCTTGATATTTCAGTATCATTCCAGTGTCACACTCTAGACCTCTCCAGAGACTCATAAACCCCAGTGCCATTCCCAATCCCAATCCACCCAGTCTCTAGGTCAATAATGATGGGAGGCAGACACACTGCTACTTCTCCAATCCCTAGGAAGACCCCATGATAAAAACAGTGACACAGAAAACACAGAGGTTTAAAAATGAAGACCCTCAAATAACTTCATAGTATTATAGAGGGGCTAAAAGAAAAAGCATAAAAAATTAAGTGTGAAGCACGCTTTTTCACAGAACCACAGAACAGCTGAGGCTGGAAGGAATCTTTGGAGTCTTTTCTAGTCCAACCTTGCTGCTCAAAGCAGGGTCAGCTGGAGGACATTGCTCAAGGTTTTGAATAGCTCTAAGGAGGAAGACCTCACAACCAGCCTGGGTAACCACTCTGTTTGACCAAGGAAAAGTGTTTTTTCTTATGTTTCAATAAAATTTCCTGTCTTTCTTGACAATATTTATGGCCATAAAGATAGAACAAAAATAGTAGAGCAGGGCAATTGTTCCACGTGAAAAAAATAACCCCTTGTAGTTTGTCTATAGGTCTGTGCCCTGACAGCATTTAACTGCAATACCAACATGTTACTTAAATGAGAGCCTTGAACCAACAATTCACTCACAGCTTTTATGTTAGCAGTTTACAGCACAGGAAAAGCCCAAGCAGCTAAACTGCTTTTTATTCTAGACCTCCATTCTCAATGACACAGCTCTTTCTGCATGCTATATTCAGCAGGCTGGAGATGCTCATGGAAATTGAAAACAAAGTTCCTTTCCTTTGTGTCAAAGTCAAGAGTTTGATGATTTTGCAGTGATTTGATTTTATTTAGAATTTTTTTTTTAACACGCAGAATCTCCAAAATCAAGTCCAGTTCTACAGAAAGTGCCCATGTCCCTCCTGAGTATGTACAATTCTCTAAGATGACAGTTTGGAAACACCGTGATTCTTAATGCTCTCATCTTTGTATTTCACATAGAAACCCTTTTGTGCCCTGTCAATTTTAACACAGTTTATTAGGAAGTTCAATCTAACACAGATGTGTGCTGACAGAAATTTTACAGGTGATGACAAGACTCCATTAACTCAATGTGCACGATGCTAGTTTTTGTCAGTCTCTCAGAAATCTTATTGTACACTCCTGACCCTGTATCCTCATCTACTGCTGTGCAAAGCCCTTTTGCTGAAGCAAAACACAAAAACAATGTTTGTATTAGTTACAGAGATTTACTTACCCATATATTTCTTCCTGAAGTGTGAAAGAGACATGTTATGTGATGGTTTGTGAAACAAACTGCTGTTCTGACAGCAAGATTAAACATAAGAGCACTTGCATGCTTACAGACACAGAACTAGACAGCTGGGGAGGATTTACAAAACCACTTAAGCAAGCCAGGTTCCTAAGTTTCCTCTAGTATTTCCCAGATATACAATCAGCTTTAGAGTGACTCTGCATGACAGTTTGGTCTTACCTTGTATTTTGTGACTAACACTCAGGCTAAAGAAGGCAGCAACTTGTTAGTACAGGAGTGCAGATCTGGGGCTGGACCAGCCCCCAGTACCTGCTCTGCCCAAAGATTTGGGCTGTGATGGGCAGACAGCACTTTTGAAAACAAAACCCTCCTTTTTTAACTATCTCAATTCTGCTTGATAAATGAAAAATGTTTATTACTAAACTGTCTGAACTATTATGGGCTGGTTTTGTCCAATATGAGTAACAAATGCCAGATTCCAAACCCTACACAGTAACTTCTCTTCCATGGTATATCCTCTCTATCACAGTATGATCCAATTCCTCCTCCTCCTTCCTCTCCCTCTGAAGTTTCCTTATCACTGCAATGAGATACAGCAACTTTCATATTACAATCGAGTAATGACACTTTGATTGCCCGTGGCACGAGGCCAGACAGCTCCTAAGGCAGGCCATTATTAGACTGCAATACACACCAAGGCAAGTTTCACTGATGAAATGGAGGATGGAAAGGAGCACAGTGAAATGAAAGCAGAGGCACTAATTTAAAGGTGTCATGTGAGGCAGGCAGGAATCCTGCAGTGCACAAGAGAACTCGCTTCTCCCCGTGTCTTGGAACCCTTAAACACAGGGACGGTGAGGCAGAAGAGATATTCAGAAAGCACCCTTACCCTCTTAAAATAAAAGGTCTACCAACCACATATGCACCTCAGTCTCATGGAAGTGCAGTTCAAGAAATGCATCTTCTTGAAGAGTGTTAATTTCCCCCAAAAAAAATCAAAAAAAGCACAGGAAATTCAGGTTCTGATGAACATAAATCTTATGTCTAAATGAATCACTAGAGCACACCTGACTAATGGTTTAAGGTTTAACCCTCACTGAAAATTTACTTTGATTTAACATTACTTCATTTATTTCAAATTTCATTATAGTATCTCAAGGGTGCAACATTGTGAATATCGTTTCTTGACCATTATCCACTCACATGAAGACAGAAGTTCTTCAATATACACAGTCTCAGAGAAACAGATTATCTCACAACTCTGTCTTTCACAATTTCAAAAATTACATGGCAGTTGTGAAAAAAATTGCTTCAAATGCCTGGAGAAGGTCAAACAAATAATTTGCTCTCACACCAAGCTCTTTTCCCTCCAGTCACCACAAATTCTGTAAATCCAAGTTGACAGAAAACTCTCTGAAGAAGAAATCCTAGCTTTTATTCTTTACATAAGCATCACAACACTTGAAGGATTTTTTAAACCTTGCTAGTGATGTGATGAGAAACCTGGCAACTCACACTCATTTTCTGCCCTTCCTCTAGGCTTACTGTAGTGAAAAGCTTTTTTATTAATAATTCCCCTCTAAAATATCTCTATGACCCCTGTTTCAGAATTTAGGGGAGGGAAGAAAAAAAAGGTGGAAATTATTAATAAAATAAGAAGAACTGGAAGTTCAGTTTCTAAACATGTGCAGATCACTTTTTGTATCCAGCTATTGAGAATGCACACATGCAACATGTGAGGACTTGGCAAGGAAGGCTCCATGTATGAATTAACAATTTTGCACCTCTTAAGCAGTAAACATAGTGGTCATTTCACAATTCCTAACTCACTATGGCTGCCCCATTTAAATTAAATATATCCCCAAATCCTGCCTCAGGAAATAAGTTGTGAGTTCAGTTAGTTTCTGAACAACTTAAATACATTAGTATGAAAATGATCCCTTTTTATGAGGTGCTGTTATTTCATAGGATATACTTAATGTTTAGGAATGTGTATATCATATACTGAAATTATGTACAACCTATAATGGAACACATATAAAATTGCAGTAGCACCAGGAGCACCACTGCAATTAAGACTCTGACAGACTCTCCTTTATAAACTTATTTTTTAATCATAGAGAATTCCAAGATGAAATCTGACAAAAACTATCAAACCAAACCCCAAACACTTGGAGGATACAGACTACAATTTGTGTTTCCTTCATACAGAAGAAAAGAAATGGGAAGAAAATTTCTGCCCTTATTCTGAGATCCATTTTCTTTGCACATTAGATTTCCAGTTGCTGGATTTAAGGAGAGGAAAAAGAATTATTTGGTCCCCTCCTTCCTCCCACTGCCATCAGTGAAATTCAGCAAATTTGCCATCTGCCATAAACAAAAGCCTGGTTGTTGCTGTGCTTCATTAAGAGACCTTATAGGTAAGAGTGACTGTAATTCCCTATAATTCAAAAAGCAAATGCTTAATGTTTCTGCACTTCACTATATCAGGTGAGATAAGCAATTCAATCAACCAAAAAGAATGCTTAGGAATATACTTAAATTGATGTGGGACAGGTTGTGTGTATGAGTGTAAAAAAAAAAAAAGTCATAGTACACATACACCTTAAAATTGAGGAATCTGAATTAACTATTTGATGAATTATACTAATTTCTAAATGCATATTTCTGTGAACAACAGCAGGATGCTAAGTACTTAATCTAAGGTGGGGAAGGACGGTGGGGAAGGACAAGGAATGTTTAATAGGTGTCTTCATGCCTATAGGTATAGATATTTCTCTTTTTGTGGGACCATCACACACCCATCTGGCCCTGTTATTTTCAAAGCCACCTTAGCTTATCATACAGCATCATACAGCAGTTCATCCTCTAGTGCTAACACTAAAGTTAACTCAGAAAACAACCAACCACTTTGGGAAAATGATAGACAATCTGTTGGGAAAAGGTTAGTGAAGAATAACTCCAAAGGAGATTTTTGGGCATTGTCTTCAATAAATGCATTTTCTCCAGAAACATGTAACCTGAAAAAAACACTCTTGCTTGTCTGATGTCAAAACCAAAGCTATTTATGCCTCATACATTGGAGAAATTGTTCATGCCTACGTAAAGCTTGCCCCCATAGTGTTTCCAAGGTCAGTAATTTGCATGGAATTTGCATCAGAACTCAACAATGCTTGTGGCAAAAAGAGACTGCTTTTTCCATATTTTATGATGAAGTTCCAGTATTTAAAATATTTTTTCCAAGTAGAGCCAAAGAGATTTTACACCATCCTGTTCCAGATAAGGCTTCTGTTGATTTTATGGAAAACTGCTTATGTACCATGCAGCAAGCAACTGTCTCACAAACCCCCAAGTCTTCACGTCAGCATTTGGGAAGAAGTTACGCTGCAGAATCACATTCCATCTTTTCATATCTTTTCTCAAGAACCAGATTTTTTGTCTTTTACTCAACCAGAAATCAGCTGTCAGGGACAAAGGCCCTCAATTAAGAAACATCTTAAAGTCCTACCATGTGTACAAAAGCAAGTGTGTGCTTAAATCCTTTGCTGAACCAGCTGTGTGGAGACAAGCAGGAGACACTGCATTTACACAGCAAGAACTTTTCTAAGAGCAAGACCTACATTGCTCATTTACTCAAGAAGTTTACTAAAATATATTTACTCATATAACCTATGAAGTGAAATACTTACTGCACTTTCTAATTCAAAACAGGAGTAATCTACAAGCCTTAAAATCAGGGGAGAAGGGCAGTCTAGCCTCCTATGTTGTAAGCAATTGGATTATTTTCAGAAAAAAGAGTACCTTTCAAAATTAGACCTAGGTTGTCACCCTTCCTCACTAATGATCCTAACTTCAATCATTTGTTCATACAAAATGTTCTGTAACAGAAATTCCTCTTTCCAAATATAAATCCCTACTTGTCTTGCCCATTTACACATTGATTTTCAGGGACTTGAAATGAAAAATGCTAAGTAATTATGCACCACATAAAAACATATTTGAAGTATTACTTTAAACCATGTACACTCTAATACAAAGTTGCTTACAAGACCCAGAAGATTTCCAGAATCTGGAAGTTAGTGTTTTTTTCCAACTGTTTCTCTTTTGATTATAATACTTACACAGCACTCACCAGTAAGCAAAAATAAACAAACTGTCTGTTTACTGCTCTCCACAGCTTTTGAAGCAGGGAAAAGCCTGTTTCTGATGTTGTAAAAGGATAAAGAGGGCCTACATCAAACTAGTTCTAGCTGACAGGGACATCCGGGAAAAACTTACTCCTGAGCAATGTTCCCCTTGATGGCATCACCTCCAGGCAGGCCAGCTGGGCTCCCTGTATCACTTATAAGTGAGGAAAATAATATTGACTGACAAATTCTGCCAGGTTTCAAACACTGTAAGAAGCTGGAAAGGCCACCAGGTAATTCTCTTTCTAGAGCTCTTAGTATTACAGATGTTCTTGCAAATTCTATCGCTAGTGACTTCCAGCCCTTAAATGCATGCTTAGGCTGTATTTCACAAGGAGGATTCCAGACCCTGTGCCAGAATATGAAGCAAAGAATTCTAAAGAGGGACTGTGGATAATCTGAAAACATAGCCAAAAAGTTTCAGGAGAAAAAAATCAAAACAAAGAACAAATCAAAACATGTCTTATTTAGTAATATGTCAACAATGCCTCAAAGGTATCCTATAAAAATATGATACTTTCCTAAAAATTCTAAACTAAAAATTCTAAACCAGGTCTAGTATTTCACAGCAAAAATTAATGCAACAAGTTGTATGATATTACAGTTTTAAGACATATCTGCTTTTCACTTTCTGACTACTGGACTAAGCTATTTCTACATCTAAAAGTAAAACCCAATATTATATCAAAATTTTTTTCCTGCTCTTTTTCATTGTGGTCTACAAAGCGCCCTGGAAGAGCCCCAGAAACAATGTTTGCCCTGATTGCTGTACTTCGTTATGTTCTGCTCTCTGCAATTATTTAGATGGTTTAAGAAAAGGAGAGGGAGAACAACTGTGAAAGGCATTGTGCAACCGCAGCTGACTTCATGTTAACCCCTGTTCCTGGGTTCCACCCTCGGGTCAAATGCCTATGAGTCAGTGTCTAGCACAGATGAATGATGTCACACTCACACCACCTCTTTAGCAAGAAAATGTGGTGGAGCCTTTCATTGCTGATCTTAAGAGACCCTGGGTTACTAAATGAAGTTCCCAAGATAAAAAAAGAATAGGCTTGGATTTAAAAAGACAGGAAATTAGCACATCACTCCAACAACTTTGAAACAGATTCTAAGAAAATGACTGTGATGGGTCATATGCAGCAAAAATGACCAACAGGATGCATGTGTTAAAAGTCAGAAAAAGATTTGCAATACCCAAAAAGCCAGTAAAAAAGGGACATTATATAATCTACCCATTCTAATACAAGCAAAAGAACTAAAATAAAATTAAACAGGGCAGTGGATGTGATCTCTCTTCCAGGTGCCAAGTAATGATAGATCAGATATGCAAGGAATAATGTGATTTCAGTGAAACCTGAATAGAGTACACCTGTGTGGATTTGAGGAGACAGTTCCATATTGTTTCAATACACTGGAATGTGTAATAACTGGTTTGAATGCAGTGCAGTTCTTTGGCTAGAGAAAAATTATCTTTGAGATGAGAATCTTGTAGTGCAGAATTACTGCACCTGAAATCATCAATTATTTAATCACCATTTTAAACGTGAGAAAACATAGAAGTGAGGAAGAAGCAGAATGAGTAACCACACAGTAAAATGCACTCCTAGATGAAGAATGCATAAAATGACTCAGAAAATACTTAGGGTGGTATTAGATCCAGCTCAGTGAGACACTAAAAATGTTCCACAGTGCCTTTCTGTGAAAGCTCCTGTGTATGAGGGCTGGAATGACTTGTCTGTGCAGGAATTGAGATCTGAGAGAAGGACATCCTAATTTCCTCAACTCCAAAAGTGGTTTGCCAGGAAAGGAGAAAAAAGGAAAGTCCTGAGAGGGAATTGTCATATAATGACTTTATAAAGCCTGTCTGAGATTGCAGGAGTACGGATTTAACAGAGTTCTTATTAAACAGATCCAAATGATCCAGATGCACATGGAAAGAAACAGCAGCAACTGATTGCTTCCTGTAATATTGAGATAGTAGGACAGAATTTTGATTGTTCTCTAAATGTAAAAATCTATGTCATTTCCAACACTTACTGTAAAATAATATGACAGAATCACAGAATATTCTGTGTTGGAAGGAATCCACTAGGATCATCAAAGCCCAACTTCCATCCCTGCACAGGACCATCCCAAAGAGTCACACCCTGTGCCAGAGAGCATTGTCCAAACACTTCTTGAGCTCTGTCAGGCTTGGTGCTGTGACCACATCCCTGGGGAGTCTGTTCCAGTGCCCAGCCACCCTCTGGGTGAAAAACCTTTCCCTCAGATCCAACCTAAACCTCCCTGCCACAGCTTCAAGCCATTCCCTCAGTAAGTTTGTACAGGTCCTGGCTGATGCCTTCCTGAGGCTCTAGCAAGGGTTAATGTAACTTTGGTTAGGAATACTCTCAGGATTCTTGCTCTCTCAGCTTGAAGAAATATCTTGTCTTCTCTTTTACTCTATACTATGCATTTTGAAATGAAGCAAACATTAAACCAGGGCAACATTCAAACAAAACATCTTTCAGAGGAATTCTAGTAGGAGTGAAATGCATAAAACTAAGAATATAATGTATCAAATTCCATTTTTGTTTGAGAATGTTGGCAACTAATAAATTCAAATATATACATATATAAAGGTCTGCCCTTATTTACATTTTCCTTTCTTTTTTGTTCAGCTGCCATTTTTTGGTCTTTAGAAAACAATCCTCTTTTTTTCAAGTTGGATTCCACTATAACAATGCTCTTTATTGGTAGTCCTCCCTCATACCCTACACCCACAAACCGTGATACAAAACTGCTCAAAAATCAATCTACACTTCAGCTAACACAGGCCTGTTGTCTGCTTTTTTCAATCTTGTCTGCATTTTTTCCCCTCAAAAACCCAATCAATTGCTTCAAAGAAGAAAATACATGTAATTTGCCTGGACTTCCCTTCTGTATTCCCATTGGCATGACAATTCCTATCCCTTGTTTCCCTATCCACCTTCAGTAGGTCTGTGGTTATATGGTCTTTACTTCTACAGCTCCTGCAAATGGCTACAGTCTGTCATTCTGACCCTAGATCTGAGTTCCAGTCTTCATAAGAACTAAAAGCCCTCCTTCATTCTTCAAACAGGTTACTGCTAGACCTTCATTATCAAGTTCCCTGAGCTCAATGTCTTCAACAAGCCTTAGTAACAACCAAAATCAAAGGTCTCAGCAGCTATCAGAATCTCCTGTGCCTCTTCTCCAAACTGAAGGGTTCTTCGAGTCCAGAGGGAAGAATTTCCTTCCTTCTGTCCAAGGTCTGTTTTAAAAGATGAGCTGTACTAATAAACAGAGAAGGGCTATTTACAACCAAGGTTTTAAATAAAAATGAGCAGGATGCAGCTCAAAGTACAGAAATTGGTCCCAGATAAACCCTGTACAGCCTGGTATGTACATTGTAAGGAAATAAAAGCCAAATAACTGTTGTGGTTGGTGCACCACATTGTCATTTTAAGATGACTAATAACAGCTGAAAAAGATTAAGGTTACATAATGCAAGTCATTAGTCTAAATCACTCAGACCAATTAATTTATATGTGCATTTTTTACACAGCATAAAGAATCCTCTTGCCTCCCTCCAATGTGCAAAGACAAGATCAAGAGAGGAGTAAATGCATGGGCCATTTAAAGACATTCTTCCCTATTCATAGCTAATTTTAATATCATGCCAAGGAATTTGAGTGTGCAAAAATTCATTACTAATGAAATGACACTATCAGTAACTTTTCGTGTGTTTCTGTACCACGTTTGCTAAAACAGTAACATGTAGTAGTTTTGTATTTGACTTTAAATATTATTATCAGCAATTTATTATGCATAAAAATTGAGCACAATATCAGTTCAATTAGAAAAGTTGTCTATTTTCAGAACTAAATACAAACATCTGAGGTAGCAGAGTTTCTGGTGTGGGGTCTGTGGTCATTTTGACTTTTCCCCCAATTTTTTGCATAGATTCCACTTCTTAAAATCTGCTATGCTGAATTGTAACCACTGACACACTAGCAGCAGAAGGAAAGGTTTCAGGACTGCTTTTTCATTCTTAAATCAAAGAAGCATGAATAGGATAAATCTTTGCTCTGTTCAGTTAATATATTAACTGAAATATTCAGTGCCTGAGTATTCCATAATCTGCAAGTGCTTCAGTGCACTGCAACAACTCAAAATAGCCTAACAATAATAATGTTAAGTTATTACACCAAAATTCTCTTAGGTCTCTGGGACCACCTTTGAGAAGAGCAGATGCTATAGTTATTTTTCTTTTATTTTTCTGTTAAATTTGATGATCTTGGATGATTTTGATATTGGTAAGAAATCTGGGGCACCTGGTGCTCCTTACCCTTGGCGACAGCATGAAACACTTTGAGAGGGCTTGTTTAGTCTTACCCAAAGAAAAACAGAGTTTAGCATGGTTGTCTCAAATCTCAGTGCACCTCTCAGATGAACTACAAAACCCAGCTAGCAGCTCTAGCATTCAGCTTCTTTTCTGGAAGACAGTCAGACTTTTGCTGCACCTTAGTAGCACTGAACTCTTCAAGCCCCGAAATTGTTAATGGGCATTTTGGACCCCATAGGAAGCCAGAAACTGCAATGCTGGTTTAGGGGCAGACAGGGATGTGTAAATAAGGCTATTGTTTCTAGGGAATAAAACTTCAATATTGTTATATGGTAGTTAAAGTAGAGTATAATGGGCTATTGTTTCTATGAATAGGTTCTCCGGAGCACCAATCAACACCTTATCGTTAACATTAATCACTGGGATATCTTCTGCAAGATCAAACAAACACTTCTTGAGAACTCAAACTTTGACTTCAGAAAACTTTCTGTGTAATAACAGATTAGACTTAAATATCAGCAACTACATCCTTATTTCAATGAATCTTATTTTAGTGATTAAATGTTACATAAGGCCACTTGAAAAGGTTTAGGAAGATTGTGAGTAAATGAAAAAAAAAAAAAAATCCAGCCACCAAAATTCTATTTTAGGCAAAATTCTGGTTTGGTTCTGCTCTTTTAACATCTGGCATTGGAATCACAATTCTGCTTCTATATGGTAAGATTTTTAGAATTGCTTTGATTAACAGCATCAGCAATACTATTATTTTATACATACACCAAGAGATTTAATTTTACTAAATTTGTAAATATGTTTGAATCCTATTTTACTTCTAAAAAGAGAAAAGGGACTATAGAACAACTTAGTCTCCAGGGTAGGCAGAACCAGATACTCCAACCAGGCAGTTTTGACAAAACAATTACCAAGAGCTCAAATACTCTGAGAATAAGCAGTTGTCTGCAAACTGGTATTTCCTAAAGCATGAATGTTTAGTGTCTTGGGATATTTTAAAAATACTGACTCTGTAATTCCAAGCCCTTTTTACTGATATACATTTCTAATTCAATACACTTCTCAGATAGTACAGTACTCTATTCTTAAAGTTACTCTCTTGTACACAATGCAAAGCTTGATAGTAATTCGATCATATTGCATATAATTTAATCGTTTCTGTAATCTCCACACAAAAATTTCTACTGCACATGTTGTGGTGCTTGGATTTATCCCTTAACGTAATCATTGGTGTAATCCTGCTTTCATCTACAATTTTTTTTTTTCTGTAGGCCTGATTGGGATCACATGAAGGTTAGTGACAAGTACTTCCAAACAGTTATTTTTAGAAGTAATAATTTTGTTCCTCTGTCTTTCATTATTCTGCACTGAGTTGCTTGGGCTTGTTTTTTTTTTTTTACATTTGATCATTTTACAAACAGGAAAGAATACATCCGTATTAATAGCACTTGCATCATCTTGCAGAGGTAAAATGCCAACTCCAAATCTGTTACTTTTAACCATCTCAGCCAAACAAAATTATGTGTTTTGCCACAGGTAAAGGGGCATTTCCCATTAATGCCGGCTTCAGTACTGTCCTTGAGGCAATGGGCAGCTGCCATGTATTAGAGAGAGCCCAGCTCTGCCCCCCACTGCGTTAGAAGGCTCTCCCCTCATATAAAAGATAGCAGCTGCCCTGGCTGGTCACCAGGGCACTCAGAAGCACACAGGTCACAGCAGGACAGGGCACAAAATTCTGCCTTCCAAAGAGCCCTGCTCAGCTCCTGGGTATAACCAGGGCTCACCCCAAGTCAGCACCAGGAGAGATTCCTGCTGTCAGCTGCCTTTTGCACAAGGAGCACTGCAGCACTCCAATCTGGCAGGCAGAGGGGAGAATATAAATAAATATTATGCTAACATCCTAACATCATTCCAAGGACATACTTCAAAGTGATCCAAGGCAATTAGGATAGTTAAAATTTCCATTCTATCGCAGTAAAATACAAATATCTTGATTTTGCTGGGTTTTCTTCTTGAACAGCTTCTCTACATCAGTAATCCTCAGGCAACCTCCCCTCTTTTTTTATGTTTTTGTTTTGTTTTTGTTTGTTTGTTTTTTGTGTCTAAGGTTACCTGGATGCCAATTGCACAAAAAAATCACTTAGCCTAGTTTCAGAAATATCTTTTCCTGAGGTAACAGTCGCAAAACCCCATCAAAAAATATTCGCTCCCTCCGCTTGTAGCAACAGAATGCAAAATAATTGTTGTGCCCCAACTTTCCCCTGAAAATGAAATATTTGGAAAAATTCTTGAAACTACAAGTATAATGATGTTTAAGCCAGAGAAGAGCAAGCCTTCTAGGAGAAAACAGTTCATACGGTATTTAATTTCTGCAATATGTAATATATGCTTAGAAATGAACATTTTTATGCACCTGAAAGACAAACTTATCTAAGGAGCTTTTGCTACTACTCATTTTAGCCACAATTCCTCATTTTGCAGTGGTTCAGCAGACCGCACAGAGGGGTGGGCCGACTAGGACTGTAATCCTCCCTGAGTTTTCTTTCCAAAGGTTACTTTTGAGATTCACCTTTTTTTTTAGTTTTATCAACCTGACCAAATATACGATGCACATGAAAAATGAGCAGCACTTTCAGATCTGCTATACATAGTATACTGCTTAAAATGTAAAGAAAAGAATAAAAGGTAAGATCAGTTCCAAAGTGAAAATGAGGTTGAGTTGCTTAGAAAAAGAAATTACCTAAATGAGCATCAAATAGGGCAGAAAACAACACAGATAAAAACTATATGAAGCAATGGCCTATAAACAACACAGGATAAGCTCTGATAGTCAAATCTTAGAGACTACTTAATGCTATGGCAAGGA
This sequence comes from Agelaius phoeniceus, assembly GCF_051311805.1. Lineage (NCBI taxonomy): Eukaryota > Metazoa > Chordata > Aves > Passeriformes > Icteridae > Agelaius > Agelaius phoeniceus. Next base: position 16,564,988 of record NC_135270.1, read on the forward strand.
AAAATAAGGAAATGGAATAATAAGGAAATGGAATATTCTGAAAAAAAAAAAAGAAAAAAAAAGGTACCTATATGAACAAACCATCACACTTCAAGTTTAGGCAGATTCTGCATTTTGTTTTGGCAGAAGGAACAGCTCAACAGGACACAAGTACTTACTTAGAAGTTGCCCTAAACTTTTAAAGCTCTCTAAATTTAAAAAGGAAAATTCTTCTCCATCCACCATTCACATGAAAGCTTCCAGTCCCATGTCCATCAGTTTTTTGCTAATCTTTCATTTGTGCCTCAGAAAACTGTGAGGTCATAGCAGCTGTCCAGGATCCTGGAAGTTGGCCAGGATCCTTTAGAGAATCCACCAAACAAACTGAGGTAAATTTCTCCTTCACAGGATGGGCTATAATACTGATACAATGATCCAAGAGTCTCCTATCATTCTACAAGTCTTGGCTTTCTCCTCCTTCAGAAGGATGAGGAAGGAAGTGCTGTGGGGTGGCAAAACACCAGACAAAACAACTAACAAATTATCCAATCTAAAAACTCTCAGGTAGGATAGGAGACCGTACAGAATTTTTTAAGTTTTCTGACAGAAAAACTCTTAACCTTATCATGATGTCACCTAAAGTTTTGCTTTTGCTGGAAGTACATTTTCCACTGATGAAAGTTTAGCTGGAACTTTCCAACAGGATCATTTTTAGGACTTATGCCAGCACAATTTGATGTCCATGATGTCATTTGGGTTGATTAGTCCAAACGTGTCAAACAAAACTGAAAATGAACCCAGTCTCTAGAAAGAAGTGTCAGTTGCCTCCTGTAGCTAAGTCAGACCAATGTTTATAACAAAACAAACCCACCATATGCCTCATGTAGTTAAGACAGTAAATAAGGGTACTTAGAGCTCTGAAATTTCTCACTGGCTCCTTCATATCCTTATGCATACACTACATTGCTATGCCAAGGACTTAGTAAAGTTTTTTTCTTTTTTGAGATGTCATTTTCCATCCCCAGAAACATTTGTTTTGTTAGCTACTACCTGTTAGCCACATAAAAATGAGCATTAAAAATCAGCAGTTCCGCTCCCTCAGAGTCTGGACCAAAGATAACTTGGTTTATTTCCAGTATATTTGTATGGAAATATTTACCTCAGCCAGTCACTAAATCCAGCAAGATTTTAAGTAAAAACCTAATTCAAAAGACATCATATCACCCAGCTCCCAAGATGGCAATGAGTTCTTTATGTTTGTTTCCATTCCTCCTCAGCAGCCAAGAAGAAGTATTTTGCTCTGAAAGTTGACAGAAACTAACACATATTCCTGCTGGAGAAGCTTGGAGCTGCATGGCAGCAAATCCACCAAGATGCACCTTGCACCCAAACACACTTGAATATGATTTGAAATAACCAACTCAGGCATCTCTAAATTGTGAGAAATTGACTCACAAGGGACACATCCTTAAGATCATGGAATGAGTTTCCAGTTCTGGAATTGCCAAGTGAGCCCATTTATCGCAGAAGAAAGTTGAAAGAAGGAATGCCAATAGTTTTGGGATTAAGGCAGACCAAGTTGTCCACAGTCAGGTAAAATGACAACTATTTACTGTTGTCTCATTGTCTAAACTTACAGCACAAGGTGGTTTCCAAGTTTCAGCCATGCAATGGAAGATAAAGGTGACCCATGTTTGGAGTGATGCACCAAGAAGTACAGACTGCAACCTTTCACAACAAGGACCATTTGTTATGCTACTAAATCATCATTACAGCTATTTTATAAACCTTAACTGCATTTATACATACATGTGAAGACAGTCCAAACATTTGAGAACACCTGATCATTCACACAGTACCTGTTACTGAAGCCAAGAGGGCAACAGGATTAAAACCTTACAGAAGGAATATTAACCAAACTGACCAAAGGGATGACTTAAGGTGATATTTTTATGTTGAAATACCAGACACAGCATTTAGCTCTGCCTCTGTTGAAAACCACCTCTGACATTATAAAGCTTGCAAGCTGTCAAAATTTCACTTAATGCTCCCCCCAGTAATGAGACCTGAAGCAACATAGTGCCCTTTCCTACGCATCAGAGCCAAGGCTTAAGCAGCATGGGATTTAGAGGCAAGCACAGAGGCATGCAGTGCTATTTTAGGCACTTCTGTAATATCCAAGACACCTGCATGGGGTTATGCAGATATAACATCAGACCCATGCCCTTCTGGAGAGGCATTTGTAGATCAAACAGGAAAAGTTAAGTCAGCAAAAATGGCACTAGGTATTGACAACTGAGTCTGTTCCAGTAGAGTCTGCTTCTACAAACTCACTGAGACTACTAATAAATTCCCTTTAGTGTAAATCCTGATTGGAGTTTTGCCTTTAAATGTGAAGAGATTTCCATGAGGATGATTACTGCTGCCCAGAGAAAGCTTGCTCAACCTATTTATGGGCTAAAATGAGATATCAGTTTTGAAAGTATTTTGCCAGTTCCTGGAAGGCTGAAGGACAGCTTGCTTTAACTCTATATACTTGGCTATTTTCTGCAGGAATATTGTTAAATATAGTTCTTAAAGAGCTGACTTTACAAAAGCACTTGGGCTTGCTGCTGGCCTAAATTGGAAGGTACTAGTGCGACACTGGACAACCATACAGTCCTCTCCTTAAGTAGCAGAAGGGGAAAGGGGGAACAGGGGCTGGAGCAGAGAATACATTGAAATTATCCCAGAAGGAGGCTGAAAGATGCTGGCAGCAGTGGGAGTAAGGTGGCTTCCTTCATTCTGAAGAAACTAAAGCAGCAGTGTATGAAAAATCAGGAACAAAATTTGTTCTTAAGGGAAAGCAGCACACATGCTTTATTCACAAAGCATCCATGCTTTCTGCACAAGGCTGAATCCCACACTGGCATCAATACAGCCACAGGAAAGGGTCAAAGCCTACACATTTCACTGTGACCAAAGGAACTAAAGCTTCTCAGTTTCTCCTCTTGGGGAGGACACTACAGGACCCTGGCTGCCAAGAAAGAAGGAGAGTCTCTTGGGAAACAATGGGAAAATGGACAGTCCAGGTAAGGAATGACCATATCAGAGAGTGGTAGGAGCTATCCTGAGGGAAGGCAGGGAGGTGTAAGTGTATAAGTGTAGTAGCACCATGAAGCACAAAGGGAGCCTGCTGACAGTGTGTGTGTATATGCAGGCCAGCTCTGCCCTGACACCAAAATTTGGCAGCGTATCTGCTTACCTTTCATCTTGCAAAATCCTAGCAGAGCTTTGTTTGAGGTGCCCTGGCTTCCTGCTTGGGCACTGCCCTCCATTTGGTCTAGTTAAAAAACCAAGGAGTTTTTCTGAAGATGATGGCTCATTTCACACAGCATATAAAATTCCCTCTGTTACAGGAGCTCTCTTGGAGGTGTGACAAGCCTTTCCAAGATCTTTCATCAGAAGAGAAATTTGTGTCTAAATCTGAAGTTTAAGAGGCTGTGTCAGCTTGCAAGCCTGCTGCAGGCTCCTACAGCTTTGAACCCCTTTGGAATGATTGCACAAGCCTGTCAAAACAACAGCTGTCAACCCTACCTGAACTTCCTGCTAATGTACCTGGTCATTGATGTTTTTTTAATTGCTAGTTTTGGTTTTTTCCCTTTTCTGTGAGCACTTCTTAAGCCAGAAACAATTACAGCAATCTCACACTTACTGTTGCTCTTGGGTCAAAACCATTTCATAGCAAACAATTTTCACTGGAAATAATGCTCCAGGAATAGAGCCACACAACAGATAGACATCTAAGTGACATCACTTGCATCCACTGGAATGCCACTTTCTGGGAGGAAAAAAAAAATCTCATAATAACAACAAATTCGAAGCGCTTTTACAGATGTTGGCGATACCCCATTTTGCCTGAAGAAACTGAAACTTGGAAAATAGTTTTTCTGGTATTTAACAGCATCAACTTAAAAAGGAGACAGAAAGGGGTAGAAAGGACTGTACACCATTCCACTTGCACACAACACTAATCACACTTGATATGCTTGTTTAGAGACCTACTTGTATACCTCAGAGCTTGGCTATGCATATTTTTAAAAGTCTGAAGAATAATTATTTGTCCGTGGTACACTGGATGTGGCGGCGTGACCTGGTAAAACACGGATATATTTTGTTCCTCTGTGCCTGTTCCAAGCCAGGCCACTCTTTGCTCTAAATGCTTGGAACGAGGACATACCCTTTCATATCCTTTTAGTTACACAACCAGGAGTTTCTATTTCCTTGTTTATCCTCAGTGAAAGGGTGAGCAGTCAAGTCAAGCACTGGGCAATGCAGCAGATGTGCACAAAGCACCCATCTGACAATGGCCAGGGTTCCCACTGAGACTTTTGAGTAGAGAATAATTGTACTTTCTTTTGGCATGAACCAAGGGTACAAAATCACATTTACGTGTGCAAGCCTTTGCCCTCTCAACATGTGTTCTCAGCTGCATTTGAGTAGCTGGCGAAGGTTAGTTTGATTTTCAGTCCTAAAAGCAAAGAATGACAGTAGGAATATGGCAGACAGTAAAATTTTAAAATAAAGCACTTTCTCTCCAACTACGTGTGGGTTTTATTAATTAGGGGTTGCAGGATTTGCAGGGGAAAAAATTAGAAGTACCACTCAAGTAATAAACAGGCTAAGGTTTTTCAAAACACAAAAAAACCACCCCAAAACTTCAACCAAAGAAAGCTGATACCACACAGAATTACTCTTTTACACTAAAATTTAAAAAATATCTCACAAATTGACATAAAAGATTAGAATTTAGTTTCAGGCTTATGTGATGCTTTCTTGTAATGACTCTTCCTCTGTTTGTTTTTACATTATTTCCCTTCCTGCATCTCAATTATCTCTAAGCATAAAAAACTCTCAACATAATCTCCATCTGTTATGTTTTCTATCCCTGTTTTCCTTTCTTTTTTTCTCCCTCCTTGACCTGGCTTTTTGTCTTACCTGCCTTTCCCAATCCACAAATTCTCTACTATCCTTTCCCATTTGGAATACTGAGCTTTTTTCCATTCATTAACAGCACAACACATTTCACCTGAATCTCACCTCTTGAAATGGAACTGAGTATTTTGATTTTCTATATCCCGTATAAGAATTAAGTTGCAAACCAAAAAACCCTCAAAAGAAAGCCACCAACCACTCAGCAGGTAACTGTACACACAAGTACTCTGGAAATAACAAATCCTAAACTCCTAACATATTTAAGACATAGCAAAGAGTTCATCCATCAAGTTAAATGTGTGTGCTAATTCCACATCTGAGTATCCATAAATTCAAATGCTGTATTCAGTCAGAAACCAAATACAATCTGTGTGACTAAGTTCTCCAGTGCCTAGAATAAGGCTTGTTTATTTGCCTTAAAATTAATAGCAAGAAATCATCTGTGTGACATACTTTTACAGAAACACAGAACTTCTAACTTGCAACTGTAGGCTTAATTTTTGTGCTGTTTTGATTTCTTCTAATAATAATAATAATTTCTCTAATAATATAAAAAAATAAAATTTTTGAGAAAACAATGGCAGATAGCCATGAGACTCCCAACTTGTTTACTTGGCAAGACCCAGTCACATATCAGCTTATCAAAACAGAGAGCCATAGGCTCTCACTTATAGGTTCATACAAGACATCAAACTCAAACCAGAGAAATAAATGTGCATCTTGAAAAGTAGATGAGAAGACAGAGTGAAGCTCCTTGACTGTCCAACTTCTATACCCTCCCTGCAAACTCCTTGAAAGGTCTCAAATTAGATCTCTAAGGCCAATTTATCAGTTTTCTGTCCTTTTAGTAAAAAATGCCCAACTCTTTAAGTACAGGATTCTGCCTCAGGTCAGTACTAAATTGATGGTACTTCATCCTTCACCCAGCACTGCTCCTGCATGAGACTCTTCCCTTGCTCTCAGAGTAATGTGCTACCCCAGACCACCCTCACCTGCTTCTTTCCCGTGTTGTTAATGCTGGAAGTGTGCCTGCACAAATGCAAGCAATGCTCAGTGGGATGTTCAGCAGCATCACCACATCATTTAACTGAGACCACAAATATTTTAAGCTAATTTGTAAAGAGTGTGATTTGCAGGGACATTTAATTCATTAAGCAAATATTCGGTGTAAAACAAAACAAACATTGGGGTACTTTTGCTTTGTCTGCTTTAATTTTAAGAGCTCCCTCTGGCTCTGGACACAGCCACAGCAAAATTTTCCAGAACAGCTGTTCTGATGCCGGGGTGCACTGGCTGTTCCTGTCCCCTGCTCCCCAGTGACCCAGCACAGTCCACTCTATGAGAGTGGCAGTTTAAGGGTTAAGCATCAGAGGGCACGGAACACCAGCTCCATCCCTGAGCCCTGAAAGATGCCTGGCCACCATCACAGGCATGTCACTGCTTGCCACCAGAAGGCAGGCAATCTCCCTTCTTCCCCCCATCATTTCTAAGCTCTGCCTAGGTACAAAGGCAGTAAACAGAACCTTGCTGGGCTGGCAGGGCTGGGACTGGCCCTTTGCAGCTGCTCCCCCAGTGTCAGACCTCATTGATTGCAAAATTAACTGAGGATCCCCCCCACATGCTGTCTCTTGCCAAATCTGTAATTTGCCAGGTGCAAATTCCTTGGCATTTACAAGTCCAAACACTATATTTTAGTCTTATCTGGAAAAGCAGGAGCACGAACAATAGGTAAATGTTACTAAATTGGTATGATAATTGGGGACTGGGGGAAGGAGTAGGATCAGCCAAACCACAACTGTACAGAATAATGTGCCTTCTTGAACAGCCCAGAAGATCTGACAGACATCCACATGGATAAATGTGTCCTTACATTTGCATGTTCCTTTAAGACAGAAAACGACATGCACTCAGAGAGAGACAGACAGAAAGACAGCAGTAACCATTAAAACTCTCAGCTACTGAAATGCTTCTGGCAATTTCTATCCTTTGACAAAAATTGCCAAGCAGGATGTTATGAAGCTGGTGCATTTATAAACTCAGGCAATGAATAAGGGAACTCAAATATGAGTTAGATACACCGTGTATTTAAGGAAAAAACAACTCACAAAGACAGGGAAACCAAAGCTGATGGAAGCTGAACTGAAGTTGAATTAAGAGTGAACTCAAAGCCTCACAGCATGGGATGGTTTATTAGCAGCCTGAAGACAAAGGCCACAAAGCAGTTTTACTCCCTTAGAGAGAGGAGCCCTATTATGGAGCCTTTCAACTCTCCAAGAATTGCCTTTTAACTCTCCCTCCACAGTAGGACAAACAGGGGAAAGAAATTAGTCTTGGATGATGTTAGCTGTTTTGTAACTTGTAGTGCTAGTCCCACTGGAGCTCTTCTGACTCCTGTCAGATTTATCCTCTTGACATTCAAAATGGATTAACCTAAGGTATCTTTTCATAAGTAATAACAATAAAAAAACCCCAAACCCTCAATCCACATAGTGCTTTCTCCCTCTGCCTCAAAAAAAGGGGGATTAGTTAGATGACCAAATGATATTTCCTGGATTTTGTGGTAATTTCTCCTCCACTGTTAGTGCTACTTTTAATGGAAATGCTACATGCTAACGCAGAATCTGCATAATCAATCTGACATCATGGTGTCACCTAACTACAGCACAAAAATGTAAAAAATTCCAAAACCCCCTTGTGTTTTCAGAGACCTCTAAGTCATTGAACCTGAAACACTATCAATAGTAAAATACATTGGGTAGTAGTCAGTGCATCAGTATATTCAATTCAGCTCCAATTATTGTGTTCTTGCCAAGAGAAAAATCTATTATTTTTAAAGCAATTTAAGAAGAACTTGGGAAAACGATGCAACCTTATTTCAGCTGTTTGGTGTTGCTTACTGAAGAGAGTTTTCTTTAGATGTGCCAAATTCTGTCTTCCTGCAAATATCTCATCTTTTGGTCTTTTACTCTGATGACTAACACACAGCTAAACTGTTTTCTTGTATTATTTTCTTACTGTAGGACTGTTTGAAGAAAAGCAGTGGGATAAGCTGAGCATCAGTTCAGAGCAAGAATAATGAATGTATATATTTTTTTTTTTGCTCCCATAAGGAATGTATGTACCTCATAAAGTAGTGTATTTCAGGAGTGAATTTGCTTTGTCTAAGCACGTGGTGCGCCAAGCAGACTTTGGTCCACACCACGTGGAAAAATACATTTACTGCTGCTTCTGTGGAAAAGAAATTTGCATCTTAGAGAGCAAAGAAAATGCACATGACTGAGCTGCAACATAATGATCACATAAAGAAATTGAAACTGCTCTCACAAGACAAATTTCATGATCCTGTGTCTCTAGCCATAAACTGTAATGCCCCACATGAGGTGGCACATTGCTTTAGGAATATTTGCAATAAATCCCTATGATACTGGAACTCATTTTTCAATGGTAGGGCGCTAACTAAAGATCGCAAAACAATCCATTTTTTTCTCAATGTCACAATAGATTCTCATGGAGTGGACATGTAGCAAAAAATTATCTGACACCCTGAAAAGCCTTCAGACTCAGACCTATCTGATCAACTTTCCAACTTCCATCAGGCTCCTGCTTTTACTGCATGTCAGCACACGTACAAATGATAACTATGAAAATAGTCAATGTGGACTTTTGCTACGTGACTAGCAGCTACTGGATTCAAGTAACTAACCACTGCTCAATGCCCTAAACATCTAAGGTATCAAGATGAGTTCTTGCTCAAGACAAGCTTTTCTTATTCAAAAAAGGAGCATAAATGTTTAAGCACTGAGCAAATACACAGTGAATTTATATTTTAATAACAAATTCCAAATTTCAACAACAGTACTGAAATACTGGAGTATTTCAAATGTCCAAAATTGAGGTGTCTGTTGCAAGAGATGTCCTGAATTGCTGCACTTTCACTATAATAAGGTGGTAGAGTCTGAGTTTTGTCAGCAGTCTCAGAAGAAGGCCTGCTGAAGAACAGAAATTAGTAAAGAAAAATGTCAATGAGGGGAGAATGGAGAAAATAAAACCCTCACTTGCAAATGCTGTTTCACACTTAAAAAGTACCATGCTAGAGAAAGAGCTAATAAAAACTTTTCATCACAACTATTCATATGAAAAAACTGAATAAGCAAAACCTGAAAAATAAAAAAGAGATGCTATTTTCTGAACTTTCAAGGCACAAGTTGCAAGTGTATTGAACCTATGAGCATTTAAGTGAAGAACCCCCACTAGAAAGGACTATCTGAGATTGTGGCACTAAGTAATGAACAGGTCACATAAATCCTATGCAATAGTGCATGGGGGTATTTAGGGCTACATGGCTGGCCCCACTCCTTTTGGGTTTTGCCAGCAGGGTATGAAATGTTTGTTTTCCAGCAACATCTCTCAGTGTCTGATTTGCTGTCCCATCAAAGCATCTCTTCAGACAGTTATTTTCCAGCAGCTCCACAAAAAGTTAAGGATCAGTTTTGCTTATTAGAAGCCCTGTTTATGCTAATCTCAAGGTTTACAGTAACAATTACTGATCAAGTCTGACACTCATACTTTACAGAAGCATTTCTGCTTTACTTTGCTGATACTTTTTCACATGCATCCATACTGTTATTTCAAAGCACACAGAATAATCTTTTTAACAGTCTCTGTTGAACAGCTGAGCACATACTTCACATTTGGATCTGGATTCACTGTACTAAGTGTAGCAAAACACTGAAAAGTGTGCTATTCATTTGGTCATGTACAAACACACCCTCCAACTCATTTGTATGAGAAGTGGAGAGTTTTAAAAATTCATTTAATTTCTTAAAATGTGGGGTCTTCCATTTTTATGACTTACTATAATTGCTTCTCTCTTCAAACTGGTGATTTTGTCTAGTAATGTAGTAGTGGAACTGATCAGTTAAATGAAGCATGAACTGCAGCCTGCAGAGAGCTGGATTAAAAACTGCTGAGTTTTCAACATGATCCTTAATCAGAAAGCGTTTCTTTTAGGGGAAAGAAAATGTAAAACATAGGGGGCAGAGAGAAAAGGGGTAGGGACAGAAAAATAGTGTTCTTTTAAAATAGCAATGCATTTTGATTTTTATATAATACATAAACCCAAGGAACCACTATTCATAAACATGTAGTTCAATTAATAATTATTTAAGACTACAGTCATGGCTTAATTCTGGCTTTTTATAAGTTCATACAACAGCTTGTCACACAGGGTGCTCACAAGGGTTTTACAAGAAAAATAATTTAACACCAGTAGCAGCCTTAGCCTGATTTTACCCATTCTAATTATAGTCATCATGCACACTCACAGATGTGACATCACAAGATGCTAAATTCACAATGTGTATTTTAGTTTTGGATTGCCCTGGAATGAACAACCTTAAAGGACCAGGAGGCATTTGTATACTGTGCCTTGTGCACAGATGAATAAAGTCCATTTCTTGAATAGCTGGCAGAGTGCAAAGAATGGGACAAGGAATGAAATGAAGAAGAAAAGAGAGAGGAAATGTCATGTTGCTTGCCCACAAGTGCTGCCAAATGGACAAACATGAAGGGCAATCCATTTCCCCAGTTAATGCTGACGCCATTTTCACTACGCCGAGCTCCGCTTTCCTTTTGTTAATCCTGTGCCTAGCAAGGTTCATTAACCCTGTTTACACAGAAAAGTTGGGTCAGTCTGACATGCTAACAAAGTGCATGTCTATCTGCACATACATATATATATACACTTCAGTTTCCTCTTAAACTTTCCAACTAAAAAACCCAAACATCTGGAATGTATGGGGTTTTTTTTCCTCACTTCACATTAAGAAAAAAAAATCTAGCAAACACAGCACTTAATTTTACAAAGAGCACTAAGCAGGAAGCACAAATCCACAAGAAACTTTTCACTAATACTTGGTCCCTTCCTCTCTAAGGTTTTAGAGGAGCAGCATGTTACTCTAACAGGCAGGTACATGTGGACCAGAACACTACCCCATCCAAGGGGACCTTTGAGCACAGTATTAAATCCAAAGACCAGTGCAATCCCAAAGTAAACACTGAGCTGTGATTCGCTGGCTTACCTGGGGCAGAAAAGGGATGCTGCAGCAATTCTCAAGTTTAATGCTCCTAAACCAGTACTGGCATCTGGACTAATTGCTTTGAACATCTCTTATTTAATAGAAATATGTGAAAGCCTGAGATTACCTCAAACAAACCTCTGACATGGGGTTTAAAAGAGATTTCTCCCTCATGGGCTCTACTGCACCACATGTAATCCTGTTTATTATAAGGGCACTTGGTTGGTGCCTTCCAATGGGTCTGGAAGAGCTTCATGGATATTTTATGAGACAACTGTGCACAAAGAAAGAGATGCAGCTCAGGTCTAACCAGACTTTAAATTGCAGATCTTAACACTTATGGCTTGAGAGAGGGTGAAAATTCAGAGGTCTACCTCTCAGGTAGCATCATGAAAAGAAAAAGGGATACAAAGCAGCTCCCCAAGCAGAGAAGCAGCTTTCCCTATAAAGTAGAAAGGTAGCACTGCCTTTTCACTTAAAAAACAGAATATTTTTTGTTCATTTTCCTGACAATTCTGAGACTGGAAGCAACCTGATGGATAGCTCTATCCACATGTCTGCAGCACTCTTACAAGCTTATCTAGTAACATCCAAAACCCAGTCTGTACTAGGACTGCTGTGATCAATACACATTTAAGAGAGCTACAAGTGAGAGATTCCCAATGCAAGCTTTTGTTAACCAAAATTCCAGGTTTATGAGATTTGCAGGCTTCCTTGTGTGGTAAACTAACCTTACCTTGATTTTAAACAATCCAAAGGCTGCTGAACAAGAGCTGGGTGTCAGGAGTTCTGCTGCCCAATATTGTACACACAGAGTGACCCATGGAAAGTACCAGGTGTTTTTTTGGAAGTCCCTTTCCCACTGCTGATTCAATAGCTCATAGTTACACAGTAATGCACAGAACAACTGCACCTGAATGTTAGCACAGCAACAACCTCAGTGTTTATTCAGCAAGACTCCTACAATGAATTACCTCAGCCCAGTAAGGAGGCTATTGGTAGTCTGCAGAAAGGTATTTGAAGCATCCATAGAAATCCCATTTATGACTGTGCAATAATGCTATCTGTATGTCTTGATCTTGCCAAAGTCCACTTGTGTTTATGGGAAGAAAACTGCAGACCAATTCTTCTTAGTCTGCTCTATTATGACAAAGAGAGAAAAGAACAGGACACTGATAGGCAGGTGAGGTACAATGCTGCCCCACATCAGCCTTGTTTTAATTAAGTCAGCTATGATCTCACGGCAGGATAATTTTTAATGTTGGTGTTTAAGATAAAGACTTACATTGAGGGCTATTTTGGCCCCCCTTTAGTTAAGAATGTGATTCATTGAGTGGGAGAGAACAATGCAGCAAAATCCACATTTTTGTACACACACAAAAAATAGGGGATTTCTACACCAGAGAAAAAAGTAAAAAATAGAGCATACATTTTTTTGCTGCCTTACACTGTAAGGAAATTGGCTACAGGAAGCAACAGCTTGTCCCAGCAGAACCATCACTATTCATAGAGCAGTAGGTCCATCTGAGTATTCACGTGCCACACGCATTTAGTCCTTGTTCAAACATCTCTCCACCATCTGAACCCTGCACGTTTGTTTCACTGCTCTGAATTAACAATAGTACACTGAGCTGTGTGTTTACATTTGTGAACACAAAAATAACACTGACTCAGAATGTGGCTTTTTAAAAAAACCTAAGATTGTCTGAAATTCTTAACAATCACTATAGAGCCTTTCATTCTTTACAAAACATCTCTTTATAGAGAAATTCTGAATATTTTGTTACTGGAGTTCATTTGTTTCTAATAAGAACAGATAATCTAATGGTTTCTCAAATAATATGCTTTAAATTATGAATCTCTTTATGTAATTTGTTTTCAAGGCAATAACATACCTTTTCAAATAGCTAAGCTGTCCAATGAGCAATAGATTTCCACTGGTAACTTACACTTACACAAGTGAATTGAATAAATGCATTAAGACACAGTTTACAGATAAGTAGAAGGTAAGCATGAGTTGCACTGGCCTGAAACTCCTGGTTGTAATGAATTTCCAGTGAATTACTTATTTGACACAGGGGGAAAAAAAATCACCTCATTATAAAACCTAAGTTTTCACTGTAAGGCAAACAGCGTAATAGCCAATATTATTCTGTCACTTAGAATTTCTTGCCTTCACTTTTAAACACGACCAATTGAAAAACTGATAGGTAAAAAGGCCTTAAAGCAATAATCATCTCTTTCAAGCTACTTTCCTAGTAAAGGTACTCTAGAATTGTTCAAACTAGTATTTTTGAGCTGTATTGAAAATTGCTATTTTGCCATACCTTTGTTTTGAATCATATCTGAAAAAAACAATAGGTATCCCCTCCCCCTAACCTAGCACACAACTTTCATGACCAGCTGGGACTTCAATGGTGCTTTTTTTTCACAACAATACTTTTGATAAAAACATATAGATTGTCCCTTAATAACACAGGAAACTAAGTCATGTTTTCAGAAAGGACTTAAGAACTTGCTAGATTAAAGGACTGTCTACACATGGAATTATTTAGTAATGACTGCTCAAGAACAACTATTCCCGAATAATTCCATGTGTAGACACACTTATTCCAGAATAAAGTTGCCTTATTTTGGTCTAATTCAGCCCATCAAAGTGTGTTAAGCTAAACAAACAAGAGTGTCAGCACATGGAGTTATTCAAGACTTGCTGCTTCTAAATAATTCCATGTGTGGACAAGTGCTTGAGAGAGCTGAAGTTCAGCTCTGGTATCCCCAGCCACGTTATCTCTGCTCTCACAGTAAGCACATGGCACTCTGTGGCACATGCACAGCTGCTCATTCTGCTGCTTTTCTTACTTCTGTGCAACTAAAAAAAAACATTTAAAATTCAATGATCATTTTTGAACGTGAGCTAAAGAAATACAATGATAGAGCCACTCAAATACGATTGTTCTAGAGATTAAGTAAACCTTGGCATATTCTGAAGGCATTTCTGAACAAACCAGTTTTTATATTGGAATTTGTTCTTCTGAAGTGATTGTTCACAAAAATGCCACCTCTTTATGAGGTAGTAGGAATGGTTGAAAAGCATTTGGGATTTGGTTTTCCTGAGATAGAACTAATACGGCCAATTGCTGAATTGAAATTTGGCTTGATGTTCCATTTTGTTTCAGGTAATAAAATCAAGAATTTGTTCATCTTATTAAAGAGATTAACTACTGAGTAATCAATCACAGCACACACTAAAAAAAAAAAATCATATTTTCAGCAAGGCACAAATCTGTCAAAGGGTTTAATTATTACTGAAAAACTTTCACAAATCCCTTCAATTATTGGACTTAATAAATTTTTGGACTTAATAACATGTTAATCCCAGCTGGAATATGGCATTAGTTGCCTCTAGTTCCAAAGTTCAAATCCAAAGTGACAAGACGTGAAAACGGATTTTGATACTCCTACAGCCCCCAGTAGACCAAATGACAAAATCATACCCCAAATGGGTGTTGTTGGAAGCATGTGGTGAAGAAAAACCCCTTTCTGGAATATCAGAGGTAGAGCAGATGTCCTTGCATCCTTGAAACTCCCGCAAACTGTGCTTGACTCTGACTCTGACCATTGTTTTAGTGACATTTTCCGTGAAGTGTCAAATGTGAAGAGGTAAACTACAAAATTATATCTGTTATATTCCCTATAAAGTTCTTTCCAATAAACCCAGTTTGATAGCATTAGAGTTTCATCTAACTGGATCACTGCTTTGAATTAGTTTAAAAAATGCATGTTCCTAAAACTCCTCAACTTTGTTCTGATTTTGTGTAAAAGCATGGGTTTATAGCTGAGGATGAACGTGTGCCTGTGATTTGCCCTAAATATACTGCAGTTAGAGAAAATCTCAGAAGGAGATAAAAGACCTTACAGAAGGGAAAAAAACCCTCAAACATTGTCATTTTTATACTTTTTATCTGAACTTGAAATCAACTACTAGTTTATTTCACTGAGAAGGTTTACTACAGGTGCACAGTGAGAAAAGCGCTAAAAAAGTACATGCCTGGAGGGTTATTACATATAATCTCTTATTGCAGAGACATGCTCAGAAATTGAAAAGCCCATAGTATGAATCCTCCTTCCTTTAGTGTTATCATCTAGACTTTAACTAAATGTTCACTTCCAGCTTTTGTGCCATAGCCCTGGCAAATGAATTCACAGAGGGGACCATTCATTCTGCAAGTCTTTTGCTTACTCATATTAAAGTATAAATACTTTAGAAATATCAATATATCAATACATTTAGCTTCAAAACACTCTTGGCAGCTGTCTGGTATGACAACACTCTCACTTTGCAGATCAAACCAGAAAGTGGTTGTGGCCAAAAACAGTAACTAACTTTGCATGTGTAAAGGCTGGATTTTTCAAAATGAATATATCTTTCATTTTCCATGCTCTGGTTGACCTGAGGGGAACTGCAGACACTTCAGATAACTCTACTGGACTCGGAACCAGGACCTACTAAACATCTCTGCTGAGCCCCTCAGCATGTCTTTGTGGTGTCTTGTTTAGCATCACCTGACAGAACATCTGCATTTTTGGTAGTGAAAATGAAGAATTAATTGCCGTTAGAATCACTTGATAGAGTCAAGCGCAGCTCCCATCAATTTCAACCTTTCTCAAATTCAGATCTTTAGATCTCATATTCACCCTCCAGAAAATGGGAGTGTTTTACATTTGAAAGAGTTCAGATCACAAAAGAGTTCAGTAATAGAGACAAGATAAAAAACAGTGAGTGCTCCCCTGAGGAACTGGAATATCAGTGTTTAACTTTTTACCTTAGCATTACCCTAGCACCAAAAAATGAGTGTAAAAATGTTATAAAAACCACATGTACAATATTTTGTTACAAAATCTGATAACACTGCTGGTGTTTCCAAAAGGTTAATTAAGCTTACACAAGAAGATATCAGGAAAAAATGTGATGGCATTATAAGCACTATTTTTGGAGGAATCATGTAAAGAAAGTGTCAGATAACAAGTACAGAGCTAATTTTTTTCCAGTTAGCATTGTGACTTAATACACACTTTCTAAAAGCTGAGCAAACATAAGATAAAGTACTAACTGGGGGGATTTCCACAAAATGCAAGTCTGTATTTACTTATTCAATCTAGGGATTCATTTAAAAAATACTTCTACAGTGCAATGTGGCATTAATACATAGCTAATTTAAATGTGATGTTAGATCTGTGCTTAGTATA
Organism: Agelaius phoeniceus; assembly: GCF_051311805.1. NCBI lineage: Eukaryota > Metazoa > Chordata > Aves > Passeriformes > Icteridae > Agelaius > Agelaius phoeniceus. The sequence goes on from NC_135270.1 coordinate 16,581,265, forward strand.
AAACATCTTCTAAACCAGATCTTTTAGTCAGTCCTTATTGCCACTGATCCCAAAAAGATCCACTTTAGTGACTTACATGGCCTTTTAAAATGAAATGCTTTTGCAATCTTTCACAGTTTAATGAAATCTAGTCAGATAAGAGTGCTTAACCTGTTCTTTAGTAGAACTACCATTTTGGTGTTTAAAAAGTGCATTTGGCTTTCCACTTTGGAGAGCTGGGTCTGGATTTTACATTTATGATTTGTTGAGGGGTTTTTTTCCAGTCCAGAGCACTAACTCTGAATAGATGCCTATAAAAACAAAAATGAATTTACATTATCCGCCTCACTTATAAATCAGAACTACCTCCTCAACTTAAGCTTTGAGTAAATTCCAAGAGATAATATTTGAATAAACTGCCAAGATTTTCTTATGGCAGCATTCAGAAAAAAAGTCAGTGATGGACAATTTTGACTTAAAAATTTCCATGGGCCACTGTGGCACACAAGTGCCCAAGACAAAGGATACTTTGCTAAACCTAAGGGGGGATGAAAAAAACTAAAAATGAGTCTTAAGTCTCCCCACTTTGGTATCTTGAATGAAGTCAGGACTGAACCTCAAACCACACACAAAAAAAAAAGAATTTGCAGTATTAAATATGCCCATTCTACTGGTGAAAGGCATCTATCACAGAAGCCTGGCGCATCATGTTTATTTTACAAATGGAATCCAACAAAAAAAAGAGAAATCCAACCATCTTAAAAGGAAAATCAGAAAAAAAAGCTAATGATCAAGTATTTCAGGTAAGTATCTCAAATCTAGGTGTTGGTAGTGACATCCCCATAATGGCAAGTTGGGTTTTAAAACACCCAAGCAACTTGATTTAAGAGCCAACCATATATGAAACCTAAATGGTCAGGAAAACACAAACTTTATCGGTCAGATTATTTTTATTCAGTATCAATAGAAAAGTTTAATTACCTGACTCTCCATTTCAGGTTAGAAATTACCGACTTTCTGTTCTGAAAAATCTGCCTCACCAACACATGTCCCTTCTCCCCTTTCCATTTCCAGGACCACCACATCTTATTCCGTAGCTTTCAGGGATGGAAACTTTGTGCAACGTGTCCATATATCAACATATTGCTCTCAACTTTATAATGCATAAATTTCTTTATATTTTTCTCAAACACTACTTAAAAACAAAGGTTAAAAACTTCTGTCCATAGAAAAATGCAAAAACACAGAAAAGAACACAACTTTGTTAAAATACCAGACCTTCAAAGCTGAAGTTACATGTACAGGAAAGCCAGATCTGTAAAAACTGGTTTTAAAAGTTAACAGTGTCATGTCACCCCTCCTCCATTTTTAAAGTCACTGTCTTTTTTTCTAGTGAGCAGGCATACCTTTCTTGTAAGTGTTACAGGTCTTGCTGGTAACAATTAACTTACAGATCACTGAAATTAGCGTGGCAAGGACCAAATATTAGGTCTAAAAATTAGGCGCTAGGTGATTAATTTTAAGATACCAACAGAATATGGATTATCCTTCAGTCTACTGAAGAAAATTCAACACTGAATTTTAGGTTAAAATAAAGAGATCAAAAGAATACCAGGTAAATGCTTCTATCAGACTGCACAAGTGGGAACTCATCTGCTCTGTACTTAAATTAGGAGAAGAACATTTATGTCAGCAATGGGCTTCTTCCATCAGTTTGGAAGTGGACAAGGTATATTATTTATAAACAACATTGAAAGAGAAAGAAGGTCAGATAGAAATGTATACATTAAGTACTTCTAAAAGATTTGAATCTAATACATTGTCCAAAATTTGCCCTTTTTTTTTTTTTTCAAACATACAAGGCTATATATACCATTCACTCTGGTTACCTTCAAATATATAATAAAATCAAATTTCCACCTCAGCTGCTACCCCTTCAAGCTCCCCTTCAGAATTCAAAGAAATGCAGAATGAAAGCACATGACTCACCCCCACTGCTAGCAAAACTGCTTAGCACATATATATTAAATCAGAGGCCTCTGCATTACCTCTTCTGTCAGATATGTTTGGAGTTTGCTAGGGTGGGTTTTTTAGCATATAAAACATGCTATAAATTCATACTTAATCTACTAGACTGTATCCATGATTTACCAACAGTTCAAACAAAAACTAACACAAGGGTGAATTTAAAGTGTAACTATTTTATTTCATTATTTTCCCTCTAAGTGTAACAACCACAGGATTTAGAAGCAGTTAGCTGAAGTATCACTCAAGTTCCACAGCCAAAACTAAAGGCATTATCTTTGGAGTCAATGAAGTCTGCAGCTGCTGGAATCTGGAATGGAATGCATCTTTTCATTAGGCTGGTGCCAAATTAGAAATGCCTGCTCATCCAAATGAACCATGAATGCAGTACTTTAGAAATATCTGCTCTTCGCATGTAACTCAGCATGCTAGAGAATGTGACAAGCCTAGTAACACTCAATCTCTGGCACTTGCTGGGGAATGAAAAATGTCACTGCCAGTGTCCTTGACTGAGCCCTCACACAGCTGCCCTGTCCCAGAGGTGCAAGAGCAAACAAACTCAGCCTCCACTTGCAGCTCCATGCTGCTGCTCAAAATAGAACATTTTATTGTTTGGATGAACTGCACAGAGAGAAGATGATAAAGCCACAGATAACTGAAACCAGAGCTGGAAACCACAGTAGGAACCAACACGTTGTTACTCTGCTTAATTAAAGAGCATGGAAACATGACTGGCTTATACATCATGGCACAAACCAATCCTCCACAGCCATACATTAATGCTACTGTGTCACCCCAAGCCTCTATCTGGTCCTCTTTTCTCTCTCTCTGAGCATGTCAGCCCAGAATCACAGGCTATAGAAGGATTCAAAGTACCTAATTAGGATGCTTTCCCCCACAGTAGCCTAGAACTTGCTGCCCCTGCTAGCGTTTTATGCAAGCAGTGAAGGATTCAGTGAGTCCAGATACCTTTAACAGGAACAGACAGAGACAGGCAGAACTTGCTGAAAAAATAAGGGGAGGGGAATGAAGGGAATCACAGGAGAGTTTGGGTTGGAAGGGACATTAAAGATCACCTCTTTCCAACCCCCTGCCATGGGCAGGGACAACTCCCACTAGACCAGGCTGCACAGAGCTCCATCCAACCTGACCTTGAACACTGCCAGGGATGGAGCATCCACAGCTTCTCTGGGCATTCTGTGCCAGTGCCTCACCAACCTCACAGAAAAGAACTTCTTTCTAATATATAATCTAAACCTGCCCTCTTTTTTGCCTGTCTCTCAGGCAATGTTCAATATTTATTTCCCTTGAACATTTTATAGCATTGAACCTTAAAAGCTTCTAAGCACAGTGATCTCAAAGAACTGCTCTGGAGAGATGATTCCATAGGCAAAGTGCTCTTTTATATAAGCCCTCTGAAGTCCCAAATTACAAAAGAAAACCTCTTTAATTTTTATCATGTACATCTCAGTGGATCAAAATGTGGAGTAAGTATGCTCTGGACTGTATCCATGTAGCTACAATAAATTAAAAATAAAAGGGTTATTTAACCCACACTTGCTTGCACGCAACTCTGCTGATATTTTACTGATTATATCTAGACTTATTATTGACTATTAGTCACAGAGTATGGTTAAATTTCTCTGACACTTGCACATATAAAATACTCTCATTATCTGATGCGAGAAACTGTAAGGGCTGTAGCATGCAAACTTCTATTACACAGACTCACAGTGTTTATTATCACAAGCTCTCCCACTGAATGTCAAAATTAATAATATTAATTTAAAAAGAAATTGCTACATTAATGAACATTACAGCAATTTTGACTAAGTTCATTTGCAACAAAAATTCATTAGCAATCTTTTGTTAATGCATATATATATATATATGATAATTTATACTAGGCAAGAAATCTTTATATTTGTTCAGTTGTTCTCAGAATTATGAAAAATCAATTGTACATGGTATACCACACTGCTTAGGGGGAAAATAGCAAAAATATGGGCAAGGAACCTGCCAGCACTTTCAACAAACACCTACAATAAAAGTCAAACAAATATTTACATAACTATGGTTGACAGAACTAAGACAATCAGGGCCTTCTCTCAAATCCAACCTTGAAAGCTGCTCGCATGTTTCATGTCACAGCCAGCTTCAAATAGCCAACTCTACTGATGAGACTTTTCCCTAACATTTTAAATGTTTACTGCAATGAGGAATTAGAGAAGAATTTGTTATAGCCCTTTCTTTGATTTTACACATACACACACAATGATAAATGAATTCATTGAATCATTAAGGATGGAAAAAACCTCCAATATCACCAAGTCCAATCTCTGACTGATCACCATCTTTTCAACTAGACCAGAGCACTGTGTCACGTCCAGATGAAAGTAGCCCACCAGTATTTCTTATTGGCAATAATGTGAAAAATTTGTATTACAAATGACAAAATCTTATGCTAACTGGAACCAACAAAAATAGTGGATATTGCCGAAGAAACAAGGTATTCAACTACTAAAGATGGAACTGGAAAGAAAAGATCTAGCAAAAATTTGAACAAAAAACAAAAAAAAAAACCCCAAAAACCAACTAACCAACAAATCAAACCTAAAACCCCAGGCTGTTGCCAACACTGAACTAAGAGTCAATGCACCTGCAGTCTGTCATGTCTGAGATAAGGGCACTCTAAATAAGCCCTCTGTCACAGTCAGGAGATCCAGAGATAATTTAGAAACAAATATTCCTTCCATTTAGGAAGGAACTACTTTGTAAAAGAACATACACCCATAAATACCACTCTGGTTGTTGCCATAGTGCTTCAATGAGTACTAAAGCATGGAAAGATGGCCCCAGCATGGAGAAGATGTCTCTCCTGTACCACAGTACAGAGGAATCCGTCCTTCTGGTGAGTCATAATCCACTTTGGCCATGGAGTGAAACCCCAGAATTGCCCAGAAAGGCGTGCACAAAACTTTTGTTCTCAATGCAAAGCCAGGCGCTTCAGAATGTGCCACAGGATATCTATAGAATGAGTCTAAAACAAGGAAAAGCAATTACAAATGTAATGAATTAGTTCTAAATTCCACTCTTCATGACTCTCCAGATTTTGCTAGTTAATTATCCTAATGTTAGTTGTTATATCTCATAACTATTATTACCAATAAAAGCCCACATATTGCTATTTAAACATTAAGTGAGTAAGATATTGACTACTTGAATTAGATATGTATGAGATTTAGCAGGTGACAAATCTTAGCTTTTTTATTGCTGTAAAATCAACCAGAATTCAAGAGATATTCGTTCATTTATGTCCCATAAGTTTTACCCTTAGGCGTAGAATTATTATAATAGACATCATTCCAATCAACTATGAGCTATAAAGACATTACAGAAAAGAAGTTACAGTCTACACAAATATATAATAGCTCCACTAGGCATAAAGATTAGATCCACATGCAACTTTACTAAATGTTTCAAACGTTACATCACTAATTATATGATACTGTCACTTCTGGTAAACCACAGATGTAATATGAAAAATATTCAGCTTGGTCTGTTGTAGATCTTATCACAATGTGCAGGTTCCAAACAAAACTGAACCAACCCTTTTGATCTCTGCACTGTATTAGCTGTTAGCTTAAGAGCAAGCTTGCTGAGCTGAGGAATTTTTGCAAGACTTGCTTCAAATCTCCACACGACAGAGGCAAAAGGTTGCACTTAAAATATGAAATCCTAACTTTCAGTTAAATCACATATTGTAGCATTTATGTAAATCATCAAGGTTAGCTTATGTTTTTGATATTTGATACAATGTCCCTTAGAGAAGTCCTCGTCTCTCTCATTCCTCTGGATTTTCCATAAACAAAAGCTAAGTTCAGTTCAACAGCTTGCTGCCATGTAACTAGCTTAAAATTAAAGTTTCTCCAAATGTTTCAAAATTCAGCAGCCAAAAAAGTGCTACATAAAAACATTGTATTAGAAAAAACTGTAGGCACACATGATACTGAATTTGTTGTACCACATTTAAATAAGAAAGGTTAAAACTTCATCTAGATTAGTACTTCACTGTTCTGTGTGCCAGCACCACAGGCTTCCAAAATTTCATTTAAAGTGTACATGAATGAAATTTCAGTGGACAGCAAGACCTCTTGAACATTGCAGAAAACAAACTAATCCAGCACATGGAACCTAGCTGCCAGGTGGGGAGAGGGAAAGAGACAAATGGAGAAATAAAAGATGTGACCAAAGGGGGGAAAGAAAGGGCCTGGAGGTGAAGCTGTATGAGGAGCACCTGCAGTCACTTGGTCCATTCAGCCTGGAGGAGACTGAGGGGAGATCTCATTGCAGTTACAACTTCCTCCAGAGGGGAAGAGAAGGGGCAGACACTGATCTCTTCTCATAGGTGACAGTGACAGACCCAAGGGAATGGCCTGGAGTTGTGTCAGGGGAAGTTTAGGTTGGATATCAGGACAAAGTCATCATGACAGCCACCCCCTGAGACAGGACACCACACCCTACAGGTCACTACTTTGGATCTGCTGACAGAGTAGCTTCATTCTGGAGCTGGCTGAACCTGAGTTTTCCTAACAAAGGGTAATGGGAAAAAATGGGATTCTGGCTTTCTCACATTTAGTACCTACAGAGTGGAAATTCTCTCTCCATCATAGTCAGCAGACATTTCCACATGAGTTGAACAGAGCCAGAGAAGTGTAAGAAGGTTTTCATCTCCCTGGCCACTGGCTGTAAACACGTACAGGGGAAGAACAATAAAAAGAACCCATAAAGTAGGGTGCTACTATTTTCTTCTATCCCAGAGAATAAAGTAAACAAAATTAAACAGTTACTCTATTTGGGGTCTTCGACCCTTTTGTAAAACAAAGCAAAGAGGAATAGTGCCAAGCTGTTGGCCAAGCAGTTCAGAAACTCTCCTGAGAACAGTAATCTGTAGAAGAAACAACCACAGGCAGTTTTGCAAGGCCAAGCTGATTTTTGCCAGGGGTTTAATAACTGTGCTATGTCTTCTGCAGTAAAGAGAGAAATAAACACAAGGAAAGAAAAATCTCAAAAAAAATATTAAAGAATAAAAAGCTGCACAACAGCAGGTAAAGTAGCAAAGAAATCACATTTAAAAAATATTTATGAAGTTTCCTTTCTTCCTCTTTTCCTGCAATCTATATTTATCAGGGCTCCTATCTCTTTTTGGGACCTTCATGAAGATGAGGTGAAATCAAATATGTTTAATGAAGTCTGAAATGAGGCATGAAATTGAACCATTGTTTAATTCTGTGTTGCCTCTCCTTTCATAAGCAAGGCAGTTCTTGAAGCCTGGGTGGTACACCAGCATTCACTGAGAGACTGCCAAAGGGAAATATATTTTGCTTTCAGATATTGTTCTTTTTCCTTTTTTAGTTTCAACTGACACACTTTATTACATACATCATGCAAACTGGTTGTATAGATGAAAAAGTAGGTAGATAATTAGGATAAGGAGCTAAGGACAAAGAAATGTCACATTTTCATAACCTAACAGTAAAATAGTAAAACTGGGGTAAGAATGTAAACAAATAAAGGTTAGCCAGAAAAAAACTCACCATGAAGTGATCTGGAATAGAAAAATTCTAATTGCACTGAAAAATGTTGAAATTATTTTCCAAAAAATGAGTTTTTATGCCCTTAAAATAATACTCTACTAAGCTTAAGTTGGGGGACTCATACTAAATCTACTAAGTTTTTTATCTATTTGCTTAACATTTTTCTTGATTTTTAAAGATACTGATAGGGTAGACCTGAGCCACTCTGCAGTCATTTGTTGTTAGTTTATGTCAACCTTAATGTCAGGATTAATAACCATATGATGGGACTAACAGCAAGAACCTGATATGGCTCTGGACTTTAGTATATTTTGCATTCAAAAAGAAAGCAACGATTGCCATTTTAAAAAGAACTGTGAAGTAAGGAAGGTGAGGACAGAGCAAAATGAGATGGGGGCAGACTTGTAGCTTTCTGCTGTGGTGGGTGGAGTTAACCCTGCAATTCTGTGAGAGGACAGTAAGCCTTATATAAGGAGGATGCATACATTTAAAAGGAGCAAAAATTATTCATTTAAACCCTTTTGTTATGATTTTTTGCCACTATGATTTAAGCAATCCTAATCCCACGAGATGTTCCAACAGGAGAACTCATCTTGATTTCTGCTCCCAGCTGAACCTTTTGGGGAAGCACAGGGTACAGTGTCCCTGAATCTGATAAAGCCCACACCAGGAAGAACTTCCACCACCTTCATCTCTAGGGATTTCAGCACCCACATCACAGAACCACCCCATTACTTGCCTCAAGAGTTATGCAAGTATCAGTCTGGTTCCTGCTGCTCAAATTTCCATTGGAAGGCAGCTCCAGAATTTCACTTTCTTGCAGTTAAATTTTCCTCCCCCTTGTCAGCCTCAATTAGTTTGTGGCCAGCTGACACCCATTTGAGCTTTTGCTAGCAGTTCCCTCGACAAGCCTCTTAGCTTTTGGTTGTTTTGCCTACCTATGATCAAGAAAACACAGTTACTGGTTGATCTTTTTGACAAGTTTTTCAGGTTTAAGTCCTAACACCTAAAAGCACCTCTTCTATTACTGGCTGAAAATCAGGCAAGAGGTGTGTGCAGTTCAGTTCACTGTATAAACCACAGGGGACTGATTACTGCCCTGTTAGAAAAACATCCAAAAAGAAAAAAGTGGTAGAAGTTTGGATAAAAATAGCAGCAGCAGCAAAGTCAACTGTTTGAGAATGTTTCAAACCAGTTTTCTATCCCTGTTTAGCCACAGAGTACACACATCAGGGAAATGCATCAAGTATGTAAGAAATGCATGTTATGTTCACACTGGCTTTTTTCTTTTTAATGTACATATTTACATTAAGTGAGTACATATGGGTGCACATACAGGTATATTTTTATTTATTGATATATTTTATTATTTTCTCCTGTTAACAATCCTACATATTCATGCATGCAAACGTAGCAAATTTTCCCATGGATCACAGCAGTTAAATTTGTAGAACTAGAATGTTGCATGTTTGCATGCATATGAAAGAAAAACAGAGAAACACAGCAGGAATTGGCATCTCCCACACAAACAATGTGTTGTGTGTATTAACAAATGAACAGCACACTCCTGAGGGAGTTAAAGTACATGGACCAGAAGTTCACTTCCTTGCCAGTTTATTTCAAATATTTCACTAGATGCTCTTGCTGCAAAGAGCACACGTGTATTTAATGTCCAATCAAATATTTTTAGTTTTTAAAGACTGCGTTCTATTTTTAGAAAAATAATATGCACTAGAGAAATAAACGTAACATTTAAAATTAATTACTCCATGCTCTGTGGCAGCATAACATGCATTTACCTTTGATTAGCTGATGTAACTGAAGTTAAATGTATGAAAAGGCTGTATTGTGGTTGTAATTAATTCATAACAATGGATTTGAATAGCTACTCAAAGCAATGGCAGTCACAACTGAATGTAATAAAGCAATTCCAAAAGTAATTTGCATGCATAGTTTATAAAAGTCCTAGAACTCTTTTAAACATATTTCTTTGATTATAAACAGCTGACATACAACAGTATATTCAATTTTTCCAGCCATACTTCCAAAAAAATATTACATTCATAGCATAGGGTAAAATAAGTCATACTGTAAACACAGGCTTTGTGTGCAATTTTAGCAAATCAAAGACCAGCTGATTTTAAGAAACCAAAATATACCATTGCATAAAAAAGCTTAATATGCAAAATGTTAATCACAAAATTTCCCAAGCAAGTTCAGTCACACCAACTTTCTTTAAATTACTTGCCTAGCAAGTTTTTGTGAGACAGTGACACACAGACAGAAGTACCAGTGCTAAGGCTCCACTTTGCCCACTGTCCTCTCCTCAGAAGAGGACTGCTCCCTAAAGGACCAGCCCTTGGGAAAAGCACTCCTGAAACAGAACCATTGCAACTCCAAAGGTTTTTAAAAACATTCTCTAACGTGTCAGAATACATACTTTTACTGCTGAATCGAAATGACAGTGAGCTCCTTTATGCAATTTGATTTGAAAGGCAGTATGATGTTAAACTCCATCTAAAGTCTACCTTTCTAATGTTCTCTTACCAAACTAATGACATTAAATAAATCAGCATGTATGGCTGAGCAGGTACAGAAAGACTGCATTTTCTTGCAGCTTTTGATCCTTAAAATAAAGCATCATAATATCAGTGACTTCTGCATTGTGTCCAAACTCATGGTGAGTACCACTTGTATACAAGGATTTTAAAAAGTTTTGGTGTCTATTTACACTGAAGAAATCTTTCTTCCATGAATAGTTTTTGTGAAATTTTTTAGGCAGCACAAGGCACTACTTGAGTGTGAGCATGGACAGCAGAAAGTGACCCCAGATCTCTGCTGTCTTTGAAAGTGATACAGCAACCCACACTTCAACAGAATATCAGGTTCACACTTCAAGGGGCTCTTGGAAGTGCATAGGGCAGATCCTCAGCTAGTGAACAGATTCAAGAGCTGAATGAAAGATAATCTTTCTGTTCTGTGAAAACATATATGATTTAAGAAATTGTTCCCATCCCAGAAGACAGAGTGAGGGGAGGAAAAAGAATCAAAAGAGGATTTTCAAATAAAAATGAAACAATGCTCCAGTTTTAGTTAACCAAAGCACTTTAAAGTTGGTTTGAAAATTCCAAGATTGGTTTGCTTGTACTTCATTACAAAGTGTTGCCTGAACACGAAAGTCCTCTTTATTTAAAAAAAAAAAAAAAAAAATCTTGTCAGGGACTTTTGAACTATCTCAGATCTTTTTTCCTCACTTTTTTTTTAGTGCAGCAATAGATCAAAACAGACAGTGTTGTAAAAGCTTTTTTGAAGAAGAGCCAGTTTCTTCTGTGATAGCTCTCCCCTCAGAAATTCACAACAAATTGCTGACTAGTCTAATGACTGAACTTTTCTGTGAAAATTTTCCCAAATCTATAGCTGAAGCTAATCTTCATCAAGAGGCAATCACAAGCAAGCCAAAAGCCTCTGAGTAATTTAAATGACATTCTGTGAGCAGTAGGGAATTACCTTCATTGCCAGTAGGAAAAGACATGTTCTTTCCTGGAAAGCCCTGACCAAGTTTCTTAGGAGACCTTTGAACTCAGAATTCTAGACCTCAGACTAAGTCAACAGGATTGTCTTTGCTGGGGCTTTTTCAACATGGAATGTGTGATTTAAAAAGACTTAGGTAGTTTTTCAAACAAACTACCCAAACTGGAAAGCTTCTGAAGAGCACACACGCAGATGTGTGTGGGACAACATCTCTAGGCTTTCACACCAGTGAGGAAGGAAGCTGAAGGTGCAGGATGAGGCCTGAGTTGAGAGCAGTCCTCATGGAACACAAGGGTGAACAGGAGATAAGGAGTCAGTGTTAGAGCTCATAAGAGGATGAGAGCAACTGTTCTGTGCCTAAGGTAAAAACCCAACCAATGCTGTTATGAAAAATGTAGGGACATTAGAGAAGCTTGAAAGCAACAGCCCAATATTCAGCAGGGTCTATACTCACAATAAGATAAATAACTTCACTAAAAAGAAGGTCCCTGTACAGGTAAATATCTGTACAGCATGCCTACTATGAGCTAAGAAAAATAGTTTAACTCATATTATCTCAGGGATTAAGGGCTCAACAGGTAGCAGTTATCCTGGCCCACCCAACAAAACCCTTGCAGCAGGGATGAACAACACATGAACTCACCAGACTTGTTCAGTGACCATTATTTGTTAACTACTTGTTACCTACAGAATGAGGCAGGGAATTATAGAAGAAGGAAAAGTCTAACTACACTCATCAGAATATATACCTTTGAGGCAAGATTATATATTCATCCAAGAAAACTCCATTTCCTATCTCCACAACACCAAGCACAACATTCCAGTACAATTTTTGGGTTACAGCCCTAAATTGTGGATGCACAAACTGAGACACCTGGGATCTACTACAGACCTCCAAGGGGAAGCCAGCAGAATTTGTAAGTGTTCAACTCTCGCAGTAAGAAAGTGCAATTTAGGGGAAGTCTTAAATGGACTTTAGAAGGTCATGAATTTTTTTGTCTGCATTTGTTTGATACACTTAGTTAATTCTGAAAGAACTCTTCATGCTGGGGTGACAATATTAATGGAGATAAAACTAGTAATGCAAAGAGAGTGATGAGGCCTACAACACAGAATGAGGGTATGTGCTCTGGATTCAGTGAATGAATCACTGATATGATCACTGAATGCTCATGATAACCAACATTTAGCAGCCATCCCTCCTAATGAAGCCCTGATTCTCAAAAGCACTGAAATCTGTGTATCAAACTTCTAATCATCAGTGCTCAACCTTAAAGGAGCTTTTACATTCAACTCCAGCCCTTCCACCTGACCCTACACAGCCACAGAAAATACAACAGCCTCTGGATGTCCCAAAGATCTCTGCCTGTTCAGCTCCAGGTCACGAGCCCAACACATTCCTCAACATTGCCTCACCTGGCAGCACCATTTCTACATATCTCCATCTGTTTTGAAAATACAACTGGTAAGAAAATAATGGTCACTGACAGTGGATAACTGTTAGGCAGAACATATTTTCTTTTCACAACCAAGTCACCTGAGCAATAAAAAAAGCTCTTGAGCTAGAATGCCATCAGAGGAAGATCTGTTACTCTAGGGAACAGCCTGCTCACAGAATCGTTGCAAAAACCCACAAAGCATTTCTCAAGTGTACTGTCTTTGGGTGCTTTGCCTCATCTAACATAATAGTTTCATGGTACAGGTTTAGTTGCACATTTTCTTTGAAAAATGCAGGGAAAGAAGGAACCAGGTGAAGCATGGCCCTTAATAACCCATTTATTTTATGGGTTTAATAATCCCCAACACAAGTTACCTCAGGATAGTGTATTTTTTTTAGCAGAGCATCTTGAACAGAGGCACATATTTAAGAGGTGGTCTCTGTGCCTGAATGAAACTTGGAAGAGAAGAAGTCACCATTCACTGCAGAGATGATCTACGTGCCTGCCTGGCATTCAACAGGCTTGTCCTAGAAACATTTTTGGCACGCTGTTTTATGCTAAGCTAAACTCTCAGCATGACAGGAAGTTATTTTTTGACCTAACCAAGTTGTCCTTAAAAAAGGTACATCATAATTATTGCTAGCTTTTGATGACTTTTTTTTAGCTATTTGGCTGAATCAATTTTGCTTCACTATAGAAACAAAACTATGTTTGAAGGGACACTTACTTGAGTCAAAAGTACCTGATACATTTTCTCCAAATCCAGTGTCCACAAAAACATCAAAACATATAAAAAATATTCATTCAACCAACACCACCCCAAAAAATATAAAGCCCAAATGAACCTGAGAAAAACTGTAAAAGGCTCTCACCGGAATCAAGATGGGGTGAAAATATTACTGAGTTTAGCAGTACTTTAAAAGCTGCACTTCAAATGCCTACTCTAGGGATATACCCCATATATATATAATTGGGGTATATTTGGTTTGCTGTCAAACCAATTAATAAAACCCTACTTGAAGAGGAATTATGCTAAATATTTTATTACTCTATAAAACATCAATATGCAAAATTCTGTACTCTACACTAGGAAAAACTGTAAAAGACCATTTTTGAAAAATATATGATAGAACAAAGGCAGCACCTTTTGTACTTGTGTGTTAGCTGGGTCATAGTGTTGCTATTTCCCTGTGTTGGGAGAGCCTTTGCAACAGTGTGAAGTCATAATTCAGTACAGCAATATGTATGGCACATTAATAAAGCCTGTTTGATATACTCTCTGTATGCAAATTTGAGAAACTGAACCTCTGGATTCAGCTTACAGATTTTGATTACTTTTCAGAAAGCTTTTTCAGTTAAAAATTTTATAAAACAAAGTGAATGCTGAAAGCAAAAAATAAATAATATTAAACACTGTAGCCCTAGGGCACTCTTACCTACTCTGTTATAGTGAAATACACAACTTGGTTTCTTCTGCAGATGATCTGTGATGTCCCCTCCAAGCTTTATTATGAAGCTGATAAATGACTCACTAGAAACATGGTGAAAGCTTTTGGAATTCATTGTGCTATGGAAAACAAATTAGAAACTTAACTTGTTGCATGAGGGATTACCCTTCACAGCATGGCCTTTACAATGTGAAACTAATTATTGCAGGGAAGATTTATGGTGTTTACAGTCAAGAATTCAGGGTCACTTTGACCAAATTCATGTAACTTTAGACCTCAGGCTTGTCTGACTCTAAATAGAATGACGACTCCAGCAAAATTAAAGATAGAAATAAGACTACTTTTTTTTTTTTCTATTGAAAGCAAGAAGCTGGAAAATAGGGGCTTAATTTTAGCTTTAGGTATTTACTCTGATAATTTTTTCTTTTTGAATGGGCAGATAATGCAGTGTGCCAGAAAAATATGTTTTAATTTTGGTTAATTTCACAGGAGTTCACTAGAGTGTTAAGCCCTGGAACCCTCCAAGTATTTTCATACAATCACTCAATGATAAAATATGCGCTACTGATCTGAAAATATGGCTGGCTGCATAATGAAGAGGCCAAGCTGCTATCTTAAGTGAATATTAAAAGTGATTTAAATTCATAGAACAATGTAAAAAGTCAATAGTAAAACAAATATCTAATATGGAAATCGGTTTATCCTAAGTTATAAAGTGAAACAAACATGTAAGAGAATGGCAAGCGATTTGTGCGTCAAGAAATTTCTTTCCAATAGCTAAACATTTTTAAGCAGGTTTCTTATGAAAAACCCAATGTTTTATATGCCATCTACAGCCTCTTGAAAACTATTTATTGTTTTGCCAATAGCCTAACTCCAAGTTTATGAGGACATCTTGAACATGCTTGAAACAAATGCCTTGTACTTGAGTCTCCTGTAACATCCTGCTGCAGCTAACCTACCACATATTTTTCCCAGATTCTTACTCATTCAGAAAAATATTTAAGCTTGCACTTAATTTCAGTGATACAGCAGCTCCTTTATCATTATTTAAGAAGATTTTAAAGCTTTATTGAACTAGGGCTGCTGGTATATCCAGTGGGATACTTTCAACCTCTGTGAACATAGACAGGAGTTAAGCAGCTGTGTAACACTAATGACAGGAGATAATTATGACTGCAGTTGTACTTCCAGCCACATTATAAATGTAACAATTTCTGGCAAAAGCAGATAACCTCTGAAGTGAAATGCAAGCAAGCTTACCAAAATCAGCATCACCATGCTCAGATGCAATGTTGTACCTTGCTGCTGTTGATACAAAAATACATCAGTCCAACAAAGACTGGAATCAAACACTCTGATTTCTCTCTATCCAGAAGACATATAGGAAAGTGGATCTCTCAGACTGAAGAGCTGATGCAGAGCTAATCCAATTTAATTAACTGTATCTAATAACATTCCCCCTTTAAAATACAGTTTACAGTGTTTTTCTTGGAAAACACTAGCTCATAGTTTTAGCAATGACCTAAGCATGACCTGAGCTTTTCCTGTAGCATTACCAGGAGGTGATACCCACTAAGTAAGGAATTTTGAGGAAAGCTGGTCCAAACCAAGAACAAAAGACTATGTCCTAAATCAACACACAGAGAGGAGTTACAATGGGGCCATACTGCTACATTCCTTAAGGCAATGTTAAAGACATTCTGCCAACACTATAACTTGGCAAATGTTACAAGCTCATAGTAATAATTATACCATGATAGATTTTATTTTTCATAACTCAGAGCCATGCAATTGTCGGCTGTCTGGAACTTTATTTTTGGTATATTAATATCAGATCCTGGTTATAATTTCTTATTTATCACCAGCAATGACACAGCAGTAAAGGAAACAACTTGGCTTTCAGATTCCTGCATAGGCTTGCAATATTGACAGTATAGAAATGAATTGACAGTATATTGACAGTTTAGAAATGAAAACATCCAACAGGTGGTGATGCCATTTTTATTTATATCAGCCACTTTCAACAAATAAATGGCCCATGAGTATTGTCTGTTTCCATATTAATAGCTAACAAGAAACAGAGAAATCAAGACTTTATAAGAGGTCCTGTACAAATCAGTATTTTGGGAACAGCACAGCAGTGGCATTAACAGCAACCAATTCTTTCATCAGAAGCAATGGGGAGAGAGACGGGAGAAGTCCAAGGATTCGAGGCTGCCCAGAGCTACCCAGAGAATGATTTGGTGAGAAATGAGAGAATAACTAAATTTGATGTAAGGCAGATGAAAGGAAAGAGTAGAGTTGAGGCTTGTAGGTTCTTGAGGACAACACACAGGAGGACAGGAGCTCTACAGTGCAAGGAGGTCCAGACTGAGTACCTGCTACAGGTACTGAGGTTTGAGCTACTGCCTCTCCCAACACACAGATTTTGTGTCCTGCTTTGAATTAGGGATTATGGTGGTCTGATTCAGATGTATCCTAGGTCTGCAAACTAACAAAGGCACCTTGACCACAAAAACTTCAATGGCTCCATGGACTGAAAACTGAAAGGATTCTCATTTTCTCTATGACTTGTGCTGAACTTCATGTTGATGTATATAAGACTGAGACACTATTAGAAATATCCTCATTTATGTAATTTGGACTTCTCTCCTTCAATGAATTGAAATAATTTTATATACAAATGCTACACAACCATTTCTTAAGGAGAGTGCATCTATACTGCAGATAGATTCTAGCACATATTAAAAAACAATCCCAAATTTGTCATAATTTTAGAATAGCTGTCAAAGTTTGGTTCAAGAATTTCATTAATTATGTATTCAAGTGCAACATCTAATTTAACCAGACAGTACTCCAGAATCCTGAAATGGAAACACTTCTACTTTAAATGATTTCATGAGGAAATTGCATTATCAAATTATTCTTGCTATTCTCAGAACACTCCGAGCTAAAATAGAACTCCATTTTAAATGCAACGAGAGTAATGAGCACTGTATTCAAACCATTTTTATATGTAAAAAAAATTCATGTTACAAAACATGTAAGAAATTAAAAATCTGAAAACTGCTGCACTCGTAGTGTTTGAAGGAACACTAATTTTAATTTAACAATTGAAATAAATATTTCATAAATGAAACGTCCTGGAATCAGGCTCTTCTAAGAGAGATGTTTCAATGTATTTTCAACACACTGCAAGTTCAAGAGATTTAATACCCTCTCTTTCAGTATGTACAAATATTCCTCACTTGTTCAGTCTCAAAAACAAAGACAGCAAAAGCGCTAATGCTGTAACAGTTTCTGATAAAAAACAGCCATAAATCAAAATGTCAGTCTCATGCAGTTTTTCCCTTATTATTTGTAAAACTTATTAAGCAGCACAAACTTAGTATTTCAAAGAACTAATTTCTGTTTAAAATTATCAACCCTTCCCCCCTTCTCCATGTGCACATACAATTAAAATTATACTTGCAAATATAATGTCAGTAAACCTGACAGGCCACATACTGGCTATTCCTACTTTGCATGGTATCACACATTTAGGTTATGAATCACCAAAGTCAGGTTGATGAACAAGCACCGTGTTGTTCATCTAAGAACCAGACACTTTGTAGCAAATTTCCTATTTGAATGGAAGGAACAATGCTGGCAGAAGTCCCAGAACCGCTCACACCACGAAAGGAACAATGTGACAACAGCATGGCAGGTTTATGATAAATATTTCAGAAATGTGTCTTTTAGCAGGAAGGGATTAACATAGACCTTGGGGATAAAAATATTCCCAGTAGCGTCTAGTTGGCATCTCCTTTATGCAAAATGAAAAGCACAGCACAGAGGATAATTTCCATTTATTTGAATGCAAATTTGTGACTATTAGAATAAAAATAAATTTTAATTAATTTTATGGTCTTTCGCTGTGAAAATCTGAAGAAAATTGTGTCATTTAATTTGTTCTTCTGAAAAGCAGACCTGCATTTTTTATTTTCGAGGATTTTAAATGTACATGCAGTGCCCATGAAGAGGAAGGAAAATTGCCTTGATAGGACATAGGTAAACAGTTCACCATTGCTATTTCATTTCTATATATAATTTAGCAGTTTTCTCTCAAATGGGGAACAGGGGCTATGCAAAAGACACCAAAGCATGGAGGAACCTAGCAACAAACCCAAAATGCCCTGCATTTACAGAATTCACAGAATGACTAGGTCAGAAACGACCTTAAAGATCATCGAGTACAACCCATGCCCTAACACCTCAACTAAACCACGTCACCAAGTGCCATATTCCAGTCTTTTTTTAAACACATCCAGGGATGGTGACTCCACCATCTCTCTGGACATTCCAGTACTTCATCACTCTTTCTGTGAGAAACTTTTTCCTAATATCCAACCTGTATTTCCCTTGATGCAGCTTAAGATTGTGACCTCTCGTTCTATCAATTGCTGCCTGAAGAAGGAGACCAATCCCCACCTAGCTGCAACCACCTGTACAGAGTGGTAAGGTCACTTCTAAATCCCCTTTTCTCCAGGCTAAACCCCAGCTCCCTCAATTGTTTCTCACAGGGCTTGTGTTCCAAGCCCCCCACCAACCTAGTTGCCCTCCTCTAGGCAACTCTGTTTTGCTAGCCACCATCATAAACTCATGCCCCCAAGTAATAAATAACCTCCTCCATACAACAACAGATAAAAGAATCTTTGCAACATTCAAGTACAGTAAAACAAGATACTGTGAAAGCTGTCAATGTCTCTGTGTGTGTAAAACAAACATTGCTCCATGCACAACATCTTCTCTCTGTCCAGCTGGTAATGAACATAGATTGAACTCTTTGGCTGTACATCAAGATGAGCTGACTGAAAAGTAACACCAGCACTGGCCACATGTAGTTACAATCTGGAGGAGATATAGTGAACCTGCAGTACAGATTTTTTTTAATATTCCTTTCTAGAAAATGAAGGCCCTGTACTGCTCACTCAGGCTCACAATGGCTTTAAAAACTCACTAGACAACTCTGTCAGCATTTTCATGGTCTCACATAAAGGGTACAGCCTAAGAAGAGGCTGCCCTTGACAGTGAAGTTGCACTCTAAACAAAATTGCAAGTCTCCAGTGGGGCTTTTTGCTTTTCTTTATAGTATTTAAAGTCCACTTTCACTCAGTGTTAGGCAACATGAAAAAGAGGGAGAGGAAGCTGGTAAACAGTTCACTCTGAGAAAAGCACAAACATTTTGGTAACTATGATGCTTTACACTGAAGTTCTTAGAGCAATATTCATTAATACCATTATGATTACCAAAATTTAGTGTGGCAACATATGTTTTAGTACACATTGTTTTAAGGCAACATTCACAGTAAGGAACTATGTTACTTCCCTGCTTGGAGGAGAAGAAAGATTGGTTTTTAAAAGGAAAATAAGAAGTACTTTAATATAAGCTTTTGCTATCCCATGAGATTTAAGCACAATTAGCTGTTAGGACACTGAACACCACCTACACACTGGTCTCTGTTATTCAGATAAAGAAAATGCTGTAGGGGGGTTTTGTGTTTTGGACTACTTTGTGCACCACAGCTCCAGGGGCTTCTTTTTTGGCTAGCTCTACATACAGTTCAAGGCTTTTGGATTGTCTCTACAAATGCTAAAATGTTGATTCTTCATGCACAGGAAGACTGAATTCAGCTAGGAAATACCTATGTATGTATAAGGTATTCAAGTCCAAGTGCACTTGACATTGCATTTTGAAACTAGAGATAAAAGTATTATATATTACAGTCAGGGTAGCGAGAAAGATATAAAAGAGCAACATGCATTCTTTTAAAAAGAAAATGACAAGAAGAGTAACACAAAACAACTCAGCATTAACCCAGTGCTACATTATTCAATCTTTGATCACATGCACATTGGTTGCAGTATTTAGTTTATACAGTTTGACTCAACTGTCACGATTGTAGAAACCTATCAAGTTCAGATATATAGACATTTTATGCAGCATGGTGATATTGTGAACATGTCAAAACTAGCACTTGTTACTAAATCCGGGCAAAACTCTTCATTACAGTTATCATAAGGATAGCTCTTCTTGCTGAGCACTGGGACTATTTACTCTTGTCTAATCTCTTCCAGGAATTCTTCCATGCAACAGTAACACATGAAATATTGACTCAAGTTTGCACTTTTTCTAAGTTTTTTTTTTCTTTTAGTCACTTGTTTTTCTACACCTGATGGGGTTATTTATTTTTTAAACTCTATATTTAGACATACAGTGGGAATTCCACAATCCTATTGAAAGTGCACAATGCAGTAAGAGAAAATGCTGGTTTGACAGGAAAGTGTGATCCAGACCTTAACCTAAATTTAATCACCTATTTATTGCAAGAATACTATTCCTGTTACATCAGGATAAACTTGATTTGTGTGCAAAACAGAAGCAGTGCACCAGAAAAGCCAGCAGGTAGGAAGCTCACTTCAACACCAGCTGAAATCAGGCACTTACTAGCCCAAGCAGAACCCTTGAAAAGGAGAAGCTGATAGAGCACATCTCTGTAACTCAGGAGCCAATGTAACTCTTGGCAAACCTTTTTTGCTCTTTAGCCAGCCAACACCACTTGCCCATTGATCAGTGTTTAGGGAATTCTTGTTCCCTTCCATAACCTCAGCTAAACAACACTCAAACATACCTGGTGGGTCAGTGGCGACATGCACAAAGCTCAAACCAATGAACAAACAGGAGGTTTTTTTATGCCTCTCAGCTATTGACATCCAAACCACCAAGGAAAAAATGTGACTTACAGCTCCAGCAGAAAAGCTGCTTGCACTGTTGATGAAAATACATATTAACTATGGACATGAGTACAGCACTGCACAAACAAAATGTCATTACCCCTCTTGATGGTATTCTTGAAGCAGGAGATATAACAACAATGATAATAATAATATTACATTACATATTTTCATCTACCTTACATCCCAAAAATAGCACATTTCACAACTGATTGTTTTAAGTGTGTGGTGCAAGCACAGTATTACTGGTTCTGCTGCTCTATGCCTATACACAAGGGGTCAGGCTCATTTTTTGTCCTATTGGACTGAGTATGTATTGAAGAGAATGCTCAACAGAAGAAACGCTGTGCTTGTACTATGCATGAGTAAACAGGTTTGGAATGTGACTTTGAGAGTAACCATTCATATCAAAGTGATCACTTAATTCTGCAAAATTAATCTAACCCCCTGCAGCAAAAAAAACCCCGATAACACAAGCCCAAAATATTTAGGAGATGCTTGGCTCTGTATGCACTTGTAATCTTTGCTTCTTTAACATGAATCATGGTGGGAAAGTAATCTTTTAATTTCTTCAGATTTCTCTACTCTGAAGTGCTTGGCCACACCAAAACACATTATTGTACAACATCCCAGTCACATAACCACAGTTACCAACTGCCACGACCTGAAATCAGGGCTGCACATTTATGGAAGACTGTCTTTTATACAGCAATTAAGCAATTATGCAGTAGTTAGTGATGCAAGACCTATCCAATACATGCAATATTAGCTCTGGCCCTAGTGTCATCTTCTTCTAGACAAACCACAACTCTGTAATCCCCCTGAGAGGCCTGACCTCACTTTCAGAGATAGCCAGAGCTAAAAGTCATTACCCAGGCCTGCAGGAGTAACAGAGCTATTAATATGAGCTGTACAGATTAGTGTTTACCCAGGAAGTCAAATCAAAGTTGCAACATCACCTTCCAACTTTTCGTTCTCTTCCAAACAATACAAAAGCTAGAAGCCATTGGATTTTTTTGCAAAATACAATACTAAAAAAGAAATTGAGCATTTCTGTAGAAATCATTCTAAATGGGAAGAAAGGACACTGACAATAAAAAGCCTGTTCATTGAAAGAAAATAGTAAAAGTAAGACTAAATCACTGCCTAACTGTTGCCAGCTAAATTAAAACAAAAGACAGGTCCAAAAATAAGTGTCAACTCTATACATCCTCTCAATCTGGGAAAGAAGAGTTTAAGATTTGGATCCAAATTCTGCAGCACAAGCCCATCTCTAATTAAAATGAATAAGATTTAAGAAGGAGATGATAATAAATATATAAATTTGACTCCTGTGGTGACAGCAGCCTGTGTGCCAAATTCTTGTCAAAGGCAAATTTCTATGGTCAAGCTATAAGGCTATAAAAATAAGGGTTTATAATAAAAGTACTTACAGATGATTAATTCCAGCAGTGCTTTCAGAGAATCCTGTAACAAATGCTACTTTGAAATGACAAGGTCCATAGTCCATTCACCGTGTTTAATTGCAGTACTGATTCAACATTTATCTTCCCAAAGAAGCAACAGGGCATCGCTATCAGCTTTGGCATCTCAGATGGAGAACATTCCAGCAATTCTACAATATTCTACTTACACAGCAGCTACAAGAAGCTTTCTGAACCAAGCTTTTTCCATGAAAAGATAATGTGTGTAAAGCATACACAGGTATAAATGAGCTCTTCTAAAGTCAACTATCTAAATTAAGCACAACAATTCCACAAGATGTACTGGATAAACACATAGCAAAAAAAAAAAAAAAAAAAAAAGGGAAAAGTTTATCCAAAGACATTTCAGAATATGGAGTGTAACACTTTTGTAAGTCTAACTTTGGAAGACAAAGCCTTTCATTTTGTAATGAGATACATTGTTGATATCAGACTGTAGGAAAGAAAGGTAATAAAAATGAGGCACTATAGCCTTGAAGGTTATCCACAGATAGCTGCCAGGAAGTTTTTAATTAAGATGAGCCATTTCAGCCAGTAATTGGAGGAGAGGCAGCAGGGACACACTATCACATCAGCCTTCTAACTCCATCCTTCTCTCTTAGGACTCCACAATTATCTCTTCCTAACTCCTTCTCTATCAAGGAAACACAACACTGGGTCTGTATTAGGCACAGAGGTGTGTATTTTAAAAAGACCAAGCACAGCAGAAGGAAGCCAGACCTGTGGTTTCAAGAGTATTTTAAAGGAATTCTCCTATAAAGCAGCTACAAAATACAACTGCACACATCTTTATGCATTCACAGTCATGCCAAAGGGTGCAAAAGGGTACCTCCAAAGGCTGGGCTGCCAGGCCAGGGCCAGCTATACATCCATGCAATTTGCACAGGCAAGAGGCATTCATGGGGGCTAATGCAACCTCTGTGAATCCTGTGTCTGTTACTTTAGATCTGTATTATAGACCTATCAGACTCCACAGAATCATTTCCCACATTGCATTCTCCTGCAGCTGGGGATTGAACATAAGACAGTTTTGTAACTGCACCTGGGTCCCTGTATCCCTGTGTCCTAGATATAGTGAGATGGCATGGCTGATGGTTTGAGGCTATCTGCTGGATTCCCACTGAGTTAATAGCAGTGTCAACAAATGTTTGTTTTACCCCTTCTTCCTTCACTTCCTCCATACCTCAAGTCAGAGATGCTGCAGAATCTATGTAAATCTCTCAAAACTGGGAATATACCAGTCAGTTTTACAGCTCTTCAGAGTTACCAGGGTACTGTAAAGGGCTGGAATCCCTTTTAACATCTGGAAGAAAACTAAACAGCCCAATGTGTGATTAAAAAAAAACCTGAATGACAAAACCTCCACAAACCAAACCGCCCCTGCCTGCAGCTTCATGTGTCTTCTGTATTTCAGTGTACACTGTTACCTTTAAAATAAACAGCATAGGCTACATAGCTGAGCCAGAAGCTGTTATAAACATGGGGTTGGGTTTCACCACAAACTTTTACACAGTTACAATGGAAAAACTCCAGGTTGATGAACATTCAATTGGTTTTGGGAGGGGTTTTTTTTGTTGTTTGCGGGAGATTATTTTTGTCTGTTTTGTGTGGTTTGGGGATTTTTTGTGAAAAAAAAAAGTATTCAGTAACACTCTTTCTTTAATAGCATAATTATAAGACAGGTACCTGAATTGTGTCAACTGCCAAGGACAGCAATAGGAGCTTACTTAGCTTAAGTTCCTATTCCTTAACTCTAGGAACTTAGCTTAAGTACCTAGAAATTTATCTCACTGTAATGGTTTGGATTTAAGCAAAGTTAAATTTCATTTACAAAGCATCAGAAAATTTCCTAACAGCAGAATGTACTAGATTATGAAAGAGTTTCTTAGGGAAAGCTTTATCACTTGAGTCAGATAAAAATGGACACCAGAAAAAAAACCAAAACAGTAGGAAACAATCTTGTACGGGCAAGTGTATCAGCCACGATGATCTAAAGGGTTTTCTTCCTTTGGTTTCTGTTCAGTGTGAATTGCTCATAAAGTGATTGCAGCAGAATATGTTAAAATAAAATATTCAGGAGCCACAGTAGCCACATCAGCTATTAGTCATTCCCTTTCAGCTTTCCCTTCCTACCAAATATGAGAGTAGTTTAAGCAGCAGAGAGGAGCAGAGCCTTTTTGCGAGGCTGCCACGTCACCCTTTGAAAGGCAGTGCACCCTGGAGTCACCGCATCCTACCGGGAACGCACACTTTGAACTTTTCAGCAATTCTTGACACCTACTGTGTCTCTGCTTGGTCTCTTGTAGTAGGATTAACACAAGTATGTGTGACAGGAAAAGCGCCTTTGATTTGCTTGTCTTCAATTCAACGGTCAGTGCACCAGTTCTGAACTGCTCAGACTGTGAACTAGCAGAGCTGCAGTTCAGAATAACTTGCAGAAGTTAATTATTTTGTAAACATCACAGATGGTTTTTGGTTGGTTTTAATCAGCATTTAAATTAAACCTGAATTTTTTATCTTTTCAAAACAACAACAAAAAAGACAAAACCCAACAAACTTGTTTCTCATTTGCAATAAAAGCATTCTTTATCTAAACCAGGTACATACTGTATATCACACTGTTTCCTTCATGGAGAAGAGTTAATCACAATTATGAGACATTCACAGCAGCAAATTATTTATTCCTTTCAGCTTCCAGAAACTACTAAAATACTTGGTGAAAGCAGTAGTGTCAGTTCAGAAAAATATTCAAGAATGTGCTTAATTCTAAGCACATCCACAATCCCATTAACTTTAATTAGATTTAAGGAGATGCATAAGTTGTTTGCTCAGTAAGGATATGATTTTTAATGTGCTTAACCTTAAGCATACACCTATATACCCTACAAAACATACATACCACTTCAGAAATCAACCCAGAAAGAATGATGGAGGTAAACACCAGCAAAAGATTATGTAAAGGTGCCTCAGAGAAAAAAAAATCATGGAAATAAGATTTTCAAAATAGAATACATTCCTACTTGAAGATGCTGTTTTGAAAAGCTCTTGCATGTGCTGAAAAAGTTCAAGCTCTGGAACAGGCACAGCTGACTCAACAACTCTTTAACAGTCAGAGAAAAGATAGAGAAGCAGTAATAGTACAGGTACAGATCTCTGCCTGAGGCCACAATATACAATTCTACTACAAAACAAATTGGGAACATCATTGTTCATCAAAATGCACAGTAAAGTAGTCCAGGACAATTTTTGGCATTGCTGTCAGCTCTTTCTCAGGGTTTAACATACTTTGATAATCTCTACAATAGTTTTCCACTAGCAGAAGGTAACAGGTTAGTAAAAATGGGTATTCTCCTTAAAATTAAACAAGGGCATCATTCACAATTTCTTATCCTGACACTTTTAGTCTACAGTTTTTAAGGAAAATTGAAATCAAAGTTTGTTTAAAAACTTACTTAATATTTGCTAAATTAAGATTTTAACGAGAAGGTTAAAAAAAAGCTCCTTTCCATCATTATCTTGATTACTTTTTCACATTCAAATGAATGGTTATATTAAATTTCTTCAATTTGAGTTTAGCTTTATATCTTCATTCCCAAGTGCTAGAAAGTTCCACACTGCTTAGCAACTGGAATGAACACTCTGTGCATGGTCAGTACTGCATTGCAACCTTTTCATCTAACTTTGTGTTTAACTGCCATGTATAATTTACCAAGTACTTTCTATTACAAAGATTTTAAATTTTTTTAAGACATACTAATTTAAAGCAATTGTTAGCTTAGCATACCACTTAGGTATCATGAGAAAAAATGAAACTGTAATTGCTGTAAATTTTAAGGAAGTTGTGGCAAACTGGTACTGGAAGAGTTACTAAGAATAAAACCTGTACTTAGATCATATATGTTCCTAATTTAGCATGAAGTCCTTACTTTATTGATGCTCTGTTGAATAGAGACATATCTTTGAACTGCCCTGTTCTGAGGCTTCTAAGCACTCCAAATGTGCCTGCCTTGCATGGAATTACACCATGCCAAGTCCTGACTCAGAAAATTGGATGTGTCAGATGTTTCTCATGTCCCTAAGGAGGGTATATGAAGCTTTTTATTTTGGTCTATGTCTTTATATCCAGCTTTCTACAGGCTGGTTTTCTAAGAACCACATCCATCATATGTACCTGCACTTCTAGCTCACCAATCAACCCCCACTTCCTGCAGCACCATTTATTATCTAGTGACAGCTGTTGGGTTGTTTTCTGGCACGTTCAATTTCAATCCCAGCTTTGGTACTGAAGGAATTCACACTGCACTGCTTTCATGTCAGTTTAAAACACATAATCCCAAGCACACAGATCCTGTTTAGCCTAGCACCATTTCCACTCAAGCACCAGGTTCTGATCACACCATCACACACAGAGCAATGCAGCGACTAAAGACGGTGCTGGCACATAAGGTCACAGCTTGGGACAAATCCTGGCAACAAAACAATGCTGAAAACTCTACATAAAATCTAAGGCCTGCTCAAATTTCTGGCAAAACCCCCAAGGACTTCCATGAAGCCAGGAGCTACCCACCTCCTCTGTCAGAACAAAGGAATGCTACCACTGAATGTGGGTTAAAATGTCGCCTGCCCTGCAGCACACAAAACACATCTCCCTGCTCTGCAGCACCGAGCTACCAACTCTGCTGAGGCCACAGATGCTGCTGAACTACACCCAAGGCAAACAAGTGTCAGCCAAACTTTTCTTTTCTCCTTCCCTTCCCTGAGTGCTCTATTCAAAACATGGGGTGAGGGGAAAGGAGAGGGGGAGGAGTCACAGATTATGTTTCAAATGAAAATAAATGCAGTTGTTCCCAAATCAGTCTCCAGCTGTTGTTTGTCATCTTCTCCAGGACACAATACAGGTTGTCACTACTTGGAGCCACAGATTCCCAGCTAAGAAGGGTTGAAGGACAGGAATACACAGGTTACACTACTGAGATACAGAAAAGCTGAGTGTAGGAAGCTTCTATCAGCCATCTGCACCACACACTTGAAATTTCCTGAGCATGTTTTAGTTAAATTACACTAATGAACCAAAACAAGAAAAGTTGAGGAGAGCAGGGAGAAAAAAAGAAAAGACTGTCAAAAAACATATCCACCAATAGTAAAGAAACAAAAATTAATTATTATTTTTTTACCTTTTTTTTAATTAATTGGTAAAAATAAGCTCTAAAAGGTCTTTAGGCCCA
The DNA here is from genome assembly GCF_051311805.1 of Agelaius phoeniceus. NCBI lineage: Eukaryota > Metazoa > Chordata > Aves > Passeriformes > Icteridae > Agelaius > Agelaius phoeniceus. Next base: position 16,608,770 of record NC_135270.1, read on the forward strand.
TTTCTTAAAAAGGCAGTCTGTGTTAAATACAGTATTTCTCAATGAATTATCTTCTACCAGATTTTACTCTAGTATGTAATGCTGATCATCTCATTTCTGGTCCAAGATTGCTGACTTCCATCAGTGCTTATTGCTAGGATTATCATCTTTAGGAACTACAGGAATTATCGTATAATAAATAACGGTCAATGAATCAAGCATGACTTCACCAGTGAATTATGCAGCTTCCCTCACAGAACCTATGCTCATAGAACTTTAAAGATTAGATGGTTTAGCAATAGAATTTAGCAGTGTCCTTGGTAATGAAAGACACATTCAGGAAACTGAAAAGATTTAGAGCTATTACTTTAGTTTGTTTCAAATCCCAGAGTAAGGAATGGAAAAGGCAGCAACTTTTCTCTCTGAAAATAAAATTACAGATTTTTACTTCTCTTTTTTTTAACCAAGCTCCCTAACTTGAGTTGCATTATTTATAGTGCAATTGCTTTCAAGGCCACAACACATATGAGAAATGCAATGAAAACTGACAGCAGTATGGATCTGCACTTTGTAAAAGAGGCTCTGTGGTCACATCTTTAATAATTCTATAGAGAGAAAGAAAAAAGAAAAAAAGGAAGCAATTTAGTAACAATGTCAACATGCAATTCCACACAGGTCTGATTTTCCACACAATGTTCCTCTTGCTGAGCTAGTGCTTCAGCCAAAGCTGATGGTACAAGGTACAGCTACACAAGTACACAAACAAAAAAAGTAAACACACAAATAAATTACTTTGAATACTTTAGAAACCACCATCACTGTTAGCAGTGCCTATATATAAATGCCCTACCATAAATACAAGCTGCAAAGTGACTTTGCTTTCATCATAGCTCAATTTGAAAGGGTAAACAATATTCCTTTGGGAAAGATTTTAAAAATAAATGGGTGAATATATATTAAGTGTTTTGCACTACTGTTTTTCTCTTTTGTGAACTCTGCTTTGGCTGGTTTGCCATGTTAGGGAGTAAGGGGAAACCAGCTGAACATAAACTGTTTTGAAAGTTTGCATCTGTAAACTTCTTAGACAGCCTGAGGGAGGTGGTGATAATTCAGTATCTTATAATAGCAGGCAGCACGGAGATCAAAGAGAAGGAAGACTTGGCTGAAACTAACTATGACTGTTTGACTGTGTGAGGTACTAGTAAAAATAAATTATTTTTTATGCCTAAGGAAGACTGTCTGAACTGCAGCCCTGTGTACCTTCCACTTTTCTGGGCTTTGTTACAGCCACAGTGCAGTAAGAGTCTCCTGCTGACAATACATGTCTTTGATAAACACTTGGAATAGATGTGAAGGTTTGGCTACACTTGCGTGGTCTTTTCCTTGAAAATACCGTTTTTGTTTAGCTAAAATCTGGGGCTATTTTTTTCCAGCAGAAAGCTAGGAAATTATTGAAACTGAAGCTCCTTCAAGTACAGCTAGAGACCATCTCACTGTAGAACACAGTAATTTGTTCAGTTGCACCATCTCAGCATCTGAACTAAGGTCCCAGTACTGAATACTAGCTTCTTATAAAAAGCTAAAGCAGATTCTGTCACAAAATCTGTGTTTTATTTGCGTGGGATTTTTTTTATGATGTTCATTAATTATGCCAGACTGCAAGTGTCTGGCTGTGATTTTGTCTCTGGGAATACTCTAGAGGCTGGCTGAACTGTACACAAAGACACTATTTCTATCTGTAAACCTAACACAATTGTGCATCTAGTACTGAACATGGCTCTTCAGATGCTACTTAAAATACTGTTGTGCAATTTTTTTCAGAGCATCTATTGCCAAAAAGCAACTAGAATACTTGACTTCAGATTTCTATCTATGTCCTATCACAAGAGCAAAACAGCAAGTGATGCAACCCAGAGGCAGATATTTCTTCAGCTTAGAGAAACGTATTCAGACAAACCACATGGTGTTCGTGATGCCTATTTAATTTCATACAGGCTTTATGCTGCTCCTTTTTATTCATTAAGTATCCAAAAATATTAGGGTCTGATTGTCTTGAGGTGCTCTTTCTTTTACACACCCCACTGCATTGCACAATCGTGCTGTTAGGACAGACAGGTCTTGCAATGATCAAAGGGTGTCAAACAAATGTGGAAATGGCTTTGGACTTAAATCATATTCAACTTGTTAAGGGTGTGAGCCCAGGGAAAAAAAATAGTGTGTTCTTATCCATAAGCTACAAATCATTTGATACTCTAAATCCCAATTAAGCTAGTGCTTAAATCCTTCACAAACCAACAGCTACCTAACTTTGAGCAAGCACATCAAAGCATTTCACTGAACTATGGCTTTGGAAAACAATGCAAGGACTGCTGTGGATGTCTACCTGGATTTCAGTAAAGCCTTTGGTATATCTCCCATGGCACTCTCCTGGAGAAGCTGGGACCCCATGGCTTGGAAAGGTGCCCTCTTTGCTGTGTTAAAAACTGGCTGGATGGCCAGGCCCGGAGAGTGGTGGGAAATGGGAGTTCTGTCTAGCTGGGATATGGTCACCAGTGGTGCTCCCCAGGGCTCAGTGCTGGGCCAGTTCTGTTTAATCTCTTTCTCAGTGATCTGGATGAGGGGATGGAGGCAGCCTCAGTCAGCTGCAGACACACCAGGCTGGCTGGCAGTGCTGATCTGCTGGAGGGCAGGAAGGCTCTGCAGAGGGATCTGGACAGGCCGCATCCATGGCTGAGGCCGGCTGGGTGAGGGTCAGCCAGGCCAAGGGCCGGGGCCTGGCCTTGGGGCACAACAGCCCCAGACAGGGCCACAGGCTGGGGCACAGGGGCTGGGACCCTGCTGGGCAGAAAACGACCTGGGGGTGCTGCTGACAGCAGCTGGACATGAGCCAGCAGGGCCCAGGGGGCCAAGAAGGCCCAGGGCATCCTGGCCTGGATCAGCCATAGTGCGGCCAGCAGGACCAGGCAGTGGACACTACAGGTGTGGCCTCACTGTGCTGGTGAGGCCACACCTGGAGTGCTGTGTCCAGTTCTGGGCCCCCCGCTGCACGAAAGACATTGAAGGGATGGAGAGAGTCCAGAGAAGGGCAACAGAGCTGGAGAAGGGTCTAGAATACATCCTGTGAGGAGTGGTGGAGGGAGATGGGGATATTTAGTCCTGGAGGCAAGACCTTATCACTCTCTACAACTGCCTGAAAAGAGAGCGTAACTAGGTGGGGCCTGGCCTCTTCTCCCAGGTACCAGATGACTGGGAGAGAGGACATGGCCTCACCTGTGGCAGGGGAGGTTCAGGCTGGACATCAGGAAGAAATTCTTCACTGAAAGCATGGTTAAGCATTGGAATGGGCTGCCCAGGGAAGTGGTGGAGTCACTGTCCCTGGAGGTGTTCAAGAAACAACTGGATACGGCGCTTAGCACTGTGGCTGAGTTGGCATGGTGATAATTGGTCTAAGGTTGTCTTAATGATCTTGGAGGTCTTTTCCAACCTTAAGGATTCCATGACCTCAATAAGTGAAAAAGATCCAGAAAATATTTCCTCCCCTAAAAATAAATAGAAGTATGACAGAACAGAAGTGACATCATCCTATACTTGTGCCAGTTATGGCCTAGGTGCTGAAATGACAAATCCACTAAAAAGATCTATGAAAAAGTGATACCACATTACGTTTACATTTTTGGAAAAAGAACGCAAGGAGGGTTTTTCATCCTGTATCAAGACGTCCAACATTGTTACTGTCAGTTAAACCATTTGTAATTCTGATTACACCACCACCTTGAGGCTCCATGCAAAAAAGAATTAAAAAGATTAAAAAGAATTTACTGATTAATTTGCTGATGCATAGGCTCTTTAAAAACACATTTACTATTTTTACCAAGATTTTTCAACATTATGCTGAAGATTGCATGTTTCAGATCAGTAAGGCTTTTTACTGCCCCCCTTTTTCCGTTTCAAAGATGCTGATTAATCTAAGTTACTACATATCAGACATTTTAATTGTGAATGTTTCCAAGCTCATGTCTGCCTTACATCTGCATTCCTCTTTAATATATAAATACTACCACTGTGTATAAAGCCCTGAAAAACACATCACAGAGAAGAATAGCCTGTGTTGTATATATACGGCAGACAAACAAAATTCCATGGAAAAACACACACTGTAAACATCAATGCCTTCCCATTGAGGACAGCTGCTGTAACACAATCCAGGGTGCCTGCTGCCAGGATTTTCCACATGAGTGCATCTTCTTTTAACCGCTGCTCAAACATTGGCTGAAAGAGGAGCTGCTAGACTGAACATGTGTCTGCGCTCGGACGACAAACACACGGCACAGCACTGGAATGCAGAGCAAAGCCCGGGGTTTGGGCGGGAAACGAGCTGCCTGCTGCCTACCTTTGGGCTGAGTCCACAAACACTTCTGGGCTGCCTTTCAGAAATGCATTTTATACTTCCCAGTGAGAAATAAGTGAGCATGTTTGTAAGCATGCATGCAAGGCACAGAGGTTATAAGGAGAAGTTATCAATAAATGAACCACAAGCTCATTTCAAGCACAAAATATGTATCTCCTGTTGCAGCCAAGTAGAAAGGAAGGACAAGCCTATCAGACACTTTTGCCAGATTAAATAAAATAGATATTGGCAGAAAATTTCAAAGCTATAAAATGCTGGGAGGAGGAGGTCATCATAGGTCACTGCAGAAAACTTCTACATAATATCAACAAAATGCAAACCAAGTCATAGATTAGATAGAAAACAGAATCAGGTTGCCCTGCACAAAAGGCATCTCAGCTGCCAAAAGTACAAGAGCAATTAAGGAGCACAAATCAGCTTAAAAGCAGAGGAATAAATGGTGTAGAAAAAGGGAAGTGCTCACTTGAATTAATGAGTTTGTAAATTAACATACACACACATTTATCCATACACACAGCCACAGACTTCCACAATGTCAGGGTAAATCATCCTCACTGGACATCAGGCTGAGGGGTCTGATTGACCCTGGGCTCAGATGTCCTCCAGTCCACCCCAGCTCAAAGGGCCAAGCTGATGGTTTTTCCCTTGACTTCTGCTGCAGACCTCCTGCTACACCTCTGCAGAAATGGAAGCCTTTTTCCTGAATTTCCTAGGCAACAGAACAACCACTATTGATTCTTGACATATTTCTTACAAGATAAGCTCACAAACATTATAGATTTAAAATTCTAGATATGTACCAGCCAAAGTGGACATAAAATTACAGTAAAAGTTGTTTTAACTGGCAAAATAATAAAGGTTTCCTGCACAGATGAGAACACTCCAGGATACCAGAAATCTCCTCCCTCTCCAAAGCCATCAACTGATCTGGTGTCCTCTCTCTGAGTCACTGAAGTAAACAAAGACATGGGCTGTATGTGTGAGAGAGAGAAACATTACATACAGATCAAGAGAAAGGATTCAAGAAAAAACTTGAAGGATTGAAGCTTCAAGGATTTATGGGAACACCTTCAAAATTTTAAGTGTACTTCTAGCTTTGCAGAAGGGCTTAAAACTATGTGTAGCCAAAGGGCTAAGACAACAAATGGTTAAAAAGAGATGCTGATACTTTCTTAAGTCTTGTGATTCAGCAGGGCCAAACTCACAATTTATGACCTTTTCCAGGCTGGCAATGCTATGATTACTCAACCTGGCTCATAGCTGGCAGACATAGTCCAAACAAGAGAATTGGAGAATCTCAGTTCTAATCCCTGATCATTTACAGGGATTCAGCTGGATCTGATTCAGCAACACATGCAGGCACATGCTATATGTTAAACAAAACGTTACCTCCACTGAAGCTATTAACACTCAGAAAGCACTCAAAGTGCATGCTTAACCAATTACCTAAATTGGGGGCTACATGTTCAGAAGACAGCTACTCCCAAAAGTGGTGTATTCTTCCTTTGGCTTAATTGCCTACTCAGTTGACAGTGTCTGCTGTGTTGTGGGAATCATGCACATGGTCAAGACCAGAATTACTGTCCAATAACACGCATCAGACAATATTCAGTTGAAGCAATAAAAACAATTATCAATGCAGCTACAAGGGCAGAAGAAGCAGAAAGCAAGCCAGGCAGCTTTCTGAAACTTTAGAAAAACCTTTTTGGCTCCACCAATACCTTGTCTCAGAAAATGTTTGCCAAAAACTCTTAGTTGTAGCATATCTTTAGGTTACTGACAAACCCTGTTAAGTCTGGTGGCTCCAGTCTCTGCATGATTTAGTCCTGTAGCCTCTTAACCAAAATTAAGGTTGGGATTTTTTTTTTTCCTTTTTGAAAAAGAAACCCAAAAAAACCCATGAAAACAAACTGTTAAAAATCTTAACAGAGCCAGAAGGAATCCCACATTGTTCTTAAGACCCTTTTAGCTATAAATGGCATCATCACATAGGTAGAGTTAACAAACACATGAGCTGTGAAATCTGTTTTAGAAGTCTTGATGAAATTTCATTTTAAGAAGAAAACTAAATGGAACAATGATGTTGAAGCATGAAAAATCTAAATACAGGAAATGGACAAAGAGATATAACACAGAATAGAATAAGCACAAGATGTGAAATTACCAGTTCCAAATATATGACTTGCTGAACACCATTTGCAATACTAAAAATCTGCAGCTTTCCTTTATGTTAGAATTGCCAGGTAAACACCAGTACTTTCAGAAACAGAATCAGGTAAAGTTGGACCTTAAAAAGATCCCACTTTCTAGATCTCTTAGAATATCACCTAAGAAAATGGAAGAGCCTCAAACAGAAAAGTAGCAAGAAGCAAGTATGTGTATGGGACTATATTCATTCTTCTGTGAAGCCACACCATTTAGACATCAAATTCCTTTTGAATTTCATAGAAAAATGAACCACTTTAACTTTGTGAACCCCTGCCCACAAAGTTAAAGGGATCATGGCATACTTTGCTGTGAGGAGGACCAGCAAAGTCTGCATCCCTGTAAATGAATATCCACAATATGAGGCAGAGATGAGAAGGTAGCTGGCGGGGGGGAAAGCTCAGCATGAGCACACCGAGGGTCAGACATGGCTATGCACAATCAGACATTTAATGAATTTCTGCAGACAGCTGCTTACATAACTGTCAAGCTGTCCTACCAGTCCTTCAAAAGCACCGAGGCATTTCCCCTGCTTTAAGGAGGGGAAAAAAAAAAGCCCACTCAGGAAGATAAGAAAGGCAAAACTCATAGGCTGCAATAGTCACAATTACTTATAATAGCTTATGACTACATGGATTAAGCTTTAATTATTACACTGATGCCATTTGTCTACTATTGGATATGCAGAGAAACCAGTTCTAACTTGTCAGATATGATGGACTCGTGTTTTCTAATGTTTAAAGAGTTATAGTTTGCCCTTGCCTTTTGCCAACAGTGTATTTCCCCAATTAAAGGAAGTTATTTTATACTATTTTAAACAAAGGTTGAAGAAATTTGCCGTAGGAACAAACTTCCTGAGCTTCATTATCCAGAGCTTTAAAATGACTGGCAAGCTTCACTTTTGAGTCATATAAGTTAATTGATGACACCATAATCAGGTCTAATCAGGTATTCTTTCTTCCTGGTAAATACAATCCAGGATACCCTGAGGGATTCTGCTAACCACAGATGTAGAGAAAAACACACAGAAAAAGAGGACAGGAACACATTTTTCAAGATGTCTTTTCCCCTTATTCAACTGTCGAAGAGAACAAACGCATTGTCCAATGGGGATTATAAATGAGCCTCTGCCCAAAGTTAAAACTGAACTTCTGAAAATATACATGCTACCACTTTGAATTTCATCCTTCTGACTTTGACAACTTTTATCCTATAGCAAAGATTTACAAGAGAAAAAGGTAGATGTAAATTACTTTTAAAAATACAAGACAGATTATGAAATTATATACTTTTTCTGGTGAAAAGAAGGGAGAAATGGGACAAAGGAACCCAGCTACCAATTTATCCACAGATTTGCCAAGTCTCATGACAAGATGATGAAAAAACCTTTAACTATTTCCATCTGATGGAAAATGTAGTTTAACAACCTTATAGGAAGGCTCCTAAGAACATATCAACTATCTTTAATAAAGCAAGACAAATTAGCACACTCTGCAGCTTACTTCCCCTGCCCATAAGGCAGCAGCACTTTCCTTTTCCCAAATGCATCAAAACCAGAGCTCAGATGCAACAGCTTCGAGGAACAAGTATTGGAGAAGAGTCAATGATGGATTTCTATGAAATTGTTAAAATATGTAATTTCAAGAAAAAAATTGTTAAGGCCTCATGTACATCTCACTTATTTTGTCTCTTAATGGAGATAAGTAAAACATACTGACTGCTGTCAGAAAAATTAATTACTTTGACTGATACTCTAAGCCTTACATTGTCAAAGAACTGCTGTAGTACCTTTCTCCCCATCTGTCCTGAACTGAGCTGTTATATCTACTTTTCCCCTCTGTAACCTGGAGTAGAATACACAACATTTCACATTGGAAGCAGACAGACAGATGCTGGAAGAGGAAATGCCTAGTTCAAGGTTAGTGTAATCTCACTCCTTTGGGCGTGAGTGAGAGTGAAATATTCACTCTCTGAACTGAAACGTTCATCAAACTGTCGTATGAAATCAAGCTGAACCTACCTGTCAAGAAGAAGAGAAAAATTATCTGGAGGACAGGGGTTGGCTCCTGATGTCAGTCATTCAATTGCTGTAAAGATACTGGCTTACTACAAGAAGTACAAACAAGGCTGAGAAAACAGCCTGTCACAGCCACCTCCCTCACCATTTCATTGCTCATGCAGAGTTTACCTGCATCTTTACTTTCATAGGGCTTCTCTTCATTAAATTACAGGCATTTTCCAGCTCTCAACTCTGGTAACATCTCATCCTTTCTCTAATAAAAAAAAACCAGTTTTATGCGCAGGAGAATTTACAAAACCTGGTTGTTTAACTCCTTTTGTGGGTTCTAAGACTTTCACTTCAGTGGAGGAACCACCTGTGAGCTTTGCCTCTTCCTCCTATCTTACACAACTGCTTAGTTAATGAAATGGAGTATCATTTAGACTTAACTCCTATGAAATTAAGGTAAGGCCAGACAAGAAGTTCAAAAGTCCTCTGGGGATGAGTGACATGGAGACAACAGGATCAAATAACCCTATGCACCAGTGTATGCACATGTGCCCAACTTTTTCTTGTTGATCCACCTGGCAAAGAAAGTCAAAATAAGGGAACTCATGAAGGACAAATCACCTGAATCTTTTTATTCTTTCATATCAGCAGAGTATGCCATATCTGATGAAACTATTATTCAGCCAACAATAATATGCATAGCAAAATGCTGTCAGCCATGATAAGGAAACATTAAAAAAATGCAACTTCCCAAGAATCATAATTTTTCCAGGAAAAAGCCACTTTCTACAATAATGACCTCAAGTGAGACATGCTAGGAGATGGCAACATAAACTTCAGGATTATCACCCCTCTGAGTCACTTACACCCTATTTCTATCCAGTTGAGCACTCAGTGGTTCCAGCACCATTACAACATTTTTTCTCCTCTTTCAAGGGTTCTTCCTTTTTCTTTTAATAGTTTCCAGAAACCAGGGAGATTCTGACATGCTAAAGTGACAGAACGCTATAGGTAACCTTGTTCAGCAGCAGAATACTAAAGGTCTATCAGCTTTTAAATATGTGTTCTCTCTTAAGAGGAAACAGATTCCAAACTTAGAGTTAGATAACATGTTAAGTTGTTAACTTCTTTTCCACCTTGCATTCTCTTCTGAGACCTATTCTCATCATGGACCTATGTCTGAAACTTGGTTGAAAGCTGTGCTCAAGACCTATGCTGCAAGACTTTTTCCCATGATGTGTTGTGACAGATAAATAATACAATCACCTTACTTTAAAACTATAGTTCTGGAACACTGTGCTCATGCAACTTCACCTGCAAGGGAAATCAAACAGTTTCAAATTTGTATTGGGAGTAGCTGGATCATTCAAACACAAGGCAGAATGACTGGGGGAAAATACTATCACTTATCTGGCCAACTTGAAGTTTTAATACTTCCCCACAAGCCCTGATGGCAGTAACTGTACTAAATCTGCAATGACTGTATTGAACATCACACAAGTGGTCTTTAGGAATGCAAGGAGCAGGCCTCAGAAGGATGGAAATAAGGCTTCCTGAGCACTGGCCTATCTCATGTCCAAAACAAGTTTGGAGAGATATCCTGCTCAATCCTTCTCAAAGATCAACAACTTTAAAACCAAGTACACCTTCCAACTAAAATCCTTTGTATCCAGAGTTTTTAAAATGCATATTATGTTTAGATTTCCTCTTATTTCACAATCTTGAGGTGATATTAACACTTGAGTCTGTAGGTGACAAGTGTGGAAAGCACTGCAGTCATCTCATCTAACACTTACATTATCATACACATACATATATATGTATTTTTAACCTTTAGACTGAAACAATTTATCATACACACTCTGATTTTTTTACCCTTCAAAATAAGGATTACAAATAAATCTTTCCTAAAATTCTAGCAAACACTCTACTTGAAGCATCAGTGAAGCCTGTTGAAATGTAAGACTGCACTCATGCCACTTTGCAATGCAAATTTAGTTGCCCAAGTGCCTATTAACCCATAGCTGAGTAACTCCAAAGTAGGGAAATTTCATGTATGACATGACTGCCCCCTTGTGCCGAACTAGATCCCCTTCCATTAGAAGTGTGGTTTCTCACGTCTTAATATGAAAAAACCCACGAAAGCAAGTGATTAAGCTAGTTTCTTAAGTATGAAACTAGAGCTATACAGTTCTTGTAACTATGAAAAAACAAAATGTAAGCTAGGGAAAGCAATTTGGAAAACAGCACTGCACAACACCAAAGTGACAGGATCTTAAATCACGGTCATGTTTATAAACAACATTAGAAAAAAATAATTAAAGCAAACAGCTTTTTCAATCTCAAAGGCTGCTTTCTTTATGCAATCTCTTTGTTCACAGAATGACCTGGGTTGAAGGGATTTTAAAGCTCATCTAGTTCCAAACCCCTTGCCATGGGCAGGGACACCTTTCACTGAACTGGGTTGCTCAGATCCCCATCCACCCTGGCCTTTAACACTCCCAGGGATGGGGCATCCACAACTTCCCTGGGCAACCTGTGCCAGTGTCTCACCACCCTAACAGTAAAGAATTCTTCCTTATATCTGATCTAAACCTGTCCTCTTCCAGTTTGAAGCCATTGCCCTGTGTCCTGTCACTATATATCCTTGTAAAAAGTCTCTCTCCATCTTTCCTGTAGGCTTCCTTCAGGTACTGAAGGGAGCAATTAGGTCACCCTGAAGCCTTTTCTTTTCCAGGGTGAATAATCCAAATTTTCTCAGTCTTTCCTGATAGGAGAGGTGCTCCATCCCTCTAACCACCTTGGTGGCCCTGTAGTTCAGTTATGAAATTAATTCAATGAAGTCAAACAGCAGGACTGTGAGCTGAGCTCACTGGGTCAGACACCCAGTGTGACCCACTGGCAGCTCTGAACACAGAAGCGTGGGTTCAACATGTGAAGCAAACTGTACTACCAAGAGAAAATTCCCAAAGCACCTCAACAGTCCAAGTGGGCTCATAGACACATACAGGAGAAACATTCACTTTTCAAATTATTTGGATGGAAACCTAGGAACTAAGAAATGGCAAAGTTAATTTCCTGGGAGTTACTACTTCTGAATATACAGCCACATAGTTCCTAGAGGAGAACCCAAGTGTCTAGAATGCAGCAGCACAAATTTAATACCAGAAAACAATGAAGCAATCAAGCCAACTGCAATGATTTGAGTCTGAAACACATCAATTTGCCAACAGAATTAAAGGCATCACATCCCAAACATAAACACATCCAGTGGTATCACCAAGATCAGCTAACTTTCCTCCCATGTCCTCAGCTCATTTCCTCCTGCTGCTGCTGCTGATACAGCTATTCCTGTTCACCGAAGCTTACATCCTTCAATTACTCTCTTTCCTCCTCTCTCAGTCTCCTACAACCCATCTGCTTCTCCACAGCATCCCCAAGACTTTTCCCCTTCCTCTCCAACGCAATTCATTCCAGCCTTTCAGTGAGCTGACCAAAGGGAGCACAGATGGGACAAGAGGAACACAGGAACTAAGGTACAGCTTTCTGATTCATTTTGTTTTCCTACTACTCAAACTCACTCCTCCTCTTTTTTCAGTCTCTCTACTAGACCTGTCACTACTGCCATGTGCACTTTGAATGTTTTCTCCATCAAAGTGTAACTTTCTAGAGCTATCAATCTCCTTTCTCTACTGCAGGTTTTATGTTCTGCAGTCTACACAAATGCCTAATCAGGTAGGAGCTGGACTCAAAACTTGCAATTCAGATGTGAATATTCTCAGACTTCATATTCTTGGCTTGCTTTTATCCTTTCCTCCATTCCTTTTTTTGTTGTTGTTGTTGTTTAGATCTTTCTGACACAAGGACACCTTGCATGCATAAAATAAAAGTTATTACCAAACAAGAGACTCCTGACATTCAAATATTTTTAAGAACACATTCTTCTCTCAGTTGATCTGCAAACTATACTGACTACAGCTCCATTAGGTATTATCTATATTGAACTGTTTTGTGAGACGTTCATACCTTTAAACTGTGCTTCCCTGAGAAAAAGAGCTCCTAGTTGTACCATGGCTCAGATGTGCTATTGGTGGAAATACTGCAAAGTCCACAGCATACATTATTTTTCAGTTCATAACTCACAGGAGAAGTCTGAAAGCTTTCAAGCTTTCAGACAAAAAGACAGAAACAATTAAGAGCTCTAATAATCTGATCCTGCTGTTTGTAGTCATTTAAAATTATTCATGTGTTTCAATATGGAAGTGATTTAACATAATTTAGCAAACCTGAAACCTACATTAAGATATAATAATGATGAATGGATGAGACACAGCACACACACTTAGAGAAAACCTCAGAGTCCTGCAGAGTAAAGGAAGTACCCCAGAAAACCTGGCAGGTGCCCCAATGTGGGTGGTCTTAAAAAAAAAACCAAACCAAAAAGCTAACCATCACAAAACCCCCCACAAAATTCAAAATTAGCATCTGAAATCTTTTCATAGGCAGAATTGGGTTAGGTTTCTAAAATAAAAAGCAGATGGACTGAGAACACTTTCTAAGTTCACTGAAGAATAAATACTATGGTTGCATCCCCCCATCATTTATTATCCCAGCAGCCAATTTAGGACTCAAGCACAGCTATTTCTGGTCTACTACCTTCCGGTCCTTGGCATAGGCTCCATATACACCAACCACACTGCAAATCCTCTGGGACAAAGCTCAGTGCAAATCTTTACCTTTCCTTCTGGACAAAGACATTTCTCACAAAACCTAAAAAGTTTGAAGTTCTAAGAAATTAAAAATCAAGAATAATGACTGGAATGCCAACTTTTTAGTGTATTTATCACAGTTTGAACACAGATAAAGTTTTGTAACATCTGTTTAATTAGGCACCTGACTTCCTGTTCCTGTTGCATTACCCATTTATTTTATGGGATGGGTAATAACAGGAACCATTAAACGTTGCCCAATTTTAAAAATAGCAAAGAGTAGAGGGTGGAAAGAGAAAATGAATACTTTTTCTTTTACACTGTAGTGAGGAATGCTGTGATATTTTGGGGTTCTATAATCAAATAAAAATTAGGAGCTATTTTTTAAATATTAGACATTTCTATAATAAAATCACATACTTTAAAAAATGAAGTTGGTTCACAATTTTTTTTTGTTTGCTTTTATTAAAAAAAAAACAAATTACATACATACTGGTGTCAAAATTTTCAGCAGGGGTGGCATGACTTTGGTATCTATGAGCTGTTCCCAAGTTACAGACAGTGCCAAATAGGTACTGATTATGAAAAAAAATAGATACAAGGGCTCAACTGCTTTTTCAATTAAAAGCTGCACTACATGGAAAAAATCAAGTCATGAGGATAGTTCAAATACATTTCACTGCCTACATGTTAAAGGTTTCAACAAAGTGATCTTAATGTCAGACACAGACAAATAAGTAATTTCAAGTAATGCAAGGACCAGCTTTCTGTTCACCGCCCTTCATATTTGTGTTGTAATGACTACAAAACTTTTCTGGCATCATCTGGCGCTTTCTAATCCTACACAGTCTGGGTTATGGAACTGGCCTCCTTGGAAGTGCCATCCCTTCAAAAAACACTACACCTACAAAATGCACCCTCACAACCTCCCGTTAACCAAGACTCACAAAATGAATGTTTCGTTTCTGCTGTGCTCTGCTCACTTCACCAGCTCTTTGCAGGACGTTGTGTCATGCTGAACATTCTCCGCCTCAGCTTTCAAGGCTGTAATTTTTAGGGGCCCAAAATTCCTGAAAGACCAAGTTCCTTGGAGCCACGCCACTCAACAAGTCCCCTTTTCAGGAAGAGTCACATTTCTGTACCAATGACACTTGGCTGCACAGGAGATGGAGCCTGGCTGTTGGGCAGGCCCTGGTCAAAAGGACATGAGGATAGACCACCACCACCAGTTACCACTTTTTGATTCATTTCCCTTTTGACATTATACTCCACATTTTACATGGGAAGAAGAAAGGAAAAAATGAACACAAACACATCAGTTTTCCTTGGGAAAGACAGACATAAAGGAGTAACCAGCCAAGTTCACAATAACAAGCTTCTATATTTATTTTTATCCCAAAAAGCACTCAGTAACCACAGAACTGAGAGGGATACAGGAACCTGAGAGAAACACTGACCAAAACACAACCACAGGCAATAGGTCAGTGCTTAGCTTTTAGTCTGCTAACAAGCTAACAACTAGTACAAGATATTTAAAGTATTTTGTCTTCAAGACAGTGAAAGTACTTCAGTTTTTCCCAGCTGAACTTCCTGCTGAAGTAAAACAAAACATACAGTTCTACATATGGGGTGACAAAGTTAGAGACCCTCAGTGAAATCACAACTATATTCAGTCCTTGCAGTCACAGAAAAAAAAATTCAATCAAGATTTCCACAATCTTCTATGAGCTTTCTATCCAGAGCAAGTGCCAAGGCCATGCATGCTGCACTTCACACACCCAGCATCCAGAATGATGCAGAGAGCTCCCAATTTTACAGCTCTGCTATGGATTTGGCAAATGTTTAAACCAAAACCTTCCACTTCTGTAAGCTTTGCTACACCAATAGGGTGTTAATCACACTTGGTCATGTTTTTAACTTCGGAAAAAAATCATCAATCGTGATCAGAAAGAGCAGCTGCAGAAGAAAGCGTTTAATGTGTCAGTGTTGTAATTGAATTTCCACAGAAATACAGCAAGAGGAAAACACTACATTTAGTCTGGATTGGGTACTGGTCATACTGGGAGCAGCATTTGCTTATGAAAAAGAACTGCAACCATTTCACGAAGCTACTAAGAAAAATGTATTGATAATATATTCAAGCAATTTTCAGGTCACTTTTACCCACAGAATGTACATCATGCAATGTCCTGGACAATTACAGTATTAGGCCAGGTAAACTAACCCTTGGAATTTACACCTCTTGGAATTGTTTCCCTGTGCATTAACACTTTACAGAAAAGTATTTTCCTGTAGCATTGCTGTTCTGATGCACTATTTGGCAATATTTAAACCAGCTGTTGATGTCCATTTTTCCAATAAAGTGTACTTTATGACAAAAGATGCTCTAACAAGACCTTATTAAAATTAGTGGTCCAAGTATTGAAGCACAAAGGTCACATGTGCTATTGGTTTTAAATACCATAATGTTTCATGCCTGCACTTGATAGCTCAGCCTGGAACTAGATGATTAGGTCAAAAATATATCAGATTAACTATTTCCTTGTTAGGCACTGTTGGTTTCCAACTCTGCCCCAAGAACAGACATGGATATCTGTGCCTACACTCACATCCACAGCCATCGTTTCAATAAAGAATTTTTTTTTAACAAACACTAACATTTTGACCAATATTAGAATATTTTTTTTTCCTAAAAATGCATTTGCTAATTTTTGTCTGCACATGGAATAAACCTCAGTAGTCAATGATGTCTCTTGGCTGCCACACACTGACCTTGACAGGCATTCCTACAACCTCATACTGATACCAGGTTTTCCTGCTGGAAAGCTCTGACCTTGAATCCAGTGTGTTTGCTGCACAGATTTAGCACAGTCTATGCAGCATCTCTGGGCATAATGTTGCCCATAGATTTTGGAGTATTCCAATCTAAATGCTACTTACAAGTATTAAATTTTGCAACTTCCTAACTTCGTTGCTGGTAAAAAAAACCAAAAACAAACAAAAAAATGTATTGGTAAAAATCTATTAATTTTTGCATTGTTAATAAAATGCTAAATGTTACAAAACATATCCTTTTTATTGGATAAAATAACTCCCAATAAAAGTGCACACATTATCAATTAATTAATCAAGTTTTTAACTTCTTTTTTTTATCCAATGTATCTAAACAAAAAGGAAAACCATTCTCCATCCTCACAACAGAAAAACTTTATTCCTGTCTTGAATTTTAATTCTGGAATTAACTCAAGACCATGATAAAAAATTTAACCTCTTTTAATATTAGATAAAAGTAGGATATTTTTATTGTCTCCCCCATTCAATAAAAATTAAAATAATAAAAAGGTTTTGCACTTATCATTCTGCATGATGCCCAAAGTAAACAATGATAAAAGTTAGTAAGTGGGGAGTAGCTTGTTGTTTTTACAGCAAAGGAACCCTGTACTTCTGAATCACTAAGCAGCTGGAGTCTGGTTTAATTACTCAACATCAATCAAGATGTAAAGCAGCACTTGGAAACCAAGGAATGCAACGTTCATCTGCAATACAAAAGAAATAGCTAAGCTATCTTAGCTTCTGCCTAGACGGTTTGTACACTAGAAAAAGTCAACACATTACTTTTATACCATGTCAGTAACATAGAATAGCCAAACAGTAATTTTGCACTGCACTCGAATGCATCTGTGACAATTTGCAGTAAGGAAGAAAGGACCCTAAGGGTCTTATTTCATACAGGTTTGCAACCTCTAACACAGGAGATATTTGTACAGTACTGACTTCTAGCAAATAGCAGCACCAGCACTTCCCTCTCCAATAAACAAAAGATAGAAAGTTAACATAATAAAAAGAGGAGATGTGAAATTGCAAACTCTACTTTCCTGCCTGATTTTTTAAATCTTGTTAATTCTTTGATATAAGTCTTTTACTGTGATTATGCTCATATTAAAAAAACAGCACAGTAATGCTGCAGCTTGATGGAGTGCTACAGCCTTTCACAGGATCAAAGGGAATCTGATTATCCCTTCTGGTCTTCAGAGCTATAGACATATACTGCACACTCTGTCTAATCTATGAAAAAAAGCAACCACCCACCACAGTACACAAGAAAAGCTCCCTGAAGATAAAAGAGGCAAGTAACCACACGGACAGATGTTCACCACACCACTGATTGCACTGTCAGAAGCTGCTCGGTTGCTGCAGTATCGAGGGTGAAATAAGACACCATGAAAAACTGCCCAAGTCTTCAGCACTTCTCAGGTTAAGCCACATATAAAAATAAATACTGTAAATAACTTGCCTGTTTTACAGAAGACACAGTCAGTCAACTTTAGCCAAGTCTGCCATGGACATCAGATGCAGAACACAGGAACAGTTTTGTCTGCTGGGATCCTCCCTACTCCCTATCATTCAAACACAGAACAGGCACCAGCTCAAAGGGCTGCCAGGTGAGGCATAGGATGGCTGAATATATATATATATATATATCCAGATGCAACAGCCCCTGCTAATGTCACATTTGTCTCAGCACAGCCATTCCATACCTAAGGGAATAACTGAGGGAAACAGTCCTCCCCTTTTACTATTAAATCAGCAGATTGTAAGCAGAATTCCTAAGGGAGCTTGATGACACACTGAAACATGCTGAACGAAAAAGGATGCTGCCCAGCATCCATCAAGCACTGAAGCCTTTCCTGTAGCAAGTCAAGCAAATGACTGGAAAAATGGCATGTGACAGTAACCAGTGATGACTGAACATTAAGGTCTGGTCTTAACTCAAGGATGTTCTTACAAAGCTGCTATCACTGCTCTTCTTCTAATGTGCCCTGTCATTAATGATAAAATGGACCCCATGGAAGTCATGGTTTAAATGTTGCTAACAGCATTTCAAAGAGAATTCTTGTGACAGCAGAAGTCAGCTCTTCCATCTGGCCCATTTGAGAGTGAAACTGAAATATTTGCTCAGACTTCAGAAGGTCATTTTGGAAGAGAAGAAGATAAAAGCAGGAATCTTTTACAATATGACCTAGCAAATCAAAGCAAATAGGGATTCCACTCACTGATAATCCAAAAGAAAAGAGACAGTTATAAGACAAATACAGCACTGTTTGTTCTAGGCAATGTGGTTGTATCTCTTGCCAACAACCTATATACTGGTAATTAAAACATAGAACACTTCATAAAAATATAAAAGAAAAGAGAAAGAAAACATTATTTCCAAAAAAATCAGTGGTAACTGCAGCACCATGGACACTGCACTCAGTGTTTACCAGCACACTTTATCTCAAATTCTTCAAAGTGATCAAAAGCATCCATTCCAATAATTCAGAAACTTCCATCTGCTATCACATCCTCTCAGTCTGGAAATTATTAAAAAATCCTAAATCTGTTTGTGTAATTATTACATCTATTACACTGTTTAACAAGGAGGGGGTTATTTTTAAAATGTCATGACAGAATGCTTTCAGGATGGAAATACACTTAATAATAAAAATGAAGTGCTTTTTGTTTTTAATGTAAAGCTTTCCTTTGAGTGTAAGCCCACTGTATAAAATCTAAGATCACATCAGTATATCTCTGCAGAAAGAAAACTATACTGTATGTAAATAGACAAGGCCCAATGCTTAACTAATTAAATGCATTTTCATCATCCTAGTTATGACATACCTGAAACATCTGGGGAAGAGTCATTAAAACATCCAGAATTATTGTCATTTGGATACAGCCAATAACAGGATCACAAATATGCCACGTTAGCTAATGCTTATGCCCAGAAATACATGCAGTCAGCTGGATCCACACTAATGCTGAAATTAAGCAATTACACAAACATAGGGCAAGAGTCTCTTGGTAATGGAGGCTCAGCTACAAGCAGCATCGATTTTCCACTGCTTTAAAATGCAAATAAAACAAAAGAGTCAACACAGTGAAACAGAGCAGGAGACAATCTGGGAACACACCGGGAGAAATAAACCAGTAAGAAGTCCAGAGAAGAGGGCTGGTATTGCTGCTATCCCCTTTTCTATTTCACTTTTACAACACAACAGACCACAGCAAGGATTAAACTGAAGGACCAAGTTCTGTCAGAAACATCACACTGTGTACTGCATTTTTAAAATTGTTACAGGTCATTTTATAGGTTGTCCTGTTTGAACATCAGGCCTCAACGTCCTTTATTTATTGTTTCCTCAAAAGGCTACTGATAGTGGTTAACTGATAGAGTAGTCTTTCTTAATGAAAGATTTCCCATTAGCAATTCCACAGAAGTAGGGCTACATTAAATACAATATTTACTTCAAAACAGGTTTAAAATAGAGTTAGACATACATCTTGCCAAAAGATAAAACCCCCACCTGCATTTTTATTATTGGACACAGAACCAGTCCTATTAAACTCAGTGAGAATAGGCACCTACATTTACCAAAAGAGAACAATTTTTGCATAAACAAGCAGGGCTCTGAAATTTAATTTAAAGGGAAGCCTTAAGCCCTTTACCACAAGGGTTGAAATTTGGCATTTACTTTCCAGGACTAGCAAAGGAAAGGAACTCAGCCTCGTTGGTTTCTAAACCACAAGGATGCCAGGTGTTTACTTTTCAGTACCACAGCACGTGCCCCACTCTTCTGACATATCTGTGCTACCTGTCAAAAGGAAATATTTTTCATACTGTTGGCTAAAAGCTTTCTAGTTACATGTCTCAAATTAACTATGTAAAATTTACTCATGTATTCATGACTTTCAAAAGTTAATGTCTATTCTGGAGTCACCTTTCTGTGATTAATGGAAAAGTTAATGCACATGTTGCAATTGGTGAGGAAATAGTTCCATGACTCCCAAATCCATGCATCCTCAGGTCAAGTATTTTACATTATGCTCCCAATTCTGAAAATGTCTTTGTGTTTCTGTTTCTCTGATAGAGTATGTACTGCTTTTAAGACCTGAAACTAGATATACTCACACTTAATTTGACCAGTCTATACTGTGGCTAGTGCCATAATTTTGTTGAGTACTTGGGTTTGCATTAAAAAACATAGGATTTTCACTAACTTTTTGACTAACCCTCCTATCTGGTGATGATATGACACTGTTTAAGGCCTTTTAATTAACTGTGCACAAAGTACATGCACTTTCAAGCAAACAAGTCTCAAGATCTACGTTTGGGCACCCATGTTTCAAAGAGACACATTTAAATTAATTTTTTATTGATTTAAATTAATATTTTATCCAGTTTTACCTTTCATCCAATTCATTCCATTTTGAATCCTAACCAAAAGTCTTAAAAGAACCAATGAATCCTATTTTCTTCCACCCTAGCAGAGGCTCAATTCAAATGTGTGGGGGACAGATTTTGTACTGTCCCATCATTCATGCCTTAGAGCAATCCAGGGAAATTTCAACAAAGGTTACAACCAAAAATTAAGGGAGTAAAAGAGAACTATATAAGTTACTAAAAGTTGAGAGTGTTCATTTGGTGAGGTTCTTCATCTGAAACACACCTATTTAGCTACTACCCAAATTGGGGTAAAGATGATAGAGTGCTTTGTGAAATGTATCAATAAGAAAGAGCTACATAATTCCCAGACTCAGAAAGGATATTGGAAACTCCTAGCACCACAAATTTATTTAAAAAAAAAAAAAAAAAAAAGAAAAAAAGTGGTTTTGTTGCTCCATTGTTCTTGTCTAACGCTTGAGGAAATTTATTACTTCCTCCTCCTGCTTGTACTAAGAAATCTTCCAGAATACAAATCTCTTAAATCCCCTGCCTACAAACAGATGCACACTTGGGTGAATCAGATGAAAATGCCAATACCTTTGCTTAGGGACAGGGAAGACTCCACCCAAACATTTTCTTTTTCTTTAATAAATGCCTTTCCAAAATGGCTCTAAAAATAAAAAGTATTTTTGTAATATTTAGAATTCTGCTAACTATAGTGTATAGGAAGAAGGCCTGGAAGTTGGCAGCAGTCATTTCTGCATGTTTTGTACCTCAGAAATACAAGTATGCCAAGAATTTTCATTTGTGGTTTCACTGCAGAAACCCTCAGATTTCTAGAGTGGAAAAAATTGTTTCATTCCTCTGCTATAGGATATACTGCCATACATCTTCTATGGCAAACAATTAACATTTTTCAGGATTTTCAATTACACAATGTCAGAAGATTTAGTTTCAAAGGCATTTAGAGAAAAATCTGCTGCAACTCTCTTTTTTTTTAAGAATAATCTGAGAACCTGAAATACCATTTTACCATAAAAGACAAGTGGAAAATCTTCTTCCAGAAGGGAAAATACCAACCCCCTCCCCCCACGCACACAGCCTTATAGGCTTATTTCAGATTTTTTTTTATATATACAACAAAGCAATAATAATGATCAAACAGAGCTTTTCTTCAAATGTAGAACATAATTCGACCATTAGAGAAAGTGCTGCTGAAATGGAGAGACTTGTATTTCATATTAGTAGTATTTAAAATTTGCACTTCAGAACTATTCCACTGGAAAATGGTGGAGGGAGTAAGATAACCTTCACTAGGCAAGTACTCCCACACATTGCCTCCACACAAAAATCTTGAGGCTATCAAGATGCCCAGAGACATTAGCTACAAACTAAAGCCTTGTGTCACAGCCAAGTGAACTTGTCTTTAGGTCAGCACGAAGATTTACTGGCACTCAGAACAGGATACACCAACGTCAAGGCGAAAAGGGTTTGACGCAAACATCTGAGATATTTGAGCCCTATCAGCCCCTCCCACCTGAACTGCCTTCTCTTGTCAAGTCAACCAATGCCCAGTTCAACAGGCTGGACTTACTGTGAGATGTGAGTTATTGGGGTCAGCAGGGTCTCACCCTCCAGGTCAAGCTCATCGGCAAAGCTGCTGGTCCTGATGAAGGGTCCTGTGCTCACATCTAGAAATGCTGGGCTCTTTTTTACTGTGGGAAAAACATGCAGATAACAGTTCAAGCAACAGCATTTGTCTGCAGCTCACCTGCACCTCTGAAATACCATAAATTTTAAAAGAATATTGAATACAAAAGTTGCTACCAAAATTGCACGTACCGCAGAGTTCCCAAAAAAGCAAAATTTTAACTCTTCCTCGGCCCAAAGTATTTGAACTTCTGGTGAAGATTAAAACTAGTATTTTATTGTTTTTTGTGTTCATACTCCTGATACACTAGAATATTCAGTATCTATATGACAGAGGGCTTCATGCATTATTAAGAGACAATTTGCCGATTCCCTCTCACACTACGGCATGAGGCTAACTCAACTTTGGGCTCAGAATCAGGACAGGTGGCAAGATCTCCAGCTCACCCCAGAAAAAGTTCTTACTGGGAAGGTTGATTCACAAAACTTCAGATATTGAAAGTTTTACTGGCCGATTTACTTGCAGATCATCATTTTCATGGATCCATCAAATCAGGGAGAATGTCACAGTTTTAATTTCTAAACTCAGGCTCTGAAATTCTATTAGATACCAACACTAAGAACACCAAGTGCTTTATCCAACATGGCCCTAACATTTGTTAGAGAAGCTACAACATTTGCATATAAATAAAGCTACTGGTGTCATTTACGTGACTGCAAATGTATTTACAGAAAATAAAACTTGGTAACATTCCATATAAATCATAGGTAATTGTGACAAGTCCACAGAAACCTTTGTCAGTCCAACTAGTTGGAATATTCAATAAAACAATTATCATGCTGTAATTTATGAAAACCCTACTCATATTTATGAAATATTAAATAAAATATTTTATAATATAGCAATAAATAAGGCCCTGCCAAAAAGCCACACAAAACCTATAGGAATACAACAGAAATAGATAACTTAAATGTAGCTGATATTTCCTGAGAATAGAAGTGGGAATATCAGGAAACAATTCTTTTCTTTTAATGCAACCATTTTACTCAGGTAATTGGGTATTTTCATATGGCAGAAATGGATTTGAATTTAAAAAACCAGAAGAGAAAGTATTATTTCATCTTTAAGCACATGGCTGTCCAAACTACAAAAGGAAAGCCTCTGTACTCCAGAAAGGATGACCTCTGAAATCACAGTTTTAAATAAATAAATAAGACAACTGCTAGGAGATACATTTATTACAAGCAAGAGCCACTTGTGGCACTTAAAAATTAAGATTTTTGTAGCAAGTTTTACGAAGCACTAATTTCTATTTTTGCTTTTAGCATCATACTAATATTATGGTACCATACTATTTAATCACTTTGCTATAGCCATCATTCAAAAACATGACTGTGAAACCAGCAAAATAATTCTAGATAGAGATGTGCAATGAAATGTCTTTCAAACAGACTTCTTCAGGCTTTCACCAAATTAATTTTCACTGTCCTCATTTCCACATGACATAAATGAAACTTTCCCAATTTGTAGCACATAAGGACTCACAAATGTTTTCGTTTTCTGGATGGCAAGTGATAAAAACTGCTGGACCTAAAGCCATGAAAAGGGTTTGCTGCTCACGAGACTGTGCTCATGAGAAACAGAGCACACTCCACACACAAGGGAACTGCAGGAACAGCAATTCTTGGGTCAGTCACAGCTATTGCTTTCCAGTTTTGTGGGAAGGGAAAGAAGAACTGGCACAATGAAAAAGAACCAGAAGTATGGGGATTTTTGAAGGAATTTTGAATGAGTTAGAGATAGGACTTCTGAGTTTTTAAATGATGTGGCTTCTTTTTCTTATTTTCTACATAGGTAGGAAGGTGAGTTTGGCTCACATCTTTACTGTATGGTTCAGAAGCTTACAAGATTCCTAGTGATAAGACTTTTTAAGGATTTCTTGACTAATAAAACACTGCTAATAAGGATATTTGTGGTTTTGACCAAATTCTTAAATATTTAATCTTATGGACTTATGTTACAGTGTAAGATTTTTTAGTTAATCTTGTTATGATACATGACCTACAGCACTGCATTCTAAACTCCTTGTTTACTTTTGTAAACAACTTTTTGTAACTACATTTTTTCTATATCCTAAATTCCAAAACTCTAAACCTTCTTCTTCTTAACCTAACGTGTTTCTGCTTTAAACTATTAATTCACATTCTCGCTTCTAGTACCTAAGTTTGAAAGCCTTTTCCAATGTCTCAAATCAAATCCTCTGTTTAATCCTAAGCTTTGAAAATTCCCTGCATTTCAAATTCCATCACAAAAGTTAAGACTGGGCTTCAGCCTATTTGAAAGAATTCTTGTGTGAGCACACAGCAAGCAGGAGCCGATTAGTATGAGGCAAACATGGTATCTTCTTCCCTCTGTTTTAAAATTTCTGAGATGATCATAACTAAAAAAAAGCATGGCCTTAATGACAGTTTCTCTGCTTCAAAGTGTCTTGAAACAGGGCTCAAGCAGAACACCAGGGAACATACTTTTTTTACTTATAAAAATAAATTCATAGGCACTAGACTTTGGACAAGTCTTTCTTAGAAGGCAGTGTTAAAAATATGCTTTAAAAAGACACAATTTCTACACATGAAGGCTAAAGAGAAAAAAAAAAAGATGAAGCTTTAGACACTAGTTTTCAATGGATAACAATGGGTGAATTTAAACATTTGCAATTTACAACCTGTACAACCTCCAGACTCAAAATTCTACTGAAACATCTCTTTTTAGAAACCAGCTCTGTAATTTTTTGTGCCACAGAAGACAGCTCCAGACTGAGCATTGCAAAGATTTAGTAATTAATAAAGGTGATGAAACATGATGGAACAATGAAATATTATGAGCATTACCTGGAGAGGAAGGAGCGCTGGAAGACTGCTGGTCTGTGGAAAAGGATGGCCAGGAGCGCTGACAATCTGAGTCAGAGTGAAGATGCACATGAGACAGAGATAGAAGAGGTGAAAAGAAAAAAAAAATAAAAGAAAAAAAATAGAAGCTCCAGACAGTCAGCTGAGGAGATGCAGACATACCTAAAATTTAGTATGTTCTACCTGACACAAAATTAAAAATACTGTAGCAAACAGTGTATGAAACTGTACAAGAGAGCATTACACATTGGCAGAATGTTCAGTGGTCACTGTGGAGGGGTCATGGCTTTTCCAAGCCCATTTTTCATGGCAGTCTCAACTGCTGCAAGATATTCCTCCCTACAGGCCAATCTCTGTTTGCCCCTTTCCTCCAGACTTCAGGGTTTCACAAGTTTTTCCCTTTGCTAAGTGTCCAAGCTCCCAGGGGTCAGACCCCTCTCACTCTGGTTCACACTGTTCACAGAGCAGCTCTCTCCTGGTGAGGTTTCAATGCTGCCAAGTGGATGGGGCAGTTTGGACATCCACGTCTGAAGCTTCCAAGCACATCCCATACGAAGTTTTTGAAGCTGCCCACTTCAACCATGTAAACCAAGTGCCTGCCTCAAGCTGAATTTCTTGGGGAAATGTTTCAGGCAAGCAAGAGGAGCCAGTGATTAGAAAGAGTCTCAGTAAAACACACAATCTTTACATTGTGTTTAGTTCTTTTGAATAGCATTATGCTATTAATAACTATTTCATTAAGAAGTGCCTGTGAATTCACACACTTGGACAGGCTGATACTTCTCAGGAATGGTGCCTTACATTTATGCAATGAGGAAAAACTCTTAAAATAAAAAATGCATTGGAGTAAAAAAAAATCAGAACAAACCCTCATTTTACAAGTGACCTCTCAGTGCTACACACATGTCCTGGTTCCAGCCAGGACAGGGTTAATTTTTGCAGTAGCCAGGATGGGCCACAGATCCTTTGGTTTTTGCTGTACTGATGATGCCAAGAGAAAAAAAAAGGAGGGAGAAAAAGCTGGAAATCAATTGTTGCACAAAGATACTGGCAGGGAAGCCAGATGAGGGATCCAGGAGTGTGAAGACTAAAGTAGAAGTGTGCAGCCCAAAAATTTACTGAATGTGAGAAAGCAGCATATGGATATGTTGCTAGAGGCTTTCTGAAAGCCAAATTAAAGCTGAATGAGTATCCTTTATCCTTGTACTTTCTAGTTTCTTCCTTCTAAACTTTTGACTTGGCAGCTCCAGTTTTCTGTGCAGATAATCTTTTTCACAGAAAGTAAAATAACACTCTCTCCTCTTTGAGCTGCTGTGAGAACAGTGTTAGACATCCTCTCAGCTCCACTGAGCTCTGCTTGCCTGGCTGGGACACAGAAACTGAACCTGTGATGGCTGGTAAAGCTCCTCTGATATTTCCCCAAGATGAAGGAATTTCTTGTTCACTTAAAACAGGTGATTTGTTTGGTGGCTCCTGCTGCCCTCCTCATCTTATTCCACCATGTCTATCCCCACCAAAGATGCACCTCATAGAATGGTGGAAACTGGGAAAATCAAGGATTGATTGGGGGAATCCAGGAGATTCAGTTTGGTTTTGCTGTTTTAACACCTTAATTACACCCATGTCCCATGTGGGTTCAGGGGTGAAACTGAACTTTGCCATTTCAGTCAATTTAATTCAAGCCTGAGCATCCTTACACTCAATCACTGGAAGGAAGCCTCTGCTGTCTGCAGTGGATTCAGAGCAGAAAACTTACAGGTGGCTCATAGCACTCTCACTAAATCACAGAGGTCTTTTGCCCAGACCTAGCCCTAATCCTGCTGTCTTTGGGGAGCACTCAATTGCTAAGGAAGTGCCTAAGCAAGCACATTAGAAACATCACAAGACTACATGGCTGCTTAAGTGATCACAGAATCCAGACAAACAGTAAAATAAATTATTTAATTTATGGGTCCCCATCTGTTCACAAATATCAACAGCATATTTTTACAGGAACAGATGCGTGTACTTCAGAATGCACAACACTGGGGGTCAAATCTGAAAGTTTTATCCCATCCTAATTCAGTTATTTAGAAATTAATTTGCATCATACACTTAGATAACTACTGGATGAATTATATCTTATTACTAGAAAACTATATTTTTCTATTGGCAATATATACACGAGCAATTTTTCTCAAATATAAAAAACCATTAGAGGTCCTGTACTTATACAAATGAGTGCTCACTTTTCTCTTTGTAATGAGACTGGGTGCAGTTGTGATTGCAAGTGTGAGAATGCACATTTTCTGTCTGTCTAGATCTCCTTGGCTGCAAAAGATTTCTTAGAAATTATATGGCACTAGACACACACGAAAAGCACTGCAAACATTACACTGTCATGCCATAAACAGAATTATTTTCCTCAACTTACCAGGCAATTTTAACATTCCTGTTTGTCCTGTATACTTGTAACAGTTTATAGAGGAGAACACAGATAAAAAAGAAAAAAGATAAGTGTCAGAAGAAATAAGAGAAAATCCTATCACTGAAAGCTATAGAGCTGACTTTTGAAATAGCAATAGTAGGCTGCCATCAAATTGCATTGTCCTTAATCAGCTCAGAAATTTAGTGGTAAAAGGTGGGACTTTACAACTCTAAGCATGGTTCTGTAATTTATTTGTTTTGAAGAAAGGTGTCTGTACTCAAATTTTGAGACAGTACTTACAGTACTTGTCCACCTTTTAGCAGCTATGTAATTTCTACCACCAGATGCAACTTGCAACCATTCCTTAGCAGAGGCCAAGACAGAGTGGAAAAGCAAGGATGATGCAGAACAACACAACACAAGCACACCAAAATAGCACAAGGAAGGCAAGATTTTCTGGTTGAGCTAAAATATGCCCAGTGCCAGCCCACGCTACTGTCTTATTTTAAAGCCATTACATTTATGTCAGCCAAATTTTTGAGGAGAAAAAACATCGGTACTTAAGGTATCTATAATCAATAAAACACACCTTAAAAATTAAACCATGCTCTTGTTGCCAAAATTTGAGCAATACATTAAAAACGTCCAATAAAAGTACATTTGTAAAAATGCCACATTGTAAATTCAGAGTTATTCTGGAAGTTCAGTACAGCAAAAGCAAATATAAACAAGCTATTAATCATAAGGTGATTATCAATGTCCTGTCTTCTTTTTCCTCATACTGTACCATTTTATACATTTACAGTGACATTTAATACAGATGTATCCACATTTATATTAAGTACTTCTGCTTTCAAAACTTGATTCACAGCCTACTGCACAGAGCAGATGGCATGAGCACATGATGATTTCATGTAGCAGACTATGTTTGGTGCAGCCAAGGCACACCAATCCTTTTTGGTTCAGGTACAAGCACAATAGTGACACATCCTGGGTAAATTTCACATGGAAAAGCTGACAGCTAATCCCTGTAATTTCAATCAGTTGCAGAATTGGGGAATGTATGCACCAGCCTAAGAGTCTGCCTGCTAGAAGAGCCTAAGCAGCTCTTCCAGCAGGCAGAAATGAGAAATGATTTTGTTTGTCTGCAGCAGAGCGTGTTCATTAAAGCAATGGTTAAATCTCACCCAAACAAGCCAGCAACCAAAGGCAAAAAAGCAAAGTATTCTTGCTTTAGAGTGACAAGAGCTTGTTCTTTCCTTCTTTACTAGAGATACTAAAAAGGACCTGTATGCAAATCTAATCATGGAACTCATCACAGTTACTGGCATTTTATAATGGAGCTTCTTACCAGAATTTTCAAATGGTTCAAAACTGAAATCAGTTTTCCTGTCCTCAGCCACGTGGTCATAAGTGATGTGTGGTATAGCCAACATCCTGTCTGGAGAAGAAGGCCCATTGTCCTTGTCTAACTTAAATTTCTTCTTTTTAACCTAAAAAAAAACCCACATAAATTAAATTACTCAAACCAAGTCACACAGAGTTGTCTCTTCAGTGACGCCCTCAATAATAACACAGTCCCCATTGAGCTATAACTAATTAAAAGAGTGCCTGAATTACATTTTCATGATCCTACACTGTGTTTCTCATTACGTTGCCCCCTCATCCTGCCAAAACTGGCTAATCACTAGATTTCTGCACATTGTTATTTCCAAATCCCTTGCCTGCAGTTAAAAAAGAAAATCTGCTAGTTATGCAGCTGCTTATATAAATCAAACTATTCTAGAATATCTTTATCATTTTATGGATGCAATAAATCACACCTTCAGCACAAAGCCAATGGATATATTTTGCTACTGAACTCAGATGAACCTTGGAGATACAAGACAAAATTTTTGCACAACATCCTCTCCATTTAGCTTGAGACTGCTGTGCAATACTCTTACAATGCAGAGGATGGTGTACTACATAATCTAAAGAGTCTGACAAAGGGGTTTTGTTGCTGTGTTTAAAACAAAATAATTCTTAACTTGTGGAATCTGTTGATATAACAATATTACTCTATGAGGGTACAAGAAGTCTTTACCATAAAAGCTTAGAAAATCACAAAATCAATAGGTGAGAGAAACAGAAGCTTTTTTGGGTTTTGTTTGTTTGTTAGAATCAATTAAAAGTTACAATTTTGGAAATATGATGAAAGTGATTTTCTTTTTATTTTTTACCTTTCCTTATAGTTTTTCAAACAACAGTGGTAAGTAACTAGCTGACCTCCCTGAGTTAAGTCATTATTACTCTTTTCCAAATCCATTAAAAAATCAAGTTGAGGGAAATTCAGCAAATCAGCTTCTAATTTATAATGTTTGTATACTCAGTAAAAACTGAAATGTAAATCAAAATTTGAAACCAAGTAGTAATCTGTAAAACAAGCAGAACAAATAATCTCTAAAGAGTAAAAAAACTCAATCTGATTTAAAATCTTGTGATTACTATAATGTGAAACATTAGTTATTGATACCATCACCGATTTCTTTGGTTTTGGACTGGGTGAGAGCAAATGATAATTCCTGGCAGGTTTTCGAATGTAAATTTTCCATGTAGAAGAGTCTGGGTTTTCTGCAGCGTAGCATCTCCATGCAGTCTGGAACAAATGTTTTAAGCAACAGAATAATCAATCAGATCAGTGGCTCACTGTACAACACAGTAACTTCCAAGCAGCATGTCAGTCATTCTTTATTTAATTATATTCTTGAATTTGCCCTCTGGAAATAAACCCAGCATGGTTTAGAACTCTTATTTAGTAAATAGAAACCACATAGTTAGAACTGGGAAACCACACAGAAAGATGAGTCCTTTCAAGTGCAACTTTTATTCTCAGTAGCAACAAACAAATAATGAGAGAGCGCTCTAGACCGGACTCAAAAAAGGGTCTAAAATTTTACGTTCTGCCCCAGTTTCCTACCTGACTTCAGGCATTTTGCCTATTGTATCCTATGTTACAGGCTCCTACTCAGAAAAAAGACAAAAATTGTTCTTTCATGCCTCACAAAAACATGGCCAGAAAAAAAAAGGAATTGTGATGTGGTCAGTAGAGCTATATTCATATGAAGAAATGCAACTGTGGGCACAACAGAATAGTACCAGTGGTTAACCAAGAGCCAAAACCCAAACCCAGACCTCCCTCTTGCCAACCACCAATGATTAAAGTCCCATGTTCTAAGGCAAAAGGGAGAAAAAGCAGGGCTAGGAAACAAGACCAACAAGAAAACACTACTGCATTCTCTCTTAACTGTGTAAATACCAGAATTGATTAATAATGAGTCTCCAAACTAAAAAGGCAGATCCTCACTTACTACATGAAGAAAGGACACACTTATACACAAACAATCTAAAGCAGGGAAGGCCAGAAAACCCTACATGAAAGAAACAAAGCAAGGCAGAATGAGAGAGCTAAAGAAACAGCAGATGGAAAGCAAAGCACTTATATCACCATATAAATCCCTCCATGATTAACAGAAGAGTGGAAGAAACAAATGACCTCTAGAAGAAACCAAGAAGGAATACAAGGAAAGAAAATTAGTCATCAGGGCTGTTCTCTTGTCTTGTACCTATTTTGTAAACATCTTGGTTTAAGAACCATCTTTTTGTAAGTCATTTGTAGAGCACTTACTGAATTGGGCATTCAGAAGTCTGAGACTACTAGTAAATCATAATTAGAACTATTAAGAACAGATACTCTGAAACTCATTGTCTATCCTTTACTCCTTCTTAACATTCTAATGGAGCCAATTCTGGACATGCAGTCTCAGGTTTCCCAATAATTTGGTGTTCATTTCCCAAAAGAATCAGTGGGAACATTAAAAAAATCCATTCTTTACAAAACCATACCATACGAGTCTCAAGATTTTTAGCTAATCTCTGGCTATAACCAGGGCCTTTTTCACATTAACTCTGGGACTGTTTAGTTTCAAGCATAAACATTACAGTTAGCTACTGTTTCCATAAAGATCCTGACCTGGAAACCCACATTCACTCATGAAGCTAGAGAAGTAAGTCATATGAGAATGAAAAAATGATATGGTATATATCTAGTTTCCTTTCAAATTTGATCTCTGTGCTTCTAAAGCTATGTGCAGGTACTGAGTAGAGGGAAGAAAAGCTGGAAAAACCCAGAATGAAACCATGTTAATACTTCTCCAGGGTGCAATGCTGGCTCCAACAAAGTAAAGGATAAAATCACTTCTACCATGCTGATACTGAACTGCAATTGCTTTTATAACAGGGGGATCAATATTTTCCTGCCTGTCAGTTATTCTACATGAAAAGACTGATTTTAAAGAATCCCAGTGGTTTCCAGCCACCTATTCTAGAGCTGAAAACTCCAAAAACCATTTTCCTATTTAAGATTCTGACATATTTCACCTAAATTTGAATATTTTAAGAATTTAGCTGTACCAACTGAAGCATATTTGACATTTGTCTTTACAAGCAGCAATGTATTTTTTAAAAGCACAATTCTACATGAAACTTCCTCTTTGTTTTTTCACTATTATAAGCACAACATTTCACAACACCTTCCCCAGGTAAATTGTTTAATAATTACAGGATAATTTTCAGTTTTGATTTTAACCAGCTGAACGAAACAGTTTACACTAATTTGGGAATGCACTTTTCTGCTCATTAGTCTACATTAAAGACTGGATTTCCAAAACTTGCATCTGGTAACTTCTGTACAGTTTTTAATGGGAATCAGGGAGGGAAAAATTGCCAACAGCTTGGGGGAAAAAAAAAAACCCACAACAAAAAACCTAGGGAAAAAAAAAATCCCACAACAAAAAACCTACTGTAAATGGAAAGAAATGGCAGTATGCAATGTGCAAGAACTCAGTACCTGTATGAGTGAGGCAGCAGCTGGAATCTGACGGTTGAAATGCTTCTGTCTTTGTTTCTGTTGCACCTTTAGGGCAAAGCCTGAACCAAGAATTCCCTGTGGAAAGAAAAAAAACCTTTTTTTCTTTTTCTTTTTTTATTTTTTTTTTGTAAGAGTGGAGGGAGAGAGCCCTACATAAAATTGCCAAATTATGTTGTGTTAATAAACTTTTATTCAGCATCATAAAACTTAACTAATTATTTTGAGGAAATGACTTAATACAGTGAAATTTTTAGTCTCAGTTATTACTTGCTGAAGCCAACTGTGAATGCTGTCATTCCCTGATGCAAAGCCTGCTGGACTCAGACCCAAAAAAGGAAACAGAAATGACATTTCATACCCTCTAAAAGTCTCACGAAGTCTTGCGTAGGGGAATGACAGAATGGGGGGAAAAAAAAAAATCAACCTGATGGGCTTAACTACATTTTCATAAGAAATAAAGCTTTAGCAGGGCATGATGTAAGCCACTAGACCTTTTAACTATGGTATGGTAATTTCTATGTCCATATATTAATCCCTGGTGGGAGTGAGGAAAGAGGAAGAAGAAAAGAAAAAGTCATATTTCGAAGTGGTCAACTGAAGTGAACACAAAGCCATCTAATTCAC
Organism: Agelaius phoeniceus; assembly: GCF_051311805.1. Taxonomy (NCBI): domain Eukaryota; kingdom Metazoa; phylum Chordata; class Aves; order Passeriformes; family Icteridae; genus Agelaius; species Agelaius phoeniceus. Next base: position 16,641,783 of record NC_135270.1, read on the forward strand.
TCTCAGGACAAGGGACATGGACTAATGGCACTGGATGGTGTGAAACTTGAACTAGACTCCAAATGTAATACAGATATGAAGTTCCAAATTTAAGTAAAGAGCAAAGCCATTTATGTGGTCATTTGCACAGGTATAGGCATATTTAACAGAAGTTCTAGTAACAGGTGAAAATGAAATCTTTTATAAATCATCTTACATGATTACACCTACTCAAGAAAGCACAATTCTTTTTCTACACATAGTAGAAGGCATCAGAGCATGGAGGGATCTTGGCTCAACCTCTAAGAACTTATTAATCATTAAATATTTTGAAAGGAACATGAAATGCCCTTCCTATTATGTTGATTTAGTAAAGATCAAAAAGATGATGATGCTCACACACCACATATTTGGGAAATGAGGGATCATTGCCAGATCCAGAAACCACACCAGTTGCATTTAGCCACTACAATCACTTTTGACTGTGATCTCAGCCAGATCTTCCTACCTAAAATACCAACAAACAAAGTCTGAAATACAGCTTCAAACCCTAAATTCCCCCTTGGGCCAACCCACAGGAACAACTTCACTCAGTAAGGAAAATCCCACTAATAAAAGGGTGATTGGTGGTGTTCTACTTCAAAAAAGATTAGGGAAATCTGGCAGGTAAACATTAAACATGGCTGTGAAGGCACGGCCGCTACACAATCATTTATAAAACATTTTTGTGGCATTTTAGACTGATTTTAAAAAAACAACCAACCAAAACAAAACACCCCACCACCAACACTCTTCAGTCAAAAAAAGTAGGTTTTGGCATTTTCCATACCAATCATTTCACTTATCTGATTTCTCTTCCAAAATAAAAGTGGAAGATATTAGAATGAGGAGGGGGGGGAGGCATATGCTTTAAAGGCAAACTGATGCTGGAGAATTTAAAGAACTTAATTATCCTCTTCTATAAAAGGTTATGCACTTTTAAAGTAGGCAACTAATTTTAAAAGGTCACTGGAGTTTTAGTATCTACTATTTCATGCTGTGAAGAACTTTTGGGATGGCACTGGCATAAAAGTATTCTTATCTATTCTGTACCATCCCCACCACTTCTTCATTAGAACTACACAAACATCTGCTAACACAACTGCTTGTGTCCCTGAACTGAAAAAATAAACATGTAGACAGAATGCTTCAGGTGGCACAAACATTTTAACAGCACAATTCAGGAGGCTGGCTAAATTTGTGGAAAACACACCCTTAGCTACACCTGGCACTGAATACTCGGATTTTCAAACCACAGTCCAAGATTTGCTGAATTTGAATTTACCCTTGGAACTCAAGTGCCTTGTCTCTTGTTTGAAAGCACTCAGGAACCTGTTTTCAGTGCAAATAAAGTGCCAGAACAGCTTCAAAAGGTCAGTTCCAGGTCACTTTTGAAAACAGGACTTTTGCCATGGACAGATATTAATTTTGTGAAGAACTGCATCAGTGTCTCTGGCTGCTGATTGCTGTCTTTCTGACAGTGATATATTTTTGGAAGCTTTTCTAGAAGAAGGATGTACATGAGAGTTCTCCAGTTCACCTTGGACCTACTCAGTTGAGTAAACTATGAGTGAATGCCTTAAAAAAACCAAAACATCATTAAGTCATCACAAAGAAGTAATTAGAAATAATTTCCTTTACACTTCTGAGATAGGCTAGGAAAATTACATGGAATTAAACATCTCTTCCTCAAATCCTTCTCAAATCTAGTGTTGTATACAAAAACCACTGTATATTTATTTAGCTACTTCTAGAAGCTCTTCTGTTCTACAAGCTACATAAATTTCAGCTACAATATAGAAGCTTAATACAGAGCTTACACAAAACCAGGTTAAATGAAAGGTTAAAGAATCAATAACAGAAGTTCCCTCGGATAACTAATGGATCAACATCAAATTTTTGCAAAAGTACAAGAGAACCTACCGCAGGCAGTGCAAAAAATGAGATTGCAAACACTGAAAAACAAGATGCAATTGTCTTTCCTATCCAGGTCTGTGGCACTTTATCTCCATAGCCAATAGTTGTAACAGTCACCTGCAAAGAGAAATGAAGAGGGCATTACAGCAAGTATTAACAAGGCATTTTGGGCTTGTTGCTCTCTTCTTTTTTTATTTATTTCAAAGAAGCATTAGCTGCATTCCTAACTCTCCCACTGTCAGCCTGTGTGACACTAATGAAGGTTAACTCTTCCTTCCAGGATTGCTTCCCCACCTAATACTGAATGGAAAAACATATACAGGAAACTGAATCACAACAAAATACACCTTTAAAATCTTGCAAAGTAAAACCATCAATTCAATTTAAGTCTCCATGGCTGAGGCAACTGTACAGCACATGAAGTTACTGAGACAGGGGTTGCCTGCCTACATCACACACTTTCCTTAGGGAAAGGCTGCCACCAGTTCTGAGCTGTGATTTGGTTGATGGGCAGGAGCATTTTTTGCTGAGAATGCTGCATGGAAAGTGCACACACACACTGTAACCAGGCACTGTGACTGAGGTCAGGCATGAAGCACTCTGGAGATAACATTTGTACAAATAGCAAGAGAGGCTGAACATTTTCCATGCAGTAAAGACCCTGAAAACAGCCCAATGAATCACCAATTCATATAAAACACTAAGAGCAGGAACAGATGATTTAAAGCACACATGCAGGAAACATCTGTTGAGTTTGCCTTTCAGAACACTGAAGTAAAGATTACCACCACAGTGATGTAGCATAACAAGGCTTAATAAGTCATTATTTGCATGAGCTCAAGGAAAGAACGTATTTGTTTGAAGCAGGAGGATACATTTGGCATCTGAGAACAATTTAAATTCACCTATGTCACCAGCTATTTCTGAATTTGTAAGTTAGAGATATTTTTATCAGTGACTTCGAGGAAGGCTAACCAAATCAGACAGAGCATGGGAAACCACATGGAGCCCTGGAGCAGCTGAGGCACAGCTCAGCTGTTGGCTGGTCAGACTTTCCTCTGACCCTGTGGGCTCAGGGACACAGATGTTGGTCCCATAGTCACACACAGAGGCCATCCCCACCTTGTCCTGAACCTGCCCACCCTTAAGCAAAGTCACTGTGTGCAAGTCAAACACAGGACAAAAGGGGCAGCTTGAGGTGGGGATGGTCACTGCAAGTTTCTCACCAGCTGCTGATACTCAAACATTCATGTGTTAGATTTTAATTTTTAATACAAGTTTTTAAAACGTGGCCTTGTTCCAAAACTGTTTCATACCCCACAGAAGCATTGTAAGGGTTAGTTAACTACCCTAGCACCTTTGCCTGTATTCCTGAAATTGGTATTAAAATTCTACCTTAATTCAGGATCTGATGAGGGGAGGAAGTATGATGTTATCTCCTTACCTACATAGGAGGGTGGCTCAAAAAAAAAATCCTAAAGTCACTTTCAAAAATATGGAATAAAAAAAGTAAACATAATTATGGGAAAATTTATAGCCTCCAATGCCTTCTTACAGAGAAGATTATGAGAGAAAATAACTGTTTATGCTTCTGTTTTTGAAAAAAATTATAAATCCTTGTAAGTGAAAAATGTTATCAACTATTTTGTGTTACAGTACTAAAATCATGCTGAAATACACACATTAACTAGAAATGTGAAAAGACTTCCTTCTGAGCTGACCAAAGTATAACTGAAGAAGAATTCATATACATCTAAGTATTTATCTCCCCTTTCCTACCACATCCCTGCCCCTTCCTTCTGAATTGGTTCATATGAATCATCAGTAACACAAAAAAAGTATTTCCTGTGATGGTTGCCTAGGAGGTTTTTTTTTTTAAATAAGTTTTGGAAATTGGGTTGCAAATCAAAGTCTGAAGTTAACTTTTTCCTCTGCACTCATAACTCTAAACCATCTACAAATGCATTGTATTCTGAAATTGCCTTTTTTTTTTTCCCCTCAAAATACATGCTGTTGAAATCCTACATGCCAAGTTTCTGCCCTAAGTCATTTTTTACAGCTGGATTAAAACTCCCTAAAGAGCACAATACTAATTTTACAGTTGTAAAAGAGGACATTATAATGGAAATACTGACTCAACTTCTACTCTACCATATTAAACATGTTGGCATAATGAAATTAAATTGATACAAGATCTCACACGTTGAATTTCATTGAAAAGCCTGTAAAACAATTGCTTTAATTAGGAACAAAATCATATTCATCCTATTTTAGAACTTTGATCTGATGAACATCACCACAGATTTAGGCATTAAGAGTAATGTTGTTCCTATTACATATGAATCAAAAATCTGAAGGGGGAATATGAAGCAAAAAACCCACCCAGAAAGAAGAAATAGTAATTGTCATCAGCACTGAATAGGGAAAGGATTTTATTTTAGGCTATAGCAGGCTAAAGTGAGCACAGGAAATGAATCCGTTAAGTAAGGATGTTCTGTCTATGAAATCCTTGCTGTGTACCTGGGGAAATTTGGATAGTTAAACAGCTCCAAAATACAAGAATCTCTACTTGTAACAGTATCTACATCTGTACTTTGCAAGTAAAAATTTTAAAAGGTTTCTTCACATCTACCCCATAGGAGTTCCTTGCACGAGAACAAAAGCACTCATTGGAAGCACTCACGGAGTTAAAGCTCAGAGATGAGAAGGCAGCTGCAAAAGGAAGGGATGCCTTGCAAAAAAGCAATTAAAAATATATTCATCTTTCAACCCCTGCTTCAACAATTCCTAAATTAAACAACTCACCCACAACAAATCCAAACCCCTAATCCCCAAAATCAGAATTTTTTTTACAAAAGGATGTCGCAGGTGTATAGTTGGTACACTTGACTTGTAAACCACATAGAAACTAAAAATGAAATGTCCCTTTCTGTCAAACATTGAAGTCAGTGCACAGTTCTCTACAGCCTTTTTAATTGAGAAGAGGGGGAAAGGGCTTCTGAATAATACAAGATCCATGAGATCACTTTTCATGAAGCTATTTTTTAAAATTTATGTCCACCTATTTTATAAATTAAGTCAAATTACTTTTAATTTAGCAAAAGTTTTATGCATGTGCAGTTTTGAGTGGAATTTCCTTTAACTTTACAGCAAAGCTTTCCCCCATCTTTGATTTTCAACTTACATTTAGCACATACTGATGGGCTTTGCTAAACATGACATTCTTTTGTGTATGCTTAGGAGTAAATAAACTGGTAAATGTTCTGTTGAATTTGGTCCTTAGTGAAAAAGCCTATCTTCTAAACTGTAATAATTAAAGGAACAAGAAATCCTCAGGTAAAGCTGTTATTTGCAGAAAACTGCTTGCTTCAATTCAAAGCAAACGGCACAGAGAAATATCCATGCATGGGTATGTTCAATAATTGCTTTTGGAAATAGTGTTCATGATCAAAGAGACTGTTAGCACAGTTTTTCTGAGGCATGTTTGTTCCAAAGTGAAGGCTGGAAATTGTGTGTTTATTCAGTGGATATCAAAAGCAGAGCTCCTCTCTGTTGCTCTGAGATGAAAATGAAATTAATGCTGAAGGAGAGAGGGAGGGGGAGAAAAAAAAAATCAACAACACAAAAACCCACAAGCAAATGCTAAGACCCAAAAAATACCCAGAGACAGTGAGCAGGTAATGCTTTCTAAAGGTGGTCATCTCTGACAGATTCAATGAGAACATTTATCTCAATTTTTAAAGTGTCTGTTTTTTAAATTTTATTTTTAATGTTTTCCTGGTTTTATTGGTCTTGAATCTATATAAGGTCTTTAAAACTGTCAGTCTGGACATGAAAGACAATATATGCAAACTAATTTTGAATATTGGCACTGGAGAACTGAAAGATGCACCACATTACATTTGACTTGCAAACACTAGACCTGTTTTTGAAGGATGTACAGATACCCTGCCAGTGGCAAAATCCATACAGCTTGCACTGCATTCAAAAGCAGCAATAATACAGACAACTCTTTATGCCATAAGGTAGCCTTAGGTTTCTTCATGCCCATAACTGACATGGCAAATAGCTGAAGTCCAGAGTTCTCAAGGAAATTCAAATAAAGCCCAGAAGGCCAATTTACATATGAAAATGGAAAAGCAATATACATTTATAAATAACAACAATGACAATGAAGAACATTTAATTTCAAGTTATGCACCCTAGGGGTGTGCCTATAGTCAGCAAAGTACAGCAATATAGAAGTACCCAACTCCAGATGCAGTTTAAGTGTTGGTAACACACTTTTATATGGTTTACCTCAGCTATATTGCATATTCTGTTACTGCTGCCCAAAGAACTTGCTTAGCAGTGCACACACAGACTGAGATAACAAAAAAGCACAGTGCTGGACAGTGAGACAGGGGGTGTGAAAACCCTGTCTAGGACTTCTTGAAGCACTCTCTACTATGTCAGGTAAGGGCACTTTCAGAGAAGAGAGATCACTTATTTATTATGGTGTCTGAGACAGGAACTGTGAATCATCCTCTTCTGCAGGGTTAGCTGGAAACAGATTTTCATTGACCAGAATTTGTGGTGTTTGAGCAATTTGGAAAATTCTGGCTTTCAAAGTTTTCAAGGTCTAACACTTGAGAAGGTTTTTGTATGAGTTTGAGACCTCTAATAGGAAGAATCCTTGTGACTTCCCAGCTATTTGCAGAATCATAGAACGGTTTGGGTTGGAAGAAACCTTAAAGACCACCTAGTTCCAACCCCCTGAGATGGGCAGGGACACCTCCCACTAGACCAGGTTGCTCAGAGCCCCATCCAACCTGGCCTTGAACACTTCCAGGGACGGGACATCCACAGCTTCCGCGGGCTAACTTCTCTGTCCTATTTTCCTCTTGGAAAATGGATATTCCTATTTTCCTAAATTTTATGGGTTTTTTCCCTAGCAGAAAGAATGAAGAATATTACACTATCAAGAAATCAGAAATGGATGGACCTGAATACATCTCAGTTTTGTTCTGCTAAATCTTCTTAGCAGTTAGTGGAAGTGTGTTAGAGCAGAACAAGGACATCTAATTGTACTTAATATTAAAGAAATTACATTGTATGTTCATTGAATGCAGTCTCACACTTCATGTGGCATGCTGCAACACAATAGAAGCTATAACAGAGAAAAAATATTATCATAATTAAATGTATTGATTAAATAAGTTTATTGTAATTAGGGAGACAAAATAACTGGCACACCTATTAACTGAACAATAATTCCCTGAAAGGAGAATATTTCAATATCCTGACAGATCGTGTTGCTTCTATGGGAGGTTTTACTGTATTTTCAGAAAGCCGATCTGGTCTGTCACATATTCAGTTTTTAATGGCAACGCCAATGACAGCATGTGTTTTTAAATGCAGCTACATCTGCCACTGTTAATTACTGAGTCATCTGACCAATGTAGTGGAAAATAAAAATGCCATAATGACATGAAAGCACTGAGAAAAGCTACTTGACAGAAAGCCACTTTCTTGTGCTAAACAGTAAGTCTTCTGGTCCTAAGAAAGCCTGTATTTAACCATGGCAGACAGCAAGAAGAAAGAATTCTACAGCAGATCATAGCAGCAAAACAACACAACAAAACAAAACCTGTTGTATTCAAAAAGGGCTACATATGCATTCAGCACCAGCAGACCTGCAGTGGATTTGCCAAGCGATAGTTTGAAAAGAGAAGACTATATATAAGCACACACTTGCAGATGTTTATTAAAAATATTTCTTAATATATTCCTAAATACATATATGTATTTTATTATTGAAATGGAGGTGTTAGTCCTTTCACTCCTATACAGAAGACTTATTAGTATTATTTTTAACCAAAAAAAAGAGAAACAATGCCTTTTGACTTTAAGCAGCAAAGAAAAGCTCTAGAAGATCAGCACATTTTGAAAGTGCAAGTACGTTATCAGCAATGTCTATGCATTTCAAAGATCTGTAGCACTTACTGATGACAGTTTGTTTGATTAAGCTAATAGAATTAAAGGAGATTAAAAAAAGCCCTTGCTTGAATGCTAATGACAAGGAAAAATAGCTTCCAAAAAGTACCTTTCTTTGAAGTGCAATAGGAAACAGAAATGAGAACAATTACAGATGGGAAATCCCAGAACAAAACTACCAACCTAGTATTTGTATATCCTGTGAAAACGAAAGAGGGAATAGTTACTATCAGAAGCAACAAAATTAAAATGTTTATGAAAATATAATCCCAGAATAGAGCTGCCACACCAGTAAGTGCATATAATAAACAAAGAGACGTTATCACTAGTAATACCAATAAAGGAGAACTTCACTACCAGAACTAAAGATACATCTACACCTAAATTGCGGCAGCACCTTAGAAAAAGCTGAGGAATCTCTAAACAACATGGTTACAATATAGCACAGAGAAATGCTGTGTAAAGACACTAAGTGGCTCCCAAAGCAATATAAGCACCTTGGAAGAGTCCTGTGCCTGGAGTTCCTATCTATCTTAGATGCTTCTTGCTCCAGAATTACTCCATTCTGAATAAACTGGGAATTACAGTCACAGGTCAAACTGCAAAACACAGATAACTGTTTTAAGGAAAAAATCCCAACCCTACAAAAAGATGGGCAAAGAAAACCTAAACACCACCCCCCCCCTCAAAAAAACCTATCCCTGATTCCTCTTGCCCCTAGCAAGACTCTCACCATCTTAGACAGTTGAACACTACCATGACAAAGGCAGCAAAAAATAATCACTGTACCAGTAGGGAAGATGGGATAAATAAATAGAACATGTGTTTCTACATTTTTTAATGCAATGTGATCACTTTAGATCACATGAGACTGTAAACACCATGTAGTATTACTGATCTTCTATAGTATTTTTGTAGTGTCACGGAATTACAAATTCCATTAAAGTGTACTGAAGCATGAAGAGGCTGTTTCCAAGTGCTGTTCTTACTCCATGCTTGCTTGAATTTTACTCCACATTGGACAGTGTTAACATGTGAAATTGCTATACTTACTACTCCCCACCACAGGGCATCTGCATAGCTGCCAAACTCCGTTTCTCCAGAATCATTTACAGCATCTTTCTCAGCCAGGTACACAAAATAAGAGGAAAAAATCAGGCCCAGAAATCCAATGTAGAGTGTAGTTATCAGTTCCTGCAAAGAGAATCAAAATAGCGGCATTATGATCTCATTGAGACACTTAAATTTCCTAACACCGATGGGTTATAAAGGATAACTGGAAGATAAAAATGCAATTACAGCAATTAAAAAATATTGAGTGTTGGCTATGCAAATTAACAAAAATCCACAACACATGACAACACAGAGTCAAAACAACCTTGTCACACAGGACTTGTTAACCTTCTGGCCACCAAAAAGTAGTTGGGTAATATTTTCAAACAGTGCCAGATTCAAAGCAACTCTGGAATTTAGATACATATTTTAGGAAATACTAGGACTAGCTTTCAGAAATCCAATTTTCTGTCGTTGAGTCCAACTACAAGTCAAAATTTGCCGAAGTGGCAGTGAACATAAGGCAGAACAACCACACTTGGTTAAAATAAATTATTATCTGCCTGTACACTAAATATAAGCGATACCAGCAGCAGGGCTGAATGTATGCTGTTCTGAATATCAAAGCTTTGGCACCAGCTGTGCCATTCCTCAGACTTGCCAAGCTCACCTGTCTGTGTATGAACACCACTGACCCCAGCAGCCTCCAGGTACCGCCCTGACGGTCAACGTGCAGCATCCGTAAGATCTGCAGGAAACGGATGCCCCTGGAACACGATTTTCAAATTAAGAGACCAAACACACAAGAGAAGAAACAGAGGTGGGAAAAGGAACTCTGGCTTCCAAAGCACAGTTTTAAGAGACACAGAGTGTTTTATGTCAGATTGTGTCTTTTCACCCCACTCACCGATCTTTCTTCTTGTTATGAAGACAATCTGGGGAGATTGTCCAAGGGAAGAACTGACCTTTGCACACATGGCTAGTAAGGAAAACTCAAGGATTCAGGAATTTTGGACACAAACTGTAAACACTCTGGAAATCATTCATCAACTCATATTTGATGTGCTCAACAGAATGGAAAACAAAATATGGAACCAGCTAACTGAAGATCTGATTTCCTTATCTTTGAGAAATTTCATAGGCAATTTGAACCAGACAGTCCAGTAATATTTTAAAATATTCTTTTTATGGGAGTCACTGCAATCCCAGAGCATAGCTGCAGCTAGTGTGAATAGCAAGGGCACACTGCCACCCATTCATCCAAGAAAACCAAGGGGTGTGACCTTCCTGAGCAGAAGATGGATTCAGTCCATCAGGAATTCACAGCCACAGGCATCTTATAAAGAGGCAGCTTTAAGATGTCAGAGATATGAAGCATCAATGAATTGCTATAAAACTAAGCTAAGAAACTAAACCAGGCTTTGGGTAGAACCCACCTGGCTGGGGAAAGGGGGAAGGAGAATGAGCTTCTCTATCCCCACTAACCATAAAAGTGTTACAACAAAATTTTATCTCCCCTACACTTCATGGGATCACCAATACATGATCAGTGATCTGCTGTATTACACGACACTGGGCAGTGACTCATTTTCTCCTGCAAGAATTGAAACAGGAGGTAAATTAAAACAAAAGAAGAAATGCCACCTTGCTCAGGTAGCACCACTTTCTTTTATGGCATATAATTACCTGATAGCAGAGGTTGCAAAGACTTGACCTTTAGAGCCCACACAAAGAACTATCATGGAAGCAACAACTACAATTAAATCTGGAAAACAAAAGTCAATAGAAGAAAATTAATTAGCAGCATCTTGCAATACTTCTGCAAGACTACTAGAACCAAAGACCATATTACTTTAACAAGTTGAACAGTCACTCCTACTTAATATTTTTGTTTATATATCAAGAGATCTCAATTGTGGCATATAAAAAAAAATTCCACCATGTAATATCATGGAAAGGTTGTACTGAGATGGGTCCAAGCTGGCCACAGTCTAGAGGAATGAGGAGTTACTGTCAAGCAGCCTGGAATCCTTATTAGCTTTAACCCACGAGGAATTTCAGCAGCTTCCATCTATTCTCCCTTCTTCAATTCTTATTTTCTCTTCTGTGCTTAGACAGGATTTCAATTGACAGAGATTTTAAGGTTAATTTCATAAGTAAGAAAATTGCCTTATTATCATTTCATCTGTCCAGGTCTAAAAGGGATTGAAAATTGAAATTAGGGTAGGAGCCTAATTTAGTTTAAGTCAGTCAGTACTGTACTCTAAATCTACGTGTCTCAGGCCTAGTAAATTTTGGAAAGTAACTCTGTATTTTGGAGAATTAAATAGTTCTTGATCCATATCTGTGACAGCAGAACTAAATTCTGCTTTCCAAACTGATCTAATTTGGATGATGTTTCAGAATGCTTAGTGTTCTAGCACTCGAGAGAAATGGATTGTGGCCAGAAGGAAAAGATGCAAAGTCTTTTTATAGCTGCAGTCACACCTGAGATGCAGTTGCTATTTACCTACATATATACACACACATACATAGATTATATATATATACACACATGCATATGCATATGTATATATATACACACACACACATATATATATGGATGGATGCACAGAGTAGCTAACTCAATTTTATAATTGTAAAAATACCCAGGTACAGAATTTTGTAATTTACATTCGGCAAAACTGTAGACAGTTTATGGAAACCTATGTCCTGTACTCAACAACATATAACATTTCTGAGTAGTGGAAAATGTCACAGAACAAGAATTCCTATTCTTCCACAACTATACTCCTCTTCCAAGGCCTGACTGATTTATTTAGTCCATATATATTTCAAGCACTTAAGTACAGGGTCTTTACACTGTTTTTTCAATGCTGGCTAAGAAAATACAGATTGATTTTGAATTATCTTTCTTTTGGTGAAACTGTTAAATTAATGACAAGCATCTAAAAAAACAATGATTAGTGACATATATGGAATATTTGGACACAATTTCCAAGAACCCTTAGGTCATTTTAGGAAGCCAATTGAATCCCAATGGAATTGAGGTGTCCAGTTCCAAATGCATCACTGAAAATCATATTTTAATTCAACTGATACACAAAGCAACTGCAGTGCATCTATTGCACTCTACTATGCGACACACAGCTCAATTAGAGTGCAAAATAAACTCATAATAAACTAGTCAAATGGCTGCTAAGGGGAGAAAAAAAGGCTGTTCAGTATCTTTGAAAAAATATTTGGGGCTCTTGTATCTGGGACCCTCAGGTCACAGGAGACAGGACTAGGGCCAAGACTTATTCCTGGCAAAGCTTAAGATCATTTCTGAAAAGAAAACACTCTGCTCTTCTGGAAATACAAACCAAGCTACATTTGTTCTCAAATGACAGTGCCATGAGTTCCTGAAAGGAAATTCAGATCTGCATTCACACTAATGACAAGAGCTCCCGCTCTAACTTGGCTTCAAGTGCTACAGAAGTTCAACTTCTAAAAGCCTTTAGGGCAAGTTTTACTAATTGTTCACAGTGACTTTGCAAGCTCTGCATACTCACCAATGATTGAAATAGGCTTCCTAGCAAAACGAAGCCTTCCCCATACTCCAACGTATTTACTGCGGCATCCTGCTGACCATAGCCGAACCACATACTCTGTTCCAAAGAACACCACTAATACAATTTCCTACAAGAAACACAAGGGCAACTAGGTTAATTTTCCACTCCATATGTGTCTTTCATCTCTTTTTGGAATGTATTAGAAAGGAATAAATAAAATGTAAAATTAGGAAGGTGACAAATATATCAACTATATCAAAAATTATCTGAAGTAAAATAGAAAAACCTGTAAGAGTTGAGAAAGAAAATATTAGGAGCAAATTGAAATGCTTTGATTGCATGCAGTTTGGCTTGTCTACACGAAATAAAACTGAAAACCATTCTGTGCCATTCACTTGGTCTAATTCAAACAAAAGATTTCCTGATTGAGCCAAAGCAAATAAGCGGAGTCTGTATTTAGAAGATGAGCATTTTGCTAGTTTATTTCATTTCTGGAAGAGGTGTGCTTCATGTACCATCTACCAGATCAGCTTAACTTCCCCCTTATTTATACTTTTTCAGTCTCCCTTTAAGCTCACATGGATTGAAAAAAGGTTTCTAGCATCCATCACCAATATGTCAGTCTCCAGGTACACTGAAGACAAAGTGAGCTAACACACTTTTCCCATTCTCTTGTCAGCATTTTGGGGCTTCAGCAGAAACAGAAATCTAGTCCTGCAGCACTGCTGGTACCAAGCTACTTATAAACACTAACCTATACTAAGGTATGACTTTGGAAATGCCTCCAAGGTGACAGATGTCAAAGACACCTGATGTTCTTGCTGATTGGACAGAGGTACAGCTAGGTCCTATTTGGAACATCACCAATGTGCAGATAAACCCTGGGCTTTCCACAGACTAGATAAGCATGGCATACCCAGCATAGTTTCCTTGTGTATCGGGGAGCTACAATCCTCCCTTATTGGCCAACTCAATTAATAAACGGTCACATTTTCCATCAGAGCCAACAACAAAATCTACTTACTGAAATGGTAAGAGTGGCTTGTCACTGAAAACACACAACACATGGCATAAAGTAAGAGTGCAGCTGAGAAACCAGTCTCAACATGTCACAGTTACACAGGTTAGTGCAGATTAAGAGAATGAGCCCCTTATTTCAAAGTGTGATTTCACATAAAGAGCAACTGCAGAGAACACAATGTGCTGCTGAACATTCTATCCAGCCCTCTCACATGTCTGCAGGGCTCACTGCTGTTTTGCATAACAAATTGGCAAACAGGACTCAAGGTGGTACCTATGATTATTTTCTTAATTGACTGATATAGCCAGGACACAGCCCTAGTTTAGACAAGAAGAATAGGAGCCATTATCACCTTCAAAAATGCATGGGATATTGCCCTGAATACTGAGCAAAATAATATGGCTGTACACAGTAAAAATAACAGGGAAAAGGTAGGTATCAGGTGACTTTGCTATGATATTTTTGTGGATCTAAAACATCTTGGTGGCATAAAAACCCTGTTTATCTCAGGGCAAGAAAATGTTGAAATTCAACTTTGTGGTATTTCTAGCCAAGCTGGTAGAACATGAGCCAGGGCTCTTCCCCTTAATTTCAATGTCTCATAACCTATGCAAGATGTCAGATGCAGTAGAACATCACAATTGTTTATAGTCACTTGTATTCAAGGTAGATTTTTAAGATAAAATACAACTATCAGAGCATTGGTTGTAATAAACAAGCCCTTCAATCCAGCCAAGAATCTCTTCTAGAGCTTCCTTCTGAAAGGATCCACCAGAACCCTCCACCATTTTTTTTTTACTTTAAAATTGAATTATTGTTAAATATTTTCCAATAAGCTAAAGACATAATGAACATCATAAATTGAAAAAAAACAGCAGCTGCACCAGATGCTTTAAGGAAACCCTGTGTCTTATGACAAGCTTCAAACGCAATGACACTTTCCCTTTGTCCAATCTAATGTCACTTATGAACCAAAACTGAATGGGAGAATTAGGAGCTCTGCTTGACATGAGGTCCTAGGGAATTGTCACAGAAATCAGAGCACCTTCTCTGATCAGGTGACTGTATTTCTTTCACAGACCTAGTCCACATACCCTAATATCCAAGTGCTCTTCCTTTTGAAGAGGACTAGTACATTTCCCTTCATCACTGCTACCATGGAGGAAATTCCCTTTACAAAAGACAATTCCAACCACACGGGAAGCAAAAGCTGTCCTTCATTCAAAATAGCTCATCTGAGGAAGGGATAGAAAGGGATATATAAGGGTATATATAAGGATATATATATAAGGCTTCACATCATGTGTGATAGCACAGATAATACTATTCAGATATCCCCAAAAGCAATTGCCAAAAGCAAAAGAAGGGAAAAAGGTTACCTTGGCAAGGAAAGAAAAACCCAGAGAAAAAGTTACCATTTTAGCACAATGGACCCACAAACAGCACTGTGGACTGTCAGGATCACAGTTTCAGTTTTACGGGAGGAAGGCAGGAAGAGAAAGCGTGGATTGTGCTGTAAAGGAGTGAGCGTTCCCCACACAGGGAATTTGCATGGGAGCTGTGCCTATGCTTCCTAAAGCCCTCCATGGTTCATTGGCTAACAGGCACACCGGCAAGTATGCAAATGGGGGCTGTCCCAAAGACAATGGGACAGACACGCACTCAATGGTTACTGTCACCCAGCTCTTTGCGTGACATGCAGACAAGCTCAGAGAACACTGATTGTCCTATAGACTCCGCTGACTGCGGGGAACGACCAGTCGGCTTACACCAAGACACATTTTTCACTCCTGACGTTTTGATAAAGGCTTATTGACCTAAATGAGACCCAAGTTATTCAGGGAACATCGGGGGTGAAAGTGCACAAGCTGTTCTTCATGGTCATACACAAAAACGCCAGGTATCCATTAGCAACTGGCAAATTCCCCCTCCCCTGCCCGTGGCTCTGTGACAGACAAAAGTGTTTTTAATATCTTGTGTTGCATAAATCTAATAAGTACTCTCCTGGGGGTGGGGGAGGCAGATGAATTTCTGTCTGTGGGCTCTTACATTAGTGGCCAGAAACTTGTAGACAATAAAAAAAGGTACATCAGTTATTTTCCCCCAAGCTACTAAAACATTCCCTGTATTTTTCTGATTACCAACTTAACATGAAATTTACATGCACTAGAAGACAATAACTGCCTGAAAAACATGAGTGAGCATGGGAATTAAAGCTCAGTCGAGGAGTTTTCTTGGTTAAAATTACATACACACAAGTACTACACTGTGCAAGGACCCATTGTAACTTAATAGAAATCTTCTTTCTACAAGGTGAAAACAGAAGTGCAACACGGAGATTAAAAACTTACATGGTACAAGGAGCCCTCTAAGATGTGACAGTCATGTACATTCACACTATGGGCATACAGGGGCTGTCTCAAGAGAAAATACTTTTTTTTCCTTTAATTAATGATTTCTACATGGTACCCTCACTTCTTCCCTCCTTCCTGTTCAGCCAAGGTATGCCTTGTGCCATATTCATACCTTCTCAGCCACAATCCCAGCACAGCCAAGTAAAATATGCCATAATTTAATCATCTGGTTACAGTAAAGCTCTCACCATCCAATGAAGGAACTTAGGCAGGATCAATACAAACACAGTTGCCTGACAAATATGCCCATGCTATCTGATAGTGCCGTTCATACCTCCAGAGTTCCCAGGGTATTTTGCTAATAAATGCATCTGGAAAAGCCCTTCCTTTACTTCCCAATCCCCACTGTACTGAAAGAGCTACAATCCTTGGATGGGAGACAATACACTGTGAAATACAGTACAGTAGCAACTCCAAAAGAAATCACAGGGCCCTAAAACTTAACTGAAAGAAATGTTTTAAAGCTATTAGATTAATAACTTGAGAGGAAAAAACACAAAAAATCATGACACCACAACAATAGCTATTTAACAGATACAGAAATTGTCTCTGGGGGCTGAGAATGCATCTGCATAGAGAATATATTGCTTGAGGCTCTGCCTGTAGACCTCAAAACTATAACTGGTCATGAAGCATCACAGACATTCAGGCAACCATTTGATTGAGGTCATCTGAAATCTATTACAAACAACAATCTCTTGACTCTGTCTCTAGACTTCTTTCAATGCACTCCATAAATGTAAGAGAGGTAAAACACATTCTCTAGGAGGAGGGAGGCAAAGTGTACCATTATGTTATTCTGACTGGCTATAGAATACCCAAAACTGAAGAATACATACCGCTTATTGCATCTCCCATGGAAGTGTCTGCCCTAAGAGGAAGCAGAGATGACAGGCACAGGAAGACAAGAGGCATTGGTCTGGGGGACAACTTTAAGACTCCTAAGTACACATTTCTTGTACTGAAGCATTTCCTCCCATCTCAACATTTCACTGGGAATACAATTTTTACCCGTATCTGCAATATCACAAGCTCTATTACATTACCCTCATAGGAGAGATAAATCACATTATTCCCACAATTCTATCAAATCTGGCTTCAAGGATGATAAAGTTCCCACATATTTCTTTAAACAATTAAATATTCCCTCATGTAGCTTATGTAGGTATTGCATGCCAACAACCATTCCTTCAGCTCTAAGATTCCCGTGGCACTACTTGCACTGAAACCTATTATTTAGCCAAGGCAATGGAATATTGCTGCTAGAGAAGTGGAACCTCCTCACAATCTCAGGCAGCAATAGTGGATCAAGGACAAGCTTTTTTCAGAAGTCATGACAAGCAGGTCTCTGAAGGAGCCAAGAGAGGGGACAAGAGATCTGCTGAAGTTACAAACTGGACACTTGCCATCCATCAAGGGCTGTGTAGCTGGATTGGACAACAGGTTAGCATCTAATCAATCAGGGATACAGCATCTCTCTACTCCTCAAAGGTCAAAAAAAAAAAAAAAAAAGGCAGGGGCATGTCTCTCATATAGAGCAATCACAGACTCTTAGAACAGTTTGAGTTGGAATGAACATCAAAGATCACCTAGCTCCAACCCCCTGCCATGGGCAGGAAACTCTCCACTAGACCAGGTTGCTCAAAGCCCCATCCAACCTGGCCTTGAACACTTCCAGGGACAGAGAATCCACAACTCCTCTGGGCAAACTGTTCCAGTGCCTCACCACCTTCACAGTAAAGAATTTATTCCTAGTATCTGATCTGAACCTGCACCTTTCAGTTTGAGGCCATTCCCCCTTGTCCCATCCTATCGTAGAAAGCCCTCTCCAGGTTTCTTGTAGCCTCCTTTAGATACTGGAAGGTCTTCCCAGAGCTTTCTCTTCTCCAGGCTGAACAATCCCAGCTCCCAGTCCTGTGTTCACAGGAGAGGTGCTGCAGCCCTCTGATCCTCTATGTGGCAGTAGGTTGCATTTACACAAAACCCAAACGCTACAGGCTGTGTGATAATTCAGAGACCTGGAGCCCACTTCTCAGCACACTGTTCACCTGACACATCAGGGCTTGCAAAATGCTTCAGACAGCACTTCTGTACAGCCCGAGCAGCGTATGCAAATTCACAGCAGCAAAGGCAACTGTTTCTTCTAATCTCACCCACTTTGTATAGAGAGGCCCCTCTTTGTTCTATTGAGAAAGCCAGGATTGTTTTCCTGAAAGCTGTACTGTGCTTTCTAAGATACATAGAACAGCAAAATCAGATGGCCAAGGCGAGCGCACAAAGACTCAATAAAGTAAAAATCCCAACTTGATGAAGTACAAAGATCAAAAATAGAAAGACAAATGGTTTCTTGTATATATAAACACTTACTGAGCAACAGCAAGTCTCAAAACCCCTATTTAGGACTGGAGGTTTCTCTCCCCCCAACTTAACCTCCTCACTTCCAAAGAGCTTGTAAATTACATTTTTTCAGAGGAAAACAAATAATGCTAAGTTTTTTTAAAAATTTTAAAGCAAACACCCTTGGTTGTTCCTTTATTTCAAAAGACTGGTTTCATTTGCTAAAATTCTTTATCTAGCAAATTGAGCACCAAATGATGAAACAGGCTACAGAAAACCAAAAACATGATATCAGTATTAGATTTCCACCTTCAGAGGCCCATAATTAATCCTAAGTTACTGGACATCATTAAAGCTCCCTTATTATGTTTTCAATTAAGATGAAATAATGCTTCCATTAGTGTTCATGTTCTGAAAAAAAGGATGCTTACTAGGAGACAGAGCTAGAACAGTTGATTGTGATGAAGCTTTTTTATTTTCCCTTAATCGGTGCTGAGAGCACAGAACAATAGCACTGGGACCATTAAACAATACTTCAGGCCTGCAATTTTGGGTTGAATTTTTTCCAAAGGCTCCAAGCAACTAAATCCTATTGAATTTCAATAGGAGTCAGGCACCTAACTCCTTTAGGTGTATTTAAAAAGCCTTTTGCTGATTTCCTTCGCTCTCTTCTCACTAGAGGTTTCAGCCAAACCCAAATGCTGGCAGTTGGAATTTTTCCACCAGCCCCAAAAGGCCTCAGATGTCAGTGGTGTAACTCTGCACGTGAAGGCATGGCTGCCTTACAGCAGCTTTCCACACCATCACCCCTGCACAAGTCTCTTCATAATGCAGTTGTCTTTAGCTTTTGAACGTGGCTGCTGATGATATCCACCAGGAATTTGCAGACGTGCATTAAGCTGGGCTTGCACATTTATTTTAAAGAACTCGTTTTAATGTGGAGCTCTCCCCCATCACAAAGTATGCTCTAGAAGTAGACTTCAAACCCAAAGTAGTTGGCAAGAGAGAGAAAGTGTCAACATGCTAACCCTGATACAAAAATTATTAAAAATCCCTATTCCTTTCTGTTTATTTCATGTACCTCTTATTCAGGGTTTCATAAAAGTCTCTAGAAGGAATTCATTCAGGACCCTCTCTTTGAAAAATGCTCTGGCTTCTACCCAGTGCAGCATATGCTTAATTTTATATCTTACTGAATTCAACAGAACTATTCACCTACACTTCAGACGAAGCACACACGAACACAGTTCACAAATATGCAAACTCATTCATTAGTACATACAATATGCTAATATGAGTAGAAGGAACTGCTACTATTAAAAAAAAAAAATCAGAGTAAGCCAAGTAAGTCTGTATTTCTGTGTTACAGAGAACTGTCACAATAACACTATTTACACAGTGGCTACTTTCCTTGATCTGAGCATTTTCATCCTGTCAGGCATCTTGTTGCATGCTTTTTATTAAAACAACCTTTCTCACTCCTTTTTTAAAAAGCTACTTCATACCCACCATGCCCTACACCAAGCAGCTCATAAGTCTTGCCTTTGCTCCAGAGCCAACATGGAATTTTTTGAGGGACTTCAGGAAGAGACTGTATGCCTGCTGTTTTCCAGCTACAAAGTACAGGGCAATAAAAGCCACTGTGACTCCCAGCAAAGCGTATTTCCTTTATACCCTTAGATTATCACTTTACAACACTACTCCATTTTAAGAGAAAATAAATATTGCATAGCATCTCTTATCTGTAAGCAGAGTCAAACAAAAGGAAGAATTTGGCCATGATCTGCCTAGTTTAACCTGCAGTAGCTCCACTTTGTACATCTAAAAGGGAATATAAGGGTAGATGGCATTTTTAAGATGTAATGGTCAAGTTATGGACACCTGCTATAAGATTTGATAACAGCAACACCTGAAATCTAGTGGTTTCAGATATAATGTACTTTTTTTGTTGAGGCCATATTGTAATAGCATCCAGGAAGCATCAACACATTTGAAATTAAAAGGATCATTGATAAAAAAATATTTTTGTTCCAGTGGTTTTGAAAACCCACTACTCACCACCCACACAAATGCTTCAAGACAAGAAGCACTGTGGATGGAAGTACAGCTGGATATGCACAGAGACATCATGAGGCCCCCACACTGAGCTAATTATTTATGGCCTATTCCAACAGCTTGCTCCTGCAAAAGCAGATACAGAGTACGCAGAAGAGGAGTTCTTTCTGATGAAGTTCTAACTTCTTAACTCTCTTGTGCAGGCAAAACATCTCCCTGAGGCCCAGTCCTCCCTCCAAGAAGTAAGTTATGGAGTGGTCCTGTGTACTAGCCTTGCTTCAGGATCCTCAGCTCTGGCCTTGCTGCTCTCCTCTATGTGGATTTTGGTTTTTCTTTCTGGGATGTGATGTAATTTCCACAAGCAAGAAGAGTGAGAGGTCACCAAAAGCAGGACATTTAATTCCACACTTACTCATGATATCCTCTTCTTCTAGAAGAAGCATGTTTTCAAAATTCATCCTCCAAAACTAGGATTTCTGGCCTGAGCAATGAACAAGCTCTTCAAGAGTTTAAAAAGAAATAAATCTTAAGTGACTAACATTGGTTTCAACTTCCTCCAGATTAAAAAAAAAAAAAGGAAAAAAGAAAACAATTTTTGTCTCGTCTGGCAGGACAAAGCTCCAGCATAAAAACATGAAATTCTGAAACAAAATCCTTTCCTGGGTGACAGTCACTCAGTTACCAGCATCAGGTTCAGCACTGATAAGGGTTCAAGTACCATATTTCTGTTTGACATTCCTAACCCATAAACACAACCTGCTTTTGCCTCAACATACTTGAGCTCTCTCCCAGGCCTGCTCCAGGGAATACACATCATGCTCTTCCACACAGCTGCAAAAACAGTCACACACTAAACCTGCAGTCCAGGCACTTAATACTCCTCACAGGAAAACACATGTGCTAGTTTAAGCTAATAAAAACCCTCTCAGATGCCATATGTACACAGCCCATTCAGTCAGCATTTTACTGTTGCCTCTAAAATTTGTGAAGGAGGAGAGTTATTTGACATGCAAAATAAAGGTAACTGAAGGCAACAAAGTCAGCATTTTCAGCTAAGTGGCAAATACATTTCACATACTGAAGGCAAGTAGCTTCCTCCTGGTGCCAATTTCCTGCGCCCGTCCCAGCCAGCGAGCGCCGAACAGTTGTGGCTATCATTCAGCGCATCAGGATTAGAGCATTCCGAAATGGGAACTTAATTTATACCAACCAAAGCACACGGCCAGCGCTGTGCAAACTCTCTCCAGAGCTTTGATAGCGTTCCAAAGAGACCAAACTAAACTTACATTTGCAAAATGGAGATAGAAGCCAGATCTCTCTGAAGTTGCGTACCCCATTAACCAAGCTACCGTTATGTGCAAAGACTTATATTTTTATACGAATTCATGTTTCTATCAGTTTTGGGTCCAACATAAACAAATGGTGCAGAGGCAGCTCTTTGCAGAATTCAAAGTTACTTAAAGGAGAACTGCAGCTCTGTGAAACTCCACTCACTCACTATCACCTTTCCTCCGCTCCCTTTACAAATAAAGGACAAGTGCACTATTCATTGCTGCAAGAAAAAAATTCTTTAAAAAGCCTTGGTCTTCTCAGTAGTAGCAGCTGGTCTGAGCTTCAAGACATCAAATACCTCAGGAAGCTAATGGGCATTATATGGAATGAATTTTTAAAGAAACAAAACAAAAAACAAAACAAACAAACCACTAAGCTGGCATTTGGCAGAATTCAGCCACACCGTACTCAAAAGCTCTTTGGAAAAGGAGGGCCCTTGTAAAAGCAATGCCTTGGACATGTCAAGAATAAACTCAAGACTCTGAACAATGCCAAGCAAAAGTGACCTGGGCAGAAGAATTCCCCCAGCAGAGCAGTAATTGAAGAGTTAAAAACAATTGCAACTTAAAGCAATGGGCACAAGGAGCATGATTTACAGACAGATGAGCCTCTTCTGTGCTGGAGCACTAGGCAATGAAGGTCAGACTTAGAGTTCACTTTAAAATATACATTATTAGAAGAACCAAAGCATTGGTGATGCATTATAAATGCACTAACACATCAGAACTACCAACTGGTAGCAGTAGAGCAGAACTTCATATTGTTGCACTCATTTTTCTAAAGCTTGAGGCATAGCTGCTCTTTATGTGAACTATACTTCCAGGTAATTCATTGAAGGATTTTTTTGAGGGATAGCAGAATTTTCTAGGCCCTTCTCTCTGATCTGAGATTTACTGTTGCTTAAATTAGTAATTAAAATAAAGATATCTTTGTAAACCCACATTTTCCAAAGAATTTTTCCCAGCAAGTGATGAAGCAAATGTCAGTCTTACTCCACAGTTAGATGAATTCTGTCAATAATTATAAAACTTTCCTTGTTTTGTGGTAAGGATCTTTTTAATGTCAAAAGATCATCCAATGTTTTAGCCTACGCTTTATATCTTTTCAGTTTTCAATGCTTACTCTTTTAAAAAGCTGATTTTTGGACATCTGTCCTGCTTAAGCCTCTCAATACCCCATTAGATGTTAGATATGATATCAACAAAAATACCCTAAGTCTAATCTGGATACCAAAGGCCTTACTCACAAATCAAAGAGCCAAGATTACCCACTGGAACCAAAAATGCTCATCCCACACAAAAATATATGTGTTCAGCAACAATGGAACTAGTGAAAACTCACACTTGTTGTCTTACAGAAGTGAAGCAAGAGGTTATACTAAAGAAAGGCGAGTCCTTGCTTTAAACATACCCAACCTCAACATTTACTAACTCACGACACAAACCACCACTCTGTGTAAGTGGTAGCTGAAACACATGACATTCTTCACATCAAACCATTACTGAGAGGTTATAATGTTTTTTTCCACTGTAAAAAATTATTTTATAGTAATATTTTGTCAGTATGCAAAATAATTACAGGCAAAGTTATTTTCCAAGACAAAGTGAGAGGAAGAAGAAGGGGTATCCTGATGCACAACCACCAAACACTGACACATGAATAGCGCATGTAAAGCTCAAATAGCTCTGCTAAAAATGACTTTAATGACAACCTCGTGTTTACCCCTTTTCCAACACATAACACATTCCCATTTAACTTTGTCAATTGCTAGTACTTGTTCTGGGTTTAATTCATAACAATTACATTGCACTAAAAAGGGAACTGTCTTGTGTAAAATGTGCATTTACTCATCAACTGGATGGCCAAAGGAAACCTACTAGATATGCAAAGTACTTTACAGCTGTGTCCCATAACTGGGTATTTGAATATTTATAAGCCATTGCACTTGGGACAGCAAAGCTGATGACATGAGTGCATGTTTTTAGTAAGCCCAACAATAAAGCTTTCCTCATTAGAAATCTGCCTTTAGCATGTTATATCAGAGAATTCTTCTATCATGTACCACATTACTTGTCCCAAATGCCACACTGATAGAGCCAGAAATGCTGTGCCTGTTCAAACATCAAGCTTTATGGTGCTCTAGATGTGGTAGAAGCTCTCTGGCAATCCTTTATGTGGTTTCACACCCTTTGAGTAATAGTAATGGGTATTTCATGCTATGAAGACATGGACTATGTTCATCTTGGGTGCTAATTTACTCTGAAAAACACTCAGAAAGCCCTCTTTTAGACACTTTGTGAATTAATTGCAGGCTCAAGGAATTGAATTAGATTACTTTTTAGCTTTAAAACTACAGCAAACAATGGTGGTGGTAGAATGAGCAATCAGTTCTCAGAGCAACACCGAGCAGTTACCACTGTGCAATTCCTCACACGGCTATAAGAAATCATCTTTGACTGTTTCAATGTTAAGGGTAACATTGAATGTGGAATTTTTTTTTTTTTTTTTTTTTTTTTTAACATGGAGAACAGGGAGAATAAGCTTGGGGAAGGGGAATCTATTGCAAACTGGAGGCAATTGTGTACTGACTACTGTACTGATGTTTTCCACAGAAATTCCAGCCACATTAGCTTTGGCAGCAATTAAAGAGCACTTCTGGAATCCTTAACAACATTCAAGGAGTTCTTTTAACTTCACTTCGTGTTCTGTGGTTCTTTCTACTCTTTAAAGCAGGGAAAGCAGGGTGGTTTTTTTCAACCTTCAACTTGTTTTACTGTTAAAATAAATAGAAAGATAATTCAGTCAGAACTCAAGCTCAAAGGAGCCCCACTGAAGTATTTATTCCTCTTCAGGAGAGGAGAAGCTCTTCTTTTGCTCAGGTTGTCCCTCTTTACTGCTGCTCAGTACACTGTGCAACTCTGCCTGAGAGCCAACACAATCATAGCACCCAATGATAAAAGAAGCTATTCAGAGTTTTGGCAGGAAAAATACTTCTGACATTTTGTTTTGGGATTAGACTTCAGTCATGAGGCTTTAACATTAAGCTGCCCATGGTACATACACAGATCTGATTTCTGACACCAATTCACTCTATAACAATTTATTTTTTAATATCCCCTTCCAAATCAACGGGATGACCACTGAAGCCAAGCTGCCACCCATAACAGACAAGCACAGATGAACCAAGCTATTGAAAAGGGAAGATTACACCCTTACACCACTGATATCTGAGTACTGAGCCACATAATCAACAATTTATGCTTCCTGAAAGGAAAACACAGAACAAAAGGCCAGCATGTAGCCAGGCATCAGAAATGCAATTGTACCATATTCCAAACACCAGCTAACTCTTAAAAACCTCTGCAAACACATGTGATGTGTTTTCAAGCATGTTCATAAATACAAAACAATTATACAAGCAAGATTAATATTTATACTGATTAACTAAATTAGCATTAACTGCCAGGCTAGAAAGTGACCTCATAGGGACTGCAAACTCCAAGTACTTGAACAAGGTAAAAATGCCTTTTTCTCCAGTTAAGGGAGAGAAATAGGTATGTACAAAGGGAAATTATGTCAAGTGCCCTAGGCACGTTGAGATGTAAGCAGCTATGATTTCAGGAGTACCTACACCCTTTTCCACAAAGGGACAGCATATATGACTGTCTTATCCTACCTAACCTAACTAATAGCTAAAAGCTGCAAAAAAACACAGTCAGCCTAGAAGAACTACTTTGAACTCAGCTTGAAGCAACAGTATAAAAAGCAGAGGAAATTTACTGAGGAAATTTACTATCAGTTCTCACTTGAGAGAGATATTTGTTTGGGTTCTCTATTTTTGGGCTGCTCTCCCCAGAGAGGTCCACGTGATTACCTTGTCTACCTCCGGTTTCCCTCTCAAAACTCCCAAATCCATGAGTTGATCTGGACAGATCAGAAGACCAGGCACGTCAGAGGAGATTTAAGCTTCCTGAAAATGTTGTGAAAATAAGGAGCCCAGTGGAAAAGAAATACCCTCTCTATACTCTGAGAGGAAAGATTTCATGTTAATAACCACACTGAGCAGAACTCCCTAATTTTTATCAACATCCAGCTTCAGGAAGACTTATTACAAGTTTCAACCAAAGCCATTTGACTTCATAAAAACAAGCAAACAAAATGCAGAAAGGCAAACAACCACCCACCTCAGGACCCACAAAGCACCCTCACACAGTAAGTCTTTCTATAATAATATCATCAATTTTCTCTGATTAAGTAGAATTTTTTCTTATTGATTCCCGTAGCCAGAAATTTAAAACCATGAAACCAAGATGTTTTCAGTTTCAAGGACAGTTCATTTGCCATGAAACTCAGTATGAAATCCAGAGTGGAAAAGGAAAGCCTTCCTTCATGCCATCTTTACCAGCACACACTCCCCCACATGCTACTTCACATTGTTACATGACTGTTTCCAGGTAGGAAATAAAAGCATTTGGGGAAAAAAAAAGATCTGACACCCACTTTCAATGGTTTAACTCCACAGAGAGCTGTAACTCTTGGTTCATCAGAGCATGAGCTCAGCAGACAAAGAAAACCAAAGAATCTTCATTCAATAAGGTACGTGCGTTCATCAGGTAGTCAGTCACTTCTTGAATCAACTCAGATTGATTAAACTTCTTTCATTAACTGATTTCAGCTCATCTGGTTTATTAACATCTATATAGCCCACCTGGGGCCCTTGAACATCTGCTGCACTTGTCTGATTGGGGAAGTTCAGGCCCCTTTCTTTATTATAATAATTTCTCGACTTCTGTTAAGACCTTTAGATGTCCTTTAGATCTTTCTTAAGAACTATAGCAGCTAGCAGCTCTTATTCTCCATAAAATCATTTATTGCTGTTGTCCAGCAGAGCTGAACACACTTCTCTCATTCAACCCCACGTGCTCAAACAGAAATCATGGGTAGGGATTCTCAAAGACTGACAGCTCTGCTGCTCTTCCATAAACAGAGACATACGGTTCATGCCTGCCCTCAGATTTTCATTCTCTAGATCATGATGGTCACAACAACCCACTGAGCTCAAATATTTGTAACCAGGAGTGGGTGTCAGTAGTGGGTGTGGGTGGTGGAAGATCAAGCATTTCTTCGTGCCCCACACATTAGGATGTTCCTCTTGAGCTGCTGCAAAGACACTTTTCTGCATGCATTATTATTCCAGAAAAGCTATCATCCACTACAATCATTTATTGGCATATGAAAAATATGCAACGATGTTCTAATGTGCAAATGGAAAAAAGTTTCCATTCTTCAATTTCCTCCAAATTTCTGAATGTTACACAGAGCTGCAGTATGAGCTGATAAATTTTATGGTAAACAAGAAAACAATAGCCAACATACCCAACCACCATATCCCCAATATAATCTCTGCCTACTGGATGCAAAATTCGTTCCACAAAAATCAGTTGGGAATTTTCCTGTATTGGACGCAAGATTATGATCTGTAATTGGTTTAATTGATGCTAAATAGCTCAAGACTTTGACACATATTCAACAGTTATTTTGAGGTTTATTTGTAGCTGCATAACTGTTCAGAATATTCCTTTTGAAAATGTGTAAGCATTAATTGACCCAAGATTTTGTGGGTTGCAGTGAACTTTTTTTAGAGTACAGGCCACAGTGTGTTAACACAGACATTATCTCACACTACATAGACCTGACCTAGGATGAAAGGCATAGATGGCTCACTGTATAATTAAAAGAGCTCTTGTAAGCAGAAGTAGTAAATATTTAGAAAGAGAAAACTATCTTTGAATTCATAAAACCCACCCCACACTGAAGAATCACCTCATATTAGACAGAAACATCACCACAGGGAAGAGCGGGAGTGGTGTAATGAGCACAAGCAATAGCCTTCCTTACCAAAATATTTATCTTAGAGTAGTTAGATAATCTTTGACTTTCAAAACTGCTGAACCAGTTGGTTCTATCTCGTGTTCAGCATCATACTATTAAACCAAGTCAAAAGTTTCTGTGGTTACTATCAGATGAAATGAGCTAATTTCCCCAGAGAATTGGCTACACTGACCAGATGTCTTCAGCCAGCTACTCCCCAGATCTAGCAGGAGCAGCACATGCAATGCCTGCTCTGTTACTATGGAGACAGGTTTTCCCATCCACTCTGCAGCCGGGCTTATAGTAGCTACCAGCTGTTGTCTCGACTTGTACTCCATCAGGAGAGACTGAGGAAAGAAAGTGGGAGACGTAGGGCTGAGCTTCTCCCAGCCCCAGACCTCATAAACTTTAACCGCAGCCTCCAGCCACCCTCAATCTTCCCAGCCGCTGCCTGGGCTCACTGCTATTGTTCAGAGCCGCTCCGGGGCTTCCTCTGCTGGCTTTGCAGCCTCGGAAGGGGTCAGTGGCAGCCCTCAGCCGATGGCTGTAACGTGCTCAATTGCTGGGCTGCAAATTTAAGGATTCCCCAACACACGCTTCCAGCCCGACGTTCCCATCAGAATGCTTTATGAGCTTAAATTTAAATCTCCGGCAGAAACCCATTTCAGGTTCCTGACATTATTCTCGCTCCTTACTTTCAAAGAAAAACTTTGTGGATTAATGGCTCCCTATCAATCCTGCGAGGCTGGTTAATGCCTTCAATCCCCATTGCTTTTTAACTCCTGTGGAACTTTAATCCTTCTCTGACCATGCTGATGAGCTGCAGAGAAACAGCGCTGGTCAGGATTTTCATTCTTGCATTTTCTTTTTGAATGCAGCCAAGTTCAAATGTCTAATTATAACATTGCAGAGTTAATGATCAATTTAACAAAGGCTTTAGAGTATCTTTGAAGTCATAACAACAAGCCAAAGGGGGGTTTAAAACATTAACTGCACAGGGAGCCTACATAGAGAGCTTTCTTAGGATTATCTCTCTCACTTAACAAAGTTTGAGTCATTTCAGAATACTTCAGCAACCCCATGGCTCGATCTGGTTGCCACATAGCACAGAGCTCCAGCTAGAGTTTATTTTATAGCTCTGAGCAGCACCAATCATTACCCTATTAATTCAAGCATGTTTAATTCAATGTCCTTCAACTACTCAGTCATGCCTATTTGTAACTCTTAAGCAACTCCAGAGAGGTACAGCTTGTCACCACATTTCTACCTAACAGGCTCTAATCACTGAGGTTAGATATACAATGTAAGTAGGGTATATATAAGAACAGTTAGAAGTGATATTCACTGAAACACACGATACGCAGCTTTGGCTTGAGGCACACTTTTCTGCACTTATTGCACAGGCTCAATCTGCCTTCAGATGAACATAACTCCTGCTGATGTCAGAGTGCTATAAATACACATCAGAGGATGCACTCTGACCTGTTTACTTTTTAATCTGACATATGTAGCCACTCATATTTTGTATATATTACACACCGCTGCCACGCTGAATCAGCACATCCAGAAATAACAATAAGGGCATGCTCAGCCTACAGCAGGACAGAGAGAGCAGCCAGTCTCCTCCTTGCCTTCCTGCCACAGCAGCCCTACCAGACAGCATCACCAGGTACATTTTGCAGAGGGCTTTCTGTGTCCCCAGTTCAGGTATCAGACAAGGGTGAAGCTGAAAGGCATTAATCTGCCTTAAGGGTTAAGTGAAGGCTTAGGATAACAAAGAAATTACAGATGAGGAGGCCATTCCTGGTCCTCCAAGGTTAGCTGAGGGGGAAAGAAACGCCAAATTCTCAGCCTGCCCACAAGATCCCTACCAACATTTTCCTTTGCATTCTACTGAAGAACAGGGCTGGACATTTTCCCTAAATTACAAGCAAGGAAAACGTCTCTCCTTTTTGCTGTGGACAGCCTATAGTGCTGGGCACTCCAAGAAGAACATTTCAGGAGTTTAACCAATGAATGTAACAGCCACCCTGTGGCTTGTGCTGAGGGACAGTACTGTAATGAAGAACTTGTAGGCACATAGGGACTTATATGTGGGGCTTTATCAACAAAAAACATGTACATACCATCTTTCCTTAGTGTTGCGGTTACAGACACAATGACTGTACAGGGACACGTAGAATAAGTAAAAGCAGAAAAACTACATCAGCAAAAATCAGTGTTTCCTCCCTAAATCAGGTGGTGCAATCTGATTTCCTTTCAGATCCCCTTGGAGATTACATCTTCTTCCTTTCTCCATTTAAACCCAATTTTTTCTAGACCTTAGCTACACGGCAATTTCCCCTTCGTGGTGAGTTTGCTCATTACGTTCAGGGAGCTGCCCCCACAGCCCTGCCACAGCAAAGGATTACGGACGGACGCTGGAGACCAAAGATCACTCAAGCTCTTACAAAACGTAAAGCAATAAAGAAGGGAAAGCAGTCAGTCTGCATGACACTAAAAAAGGCTTTCAATGAACCCCCAAGTACACCACTGCTGCAACTAAACCTTGAGGCTTCCCATTTTGAGAGGGGTTTTCACTTAAATGCCAAAAGCTAATCTTTCCAGAGATGATCATGGCACTCCTGACACTTATATTCCACAGAAGTAAAAGGATAATTTTTTGTTCTATTTCAAAGCAATTTTGCTAGAAAAACACCATGATGAAAGGGTATTTGGACACTACATCACAACCACATCTACTCTTCTTTCAAAGTGTACAACACAGACACTGCACTGCAGTGGCAGTACAGAACTGTGTATATTTAATAAAATACATCTGCATCCAACAAAGGAGAATGAGGTATCAAATCTGTCTGCTTCATCATGCTTTGAAAGCAAAATACTTCATTTAAATCAGAAAAACAAGCAAGTTCATCAGCTCTCCTTAAGATGCTTAGGACCCTGAAATCAGGGGGTGCATAACAAGGCACAACATTTTTTTTAGTAGTATTTTACTGATATAGTTTCACAACAACTATAAATAAGCATTGTATCCTGAGAAAAAGTCTTTTTGAAATATTTCAGTGGTTTAGGAAGTCCTATCCTATCTTCCAAACTGATAAGCATTATGAGCAAAATTTGCACACCTGTGAAAAAGCTGGATTCGTTTAAGCATAAACTGTCAGAGAGATGGTGGTGACAAGACATATGTCAACTGACACTTAAATACATCAGAAAGAGTCACCCATCCTTTTCAGAGATTATAGAAGCGTGTGTTTCATTTCAGAATTACAATTAGGCCTGCATTTGTTCCACCTCAGCTTTCTGCTCTCAGCTGGAACCCCCTGGTTCCATCCATAAATCTGGGCAGGAGAGGGGCATCTGCAAAAAACACACTGAGGCCCTGCTTTTGACATCTCAGCCTCAGGTTAATTGGTGTGAGCTCATACTTGAGCTTCAAGCCAAAGCAGCACTCAGGTTCCTGAAAGCTATGAAGTTTTTTGAACACAAAAAATAAACCAAGTCACACCAAGAAAGAGCTTTGCTATACTACTGTGAGGTAAATGCACTGATTTTCTGCCAGGTCCAAAAGCAGGGATAAAAGAAAAGAGTGTATGCCAACACCATAGACTTCTCATTCTACTGCATGAAGTTAATCTGAGACCAACAAATGTTCAAACCAATGATTCAGACTCTGAACAGCTGCAGAAGCCAAGGAACCACTGCAGATGACTGTCTCCCACCTCTTATGGGAACAAATCAGACCCAGGGGATGAGCAGGTGAATTTTTGGCTCCACTGATACCCAACAGAAACCATTTCATAGATTCTGGTTCAACAGGTTTCTTTTTCAGAAAAACAAAAAACCACCACAGTGAAAATCAGCACCTTAAGATCCCTTCTCACATCTATACAGATCAGATCCCAAATGCCCCAAAAATTCAGAGAGATTTTTCATTTTTAGGCACTAGGTTTTGTGGTACAACACATTTAAAAGCTGCTACTGCTAACTTGTCGCTTTTTATGCCAATTCATCAAGTAGTTTGTATCCAGCAGATCACAGCTCCACGTTTTTGGCACAGGAAATCTCCTTAACATATTTGCATGACAGCAAGGGTCTCAATGTGTTTAAAATAAACAGTTATGTCTTTCTCTGTCCAAAATGCACCCTGTTTTGAATAACAATCACTGCAGACATTACAGCTGCAGCAGAAGTGACCAGCTGCATGACAGTACCTCACAAAAACCAGCAAGACAACCTGCAGTCTGAGGCTCTTGTAGCTAAGTCTTCACTATTCCTATGCAGAAGGTTGCAGTGCACAGGTGCTCCAGACACCATAAACACCACCCCAAAGCTGAAACCTCTGTCCAAACAGCAATAGGTAGCTAGGTTCAAGATACATGCAAAAGTTTAGGCAATGTCATAACTTCTCTTGAACTTCTCCTTGAATTAAGTGTTTGGTTGTGTACCTAAATGATGTATTTATTGCCAAATGTGTGTTGAAATGCACTTAATAGAAGACAGACACATTGCAGTACTCTAATTCTTGATTAGCCACCAGTTTCTAAAACATACATACAACTTTTAAAATCCACCTGTTTTGATTCATCTAATGCCATGCACTACAGCAAGACAGAAATAAAACATGTTATTTAAAGCTTTCTGGAACAGTACATTTGTCAACAGTACTTGATCAAAGCATTTGCTTTCACTGTACCATATTTGTTTAACTACTAGTGCTTATTTTAGCCCATATAAAGAGTTCTGAAGAACATAACCTCAGTAGATGCCAGAAGAATGCAGCTTTTAAACATAACCTTACATTCAAAGAGCAAAATCAAGCTCTAACAACATAAGCAAGCAAAATTCTCTCATATACACAAACCTTTACTGTGTGATTTTTTTCTTTTCTTTTTTGAAAGATTTAGTGGCAAAACCAGGATCTAAGTATTTTCCATGATAAATAATTCAGAAGACAGTAGAAAAACTCATGTGTGGTTGTTGCTATTTGGCAAAAGCTATTTAAATGCATTTAAAATTTTGACTTTATTACTTTATTACCAGAAAATTAAGCATTTTACATCAGAGTAGGTTTTGTTGGCTTCTGTGCAGGTTGCTTTCTTGAGGTCAAGTCTTTTAAGAGAGGTTGGTTTGGTTTTTAATCTGGTGTGTTTATCTCTTTACCAAAATCACATTCTCACACTTCAAGGTGTTTTCTGACTTTATTACATAGGGGTGTACACCCTTTATAGGGGTGCACCCTGGCTAGATACCATAAAATACCACTCCCTTCCTCAGCTGGTCAGGAGAGAGAAAACATAAGGTTCATGGGTTAAGATAAGGACAGGGAGAGATCAATCACCAGTTACTGTCTTGGGCAGAACAGACTGCACTTGGGGAAATCAGTTTAATTTATAACTAATCAAATTAGAGCAAGATAATGAGAAATAAAACCAAATCTTGAAACACTTTCCAGCCACCCCTCCCTCCCTTCTTCCAAGGCTGAACTTCACACTCAAATTCTCTGCCTCCTCCCTGCCAGAGGGGCAGGGGAACCCCAAGAATGGGGGTCGTGGCCAGTTCATCACACATTGTTTCTGTCCTTTTACACACTGGTTGTGTAGAAAGACAAAACCAGAGTTCTTTGCTGTGAATCAGCAGCAATGCTGCACCAAACTGGATAAGATCAGTAGTTCT
The DNA here is from genome assembly GCF_051311805.1 of Agelaius phoeniceus. Classification (NCBI taxonomy): domain Eukaryota; kingdom Metazoa; phylum Chordata; class Aves; order Passeriformes; family Icteridae; genus Agelaius; species Agelaius phoeniceus. The sequence continues at coordinate 16,675,010 of NC_135270.1, forward strand.
GTGAATTACAAAGCTCCACAAAAGGCCACAATTTTATTTTGATTGCTCTGAAAAATATAAACAGTAGGTACCAAAACTGGATTTAAAAACCCTTCCCACTCAAGGAGGGAACAAGCATCTCTGGCTCACCATTTAAATTACTAAGTGAAACCTTTGTATATACTAAACTTAACAACAGTGCAGCAAGTATTGACATTTAGGGCTTACAAATGCATTTTCAGGACTGGTCCAGTCCACATATCTTCATGGTGCAACAGGCAGGGAGGATTATAACAAAATGAGCTAAAAATGCTACTTTTCATCTGACTTCAAGGTTTGTCATATTTCACAGGGTTTCCACTGCTAATAATAAATCTGTCCCTGCCACCAGAGTTAATCACACCAGATGAACACAGACTTCACAGTGCAGGACCACTGCACGTTTCAAAGATCTGCAAGGTGCTCCAAATGTCAGGTGGGATCACACATGAGACTTTCAGGGACAGCTCCTGACCCACAGAGGCATCCCCCTGTTTAGGCTCATGAGGGTCACCTCTCTAAAAAGCATCCACATCAAGCCCACTCTTTAGTGCCAATCCAAGCAGCAGCACTACAGGGAGGGCAATCAAAACAAATACAACCCACCATTCTTCAAAGCAAATCCTGAAAGAAAGAGTTTCATGCAGCTTTTCCAGACCCCTCCACTCGCAGTGTATCTCTCCTTTGGAGTAATAGTAAAATGAAGTTTTGTACAATTCCACCTCACACACAGAAGTGGCAGTCCAGGAATCAAAAGGAAGCTCACAAATATTTTTGTTTCTTCTAGACAAAACCAAATCTCCTCAAACCAGACTGCAAAGAGCAAAGGTCTTTGCAAACATAGTAAATGCCTTCGGCTACTTAAAAGGAAATGTTTATTTTACTTCAAAGATTTTTAGACTAAATTACCTTAAAGCAAAAAGTGCAAGCAAAATACCTTGGTCTCCTTTTCTTTCCCAAACTCTTAAAACATGCCAGTTGGTCTAGACCTACATATCACAGACTAACATAAATAAGTGCATCTTTCATGAAATTTATTTCACAAACAGGAGCTAGACCACTAGACAGATGCAGCAGCTATGTTTTAAACATTCTGGCATCCCTTTTCACCCCAGTTTCCGTTTCCCTGCACCTTCCTTTTGATCTGGTCCCACCCTAGGAGTCAGTCATCTTCCCTGGGGGAGGAAGGCTGTACTGGCACAGCTCAGCTCTGCCAGATGTTTTGAGGGAACTTTCATTCCCTCGCTGCTACTTGCTTGAGAGACAGAGGAGGTATTGCTCTGGGCTAAGCTTCCTGCCCATTGGCTCTGGTGGAGCTTTCCAACTTCTGAATTAATACCTAATCTAAGAAGCCAATCCACAGAAGAAAACAGAGGGAGGGTGTATGAGAAGAGATATCCTGTTTGTTTGATGGTTTGGACTTCTACCATTAGTGCCAACAGGTAATTTGTGATTTACAAAATGAGCACAGATCTGGGGAAGTGTCCTTCAGTCAGTCCAGCCTCCTACTGCTTTTATCCTTCAATACTTAACTCTCCATACTATATTTGGGCCCAAAGCACAAAGGGGCCCTCATTTACAGCCAGCTCCCAGGCACCACCAGGAGCACATGAAATAGGTGCAGCAATCACAGAAGCACGTTCTTCAAAGCTCACAGGAAGCCCAGGGTGGGCATGAATTTTTCTCTTGCTCAAGGACAGGCTTGCCTGCTTTCTTGAAGGTATTCTCCACCTAGAGCAGCGTGAATTAAGTAGAGGCACATTCCCAGAAAAGCCTGGGAGCCATAAAGGCTCTGCAGGAGGTAGAAGGCAGATTGCAAATTCTAATAACACTTAGTACATTAACTATTACAGATTTTTCTTTCAAGAACTGACTTTGTCAGGGAGGGTGAGAACCAGCTGTAGCCTCTAATGCTTATTCTCTGTCTTTCCTGCAATCACATCTTATCTTTCCATACTTTGGCCTTTCTTCTTTAAATCATTAAAGGAGACTGGAGAACTGCTTTTTTTGGAATTGGCCCATGAAATAAAAAGCTATATATTCATCTTAAAGACATGCTCAAGCATAATCCCACAACTTTCTGCTGTACTATCATTTTCCTGACTTCTGATGTGAAGACAATGAATCCAGTAGTCTGGCACAGTTTAACATGTGACACAGTTTAAACAAAATTTCTCTTGGGAAAAGGTTTGTCTGGTGACATAGGCAGCACTATGACTGACCCCTAGGGAAGTGGGACAGCCACACACAGATGGGAAATAGCCAGGAAGGGACTACATGGAAGCACTGAAACATTAGACCCTACCTTGTGGCTGAAAACTCAAGTGCGAGGTCCAGATGCTAAAGTCTGAATGTGTTAGCATCCCTGCTGGGGAACTGATACTAAGTGACAGATAGATTATATTACATAAAGTTCGATTTCTGGCTGCCCACAATGGCAAACAATTCAAACAAAGGCCTGATAAGCTACTGACAATAAATAAATCAAAGTAAAAAAAGCACGCTGCTTTGAAACTTTAGCCTTACAGCCAGGAACATTACAATAAGCTCGTTTGTAAAAAGAACTGCTTGATTTTGACCTAATACTACTTTACCAAAGCAACTGAAAATTATTGATTTCCTCTGCTATGAAGTGAGATGAATAAAAACCTAAGAGATTACAAATAAGATGCCTTCTTTGTTCTGTATATCACTTCTGCTATGCTGGTCAGTCAGATGCCATTGTTTTTCCTACTGCTCCCACGGCACGCGAAAAGTATCTTACAGAGAAATAAAAGAAATGAAGAGGTACAAACCAAAAATATTTCCCAGGATTTTTACTGACTGTTTTCAGCCTTACATCTAGGACTAATAATAAGTAAGAAAAACAGTAGCAGTTCTAAAGAATTCCCCACCCTGGTTTAATTTTAATTTTTGTTTTAAAATGTTCACAATACCTTGGGTCCTGGAGCCTTTTAAGATAAGGGTTGGGATTAGCATTTATATAGAAATTATTAAAAAGCATTTAAATTTTAAAAAGCTGACAGGCAAGCAAAGTTGTACTGTGCATGCAGCCTAGATGCACATTCAGGAAGGCAATATAAGCTCCCCACAAATTTTAACTGACATTGGCTTTCTGTGCATTTGGATTCTCCATGCCTTGTAGACTGCTTCAGTCAGTAATGATTTTTAAGTTCAAGCTAGGGAAAGAATGATGGAAGATACAGTTCCACAATGAAATTTGCAATTCATTCAGAAATTACAATACTCAAGAAGTCCCTATTCCAAGAGATAAAGAGAAGTGATACTTCATCCCTCATCTAAGCCACCTGACATTCCTTCCTCCACTTCTCACAACTTCGCATGAAAGGTTGCACTGACAGCATCCACCACCTTCCACCAACTCTTTAAAGCAAACAGTTTTGCTAAAGTGAAAGAGCTCTAACTCAGCATCTCCCTTAAATAGTAGGAAGAATTAAATACCTGTTATCAACTTTGTCAATGCCTCACCAAATTAGGAAGCAAGGAGAAACAACTGTTTCAAGGAACAGACAACTCAGGTTACTCATCAGAAATGTTACTCCTGCTTGCCTCCTTCTTTTCTCCATATTGAACCAATGTTTCTCCAACTAACACCAAGACCATTTGTGATGCCCTCCTGCACTTTTACTCCATTCTATGTTCCAAGAGGCACAGCAGCAGAATATCCCACTTCTCACCTACTATTTTCCAGATGTTCACCATACCAGATGTAAGTAGCAATAATCCACACATTTGTGGGAAATCTACAGGAACTACAGAGCTGAAGAGTTGTTATATAAAAAAAAAATATTTCACTCTACTTAATAGAGATTTAAAGTGCCAGAGGATATTTTTCTGAATAATCACTGATTCCCTTTTCCTAACAAAAGGCACTAGCGATGCCGCAGGGAGAAAATGACCAAAACTCCCTACCCTTTATATTTACAAACACTGGTTTCTTCTTTCCAAGTAAAAGCTAATTACAGACACAAAATCAGAAGAAATCAGCAGTTAGGGCACAGATCATAGAATCACAGAATGGTTTGGGTTGGATGGGACATTAAAAATCATCTCTTTCCAATCTGCCTGCCATGGGCAGGGACATCTTTCACTAGACCAGGTTGCTCAGAGCTCCATGCAGCTTGGCCTTGAACACCTCCAGGGATGAGGCATCCACAGCTTCTCTGGGCAACCTGCTCCAGTGCCTCACCACCCTCACAGTAAAGAATTTATTCCTAATATCAAATCTAAACCTACTCTCTTTCAGTTTGAGGCCATTCTTCCTTGTCCTGCCATTCTATGCTCTTGTGAAAACTCCCTCTCCATCTTTCCTGTAGGCTCCCTTTAGGTACTGGAAGGACACAATTAGGTCACCCCAAGCCTTCTCTTTTCCAGACTAAATAAAGCTAATTCTCAGCTTTTCCTCCTAGGGAAGGTGCTCTGACCATCTTCTTGGACTCATTCCCACCGGTCCATGCCCTTCCTGTGCTGTGTGAGAGCTGGGTGCAGCACTGCAGGTGAGCTCTCATGGGAGCAGAGCAGAGGGGCAGGATCCCTCCCTCGACCTGCTGCCCAGAGCCCAGCTGCTTTCTGGGCTGTGAGTGCCATGTACATGTCCATGAAGTTATGACTTGGTTCTAAAGACAGAAACACCCCTACACATAAGCTACAAAATAAATGGAGCTGCCTGGGACTAGAAAGCTAACAGTCCCTTGTGTCTGAACACTTAGAAACCAGAGCTCAGCTGCTTTCCAAAAGTCAAATCAACTCATGAAACAGGAGATTCTCCTAATCAGAATTTCTCTTAATGTCTTCACTAGCATTTCAGTACCATGGTTTGTTGACCTTGACAAAGTAAAGATTGACAGACTGCCTGTTTGTTTTGGGAATTGTTTGACAGAATGGGCACAGTGTGCATTTTTGTGTGACTTGATGCATGGCTGAGCTTCTCACCTCTGACTCATCGGCCATTAACCTGACATAATCAATTAAGAAGAGGAAAGGAAATTTCACATTATTGCTATACTACTTGAAAGCATTTTTTCCTTCATTGTAGCATGGGGTTTCCTAGTTCTGTTGCCAAAATACAAATATAGGTCTCTGTTTACAAAGTTATTAATTTCAATTACTGCTGCAAACTTCTGCTGCTTAAAAGGTCTACAAGATCCCAGATCTATTGCCTCCACCTTACCTAAAGTATCACAAATGTATTTGCAAGCTCATACCATTGTAAAGCTGACTTGTACAGTCAGAACACTGCCCCTAATTTTCTTAGATTTTTTTTTTCCTTGTGGATGAGATAACAACTTCCTAAGACAGTTCAGAATTAGGAGTAAGAGAAGAATTATTTGTTTAAATACTTTTCAACTCTGTTGGCTTTAAAAAGGTGTATGACTCACAGTGGTTAAATATTTAACTGTTTCACTAATGAGCTGAATCCTAACATGTGAGTTTGAAAACACGTGTCACTGCATCTGAAAAATCCCACTCATTTCCAAGGAGCATTTTAAAATTTTTATATATATATTAATACATATAGAAACACACATGTTAGGAATCTATAAGGTAAGTTGCTGTTTTGAGACTATTCTACACACACATTTAGTATTCTGTGTAGAGATATGTGGGAGTTGGGGCTTGGTTGAGTGGGTATTTTTTTCCCTTTTTATCAAAAAAATTGCACTAATTCAACCCCAAATGTGCCTGTTATTGTATTAATTATTATGATGACATAATAGTACAATTATACCCTGTGGGACTAGGCTACACTGCCATGTGCAACCACGTGCCTGCCATCACTTCAAAGACAGAAAGAGATTGAAGATACAACCCCACCCTGCTGCTCATTCCTGCACTTCTCATCTTGGAGATTACCACCCACAGAGCTGAACAACGGTAACCTGTTGTGGAAGTGCTCTTTGCCCTCTTTGTTACCACCACAGTAGGTTTAACCATCTTTGGTGGCAAAAATAAAAAAGGCTTTCTGGGGCAGCTGGGCACTGCAGCAGACCGTGAAAGTGAACGCAATCCAGTCCAGTTCAGGGCAGTGGTAAACCCCACGGAGGGCCTAGAGCAAAGAGCTAGCAGACAACTGCTTCTTGAGATTTCCAGAGAGACATGCATCTGCAAACCTACCTGCACCCTGCCTGCTCTAGCTGAGTTTGAACAAAACAGCTTTTGTTTGTAGAGATGGCCCAGCTGCCAACGCGGGTTCAATAACCAGCTCTGGATTATGGTAGGCAGGTCTAGACCTGCAGGATAAACTTTATCTCAGCCAAGTTGGCCTCAGTCAGCTGTAGGGCTGCAACCCTGCTGTCCTGCAGCAAAACAGATGAAAAGTAAACATAAAATGCTACTTAATTCATTATTCAGTCAAATCAATACATGAGAGGGACAAGCTCCAGTGTGTAAAATAAGGGCCAAAATCTCAGCTTTTGGGGGACAAAAGAAACACCAAACCAAAGCCTTCACAGTTCTAAGTTAAGAAACGAGACAAGAAGTTAAATATATTTTCCTTTTCAGTGTTGTGACTGCTGAGGCCCATCACTCAACCAGAATGCTTGGAGCAGGCCAAAACTGGGACTTGTGGAAGTCGTGTTTTCTCTGCCTCAGTGCCTGGCTGTGCAAGGGTCCACTCAGAACTTCCTTCCCCTTACATTTTCAACCACTTTGTTTGGGCTGCAAAACCTATGTGGGTAGGAGCTATCTTTCAGAGCATGTGGCTCCACACTCTACTAGGTGTTGTACTCAATCTTTCACAGGCAGGGCTGTAATGGAAACAACAATAATGTCCTTTCTCAGAAGAATAACACATGAGTCTGCTTGTAAATTGTGTTGCAGATAAAGTTTCCATCACACTTTTAACTATCAAAAGCTAACAAATCTTACTCTACAGTTCCACAAACAGTTTAAGCCAGAACTGTTGCCAAAAGAAGCAATCTCATCTGGCCAAAAAAAAGGTTAATTTGAACCCATCTGAGTTCTCCAAGGCAATTGACAACAGAGCTGCATAAATGCTTGTGTTGGCAGAAGGAATGGAGCAGCAGGATCATTTCTTCAGGTGGCAGTGCCAGTTTATGTAGGCTGAAACCCCCTCTTGAAAGTCCAGCCTGGGTTCTCTGAAGGATTTATCTCACAAAGCCAACTTAGAGTGGAAAAGCTATGGATCACCCGATTTTACACATAAAACTGCTAATATTCACCTCCCAAGAACGCTGCAAGGTTAAGCACACTCGTGTTTGTAAGGCATTACAGAAGTAAGATTAGTAAATATTTAATTTTCTCTCCTCCCTTTCCCCTAGCCTTGGCCACTGAGTATAACTCATTCTGAGCTCCAAATACTAAATCAATGACTTGGAGCAGCTCCTAGAAGGTAGCTGTCAAGCTCCCTGCCTGTGGGCCAGATGGAGGTCAGTCATCACACACACGCAATCCAACTAAAAACTGCTCTGCAGTGCTGCAGCCAAAACAGCACCTAAATGCATTGTACCCACCCGTGCTGCAGGGAACCTTGGAACAGACAAATCACCTCCACAGCAGACACCCTTTCTCACCTTGATCTGGGGAACAGCTGCAGAGGGATAAAGGACAAGTAAATCAACTCCTTTTGCATGTGTTCCACGTGTGAACGCATCCTGTCAAACTGACAGAAACAGCAGCAAAAAGGAGAGTTTCTGAAAGGTGCCTAAATAAGGATGTTAACAACATGCTGGAGGAAAAAAAGAGGCCAGACTCAGTGTGATTAGCATAAGGGAAACCATCAAAGTGAGGCAGCACAGAGCTTGCTTTCACCGACTGGGTGTGAAAACAGGCATTTTGGTTATTTTGTTAGTACTTCAAAGTCCAGCTGTTTCTGAGTGCCAGTAACAGCTCTTGGTTCCCCAACATCTTTAAAATATGCTCCTGGTGCATGGTTAGGTGGAAATACCTGGTGTAAGCAATGCACTAAGGCACAGGTCCCTGAAATCAGTGACCAGCAGGGATAGCTGAGCAGTGCAGAGGTCTTAAGACATTTATCCCAATATTTGGGATATATATATACACACATATTATATATAAAAAATATATGGTCCCTAGAGGGAACTCAGAAGCCCACAGAACTCACTCTGCTGCAGAGCCTCTGGCTGCTGTGGCTGCCAGGGCACTTGGGCACCCATCCTTGTTTGCTCCCAAGGCACGGGACACGCCACGAGCACAGAAAGGAAAATGCAGCACGTGGCAGCTCCCTGGGCTATCCAGACTTCTCCAGCAGCTCAGTACAAACACCATGTTCTGAGCTCCACAATTAAATTCATTTCTTTTATAAGCTGAGATAAAATGTAAATGCCCATGCTAAATACAACTAGCCACTGAATCAACAGCTCTAATAAACTTTCACGAGGCCTTTCTGATTACTGAGATAAAGTAGAATTGGGCCTCATAGTACAACAGGAGCAATCCTAGAAACCCTTTGTGCAAGACAAGTTTAACACAACTCATGCTTCAGTCACAATGATATTTTTTATACCAACAAAATAAAAGTAAATTAGATAAAAACACATTTAAAACATTAAATGTGAGATAAATACAGTTTGCAGTTACATAAATCAAACTCATGCTTCCTAGGTTACCCCTAAGTACAAGCAGACTGTGTTGAAGAAATCTTTCCTATTACATCCTGATCCTGTTAATATTTATGCACACAGGAAGCTCCACTGAAGTCATGATGACGACTCATACACACAAAGTCAAACACACTGCACAACTGCAAGTCCCGTGCCATAAAAGCTTCACTTAAAAACACAGAACATAATTTAGTTGCCTCTGCACATATACATTTAAGAAAAATCCAGCCAGCATACAGTCTTGCCTTTTTTCCCCCCTGGAAGGCAAGGCATCAGCCCCTCATCTAAAGCCATGGAATAAACTCTGAATAGGGCAAAATTTCCAGAGGCTCTACTCAATACAAATGAAATCCAGCTAGAAGTACTTTTTTCTTCAAATTACTGATGAAAAAGGAAACATTCTATATATAAATAGAATATTTATATATGTAAAGAAGCATATACATGAATACATATGAAGAAATAAGGGTATTCTCCCACATCGTTGTTCTCTATCTGTGCACAAAGCCAGATATTTGTCACTGTTTTCATGGCCTGGAAAAATTTCTAAGAGGATGTTCATTTACTCATTGTCCTTCCAAGAGCAGTTAGACCTCAGTGTCGAGATGCACTCTGCTGTTGTCAAACACAGAAGTCAAGAAACAAAATAATGAAGCTTTTTAGAAAATAAACTCATGGACATTTACTTCAGAAAGTGCCAAGAAAAAGAAAGCCACCAAGAAGTTCAGTTGATTTTGGGTTTTTAGCCAGTTAACTGAACCCACTTAGCCCAACATTGCAAAATAAAGTTCTTAATACACTCAATTTAAGTTATTTTCTCTCTCCTAACTCCTGGAAGCTCCTTTCTTCTTAGGCACTGGCACTTGCTGCTTTTCTGCACTACAGTTACCCCACACCTGCAGAGTTGATTCCAGTTCTGCCTACCAAGGGCCACTTAAAGCCATTCAAGAGCCACCAGCAAGTGACAGCTGGCAAATTCAAACCTGTCTCAGTAGTCTATCATATGTAATCAATTGCAAATAGAACTTCAACAGACTCATCCCATTATTTCCTAGCTAATTCCCCCTGGGAAAACAAGCCAGCAACTCCCACTTTGAATCATGAAGCTAGTTTTGCCCCTGTCCCTCCTCCCAGCTTCTCCCTTTCCCCTCCCTTTGCCTCAGTTCAGGGCCCTGTTTCAGTTTTTGGGCTTGATATCCGTTATGTTATGTCAGCTGTTACATTGCGCTTAAAACAATAGACTCCAGCTGGCTGAGGTCAGATGTGAAAACAAGGACCTAACAAAGCCAGGGACCCTCCAGTTATACTGAAATTGAGATACACACTGAATGTAGCACTTAATGACAAACTACTTTCCAGACATTTGGGCAAAGCATAAAGGAAACACCTGTCACTGCAAACATTACACACTAATCCAGATAAACCCTAAATTTAAAAATCTTTCTTTTCACTGCTTGGCTATAGCATGCACCAGTATTCCATAGTTTTAATTTTTTTTTTTTCCCCTAGATGGAATTTGTATTACTCTGCTTGTTTACTAAAATAATAAATAGTGAGAAATATGTATAATTTCAAAGAAAATATGTTTACTGTGCTTCTTTTGGAGTTTACCAAGCTGATGTTCCAAGTTTGACATGAATTTATACCCCAGGAAAGTTTAGTCAAAATTTAACCCTTAAGTAGGAAGCTTGACAGAAGTGAACAATAAATGTAACTGTGAATGAAACATGCCATTTTCAGTAATGGCATTTTCTTACCTGCACCTTTGAACACAATTTATTGGAATGTGCCTGTTCTTAAAAATAAACAATCCACTGTGTGAATTACGAAGGCAAATACAAGCTCTTGAGAACAGGTGAAAAACTAACAACTCCAGAGAACATATCCCTTACTTATCAAAACCCTCCTTTCAATTTAAAAGCAGTGTTTCCTGACAACTTTGCCACTGCTGCAGCTCATGCCTGAGGAGCTGGGCAGAAGGACACGGTGGCACCTGCTCGTGCTGGTGTCTGGCAGAGCCCCCCGGGCTGCCAGGGAGGGAGATGCCCGTGTCAGGTCCTGGGGGCCACCAAGCAGCCAGCGCCCATCCATCACCGGTGCCTGTGCTGGCCACAATCTGTCACCAGCCCCACCCTGAGCTCGGGGGAGTCGCTCTGCCCAGAGCCCATCTCAGTCCTCAAATTCCGAGTCCCAAAAAATGCCTGGGGCTTCAAAGCCTCCTCATCCCAATGGGGATAAATGCTAAAATCCTTCATGCACAGCCAGGGAGGTGCGGACTTTATTTTAAATGGCAATGTTCAGTTATGCCACCACACAACTCCAGGCACAGAAATCCCAGGGAAAGGGATTTTTCTTTTCAAACTTCATAGAAAAGGCAGAAGTAATCAATTTTCTACATCCAAGCCACTCCATTGTAGCAGACTAAAATAAGAATTCAAACCCACAATGTGGACCTTCTAGATGAAATGTATGGATATATGTAAAAAGAGATGTAGGTTTGTTTCTGTACAAACTGCTGCTTATTCTTATATACATCTAAAGGCCATTCCTGGTGGTAACATTAGAGAAATTTACAAAATAAACTTTTTCTTTTATCCCAACTGAATAGGAAACATCTAATAATACCAAGAGTGTACCTGGCAGGGCATAACATATTGGAAGTTTTTCTGTGTTTTAACAAGTTTAAGAACTTTTTCTTTCTCCTCCATGCAAACACTTGCCCAATTCATTTCACTGAAAGCATTAATTGTTCTCTTTTTTTTTTTTTAAAGGTATCCACATGATGAGTAATAAAGTAGACCAAACTGCATGAATTTTGAGGCTCCACCACAAAGTTGCCAGAGTTTTCTCTGGCACCAATGTTTACACAGCCCTTTTCTCCCATCTCTCTCTCCACAAATTATGATTGCTAATTACTCATATAAAATTCCCCAAGCCCATGTGAAAAAACATTTCTTTATTAAGAGTTCACTTCTTCCAAAATATATTTTTATCTAGTAGAGGACACCATCCAAGGTCAGAAGCAGCCACCCCAGGAGAACGCAGCGTGGGCCAATGCTGCCCTCTGCAGATTTTAAATGGAAACTCCAGCCTTCTACCAGGTTTTGATTTTTAGCACATGTCTAAACAAAACCAGCTCATCTCTCCCTTACTGGTCTTAGCATGCTTTCATTCCATATCACCTCTTCATTCCTCTTTAACTCAGATTTCATCTACACCAAACAAGAGCAAGAGCTTGTCTTTTTTTTTAATAAGAAAGCTCCCATTTACGAAATTGGTTCAGCTGTCCTGAACAGACAGCCTTATGTCCACATTAGGAGCATCTGATTTGGCTCCCTTTGACCTGCTCAGAATGGACATAAAGCAGAATTTAAGCGCATTCACGCAACCTTCTGAACCGAATGAATTAAATCCTTTTAACATCACATTTACATTAAGTGCATAACTCTCTTCTGCAGGCCAGGGGAGTTGACAAGGGATTGCTTTGAGAACAGCTGGAACAAGTTAAGATCTTACTACCAGCAACCTTTCAAAGCAAGGCAGCTGATTTTGCAGGGAGGCAGATTAGAAGCCCTCACGTTATCTGCCAGCTCAGCTCAGCCACAAACATCACAATCAGGGGCTGAACTGCAGCCAGAAACACCTGGGTGCACATTCAGGGGAAGATCCCTACTCCAGCTACTCCTCGTACTGTTGCCTCATTACAAGAGAGAAGGGCAATTTTAATTTCTAATCATGTTTTCTGAGCCTCCAAATCACTCACAGCTGGCATTGTTCCTATAAACTAAAATGTAAAGAAGCCAGCTTTGACTGAAAGCTGGGATTTTCCATGTCAGCTGTCAGAGGAGTGACAGAAAGGAAAGGCTGCAGTGAGTGACTCCCTGGACAGGTCTTTCTGCAGGTCCAACAAAGGAAAAAGATTAAAGCCCATAAATCCACTAGACACATCTTCTACACCAGCTGGCCTCACTTTGGGTCAGACCAGGGGACATTGCTGAGGCTGCAAGGACAAATTTTTCACTTTCTCAGCTACAGCTGTTCTTCAAAGTCTGTAAACTAGATTAATCTGTAGAGCTGTCACCAGGCACCTTCACAGATATTAAATTCATTTAATTTTTCAAAAGGATGAAAATGTACCAATGCAGATGGTGAGTCTGCATTTTGGCCTTCTTAAGCAAGGGATATTATCAGGAAAGAAAACTGCTGGAACCCCTTTGAACTGTGCATTCTCTGTGAAGACCACCTTCAGAAGCAAAAGCTGTAGGTGTTTTCCTCTTTCTCTCTCAAAAGACCCACAAAAAACCCCAGCAAACAAAAGCCAAGTTTTACACTCAAAACAAAACATTATATTAAAAAAGCAATATAAACTAGATTTCCTGTGGGCCTAGACTCTGTACCAGTTTCTCAGAAGTGTAGGAATAACTTCAATGCCAATAAAGTAAATGCTAATAAACCAAAACAATTGCCTTTTAATCTTAATTTGTATTTTTTAAAGTTTAAATATTGTTTAATCTCTTCAATAAGAAGTATGCTAAAGTAGAAAAGGAACTTAAAACAGAAAGCTGGAAAGAGTTTATACTTTCATCATAAAAACACAGCTTTTCCTTCTTTTTTTTATTTGGCGGGAATCAATATTGAAATGAGATTCCTACCAGAAAATAGCTTTTTCAGGCACACCAAATATCCCTTGGTTCAGCAGAATATTTAATCCCCTTGGATCAGGCACTTAGATTTTCTTAGATCATGCTGAGATAACAGCATTCTGCTGTGTTCTGGCACCATAAAATCCTTGCTTATGAAAATAAAAGAAAAATACGGCCTCTCTGGGAACATCCATCTCTGCACTACTTTTTTCCATAGTTTAAACATTGTAGTCTCAGAATCAATTTTTACCCTGATATACCACATTCTCTTTATGAGTCATGGCAAAAGCTCTCCCGCACCACTGTTTTACACGGGCCAAGTGTACACAGGGCTCTTCAAAATGATGATGCTTTCACAGCCTTGGCTCAGACTCCAGCTCACGCTGGGCAAGTGCCAGCGAGTAACTGGAGTCAAACCCCCTCCGACAGCACCATCTAGCGAAAAAAAAAAGAGAGAAAATAAACACATGCAAATTTAAACAGTTTTCACTGCATTCTGGAAACGAACAAAAGGCCAATTCTCCCCTAATCTCCCATTACAACTGCATTTAGGTATAGCTTTCATCAAGGCTCTTTGCCTCTTGAAGTGTGGTGACAAGTAAAGAAAGATTCAGCGGCTAATTGTAAGCTTTTTGTCTAAATCTGGAACACCACTTGGAACACATATAAACTTGCCCCTGTTTATTTTTCCAATGCTAAGCTTGTGCTTTTCTTGCTTTTATGAGAAATAGAAGTGTTTTTTAATGCTTTTAAATTATTGATAGCATAACAACTTTTGTTTTGTGCTGCGCTAGGTGATATTTAAAGACAAGCAGCTCCAGAATAAAATAACTTCATATATTTTGATATATTGCAAAATAATGCATTTTTAATATACTACACAAAACTGGTTTTTCCACCCAGTTTTGAACTGAAACCGCCACAACATATAATCTCAACAACTTTTATAGCTTTTTTTTCATGTTATTGTAATATCTTGTATGACTATAATAGTAAAGCATGAAAATTCTTCTTCATGAAAAAGGGCACACAGCTTCTATCTGTAACTTCAATGTGACCAGGCTCCCTGCTTTCAAAAAGGACTACCTGCTGAAATTATGTAGGTGCTCAGATCTTTTGCAGGGTCAGAGCCAAATACTTTGGCTATTTGGAGGAACTAAAGCAGTATAGCTATTAATTGTGAATGCTTTTAATAGTCTTGTTTAATTAGTTTTCCAGTCAGGAGGAAGAGATTCTGTTCTTTTCCCAATGCATATCTTCAGTGCCATGCAACTCCAGTTTCATGGGCTTATTTGAGGTCTCAAACCACAAACTCTACATGACCAAAGTTCCTTCATTCTCAGTTAAGCCCAAGCAAAAGCCATCTCCAGGATTCCCATACTCCTGGTAAGTTGCTGGTACTCTGCTGCTCCTTTGAGCTCTGTCTCATTTAGTATTATTTTGTCAATCAAATTGCTTGCCTTCCTTTGCTCACCTACAATGACAATTTTACCTACTTGAATTGTCTGGCTCCAAATAAAGATCATAACTGTCAAATAATCAAAAATCCTTCTACAGACACAATAAAGAAATTAATTCCTACTGCAGAGCAGTAGAAAGGGTGCTCTCCTAAGCTTTCATTTCTCCTTACAGCATCATTTGGAAGCTTGCACACTGTCTTTTCCAGTTTTGTGCCTTAATCCCTACATGCAGTTACACTTGATTGAACTTCCTTCTTTCCATTTTGCAGCCGCTCTTCAACCAGCCCTCTGTCATTAAATCTCCCCCTAAGAACTCAGTTACATCTACTTTTGACAACTTGTAAAAAGTAAACAAAAGTAAAACAACTTCTTTGACTTTAACGCAGTTGACTACCTTAAAATCTCTTAAGGAACAGGAGAATAGGAAATTTCACAGGGTAGATAGATGCCAACAGGAGTGAGATTCTGACATTTGTGTTTGTGTTTCAAGATGCCACAACCCCTTGGAAAGTCCCACTGAAACTGGATAGAGCAGAGAGCACACTAGCCCATCTACTGCTTTGGATGGATGGCTCCCCATAATCCCCACAGGTTTCATGAAAGTTAGCACAGTTAATCCTTTAAGAAAACACCATCAGCCTCTGCCAATACTGAACAAACAGACAACTGCTCATTTCCCGTGAAACCCATGCCAGCAGGATTTCAATTTTAGAAATTAAACACAGTTTTTCTCACTATGCAGAACAGGAACACTGATACATCATTCACCAATTCCCTTATTGCTTAGAGAGGATGATAACACAGAACAGCAGAAATACACAATACTGGACATGCCACACTCTGTGTGTAACCCTGAATGCTTTGCATGCACCTCACACTGCCAGGTACAGACAACACACACTGAACAAACCAAAACAAGCTCCATGATTTCACAGGGTGGGGGCAGAGAATGAAACCTTGCTAGTGATGTTGTCACTAGAAGTTGTTTCACTGAGACAACACACATGTCAAATATTATGATATACTGCAAAGGTGACTGAGACATTACCAGGAGTTAAATTCACCACAGACATTGGCAGAAGTTATGGATAAAAAACCCTACTAGTTATAGAGTAAAAAAACCCAAAACAAATTAAATCTGTACAAAAGAGAAAATGCCGAACCACAAAAAAAATTGTACTGAATGCAGAAATAAAGGAGTGGATGCTCTTAGCTGGCACTAGTTCTGTTACACCTAGGAGTTCAAATATCTTACTAGTTCAAAATAATATGCAGGAATGAAAGCATTTAATGCAGATTGACACTAAATTTAATATGCTATATTCTTATTCTTACAGCATTCATATTAGGTATAGAACCTTGGCATATTTAATAGATAAATAGACAAAAATTATTAGCATTTATGGGGGTCTTAAGTGAACTTTTTCATGTGAATAGTGGTAATACACTTAATGATATTACTGAAGCATTCCTACAATACCTGTTTTGAACAAACATTTAAATTGCTCATTAGCATTTTCTCAATGAAGTGACAGCGTTTCCAGCAGTTAAATAATAGTCATTTATTTATAAACAATGGTTATTTATTTATAAAGAAGAAATCAATGATTTAGCAGGGGCTATCCCACTAGTGAGGTACAACAAATTCATTAAAAGTTTGGATGTTTAAAATCATGCCTCTCCAACCTCAAAACTAAGGCTCTTCAATGAAACCTAGGCTGGCAGGACACAATCACTGCTGAGGCATTTGTTGATACATCTATGCTGCAGCACTGGTGTACTACAACCATGGTGACTGTGTTTTCTCTACTGAAGGGAAAGAGCATAAGACAGGTAGAGCAAGTTCTCTTAAAGTCAATGGATGTGAGTTTTCCACTTTTGAAACAAAGCTGGATATGACATCAACCAAGTTTTTTTCCCCCCTTTGTTTTTTTCCCCTGCTGTGGCCAGGTGTCTGGTCTTCAGTATGGCTGAAAAAAGTATTAACCCAAGCAAAAGGAGGGATCAAGCTTAATTAGAATAACTGTATGTGTTGGACACACCACAGGTGTCCTCAGTATAGGCCACAGAGGGTACACAACCTCATTTTTGGAATTTCTGTAGTTTGCAGATTCATTATGGAAAAGCAGAAAAGTCTCTTGTCAATTAAACCACAAGGAGCATTTTGTTTGATATGGTGTTAGCTCAGGAGATCAGAATTTGTATATTGAGAACAAACACACATCAATCACATTAATGTCCATGTACATACCATCCAAAATAACGTCCCTGTAGCAAGAGCTGCATACTGCTCAATTGTAGAAAGCACGCTGAAGATAAGGCATATCAGCACAATAAGGAAGCTGCAAATGAAAAGAAATTAAACAATTAAAATAATGCCATGCAGTGTAATAACCTATGGGGAGAATAGATAATTATGCCATCACAAATCATCTGTTTACAGTGAAATGTCATTGGTATTGGATTATCCCTAAACACAGCTGGTAAGTGTTGCATGATCCTGCTTCCTGTGGGATAGTTTATTTCTCTTCAGACACTGAGGTTTGGGGTTGGACATTATCAAATGAAACCATATGGTAAAACTAGTTTTAGCCTACCTCCAAGATTTGCTGTTTCCTTGCCCTTCATGGAAAGAGCATTCCTTGCTCTTTCCTATTTTGAGGACTACTTTGGCTGAATCACCACACAACCCCCAAGCATGTTTCAAATATTTGCCTTTTTGCTGATCCAAAGCCCAATAAACTGGGGAAAAAAACAAACCATAGCTAAGCCAAAGTTTAATAGGCTGTGCTATACTGTCTTTTATAATTGATCCCTAAAAGACCCCAAATACATAAAGTCTGACATTTGGCATTTGAAACACAACCTAGATCTGATTCCACCTAATTCCAAACCCCTGCCATGGGCAGTCATCTATCCCTAAACTAGGCTGATCAGAGCCCCACACAGGCTGGCCTTGAACAGCTCCAGGAATAAGGCTGACACGTTTGTCCTTAGGGAGGGGGTCCTGGTTTCCAACATAAGATCTGGGACAGCCAGGGAAACAGCCCAGCTGTCTGCAACCTCCCAGAAATCCTCTTCCCCCTGTGGGGAGCAAGGCTGCTCAGCCCTGCAGCCTCTGCCTCCAAAGCCCTTCCCTGAGCAGCTTCAGGTGCCCCCATCCCACAGCACTGCTGCTTCCCCTAAAGGATGTACCACCCCTAGGGAAAAACCATGTAGCACCCAGACTGGATGCTAGCCACTACACACCAGCCATAGGCAGCTTCCACTTCCCAAAGGACTGCATGATTCTTTGAAAAACACAACCTGAGCAACCAGCAAGACTGAAAACATCCACTTGTTAAACACAACATTAGTTGTTAGGGCTATTTCTCACAATTCTCTTGAGACAAGCAATACCAATCCTTTGTGTTCAACTGAAAGATGCTGCAAAATCCATTAACTAAATAATTATATTATATATATATATAAAATACAATATATATATTATATATATAATTATATATAATATTATATTATATTATATTGTACTATATATAATTATATAATATAATAATATATTATATATAATATATTATTATATATTATATATAATAATCCTGTTAGGCATCTCTAAAACAGCTAACCATCTTTTAACTCAAAAAAACACCCCACAACAAAAGAGAATCGACATCATGAATAAAACTGAACTCAAGAGAAGTATTAAACCAGGACATAAGATTGGCATAGCTCAGCTGAAGTCACCCAGAGCCTCTGCCTTTATTCATAGAAGTGAGCACTTCTTTGGGTAAATCTTTTGAAAGACCAAGCACTCAAGAAAACAAAACAGTGTTAAGGCTGACATAGCCTATGATTGCTTCATGATAAAGTGTATGCAAGTCCAAAGCACACACAAAAAATGATGCCAGAATCACAGAATCATTAAGGTTGGAAAAGACCTCAGACCAAGCCTGACCTTTGAGATTACTGAGTCCAGCCTTTGAGACTGCGCTACCAAATAATGGAGATCAAGTTTGTAGCTGATTAGGCTCAAAAATCAAATAGATAATGAAACTAATAGGACAGAGATGATCACATATCAATACAAGTACCCATAAAAATATACTTTACCTAAGCAAAATATAAGTATGTGAGTGTTTGATTTATCTCTAGACTCTTTTCATTTTACCCTGTATCTCTGCCTTTGGGCATTCTTAAGCACAAGTAAGCTGTGCGGACAAGGCAGGAGAATCAAAGGTGAGTCAGTCATTTGAAACATAACATAAATGTTCCCTAAGTATCCAGCCCTTCTGTCTGCAATATTCCCACAATTGCTTAAGAGCAATACACATGACAAGGTGAACATAAATGGAGTCAGTTGCACAGAGACAGCTGAGGCTCTCTGGATCTGAAGTCCAGCACACATAGAATTAGCAGTTCAAAGCAAACAATGAGCTGCAAGGGATGGGCAGCACCACTTCACATTTACTATAGCCCTTAGTAGCAGTAGACACGTTAGAATGTCTAACTCAGCCAGCACAAGAAACCACAAGGGGGCAACCAAAGCAAAGACTAACCCATTCCTGTCCCTTTCCCAAACAAACACAAACCCCTAATAAGCATTACAGTTGAAAGCTCATGTGCCGAAATGACGGAAAGATAAGCTTAGGGTCAATCGTTTGCCAAATCTCTTTGCTTTTTCCTATTAGAGAAATTGATGGCTGAAGTAAGAATTGCATCAAGTGCCACTCACCCCCACCACCTGCCTACTTTTATGGCTTTTCATGCACATGGACCCATTTCAGTCTTAATTTATTTTTTTTTTCACCCCCAGAGAAGCTCTTACAATTCACTGCAGACTCTTTCCAGGCTGATGCATGAAACACCTTCATAACCACAAATACACATTATGCCAAGCAAAACAAAGATTTTGGTCAGGTACTGCTGCTTCATGTCTGCTCCTCTGGCACAGGAGAGATGACACCCACAAGGTGCCAGCACAGCAGCACAGCTGAGCTACTCACCCTGTTACACTGGCATTGCTATTTGGCTTAGATCAATTGCACATAAGGAAAAGAAGGTGCAAAATTAAGACATTAAACAAACACACATAGTGTTGTCCTCCTGTGGCATGAGCCTACTGTTTGTTGCCTTCCAAAACTCAGCCTTGTTTTTGTTTAGTGGCTCCCTTCTCCACCTCTGAAGCATAAGAAGGGAGAGATGCACCAGTAAAATAGAAGACAGGAAGTTTGGCACTTTTTTTCCTTTCTCTTTTTTGACAGTTATGTCCTCTTTCTGCAGTCAGAAGTGGAACACAGATCCCCAGTTACTGCCTAGGCAGCAGACAAGTCCACAGGAGTTAGTCACAACAGTGACTAACAACAGTGGCAGGGACAGACTCTGCCTGAAACTTGAATTTGCTTATGCAAAAATCATCCTGCAGCAATTTAACTGGCCAGCCTCAGAAAAGCAAACATTACAATTTTCATAAAATAACCTTATCACTTTACTGTGATTGCTATTACTACATATTAAAAAAAAAAAAAGGAAAGAAAAACCACTTGTCTTGATACACATGCTAAACATGTAAACTCTTCATCCAACCAGTAAATATCAGACAAACTAATGGGCAACTAACTCCACTATGGCATAATTTTTTCAATATACATTTTCCCTCCAAAGGAGAGACAGACAGCATTAGGAATTTCTTAAAATCTAGCACTCCTAACAGTCAGTCAGGGCTTCATCTCTTGCAAACCACGAGTTTTATCTCCTGAAACCCTTTGCTTGTTTGCCCTCTATGCACAAATGTGACCATCTTCAAGAAAGGAAGCAGAGTGATGAGTTGAGGCTCTCGTCAGCTCTGATCTCTCTCTGTGATTGTGGGGCCAAGCAAGCACCAGAGATGAGGAGATAGCCTGGGAAGTTTTTCATGCTGTCCCTCCCAGGTTACAAAGCAGCATCTACTTGCATGTAGATAAGTCACATCTACTGCATCAGTAGATGCATTCAAAAACACTCAGCTTAGTGGTTAAGTCATATCTAACAGTGCTATGTTTTTTTTTAAACCAAGAATTGTGCAAGTGGCTGATCATCTCTGTACTGCCTGATGTAAAACCACATCAGCACTGCTAAAGCAGTGTGGACATGACAAAGCAGCAGATGTTTTCTTTCATGGACTCAGTTTTTGCCAGACCAGTACAAGAGACCTGTGCCCTCTCAGACAGCACTATTTCACTCAGCCAGTTTCTCTGGTTCTCTTTCCAATTCAGTTTCCCATCCCTGGGGGAGCCAGAGCCAGAAGTGGAGCTCTCAGTGTGAGAAACAGCCCCAGGGTGCAGCACTGCAGTCACACCTGGAGCTCAGGGACATCCCAAGCCTGTAGCTGGACTTGGGATGTGTCTGTGCCTCACCAGCCTCTGGAGAGAGCAGCATGAACACAGACACTGCTGTATAGAGAGTCACACAAGGCAGTGCCTGCACAGGTGTGCTCATGTAGGTAAACATTTAATAAAAAAGTTCTGTCTTGCTTCATTGTGTCAGTCAGACAGCTTAGGTAATTTTTTGTCTCTAACAGGTTTGAAAAGCTAGAGCATTTCCACAAAACAATCATTCAGCCAACAAGGGAACATGGCCAGCCAGCATACGTGCTTTACTTAGCAATAGATAGGAAATCTATTAAGAGCTGAAGGTAGATTTAATGCTTTATGACTATTTTAGGATATATTTTGACTTACAGACAGACCTATGGCTTTTTCCCTGACCTCAGAGTCAGCTGCAGGAACCTGACACATTATAGGTAGCTATCAGTACTGTGCAGCTTTCAGCCCTGAGCTGCTGAGTTTTTTCTATATTCAACTTTGATTTTTGAATGTCTTTTTTGTGGCTTGAAACAATGTGTAGAATGATCAAAGGAACAATAAACCACTTACTGAAAGATAACAGTGCTCATTTAGTGAATGTCACAGGTAGGAGAACTGATAAGGGTTTATAAAATATGTCCAGTGATATGACCAGGAACATTTAAAAACACAGTATATGAGACATGCTGGAAGTACTTACTCACCAGATTAATAGTCTCATGTGCATGCAGCTGTTATCATCAAAACCAGCACTAAAATGTGGGTAGATTTCATTCCTTCTTGCAGTGTTTCTTACATACTCACAGTGGGAGTCTTTCCATAAACCAGGAAAATGTTGCCATTAGGCTATAAACTGAGCTGAGACCTTAAATACATTTCATAGATGAGAAGGGACATGCAAAGTTCAGCTCAATTTATATCACCTTGAGCTCTAACCATCCAGGAAGACAGACAGTTTTTCCTTGTTCAATGCCACAAGCTGCCTTAAGTCTGATTTTTCTAACCATTTTTATCCATTACAGCTATCAGTCTTGAAGATATCCAACTACTGGTGCATGCAGCTTATTTTAGCTGGTAACTGCTAGCTAAAAAGCAGTTACCAGCATCTGTGCTTTTTTCTGTTTCACCTAAAGTCAAGGTGCAGTTCATCTTCTATGTCTACTGGAGAAAACAACTAAAAAAAAAAATCTGCAAAAAAAGAAAATGTCTTTAGTATGCTTCTATGTACTTAACATTCTACCTAAGCCCTCTTCTTGAATCTGTCTGCCCTTATTTTTACACAAATAGATTTTCTTTGAATGCACATACAGTCAGTTACGTGCATCATCAGTCATCTACCCTGTAACTCAGGTGTGGTTTTGTTTTGGGGGATTTTGTTAGTTTGTGGATTTTTTACAGACTAAATTTTTTTTTTTTTTTTTTTTTTGCCATTTAGCTTCTAAGTGTGACACATTTCTTAAGTAAACAATATAATTTAAAGTTGAACCTCCTCTAAGCATAAAGCCTTACAAGAACTGGAAGGATGACATTGAGAATAAATAACACAAATGAAGTGTGCAGATTGAACTTGGGCAGATTCTTATCTCCATCATCATAATTTGCAAACTATAATGCTCCAGCATACCCAGGTCATGTTAGTTCATTAAAACATATGACAGCATCATTATTTAATCTTTCATCCCCATGGCTTATACCTGCTGACACTTTTCAGACTGTGCACTAAAAGGTCAATGGTGCCAGAAAAGGACATTTTCATGCAGATTTCCAGGTTACAAAGACTGTTATTGCAATGTGGATTTAGATAGGCAACTTCAGGTAAGAGACACATTGAAGACTCTTTCATTTTTTCATACATTCTGCTGTGTTCCATACCAGCAAAGTAACTCCTTACTTAATTTACATCAGGAAAATCCTCATGAAAAGTTTCAACAGCCTTTTACTATTACAAGTCAACATAAATCCCTGACCACCTCTCACACTACCACATAGTCATTTCCACAGTAAAAACAAGAAAACATTCAGAACTAACCCATATCAAGTAATTTCTTACTGCAGCAAGGCACCAGGTTTTTGTTCTTTCACTCAATGTATTTTGAGATTGCTTGAGGGGAAAAAAAAAAAAAATCTAAGAAAAGGTAAAAGAAGGGGAACAGGTAGAACTTGTAAAATAAAGGACAGCTGATAATCAAGCAGAAAGAAGTCTATGAACATAAACAGCATTGCTAGAAATCTAATACAGGATGGCAATTTGTTTTATGGGATCATCAAGGTATAGTGTCAAATACAAATACCAACCAGTACTTTTAAAGCTGAGAAACCCAGGGATGATCTTTTTAAAAAAGAAACAGGATTTCACAAGGCAGAGCAAACTTTAATCTTAATGAAATTCACTCAAGTAAACACCCCATACGTGTAGGCCTCATGCTGAACCCTTTAGCCAGTCTGAACTGAATACTTAAAGAACACTAACTCTGCCATGACTATGAGAGCACAGTGCCAGGCTACTGACAGAAAGCTAAATAAGCATTTAATTATCCAGCTGGTGGACACCAGAGGTCCTTCATCACTTATTCAATTAACAAAAAAAAAATTTGTAAGAGAATGGTTGGGCAAAGGTACGTGGTTAGAAAGAAGCAGCCCTGTACTCAATTCCTCTTTGCCCATACCTTAAGCCAACTTTAACACTCCTAATTATGCATTAATTTTATTAACTGCAGTAGCTGTTAATGCATTAGCATGAAAAAAAGAGAAAAATCACTGTAGCAAGGAGTTAAGAGACCTGCAACCTATACAAACCATACCCGAAGACGAAGCAAGTTTAAAAAAGAATAAATACATAGAAAGTACTTTTGTGCCAATAATTTAAAAAAAAAAAAAAAAAGTAGGGGTTTACGTCTCTGTCCATGCAGGCTCTTTGAATGGTTTTCCTCTCAGGATTTGTCATCTCTTCTTCTGTTTTGTTTTTGAGGCAGGGGAAGGAAGGAGGGGCACAGCCCCTCCCCAGCCTCTGTGTGGCAGGAGGATGCCCAGCAGAAGGGGACGTACACTCACGTTCCTGCAGAGAAGCATGACTCCCTCCAGGAGCTGCCTACAGCAGTTTCCTGCCCAACACACGCTTCCTCTCTGCTATGTCCAACACAGGTCAAGCCTGTTGACAGGTCACTGTTCTCAGCTGTCACTTACCATCAAAAACCCCTCCACAGACAGAGTGCGAAGGCTCTGTTTGTCTTAGCTTAGCTCTATCAGATGGAGCTTCCTGTTAATATGTATTTGTTCCAACTCCTAAGGAAAAGTAGAGTTGGTGCTTCCTGAAGGAAACAATGGCATAATTTTTAACCAGCTCCATGACTCCTTGTCAAAGAAATGCTGTCTTCTGGCTCCCATGCAGGAAAGCAGATTTATTGCACAAGAAAGATCACATACAATGCAGGGTTGTCTGATACTAGAAAAAACAGGTTAACTATACAGCTAAATAGGCAAGGCTTCTATCACACTTACCTGGCTCTTCTGGGAGGTTAAAGTCTGTAAAAATGATTTAAGTTACGGGCAGTGTACCAAAGCACAAAGCACACAATGAATCAAAAGTCATGTAGGATACAACACCAGAATTATTGCAGGAAAGGCCTGTAAGGGCTTGGCAAAGGGTATGATTGCAGTAGAAATGCAAACCAGACGTCAAGATGCTTCAAGAGGAAAGGTTAACTACTCACAAAAAGCATGTTATTGCATCCTGCTAGGAGGTGTTGGTTCCTTTGAGAACAGCCATGGATTAACAGGAAAAAGATGATAGGTACTGAGTAAGAAAGTGGAAAATGAATATGCTACATCTAAAAGGAGTGCATGACCAAGAGATGTGAACCACTGGACTGCAGAACATTTATCAGCCCTCCCCAGATAGTTCACAATAAGCTTTCAATGTGCTCATCATTAATATGAAACCCCAACATAGGAACACAACAACCACGGAAGGGGTGAGTTCACATGTGCAGTAAGGGCATCACCCAACACTAGAAATCAAGAGAGTTTTTGCAGTTTTCTTTACATCAGGCTTAATAAGAGGAAATGTGTCATTTTTCATGAGCCAGTTCTGGAGACATGTTCTTTTAACAGAGGAGAAGAAAAATGTTCTAGAAACTGAGTGCCACAATACAAGTAAAACTTGCTTTGTAGTTGGAGTTGTATACAGTTGGTCTGAGCCCTCACTACACCACTATCCCACTTTTCTTGTGACAGTGGATTTAAAGCAGCAGAGTTTAAATTATTTACTATCCAAACACTAAAAGAAAATTACTATAAGTTCTTGGACTATAAAACAGAGCTTCTGAAAAATTGGCAAGACTAGACTATTCCTCTGCTTTGCTGTTGTCAAACCTAAATGAAATAAATCTTTCTAAATAAAATATTCTTTTTTAAAAATAAAGAATTTTAATAATTGCTTTCCTTAAATACATAATATTTCTTTAAACAAGTAACAATATTTACTTCCAATTGTTTCTCTTGTTTGGGCTGGCTGAACACTATTTTCTGGCTTCATCTGACAAAGCAATTCAAGAGTTCTATGTACTACCTGGTTTTTTGGTCGTTGGTTTGGTTTTTTTCCCCTTTTTTTTTATTTTCACCCCAGTAGCACTGCTACAAAATCACTTTGCCTCCCCCATTAAAGATCAGAGAACATTGAATCATGACTTCTAGAGCACACATATCTTATAATGCTGCAGAAAACTGGACTTGGTCAGCTTTTCAGCTCACAGACATCTTCCTTTGGGAGCAGCTTCTGGACACTGCAGGGAGCCAAGTAAGTATCCTGCCCCAAAGAAGCAAAACAAGGCAGAAGAAAGGAAACATTGCCTCCACACCAAAGGAGAAAAGCACTACGCCACAATCCTGTACAGCTGATGTAGCAGTGCACGAAAAGTTGGAGGCTAATTGTATGGTAAGTGAATAAGGGCTGTGGTTTTAAACGTTCCATAAAGAAATACCCACATTTCTAGCTCTCTAAAAACCTTCTCCAGAAGCAATATTGATATTTTTGACAGCATCCTTAGTTCTTCAATTGTGAAACAGTGAAAGGGACTAAAAATCAACAGATAGATAAATATACAAATGGGGAAGAAGCAATCGTACCTTGACCTGGACAGATACTTAATGTGCTTGATTGCAAATGCCACAGAAGTGATACCAGACCTGACGAACTGGCCTACCTCCTCACCTGATCCCCCCCAAATGACTTTTCAAGCTCCTTCTGCTAAAACCAGTGTGCCTGAAAGGCACTTTCATCAGTGCTGGCCAGTAAGATGAAGACCGTGAGAAAGATCTGAAGCTGGGATAAGTGCTCTCACCAGGGTTTCCATCAACCCTCTGCTTTAATTATTTAAAGGTATAGCTGACAGATGCTTTCACAGAAATCAGCCTTGTCATCATCCTTTGAGCTTCTCCGCATTCAGCTCTCAGCTGCACTTTTCTAGGGGCTCTGGGGGCAGAAACACAGCACCCTTCATGTGTTACAGCCCAGAAACAAGGAAGAGAAACTGCATGACAGGTTAACTTTGCTAAGGTGAAAGCAAAGGAACTCAGCAAACAGAGGTTATTTCCATTTCCAGGGGACACAAAGTATTTGCTGAGGGGAAGACGTGACGTCTAAAAGCTACAGCAACTTGACTTCTCAGTTTGCTTTAAGCATGATGGAAAGTTCAAGTGTCCCTGGAAGAAAAGAATCAAGAGGGTCTAGAAAGCCACAGGCAGCTTTTAATTTATGGTGAGAGAGCCTTTCTGTAAATACAAAAATCTCTATCAATACATGCCATGGAATACAGGAATGCTCAGTACTCCATTTCCTCAAAAAAGACTATACAGATTAAATTTCCAAAGTGAAATCCACACTGTGCTTAAAGAGCTTTAGCTTTCTGCCCTCAGCACACAATAGACAGTTTTTCAGGCTGAAAATTATGAGGGTGATTATTTCTATTATTCCAACAGTCAAGCTGACTGTTAGTGGAAATTCTAATTGTCTATCACAAGGCTAAAAATATTCTGCTGTATCATTTGAATTCACCTGCCCTGAATTAAACAAGGTAACATTAAGAGAAAATGGCTCAAGAAAGTTATAATCTGTTCTGAGGCCTGTATCCAAGAGGCATTTCAAGGTGGTTTAGAGTCCAAAACACTTACGTTTCAAAATGGGACTTCAAACTTGAACTCTCAACGAGCAAAGAAGTTCCTTTGGAAGAGAAGTTAAGATGAAGTAATAAAAGATGTTAGATGCTTCAAACCTTACAGGAAGGGCTCTTAATCAGGAATACAGTGACTCTATGTAACATTAAAAAAAAAAAAAGTAATCAACTACTAATTGGACAACCAACTCTGCTGTGAGTAACAGCCCCCAGCTGCCAGATATGCACTTCCAACTCTAAAAGCCAGGAGGCATTCTGGGAATTCTAAACATTTCTGGGAATAGTCTTTTGATGCTGCAGGAAAAAAAAAACCCTATTTATCTTGTAGTGAAATCTCAGATTCTGGCAGGTAACCTCCAGAACAAAGACGTATCAAAACTCATTGGTGAAAAAGACCTGAGAGATGGTAACACCTTGTGGCACACCTGAAGGCCACAGCCTTGGGAGGGGAAAGCTACCATAGTCCCATAATTCTGATATGTCACTGCAGGGCAGCATGAGGAAGCAAAAGCCCTGTGCCTGAGAGCACACCCAGTGTGTAATTCCAGTGTTAATACAGACGTAAAATTATTTATATTACAGCTTTTTACTGGGGCATTCAAACTATACCTAGCAAGTCCTTGCTAACAGCATGCAAGACATTTCTGAAAACAGTGGTAGAAGTCAGAAAGAGGCAAAACAATTGTTTTGCACATTGACTTGAATAATAAATGAAATTCCAGTTAATTGTTAACATTGCAAGGCCCAACATTACATGTAAAAAGCTTGAATATTAAGTAGTTTCAATTGCATAGAGGAAAGCACACAGTATATCATTAAGATATCAAAACAACTAAATTACACAAATTTTGGACTCACAAGAATTCCAGAATCCTATCTCCTTTAGGCTTTATAAATAGCAGAAAAATTTAGGGCATTAAACCATAATACATATATTTTCTGTATATTTCCCTTTCTAAAGTGCCAATATTTCCATGTGTATATTTAGTTTTCTATGTGGCGCTGTACAATAACTAATAATAAAGATAAATTTTTAACACATAAAGCTGAGTACAAGGAAGCAAGACTTGATGAAAAGCAGACCTGGAAGGGTTCTCTTCTGGAAGTCATCATTTCATGGCTAAACTACCAGGAAATATCAAACTATGACTTTCTGTCGAAGTTCAGTGCCCTTGAGATTAAGCTGCCATTTCAAGTGTACGTTTCGAATGTGCCTGAAACGCATTGATATGATCTGCCAACATATTAATATCCATCCCAGTAACACATGACCTCATGGCAAAATTATGCTCCAAGATACTACTCTTGGCCCTGAACCACCAGCCATTTTAAAGGAGTATTGACAACAATTCCAGCAGTATCCAAAACCCTAAGGGATCCATGGGGTCAAGTTCAGGCACCTCTGTGGCACTGCACTAATGTATGTCATTCCATACACAGAGCTGGCTTCCAACCATGATGTTCAATAAGAAACTCTCTGGTAGTCCTTTGTTTCTTGGGGTCTACTAACTCCAGCAGCTGACTTTTCAGCCATGGGAATTCATTGTTTAGAATCCTGTAGAGATTCTGGTAGCACTGCACAGAGAGAGAAAATGCAGAGCTCAAAGCTGCAGAGGGAAACCACCATAGAATCACCCACCAAAAATACTGATTTCTGCTTTGCTTTTTAAAAAACAAGGATTTCCATAGTTATAACAAAGGAAGCCTAAAATTTTGAAGGCACTTCTGACAGTGCATCATAATTAAACCATTACACTTCCCATGCATCAAATCATCCATAAAATCCTTCAATGTAAGGAACAGATTTGCAGGTGTGTTCCTCATCCAGGAACACAGCCATTATTCTTATGAATAAATTTTTAACTTAAAGCACTGATCCCTTTTGAACATGTAGTTCAAGTTACAGATACCAATTGTTTCTGACCAATCAATCCCTAGCAAATTTATTAACTACAAAGTTAGTCAAGTGGAAGATTCAGGATCCCTATTCTATGCTAACTGAAAAATTTCACAATAACTAAAAACAGGCAAAAATTGTGATATGGAGGACACACTAGTCACCTTGCAAGTCACGAGACAAATGAAAGAAAATTACAAAAGATAAAAGTAGTTTACCTCCCTTTTGAAACTGCAACTTTAAAGAAATATTTACTTCTTATTTCCAAATTATTCTAGAAACAAGCTTGCACAGATTAAAACACAACTTCATTTTTATTAGAATTTTTTTTCAGCAGGCTAAGTCCTATGGAGTTCAGAATTTCAGGCCTGACCATTAAGACTTTTTATTTAAAAAAAAAAAAGTCCTCAGGACTGATTTGAGACAGAGGGGGTCAGAGGGGTCATTCTGTCTGTTTATCAGTGTTAAAACCCTATCTGCAATGATCAATATTGTTTTTAAAGATGCAAAGCACTGAGGAACACCAAAGTCATCAGTGGAGCACAAGGCTGAAGGACACAGTTTGATTAGAGCCATTATTGAAATGGCACCTGTGCCATTGGAGAATGCTTTTCTCTGCAGTTTCACCTTCGTCAGTACAAACAAAAGCATTGTTCTACTTGGAAAGTCTTTGGCAGCAGAATGGGGAAAATAACAAATTATCTCTAATGCGCATAGCACATAACATTTGTTTCATAATCTGATGGAGCAAATTAATTTCTTGACCAGCTGACAGGATATGCTTAATTAAAAGGGGAAAAAAAAATGTGTGGAAGGGAGCTTTCTTAATCTTTGTACTCTTTTTTTCGTTCTCCAAGGAATTGCTGTGCAGATTCCTGCTCCACACAGTCTGCATGTGATTTTCACCTGAAACAACCCTGGATGGCAAACCCAGAATCAGTGAAATCCTCTTGCTATTATGTTTCTTAGATATTATTTGTATTTTTTAATTTTTCTTAGAAACTACAGTAGATGGTGACACGCATTTTAACTATCTGCTGCCCAAAAGGCCACAACCATTAAAAAAAAAAAATAAGGAAAAAAGTAAATACCAAGGTGTCTTTCCCATAAAACAATCGCTTTTTGAAAAGGTAGTTAGCACTACTGGCCTCAACTAAAATTTTAAAAATGGATCTAAGGACAGCTAATTTATAAGCCCAATATTTTCCAGATTTCCTTTTATATACTGTTTCTTACTGCTCAACAAATACCAAAATGAAGTCATGCTACTCTGAGATATCCTAATCAATTCTTAATTGGGAAGAAGGATGCAACTTCCCATCATCCATCTCTGACACAGACTTCTGGGAGAACAGTATTTTTAATTTAAAAAATTATTATCTTTAGTATGACTCTGGCTCCAGAGCTGCATTTGAGTTCTGAAAAATCTGGTATTGCAGATCCATAAAAAGTGGGGCACACCAGCAAAAACCGTATTTGTGATTAAGCACTGAACTACCTCATAATATAGACTTCAACACAAAAATCAAAACCAAAAGAAACCAAACAAAAAAACCCACAATTATCCTGAACAGTGAGAAGCTTCTTCATCTGAAACAACAATCCCTGAACTTTTACAAATGATCTATGGAGCTTTTGTTCTTTACTCAAGTTGGCAGACATGTTTCTCATTCACCTCAGCCACTTAAGCATAAGTTAAAATAATATTATCACATCCACAATAGACAGCTCCAGAAACAGGCTCCTTTTTAACCAACTAAAATCCCCTGTTTGAAAGGTTTTGTTGGGTTTTTTTCCCTGAGACTGACTCCTTTACTCAAAAGTAAATTGTCAAACAAATTGCTGCTGCTCCCTACCACGGTTAAGACACAGGAGCCCAGGAACAACCCGGGGATGGAAACTGCCTCAAGTCAAGCACTCATCAGAGTCAGGGGAGAAAAAAGATTCACTGGAGAAGCAAATGATGGATGTCTGGAGAGAAACAGGTGTGGGAGAATCGAGGCTCCTGAGGGAAGACTCCAGCAGGTGGCCCCAAAGCAACAGCACAGCTCAGCACAGCGAGTTCCATTCCCAGGAGCTTTCCCAGCAAAGGCAACCACAACCCCAACTCCAGTTAGGTCTGCTGGTACTGATGCATTTGAGAATGCACACTTGTCTTACTAAAGTGAGTAAAAGGTTTATTTAATTTTTGTTAGTTAGTTAAGAACATAAACCAATACACAAAACTAATCTGCTCAGAAGTTGTGATCCCTTAAATAGACATTTATTTTTTTAAAGTTAAATTTTCCCAAGGACAATGTTTCTATATTTTATGGTTACAGAGCTGCACAGCTTTTCAAAAGCTTCTTCCATTGTGATTAAAAAAATTTCAAATCATTGCAGAAAGTATTTTAGGCAGACATTTCCAGTGTATTTTAGGAAGACATTTCCCATTAAAAGAAGGTCAGAACGAGGGTAAAGCACATATTTCATTACATGTCATTACTCACACACTTCCAAAATTAGTTGTCTCAAAGCCCTGTTAAGAAACTTAGGTATGGTTTCCCATATAAGAACATTTAAAAAGCACATGCTCAAAAAGCAACACATTCAGGTTAAAAACTACTGCATTCTGAAATGGCACTTTCAGGTCTCACATGCAAGTGTCTGGCCTAAATCTGTCCCTTCAGAAAATGTTTAACTAATCACAGCTGAAAAATCAAACTGGCCTTCCTTCATATGCAGGAGGCATGCTTGGGCCCAAGGAGGTGTGCTGATTAGTGAACTTGCTGTCTAACTTAATAAAGAGATAAAAATAAATAAGACTAACTTTTCATTTTTTATTTTTTGAAGTGTGACAACAGGATAAAGACAATCAGATCACAGAAGCGTAGAATTGTTGGAGTTGAAAGGGACCTTAAAGATCATCCAGTTCCAACCCCCCTGTCATAGGCAGGGTCACCTTCCACTAGACCAGGCTGCTCAGAGCCCCATCCAGCCTTGCCTTGAACACTGCCAGGGATGGGACATCCATAACTTCCCTGGGAACAACTTTTAAAGAAATTCAGTTCTCCTAGTTCTCTTAATCTCAGAATCCTAGTTCTCTTAATCTGCTTTTTCCTTAAATTCCACCACCTTCTTATTCACCAGTTAAGAGCTTGTCATGCATAAAGTCTGAGACTTCAAAAATATGTTACGAACAAGAAATTAAAGTTCTGTATAACTTCTCCCCCAGTATTCTTTCTGATCTCACATAGTTCCTTCCCCTGCTCTTCCAGACTGACCTTTACTGAAGGCATACTGCATGCTATGTATTGCAAGTCTGCAGGCACAGAGCACATGCTTTGGTCATGCTTTAACACTGAAAAAGAAAAAAGAAAAGTGGATGGCAGCTCAGTACCTCCTAAGTGCCTAATGTAAATTTCCACTGCAGTGACCCATGGAGCAATTATCATCTCATTGGCCAGCCAAGAGGGCTGAACAGCAGGGACAGTAAGTGACTTGTACAAGGTCATACAGCACATGTCATGCAGAGCTGAAGGTGGATCCCAAAGGATCTGGCTTCCAAGAGTGAGTTTGACACAGCTGGGCCAGTTCTCTGCACTGAACACACCAGGAGGCAAGGGGAGAGCAGCCTCATGTAAGTCACACTGGGCAAAGACCAAAGTCAGCACCTCTGAGCCATTCCCAGTAAAGCCACCACCAAGCCTCAGCATGGATGCTGCATATGCTGTCAGAGCAGAAGGGACAGAGCTGCTGCATCCCAACAAATCCAGCACACCCACCAGCTTGCTGGCCACCTTCCCTGGTGCCCAATGCTGAGCACCCTGCTGGTCAGCCAGCTCAAGGGGGAAGACCTGAAAAACAGGGACCACCCTCAAGAAAGACCCTGACCCAATCCATATGCATCCCTGGTGCTCTCTTGTCTTCTGAGGAAGGGCTCCACATGGGGAGAGCAACCCCTGCATCCCCCACCTTGGGCAGATGTGGGACAAACACTGAGACTGCTTTGGCCATGCCAAAGGGTCTCACTCTCATTTCTAACATCTATCTTTCCTGTCATGACAAGCTATGTAGCTGCTCAAATAGTAGGAAATTTGCATCTTCTTGAGGAGGCTTACAGAAGAGTCACTTCTAAGCATGAAGAAAAAGTATTTGCTTGATAATTTCCCTTAAAGGAGTGAAAGAAAAAAGTTGATAAGAGTCCCTTAAAGTTGGCTTTACAATATTGAGAAAATTATACAGAGTGAATAAGCTGAAGGCCTTAAAAACTGAAGTCATCTAGCTTAATATCTGAGACCAACTGAAAGGAGGAGACCGCTGGTAATGATAACAGAATAGAAAAAGGCCTAAATCATCCCATTTAAAAAAAAGAAAAGAAGTGCTTTATAGCAGTAGCATGTATGTTTTCAAGCAGAGCAAGGCTGCATCTATCAAAGATAAAAGCACAGTAGTAATTCAAATACAAGATGATAATAACTTACCTAAGTTTCATGTGCCAAAAGGGACTCAGAACCCTCTATCACTACTTGCATCTCGTACTAGAAAAATAAGAACCACTGTTGAAGATAAAACCCCATGTAACAATCTAGAGCACTAGGGAAGATCAGTTTCCCATCAGAGACAAGTTTGTAGCACTGTAGCCAGGAGATTTTTTTTTCATTATAAATATGTTGAGATTTAGCTAACAAAGGGTTAAAATGCACCATTCTCTGAAGAAGCTGTTTCTATTCCATTAACTCCTCAAATACAAGGCGGTATTAATTATGCACACAAGCCCATTGTTTGATTCAGGATCTCTACTTACACATAGATGAGGATCACACCAATGCAGTGGGCACAGACACAGATCCTTTGCACCACTCAGTCCTTGCAGCAAGACAAGACCTCACAGGAGTATTCTGGACTTAGATAGATTCATTCTTATCTATTATAAGGCAGCTAACCTCTGCTGAGGCTTCATTGGCTTCTTACAAACCTGTGTGAACTTTCAGATGTTATGATGGGCAAACCTTCAGTATTTCTTTGTGGCCTTGTTAACCCAGAACAAGGTGTGGAAGGTGGCAATAAGGAAATGAGCATTCAAGCAGTGATCCAGCCCAAAGACATCCAGAGTGCCAAGACCTTCAGAGCCATATCAGGTACACAAGAAATCAAGTGTGAGAGTGAAAGATCAAAGGTGTCTTACTTCTCTTAAAGGACAGGAACACCTAGGTTTCCAATTTTACATTGGAGGAAGGGGAACAAAGGAGAAAATCTGAAGCTGTGACTCTAGTGCAGGTATTTTACCCAAGTCAGCAATAAAACCATCTTTAATCTAAAGCACTACAAATACAGATTAACTGGTATTACTGCACACCATACAAAGAGAAAAAGAGAGTGGCTTGCAGTCATTTCAGTGCAAGATAATGCAGCATTCTACCACATCATGTAGCACCAATAAGACCAATTAGCCACTGCCTTCTCATCACTCAGAATGAAGCTTAAAGCTAAATTTGCTACATGTTTAAGGATAAAAGAAAAGCAGGATTAAAAACTTTATCCATGCCATTTGTTCCATCAAAGATTAAGCTCTATAGGAAATTACTGTATACCTCTAAATTTATGCTACTACTTATGGATCAGTGTCTCAAGTCAAAATTTATCTTTTCTCAGCTACACACCTCTGGTCTTAGAAGGTAAAAGACACGTTGCTTTGTGGAACTGTACAGAGCCTGAATGGGAAACCACAGCACAGCCCTACACAGGCACACACTTCCTTTAGAAACTGTGGGATTATTTTATTCTCTGGAAACATGTAACATTATTCAAGTTTTACTTCTTGTGGTCCATTGTCCACAACACAACGTCACCCTCAACACCCCAGATATCAGCAGCCTTGGCACCTAGACAGGGTCAGGACAGGACACAGCTTGTGAACACCAGGAGCCATAGGCTCCCAAAGCTTGGCTAGAGCTTGCACTTGGATGCAATGCCAAGGGCATCCAGAAGAGCTTCTGCTGCTACATCAGCAGCAAAAGACTGAAAAAATGAAACTCAGGCTCATTGCTCAATGGACTGGGGGATTTGATGGCATAGAGACACACAAGCCAATGCACCCAACGCCCTCTTTGCCTCAGACTCTACCAGTAACATCTCCCTGACTTCTGTGCTTAGATGCAAGGTTCAAGGAGGAGACACACTACCAGGAAGAACACCAGATTGAGTTGGGGATGACTTGAGAGAACTCATCCTATACCAGGACATGGGACCAGACATGTTGTGTTTGAGGGCCCTGAGAGAGATGGTCACTCAGGTAAGGAGTCCCCCCGACAGCTGAAAAAGATAAAAGTCACACCACATCCAAAACAAAAGAATTGAGCAGAGATATTTCTCTGTGCTACAGCTGAAAAAGTCACAGCCTACACCCCTATTTCCAGTGTCCTGCAGTAGCTAAGATTGCCACAGACTACACTCATTCAACTTCACTGGAAGTTCACCCGCAAAATCCACATCCACCAAGCCACAGACATGAGGGCAAGAAGCCAACAATGGAGCAATCAGGAAAAAGGAAATCCCTTGCATCACAAAATTCATCTGTCTGAAACCATCTGGAAATTGACTCTTCAGGATATAAAGTTCACAGCATAGTTCCTAAAGAAATGCAAGCAAAAAAGATTCACAAGTTTCCTGGGCTTTGACCCAGAATAGACTCAAATATCCTTGTCTGGTTCTATATAGTTCAGAGGAAGATTTACGTGAGAGGTAAAAAGTTTCCATGCTGAGACCGATAGCCCCTTCCTCATCCTTCTCCAACAATTCCTGCTTAATCTTCTCATTTCTAGAAGAATGAAATCCACTTGTTTCATATCTCTGGGGTGACATGGTACAGAACAGAACTCCGTGAATCCAAAAATCAGGGACAAAGACACAACAGCTACTCCCTTCAAACAGCACATTTAGAGGAATACCATGAGTGACTTGTCAGTCACCATGCAGTCCAGAAGCCTGGCATCCTGAAAGATCCCTGCTGGCATTTTGCAGATTCTAACATTTTTCTAGCATGAAAGATGTGGAGAATTCAGGGTGCAAGACTGATGATACCAGTCAAGTCCCACAATATCCTAACAGTCTCTTCCGACAGATTTTGGGAATTGGTAAAGGAAATTTATTTCCACCAGGAGAGAAATCCCTGCATGAATGAGTCCATTAGATTTAGTATGAGAATAAAGTCACTGGTTCTTTTACTTTTGTCCACAATCCCAACACAAACACAGTGTAGAAGTGATAGTCACTCCCTTGTTCTTCCTACGTGAAACAATCTTTGTCAGTCCTCATATGGACCAGAAAATAAAAAATATATGCATTAAGTGGCTCAATATTTTTCTTAAAGACATCATCTGTTGATGGCAACCTATCACAATTGCTGCCACATGGAGGAGGGGGGAAAAGAATGTCAAAAAAGAAAAATACACTTAAAAATGAGACCATACTTCAGACTAAAGAAATGAGAGTGAATATAATGTGCTTTAACCAGCAGGCCTCACAGAGTGCCTGAGAGGGAACAGGACAGACTTGTCAGGTAACTTGCAGGGGTTAAAAAAAACTGCATCAAGAATTTCCTAACTACCAGTTATTCCTCCAGAGAAATCAGCCTGGTTACTGTCAGGTCACAAACGTTCCAACACACACTCCTCTGGCAGCAGATGCTACCCTAAAGGTCTGAAAGAGTAGTTCAGTTTCCAGGCTTCCAGGGACTGACTCTGTCATGTTTTGAGATATTCCACCACACACTGTGATCAAATCCTACCCAAGAGACTTGCAGCTTTCCCCAAAAAGCTGTGGAATTTAAATTCTGTCTCTGCCATAACTTTAGGGGGAAGACGTTAGCGATGTTCTTTTCTCCCTCACCCATTTTCTAGTCTTCTAAACTCACTCTGAACTTTTTTTCTCCTGATCTGTTACTTCTGCAGAAAGATCAAGCAAACATGTAAAAATGTCCAATTCAAAATATTTTACATGGCCCATAAAAAAAAAAAAAAATGGAGAGAAGCAGAAATTTTCAAGAAGAGAATATTCCACAGGAGGATATTTGGAGGTTTTCAGTCTGTCTTGAATTTTAATTAACTCTCTAACAGCATATTTTAGTGTTAGGTAGTCTTCAAGAAAGGTTAAATAATGCAAAGTCCAAAGGGGTGTCTGCAAATTATCATTGTCGGGTATCTCTGGAAATAATATCCAGCATATCTGGAGAATTCATGCAACTTTTGAGCAATGAAAAGTAATTAATCTAGTTTTGTCTCTTTGCTGCACTGCTGTTTATTCGGTCTCTCAAGCACCCTTCATTGCAGTTTTGACTGGAGGCCAAAGAACTCATCAGCTCAAAGTGAGTTCCCCTTTCACAGAATTCATCACCTGCACAGACACTGTGCACAGAGTGGCTCAAAGAACGGGCTCAGGTACAGACAGATCCACTGTGGTGTCAAACTGGCCAGGACAGCAGCCATGGACCACTCCACAGCGCACTGGCAGCTGTGCTGGGCTCTGAGCTTTGCAGGTGCAAAGGATGTACAAGCCCCCCTCCAAGCTCACAGAGCAACCCAAATGGAGCATATCCATTTGCAGAATGGCACACATCTCCTCCTCCCAGGTGTTTTGACAGCTCCATAAGAGCCCATTCCGATGAGCACACACCAGAACAGCCCGTCCCATCTCCCTCCACGTGCTGTTGTTCACACACAGGGCTTCTTCCTCACCGGGTCTAAATACACAACATGGGAGCTCCTGACGCACGCAGCCTTTGTTCCTCCGTCACAGCATTAACTCATTAGCTGTAAAGATGTGAAGTGCAGCTCGTAACATTGTTTCCCCTAAAACGCTTTCAAGCTTGTGTTTTATTTGAATGGCTTTTTACCAGCGGCTCCCGAATTAAGCAAGGAAGCCAGTGCAGCACATTCAAGGTCACTGTTTGCATGTCCGATTGCAATGATGGTTATAACTGTTGTGGTTTTCCACCTTGAGGGGGCAGGAAGCTAGAGGTCTTCTGGGTAATCAAATGCACATGTAGAAACAATAAAATACACCCATAAAATGATGAGTGCCAAGCTTATTAATGCAGACTGCCCTGCCAGAAATGGCAGCTAGCTCTAAGTGTCCTTAGACACCTTTTGCCTCTTTATTTTTTTGTTTCTTTTTGGTAGTTTTGCTTTGCTTTTGGGTGGGCTTTTTTAAGCGCTCCAGGAGTGCAAACAATCAGTGTTCCTAGAAGCCACCAGAGCAGAAAGCAGAGAAAAAGACATCTGAAATTGTTTTCAGTGTGTGAACTGCAATCAGTATTCTTCACTCATTCCTGGAATATTGTGTTTAACACAATCACAGATGCATAATGAAGGCTACTCTTGGCTGTCATTTCTGCCTAACACTTGTTAAATAACAGGTGTTACCAATAGATTATTCTGAACAAGAGATGTGCAAAACCAAGCAGAGAAAAGCACAGCAAAGCAGAGCATCTTTTCTGGACAGTTCACCCATTTCTCATGTAGCTGCTTTCCCAAAACACCATCTCATTGTTGCTGTCATTTGAAAATACACTTATAAATTATTATGATAAAGATATGCTCTCCTTTGAGGACCTCAGGAGCCTAAGAAAAGAAACAACTGCAAATAAAAGGAGATAGGGGATTGCAAAACAAGACCATGCTATTTGCTAGGTATTGGTGGGACTTACATGTGTCATCAGGTCCTCTTCTAGGCATCACAGAGCAAAATACATAACAAAGGACTTGAACACGAAGGTAGCCTTGGGAAGAAAACATTTAACATCCCACTCATCTCAAGAAGAATTTACTATCTGTGACCTCCCCTCAAAAACATTCCAAATATATTACAAAAGCCAAAAAACTAGAAACGGTCTATTTTTTTTTCTTTCTTGAGGATTAGGCTTTGCTGGTTTATTATTTTTGTTTGTGATCTGAAAGATACAAGGGTTGAACTTGAATGCATACCCAAAGCTCTTTAAAGCGATGAACACAAGTATGTATGAGCTACCCAAGGATGATTTCACTTCCCCATTGCTTAAACTGAACAAATTGTTCTAGAAGGACTCATCACAAGACAAAGGCTGCCCAAATTTCTATTTGCTTTTCCTTTTCTCTCCCAATGTACCCTCTCCTAAAAGAAAAATGGATGCTGAACATAGATTTTTTAAAGGTAGGCAAAACACAATTTAGTTTTTCTGGCTGTGGCTTTATGTTATTCTAGAAAAATAGTTTTTTAAAAAGCGTAACATCTTGAGACAGTTTTTGCCATTACCAAGATTGTCTTTACAAGAGCCACAATAGGGTGTTCTGGTTCTAAATACCTGAAGAATACCAAACTATAGCCACTCAGCCTAGGTTATTTTATTATAAGGGGTTTTTTTTCTTCCCTCCAACTTTTTCACCTCAGCAACTGTACACTCTGAAACTAGATTTAAACATAATTGTTTCCCCTCGTCCCAAACAAATGGAAAAAATAAATTATACCTGGAGATTATGCAATGACAGATAACCTTCAACGTTTTAACTGTCAGGATCTAAATCAGCCACATGAATTACTTCAGTCTCAGTGCAGCTTGGCAAGAAAAACCAGTGTGTGGCAAAAAAATCAGAACCTTCTAGATATTTAGTATATGACCTTATGAAGCCATTAATAATTAAAACATTTAGTTACTTTCCTGTATTAGCTTTAATGCTGAGCAGTGAATACTCAGGTGAGGATTTTAGGGGTTTACCTTGTTTCATGCTTCTTTTTTTTAACTCTTTAGTATTCTGGCTTTAAGTTGTTCAGGATGGGGTTTTTTTCCCAGACTCCTAAGTGCACAGATATCTCTGACTGCCAGCAGAACTGTGTTGTCTAAGCAGTGATGAAAATGTTACCCACAGTTCTTCACATCCATTTAGAAAATCTGCCCAGTACACACAAGGTGTTATTTATTTTCTAGATAGAAAAGTACAACTACTACTTTAAGTTCCCCACCTAAGCTTTGTTGACCCAAAAACACACCAAAAAGCAAACCCCTGGCCATTCGTTGCATTAGGCACCACAAAGGATCTGATCTTTGCCTCAGCTGATGCACTCTCAAGTAAAAAAAATTTGGAAAATATCCCTGATTTAATAGTACTTCATATACATATTGGGTTCCAAACCAGTTTTTTAGTTTGACCCAAAAGGAAACACATTGCTTTCCTCTGTTTCTGGGCACTTTCTCTCAAAAAAAGCAAAGAATGGGTTCACACAGGGATTCAAACACTGTTTGCAGACAGGAGGAGCTAAGGAGTAGTGATGCAGAGAGCAAACTTAAGCTTGGGATGCTTTGTGTCATGGGAGGTGATGATCAACCTAATTAAGAGCTTCACTGCAATTTCATGCACATGCAAATCTATCTGCCAGCTAGCACAGAAATTTACCGCACTGAATTCAAGCTGAGCTGAGAAAACCCTCTGCCAACCAGTAAAAAATTAGTCATGTGCCATCCTGAGCACACAGGACAATCGTAGTGCCCAGTCACCAGCAAATAAATGAACAGTAACTCTAATATAGGGGCAGGGATGTTTTAAAGAGATGTGAGAGAATGTACATGTAAAAATTAATTATGGGTTCTGGGCTTCTTTAAGGTCAACCTTGGCAGAATAGTTTTCTAGGAGGAGAAGTCAGTTTGATTTTTGGAGCCTCTCATTTACTGAAACTTTAGACTTACAAGAGAGATTGTTCCTGCCAGCTGCCAGAAAACCACATAGTAATAGATTCATAAAAGCCTTCTTCACATGCCTGAAATCACAGCTTCTAAATGGCTCAGGAGCCAGAGCATTATAAAAGAATGCAGGCAGCACTCTTTAGGTGTGGTAGCCCCATTCAGCAAACACTGAGGAGGCTTTCCAAGCTTTTACACCCCTGCCTCAGCCTCCAATCCCACACTGGAGACTTTCTATGCTGTGGAAACCCGTACAGGGCTGGTAAAGGAAGAACCATAAACAAGTGCTTCCCAGTATTTTACTGCAGTCATCCTGCCAACAATGTTTTGAGAGCTTGGAGTGCTCTTTATTAATAACCTACCTGTTGGGTTAATTTCACCACCACACTGATAACTTATCTGTTTAACTTCACTGCTTTAGCTGGTACTACACAAACCTCTGCCCCTTCTTCACTCTGTATTCCTCCTCAGCTTTCTATCTGTTTTTTCTAACAATCAGAGCAAACGTGCACTTGGCAGGCCCTTGACTCACAGGTCAAGATGATGAAAAACAAACGAGAGTGCATCTCAGAGAATTAAGTATGCTTGAGTACTCTGTGAATGAACACTTAGACAGCAAGTTTATTACTCTTTTTTTAAATACTCAGCATTTCAAATATTGCATTGCACTGAAATCAGCAAGACTTCCACCTACAAAGAATTAAAACCTAAATACAAATTAACATAGAAAGAAAAGAAAAAATCTCTGAAGGCAAGACAGATTGTCTCACATAACTCCCTGGAAGAGCTCAGAAACTGAGTTTCTCAGAAGCCCCATGCTGGTGGCTGGGCTGCAGGGCCCCAAATTCTCCAGAACATGGGCTGCAACTCACTGGGCTGGCTCCAAACAAGATTTCCTTCATGACCATCCACCACTAATGTCTTTTAGTTGCTTATAACATCTTTCATTCCATGCACTGCACTCTATTTTAAAAGGATGTGTCCCAGCCTTAGAGATAGTTCTGCTTGAGGCTAGGAAAAAAACAGCAATTACTGTGGAGGCTGTCTCATGTTACACTTCATCAGAAGACTCCAGCACGATCCCTATTATTTATTGTTTGCATTGCCCTAGTACCTAGCAACCTCCACCATGTAGCAGTGTGGTTTTTTTTGCTTAAGCACTGCACACACACACAAAAAAAGTCAACCTGACAGTAAAATTGCTTAAAAGGTCAGCTGTGCTCAAAGCAGATTACAGAACATCACTATCATTGCATGCCTGAAAGAACTGGTGCCTTTCAATAGGTGCCAATGGCCACCCAATTATTCAAAATAGGGAATCATAGCTATGTGCACCATACCTTCTGCAGAGTTCATATTTCTCAGAACTCCCAACAAGTCTCCTGGCTAACAAGGAGACTTGTGTAGATGCATTTGTATTACACACTGGGTTAAGGAGAGATTTTCCAATCTAGAAGCAGGGCATGCATTAAGCATTGAAGTTTGCTCTTCAGGATTTATTTCCTCACCAGAGGTAACAAGCAATTCAAAAAGCATTTGGTTGTCAAGCTGCTCACAATACAGAATTGCTGCACTGGTTATTTTATGGTAATTGCATAGCAGAGATCTGGCGCCTTTCTTAAAAGGCCACTCCTGTTTCATGAGTAACAGGAACTGCTTGCTGCACACAAAACTGCAAATCCATTCCCTGGCTGGAGTTGTGAATGTTTAGAAAGACTTTTTTCTTGAAAGGTAAACATTTCCTATTTCATGAGAAAAATAAAAAGCTAACAAATATGAGGAAACATCAAGATAAATAAAGGTGAGAAGTGAAAAAATCCACACCTCCCATCCATCAAAGCCAAAGGCAGCAGCATAGTAACACTGCCAGGATACTCTGAATTAAAAGACTTAAACTGGACCACTTGAAAACCAACTGATTCCAGCTCCTGCTTCATCACACAGAAGTAGCCAGCCAGTAATAGCTTGGCTATGCATTATTCCAGCAGGAGTGTTCCTCTCCATAAATTAACTATAGACACATCAATAGCTCAGCATTTCATAAGCCAAAGCAGTTTCAGCAATGAAATTCCTCATGCAGGAGGAAAAAGAAAAAAAAAAGATAAAAACAAAACAAACACAAATCCTGGCAACTGGCAATAAGGAAAAGCAGTTTCCTTCCACTTCAAGTGTGGACAGACTTCAACACAGAAAGTAAACAACTGCTCTAGGTTCCCATTACTGCTTTTCCTAATCTGATACACAATTGCTCTCCCAAGAGTCCAGAGAAGTTCAGAAGCATACACACACACACAAAAAAAACCCCCAAAAAACAAACAAACAAAAAACCCCAACAAAATCCTGAAAAATGCTGAAGGAAAAAGAAGAATTTCAAATTAAGACAGATACATACACAACGTTAAGAAAAATTAAGACATTGTTATTTCTTTGCTACTTCACCAACCAGAAGTGTAGAAGTTTGGAGGAGAGGCAATGGTATCTATTTTCTACCTACGCTTGGGGGACACCAAAATAATAATAGTGTTCTTATTTAGCAGTCACCAGGACTGTTCTGCATATTATTTTTGCTCCCCTTGCCCAGTTTCTTTGGGAACAGACAGCTGCCAACAAATTACCCATCAAAACCAAGGGCTTCCTTGACGATCTCAAGAAATCGATGAAGCATTAAATGCAAACAGCCACAGTAACACTCCTTGGTTTTTTCTGGTCAAGTCTCATTTAAAGACTTTCAAAGCTGCTACAGAGAGCAAGTGAATTCAGGTCTCATTCCACATCAGCTAGGGACAGTCCAACACATCTTCCACAGTCATGTGTGAAAACCACAGCAGGGACAGATGGGACACAGCTGGTACTTAAGGAGTAGACCTGAGGTCAGAGAAGCAGTTTCCATTGCAGCTACTCCTGATTAACTAACTGCTGTCAATCTGCTCCCTGTCAGCTGCTATAGAATGTTCATATTTCTCATATCAGCTTCTTGTTTTTAAGTTGCAGCTTGCAGAGTAATTGTCAAGGAGTTTTCTTACTGCTCTTTTGTTTAAAAGTGGTTCAGATGCACTTTTAATTGCATTTAAAATGCTTGCTTGGTATTTCCAAAAGCTGCACATCTACCAGTTTCTACTGATCCAGGTGCAGGCCCTCACAGAATCTGACAACAGCTCAAATCCAGCAAACTGATTTTAAAACCAAAATCTCACAGGCAAAGCCACATACAAATGTTGATGCAACTGTTCCAAGTGATTTTTGTCTGGCCCAGCTCCCTAAAGGTGGCATGAATTTTGACT
Organism: Agelaius phoeniceus; assembly: GCF_051311805.1. Taxonomy (NCBI): domain Eukaryota; kingdom Metazoa; phylum Chordata; class Aves; order Passeriformes; family Icteridae; genus Agelaius; species Agelaius phoeniceus. The sequence continues at coordinate 16,719,112 of NC_135270.1, forward strand.
AATAGTGTGTGCCAGGAATACAGGGCCATTCAGAGAACATTAACCCTGAAGTTTTTTTATTTTCAGTACAAATGCATAAGCACGACTGCAACATTTTAAAAGGCAATCTAAAAGGATTAGGGAATGCAGAACTTAGTTTCAACAGCAGCGAAAAGCAATAACAATATAGCAGCATCTATACTTTTAAACCTCAACTTTCTAAAATTTAATATCTTCACATTGCCCAATGCACCTCCAGTCAATCTGTTGTCAACATCCTATTTTGCATTTCTTTGTGTGTTAGATTCAATTGTTCAACCTGAGTTTTTCCCAAAATCAAAGGATTTCTGCTGAATTCAATTTTGCATTCAGCAGAACGCTGCTGGCCAGAAACATCTCTGCAACACAGTGTCACAGTTGCTAACACCAAATGACGTTAAACAAACGGCAGCCCTCCACTGCCCAGCAATTAAAAATGATAAGAAGCCTGTGTTTTTCAGGACTCCTTTTCAAGTCTAACAGAAAGCTCTGGAATTGCCAGCCACTGGAGGTTTTTATGGCTTTGCTTTTTATGAATGCACAGCCGAGCAGGCGATAAGCGCTTTTGTGCACTTGGCTGGTGTTTGCCCACGATCACAACTGTTGATGGGGGTTTGCTGGTGTGAAAGATGCCAACAACACCCCAAGGACAGACTGGGACATTCCAGCACTTGTCAGAGAGGTGCCAATTTGCCCCTAAATCAAACATGCCACAGCAGTGCTGATAACAGCTTTAGACGAGGGTGCCAGAGGAGAGAGCAGTCAGATTGTGTTATTTACCACATCTAGAACAAACAGCCTCCAACTTCCACTGAACTTGTGACTCAGGGGGTAAGAAGGCTAAAAACCTTATTTATGATAGAGCTGTCAGCCAGTCCCTGACGCCACTGCACTCACACACATCCAGGGGTGCTGAAAGCAAAGCGCTCTGAGGCACCACAGCAGTGCCAGGGGCAAACCCAGGAGCACAGAGTGGCTACCTACATGTATTGTCACTTCATCCTAGAGGCCAGAAACATTCCCAGAGCACTAGATGAGGTAAGGATGCACAAGGCATGAGGATCCCTGCTCTAGAAGGTCATGCTACAGCACACAGCAGTGTCTCTCTCTACCCAGTTAGGGGCAGTCACAGCCTCTGCCAGGCTTTGGTCCCAATGCCAGCCAGGACTGTTGGTGCCCACTTGTGCTAAGGAGCCCTGTGCCAGCACAGGCACAACCCTGCACTGCTGCTGCTACTGAGCTTTTGGGCCAGAACCAGCGCACACCCCACCGGCTGGGGCAAGTGCAGGGTTTGCACATGAATTCTGTCTATCTCCATGCTTAGCACAGCTTTATCCAGGCTCATCTAGCAGGCACAGCTCAGCTGTAATCCACATCTAGCAGCAGAAATGCATCCTTAAAAACTATCTGGATTAGTATCAAATTTGGTAGAGATATGAAGTGCAGAGATGGTTACAGCCATAAATTTCATGGTTTCATTCAGGTCCCTGGGATGTTGATGGAGCTCATCTGGTCCACTCCTCTCTATAAAATGATACAAGGCAGCCAGTAACATCAATCTGGAGGAGTTGTGAGGAAAAAATAAATTTACAGGTGGTCCTTCTTCCTGATTGTCTAGGTTATTTTCCTCCATTTCATTCCATGAATTCAAACTTATTTCAGCTCATTACTATAAAGCAGTCACTTTACACTTTGGGAAAGAAAGCACACATTGCCTGGCTTTCCCATGACTATTTATCTTCATTGCATTGCAATGGCAGTGTTGTTCCTAAAAAATATCCTGGTAAAAATGAAATGGTAAAAAACCATTTCATTCTTCCTTAAATTTATCACATGATACAGAAAAGTGAAGAAACTACTTTCATTACCACACCATATCCTAACTATGTAGGAAACCACTTATTCAAAGCTGAGTTCAATTTATAAATGCCTTTTAAAATACATGCTCTAGAATACCAGTTTTATTTTACCAAAGTCGGTACCAATCTCAGTGGTGAAGCCAAATTTTATTCTGGTTAATCAATAGCTGCCTATGGGACACTTTGCTCCAACTGAGTTAATTTCTGCCCTCAGTTCCCGTCCAAAACTTGCACAAGTCTCCCATGGTATTTCACAGCCACTAAAATTCAACAAAACACAAAGTCTCTTCTACACACCAAAATGCCTGAGACACAGGGAGGGTGGGGAGCAGGCAAAAAGAGGCACCATATGAAAAAACCAGTGACAACAAAGTCTGCTTCAAACCGACAGATGTGGTGTTTGAGGGGGATGGAGAGAGACTGCAATTCCAAAGAAAACTTTAGCAATCAGACAGAAGCATCATCAGATTGCATTTGTTACAGGGAGGAGGAGGAAACTGAAGATGAAACACATGGCTGTGGGTTTTGACCACAGCTCACACTGACTGCTGGCACACACTGTATAAACAGACAGACTGATTTCCTCAAAGTACTGAGAAACAGTTTGATTACTTACCAAGTCACTTCCAGCAAAATTGCTCAAGAAAAAAAATCCCATGGCATTTTGCATATATTATTTCAATAATATAATAATACAATATATAATATTGTATATTTAATATATTACTATAATGTTAATAATTAATAATATAATAACAACAAACACAGACCATATACAGGTCAGCTTGTTTCCTGAAACAAGCACTGCTTCTTTCAAGAGAAAGGCACCTGACAGAAAACTTCCCTTGAAAAAGCAGACAGTCTCAGCAAAGGTTAACAGCTAGTATCAAAACCTGCTCGAATGTTATCTCCACTCTTTCATGTAAGAGGTACAAGCAGGTGGCCCTTTACTCCTACAGATACAATCCACTGAAAATTTCTAGAGCTCAGGCTCTTTGCATAGTACATCACATTTTCACAGGCAGTTCAATTTCTCTATTTCAGTTTGCAGTGAGACTTGATGGATGTGTAATGTTTCCTATTAAAGCCACACAACAAAAGAATGCCACAGAGGTCACCAAGAGATAACCTCAGTACTTGAAAACCAGAGTGCACTAAGCAATTCAGACACCCAAAAAGGGTCAGCATTAACACAGCACACCTACAGCCTTCCACATGCTGCAAAACCTGCAGGATTTCACAGGTCTGTTTTCTCCCTCTCTCTTGTAGTTTTTCTCTCATTTCTGTGGTTCAATTATGTAGCTGCCCAAGTAAGACCACGTCATAAAATTAAATAAAATCGACAGAGAGCTGTCATGAATGAGCAGAACTATGAAGGCATACAATTGACACGACTGGGCAACACTCATCTGCCTGTGCCTGGCTTACTTTCCATGCTGTTGAAACAGGATGCTCAGACAGCTTAGTGCCAGGGTGCTGGATGACCTGCTGACACAGAAAACATCAAGTGAGCAGGTTTATTGTGTGTGAAGTGCTGAGATAACCAATTATCAATACCTTTCGGGTCACAGCCAAGATAACAGCATACAATCACATGAAGTTTACTCACACTACAATAAAGCAATACACCTTTAGTTATTTACTCATTGTCAGGTTTGACCACATTTTAATGTCTTCTAAGACAAGGGTGAAAAACAAATAGCTTCTACTAGATCTATTTAGGATGAATATTAGGGGGGGAAAAATAGGACCTAATTTGCTGAAAAGATCAGATAAAGCCACTGCACAGAATACAAACACCACTGATTCTTAACAGGGTCAGCAGAGGACATTCTCTACTTATTGAAGCCACAGGATGGAAGATCTTTGCTCTTGTTGCTTCCCCCATCTCCACCGCCCTGCACAAATAATTGGGCACAGGCATTTGAAGGGTGTAAGAATGAGATTAGCAGCAGAAACCATTTCCTGCATTCATTCTCCTTTGCTCTACTTGTCAACATCCATGCAAGAGATGAGGCACCTTCAACTGTGCTGCCCTGCAGCTTACTGTGAAAAAGAAGACTCTACACAATCCCAGCTCATTTTTAGATGACACGGGGAAGGGGATGGCTGCTGCAGGAATAAACACACTCTTTGACAGCAATTCCTTACTCTGCAGAAAGAAAATGCATTCAGTACAAGGACCTCAGCCTTTGTGGTACAAGGGATGAGCAAGAGCTCTGTAATCCTTGCCTCTGCTATTACACCTAGAGTCTTTGGAGAGAACCCAAGGAAATTACCTGGTGGGCGATTTACATTCTGTGCTCAAACCATGACCCAATTTTCTGTACTATCCAAATAATTTAAAAGTGTGCAATATTAGCACTGCCATGAGAAAATATTGTAAAAAATGGAAACAATTTAAAATTATCCCTGAGGTATCAGGAATTAATTCATTGTAGGTTTGCAGAGGAAACCAACAACTTCTGAGCACTGAATTCCTACACATCCAGGCCTGCCCAGTCTCCTTGTATCAGTCCCAGCTGTCTGACAGTGAGCAGCTTACTGCAAGGGTGACCACACTCGGGTCTAAACAGAGGGGATAAGCCTGTGTTCTTGCCCAGTCTAAAACACATAAGGAGGGACAGAGGGAAGACCACCAACTGTTAGAAATCTACAACAAAATTACTGGTGAGATGGTAAAAAACCTCAATACAAATGGTATGTGATTTAAGATATTTACTACAGACAAGAGACAGCAGTCACTTGGACAAAGTTCATACAGAATTAGCACCATAAGATGCTTAGTGTTAAAGAAAAAAACACCTTACTATAAATAAAATAATATTAAAATATTTCTACGCATCTGGTGCCCAGTGCCTTGCAAGTAGTTTTAATTGCCCTAATTTTGAGAAGTATATTGCCCTAATTTTGAGAGAAGTATATGCAAGTTTTTCCTCTTCACTAGCTGGTCCCTACCTTTTACCTTTACAAATTGCCCCCACTAGGAAGCAAATAGCTGTCCACATAGTTAAGTTAAACACACCATAATAACTTCTTAAGAATCAAACCAAATATTACTCCAACAAATGCATTATATTTCCTATTATTGTAAAAGAAAATGTATGCTCTATTTTTGGGGTAAGAGTAAAAATAATAGGTTATAATCAAGAGCACAATTTGTTAGCATAAACAAAGATTTTCTACTATTCTATGATCTTAGTTCACTAAAAAAAGTATATTTCTCATCTGAAGTAAATACTAGTGTAGTTATGTAACAAAGCATTTACTTTTTAAAAAACCTCCACAGATTGCAGAGGGATTTTATAGTTGAGAGTAAAAAAATCAGTTCTCTATTACAAATGGGACAAAACTGTTGTCAAATGAGGTCTCATAAGTCCTCTGGCATTAGCAGAACATATGTGAGATGGATGTTCCTAGTGAGAGCTTTAAGATGAAATTCAAGGATCCACACCAATATTTGCAGAAGCAGAAGAAACTTAAAAGGATCCAGAAGCCCTGTCCCAGGTTTATTTTGACTTTGGCTGACATTTTTCATAAAATATTAAATCATCACAGTGATTGTGAAGAACAAGAGATAAAATAAAAATACCTGCAGTGGGCACTTTGCTAGGAATATCTAAAGGCCACAGAACAACCTACAGTATAATTTCCTATTCTGGGGAATTTATCACTTTTAAAATGATAAAATCCCAAGGCTGCAGACTTGGTGCTTGATGTATTCCTTGCAAAAAGTTCCAGACATTTTTTTCTTAAACTCAAGAGGGATTCAGTCAATTTTGAGCAAATGTGTGCTCATTATCTCACACAACTGGAAGTTCTGACACTAAAGCAGTTTAGGGAAAAAAAGCCTGGCTTTTGTCATGGTGGTTGTACTAAGCTTTATTAAAACACTACCTTCCCTTGTGCCTATGTTTTATTGTAATGTTTCAGGTGTCACATTTTTTGTTATAAACGTGGCTGTTAAAGAAGGGACTACCATTGAGGAAATGTGGGACAGTATTTTTGGGTTTCCTGGAGTTTTGTTGTTGTTTTGGGGGTTTTGATTGGGTTTCGGTGTTGTTTTTTTGATATTTTAAGCTACTTACACTACACTTACAAAGGCCCTGCTTTGCACTGCGTGCAACTTCTTACAGCTGCTTGAACACAGAAAACAGCTATTATTTTACTATTCTGTACTACAAAGTAGGAAAAAAAAGAAGAACAAAGTCCATATAGCCTCAAAAATTGGTCATGTCAGACAAGGGAAAAGCTCACATCAAGCACTTCTATAGCCCTCCAGGTATGCACAGCCTGGAAGCCAGAAAGACTCTTCATTGGGAGCAGCTTTAGAATTTTCTATTAAAAAAAAACCAAAACAAAAACAACAACAAACAACAACAACAACAAAAAAAAAACCTACCAAAAAAAACCCCCAAAAAACAACTACCTAAAAATGTACAATAAAATTAATATTAAATTTGTTTACTAGAACATTGAATGCTCCTACTTATTATAAACAGAGATATAAATACACTCTCACATGTATATCTTCCTGGTAGGAGGTAAGAACTCCACACATCAACTACTCCTGTAGCAGAGCCTGGCAAATGCCTGTGCTCTCCCACTACCATGCCTGGTATTATAATGGTTCTCCCAGGCCATTATGCCAGATGAAGCATGACTGCACGAGGAGGCTGAGTACCCCACCTAAAATCTCACCAGCCTAGGCATTCTGCTGTAACTCAGCCTCCCCACCAGGTTTATTTGCATCTGGCAGCTCTCCAAGACATCTGAGACATGTTGGACCTCTCGTTGGCAGGCAGAAAAACACCTTGCCCCCAACAAGACACTATTTTCCATCTGGAACTGAATGAGCAAGTGTTCACAGCTTTTGTGCTCAGCCACTAATGCACATTAAACAATCTATTAACAGACCAAATTAATGAGGTAGTGCCAAGTTTGAAGTCAGCTAAGCCCTGTGCCTGTGCATAGCTCCCTGCAGCATATGTTGGCACCGTTGTTTGTAACACATCCAGCACTCAGGCATTTGGAGCTCAGCCTAATTAGTTCACTGCAATTGAATCTCAACTCTAGCCCTGATTCAGCTGCAATGGAAGTTTTGAAAGAGGCCTATCTACACAGCCTTGCATGTTTTTTCCCTGGCACTTGAGGAGCCAGGGCAAGGAAGTGTGCCAGAACTGCCCAACCAACCATTTGACAGAGACACAGAAATGTAAAAGCTGCACTCACTGTTTTTTTTTTTTTAAGATCATTCATGTGCAACTTTTAAAGGTAGGATAATTCTTTTCCTGGAGGAAAGCAAACATGAGAGAAGGACTGAAATGTCATACTGGAAGGATGATGGGAAAAGAGAGAAGGCCTATCCTAGGAAAGCATGACCAAACTGAAAAAATGCATAACTCCTATGTGTGCATTTCACAGTTCTTTAGTTCTCCACTGCACAAAACCTGTCTTCACTAAGCACTAGTTTTTGCCAGTTTACAGTCTTCCGCTTCAATTTGTTTTTAGAAAACCTAAACATCAATACAATTACAAAGTCTTTTTTCTCCCCACAAAACTTCCTTGACCCAATGAATTTTTTTCCAAGTAGCCACTATGCATTTCAGAACAGAAATTGGATTTGCCCAATTATTGCTAGAGGTGCCTTCAAAAGGCATTTTAACTAGAAGATACCTGGATTTTCACCTTCCTTCCCCTTCAACAATCAATACATTTCCACAATAATTTTCACGATGCAGCAATCACTGAATGCAACAAATAATGCAAAGACAGTGATTTCATCAAAGTGGCTTCCAGGCATTATCTACAAGTGTTGGCATTGAGAGGATTTGGTTTCTCATACTGCTTTTATTTCTGATGACTGTCAATTACTAAGTAAACATGGATTTATTTATTTTTTCTAGTCAATTACACAGTTATTTTTATCCACATTTCTTAACCTAAGAACTTCTACTGTCCCACTTGGAGAGAGAAATGGGGACCCCTTCTGATCTGTAACTAGACTGACACTTGAGCTCCTCATGGCACAAACTTGGACTGCTCCCAGCCACAAGACAACCAGACAGCCCACAGCAGAAATGAAACTTCTGACTGGTTACAATCTGGGAAAACAGGGCAAGAGGAGGCAACTCTGTACTGGCCGATCCAGAAAACACGATGTCAATGACATGTTCCCAAAGAAGCGCTATTGTAGCGCAATATTGTTGACTGTTGTCATCTTATTGCAAAAGTTCCATACCTTCTCGGTGATTTCTCATGTGCAGCTCCCCACAGCACAGCCAACAAACTCCAACTCTCTCCTCACCCAGCTACCCCACTCTTTTGTAGCGCTCATCTTATTGGACACAGCCGTGGCCTACTAAGAGCAGGCCTGTTCCTAATCTTTGGTGATCCGTACAGCTGCAACTCCTCAGGTGTGAGACTACCTTCTGCACTATCTTTATTTTCTTACATTCTATCCCCCCACACAATATTGTGGCTAAGGGGCTGCACTGCAGCATGCAGAGAGTACAGAGGGAACCATAAAACCTTTTAGCCACTTCTCAGCCTCGCCTGTCTCCAAAGAGCCCAAGCTTCAACATCAGGCTGATCAGCAAACAGGGGTGCCTCTGCAGCAGCAACTCCTACACATGAGCACACCTTCTTATGTGGGGCAGGCAAATGGTCTTCCCTCCTCTCTGGGAATACTTGAAGTCAGCTTTCCAATGCCTTTTCCTCTCAGGTAGAACTTTACCAAGCACATTGATAGATATATAGTGTCAGGTTGCAAAGGTGTCCGCTCTGCTGCAAATTGGCCTCAACTAAACTACCTCGATCATGATGAACCAAAATAAGTTAAATCTGGGTCTTCCTGCTATTGACAGCAGGGAATATGACCCTGATCAAGTCAGATTTCTTTCTTTCCACTTGGAAAAACAGTGCTTACCTTGGAGGATTTATGTCTCCTTTTTCTTTAAACAGAAGTAGTAAGTCTGGAAGTCTGATTTCAATCCACAAAAATCTCTAAGCATACAAATGTTCATATCAAAACCATAGCAGTTCAGTTTGCAACATTCTTCAGTCTGAAAGAAAAGTCATGTGGGAGCACGTGCGCACACTAATTGTTTTATGGATCTTTTTTCCTCCTCAGAATTTTACACAAGTATGAACCAATAGGTTTGGAAGTACATTTGCAGCAAGTCTGGAAACATGGCAAAAATGGGATTGTAAGGCTTTTCCTTCACAATGTAATGTATGTAAGGAGCACGGTGTAAACACTGCATTGCCTTTAATAACTGATTACTGTGAGTCCTCTTTCAGGCAACTGGAATATTCTATCTACCCTCACTCCCTATCTCTGTGTGCACACACACTGCAGCCATGCTGCTCAGAGTCTGCCTATTTCCACAGACCAGTTTTCCAAACCCCAGCCACTGGCCAGTCCAAGCTTATGTAAACAGCTTGGGATTCGAACAAACTCAATGACAATCATCGCTGATTAAACCAAACTTATACAAAGGCAAAGTAAATTGAACCAGGTACAGGCATGCAAAGATAAGATAGAAGCTGATTATCTTGCATGGCAACAAAGGAGAGGTGCCACAATAGAACAAACCAACGGTCCATCAGTTTCCAAATTGTTCCCTCTGGTTACAGTGAACACTTCAAAGAACACAGGGAGTCAACAATGCCAGAACTCATTTGCCACACCAAGAACAAGAGAAATCAGTTCATCATTTCAGTTTCTTCAGGCATATTTTAAGACGTTTATTTTAAAATTAAGAGGGTGAGAAGAACCTCTTCTGTTGAACACCTAAACCTAAAATAATTCTTTTTAACATCTGACAACTTCACTTACTCTGTAAAGTCATTTCCAACTGTGGGACAGCACCCAAGAGTTTCAGCAGGCCACTATGAGGGCAGTTTCTTTTTCCACCTCTCCTCACAGAGGCTGAAAACTTGATTTGTTCAGGCTGCAGAACATGTCACCTCTCACAGCTGCCCTCTCAAGGTGCACTGCTATGATAAGTGTGATAAGATGCCCTAGCCTGGAAGGTCACTGAGAACAGTGGCACTCAGTCATTCCCTTGCTCTGACAGCCAAGGCAGATTTGGTGGCCCTGGCAGGACATTGCCATCCATACAGCCAAGCTCTTGCTTGCAAAGTCTGAGTCTCCAAGCAACCACCAACTGTGTTTGCAGAAGCCATGCATGTAGATCCTCAGACACCAAGCACAATTTACTTGTCCTGGTAAAATCAGGTATATGTACACCATATGCTTCATCTATTTACATGAAATTTATTACAAAATCAAAACAAGTCAAGTAGTTGAACTAAGAGGAACTAAGAGGTTCTATCATCTCCACAAGTAAATTTAGGCAGGTTTTTTGAGTTAATTAATTAATGGTTGATTAGCCATTCTTTCTCCCCACAGAGACTATTTCCTCAGCCTTCAAAAATCAAGTATAAGTGAGGCACAATAATTCATTCCCTATTCTGCTCAGTTTGGTTTAAGCAAAAAAGAAAATTTCTTAGAAAAGACCTGTCTAGGTCTAAATTGATTTAATCAGAGACTGGAGTGTCAAATTGCCCTGGATGTTGAAAATATCAACAAGAGATTTTGCATAGTGGAAAACAGTATTTCTGACACCTTTTGAAAGAAATAATTCAGAAGAAAACCAGTCATGGCCTGACCTGTGCAAGACAGCCAGATTCCATCCTTTAAGTCAAGGGTACACAAGGGCCTTTGCTACTCACCAGAACAAGCAGCAATCAAAATAATATGAAACAAACAAAAGAACCTAGAATCTATGGATTAAAGCTTGGTGTCCAACTTCCCTTTTCTAAACAATATAATACAAAACCAAGGAAAATCAATCCTGAGTATCAGTTCTTAGCCATTACTATTCTACATACCACTGACTAAGATTCCTGAGCAGGAAAAGGGTGTGACAGGCAATCAGTAGATGTAGCTCTTATCGCTTGATAAACAGTGTTTTAACAACCAGCCAGAGATACAGGTCCAAAGTAATACATGGGCCATTCTAGGAGTTATTTCTAACTGTAATAATTACAGCATATAATTAAGAATACAGCCACACACTCCACACCTCACAGAAAACAGAAAATTAAGCCTCCTGTGGTTGTTGCTCCCATCACTGGGCTAGATCTTGGCCAGGGCTCTCTACTCAGCTTAAGTCTTTATGCCCTGATTTAACACCACTCCCGTTTCCTCTCCTTCCCCTCTAAACATTTAGGACAGCGACAGAGACCTCCCAGGCAGCTGAAAGCCCCCGGAATAGAGCAGGAGGCAGACTGCAGAGAGAGTCAAGAAGTCAACAGGCAAAATGAGTTCAGTTTCTTAAACTCGTTTGGGCAGGAGAGACTAACACCAGGGTCCTTGCACACCCCACGGTAAAACCAGGCTTAGGATTCTATGAATGACTGTTTGTATGCTGACAATAGAGCAATCAAGTACTTCCTCCAGTGGGAAAGGAGCACATGCACTCCTCTGTGTGTGCCTGATGACTCCAAGTCCTTTCCAGCTCTGCACCTCATCCCTTGTATCCAGCTGTCTGCACAAAGCAGGTCCTGTGCCTCCTCCCAAGGAGCCGCTGGTGCCCAGCAGCTTCTCTGAATCACACAAATCTGCCTTAGCAGTTAATTTTTGCAACAATTCATCTGCCAATGCTCAGTACCTGGCTGGCAGGGGTTGTACTCCAAACAGAGTATTCCTTTGCACAGCAGAAAGTTGCTTTGGGAGCTCAGAAAGAGCTGGATAAGTATGGACCAGAGACCAGTAATTTACACCGTGATTTAATGGGCACAACGAGCTTATGTACTACCAAAAAAAAAAAAAAAAAAAAAGTTGGGCTGAGAACAGTAAAGCCTCAATTCCCTCTGCTGGTGGGAATCAGAGTTAGGCTGCCTAAATGGTACTTGCAGATTGCCTTGTGAGAAACATACAAGGGTGTCAGTACCCTCTTCTGTCTCTTCAGTGCCGTAAGGAATTCGAACAATGCTTGGTAAGAGGCTTGAGAATATTTACGGCCACTGTCATTCGTCATTGCATCAGAAGAGTTCTGGAAAGAAGGGAAATGCTGGGGCTAATGCCTACACCATGGGTGTGTGTGGAGGGGGGAAACACGTAATGACTTACACAAATTACAGAATCTTAATTCTTGCGCAAACAGGATTAATCCACACTGCAAATACTTGCAAAAAACCCCCAAAAAACACCCCAGTTAAAAGTCAGGCTAAAACCTTAAGTAGTGAAAGGACTATAAGCTTGGTTTTTGTTTTTCAGAGTTTTCCTAAACTTGCTGTTAAGATTTAGAGAAGATTAGTTAAGATATTGAAAACAGTTTGCTGCACCATCCAAACATAATTTGAGACACCTGGAAGGTCAGAAACCATACAAGATAGCTACCTAAAACTCCTGGTTAGGGGGAGGAAAAAAAAAAAGGGGGGGGGGGGGGCGCTCCAATTCCCAAAAGTGTTTTACATTGTTCAACGACAGCTATTAGGCACTTCATAATTACAGTCATTACTCATTTTCTCATCTCATGGCATTATCATGAGGCTAAAGAGAATGGAGCCCACAATTATCTCAGCAGTTGTACCCAGTCATCTCCCAATTACATACACTCAGATGACAGCTGTTTCCCCTCCACTAAAATAAAGTTGGTACCACTTAACCTGTCGACCTAAACACTCCAGAATGCTCAAGTGTGGAACAGAAGCACAAAATCCTGAACTGACTTTACATAACAGTTACTTAGAAATAGAACTTAAAATCACAATACAGTAACAAAGTAATAAAAACTGACTTTGGTGTCTTTTGTCGTAGGATTTTGACCACACAATATCTTTCACTCTAGCTGTTGGAATAAGCATGTATACATGTAATGGATATCCACACATACATATATGTTTGTGCATGAATACAATAAACACACACCACATTCCTACCTGACCTTCTCACCTACATTTAACACGCGCCAATTGCCCAAGGGCCACACAAGCCTTCAGCAACAGCTCGATGGAAAAGCTGATACCTCACAGAGACACCTGTTGGGATGCTCGTGCTCCACAGACCTGCTGGCTGGCTTTGACACTGCACTCTACAGACAGTACTACGAAGCAACTTTCAAGCTACCTGCGGCTCAACAGCACCCTCCGAACACCACCTCCTTCCCATCGTAAAGGATAGCACAAGGCGGTAGAGCCGGGGCAGCAAAAGAGGCAAGGAAAACGAGCATCACCTGTTTCTCATCCTCTTCTGACAAGACTACAGCACGGATAATTGATAGCACCTGTTCAATAGCACCTGTTTAATTAGAAACTGCTGCTATGCAGTGAGCATCGGCATCACACAGGTGTCACTGCTTGAAATCAGGAGCCATGCATCAAAAAAGTAATAAAGAATGGGTGACAGTGCTACCTACTTCATTTCTACGTTCAGTATGAACAAGGCTCCCTGGGTAGCCTTCTGAAGAAAAGTGCCTGAAACCAGTTCCTGCACTATCTGATAAATACACCCAAGGGCTCCTGAACCGAGATACAGCATTTCTCTTAACTAAAAAGGCAAACTTTCCCCTGGAGGGTGACTTTTGTTTTACTTCACACCTGCGGGGCAAAGAAAACAAAAAAAACCCCACTCCACCCAGAGCCCAAAGGACCGTATCTGCACGATGTGTAAGCCCGGAGCACCGGGCAGGTCTGGGAGGCTCCGTGCCCGAGAAGCCTCCGGGGAGGGGACTCGGCAGCCGGGCCGCTCAGGGCACGGCCGGGGCAGCGCCGGTAACGGGAGCGCGGAGCAGGTGCCCGGCGGCAGCGGGGCGCTACTCACACGGTGAAGTGGTACACGAAGCACTTCCATCCCGTGGGCCGCTCCAAGAAGTTGTAGACCCTGCCCTGGACGCTGCTGCGGCTCAGCAGGGGCTTGCGGAGGCTGTAGATGGAGACGCGGGGGTCCAGGCTGACGGGGGGCCGCGGGCAGTCGGCGCTCACCACCAGCACCTCGCTCCGCAGGCGCGGCGCCCGCTCCCGCTCCGGCGCGGGGCCGCATCCCGCGGGCGCCTGCCCGCCCTGCGCGGCCGCCAGCGGGGCGTAGTGGGCGTTCGGGGCGCTCTCGGCCAGCTCCAGCGCCGCCAGCTTCTTGCCGGGCGTCATGCTGCCTCTCCTGGGCAGCGACAGCCGGCCCAGGCTGCGGCCCTTGGGCTCGCCCGGCGGGGAGCTGGAGGACATGGCTGGGGCGGCGCGGCGGTGCCCCGGGAGCTGCGGGCAGCGCCGGGCGCCCCGTCCCGCCGCAGACACCGCTGGCCCGGCCCCCGCGGGGCGGCTCCGGCCGGGAAAGGTGCGGGGGAAGCGGGGGCGGGCCCGGCGCAGTCCCGGTGCGGCCCGGCGGGAGGCGCTGCCCGCGACAGCCGCTCCCCATGCCCGGCACCGGCCGGAGCATCCCCGGGCTGCGCTCGGAAGTGTCGCTGTCCTCATTGCTGAGCTTCGCCTCTAGCACCCGTGCCTGTCACCGCTACGGCTGCGTGCAGGTGGCCTCTCACCTGTGCGAGGAGCTGCCAGGGCAGAGAGCAGCGAGCAGCCTTCCAGCAATCCAGAAGCCCAGCAGACTTTTCCTGCCTTCTCGGCCACTCCGGTGTTTCCCAGAACTGTGGCATTGGGTGGCTTGAGCTCCTGGGGTACAACCCCTTACTTCAGATTTAGGTCCTCCAAAGCCTTCTGCACCTGGTGCTCCACTCCTTTTTTGCAGAATTTCAGCACCTGGGAGCAGCAGAGCTCTGCCAGAGTTTGGATCCTGGAGTAGGCTCTTTCTAAAATGAGTAACAAGAACTATGAGCCCAAACAACAGGTCTTGCAGTCCTTTGTGTTATTGTAACCAAAGGGAGTGAATAGCTGAAGAACTGGGAAAACAGTAGAACTCAGCAAACACAGTCCTGCAGAACTGCATCCTCTACAAGCTGGGTCCCTCACCAGCACCATTCTGGCTTTTGTGGAAAGTTGCACATGTTTGGCCATTGAGCCCAGGTCATTTTGAGGGCCTGGATAACTTTCCTGTGTGGTGGAGTTAGTTACACCTCCCATAACTGTGGTGTGGATCGATTTGTCGTGACTTTGGTGCACCAATTAGTTAACAATTTCTATTCCCAGAGTGAAGGGAAAGGTGCTCTTTGATCTGGACTGGTGGGTTTTTCCTTCCAGCTCAAAATAGAACAGCACTAGTAAGAGCTATGTTGAGTTCATGGTTGATACTGGTACCCGGACAAGAATGTTACAGGGAGATAAGGTGCTAAATAAAGTTAAAAGAAAACAACGCTGCTAATTGCAGCTCCATTCAAATGTCAGGCTGCAGAAATTGTAGGGGAGAATTGTAGGGGAACTGGGCAAGATCCTCCACCAGAGTAAACAAGAAAAACCGGTGGGCTCTTGTACTTATTTACACCCCTGAGGGATCTGGCTCCATCTTAGGAATACAAAACCAGAAGTGTTAAAATGAGACTTTGAAAAACTTGTTTCTAAACCAACAACATCCTAACCAGGTTTTCCCCCCCTCCACCAGAGCATGACGAACAAACCAGCTTAATAAAAACAGCATTTCAAAGGAAAAATTTCCTGAATCAGGTCAAAATAGAGCCTGATTCTTCTATTTTGATGAACTGTTCTTTCTTGAAACAAGCCTGCAAGAAAAATGGCTAATGGAAGAAAGAATGTCACCACTACCCTTGAAGGCTCACTGTTTGAGGGCCAGCCTGATAAAGTCTTGATATTAAAGCTAACAAATGTGTTTCTTTATGTAAGTGTTCCACTTTGTTTTATAGACCAACATAACATTGTCAGGGTTATACAAAGCCTTATCCTGGAGCCAGCTGCAAAATATAACACACAGAGTTCAGCCAAACGAGAGGCTGTGTGTTCATGCAAAAATGATGTTTTTCTTCATAAAACTTGTCAAAATCTTTAAAAAATATTGTGGCATAGTGTTGTTACTTATCCACTGATTAACAAAACAGAGAATAGAATCTTCACTCTGTCTGAACCTAGGAAAATTGAATTTCTGTATTGCTTATGCAGTGTCCTTGCAAGAGAAAAGTTAGGGGGTATTATATACGTAAATGGCTGAACAGGGAGGAAAATTGGGAAGATCTAAATTTGATCTTCAGTAGTCAGTGAGAAATTGTTCCAAAGAACCAAAATTTGTTTCAATAAAGTTTTTACTTTAAAAAAAAAAAAAATCTCAAATATATTCCACAGCCTAATATATTGAATTGTTTTTCAGGACAGAAATATTTTCATAAGGTTTTAGGTTGGAATTCCAATACTGGCTAAATATTTCAAAGAATTGTCACAAATAAAGGAATTTTAAAGTATTTAAAATTAGGATTTAGGTAATATTTAAAGACCTTTTCCCAGAGTCAAGGAATTAATCAAAATCTACATTTTAAGTGTGTTGCTGATAAATGATAGTATTTGTTTTATGTAGCAAAAAAATCATATTGTTAGATGTTTGCCAGCTTGTTCAAGGTAAAAACTAACTGGTAAAAACTAAATGGTAAAACATGTCTGGCACAGGTGAAAGCAAGAGCATACTTAAATAAAAGTGTCAAATAAATGACTACTTAGTGAAGATAATCCAGGGTACAATTATCTTTAATGTATATTAAGTTGCTAAAATTGTATATTAATTTGCAACATTTTCAAGATGCATATTTTAACACTGTAATGGAAATTCCCTTTTTTTCCCCTTCTTAAGTTGCCTTGTCTTGATCTTAATCATGTTTATTTTACAAAAAAACAGAATTATGTTAAGTAGAAGAAGAGAAAAAAAGCAAGTGTGGTATATACGTGAAAGAGTTAAAAATGGGAAGAAGAGGGAGATGAGTGTTCAAATATATTTATGGAGCTTGGTATCTAGGTTTTGATAGTGAAGAAGGTAGGAAGATATGTTGAATAAAGAGGATGTGGGTTATAAATATTAAGGTGGAACTACTATGCTGAATTGTTTCTTAGGATAATAATAATAACAATAATAATAATAATAATCTACTTTGAGTATTTACACAACTGCAGCGAAATGAGTAACACCCAGTATATTTTAATTCAAGTTTGCAAGAACTGTTTTAAATCCTTATGTCTTTAAGAGGACTGTGATTCTAAACATGAGATATCACAAGTCACTGTAGCATGATGATAATACAGTGAAGCTGATGGCAAAGCTCCCAATTTTAGAAATTTAATTGGAGCAAGACTAGTAAATTATTAGTTAAAGGCCTTTTTGATCAGAAATGTTTGTACCATCCTGGGCCTCTTTCTGTTATCCTGTACCAAGTTGTGAGCAATATTATGCCTGCAGTGACAGATATGCTCCTGATGTGCTGCATTTTCACTTTGTGGCTGCCAGAGCACCATGCAACATCACACTGCTAAATCACTGATGAACGTTTTCGAGCAGGAATGGCTGCAGCCAGTTAGAGACACCTTGATCTTTTGCCTGATTTCTTCCCTGTGGAAGCTAAGACTCAAACAGTTGGTGTCTGAATGTTCTCTGTCTTCTGAAAGCCTTTAACATGTTGCAATTACAGGTTTCACCACTTCTGGCATGGGAATCTTCTTGTTTGCTGTTAGATTACTTTGTGGGATGGTTTTTGTTTGAATTACATTTGGGGTTTTTTTTTAATGCCACTTCCATTTCTGCCCAGCTACAGTAGGAGACATGTTAAATATCAGCTTTCAAGGAAAGGAAAGAGTTGTGTTGTCTCAATTTTTGAACTCTTTTTCTTGGAGTAGAGTAAATATTTGGTTGTGTTCCATTTCCTGGAGAATCCACATTTGGATTGAGTGAGTAGATCATTATAAAAACATAGTCAATGGTGAAGGTAAATGTCACTTGAACGAAGAATAAAGTCCTAGATTGTTTATACATTTTCATATTGCAAGGTAGGACAAAAACTTTTGAAATATTCCCTATCAATTAAAAAATTCCGCTCACAGACTTGTCATTACTTTAAAAACATTCCTATTAACAGCTATAAAATAACTAAGTACTTAGACCTCAGACAAAAACAACAGTTTGAAACCACAACAATAACATGGTAGACAAATAAACCTCAGCCTTAAGGTTCAAAACAAAAACAAGGGGAAAGAGACACAAGGGTTTGCTTCACTTTCTAAATCCTGGGAAGACTACAGCTTAGCCAATTCAGTAGGGAGATGGAGAGACAGATGTAGGTTTTCATTCATTCATCAAATTTCAATTAAGAACAATTTTCTGAGTACGTGTAGACATTTTCCATTGGATACCTTGGTAATGTCATTTACCATTACTTATAATTAATCTAGATCTATTAATATACAACCTGTGTGCTTTTATGCAAATTAAATTCAGGTGTTAAGTTTAAGCAAAATCTTTGCTACAGGCTCTTGAATACATCCATGCTTCCTTCCCCTGTGTAAATCCAGCAGGTTTTCCCTGTTGGCAGGCATTGCTAGTCAAACATCTTAGCACACCAGCAGAAACTCCAGATACAGAGAGTGTATTCAAAACTGCAGTATGTCCCAAAACACTGACCATCAACTTTTCATAAGTCAGAGATCACATTAATTAATCACTTCCTTAGTAGACTAATCACTGCCAAAAAGACACACTTCCAACAGGTGTTTGTGCAGTCTGCTTTCCTGCCAGTCACCTTCAAACAGAGGGAGCAGACAGAAAAGAGCAGATAGTATTCTACTCAGAAAGTTTGAAGTGTCCTTTAATTCCCTCCCTTCTTTACTGATGGGTTATTTTTAACAGTGGATGCAGTCTGCTCAGGAATCTGGGCAGCAGAGAGAAGCAGCCCTGCAGGAGATAGCGAGTGGCATGCACCAGATATCTGAGGCCATCCTGCTGACATCCCTGATTAGCGTGATCTGTTTGAATGCTAGCTGAGTGCGTGGTTATGGCTACATTTATTTTATGTGTTTACGTTGTTTCACGGGAATTTAAAGCATATTGGTGCTGTTCTGTGAAAGAATGTTACTGTCCACCAATGCTCAGGTTTGAAGTCCTAAAGCAAAGAAAGATTCTGAGAATATTTGTTTAGGCTTATGCCTCACAGACACTTTCTGTTTTGTTTTCGAACACATTGGGAATTCTGAGCCATTGATCTCTACCCTCTGGATGCAGCTATCCAGACATTTCCTTATTCACCTCACAGTCTAGCCATTGAATCAGTCTCCAATTTAGAGAGAAGGATGTTGGGAGGGACCGTGCCAAAGGTTTTACAGAAATCCAGATAAATGACATTCCTTCCTGTCAAATGATATCCCTGTATCCCTTGCCTTGTCCACTGACGTAGGCATTCCATCACAGAAGGCCATTAGGCTGGTCAGGCAGGATCAGCCCTGGGTGAAGCCTTGCTGGCTGCCTCAAATCACCTCCCTGTTTTCCATGTGCCTTAGCAGAGCTTTTATGAGGATCTGTTCCAGGATCTTCCCAAGCACAAAGGTGAGGAAAACAGGTCCTCCCAGATGGGTGCAATATTTCCCTTTTTCCAGCCACATGACACTTCACCTGACAGCCAGGACTATCCAAGTATCACAGAGAGGGGCTTGGAAGCTGTGTCAGCCAATTCCCTCATTCCTTGGGATGCATCTTATCAGGTCCCATGGACTTCTGTACATTCAGGTTCCTCAGCTGGTCATGAACCTAATCTTTAGTACAGTGGGAGGGACTTTGCTCCCCCAGTCTCCATCCTGCTGTCCATCCACTTGAGAGCTGTGAGAGGAGAGGTTGCCATTAAAGAGTGAGGAATAAACCTTGGTAGACTCTTAATTTCCCTTGTTAAGGAACATTAATTTATACAAAAGTCTAGAACCTGCCAACTGGAATTTTGGTTTCCATCAATAAAGATCAAATTTTTTTCTACAATGTTAGCCTCTCCTATTTGCTTTCTGGCTGACCAAAATCTTCCCTGTGTGAGTCTGAAGAATTCAGGCCCTAAATGTTTACTTGTTTAGGAACAGGACTTCAGGGCAGAGCCCTTGAAGGGGTCACGGGCATTAAGAAAAAAAAATAAGAAAGTGGTGCTAGAATTGTAACTGAGCCGTGTTGGTGCATCACAGCTTGAAAAGTCCCTCACAACATTTTCTTCCTACCACCAACCTACTTGCAATCTTCAACTAAGCAGCAGTAGGAAAAATAAAAATCTAGAACTTGGGAAAGCCTTATAAAATGGAGAGGATAGCTTTAGGAGATCTTGCTCCAGACACACTTGTAGATCTATACATGGATCCAGTCTGTTTCAGCAGTTGCCCATGGTGTCCTGTCCTCCTGAGTTCTTTAATGTAGTGAATTTTCCAGCAATTTTTGTAACTGAAAAAGATTCTTTTAGGTACTACTCCAAAAGAGAATGCTAAAGAGGCTGACAACATCTTGCAACACTCATTTTCACCATTATGGCAGAGGTGGTGTATTTCAGTCTCAGGAGCACGTGAGACTCAGCAGGTGTTTGCTTGCTCACCAATGCCACACAGGCTCCTGAGTGCACATTCTTACACAGGCCAGCACGTCTGAGGGCAGAGTGACTAAGAGCATTCTCCAAATGAAGAGATTGTTACATCACTTTCTTGCATCAAAAGCAAATTCTCCTCCTCACATTAGTCGCAAATCTTCTCTTTGTTAGGCTAAAAATCAGCACCAAATAACACCGCTGAGTAAGCTCCAAATAAATTAACTGAAATTCTGAAATACTCCCCAAATTTTTGCCCCATGGTTGCTTATGGAGAGGACTGCTCTTAATGAAAGGATGTCCTGGTATTTCAGCAAGGGTTTCACTCTCAGCAGCTGAGAAAGAAATCACTAGCTATCACCAAATCTCTTCCTGGTCCAGGAACACTTCCTGCCTGTGACCATGTTAATCTGTAACATATAATATCCTACCTCATGTGTAAGGAATGGCATGGGACAGATAATCAGTCTTCTTCAGCAGGACCCACTTGGCAACCCACTTTTGATGTCAAGCATCATCTGTCTGACAGTTAAGTCTGCAGTTGAATGGCTTTTAATTGCAGGTAGCTCACTGGGAAACTTCAGTGGGAGGTTATGTGCAATGCAAGGAATTTAATGCTAACTCTGGGAGAATCAAAGGTTTTTCAAACAATAATCCATCAACAAGCTTTCTAATGCTTAAAAAACCCCAACCACACAGCAAAGAGTAATAGAACAAGTACTAGCAATGTCTCCTCCCCTCCCATTACACCTTTTCTTACACGAGTAACCTCTCAAGGCAAACAAATTGGAAACTATAAAACTCAGTGGATAGACCACAGGAGACCTGTGCAACAATCAGCTCTGCCAAACTGGAATTTCAGGTTGCTTTCATCTCACAAAATAAGAGTTTTCATTTCTCTAGGAGCATTCTAATAGGTAAAGCTAAACAATGCAACGTAATTTAAAGTCTTGCAAAAATTGTTTTAACCTGTTCCATAATTGTGATTTAATGCCAAATTCTAGAGACATGCCTGACCTTTTTCTGATTGGGTTAATTGCAATTCTTATCTCAGTGTCCTCATCTCCAGTGTCTCAAAAGCCCAGTTGCCCAGCAGGATTTTGTGTTTTACAGTGCAAACGCTAAAGCTGAAGCTTGCTGAGCTTGTGGAGCCCCAAAACTTTGTGTGTGAAGAACACCACAGCTCCCTCTGTATTTTTGCGGAAGTGAAAAAGGGAACATTAGAGCACCCTCATCATCTCCCTGATTGATGGCTAATTACAAATCCAGTGACCCAGGCTGTAGCACAACTACTTTTTAGAGACCATTTGCATGCATAGCAAGGCATTAACATTTTTTAACTGGGCTATTAAACTGCTGTTAAAATTTGACATCACTTGAGGGCTCTGCTAAAGTGCCACCCAGAGGGAAAAGGAGGTTACTGATTTCAGACTCTCTGCACCACATCCAAATCACATTCTTAGAAACTCTGGAAAGAGAATAGCTGCATTTGCTTTGCACTGCCCAAAAGAACAATCCATAACCTTCCTGGTAAATTACTTCATCTACATCTTCACATCTTCAAAGCAGATGTGCTAACCTCACTAAGTCAGTGAAGAGGAAACAACCCACCAAAGTCATATCTTACCAGCAGAAAAGTTGTTTTTTTCTTGACCAAATTTAAAAATTAATTACTTAACTCATGTTTGCTATTATTTCAGACCTCATTATAAGCAAACATTTTGGTCTGCAGAGGTTTTTTGTTTTTCTTTAAAGACACCTAATGCTTCAAATGTTTTTTGTAGTCTGTTTCGATATACTCTATTCCTGGAGTTCCCTCTAGTGGCTGAAGTGTCAAGTTCATCTGGTCTGGCTTAAAAGGCCACAAATGTTTTGCCTAATTTTCTTTGGTAACTATTCCTTGTAATAGACAAAGATTTTCCTAACGCTTATAATTCCTCCTACTAAATAAATGTCAAATTGAATAAAACTACTTTTCACATTACAAAAAAGAAAGAATAATTGGATTAACTTGATACATTATCCATATTTGAATAGTGAATAATAGGAAGCTGGCAAAGAGAGGATCAAATTCTTTAAATACATTGAATTTACGAAAGTATTTTCAGTCCCCCATCAAAGAGAAAAGCTTCAGTCTCTGACCTCGGACTTGAATGACCGGAGTTCAGCAGCCAGTTCTCCCACAGACTTCCTGTGTGACCTCTGTTGTGACACTGTTCTTATTTGTGCCTCAGGTTGTCACTTTGTAAATGGGATAATGGCACTGTCCTCTTTTGCAGCTGTGATGATCAATGCGATTGCAGGTTAAGCACTCGGATTTGCTGGGGAAGAAGAGAAGCAGGAGCAGTCACTATAAAGGCAGGGATGCTTTGGAACACTGCATGAAATTCTGGTGTGTGGATAGCAGTAAGAACACTGGAATTCTTAATCAAGACATGCTTTGAATGGAAACACAGACTTGAATGAGTGCTTTAACTGTTGGTATATATAGAGATTATATATTTTATATATATATATATATATATGTATAAAAATATATAATCTCTATATATACCAACAGTTAAAGCACTCATTCAAGTCTGTGAATATATATATAAAAATATATATTATATATTATATATATTATATATATTATATATAATATAATATTATATATATATATATATATATATATGTATAAAACGTAACTCTGCTATATATACAGAGATTCTTTCTTGCCTTTGCTCTTGGTGAAACTTCACCACGTGAACAGACTTGGAAAGGGACATTACCTGGCTTATCAGCTACACAGTAGAACACCTCAGTGTCACTGATAACCCTGACCTTTTAAGTTAGAGGCCAGCCATTGCACACACACCCCTTCTTCCACCCCCTCCCCCAAATACAGCCCATCACCACATCTGTGGCTGGTTTTAATAATCAGAGGGGGAGAAATGGCAATCTGTTGAGGATACAAAACCTCAAATTTTATGTTAGAAGACACAGTTTAATGCAATGAACATTCCAATGAAAGTTCCACCCTATAAGATAAAGGAATGTCAGGGATAATTTGTTGCACATACACTGTCAGGGTGAGCAAGGCAGTGGAAAGAGCTGAATAAACAGTGTCATGAATTTGCAGGTGCATTTAGCAGCTTACAAGATTTTTATTCTGAAGCATCTGTAAGATAGTAATTAATTATGAATCTTCACACTCAAGAATTATTTCCCTCTTGGCAGATTGGCATTAAGGCTACCAGGAAGGGAGACAGATGCACAGGTGTTATGATGGGTCAGAGTGGCCAGCAAGTCCTACTAGGATTCTCCAGAAAATTTAATGGAACTGTCTGGGGAATGGGTTAATAATAAACACACCTGTTTTGAGCAGAAGGGAGAACACACAAATAAAAGCTAACCTGGCAGAATCCTGATGTTTAAATAGTACTTAGAAAGATACAAACATGCAGGATTTCCACAGAGACACTTGCAGAGTCATAGCCCAGGAGGGACTGAGATGGTCCTTATCTGGTACAGTTTAGCCTCAGAGCCAGAACTGCTCGTTAACTGTAGATTAAACTAAGCAAACGACTCATGTCTAAATTGGAGGGAAACTTCGGCTTGGGATGTGACTTCCACAGTCCCAGCACCTCCTGGGACTCAAGCCTGGACAAAAACAGCCACTAACTTCAACACTTTCAGAGAACAATTCTTGATTAAGGGCCTGCTTCATTTCAGGGTTTTACACCTCAAGCAACTGTCTCTGCTGTAACAAAGATCAAAGACTTTTTATGACTGTGATGTTATGGAATTTAACACAATTATATTCCTATAAATACGAGCATTTACAGAAACATGGATAGTTAAAAATACTGACATATAGAGGTACAAAGGAAATTTTTAAGCAGTTCAGAATTATTTCATGGCTCATTGTGAGAAAAACGAAATCTGCTGCTCTCTTGAACAGATAGAATTTGGATATCTGACTGTTCTATGTCATTTTATAGTCTCATCAAAGGGATGTATCAGAGGTACATCTTATAAGTGTTTTAGAAACAAAAACACAAAGGAATGCATACTTGCAGAAGAAAGGTGAATTTAAAGACTATGAAAACAGCAAAATCTGTTTTAAGGACAGATAATATTTATGGCATATATACAATAAAACCCAAAGCCCCAGTACAAACATATAGGAATCATACCATTCATTTTAATAGTGAAGGACAAAAATATTTGAAGAAACACATTACTGTAATCATGAAAGAGTTGGGCATATCTTTGATTTCTTCAAAGTATCTTTTATTCACAGCAGTCCACTGAGTTGCAGTAATTGATACCAAATGTGGTCTGTTACATATCAAGAAAGGCCCACAGGCAAGTTACCTAAGGAAGCATTGTGATGCAATTTTGTACTCTAAATACAGAACAAATCCTTAAACAAATTCACTTTTAAGTGAAGTTATCAGTGAGGATAAGTTGCTTTGGAAACCTAAATCATTAAGAGAGCACCTTGACTGCAAACCTGTGCTTTGGGAAATTTGTTAAAGATTTCTGTAGCTTGAGAAAGCACATGATTCTTCTCAAAGGAAATAGTTACTGATGCATTTACTCAACATCCAATTATTGCAAAAAATTGAAAAGGTAATTTAGAAAATACATTCACAGTTAAGTCTACTCCTGCTTGTTTGCTCCTGGTACCTCTATGCTTCTCTACTGCTAGAGAGAAGTGCTAATTATTTGCATCTCCATCCATTTCACAGAGCTTATTTCCATCCCAAAGAGCTGTGGATACCATTCTACACCAGCAACGTTTACTTTCCTTGTCATAGGGACCGTGTGACAGGTAAACTGGCAACAGCTTCATCTTCCCAAACAGGAAAAGGGAGCAGCAGCAAATAAAAGCCACCTCAGAGCATCTCCAGCCCTGCAGATGGATGGCCATGCCTGCTGCAGAGGACAGCCAACAGGTAGGATCACAGAATATCCTATGTATGTTAAGAGATGCTTGTGATTCACCCAAGAAGGGATCACTGCTTAATCCACAATTTCTTCCCCCTTTATCATTTTTCAGTAATCATCAGCAGCATACACAAATCATTGCCACTCTCTCTTCTCCCTAAATAATGGAGTATATGTAAAACTTTAAGAATTTCTGTCAGTAATTTCACAAGTTAGTTGTTGCTATCCTTTGTCCACGATCACTTTCAGCAGTGTTTTTTCTGTTCATTAATTTGATTACCTCAGATAAATGGTAGCTACTTACTGTATTTGCCCTGCTCTTCAATTATACACCAGAGCATTCCACTAGTGCACTCTCCACTGTTCAGACAATTTTTAGTTTGCACTAGGAATAATCTTAACAGACTCATGTATTTAGCTGATCCTTGCATGCTGCTTTGGCCTGATGTTAGCAGGCTGCAGAACTGCTACAGTCAGGCAGCCATGTCCCATTCAGCTCCTCCTGGGACAGCCAAGTGCAGGGGTGGACACCTGACCTCTGCTCTTCTGCACTCTGGTTCCCTACACTGTGGGATTCTGCCACCAGCCCCATGAGTTCAGGATGTGAATATGCACTAACAACTTTTCTTCCTGCTACTCTGCATTCCTCTTTCATGTATTTGCTGTTCTCACCCTCAGCCCATGAAGACAATTCCCAGCAGTATCTTGGGGTGCAGATGACGTCTGCGGTTCTGCGTTTGTTCTAATATTTGCTTTTCTAAATTTTTCATGCAATTTTTATTTTATAAGATTGCACTCAGAACAGCAGATTATCTAAATGCTGGATGAGAGAATTAAGGTAGAAAAAGCCTCCTTTATTTGATGGTCTCTGATAAAAGGCAGTCAATGTCTGTAAAGATTCTTTATCCAGACAGGATCACAGGGAACACAGCCAGAAATGCTGCTAAACTAGAGTTTGGCTCTGGCTCTAAATTTATTCTTCTTTAACACTTCATCTTGGAAAGCCCAGTGAATTTTGAAAAATAAAGTCAATAAATTATAACAGTCAAAACCATCCTGGTCTTTGGTAAATTATTTCAACTTGGGATTTCTTTTTTGGTCCTAAGGGTTAGTTCAAAGGAACTGCTCATGCCAATAGAATGAGGTACATGAATTCTCAGAGTACTAAGTCTATTGTCTTCAAAACAGGCTTTTTAAGATCTTCATAAAAGTAAACAATACCTGGCTATTAGTACCACCCCAGGTGAATATGTAACCCATTTCAGTTTTATATTTTCTATTATGCAGCTACATATGTTTTAGTTTCATCAATATTAGAATCATAGTCAATGTGGAATAGGAAGCAAGATAGTGATAGCAATAGTAGAAATTACACATTTCTATAGCTACTTTAAAACCTTGTATTAATTTGCATTAGGTTTGCATAGTTCTATATAGTTGTTGTTTTCAGTTGTTTTACAAGAGGTACAGCAAATGAGAAAGTGACTTTTTAATTTTTCTTGGCTTGCATTCTGTCATTAGAGGTTACATTTTCATCCTTGTGGATTTTGCTGATTTTTTTAACAGACAGCCAAAGAGCAAATTGATTGTGATTTGCTGCAGCTGTGGGTTAAACATTTCACTATATATAGTACTATTCACTAGAAAAAAGGAAAAGCAGGCTTCCTTGTAGTGGGCAATAGGCATACACTTAAAATCTAGGGTTGGCAGGCTTGCTATATGCAGGAATCCTGAATTTCTGGGGTGAAAAAATGATCCAAAAAAAAAACCCACCCAAAAAATGTGTCACAGGGTACTCAGTGGGTTTGATTTCAAAAGGTACAACACACCCAGTGAACTCAGGTGCTTAGATCCAAGGTTTCCTGCAAGTCACAGACACATCCAAATGCAACTTTAATGGAAAAGACAGAGAATTTGTGTCTAATAAAGGGAAAACTTAGAATATTTGATAAACCATTTTGCCAATACTGTTTGTGCACAATATACTAACTTCAGAACTGTGTCTGCAGTATTGTTATATTTAAAAGAAAAAGCAAACTAAGTTATTTTCCTAAGGCTTTGAATTCTCAATGTATATTTTGTATACAGCTTATGCAAAAGAGCTTCTTAGTTTTGAATATACTTCTTAGTTTTGAATATACTTCCCTTTCGATCTCACAAAATTTGCCTGAAGCACTGAGCAAGCTCTCGTAAACATGAGACCATGAAAGTAGCCACACAAGGAAACACAGCAAAGGGGTTTTTTCCACTGTAAAAATTGCTCTTTTCCATACAAGAATGCATATCTGCAGGCATGAAATTGAAAAAAAAAATTGCACAGATGACAAACTTGAAAAAAAGTAAAGAGATTATTTTAGCATAGCTTGTAAACATTGGTATGAGGTGAATGCTAGGAGTTAATTTTGTGAAGTCAGCGGTTGGCATGAAGAGAAACATTTGTGAACTTTTGCAGATTCTCCAAGTATTATATATTAAGATCCTAACAAGCTGAACTGGGGAAAACCACTCTAAGTTATTTCAAGTCTTTCCATTTCCCAAGTGGCAGTCCTTTTTATTTTCTAACGTTTTGGCTTTCAGTTGTATTTTTGTGTCCTTTGCTTTTAACAGTATTTATTTACCCATGTCCATGCACAATCCAGTTTCAACTAAAATTTTCAGTTCTAGTTTTGTCTGCCTTGTCTATGCACTGCCCTTCCTGAAGCACTTGTTTTGAATTGGAGCTACCCCAAATTTCCTGTATTTTCTTTCAGTATGAACTATGGCTGCGGTTTCTCAACACATTATTTCCAGAGAGTTGTGTAGCATGCTGTACACCACATCAGTGAACTGATTTTGCTGAAAAATGACCTGGCAAAAACGAGTTCTTTTTATGTGAACTCGGTCTGATTCACTGTGAGGCCACACAAGGAGTTGTGCTGGCACAGCTTCAAAGTAACGTGCCATGCTGTGGGAACAGAGCAGGGAAGGTCCAGGAGCATTTGAAGCCGTGTCAACCTTCCCCCACACCCCATACACAACGTGCTGTGCAAGCCCTGCCAATTCCTTTATTTTCATCCAACAGCCTTGCTGTGTGCTGTCTCTCCTCAGATCCATCTGCTCCTTACATTGTTTACTTCCCCGGATCTACGTTTCCCTTTCATCACCTCTCCACCCTCTCAGGTTTTCCCCCCAGAAGAAATCCACTTCTATGAAATTCGCTGGCTGACATCCATATGCAAATTTCTGCAGATTCGCTGAAAGTACATTATTCAAATAGCCTCTGGTCCTCTTTACTTTGTTAAACAAATGAAGACAGAAACAAAAAAGACTGAGTACCTATATTTGCATTAGCATTTTGCACATTAATTTGTTAAAGACTCGGTGCTAACCCTACCCAAACCAAAGCACTACCACTTTCCTAGAAAACAGTGGGAAGACTCTTTTGAACGCTTGGTTTACTTCACATCCTCACATCCTGGCAATTGCAGGAAGGATCCTGCTCTAGAGCCATACCCTTGAAATGTTCAAACAAAGCCTACACTGCTTCAGCAACAAGACTCTCTTCCCCCACATCTATTTATAGATTGCTTCTGTTGATGGGGATTTTTAAATCATTCCTTCCCTCTTCATTCAGTTGTTTTGATTTTTGACTATGCACAGACACAGAAAAGAGGAATTACTTGATAGAACATTCCTTAGCAACCTCAGTTCTAAAAAGGAAACTGTCAACCCTGATGCTTTTAAAAGCTTCTAGTGGGGCCAATTCACATAAATATACCTGGAAACTTATCCCCCTTCTATTTTACTAGGACACTTCAATGCTCCACTTCTCCCCACGATTTTAATTCAAGTTCCTGATTTCCTGTCTGGCCCTGTGTTTGCACACTCATAAAAGCTCTGGTTACTGAACACATTCCCAAGGTTATCAACCTGAACTAACCTCTCTCTGTCTCTGTCCTAGCCAAACTATGGAGAAACCTTCCCATAGGTCATTTTTGTATCCCTCCAGGTCTCATCTCTGGCTGGCTTTCCTTAGCCCTCCTGTCTGAACATGAGAGAAGTGTAGCACAGCATAATTCAAGCTGGACTTGCCTTGACAGTCGTGTTTCTTTTGTCCTCTTTTTCTATTTGTGCCATGCTCAGAGATTTATTTGCTACAGGCATGACAAAGCCCTGTGCAAGACAGCTGGCCATGATTTCTGCTGGTGTGTTGCACCACCCCCAGGTCTTACACTTTATTTAGCAATTCCTTGGCAATCATGGCAGATGATATTGCTTTGTCATTAGGCTGTGACACAGAAATGTTTCATGCATTCTTACTGGAATTTGAATGTGCTAATTCCTGAGAAACATTTTCCAAAGCTGCAACATAAGTAAGCTAATATTTGTAATTGCACGCAGATGTATGTACATCAGTTTCTCACACAGATATATATGCATTTATTTTCCATAGCAAATACTTTTTTTTGTTTCACGTTATTTTTTTATATTCCCACAACAATTATAGATATTTTTCCCTTCCTGGATTCTAGTTAATACCTTGTTATACCTCCCTTTCTCCACTGCATTTAATCCTGGTTTAAGTACTGGTTTTGTTTCTTCACATTTAAATGTGCACATCAGTTAAAGCCCATCCAATTCACTTTTCAAGCACATGCTGAAGCTGAATATGACATTTACAATCTTTACTGTGCCCTTCACTTCTCTGGTATTCTTTATTCTGATCCTCTGCATCAGCTTTGTTCTTCATGTTTAGTAAGTTTTAATTCAAATCAGGAATGAAAATGCAGCTCCTATTGGAAGCAAATAATTCCATTACACTGTTGCTGGCATTGGCCCAGTGAACTCACTGATGTAGTTTTCCTGGAGTGAGTACTTGCAATAAAATCAGCAGGAGCATTTCCACTGGAAAAGTTACATAAGTGTATGTGTATCTCAAGGATCAGAGCTGCATATCCAGCTCTTAGGGTTTAAGGTCAAGTTCTTTGGGTCACCACAGAGAGATTGCCATTGCAATCAAAAGCTGCTGTCTGGTTGCTTTCCTTGTTCCCTACCCAGCAGAGAAAGGCTTTCATTCTTTGCAAGGAAGTCTTTCTCAGAGTGTGGTTACTGCTGTACCCCTGCACAGCCCTGACACCATTCTTCCCTTGAGCCTGTTCCTTGCTGTCCTAACCACAAATATAAACAGCAAATCTTTCCTAGCATCCTTTTCCACTGGCAGACTATTAAATTCTCTTTTGTCTCCCTGCGTTTTTCCCTGCTTTTGGTAGCACAATTCTAATTTGTCCAAGCTTTCCTTCTCTTTCAGCACAAGCTCTCTGCTGTTCTTTGCCCTAGCTCAAACCTCCTCCACCTGGTCTGTAATTCCCCTGAAACCTGGCACCCAAATCCAAACACGATGTTGCAGCCAAAGCTGTTCTGATGAGCAGCTGAGTCACTTCACACGGGCTGTTCAGGCTCTCCTAGGTGTCACTTCTCTCTTGCAAGACCAGCACAGCATTAGTCACATCTGCTCTGCCTGCAGCCCTCAGATCCTCCCCATCAGGGCTGCAGCTCAGCAGAAGGGATCCCGTTACCTCGGTTGGAAGCTGACTGCTCCTGCCCAAGTGAAGTTCATTGTATTGGTCTTCGTGGAGTTTTCCCCCTTACTACTCACTTCAATTTGTGTGAGCCCTCTTCTTTTCTGACCAATAGTTGAGGCTCCTTTTTGGCTGGGATTGCTAGCTCACCCTGCAGCAGCAAGGACAGGGGAACTGGTGTAGTTCTCTTTTGCTGCACATGAAAGCATACTTGCAAGTTTATAAATCAATAGGTTTGCCTCATCTGCCACTGAAGCTAAGGGCAGGGGGGACTTTGTGACTGGTTTAACACCAACCATACTGCATTACTATATTTAATCATTTCACCTATATATTCAAATGTACACTGTGAGTGGGTGAAGGAATCTGCTGTGATTCAGAGTCAGGGTGTGTCCCAGCCTGCTGATCAACATTCAAGTATGAAGGAGAATTCTTAGTGCTTCTAAGTCAGGAGAGCTAATGACTGCCACACACCTACTCTCTTAATGGAACCATTGCCCTGGAAGACAACAACTGAGGTCAAACCATCCCTTGACTGGGCCCATTTTCAAAAGACATGTTTGCAAGCCTCAAATTTGACCTCTCTTCCTTCCATGGACACAGACTAATCCTGGGTAAAATCTAAAGGGACGGTGAAGCAGACCCACATTCTTCTCACCCTCTGGAGGTGAACAACTTGTCCTGTGTTACCACACAAGGAAGTAGAGGTGCACACTCACAGTGGAGCAGCTGGCAGTGACAGGAGGTGGAAAGAGACAATGGAAAGCTGGGGGACACTGTGAGAGAAGCTGTAGGAGAAAGGCATGGCAGGGGAGGGGCAGAGGAAGCAGAGACAGGAGGGAGAAAAGTAGAGAAAGGGGTAACACAGGAATCAAAATGTTTCCCTGTCGCCCTGACCTCAACACTTTTTCTGAAGAAATCCTTTAGAAAGGAATCTCTGCAAGGATTCTCCTTGTGGAGCTTCCCTAGAGCCATCACAACTGCCCCCTGAAGTGATAACTCCCTGACAATTTCCTACATCCCATAAATCTCGAGTGCTGAAATCAAATCAGGACCATACAAAAAGAAGGAATAAAGAGCATTAGGACCTGCAAGCTCCAGCATCACTGGTTCATGTAATGTTACAACTCTTACAACTCCCATTTATGAGGTTAAAAAAATAATGATTCACAAGACTGGCTGTCACCTGGAATGATTTAACCAGGCCATCCCTAATGTAAATGACATTGACTCACATTTCCAGATGTAGGTGGAACTAGCAATTGTCTTTTCCTCATAATTGTCTTAACTTGCTTTGCTAGTCAGAAATAGTTTCCTAGATTATATTTCAAATCTGGTAATCATTAGAGGTACATTCTTTCCATAGATGTTTGTATTTGTAGTTGATGGAACATCTAGGACAGAATTTGACCTACAATCTTAGATATGTAGCAGCAGCCTAAACAGAAATACATGTAGTTAAATCTGAACCAGAACTAAAGTAAGATTTCTTGATATATACACAAAATTTAAAATATGAATGCACATGTTGGGACAGACAAGATTTTTGTGAGGGTTTTTTTTCCCTTACCCCTGAAGTTTCAGATTACTTACCTTTAAGCAATCCTTTAATTAAATTTAATACAATAGCATTCACTTAGATAAAGCAGAAGAAAAACCTTTAAATAACAGGATAAAAGAAATGTTGGAAACCTCTAAAAAGTTTAATCAAAATTAGTATACTTAAACTGAGAAAATTATGAAATATCATCGCCCATTGATTTTCATACAAAAAGTTCTTGGACTCTCCTCCTCCTCCTTCTGTCTGTCTGTTCTGTCCCTAGGCACAGGTTTATCCAGCCCCCCACGATTAAACCCCCTGTGTGACGTTGCAGTGACATCAGGGGCTGAGCTGCCTGCAGTGGTATGTTGTGACTTCCAGCACAGAGATTCGACCCAATTACTGTGACCTGACACACTTGCAATCTAGTACAGCCTCAAGTCTCAGAGCAATAGCCCCTGAAACCACCAGAGACTCATGTGAAAGCTGAAACCAAGCCAAACAAGACTGAATTAAACCCAGGAGACAGGTATTCTGAAAAACCATAATTACATCACACAGCTTGCTGATCCATGCTTACTTTGCTTGTTGGAGGACTTTGGGTGAGATACCCACATGCTTTTTAAGAACAGAAGTGTTGCCAATCCAGGAGGAAATGACAGGGCTGATGATATCCTGCCCTGAGCAGCCATCAGGGACATAACACAATCCATGAGCTGACTGATGGGTGGGGAGTGAAGCTGCACTGCAGAGCCGAGTGGTGGCAAGGTGAGGTGCAGCCCCTGAGCAGATCCATGATGATTCTGCCTCTGCCAGGGAGGGGTTACACTGCAGAAGCTGATACAGCTTACAGGGGGAGGTGAGGAAACATCAGACATTCTCAGTGTGTTTAAGAACCCCATGTACACATCTTATGCACCAGGATTTTGCAATATTCATAATAAAGCAGAATCACAGGACAGTCAGGTTGGAAGGGACCACGGTGGGACATCTGGTCCACCCTCCCTGCTCATCCCAGAGCACATGGCACAGGACTGTGTCCAGATGGTCTTTGAGTATCTCCACTGAGGGAGACTCCACACCCTCTCTGGACAATCTGTCCAGTGCTCAGTCACCTGCACAGTAAAGAAGTTCTTCCTCATGTAGCTGGCATTTAACAGGGGTTTTCCTCACTTTCCAGCCTTATAAAAGCTTGTGAACAAAGCTTCTGTTTCTGCACCTTCCCCATTTTTGCCTCCTACACTCTTTTTCACTACTATTGAGAACCAGAATCCCTAAACTGAAAATACAATAATAATGTGCTATTTCTGGGGGGGAAAAAAAATATTACCCAAATACAAGAATGTATCCTATAAACCTCAGCAGCCTAGTGTCTTTATTCCAAAAGAGAAGTCACGGATAACTGGACTTAAAATGAACCACTTGAGGACAAATTAACCATTGGACTATTTTGTAAATTGCTGTCTATTTCAAGTTCATTGCTTGTGTGTTGCTATAAATAAATGTGTACTATCTAGGACAGTGATGAACAGTGACTGCAGTACCCTGGAAATTCAATACTGAGTAGTTTTGTTTCTAATCAAATCCTTTGTTCTGTCATCAACTTCCAGAAAGTGATTTCTACATAAATAATAATAAATAATAAATAGTGCTATTATTATTACTCTAATATTAACTATTTTTTCCCATAATATTCTTTTCAATGCTCTTAGGAGATAAAGTTAGTTCTCCTGTGGAAAAGTGGACACAGACAAGAAGGTGGGCTCTGCAGTGACTACCACTATTGAAGAGCCAAGACAAGTTCTCTCAGGTAAGACTCTTAAGCAGACTGGTCTGGTGTCTGAGTGTTCACAGTAATCATCACTCTGTTCTCTCCAGAAGGGAGCAGCATGCAGGCAGGGAGAATGGGAACAAGAATCTTTAAAGCAGTGATCTCTGACAGGAGTTTGGGGGTAGATACACAAGTGTGACATAGCTGTAGGGGAAGCAAATCATGAGAGGGTCCTTAGCCTCTCTTCAGAGGCAGCTCATAGGGGAAAAAAGCAACTCGTAGGAAAAAACAATGTTTTCACAGCAGACAGAAGAGAAGAAAATACAGAGGCAGCTGTGGTGAAGCAGCTGGGATTCAGTCTCACAAGAGCTTCCCATCCCAAGGGGACAGGTGAAGCAGCCAGGATACAGGTTCCCAAGAGATTTCCATCCCAAGGGAACAGGTGAAGCAGCAGGATACAGATTCCCAAGAGATTTCCCATCCCAAGGGGACAGGTGAAGCAGCCAGGATACAGGTTCCCAAGAGCCTCCCATCCCAAGGGAATGGCTGGAGGGCTTGCTCCCTCTACTGGAGCATCCTAACAGACCCACAAGAGACTTGCTGATTTGACACACTCTCAATCCCACAGCAAAGCTCTCAGAGTAGGAAACAAAAATGTGGTGATCACCATTGCTGGCTTATTGTCACAAGAACTTTTTTTTAAAGACTACGTAGCTCAACATGCAGCTGAAGGCAGAGGGGAGAGAGCTATTTCATTGCTTTTGTTTTGAAAATAATCAAAATAAGGCATACAACTAAAATTCTGTATTTTTCAGAACATAATTCTGTCAGTTCAGTCAAACTGGAACACAGGTAAAGCAGGCAGACCTTTCCAGTGTCTCATGTAATGCAGAAGAGCAGCTCTTGCTGTATGACCTTTGCTCCAGGACAGCCTGGCCTTAAAAACTTGGGCTCACAAATAAATAGCCTATTCCTGCAGGAGGCAGAGCAAACATCTCCCAAAGCATCTGCAGACAAACACAGCGTCACCAATGGGTTGTTGAGCACTCTCACGTCAGGTGAGATGGGTCAGAGCAGCCTGAGGCACAGTGACAGCAAGAAACCATGACTCAGACACTCACTGACACTGCTCCACTCCTGCTTGAAAGAGTTGGTGGCTGAGACTCCTCTTCCTCTTTTGTAGAATCAGGGTCACCTTTGGCCTCTGAGATTGCAGGATCTTGCACTTTGCACCTCAGCTTTCTCTCTGCTGAATGACAGTTCAGGAAGCCTTATTTCTTCGTGCCTTTTTAGATCTTAGGTTACACAGTGTTGGTGTGGAATCTGCCTTCTGCATGCAGCATCCAACATTTGGTACAAAGACCTCCAATTTTAGCTATCATTACAGGCATGATAGTAAAAAAAGTAAAACATTTGGCTAAAAACTCATCTAGATATATTTTAATGAATTTTGTGGCCTCTCCAGTTGACATGGCTTTTCATTTGCTGACTTTCTGTCATCCCAGTGAACATCTTGGTCCACTGGTGCTCCATCACCCTACAAATTCGATGGAGGAAATGGAAACCAAGCTCTGCAGCAGTGACAAAGAGGAAGCCTTCAAAAGAGAATTACCTTACTGTACAGGAGAAATAGACTTCACAGCTTCTGGGAAGAACCATGGAAAGGTATGGGCACTGAGGAGTTTTAACTCTCTTACAGTACTGCTGCTCTTAGCAGTAAACTCACAATCTCCAACAGTGAGGGTCAGGGTGCCACAGAGTGGGGCACCACGTTATGCCCCAAGTGAGGACCATGCCTTCCTGAACATGAGTGTGGTCTAAAACATAGCCTTGTAATATTCTGAAATCAATCACTTGATTTACATGATACAAGTACAGGTGATCACTTTTCCCTTTAAAATAAAAATCAGTTACGTGCCCTGCTTCCTTCATTTTGTATCCTTTCCTCAGTTTAAGCCACCAAAAATCAATCACTATTTTTACATTTCAGACATACTTTTGAGCTGTTTCAAGGTTTTCCTTGAAGTTCTCTCTCTGTTCTGCTGACATGCAGAGAGGGATGTATATGGACTAACCCACCTCCTCACTAGTCCCATGCACAAGTTAGTACTAGAGCAGAAGGAATTCCTAGGAATTCCTGAAATCTGCCCCAAGGTTTTGTTTCACCATAAAATCTTAAGCAGAAAACCAAAATATATACAGAACTGGAAGAAGCAGTAGATTAATGTAATGTGTCCTCAAAAAACAGGTATGAAATCAGGCAAATATTTCAGCTTTTGCAGAAACAAAAAACACCTACAAAATTTGTTGGCTTTCCTAGGCTGCCATGAAACTGAAGGCAATTCAAGAGAAAGCTGTAAGGGAGAGTGTGATTTGTCAGTCTGCAATACAGAACTAACCCATAGAACTCACCCAATGAGTAAGGTGGCAATTATACAGAAGTCTGCTAAGTTAATTCAAGTATTCAGTTCTCTGTCAAATCTTGCTCAAATAATTTTTTCTTAAATATCCCAGTTGATGATAATTTCCCTTTGCGTTTACCATGAACAGACTCTTTACTGTGTCTTTCCATACTGTTGTTATTCATTGGGTTTTTCTTGTGTTTGTTGAAGTTTATGAAGGTCCAGAGTACCATTCACCCTGGAATCATATTTGAAGTTATGCTCAACAAGTGGAAGCTACCAGCTCCCAATTTGGTTATCTCTTTAGTAGGGGGAGAAGAAGATTTTCAGATGAAGCCTTGGCTACGGGACACCTTAAAGAAAGGATTTATAAAGGCAGCTGAAAGCACAGGTGAATGCTTTAGACTTTAAAGAAGAAATTTTTATTCCTGATGGATTCTCATACCTAGCCCCCAGTGATCTGGTAATGACAATGGGCCTGCTCACATGATTATTTTTGAAAATTTAAGACTTGGCTGAATGCAACCTACACGTAAATACCTTTGAAAATGAAAATTATTGTATTATAGTAGCAAAAATAAGTTCTTTCAAAGCAAATCACTCTAGGTAACCATTTCTGGAGTGTGAAATTTCTGATATTATTCCCTCAGAGGTGACACTAGAAATATAGCTTCAAAATGGGACAAAATAAATTGCCCCTCTTTTGTGCCATAACAAAATAATTCTGAGGAGAGCAGAGCAATTTGACTTCAACAAGAGTGAATTGAGGTCAAAAATAAGAAATTTTGCATTCTCGCCTGAAAAATACAGTGAAAATATCTGTGAGCATTTCACAGCAAGCTCTTGGTTTAGCTTCACTGCTCCAGACAAGATTGTACCAGTTTTGCTTTTTGTAATGAGACAGCCCAGTACCAGAGCTCTTTTTGGTACTTTTGTGCCACACAGATACTCTCTATCTCCATCCTTCTGTACCAGGCAGCATCAAGATCCCCAGTTTCTTCATGTTACAGATTTGAAAAAGGTCCGCTTGCTTTTTATCTAGGGTTCTCCAAATTCCTTGTCACTGTAACAACACTGCTGTAAATTCTATTATCCTGAAAAATTCACACTCCACACATCCACAAGAACAGGAGAAAGAACTCCAAATTAGGCAGGTTACACCTGAGCTCTTCTGCTAAGAGGTGACTGCACAGAACTTTTTAGGCCTCAGTTCAAGTCAACAACGTCCCTGATTCTGCCCCTTTCCTCTTCCTTGTAAACCCCTCAGACCTGCCTGGTACAGGGATGTTTCTGCTCATAGGTAGACAGTGAGTAACTCCAGAGTGGACACAGCATTCTTGATGAACATATTAACATCAAAGTAAAGATGGCCATGTTGCATCACATGATACACGAAGAATGTTTGCTTGAGCTCACAATTTCTTCTTGTTTTCCTTGTTAAAGTCTTATGTACTTTGCATGTATTTTAATTCTAAAAGCTCTAGTCCACCAAGACCTGCCTTCATTTTATCTATTTTTAAAAAAACCCCTTAAATACAGTACTGTAAGTAATGCTACTTGACACACAAACACATTGCAATACAAAGAAATTCCCTGACTGCTTTTTCAAAACAATTTCAGGTGCCTGGATCTTCACCAGTGCTCTGCGTGTAGGAGTGACAAGGCACTTGGTGCAAGCAGTGCGAGATCTTGCCCTGGCCAGCACCTCATCCACCCTGAGCGTGATTGCCATAGGAATAACTTCACTCAGGGAAATCCAGCACAGAGAAATCCTGGAAAACACAAAGGTACTGCTCTCCTATGCTGTTGTTTGGGTGGAAGCCGCACCCTTACAGAATTTGTAACTCCTTGGCAGAACAACTTTGATATAACTTTAAATAAACAAACAGAAGGGGGGGTTGATCTGTGTTTTGGGAGGAAGCAGAAACAGAGCTCAAGGATTGCTGGATGATTCTGTGCCCCCTGTGCCCAGCGGGTGGCAGCATTAGGCATCAGCAGAGCGAGCAGCACAGGGTTGAACGTCAAGAAAATATCCCAGAATAAGGGACTTTGCATGGATTTCTCCTTTGTCCATTTACTGCAGAAGCACTTAGTCCTATCTATTACATAAACACTGCAAAAAACACGTTTTATATTATGAGACACCAGACATAAATATTCCAGGACAAATTTTTCTTTAAGTAGCCAATGAATTGGTATTTACTACACAAAAAGTTGCTCAATACAGCAGGTCAAAAATACCAGCCATGCTGGATTTCACCTAGTTATAGGGAATCCTCAAACTGGGTCAAAGGAATCAAAGTTCTTGGGAAGAAAACAAAAACACCAACAAATAAAAAACCTCACCCAACAAAACTTTTGCTGAAAGTGTTGCTGCTGAATGGACACAGAAGTGGAGAGGAAAAAAAGAAATAGCATTCCCTTCCTGTCACTGGATATACAGGCTGTCCTAAGTGGAATATTATAACAATAAAATAGGTGTTTAATGACAGCGAATGACAGTTTCTCTGTACTATTTCATACCCTGCAGAAGCTAAGAAACAAATGACAGAGATAGCCCTTTAAATTCATGCTTAGTTTTTCTCTCACACAGGCCTGAAAGTACCAGCTAGAGGCTGAGAGACTGCCAGACCATATCAGCAACTTATTGTCATTGGTCTTTTTTACTTTTTTTTTTTTTTTTTTTGCCAATGACAGCTACCTGTGTGCTCTACCAGGTGGGACCCTTTAGCTGGAAGACTTTAACCTATTTGTGTGGCAACGGGGCCAAAAGGGCCTGAAAGGAAAGAATTTGGATCATCCTGTTTGTGAATTTTGTTCCGGAAAGTTTGCAAATGCAAACTATTTCACCTTCCTTCTAGGCTAAGTGATCAAAATGCATCTGGATCTTTCCCTATCAGCAGCTACAAAACAAGTGCACTCTCTTTTTATTTTCTCCCCTTCAACTAAAGCCCAAATTTTTTGTCAAGGGATATTTTGCAAAGAGCATTCCTGACCCTCTGACTTCTGGCACAGCTTACACCCAAAGATATTTTGGTTTTTAGTCAGTAACTTAAAGACAAAGGAACTACAGACAGGGATGTTGATCTAAACCCAACTCTCTTTATATTTGGCACTAACACAGGCAGCTTGTTGTATAAAATAGGGCTAACAACCCCCACTAGCAAGGAGAAAAACAAGCCCTGAAATCAGTGGATTGCTCCTGTTGTAGAAAAGCAGATGGGATTTAGTTTCTTTATGTAGGAAAACCTAATTCTCTATTTACATAACTAATTTTTATATAGTTTTTAAAGCTCTTGTGTTCAACTCTAATTGGTTTGTCGTTTTTTGCTACTTAATTTATTGGTTAGTAAATGGCATTTTACGTGTTTACCAAATTTCTCTGTTCTTGGATAGTTTACATAATTTTTTACAGATGCTCATGGTGCAGATTTCTTGTTTTTGTAGGTGTGAACGGCTCTGTTACTAGAATAGTTTGTTTTGTTAGCTGACTTTTTATTCCTTTGATTCTTTCTTACGGGAACTTATAGGCTTAGTTGGTAATTCAACAGAACAAGGCCTAATTTTATAAAACCTTTCTTTTATAATATCTTTACCTATATACAACACCCTCCCATCTCCTCTGTGCTAATGGTATGCTTTAAACATCATTGAAAGATCACTTCCATATTTTCAGGGAATAGAGAGTAAAATCCCCAAAGGCCTTTTTCAATTGGTTGTTGTGTCTCAGGGTCCTAATCAAAGGCCAGATCTTTGGTGAGGAGGATTAATGTTACATGGCAGCAGAATAGAGGCACACCCTCTGTCAAAGCAAAATCTGAAGGAAATAAATTATGGCAAGAAGCTTTCCCCAAGGAAGGAGAGACAGAGAGAAGAAAGTGAAAGAAACATGCAAGTTTACTGCTTTTCAGTGTGAGGAAAATGCAATACACAGTGACAACTGCCAAGATTTTAAACAGTTAATTAACAGTAGATTAACAGTGTTAATCTACCTGCTTGCAAGAGGACAATGATTAGGAAAATGAAAAAGACTAATCAGACATTCACAGCCTGGAATG
Source organism: Agelaius phoeniceus (assembly GCF_051311805.1). Taxonomy (NCBI): domain Eukaryota; kingdom Metazoa; phylum Chordata; class Aves; order Passeriformes; family Icteridae; genus Agelaius; species Agelaius phoeniceus. Next base: position 16,759,735 of record NC_135270.1, read on the forward strand.
CTGTATCAAAGTGGATGGGCAACAGATAGAAAGATTTATTAAGGAAGCAAGGGGACTTTGAAAAAGTGTACGTATAGAAGCCCATGTGTAGTGCAATATTTAGAACAAAAGACTGTAGCATGGGGTCTGTTTTACCTAGAAGAGGAGTTTGTGTAAAAAAAAAATCAATAAATAATTAAAAGGTATAACACCACTCACCCAAAATAAAAGAAGATTCCCCTTTCTAAAATCTATTTGCCACTCTCTCTTTTAGAATGCAATTTCCAAACTGAGAATAACCATCAGATTTCATAAAGGCTGTCAATTAAGTAAAGCTGTGTATAAATTGACAGGGACATAGCACATGCTAACTCATTCACTGGCCTAAACATGGACAAAACACTACTGAAATGAATAGTTTGCCCCTCTTTACCCCAGCTGAGGCTTCACATCATACACAATTATCAGGTCTCATGGCCCCTTTCCATTTGTCCAACAAACCATTCCAAAACCTGCATTCCAGAGATGATGTCTGATATCACTATATTTTGCACAGGCCAAGAGGGAAACTTCAGGGACTCCAGCTATCAGTCCTGCCAAACCTGGCTGCTTCCAGAAGGAACAGGTTTTCCATCTTCACCCTTTTTTAAAGGTCTATCAAAGTGTCTCCCAGGTGATGAGCTGTGTCAGGGTGCAGACAGCACAGAAATGGAGAGGAAGGATGTTAAAACACGGGCTGGGCTTTGCAGAGAGCACTGACATCTCCCCTCTCCCTCTAGAGTGAAAGCCTTGTACGCTACCAGTCAGATGAGAGCACCCAAGGCCCACTGTATTCCTTGGACCACAACCACTCCCACTTCATTTTGGTGGACCACACGGCGCCAGAGGAGCCAGACGGAACCACCAAGCTCCGCCTGGCCTTGGAGAAGCACATCTCGGAGCAGCGCACGGGATACGGGGGTGAGCAGCCTCTGGGGAGCCATCCAACCTGGGCCATGCTGGCACCATGGTCCTAGCCCTAGCCACCCCCAAAGGGGGCTCCAGCTCTCAAATGGGCCTGCAGAGGCAAGACCAAGTCAAGACATTTGTCATCATGTGAGAGGCGCAGTGACGGTAACTTCTGAAGTCGAGAAAGCTGCTCTTTGAAGCAAAAATCTGGGCTTTTATTGCATCTCCTTAAATGTAGCTCAAAGCTGGTCTTCAAAAGCACAGCTCAAATTGCCTTAAAAGACAACATATGGAAAATAAATCCAGCTTCAAGTGCCTTTACCGGTGGTTCCAAGAGATTGATAGTCACTGTTGAATACTTTCATCCCCTCTCACACACAGGGTCTTGAATTGCTCCCACAATGGAAGAAAAGATTTGTTCCAAAGCCCTCTGAAATATTTTAAGCCATATTTGTTTAGGGATAACATCTTATCCTGGGTAAACACCATAGCATCTAATGCCCATCTGAATCTGTGATCTTTTTTGTAATAAGAACTGAGTATTGGGCAGGTCTCCTACTATTTGTGGGAAAAAACTCAGTAGTCGAGAGATTTTTACCTTTGCTTTGTGTCATACATGCAGTGCTAGCAGAGCTGAAACAGGAGAGAAAGCTCACTTGTTCCCAACTGGGTGCATCAATGGAATCTCCCCTTACACAGCCCATGGGGTGGTAGCACAGAGGTACCTGAGGGCACAAAAACACCTGAAGAATCCTTGCCTGGTGACTCAGAGGGGAACAACCACAGGCAGGCTGTAAGGGTAGCCTGAGGTTGCAGTGCAGAGAGTTACAAAGCAGCCTCTTTCTGCTCACCAGCCAAATCTGATTGAACAAATCTCAGGGGAGCATAATTCTGACAAACAATACTGATTCATATGACAAATACTTTGCTGGAACATACTGAATTCAGTGTTATCTTCTATTAACAAAACCAATGTCATTCCTTTAAGCTCATTTATAAACAAGCTGAGCAAAGCTATGTACAACATTTTAATAAGGTCATGTGGAATTTCCCATGTGGTTAAAAAAAAAAAAAAACAAAACAAAAAAAAACTAGAAGTCTTTAAGAATAATTTATATATATTTTTTTTTTTTACTGAATATATTTTACAATTGAGGACTTTCCAGATTCACAGTGTAAAGTCAGAATCCACCTGACTCTCCTCTGACTAAATTTTGACTAAATAACTAAATCTATGGCAAATGAAGAATATTTGTAGCCTTAACCATACTTGAGGAGCCTGTAGTCCCAGAGGTCACTCTTCAAAGAGCATCACGTTAGAGAGGTGTGATAATGCCATGCCGTTCAGTAAAACAAATTAAGTTTCTTGCCAACCATATCCTGGCTACAGCTCAGTCCAACCTTATCTCTGTAGTCATCTCAAAAGAGATAGAAAAAATACCAAGTAGAGATCTGTACTGAGTTTTGGGAGATCTACAAAGGGAAACATCAAAAAATTGTTTGAACCAAATGCCTTTTATCTTCCATCTGAAAGAGACATTAGTCTCTTGATATTACTGTTTTGATTGAGCTCCTTCAGGCTAATCTATAGTCACCTTTGCATTGCAGAATTCAGCATTTACATTAAAAACCATCCAAAACTCTGTGGGCCCCTGTGGGAGGATGGCTTAGGACAGGGACCCTGACCTCCTTTCTTTCCCCAGTACCATGACATGTTAAATATTTCATCAGCATTTCTTTTAAAAGTATCAGACTGTGTTATTATTAATCACCACACCAGGCTGTGCTGAATGAAACTTTAAGCTGTTTAAGCAGAGTAATAAATACATGGTTCCTATCAACTTTTATCTGACTCATCCTGCCCAGTCTACACAGTCAGCCTCTTCATATTCTTAAATCCTCCTTTCAGAAGGCTTTTGTCCTGGATTCCAGTCCCCCTGCCAGCACACACTGGGCACATGCTGGACAAGGACAAGCTGAGAGCTTTTCACCTCTAACTGTGTCTTCTGGTAGATGCCTCTCTGGAAACCCACCAGCCTATAGTGCTGCTCCATTGCTCCCCAGCCTGACAACCCTGCAGTAAATCAGTAAAAAAGCCAGCAGTGGCATGACACACAGAGTGCCAATATCCACATTTTGCAGCTGAGGTCAGAACAGCCTGACTGCTTGCCTGGGATCACACAAAATTTCCAAGGCAAAGGTGCCTTTGTGCTGAATCCTAGGCCCTCAAGTCAGTGTTATTCTCTTCCCTTGCCACATCCTTCTGCAGGTTCACGTAGAGACCAAAACAGCACATAAGAGGAGAAATATTTTCAAGGGGTCAGCCAAACAGCAGTAATCTTGTGAAAGCTGTTACTTTTTAAAAATTAAACCTTCTGTTTCACAGGAACAGGTAGCATCGAGATCCCTGTGCTTTGCTTGCTGGTAAATGGAGGACCAGGCACACTTGAGGTAAGAAGCTGTTTTCAGCTTTAGAAAAATAAATTAACTGGTGCCAAGTAATTAATGGAAAATTTGGCTGTATGACAAACACATCTATTGGCACTTTACATGAAGTCAAAATTCACATCTATACACCATTAAGAACTGAATTCTGTTAATATTAAATTTGAGAGTATTTGTTTGGGACAAATATTTATTTTTGAATAGGCACCAGCTGATCATTAAAACTTCCATTGCTAGCTTGTCCAGTGGGATGAAAGAATCCAAACCCAAAACAAACCCACAGAAACCAGCTCCAGATACAGGGAAACAGAAATACTCGGTTATAACTTGAGAACATACACCAAAAAAAAAAAAAAAAAAAAAAAAAAAAAAAAAAGAGAGGAATCTTTTAGTGCTGTTCAGCCACAATGACACAACTGTCTGTTCCAGACCAGGTTTGCTGTACACGCCATTTAAAATGGGAGTGTCCTGGTTCCACTGAGCAAAACTACATGGCAGGATTGAAGACTGGAGTGTTGTCTGATAATAATCCCAAATCTTCTTCAGGAAAGGATCAGTTTTGATTTTTTTTTCCTGTGTGGTTCTACAACTTAAAGAACCTGTTAACAAGGAGATAGTCTTTGATTTTTATTCTACTTTACTTATCTTTTTCATAATACTGTCAGTCTAGAAAACCTTTGAACAGACATAATTTAACTATAATTTAAGGTTTCCAAGTTCTGAGACTGTGACATGCAAGCTGGTAACCCCTTTCCAGAATAATGACTCCTTTCTGGGGATGTTTTCTAGTTTCAGTTTCTTGTATCTTATCATAACTTTTGTCAGCTGGACTAAAACACACACTCATATTAGAAATCTCTCTGCTTAAACAAAGATTACATCACCTCATGAGCTTGCTTCCTTTCTTTCATGAGAAGCTAAATATTGCAGTGTTCCCTGTATCTTTGGTTTAGAAAAATCCCATGTTATGACATCTAAATCCTCTTTTCAAAGTTTTCCAGAACAGTGTGACTGGAAGACAAAAAGTGACTGGCTGGAGTTCCTCTAAACTGATATGTGCTGGGAATGGATGACCGGCCACACTTTTTTAGAAAACCAATTTCTTAAATGGATTTCTTAAAATGGATAATACACACCAGAGACTACAAACAGTTTTAAAAAACCTCAATATCTAAACTAAAGAAAAAAACCTTGCACCACAATTGAATCAATGCAGTCTTGTACAACTCCAGAGGAAGAAACAGACTGGCAGCAAATAGACATTTTTGCAATTATGATGCCATAGCCTCTGCTTTCCTCTCTTAACAACCTGCCTGACTCATTCTAATTGCACAAGTAATAGAATTAGTAGCCTTTAACTCTTGTAGTTGCTATGATTCAGTGGGTTTTTTTTTTCCTGTAGCTCAATGTTGTAATCCCACAGGCAAATTCCTGATTTTCAGAACATATTGCCAGGTTTAGCAGACAGAAAAAAAAAGCTCATAGAAAAAAGCCTGCTGATAATTTCTGTACAGGGTTACTCCCTTGCACTTGACTATGCTGAAACAGAGACTTCAGGGGAAAAAAAAGTCAGGGTCAAAGAAATTTTATGCATTGTTTGTCCAAATCAGGTTGTGTATCTACTCAGCAGATGTGTCATGAAAAGCAGCACAGTCAGAGGCCTATACATGGATGACTTGCTACAGAATTCAAAAAATCCTAATAGCACTCTGGACTGATTCCATAGTGAATCTGACTGAGGTACACATGTACTCCTGGTTTGCTAGAAGTCCTTCTCTTGAAAAACATTTTCTTTCCACTTATGAATTTTAAAAACATCTTATTTTAAACTACAGAGAATTTGCAGCGGGTTGGAAAATTCTGCTCCCTGGCTTATCTTAGCAGGGTCTGGAGGTACAGCTGACATCCTAGGAGCATTCATGAATGACCCACAGCTTATCATGCCAGAAGCTGTTGAAAAGCAATTTAAGGAGAAATTCCCTGCAGAGAGCTTCTCGTGGAAGGACATTCTCCAGTGGACAGTGACGGTGAGTCCAAATGTTTGATAAGCCATCATGTTCACAAAGCCATCCCCTAACACTTGCAGCTTTGGTAGCCCCTTCAGTACAGGTTTGGCAAGAAGCTGCTCAGAAGTTTTGGGAACTCCAGTGCTTTGACACTGGTGTCATAGAATGTCTCTCTAGCATTAAAAATGAAGTCGTCATTTGATCGTGCAAACTGCTTTGTTGCCCCAGGAATTCAGCTGAACACTGAGGGCTCTGTCCTTCCTCAATTACTTCCTCAAGTAACAGCCAGCACCCAGGAACCCAAGAGTCCTTCTGTGGGACACCAAGCATTATTTATATCCACAGCTGTGCAGCTTGTGCAGCTGTGACAGAAGAGAGCTAATTCATGAACTACAGCTGTTAAATGGAAACCTCGCTGTGGATAAGCATGAATAAATTAAGTAGAATGAAGCGTTTTTAGAAATGATCCTATCTATTGTCAGTTACTTGTTCTTTAAGTATCATTGTTCTTAAAACAGAAAGACAAAACAGATTCAGAGATCTTCTTTACTCTTTGTCTTGGGGTGCAGTTGCACAAGCCTTTTAGGAACAAATGCCCACTCTGAGATTGTCCTTGTGTGAAGAGTGAAGAGCACTGGGTGCCTCTGAGATAAACCAAGTCCTCCTGACCTGGCCCACCACTTGTTCTTTGCATTCCCTGCCATAATCCACAGCTTTAAAAGTTCCATATACTAATTCCATTAGGAAGAACTTTACCAGATCACTAACAAAAGGAGATGAAAAGCATCTGGAAGCAATATTGCCAGAGGCTCACAAAGTCTCAGTGCAGCTGCACTGTGAGAAAGAAAACTCAATAAATAGAGAAGCAGAAGGAAAGATAAGAGTACTGTATATATATCAATATTTGAGGACTTCTACTCAGAGAAGAGTTAGAGACTATGCTTTTAAATAAACAACTCAGAGAGCAAAACTTAAATGTCAAAGCAGGATGAGGTAAAATGAAACTAATGTTATGCTGGCTATAACGTGACTTTGAGTCAAATAAGAATGTAAGTTAAGGAAGGACCTTTTAATTAAAGCACTGCTCTGGTTCTCAGAATATTCAAGTTCTATTCCTCCTATCCTGGTAGGTCACTCAGAAAAGGCAGTAAAAATCCCTCCTTGCCGTAGGAGTTATTTGTATATGGGAAACAAGTAATATTTGCCTTCTTCCCAAACCTCAGCTTTACAACTAGAACATAAATTTTTGGGAAACACTGTCTGGGTGATGTCTCCCGGGCATTTGGGCACTATTGTGCATCCAGAGGACAATGTGTAAAATGACTTTTGTTTTGACTCCAAATAGATTCAGAATATCATTTCACACCAGCATCTTCTAACTCTGCACAACTTTGAGCAAGATGGTTCAGAAGAACTAGACACAGTCATTTTGAAAGCCTTAGTAAAAGGTAAGATACAATAAGCAAACATTGTAATGTTTGTCTTACTTGACTTCTATGCCATAAATATATTTCCTCTTTTTCCAGTGCAAATTCAGTTGACTGTTGGATCAGATTTCATTTTTGATGCACTGTTCTTTTGTTTGATTATTGACAAATTAACTGTGGCAGTTACTGTACCTCTTGTGAGCTTCCTTTAAACTAGTGTTTGCTTTTAAATTTCATGCTATTGTATGGTTCTATTTCAGCCACTCCTTTATTTCACTACTTGCTTCTCTTAATAACACAGGCTGTAAAAGAACTGAAATATACTGGAGCAGTCTATTATTCCAATTAAACCATAAAAGAAACCTCAATGAAAACAAAACCAAAACCCACAAGTAGACCAAAACTACCTTTGTTTCAGAAACAATCCATTTCTCCTATAAGAAATCTTCACTATATCTTCTGAAAGAAGACATTACTTGTGCTGCCATCTATTTCAGTTTCTGTTAACTTAATGGTTTGTGTTAGCTTAAATTTAACATGGCAGGAAAAAAAAAAATACATTCTGTTCCTGATGTGCTAATTGACACAAGGCAAAACCAACAGCCAGTCCTGTCCCCTGCTTTCTGCAGGCCAGAGTCCCTCTTAATATCCAACAGCCATTAATGCTTAATGCTGTTAATAGGGTTCATCTAGAAAAAAATAATATTTTTGAATATTAATGTTTCTTAATTTAGGAAAACATTGCTGTGAAGGGTTTCTGGTTAAGCAACCCACAGATGTGTGATAGCTGAAGGAGAGTTTGCATTGCTAATCAAAGTACCAATACTATATTAAACTAAAACATAACTGTAAAGTCGAAACATAACTGTGAAGTACTGACTTTATTTGCCTTTCCAATTTTTTCCAGCCTGTAAAAGTCAGAGTCAGGAGGCTCAGGAATATCTGGATGAACTGAAACTGGCAGTGGCCTGGAATAGGGTCGACATTGCTAAAAGTGAAATATTCAACGGTGACGTGGAGTGGAAGGTACCAGGCTTTTTTGCCTTAGAGGACACCCAGTGTATGTTCCAATGTGTACAGGACACTGGAGCATCCCAAAAGATGGCTTCGGTTTTTACCACTACCTGCACACTCTACTGAGAGATTGGGCAGGGGTATTATACTTCCTGAGGCTGTTTGTCTTTCTGGCCCCCTGTATGATAATGGCTAAAGACAGAGGAATAACTCAGTGGTCATCATCTTTTTCTTGAGCTGTTTGAGAGCAACAGTCTTTTTCCCCTTCTATGCAGGCCTTTAAAGCAAACAAACCGAAGTTTACAAAGCACAAGAAACAGGCAGATATTACTGTTAGAAGGTGGCATGAAGAATGTCACTGTTTTCAGCTGCTGTACAAATACCCAGTGTGGTAGGTACCTCACACCAAGTCCTACAGCACACAATTTATGTTGATGTTGTAACATTAATGCTGGCACAGACATTTTGTCAGAGAAAAATGAAGAGAGTTCCACCTCTTTCTCATTGCACTCACTGTTGACTGGTGGAAGACAAAATGTGCCTGTCCACATGTTAAATCTAACCTCTCTCATCATACATCCATTATTAACCCTCAAAATTTCCTTTTTTGGTTTGTTTTTTTTTTTCCACTTTCATCAATCTAGTCCTGTGACCTGGAGGAAGTGATGATGGATGCTCTAGTCAACAACAAACCAGAATTTGTGAAGTTATTTATTGACAATGGGGCTAACATATATGAATTCCTGACCTACAGTCGTTTGCAGAGACTCTACTGTTCCATTTCTCAGAAATGTCTCCTCTATGAACTTCTCCTGAAGAAGCATGAAGAAAGCAAACTGACCTTGGCAGGGCTTGCTGGTCAGCAGCAAAGTGACCAGAAGGACATCTGCCCCCTCTTCACTCTCAGTGAGGTCTCTAGAGTTCTCAAGGATTTTCTTCATGATGCATGCAAAGGTTTCTATCAAGACCTCAGACACGGAGGCAAGAAGAAATCTGTGAGTCACTGCATCATTGCTCCCCTCCTATTTGGAATGTGTACAATTTTAACTAGGTCTAGTCTTTGGGCTGGGGCAGCGAACAGATTTACTTAAAGATGTTTGGGGAATACAAATAATATTTACATTTACTAAGGAGTAATCAGACATAAAAATCATGGTCTGCTTTTCTCGTACAGAATTCAAGAAGTAGTACTGGAAAGGCAACCTTTTTTAGGAGAAAGAAAAGCAGGCAATGGAGATTTTTAATCCCAGGTCTGAAAATGGTCGTCTTTGTACACTAAACTATTCTCAGATTTATACTCTGTACAAGTAGACTGTACTCAGATATTGATATTCAGTAATATCCAGTATTTGATATTTGCCTTTAGATAATTTTAGTCTTTTTATGGAGTGCCAGAACACAGAGCAGGAAATAGGAACAATTATGTGATGTGGCCTTGGCAAGTGTGCTGGCCAACATATGACAAGGAGAATATGTGATTTGAGTACCAATGTGGAATGCCTATAATCCACAGTGGTGCCACAGATGCATCATCATTTTTGCATTTTGACAGTGTATTTAACATTAAAACTCCTAAGTACAAAAGGGCTTGCAAAAGCATTGAAAATAAGTTTGGGTGCAAGGTTTCAAAACAAAGATGCATAAAGAAATTTCATTAGAGTTCAGTTTCAGACAAACTAAACAAATTAAGCCTTTTGGTATTTGCCAAGTTCTAATTACACCTAAAAAACTGTTAAAACTAGAACCCAATTTTAAAAACAAAAATCTTATTTGAGACATTAAACCACTTTTGCTCTGATAAAGCCTAGCTAAATTAACTACTAGTATGAAAAGTTAGGTTTGAATCTGCTCAGCCTTTCTTTGTTCACAAGGATAACCAACTTGAGACAATACCTCTGAAGTCACCAAGCATACTCCAGACTTACAAACTTGCCAGAAATAAATATTTGCCCCCAGAACCTCACTTAACCTTTCTGGCATTTGGCAGCAAGTGAGCAGTCCAGTGCTGTAGATAAGGCCCAGGTCAGAGATCAGTTCCTGCTGCCTACTCACTTTTTCCCTTTTAAAGCTTCTTCCCATGGCTAAATCCCATTATCATTGGCAACAGAAAAAGCATCACAGTACTGGGAAACCAGCATCTCTGCTGCCAAATTGTGTGTCTTTTTTCAAGTTAGGAACTAGTGGTTACAAAAACAGATGAGGCTTTTAGGATATCTTTGTCTCCTGCAAAGCTTTCAATGCAATTTAATTAATTCAATAGCTCACTACAAACAGAAGAAACACCCCCCCCCCAAAAAAAATCCCCCAAAAGTGCCATTAAAATAAATTTGAACAGAATCCCATAATTTAAATTATTAAAAAAATATATTCTTGCAGAAACCTGTTTAATTAAAAATAAATATACCCTGTCTGCTTCTAACCAACACAATAGATAAAAAGGTAGCTATTTTAAAATATACTTAAAACTCAGAACTTTACCTAAGTGACTACACTTCCTCTAGGTTATTTTTTTATCGAGTGCCAAAGGAATAAGCAGTGTTCTACTTAAACTGCTCTCTGCATGAGGGAAAGGTTTCTCAAAGGAAGGCCTAAAAAGGGGCATTGACGTACTCTATTCTTGTCCTATACAGGCCTTGGCAAGATTTATTTCTGATGAAATAAAATGCCTTTTGTTCCCTTTTCTCTGAAGCCTTGTCCTCTGTGGCAGCTGAGCAGAGTCAGATATAATTGAAGGCAAGCTCAGATTAGTTAAACGCAGGTTTGTCTCGTCTGATATTACACACCAGTGGTGAAATCCCAGCTTCAATAAAGCCAATGAAAACTTTAGCACTGGCTTCAATGGAGTCACCATTTGATCCAGAATGTTCCCACACGTATTGGGTTATACTGGGGACACAAGGATCCTTTAACTCAGTACAGAATGAGCTAATTACCTTTTGGTCCTCCTGAAAAGTCAAAGAAATGTGAAGTAGCCAGTGAGGCTGAGAACATCTTAGATCGTGTCATTTGCATGGAGCGAGACTGCCAACCAGATTTTGAATTCTCCAAACCATATTTCAGGACAAAACGAACACAAAGCGATTACCTGGGCCCTTGGACATGAACCAGAAAAGCGAAAATCCTTGGAGGGATTTGTTTGTATGGGCAGTACTACAAAACCGGCACAAGATGGCAAACTATTTCTGGGCTATGGTAAGCTCCGAGCTGTAGCTGCTTCAGGTGAAGTAATGCCATATTTCAAGTTTACGAGATGTTTTTTTGCTCAGCCTTGCACTCAGATGACAGATCGGTTCGTTTCCAAAACACGAGAGGTGGCATTTATGGGCCCTTTCATCTCTGCGTGGCTCCTGCCCGCGGGGCCAGGGGGAGCAGGAGCAGGTGTAAATCAGCCCTGCTCCCGATGAGCCCCAGCTCCCAGGAGCAGGGTTTGTGCCTCCGACAGTCGGCGATTGTTTGGCTCCGAGCGTGACCCGAGGGAAGTGGGAGCAGTGAAGCAGCTCCAGCTTACGTGCTGGCCGCGTAGGGAGCAGCATGACGCTCTCCAAGGCTGAGCTTCAAGCTGGCATAATCGGCTCCTGTCTCACAAGCCAGCCCTGTCCCCCACATCTGGGAGCCTCCCTGCCCCCATACAGAGAGAGAGAAAGAGAGAGAGCTCTCAGCTCCGTCCCTGACCTTGCAGAGCCAGGCATCTGGCCCGGGGCTGCCAGGCTGTGTGCGTGCGGACACATCGGCACCTTGCGGGGCCCTGCTCCAGGCCAGGGCCGGGCCTCTGCCAGCTGGGCTCCCTCCTTTCTCCTGCATCCCTGTCCCAGCACAGCCCTGCTGGAGCTATCTCGACACGGGGAGATTGTGTTGTGCTCCATTTCTAAAGCATATTGTTCTCCTTTCTGTCCTTGACTGCTATCCCAAGTCAGGTCCCTCTAAGAGCCTGGGCCCAGAAGTCTTCAGCCTTACAAAGCGCAAGAAAGAATCATGGAATAGTTTGGGTTGGAAGTGACCTTAAAGATCATCCAGCTCCAAACCCCAGCAAGGGGAAGGGACACCTCCCACTAGACAGGTTTGCAGGGACACCTCCCAGTAGACAGGTTTGCAGGGACACCTCCCAGTAGACAGGTTTGCCCCATCCAGCCTGGCCTCGAACACTGCCAGGGATGGGGCATCCACAACATGTGGTTTTAATTCTCAAATATCATCAAAACTGTCAATATGATCATCATTTTTGGCTTTCAAGTCTGTTTTGGAGGAAAGATTTTTCTTGAAAGGCATGAACTGTTTGCAGTTCGATGCGTTGCATAGTAGAGTCTTCCCCGTTCAGAAATGCCCTCCAGTGGAGGGTGGCAGCAGTGCCCCTTTTAATTCCACAGGGTCAGGAGGGTGTAGCTTCAGCTCTGGCAGCCTGCAAGATCCTGAAAGAGATGTCCCGCCTGGAGACAGAGACCAAAGCAGCCTGTCTAATGAAAGAGGCCAAGTATGAGCAGCTCGCTGTGGGTAAGTAATGGCACTTTTTGAATGGTATTGAAAATTTATGAAGGAACTGCCGTTGGAAGGCAAGCAAGTGAAAAAAAATACAGTCATAAAAGGTCAACTGTCATGAATAATTTAACAGCCTTGCAGCACAGGCAGTCCCAAACATTCACATACAGAGGAAAGATGAAAAACCCACTCATTTTGGAAAAATCTCTGTTCCAAGACAGGCCCCCTGGGATGCACAGATACTCTCCTGCTGCTTGTTGGTATTTTAATTGTCTGATCCTAGTACAAGGTGTGTTACAGTGATGTGAAAGATAGAATAGCCAAAACACTTCCAGGCTCACAGCAGCCTGCTCTTCCTGCAATATCAAGCTTGCTCTGTAAGGGCCACTAGAGCAACAAGTTTTAAGTTTTGTCATTGCAGCTAAAAATAATTTGAGATTACCTCACCCAGAAGAGGGCCAAGTGCACTGCAAACTGCAGTGAGGCTCAGGCTGGTTTTGCAGCAGAGGAGATGCCCCTCCCTGCAGCAGTCAGATCAGGCATCCGCAATGCTGGAATGCTGAGCCCTCGCCCCTCAGCTTGCTATAGGAACAGATGTCTGCACACAAGCTCCTCTGCTGATCTGACTTCAGTCCAATCCACACCTTCACTGCTCTGAGGAGAGGGCTTTAAAATGTGCCCCACATGGAAACAAACACAGGGGCTCCTCTTCCTTTGAGGCAGTTCATCAAGCAGCCGAAGGCTCATGCGGGCATTGCTGCATTATTTACACAGAGATCACATTTTCCCTTTTTCTCACTGGGCCATTATTATTTACAAAAATTAAAAATGAAATTCTCATATAATCACAGGGCTTGAGTAATTTAGCCATGGAATTATGAGGCCTAATCCAATACACAGAACTTCTGCTTCTCAGCTTTGATAAGTATTATATCAGATCCTCAGTTTTAATTTCTGGCCTGGACTATGCAAAGCAAACTTTCTTTAAGAATGATAAATACCACATCTACTAGAAAAGATGTCTATACATAATTTTAAGTGCACTTGACCTTCTTGCCCAGCCTCACAGTGTAGCAAGGTATAGGCTGGCTTGGGAAAGGTACTGAGATAATCAAGTGAATCAGTAGAATGGAACAGACACGAGAAGTCAGATCTTGTCTAGAGAGAACATCTTGATTTTTTTTTTTTTTGACTCATTAAATTTATCCTGGTTTCTAAGCTCCAGGACCAGTTTCTCTGGAAACAATTATGCCATAACACTCCACCAAGTCTAATATTATTTTATGTCAAGTAGCTCTGCCTCAAAATGAAGGATTTGTTGTCTACAAGACAAAGCTGGGCTGCTTATCTTCTTTAGTCTGTTCAGGAAAGTGAGGGCAGCATGACAACTCATCCTTCAAAGTGTAAGAGGATCACCCAAGAGATACATTTTTTATCTGTGTTTCCTTCATATGGCAGAACTGTTTAGTGAATGCTACCACAACAGTGAGGAGAGAGCATTTGCTCTGTTGGTGAGGAAAAATCAGTACTGGAACAAAACCACGTGCCTTCAGCTAGCCACAGAAGCAGATGCAAAGTCTTTCTTTGCACATGATGGTGTCCAGGTAAGTTTTACATGCCCTCAGGCCCTTAAGCTGGGCACAGGAGAGCAACCCCAATGAATGTATTCCCCTGAGAACCATTTTTCAGTGAAGGGACTCTTCTCTCCCCCTAGCAACAGACAAAAAGGACATCATACCATGTCCTTGCCAAAGCAGCACAATTCCCCTTTCCCCACCCCTCATCCAGCTGGCACACAGACCAGTGTGCTGAGGAGAAGGTTTAGCCCTTAATCCATTGTGTGCTTTTTTGCTTTTTATTCCTTTCTTGCTCACAGAGAAGCATCAGAAAAGCACTATAAATCTGCCTGGGGCATAATGAAGCTGCTCCAAGATGTGAGGTAACTCTTTGTTCAGATTCAAGAGAGAGCTCACTGATAAAAGTTAAATTAAATTACTATTCAGCTTTGCTCTCACAACCTGCCTTCTCTCTGCATACACAAAGCTAAATTAAGAGTGATGCTGCTTTTATCTCCCAGTGCCTGACTTGGGCTTCCTTAGTACTACAGATGTTGCTTAATTCCATTTGGCTTGCTGTTCTTTCCACTGGTCTCAAAATAACTCTTTGCATACTCCACATCTGCAGAAGGACACACAGAGAACCTGTTTGCTCTGAAGTGGTGAGGTTTTCAGAGAATTCACTGTTTTAGGAGCCACTGAACATAGGTGTACTTCATCTGCAAGTATCTTTTTGTGATATTAAAGCCACCTCTTCTCTTCTTGACTTTCAGGCCTTCCTGACAAAAATATGGTGGGGAGACATGTCTACAAGCACACAGATCCTCAAGTTAATCTGTGCATTCTGGTGTCCTTTCCTAATCTACACCAATTTAATATCATTCAGGTACAAACATAACTATTTGGGTGCAAGCAGTAAATAAGTAAGTGATGAAAAATAAGCCATAAAAAATATTCAGACTCAAAATTTCTTCCCAAAGTGATTATAACAGTAGCATCACCTAATTTTTCTATGGGGCTGAGTGATTTGTATGTCCAGTTAGATACTTGAAAGATCAATGCCATGGTTTCACAGAGATCATTCTATTTTGCACAGTTCACAGGAAAGCTTGTTGGAATTCTGTCAGCTCCAGATTCTACACAGCAATGTGTAGAATATCTGCAGCTGTAGCACAATTTGGTTTTAGATTTGGAGATGCTTGGCTCAAACCTCAGTATCTTATCCAAGGAAAACAGCCATCACAAAGCAGTGTTATCAGCCACAAGCCTTGATAACCATAAGTCAAGCTTAAAACCATGGAACTGACATTAAATAATCAGTCTATCAAAATCAATTAAGATTTTCAAATTCAGTGCCTTACAATCTTAGATTTTCTTGAAAAGGGTCCATGCACTATAAACATCAAGAAAACAGAACAAAACACCCTGTACTACAAAAAACAATCAACTAAATAAAATTAAAAAACAGAAAAGAAAAAAAGAGTAGCCAAGCTGCTCAGGTGGTCGTAAAAATTATGGATCTGAAACTTTAGGAAAACCTCAAACATTCAGAGAATCATATAAAAATCATAAGAATTAGCAATATGAAATGACATGTTATTATGAAATACATGTTTCTTAACTCAAACTACATAAAAAGCAAGAGGAAAACTTGTTTGGCAATGCTGATTTAAGATTTGCTTTCTGCCAGTATCACTAAAGATGATCTTCAGGCTGCCACATACACAAAGTCATGTAATGTGATATTTTGTCAAAGTTTTCATGAAAAGGTTTGAATTATTATACATAATCAAAGCAATCCTTTCCAAATTTCCATATTTTTGCTTCCTTTCCTTGGAAATGCAAGAACTGTCACATGTCCCCTACTACTTCTGGCATTTCTCTTCTTAATTGCTACTAAGAGTAACTAGGAATGGAGCATTGAGCAATTCTCTTCTAAGACTGACTGAGGGGTTTACTTCCGCTCAAATCCTAACTATTTTCAGGAAACTGAGCATCCTGCTCCATTTTTGTGAAGCACACCAATTATGACTTCTCTGAATTTTGTGGGTGACTTCAGCCTCCTCAAAAATAAACAGAATTTGTAAAGAGAAAGTTTATGTCCAATAGCTCCCAGCAGAGCAGATCCAAAATAAGTACATGCTAGCAGTTCTGTATCAATGCCAATTCAATACTGAAAAATGCCTAAGCACCATCTTTTAATTAATGAGTTTTTTTCCTTGCAGTGAAGAAAAACAATCAAAGAATGAGCCAGAGCCATTCAGAGAGCTGGACAGTTTGGATTCAGAGAGGACTCTGTTTTTGTCCAAGGAAGAAGATAGGTAAGTTTAAAGCCATCAGCTAATGTAGCTTTTATGACAACAGTCAAAGAACAGGACACTTCTTGTATATTAGTGACCATCATCCTTAGATCATCAGTTAATGCTCTAAGGAGCAGCTGAAGGGCCAAGAAAGTCATTACTCCTCAGGAAGTGCCCTTTGATTATTGCTGTGCCCTTGATTACTGCTGTTGTTGCTCTCTAAAAGGAGTATAGGAAAATAAACAGGGATATAGCACTGCTTTAAGGAGATACCAGTTAAGTTTTTCTGAGCAGGTAATTTCCACAAGAAATTAAGAACAAAGAACAAGGAATTTACTTGGGAATCAAATAGCATTCCCTGACATTCCCATCAGCTCATGATGGCTAATACCCAGTGGATTTTAGAAAGTTATCAGATTACTGAGCTGAGCAGAAAGAAGGTTCTCAGCAAAACCTTGCATCACTGCATATGTTCTTACAAAGGTGTACTTACACCCATCAGTACCAGGGAATTTTACATAGAGTCAGCTTCTCATGCTCTTAATGTATATTTTAGCAGATGAGCCCCAAGGAACCTTATGAGTTGGAGGGAGTATCACACAAATGGGTAACTGAGCATAAAGGTTTTGTCAGTTGCTTGTGGTCAGTCATAGATCTTTGATTCAAAACAGAATCTCCGCTATACCTCTACTACACACCTATCACCAAAACCTGGGAGACACAAGGACTTAAGTCAAAATAAGCAGACTTTTGATGGGCACAAAGTCATCTTAATGGCTAAATAGTGCTAAATAGGCTCTTAGTTTTACCATGATTTAAAGAGAACTCCAGAAATATGTGAACAGTGGTAGAGAGGAAGCATCAGCTGCAGTAGAAAGTCCTGGACCAAGTCAGAGTTATTAGGTTCTATTTTTACCTCTGGAATTTAACTGCTAGTATATTGGAGAAAATCATTAGTTCTTCTCTCTCCCTCCCTAACCTATAAAATAGGTGTAAAAGCATCTGCCTCTTGGGAGCTATTTGTAAGCAATATCATAAAGCACTTCCATATCCTGAGTGCAGCATGGTTTGGTCATTATATTCCATGTTCCAATTGCTATTATCCTAGCAATTTATTTTAACAAAGAGGCTCTCTCCATCCCAGATCTATTTCAGCATCTTACAGTAAAGCTGCAATTATCTGTTTATGATATTAGCCTGTTACCATGGGAATGTATCTCATCATGTCATAAATTGAGAGGTCGTACAGAATCAGGCATATAGAAAACATTGGCCACAAAGAGAACTTCTCCCTTGTAACAAATGTATTTAATAATTAGCAAGATTGTCAGAGGAAATTAAAAACCAGTGAAGAGTCATTGTTTATTTTCTGTGAGGTGAAATTGAAAACATACCCTAGTGTGCACATCCTTTGTTGGAGATCAAACTTCTCAGAGTAAGAATCACAAAATTAAAGGTCCAATAACATTCCTAGCTTACACAGGAGAGCATTTTATGTGGAAACAAATCCTCACACAAAGATCAAATTGCTATCAAACTTGCCTTTTCTGTACAGGATATTTTCCATTGCAAATAGATACCACCTCATGTTCCAAAACACAGCAAAACAGCTGTAAGTGTACAGGTCAAATTTCCCTTCAGTTACCAAAATACTTGCATCATTCCACACCACTCAAAGACTACCTTAGTACATATTTTATGAGGTCAACTCTTTTTGCTAAAAGGCTTCTATATTACTATTTTGCAACTTACTCTAATTTAATCACAAAGGGCAAGATGCCAGTTATGCAAAGCAGCGAGGTATTCCTCAGTGGGTCTATCAGATTCCAGCCAGGATAGTCAAGAAACACAGGTTTAATACGATCCAGCACTTAGAGAGTGGGTCAGAAGTTCAAAGTCACAGCAACAACAAGAACTTCCACAGACAAACACTGCAAGAAATTTTACAGCCAAAATAATTAAGAGCTGACTCACAAAATTCATTGGCCATTTTCTTTTCTTTCCTATTATTTAGGTTTATAAAGGCCAATTACCCTCCCTCCTCTCCTTGTGCATTTGCAGTCCATGCAGAACACAATGAAGTTAACAAATAAAATTAATACAACTAAAATGAAATAATAAACACGCTCATATAATTCTGATATGACTTTTTTTTTTCAAAACCTTCTTTTTGATTTGAAGTATTTCTGCTATGGTAATATGATTGCTCTGACTTATACAGCCTTCCCCCTTGGCCAGTCCCAGCATCTGCCTGTTACTATCTTACAAGAAGCTTTATATAGAATAATGTTGAGCCTATTCCCATGAACTAATTTTAGGAGATTGTCACCAAGCATGTATTCTTTTTGGTTTGCAGAGGAAATGACACACTGGAAAAAGAGAACCCTTCTGCAAACACAGCATGGGCAACATTCATATTTACCCGATGGAGAAAATTCTGGAGTGCCCCTGTAACTGTGTTTATGGGGAATGTTATCATGTACTTTGCTTTTCTCTTTCTATTTACTTATGTCCTTTTACTGGACTTTAAACCACCTCCACCTCAGGGTCCATCTGTTAAAGAAATTGTGCTCTACTTCTGGGTGTTTACCCTTGTCTTGGAAGAGATCCGACAGGTGAGTAACCAGCATCACCTCAGTGCCAACACAGCAAAAGCTCCTGCAATACTTGCAATAGATTTACAATCTGTACAACTGTACAGGCTTGGACATTTCAAGTGTCAGGTGCACAGAACAACACAGAACTTACCTTATCCTGAACATCTCCCTGCTCTCTCCCAGAGCAAGCTCTTCCTCCACCATATAAACCTACATCTCTACCTCTGTTTTTTCATCCTACTGCAGCCTCAGCCAAGTCAAGTGGGCTGCCAGCATTCAGATATTCTCTGCTTTGTAAAGTCCCTCTCTGATTTCCCTCCACAGAACTAGGTCCTCCCACCACAAATGATATAAGTTGGAAGTTATATTCTATACCTAGAAACACAGCAGACAGCTCTACATCCTTTTTGGAGATTCTTCCCCGTTGGGGACTGTTTAAAAAATTACAAGTAAATGAATTCAGTTTGTTTGTGGCTTTTCCTAAAATAATTTTCAACTCAAAATATTAGCAGATCTCTTTTGGGCTTGCTTTTCTTAAAAAACACCTAACCAAACAAAACCACCAACCCCCAAAAGCCCTCCTCCATTAGTCTCCTATTACTGGTTTTGGAAAGTCCTCAGTTTAAAAACTGAAACAATAACACTGGTGCAAGTGTGTTGCAACTGTGAGTTGCACAAAGCTCTTCTCTTTAGATACAAAAAAAAAGCAGTTACAATCACTTACTCTGGAAGAACCAGTAGGTGTTCATTATTTAAGCAAAAGAGACAGGAAAGTTTGTCACAATTTACTTGAAATTATGCAGCAAGACCATTAACAGAGAAGGACATGGAAATATCTGGATCAAAGAACATTTCATTATAAACCTGTAAAACATGAAGGCTGCCAGGCTAAAACCCAATTAAGAAAGCCAGCTCCTTGCCTAGATAATCAAATGTGCCTTCACTGACAATTCCAGCAGAGAAATGCCAAATCTGTTCATAGCAACGCCTAGAAACTGAACTCTGACTGGAAGCTGTGTTGTTTAACTGCTTTTTTTCCCCTTATTACACTCATAATTTGTTTTTGCTCTTTGCAATGAAAGAGAAAAAGGCAACAGGTATTATGTTAAAACCCAGAAGGAAATGGTGAAAGTGGAAAGCTATCAACACCAATGGTTATTTCTCTTTTTCAGAGTTTCTATACAGATGAAGACACAAATTTAATGAAAAAGTTTAAAGTGTATGTGGAGGATAACTGGAATAAATGTGATATGGTGACCATATTCCTCTTCATAATTGGGGTGATCTGCAGGTATATATTTGCCTCAGTAGCAAGGGCTGTGTATATCAACTGACAGCTGAGTCTCACGTGCATGAGAGGACAGGCTCTAACATTCATTTTTACAGGCTTTGAGATGTGCTTCTGCAGTAGGAGCCTCTAAAATTGATATATTCAAACACATGTACTGAAAAGCTCTGCTTTGTTTGTTTTCTGAAATCCCTTTTATTCAAAGTATCTTATTTTTCATTATTTGTTAATAAATCTCATTGAAGCCAAGAGAGAGAAAAGAGTGTTCCTGCATCTTTTGGTTATTTCTCATCACTCCACAGACATGAGCAGTACTTGCTGAGAGCTGATATTTCATTCCATGTCTTCTGCAGGATGCTGAACTCAACTTTTCAAGCTGGCCGTACAATACTCGCCATTGATTTTATGGTGTTTACACTTAGACTTATCCATATTTTTGCAATTCATAAACAACTTGGACCAAAGATCATAATTGTGGAAAGGATGGTAAGTGTGCAGTTTGTCTCAGATAAATACTTGTGCCTTCTAAGAAATGGAGAGTAGGAAATCTTGTCTTTAGAAAGGAAATAACTTTATAATCTGTCTTTATTTTACATTTTTAAGGCTTGTCATTTTGCATGATCCTGTGTTCTATTATAGATGGAATGTATGAAGTAGATCCTTTCACACACCTCTGTAGTGCAGTAAACTGGTCCCAATTTCCTAATCCTTGTATTTTACCTAATAATTTATCCTCAGATCTGGCTAACAAAGAGCAGTCTTTGCCTTTCTGCTATTCCTCCTACTTCCTAAGCTGTGTGAACCCAGGGCAAAGACCTCAGGCAGATGACAGGACATGTACAGAAGGGCAGGGCTTCCAATACATGACTTGGGAAAACAAATCATGTTTTTTACAGCAAGTGGGGGGGTGGAAATCAATGAAAAGGGATAGCTACAAGTTCCCTACAGGAGTTATTCTTACTTGTACTTTTTAGCTTCCTGTTACAATGAAAACATATTACTACTTTGTGAGCAGATGTTGGAAGATGTTGATGAAATATTGTTATTTATTACTGCTCTCTTGCAAGAAACACAACATTGGGGTTACAGTTACTGTGCTTGGGTATGCATTAGTATGTTGAAATAGCTTTTTATTTAGGCATGTTAATCCTCCAGGTCAGTTAGCTCATGCTAACTGATTAATAGAGTTCATCTAATTGTAAGTACCATTACAGAATCTACAAATATTTGATTTGTAACTCACAGCAGAACTCAGTAAAAGCTCTACAGTCTAAACAAGCCTATACATTGAATAAACATAACTACCAAGCTATTTGGATTTGTCTACAAATGCAATAACTGGAACTCTAAGATGACATTTGGTTGGACTAGCAAAAGGGTAAATGGCAAATAAATATTTGTCCTTCTTCATTATCTAGCTTATGGCACTACAGACTTCTATTGTGAGAGAAGAAGTCAGAGCTACAGCTCCTAACCCTTCCTTTGCTGCCTGCCAGGCTAAACCAGGGCCTTGAACAAGTCCTACCTGTGCCCACTCTGCTGGCACCTGAAGTCCTGCAAGATAACACTGGGGCTGGAAAGATGCAAACAAGAACATAAATAGCAGCCTAGAAAAAGCCCTGCCAGGGACCTTTCATCTTCGCCCCACCCAAGCCAACACAATGCCCCAGCTTTGGTATTTCAGTGTTGAATCTTACATCAAAGGAAGAAACAGTGAAGGTTACCTCAGTAAATGAAACCTGCCTGAAGGGTTCAAGGGTGTTCAAGCAAAAACATCTCCCTTATTTTAGAGAGAAGCAATCCCAGATGGTCTCTTACTGTCTTTCCCCTTTATACCCTTGCTACAGATTTGCTGAAACAGGTCTGGTAATTGCTAAAATTCCAGAAAAATACTCATTTCCAGAGAGACTGCAGATTGGAAAAAAAATAGTTCCAGACTTGTCACCACTCTCCCATCACCATGATACCATTACAGCCCTGCAGCATTCCTAAATTTTAGATCATCCAGAAAACAAAAAAGATTAATGGAAGTCAGACATCAACTCTGTCTTGCCTGGCTTAGAGATGATGTTTCTTATCAGAACTCCAAGTAACATCCTGGAGCTCTGAAATGCCTCTGCTTTTGGGTAACTGTACAATCCAATAATCTAATTGAAAGGAATCTACAGTCCCTAATGAACTCTGTCAGATCAGATGGGGAGAGGATGAAGTGTTCCTCTTCCACCAGGGAAAAATTATTGCACTTGATATTCATATTAGATTTTTTTTTAAGTAAGTGTTTTAGGATTCAATTACTTGTGCTTCTGTGGAGAAACACAATGTTTAAAAGCAGGAAGCCCCAAAAAGAATCTTTCAGATGCATCACTTAGCTTGAAAACTGAAGACAGAAGGAACCTGATCCTTGCAGCCTTCACTGCCTGCTGTATCAGTGGCTCAGTACTACATCAATGAGTACTGACTGCTACCAGGATTCTCTGCTGCAGCAGAACTCTTGTAATTCACAGGAAAGCAGTCCATGGTACTGAGATAGCTCACAGAAAATATGCACTTAAAAGATAAAATCTGACAGTCACTTAAAATGTGTTTCATTTCTATATGTTTGATTATTGGAAAGCAAGATTTTAGTTTAAAATGTGGCTTTATCTAAATGAGCTATCAAAGAATGCTTACTACAGGCCAAGGACAATATGGTAACAGCAAGGTCAGATGAGGAATTCTGTGCATGGAACTGTATCCTATTCCCTCTCCTTTAACCTAAACAAGCTTGTAAAGAAACAGAATTATTTGAGCCATATTCATACAGAAAGACTACTGTTCCTTGACTATGCTATCACAGTCACTGCCCCTCCTTTTCTCCCCTCCCTCTCTGTTTTGTAGATGAAGGATGTTTTCTTCTTTCTGTTTTTCTTGAGCGTGTGGCTCATTGCCTATGGTGTGACAACGCAAGCTCTGCTCCATCCCGATGACAGCCGAGTGGAATGGATATTCAGAAGGGTTCTTTATCGTCCCTACCTTCAGATATTTGGCCAGATCCCACTGGATGAAATAGACAGTGAGGAAACTTCTTTCCCCCTAACTTGGCCATTTTTGAATGTACACTTCTGATGAGAGCATGGAGTTCTTTCCAAGTATTGCCCTTTTTTAATTTTGCTTTTTTAAAATCTCTGTCCTGCAGGCCAAAGCTTACACATTACTGTCACACAAATAGTGTATTTGCAAAGAGATATTGGGCATTGTGGAGCTACATTAGAGCGTAAGGGCTGGCCCTGTTTAGATAAGCTCTCAGAAATACACAAGGATTTGCAGTTTTAAAGGCTGGAATACCTGCTTTCATTTCAATCCATTTCCTTTCAGTTTACCCTAGACCCAGATAACCCTCTGTAAACTCAAATAATAAATAACAGCACCTCCACACATTTTGGCAGTAGTTTAATGCAACCGTGTTAAAGCAGTACTGCTCTGCCCATAAGCAAACATGTTTTAAAATAAAATTACTCCAGAGCATTTATTTACTCTGGAGATGAAGCTGCCCAAATCAAATAAAGCTAGTAATTGCTTATGTGCAGCATTGCAAACAAAACAACATTAAAATAATCACAAGACACTGAAATAATTAGACATAGAAGTTCAAAGACAACATTTCTGATAGGTAAGCAAGTAAAATACAGAACAGGTCACCCACCTCCCAGGGAAGTCTGCAGTAACACCACAGCCTTTAGCCAGTGCTAAATCTCACAGCAATAATGAAGTGGGAGTCAAACTTGGAGCAATATAAAATAGAGCCCAAAAAAGCCATAGACAGAAGCAAACTAGTAAGCATTCTCTCATGCTCACTGTGCTTAGTAAGAAAAAGCATGTCTTTGAAAAGCCAAAACACCTGAATGACACAAGAGAGGAAAGTGATTCATGTCCATTTTAAGTATCTATGCTGTAAGCATGTACAGCACAATCAGTCACCCCTATTTCCATTAAAGTAATTGGAAAGAAACAAATATTTCTGGAATATAATTCAACTCATTTGCCAAAAAGTCAGGCAAAGCATTCCCTAGAAAGGTGCATTTCTCTCCCCTGAAACTCCAGTGGGTGCCTCTACCTAGGTAAATAACTGGTTAAGAGTAACAGAGGAAAAAAGAACCAATTACATGGGCAATTTCCAGAAGGGATTAATTTGTCCTAGGGCCCTCTGGGGCTTGTTCTGTTTAACATCTTTATGAAATATATAGAAAGGGAGAGGGGTAATGAGGAGGACAAAATTTGCTGACAAAACTACATCACTGGGTAGCAAAGACAAAAACTGACACCTAAGAGAGGCAGAGGAGCCTCATGAGTGCTGAGTCATCGAATGAAATTCAGTGTAGATAAGTATAAGCTAGTGCCCTTGGTGAAAGAAACCCCAGCTTGGTGAGCTCTGATATAACCACATGCTCTAATGAATGTAACCAGGGGGTTATCTGTAGCACCAGGGAAAATGATTACAGGGAAAAAAAGGAGGGAAAAAAAGTAAATATCATTATGCTACTCTAAACTTGTGGGTTTAATTCATAGCTGGAGACAGAATACAGCACTGGGCCTCTAGTCTGATGCAGTAGAACCAGACCTTCATCCTAACCTCAACCTCAGATACACAAAGCACTTTAAATTAAGAATGAGGAACCAATCCCCTTCCCAGCTTTTACTGAGTTTTCTCTTCCAACCTACGTGCCAGGCATGAGGACACAAGGATGTGGGGGAACACAAACTCAGAGGAGGTTTGATTCTGAGAACTCAAAAATAGTCTAGAAAGGATCCAGCCCTTTTATGATGAACACTACTACAAAGCCAGCGGTGACAGACATCTTGCCACTAAATGAGCAGCCAGGTTGTGGAGGTCTGCAGAGTCCTAGGGCTGCAAATACCTTGCACAACAATCCAATGTCCTTTTATGTACACAACACGATTACACTTCCACAAAACCAAGGAAAGAAACACACTAGGATTTGCCATAACTATATTTTTTCTTCCATCTTCCTTTGCAGCCTCACGAACATATCCCAGGAATTGCACATTTAACCCCCTGCAGATTCTGCAGGAGAACACACCATCCTGCCCCAACAGCTATGCCAACTGGCTCGTCATACTCCTGCTGGTCATCTTCCTGCTGGTCACAAACGTCCTCCTCATGAACCTCCTGATTGCTATGTTCAGGCAAGAGGGATTTCACTATGTATTAGGACAGAGGCTGCAAAGCCTTAAGTGGATGCCCACATCTTCTACCTCACTGCTGGCTATTCCTTTTAAAATACACTTGTCATTTTCCTAATGAATATTACTTGGGGGTTGGTAGGCAGAATCCTGTGATCAGACAGCTCTAAAGCTTTCATCATCCTTACTCTAGTCGCATGGGAGACAAGGAGAAAAGAAGCCTCTTTTACTGCTAAAAATTCAATTAAACATGCACAGAAGGGTCCGAGTCCCTGGCTGTGTGGAACCACAAATCTGCAGGTGCACAGCAGCCATAAACTTGGCAGGCTTTACAGGCTTTAAAGTGGATGATTTGCACATCAGGGAAATGCTTGTTGTCAACACAGTTAATAATGATTCATTTGGTTGAAGAACTGATGTGGCATGTTTGCTGATCTTTCCTGAGAAAAGTAGAATTATCTTTCTTAAAAAAAAAAAAAAAAGCCAAACAAAACAAATGTATCTTTCAACATTTGAAGACTGCAACTGCAATTCTTGTAATATCTAAGAATTTGTGCAAACTTTAGATTAAATTAACACTACTTGCTGACCTTGCTGTTCCTTTTTTAAAGCAAATACAGGACTAAATTTTGTTTTATTCATCTTTAACTTGTTGTGGTGAAAAGAGTTACATGTTTTATTCCTCCCCCCCCCCCCCAAATTACAGTTACACTTTTCAAGTTGTCCAGGGCAACACAGACATCTTCTGGAAAGTGCAGCGCTACAACCTGATTGTTGAATACCATGGCCGGCCTGCCTTAGCACCACCATTTATAATTATCAACCACATTACTCTGGTTCTCGGAAGGCTCTTCAACAAAATGGAACAAAAGAAAAAACACCTGGGTGAGTTGTTAACAAATGCAATCAAGCAACTGTAGAGCCTGACTCTCTCCAAGGACATGGTGCATACACAAAACAGCAGAGCGAGATGGATTTCCTTAAGCTGAGAGTCACAATTTATTTTTAACAAAGAGTGCCAGGAGAATACAAACAAAAAATTAAGGTTTATAATTTAAACTATGAACAGTTTCCCACAGCGCATTTCTTGTTGCATAGTTATTACAACAAAGGTAGCAATATAGAATGGGTTATAGGCATTTGATTTCGGAAGATTTAACAATTTAAGGTTTAAGGAATAGTTGTTTCACTTGCTTCTGAGTTTTAGCAATTATTAACCCTAAAAAAACGTCCTCCTTTAGCATAGCAGCTTTTCACTACTAGTATCAGAAAAAAAGGGGTAAAATATAATTCTTATCTTATTTTTCCTACAGAAAGAGATCTTCCAGTGGGCCTTGATCAAAAAATCGTAACATGGGAGCTGGTACAAAAAGAACATTATCTCGTAAACCTTGAGCAAGAAAAGAAAGAAAGCAATGAAGAAAGGCTGAAGGCCACATCTAATAAGTAAGTTATCCTGACCCACAGGAAGAGTAACTTGCAAACCTTAAGCTTTCACTGAGTCCAGCATTGAAGTTCTTGTAAAGCTTATATAAAGGGTCCAACTGGAATGCAGTTAGGAAACACACAGTCCATGAAAAAATGTGAGAGGCCAGCATCACTACAATGTTAGAGTGTCACTCCTGAAGTATGAACAATTATAGACCTGCAAGTTCCAGCCAAATCTGTGGTCAAGCTCAATGAAAATCTTATTCATGAAGAAAATGGTGGGCAAACATTTTGTTTGCTAGACTGCAGTACACATAATTTTATCCCCTGTAGGAATGCAACACAGACTTTTGAATGGAAGTTTAAGATACCTTGAATTAGCCACAGATGCAGAAGAACAAATACTTATGCCTTTATGGCATGGGACTGGGTTTCCATATGTGTACCTCTCTATATTTCCCCACTAGAAATATCACTTGAATTAGTTTAGTCTGATAAAGTATACGTCCTAGATTATTATTCAGAGGTTTAAACCTTTAAGTGAGACACAAAGTAGTTATATGCATGGAGAACAGAAACATCTAAGACAGAAAAGCACTCCTTAAAGAAGCTTTTAACACATATTCCAGCTGCTTTCTCTTAAAATAAAACAGACTTCAAACAGAGGTGCAAGGGGTGTGAAAGTCACCATAGTAAGAAAGTTCCATGGAAATGTTCCTGTGCTGTCTGCTTTTTTTCAAAATAAGCTTCCAACTCATAGAATAGCTGGAGACCAGAACACCATACTTCCATTCTTGGAAAATACTCCTCTCCCTCTAATTCACAAAGACCTTAATTCATAATAATTTAGAATGCCTATATAGGTTTAAACTTGATTCTCATAAGCAGATCACTGACAAACCCCAGGAGTGAGAACCTAAGTTGAGATAATGCAATAAATGTACATGCAATTGCTTCCAAGCAAAGGGTACTATGTCCTTTATATAATAAAGGATATATAAATTACATATATATATATATATATAATAAAGATGGTACGATGTAGGTGAAGTTATTGGAGGGGAAAAGTGAGAATCCATCTGGCTTCACAGTATTTCAGGTATAGCAGAGCAAGAGAAAGACTGGAAGAGGTTCAGATGAACACCACTACCCCCATGGCTTTTATTTTTGCTCTTAAGTGGTAGCAGTGTGGTTTTGAAATCTTAGGAAACCCTCAGGAATTGATTGTTTGAACTTTGGCTGCACTGAACCAATGTCAAAATGCATTAGACCCACCCAGCAGCAGATCTTTCACACAGATGGGACTGGAACATTGCCTGTGAGAGGGAAACTGAAAGAGTAGCTAGGAGAAACCAGAGAGGGATTTGCCAACCCTATGAGGAATCAGATGCTGGGAATAAGGAACTGATGGGAGAACAGGTGAAGGATGCAGAAAGCATGGGGATAATTCAGCAATTTGGAGGCACCACGTGGAAGTTCCTTAAGCAATCCCTCTGGACCGCAGGGAAAAAAGGGATTGGACTGTCAAGCCAGCTTCCAGAAATGAAAGTTTGCAAAAATTTTAAGTGGCTTTTCTCTGTTGTGGCCTCAGTTCTCATACCAGGACCAGTTTCCATTGGGTACTGATGTTTCCAGGTAGGAAAGACAAGTGGCTCAAAAGACAGAGCAGCTCCTTTCTCCTGCCCTTGATTTCCACAGCAACTGAGGCTACGTGGCCCTCACCAGAAGCTGAATAGCTGCCTTGACCTGTCAGTTGTGAGTCCCTGGGCAACAGGTGCATGAGAGTGTTCCAGAGATGCTGTTCTGCCCAAAAAAATACTTCTGTGAACACCTTAAAAGGAAAAAACTTTTAGGGGGCTGTGGGATGTCTAAGCAGCACAGAGCTGCAGTGAAGGGCCATGGGTAAAGTTAGACATGGTTTGTGCTTTATGATTTCTTCTGAAGCCTCTCCTTTTTGCTCAAGGTGTTTGCTTTGTTTCCACAGGGTGGAGAATTTGTCTAAGTATCTTAGTGGATTGAAAGAACAAGAAAAACGATTTAAAGTTCTGGAAGCCCAGGTAAGTAGTATTTTCTAGGCATTTATATCAGCTTTAGAATTTCATCATCTTTCTCTCATTTAATGGTGGTTTGGCAGACCCTAGGTAGGGATAAAGGGACAGAAAACCAGATCTATATTATGGTTTCACTTTCCTTATTGCTTTCTGGTGATAAATGTATGTAAAGAAAAATGTCTACACTCCTTTAGAAAGGAGAAAAGGGAATACAACATTTCTTGCTCTCTTTGGTAGTTTACTTGAGAGTGTTTATTTCCTTTGATAAGGATGCTTCTGGAATGAAATGCTTCATCTTCTCCCCTCTCCCCCCCTTCTTGTCCTTCTAATATTTCCTTTTTTTTTTTTTTTTAATGTCAGCTTGGAAAATACACACATTCTGTCTGATCTGACCTAATCTTCTTGTACATCTAATTTTCGTAAGATACCAAGTACCAACTCTCAAAAGGGAAGTGTCCAACATACAATTATGAAATCCAAATAATAGCAGGAAATTCTGTCTCGAGCTTTTGATGACAAACCCTCACAATATAAACAAACAACATTTCTTACACGGCCTGAAAATGTTAAACCACCTG
Organism: Agelaius phoeniceus; assembly: GCF_051311805.1. NCBI lineage: Eukaryota > Metazoa > Chordata > Aves > Passeriformes > Icteridae > Agelaius > Agelaius phoeniceus. The sequence goes on from NC_135270.1 coordinate 16,789,006, forward strand.
CTATGTACCACAACTCTTATTGTTTTCTTTATCTCTGCGACTCTCCTGTATAATTTTGGCCTCACTGAAAATTCTTTATCTTAATACTCCTGCTACAGTTTCCTGCTCCCTTCTTATCCCTTTTATGGCTTCCTGAAAAAAGTCAGGCTATACAGGTCCAACAGAAACACACAAGGAATGCTTTATTATGTTTGTGCCAGCTTCAGGTCTTGCAATATCCTCACAAAAGAGAGCAGGTATTTAATCACTACCTACTTTGTAGATTTGCTACTGTACAGCTGTTATCTCCTCCATGGCAGAGGTTTTAACCAAAACCAACCTCTTGTGCACTCAACCAGCTCCAAACTACACATGTAAGTACTGAAAACAATCATGGAAAAGCTAATTAATACAGCTGAACAATGTAGCTTAAAAATGCAAGGTGGAAAAATAAGATCGGAAAATAACCCCATAAGGAGCTTCCTAGAGGTAATGGGAATATAAACAGGGAACAAAATATTCTTAGTTCAGAGTGAAAAAATTACCTTTTGTAAAATACATTTTAAAGCTTTGGGGCAAGGACTGTCACTCAGGGTGAGTTAGAATAATCTCTACCAGTTCAAACACATGAACAAGTATCTATTTGCAACAGAGGATTGCCTTGGGGGTTTCTTGAGTCCATGAGATAATCCTACAGAAGTACTGCAAAAATATTTAAAATGCATAGCAATAATCATTAAAAATAAAAACTGAGCAAGTCTCCTATTATTTTTTTAATTAACAGAATTCATTTGCCTTTAGAGCTGCACCCATTGCTGTCAGTTAAGAATCATATCCTGTGTCCCAGGGCTCTACTGCATGGAGTTTTAATCATTAGAGACAGGAACAAGCTAGTTCTCAGCCACTGCAGGATATCCAACACAATAAAGATTTTGGATATCCTTCTTAATGACCTATTTCAATATCAACCTAATGCTACCACACAAAACAGCCTCCAAAACCCATAAACTGAGTATGTATACACTACATGGAAAAAAGTAGCTGGAAAACTCAAAGCCACAACATGACAGGACCTCAAGTCACTCAGATTTGAGCTAACCTCAAGCTTTATTTAATTCTGTCAGAAGCTTATATAACACTTATGTGAGTTGCTTCATTATCAGTATTCCAATAAAACAACTCCATCCCATAGCAGGCTTCCCAGACATTTTGATACTGTAACTGCATAAAAAACCAGAAATTTAAATAGCTGAAAAATAACCCTGTGTTTATCATTTACTAAGTGAACGCAAAATAATACAATCTACAGTGTCTTTTTTTCAACATTTTAAAGTTGCTTAAGCAATTACTACTATGTGCCCCTTGTCCTAATGCTTTTAAACGAGTACATGACTTTTCCAACCCTATTAGGTGTGAAGAGTGCCAACACAGAAGCGCCTTTGCCACAAAGAAGGGAAAGAGAAGAGCGTGCAGATCAGTTTGAGACTGACATTGGATACATTGAGAATTAAATTTTATTCTATTTCTTCACATTAAACCTTCTGTCCTACTGAACTACTCTACAAGTAAAATCCTAATCTCTTGAAGGCCTAAGGACAACAAGCTCTCTACACTAAGCACTATCAGTGCCTGACATTCCTAAGGATTTCTTGGTCTTTCTCCTTCAATTTCCTGGGCTTTGTTTCCTGCTGCTCCCATAGCACTCAATCCTTTCTCCAAAACCATTCCACAAGCAGCATTAAAACTTTCTCCTCCAGGGTGACTCTACAACCTTATTTTCTAAATACCATTTGTTCTCCAGCCACCACACCCTCAATTCACCAGCACCACTGCCAAATTCCACACTTCTCTGTTCAAGGGAGTCTCCTTTGGAAGGGCAGTCACTTACGCACTTAAAAACAAGCTCCTTCCTTGGCCAAGACATCAAGCTTGTACTCCCGAGCTGCTTAAAACAAGGAAATCAAGAAAGAGTTTCCAAGGAAAGGGCCTGAATACTGAAACATTACAAAACATGCAGTTCCTGGAGCTCCTACAACTCTCAAACAATTGCACTCACCAGCTTCTCTTCCCACACTGGCTCCTATGAGGTATTCCTTTGCTGGTATTCCTTCTTAAGGGCTCCTCACTCAACCTCAGAGAGTGGAATCACCTGGTTTTTGTTGGTCCCATGCCTCATCACAGCTGCTGCCAGTCCCCTGCTGGAAAGGAGCCTTTGCCTCCATGTATCACACCTCATGGAATACCTCCTTTACATCTAAGCATCTGATTTCATTTTACTTTTCTTTCTCAAGGGTCAGGGGGAAAAAGAAATCACCTAAGAGACTTTAAAACAAGAATGTGTACCAAGAATTATCGTGCAGTCTAAGAATCTGGGCTGGTTGTGGCTTTTTCCATCACTTAAACTGGCTTGTACATTTTTAGCATATAAAAACTCACTGTCTTTATTAGAATTTTGCAAGATATACCATTAAAATATCAATACCATCCTCTAAGGGGAAATTTCTTTGGAATAATATAAACAGCATCAGAAGGGGGAAGTATTGGGCTATGTCTGACTCTGATACAAACTTCAACTGCATTTCCTCACACGTATAATATTGTCTCTATGCAATGTAATTGTAGATTGCACAAAAGCTTTCTGTTAGCAGAGGTGGAAAAAAAAATAAATCTCAGCTCTGACAAAAATGAGCCTTTTAATAACAGATATTAATCTTGTTATGATGGCTTAATGAAACAGGCATTTGTCCAGTTTATTCAGCTGTGCCCCAGACCTGTGACTCCATTAGCAGTGATGGAATTTTGATAGTCCTACCTGTTCCTCACCCTGGGCAAGCAGAACTCATAAACCCAGTAAGTTGGTACTACTGAACTGCAATTTTTTTTGTTAAGAAATAACAGGTAGCTCACAACAAGCCTTCCCTGCTCTTGGCAGCAGTTTCCATTTTGAAATGGCTACTATTTTAATGTGATCACTAATTATCCACTGGAACCCAAAATCTATCCATTGGGACCTGCTGTGTGTCCACTCACATGCACTGGAACAACCAATGTATTTACCAACGACCCACTAAGCAATGTGCATTCAACTGCATACTCATGAGAAAATACATTCTGCTCTGAAAACTAGAAGGTGAGTTTAGAAAAATGGAGCACAACTGCTCCTTTTACACAGTTTTCTGCTTCTTCTACCAAATGATGCATCAGTTCAAACACAAAGCCCAAGTGATTTGGGCCTCCCAGTTAATAACTGTTAAGATGAAGTCACCCCCTCAAACATCCTTCAGAGTTTGAGCAAGCACAATCTACCAAGAAATATCACAAACTCTTCAAAATTAATCTTTCACTACACAGTTGTAAATACTACTCTTGGGATTTGTTCATTTAGAATAATGACCAAAAAAATGTCAGTCCGAAGTGACCTGAACTAATTTGAGTTTCAAATCATGTAACCTTTCAAAGAAATTTAATCTTTCAACCTTATTTATTAAATTTACTAGCACTGTGGAAAAAACCCACTCTATTTGACATTCCCTACAATGTGATTCATTGTATGAGATGACTCATCCTATGAGGGGATTATACATTGTAAAATGATTGAAAATGTTAAAAATGTGAGGTTTAGAATCTGTAAGACTTGAGGGAGAAGTTAGCAAGACGGCAAAGTTAGAGTAACACTTTAAAAGGTTTTCAAGACAGTTTAGGAATCAAATAAAATGTTTGGTAAAACTCCTACAGCTGCATTACTCAGCATGGTTCAGACAAGAAATCAAGTTACAACCAAAAGTTTATTGTATCATATAGGAAAAAGTCTCCAGTTCTGGTATAAATATCTGATTCCCACAAATGCCCCAATCCACATATAGAATCAGTATGGAAGCAGCACCTCCTGGAAAGGACATACAAAGGTGCAGATCCTCACATCATGTCACTGGGCACTGTTGTGCTTTCACCCTCAATGGTAATGACAGAAATGTTTTAAACAAAAAATTTAAAAGACTTTCCTTCCTGGGACAGGGCGACAAGAAATCACATCCAGTGGAAGACTAGGTTTTATTTTCATAGTTTAAAAATCTCTACATAATGAGCTCATCACCTTTTCTCCAGGATTCCACAGGATTTGGGAGCAATTCCAAAACTGGGAGTTACTAGGAAGCCCTGCAACCGTTTAGCTAACACTTCTGTTTCTTTGGATACTTCAGCTCTGGAGTATCACACTCGATTCTATCCTGCCAGGATGCAACTATCCTGTGCCCACGGAATTCTCATCAACAAAAAGGCTGGAGTTTATTTTAGGCAGCTTAATTTCTAACAATATAAAACATTCTTGGTGGCTATGATGCAAACTGTTGAACAACAAGCTACCGTGTGGTTTTCAGACCAGAAAGGGAAAAAAAAAAAAAAGAGAGAGGGAAAAAAATGACCAAGACAAGTCCTGGGATGTCTCCAGTGTGCTTCATCCTTCAGGACTCTTCCTCCTCCCCTTCATCATCTACTTTAGGTCGGAAATTTTTCCTGCTCTTCTTCTTACTGCAGTGGAATCCAACTGTTCCCAGCGATGGCTCTTCACCTGCACCACTAAGCCTTGCATCAGGTTTATGTTCTGTGTTCTGGTCCCCTTCCATCATGCACTCCTCCTCCTCTGCTGCCTTTCCACTGTCACTGTCTAAGTGCCCCAGCTCAACCTTATCCTCTTCCCTCAGGTCATCAGTCTTCTTAAGAGATTTTCCTTTCAGATCTGTCTTCATCTGTTTCTTATCATCCTCCCCTGTTGATGTTTTCTTTTCCAGTCCATCAACACCTCTTTTAGTTGGTTTGGTGAAGACAATCCTCCCAGCTCCACAGCTGGAAGGGTCCTGGTTGAAGGATGGGGTGTAGCTGTCTTGGGTAGCCGAGCTCTGTTGCTCCCCTCTTTTCTTCAAAGCACCTAGAAATTCCATGGCCACTGCCCTGTTGGTCTTGTCACTGGACTCTGAAACTCCCTCCAGGCTGTATTTGGTCCAGCGCTCCGGGTGTGCCACGTAGTCAGGCACTGCAGGAGAGGTTCTGGGAGCCTGCACTGCTCTGGCTTGCCTTCCCAGGTTTTCTGGGACCGCGTTACCTGAAACTGGGGTCGGAGGCAATGGGCGCTTGAACCTCCCATCAACAACATTATCTTCAGGCATTGAGGGCACAGACAGCTTGGCTGCCTCTTCCAGGCAATCAAAAATGCTCTGGCTACGGAGAGAGAACGTAGAACTCATGCCCTTCAGATGGAATGGCTGGACAGGAGATCTGTGACCGCTGTTTGAAGAGTCGGGTGTCTCCCCTGATCTGAAATCCCCTTCATCTACAGATGGCTCCTCAGGAGATATTGTATCAACTTCTGCTTCACCCGCCAGCCCCAGGTCATCGGAGTCAGAATCACTGAGCGACACCGTGTCTGAGGGCAGAGCTCCTTCAAAGTCTCTGCCACCATCAGCCACTATCCCCAGAAAAGGTTCACCTGCCTCCTGGTCTCCCATCTTCGAGCTGTCACTCCACTGAGATCCTTGATGTAGGCCCAGGAACAACTCTAAGTACACTTTTCCAAACACCCAGCAAGTTTAGTGCCTAGAATACAAAGGAGCATAAAAACTTAACTGTGAAATGAGAACCAAGAATGAGACCATCACTCTGTGTCATGCAAAGTAATTATAACTGCAATATAACAGTTAGCTGTGCTTTAGGGATTCCCAAGCAATTTTGCTTCAAATGAAAACATTATTTAAGGAATGAATGCACATTAAAATTAAAGATTTACACAAGACTGAATACAAGAATATGAAGTAATTGAAAGTAATGCTACCTAATTTCTTTACAGGTAACATCAGGTCCAATTACTAAAAGATGAACATAAAGCTCTTGAGTTAATCTGAATCCCCCAAAGCTGTCTTATACATCTTCCAGGAGACAGCAATGAGCTCTCCATATTACACCCTGTGTTTATTCACACTGTAAAAATCCACAAAAACACATCCAATTTCTCACACTTTTACTTGGCCAGTACAACCCTTATTGCACTAGCTCTGTACCTGCTGTTCCAATACCCATCACATTCTGCCTATTACAAATGACACTACCACTGATCCCTATCAGTGACAGAAAACCCACAAAAATATCAGGGCCACTGTTTCAAGTGTGCTTTAATGTGGCATAAAGTACAAGCTCCACTCCCTCCTTTGGCTTCATGCTCTGAAGTCATTGCTACGTTCCAGGAATTGGAAAACCAGCCAGCTCAAGAAATCTATCCCACTGGATTAAGAAAACTAATCACACATGCCATGCTCACACATGGAAATGAGGAGAGATTGCAACCACAGGCCTGCAAGAGCTGGCCCTTCAGTCAGTAAATGACAGTGTGATTTGAAGCCTGACTTCCAGGAGCAGCTGGAATACCTGACAGTGCCACCTGCTTGAAGGGAACCTTGCTGAATTCAGGTGGTTGATGATGAAGCTACCACTTGCTGGGCAATTGGAAACAGAGCTGGTGCACACACACATTTTGGTTCAGCTCACGTGACTTATGGAAACAGCTCTAACATATTATTAGAATAGGCTTGACTACCTAATTATAGGCTCTTCTGAAACGATGCAGTAAACAGACATGGAAAGTCTGTTAGTCACTCACTTTCTCTTGAGACTGAGTCAGCTTCCCCTCCTGAGGGTCAGTTAAAGCCACCAAAGATCTCAGCACTGCCACCCTAGAAAACAAACATTTCCATCATGATACTGGAAATGTAGTTTTAAAAATAATTCTGTCCCCCTGAATCATCCAAAGCTGCAGAACTGGGTTCTAATTCTGACACAAACTCATGGTGGTATAAAAGTCTGTAGATATTATTGAATTTTTGGCAGAAGAACAGCACACAGCCTAATAACGCAGGCACCACTATATTTACCCAGCCTCCACATTCACACTGCCAACTTTATCCTGTAGAACAGAAGGGAGGTTTTAAAAAAATTCAAGCTGTAATTTGCATGTGCTAAGGACTAAATAAACAGTATTAAATGCAGCTAAGATACAATAATAATAGTTATGCATTGTAAACATTAAATGCTGCTAAGTATTATACCATGGGTAACAGAGACTTGTGTTTTCAAAGAAAGGTCATGTTGAAAGTTAGGGCCAGATTGTTATGAAGCACAAAACAGAGAGAACCTTCTGAGGAGTGCTATGTTCCATGTCAAGTCTGGCTGTCTTTAACAGAAAGGATCTGACATCTACTTTTGAAAACACTGCCCTCCATGTAACCCCTAGCGGGAAATATTCTTAAAATGATACAGCCTTCTGCTCAGTTTTGCAACACATGAAAAGTAACAACTACAACTCAGAAAAGGCCTTGAATAAAGGCCTGTTTTCAGATGGCAACAGAAGTGTTCATCAGGGCTATCTTTGTCTGAGAGCACTTACACAGAAAAGAGAAATTCTGCTCCTAAGGAAATGTTTTAGCCTTAACAAAGTTAGTGTCCAAACGTGCTGGCCCTCACAGCACCCCAGACCCACTCACAGGTTTGTTATGGTGACGTAACCACAGCACGACTCGGGAAGGATGATGTTTCTCCGGAAGGGAAGGTTCCCAGTGGGCTCCTCCATCCTGGTGTTGCTCAGACAGACTCTGTGCGTCTTCCTGCTGCCTCCTGTGAGGGGGACGGACACCTCAGTCACCGCAAACCACGGCGCACAGAGCGCCGCACCAAAGCCCACACAGTCCCTCGGGACAGGGATCCACAGGGCCCCGCGCCAAGGAACAGGGAAGAGGGTCAGGGAAAAGAACATCGGCCGCTGGGCACTCGCCCCGCGGAGGGCAAGGTCACGGTGCAGCCCCAGCCGTGCTGCCCGTGGGCCGCGGGATGCTGCTGGATGCGAACCGCCCGCTCCACACGCGGCCCTCGCTGGCCCTGCACCCCGGGCACCGCCACCCGCCCGGGCACACAGTGCGAACCGCCGGGGAAGGGAGGGGAGGAAATGGAAGGGGGAGCCCCCGTACCCCGACACCGCACAGCCCCAACACCATCCACAGCAGCCGCACGCCTTGCCCGCCTTTCCCACCTCTGCCCCTCCGCCCACGGCCCGCGGGGCGCCGGGACACCGAGTCCCTGCCAGGCTCCGCGGAGCGGCCACAACGGCGGCAGGACCACAACTCCCGGCGGGGAGAGCGGCACGGAAAAGGCCGGCGCCTCCCGGCACCTCCCCGCTCCGCCTCTCTCGGGGCTCCTGGGAGTTGTAGGCGGCCGCCTTGCCTCGGCGGAGGACATTTTGCGAGCCGGGGAGCGGGGCGAAGCGGTGCTGAGCGGCGGGACTACAGCTCCCAGGGCGCACCACAGCGCCGACATTTCGCAGCCTGTTCGGGCCGTGCCCGGGACTCGGTGCCCGGCCGGGTGCGGGGCTCGGTGCGGGGCTCCCCCGGGCACCCCCGAGAGCCGCGGTGCCGCCCCGGCGCTGCCCGGCGCCGTGAGGGGCAGGCACGGCACCGCCGCCGTGAGGGGCAGGCACGGCACCGCCGCCGCTTTCCGCAGTCCCAGTCTGGGAAAAAAACCCCATGTCACAGCTTTTGTTCTCATCAGAAAAGCAGGGCTTGGCCACCACGAACACATCCGAAGTTTTCTGTTTGTTTTGTTTCTTTTTTTTTTTTTTTTCTCTTACGTGTTTATTCTCAAACCAGAAAACCCCAAGTCGCTTGAGGCATAAAACCGCTATCCATCCAAATAAAAAAGTTTCCATTTTCCGTCCCAGAAGAACATTTTTTGCGTGTGTGTCAAGAAGTGGAGCTCTGTCTCAAAATGTTTTATTGGTGCTGGCCAAAGAGGCTCGATTTTTGTTTTTCCCCTTATTTCAGCAAAAAGTTCAAATTTTCAGCACAAATACATTTCCCAAGAGGCTTCAATATTCAGCTTGTTTTCCCTATGTTTAGGAAAAGGTTTGCTCTGCCAGGTGGGTTGTGCCAGACAGTGCTGTCGCTGCAGAGGCTTCACTGGCTCCCTTCAAGCTGGGCCTCACCGTGACTCACCCGTAATATAAACTGCAGCCACTTTATATGCATCCTCAGTTTTTAAATACATACTTTTGCCTGCTGGAGCATTGCTAATTACAGAAATTTATGACACAAGGTCTGTGTTTGGAACACACTTGGCAGCAGTGATGAGGTTATTGCAAAATGTCTTCTGTCTAGCTGGAGTCATGCTGTAGTTTTAGAGCAGCTCTAGAGGTGTTTCCCCATTTGGTGATCCTATTTTTATTTTTTTTTTATGCGTACGCATATGGTAGTATGGTCACAGGCATCCAAACTGGTATCCAGATGGAGGGAGGAAAGGAAAACATGAAGTAGGTGAGCAGGAATGGAAAGGAGAAGAGCAGTAAATGGGCAAACAAAAGGAAGAGTAAACCTGGGTAAAGACTGCTGGTGCTGTGTAACACGGTCTAGGGTGTTGGGGAGACAGCAGGAGAGTCTCTGAGCTTAGTAATGAGCAGGCAGAAAAAAGGATGTGGAGTCATGTCCCATTTCTATAAGAGTGGAGACAAGCAGGGTACAACAGAGTGATGCAGACAATGGCACAGTCTTGTTTTGAGCCATGGTTCTTAGTTAGATGAGGGGCTCAAAGGAGCAGGAGAGGGCAACACCACCTCCGGTGCCTCTGTCACCTGTGGGTGTGGGTGCCTTCAGGGACAAGCCCCATGTCTCCCTTCCCAGAGGCTACACGTTCTCACTTTTTGCCTGGATGCTGCATGTATTGATGACTAAGGAACCTGAATGTACCCTTTCCCTCCTTCCTGTTTTTTTATTCATGAAATTAGCTCAACTGGTTAGAGCATGGTGCTACTAAAACCCAAGGCTGTGGGTTTGATCACCACACAGCACAGGCCATTCATTTTAGGGCTGGACTTGATGATCTGGATGGATCCTTTCCAGCTCAGCCTATTCTGTGACAGAATCGGTGATATTTAGTATCACATGCAGCGGAGAACTGAGGCTGAGCTGCTCATTCTCTGGTGGCTGAGGACAAGGCAGCTTGCAGCAGTGGAAATGTTGGTGTGTTGGGACTTTCCCTATTGCTTGGCGACAGCTGAAATAAAAATAATGAGTCAGAGTCTGAAGACCAACAGATGGGAAAGTGTTTTCCCCTTGCTGGCCTGAACTGAGTGGCTCGAAGAGGGGGCTGGAAGGTGGAACTGGGCTGCAGGACAGGCCATCGTCCAAATGAGCAGGCTGTATCCAGCGTGCAGGCTCCGAGGGGCTGCTCATTTGCGGGGATGGCTCCATGTGTCTGCAGGAAGCCAGCGCGTCCCTGTGCGTGGGGATGGCATGTGAAAATGCACAGCAGCCCCAGCCCCATCTCTGGCGCCACCACTCCTTTCCTGCAAATAAATCTGTCTTTTGGCCCCATCCAGTTGCTGTTTCCGCTGCTCCCTGGCGGGCTCCTGCTGCTGCTCCTGCCCTTGGAGCCTGGGCTAGGTGCCTGGGGCAGGGACCACTGGTCCCCCTTCCCATGGCTATAGGAAAGCAGCAGGCCATTCCCCAACAGCCACCCAGATCCTGAAAGCCAGACAGAGCAATAAGATGCATTTTTCAACATCTCCTGCGTCTGGAAGGGATGTGGAGGTTCCTCAGATGTGGCCACATGCAGTTCTTGAGGGGAGGTGGAGTGGGAAAGGAGTATTTTCCTGCAGGCAAAAAGGAAAAGCGGAGTCATGACCACCGCAGCCTTCTCTGCTGGGAGAATGCAGTCACACCAAGCCAGACTGGTGCAGCCTGAAGGAAATAAATGAGTTGTCCTCTCCCATTTGCTAGAATTAAATCCTACAAATGGCCTTGAAATCCCTTGTGGGGTGGGTTTTCAGAATTCAGTGCTTGATACCACCTCTCTTCTACATTGAGTTTACCTGTTTTACTTTGTACTTTCATTTGGTCCTGCAACAGATTAGATTTATTCCAATGCTGTTTACCCATGTTGGTGCTATTTTCCCCTAAAGTAACTACATGAAATTAGTTCCTGTGGAGTGAGTTTTAATGCAGGCAGGCTATGAAGGTCTTTATCAACTCCATTCTTCACAATAACAATGTTACTGCCAGCCTGTAGAGAACCTGCAGGGAGACACCACAACCCCTTTTTTTTGTTAGCAACATTGCATGTGTGGGAGGGAAGTCCTTTATGAGCAAAATTAATACTCTCTGCAATTACTCCAGTTGTTTAAAAGAAACAAAAACAGTTGGGGGCGTCTGTTCATTTTGATTTAACTACAAAATATTTGCACCAAAAAAACCCTTTTCCCAATCATGCCGCTTTTTCCTTTTTCCTATCCCTGCCCCAAAGTGCTTGATACAAAAAAAAAAAAAAAAAAAAAAAAAAAAGCATAATGAAAGGCTGAATAAGGTACAAAAAAACCCCACAAAACTCTAAAACTCCCCAGATCTCTTGTTCCAACAAGACCTGTGGGAGCACCATCAACCAGCACTGAGCCTTGCATTAACAGCATGAATCCTTGCTGGAGGAAATCTCAGCAGTTTGCTTGCAGCCAGCAGGCAGGGTGTTGTGTGCATGCCATCTCTCCTGGCCCAACACCAACACCTCTCAGTACTCAGCAAAGCTGTGTTCTGGCATGAGGGAATGCCCTAGCAAAGCAGGGCCAAGAAACACTTAAAAAAAAAAAGTAAAAGGTGTGATTAAAGTGTAATTAGAAGTGTTACTTGCAACCACTGGCACTTGAGCTGGGTCATCTAAACCCAGTGAGAAACATCGGGCAGACCACAGTGGTTGCACAGCTTTTTATACCCTCTAATGTGTTTGCAAGTGTGAAAACAACATGGGTTTCAGTTATGCAGCAGTTTTAGCACCTGGGAGGTATTTTCTGTTTGCTCCAGGTCTCTGAGCACTGAAGTGAAAGCATCAGGCCACCAGAGGTCAGCTCAAGGGGTTGCCCCGAACAGCACTTCTGCATCCCAGTGCTTAGGTTATGCCCTGTGCAAGGCAATGTGATGTTCTGTATTGCACTGCTTAGGTTATGCCCCGTGCAAGGAAATGTGATGTTGTGCATCCCAGTGCTTAGGTTATGCCCTCTGCAAGGCAATGTGATGTTCTGCATCCCATTGCTTAGGTTATGCCCTGTGCAAGGAAATGTGATGTTCTGCATCCCATTGCTTAGGTTATGCCCTCTGCAAGGAAATGTGATGCTCCCCAGGCTGAAACTGGGGAGTGGTCAGGAAAAATATGCAGCCTCTATCTAGTTCAGGTGCACAGCATGGTACTTACAGGACTTGGAGCTCCCAGCCTGTGTCTACCACTTGCTCAAGAGCTGGCCAGGTGGGTATATGTTTCTCTCTCCCCTTCAGCACCCACTGGTGGCAGATGGTTCCTCCCTGGGGGCTGTAATTTCACTGTTGCCAACTCCCTGGTGCAGCCACAGTTCCCAGCCCTACCACAGCCCTGACAGTGAAAGAGGTTGTTGAAATAGTCACCTTTTTTCCTCCCATAACTGGAGAGGCTGTGCTGTCATGCCCAGCAAAGGAAGCAGTGGTTCAGAGCAGGAATGTGAGGACAGCCACCAACACATCCTTCATCCCTGAGCCCAGCAAGCAGAGTGGCAGGCAGAGGAGGGTGCAGCCACATCCAGCAGTGAGGGTGCTTTCCTCTGCAGAAACCTCCACCATCAACAGCTCTGGCATGAGAGAGCTGGCTGGATTTATTCCCTCCTGAGAGAATATTGCAACTCTTGGTTACAGCTTTGACAACCTCTGATTAGGAAATGGCATGAGCAATTTATGCATGTTAATCACAGTAGTCTTAGTACGAGACAATTAGGGTCATTGCTGCTTAGAAAACAAACAGCCCAGATGAAGCTTACGAAACAGAGATTGCCAAAGCAAAAAAATACCTCCATAACTTCTCATTAGAAACACTCTAGGAGGTTTTAAAAAGGAAAAAAAAAAACAGTTTGGGAGGGAGGAGGAAAAGAATTTCCACTGGGAAAACATCCTGGCATGGTCCAGTTTACAAAAATTCATGCTTTTATTTTTAATTCCTGAAAAATCCTGTTTCACAAGGAAAAAAAAAAATGTTCCAGTCACATTCCTAGGCAGTGGAATTCCACAGTAAGGTCTCCAGTGACTTTCCAGGTCCTTCAGACCTCTGGAGAAAAATGTTAAAGAGAAATGTAAGCAAGCCAGGGTTGTCTGTGGAATATGAGCACAAACAAGCTGCAAGCACTGCATCCACCCTTCCCCTCACACTCGCTTATCCCCGTGGCCTCACGTGCTCTGAGATGGCAGGACTGCTGTTTTCCAAGGATAACCCATATCTCCACACAGCCTTAAAGGGGCCTGTTTTACCCAGTCCTCTCCCAGTATCATATTCAGCTCATCTGTTTCAAGCACATCAATGCTCGTACTCAAACCTGAAGAGCAAATAAAGGGGACTGAAGTGCAAACAAAGGGGACCTTCCCCACTTGGCTGGGGAAGGTTTAAGATCCCAGCTATAATTCCAGGCTGAGGTCCCAAGGCACACACCCTGGATGCTAAATACATGCTGTGCTTTGCCAGTTAGTCTCCACTATTGTTTCTCCCCCTTGAACACCAGCCTGGGTCTGACAGTGACTCACATCAGCTTAATCCTAACTCCAGAGGCTGGAATAATTTTATCCCCATCTGGAGCAACAATGCAGTGTCACAATCCAAACGTTTTAAAGCATGAAGCAAATAGCATCACATTCATGGGAAACCACCTAGAGGGTCAGCTGAGGACGGTCTTCCCTGCAGCCCCAATTTTGCTTGAATACAAGAATGAGACATGCCCGTTCCCTTGGAAGACATGGCAGAAATCAGTACGTGATGGAAGGAAACAAGATCTGACAACACATCATTAAAAATCTACTAACAAGGGGGAATTGCTTTCTTTTTTTTTGTTTATTGTTTTTAAATATCACTTTTTTTTTTCTTTCCAGAAGTCATTATGTCCGACTCCATTAACATTCAGGTAAACAAGTGAAAGAACAACAGATGGGCATGATCTCGCAGCACAGGCACAGCCACTGGGAGCAGGGCTTGCCTTTCTTTGCAGCAGCTCAACGTTGTGTTCCCTCCCCTGTCCTCCCTCCTTCACCTTGTACCCCCTCCCTTCTCTGTACCAACATGGGTGATGGCTGGCAGCTGCTGCAGGACATTGCTGCTTCAAACACAGAGCAAAGTCCAGGACAGGACAGAGGAAGGCAGGCAGCTGAGGGAGGGATCACAGCACCTGGCTGCCCACCTCACTCCCAGCCAGGCTTTCCCCTGATGGTGTGGAGGGGCAGGCAGGAGCAGCAGCAGTGGCATTACCAGCCCAGTCCCCATCCAGATGGCAGCACAGGACATTTTGGGCAAATTTTGGTCACTTTAGGAGGAGCCCCTCAAGTGTGCACAGGACTACCACCACACCCCCCTCCACCCCAGGCCGAATTTCAGCATAGTCATTCTGCAATCCACAATAGCTCCCCTACAGCTGTGCCCCCCTTCTCGTGGGGGTGCACAACTGCAGCAGGCACTATTTCAGGCAAGCAACCTTTCTGCCTTCCCTCAGCACCATTCCAGATGCATACTCAGCCTGCCTGCAGGCCCCCCTCCCAGAGGCTGTAAAATCCCATGCTGTCAAAGCCTGATTCACAGAGCATCTTGGTGTTAAGGTTAACTGGTTGTAAAATTGCAGCAGTTCATCACACTATGCACACTATGAGAAATGTTTATTAAATTGATTTTTGTTTCATTTCTTTAAAAAAAAAAAGGCAGAAAGAAGTTAAACACACTGCTTTGTGGCATGCTCCACAGTATGAAAAAATCCCAAGCATTCAGTTAAGCTGTCAGCGGCTCTGTTTGACCTTTGGATGCGGTCTTTGAACTCAGACCTGGACAGTTGACACTCCTCATCCCCACCTCAGCTCACAGCCATTTTCTCAGCTGCCACTAGCTCCAGGAGGGATGCTTCCATGGAGAGGGAGGGGTCTGTGTTTACAGCCTGCAATTCCATCCTTTTCTTCCCTGGGGCTGTGGAGAGGAGCAGTACAGGGTGCCATGTTGCATACACAAAGGCACAGTATTCAGGAGAGGCACTGGGCCGAGCAGGGGTCCTGCCTAGTGGGTTTTCCCCCTTCACCTCTGCCAACTGGCAGAAGAACCCTGTGGCTTTTGGATCCTGAGGGCTTGCAACGGGACGAGTCCCCTCAGCCCTTCATAGCTCCCTTTCTAGTTTGTGTTAACTCAGGTCCAGCTTCACAGGAGACCCAAGTGGGTAGTTTTTTTCAGAGAGGGTTTCTCAACAACTTCATTGTTCTTAAGCATGATGGTTCCTCTCCGTCCCTGTTCTCCCAGGGCTGACTCCTCCAGCTGAGGACCATTCCATCAAGTGTGGGGACTCAGCTGGTAACTAAAGAAAGCACTGTCCTCTCTGCAAGCATCCTCCTGTCTCTGCTCCCATCACCCTTCTCTAGCTGTTCCCCTCCTTGAGCACCTTTCCTGCAGCAGCCACTGAAACAGGAGATGGCCCAGGAAGCTGCCTCTGGAACTCTCCACAAGCCACCTCTGAAATGAGCCAGATGGGGAACTGTACACCCCCTGTGGGACACAGTCTGAGCAAACTTCCCGCTCTTCCTCCTCTCACAGCTCTCAGATTCCCTCTCCAAGTACCACTTTCTCCCAATTGCTCCTGCCTGGGACAGCTCAAACCCTTAAAGTACAATGTCTGAGGACACACCTGACCTGCATCGAGACCCAGTCTGTCTTCAAACAGAGCTCCAGCTATGTACACAGCATCAACTGAATACTGAACAATATCAAAAATACGGTATAAGGAAAAGAAAACAGAATTGAAATGCTTAATGGCATATTTATACACATTTACCAACAGTCAACAAAAAAGGTGGCAAGTTACACATCCATTCTGTATGCTGACAATCCTGATGCACATAGATGTAAACACACATGCTTGGATGATGCATATACATATGGCCACGTAACAGAGTAGATGACCTGAAGGAGCTACGCTGGGGAGCAGGGGAAGGGGTTACCTACTGCAAAACCTCACCTCATTCTCAATGTGCACAACATGGACATTCAGGGCAGTGTTGCTTTAAGGCTATTTCTAAGGCTGAATCTTTTCTTGTCCAACCTCTCAATGTGAAGATCTGTTGAAGCACTTCCTCCTCTTTACCCAGCACAACTTGATATATATATATATATCTATATATATTTACCTATATACTTTTTAAAGGCCCTATATACTAAAAGGCAGGAAGAGGAAAGGGGGGAGTAGAAGGGAAGAAAAACTTCTGAATGGATCAATTTGCCCCAGTGCAGGAATCTTCTATCCTGTAATGGCAACAGCCATGACAGCCACGTGCAGTGGACAAGGTACTAGTTTGAAAATGATTGATGATCACAGGCCTCCCTCCCTATCAGATCTGAAGCTCTCTGTCGTGACAAAGGGGGAGAAAAACTTTAAGAAACAGAAATACTCCTGAAGTGGGGGAAGTGATCACTAATTTAAACTCCTCCCCTCACCTGCTTCAAGGTGGCAAAGGAGCTGAGATACTATAATTTCCAGCTCAAGTGCCCGTACGGCTAAGGAAAAGGCTTTGCTTAAAAATATATATCTATAGAACTATACATATAGATCATCTTTTTAGTGACACTCTGATTTTATTACATAGCTCCTGGGTCACTCTCCCCCTCTATCTACATGGTGACAGAGTGGCATATAAAAGAAGCCACAGACATCAAAGTGATAACCAAAGTTACCAGATCACAAGAATGTGTTTCAACTGGTGTGATCTAACATGCTAAATTACCTTGATTTTATAAGCTGATCTGCTGTTAATATAAGAAGGTCTTAAAAATAACCTTTTTTTCACAATCAGATTATGACAATTTCTCAGCAATATTACAGTGTGTGACAATATGCTATAATTAAGAATAATTTCACTGAACAAGAGAGTGATGCAAAGATGAAATTTTAAGCATGTACACGTATGGTTGGGAACACCCAAGCATCATCCTGCAGTACATAAAAGCAGGATTTCTAAAGTCAAGGACTTTTTTTTTATGTTTTCTTCTTTTCCCAGTATCATTTCTATGTGAGCATTAGCTTAACAGTGGAAACTTGGTATAGGACTAGATTCTCCTTGAAACATATATCTATAATGAAACACTGAAGGACATTAAAAAAGTAATTTAATTTTCAGTTTGTTATATTTGAAAAACTGGGACTAAAATTCACCCCCAGCCACTGACCTTTTAATGCAATGAATCAATGCAACTGAGCCAATTTATAAAATTATAGCCCCAAGAAAAAAAAATCACAAAACCAAAAAACATTTTTACTCAGAGAGTAAAACAGTTTCAGCATGACTTCTGTTAAGGACTGACCTACCAATGGAAACAGGCTGGAGAGAACAATGCCTGTGTTTCCCCTGGGATACATTGCACCCAGGCAATGGAGCCTGCATCCTTTCCCCTCCTCTCTCCCAGGCTTTGGACAGTCAGCCAGGCTTCCCTATGGACAGCTTGGAAACACCAGGGAGGTGGGGTGATGGCTGGAAAAGATGAGTACAAATTAACAAAAATACTGAATTCTGCTTCAACATCCAATCAAAAAAGTTGGTAAAACCAAGGCAAAGTTTTCTGAGACCAGGCTGCACCCTTCTCCTCCGCACATCTTCCACCAGTGTTACTTCTGAGTTACTGGGGGTGGGGAAGGAGGAGGAAGGACTTGATCTCCTGCTACAGCAGCTTTCCCATCACACAAAACTGATGTGTAACTAACTCAGCCACAAAGATACGGGAAAGTTTTATTTATTAAAAAAAAAAAAAAAAAGTACTTCAAAATAAAAATGATAAGTACTGTATGGTAATATTGGAAGCATTTATATACACAATTTTCTTTGTCTGTTGTCGAAATGTCTCCTGGTCACTCGGTGGCACTTGGGGTCCCCTCTAGCGCCGTCCGCCCTGATCCCCCCTTCCCCTGCCCGGCTCTCACGGCTCAGTAGACGGAGCTGTTCCTTATGCCACAGCACAGCACCATGCTCAGGATCATCTCAAAGATCTGTTGAGAGACACAGGGGCACCACTGAGGCAACAACCAGCACGATGCAAGAGTTCTCCCCATGCCAAGGTCCCCCACTCCACATTAACACCCTCATGCCAGAGGTAAGGGCAGGGATGCTACACCTTTGTTGCTGTTTTCATATGGAGGTGGCCAATTTGAGATAAGGCACTGTCCTCCCATCTCTCACTGGCAGCAGTGGTGGTACCTGACAAACTTTTTGGCCAACAGCTACACAGCAAATGCCTCGAAATCCCTCCAGCACTACAACCCAGCCTTTGCACAGATGCCATGTTACATCCCCACAGCACCCAGCCCTCACTAGGGAGCAAACTCAACAGAACAAAGCAAGCAAATCCCTTCCCACTGCACACCCCAGCAACAAAACATGGCAGCCTGTAGAACAAGTGGTTTTGGAGGAGGTTTCAGTGATGCTCTGCCTTTTTGGCTGGGTTTGCAGGTGCTCCTGCTCTACTGAGCTTGCCAGGTGCCTCCCCTAACATCCTGACTCCCCAGAGGGATGATGAAGCCCTTGGTCTCGCCATGTTCCAGGCTCTGTGGTGCATAAGGCTGGTGCTGCATGCAGAGTTCCAGGGGCATCCAGAAGAGAGGGACAGATCCAGCCCAGCTGGAAGAGGACCAGGTTTCCCTGAGGTGGCTTTTCCCTGTCCCACCAGGCTGTTACACTTACCATGATCACAGCAACCACGACAGCAGCGATACCGATCAGGTAGAGCTTCCCAGAGAAGAGCTCATCGATTTTTTTGTGACAGTTGGTGTTCTGAGGCAGAGAAGCACACCAGTCAGTCAGCCTGCTTTCCCCACAGCCACCCCCAGCACCAAAAAAGGCAGGTCAGCTTCCCCCTGGTCCCATTTATGTCCCCAGGTCCTGGCCCCTGGACTTCCAACCAGACTTCACCCCTCTGCACCTGTCAGTCCCCTCAAGCAGGAACAGCAAAGAAGAACCAAATGGGAACCTTTAACATCTTTCTACACCATCCCCAAATAAATGAAATCTCTACCCTTTATCTATTTTCCAATAAGTCCCCAAATTTTCTTGGCAGCAAAGGCTTCCTGAAGCAGCTGTGCCTACCTCAAAAAAGCTTTTCAGGGAGTCCTTTCGGCAGAGGTCATCCCTCCACACAGGAGTGAAAGTCGCTGTCATAATATCAGAACCACAGCAGTCCAGCTACATGGAGGGAGAAAAAAAGAAATAATGGAAAGCCAACATCAGCAGACAGCAAACACTTCTGCAATGCTCTCCCCACCATTACACATTCTTGAAGTCACCCAAGATTGAGGAGGCATCTTGGAGGGGGAAACAAGGGTGGGGAATAAGTCACCAAACTGACTTTTTTCTTTCCATGCAATGCAGTTGCTTCCTACAATAGTCCCAGACAGATCTGGCATGGATTTTCTGGAGGAGAATGAACCCAGCTCTCTCCAGGGATTTTGTTTCCTGCTGAATGGACCAAGTATCAGGATTAATATCCTGATCCTGTATCCTCAGAGCTACATTCTTCTTCCATTGAATTTTACTTAAATCAGGAATGCTGAGCTAAATGAAAGGCAACTTAATCAAAGTTTGGTCCAGACTTCCCAGCACCATGTGATGGAGAGAATACTGAAGAGAGCACAACTCTGCTTCTTAAAATGTAACAACAACAAACTTGATAGGCTAAGACCTGCACACAGTATCTGCACTTTAGACTCTGCTTTTCCCACCCATTTTCCTGACTTCCATTATGAATTCTCCAGCACAACCACTACCACCTTACCGTTTCATGGAAGGTCTTCACTACAGCTTTGGCGTTGCTTGCATCTGGTTCTCCCATGAGCGTCTGTTGAAGCGCTTGATCATAGAACTGCTTCACGTCTTTGGCTATCTAGGAAGGACACAGGAAAACTCCTTTTCAGCCAGAGGAGGAGGAGGAGGAGGAGGAGAAAACCTATCCAGCAGATGTGCCTGAAGAACAGGTTCCCTCTAATAGCACTTGGAGTAAGATGAGCAGTTTTTGAATAGATTTGGACACCATTTGTTTGCACATGAAAAAAGGCATGTCTTTCATAGGGCTCCAGCTGTCACAAATATTAAGAACCCCATCCACCAGCCAGCAAATTTCAGACAACACTATCCAAGACCTCCACAAGCTCTGTCTAGGAGATAAAGACAGCCAAGGCCAGGAGGGTGAGCCAGAAGTTGAGATAGCCTTCAGCCCACGTGGATGTGCTGCTGGGCTCAGGAAGGCAGAAACATCTCATTTTGAACCACATATAGACAAAGCAGGCAGGCAACACAACTCCCACTGAGGCTGCAGAAGCTGGACATGCTGGAAAAGTCAGGAGGAGGTGGGGTGCACAGGCAAGGCTGTCTGTAAATACAGGCACCTCAGCTTACTGAGTGGCTCAGAGGGGATGGCAGGAATTTGGGAGAGATTGCTCACTAAAGCCTGGTCAGACAGCTCATTTGGGTCAGGAAGCCTAGGTGCATTTAGATGCATTTTAAAACCCTGGCTGGGTCCCTACAGACACTGCTATCCTGCAAGTGGTTATGTGAGACACCTTATTCAAACTCTAACCCTGCCACCTGGCTGCTGAACTGCAGCCACCCATGAGGGCCTGCTCCACAGTGCAGAAATCTCCTAACTTTTAGGGAACTGGCCTTGTGACTTCTCCTCTAACACCTTTCAACAATTTGAGAGAGAGAGGTGAAAGAAGGCCATGCAAAAGAAGCAAAAGAAAAACATAAAAGCAAGGAAGGGAAAATGCTTTCTGGAACATCTGCTCTTGGCAGCACAGGCTGGATTAGCATACGAAAAAAGAAACTGCAGCAAGATGATGCACGATTTCAATCAATTATCCCAGAACTCTTTCATCACTACTCAAAAAAGCTTGCTTTGGAGGATGATATTCTCCAACCAAACCATTTCATTCTCATACATAAAAATAAAACTTAAAAAAAAATCCTATGTATTGCCTCCCCATTCTGAATTTACAGCATCTCCAGAAGGCAAGCTGAGGGAGACACTGTCTTCAGCTTTGAGAAAAAGTGTCCCTTGTGGAAGCATCTCTTGGTGGCTGGCGTGATTCAGTGCTTCCCTCCCAGCCTGTGCTGCTCCCAACCAAGGCAGGGAGAAGCAAGCCTGCTTTGTGAGCAGGGATTTCAAAATAGCCCATTCATCATCAAGGCTGCAAAACTAGCTGATGCCAACAGACTGCCACCCTTCATTTTAAACTGCAAAATTAATTTTGGGGGCTGAGGTCATCACTTCTGTATTGGAAAATCCTAGATTTCTCAGCTAGTGGCCAAGCTTCTTCTCCCCAGGATGGGACACAACAGCTGTGGGGTCCCTCCTTACTCAGCCTTCACTTTGTTTTGCTGTCAGTTGCAGTTGCACATCTTGGACTCTTCAGGATTCACAAACTAACATCTGCAGGAGGCACAGCCCCTCTACAGAGGTTAATTAGTTCACTAAAGTTGCTAGGAAACAGCACTGTGCCTGCATAATAATGTTTAGCCACAGAAGAGTTTATTCCAGTGAAGTCGTGCTCTCTCCCGAATGACTATAAGGATGTTCCCATTCACACGGAGCCTGGGAGCCATTGCTCACATGCATGAGAAAGCTGAGCAGGCCAGCACCTACTTACACAGCTGGCTAACATCTCTTAGGAAAGTAAACACATTTCCTACTCTGCCAGAGAGTCTAACCTTGGCTTTGAGCACAAGCAGTCCCCTTCTCTCCTCCAAACCCCTGAGGCCCAGTGATTAGCACCCAGGCTGCTGCTTGCTGCAGCACAGCCACGGATCCCATGCACAGGCAGTTCTGCATTTTGAGACCAAACCCCTGTGTGTGAGCACATGTGACCACAGTGAAGGGAAGATGAGCAGAAACAGAAGGGGAAAAGCTGCAATTTCCAGTTCTACCCTTCAGTTGAGCTCCTCCAGCCAGGAAACCTTATCTGAGCAGTCCCTAGCAGGGTGCCTAGCAGGATAGACACAGGACTTGGACCCCTCCTGTGTGCAGAGCACATGGATCACAGCAAGCCCAGCGCTGTGACAAATGGCTGAAGCGGGTTATATGGATATGGCACTGGGGAAGAGCAGGAAGCACCAGCAATGCCGTTAATGCAGGATCTCCCTGCGCGGCATTCCCGCCCTTTGGCACTTCCCGCCCGGGCTTGCTGCTGTTCTCTGGCACTGAGGACGTGCAGATGGCTTTCCTTCACAACTCCATGCACGAATCCACTCCCCCTGCGACTGACAGCGTGGCAGCTCCGAGGAGACCCAAGCGAGACAGGCTATTTTTACTCGAGACATCGCACCACATACCCTAAGGGCAGCTGCTCCCGTCAAGTGCTCACATTTAAAGTTCATCAGCCCGGCCAAGAGCGGTGAGGTGGCCTGCCCAGGTCACACTGCTAACCCAAGCCCCTGTTACCCAGTCTGGGAGCAGTTTGTGAGCAAAACAGCTCCTGCTGGGATCTGCTGCAGTTCTGCCCCAGCCTCCCACTCCCACAAACACAGGTTTTAGAGTCTTACTTGGTCTTTGTTGACAAAACCCCAAATTCCAGCCGCAACTTCGCAGGCAAACAGGATCACCAGGCACGTGAAGAACTGCAAAGACAAATCAAGAGAGGGATCCTTAACATATCTGCAGCAATTAGGTGGGGAGAGGTGTGGAGCAGCACTTCCACTGACAAATCAGAGCAAGGTGTCATCTGACTGGAAACCATTTTCTCTCTCATACATGCACTGAGCCCAAACACATTTTCCTGTAACTCATCACATGCCACCCATGTCCAGATTGTTGAGCAGGGATTAGCAAAACCTTTCCCACAAAGGGACTGCCAGGGATGAAGATGCCCTGTGTAACACAAGATACATTGCTCTGCTTCATGCACCTGCAGGACTATCCAGACAAGGTTTCTGCTCTGCCACAAATGCTCTGAGGATGGGAATTGCCAGTGCAGGGTTAAAAGCACATTTCAGCTGCTGAGGAGCTGGGGATGTCAGGCTGTGATTTATGGTCAGCTCTCTGGCATCCACAGCCCTGCAAGGCTACTGCAGTTTTTTGCATAAATACTAACAGTGACGTTTTCCCACAGTCCCACCCTGTTTGTGCAATTCCAGCATTCCTCTCTGCCATCCTCCCTTTTTGTTCAGATCCCGGGAACACATTGTGATGGCTGGTCACTTGGACTGGGAATGGGAAGCTGTAAACTCATACACCAGGGTCACATGAGAAGGCACAGAGAGGCATGCTCCATAGGCAGCCAACATCACCTCTGTGACAACATCACTCAGTGACTTCTTCCTGGGAAAAGCCCCAAAGTGGGAGAAGTCAAGAAGCAAAAGAGGTGAATGCAGTCAAGGACAGACAAAATTACAGTACAGCATGGGAAAACAGCTTCTGGCTCCTGAGCAGACTCTGTTCAAAACACATTCAACACATTTTCTCCAACAACAGATGAAACAGGAGCTATGACCTGGCTCTCACATACAAAAGCAAAGGGTTTTTAACAAAATGGAAACAAGACCATTAACCTGACAGCAGGAAAGGACTTCCAACATCCTTGTCCGGTTCCTAACAATCAACTCCTATGTGAACATCTAGCTATTCCTAATTTTGTAGGAACATCTTTGAAAAACTAGGTCCCACATCCCCCTCCAAGGACTCACACCACCCTAAACCTTGGGTGCAATGCCACTGTAGGGCTGGTTAAGCACTAGGGCTCACTCCTGCAGTGGTTACCCTTCAGTGAAGGATGGTTAATTTATCCCAGATGTGGAGGTACCACTTCCTCCAGATTCAGTTCTCCTGTAAGCCAGCTCCAGAACACCAGGAGATGCAGCTTGATGCTACAGGGACATAGTGGTGGTCCTGGCCAGGCAGCTGGCTGTGTCCCAGCCCCTTTCCAGGGAGCAGAGCCTGCTCCATGCCAAGTGGCTCCCTCCTCTCTTCCTTAGGTCTTGCTGCTCAGCTTCCATGCCACCTTTGGCACAGGATTTTAATAGCATGGAGCTTCCTGTACTTCTCCCTTTTGCAGTAAGCCCAAAGTCACTCCCTCAGCTAGGTGGAAAAAAAGGGAGCATGGCTGCTTCCCTAAAACACCCCAAGGCTGCTGCCTGGAAATGTCCTTGGAACACAGTGGGAGCCTTGGCCAGCAGAAAGCATCCTCATGGGGCATCTCCAGACTTGTCTTGGCAAGCCAAGGTGTGAGCAAACACGGGCAGTGCACAGCAGCTAGAGCTGCTAATTTCAGCCAGAGCAGCCGGTTTCCCTGTCGGACCTTGGGCACCTTGTACCATCTGCCCTTCCAATCCTCCAACTTCAGGAGGGAGTGAGAAGTACTTCAGGGTCAGTCATCACTTGCATTAACAAAACAAAATAAAAATCCAAAGCTGCCAAACTGTGCTCCAACAACCCCTGTCAGATTTGTGTGCAGGCTCCTTGTATTCCCAGCAGCTGGGATAATGCCTGCAATCTCCTACTGGAGCTCCCATCCACTACATTCAGAAGTGTTTTATCAACACTGGGCAAAAGCATCCCCTTATTATTGGGAATCAGCAGCAACCAGAGGTGAAGTCATCTGCAAGAGTGAGGCAAAGCAGCTCCATTTCCCAATGTCCCAGCTGAGCCCACATCCATGAGTTGCTACACCACTACTAAGAACCCTCCAGCCCAATGAAGCCAAGTGCTGGAAAGTCATTTGAATTAAAAAAAAATTTAAAAAATTATGTTTTACCCTTCCAGTTTTACTTTTTATGCATCATGCTTAAACTGAACCACATGTGAGAACTTGCTTTAAGTAAATGGGTCTCCCTTGCTCCCAAGGTAAAGGCTTTTGGTGTGGCTACAGTTTATCCAATTAGGCTCATCCTGTGCCAGGAATCCTGAGCTGCTGCCTCACATCAAGGACGCCTGTAGCACTTCAGTAATGGATTTTCCAGGATATACCTAGATGTTCTCACTAAGAAATTATGGAAAGTCTTTGCAGTTTCCTTGTCCAAACAGATAAAAATAGTAGATGACCCCTTAAAAGAACTAGAATTGCTACAGGCAGCCTTGAAACAGAGTGAGAAGGGATGCTATAGGGGACACCAGGTAAGAAAGAGGGGTTAGTGGGTGCTTGGTAAGGCAGCCAGACCATGAAGGGATAACTGCCGGGGAGGGGGGGTTCGCATGTAACAGAGAAAGAGTCTCCAAGAATCCTGCTGATCTCACCCCTTCTGCCCTGCAGCCAGACACAGGCAGGACACTGCAGCTCAGCCAGAGCTCCACAGGCTGGGCAGAGATGCCCTCAGCCACGCAGCACTGCCTTGCTCCTTGCAGAGGTCACCCAGCTCCCACCTTTGTGTTCACACATCCTCCCAGCCCCACTCGCTGGGAAGGACCCCATCAAGGGAAGCACAGCCATGTGCCATGCAGCAGGGGGATCAGGGTGCCAAGTGACTCCAAAGCTTTGTGTCTCCTACCGTTCCCAGAAGACACTGAGACTCCTGAATGGCACCGTAGCATCCCAGGAATCCCACGAACATCATGACAGCCCCGACTGCGATCAGGATGTAGATTCCTGCAAGGCAAAGTGAGAGGCAGACACATTACTGCACAGCTCTGTCCAGCAGCACCTTCATGCCTGACTGGACATTCTGGCTCCTGGGGTGGATAATTATGGTTGTGCAGAATTAAGGCTCAGGAGATGTGAGGGCAGGAGACACAGCAGAACACAACGTACATGAGTTGGGTCTCAAAGTGTTTAAAGCTGCCAACACTGGAGCTTTAATAACTCCAGCACCTCCAAAATGAGAGGAAACACAAGAGTAGCACTAGGCACAGGATGTAGGAGGCATGACAAGAGCTCTACAGCATCCTCACAGCTGTAGCAGGAGTTACCCTGGCACAGTGTTTTAAATATTTAAGCAGAGATAGAAATTATTAGTTAGTGTATCTTGTAAGATAAACAGTAAGGCACATGGTTTATTTATACTAAACATCATACAAATATTTATCTAGCTAACATTTTAAAGGCAGATGAACCATATAACCAAGGGGAAAGTACTGCTTAAGCATCTCACTTAAAATCTGGTGCTTTTTTTTTGTTATAGGTTCTTCCACAGAGAATACAACATTTTTTACTTTAACTTATTGAATTTGCACAGGCAACTTGCACCGTAACTAGTTCAAAGCTTGAAATGAGGCATTGGGAGTGGTTCAGAAAACAGAGGAATAAAAGTTTATTCATTCAGGAAACAAGAGCTTATCTCAAGTCTGCTGCCGCGAGTAATCACCATGGTCTCACCAACCACGAGACTGGTGAAGCCATAGTGATTACTCAGCCAAACACTACCAGCTCAGTTAAATTTGACACAGCTTTTTGCTGGTGTATCCCTTATATTTAGTGCATTTTCGGTTAACTAATGTTCTCAAGTATTGTGGTTCTACTACCCTCTAAGTGAATCTTATTTCCCATTCAAAAGCAATTTCATACATGCAAAAATTACAGATCAGGTAAGACTGCAGTCACTATTTCTAATGGACAATGAAGAAAACAAAAGAATCATGATGAGGATGAAAGAACATGGGACATCCCAGAGGTAACAGCAACACAGTGAATCTTACTAGTGGTTGGAAGACACATCCCTTCAATGAAATGTTTTCTTCTACTATGAGTGAAAATGTTTTATAGTTATTAATCAGACTGTCAGCTCTCCTTTAGGAACAGCCCTAACATATAAACAGACCTCAAGATTAAAACTGTTTGTACATGCTTGTGATGTTTAAGTTTTTTCTTATCTCTGCAGCTTTTAAACAATTTTCTGATAATTAAAGTGCAAAGTCTAAAGGCCATGCACCGAGAGCAGAGTGAAGTCAAAACCCTTCTCTAAAACACCAGATACACAATAACGGTCTGCACTTGTTTAACATTCCCTTACAGATCCTTCAAACTTGGGAAAGGCTGGACTTTGGCTCCCGCTTCTTCCCCCTTTGAAACAAAGCCCACCAGCACGCCAAAAGCCCAAGCACCAATGCCAGGGCTGTCTTGGCGAGTGGCGGTGACGGAGAGGCCGCCCCAGCGGCTCCAGCACGCTCCGGCGTGTCCCAGCAGCACCGCGCTCACTCTATTTTTAGGCCCTGCAGGAGGGAGGAAGCCAGCTGCAGGGGAAGTGCCACAATGGAGCATGCTGACCCTGCAGGAAGCCCCTCTTCACAAAACCTGATGGGATCTGTGGCCGGAGACACCAACATCCTCGCGGCAGCACTGTCAGCGACGGCGCCGGAGGCGCGAGCTGCGCCTCCTGAGGGGTTCTGAAGGGGCTTCAGCAGCGCCCGGGAGCCATGGAAAAACAACAGGCCAAAAGCTCCCCAAGTGGGGATGAGACACCTCCTTAGGTGAAGGTGTGCAAAGAAAGGAAAAACAAGCAAAAGAAACCTCCCAGGAGAGCTCCTTGGAAAGGACAGGCCAGCAGATGAAGTTGTGTAGGCCTGTCTGAAGGGAAAGGAAGTGGTTTTGTCCCAGTGGCTGAAGATAGGATGAGGTGGAGCAGCTGGGCAGGGAGACAGCATGGCAAGCAGTGGGCTGGGCTGTGTGCAGGACAGAGGGGCCCCAAAGGGCTTGGAGGTGGTGGGAAGGCATTAATAAGCCCTGTCCAAAGAAGGCAGTCTGCTGGACACCTGCCAAGCCCTAGAGAGACTGATGGAGGCTGTCAGACACTGCATAACTTCTGTCTCACAAAGAACAACATACCAGCAGTGGTGTCCCAAAAACGCTCTGCTCACTGTCACCAGAAGCTGCTAATGCCCAAGAATCAGCCCTCACCACTCCAGCTTGTACCAGCAAAGCTGCTGGCTTGGGTTTTCAACCCAAACCGTGGCAGATTTTTCTATTTTAAGCGCTGGGCAGTTCAACTGACAAGTCTTCATCACAAGTCAGAAAATCAACTTTCCTCATCCCTGAGTGCAGCAGTTTCTGACTTCTTCACCCATTAGGACAGTAGAGAGAAGACAGAGCTGTGCTAGGGGCAAGTCATTTCCACAACTGACAAGTCACTATTCATGCTAACCACCCCAGTATAGAGGTAACAAGCAGATGCAGCACATTTGAAGACCAAGCAGCATGATGCTGAGACCCCAACAACAAGGTCACCACAGACAGAAGGTTTTGTTCTAAATTTTTTCTAAATAAACACTGAAGGCACCTTCTGGGCTGAACAAATATTGCCAGGAGATCACAGTCACAGGGCAGCCCATATTGAAGGGACCTCAAATGATCACCTGGTCAAACCTTTTGTGAGACTGGGAACCTTAGGAGAGACTATGCAGAACTCTGCCCAATTATATCTTGAAAACCTCCAGTGATAGGGACTCTATCATGTCCCTGGGGAGGTTTTTCCAGTGAATGATTGCTCTCATTGTAAAAGATGTTTTTCTGATATTGAGATCATCAGGAAAACACAGGACCCACTAGTGGCTAGGAAAGCTTTGCTCTGAAAACTAGGAAATGAAAGCCCAGCGAGACCCTCAGCTGATGGAGGAGACTAAGAGGAAACACAGACATTTGCTGTTTTAGAGAAGTTTTCCAGTGACCTCTGTACTTGCTTCTTGCTGGGATTTCTGGCAGCTTCAAAAAAAACAAAACCAATCCTGACCTGCTGAACTCCCACCCCAGGCAGGCTGTGCAGACCTTGGACTGTCAAGTGACATCCTGGCTTCCTACTCCTCTCCCTACTCTCACTTCACCAGCTCCTCATCAGAGCCAGCACGGCTATCAAGTGAGGAAACAGCAAGAAGGAAAGGAGGGGAGGGGAGGGAAGAAGATGTGCACCACGTGCAGCTTCCTGAGCGGAGCCCAGCGGATGCGGCCGGTGCGCTGGGAGCAGCAGGAATGTGCAGCCAGGCGGGGGAGAGGGCAGCAGTGACTGGCCTGAGCTTGGCAAACCACAAAAAACCCCTGGAAGGTTTTTGGAATAAAAGCCAGCTTCATTCCCAGGCACAAACAAGCGGCTGTTATGGAGTCGCCTTTTGTTACCGAGAGCCAGAACACGACAGCCTCTCCTGGGAGGCAGCAGAGCAGGACTCTGAGCTGGAGCTTATTTAAAAACAAGCACAAAGTATTTACTGCAAAAATAGCATGTGCAATGAGGAATGCCAGCGGTGTTTTGCCACAGAAATGCCATGCTGAAGGCTGAGAAAGCAAAGGAAGGCAATCCAAGTGCCCAGCCACATGCTTTGAATGGTGTTTGTTTTCCCACACCCATCCTTCCCCTCCAGGAATGGGGCTGGTGGGAGGGTCTCCACTTTCAGACTGGATGCCAGGCAGCTGGGGGACTACTTCACAGCAATCACAGTGCAGACTGGAACCACCAAGCCCTTTTCCCAGAAAGCAGCCTGACACATCTTAGCTTTCATTCCTGGCACACAGGGACCATGACGCCTGCTGTGGTTTTGGGCTCTGTCTCTGTGAGCAAGGCACCTGTCATCCCATCCTGGGATGACACATTATCCTCCTCACAGTCACAGGAGACTCCTCACAAGCCTCTCCCTCCTCTGTGTAAGCATTTAGGGTTAACCCCTAAATCCTTTCCTGGGTGAGGAACTCATGACTACAATGGTTATTTGCTCCTTCAGGGCTCCACCCAAACTGGCACAATTTGGCAAGAGCAAGGCTCCATCTGCCTTTCACATGCCACTTCCCAGCTCATTTTTACTGCAGCTTTCTCTGGGGTTTTACAACAAGCAGTGCTGTTTGCTGTAAACAAAAAGTAAAATGAGAGAGGTATAAACTGCAATCTGCAGTGCCTACAGCCATGCTGCCCCCTCACCCAGCAGCAGTGCAGGAGAGAACAGCTGGAGCTGCAGCCACAGGTACAGTGAGCAAATCATGCACAGGTGTTCATGGTACCAAGGCACCTCCACATCCCTGAGCAGCACTACACTGTGATTTCTGACCCTATGGCATGGTTCTCTGAGAAGGCAGCAGCCAGAAAGATTGCTACAACTGCCACACATAACCAGCCCCACACCAAAGCAAGCTGTGAGCCTCGGGACCTGTATCTGGGAGTTGGAGAAGTCAGAGGAGGGGAGTCAATACTGCCTGGAGTCCTCTATCTCCTTCTGAGATGGAGCCTTCGAGCAGAAAGCTTTAGGAGAGAGACCAACCACTCTCAGCTTCATCTCCTCATCTGAATTCAAAGCAGGAGCACAGGAGCCATGATATGATCTCCTCCCTCAAGAGCATCATGACAGGACATGATGATCAGAAAAAGCAGCAGCAGTGGGCCAAACACCATCCCTCTTTCCCCATTACAACCAGGGCATGCGCTGCTTTAGGCTGCAGGGATTTTGTAAAGCTTTAGCAAAGCCCCTAAACATCAGAGACAGGAAACTGATAGTAATTGAGCACTTCTCTTGGTTTGATGCTAGGTGGGAAAGAGAAAAAAAAAGCAGCCAAGAGGCCTGCTTAGCACCCAGCTCAAGCAGAAGATGCCTCCGTGGAGGGCCCTCTACCTGCAGGCCAGGTAGGAAGCAGGATGCTCAGTTCTGGGAGCAGGGAAGGGAGCAAAAAAGGCAGTATTCAGTGTCAGTTACTTGCTTTGGCATTAAAGCAGCATAGCTGGTTCTTGCAGGGTTGTAAAACCCATGTTCTGTCCCAGCTGAGAAATAAAAAAAAAAAAAAAAACAGGAAGAAATAAACAGTCTTTAAAAAAGGACACGATGAAAAAACAAATAAAAGAAGGAACAAGCACCACAGTGTCCCTCTAAAAGAAGCAGGGAGCAGGCCAGCCCTGGCTAGCTCTCCTCCCATGCCCCTCCATGGCCATCAGAGACGCTGTGCAGCTCCAGGCATGGGCATTCCTGGACAGCACCCTACTTCTCCCCTCATTTAAATCCTTTCCCAGCATCCTTAACTCATTTGGCTAAATGGAAGCCAGCCACTGCCTCCAGGTCACCATGGCAGTATTTCCAAAAGACAAAAAAGAAATCAAATAAGAACACCCTCCCCCCCCCAGCACAACACCATGCTTCCTGGGAAGGCCAGGCAGCTCTCCAAGCTGTGCCTGCCCTCCCCATGGGATGGGCTTTAAAAAGGGGCTGAGAACAGACAAAAGAGAGATGTTTATTCTCCCAACAGGCTCCTGTGGGGAGATTCTGCACATCCAAGAGTTTTGCAAGCCTCTGAGGAAAGGAGGGAGGCTTCAGTGCCACCCTGCTGTTGCTCCTGGCTTGGAGATGCTGAACTCCACTGGGCTTATCACCACTGCTGCTGCAGGGAAGGGTGGAACCATCAGACACTGGCAGGCAGACTCCCTCCTGCCCCACACCACCCATTGTGGAAGAACACCCTTCCCAGTAGCCAAAGAAATGACCACGATGTTCCTCCTGGCAGCTCGGGAGCAAGTTACAGGCACAGTGGAAAGTCCCTCCAGGGCAGGGTTGGGGCAGGAAAAAGATGGCTGTGTGAGCCAGCCAGCAAAGCAGGGTCTCCCAGACATTTTTGTCCAGTTGCCTGGTGGAATTGGCCCAGCAGAGCTGGCAGTGCTTTCTTCAAAGTGGGGAGAGAGAGAGGGGGGCTGGAAAAAGAGAGGGTTTGCTGAAAGATGACAAGTGGGAAGCCCCTCCATTCCTCTCCACCCCCTTTCCCAAGGAAAACATTGCTGCTCTGTAGCTGCTAATGACTTCCAGATGGAGCAACAGGGTCACAAAGCATGGAGAGCTCTCACGGGGAGATGAAAGCCTGGACATGCTGCCCTCATGTGCAAAGAAGAAGGCAAGAAGAAGGCACGAGCACCCCTCTGTCAGAAACACAAAGGGGTGGTGGGGAAAGCCCCAAAGAACATCCTCACGTGCACACACTTGTACCCAAATCCACTCCACACAGATGCCACAGTCAGGCAACTTCTCCTTTGCCTACCCAGGAAACACTGGAAGGAGACTCAAGCTCTGTAACTTCAGCACACCTGCAAAAGCTGGGAGGAAGTCCATGGCACATCTCCAGGACTGGGATGGACAAGGGTGGCACAGCACAGGTGAGCCAGGCTGGAATATGCTGCCCATCCAATCCTGCCCCAGCCTAGGGCACTTCTGGGCATTTCTATGTGCCCTGGGATCTCACCCACGAAAAAAGCACAAATCCCACTGCAGGATTCCTTGTGGGTTTTGCATGCTTCGAACACAGTGCAGGTTTTCTACAGAAAACTGTCCAAGCTACACGTTTAAACAGCTCTGAAGAGCAAAGAGCCACCTCTGGCACAGGTCCAGGGCAGCAAAGCCAATGGGAAGAGACAAAGGAAAATAACAACTACATTAGTTGTAGTTGGATAGATCTGAACCCAAAATAACCTGATGCTATCCGTGTATTTTTAAAGACATAACCAGTTTTAGTCTGCAGAGTAAATGAAGCACAGGAGTTGGTCATGACCGAGGTAGAATGAATTACAATTAAATGGAAATGCAATGAAATAACATGTTGCTTTCTTAATAGAAACTGAATTTTGTGATAAGAATCCAAAAAAAAAAAAAAAAAAAATCCCCTATTCTATCAGATACACGGTTTAAGCCAGAAAGGAAAGTACAACAAAAGTGTTTTGCCTTAAAACTATTTTAAAAATAA
This sequence comes from Agelaius phoeniceus, assembly GCF_051311805.1. Lineage (NCBI taxonomy): Eukaryota > Metazoa > Chordata > Aves > Passeriformes > Icteridae > Agelaius > Agelaius phoeniceus. The sequence goes on from NC_135270.1 coordinate 16,821,677, forward strand.
TTCCAGTATTATTGAAGGAGTTGATCTGACAGTGATTAGAGGAAAATCTAGAACAAGTAAAACTCAGCTTTTGGTTTTTTCCCTTTAAGGGACTAAATAATTAAATTGTTGTCCTTAACTATAAGTAAGTTTATTTCCAAGACAGAAAAATGCATGTACTTCTATTTTTAAAAATCCACATATATTATTTTTTAAATAATCCATTTTGCTCGGTGTGGTTCAAGGCCAAATGCAAACCTTGGTTTCCATTGCCAAGCACGCAAACCTGACCACAGCTCATGTGTCTGGTGGAAAATCTCCAACACAGGGGGCCTTGACAAAGTAGAGCACAAATGGGTGAGAGGAAACCAGTCCTGAACCAGCTCTGTGTATCCACAGGGATCCCTGCAGCGCCTCATGCCAAGACTGAAGGTGGTTTTTGACTGGTGTTTTTTACAGAACCTACAGAGCAGGAGCCTCAGGCTCTTCTCTGGCCTTTCACAACAAATCTAGCAAAAGATGTGCTGCTGAGTCTAACCCCACGATGTATGGAAGTTGGCACCATGTCTAGAAGATGCCTAACATTTCCAGAGGGGTGGGGACAAGGATGGGAGTGGGAACAGACCCCAAGACCTTCTCATTGCTCATGGCAGGTCCACAGCCATTGCAGCACTGCTGACCTCTAGAACCTTGGCAACACACCGGAGCTCTGCTGAGCCCCCCCCTGCAATGAAAACCTCCCAGAGATCACTGCTTCTCATCCAAGGTAGTCCTGAAAAGGCTAATTAAGCTAAATTAGCTAAAAAGGCTTATTAAGTTATGGATAGAAGGGATAGCTCCTCCACAACCACTTAGCCAACACAGGTCTGTCTGGGTGATAGGCTGTCATGCTCTGCACTGCTAGTCACATCTGGGACCCATGGCAAGGGTGGCCAAGGCATCCTCATGTGCTGTAAGGACAATGGGCAAACCTGGGGAGAGCTCAGAGAGATGTCCCTACCCCTACCCTATGCACTGCCACTTAGCAGTCCCTCCTCTCTGCAAGGGGGAGATTTCCCTGAGCCCAGCAAAATCTCATGACAGGACTTCCAAAATGTTGAAGACACCCATGAAAGCTTGCGAGCAGCTGCAGTTCAGCTCAGATATGTGCTCATTTGTAAGGAAGACTTCAAAGCCTCCCTGTGCTTTCTGGCCCATTTATTCTAGACCAGTCTGCGTGAAAAGCAGCTTGAACTTGTTTCCAGGGCAGAAATCATTATCCTGGGTTGTATTTGTTCCGAGGAGGATGGTGAAGACAGTCTGATTCACCTCTTAAGGAAGTCTGTGTGCCCATTAGCTGATGTCCCTTCCACACCTCAGCAGGACTCACAGGCACGCTCACCACCTTAGCCCCAAGTCATTGCTGCCCTCAGCTGTCCCCCACCTGCCTCCCTCAGGCTTTGCTGCCTGACTGGCTTGGGAGATGGATAAACATTACCTAAGGAACTCCTCCACCAAAAAACCCCTCTTGCCTTTCTGTTGGGACAGTGCCACCCGCCAGGATGACAGGGAGAGGCAGCGGTGGCAGCAGCCTCGGTGGCAAAGTTTACCCCACCACTGTATGCCTGTCCAAAACCTCGCACTCCTCCCCTGTGCCACCATGCTCCAGGGAGGAGACACTGCCCAGCAGAGGATTTACTATTAAAACACACAAAACCTAGACACAGGCAAAGCAAACTCCCTCCTCACCCCAAAAGCTACGTGGAAAACCGCACCCCAGCTCAGGAGGGTTCTGCACTCCCCATCCTGGCTGGCCCCGCTCCCAGGGCCGAGCTAATTAGAGCCACAGGTTGTGCTGCCCTGTCACTTGCTGTGAGCAGCTGGAGGCACATTTCCTATTTTGGATCTGGCAGGAGAGAGCGAAGCCGAGACCATCCGGCTGCTGTGCTCCGTGCCTTGCCGGGCAGCTTGGGGAGAGCACAGGAAGGGCAGAGCAGGGACCAGCACCCAGGGATGCTCCAGCACACAGGCAGCCCAGCAAGGGGCAGGTGTGAGATCCTGGGGTGTGCATTTAAGGCAAACAAGAGCTGAGGTCTGCATTCCTGCCCACCTCAAAGCATTTCATTCACAACACCATCTCCAGGCATCACATAACCAAATCTTTGAAGGATGGGGAACCTGGCTTTTTCATCCCACTGTCATCCCACCAAGAAAGAGCAAAAGTAGTAAGTCCAGGGTCACTTGCTTTTTCAAGATCCCCAGGTGCTCTTAAAAGCAGTGACACCACAGCACTAATTTATTGGGGAGAGATCAGAACTGTTCCAATTTGCACTGGTATCTGCAGAGAGACCAGCTCAGCCTTCTACAGGCTCTCATAACATCCTGAATCACAGTTTTGTTATTTGCTTGGGTATTTTTCCATGGTACTTTATGTGTAGGATCAGTAAATATCTGAGAAGCGGTTAGCCAGTTGATAGCAACTTATCAATGCCTCTAGCTATCCTGGAGGATGTTTTTGGCCTTGGGACCAACATCTTCCCAGCCTCCAGACAGACAAAGCATTCCAGACACAGCGTTATCCAAGAGCAAGAAAGATTTTGATTTCTGAACTTCAAATAAAGCAAATAAATGTCTATCAGACCATAAGCCAAGCTCAGATGAAGTATTTTCCTTTATAGTTAGGAAAGCATGAAACTAAGGTGCTCCTGCTATCCCCATCCCTGGTACTGCTTGGTCTTTACAGTGCTGAAGCAGTTAAAGCATTTGCTGGAGCATTGGATCCCGAGCCAAAATGGAAGTGTCAAAAGCCAAGACTGCAACAAGTGGTTAGGGGATCAGATGGTTTGCAGGCCGTGCTGAGGAAAAGCCCATGAACAAGGGCCTGTTTAATAACCTCCCAGGCCAGCCCACAAGACAACTTGTGCAGGCAGTGCCAAGCTGCTGGGGAGGGGGGTGGCGCTTGTGGGAAACCCCAGCCCGCAGGAGCCCCTTCCCTGGGGCTGGAAAGGCCAGCAGGGAACAGCTGCCTGCGCCCTGGGGGCTGCAGGGGTGGCTGCTCTGATCTTCTGGTCTGGGAGCTGAGGGCAAGGACTGCTCCTCTCCTGCTCCTGCTGCAGCCTGAAGTATCATGCCTGGTACTCTGCAGCTTTGCTGTTCCCCACAGCTTCTTTCTCCCACTTCCCCATTTCCCTCAAATCCATTATTTTTCCTCTCCCATGACACACAGACAACCCTGGAAAAACAGCCTTTAACAAACAGCTCAGCTTTGGGGTAGGGAAAAGGACACACAAAGAAACCAGGAGACACCAAATCCCTGCTTTCCTACTTCCCTTCTCACTCAGTACACACCCTATGATGGAAGTGTTCCTCCTCTGACAGTGTTTATTGCTTCCCCCTGTCCTGCAGCAAAGCCTGGCTGGCCTTTAAAAGCCTCCTGACAAATCCCGGGACCAGCACCCTGTGCCAGACACCAAAAGATGGTATTTGCAAAGGAAAAAAAAAACCAACAGAGCTCTGGAGGCCAAGCCCAAAGAGGTTCCCGTTCCCAAAAGCAGGAACATTGTGTGCATGTGTATACTGCATGCCAGAGAAGAAAAAGGAGGGAGTATCAGTTGTAAGAGAGAGGAAAAACGGGGGGAGCAGGGGTGGGGGGGAAAGCAAAAAGAAATCCCAGTCTTCAGACTCCAGAGGTCTGGCTGGGAAAGGCAGCAACTGAAAGAAATGCTCTGCTGTTATTACTGCATGGAAATTACAGCTGCCAGAAGGAATCCAGGCCAATCTGTTGCTGAATATAACTTTAAAAAGACAGCCAGCCTCAACTCATGGGCTGCTCACGGGTGTTGGAAAGGGGACCCACAGTCCTTCTCCAATGCCTTGTGAACAGCAAAGGCTGAGGACAAAGACAAAATAAGGGTGGAAGAGTAAAAGATGCTCAGCAGGCAGGAGGGAGTGACCACGCCCCATGCTCCAGGTCCCCCAGGTTTGGAGAGAACTTATTAACTAGGGAGGTAGCAGTTGTTAGCCCCCCCAAAAGAAGGAGAGGTTTGGACTGGTTCCTGGAAAGGAGAGAGTTTAACTTCTTGTGAGCTCCCTTTTCTGTTTTTAAAGATGAGATCTACAAAGGGAAAATGCTGCAAATAGAGCTCTGGGTGTGAGGCAGGAGAAGAGAGACAGCAAGAGAGAAAAACCCACAGCTATCTACAGCAGGAGCATCTTCTGTAGCCAGGGACAGGGCTCAGGCATGCTGTTCCATAGGCAAGCAGGGAAATGAGAAGGAAAACCCTTTCCAGAAAGTAATTTTAGCTACAGGTGAGAACAGGACATGGGATCAGACGATGTTCCCAGCCCTGTCAGCTCGTGCTCCAAGCCAGCTCCTGACTGGCAGCCAGCCCCTCCTGCACGCCTCTCCCCCTTGTCTGTGAGGGATCATTGGAGAACAGGGGAAAAACAGGGGGTTTCAGCTTCCAGCACGCTGTCAAATTAGCAAAAATCATGCTCAGCTTAACCGTAGAGCACAGAGGCTCCACCTGGCCCTCCTGGAGAACATGAGTCACACAAAGCTCACCGAGCTTTGCCTCCACTGCCAGCCACTCTGCTACTTTTACGTCCCTTTGGACAGGAAACAAGACACATTTCCAAGAAGTCCCCCCTCTTCCCAAACGTGCTCTGGAGAACACCCACGACACCACAACACGTCCTCGTGCATTTTTAGCTGCTGTGGATTTGGACTCTGCTCTTGGGCCACAGCCAGCGTTTATCAAAGGCTCGGGCTGGCACAGCAGGGGATATTTTGGAGTACAAGGGCAGCGGGAGGTATTTTTATTGTGACCTCCTTGGTGCTCACCTGGAGCTTTCTGGCCTGCTTTTGGGTACACTGCAGCCTACCCTGGGGCACACAGCCATGAGCAAGAGCAGCACTCCCAGAGCTACTCACCAACGTAGAAGGTGTTGGGGGCCTGCTTTTCCCCCAGCTGCAGGTACAGGATATTCGTTGTCTGCGAGTCATGGCGGAGCCACAGGGCCACTCCCAGGATGATGCCTCCTGCCAGCTGGGGAGAAAACAGAGGGAAGCAAGGGTTATCCACTCCTCCAGCCACATCAGACCCAGACTGGCAGCTTTCAGCCAGGAGCTTTGCTTTTCATCTTACCACAAACATACAAGAACATCCTTTCTAACCATCACCCTTGCAACATGCTGTGTGCCCTACAGAGCATGAGCCATATGATCTTCCTTGCTCTATGAGAAGATCCCCTCATTCTGGGGATGTGCAAAGCCCTTTACAGTTCCTGCAGGAGTTTTCTTTCTCAAGAGGTATTTTATTACGCTTTATTATTGTTTTCAGTGGAAGCAAGCAGGAGATGTGCCACTAAGGTTTTTAGGAGAGCTTTTCAACAGAAGTTACAATCAGCCCCAGTTGATAACTGGGATGTTATCACCCCATTTCATTTCTCTGTGAGGTACAAACAGAGTTGGGGAAGGGTCCATTTTTCCCCTCTGCCCCCAAGTCTTGCATGCACACTACTGCACATCCAGGGTCAGGCTTCCAGTCGAACACACCCAGTGTTCCTCAGGCACACAGAGCTTTCTTTCCTCAATGTCCTAATACAGGAATTGAAGTGGAGCAAGGCGTGGGGTCAGGCCAAAGCCCCACCACACCGTCTTTGGGGGCCTCCAGGCCAAGACTGCTGCCTTGCCCATGCAGTAAAACAGCAGAAGAGCAGTGCACCCACACCCACGTGTGCGCAGCGACACGCAGGACTGACCAGGGCAAGGACAAAAACACACTCCAGATGTGGGAGGAGACGTTCTGCACATCAACTCAGCCACTGGGATATTTATGTACAAACAATGGGAAGTTTCTATGACTGACTTCCTCACTGTTTTCTCTTTCAGGGAGGGGCTGGGAATGGCCATGGGAGGTGGGAGCGGATATGGGGCACTACAGCAGGGAAGGTGTCACAGGGAGGAACTCAAGGGAGAGCTTTCCCAGCATGACTCACTGTGTCCTCTGTGACATCTCCCTTTCATTTAAAAGTATAACTAAGAAGGGAAAAAATACAAACATCTGGGAAAAAACTCAAACCCTTAAGAATTGCAATATCACTGCTGTGAAATGCTGAAATCACCTGTTCAAATGCCAATTCAATTTTGAGTGTCCTAAATCCTTGAAGCCATTCACCTTACAAAAAGGAAGAAAACTACCAAAGAATATAGAAGTGCAAACATGCTACTTCTAAAAGAGTCTGAATCAGGTCAGTTACAGGCATGACAGGCACCATGAAAGTCACATTAAAAAAAAAAAGGAAAGGAAAAGGAAAAGAATAGAAAAGCAGGGCTTTCCCAGGAAAGGTGTAAATTCTCCAGTTGTGCAAGCACAACAAGGAACACAGGAGGACTGGGATCTGCAAGACAGGCTGTCGATGGGAGCCTGGTTTTCCCCCCTGGGAGCTCAGCTGGGTGGTTTCCTCCTTGCTCATTTCTACAAATCCCAGCCACAGGATTTTTCCAGAAATGCCACTGAAGCTGGGGCAAACCCACACCATTTCCAAACTCACAGGGCAAACTGCTCTCAGGGTTTTTCCACTATCGGAGGGAGAAAATCCCCACCAGCTCCTGGAGACGAAAGGAAATCTTTGCTTTTCCCCAGTCTGCCAAAGTAATAGGCTTTTAACACTTCTCCCACAACAACCAATGCAACTTCCCTGCTGGCACAGTCCCTCATCCCTCCTGCAATGAGGCCAGCCTGAGGTTCTCCAAACACTGGCTATGGAGAAAAGTCACGAAAGCCAGTCTGTGCTCAAGTCCAGCTCCAAATAAGGCAGGTTGTGGCTTTGCACAAAGTTACCCAAATCCAGCCTGGAGTGCCTCGTTCATTGTTGGAGGGCATAACAAAGTTTGTGTTTTTACTCTCAGAAGAAAGAATATGCCCCTTAATTAATCCATGCCACTCAAAGTAAAGCCCTCTTGGTAGCTGCTAGGAGAGAAGACATCCCAAGGAAAGTTTGGATTTCTCTGGCTGGAAGAGGTAAAGAAAAAAGGCTGCAGCCTTTTTGGTTTTGGCTTGTTCCCTGCAAGGACACATTGCTCTGCCCTGACATGCTGCCCTCCACACCCAGCAGGGCCACCCCAGCACACGCTGCCCTGCCACCCATGGCGAGGTTGGGGTGACACCAGCAGCTCCTTTCCAACCAAACTTGCTTTAAAATGCCTGACAGAACTGAAAGTAGGCTGCAAGTGGTCCTCAAGATATTTTTTAATCATTTGGGAACACCAGCTAGAGGGATGGAGCCTCTTCTAATGCATCACACCCACCCCAGCAGTGAGGTCTGCCTGAGACAGCCAGCTGAACCAACTCCAGATGTTCCTGGTTTCATCCTGAATGTGCCCCAGGAACATCACACATCCATCCCGCACCGCCTGACTCCATCTGCATTTTTAACAGAGCATGGAAGACCTCTGAATGGAAGCTTTAATCCAATAGCAGCTGTATTTCTTAAGAGAAAATGACATACACTTACTAATGAAAACAGCGTTTGGGCTACGATGAGTAACTTTTTCCATGAGAACCATACATCCTCCCACCACCAAGAAGCCCAAAACGGAATTAAGGCTCTTTCTTCGCAAAGCAAAGAAAACAACAGGGAGAAAACATTGTCAGCCTGCCACAGTAACTCTGCCTTCCACTGTACCTTGCTTGGGATAATCTCGTTTTTAATAGAACAACTTGTTCCAGGTAAAAGCTTGATGTTTTCTCCCCCTTCCATCTTACAACTGCTGTTTGCCAGCACGAGAAGAGCTCCAACCACTGGTGGCAGCATCATGCTCTAGGCTGCATATCCTCATACATATCACGTTTTTTTTCTGCTGTGGATATCTGTAATCTCACACAGGTTATCCCACTGATCTTTCTGTTCCCAGCTTGTCAGACAGCAGTGTTGCAGAGGCTGGGCCATCACTGATCATGATATGGTCTGAGTGCCCAGCACAGCTCTCCATTTAAATTTTTGGGGACTGCAATAATCTAAAAGCTGCAAATTCAGTGACGCCAGCAGTGTGTCGGACTTTGACCTGCTTTCCAAAATCCGACCTGCCCAGCCTGCTGTTCTGCTGCCAGCACCACAGCACTCATGGAAGGCACATCAGTGGTGTGCTCCCCAGGATGGGGCTGGCCCCGGAGCTCCCGCCCTGAGCAGCTTCCCGGTACAGCAGAGGTGGTGCTGCAGGCTCCGACATTTCCTCTTTACTGCTATTTTCCAGCCTCCAGAGATTTATTGCTTCTTCCACAGACAGCTAGACTTTTCCAGCTGGATCATCCCTGCCTAAGGCTTGCTTCTTCAGGAATGCTGTTCCTGGTTGACACGGGGGCGGGGGAGTCCCCATGGAATGCTGCCTAGGGGCAGGAAAAGGCATGCCCTGTGTCCCCAGTGGGTGATGGAATGGCAGCCCATGAGGAGGTTATCAAAAGATGAGCACCATGATAAAAGCACGTGTGCTGTCCTGGTTTGCTGCCCAATCCACGGTGCACATAGTGAGGCTCCTTCCTGGACTAAGCCTCACCAATGGACATACTGTTCACCCTAAAATTTCCAGATCCAGCTGCAGGGCAAGGGAACAAGCCCATTTTTCACAGCTTAGTCACTCCTCCCCACGAGAAATTCTTATGAATTAGGGGTGCAAGGAATAACCCCATTCCCCTTTTAATGTGGTGTACCCCGCTTGTGAGTTTCCCCCACATTAACCTGTTGCTCCCTAAAACTCACATATGCCAGGATGTGCATCACCTCCCCATTCCTTTCCGCTGCCCTCAGCCTTTTTCCTCCTGCTCCCTTCCCTCCACCCTTCTCTGAAACAGACTTCCTGGAAGGGAGGAGGAGAAGAAAGAAGTTCTGGCTATAGGGCAGCTTGCTGGGCATGCCAAAGCAAAGCAGGCAGACATCCTGTGGAGGTGCCAGCAGTTTGACGATGCTGTATTTTAGCAGTGCCACTTCCCACAGCCACGGCTGGCCCTGCCTCCAGGTCCTGCTTCCCAACCTGTGAGAGCCCAAGGGCTGGGAGAGGCACTCGCCTTGCTGGAAAAACGCTGCTGGCAGAGCTCACGCCACGGTGCCTGGGAAATACCACAGTTACTAACAAGAAGCAGGATGCTGCCAAGAAAACTTAATGAATTTTAGCTGGTTTATGATTAAGGCAGACAACTGGAGATTTTTAACAGGTTCTCATGCCGCAGAGGTTTGCAATTTCCCTTACACCACCTGGAAGTAGAGCCCTTTGTGAGGGCAGCACCCAGACCCCACCCGAGAAGCCCAACCAGGGCTCCCCATGGCTCCTCTCCAACACTACCTGCAAAACAGCTGAGATGGAGTGACAATGAATGCCCCTCCTTGCAGGTGTGGGGAACCAGGATGCAGAAAAGTAAAGGGCTTGCCAAGGCTGAAACATGCAAGAAGCCCCTCATATGGCCAGGAACAAACTGCTTTACTCCCAGGTAATTTGTGGGTCTCTAGGTGAAGCAGCACGAGTAGAGAAAAAGCAAGGAGATAGAGACTCATAACTTGATGGAAACTACCTTTGGAAGGGCAGTACAAGCCCTTGCAAGATCCATGCTAGCACATTACAGGTCCTGCACCACCAGCCTGAGGACTGAGTCAGGAAAGAGAGGGACACATGGAATGTGCCCAAGCAGCACCACACCTTCCCACAGCCTGCACATCCCTTCCTGAAAAGCAGGAGATTAACTTCTTTTCTACTGCAACAGCTGCACCTCATGGAGCTGCTGAAAGGGCATGGGGTGCAGCAAAGGGCTGACAGCTGAATGGTGGCCCATGAACCTGGGAACTTGGGTTCCATGCTGAGACCATCTCCATCTCGCAATGTCAAGGCTTCACACCGAAGAGTCAGTTGAAATTTTAAGGTGAGATGTGTTAGAGATCACTGCTGGGCTGCATGGTGGGGTGGACTGTGGGATGTCCTGGAGCCCTTGGGACGGTGTAAGCAGGGGAAGGGGTTTCAGCAAGACACAGAGTTGTAGTCTGAGAGGCACACAAGCCAGAAGATTATCTTGGCACAGGCACTCACAGGCAGCAGTGGCAGATAGGGCTCTGTGACAGCACAGGCGAGGGCTTTCTGCTGCCTTCCACAGCCATGGTGCTCCACAGCCACCAAAGGTCAGGCTGAAAGTTTGCAGGCAAGGCCTGCCCAGGAGCTGCAGAAAAGGCATTTGGGAAGAGCACCATGCCCTGCAGGCAGGAGGAGAGCAGCCTGCAGCCCTGCTCCCAGCAGCACACCTTCCAGCAGCGGCTATTAATAGAGCTGCCTGCCGGAGAGACATTCTCCACTGGTGCCTATAGTTACCAGCCCTACAACACTGCAGAGCTTTTCAAAACAAGCTCCACAGGAACACTCCCAGAGGAGCAGCATGCCAGAGGCCAAATAAAGCTTGATGGATGGCAGGAGAATGGGAATCCAGCACCAAAACCCAGGAGCAGGGTCCTATGATGGGGAGCACCATGACCACAGGCTGCTGCCAGCCTGTCCCAGACTGATACCTGCTGCAGACAGAAACAGCACTTCCCAGGGTCTAACTGCCCTCAGCAGAGAGAAAAACAATTTGAGATATTGCTTTAAAATTAATTTGGCCCTGTACATAAGCATTTAACTACAATGGGGATACAACTGCTTTCCCTTCTTAATAGTACAGTGAAAGGCACTGCCACAGCGCAGGATCAAAGTGTTTCTCACTGTTAATGCTCTTGCAGAAGATAAGTATTACAGTGGCTGATAGCAGAATAACGTCAGGGAAACAGAGCCATCCCCATTCCAGCCAGCAGCGCTCCCTCCTTTCAGCTGCAGCCCAGCCCATTAAGTGCAATCAGGTTCCCCCTTGGGCAACCTTGTGCACACAGAAACTTCAGAAGAGGTTTTGTAGGTGATGGAAGAGCTGTGCTCACTTGACAGAGTGCCCTAAAACATCCCAAAAAGACATCAGCAACAAAACTTGAGTGTAGGTCCTGTGCCTGCTAAAGAAACCTCTCCCTTGCCCTGCAAAGACAGGTATGAAGCAGCTGCAGGATCAAACACACACAGGGAAATATGCTTCCCTGTACATTGTCCCAGGATTCCAAACAAAACCTGCAGAAGGAGATGCTAAACCAGCGTGAGGTCCTTGCTGCTCACCAGGCTCTCTGCAATTCCCAGGGAGACCAGCAGCCCAACCAGCCAGGCACTGCCACCAGCGGCACTGGAGCAGTGCTCAGCCCATGCCTGCACCCACAGCAAGATCCAAGCTGCTTTGTTAGTCCACAGTTATTTCAAACCTGTGTTTCAGAGCTACAGGAACCCTGAGATCTTCCATTATTCGTTTAAAGCAGGGGTACACAGCCACCCTCCTCACCACAATGGGAGGGTCATGTGTCACCCAGCAAAAGCGTTACCATGGGACAACTGCCACAGAGAGCTGCCACCTCCCCACACTGTCACCTCTCATCACCAACACTCAGTGTCTCTGAGCAGCCTTTGCAGACTCCAGGCTACAGTTAACAGATCTTCCGGTGTTGCACAAGAAAATACGCAGCGCCTCTACCTCTTCCCTTTCAATCACCCCTGTTGAGACAGACTCTCACTTCCACCTTCCCTCTGTTCTTGCCCTTCCTTCCCTTTGCACCCAGGCTGTACAGCATCCCCTCAACACACAGAAGAGTTAGACAGTGCCTGGAAAATGGCATTAGGAGCAAGCTCTTCCTTTTAATTAGACACCTCTCTGCTAGGGCAGCCAGTGGTGCTCTCGACCTGGAAGGCTGCCATGGGCTGTATTAGCTAATAAGCTTGAGCGATCCTTCTCTAAGCAAGTCAATTCCTCCTTGGTTATGTTTAATTATATTTTAAAATAGCTTCAGCCTCCCCAGGGACCTTTTGCAGCAGTGGTCAGTTCAGCCCCACACACTGAGCTCTGCTATCGGGCTTGGAACATCCAGGAGAACAGCCAAAGTCCAGCCATCCCAGTTCTAGGGATGGGATGGAGAAGCAGCTCCCTGCTCAGGCTGCCCACCACACCAGCCAAACTGCCCAGTAACAGCTACTGCTCCCTCTCACAGGGCAGTGTCCACCTGCCATCAGCCACCCCAAGGTTTCAGGACAACTTGGCAGCACAGAAAAACTTTTGTCTCTCCAGCCCTGTGTTTTGCTAACCAGGTGAAGCCTGCAGATACTGACCATGGCCTCCTCCACGACTTCACTCGGTGGGTGCACTGTGAGACACATGGGGACCCTCTCTCCTGGGACAGGCACTCATTTGTACATCCCCACACATGGGGACCCTCTCTCCTGGGACAGGCACTCGTTTGTACATCCCCACACATGGGGACCCTCTCTCCTGGGACAGGCACTCCTTTGTACATCCCCACACATGGGGACCCTCTCTCCTGGGACAGGCACTCCTTTGTACATCCCCACACATGGGGACCCTCTCTCCTGGGACAGGCACTCCTTTGTACATGTGGTCCATGCAGCAGCCGCTGCTCCCTCAAGAGCCACCTTGGAGCAAGCACAATCTTGGCATCTTCTTCTCAAGAATGCATGCACAAAGGAAAAGCAATCCCAAAAAATCAAATAAAACTGAAACATCTCAGGTACAATGAACGAGCTGGCAGCAGGGTCACCTTTTCCTTTTGCTTTTTCAACACAGCAGCTTTGAGAAATTCCCCCTGTGCTGCCGGGGGAAGGCAGGGGGAGGAAGCCAGAGGGGTGTCAGTTTATTTACACTCCAGCAGGATAGCGGGGCTATATAAAAAAGTTATCAGAGTAACTAAGGCTGAGAATTGCTTCCTTCTTCCTCTTGGGCACTAGAATAAGCTCCTGTGCAGCTCAGCATGGTGCCTGCCAAACTTTGGGCTCTGATTCTGGCTTGTTTTCATCAACAGCACCGAGCAGCAGCTGCACACAAAGCAAATCATAAGCAAATAAGCACAGGGAGCCCATCGGCCCTTGCATAATAACCAGCTGGCGGGACTAAAGGGCTGCAGGTGCCCTGTCTCACACCTCCCTGTGGTTAGAGGTGGTTTCCCAACACAGCCAGCCTGCAGCAAGGGTGCTCAGCAGCACCAGTCCTGTCCTTAAATGTCACCCCGCAAAAAGGATCATCACATTTTGCTGTTGACCACAGAATCCCACCCCTGGGGGTGCCAGGTTGGCAGCTAACTTGCCTTTGTGGTAAACCTAAAATTCCCCTCACCTACTAGCTTAAAGAGCAATGCAAAAGGGCTTGAAAACTCCAAGATCTGGTATTCAACCACCATTCAGCTGGCTAGCCCCACAGAAAGCCTCGTTAATTCTAATGAAATCCAGGCTCCCAGTCTGCCCAGGAGACAGTGCAAGGGGACCAGCAAGTCCAGCACTGGGAGCTGTTTTGGGGAGCCAGTGGGTCCCAGCTCACAGGCATCCCTCCTGGGGAGGAACTGAAGCATCTACCCCCACTTACAGGGAGCAGCACCCTCCAAAAGGGTAGGGTGAGGCACCAGAAGTCACAACGGGGCAATTATACAGATTGCCAATTCCTCTTGGAAGCAAAATGCCCATTTATAAAAGATCAGATCTTTTGCAAGACTTTGAGGTGAACAACTGATCCTGCTGAGAAGTGGAGGCTGTGCAGAGCCCCCAGCATCCTTCCTGCCACCCAGGAGACCCTTCCTCGCAAGCACAGCCGGCAGCTTCTTCGACAAGAATGGCAGGAAATCAAGACCAGAAGGCAAGGAAAAAAAACTGGGATAAGCACAGAAACTCGGAAGGAACAACACTTCACAGACAACCATACCCGCCTCCATCCGGCCATTTTAAGGGTGGAGGAAAAGGTTAAAAAAAACCAACCCGGAATTATCTCTCATTCACGCAGCTGGCAACACATCAGGTATCAATTAACGCCGCTGTTATCAGAGCTTGTCACCTCCCCCTTGGCCAGTGTTATGCCCAGACACAAGGCGAACAGGCCTGAAGTGAGCACCCCCTTGGTTAAGCCCTACACCCGCAGGGATGGGGACCCCCAAAGAGCTTCCCCAGGGAGGAGTCCGCAGGCAGAGGCTCCAGCCAGGCAGTGCCACTCCAGGTGCCAACGCAGGGTTTGCTCTGGAAGCCATCGGTCCCCTTCCCCTTCCAGCCCTCCTTGACACATTCGCTAATATAAGCAAGCACTGAGAAAAAAAACAAATCCCAAATCTTTGACAACAGAGAGGGATGTCAGACAAGGGGTACAGGGCACTGGACAAGGAGCATCCAAGCGGTGCCTTGCCTGCCAGGGTGGGGCTGGACTCACTTCCAAGACAAAAAAGCATGCCGTGGAATGGAAAGCAGAGTATTTAAAACACAAAACCAGCAGCCGGCTCGGGCATATCTCGTTGCCCCCGAGCGCAGAAGCAGGAGAGGGACTCCTGCCAGCCAACCTCGCTCTGCCGGAGGCTGTTTCTAACCGGGACAAACCTGGTTTGCAGGGAAACCGGGATACGCCGCCTTTTGCTAAATTAGCCGCATGTCTGCATGGATTATTTCAAGAAAAACTTTCTCAGGAAAGGCAGCCTCTCCAGCCTGGATAGAATTTGCATCCTAAAATAACTTCTCGGGCGGCGGGGGCAGCGGTGCCCGGCGCGGAGCCAGGGGACCGGGTCCGGCTGGGCCGGAGGGTGCGGGGCCAGCCCCGGACTGCCCGTGTGTGCCGAACGCCCCTGGCCAGCCCCGCACCGCCCGTGTGTGCCGAACGCCCCGGGCCAGCCCCGCACCGCCCGTGCGTGCCGAACGCCCCTGGCCAGCCCCGCACCGCCCGTGCGTGCCGAACGCCCCGGGCCAGCCCCGCACCGCCCGTGCCTGCCGAACGCCCCGGGCCGGCCCCGCACCGCCCGTGCCTGCCGAACGCCCCGGGCCGGCCCCGCACCGCCCGTGCCTGCCGAACGCCCCGGGCCGGCCCCGCACCGCCCGTGCCTGCCGAACGCCCCGGGCCGGCCCCGCACCGCCCGTGCCTGCCGAACGCCCCGGGCCAGCCCCGCACCGCCCGTGCCTGCCGAACGCCCCGGGCCGGCCCCGCACCGCCCGTGCGTGCCGAACGCCCCGGGCCAGCCCCGCACCGCCCGTGCCTGCCGAACGCCCCGGGCCGGCCCCGCACCGCCCGTGCCTGCCGAACGCCCCTGGCCAGCCCCGCACCGCCCGTGCCTGCCGAACGCCCCGGGCCGGCCCCGCACCGCCCGTGCGTGCCGAACGCCCCTGGCCAGCCCCGCACCGCCCGTGCCTGCCGAACGCCCCCTCCTCTGCGGCGGGCGGCACGGCCGGCACCTCCCCTCCCTCCCTCCCTCCGCCTGGCAGCATCCCTGCATCCCTCCCTCCCTCACTGCCTCCTTCCCGGGAGCGCCGCTCTCCCCAGCGCAGACCCGCAGCGAGAGGGGCAGCGGGAGCCCCCCCGGCTCTGCCCCCCGCCCCGAAAGGCGCCCATAAACATCTGCAGCGAGCATCTTAAAGGTCCTTTCCAACCTCAAACCATCCTACGATTCTACCTCCCCCACTATATATCTATTTTTAAAATAGACACAAAATATACATGTACAATTACATACATATGCATGTATTAAAATAAAAAAACAAAGGTTGATCAGCCCCTCCGCCCTCCAAAAAATAAAAAAATAAAGACAAGAAAAATAAGCAGCCCCTAAGGCACATCCCAGACAGCAAGTCTCAGTGCTGGGGGGCAAGAAGGAGGCTAAACCCAGGCGCAGGCAGACGGGCCATACTGCAGCCCCCTTATTTAAAGGCTGGGGGGGCTCAGCCCCGCTTCCCGCCGCCCCTGTGCTCACCCAGAAGATGAAGTTGAAGACGAAAAGGAGGTATTTGATGCACTTGGTGCAGCCTTCCACTCCCATGGCGACGGCTCTCCCAAATCTGTGCTGCCTGGTTGAGCGGGCGGCGGCGGGCACACAAAACCCGCCCCGCGCCCGCCCCCGCGCCCCGCCCCGGAAACGCCTCTGGGACACGCCCTGGACACGCCCCTGGACACGCCCCAGGAGCAGGGCTGGTACAGGCACCCCCTGTGCCTTCCCGAAACCGGGGGTCGTCTACTGTTTCCCCGGTTTTTTCTTCCCTTTTTCATTTTTCTTTTTTTCCTTTTTCTTTCCCACTTTCCCCAGTTTCTGTTTTTCCTTATTCCTCTTTTCCTTTTTGCTTTCCCCTCCTTTTTCTATTATCCGCCTTTTTTATTTTTCTTTTTTCTTCGTCTTTTGAATTTTCCCTTCCTTCCTTTTCCCCCTTATTTAATTTTTCCCCTTCCCTTCTTTCATTTTTTCTCATTTTTTTCTCTCTTCTGCCCATTTTTCTTTTTTCCCCTCTTTTTATATGTGCTCTTATTTATTTCTTTGTTTTTCCCTTCTTCTCGCCCTCCAGGGGCAGCTCACAACAAAATTTCCTACACACAGATAGGAGCCACGGGGGCAGGTGTTGGGGGGCTGTAGGAACCTTCCAAACCTGACCACCATCCCTTAAAACTTGCTGCCCCCTCCTAAATATCACCAGGGACCCTGGGGTGCAGGGAGAAACCTCTGTGAATAGGTTGCAGGAGGTTTTGTATTTCTATACAGGAAAGTTTGAGGGTGCATTCATGAGGGGATTTCCCTCTCCCACTCAAAAAAAAAAAAAAGACCAAAGGTCTTTTGCATTAAAATCATCAGTCTGAAATTCAGAGAAGCGTATCCTCATTTCCTCTTCTTATTTTATCTCAAATCTGCTCTGCTGAACAATTTTGCCTAAGTTTGTGGCTTCGGTACTACAAGTAATTGCATGAAGCTCAGTAGAACCACTCGGGATGTTTTCCTTTGGTTACTGGGTAACAAGAGCATCAGGGGAGCTTCAGGGCTGCCCACCAAAGAGATTCCCCCCTCTTTTCTTCTTTTTTTTTATTTCTTTTTTTCCTTTTCCTTCCCCACTTTTTCCCTAACACATCCTTTCATTTTTTCCCAAAAAAAAAGTAAAAAAAAAAAAAAAAAAAACCAAAAAAAAAAAACCAAAAAAACAACAGGGTGACACATATCAATAGGCTCAGAAATTTTAGTTAAAACCCTCCCCCCTCAAAGCTACCAGTAAAAGCAGGATGAAATTTCCCACACTTTCAGCTGAAACCCACTTAGGCCCACTCGCTCATCCTTAGAAATATAAATAGCTCTCACCCCATGTGATGCTTCCAGGAAGCTCATTCACTTCTCCAGGGGCAGGGTGGTAAGTCACAGAGCCAGAGCACAGGAGGATGCCTGGAAAAGGCATCAGTGAGCAGCTCCAGCCAAGGTCAGCACCTCACCGAGCTAAATATGAACCTGGCACCCACACACAGCGTCATGTGGGGGGGAAACCTGCCCTCTTCCTGCCTGGGCACTTCCCTCCATTGAAGGATTTCAGGGAGCAGTGTCTCAGCCAAGTATTTGCACATTCTGATAGAGTCTTCCCATCCATGCATCCCATAGTTGGGAATGAGCTCTTAGCTGTCACACATTTCCTGCACATGTATGTAGAAATCAAGTCAGCTTCTTCCAAAATCATCCCATTGCCCTCAGGGATGAGTTGGTACAGGGCTTTGTGATGTTCATCAAAACTTTCTGTGTCCCTCAGTAACAGCCCATGCCCTACAAGGCAGCAGGGACCAGGAATGAATAGAAATTGGCTCCATTCCCTAATTACTTATGCTGAGTATGTCCCTGATTGTGGGCTTGCCATGGATTCATAACCCCTTTGTCTCTAAGCCACATTCACTCATCCAGACTTAGCAACAAAGCTGGAGGTTCACCAGGCTATTTATGCGTGTAACTGCTGTCCTGAATTATCAGCATGACCCATCTGGTCACGGCAATAGCTGTAATCCTGTGTGGCTCCTGCTCATCAGCCCAAAGGATAACGGCAGCATCCCAGAGCTGCTCACTTGCTCCAGCAGTGTCCCACAGTGATATCTTCTTTTCTGCACCTCCATCTTTTACAGCTATAAATAGTAAAACACCCTCACCACCCCCCCCCAAAAAAAAAAGAGAAGAGGAAAAGAAAAAAGAAAAGAAAAGAAGAGAAAAACCAGGAGACTATATGAACAAACATAGTTCATATAGGAACTATATGAATAAGCCTCTCATGCACTTAGGCTGTTCCCAGAAAAACTCTCAGAGATGCTGCTTGGAGAGTCTGTGAGTGGGACAGGAAGGAACCAGCAGCAGTAGGGCCTTCAGCAGCAGCAGCCCCACCACCTATGAGGGAAAACGACTCTCAAATCAACTTTTGTGCACTGGAGAGCAGTGCAATCACTGCCACAAGAGTGGCGTTGAAACTGCTTCCAGGGAACTTAGGATTGCTTTTTTTTTTTTGTGTTGCATTTATCCCCCCCCACTGTGGCTTTTCTTTTCTTGCTTCCTGCCCTTTTTTCCTCCTATGTTGGGGAGTGAAGGGAAATGGAAAACAAGAAATGAATCTTTTCGTATCCTCCAAAAATTCGATTAGGCAACAATTTGTTTGGAGCCAACAGAGTTCTGTTTCTGGAAGCTTCCTTAAGGTTCTGTTGAAGCACATGTTGCTCAGGGACAGCTGTGGCAGGGGCACAGTCCCACCATCTCCTACAACAAGAAGCTCCCAGTTACAGCCTAAAGCCTACTGGGTTTAAACTGGCCATGCCAAGAGTCTTCTCCAAAAGTTGGAAGTGGAAAAGTATTTCAAGCTTTGTCTTTTCTTGTTGTTATTTTAAGCAGCTCAGATGGGTAGATTTGAAAACTTTGGCCTTTAGGTACCAGAAGAAAAATGCCATCACCACAGCAGTGACAAGATAACAGACACTGTTTCCCAGGACTATGTGTGATTTCAGGTGTTGTACACTCATTTCTCATGTTTTGTACTCATTTCTCACACTGCATTGCTCACTGTACAGCCTCTAAAGTACCACAACTACCTTTCCAAGGCTCTCAGTGGCTTTAGCAGCTCTTTATAAACAAGTAAAGCTAATTTGCAAAAATTCAGTTTGTGTCTGGGTGTCACATCACATGGCAGCATTGAGTGTGAGTGCTATGAATAGGGCTGATGACTTCCCTCTTCAGGAGGAAAAGCTGGTTCAAGTGCTCAGGGCGTGAAGTCGTTCACAGAGCAGCCAGCTGCAGGCAGGGCTGTGAGGAAGCTACCTACCTCCCCTCAAGCCCTTCATCCCTGAAAGAAAAAAAAAATAAACTCTAAAAACGTTTTTTTAAAAAATTCCCCAAACCCCAAATTAAAAAAATAAGCCCATCCCCAAGAGGCTCTTTGAATGAGCTTCTGCAATTGGGTTTGCAGGCAGAGTGAAGCAGCTGAGAGAGGAGGCACTTGCAGTGTTTTTTTCTGTCTGTTTGGTTTGGGTTGTTGGGGTTTTTTGTGAACCTGTTTATAATAGCCTGTGGGTTTTGGCACCTCTAGGTATGACTCACCAGGGTCCGTTAGAGCAGATGCTGCCTCCAGTCCCAGTTAGCAGAACTGATCCCTTACCAGCGGGACTCTGAAAACCCAACCCCTGGGGCTTTCAGCCTGATTATCCCACAGAGATGCCCACCTGCCTTCCAGCAGCTTCCCCTTAAAACCCCTTTTGTTTTATAAAAAGTGAGGGAGGGGGATGAGGGGAGAGGACAGACACACATCCTCCCCTGCTCTTACACGGGCCTGAAGAGCTGGCAACCAGGACATGAACTGATGACCATCAAGGCAGGCTCTAAACACCTACTGAGGGTCTCCAGGAGATCTGGGAGAGCAGAGAGATCTGGCTGCTGATGTCATACTCTGGCTGCATGCTTTGGGCTTGCATGACAATCCCTCTGCCCTCCTCAGCCAGCTCAAAACTGACAAATAAACCATGGGAAAAAATGCACATCATTTTTCTAGTGAGGTCCTAGTTAGCTTTTAACCACCACTTCTTATTTTTATTGCAAAATACTGCAGAAATAGCCTGAATTTTCAATTTACCTCTGGTGGTTAAAAAAAAAAACAACAAAACAAAACAAAAAGCCACAAAAAACCAAACAACAGCAACATCATCAAAGATCTTTAAATAGGACATCTTGGAGATTCATGATAAGAAACTCAGAAATTTGTTCCATGGGAGGTTAACGGTCCCGGATCACTCAGGCACTTCCTTGCCAGCCAACACCCCACAATGCTGTTTTTTAAGGAAGAGACTTGAGCAAAAGCAAACTGCAGTGTATGTACTGGCCTATGGAGCTCTATCACCTCAGAAGAGACCTGTCTACACCCCTGGGGAGCCAGCCAGCCAACCTTCATTTTGAATAGAGAAAAAACAACATGAGGAATCTAATCCCCACGTCTAAGGGGACATTTTCAGAATACCTTTTCTGTGCCCCAGCAGGAGAGGATGGTGCCTGCTTATCCAAAAATCCCCATGCCCATCTCTATAAGCTGAGTCGAAGCTCTGTGACAATGCAGGGGGTGGTGCTTGCCTTGCAGCCTCAGGGGAGAGGGATGCAGCAAACAGTGACCTGTAGCTGAGCCTGAACTTTCTGTTTCTAATAAACTCAACAAATGGTTCCCGTCTGCCTGACCTGTCTCTCTGCCATCCTTAAATATTTATATCAATGTATCTATGGTGATAGGTCAGGTTATATAAGTGGTGGGGGAAGGACAGCATCAGCTCCTGCTGGAGCTCCAGCAGAAGGAGTGAAAACCCAGGCAGGCTTCCTATCCAAGCAGAAGCTCTCTCCTCTTAGCTCATGGGCCCAGAAAGTGAACATTCATTTTTCTCAGGGCATCAGAGAAGACTGAGTCACAGCTGGGCTGAGTTGTGCTTTGGGAGGTGCCAGAGCCCAGCCCTTCAATGCAGAGAGCTCTTATTGTATAATCAATGTATAATTCATTAGTAGGTGAATAAAGACTTGGAATAGTTCATTGCTGATGTAACAGGGCTAAAAAGAAACCAAGCATGCCCGTGAGCAAGCTGCTGCACACTGGGGTTAAACAACAGCACTCAGTGATGCTGAGGGGAGCCAGGGGATTCTGTTTTGGGATAATATAAACAACCCAGCTAGCTGATTGCCAGTGACTCCAGGGTGAGCAATGCAGGCATTTGCATCTTCCTCCAAGAAATGCTGGGAATGACCTTTCTTCTTTGCTTGCTGGAGTCTAAGGAAATAGCAACTGGAAGACAGGAGGGCTTTAGCTGTTGGTGGGCACCTCCAGGCTCATCAGAATATATTTCTCCTAAGGGGTGCCACTTCCTTGCAAGCTGAACATCCATCACATATATCCCTTCCAGATACAGAGGTGGGTTTTTCCCCTTGACCTTCCTGACAGGGGTAGATATGCAGGTTGCCTCCAGGTATAAATCTGTTTGAGGGACCCCCAAATGCCAGGTGATGAAGGTAGCAGTAGTTTTGTGCTGGGGGTGAAAGGGATGGCATAGTGGGGAGTGGAGTGGGTTCACCAGCAGGCCTGCAGTCAGTTATGGGTTGGACAGCTCTGGCCAAAAGCTGCAAAACACACACAGCCTGTGTTTCTCCAAAACAGCCTCCAAGACTTCTCCAGAGCTCTCCCTCTTCACCCCCAGATTCTTCCCTCTGTCCCACACATTGTTATATCTCTCAGTGGACAGGTTTGATTCTTGCTGCCAGTTGCTCATTCTCCCAGAAGAGGAACTACAGAGTTAAGAAATAGATCACATTTCTCCCCAGCTGCATTTTAGCAACAGAGAGAGCGGCAATGACACTTCACGTGAAAGTTGCAGGATGTGTGTGATCTAACTGTGTATTCACAGCAGCTTCTGACCTCAGCTGCTTTCAGCTGTGCTGGCCAAGATCTCTGTGGGGCATCTTCCACCTCTGGCTGCATTTCTAGAGGAGAATTACAGCCAGCTGCTTTTCCAAACACATTACTTCTGCACCTGGTTAGAAAAACATGTGTCTATCAACTATTACTTCCAAAAATATTTTGTGTGTCTGCGGCTTATAAACACAGCTTTACCTTGGCAGGAGTTGGCTTGCTTACACTCCAGCACTGCAAGGGTCCACCCAGCTTTGCCAGCTTCTAGGGCTTTGCAAGGACTTGCTCAGCAGTGTCTTCTCTAGGAGCATGCTGCAGGCATCAATCCAAGCTGCATAGTGAAGGGGCTGCTGCATGTGGAAGTTGTATTTCAAGGACAGTAGGAACTCTCAAACACACGGTCAAAAGGGCAAGAAATAGCAAACTGGTTTGGAATCAAGACAGCACACCACAAGGCTGAAAGATTCTCACTCTCCTCACCACCAAATGTGGTGAGGAGAGTGAGGTTCTCTCTTCACCACATTTGGTAAAGAGTTACTGTATCATTTAACCAGTGCTTTCCACAAGTGC
Organism: Agelaius phoeniceus; assembly: GCF_051311805.1. NCBI lineage: Eukaryota > Metazoa > Chordata > Aves > Passeriformes > Icteridae > Agelaius > Agelaius phoeniceus. The sequence goes on from NC_135270.1 coordinate 16,843,977, forward strand.
TCTAAGCATCATCCACTGCCATCAGAGCGAGTGGAAAAGCTGGAAAAGCTCCTCTGGCTCATAAGCAAGCTGTGTTCAGTCCAGCCACGAGCATATGGTGAGCCCCATGTAGGGTCTCTATGGAATTTAATGCCCCTGTTGGCAGAGCAGTGCCTGAGCAGTGCAGGGGCAGTGAAAGGTGGAGAGCAGCACAAAAAGTGCTTGCTGCTCCTATGGGCTGATGCTCCCCGGCCCCACAGACTTATAGGTACCCCCAAAGGTGGCCACACAGGCCACAACAATCTGACCTTATGCTAGTCCCTCTTCTTGTGGCCTCAGATAGAGCTGGGGGGCTGTCTAAAGTAAAAGGAAAAAAGTAACTCATGAGCAGAAGCTAATGCATGCTCAGAGAGAGGCAGACTGCAAGAGCCCAGATGATCTTAGTGGAAATAACTGATAATTGCTGCAACTTAATTGACAAGTAGCTGGAGCCAATTCACAACTAAATATTTAACTTTGTACCTTTGGTCTGAAAATTCCATTTTTTTTTCTCCCATATATGCCTACATAAATAGGATTTCTTTCCTAGCAGAGTGTGAGTGTTGACATGCTTATAACAAACAGCTTCCTCTAGAGCAAGCCTCAGGAAGGCTCACTGCTCTGCAGGTGTTTCCTTGTCTGGCTGCTGGCTTGCATCCCCAATACTCAGCTCCGTGCTCTTCTCCCAGCAAAATTTCTCTCTCACTCTTCTCAACGCTGTGTAAATCTTTGCACCACTTATCAATAAGTTCCTGGGGTTTTGCCCTGGTCACACAAGAGCTGTAATTTGCCCCCAGACAGCAGAAAATTAGGGACTAGTAAGTGCAAAAACATTCATTGTAGGACAGGGATATTTTGTTGGCAAAGGTGTAAAAACACTGTTTAACACTCACCCACCCTGTGGGTTCCATCCAGCCATCCCTCGGCGCTGCCTCTTCTACAACTGTGAACAAAATGTTAACACTGCACATTTATGTAACGGGCTTCTAAAAATCAAGGAGCTGAAGGTATCTGCTTTTCTGCTTCTGAAAAATCACAGCAGGATGCCATCACATCCCTGCTGCTACACACAACACAAGCTCTGGGAGAAGAGTGTGTCCAGCTGGGCATTGCTCTGTCAGCTCCTTGTTGAAGGTGCTGCTCCTTGCAGGGGAGCTCCAGCAGCCAGTGAAATGGGAATAAAGCTCACGAGATGGCCAGTGGCTGGACACACTCTTCTCTCAGAGCTTGTGTTGTGTGTAGCAGCAGGGGTTCCTACAGGATGTCCTTCAGACATCACTCTGCAATTTTCAGGAGCAGAAAAGCAGATACCTTCATCATATATATGATACTCCTGTCCACAACTCTGCCTTTACATTAAAAGCTGACCTGGGAAGGTGGAGCACCTAAAGATTCAGCAGTCCTGGTGGTGATGCTTTAACAGAGATTCTTTGTACCCATTGATGAGAGTTGAGCAGGTAACCCACACTGATGACATTGGCTCCTCCAATTTGTCCATGATGTTTTTTGATATGGTAGAATATCAGCAGTTAACTAGCCAATGCAGAGCAGTGTGCAAGACCTGACTACCTAATCCTTAAAAAGTGAAACCACAGACATTGCTTCCATATAAATACTCTGGTCACTTAAACATGTCCTTAAGCATTTTTCCTGCTTCTGCTTGCATTACACCCTGAGAGGTGCCAGCCTACTGGCCCATCAGCTGGCTGAGGTTGGTGAGCTGCTCCTTTTCCTCCAAAGGACCAAGGCCATCCTCTCCCTCCAGCACACTGCTAGGACTGGCAAGCACAAGCTTCCTGGGGAGTCTCTCTTCCCAGCACTGAAAGAATTACTGAGTCCCCCCATGGTGTAAACCCCCAATCAATGCAGGCAGCTTCATGCATGGCACAAAAAAGAGGAGGTATCCTTTTGCAAGAAATTCATCTTTATTGAAGCAACCATGAGTCACATGGGCTGCCAGCTGGCCTAAGGAATAACAGTAGCAGTAGCCTGACAGTCGCAGCTGGAGCTCACAAGGGAGATTGTCTCTTTCCAGAGATCAATATAGGTGATGATACATATACATGTCTAAGTGAATACTTCCCCACTAGAAAGTGCATAAGCTGGGAAGTGCATATCATACCCAATTCCCTGCCAGACTGAGGTGTGTTGGTGACTGCCAGAAGGTAGCTTGAATATACACTGGGGCAGTTTGAACTTCATCCTGCTTCCAGTGAAGTCAACAGTGAAGCTCTGCTGGCTCCAAGGGTGTGGAATGAGAAGACAGCCCTCCTTCAGCCCTTCACACCACAACTCTTGTGATGTAAAAAGGACGTGGAGTTGGACATTGTATTGTTTGACCTGGCTGCAGATCAGTCCCATTCTCTTATAGATTTAAACTCCTGTTTGTGTGTGTAATATCAAAGTCCTTTTACCACAAGAGCACAGTGGGTTAGCAAAGCCTGATAAACACAGAGCTGGGGCCAGAAGTTACAGAATCACAGTTTGCCAGGTTGGAAAAGACCTTGGAGATCAAGTTCAACCGATGACCTAACACCACCTTATCAACTAAACTATGCCACTGAGTGCCACGTCCAGGCTTTTTTTAAACACCTCCAGGGATGGTGACTCCACCACCTCCTTGGGCAGCCCATTCCAATGCCCAATCCCTTCTTCTGTGAAGAATTTTTCTTTAATGTCTAGCCTAAACTTCCCCTGGCACAGCTCAAGACTGTGCTCTCTCATCCTGTCACTGGTTGCGTGGGAGAAGAGACCAACCACCACCTGGCTACACCCTCCTTTCAGGCAGTTGTAGAGAGTGATAAGGTCACCCCAAGACTCCTTTTTTCCAGTCTAAATAACCCCAGCTTCCTCAGCCACTCTTCACAGGGTTTGTGTTCCAGAACCCTCACCAGCCTTCTGGCTCTTCTCTGAATGTGTTTGAGTATGTCAACATCCTTCCTAAATTAAGGGGCCCAGAATTAGACACAGGTGTGGCTTAACAAGCCCCTGTGGAATCAGTGTGGCATCAAGATTTAGGAGGCTGACTAAATCCTAAGAATTAAAAAAAAAAAAAGTTGAATTGCATTAGCAAGGAGGAATAACAGAAATACATCCTTCTGTAGGTCAGTTGTTTCAAAACTCATTCACTACTTTCTCACTTTTTGTTCTGATCTCTACCAAAAGTTCTATAAATTTGGCAACACGTGAAAACAGGAAAACTAGCTGACAGTCATTGGATACCTATGTAGCATCCAGCATGATCAGAAAAATGCCTAAAGTTAATCATTGCAAGTTCCACTCTGGGAAAGCACATTTTGCATCAGTGGTGACACACTTCCTGTCATTTATTTACTGATAGTGCAACATTGATCCTGGGCTGCGATCCAAAGCCATCTTCCTAGAAACATTGCATCTTTGGGGGTCACAGGGAACTGCTCAGATGACAGCAAGAGAGAAGTTTGGTTTAATGCTGCGATTTTTGCTGGGCTTTTCTCTCCATTTGGTTGTAAAGAACTCCTTGTGTCCTTCTTGTGGAGCCACAGCCTGTATGTCTCCCATTGAGGGAGTCTGCATCTCTGAGCCCAGTTGTAGTGCAGGAAAGGGAAATGCGTGACACATATCCCATCACCTGATCCCACACAATACCTTCCCGGGGCAATTTGTGGGTGACTTCAGACATCTTCCTGTGCCAAGAGCTGGCTCTGCCTGGTAGGGATGCCCAGGCATCAGGTTTCTACCTCTCCCGCAGGGTGTATTTGCCTTTCCAGTACAGGTTGCTGCTGAAGTGGATGGAGAACCAGAGGAATGAAGTTAGGAACATCCCATAAACCTAAAAGGAAATAAATGAGATAGGCGTACAATTAAGTGTGTAACTGATTAGGATGCTCCATCTGTGCAAATAAGCAATCATAAATATTGCCTGTTGTCACATTTTGCTGAGGAGAGCTGGTTTTCAGTGAAGTGCTGAACACCATTTCTGACATGGAAATTTTTAAAAAAGCAACACATGGTTAAAACATCTAATTGGAGTTAGAATAGCACAGCTCAAACCTGGCCCTAAAAATACCAAGAAATAAAATGAAACCAGGAAATTCAGATTTAATTCCTGCCACAGAACATTCCTCTATGCAAACAAACATACCTCTCATAGCCTTTTTTAAAGAGAAAAACCCACAACACTCATGTCTTGTTTGAAGAAAAACCCCCAACAAAACAAACAAACAGACAAATGCCTAAACCAACCCCAAATAGTTATAAATGCAGAGAACAGTGTACTTCCTCTCTGTTGTGATACTCTGCCTGGTGTATCACACATCAGGATTAACACAGGCAACATACCCAAGGTAAGGCTGCTGTGGGAAGGATAATGAGGGCTTTAACAATGTGCTCTTTCTTCAAATATGCCCTAATGTGCTAATGCCTTTGCTTGCAGCTTGATCTGGGGATGTGTGAGCATTGTTGGCTGAGGGACAGTGACATCAGAGCAGCTACAGCCCTCTTTACGTGCTTCCCTTGCATCCTGCCATCACAATAGCAAACTGCACGGTGAGATTTCCTCTAGCACAGGCTTCAAAGACAGCTGCCTTATCTGGCTACAGCATCAAGCTGTGAAAAAAGTGTATCTGTTATAAAAGTGCTCCCACTTTTATCTGAATATAGCTGCAGTGAAATTCTCCTTATACTGGAGAAAAATTGGAAAGTGACACCAAATATTCACACATGACTTTACATTTACAGCTCCATAGCAATGCCTGATGATTTTCCTAATTTACTGTTATAAAATACAAATTGTTTGTTCCTCTGGGTTTTATTTAGATGGAGAAGAATCTTCTAATTCATAAATGTGCCAAGGTGGACACAGGCATAAAACAATCTCCAAATACAGTTTCAATCAAGAAAGGCCATGCCATCTGGGGAGCAGCATGGAGATATCATAGCAGACCAAACCTGCCCTCATGGTGGAGAAAGGAGTCTCCTTTCACATGCTGTTTTCTGGTATGCATCACCACATGTTCAGAGTCCTTGTGTACAGGTAATTACAGTGATACACCTCTGCCAAGCAGTGGGTGGGCAAACAAGAAGGCTGGTTTTAATTAGTGGCCTGCTCCAGCTCCAAAGGGACCACCCTCATGCAGCCCCAGAGCCCCCTCACCATGGAAAGATATGCTTCTCTTGCAGCATTTAATTTTCTCTTTTGTTCTCCCCCAAATTAACTTCAGAGCCTTTCTACATGAGCCATCATCTGAAGATGATTTCACCCCTCCTCTGCATGTTACTCCTTCAAAGACAGACCCTTGGAGCCCAGACAACACACTCTTCCCCTTTCCTTTGCAGCCTAATTTTTATGAGCCTGGGAGTTCCCCACACATGGCCTGAGATGTTCCTCATCAGATTCATATAGTGGTCATTAATAGGATGAGACCTTCCCTTTCTGCACAGCTCTCCAGGCTCCACTGCTGGTGCTCAGTAGCTTTCAAGACCTTCCAGCTCTGGCTGCACAAGAAACTTCCCAAGTTGATCTAGGAGGCAGCAAGTTTCCTAAAATATGAAGGCTTTACTGCATCTCCATTGCTGCTGGCTTCCTACATAATTCACAAGCCCCCGCGGAGGTGACATGGCCTCTCACTCACAGAAGTCACACAGGCAAGCCTGAGTGGATGAAATGCAACTGCTGCATCCTACTCCCCCCTCCCAGATGCTATGCCTTGTTAGGGCACAAAAACTGTGCAGGAAGCCTCCTCCTGCAGGAAAACCCCTCCATCTAGTATCCTGTCCAGATTCCTGACCCTTTCCCAATTTCCACAGTGGAGTCCACCACTGCTTGTTTCTCTGCTGCTAGCATCCAAAATCACACAAAATTCTAGCTTCTGGGGGCTAATTTAAGATACTTTTTCCTCACTGGATCCTGTCCTGCCTTTCAGGGCCAAAACGTGAAAGGACAGACACTGTTACCGTGAAGCCAATGGCGATGCCCAGGAGTGAGAAGACAAAGTCCATGTGCTTCTTCAGAAAGTCCTGGATCTCTCGCAGGCAGTCCTGGGAAGAGAGAAACAAATACCCCTTGCAGCACAACAGCAGCTTGGTGGGGGGCTTTATCCCCACAACACTTCCACAGCCTCAGAGAGAAAGGAGGCAAGAAAGGGGTGCAGCATTGCACAGCTGGGCAGTTCTCCCTTCTGCTGCTGCAGCTTGGGAAGACAAACATCTGTGGTATCTTTTCTGTTACTACAACACGCCTACGCCTACAATTTTATTGGTGTGATGCATTTTGGACTGTGGAGGATGTGTGCCTAAGTGTGGTCAAGCAAAAGCTTTTTTCTTTTCACCCACTGAAAAATGGAAAGAAGGAAATGGAAAGATAGAAAAGCAGAGCACACCGTGATGCCAAATGCATTCCCCAAGGTTACTGATGAACAGCTCGATTTTGTGAGGTGCTGCAAACATTAATATGCATTAGCCTTAAGCATACCAATGGCCCCACAGAAATCCCCGAGGTGTTAGCCAAGACAGCCATTTCAGAAATGCAAGAGCATGCCCTTGATGAAGGGATTTGCAGAAGGAAGAAAGAGCGTTCAGAGTGAATGTAGTGTGGCCACCAAACTCTGCAGTTTCCTGTGTCACACAAAGCACATCCTCCCACTCACTTCCCTGGCTCCCAAGCGAGGGAAACAGACCACTAAGTGGGAGGAATGAGTCGCCCATACGGTGAACAGCTTTGTTCTGCTCTCCCTTCCTGCTCTTAGAGCCGAGTTCCACCCAGCCCTGGGATGTGGCACTCTGGGAGGCTGTGCTTAGAAACGCTGCCCCAGCGGGCTGACGTGCGCCTGTGCATCACGGGTGCTGCTAGCACTTGACATCTTCACCTGACAACGTGTTTGTATCGCTGCAGCCGCGTGGTTTTGTTTTTCCTAGAAACACCAAATATTGATGCTGGTGGCTTTAGCTACTCTGGTGGAAGAAACATCATTGTGCAATAGATATGCTCAGAGGGTTGTAGCTTCAGTGCACAACAGTTTAATACTGGTGGCTTCTCCAGCAGCCCCAGTGAGATGCTTGAAAGAGCCAGAATGAAGCATACTCGAGGAAGCTGCTGCTGGGTATCATCATCCTGCTTCATGAGCTTCTCATTTTAATACCTATTTAATGCCCTGGAGAAAATGGAATTACATCAAATTCCACATTTGCTGTTAACTGGAACACATTTCAAGTATCAGAAATTAGTGTCATGTGGAAAATCAAACAGGTTTTTTTTGTGCTCTGATACATGCTTGTGATATCTCACACTCTCTGCAAGCACAGGAGATGAGCAGGAAGCTCAAGGGAAGTGACAGGCTGCAAACACGAGCATTTTGAAAGCTTTCTAGAGCAGTGAAGGAGACTGCACCTGTGGGTCTGAGACCTGCTGATCCACCAGGGCTCTTCCTCCTGATTCACACAATCATAGAATGATTTGGGTTGGAAGGGACCTTAAAGATCCCATGAAGTTCCAACGCCCCAGCCATGGGCAGGGACACCTTTCCCTAGACCAGGTTGCTCAGAGCTCCATCCCACCTGGTGTTAAACACTGTCAGGGATGGGGAATTCCTAAATTCTCTGGGCAATTTGTGCCAGTACCTCACCACTCTCACAGTATATAATTTTTCCTAATATTTAATCTAAAACTACTGTAAGTTTCAAGACATTCCCCCTTGTCCTGTCATTACATCCCCCTGCAAAAAGTCCCTCTCCATCTTTCTTGCATCTTTCTCCTTTTCTAGAAGGACACAAGTAGGTCACCTCCATGCCATCTCTTTTCCAGGCTGAACAAAATCAATCTTTTCAGCCATTCCTCACAGGAGAGATGCACCATCCCTCTGATCATATTGGTGGCCTCCTCTGGACTTGCTCCACCAGGTCAATGTCCTTCCTGTGCTGGACCCCAGAGCTGAATGCATTACTCCCATACTGTGTCCAGTGTTATCAAAACAACAAAACCCCAACAAAACAAATCCCAACCTGTTTCAACCCTAAACTATCAAAAAGTACAATTCTCATTAACACTTTAGCACCAGTGAGGTTTTGATAGCTAGGAAGTAGAGGCACAACCCCACTATGGTGTGGGAGAATCCTTTCCCTTACCTGTCCTTCATTGTGCACTTGGTTGGGTGGGCATGTCGTGTTCTCAACATCGGTTGTGTCCCCAAAAGGAGAGTGCTTCCCACAGCAAAGGAACTGCAAGAGAGGGAGAAGTTTGCCAGGGCTCTCCCCTTGCTACCAGCTGCTGCAGCAGGAGGTGCTGGCAACGGGCCCCTGCTGCCCCAGGCAGGGCTACCCAACCAGGGTGGCAAGGAGCACAGCCCATAGGAATCAACAATTGCAGCAATGCAGGCTAAATTCAGGGGAGGTGGATGGATCTGATTGAGATCTGTGGATGGCCTCCAACTTGCTCATGCTCTCCCAGGACTCCTGCCTGGGAGTGGGGCCGAGCCCTTCCTCTGTGGTCATATTAATGCCCAGTGGCTGCTCCAGAAAGCCCAGGGATGCACAGACTCACGTTTCCAGTGATTGTTATGGGCCGAGGGGATCCCCAGCAACACCCTCTGGGGAGCTGGTTTCCTATAGCTGTGGTGCACTGGACAGTTTAGAGCTCTGACAGAAGGAAAAAAAAAAAACAGGAGTAGAAAAACTGCTTCTCCATCAATTCAAGTGGCAACTAAAATAAGCAACTGGTGAAGCCAGGCATTGTGCCTGGTTCTCCTTGTCAAATGGGACCCTGGGAGTGCTGCTCCACAACCCTGAGAGCAAGCACTCCCATGCCTGGGCACGGCTCTGAGGGCCACCACCACCACTGCAAAAAGGAACATTTGACCTCTTCTGTGTTTTGAGAAGCACAGATAGAAACAGCTTGGAAAAGTACTTGTTATGATGATTTAAGAAAACACAGAAGGGTACAGGGAGTTGTGTAGGAGGTGTCTGAAAACAGCTGAGCAGGGCTGACCTCCCCATCCAGCCTTGTGTGTGCCATGAACTCACTCCCCAAACAAGCCCTGCTGTGCGAGGGAATGGCATCTCCTTTACTCAGCAGGGACTTGGGAGTTTCTCACTGTGGGGGACATCCTCACTCATCTCCTGTGGCTTTGGGGGCAAGTGACCTCCCTGTGCTCTGGGTAACCACCCTTGCCTACCTGCTGAGCTACAGAGACCAACAGCATCCTGGGTAGTGGTTTTTGGGAGCCTGATAGCAGTCTCCAGTTCTGTAAGAGGCTGTGTAGCCTCCAGTTCTCCTCAGACACAAACTTGAGGATAAACAGGAATAACCATGTGCAAATACTACTGCTGGACTAAGTGGAATTCCTGCCCCTTCCTCTCTACTTGACCCAGTGCATATCCACACTCTTTTACCACAGATAGGGAGCAAGTCACAGTGGCTGCTGAGACAGAGAATACTATGGCAGCTGCAGGGCAGAAGCTTTGTAGATCTTGCACCACAGTGATGCTCAAAGAGGTGACCTTTTGTTCCTGTTGGTAATCTGGTTGGTCAGATCTGAGAAAGGAAGAATAAGAAGGGAGGAGCAGACTCCACAGCAGGCTGGAGGACTCGGTTCTTGAGGAAAAATGGGATTGCAGCATTCACGAGACAGAGCACAGGTGTCAGCCCCAGCCTGCCAAAACCCTCAGGAAGATACCCCAGGGCAAGGTTTTCTCCTGCAGATAAAAGACAACTTACTGCTTCATGGATGGCAGTCAGTTCATGTCTCCTGAAGCTGGAGGTGTTCCTCCTCACCTCCTCATACACAAAATCATACACATCCATCATGCTGTCTTCCACCTGCAATGAAAGCAGAGGTCTGTAGGTACAAAACACTGACCACAGTCATCTCTGGGTGGAATTGTGCTCTTCTTGATTTCCACAGAAGCTCTCGCAAGTATAGCAATACAGGCAGTGCAATTACTAAAATGACCCCAGGCAGCAGCAGGAGCAGGTGTGTGACCCACCAGGCACTAAGGAGCTGGGGTCTCACCAGCTGATGGCTGGAGCTTTTGGCCAGTTTTGGATTTTGTGTCAGAGAAGAACTTGGGTGCCTGCAACCAGTGTGCCTCTGAGTCGCTCTGCCAGCCAGGGCTGACGCCATCTGCCCATCCTGAAGGTGGTACTGTGAGGACAGGCACACATGACCATGAGATGCTAGAAAACAAAAAGTGAGAGGACCTCAGAGGGTTGGTGTTACCTAAGTGGCAGAGCCATCTCTCTGAACAGAGTAAAAAAAATAATGGGAATGATTCAGTGGTGAGTCAGACCCTAAATATTTACCAAATGTGTGAGAACTTGAAGCTTGACAGATCCCAGCCAACTCCCATTCGGGTGTCAGAGAAAAAAAATATGACAGTTGTCCTCAGTGCCTGGAGTCAAAATCTTATTTTTTCCTTTCATTTTCCCTTGCTTCCTCAGCAGCACCGGTCGAGTGCCCTGCAGTTAGTGCTTGTCTTTCAGGAGGGAAAAAATCAATGGGAGAGACAGGCAGAGTGGGTGGCCACACAGGGAAATCTCTGGGAACAGAGCCATCTCTCAGAGAGGCTTTGCAGCTCAGCCTAAGGGTTCACACTTGGAAATTCCTCTAAGGAATAAAACCCCAGCACTCTCTGCTCAGGGGTGAAACCAGGATCATTCAAGGTGGTTGCATCTATTACTGCAAGGTTGCTTTGTCCTGCCCAGCTGTCCAAAACACAAGCAACAACAGAGGGTGATAACCAGGGAGGTGGGGGGGTTGAGAAGATTATTTGTATCCAGATTGGCTCTGTGCCTCCAGGAACAGAGTTTGAAGGCACACATCAAAAGATTTTCCACAGCTATCAACATGGCATAAGAGTGACCAGTGACAGAGCTCAGATATTATGGGCCAAGAAAAAATACTCCACAGCAAAATGTGTGACACTGAGCTGTTCCACACTAGTGAGGAAGAAGGATGCTCCTTTTGTCCCCCTGGGGTATCAGAGTGCATAAAGTGAGCTGGGTGCAACAGTAAGACCAGATTTCTAAACGACTTCTGCACCAACCTTCCCCACAGCAAACCTTATAACCCAATAATGAAGAAAATATCCAAGCTTTTCTAACTTCTTGTGGGCCATGAAATAGCTTTCCAGAAGCAGCAATTAAATAAATGGATTCAATAAAAAGAACGTCCATTTCCACTGAAGAATTGGATTAAGAATAATGAAAAAAAGAATAATATTTGAGCTCCTCTTGTGGAGAAAAGAGCAACAGAGCAGCAGGTTTCTTAATGTAAGCGATTATTACCTTTTAAATATCCTGATCCCAGTCTAAGATGTAGGAATAAAAACTGTTTTGTGCTATGACAACATACATATGTGTTTTGGTAAGGGAACCAGTGCTGCATGCACAATATTTGTCTTTTCATATTTACCATGAGGATCAGGATGCTGAGCTTTTGTCCAAAAGGCCTAAATTTGGGTGACTTTAAAAGAAAAAAATGAAAGGGTTCAAGCAAGCAGCTATGTTCAAGGAAGGGTTCAAGGGGTGAAAGCAATCCAGAAGTTTAACTACTTTCTAAAGGTCTCTTGAAATCTGGGCCAAGGAATACTGGGAGAGGTAGCTGTCTGAAGGATAAGAGTGGATAGGAAAGATCTGAAGGAACAAAATGCCTGTAACAAAACAGTGGCTCAAAATTATTTCAGCTGTTGGAAACAATAATTGAAAAAACCACAAGCAGTTATAATTTCACAGCCAGCTCAGCTACAGTGATGGAAATGATAACAGTAATCTCCAGGTACATAATGACTACCAAAGACTTCAACTGCACCATTTCTGAGCTTGCTTCTGAGCTGACTTCTGTTACCTACTGATTTTTTCATTCTCATTTCATCAAGCAGCCTCCAAGAGCTGAAAACACAAGTCATTAAATGGAAAATGTTTAATAGCAATAATTTCCTTTTAGAATGTGTGTCTGGGCAAGCCTTAGAGTACAATTTGCTGATTAGTCATTCTCAGCATTTCTATCTTGCAATTATATCTAGCATTTATATCCAGACATTATCTGAATAGGCTATTCAGATCCTAGTAAGGGAATATCAAACTCTAAATCCATTTTTTAAAGAGTGAATAGCTTGTAGTTCCACCACATCCTCTTTCTGATTTTTGCTAGGATCATTTGATTTTGGAGGGAAAAACTGCTGTTTTCATACAACATAATGGTCTGTTTTCAAAGACTACTGCAGACAGCTTTCTCATTTAAATACTTCAGAGGTAGGTAGATGGTAAAAAATCTCAGTATTTATCACTGGCTATTTCCTTCTGTGCAGAAGACTGTGCCACAGAGCATACAAGAGGTCTGGTTTAATAAGAGAAGACATAAGAGAGCAAAACACCACGCTTAGCTGCCTGGGATGGGATTATGTTTATACTCAGAGCTGCAACCAAGCTCTGAAGCATGGGTCATGCACGGCAGCATCTATCCAGCCCAAAACATTGTGCTTACTCATGTGTGCCTGATGATGTAAAAATTAAAGCCCGAAAGCATGAGACAGTCACCTGGTGGTTTCATGACTTATTTGCAGCATTGCTACATCCAGCAGAAGTTCATCCCTGTATTTTCCATTGATCCAGCTCCTAGCACAGTGAAGAGCTAGACTGCAGCACTGCCTTGTAGTCAATTGCCATCCTCAACAGATTCCCACACTCCCCTGATGGGCAACTTTGAGTCCATTGCCTCAAGACAATTTTCTCTTTCTGTACCTTACACTGGTTGTTGGGGGAAGAAAACATTAAAAATACTCAGGGTGCTTTCGCTCACGTTTAAGCGAAACGAAAGCGAAAGGATGACTGTTGAGTTTGAGGGCTTACACTGCTGCTGTTAATAATGTCCTTTAAGATAAAGAGCTGTGTCCCATCACTTAAACAGTACTTAGCATGCAATGGGCAGATATAGCTGGAGAAGAGAAAGTCCATCTGTTTTTCAAAAGGTCTTTCACTCCTCCCACATATAAGCATCATAATAGTCAAGTGGATTTTCCTGTTCCTAGTGACATGCTATGATCCTCTGCTGGAAGAGTTCTGCTGGACAAAGCTCTCCCTTGGAGGGAGACTGAGCCTGCAGTGCTCATCAGTAAGAAACACCATGAGCTGAAGGTAAAGCATCAGCTGGGCTTTGGCTAAGAAAAATCTCCAGCTTGAGTGATATGGAGGTCACACCTCAAAGTAATTCTTTTCCTGGAAGAAGCTGGGTGAAATGTTCCAGCTCTAAATCAGGTAAATAATTGCTGCCTCCCACTTCTGTCTGCATTCCTTAATGAAATATTCATTTAGGAATGATATTGATGGGTTGCTGGATACAACAAATGGAAAATCACCACTGAAATGAATGCAGCTGACTCCAACTGACTCAGTAAGTACCATTTTTCACCTTAAGTAAAAGAAAAAAGGAATTTTGAGATTATTTATCATCCTCTAAATCCTTTATCTCCCAAGAAGCAGAATGTATGACTGCAGGAAGACATGTACTCTAAGCAATTGGAGTTCTTGCCTTTGGCTATTAAAACTAAAGCAAATTTCCACCTTGCCTCTTTCAAGAGGAAAACTGACATTTTTGACTTCAGTTATCAGGATAAGTTTTACCTGTAACTGGATTTGGGACAGAAAGATGACACAAGGTCTGCCTTCAGTTCCTGATGCCTTTGCAAGCCAAAGATGCCAATGAATCCCAATCCTGCTGCCAGTGAATGCCTGTGTCTAGGCAACCTGGAAGTGTCACTTAGGTGGAAACTAATGTAGACTTGCACCAAGAACAATGGTCTGAGTCTTAGTGAACCACCTTTGCAACTGCTGTTGGGTAAAAATCCCTCTGCAAACCTCAAGGCGAACACAGTGAAAGGAGATATCAGGATTGTCTCAAAGACTAAGCCACCTTCCTCCTTTCCAATAAACAGGAACACTTGGCATGGCAGAGGAGAAAGACAAGCATGGGAAGCAGGAGGAAGATCCTCCACTCCTATGGGTCTTTGTGCCTTTGAGGAATCAAACTGCACAGATGCAGTGCAGGCTCAGAAGAAACTGCAATCTCAGCACTTTGTGTTCTTTCAGCGTCACCACAGAGGATGCACTCAGCAGCCTCACTCAGAAATGTCCCTCTAGAGGTGGCTACTGCAGACTCCCAAGCTCAGCTATGAACCGCAAGCTAGACAATTAAGAAGTGAAACTGTAATAAAGTAGCAAACTCAGTCAAAACTCTTCCTTGTTCCAAGAAGAAAAACACTTCTGCATTTTGCTGTCTCTGTCTTCCCTTTCCTCCCCAGCGTGCAGAAATGCATGCATTCACAGCATGCCAGAAACAGGGGTGGGGCAGTTGCAACAGCTTGGGTTTGGGCAAAGCAATGACGCAACTGCAGTGAAATAGGGGAGAAAAAGCCACTCTGGGGGCATTAGCCAGGCTGCAGAGCAACTCCCACCACATGGATCAAACACACAGTAAGATGAGCTTGCCCCATTCATGCTCAACCAAGCCCCATCTAACACAGTCATTGCAGCTTGCTGTATGTTCTTATTTCCTTCGCTGCCCGTCAGCTTCTCTCCATTAGAGCATTCCTCTAACCAGTCATTCCCAGATGCAGAAATCCAGCCAGTGCTGCAAATTAGAGCAGCCTTTTGGGTCTCCCGTGGAAAATGGCACAAGATAAGAAGGTGCTGCTCCCACTCTGACTGACAGTGGTCACTGGAGACCACAGATGCCACAAGCCACATGAGGCTTTTAGCCACTTTTTCCGCCTCCAGATCAGATTTTGTATCTATCTATACATACATACATTAAAAAAACCCCAAACCAAACCATATGGGCTTCCCTCTACTTTCTGCTGTATACACAGAAGGAGACAGACCAAAAACTGTTGTGGAACAAAAATTTCAGAAAAAGAAAAAAACTCTTTCTCTCTAGCCTCAGCACTTCCATCCTGTTCTTGCACAAAACACTTAAAACATGAGAAAGTGCTGAGTTGTGACACTGCTCACCTCCTCATTTCCTATCTCCATATCCCCAAAAGAAGAGCAGATTCTAGCTGTGTGGGTGCTATACATCCCTCTTGGCCCATGGGGAGGGGGACATCACAGCCTCATGCTCAGCCAAGCCATAAAATCCAGAGGCCACCTTTGTGCTACTCAGATGCAGCATTGCTGTGTCTGTGACAGAATACCAGATGCCTTATAGGGAAGTGCAGAAAACACAGGCAGGCAATCAATCAATATCAACAAGGATTTTTTTCCCTAAATCCTCCTAATCTGTGGCTGCAAAGCTGTGAATGTCACAAGTACATCAAGGTCCTCTTGGAATTTTTTTGGATTAGCTTTTTTTTTGGATTAGCTTTTTTATGTTTGCTCTTTGTTTTGTTTTTTTTTGTAAAAAAATTAAAAATTAAATTTTCAGTCCATTTTATAACAGAACTGCAAAGCCAACAAGCTGCCAAGGGCCCACAATGACAATGTTCCTGTCTTTCAAAACACACAACCCATCAATTTGTGAACACCCCCTCCCCAAAACTGTGGTCAAATTATCTCAGCCATCCCTGAGCCTCCACCTGCAGCACTTGAAACCAGTGCCAGGCAAGACTTGCTTCCCAACATAAAGCACTGAACAACACTGAAAACAAACAGTTTTAGCTTATAAGCCAGTGGTATCAGCAATAGAGCCAGTCCCAGGGCAGCCCTGTCACCTCTGAGGGGGTGGTGGCTGTCCTGCTGTGGTCAGCATCCTTCAGGTGCATGAAGGTTGGATGTGCTGCAGTGATGCTGATGTGCTGCTACACTGTCTGAGTGGCCTCAGGTGCCACGGCTGGTGCTGCTGGAGACTGGAGCTGCAGCTCCAGCTCTGCCACAGAAAGCGGCAGAAACGGGGCCGCGTGGGTTCAGCTCCAGGGCAGCCATAAATTATAGAACCCGTGAGTGCAAATGCCTGTGTGGAGCTCAGACAAAGGAGAGCAGTGTCTCGCTGGGGGGAGTGGGCTGTCACTGGCTGGTGAGAACATAAACACTGGGAAAGAGGCACAGTATTTAAAAACGTTAAGGAAGAGGGAGGGGTTTCCCCCCATTTTTGTTTTTTCCCATGGAGTTCAGAGACTGAGAAAAGCTCAATGGTTTAAAGTGATTGTGCCTCCTAGATTAAGAGCAAGAGCAAAGAGCATGTCAGATAGTTCACAGTTTTCACAGCCAACATCAGTGACTTTTGTAAATGCTCTTGGAAGACCCCTGTGAGAAGCTACAATCCTGATCCAGCCTTCCTGAATCAAAGCCCAAAAAAAGGAACCTACCTGTATGCTTCAGGTCTGGTTTCAGAAAACAACTGAGCACACCTTCAGCTTCTATTTAAATCCCATTAATATCTCTAGTATTTCAGCCCACATTTAATCATTTAAGTCCCTGCAAGACTTTGCCCCAACACACAGACCAGAGGCAGCAGTTGCAGACATACACACACCCTAGGAAATCCACAGAGGAAGGACCTCAAGAGTCCCACTTAAGAAATTAACAGGGAAGTGATGGGCTGTTCCTTACTTACCTGCAGAAAAAAGATGCATATGCTGGTTTTATGAATAGTAAGAGATGATTTCCCTCCTGGAGACCCAGGCAATGCTGCCTCTGGCTTTGCAAAGGTGCTGCGTGGAATGGAGACCCACAGGCAGAAGACCAGTGCTGGTTCCATAGGCAGAGGAAGGAGGAGGGAAGCTGCTTTGTTTAAGAAGACTCAGGTGTGGCAATGTTTGTTATTTAACAGCTGCAGCTGTTAATTCCAGCTGTGTACTCCGGGCTTTCTAACAGGTTAGAAAATCACCATCTCAAAAGGTACCACCTGGCTTGCTAGCAAAGCATGGAAGACTCCATTTACACTTCCTAGCATGAGGAGGGGAGAGCAGACAATTTCCTCTGAAGGAAGCAGAGCAAGGCTGCAGGAAAATCACGATGTAGACAAATGGCTTGTATTAATTCCCTGCCCATAAAAAGCTAAATCCTTGCATTTATTCTTGAAGTACTAGTAGTGCAGCACAGAGAAGCTAATGCCTTTCCACTCATGTGGAGCCAAAAGCCACAGGTGAAACTCGTTTTGAAATCACCCAGCAACCTGAGAAACCACTTGATAATTAAGAGATTACCATATCATTGCAGCTAGTGCAAATTCAAACAACATCTTCAGTCAGAGGACATGGGGAATCAGGCCTTTACAGAACTATGGACAACTATTTGCACCAGTTTCAAATTCCTGAGTTGGGAAATTGTAATTTAATCCATTTTAAGCTTTTACCTGTGAATAAATCTCTGTAATTAAAATGCTCATTTTGTTGCAAAACTCCTGTTATGACGCAGCAATTTTAGCGTCACTGACCCACCCTACCATCCTGGCTTATGGAGCCAGGACCACAGGGTTCCTAGAAGCTGCTCAGAGAAAGGGAACAGCAGAAGTTGATGTGGAATAGAAACTCCTCTGGCCTCTTTCACAGCAGGGCCCAGAACATAACCCAAAACCTCAGGCTCAGCAAGGCCAAGTACCAGGTCCTGCACTTTGGTCAAATGAGGTCAACAACCTCATGCAGCACTACAGGCTTAGATAGCAGTGCCTGGAAAGGGGCCCAGTGGAAAAAGACCTGGGGGTGCTGGGTAAAAGCTGACAATGAGCCAGCGTGTGTCCAGGTGGCCAAGAAGGCCTAGGGCATCCCGGCCTGTATCAAAAATAGTGTGGCCAGCAGGGCTAGGGCACTGATTGTCCCTCTGTACTGGGTACTGCTGGGGCCACACCTGGATGGCTGTGCCCAGTGCTGGGCCACTCAGTACAAGAAAGACATTGAAGTACTGGAGCATGTCCAGAGAGGGAAAATGGAGCTGGTGAAGGGTCTGCACAGGAAATCCAGTGAGAGTGAGCTGGGGGTAGTTTAGCCTGGAGAAAAGGAGGCTCAGGGGAGACCTTATTGGTGTCTGCAACTACCTAAAAGGAGCTTGTAGCATGGTGGGGGTTCATCTCATCTCTTAGGCAACAAGTGATAGCATAAGAGCCCCAAGCTGTTCCAGGATGGACATCAGGAAGAATTTCTTCACTGAAGGGGTGGTCAGGCATTGGAATGGGCTCCCCAGGGTGGTGGTGGAGTCACCATCCCTGGAAGTGTTCAAGAAATAACTGGACATGGCACTAAGTGCTCTGGTCTAGTTGACAGTCAAAGGTTGGACTCGATGATCCTAAAAGTCTTTTCCAACCTTAATGATTCTCGTTTTGTGTTGGTTAGTAAGGGTACAAAATCTTATCTATGGCAGTTGCAAGTACAGCTTTGCTCCAGTCTCTGCAGACAGGTTTCTAAAGCAGCAGTTAGTGGGTGAGGGGAGAAAGGAAGCTGGGGAGCAGGAGAAGGAAGCAGCAGCCCTCCCCACCAGCTGTGCTAGATGTGGCATGTCTCTCCTACATCCCTCTCCACATTCCACATCCCTGCTCTTTTTGGCCATGCTGTGAATGACAGAGGGACCTCTCTTAAACAGGCAGCAGTTTGTGGCAAAGGAACTGCCATAAAAATAACTTTGGAAAACAAGACTCAGCTCTTCGGCTTCAGGAAGCAGGAGTTCCTAATGTGGCTGAAAACCATTTGAAAACATCATGATTTCTGTGGTTACCACAGCAGTTCCAGCAAAGATCTTGTGTAGAGGTCATCCCATCCCCTCTGCCCTCCCATGCACGTCAGTCTCTCGTTCACTTTGATTGTACCACTGTCCTTCCTCAGAAAGGTTTGCAACACTTCCCTACCAAGACCACATCTCCCACTGAGAGAAGGAACAATTGGGATGCAACCTTTTACGATAAAGCATGATAAATCTAAGGTTCATGACTGCTGCATGTCTGGCATACATCACAAGAAAACAGACTATGGTGACATCGAGTCCATCTGGAATGCGGATAACTTAAAATTAAAACATTCAACATCTGTCGGAAAGAATTCATCCAGAAGCTACAGAAAGTCATGAAAGCAGAAAAGAATGGGAAATGAGAAGATTAATTTTGTTTACAGTGCCCAGGTCTGAGAATATCAAATATTTACAAATAACTCTTCCTTTCTCCCCGCCCAGCTTCTCTGTAGAGAAATACTGTTAAAAAGGCCCTAAAAGAGCCACACAGGCAAAAAGGGCATCTTGTTTTCATCATATTCAAACTACATTTTTACCTACTGTCTCTTGATAATAACCATGAAAACAATTTTTCAACTGAGTATTGGGGTTCACTGTTTCAGGTGATTTTGTGTGAGAGGGTTCTGCTTTATGAAGGAAATGTAGGGATTTTTTTAATTTTTTTTTTTTTTTTTTTTTTTTTTTTTACCAGCAGGAGTAAACCACTGAAGCATCTGCCATGGATCAGAGCAGGGGAGACCTCCCATCCCTAGCTTGCAAAGGGAGGGGAGGACTCTGTTTTCAGTGCTGCTTGTGTTTGGAACCTTGCCAGCAGGGAGGGAGAGGACAGGAACTACTGACACCAGCTCCCAGCTGGCATTTCCAGAATGAACAGCCTAATTTTCTGTCTGGCATTCCACTGGAAATTTTCATGAGAAAAACTGAAATTTTTGTTCTAGCCATGAACGTGGAGCAGTACCTCTTGGTGCTCTTAGTGATTCAGGCATGTGTAATGGCCATATTCATCCATATTCAGTTTTACATCCTCAGTTCCATTCCTTTCTTGATAGTTGTGTACATCCCATCAGGCTTACAAGACACCCACCCACTTGGCTGAGTTTGATTCCCTTCCCCCCCAAGATTGCCACAATTAACTATTTTTGAGAGTACTGACATGCAGTAGGCAGCAGAGGACACCTGCTTGAATTTGGTTCTTTCTTTTGAGAAAGACATTCAAACAACCAGCTCTATAATGAGACTTCAGAAGTCTTATCCCTACTTCATTAAATTTTCTGTATCACTGTGGTCCTGTCCTGGAGGGGCAGACATATCTGCATTTCTTTCAGTCACCTGTATTTTTCTCTCACACCTGCATTTCTCTCTCTAGTGAGACAGGTTACTTTTCAGTCGAAACTAAATTTCCACACGTTCTGTAAGTGACACTTCTAATTAAATCTTTCTCATTTATATTCCTTGCTTTTCCTTGGATTTTAGGAAGCAGAGAAACACAAGATGGTATCTAAGGGTATTTTTTCTGTTGTCAGAAACACTGCTGGTTTTCTTTGCCCAGAAAGTCAACCTTTTACAAAACCCCCTAATTTTGCCTAGTGGAAGTTGTTTTGCTTACAGAAACCCAACCAATTACCAAAGCTAACCATAACCATGGCTGCTTTTGTGGGCAGGGCACTCAGAGCAAAAAAAACCCCATGAAAATAATTTGAAGTAAAACCAGATGTACTGATTAAGAGATATACAACGCAATATACGCCTTAAAATATTTTCAGCAAAATATTTTTGGCATGGCACATCCCTGTATTACATAACCCAACATACAACCTTTTTCTTGCAGTCATTTTATGCCCTACACCATGTATGTGGATTAACAACAAAACAAAACAGTCTATTTAGAAAACCCAATTTCACAATGCCAACCAGACAGTTTCTGGTGCCATTTCTCCTTTACTGACACAGCCTGTGCTTCAATCTACAATTTAATGTCTGCAAAAGAAGAAGGAAAGTGTGCTCCCTTCTGTGTTGGTCATGAAAACCAAATTATTTCCATATTAAACTGTTATTGGGAATGTAATAAATGTTGATAGTTTTGCTTGAAACAATAAGGAAAAAAAAAAAAGAGGCTGTGGAAAGACATATTTTCATGGATGCCTCAGCTCTGATTGATTCCACTTCAGCCAGTTAAGCGTACAGATAAAAGATGCTGTTGTCCCATCAGGACTCACTCTAATGTTTCCAAAGCAATTGGACAAATTCACAGAGGAAAAACCCAGGGAGAACATTAAAGGAAAAGACACCAGCAGTTGCCACCAGCAGACACCTGGGCCACAAGCTGTTGGCATCTGAAAAAGCATTGCTTTGTGCTTGCTGGGTTTTTATGCTGCTGCCTTGGCTAACAGCAGGTCAGCCAAAAATCTCCTTTGCCAACAGCTCCTACCTTGGCCAACAACTTTAGCCTGGTCCAGTGTAGACACCTGCATATTTCAAAGGATTTTCAACTACTTTGGGCACTGGCCAGCTCTGGGAAAACTTTCTAGAGAAGCAGGACCTTATCCCTCTCCTTAACCTTGACTTCTACTTTCAGAAAGACTGGGATTTAATTTATGCACAGGACACTGAACCATTGCAGGGCAGGGCTCCTTGTGCCTGCAAAACCAATTGCCACAGTCCTAGTGTGAACTGAGTTTCTGGGATTTTGATGGAGTTGTGCTCCTCCATCACAGAAGGAAATCTCAAGGCCAGCCTTCTGACACTTCAGATTGGTCTTTGATCACCCCCAGTACATGTAACCAAAAAGATGAGCTGGCAGCATCAATCCCTAATTCACTGGGATGATGTTTCACGTTACATCCTCATTGGTGCCCAGAACATTACAGGTTATGGCATGTGCCCAGGGCTGGGGAAGAGCAAAATAGAGACAAGGACTGAGCCACTGCATGAAACACCTATCAAAGCCCCAAGCACTTCTCTGAATTATTTAGGTATTTGCCAAAAATACCAGTGTTCTGCTTTCAAAAGATTTTTTTACACTCCCAAGTATCTTAAATTTTTTTTGAGTGCAGGGATGCAAAAGGAGGAATAAAGACCAACTTACCCAGCATCTTGCATCTCCCACATCACCCATCTGCCCCAGCACCAGCAAGCTCTGGGGTAAAACTTCAAACCCCAACTTTCTTCCAAATTCAGCTTCCTATAATCTTCTCTTTCTGGTCCAGCATCATAGTGACCCAAAATTCCATTTTTCACTCTTGTGTTTTTCATGTACCACTGCTGCATGTTAATAAACACATCTCCTGGGTGCTTCTCCTGGACACTGCCTTCAAATAGAGGCTCCCAATTGATGTTAGCAGGAATTAGAACCAGCTGGAAATTACTTTTCAAAAGTCAAGCATCTCATTTAAAACAAAACAAAACAAAACAAAGCAAACATCTGCTTAAAAAAATCCCAAAGCTAAGGAGGCTTGCATTTTGTTTTGTTTTCAGCACAAAGCATTTGCCCTGCATGAGATTTTCCATGGGCTTCTCCCTTCAGATGATCCCATTGAAGAGGCATCTGATAAAGGTGACCCTGTTCTTCCAAAGGATGGATGCAACAGAGCATGGATCTGATAGACCTCAATATGGATGGTTTAATTAACACCAGATGTCCCTTTTATGGGTGGAATAGTTGCTATGAAAAAAATCTCTGACGAGATGCTGGTGGTATTTCCTAGCAGACAACACTTACCTCCGTGCTGTGTGTGTATCTCCAGCAGGCAGCTGGGATCAATCCACAAAAGGCCAGAGCAAAACAGAAAAATCCCTAAGGATAAAGAGGAAAAATACCAACATTCAGCCTGGGGAGAAAAATACCCATTTGCAAACACAATCAGGACATATTTAATATGCTTGTTTGAGCAAGTTTCATTAAAGTTTAAATATCACCTTCTTTTAATATCCCTCATAACGTCAGTTACTTAAAAGAAATTAGATGGACAATAATGTGGTTCTCCATCAAGAGCCCTCTAATTACACTGTGGCCAATTGAAGAGTTTGACCAAAAAACCAGGCAGCTTCCAGCAGAGCAGTTAATCTATTGTGCCCAAATTCCTCTTGGACAAAGAAAAGGACATATAAAACATTATATTTACAGTATGCTTCCCTTCGCTGCAGGACTGTGCTCCATAATCATGGGATTCAATCCCCTGCATTTAAAACTTGGCTGTTGGCTTCAAAGAGGGGAAAACCCACACAAATAGTTCATAAAGAAGGAAATAACTGGGATAGAGGTAAAAATCAATCTGCTCTGGAAGAAGAGCTGGACTTTTTCTGTGAGCAAGGTGGCAGCTGCACAGCCGAGCTGCTTTCCTTAGATCAGCACCATCCTAGCTAGACAACAGGATGATAGAAATATAATCAAGGCCAGAAACTGCCCCTGAAGTGTCTAAACAATAACAGCAACGATGTAGGCCATGACTTGACTTTTGTCTTCTTCCTTAGGCTTGCAAAGCTGGAAGTTACATGCTTTGTGTTTTTATTTGAACAAATCTGGACCAAAAACCCCACGCCCTGATATAAAAAGCACTCGCCTGCTGTGATAGCTGGACCAAATGATCTTGTTCACATTTAAAAGAAAAAAAGGAAGGGAAAAGTGCCTGTAAAGTGTTTGAAGGCTAAATAGGCTGATCCAATATGAATCCACAGCTTAGTCTCGGAATGACAAAAGGTGATGAATAAGCATTGGTTGAAAATTAATGCCCTTATAAGTTTTTCCATTAAACTGTGCCTCTTTCAACACAACATTATGTGGGAAACTTACCCAGCTGACTGCATCTTATTTTGATTTCTAATTTTTTTCTATTACTGTTTTCATTGTATGATATAGTTGAAATAACTTGGAAATGTTTAAATCTTTAATGAAATTTAACCAAATTCAAGCTTAAGAGAGGAAGAAGAATATTGCTTCTACCAGTTCTGCTTCACAAAAAAAAATGCTTTAAAGATATAGTTAAAAAAAAAACAAGCTCCAAACTCATGCATAAGCAGCAAGAAAGGAAAATGTGTTACTTCAAATCCTGGAAATGAAAGTGAATGTGCCAGTAAAATCCTTTTGCTGGCTCTTGTCCATCTGCTCTGTTTCTCTGCTCTGCCTGGGGACTTTGCTCCTGGAACAAGACTGCCACTGGTATTCACCGCTTTTTTTGGGGCCGCCTTGTTGCAGGCTCTGCATCAGACACTGGGGAAAACCCTGGTACAGCTCTTATGAAAAATCTTAAATTATGTATGTCCAGTCTCCCTTTCATTTATTTTTTGGCAGCTGCCTGGCCATATAGCTGATGAGATCACTCGTTGCCTTGCTAGGAGCTAAAATGAGATTAACTGAGACCCTAAAGAAGATGAGAGGAAAAGTCTGATCCAACATTGACATGACAAGGTGGTTACAAGTCATGAAGATGTGGAAGAGCTCGCAGGGCAAGATATCTCAGACCAAAACCCAGCTGGAGTGAGGGGTTCAACCCTGCAGGTACAGCACGAACTGGAGGGAGGAGGTGAGGTTACACAGGCATGTCTGGGTGCTCAACAGGACCAGACCCTGCATTTTACACTGCCTCCAACACTGCCTCCAACAACTTCCCCACCAAACAAACAGCCTTTTCACCAAAATCAAGTTCAAAGACAATAAAATTTAAAAATAAGAAAATTAGTCAGATGGAAAAACCAGCACTGACAAAAATGTGACCACTCTTCTGCATATCATTCCATTAAAGTTATAATTCAGGTGACCCATCATGAACCCAGAGAGTGTGAACAACAGGATGCCAGTGACAACCCAGATTCCTTCCCCTGTGCTCTCCCTTCCTTCCCTACCAGCTTCAGCTCTTACAACACCTCTCTGAGGCCAGAACCCTCAGCAGATAAAAATCCTCCTTTTCATCTTCCCTTCATCAGCTCCACCCCACATCTCAGTCCTTCAGCATCAACTCTCCCTTTATTTCTGTCTGGTTTCTCTGGGAATACCAAGATGCAGCCCCTTGGGAAGCTCCCCCTCCATCCAGCTGGTGCACAGCAATTACATGGCTCCGAGAACATCTTATAAATGAATTATAGCCTGCTTTTTCCCTTCCCAGCCAAAAGGCTTTTGGAAGAGCAACTTTCTAATTACATTAGAAGACATTTGGAGAAAAAAAGAAAAAGGCAACGTGCAGTTTGCATACAAAATGTGGAAGGGTTGAAGCTGGATCACCATCTCCTAGACCCTTGGAGGTCCTCAGAGCCAGCCACAGGCTGCTGCCTGCTCCCTTTGCAAGAGACAGCCACATCAGCCCTGTGGAGGGCTGTCACCAGGCAGACATCAATTACTCTTTTATGAATGACCTTGCTTCCATCCTTGCTGCAAGGAACAATTTCTCTTTGACAGACTCGGCAGAATCCGCAGGAACAGCACCCTGTCTGTTGGCTGGTGTTCCTTTAATTCACCTTTCTGATGCTTCCCCTTTGGTGAAGGGGGCCTGCTTTGGATGAGGAATGGATCCTTTAGCTCATACTGTGCTCTTTAGCTGTGTTCTGCCAAACTCCTACACTTCCAGGGAAGGAGCAGACCTCTGCCCTGCTCTGCTCCAGATGTTTTTTGGTGCTGCTGTGGCCATTGCAAAGGCCAGCTCCCTGCCAGACTGCAGAGCTCAGGGGCAGGGAAAGGGGGGGCAAATTTCAGACGGCATCCATCAGGTTGTGTCCCTCTCTGCCTTTTAGTTCATCTAAAAGCATGCAATGTTTTTGCTCTTCCACAGAGCAAACACGAGTCAGTGACATCAGTCTGAAAGAGGAATCTGTCCTTGGTATCAGCTCTGCCACTGGCACACAGATGCCTCACTCAGAAGTGTTTCACCATGAGGGAGAGAACAGGAAGCAGATTAAATTAGAAAGAAGATGCTGAAGTATGCTGCAGTGATATTAAGGACCCTCTACACACTGGCCTACACCTGGGTATAATAAAGCAAACAGCCTGTGCTGTGTGCTGTCCCTACTAGCTCATCAATCTTGATGAAAACCTAGGTTATATTGGGCATTCACTGAGGCTTTTTCCACTGCATTTTTTTGGAACATCTGCTCCATCCTGATCACAAATTTTCTTCTATACTAGTCAGGTTTTAGACTGTAAAGTTCAGATGTGAGAATTTCAGCTGGCATGTTGCTCCCTGTTTTTTCTTTTCTTTCCCTTTCTCTGTCTGACCTGGTAACAACACATGGTGCTTTAAACCTCACTGATACCAGAGTCTTTCCTTTATGCAAACAGGAAAGCTGCTGTTTTCCTTCCTTTTCCTCCCCTTCAATAGCAACACGGCCTCCAGGGGCTATAAAGCTGCAGGATATTTACATTCAGATTGACTGCATGATGGGCCATGGATCACCAGAAAGCAGAGTTTGCCTGGGCTGGAGGACAGTGAGTAAGTCTGTTGCTATTCTCCCTGTTTAAGAGGAGCTTTATATGTAATATTGCTGGATTTTAGAACATAATTTTTTATCCTTAAGTTCTCAATTACTTTCTTGGAACCAGCTTCCTCACAAGCAGCATTGGATGCACAGTAGCATCTCTCTGGTCTCATGATGCTGCTAATGCAGGTAGAAGACAATCTCCTGAGACCTGTGTGCGTAAACCAGTTTGACCTGTCCTGGTTTCTAACCACTGTGCACCCATTACTGTTATTAGAACAGCACCAGTGAGGCTTCCAAACAACAGGGCCTCCTCCTCTGTAGGCACACAAACCTCCAGATAGCCAGGCAGCATGACGATATATAATCCAAAGAGACAAAAAAACAAGCTCCTGTAAGCCCAATCTGGATCCTTGTCAGCTTTTCCCTAGGGTGGCTGGTTTACCAAGTGGCATTGTGGTGGACCAGCCACATCGATGCAGACATCCCCCACGCATGGCTCGGTTTCCTGGACAGCCATAGATGTCAGGCAAACAGTCTGGTGTCTTCCCTCTTTGATTAGAGAGTGAATTAAATGGTCTTCCAAATAAGACACACTCTATGCAGGGAGGAAAAGTCCTTTAAAATCAATAGCAGGGGAAGATGAAAGATTCTCTCTCCTGCAGAAGGAGGAAAAAACCTCCAAGCAGCAGGGCTGATCACTCCTGTGAGCTACAGCACAG
The DNA here is from genome assembly GCF_051311805.1 of Agelaius phoeniceus. Taxonomy (NCBI): domain Eukaryota; kingdom Metazoa; phylum Chordata; class Aves; order Passeriformes; family Icteridae; genus Agelaius; species Agelaius phoeniceus. The sequence goes on from NC_135270.1 coordinate 16,870,737, forward strand.
CAGGGATCAGCAGGGCTCTACAACACACTGACCAGTTTTGGAGTCCCATAGGGCCAAACCCCACTCCTGCCTGTCATTACACCTCGCTGCATCCGTCAGGGCTGCTCTCGCTTCTCGCTGCCAGATCAAAGATTAAATGCGTGCCTTTGGAGCGGGAACTGGGGGCAAAACAAGCAGAGAGCTGACCCTTGGTGGATGACATGGTTGGGAGGGGAGGGGGCAATTTATAACAGGCGAAGTCCTCCCGTCCTCCCTGTGTGATTTAAGACGCCACTGAGCTCCTTCAGCGGCTTGGAGCCGAGAATACCGTTGCTAGTGGGCAGCTCTCGAGCGCCTCCCAGGGTTCCCGCTAATTCCTTAGGGCCGGGGACGTGCCACCACCATCCCGCAGGGGTCACGGAGGCCGCTCCGGTTCCGCGGCAGCCCCGGGAGCGGACGGGCAGGCGGCCGGCGGGCCCGCGGCCCCTCCCGCGGCGGAGCGCGGTGCTGGAGCGGCCCCGCGCGGCTGCTGCCGGGGCCCGCTCGCCTCCTGCCCCACGGCTCGGCATGCAGCCGGCGGACACCGAGCTCAATGATAGCCAAGAGGCATCCCTTTACCCCTGCTGAGAGCAGCGTGGCATGAAGCCTCGTCGCCACAGCTGAGGGGAAGGCACCTCGCACCTTTCCTCTGCTCCCCGCAAGGCAGCGACACCGTGACTGCCCTACAAACGTGCCATCGGGGGCCCAAAATGCAGACGGCCACATCCCCCAGAGGACCCAAACTGTGGAAGCTAAAGACAAGCAACAGAGTGCACTAGGAGCCACAAAAATAAATAGCCAGTTTGAGGGTTCTGCCAACCAGAGGCTGCTTTGACAGGCAAAGCTTGGCTGTGATACCCCAAACCAGCTGGGCTGTGGGAGAGGATGGGTGGCTGGAGGAAAGGATCGCTCAGGTTAAAATGGGAAGGGAGAGCAGCACTGTGTGGCCCTTGGACAATGCTCTTTGGACAGAGCTCTGGAGTTCACTCAGTATGTGTTGGTGCTCTTTTTAACAGCCAGTTCCATGGAGTGGCATGCTTCAAACTATATGAGAGAGTAAGGTAACAAATAAACATTATAGAGAAGTTTGACTATATCTTCAGGCAGCCAAGGCATCCTCCACTGATCTGTACATATCCATCTGTTGGTTTAGATGTGGTAATTGCAGGCACACATTAAAGACATTTCAGCAAAAGAGAGGGGAGTTACACATTCTGCTTAATTCATGGGAACTGAATTGGGCATCCCAGAGAAAGGAAGATGGTATATTGAGAAGGTGAAAACATTAATTTCAGTGGCTGCTTTGCACTGAATTTTCAGGTGTCAGCTTCTCATTTCTGCCATCAGTATCATTTCCCCCAATTACACAGATTAGATAAATCTCTTTAAAGTTAGTGTATGACAGCAATGCAATTATTTTATATTAATCAAGATTTCATGCTCAACAACCTATCTGTTAACTCCTGCCCTTCATATGGGAAAACACACCTTGAGCAGCACTTTACCACTCATTCCTCCAGCTCCAAGGCTGGAAGCTGCTCTGTGCAGGCTAAGCCCCGCATGCAGGCTCTGTTTTGAAATGGAGCTTATCTCACAGTGCAGTTTACTACTGTCAACATGGTCCAGGCTCAAACAGGCTGATGGAGAGGAGAAAGGGGGGATTTCCACTCTTATGCTGCTTCTCCACCCTCTCCTTGGCTGAAATTCAGGGTCCTGCACAAATCCCTCATGCCTACTGCCATGCTTTGTGTGAATGTTTGCAGTGAGGTGGGAAAAAGAGGGGCTAATTTTGCTGTCACAATTCAGGAGAAGCATGTGAGACTCAAAATCACACTGCTAAGGTTTCCTCACACAAACCATGTGTTGACTTCATGAGGAGAAAAAAAATACCCTGGGTATTGTCATCACCATAGTTGCTTGGCAGATAAACACATTCCCTCTGAAAGTTGCATACACAGGACCTTGGCAAAAGAAACTAGGCACAGAATGATGCAATACTCAGCCCTAAGAGCTCTGCAGGGTGATGCTTTTTAAAAAATGTCCCCTAGCAGTACAAAGTGGAACAACAGGACCTCCTTCCCCAGGCATGCATTCTGCTGGGCATAAGGCAATGCAGACCCCAGCACTGGAGGCTAAGGGGGCCAGCCCCAGGTGACAGAAAGTGCTCCCAGCCAGTCCCTGCAGGTATAGATACGCACCATGGCGGTGAGGCACTGCGATTCCCGCACCGTGGCAGCAGAGCTCAGCAGGGCTGCCAGGATCAGGGTCATGCTCAGGCAGATCCCAAAGTAGAAAGCTAGAAGACAGACATGGGAGTTGTGGTCAGATGCCAGAGGCCTAGTCTGATGCTTCACCCAGAGAGGGACCAAAAAGTGCATTTTGGGGAGCTGGCCCCAAATGACCAGGTTGCAAAACTGAAATTTTTCTGTAATTTATTCAATACCCCCCATCTGTGTGTGCTTTGCTGTGTATGTCTGGGAAGGCTGTAAGCCTCTGAGGGGTTCTCACAGCTCCAGCAGAGTGAAGCAGCCTAAAACGGTGTTGGTCCACCCAACAGACCAGAAGCTGCCAATTACTTCAGCATTCTGATAAGGATCCCCCCCAAATGGGGGGTGCTGGTGTGCAGCAGCTGTCCCACAGCCTCTATCAGGACTCCGGGCACTGCTAATCTGTTGCAACACTCACCCTTCTGGTTTCCTCCTGGCTCAGGCAGGATCATAGCCAGTACCCTGGAGCAGGGCTCAGGGACCACAGCACTGCAAAGGGCTTTGCTAGCCTAACCACACAGAGGTAGTGCCTGTAAACAAGGCAAGTGGAAGCGTTGCTGGAGATGGGTGACTGGGGTGGGAGAGCCTGCAAGCCTGCGGTCAGTGCCAATACATATGTGTAGGAACAGGGAAGGAATATACCTTAGCCTTGGGCTAACACAGTTTTTACACCTGCCTTGTTAAACTGAAATTGAGAACCAAGATCTTGAGAGAACATGTGCGTGTTTAAGACCAGAGTGCAGCTTGGGAGAAGCAACAGATGCAAATGCAGCAGTGGTGAGCAGGGCGTTTTAGTATCTGGGCTATCTTTGCTCTAGCCTTGTACCTGAGACTCAGTTTATACTTCTCCCTTGTGAAAGCAAAAATACCACATATTTCCTCAGAAAAGCTCAAGGTGCTGCCATGCATTTCTCCTCCCAGCCTCAATTTTCTATGTTCTGCTTCAACTCCTGTAGTTCCTCTCCTCTTTCTTCCAGTCTCCTGCCAGCCCCAGTGCACTTTTAGTGACTGAGGAGCTCCTCCTGAGCTCTTACCACAGCACAGGGGTCAGAGAATAGAGGAACAGCTGCAAACACAGAAGCACCTGAGCACCCCATGCACCCACAGCATCCTTTGGTTACTGGCATGCAAGTCTCATATGGGGAAAGAAAGTGCGTGTGGGACTGTGTTAGTCCTAATGCATCCTCCAAACCCAACTCCTTCCTCCTCTTGAGATAGCCCTGAATTTTTTTCTACAGCTTTAAGGAATTTTGCAGCTCTGGTATCACCAAAGGTCTCATTGGGATGTGACCACAACATACCTGAGTGGTGGATGACCTTGTAGGCGTTGCTGTCCAGGGAGACGTTGCTGATGAGGGTGAAACGGAGCCCATAGTGGGCGACTGTGCTCAGTGTGGCAATGGAGAGCCCCAGCAGCTGGAAAAGAGGGGTTTCAGGAAGGGATTTACAAGGCAACAGCTCTTGCTGGGTGCACACAAAGGTTTGAGTGTATCTGGATACTCCTGAGCCCCATGCAAGTGCAGACAGCCTCATCATCCAGATACCACCACATGTACCCCAAAATGCACATAAAAGGACAAACCCCCCACACTTAAAAATACTAAAGCTGTTTTTTCTCTTTTGCATAATGAGTGCATGTGACACTGTGCAGCCCACAGTCTCTTGGCCAGTGCCTATGGATTAAATTCCCATCACATTAAGAAAACTGAGAGGATTGATGCTCTTGCAGCACACCTGTGCAGTGCCACCCCATTCTGCAGACTGTGCACATATGGCTGTGAGGGCTGCCAGCTACAAGAGGGGTTTTGAGCAGGGGTGAAGTTCTCTACTCTGCTCTTTGCAATACCAGTCTCATTGCCTGCTGTTGGCTCTGTTTCCTGTGGCAGAGCACAAAGATCTGAGTCCTGTACTACTCTAAGTTGTCTATGGTGGTATCTGTCTCTGCAAGGTGCTGTCTGTTTCTGTACCATCCCCAAGAGCACCGGTATGCCTAAGGCATGGGGTAACTACTTGCATGTCCATACCTCTCCAGGTGATGGAGAGGGAACGTTTCTGATAGCACCTGGCTCTAGGGCTGGGCTCCTTTCAGCATGACTGATGGCAGAGCTGGGACAAAGGCACCAGCAGCAAAATGAACTCCAAATCTAGTGCAATGAGCCTGGAAAACACAAAATGTAAGGCTACTCCTAGCTCTGAAGATAAGGCTTCATCATTTTGTGCCTTTACAATACAGAAACATGAGACAGCTATACCTGTGTCAAATGTGACAATGTGATCTCAACATAATCCCCACTATGTGACATTTTCTAATAGCTTTTGCTGGAGGCTTACAGTCTCAGAGACTAAATCCATCCAAAATGTACCATTTTGTCTAGCCTAATTTGTGTCACCTTCTGATCATTCAGACTGTGCATTACTGCATATCTTGACCCACGCCCAGCAAAATATTAAGTTAGCTCAGATTTCTGAGAAACACCAGTCTAAAATCCTCCCAACAGCGAGAATGTGATTCTAACCATTCACAGCAGCTGTGCCTTAATGTCTCCTCTAAACATGCTTAGTACCAATCTTCCTTTCATTTCCTCCAAGTGGCATATTATGTTATTTGGAAGAGAAAACCACCTTACAGCTACTGCAGTCCTGGAATGTTGAAATTTGGAAAAACTACAAACTTCATTTGTGGCCCAAAATAAGGTATTACCTTTTAATAACCCTTAACAAACCACCAACCCTCTTTGAACTAAATACAGATTATTATTATTATTATTATTATTATTATTATTATTATTATGCTGGCAAGTTTTGATGAAGTGAAAAGGCAACAAGAACATAGAAGTCAAAGCATCCATGAGAAGTATTCTCCAGTTTCTACCATTTCCCATCAGCTCTAACAGCAGATGTCCAGAAACTCCCCTTGAATTTACTTGAACAGCTGATAAACAGACTCCCTGGAATTGCTTTCGCTTTGCAGTGCCAGTCCACATGTTTCTCACACACACTTCCACCAAAGCCTTGTGGTTTCACATCCTCATTGATCCCACCTGCAGTCGACCACCCTCCCAGCAGCAAGTGTGACTGCAGCAGGTCCATCCTCTCTCTTTTGCTCCAAGGAGACAGGAGCAAATATCTTTTTTGCTCCCACGCATTCTGCCAGCAGGAACCTTTTCTTTCTCCTTGGAGGAAGCTGCTGAGTTGTGAAAGAGCTGCAGTGGTGTGACAGCCTTGAGAAACCAGAAGTCTATCAGAGGAGGAGGGGGATGCTGGTGGCCAGCGATAACCGCCCATGGTGCGATGATAACTCAGGCAGTTGGCTGTGCTTGCCCTCCACCCGCCAAAAACAGAACGTGGGAAAACCATCCCCTCTCGGAGTGGGGATGGGAAAGGCAATGGCTCACCTCGGTTCTGCAGAGATCCCCCCAAACCTGCCTGCTCACCATGACACAGAGGCTGGTCACCAGCAGCTGGCACTTGGTGGTCCTCATCCCGCACCTCAGTTCCATGGCAGCTTGTCCCCAGAGAGAGCTGGCAGTTGGTCCCTCCAGCTCTTGATAAAGCCTGGGTTTCCACCAAAGGGAGGCATGGCCACAGTGGGGCCTCTCAGGAAGTGGAGTCCCCACCACGTGCTGATGCACCTCCTCCTGCCTGATTATTAAATCCTCTTTAGGGCAGTCACCTTCTGCACAGGCCCTCAGTTAGCTGCTGTCAGCTCCCACATAGCCAGCTGGGGGAGAAGGAAAGGCATACAGAAAAACAACCTTTCATGGAGTTTGGAGCAAAGCTCCTTTAAAAAATAATTAAACTGATTAGTCAAGAGTGTCAAAATATCCCAATTTTGACTTTCACTGGGATGCAGTTTTGCTTAATGAATATTGTCCATAACATTTTTTTCATAATATATAAAAATAATATTTTGTAAAAGCATCTAGGAAAACGCTATTAAAAAAAAAAAAACCACCTATTTTTAAAGAAGATATTATACCCCCCCCCAAACAGATCTATGTAAGAGTCTTCTCTCCCCATGTAAAAGCACCACATGGCAATAACCTTTGGCTGAGCCTCTATTAGAACTTGCATTTGCAGATAAGTGAAAAAACCACATTTGGTAGTATTTTATTCAGGAAAATGGTTATGTGGAGATATAACCCCCTGCTCAGGAGAACCTCACTGTCTGTGGACATTTTAACTCTTCCTTTCCCCTCTCCTAGCACTGAAGACTCCAGGGACCCATGGCTGCAGAAGACTCAGGTGATTTCTTCAAAACCAGCTGTCTCCTGAATGCATATTTCTTAAAAGTAAATTGCAAAGAAGCCTCAAGAAGGATCTGGCCAAAGTGAGCCTGAATGACTTAGTGCCTTAATTACCCTTCCTTTTGGAACCAGACTGGTGGAGAACAGGTGAATAATTGCATTCCCGACAGGTGGCAAACAAAAGGAGTTAAAAAGTAAAACCATCCCACAACAGTAACTGCAGTAACAGGAAGATGACAAAGAAGGAGGAGGAGAGGAGTGAAAAAAGGAAGGAAGATGCATTTTGTAAAGCAAAGAGAAGAGAAAGAGAGTTGCACAAAGCCATGAGCATGGGGAAAAGCATGTTATGATTTTCTGACTACATCACTAGCTTTCTTGCAAGTTTTCCTGCAGATCATCTTGGTTGCATCCTCCCCAGACACCAGTGAGAGCTGTCACAGCCAGAGCCAAAACCAGGTATCCCCATGGCTCATGGGTCCCTGCCCTGATACCCAGGAGGAGACACTGAGGTACCCATGTGCAGGGACCTTCCTCCTCTGGCCACCAGCTGGAAACCACCTGAGGAAAAACAGTGGATAGACAGCAGGGCAGGAGGGCACTGGGGAGAGGACAACAGGCTGGTGAGACAGCTGATGCCAAGCCACCCACGTTTAGGAGCTGGACCCCTGGGAACAGACCATGTGGAGAAAATGCCTTATAAGAAGACACTGTCAGAGTTAGGATTGGGTCAGAATTCAGAACTGTGGGCACCCATCGCTTCTTCTGGTACTTGAGGACAGACGGAGGTGTTGTCACCTGCATTTTCAAGGGGAAGGATCCCTGGTACAAAAATAACAGAGCTGGCCCACCGGTGGATTTGCAGGTTAAATCTGGAAGGGCTGCAAGAAAATATGAGCACAGCTCTGTGTGTAACACCAAGCCACGTCAGCCCAGCCACGAGCGACAGTCACCGTGTCACCTGCCCTGAGCACACCCAGCGTCTGTTTCACAGCGGCAGACAGGGAAAAAAACCATGGAGCCCGTCTCCGCTCCCCCTGTATCCCACTTCCTTCTCCAATCCTAAACACCTGCCACCGCAGAGACCTGTGCGAAGCCAAGTCTCACACTAGAGGTCCCCACAGGCCAGCAGAACCCTTTCCCGAAGGGCGAGATAATCGACGTCAGCTTTCGGAAGGGCATTTCCCTCTCCAGTTCCATAAGAGTCTCCTCCGTTCCTGCAAAGCCTCGCACCTCACCTCATATCCACCTGAGAGGTCCCAAAATCGTCATCTACACGCCTTGCAAGGGCTGCTAGTTTTCCCACAAAAGATGTCCTGCCTCCTTTTGTCTCCAGCTATAAAAACGGGTACTTTGACTGACTCACAGAGCTCTGAAAGCAGGTCTGCAACTTCAAACACCTGTGTTTAAACAGCTACTTCCTCTGTTTTCGTTGAAAATTACTATTCCTGAGTAGCTTGACCATATCTTCTGATGCTTCTCCCACCTGCAGCGCTTGGTGCCTGCCTGTTGGGCTCAGGGGCGGAGGGATTTTCTGCTGTTTCTTTTTTCTCTCTCTTACCCTCTATCCCATACAGGTATGCCTTGAAAGTTTCCTGTTTGGGGCACAGCATATGTGGCTTTCTAACATCACAAAAATAACAAGAGCAAAAAGAGTTGCTGCCTCACATTCAGAAAAACAAAGTCACTCCCTCACCCAAAAGAAAGCAGGAGCATCAGAAGAGCTGGGGTATTAAGATGTTGGGTTGTGATTAAGGAAGGCACATTTGGCACATGGAAGGGCACTGCTGAAGGGAGAACAGGGGCCTGTGTGCTCATCCTACCTGTGCCCATCAACAAGGCAAGCTGTGCAACACTTCACTTTCTATGGAATTAAACTACCTCTAGGTGCCCTGTTGTTGGCAGACACCTCCCTCAGCAGGCACACACTGACCTCTCTGCCCAGAGAGGTGAGAAGCAGGGTGTCCCCTCAACCTCATCCCAGTGGGAAGAGAGGCAGGGCTGGTGGCATGCCAGGGAACCACCCTCACAGCCAGCATGCAGGCTGGATGGCAGCATGGCTTTTCCAGCAAGACTCGGCCTCCTGCCCACCCTGGCAGGTTTTCATCAATTGATTCCCTTTGCAAAAGCCCAACTTATCACTCCCAAAAGCAGTGCAAAAACCACAGGTGACTGCAGCTCCTGCCTGTGGCTTCCTACCTTATCTCTGGTTATCAGGTGGAGCATGGAAAGATGGTAGTGAGTCTGAAAATACCCCAGGGAGCACAGGTGCTCTCTTTCTAGCCTTGTGGCAGCTTGCAGATTTCTATTACGAAAAACCTCATCCCCAGCTGTATGGGTCTCAGAGGGATGTGCCATCTCATCCAGAAGGGAAGGGTTGATTTTAAAAAGGGAACAAAGCCAGATCATATTTTTTTGCAAAGCTATAAACCCCCAACCCTCTTCTGAGCTGGAGGGAAACAATGCCACTCTGTCAGAGAGATGTTCCGAAAGGGGGATTTGATGTGTTAATGCTAAATGGGGTGAACTTGGTACACTAAACACAAATGGAGAAGAAGAGGCTGAATTCATCCTGATTGACACCCCCTTTCTTGGCATCCACTTTTCCGGCTCTCACTCCATCAGTGCAGCCACCAGTGATGGAACAGCAGCACCCCAGCCTCGGCTGCTTGAACTCTGTCAATGCAGCAGGGAAGAGAAACTTCCCTCTTGGCTTTGAGGCACTGCTACTCATGTTCCTGAGAAAGGATGTGCTGGAAGCAAGGAGGATGTCACCCAGGAGCCAAAACTACACCCATCATTCAGGCAGGACACACCTGTGCCAGGTCCCTGCTGCCTCTCAGAAGCCTCCTCCTTTTCCAGCCCACAGCACCATTGGGGAAAATTCCTCTCCTCCACAGCAGAAAGCAGCTCCAAACGTGTCAGATTTACAAGTGTGAGTGGCTCAGCCCATTCTGTCCCTCAGCTACTGCCCGTAACACGGCTGGATTCACCCTAAAGCTGGCTCGTAAATAACCATGTCCATATCAAACCGCAGCGCAGCCGTAGGGATGCTGGGAGGCCGGGCAGACCTCACAGCCTGTGCCTGCCTTCCCGGCACATCACAAGGATGCATTGTAAAGGCTGCTTAGCATTCATATAGCACATACACACAATCAAAGCTAAAAATCAACTTTTAAACCCGGGGCCATCTCTTTTCAAGAAAGGAAAGAGAGGAGGAAAGGGGGGGTGCTGGGCTTTGCCAAGCTTCAGATGCACCATACAACTCCACTGTGAATGGAAACAAGGCTGGCTGGAGGCTGCGGTGGAAGGCACAAAACCAGAGAGAAATCATAATATTTCCAAAGCACTTCTTTACTTATTATTATTTTCAAAGTGTTTCTCAGAAGTCCTCTAGTGATTCCCAGACAATTTAAAATTATTATAGGTGAACAAATAAAATATCAGAAGAGTTATTAAAAATAGTTCATCAAGCCAGAGAAAGATTACATTGGAAAAGAGCATAAGCTGAAGGCAGGGAGCTCCCTTCAAAGAATAAACTCAAATGAACTTCTTTCTCCACTGAAAATGAAAGAACCGTACTCATAGCTCTAAAGCACAGTGCTCTACTCAAATTATTTTTTCTTTTTCACATGCTATCTAATTGCACACCATAACTGCCCAGGAGCCAGCTGTGCAGGTGATAGACCTGAAGACACAATGCGAGCCCTGCCCCATGTAGCCCTGCTCCTGGCAGAACCAGTGTGAGCACAGCCCAGCCTGGTAAACAGGCTCACCAAGAACAGGGCTGCTTAACTGCCCATCACCCTTTATTTCTCACATTCACCCTCTCAAGCTTTATTGCAACTGGACCTCCATTGCTTTCCACTGCAGTCCTGAAAGTTTTGGTAAAATACCCTAAAAAGCTCATGTCAGCTGGCTGTAATGCATGGGTGGCACCAGGACTGACCCAGCACGGCACCTGCAGCCTTCCTGCTGACGCACGTGCCAAGCCAGGGGCAGTGCTTTGCTCTCACCTTTGGCAGGTGCAAGAACTAACATGTAGTGTACAGACCCTTTCCCCTTCTCCCTGAGCATCGTTTGGCCACCTTGCAGCTGGCTGAAGCCACATGGAGTTAAAAGGTGTCCACACCAACCATGCAGTTACCATTTTTGCCTCACCTGCTCCAGGAGAGGAGAATTTCTTCTCCCCGCTCTCTGGGGATGGGTAGCACATTGCTGGATGCTCTCTCTCCCCAGATTATGATCAGGAAGTTGATTGTGAACACAGACAGTGTTTAATGATGTCTTGTTCTACTGGATCCTTACATAGTCATTAACTTTATAAAGAGATTTCAAAAGAGATTGCATTTGTCTGAGTACAAGATGTACCTACCCACCTACCTTCCTGCAGACTGTTGGGAAGCCAGCTGCACTGCTAGGAAAGCATAAGCACTTGCTGTGTGCTGTGCCCAGGCCCAGACCCGATGGCCACATCTGGATGGAAACATCAGCAGCTCTGAAGCCAATTTGGACAAGTTAAGCTCATCCCTGAGCTGAGTGTAGAATCTCTTTGGCTGGAGGCTGCCTGCTCTCCCTTGAGACTGGGTTTACTGGTGTGCGTTACTAATGAAAAAAATTCCCTGTAGCTATTTTTGTATGATAAAAATCCAGTTATTAGTCTTGAGTGTCTCTATTAGGCTTTCTCTTGAAAAGCTTCAAGGGCAGCAGCTTCCCCTTTCCTGTGTGAAAGGTTTTCAACAGAAAATTAGAGACAAGGTAATAAAAGAACATCAGTATTACTCCACTGGAATAATGCGCCTACTGACTAAGCTACATCTGACAGCAAGCACAAGGGAAGCCCCTTGCTCCAGCCAGGGCAGTTTTGCAGATGCTGCAGACAAGTGCATGACATGGCCTGAGCTGAGCAAGCAACCTGTGCACTCCCAACAAGGCCCAGGCAGCTCCCCTGCGCTGCTGGGAATCCACCAGGAAAAACGCTCCTGCCTGTGCTGCGTGCCATGAGCTGCTCCTCTCGGGTCAAGTCCTTCAGAGAAGCTGTAGGACTGCTCATTGCTTTGCCCCCAGGTCTACAGCACAGCCAAGAATGTCTCGGGAGCTGCTGGATGTGGGTGCTAAGGCTCCTGTGTGCTTGACTACCAGAAAATCAAAGTGCCCACAGGATCCTTAGTGTCAGGAATTTCAGCTCGGCTGCCTGTGACACTGCAGTGGGGCTGGTTCCTTCAAGCCACTGCCATTGCAACCAATCCCCAGGGAAACTATTTCTCTTTCAACATAGTGGAGCCTTGCTGCTCCCCAAATACCCCACACAGGTACAAAAAAAGCCCCCTCTGTGTCACATCAAGGAATCATGGATAGCTCTTTGAACTACCTTTTTTGGCTTAGATACACCTGAGCACCAGCAGCAATGTGGTTTGGGACAGCCAGGGGAATACAGACCCTTTGATACCCAAATCGTGCTGCAGAGCCTTGCTGGCACCTGTCCATGTGATGACACATCCCCACCACCAAAGACACCAGCTTGGAGCATTTTCCTGACATTGGTTATGTCCGCCCCCAAAAAGTGAAGCTCTGTAACTGAACTGCCTCACACGGTTGGAATTTTTTTTTCTTTTCTTTTTTTTTTTAAAGGCTGGGTGGGAGCAAAGCCCTGAGGACAGCACATCCTGAAGCCGTGCTGAAGCTGAGAGTGAACACAGCCCCAGGGCAGTGGGTTCATGTAGCTCCCCCTCCATCCATCTTGTTTATTTAGCAAAACGCCATGCAAGTTATTTCTTCTCACAAGTTCCCAGGACTCCAAGGGGAAGCTCCTTTGTCCTCCCAGCTATCAGAACACACCTTACCCTGCTGCTCTTCCCACCGGAGCTGGAAGAAAGGCTTGCTTGAGGGAGAGCCAAGGAGGACTGCTCGGCATGGCGGAAGGAAGCCGGGCTGCAACCCCCGAGCTATGAAAGCTTTGTGTTTTCCTTCTTGCCTCCATGCCTTTATTCTTGAAACTCCCACTGAAGCGCAAAAAGCCGGTCTGTGGAGAACGGCGTTGGTAAGAGGACCCACGCCATTACTATAAATCTTTGTTACTATACATTTTTGTGGATGTACCAAAGCAGAGCCCCGGTGTGTCCCGTCTGTCTGTCAGGCAAGCACCGACCGGCGGCCAGGTGCGGGGCACTCTGCGCTCCGCAGTGAAAGCAAACCCTGGGAGCAGCGGGGCTGCCGGGCCACCGCCATCCGCACACCGGCACCGCGGGGTACCCGGCCTGGGGAGGGGGCGGGCTGCTGGCACACCTGAAGGGACAGGACCCGGGGCCTCCACCTCACCTCGGGCAGCGGGGAGCCCCGGCTGCTCCCGAGCGCCCGCCGTGAGGTGCGGGGGAGGCGGGGCGAGAGTGCGGCCCCACCCCCGAGTAATAATAAAAACTAAATTCAAATAAAATGTTAAAAACTGCCAGGGCAGGGGCGGTGATTTGAGGGGAGGGTTGCAGCGGGGCCGCGGACGGCGGTGTGTGTGTGTGTGTGTGGGGTGTTTGTGTGTGTGAGGGGAGGGGGGGGGGGGGGCTGCCGGCTGCCGGCGGCGCCACGCGCCGGGCGCGCGCGGGGGCGGGTGCGCGCGCGGGGGAGGGCGCGGGCGGGGGCGCGGCGGCGGCGGGCGCGCGTGGCGCGGCGTGCGCGGCGCGTGCGGCCGGCGGGGCCCCGCGAGCGGCGGCGGCGGCGGCGGCGCGTTGATAAGGGGCCGGCCGGCAGCGGGACTCGCCGCAGAGGCGCGGAGCGGCGGCGGGAGAGCACGGGCATGGGGGTGAACTGCCCCGCGCTGCCCACCCCCGCCTCCTTTGCCTCGCTTTAAATTCAGTTTTGAGATTTTTTTTTTCTTAGTTTTAAAGTTTTGGCTGTTGGTTTGGTTTTCTTGGTTTTGTTTTGTTTTTTTTTTTTTTTTTTTTTTTTTTTTTTCCCGCCCGCCGCCACCGTGGCCGCCCGGCGATGAACGGCGGGGCTCTGCCGCCGCTGCCCCCCGCCGCAGCCCGCGGCCGCCGGCGGCCCGCCTCCCCCGAGCTGCTGCGCTGCAAGCGCCGCCTGGCTTTCGCCGCCCTGCCGGGCACCGGGGCGGCGGCGGCGGCCGCCGTGGCCCGTCGGAACGAGCGGGAGCGCAACCGCGTGCGGCTCGTCAACCTGGGCTTCGCCGCCCTCCGCCAGCACGTCCCGCACGGCGCCGCCAGCAAGAAGATGAGCAAGGTGGAGACCCTCCGCTCCGCCGTCGAGTACATCCGCGCCCTGCAGCGGCTCCTCGACGAGCACGACTCCGCCGCCTCTTTCCCCGACGGCCGCGGGCGCGTGGCCGTCGGGGAAGTTGGCGGCGGCGGCGGCGGCTACTCCTCCGCTTCTCCCTCCTTCGCCTCCTCCGCGCCCGGCTCGCCGTGCTCCTCCGAGGAGAGCGGCTACGACGTGGCGCTGAGCCCCGAGGAGCGGGAGCTGCTGGACTTCACCAGCTGGCTGGGGAGCTACTGACACGGCGGGAGGTGAGGGGCAGCGGAGGGAGGGGGCGCCGCTCCCTCGGGGGAGCGGGGCACGGACCCACCGCGGCTCTCCTCACGTCTCTCCGCTCAGCCCGCAGCGCATCGGCACCCGCGATCTCGGCGGCGGCAGCATCCCCCCAAAGTCCTGACCTCCACCCCGGCGTGGCCCCGCTGGCTGCTCTTCTCGCCGGGTTCAGCCGTCGTCTTCTGGCTGTGGAAAGTGCAATGGGGTAGTTGGCTGCGGGGTCCCGCTCCTTGCGCGGGGACAGCGGCTCCGCCTGCCCGCCGGGAGCTGCCGACCCGCGGAGAGGATGCCCGAGCGAAGCTGCTTTCCCCCGCCGCTGCTGTCTGGTGTTGCTTTGGAGGGGTGGAAAAGGAAAAAAAAAAAAAAAGACATTAGAAACACTTGATACTTCCTTATTTCTGGAGGGGGAGGGAATTTTTTATCATGTCAGATTCTATTTTATATGTAACTTGAACTGCCTATAGGGACATTGGTGTATGAAGACTTATTTTTGTACAGCAAACCTTAGAGAAAAGGGATATGATGGTTCTATTTTTAGCAGGTCCTATCCACTTGTTCTTGAACACTACCAGCTGGAATGTTTTGGAAACATACATATTATAGATGCAAAGGTATTTGTTTGGTTTGTTTTTTTTTTATTACTATTCTCTCCAAACACTTTGGTAAAAGACTGTAAACTTATGTTGTGTTTTAACGTGATGTCTGAGTTTGCCTGTGTGAAGGTCCGCCTCTCTGAAAACTGAAGTTTTTTAAAAAAAAAATGTATTGAAGGCATTTTTGTATGCACTTGCTAGGGTTTCGTATGTTGTACATATGCAGTTTTTAAGAGAGTATAATATTTTATGTAAATTGACTTTATAAATAAAAATCTATTTATAAATGGCTTCAGGGCTGTAAGATGTATGTGTGTATTTCCCAGAATTGCCCAAGGTGACTTAACTGTGGCCTGAAGAGGTGGGAGAGGGGAGTAAGGAGCAGTACAGCAGAGAGGCAGTTCTCCCTGGACAAGGTTTCACGTGCAGAAAGGAATAAGGAGCGGCATAGCATAATCTCCAGGCTTACTTTTCTTTCCCCCATTCAAGTTTTATAAATTCAGTGCTTGGAGCAGGTCCTGCTGGGAAGATGTGGGGAGCTGCAGATGTGCGTAGGAGACAAGGCAGGTTCGGTGCTGCTAACCCCTGTCCTGAACATGCAGAAAGTGCAGCTGCAGGAGGCTGTGTTGCCCGTGCCTGGGATGCTGGGAGACTCATGGGAAGGTAAAGAGGAAGTGGGTATCTGAAGTTTGCTTGTCCTGGCAGCAGCTCTCAGGAGGAAGGTTGGGGTGCCTTTATTCAGGGAAGCAGCACCTCTGAGAACAGTGTTCTTTAAAGACCACCCATAACCACAGTGTCCCACCTTGTCCTACTCTAACTTGAGCTGCATGTACAGAGTCTTTATCTAAAGGCAATAATGTGGCAAATGTGAATCACTCCTTGGAAACTATAGGCAGACTCATAAGCTCTGTCCATTACTTTTGGGCTCATACTGAAGACTTGCTTCAGGGCAGGTGAGCCAGAGGTAAAAACCATGTGGGTAAAATGCTGTGAAATAAAACACAGGGAGGGCTGATGCCATGAAAAACTATGGCAGAGACTGTTAATTCCCTTAGAGAGCTCTAGTGAATGTTAGGAGTTGAATGGAGCAAAATGGGCTGGCCTGTAGAATATGCTGAACGAACACAAAGCAGAAATGGTTATTAAAATTGACCTACTTTACAAGGACCCTCTGTGTAATCTCTGCTGCCTTATTACTGTGAAGGTAAAAATTTTCAGGAGTGTCACTCAGCAATTCCAGATTCAGGAATTGCAGTGGATACTCTGTAATCCAGATCTGTAAGAGTATTCCGCATACATGATTCCATTTGAAGAAGAAACAAAAACCTCCAAAACAAGCCATGGGAAAATGAAGGCTCTAAGAGCAAGCAGCATTTAGGAGCCTGCAATCAAGAGCAATAGTTACTGTCCTTCAAGTTCATTCCCTAATAAAAGTTGCTCTAATAAACTGTCCCTTTGAAAGTGACAGAGAATTCAAATGCTTGATAAATGTCTTGCAAAGGTTTTATACCCTTTGTGGCTCTTCAGCAGTACCCCAGGTAGGAGCAAGAGCTGTGGGCTGATGTGGGCTGTGCTCAGCAGCAGCAGGGAGGGAGGGCTGGTGGAATGGGGGAGTAATATGGTTCCTTTCCCCAGAGAGATTGAATGGCTTCATCCTCACAGATAACCTCCAAAAAATTAGCCAAACATAAACTCATATAGACTCTCACATATTTATTCTCAGCCTAACCAAAATAATGCCACCTTTTCAAGCAGTTTAGAAATTGGGACTGCTACATTGGTCTGCACAACTGTCCCATTATTGCAGAATGCATTTTTTTAAAGCATGTTACTACTGCTGGGCAGGGTATTTGTTTTCCTTCCTTAGGTGCACTGATCATTTTAGTATTTCCAAAAGCAGTATTTGGCTCTCAGTGAAGTAACTCCCAGCATTGTTACCATGTTCATCTGATCACGGAAGATACCATTGCAGCAATTTTGAAGAAGTATCAGCTGTAACTCTATTGGCAAGAAATCAGCTGTAAGCAATTTTCACTTAAGCAATACTGATATCAGGGGGAAAGAGCTTAGTCAGCATCACAAGTTACCTTAATGCTGTCAGTCAGAACTATAGGGAAATCAGAAAGGTACAATTTTATTTTAGAAACCCCACAGTGGTCCTCATGAGTCTTCCTAACAATTGAGGGGGAAGAAGGTGTGAGAAAAGGATGTATGTGGGTTTTAGAAACACAGAATGGACAGAGCGACTCCTTTCCCCAGCCATGGTCGTGGTGGCAAGTCACTAGCAGATTCTCAGATCAACCTGCTGAAGAGAGCTCTGCCACACCAGAGAGAAGGGCACTGAATCACTGTGCCCTCTGAAGGAAGCATTAGGGAGGATGCAAGGGAGGTTCTGTGGCAGTTGCAGCAGGTACCTTACCCAGCCCAGCTCACTCATCTTCAGCACCACCTGAAGACTGCTTGGACCTCCTTGAGAAGTCTTCTGACCCTAAAAACTCACACCTAGAACTCTACTCCATTTATGCAAAATACTTGCCAGTTCAAAGACTTGGAGATGAAAGCCCTTTGACCATGAGAGTCACCTGTCAGCAGCAAGAGTAACAGCAGACCTGTCTCTCAGCCAGGTACTTCCCCTGCTTGAAGGAGCCAGCTACACTTGCTGATGGGACCCTCAGTGTCTGGGTTAGCTGCCATCAACCAAGAGCTCCCCTGAGGGACTCCAGAAAGCCTGGGTGCCTGCCTGAACTGCTACACGAAACACTTGTGGCCGGGATGGGGAATGCCTCTGATGAGAACATCATTTCTCTTTAGATGTACAACCAGAAACTCAGTGCCTAAAATGGAAACCCTAGCTCCCAGCAAGACAAAAACCCAGCCATAAGGTACAGGGCTGCAGAAAAGTCCTGTAGTCAGATTCAGGCGGAAGATAGGCTGAGGAATTCTGAGAGTTAAGAAAAAAAAAAGGCTGGGGAATCCAGGGGGCATACAGGGCTTGTCAATGTGCAGATACAAAACACACTTCTGTAAACCTCTCACATCTCCATCCACCCATGGGTTCCCATTTTCCCAAGCAGCACTTCACAGGCCACAGGCATGGCTAACAAAGCAGAAACAAGTTGCAGGATGGTGTCAAGATTAGCTGCCCCCATCCCCAGGCAGAAAGAACCCTTCCATTTTCAACCACGGTCCCCTCCTTGGCATTTTTTTGTTACTCAGACTGAAGCTCTTCTTGTTACCCAAAGCACTTAAACCCCAGTACATGGTAAAAATGTGCATTACAGCTTGGTGGTGTTTAAATGATGATGTTGTCTGTCACGGGCAACCTCAGCTTCGGTTCCGTGGCTACACTCCTTCCAAATTTCTCCACAAACTACTGAAAATAATTTTGAAGGAAGGGCCTGTGCAGTCTGTTTGAAGGCTTGTACACCACAGGAAGACCTAGGAAGCAGGCAGGGGGATACCCTGCAGCATCCCCATGGCAGAATGGCATTGCTGGTCCTCCGTGCAGGGAAAGTGGCTTGAGCAGAGCCCAGCACCACAGAAAAGAGAACATCTGGAGATAAGAGTCTAAGGGAAAAGGGCTCTCTCCTGTTCCTACCACCACAAGATATCACCAGTAAATACCCTCTTTGCCACAGATCATCGTGCAGAAAATAGCCCACGATTGGTTTCAATGTAAAACAGCTCACTTTTCATTAACACCTCATAAAGATCTTGTTACGGACGGACAGCAGGCAGCGAGGGAGCTCCTGCGAATCAGCTTGTTGCTGCCTCCCCTCCCATCCGTGAGGAGCAGCCGCCAGGAACGTACCTGTCCTGCCAGCCTTTGGTCTGAGTACCGAGGCTTTTCGGCTGCCACGGTTCGTGGGCAGACGGCTGTGTGCCGAGACTAGTCCCGAGGTCATTTCACTCTTTTCATGCAGGTCACAGAATAGCTGGCTAACAGCTACAATTTTCAGGCATTTCTTATCTGGATTGGATGCGGGCCAGGAGGCTGGGAGGGTGCATAGCCAGGAGTGAAAGGCAGCCCCTTGCACAGCTGACGGCAGCAGAGCTGCCCTGGCTTTGCCCAGCTTGGGCATTGGCCAACGAGGGCTCGATTTGCTTCCCAGAAAGTGCCACCAACAAAGCATTAGCCAAAGGCACACCTGGGAATAATGGGGCCAACAGCAGGAAAGCAGCACCAGGTGTGATCACAAGTGAATGTCACACCCTAAGGAGGCTATCGGGCACTCTAACAAATGGCTTAGAATTCCGGGGACACCATACACGCCCTGCTCCTTTGGAGCTTTGTGCACACAGGAACAGAGGAGCTCTGCCAGGTGCTTTCAGAGACTCACTGCAGGTCTTCTCAAGCCAGTCCCTGGGGCTTGCTCTTTGGAGAAGTGAGTGGGTGCTCCTGTGGCTGAGTCTGAGAACATGAAGGGGTTTTAGACTTATAGATTCTCAGTCTTTTTAATATATTTGAGTACTTTCTTCCACCCATTATTTTCCCATAACAAAGATCTAATCAGAATAATGGTAAAGCTGATATAAAAAAGAGAGAGGTGGCATGGTGAAGGCCCTTCCCAGTAATAGAGGCTGGTTTGCACCTCTGCTGTCACCATCTTTGAGAAGGGAAAATTGAAGGGGAGCATCAGCATCCTTAGCTTAGGGGAAGTGTTGCAAAAACATCAGAGACTGAGATTTCTGCTGTAAATTAAATTGAGAGTCTCTCCTGTTCTCGAGAACCTACAGTCAGACAAAGATCATTGTTCAGGTCAGGATGACTAAATTCTTGTTTTCTGCAGGTTACTGCCTGCCCCCTTACTCCTGCTGTCACCTCTCTTTTGTCCCCAGGCACAACAAAGTGGCAAAAGAGTAAATGAAGTGATGCCCACCAGTCCTATCACAGCTGTGCTACAGGTGAGGCAGGAGAGAGATACTCATGGAGAAACCCCAGCCAGATGGCAGGCTCCAAAACCAGCATCCACACATGGTGAGCAGGAAAAGGCCAAGACTAGACACACATTTGTTATCTGCCAAAGCCATCAGTGTTGTTGTAAAAGAGAGGAGAAATAAACAGTCATGTAGAGAAACATAGAAATGGAAAGGAGAAGCAAGTGTAAGAAAGTGGTCAGCAGTGGAAAGCATGGTGCATTAAATCAGAGCAAGAAGCACAGAGAAATGATTCAGGTACTGGTCTGTGACAGCCTTCCCTCCGCTTCCATAAATGCTTTTGTTTACGGGTAGATGTTAATAACAGCAGAAGCATAAACATCAGAAAAGGAGAAACTTGTGGTAAGGCTGCAGGGACCAGGGCAGTGCTTCAGGCTTTGACCTGTGAGCATCCACTTTGCTGCTGGAGAAGCCTCAGTTCTCTCCTTTCATCTCCTGGCCTCAGCCCCAGCACTCACAGCCTGCAGTACAACAGCTATCCAGTCACCAGACCCAGTAAATTGTGCTTGCTTTTTAAGTTGTTTGGTTTTGCCTTTTTTTTTAAGGGAAGAGAAACCAACAAAGAGGCATGATAGCCCCAAGGGGAATTTTCTGTTAAAGTCACTGCCAAAAGAATGACCAATTTGTAAGTGAAATGTTGACACTTTTATAATGCAGCAAATATCTTTCCCTTGAATGAAGCACTTCAATATTTTTTTTTGGAAGAAAAGATGAATTTTGTCAGGATGTTAAATACTAGAAGGAAGTGTTGCAATGCTATAACACATTTTCCCTTTCACTCTGTTTCCCATGTACAATTCCTTCAAGGCTCCACAAAGGAGCCACAGTCACTTTAGCAGAACCATCCACAGAAAAAGCAGGTGAAACCCACTGGGTAAATAAAAGCCTAGCTTAGAAGCATTAGTAAATATCATCATCCCCTTACCAGCAGAGTACCTGCAAAGCCCTCTGCACAGGCTGCTGACTCCCATTTTCCTGCTTTCACCATGGTTTTTATCAAAGGAAAGCCAGAGGGTGTCAGTGGAAGCAACTGGTCCCCTCAGTGAAACACCTGCACGTGATTCAGTGCCCAGGGTGCTCCTTTGTCCTCTTCTCCTCACCCAGGAGACACCAGAGGAAACTGGGCACTGGAGAGGGTGAGATGTGCTTCAAGCAGCTTGAAGTTTGCAGCACACATTGTGTTTGGGCCTGATTTGAATGGAGGCAAGGATGGGGACGGGGTCGGGATGAAGCAGCACAGCTCTGCACCATCTCCTTGTCTGACTCCCCATACCCTCTCTCCAGCAGCCCCAGGAGTGTCCCACAGGCTGCACCCCTGCAGGGACCCAGAGTGCTGCTGAGATAGTTTATACCCTTTGGTCTTTGGTCTTGCTAGAGGACAGCCAGTAAAGGGAGGTGAGAGCAGAGAGGCTTTTGAAGTGGGGAGACCACAAAGCTCATTTAGGATGCATACACCACCAAAAAAAACCCCAGCCACCAGACAGTAATAACTTCAAAACAGTGCTGACTGGAGTTGAAAACAGTGATGTACTGGCAGAAAAACTAGTGCCTAAGCCAAGTTCAGACGTGGTGCAAGCTGAATTTGATTGTTTATGATGCTGAAGAGCGCTAATGGTTGCCGGCAGGCAAGGCTCGCTGTTAAACAGAAACACACAACTTGTTCAAGGGACCTCTGGGCACTCTTTCAGGCCTAGCAGAAATCATAACCAACCTACTCTGTGCAGTAAAACCTGCTGGAGAAAGCGAGGGCAGTGTCATGTTCCTTGGTGGAATCTGGGGTGCATTTAGTGTGCACGTTGCAGAAATCATGGGAGGAGCAGAAAGCTGGAGAGGGTGCAGAGGAAGTGGGACACAGACTGGGGCAGGAGGCCTCACAGGCTGCCTACAAGATGTTTTCTTCTGCTGTGCTTGGGGAGACAGGATTTGGGACCATTCTTTGTAAAAAAGCAGATGCAGTGAATAAGAAGAGTTTTAGAAGTGAAGTGTTGGCATTAGAAAATGGTCGGTTCTGGAGTTGTTGAATGCAATGATTTCTCATTCCAAAATGTTCAACATTTTATTGAGATTGACAAATTTCTTCATGGTCAAAATGTACAGCAGACTGTTTGCTGAAGAAAATATTTCACTCTGGGTAAAACTTAGTTCAAACTTAGTTAAAAATTTCATTTTGAGGTACCTCTGAATTATAGATACATCAAAGTACAGTGATGACATTTGAGCTACCACAAAAATTCTGGGCTCTGTTTCTTCCTTAACAAAGTGATAGCAAGTCAGCATGAGAAAAAGTCAGGTGGCCAGCTGAAAAACAGCAGGTTGGAAAAAGCAGAGGTACAGATGTGTGTGACAGCTTGTCCCCAAACCCCTCCAGCCATGGGGGTAGCCTTGATGTTCAAAATATGCTCCTAAAACACCTCAGAGGGCAGGATCTGTGTGGCATTAACAGCCCTGAGTGCTCTTTGCCCAAGATTCAGCCCTGCTGTAGGATTTGCAGCACACAGCCTGGGGAGCAGAAGACTCTGCTGAGACACAGGCATCACAGCTTATATATAGGGAGGGCTTCTCCCACAGGGTCCTCTCCAAGCTCATTTTTCTCCAGTGCCTTTGGATGCCCCTCCCCATCTCTGCTTAAAATTAACTTTGCATCAGACATCAACCCACTTTCTTTCTCAGTGCTTTCACCATGGGAAAAAGCTGTAAGTGGGAGGTGGAGCACAGGGAGCAAAGGAGAAAAAAGAAAATGGAAAATATGGAAGAAAGTGAGAGACAGGAGGGAGGGGAGGAGCGGGGAGGAAGGGCTTGAAAGGGCTGCTGAGGGACAGGGGCAGGGTGGCCCCCGGCTGCCCCACATTGTGCTTGGCTCTATCCATCTAAATAAAGGGACTATCCTGACTTGTGTCCCAGATGGGAGAGGTTTTGTTGCCTTTTGGGTTTTGGTGTCGTCCCCTCCCCCTGTTTTGCTCCCCCTCCTCTCTTCCCTCCCCTTCCCTGCCCGCTTTCATCCAGACTGCATCAAAGTGCCCCCGTGCCTCCGGCTCCTCGGGCGTTTCCACCCCCTCCCTGGAGGCACAATGTCCCCCTTTGTGGCCACCACCCAGATGACCTTTTCTACCTTGTATCCTCCTTTATCCCTGCGCCCCCGGGTAAATAAACCCTGAGGCGAGGGCTGGGTGGAAGTTGGGATGGGGAAAGCTGGCCCTGGGGCAGGTGCTCCCTTTACAGCCCCTCTAGCCCCAGCGAGGCAGGGAATGAGCATGACAGAGCTCTCAGGAACTGGCTTGTGCACCAGGGACACTCAGCCTGCCCAGCATCCCACTGTGAGGTGGAGATGCAGATTTCACCCCAAAAGAGAGCGAGTGCATCCCTACTTCCACTTCATTTAAATGCCCATGTCAGTCAGCCCCATAGGAGGGACAGAGCCAGGCTTGAGTTGGGGTAGCCAAGGGCATGTGGACACATGGGCCTTTGAAGAGCAAATGTCCAGCCACAGCCTGCACTGGGGATGTTCACAGGGGAGGAGAAAAACATTTGCTGGGCTCTGTGCAGCATGAGCCTACTCACAGCCCATCCTGTTGTGCCTGGGGGCTGCTCACTTCTCTCCTGGCTTTTCTCCCCTCTGCATATTTCCCTTCAGTTCCTGCTGGTTTATCCATATTTATTAGTCCCTGCTCTCTTTGGCAGAGCTCAGTCACCTGCCAGGGCTCTGGTCCTGCTTGAGGCTTCACCTCTGCTCTCTGCCATGTTTTCCAGTGCCCCCAGCCTGGCACATGTTCCTGAGCAACCATAAATGCATAAAAACATAAATCCAGGCATGAAATCCCAGTGAAACCATTTATTCTGCATGTCTGACGCTTTCAGGCCTTGACATTCAAGCAGATGTGCCTGTGCTGAGTTGTGCTCCAGCTGTGCACACTGCAAAGGCAGGTCTAGGATAGACACGTGAACACCCCCTTTTCCCCAGGGCAGACAAGGATATCAGAGTGGGCTCAGGTGGCTCTCCCTGACTGAGCATCTGCCTTGTGTTACTTCACCTTTTACTCCAGCTTTATTCGTAAAGGGAAAGCTCAGATCCACACAGTGCCCCAGGTTGTCCCAAATGGAGAACTCTCCACCCCAAAGCCCTAGTCTCCATGTGTTTCAGATCCTATTTTGGCTGCCCAAGGTGATACAGTCAGATCCTAAATTAGTCCCTTATAATCTAAATTGAATTTAGACCCAGAAAATCCCCAGCTTTCAGATGTTTCTGGTTACACAATAACTCTGGCTCTTCTTCTCAGGAGAGTGAAATGGCAGGATTTTGAAATTCCTTGTTGGTTCATGTTTGCATATAAATGCTGATTTTATCTTTTCTGTACACAAAGTAAACACCAAGCTGTTTTACAATAATGTTGCCGTTGGAACATGCACCAAGGATGGCAAAACAACTTAGAGATGTTTCCAGACCCAAGGACCATGCCTCCCTTCACACAAAGAAGCCGCCCGCTCCGAGATGCCTGGCACACCCTTATCCCTGTTTATGCAGATCAACAGGCAGGTTTCATTAGGCACTGGTAAGATCCCCAAGGAAAAGTTGGGTGGAGATGACAAAGGATGTGTATTCACCCAGGCTACCTAAGCGCAGGTTCCTGATGGAGCTGAATTTTTCCATAGGTCCCCAAGAGCTGTGGAGCCTGCTGGAAGTGCCCAGAATCACTGCAACTGAGAAATGATGGCTCTTACTTAAACTGGGATTTACATCTCTTATAATGCTGGTCAACATTACAGGGACTGTAATTCAGATTAAAATAAATGTTTAAAGTAACATAGTTATTGATGATTAACTCTCTGAGGGGAAACTCTTATGCTGAGAGATGCTCTTCATGAAAGAACTAAATGCAGTCATGGCCAGAAGCAGAGAAAGGAAGATGTGCTGCTGGGAGGAGATAGCTGTCAGAGAGTAAATTAATTCAGTGTAATCCCAGATTTACAGAGCCCTGCTGGAGGATCAGAGGTGGCCATACTTAAAAAAAAAACGACCCTGTACACAAGCCTGACAGCCTTAGTTATGGAAAGAATAATGTACAATCAAATAAACCCACATTTTCTGATTATTTCTTCTTATTTGTCATTGGATATTGCAGAAACTCTGTTTGAAAGTCAACAGGCTCTGGTGAAAGAGGCGCTCTTGGGTATAAAGGGAGAGGATAAAAATCCAGCCCAAATACCTCCCTTCAGCCATCTAGGAGTGCGGTGTCTACTTTAAGTTAGTCATTTGGCTACTCATCTGCTTTAGCAGCCCACGAACACAGAGGCATTTTCTGGGAGCAATTCATTCTGCTTGCTCTAGGATGAGTGTTGGCCATGGGATCAGCCGCCCCTGGGTGAAGCCTGGCCCTCCCAACATCCAGAGGTGGGTCTGTGGTGAGGAGCTGCGTCAGTGGCAGCCAGCTTTAGGTGGTCATGGCTCGAGGAGTTGCCTCTTGCCCTATACACCTGGGTGCTCATGGAGGCTGGAGCACCTCCCCCATCCCAGAAGTCATCTCTGAACAAACACCTATTCACCCCAAAGTTCACTGAAATCCAGGCTGCTGTAGGTTCCAGTGGCCTTTGTGTCACATCTGTACCCTCTGAGACAGTACCAGAAATAGACTCCAGCTCCCTGCTGGTGGTCACCACACCTGATCAGCATGGGACAGACTGAATAAAAGCCCACAGCCTCGTGCACTGGGCATCAACCCTTCATCTTGAAATGGCACTAAATGCATCCCACAAAATCTGGGTAATATATTTATCATGTCCTAGCAGTCATACGAGTTTTGAATGTTACACTGACATGGCAAGAGCAAAACTGAAATTGTCACACCAGCTGTTCAAAGGGGCACAATTAAAAAAGTATACTTGCAGGATATTCCTATTAGGAAGGAACCACGCTTTCCTTCTTGTTGCTTTGGACAAGAAGTTTAGGAGAAGGATGGATGTCTGTACATGTTCTCAAGGCACTGAATTCCAGATCCGAAGCAAGAAGCAGGAGAAGGCGGGATGAGGAAGACAACAGAGAAATGTCACATTATTTAGTAATATGAGTTGTTCCATAGTTGTTCCATGTCAAAAGCAATTGCAGAGGGACAAACAAATCATCCCAAGCCTCCTGGCACAGCTGCTCAAGCCAGGCTCATGTGTCTGCAGTGCAAAGCACACCTGTAATGCAACAGGTCCCATTGCAGTGTGTCAAGCCCTGCTGCCAGTCCCAGCTGTCATTTGCAGCCAGGTAGGTAACACTGCTGCACATTTCATTACTACAGGCAGACCCTCAGCCTGCCTAGAAATGTGAGCAACAGCTTGGGTCAGTATGAAAGAAAGAGTATATTAAATTGTCAGGAACGACAGAAAATGCATATGCCAGTATCTTGTCTCCAAATGGAGTTACTCGCCCACACAAGCTCCTCATCTGACCTCACTTGGGTGGCTTTTACTGCCTTCATTGTTTCTGTAAAAACCTCAGAGGCATTTCAGTCCATAAAGAAGATGGAAAATCTATTAATTGCCTTATGGCTGCAAGACAAGCCCACCCCTACCTTGCCCTGAGCCCTTCCCCTTGCCAGAATCCCCAATCCCTATTGCCCACTGAAAGCCAGGGACACTTTTAAAAGGCTGGAGGAATCTTCTCCTCTCTGCCTCCGCTCCTGCCCTTTGCTTTGCAGGGGGACGCGTGTCTATGACACGGCCAGAGAGGGGGCAGGTACACTTCTGCTCCTTGGAAGGAGCCTCACCATGTGTATTTTCTGTAGGTGAACAGATGCGGCCATTCTGTCTCCCAGCCCGTGCTGATCTGGTGTCACTGCTCCTGTCCTGGCACCGTTTCCCTGTCCCAGAGCTCGGCCACCCCCCTCCCTTCTCCCCCCCGCTCCTGCCTCACCTCCAGCCTCTCCGGGCAGTGATTAATGGTGCCCATCAATCAGGCACGGCTGCGATGAATGCGGCAGCAGTTTGCGATTAACCTTGGAGAACCTTGTCCCCCTGTCCCCGGCCATCCCCCTCCAGAGCCCCCCACTGAGATTATCGGGTGAAATGAGGCGGGATGAGTTCGTACCGGGGGGGGGGTGGGCCCTGGAAAACAGGTCCCCTGCTCTTTTCATATTGAAATGGAGAGTTCTCAATCGCTGCTTTGAACTGTGCTCGCACGGGTAAAAAGAAACCCAAACCCCAGTGTTTTCCTTCAATAATGCAGAGGGAATCTGGATTGGGACAGTCAGGGTTAGTGACAACAGTGGTGCCAAAAGAGTTGTTTCACCTGCCTTGTGGGAGAAGAGAAAGTGTAAAACCACGGGGTAGCTGCTGAGAGGGGACAGGGTTTCACTTGACCTCCCTCTGTTTTCTCTCCTGGCTGTGTAGCAGACCCTGGCTTTGCTAAGGTTGTACTGACACAGGATGGAATAGAGTCCTTGCTTTCAAAAAGTGATGGCAATGATTTCTTAGTTTTTTATAATACCTCTTCATGGCTTCAACTGGGATTCGGATTATTCATCCCTGCCACTGGAGGAGAGTGGAAAGGGAAGGTGTTCCCATTTCTGCTTGTGCCAAGTGCTTATATTTGGGATTGCTTGGCTGGAGCAGACTGACATCCTTGCAAACAGCAGTGTGGCTCTCCCCAGAGCAGCAGGGTGCACCTTGTGCTGTGGTTTGGCACATTGCAGCAGGCTGAGGAGGAAAGCCAATGACACCATCTGAACTGCACCTGCACTTAACACAGTGCCATGGTGTGAGTTGATGCTGGCTGGTTTTGATTTGGAGGTGTTCAAGGGCAAAGTTTAGGCCTCTGGGTGAGAGGGTTGGCTCATGGTGGTGGCTCATTGCTGGGGTTGGCATTTCTCAGGCATGCAATGCTGTCAGCTTGGTGTGATCACCCCACGGGTCACACACCTGCTGTGACAGCAGGGGAGGAGGTGAAACAACCAGCACCTTAAGTAGAGACAACTAGAGATCAGTTTAGGGCGTGTAATTCCACAGAGGAAAGCTCTGGTGAGTGAGTTCATTCTCCAGTGGGTGGGATACCTTTCTGCTTTCTCTCCTCCAAAAGTCCTTAGTGCACCCTCATTTGCTTATAATCACCAAGAGGCTTTGTTGGTAAGAAATAAAGCTTCACATGCTCCCATTTAGAGGCCCATGGGGCCCTTTTTAGTCTTGTTCCTTTGCAGATAAGGATGCAAATTAACAAACGAACTTCAATTAATAGCCAAATCCCTTTAAAGAAACAGCTTCATACTCAAGCATTTCTGAACAGGGTTTTACCCATTATTTGTCTCTCGTTTGAATGGTCATGATGAACATGTTGAACTCTGTTGTTCATACATTTATATACCCACCCATATACATGCAGTCCTGCATGCATGCAAATGTTTGTGTGCCCAGCCAGTGTTTTCAAGCTCAGGAGGAAGAAACCTTGCTTTGCTCATGGATTTGGCAGGGAGCTACTCGGGTTGCCATCAGTTCAGGGGCTGGCCTCCAGCATTAGCCTGTTTCATCTTCTTCTGCAGCCATCCCATCTGTCCTCATCCCAGATTGTGGGCACTTGAAGGGTGCCATGGGGCTGCCCCTTGCAGGAGAGCTCTGATGGGGAGTGGACAGACTGGCTGCCCAGCAGCCTCACAAAGCAAGGCCCAGCTTGGCCACAGCTCTCAGGGAGGAGGGGCGAGGCAGGGAGGGCACATGACTACTAAGATCTCCCTTCAAATGTTATTAAATAATGTTTTGCTGCTGCAGCACAACAGGTGTGGGGAGGCACAGGCAGGTAAACCCAGCCCAGAGCAGGGCAGCCTGCCAAGTCTGTTTCCTTACATAAATCTCTCCACTTCAAGGTATGCAATTAATCCCGGCTCCAGCCTCCGTTTACCACAGACCTTCTTTGTACACATGATGTATTAATCACCAGAAAGGACTTTTGCACCTCTGCTATCATCCTCGCTTTGCAGGCGGCTGCAAAGAACTTTGAGAACCCACAGAGACCAAAGGACGTGGTGGCAGGGGCGGGTTGGTGATGACACCGGTCAGCCAGAGGACGTGTGTGGGTACACACACGTGCAGGGCTGTGTACATGCTATGCTGTGCTGCAGCTCCTCTGACACTGATTTTGCCAGCAGATCCCCTGCTCCTCTTTCCCTGGAGACCACGGATGTTAATCAGTAACAGCTCCCCACCCTGAGTTTTACAGGGCTGATTACAAGGAGTGCTCACTAAAAAGCCAGGAGGACAGCAGATGCCCATCAGGAAGCCTGATCCTGCAAGAGCCTGCATGTAGCTCTTCATCCCTGGTGTACATAGGCAGCAGCAGCCCTATCTCCTGCATCTCAACGGAGGGAGAGGGCATGGCTGGCCCACACTGGAGCCTGCCCACACCAGGCTGCCAGAGCACCCCTCTTCTGGCCCCGTTTTGGCAAGCCCAGACTGTTTGTGCTGCCCAGGTTGAGTTCTGCTGGAACATGACTCTGCAGCCACCAGTGTCCATCTTGCCCCAAGAGCCCAGTTAGGCCAGGCAGCTCCGATGTCAAGAACCCTCAGTTTTGCCTTTTACTCCCTGTTTTGCCCTCCATGAGGTGTGCACTGTGTGTTTAACATCCATTTCAGAACCAGCAGCAACAGGAGCCCTGAAGTCACACACTCACCTGGATCCTGGCACCAGCTCTGATGGCCTCTCCTATCCACACTTCCCCAAAATCCTTTGGGGTAAAGCAGAGAAAGAGGGCAGCAGATGGCCAGTGTGGTTTAACATGTACATGGAATGCTCCTATCTCCAAGGCCTCATAGAGATTACAGATGTGCTTCTTCAAAGCAACAGAGAATGGAGCATGGGACAGGGAAACGCCCACCCTGCTCCCACCAGGGCCATGGGAGCCCATGGGGATGCCTTTCCTCCCCATCTGCCTGGGAGGGGTCAAGGGCTGAGCCTTCAGCCCCCACGATAAGGGGGGTGGGAGGGAGCCATGAGCAAGGCTGGAGCTCACTGCTGGCTTCCAGCTGCCTCAGCTTGGCTTTTGGTGTGGCCAGTGCCATGTCCCTGGCTGGGGACACACGTGCATGAGGCAGCTGAGCCACAGAGCTCCTGCTCCTGAGACTTTACCCGAGCACAGCTCAGCACCCATCTGGAACCTGGCTGTCACCCGGGGGACACAGCTGGGCACTCAGCACCTATTGCTTGGGGCTCCCCAGCTGTACCTGAGGGTTGTTGGATGTTGGCAGGCAGTGCCTGGTTTATGCTGAGGAGGCTCTGCAGCCTGCAGGTAACCCCCTGCTCCTGAAGCTGTAGTGCTGTGCTCCTTCAGGCCACGTTGTCCCTTGTCCCAGGGTGCTACCAGCTCCTCACTTCAAGCCATGAATTATTTTCTGAGCCTGATTACTCAAAACCTTTCCACTTCATGTTTTCCTTTGGCTGTAATGTTTGTCCCTGGATGTACTTAGACTATCCACAGCCAGGTAAAAATAGCTACTAGGCTTCTCTAGCTGCTCTTTCTTTGGCTGTAGCCTTACTTTCAGGTGAGAAGCAGCCTGCAAGATGCTGGTTCAGAGTCATTTGGTAGGAGCTTGAGCAAAAAAGAAACTTTCCCATTTCCACAGTGAAGACTTGCCTGCCCAGCCACAGAGGGAAAGGCACAGTGTGAAGGCAGAGTGCCAACAAAGTAGCCACTCACCTCAAGATAAAGCTGCTGAAGACTGATGTTAATTAAACAGAGAACATTTTTGTTTCAGCATGCTTATTAATTATTATTATGGCTGTTTGCAGTTTATATTGCAGTAATGCCTACAGGTCTGAATTAGCAGCCTGGAGTCACTACTGTCCAGAGAGCAAGCATCCAGGTGGGCAGAGGCCAGGCCCTGAAAGCTTACCCACAAAACAGCAGGACCTCAAGCTAGCTTTTCATCCCAACAAAACTGTCCTTTTCTCCTTAAGTCGCAGCTGAACTGTGCTGTTTTAGGCAGCAGAGATCAGAGGGGTGTCCTGAGGACCACGCTGGACCACTTCTGCCATGAAGCCACCACTGGGGACTGAGGGTGGGGAGCAACCTGCAGAGCTCACAGAGTGGCTGGGATTCAGGTCCAGAAGGGACACTGGGCTGCCACATTACCTGTTCTTGTTGCAGTCAATAGCAAAGGTCTCCACAGTGCAATGTTTTCTCCCTTCAGGCTGCTTTTCATTGTTCTGTGATGCAGGGGCCACAGACAGGAAGAGGAAGGTAAAAAAGAGAAAGGAACAAAGAAAGAAAAAGAAAAAATCAAAGTGGCATGATCTTCTATCTCCTGAAATCGCTGCATAGTCTGGGAGCCAAGGGATTATTTTCTCTTTCCAAACAGGGCCAAGACAGGAGCAGAAAGTGAGAATGGATGTGAGGGCATCCCAGCAGTGTGGGCATGGTCCTCTCTGTGCCCCATCACCACTGGCTCCCACACAGGACAGAGCTCCAAGGAGAACCTCACAGGCCAGAGAGTGGTGATGTGGCTCCCTTGCAGAGGAAGATGCTTTTTGTTTCTTCTGAGATTAGGAAGGAGAATACAGCTGTGCCTGTGCCCTGGCTTTTGGACAACATCCCTGCAACTGGGGCACTGCTGAGGATGGAATGGACACTGCATGTAGTTATATCTGGGATCTCTGGAGGAGGAGGCCGGGCAGGAGCCCCCAGGTTCCATGGGCACAGCTCTGTGCTCATTCACTGCACATCTCTGCATCTCCATGTGTGTGAGACAGAGCTGATCCCAGAGAGGGGCACCCACTGAGATCTGCAGCTGGGGACCCCAGGAACGAGCAGAGTAAGAGTAGGAGTATGCCTGTCCTTGCTTTCATTTGGCTCCCTTTGCCATTGAAGAATTAGATTTTTCTTTTGAAACCTCCCTTCTCCAGCCCCAAATAAGTTGCCTCATCACTTTGTCCCCACTCTCCCACCCCCTGAGCCTTTCTTTCAAGCATAACTTCATGAACCATGGCTGGCTCTGGCTCTCTATCACCAGCCAGGAGCTCGAGGATCCATCCTGCTGCCTCCTTTGCACTTCTATCAGGTTCAACCTGTTCAATTAGTGGTGCCCCAGGCACTGTGGGTTCCAGCTTTCTCTTTCTGCTTCATTTAATTTGAACACACACACCTCTCCCTCCCTTCTCCTCCCTGCTCACTTCAAGGCCCCAGGCTCTGCACTGTGAAAGGCACAAGGCAAGGCATCACTTACACACCTGGAATATGTTGCAACAAGCCCAAGAGCCTTTTACAAGGAAGTCTTGGGCCCAGACGATGAGTTAGAAAGTCCTTTTGCAAAGCCGCCTTTCTTGGGTAACAAAATGCACAGCTAAACCCCATTCACTGATTCCCAGTGCTCCTTGGGGGATTGGTTTTCTGAGCTGCTTTCTTCTTTTTTTTCCTTGGGTTTAACATTGCCCTGTGCACACGTGGAGAGCCAACCAGCCGTGTACACAAGCAGCACACACAATGAGGAAAGGATTAGCTGGAGCTGCTCACTGGCTTTTATTCTTGTTTCAAAAGGAAGCCGCTTTTGGAACACCTCAGCTGCTTGCCTCATCATGGAGGGCATTGTAATGGGCACCTCTCTTGCCCCAGCCTGACACTGGCATGGGGATGCTGAAGAAGCTGCAGGATGGCAGGTCCATGTGGTGGGCAGGGTCCCTGCCGCTGCTGCAGTATCACACAGGGTATGGAGGAGGCCAGGTCTCATTTCCCTCTGTGTGTGTGTGTGTGGACAGCACTGTCTCTGGCACAGGGATGGATGGTCTGCCTGTGCACAGCGTGCTGGAGAGATGCTCTTCCTGCCAGAGGAAATGTGGTGGCAGTGGGGACAAGCTCTGGGTGCTCTGTGTGAGCAACGCGACCTGACAAGCAGCACGCTGCTGCTGGGGACTTGGCCCTGCCATGGGGACCTTTGGGGACACCGGGCTCTCCAGAGGGGGTGCCTTGGAGCACTGCAGGCTGTGCAGCAATCCCCCACAAAGGCACAGCCTGCAGTGCTCCAGGGTGGGTAGGAAATGAAACTTAAAGCTAAAAATAAAGAAAACAACCTGATCTGTGAAATTGCGCATTCAGGTGCTGTTGGTGTTGGCAGGGAAGAGCTGCAGCTCCAGGAGTCTGGTGGTGGCTTTGGAGCTCCCTCAGTGCCTGCAAGCCCAGCTGAGAGCCTCAGCCGAGCAGAGGAGCCCTTTGCAGTTTCCTGGGCAGCTCTTTACTGGCTGCATTGGCTGCTGGGCAGCTGCCCAGGGGCCCATGGGGCATTTGCCCTCGCTGCCTGGCTCTTTGGATATCTCTGCCATGACAAATCTGCCAGAGATGTTGATCCCAGCTCAGTAGGATGAATGGGACAAAGAACTATCAAAATCTACACAGTCAGACTTATTTTTCTCAGCAGAAATGCTGACTGCTGTGTGAGGACCAGCAGCAGCAGCAGCAGAGAAAACAACATGACAATAACGAAGTGACAGAAAGTCATTTGGCCTGTCATTTCAAGATGAAGATTTAAACATTTCTCTTACTAAAGAACCAGCTGGAAATATTACACCAGTCTGTGCTAAATCTCTTCTCTGCTGCCACTACACTCAGCTGTCCCACTCACGTGTTGGCTGTACACTGCAAAGCACAAAAGCTTGCATGTCTCATTTTGTGCTGGACAATTTCTCCACGTGGTTTCTTAATGCCTCAGGAGTTTATTCTGCAATATGCCATTTTTTTCCTGTCACCAGTCAACTTAAACGCTTGGTTGTTTGCTAATTTTACAGGCAGAGAAATATTTGGCCGAGCTATACTGCAGCAACGGTTTAACCAGAGCATTCATCATTGTTTACCAAAACTCAGTGACTGGGTAGAACAAGAGTTCAGCCTGGCCACTGCTGCCTGGGAGCCCAGAGGAGGTGCTGAGTGGATGCAGATGCCATTCAAGGTCACCACCTTCCTCTGAGTGAAAGTTAGGGATGCTCACTCAGCATTTAGTGATGGACTCCTTCAGGTGGGGAGCTGCTGGAAGCCCTCCTCAGCCCTGCAGGGAGGATCACAGACTGCTGCTGAGCAGAGCCATCCCCAGCACTGTGGAGCAAAATTTTGGTGGAGATTAAATCAATGGGAATTTTTACGACAGACTTCAGGGTCAGTTTTCATTAAAAAAAAAAAAAAAATTAAAAATGAGTGCACTGTTGTCTTTTGTCTCAATCTTCTGCAACCTTCAAACACTGCCTCAAACCTGTTCCAGCCACTTTCTGTTTTGAAATGGTGAGAAGATGACAGCAAAGCTCCCTGTAGTCTGTCTGTCTCACTGGGATGACTCACTCCAAAATGCCACAGGTCCATGACGGTGGCTCTGTGCTCCCTGACTGGGTCCCCGAGTGGGATTTAGTGGGATTTAGAGTGAGGACCAGCCAGGGGTGGATGGAAGTGTGGGGTACCCCTGGAGCCTCACCTCCATCTGCCTGGAGCCTTGTGGGGCTGATGAGTACAAATGTGCGGCCAAGTGAGTGGATTTGAAAGGCAATAAAGACGTTTTATGCAGGAACTTGTGTAATTCTTTGTTTGTTAATCCCTGGGTTTGCTGTACCTATCCCTCAGGAAGGTGATACAGCCAGCTATCTAATTTTTCATGCATTTTGCCATTAAAAGGGCATGCTTTCAAGAGGGCTGGAAGAAAAGAGGCCGTGCTTATTCCATTGACCCCATGCTATCTCTTTATAAACATGGCTGAAGGGTTTCTATGGCTGAGATGGGTAACAAAAGGCTCTGCAGAGCCACAGCTGGGATTTTTCATGCTCCAAGGAGAGTCGAGCATCTTGCATCCCGCCGAGGATTTTGGCTGGAGCTGCCGCAGTTGTTCCCACCTCTCTCCGCTCTCTTTCACCCGGGACATCCTGCACGGGCGCTCGCCGAGCTGAAGAAGGGGCAGACAATGAGGATGCCGGGCACGGAGCGAGGGGGAGCGGGAGGAAGAGGAGAGGAGGAAGGAGCGGAGGGGCGAGCAGGGACAGGCAGCCTGAGCGCAGCGCCGGGCAGAGGAGGAAGGTGCAAGGAGGGGTTCGCGGCCAGGCGAGGGGACGGGAGCTGCCCCTTTCCCTTGAAAGCGGCTTTTCAGATGGAAATGGAGGGTCAGCAGCCGCCCTTGGACAATGGCCCCGTTCGCTCCGCTCCCCGCGGGCACAAAGGAGCGGGGGTCGCTGCCGGGGAGCCCCGCTCCGCTGCCCCCGGCCCGGGCAGGGCGAGGGCGGCCCGGCCGCAGCTCCCGCCGCCGCTCGGGCTGCTCGCCCAGGGGCACGAAAACCGGCTGGAAGAATGCTAACGAGCTGGGGGGAGGGGGGGGGGGAAAGACGGAGAGAGAGAAAAGCTGAAAGATTTCAACACAAATAATCTTCAAGGAGTGTTCTGTAAACAGAACGGAGGGCAGGGCGCCAGGAGCACCTGCCTCTCCGCATTGACATTAATTGTTCGGGGAAGAAGGGAAGAGCCCCCTCCTCCCGCCGCGCGGTGCTCGCTGTGTGCCCGTGCCCGGGTGGCTGAGGGGGCTCCGGGGCTGCCCGGCGGTGGGTGCTGCAGTAAAGGCACCCAAACCCCTCTAGCTCTTGCGCCCAAACCCCCTCTGCCTTCCTCTACCGCTTCATTCCCGAGCGATGCCTGAGGATCCGAATGCTTGCTAAAGGTATTGGTGGTTTAAACCTCTGAGTGTCTTATATCAGCCTTGGTTCCTGCTATTGTTTTCTCGCCCTGTACCGTGTGTAATCCCCTGCCGGGCGCTGCCAGGCTCCTGACCTCGCAGCTCCCCTGCATCGCCGAGTTCCTCAGGCACAAGTTTTGTCCTGTTCTGGGGGTGGGTATAGAGGAGCTGGAAGGCTCCTGCACCCACACAAGCAGTGGAGAAGGATTAGACCGTGCACGAACAAGTCCCTAATCGTACAGTTTGGCAATCTCACGGTAAGCCACCTCACCCCTCCCAGCAGGGAGCTAATCTCCGGCCTCAAGCGTGTGGCAGCTCCCCGCAAAGCAGCGCCGGTGTTTGCAGGGGCTCAGGGGAGGATGGTGCTCTGGCAGCTCTGGTGCCATTTCCCTCTACCCCTTTCCAGCCTGCAACCTGTGCCACCCTCGGCTGAAGAACTCTCATGAGCACAGCTCCAAAAAAAGGCATGGACACACAAGTACACACATTTTAGGCTGAGATCCGACAGGTACCCATTTTGCACAGCATCTCCAACCAACAATAACCTGGCGGCTGCTTCTTCCCTTGGAGCCACGAAGGACATCGAGGCACACAGGGTTATTCGGTGGTGGTGGGGATGTGGTTGGGCTGGACACCATGCAAATGCAGATGGGACACAAGGCTGGATCCTTGTTTGGTGCTTGGAGTGTAACTGAGGCTGCCAGAGCTGCCTCGGGGGCATCTCCTGTCTCCCTGCTTAAACAAATAATGCTTGCCTGAGGCACACAGCAGGCCCAAGCAAAGCAATCCAGAAATCATCCAACGGTGCTGATGGATTTGTTAGGTGGTGTAAAGGGTATACTGGTTTCATCTGAACACCACAAGGCTGATTACAACTTGCTGAAGAGCTCTCCTGGCTGTTGCATTCAAAGATCTTCCTACAGATGCAGCTAATATCAGCCAAGGGCTGAGGCTAATGTTTGTTTGCTGCTCTGCCTTGGAGCTAGATGGCACGACTGAATTTTGCAGGCATTGCTCAATTACCATGAAACAGCATGTCAAAACTTCTGCATTTGCTCACCTTATGCATGCAGAAGAGTCTGGATGGAAGTGTCACCAGAGGTGACTCTTCAGCTCGGCAACACAAGCTGGGAAATGACCAGCCAAGGCTCTGTGATGGGAAGCAGTTCATGTAGTGCTTCCTCAGGGGAGAGAAATCTGCAGAGAACTTGTGTTTGTCGCAGCATCACCCACTTTAAATCAGGGTTACGTGGGTACAGCAGAGTGCTGGGAACTATGTTGGTGCTGCATTACTCCAAGGTTTTGGCATTGACCAGGTCTCCAAAGCTGGAGGAGATCTGCTGGAGGAAAGCACCAGTGAAGTCAAATACCTCCTGTTCCTTGCTTTTACCTAGGTTTTGTTATTTGATGCCCAAGCTTTCATTCTTCTGTCTCCAGCTGTCTTCTCTTGATAGTCAATATTTCTTACTTGTGACACTCTTAAACCTCACTGTTAAGTCAGTCAGGCTTCAGACTGACTTAGCTTTTTTCTGTTCTGCCTGATGTCCTCCTGAGTACATCCTACAAGAACCTCTCTGTGCCCCATCACTCCTCTTTTGGGAACGGCCATCCTACCTTAGATCCTGGCCCTGGATGCTTCCCAGTGAATTGCACATCCCCAAGCAGTCAGACCATGCTTGGTGTCCCCAGCTGACATCAGGGACCCAGGCAGAGTTTCAAGCCCCCACAACGGATGGGGAAACCTGCAGGTTTGGGGGGAGGAAAAAGAAAGAGGCTGCCCGTGGCCAATGCCTCTTTCCCCCCATGCTGCCCTCTCCCAGTTTAACCATTAACAGGCTGGCTGGCCCTGCTGAGACAATGGTCTGTTTGTTTAGCATGGGGGGAGCTCGTATCGGGGGCCTGGCAGATTTATCAAAGCAGAGTGATTAGCTCTATTAGAGAAGGGATTTGTGTAAACAAAAAGACAGGTGCAAAGAGACTATTCCAGCTGGCAAGGGCTTCACAGAGCATGAAGCATTTCAGTGGCAATAAAACTTCTTCCAGGAAACAAGAGTCAGACTGTGGAGAGCATGTGTGGTTTCAGCCTATTTGACTGGCCCTCCCGACCACCAACCCTCCCAACCATTCATCCTCTCTGCCCCAGGCAAGGGGGATGTGGCCTGTGGTGTGCCCATGTCTCTCACTGCTCCCCTGAATCTCCTCCTGTGGATGGGTTGCAGCGTTGGCACGTGGTGGTGGAAGCTGTCCCTTGGGGATGTGGCACTTGTCACCCCTGAGCCATATAATGGACTCCAATTCACAGTGGGAAGGCTAAACCCTGTCCTGCCATCCCAGTGGTCTTCCTTCCTTCTGCCTTGTCCTGCTCGAGTGATGCTGAGCCACCAGGGTCCTACCAATTGTCAGGAAAGGTGATTGTCATTTGCTGACAAATGTGGCTTGGAGCAAGCCTGGTGCCAGCCTCTACAAGTAGAGACAAAGGCTGAATCCCAAAATGCCCAGACCTTTCCCTATTTTGAGAGCTTTCTTTGGAAAGGGAAGAGGAAAACCCTGTTGACAGCACACATACCATAATCTACTCATTCAAAACACCTCTGTTCACTGCATTTACAAATTTATCCTAATAGCTGCTTTGTGAAATTATTATTCAGTTTAAACTACTATTCAGTTTAAATAAGCATAATTTTCACCCCACTGCCAGAGTGTTAAAGCTTTGTCACAAGAAACACTTGAAAGCAGAGCACGCAGCTTCCCCAGCCCAGCTCTTTGGAGTATTGCTGAGCAGAAGTCGAAGTTTTGATTATGAAAGGTCATGTGAGTGAAGCAAATCAAGGAAACAGGAGGGAGCTCACCATGGGCTATGGTTTAGCTTCTCTGATTTGAGATCTCGCCAAATATGACCCAGGAAAAGAGAAATTTTTCACCCTCAGCTGCAGTTCATTGTCACAGCAGAGGACTGGTAACAATAATCTGTCTTTTTTTTCTTCTGCAATAACCTTTCCTGCAATAGCAGATATGTCTTCTGCTTCCCTTGCTACCTGTGTCCTTAAATGATCTCTTCAAAGGAGCTATACTGATGCTGCAACCTTTTACTGAATGTAACATGCATTAAAGTGTTTCTTCAGACATGTTATATTGGCCAAGAATGTATTAGCAATACTGACTGAGGGCTGGGCTTTGTAGATGATTCAGGCCCGTGAGGCACATAAGCATCTACTGAGATTTTTAAAAGCACTCTAAATTATAGTCTGCAATTCTAGGTACTGGCTTGTTTATATCTTTAGGCACCCAGCAATGCTTGACTTATTTCTTTCTATTACTATTATTTTCATTTTATTACAGTTTAGTATTATTATTGTTGTATTTTGGTTCCATTATTAAGCTGTTCTTATTCTAGCCCACGAGTTTTCTCACTTTACACTTCCAGTTCTCTTCCTCCCATCCCACTGGTTGGGGGAGTAAGTGAGCAGCTGTGTAGTGCTCATATTCCAGCTGAGGTTAAACCACAGCAGGTGCCCAGGGGAAAATCCAGTCCTCTGTGGCTCCTGAGACCTCTTTTGTGCACAGGTCACTGGTGCACCCAGAGGCTGCAGCCAAGGTGCCACTGCACACCACTGATTTCTGCACGGCCTGTGGAACTTCAATCCACCTTGCCCTGCCTTGGCTGCTTTTTATATGCCAACAGAGATGATAAGGTTGGTCTCTGTTTGCAAAGTATGAAAGATTTCATGAGCTGTTGCTCTGCTTGCAGCTGGCCACGTGTGTAACTGCATTCTTTGCCTGCTTGGATGTACTGGTTATCACTGAAGGTAGCTATAAACTTAAACCCTGGGGCTATGTCTTCAGAAACAAGTGCCTCAGATGTGGGCCCAAAACATGCACATCCCTAAGGAGAGCTGTGCAGCAAGCACTGGGCCCTGTGCACACACTACCCATGTTTCTTGAACAGTACATGTTTCAGCTGCCCAAAGTCTGGTGCCACTTCAAGTTATCCTTTGAAGCCCAGCTTTGTATAGTTTTGATGATGTTACTTTACTGAGAAATCCGATGGCTCACTCACTGCATCTGTGTCTCTGCTGCACTTGCTGTGTGGATGACTTGTGTTTTGGGTCCCTGGATGAGGATGATTGCCATTTGTCCTGCTGTGCTCCCTCTCACCCTGCAGTTGTGACCTGCTAGCATTCTGCTCCATGCTGTTTCTCTCTTTATGGGACACATGGGGCTGATAATGACACAGATGCTACAAACAACTCTCTAAGCCTGAACAGGTCCCAGCATGTGAGTTCCCTCTCACCAGGTTCGTGGCAGTGCCTTTTGCACCTTCCTTCGTGGTAACACTGTTTGACCACCAGGAGCATGCATGTCCTCTCTCCTTCTCCCTTGCTGTCTTGCTGGTTTATGACCATTTGTTGTTGTTCATCTCAGCTGAAAACAAAAGAGCAAGAAAAGACATGTGTGTGTGTGTGTGTGTGTGTGTGTGTGTGTGTGTGAAATCAGAGGTTCAGTGAAAGCAGAGCTGCTGTAGGACCTAAGTAGAGCCCTAAGGACTACACCTGATTTCTCGTATCCATGCTTTCCTCACAGCAAACAAGCCTCTGTGCTGCTTAGAGCTACAGCCTTTCTGTTGAAGTGTTCCTGTTTCACCAGTATCACATAATTTGCATTGAGGGTCAGTTCCACTTTCTCTTGGCATTTTGTAGCTATTGAAAGGAGAAAGCTCAGAGGCTCTGCTCTTGCCTCAGACTTCAAGGAACAGAGCATATTTCACCCCATTAATGTGAAAGCATCAATTCCCTTGTGCATTCAAATGGCAAAATAGATCCATCAGTGTGACAGAACTGTCTGAGGGATCTTCATTTATGTCTTTTCCCCAAGGGTCAAACAGTGGACATAGGCGAGAGTGGAAAGAAAACTGGGCTCATGAAAATTCATGCAATTATTTCTTGGCAAGTCATCACTACCATTTTGCTTTTGGGTCAGGAGGGTGTAGAGATGCTGGTGTCTGGGCAGAGATCCTGTGAACCTGGCCTGCCTGCTGCCTTGCATACCCCAAGGAGCCTGAACACAGCACACTGTGGTGATGAAATAGCAAACCTGTGATTTCCCCTGCTTTGTGCTCCTCCTGGGCTCTGCTTTGCCAAGGGTGCCTTTTGCTGCACCATCACTCAAATTTAGTTTGCA
Source organism: Agelaius phoeniceus (assembly GCF_051311805.1). Taxonomy (NCBI): domain Eukaryota; kingdom Metazoa; phylum Chordata; class Aves; order Passeriformes; family Icteridae; genus Agelaius; species Agelaius phoeniceus. The sequence goes on from NC_135270.1 coordinate 16,911,156, forward strand.
CACAGGCAGGAAGTGAACAAGAGGAGAGGCAAATGAGATGCTCTGCCCCTGGCTTCTTAACAGAAAGGCTCCAGTTTACTTTGCCACATAATCAAATCCATGCAAATGCTGGGTATCAGCAATGTCTAATGGTGGCTGTTTCAGAGAAGGAGGAGGCAGTGGTGTTCACTGAAACCTGTCATGTGTTGTGACCAACAGATGATCTGCTGACAGCCCCAACCATTGCAATGCATGTACAAAAGGTCTCTTTTGGCTTGCTGGATGTCACAGATCTCAGTGCTTTGATGAAAGGACAGTGGGAGTGCTGCATGTGAGTCACAGCTGATGTTGCTCTGGGTGGACCTGGGCTAGCTGAGAGGGTGCCAGTGGCCCTGTGTGCCTGACAGCCAGCAGTGTCACACACTGGCTGGTCACATATTGTCCAGCTAGAGAGACAGGGCTAAAGACCCATCACTCCCACTGCAGTCAGAGGGCTGCCAGCTCAGGACACCTTTGTCTCATGTGTTATGCATTTCACCCTCCCAGTGCCAGGCAGCAGTGAAGATTTGCTCTGTTTCTAGGAATGGAGGAGGGTAAACCTACAGGTGCCTTATTTCTGGGTGCCCTATTTGTATTTCAGCCCTCCTTAGGCAAGGGCAAACAACAGAGCTGGAAATGAGCCTGATGCAGCTTCTCTCCTTGAAACCTGTGCCAGTGCTTCCCAGCAGCACGGAAATGCAGCAAGACTCCCAGAGCCCTGCGCACCTCTTGTCTGGAATATATACTTGTGTGGAGAGGTACAAGTGCTTCCTATTTGGTAAGTGCTCTTAAGAGCTGCTTACAGCTTGCAGACACCAGCAGAAATCCCTGGGAGGAAGGAAAGGGAGCTGCCACCCGAATCCCTTCTACTTGGGATTAATTTGTGCTTCGCAGCATGTTTCCCTGATGGAGCAGCAGTGGCCCCAGGGATTATTGCTGTGCTAACCAACCCACTGGCTGCCCCCAGCCCCACTCCTCCTGTAGGCAGCACTGCTTCTCAACACAAGGTCTTGCCCAGGGTGGCTCCATGGCCTGCAGTCCTGGGTTTCCATCAGAAAGGATCATCTGTGATGTGTGGGCTGCAGGCAGGCAGCACAGAGAATTAGTACCCTTTTCTTCACTGGCTCAGAGGAGGGAGAGTTTCCTGCCCTCCAAATCGTGCCATCAGGATTTGCTATAAGAAAACAAAACTAAGAATACCAACAGCAACAAAAGCCAGTGCATGTGTAAAGGAGACTCAACGAATGTGTTATGACAGCTCTCAAGGACAGCCCTAGACCTCAACCATCTGTGGGGACATTCATGGTCCTCCTTCTGGGAGGACAGCCTGGGTACCAAAGGGCACCAGCTCTGCAGCTTTGTGACAGAGAGGTGCTGTGCTGCTCTGAAACCCTTCTCCCGTGCACTCAGCACCCTCAGTGGCCAGGGAAAGACCTGCTCAAGCCATGACAATTAGGAAAAAATACCTTCCAAGGAAGGCTTGAGTATGTGGAAGGACACAGAAGTTATGAAGACTTCCTTCACTCTTTGTTATGTGCTGACTTATGAGTCTGGGTGGCTGTTGAGATGATTTGTACAGTGGGGGAGCATCAGTGATTGCAGTGGCTGCTGCTTCATAAAAACCCAACTTTAGACCATGAGTCTGTGTCCTTGCCTAGGCTTTCACAGAATCCCAGAATGGGTCAGGTTGGAACGGGCCACAGTGGGACATCAGGTCCAACCCCCCTGTTCAGGCAGGGCCATCCCAGAGCTCATGCACAGGATTGTGTCCAGATGGTTTTAAATCTCCAGTGAGACTCCACAAATACTCTGGGGAAATTTGTTCCAGGGTGCAGTCATCTGCACAGTAAAATCCTTCCTCACATCTTTCCTTGCCTTGTCTTGCCTTGCCCTGCTTATTTTCCTTTTCCTTTTCCTTTTCCTTTTCCTTTTCCTTTTCCTTTTCCTTTTCCTTTTCCTTTTCCTTTTCCTTTTCCTTTTCCTTTTCCTTTTCCTTTTCCTTTTCCTTTTCCTTTTCCTTTTCCTCAGAGAAGGGTTCACAAGAGGAGCACTGCAGCCTGCTGAGTTAAGCTGCAATGGAGTGGCAGTATTCCTTATGCCTGCTGGTGCAGCAGAGCACAGCTCTTCAGAGAGGGCAGGTTCCCAAGTTTCTCTTCTGTGCCAGGAAATCCCAGTTATTCCCATTGCTTGGTGCAGACATCAGCCTGGAGGGCCTAAACTCATAAGCAGAGGCAGCAGCCCCAGGGCTGAAGGCCAGCAGGGAAGAGGATGGCAGGGTTCTGCTGCATGATGGTGGTGGAGACAGTGGCCACACAGCTCTGTCTTCGTGGCTGTAAAGGTGTCTGGGTGAAGCAGTGGCCCTTGCTGAGGCAGCAGCCAGCTTCTCCTTGCTGCATTGGGAGTTTTTGGCCAGCTTCCTCATCCTCAACAACCCTAAAATCCCTGTGGACCCTTCCACCTCTGTCCTGCCATAAGTGGCTGGTTAATCCTTCTCCTACACATCTGCCATTGGCTTACCAGCCTTTTTAGGGATTTTATTTTATTTTATTTTATTTTATTTTATTTTATTTTATTTTACTTTATTTTTTATTTTACTCTATTTTATTGCGTTGTATTTTGGTTTATTTTATTTTAATTTTATTTTATTCCAGGTAGCTCCCCTATGGTTTGGCAGTAGTGGCAGAGAACCCTGGCCCATCCTAGGGCAGGGGGCACCTGTCTGGTGCGGGCTCTGCCGGGGACCAGCTCCGTGCTGCCGGTGGAGCGTTCCCCATGCACCCTTTCCACAGAGGTGTGCACGCCTTTTGTTGCCTGCCAGGGAAGCGGAGGAGCAGGATTGCTCAATTAACATATATGTACCTTGGCAGGGCACCAGCCCGAATCCTGGCTCCACCCTGCCTTCCCTTCCCTCTAGCCATATCGTTTCCCCCCTCCTTCTTTGACATACCATTCCTCCTCGCTATCTAGGCTAATCTTCATCAGTCATTGCCCCGATGCTCTCCTGCTCCGACACGCTCCGAGTTTCAGTACAATTCCTGCGGCAGGTCGTGTCACGTCCTCTCACGCCGGCTGCTTTACACGGATCCCCGCTGAGGCACCGCACAGCCTTGAGCAAGACTTCTCCTGCTTGCAGTAATTTAGGGTGTCTTTCTCTATTGCTGGCCCGGGAGGAGGAGCCGAGGCTCTCGGCTTGCTGCGGAGAGTTGGCTAAAACGCGGCACGGGGCAGAAACCAGCCAGCGTGTTCCAGCTTGAGCCGCCTCCTGGGTGATTTAGACACTGAGGGATGCAGATTTGTTATTTCTGGAATGTCAGTGAGTTTCACTTGGGGTGGTTTTTTGTTTGTTTTCTAGAAGGGCCAGACTGATACCCTGTTTATGGCCAGCACACAGCTCATTTAAGAAAAGAGGGTCTGCCTCTACAGGGCTCTTTGCCACATCTGTGCTGCTGCAGGAGATACTCAGCAGCCTGGGTGTGCAAACGCAGAAATCAAGGCTCGAACAAGGGAAGGAGTCGGTCTGTGCCATTCATCCCTCCCTTAGCTCCCTATGGCCTGTGCTCCCCTGCCCACCTCCGTCCTGTCCTTCATCTCTCCAGGCCACACCAACCCTTTTCCATCCTTCACCTGCGCTCTCTGCTTCCATACATCCCTCCCTGTTCACATCTTGGCAGGGTTTTGTTGTGTTAGATGACCCTTTCCCTTTTCATCCTGCAACTCAGCTGTGCAGTCCTCAGCATGGCACATAAAGAGGTGCCACTCTTTTTTTGGTAAGAGCTCTGTGAAATCTCCCTCCTGTCCACTCAGGCCATGTCTTGTTGCTGGAGGTGGGTTTTGCAAAGCACCAGGCAGTGCATTCCAGTGGGGAATCAGTGATGGGGGAAACCTTGGTGTAGGTTTGATTGTGCAGGTGAAGGAGAAGTACCTGAACCACTGTAAGGCTATGCCTGGAGGAGACAGAGGTGAAACATCTCCAAGTATGGGCCACAGGAGCAAATCAGGAGGCTCAGTGAGACCAAGGCAGTGCTCCTGTGTCCATGATTGCCCAGCCTGATCGGTTAACATGCAAAAGAGATCGTGCAGCTTTTGTGTTTACATCTGGTATTGCTTCCCTGGGCAAGTCACAGAGCTGGGCCATAGGCTGTGATCTGTGGTCTCTGTGCTTTGTTATATAGTGGTTTCAGGAGCTGATATTGCAGGGCACTTTGAATACTAATTAGGTGTTTGCATGTTATCTTTTGCCCTAAGTAATTGCCATAGAGCTGACAGATGAGATGTGGTGAGAGAAGGCTGTGCCAGAGAGAGGACACACTGCATGGAGAGGGGTGAGGCCATGGAGACTGGGACCTATCCTTACTTTTTGGTAGGTTCCCAAAGGAAGTTTAGAATCAAGCTGAGAAATGTAATCAAACCAAGTTATAAATATACTCAACTACAGCAGTCCCACTTTGAGTTTCAAGGCATTTCTTTCTTGGTGTTGTTACTGCTGCTGGGTACCAAATAAACTCATGGAAACGTGAGAAATCCTCTTTCATGAAGGACTTTGGGTTTCCTAGATCTGTGCCCTTTCTAACATAGTGCTGTTCTCCCTGTAATTGTTTTATCTTGGCTGAAGCACTCCAGAATTATACTCTTTAGGTCTGTATCTCTCCAATGACATGTAAAACTTCAAACTGAACAAGGTGGAGCCCTGGTGTCCCTGGCTGTCTCACCTGCTCCATCAGGGGAGGGAAGGAGCAGAGCAAGGAGGGAGAGGATGCCCCATTCATGATAGGTATCATTTTGTGCCTCCCCCTCTTATTTCCATCATGGCAAACAGCCGTGGCTTTTATTTTAATTGACAATAAATAAGGAAGAAGGAAGTTCTGAATTCAGGTGTATGGAAATGCTTGGCCAAAGAGCAGAAAACAGAGAGAAATCTGTTTGAGGAACTTATTTCCTTTCACCGTGACAGTTTTATCCCCTCCTGAAAAGAAAAAGGCAAGAGCGAAACATGTCTGGTGTAACCGCTAAACCACTAAAAAGGCCGACAAAAATGGGTTGCTTAACAATTGGTCTTCAAATAAAGGTGGAACAGAGCTGTGCTTGTTGCAGGCCTGTTCCCTGTCTTTGGTCCCATGACTAAGACATTTATCACGTGCTAAACCAGGGCAAGTTGTTGCACTGCATGAGCAACGATGACACCAAATCTGGAGGCACTCTGCAGTGGTGTCTTCAGGGGTGCTGTGCCAAGGGCACTGTGGTGTAGCTGCTCAGCTTGGGCTCACCAGACAGCCCTGAGTCCCTTTAGGGTCCCACATCCAGCCTCACTGCAATCCCTATGGCAAGGGCTCAGCTGAGTCCTGCTTCCCTTTGTGCCTGCTTGAGTTTCGGCCATGCCGGGGCAGCCCGGCTCTGCCCCCAGCCCCTCTGCTCCCCCTCCTGTTCGCCCAGCTACTGCCTGGCCCCGAGAGAATGGGGAGGAGGAGGGCATTAGGCAAATATCCCCGGCTTCTCAAGATTCCTGCTTAATGAGCACATGTGCTCTGTGCATTGCCCCCCTATCAGTAATCTTATCAGGCTGAGCCTGCCTCTGCCACCTGCAAGCAGAGATATCAGAGTGGGGGGGTGGGGGGTATAAACCAGCTTGTTTCAAGTTCCTAGGCACTAAAGGAGTTTCAAAGTGAACTTATCACTTTATTTTTGTCATTAAAAAAAAAAAAAGGGGAAAAAACATGATGGGCTTGCTTTATGATTCACTGGTTGCAGATGTTTCCTGTCAGGTGGCAGCAGTGCTTGGCTTTCTGTTTGTCACTTCCAAAAGGCCAAGGTGCTTGGCACCATTTGGAGCACATGCTGAGCCACCAAGCCATACAAGCTGCCTCCCCAGGAGGTGCCAGGTCCGAGGGCTTCACTCTCTACGTGCCTGCATCTGTGCCAAAGGACTTTCATATCTGTTCTTGGGCTAAAAGCACATTTCCAGAAGGAGTCATAGGGGCTCACTGGAGAAAACAAGGTGTGGTAATGGGTATCTGCCCACTGCCACTTCAAGTGGGTTTGAAAGCATTTTCTGGCCAACTGCTCAGACATCTTACTCATACCAGGTTCGGGTCAGGTCTTGACCAGCAAACAGGCAGAGAATTACACCTGACCTCACCTGTGACCTTACCAAATCCTGGATGCCCAGACAATGTCCAGGGGTTCAGTGCTGGCCCACTCCTACCTGCATGAATCTTGGTGCCTGGCACAGGCTTTATCACATTCAGGCACCAAACAATACACAGCCCCCCTCTTCATCATTAAAGAACAGAACAAAACATAAATCTCTTATTTCTACAAATGTATTACAAATACATAGGACCTCAAGTGTTTGAAAGAAGTCTTGACTATGTCAGGATGAAAATTCTGTTCTATTAAAAAAGTTTTGAAGCCCCATCCTTTCTTCAAGTTGCATCAAAAATCTCAGAGATCCTGAGTAACAGAAATCCCAGAAAAGCCTGTGCTGGATATCAAAAATGTGATTTATCTCTCTTTTGACTGTTTGTCTTATGGATGCCAAGAGCACCATAGCCCACTTCTCTCATTAGCCACGCCGCAAGTGCATCAAGGAGTCAACACAGGGTTTATGGAAGCAGTGAGTGTTTCCAGGGTGTGTTTGAATGAGCAGTGATGCTCCCCAACAATGCGTGTGCTCCTGCTGTGCTGCCATTGTCTGCTGTAAGGTCTTCCTTGGGGTCTGTCTGAGGGTGAGCAGTGGCAGGGGCATGCAGAGACAGATGATGAAGCAAGAAGGGCATTTTCTGTATCCAGCCCTGCTGCTGGGCTGTGCCTGTGCCCAGTCAGGTGTGCCAGTGCTGAGCAGCTGGGCTGCAGCTACACCAGAGCTCTCGTAGCCCCACAGATTTGTGTGCATGAGCTGTTGACATGGGTCAGGATGAGAGATGCCACACTTATTGTGGAGATAAGGAAGGAGCCTTTTCATCTCAGGGATTGCTCTGAGCAGCCTTCACATATGGGCTGAGGTCTGGGGGCAAAGCCCTCAGGTGAACACACTGCTAAACACACCACTGAGCCCTCTCAGAGCCAAGACCTACATCCAAATGTCATTGTGCTATTTTGGATGCTATTTTTGAGGGGGAAGATCCCACCCTGAGACAGCAAAATGTAGAGGCTCTAAGAGTTATTTTCCCCCTCCTTCTTCCCTGCTGAGCCTGAGGATGCAGGGTAGCTGGAGGCGCAGCTTGCTCAGGGTCTGTCAGCTCCCCAGCCCTACCCTGTGCTTTAAACAGGACAAACAGGTTATGACATTAAAGTTTCAAAACCTATGGGGGGTACCTGACACGGGAGAGGTTAATGCAGGGGCACTCTAGGCCCCTGGAGAAGGGGAGGGGATGCTTTCAGGCTTGAAATGTAGACACAACTTTTCCAAAGTTGGAGCTGGCTCAGAAGAAAACCAAACTCACTCTCCCCTCCCACGTCTCTCCTCTGGCAGCTCTGTGAAGCCTGTACCTTGGCAGGCAGAGGCTCGAAAACACATTGCCCCAGGCAAGGCTGTATCTCACCCTGATCAGAGCAGCCCAGGGCCAGGATCCCTGCACTGGCTGTAGAACTTCTGAGCACCCAGTTGGCAACCAGCTGCGCTGCCCTGCCTAAACAGCAATCTGAAACAGCCCAGCCATACCCAAAGACCAATGGCCTGAAACCCAGAGCCTGTGGAGATGCTGCTGGCAAGGTCTCTGTCCCATTGCCATCCCCTTGCTGCAAGTGAGGCTGGAAGAAAAAAGACACAAGCGGGTCTTGGGTTTATTGCTCTGACTGGCATGATGGCATGGGAATGCTGTGGGCAACCCACAGGACTGTGAGGTGTGAGATTTTAACAGGATCGAGGGGAAAACTTGCCCCGTGATGAAACGGGAGGAAAACCCTTGTCCCTGGGCATAAGATCTCTCCCCTGCCATGCCCTGAGTTCCTTGCACAACCAGCACTTTATGGAAGGTGAAAGGAAGAAAAACTCCTTTTTGGCTGCCCCATGGCCTGGGGAGCCCTGGTGTTGTGCCCTTGCCTCCTGACTGTGGGTGCTGAAGCCCTAAAATTCGGCTGCATCACTCACCATCGCAGTACAGAGCTGCCCTGACAGGGTCAGCAAGCAGAAGTTGGGAGTCGAAGCACCTCTGTGCAGGGTCCATCACTGTGCCTGCCCCGGAACCCCAGAGCAATCTGCAAAAGAAGCAAGCACTTGGTAAAAAAAGTGAAAAAAGCCTTGGAGGACTTAGAAAATTTGCTTGTGGGCTCCTAACTGAACTGCAGATAGGCAACATACCTTAAAGTTCTTGTAGTGGGAATCCAAAACAGTCTCTAAGGGTCACCCCAGGAACAGGGGTGTCCAAGCAGTCTCCTGGTGTTAGCACAGGTTCTGGGGCTCAGGAACTGCTGGGAGAAGGAGTTCCCTGCAAGGCAGAAGGAGAAAAAGCAGCTTTTTGGGACTGGAGTAACCACTAAATATGGTTAAGAAATGTTTGTTATACTCCAGCAGCATCCATGCTGTCCTTCATTTCCTTAAACCTGCTAGGAGCCCTGCCATGGGATTTAATATACCATTTGACAAGAGAACACGATGTGTCCACCCACTTACCGTGCAAAGGTGAGTGGCATCAGGAAAGTAACTGGTGTGCCTGGTCCCAGGGCTGTTTGGTGCTCAGGGCATGGGGACCTGAGTGGGAAAACCCCCAGGGACTCATAACAGGGGCTCCAGAGGTTGACCATTGGCCTGGGCTCCCTCCCAGTTCCAGCACAAGCCCATGAAATCCCCTTCTGTGCTCTTCCCTAACTCAGAGATGGTGTGGCAGAGAGGGAGGTGCTGTATGTGGGTGTCCCTTGGCTCAGCCATCCTGTGTGAGGGATGCAGTGGCTGAGCATCCCAGCTGCTGTCCCGCCCCTGCAGGGGACAGGGCAAGCGGAGAGAAGGGTCCACACTGCTAGAGCTCCCCCCACTGCGTGTGCTCCCCATGGCTGACAGGTCCCCAGAGCCTGGGAGAGTGACACCCTGGCATTTCCCCTTCTCCTTCTGTCTCTGAGTGTCATTTCTCAGCATAGCCAAGCTCCCTGTCCCCCGTGGTGCTCTGGAGGGCACCCACTGCAGTCACTGCATCCAGCAGGAGGGAGGAAAAGGGGGATGGGGGGGCAGTGGAATGCAGATGAAAACATTTGGGAACCCCTCCATCTGCCAGAGGGTCAAGGTTTCACTCACAGCCATTGTGGGAACTTCCTCATGGATTCACATACTATTTTTTTAATCATTTATTCTAGCTTCTGAAGCCCTCCAGTGACAAGCTGTCATTTTGCTCTTTTAATCGTATTTTGTGCCTCTGCTGCTCTCTAGGCGAGTCTCCGAGCTGCTTCCTATCTCTCCCAACACTTAACCATTTATAGCCTGAAAGACATGCAGAGAGGTTTTTCTCTTTCCTGGAGGATGAATCCATTCCCCCTTTTGCCTTCCTTTCAGCAGCTGCTGCAGCTGCTGCTACAGTTGCAGTTTATTTGCAGAAAGATCCCTGGGAAGGAGGAGGGAGAGCACTTGGAGAAGAAAAGGATGGCAGTCCTCAAGGAAACCCCTTTGTGACTCCTGGTTCAGCTCAGACCTAGGTCCAAGGGAAGTAAAAACTAAATATTCTTTATTTGCTATTCTCAGCAGCTCTCTGTAGGGCTGAAAAGATGGTGTGGAAGAGAAAGCTACTATGGGTTCAGTAATGCAATTTTCTGTTTGGGAGGCAGCACTTAGCAGGAGCCTGAGAAGAGGTACCCAACCCCTGGAATCCTTGGGCTCCTCTGGCTGGGTTTGCTCTGGTGCAAGCTGTACATTACCAGCAGAAGTTCTTGAAGCCCAAATGTCTGCCAGATCAGCTGGAAGCCTGAGCCCTTCCCAAGGAGCCTGGAGGCAAGGAAGCAGGATGCTATTCTAATGTGGAAGACACTTTTACACACAGCACCTGCTTGAGCAATCTACAGAAGTGGCACTCAGCTTCCCTGGCAACTTTGCAAGTGCCAGGGAAAATCCACCAGAGAGATATGTTTAAATGGTGGAAGAATTGCCTCCTTACAGATGAAAGCAGGTAAGGAGGTGGCCCTGCTCCCTCATCTTTTGTGCAAGTAAGTGGCTGGTGTGCATCAGAGGACCTCTGAACCCACTGCTTTGCATATCCACAGGGACCTTTCTGACTGAATGGAAGCAGGAGGAGCTCATCTGGACACCAGGGATGCCCACAGTCACCATTATTATGCTGCAGAAAGAGGGCTCTCAGGGACTGTAAGGGAGCTGCTGCGCTGCCTCAGAGGGGTTTGGTGGGATTTGTACCAAATCTACACAGCCTTCCCCTGCTCTCACCCTGCCCTTCTTTCAGCTGTGGGTCTCCTCTGCAGAGTGGTCTCTGCCAAGGGGCTCCTCTCAAACGAGAGCCCTGCTGCACCTGGCTCTCAAAGTCCCCTCCACTGGCTGTGGCAGCAGTGACATTTAATGCTCCCCAGCCTTGCAAAGACAGCACCTTTGGGGCTCAGTCCACCACATGGGCTGAGCAGTGGGACAGATGGTGGGGACGAGCATGTTGCTCCGGTACAAACAGCAGCAAGAGGTGATAAGAAAGGTTGTGTGCAGTTGCTGAGGGAGACCTGCTACAAGCAATTGCCTGTAAAAACTCCTGTGAGATCCAGGATGAGTTTGCAAGGTTGATAGTTAGATTAATAATGCTCTCCCTCATGGGACAGGAATTTGCCCCGTGGCAGATCTCAGCCTCCAGCTCTGTGAGATGCACATGCATCTGGCTGTGTGAAATGTAGCTGGATCTCATCCATGCTCAGGTCAGCAGCAGGGCTGGGGTAAATGCCTGGACCCCCTGACTGCCACACAGCCCCCTGCCATGGAGCATCACTGCAGCCTCTGCTGCCTTCCCACTTCTCTTAGTTATACCCCACATCTTCTCTGTGAGCCTGAAAACTTTGCCTGCCCTTCCAACTCTGAAGAGAACGGTGTATTCTTCATTTTCATAATTAATGCTATTCCTATTATTAAGGGCTACCAAGAATCTGTATTAAAGGAGATGATGGCTAAATATGTGGGATTGGGGAGGCCCTACCCTACAGGCTTGATAGCCAGTGGTGTGCATCTTCCCTGGCTTGGGGATGTGCTGGCTGCAGTTCTGATTGATTACAGGCGCCCGTTTGGTTACAATTGCTGAACACAGCATGTTCCTCCTTTCAGATTCTGATTCCCACTTCCCTGAATAAGTCACAGATAAAATGACCTTGTCAATGCTTGCCTGACAGTTTCCAAACCTGTTTACTGGGATGTCTTCCTGGTCATCCCAGGAAAGCGCTGCTGGGATGGAGATACTCTATGTGCAAGCCCATGCAGCACGAGCAGAGCAAGGACAAAGACTGTCTTTAGACCTCAGCCATGGGCAAGGACACCTCCCACTAGAAGAGGTTGCTTAAAGCCCTATCCAGCTTGGCCTTGAACACTTCCAGGGGTGGGGAATCCACAACTTCTCTGGGCAACCTGCGCCAGTGCCTCATCACCCTCACAGTAAAGAATTTTTTCCTAATAACTAATCTAAACCTGCTCTCTTTCAGTCTAAAGCCATTTCCCTCCTTGTTCTCTCACTCCACACCCTTGTAAAAAGTCCCTTTCCAGCCTTTCTGTAGGCTGCTTTGGGGGCTGGGGGGCTGCTCTGGGGTCTCCCTAGAGCTTCTTCTTCTCCAGGCTGAACAACCCAAATTCTCTCAGCCTGTCTCCACTGGAGAGGCACTCCAGCTCTCTAATCATCTTCATGGCCTGTTTGGAGCACATGCATTCAAAGGAAAAAAGCCAGGTCTTATATCTTGCAGTAAGCCATTAAATGGTTCAGGTGTGGGATGCTGTGGGTCTGGAGAGGGGCTTTGCAGCTGTACCCTCCCACTGCCCCAAGGACAGCTGCAGCCCGAGGCAGGGAGAGCCAGACCTCGCTGGGGCTGGCACACACCCTGGCGCTGAGCCACTCTTTGGGCACAGGGGCTCGCGTTTGATGGTGCCCGACTCGGGGGGCAGCAGTGGGGCTGCCTGCAGCCCCAAAGCTGGCAGGATGGTGGGGAGCAGGGAAGGGTGCAGGGGCAGGATGGTGGGGAGCAGAAGGCGCGCTGGGGCAGGATGGTGGGGAGCAGGGAAGGGTGCAGGGGCAGGATGGTGGGGAGCAGAAGGGGCGCTGGGGCAGGATGGTGGGAAGCAGGGAAGGGTGCTGGGGCAGGATGGTGGGAAGCAGGGAAGGGTGCTGGGGCAGGATGGTGGGGAGCAGGAGGGGCGCAGGGCAGGATGCCGGCTTTAGGGAGCGATGCGGGGCAGGATGCCGGGTTCAGGGAGGGATGCGGGGCAGGATGCCGGGTTCAGGAAGGAATGCAGGGAGGATGCCAGGTTCAAGGAGCGGTGCGGAGCAGGATGGTGGGTTCAGGGAGCGATGCGGGGCAGGATGGCGGGTTCTGGGAGGGATGCGGGGCAGGATGGCGGGTTCAGGGAGCGGTGCGGGGCAGGATGCCGTGTTCAAGGAGCGGTGCGGGGCAGGATGCCGTGTTCAAGGAGCGGTGCGGGGCAGGATGCCGGGGCTGCCGGCGGAGCCGCAGCGCCGCCCGGTGCGCTGCCGCCGCACTGCGCTGCTGCTCTCGTCCCTCCCGGCACGGCCCGGCCGCGCCGAGCACTGAGACCTCCCGGGACCGCATCTCCCAAAACTCCGGCCCCTCCTTCGCCTTCCCCGGGCTGAAACAGCAGCGGAGCAGCAGGGCCCTCCTTGCCATTGAGACACAGCTCCCGCCGTGCCCTGTCTGTCGCTGAGTTTGTCTGTGCCCCTGATTTTGTCAGCCTCACCTGGGCAAAGCGTGTCAGGTCCAGGTGGAGCCCCAGAGCGGATCACGGACTGCTGGCACACAGCAGGCTGGGGATGCCCACCCAGGGAGGCAGTTCACAGGAGCAGGACTGTTTTAGTGAGGGTCTCCTCACTGGTGGGATGGCACCTTCCAGCCCCGGCTCCTCCTCCCACACCTTGCAGCCCTCACGGTGCACCCTGTGAGGAAATCACTTATTCATCACAGCCCACACTGTCCTGATAGCCTCAGGCATGCACAGATCATCCCTGTCTTGCACAGGTTATCTGTTTCACCTGTTTTTTACCTTAAAACACTACACAGAAAACTACAGATTTCTCTACATTCACTGCACCACCAGGTCGTTCCTATCTGTAGAGTTTACCACCATTTTCTTTCAGGCCCCTGGTTAAGATGTCAAACTGCCTTGGCCAGAGAGGGTGCCATCCTCTCTTTTACCAAGGGTGCTTTCTTTAGGGCTGGTTTTCCATTGTTTTTAACTGCACAACTAACTCCTCTTTGCATTTTAACTGCTCATGTCCCTAAACAGAAAAGCTTTCAGTCTGTAATTTGGGGTGCTTTCAATTAACACTAAATTTTTCGAGAAGGATTTGCCATGGATCTGTCCCAGACCAGCTCAGATGCCCTGCTACCCCCAAGGTGATGGTACCACCAAGAGCTGCCTTTGCACTGGGACAACAACCCTGTCTTTTTCCCCAAAGAGATCACGTCCTGCTGTTTGCTTGCGCCTCCCAATTCCACCTGCCTCTGGTGGCACTACAAAGCACAACCAAAAATCAATACTTCTTCAATATGCTGTGCCTTGCTGGGGACAGTGCTAATAGGAGAGGCAGACCACTTGAGGGGCTGATCAATAGCCCTGCCTGGGTTTGATGGTCGGTGTCCCAGGGAGCCAAATGCTGTCTAAACCCTCAATTACCCTTCCCTCGCCTCTGCCTGCCTCCTGACAGCCACGGTGGTTAAGCCCTCTTCAGCACTCACAAGTGGACTGCTGCCTAATAAAAGGCTGCAAAATGCCAGCACATCCCTGTGCCACTTCAGCAGGTCACTATTTAATGCCGAAAAGAAATGCAGTGGAGCAAAACTGACCTATGCCTCCACTTATAAGGAAAGCAGTAATAACAGAGAAAAGAAGGAAAAAGCAGATTTTAAAAAATGCATTAAAAGGAACAGGGGATTTAAGACCTTCTAGAAACAGTTTCAGATGAAGCCTGTGGCCGTATTTTTCACAGCAGACAGATAATTTTTCAAAAGTGACTAAGTGTCCAGCTTTCCAAAAATTGGGCTCAGAACAGTCACTTCAATACAGGGGTCTGAACTGAAACTTTTTAGGGCGCCATGGGTTTTGAGTGTGGAGAAAGGGAGAGGGGAAGTGGCCAGCCCTGCCCTGCCCTGCCCTGCCCTGCCCTGCCATGGGATATGATCATCTTTGGAGCTGTTCCCTGTCTGCTGTCAGGAGACATCCCCAGGCTGCAGGTGGGGCTGATGGGGAAGGAGAAGCAGATGCCCATTCCCAGATTATTGTCAGTCACCCTGAAGTGAAGCAGAATCCCCTTGGAAGTGTGAAAACGAGGGTGAAAGAGGGTGAGCAAACATGCTGTCGTGGGAAGACGAGGGACAGGACGTGTCTGTGGGCTGGGGCTGTGCATCCAGCTGGACTCAGCATGCTTGGCTTCCTGGAAATTCAACAGGGGAATGAGATTTCAGGCTCCCTCATGCCCATCTCCACCCATTAAACAAATGAATCTTTACTGAAAGGCAGAAAGCTATTCCAAGTCCCTCTTGTTTCAGGAAACCACTTCTTTACAGACATCTCCTGAGTTTGTAAGAAGCTTCTGTCAGTGGAAAGGAGGACAAGAGCACGCCTGAATGCTGCCAAAGTTTTGCAATCTTCCTTTGATGTGACCCCCCACCAAGGCAGAGCCTGCCTGCCTTGTCTGGCATGAGGGCCCTCGGGAGCAGCTCCAGCCTTCTGCCTCCCAGTTCAACCCCTGGCTGACCCCCAGAACCTGGGGCAGAAGGGGGGCCTCAGAGAAAGGGTCAGGAGAAACTTGCAACATCAGGAACAGTTTTGACCAATTCCTTTTGTTGATGGTGAGTCAGGGGTGCTGAAAGGATGGTTTGGATTTCACTTCCTCCCTGATGTGTCTCTGATTACATCTCCTTGAGACCTAACAGAATTCTGATAGCACTGAGCACAAGGCAGGATGGAGATGGCCATGGGACTTTATAGCTGATTTGCATACAAAATAAACACAGAAGGTTTCTACATCAGCTTTACCTCCTATTTTAAGGCAAGATGGCCCTCAGAAGGAGATTCCCTGTTCAGGACATCTTGAAGACTTCTCCAGGCCATCAGTTATCAAGAAACACAAGAACAGAGTTTCTTTCAGCCGTGCAGGTGGGGGTGTGAGCAGAAGTTTATGTCCTGCACAGCTGTGGACTCTGGGAGAAGCTGGTCTGCTTCTCAGGCCTTGCTAGCAAGAGCAGAAGCCCAGGGACTGACCTACTCACAGTCAATCCTACCACCTACAGTGAGACAGGAGAATAACACAGGGATCAGGAGAGCTGGTGAGGCACCACTGGGAAACTCAGCCTGTTTTTCTTACCCTGTGTTGGAGGCCTGACAGAACAACTGTTATGGGAGACAGGGCAGGGAGCAGCCATGATTACAGAAGAGCCTTGGATAGGACGTAAATATGATTTTTCAGGCACTATTGAACAGAAACACAGCACCTTGCTGTTCTAGGACATCCAAAGCCAGTGATGGACAAACAGCCACCTTCTGAAGAATCACATGAGCCACCATTTGTCCTGGTCCACCTGTGCTAAGAACAGGAGGATGTGGGGGAAGGGTCCCTGCTGTGACTCAGCGTGGGGCCAGCCTGGAGCACTGAGTCACTCTGTGCCAGAGCAGAGGACAGGCCAGCAGGCACGTCACCAGCAGCAGCCAGTCACCTGTTCCCTGCTGGCCTGGCCCTGCCACGAGCCCATCTCCACAGCTCACAGCTGCCCTCGGGCATCAGGGACACAATGGGGCCGGGTACAGAGCCCCACGGCTGGTCTGGAAGTCACTGCCATGTGTCATGGCAACCAGAACGAGGTAATAAGGTCTCATATTATTAACAAGGGCGCTAAGTGGTCCTTATATAAAAATTTTCCCAGCAAACTGAAAAGTGTGTTGACTAGATGGAGGGAAGGAGACTTTCTTTTCTTTTTTTGTTCTTTTATTGTGCTTGCTTTTGGGTTTGTTTTTTTTTTTTTTTTTTGCTTGCTTTTTAGGCTTTTTAAATTTTTGTGGGAGGGATTGTTTCAGGTGGGCTTTTGAAGAGGATTTTTTTCAAGCGCTGCTATATTCCTTTTCTTTTGTATTCTCTGCATTGATGATCCCAGAAGGGCAGAGTGGTTGAAGTTGGAAGGGGTTTCAAGACTGCCTTGTTGTGTTCCCTGCTTAGGCAGAGCAGCTGCATGGGACTGGGTTCAGCTGGGCCCA
Organism: Agelaius phoeniceus; assembly: GCF_051311805.1. Taxonomy (NCBI): domain Eukaryota; kingdom Metazoa; phylum Chordata; class Aves; order Passeriformes; family Icteridae; genus Agelaius; species Agelaius phoeniceus. The sequence continues at coordinate 16,927,543 of NC_135270.1, forward strand.
CCAGTACCCCTGGGGCCTTTTGTGCAGAGCTGCTTTCCAGCCAGTTGGCTCCCAGAACGTGCTGGTGCCTGGGATTGTTCCCCTGCAGGGGCAGGACTGTGCACTGTCACTTGCTGGAGCTGACCACCTCTTCAGCCTGCAAAGGTCCTTTGGAAGGGCACCGTGGCCATCTGGCCATCCAGTGTGTCACATGTCACCTGGGATAACCTCACTTCAATCCCAGTTTTTAAGCCCTTCCTGGGAAGGAGGAGTCCTCCAAGTCCTTTTTGGGTCTGTAGAGGGGACCAAAAAGAGACCAGTGGGAGCTGGCCACAACGTGTTTTCTGTCCTGGAGCATGGATTTCTCTGACAGAGAAGTTCTAAACACCTTGTCACCTGACTAGCCCCAAACATGCTCTAAGAGCTGCTTGCACAGAAAGCCTTTCAGATAGATCTGGACCAGATGGAGAGGTAAATTTGTGGAAACAAGAAGCTAGGAAAGATAATCTAAGGATAATGGGTCTCACCCTCGCACTCAGGCCCCCATTATCTCTCTGTGCCTAAGCTCCACTTCTTTGACTGTGGTTTGGTGGCTGCCTGCTGCTCTCTAGGTGGGACAGGAGGAGAGGAGGTCTTGTGCACAGCCAGTGCACAGCTGTATCACACTGCTGGGTCCCCAAGTGCCGGAAGAGAAGAGAACTCCTTCTCTGGAATTTTATCCTCAAGGAGTAAACCAGGGAGCAGCATTTTATTTCAGCCATGACCTCCACTGACTGGCAGCTGCCATTTGCCATGGAGACCCCCATGAGTGGAAACAAGTGCTTAAGCTGGGGGGGACCACGAGAGGAGACCAGGTGTTCTGCCCATCCGAGATGTGGCATGGCCTATACTGCTCCTGCCCTGGATGATGTCCCTGAGTGAGGAAGGTCTGACCCTTGGGAGGGGGTGACAAGGGTGGGATGGTGACCCAAGACAGGCAGGGGAGCCACAGCAGCTCTGCACCATGTGCTCATTTCAGATGCCCCAAGCTGTCATCCTCCTGCAGCAGGGAGCCATTCCAAACAGCACTGGTTCTGATCAAACAGGGGCTTAACAGAGGCCTTCTCCAGGAGCTGACAGGGCTGAAAAGCAGCCCTATGTCACAGAACATGGGGAAGCACAGGCCGTTGTCCCTGCTCCTGGCCCGTGCTGCTTATCGGCGGCGCAGCGGGAGCAGCTCCATTAGGGATGTTTGCTCTGCCCGACTGCAGCAGTGTGATAGGGAATGTGTGAGGCATCAGGGCCCTGACACTCCCCACAGACACTGCCAGGCCTAGGCTCAGCCTGTGCAAAGGCAGATCCTCACTCCCATCCTCAGCCCCACTGCGTCCAGCCCATGGCCCACCATGTGCCCACCTCTCCCATGCTTTCAAGCACATCTGCTCTGCTTAAATTGCTCCAGTGCACCCCACCCTGGCCTCCACAATGGGGTTTGGGAAAGCCCCCTGCCCACCTTCTAACCCCTTAATCTCTTTGAAAAGCAGAAAGGACCACTCGTTTTTTGCTCAGTTATTTGCAAACCCCAGTACAAGGGAAGGAAGCTGGTCCTGCATGTGGTGCTGGGATTGCACCCCAGTCTAGACCCGCTCTGAGCTCCCCTTGGCTCCTCCTCACCTCATCCTCACCAGTTTCTCCGCCAATTTCAGGAATAAACCTCTGGCTAATGGCAGGGGATGCTGACTCAGTGCATGCCTTAATAACAGGTTATCAGCCATATTGATCCTGCTCCCGTTTCTGAGTGCTGGAGAGGAGGCTGCAGCTCACCTGCAACTCCAAGAGAATTATCCCCCTGACAGCCTTCTGGAGCCTGTGTACCCCAGAGCATCCTTTAGGACGTGGAGAGCTTTCTTGGGATGATGGGGACTCTTGGAAGAGTTGGGGTTGGGTGTCTCTTTTATGCTGTCATGAAGGGGACCACATTACTGCATCTTGGACACTGTATTTAAGCATGGAAATGGGGGGCTGGACGGGGTATTACTTACTTGCTGTGCTGTCCCTTTCCTGCCAGGTAATTCCTGAACTGATGGTGAGCTCTCATTAGTGCATGTTCTCTCCCAGTGATGCTGCTGCATTTGAGTCTCTTGGGGGTCAAAAAGTGCCCTGCACGTTCTTTGAGGTTTTTTCATGGAGATGCTTCTCAGCATCCCTATGAAATGAAATCTATTCTAGTGAACAGGAAACTTCTGTAAGATGGAATGCTTGGGAACCTGGAGGGATGGTAGGTGCAGTTGTGCTGAAGCCAATGGGATGAGTCCTTTTACATCCAAAGCTGTAAATTTTCAGGTATGCTAAAGCTCACTCTGGAGAAAAATGTGGAAAAGATGACAATCTGGGGGAAAATCCTTGTTTTTTATGACAGGAGCTCCTCCTAGTTATGCCACATGAGTGACTTGGGAAGCAGAGGTTTGGTTACAGTCCTGAAGAGTGTGGGATCAGTAACAGCCAAACCAACCATAGGAAAGTGTTAAACTAACCTTCTGCCATCCCATTATCAAAAAAGAAAAGAATAAAAAAGGAGATAATCCTTGTTTAAATATCACAAGCAGCAGCTGAGTCAGTGGGAGCTTTAGACTGGAAATGTCAGGGAGGAATTTAGATTTTCTGAGCAGTCGCTGCTCTGCAATTATCATAAGGCACTTACAAGGACCCCTTGTCTCTTGTTGCCCTCAACACGCATCTGCAGGGAGGGGGAGCAGAGAAAAAACACATGGCCCTACTGGGGACAGATAAGGAAATCCAAACTCCATCCCACTAAAGGCACAAGGCAAATCCCTTCAGGCTATGGTCAGGCTTCTGCTGCTGTTCAGGTCAAACGTAGGTAGGGAGGAAGGGAACGTAGGGGGAGGTGGGGGAGGGCAAACCCACAGGAGAGGCAGGGAAGCAATATATATGAGAAAGAGGAGAAAATCACATCCTGCCTCCTCCTATAAAGGTATTTATTTGCTTTTGGTGATGTTTTGGAAGTAGGAACAAGAAGGGAGAGAGAACAGTGAAGATCTGGGGAGTTTTTACCCTCTTTGTAGTGCTTTTCCTCCTGGACCATCCCACCTTGTTGCCATTCAGCACGTCCCTGATGTAAATTAAATAAGGGAAAGTACTATTAAACCTTCTGATGCAGGCACTGCCAGCACTGAAGGGAAAGGGGAAAGGACAAGCACTCAAACTACGTAATTTCTACCACGTTAAGTGACGCAGAGAGATGAATTTTCCTAGCTGGTACACAGGGAAAGGTGAAAGACTTCCTCTGTAGGGGTGATGTGTTCTTACCTGTCTTTTCTCAGGAAAAATGCCAGGTTTCTGAAACCAGTCTTGGCCAGGTGGAAGGACCTCAGCCATGGGGAGGGGTCTGCCTTCCCTTGCTGGGGCTCCCTGGCTGGGGGCAATAGGTACCTGTCCCAGCTTTGTGCCCAGTGGGTCACCACAGGCGGGTCTCCTCCTGCACGGCCTGCAGGCTGTCCATCCCCTTAGCCTTACCCCGTCCTGTCTCAGACAAACCCTTCAAGGGAGGCGCCTGTTCTGGTGAGGACAGCTAAGGCAAAGGGGAACATGGCATTCCCAATGCCCATTTGGCAAGTTTGCCATCACTATTAGAAACATATGTCCTACTGCTGACTTGAACTTTTCTTCTTTGCCTAACTTTCAGCCATTGATCTTTTTGTTCTCTTCTCCACTAAGACCTGTATGAACCTAAAGATCCTTAGGGATCCACGTGTGTAACCAACAGTCCCACCATTTGGGAGGATAGGAAAAATAATCTCATAAATGCTTTTCCATGACATCATTCCAGCAGCTTAATGGCAGAAGTACTGAAGTCAGGCATATTGTTCCAGTAGACATCCCAGACTCTTTTCTTTCTTTACTTTCCATGACTGTGAATCAATAAAACATTGTTGATACACCTTGAAGATCCAGAAGAGAAGCACAGGGCTTTGATGAGTCATCCCCTTAAGCCTGCTGGGTGGAATGAACCTTGCCATGGATGATGCATTTGCGTCCATCCTCTGAAAAGGAGAGGAAAATATTTTCTTGTGCTCTTTTTCATGTATTTATTTACTTGATGGCTACCTGTTAGGAATAACAGATGAGATCCCAAGCAGATGTGAATCAGTACGAAAGCACTGGCTTCACTGTGAAAGGACGGTGATAATTTCCAGTAGAGATCTGGTTGTGTCTTTGTAATAAATCTCACTGTTCTATGCTGATGCAAAACATCTTCCTGTGTATAAACAGAGCGAGGAATAAATGTTTGTATGAAGTCAATATGGTGACATTTTCAGAGGTCTGAGACCCTTTGTGTGACACATAACGCTAAAATCACATCAGACCTTTTGTTTGACAGGTGGATGGTTTTTATCTTCCAGCGCCTGAGGAGAGAGGGAACTGACTGAAATAAGAAGTGGACGATTTGCTGTTCACATGGAGGTAGCACTGAGCTGCATTTTGCTGGGCCACCTTGGTGACCTGAGCTGTTGTTACAGAAGATGAGAAAAGGGGTGAGAGGAGGGGGAGGAAGATGTATCTATGTCAGAGAAGTTATATGTTCATGAAAATGGAGTGTGTTGGACAAACACTGACAAAGCTCTGATGGAAAACCCTTGTCCTCTTCTAGCATCATTTGCTTCCACAGCTGGAACAGCAGGGATGAGTGGCCAGGAAACGGAGGGGAAAACAACACTCAGAGGAAGGGACCAGGAGCTGATATGGGGCCGAGACCCATCCCAGCCACACTGTGCAGCCTTGCAGTCAGGTCCTAAGTCACAAGTGACCACGGGCTGAAGTCCCTTCAGGTCCCATGTCATCAGCTTTGGCCATGCTCAGACCAGTCCAACACACAGGGAAGGTTTCCTTCTGGAAGGACAGCGGGAACTTGTTTTGGTACCTCACCAAGGCTTGTCATTCTCCTTTCTGATAGTGCTTTGAGTTACACAAATTCTGTCTTACTCCATGGCTTGGGTGAATGAGCAAGAAGGTGAAACATGCCAGCCATGATCACCAGCAATGAAGAGACTAAATTCCCCAAAACCAAAAAGCTTTCAGGGATGAATACAGCAGGACCGGGACTTAATGAACTTGGCAATAAAATGGGGACATGCCCTTAACTTTCTTTTTTCATCTGCAGGAAGAGTTGAAAATTTGAGGTTACTGTAAACCTCTTAGTGCTGGGACTTCCGAGGGTCTGGAGAAAAATAAGCAGTAGCAGGAGTCCCTTTTGCACATACATTCAGCAATGCAAAGACCTGATGGACTACCAGGCATCAGGTGAGAGGAATGAAAGGAGGTGAGAGCCAAATATTTCTATTGATTTCTGCATCTCTTGCCCACCATTAACTGGTTCTTCACAGCTGAAGGTCACAGCAATTACCAGCCTGGTGGCAGAAGGCAGGAAACGAAGCAGTGAGTCAAATGACTTGCCCACGGCCATGAGCTGAGCTGTCAGAAAGGCAGTCCCTGTTTTCTGTGTTCATGGTTGGCAATAGAATTAGCTGTGGACATTTGATTCTTCTTGTCATAATGTTTTGGATCTTTTCTGGCTGCTCTTTAGCTCCTTTTTTTTTTTTTTCCAAAAAAAGCAAATTCACTTTCGAACTCAATGTTCAAAAATCCTGTGCCAGACCTCTCCATATGATAATTACTGTTTCTTGAAGGTTTTTTCACCTTTCTAGGAGCTCATAGAATTCTCTTCAGTCTTTCCTCACTTCTCAAAAGGTTTGAATTATTTTTTTTTTTTTAAATGAAGTAAACCCCAGGAACTGGGAGTAAAATATTTGGTGTCACAGACTTACATAAAATCAGGAGTACTGGTGGTGCAGAAAATCTGTTGCAATACACATAAATTGCCTTTCTGCACAAAGATGACATTCTCTGATGATCTTGTTAAAGAAATTGCCCACAAGTTGAAATACAGTGGGCCAGAGGTGTCATCAATTAATTTTACAACACCACTAAATGGCATGTTTCAAGAGGTGTGCATTATATTCCACCACCTGCTCATGACTCTCTGCTTGCTGGCCACATTTCCAAAGAGAAAATTGCTCCTAAGTGCTTCCCCATTGATCTGAGACAAGATGGTTGTTTTGGATTCTGCAGTGGCAGGTGAATCATCAATACAATATTTCTGAATTTTTGCTTGCCTGTTCCAGGTCCATTTGCTGAAATAGAGAGCTGGGTTTGCTTCTGAAAACTCAGGGCTAAATTCTCAGTTCCCGAGAAGAGTTTGTTTTCCCCCTCCATCCAGGTACCCTCCAGTCCCTTTGAAAACCCTTTCCCCAAACAATTCACTGTTTTCCTGGAAATCAGGTTATTTTCCTCTGAAAAGCTGATTGCTGCAAAAACTTTCCAGAATTCTATTTTCACTGTTTTCCAATGAGTGGAGATTCCATGCGTTTTGAGGCAAGGTTCGAGCAGCATGGGCACAGAATTTTGTGTCTGAATGTGACAATGAAAACAGAGTTATGAGACAAGCCCCATGCTTCAAAATAGGGGGCAGAAGGACATTTTTTGTGGGTTACAGGAATATTCTCAAGTTTAGCTAAAGGCTAATCTGGCCTTCTGAAGTGTGAAATCTCTGACATGGATGTTTGCATTCAGCTGCTGAGGGTATTGGCCTTGGTCTTTAAGCCATTGGTTGGCATCTGTGAAGCAGATCTCTCCTGTACACTGCATTGTGAAAATGCACTGGCACACAATGAGGCAAAATGTCATTGGAGGAGGTTGCACAGCCCTACTCCACCATCTCTAAAAAAGTGCATGTTTTCCTTTTTTTTTTTTTTTTTTTTTGGTTTTTCTGGTTTTTTTTTTTAAACATAGTTGGCTGTTTTGATTTTGCCTTGGAAGAACAACCCCTGCACAGAGACCCATCACGTCCCAGAGGTTGCCTCTGCAGTGGAGGGGATGGCAGAGCTTTTCTCCTAGGGTGGCACAAAGCATCTCTCTGCCCTGCCCTGGATGTTAGCACATCTCTGCTGCTTGCAGCCCCCCTTCCCCAGGGCTCATCTGTCGTGAGACAGCCTGAGCACAAAATCCACGTTTTCTAGATAATAGGAGGCTGCGAAGTTAAGAGGGAGGTGAGCATTTTAATTATCTCTTTTATTTTTTTTCCCTCCTGATGCTGGCCCAGTCTTAGGGAGGATGCAATGATGTGAAGGCCTGAGGTGTCATTATGGGTTATTAAACTCCTTTGTGGCACTTGGGGATGTTGAATGGAGCCGTGAAGGGAGAAGAGGAAAAAACATCTCTTGATGGAGCTGGCTCACTCCCCTATAATTGCCTCAAAATTACGGCAGACTGTAATTATTCATGCTGTGGAGGGGAAGAGGGAGAGAGAGCAAGTGGGTGGAAGAAAGAGCAGTGAGGGTGCCTGGGCACCCCTCATGGCTACCAGAGTTGCCTTGGTTGTGATGGGAGAGGGCAGCTCGCCCTCACATCAGGGTACACCATCCCTTTCTGGGCCTTGCTGGGGGACTGTCACAGCACAAACCCTGTCCCTGCAGCTCCCTGGCCCACCAGAGAGACCCCCTGCTCCTGCCCTGTGCCTTTGCCACTGGTTCACCCTGGCACCTGAAGATGACAGGTTGGAGATCACTCCAGCTCCCCACAATTAGGGGTGGATGTTTGGCAGGTGGTGTTTCCCCTTGGTTCCCGTACCCAAGGTGCCCAGAAATGGTGATTATTGTAAACAATGCTTGTGGATGGGACATGGTTGGATGATCTACTCGATAAATTGAGCCTTGCACCATGGTGGAAAGAGATTTTAAAGATAGGCTTGTATATACTGATTGTCATCATAGTTATCCTTATAGCAGTGCCTTGCCTGCTCCAATCCAGCCACAAATATTAATATCTTGTTTCTATCTCTGCACCACCAATCCCACATCCAGTGGCAAGTGAAACCAGCCTCCACAGGACCAGCAGTACTTTGCACCTTAATGCCTTTCCTGGGTCATTTCTGGGTCTGCTTCACCCTTGAGAGAAGCACAGTCAGAGCATCCCAGTTTATGGACTTCTCTGGGGACTAGTGCAGGGAAACGGTGTCCAGACATGTTTGCCATGGCTGCTTTATGTCAGATTAATCCCTAAAAACACACAGCTGGATACACATGGCACCCACACACATTCAAGGATGGTCATGTGGTTGGAGTATGAGAAACAAAGCAGTGATGGAGACCCATCCATCTGTTGTATTTCCTTTGTAAAGCTTCCTAAAGGCTCCCCTTCCCTATTAGCAAATCTGGTAATTAGTCAAACGTGATAAAAGCTGAGACAAACCTGTCTTGGTTTAACCAAATAGGCTTACACCCCCCAAAAGTCATGTCTGATATCAGCAGAACTTAAACATGGACCCAGGCAGGTGGTTTAGGGAGATGTAGACACACTGAGAGATGAAAAATTCTAAGATGTGGCTGGTTTCCAAAAAGATGGGAATTTGCCTGCAAAGGACACAGGTGGGAAATGTGTTGAACAGCTTTGCACTGGACTGTCTGAGAAAAAGTAAAATCCTTTTGCAGCCGTGCTGATAATTGCTCTGAAGGACATCCACCCACCTTGCTGCCCAAAAGGAGAACCTGCTGCCACATGCTTCCTGCCAGCTTCCCTCCTCTGTGTCAGCTCCTCCAGGACAGGAGAACCACCCTGATTTTTCACTCCTATCAGAGTGTGAAATTCCTACCATGGCAGTCCCCTCACGGCAATCTGCACGTTTTCCCCTTGGTTGCATGGAAAGCAGAACTTTGGCTCCATGCTGGACAGCATTTCCATACAATGCAGGACTCTCATCACCAGACAGGGATGGGGCAAGCAGATCAGCAGGGTTTGAAGAAGAAGAGAGCTGTATGCCTAATTTGCCACAGTAGGAAGACAGGGGAATAAAAATCAAGGGCTTTGGGATGAGATAACCAAGGAGAAGGACTGATGATCTTGAATAAAGTACTGGATTTCACAAGGGAAGAAACAACATGCAACAAGACAAAAGGAAAAGAGAAAATATATTCAGAGAAATTCCACCTAGTCATAGAATAATCTTGAGAACTTGTTTGATGTTATCAGCACATTTTAAAGCCTCTGCTTGTCAGAAGAGCTTTCATATGTAATCTCTGAATAGGTTACAGCCTGCAGGAAGGCTGAGTGGCTTATTCTGTTCCCATATTTACTATTTTTCCAATTTTCTCAATTCTTTACATGAACTGACATTTGAAGGTTATCCTCTTAGCAAATTTATTACAGATTTGGATAACTGGAGCTTGCTGTGATGGCTGATTTTAGGTTTATCATCACTGGCAAATATTTCTCAAAAGAGACCATTAAACTAAGTCAGTTTCCAAAAATAAGAAGTCTAGCAAAATGATTTCTTTTTCTGATTTTAAGGTAAGAAAACAGCATGAAGGAAAAGGGATTAAATTAATCAATTAATTTAAATTTTGTCTTTGTTCTTAAATTGAACTGAAAACCTCAAATGAAAAATGTTGTAATTCCATATTCTACATGCTGTTTTAAAGGTGCAAGCCAGAATAATTCATCCACAGTTAAAACTTGATTTGGTAAATACATTCAAATGCAATTATTGCAACTCTCCTCCTACTCAAGTCCCTATTTCCTTTCCAAATGAAATCCCAGCTAAGCTGGCCCAGTCCTGGCAAGACCCTTCATTGACAATGGTTCTTTTTAACAGGTATTACTCTAGCAAAGTCTCTGAATAGTTTTAACTAAATATTTCTTGACTACCTAGTGTAACTATGGCTTTTCATCCTAAATACCTTTGCAGCTTCATCCTCTTCCTGTGGGGAAGAGCTGTGCCCTCTGCCCTCTTTCTATGCCCCCTTTACTGGCATTAATGCTGTTACAGAATCCCCACTGAGATCTCTTCACTGGTGCCTCCCACAAAAGACACCTGAGCATTATTTTTGAGGCCTCTTTTGAAGTGGGTTCTTTTCTTCCTTACGATCTTCAGAGCCCTGTTCCTGGCATCCCAGCCTATCCAACAACCATGGCTCACCTCAGCCAGGGACATAAAAACAAATCAACCATAGCATTGTGTTAATTTGAATCCCCCAACAGGAGGGTCCTCAAAGCCACCCCAGCAGACAGGAGGTGGCTGAGCCTGCAGTGCTGCTCCTTGACTGCCTTCTGGGCAGTGGAGTGCCTTGGAACCTGCTCCCAAAATATTTTCTGAGAAAACCTTGCAACACCAGGCAGCATTACCCTCCGCTGGTTTGGTGGGGTCTTATCTTGTGGTTTGAGCATCCAGGGTTTAGCAGAGAGCAAACAGACAGTTTAGGAGACTCAGAGGGGATTAGGGATGAAATTAAAGCAAAGGCAAGGGCTGTTCTCAGTGTGTGAGGTGATACCACACGTGAGGACACAGAGGCTGGGGATAGATGGCTGCTTAACTCCTTCCTCTGGTTTTTACTGTACTGACCAGCCAAGTGCCCTCAGCACCTGCAATAAGAGAAGATACTCCACATGACTTAAAATCCATTTTGTCTCATACTGCACCAATCTTTAGCTGCTGCCAACTGCTTACTTCAGCTTCAACTCCCAACAATGAACTTCCCCAGCTGCCTTGGTGGGGCAGGCAGTGTTGGTCACGCTGCCTGCTCCCTGGTGTTTGGTAAACATCAACAACTTTGCATCCTCAAGGATGTCAATGGGTTGTGGTTACTCCAGAGCTTTTGGCACTGCAGAAGTCATCAGCAGGCTGGGATGAACTCAGCTGTCCTGCTGAGTGCAGGATGAGCCACCAACCCTACCAGATGTCAGTGCTGTGGTCAGCAAGGTTGCAGGTGAGCTCTCGGGCAGTCAGCTGGTGAAAGGCCACCAGCTTTCCCGCCACAGGGATTTGTGCCAGTCAGCGGCCTGTCACCAGGATGGAGGTGGCTCACACAAAGCACGGCCACGCATTCTTGCAGCACTTGTTTGGGTGGGACAGCTGCTGCAAATCTAATCAGAGAAAAATGCCAGTTTTACTCACAACAAAGCAGAGACCCTCGCATGGGTCTGACTTGTCACACACTGTCAGCCCCAGCTGCACTCAGGCATTTGGTCCCTTAGGAATTCTGCAAGAGGAGCAAAGCACTTAGGAAGGCAGGACTGCGAGGGTTTTTCCAGGTTATTTCCTCTACAGCCTTTTTCATTTCTGAAGAGTCAGATTCTGCCCTCCTGCTTTCAGAGTGACATGGCCAAATGAAGCTCTGAGGTGGTGGGGGAGCCCTGGAAGGCACAGCTGTGTTCTCTATTCTGACACACAGTTGTCAGGAGCCGGGTGCCGGGAGGTGCTCACATGAGAACGGCATCCAGTCCCGCAGCTGCCTTGCGGGAATCAGTGTTATTTTCCTATTACTTTACTGCCTCCATGACAAGGCAAACAAGGGGGGAAAAAGGCTGGAGAGGGCTAAATCTCTGCCTTCCTTTTATTTCATCCTTTCACAGATCAAAATCCTTTCATGCAACTCCCAAGCTGGGGAAGAAAATGTGCCGGACTGAAACATGTAATGAGAATGAACTCCATCCAGAAGTGAGGGGGAGGGGGAAAGGAGAGAAGGGGTAAATTAGAAAAGAAATCTTTTGGATGCAGGCAAACAGGTGGGGGATTGTCTGGTCTGTGAAGGCAGGGTGTCTGCAATCTTTGTAGCGATTAGATTTAATGGGACAGACACGTTTCTCTCCTTCACATCCCCTCCTCCTCTCAGCCCGAGGGGGAGAAAGGAGGGAGGTGGTGATGGGGAGGTGGCAGGGGAAGAGAAGATTTGAAAGAGTCTTTGACGTCAGCCCTGCCCTATAAAAAGCTGGCAAGGAGCTGGAAAGCAGACAGCAGAGCTCGTGGAAGAGCAAAGATGCCAACCCCGAACATCTCCACCTCTGCAGCCAAAGGCTTCCGCAGGGCGGTGTCGGAGCTGGACTCCAAGCAAGCCGAGGCCATCATGGTAAGACAACCCTACCTCACTTCTTTCCCTCCCCCTCCAAAATCCACAGCCTCTTCCATAGCTATAGGCAGAGGCAGGCAAGGATAGATGGACCAACACTTTGTTTGTGGGACTTCCCCGACATGGGCACGTCTGGGCTCCAGGCTGGCAAAGGGAAATTACTCCAACAGTTCTGTCTACATACTGATACATGTGAAATGAAAACATTTAAGGGGGTGAAAACTTGAAATAATGAAACCACCTCAACAAAAAGTAAGGTGAACAACCCACAGAGCTAAGGTAAGAATAGCAAGGAATACCCCTGTGAAAGGCAATTAGAAGATCATAATGATTTCCAGGTTTCAAGGCATTAAACTGCAGAGATTTCACCTGTTTTAGCATAATAAAAAAAGTGGGGCTGTCATTTCAGACAGCACACAAGGCACAGGCAGTTTAACTTGTTTGTTCATGGCTGCTGTATCCAGTTTATGTCCCAGAACATCCTTCCCCCATTTCTGTTCCCAGTCCTCCTTGATGTGTTCTCAGCCCCGTGTTTAGCCCAGGGAAAGCTCCTGCAAACACCAGGTCTGAATGTGTCAGGGAAAGGAGAGAAATGTCAAGGGTCTTTAGAAAACCAAACCTGGCCAACCCATCAGACTTGCTGTAGGGACAGGGACATTTCAGCTCTTAACTTCGAAGCCATACCAGGCAGGATGAGCTTGAAGACTCCCAATACTGGACATTCCTGTGGGGCAAAGATGTGGATAGGCAGCAGGTGACAATGCAGGAGCCAGAGCAGCCAGTGGCAATGGGTGCACCAGGAGGGGACCTTAGGAATAGAGATGGGTGATGTAGCAGATATGCTTGGCAGATGTCCGCACTGTGACTCCAGCAGGTCACTTTTAGATCTCCCCATTTCTCTCCCTTATACCTGCTGCCTTTTTCACCCACTCTCCTCCTAGCCCTGTGCAATGCTCTGCCTCACTAAAAATCAACCACTACATTGGCAGAAAGGTGTTTTGGACAGTGGAGTTTGCTGGAAAAGAAGGGAAACATTTTGAAAACAAGGAGGTAAGCTTGCTTTCTCTAATAAATGGAAATCAGGGAAGGCTTCCCTCTCATGCAGTCCTTTTCATTCCACAAAATAATGAACACTCGAGTGGCCCTTGAAAACCTGATATTTTCCAGGCAACTTGCAAAATCCATATTTGAGATGCTCAGTGTCTGGAGAAGTGAAGAGTGTTTGGTTATTGCACCCTCTGGGGTGCTGCTCTGTGTTTTATGAAAAAATGGACCACTGAACATAGGGGCCAGGGGAGTTCATGTTCAACAAGTGGGCTGACAAGAGTGAGGCAACCTGCTTGGGGTGAGTTGCTCCTCCTTAGCCTGTGATTGTTTCTGAATGAAAATTTTCAGAAAAGGGAAAACAAATAAAATTAAAACTTTGCCCTGTGGCGATCGCTCTGAGAGCTGGATGCCTGGAAAGCTTTTCTCTTTGCTCTCACCTAGCACAGGAGATCTCCACAACCCTGCTCTCTACCAGGCAAGAGGCATGACTCTGCATTTGTACATGACATGGCACGTCCCTGGCCCTTGTGTTGTCACTGTGACCGTGGGTGATCTGCCCCACAGCCATCACCCACCATCACATCACCTCCAGCAGCTCTCAGGTGTTCCCTTGCCAGGGAAGCTGCAAACTGGTGGGAAAATCCAGACCTTTGCAGTCCCAGAAGTCCTCTACAGCAGCAGGTATTTTACATGTCAGTTGGGCAGCCAAACATCAAATTCCATGGAAAAATCTTTGGTTATGTATTAAGTTTTTCTGCTGCTAATAGTTTTTGCAGGAGACCCTGGGACTGTACCTGGGGCAGTCTGGTTACAGAGCCAAGCAGGAGACAGACATTGGAGCCAAAAAAGCAGCAAAAAGCACCCAGGAAAGCAGAGGTGGGACATTAATGTCCCCAGGCTTTACAATCCTTCCTGATTGCAGCAAATAATGAGTTGGGGGGGGGGGGGGGGGGGGGAAGGAACAAAATAGCTCAGAACAGAATTTTTAATAACAATATGCAGGCTGGGCACACTGACTTGCAGCAAATTCGAGGAAGGAAAAATGAACAAACCCTTCATAAGAGGGGCAAACTAACCTTCAGAAGAGGTGAATGAGTCAGGCCTGGTTAGGCAAATAAATGCTTTGCAAAATCAAATTACAGTTCTCACTGTAGCCAGATATGCACTCAGGGAGGGAGTCTGCAAGACAATTCAGAAATATCATATAATGGTGCCTTTGGAAGAAAGGAAGGCATTCATCAAGAGATCAGTTTGGTTATTATATATCCCACAATCCTAATTTCCAGCAAAAGGACAAAGTAGCCCAATGAGCATAAATGTGAGAGGTAGATTTGAGGACAGTGAGGTGGGGAACACACAGCCAGGCAGCCTCAGCTGGCAGAGGAGGCAGCAGGCAGGCAGATTCCTCCCAGCCCTCTTCTCCCAAGGAAAATTCAGCCTTTTTTTTTGCTTTGTTTTGATTTTTTTTCCCAATTTACCCACTTAAACTATGCCATCATGCAGCTATGAACAGAAACCAAAGCTCCCACTCCTGCCTGCCAGGGGCCACCCAGCTCCAGCACATGTGTGGGATTGGTTGAGTCTGCTTCTCCTGGTGCAGCTTTCCGGTCACCCAACCCTGGTATTTTAAACCCACCCAGCTGGATTTCAATCTGGTTTACATCCTCAATATGGGGGTCTAATTTCCCTTCTCTACCCTTCTCCTACCCAGAAGTAAAATCCTGCTGCACCTTGGGGCACAGTGTGACAAGGCACCTTTGCGTAAAGCACTGCCTGGCTTGGGATGGCTGTGGAGCTCATTTTCTGTGGCTGCCACAGGGCACAGTGTGCCCTGCTTATTGCAGGCACTTTAAAGTAAACACCAGCTTAGCTTAAAACACTGCACTGGTGGAAAACACACACTTAAAGCTGAGAACATGCTCACAAGATTTTTAAAGTTACTGAGGTCACTTGTGAGATGTCTGCTCTCTTTGGGCGTGAATGCCACCAATTCAGACAAGCAGCAGCATGCACTTATTTGTTATAAGGTGTTTTTCTGTGCCCTGAGGAATAAAGGGGGGGATCTGGAAATGTCATTTTGGAGGGGTATCTTTACTGAAACAGGAGCAGATAGAGGTGTGTGGGCTGGTGCCTCGATGTGCTGCTGAGTTTTTGAGGCTGTATTTAAAGTGTCAGCTTTACACCGCTAAAGCATCCGAGAGGATTCTCACAGGAAACATGAGTTACTGATAGTGGGCTTTGAAAATCAGAGAGAAAATAAACTTACTAGTCAGTCAGGCTGTCTTGTTAAAAGGAAAACACTCTTAATTTTCACGAGGTAGGGAAAGCACTGCTTAGTTAGCATGTGCTAAATATTTTCAATGTAATCACAGGGGAAACTACAGCCAGTCCCACTCTGTGTCCTTCTTCAGTGCTGTGCCAGGTTTCTTTTAGCAAGCTCTAGAGGTTTGTCATCTGGTTTGGGTCTTGAACACAGAAAACTGGAACCAGATGCATTGCCTCTGAATAGAAAACTGGTTGTAAAAAGACCAAGAACAAATAAGTTGGTATATGAGCTATTTGTACAACAAAAGAAACAGCAGTGATTGAAATAGTTTGTAGTTCACTATAAGTATAAACAGGTGTCCTGACATGACCTCAGGCACAGAGTTGCATTTTAGGTTCAATTCCAAGTAACAGAAATCTGCAGGAGTTTGTTCAGACAAAATGAATCTACAGATAAGTGGGAGGAATTTATTTTCTGGGGTATATGGTTGTGGTTTCAATTACACTTCAATGGATAAGCATCCACTTAATGTCAAAAGTAAATGTCACATTGGATCCTGGGAGCAGTTTTGCTAAGCTGCCCTGCTAATACACCTGCAAACAGTTCCTGTTTCCTGGCCAGGCCACAGCTGTGGGCTTCACCTGTCCCTCACAAAGTATCTTTTCTCAGATGACCTCAGGTTTATCTGATGTCTCTCCACTTCAGTTCATCAGACACCTGAAAACCACGTAAGGTTTTTTGTGGGTTTTGGTTTTTTTCAGAAGATATTGAAAACTGTTGCTAGGGGAGGTGAGAGGAGAAGCCCACTCTCCAGTTATGCTAAAAAGATATTTAAACAGTTTTGGGTTTTTTTACCAAAGATTCACATTTCTGAAAGTTCAGTTCTAAAACCTCAGTTCTCATGAGCAGATCTTCCTCTACAAAGCCAGGCAAGTCAGTCCAGGCTTTCCCTGCTTCCTCTGCTGACACATACCAATCACATCTCATCCAGCTACTGGGAATGCCTCTGATCTCCTCCACTCTGTGAGCAGTGTTATTTATTTCTGTTCTGCCTTCAGTCTCCACGGTTCATTGGAAGACGCCAAAGCCTCATTGAGGATGCCAGGAAGGAGAGAGAGGCTGCAGCTGCAGCCACTGATGCTGCAGAGTCCACAGAGACCATTGTATTCGAGGAGAAGGATGGGAGAGCCATGCTGAACCTCTTCTTCATGCTCAAGGGAGCCAAGACTTCACCACTGTCCCGCGTCCTTAAGGTATTTGAGGTGAGTACCTTGGTACCCAAGGAACACACTCCAGGTTTCATGACTGGGCTGCGAGAAGCGTCACTTGAGTGTAATAAAGAAGCCTCAGACTAGGTCTGCCTACTTGAAATTATCACATGAATTGTCTGGTATCTCTGAAGTCGTGCTTTGCTCGTGGCCCAGTGTGTTCTCACTTGCCATCACTAACAAGGAGGCGTACCTCTGTCTTGCAGTGCTGCTAAGCTCTGTCCTAAATTTTGCTTAATTATTTTCAGTTTCACACTCAACTCCACACCCTATGGTTTGCAGTGTACTCTGACAGCCCTCCCCACTGCCCTCCCCACTGCTCAGCACTTCAACTTCAGGCACAGGCTCTGATCCCACATTCAAAGCAAGCTGTGTGCCCTGCCTGTCCACAGACCAAACTCACCTCACTTGTGGGTTGTTACCACACTGGTCCTCAGTCAAATAGTTACAGAAACAACTTTGCCCTGGGTGTAAAACTGGCATATTGATTTCAAAATTACCTGCTGTATTCTGATTCACATGTTAAAGGTTCTGTTGGTTCCCCAGGAGAAGCATCCTGTCTATGCCTTTAATACCAAGGAAAACTGGTAATCAAGCTTTTTCCCCCTGGCCAGCAATGTAATGTTGCATTATATAGGATCTCACTGCCATGAATGGAAAGACTGAGATAAGTGCTGCCTATTTAAACAGTAATCCAAGCATGACAGCTTGCATTCATGTAGTGTGTTTTCATCCAGAATGATTCAAAAGTGTTTTGCAAACTGAGGTTCTGAGATGCATTTTATTTATGGTAGTTTAATTTCATTGACTTCAGCAGTGAGAGGAGAGGACAATTTGTTCCCATTAATCAGTCACGTGGCTTGCAAGGGGCCTCTGGAGGTCTCAGGTCCAACCTCCTGCTCAGAACATGTCCAGTCACAGCAGGTTGTTTGAGGCTTTGTACACTATACAGAAAACCTGCTACTTAAAAACTGTAAACATACAAAAAGTGTGTTTGGGGGATAAGTATTTCCTTGAAATTGTAGGGCATTCTAGCTATTCATTGCCCATTTAGATTACCTCTGATAATCTTATGAAAAACATTTAGATCTTCAGCAATTACAATTCCTCTACGAGAACTGTTGAGAGAAAAGCTGTTTTCTGGGCAATGTATGGTTCTTGTCTCCAGACTGAAAGAACCTTTATGACAAATTTTCATACAAAACCCATGTGTTGAGATGACTGGGGTCTCCTCAGAACACACAGATGCCAGATAAAGCATGACAAATCCACCAGTGTAACATTCAACAGGCTGCTCAGTGGGTATGAAACAGTAGTGTAAGCTCTTTTACTTCAAAGAGTTTATGTTATATTGCATTTAAACTCTGTAATTTAAACAATTTTTAAAACATCAAGCGAGAAGCTGTGGCAGCTTATGTTCAAATATTGTTTGTTTCTTCCTGGAGCAAAAAAGCTCTTTGAGCCTGTCACAGAGAGAGCTTTAAATATAATAAAAAGACAAGCATGTCAAGTCCCAGCAGAGGAAGATTCATTTCCCAGATCCCTCTGGCAATGCAGGTACAAGATATGAAAGCAGACGGGCATAATGACATTTACCTCATCATGAACCAAGCTGCAGGGAAGCTGGTTTCACTCTTCTGTATGTGTTACATGCAGCTGAAGCATAGGTAATGCAATCACAGCTGTCAGATTAATGCAAAGGTATCGATTGTTGAGGGGACAATGTAATAGTGAAGTTGGTAGGTACATTAAAAAACACAGGTAAATTTAATTTACCTGTGGCATCACGTCTGTTCCTTCTCATCTTTTTGCCTCTGATTAACAAAAGAAATCATGTCCCTTCCTCTATCAAAGGTCCTGCAGGAACTTTGGGAAGGTTGGGTCATTGCCTAGTGCCTTGGTCTTGTACTGCCAGTTTTCACTGAGCTAAAGAAAATACCCACAAATCTACCAGGGCCCTCTGCGGGACTGCAGACATCATTTTGCCTCCTTGTTCCATGGGGGAGGCCAATTCCTACAGCGAGCCCAAATGACATCGGTGCTGGTGTGAGCCCAGAGCAGCGCTGGTGCGGACGAGCCGCGGCAGCCCCGGCGTTCAGCACCACGGCCAGCGCCGCGCCGCCGGTCCGCCCGGACCGCGCTGGACCTGCGGGACCCCGCGGGACCCCGCCGGACCTGCTGGACTTCGCCAGACCCCTGGGACCCCGCCGGACCTGCGGGGCCCCGCCAGGCCAGCACCCCACCCGCCACAGCCCCCACCAACACACGCCTCGGGAGTGGCTGGGGTGGGAAAATGTAACGTGGCGCTCTGCCACATCAATTGGACTTCTTTGCCATGTGGAAGTCTTCTGTGGGTAGTTATTGAACGGCCTCGGTGTTTGTGCAAAAGGAGAAAATGTGGAATTAATGTGTAAGGGTGCTTATACGGGAGGGAGGTGGGGGGCTTGAAGAAAACAAGAAGGAATCCATCCCAGACTGGGATTGTTCATCCTGGAAAAGAGAAGGCTTATTGGTGACCTAATTGCAGCCCTGTAATAACTGAAGGGGGTCTAGGGGAAAGATGGAGAGGGACTTTTATAAAAGCATGTAGTGTCAGGGCAGGGGGGATGGATTCAAACTGAAAGACAGTAGGTTTAGGTCAGATAGTAGGAAAAAATTGTTTACTGTGAGGGTGATGAGGAACTGAAATGGGTTGCCCAGAGCTGTGGATGCCTGGGAGTGTTAAAAGTCGGGTTGGAGACAGCTCTGACAACCTGGTCTGTGAAAGCTGTCCCTGTCCATAGCAGGGAGGTTGGAATGAGAATGATGTTTAAGGTCCCTTCCAACCCAAACTGTTCTATAATTCTGTGTCCATATGGGTAGTAGCAGGAGGTGTTTCAAATGTTGCTTAATGTTTTGGTTTTTTTCTTCCTTTCTGTGTCTCAAAAGACATTTGAAGCTAAAATTCACCACCTGGAGACCAGGCTTAGCCGAAAGGCCCGTGAAGGGATCGCTGAGCTGGAATACTTTGTGCGCTGTGAAGTCCACAGCTCTGACCTCAATACTTTCATTAGCTCCATCAAGAGGGTAGCAGAAGATGTGAGGACCACTAAGGAAGACAAATGTAAGGAACTTAAAAACACTTTCATTTGTGCTGAGGGGCTGAGCTCTCCCTGTAGAAATAGGGTGGAGGCTTTGTTATTCCCAGTAAAGGGAAAGGGCTGCTGTGTGCTGAATTTGAGCAAACCAGAAGGGACTTCCTCTGGGATACCTGAATCCTGAAAGTATTTTCCCTCCTTGTCCTTTTCTCAACAGGCTCCACTGTTCATAGCTCATTCTTCTGGTAAAAGATTGAAAAAAAATTGAAATAGGAGGTTGAATTTCATGCTTTGCTCACACCTCTCCTCATGAGTTCTCCATCCCTACTCCAGCCTTTTATATTATAAATGCAAAGTAGTTTCCTACCTATGTGTTGGGACCTCTGTACAGATTCAGCACTAATCTACAAGACACTTCCTGTGCCATCCTGTTCTGAAGATAGGATGATTATTGTAGAAAAATATTGGAGGAGACTATCCCTAGAGAACTATGACCAGCAGGATCTCTGGGTGTTTTTTAATGTGATTCGTTCAGTAAAATCTAATTTTCACCTTCTTCTTTAATTTTGCCACAAAATATTCTGCTGAGAGATGGGCAAGGAAGTAATGAAATGCAGATCATGGCATTAGACATGACTCTAGGAAAGGAGCACTGAGATTGTGAAACTACTGCCTGGAAGTAGCTGTGCCATGTTGTATGTGTGCATTTGGTACACCAGATCAGGTGTATCTTATTCAGCCTCAGAGCCCCTTCTCTTTAGGGGATCTTCCCTTCCACAGACAGACTGTCACTTTCTCTCTCCCCATAGTTCACTGGTTTCCCAGGAAAATCTGCGAACTGGACAAGTGCCACCATTTGGTCACCAAGTTTGACCCTGACTTGGATCTGGATCACCCGGTGAGTCACTCTGAGTGCACCCTGTCCCACTGAACTCCTGAGCTGTCCCATGGAAGCAGGGAGCTGAGAACATCAGTGCAGCTGATCAGGGGACTGGACTGTGACTGCCACCTTGAGAGATGTCTCCACAGCCAGTGATGAATTTTCCTGGGTGAGAAACTTTAGTGACTGATTAAAAGTTCTGTGTCTCTGTTCCTGTTTGTCACCACAGGGCTACTCTGACCCAGTATATCGGCAGAGAAGGAAATCAATAGCAGAGATTGCTTTTCACTATAAGCAGTAAGTCTCCTTCCTAACATTCATGTGGGGATAATGACATGTCAGTGAACCTATTGGGAAGTCATTGTATGTCACCTGTATGACACTTCTCTTCCTTTATGTTTTGTCTCCCTATTCAGCCTTTCCAGCTCCTTTTGTGTCTGCCTTCTCTCATTGCATTCCAGTCTCTCTTAAATTAAAAAATATCTGTTGTCATTAATTCATACATTGGTAATGGTATAGTAAGAATAAACCTCCTGCATAAAAAAAGCCAGATATATATCCATCAGACCTCAAACTTCATTTGGAAATTCTCTTTAGAATGGCATCTAGTTTTGACTTCAGTGTTTCAAGTACTGAAAAAGATACCCATGCCCAGAAAATTTGTTCCAAAGGTTCATTATCCTGGTCGTGAAAAAATGTGGGTTTTATTTCTAAGCTGGACTTTGATAGCTTTAGCTTTTACCCAATGGATCACACATGCCTTTCATCTACTAGGTAAAATACTGCAATCAGATTTTTTTCTTTTTTTGCTTTGAGGGTATTTATAGGCTAAATGATTCGCCTCCTAACTCTGCTAAATTAAATAGATTCCAGTAATGTTCCAGTAATTGTCTTATATAGATTTAAGACTATGCCTTGTAGTCTTACTTAATACTTCTATTCTGATACATACAGTGATAGCACTCAGCATGTTCACTACAACATCAGACAGAGTCTGATATTCAGTTAGGTTTGTAAAATATTCCCTAGATCCTATTCAGTGACGCTGCCTTTCACCTTAGCATTCTCTCTCTGAGCAGGACTTCAAGTTCTGAAAGCAGACTACAGAAATTATATGGGTCACCTGTTTGAGCTACCCCTGCAACTGGTGTGATCCCAGCAAGGGCTTCTGCTCTGGTTCTCATGTACCTTGCCAATTTGAAGCCCAGGATATGAATACTGATGGTTTTATCCTGTTCAAATACTAAACACACAGAAAGTCACATTGCCAGAGGAAGAGTCCCAAGTGACACAGGGTTAAATACTGTTCTAAGATGAGGCACCAATTTAAGAGGTCTTCTCTAACATTTCACCTACAGGTTAACATTTATGAGCCACTGTGTAGCATCCCTTCAGGCATCCCTTCAGGAACTGTGCTTTACAATATATGAATATGTCATTTGTCTAAACACAGAAAATAAAGACTTAGGAAATACAATTGTTAACTATGATGAGAAAAAGCAAAATTGTCATTTCATCAATGCCCATTTACATCAATGTTGAAATTTTCTTTTCCTGCCATCCTTAACCTTATTGACAATATATTTTTCTGCAGGTCAAATGCATTTAGTTTTCCTTATTAGCTACTTTTATTTCCCAGCCACCGGTTCATTCTTGCAGCCATCAGCTCCCTGAAGCTCAGACATAAGAAATGAATTTATTTTCACACACAAAGTTTTAAAATTTCTTTTTCAGAGAAAACCACTTTTTCCCCCCTGGTAAATATTACACCTGCTAAACTCTTGCTCATCCCTTGTTCATTCACAATCTCTGACTAGACTCATGCTTTTCTTTGCATCTATGTATTTGTTGCACCTGTACAAATGACCCAGTACTAAGGCTTTGTTTTTCCTGTCACCCCCTTGTTTGGTTTTTAAAGAAGATTTAAGAACATCATGCAGAGCTTCTCCAGAGTGCTTCCTCTCCTGGGGAAGATGGGCCTGGCTGGGGCTCTGCTCAGTAATGGTGCCTTTGCCTTGCAGCGGGGACCCGATCCCTCATGTGGAGTACACGGCAGAGGAAACAGCTACCTGGTGAGTGCTGATTTCATGATTAGTGCTGATTTCACTAGTACTGCTTCACCACTAGAGGCTGGGAATCAGAACCCAAACATTTAGGGCATGACCTCTTGAAAAATGTGTCAGGAGCGCGAGCATCCTACTTAATGGCTTGTTATGAAAAACACTTTCATGGTGCAGCCTCCAGGAGTTTCCTCCAAAGGAGCTTCCCCACAGAGCAAGGTGGATAATTTGGAGCCCCACTTCTCTAAGGGTCCTGACTCAGTAGCAGCCTCCAAACAAAGAGCAGTTATCACAGCTGCAGGAAGAAGTGTGGGGCCCATGGTGAATGTCCGTGTGGTACCTCACAGGCCTCAGTTAGGAAAGCACTCCCTTTGAACGTGATTTTTTCCAGGAGTGTTGTGCAGGAGTGTTTCTGAAAACAAGGCCAGCTCATATGAGCTGAGTACACAGGCTTCTCAACAAGGTCACCAGGTTCTATTGACTGTCTTCACAGTGCAGCTTCAGAAGTTAACCTACTGGGAATATTTTAATTCCAGCTAATACCTTTCATACAGTCTTCTGACCTCCAAGTCAGAAATAGGTCTGTGCAGACACAGACCTGTGCTGCCTTTGCAGGTTCATTTGAATGTGTGTCTGTGTGTTTACATACCTCTATCAATGTGCAGAGACATAGACTTAGGTGGAGAAAGGCAAAAGGACACGGAGCCTAAAGACATGAGTCCCTGATAGTGCATAGCCAGAGCACAGGAGGGGACTGGACACATTAACCACTGAATGTCCGCCACCTCTCCTCCTGAAGGAAGGAGGTGTACAGCACCCTGAAGAGCTTGTACCCCACCCATGCCTGCAAGGAGTACCTTGAGGCTTTCAGTCTACTGGAGAAATTCTGTGGCTACAATGAGAACAACATCCCTCAGCTGGAGGAGGTGTCCCGCTTCCTGAAAGGTGAGTACGAGCCCGGGGCACCCAGGTTCGGGGTCTGAACCCAAAGGAGTAGTGAGTGAGCTGAGATTTAGGAGGAGAGCTGGTGCCTTGGGCATTGCTCACAGAGGACAGAGGTGGTGGGGCCTGCAGCCAAACACAGCGGGCTGTAGCTGAAGGGCAAGCCCATGGTAAACGATCCCGCTGAGCACCGGAAGAGCAGGGGCTGCTCCCAGAGGAGCAGATGGATTGGGCTGTGTAGCCCCCAGTGCTGGGGGCAGCCTGTGGGCCTTGCGCCCTGCACAGCGTGTGTGTGCTGTTTCAGAGAGGACTGGCTTCCAGCTGCGGCCTGTGGCTGGCCTGCTCTCGGCACGGGACTTCCTGGCCAGCCTGGCCTTCCGCGTCTTCCAGTGCACGCAGTACATCCGCCACGCCTCCTCGCCCATGCACTCCCCCGAGCCGTGAGTATCGCCCGTGGCCTCCCTCCGCAGAGCCCCAGCTGGCCACACATAGCCCTCTTCCCCCAGCAGACGCACTCTGCTGCTGCTGCTGACTGTGTTTGCCTCCTTTCCCCCTCCCCTCGGCAGGGATTGCTGTCACGAGCTGCTGGGGCATGTCCCGATGCTGGCTGACAAGACATTTGCCCAGTTCTCTCAGGTAAGGTGGTATCTGCTTTCTCCCCCTGAGAGGTGGGAATCCAAACCCTGGTGTTGCCACCTAAACCTTTCTTCCTCTTATTAGCCATGAGTTCTGTGATGGACCAAGACCCTAAATACTGACTCTGCAACAAAGTGGTTTTAGTCTGATCACGATGAAGTCCCAGCAGATGCCTGGCACTGCAGGGCAGCAATATGTATGGTCTTGAGCCAATAAAACGGAGCAATCAATGTCTAAGGCCCTCAGTCCTGATGTTTGCTCCTTCCCTTCTCTTCCTAGGACATTGGGCTGGCGTCTCTGGGAGCAACTGATGAAGAAATTGAGAAACTAGCAACGGTAAGATTTTGCCTTTGCTGGATGGGGACACAACACCTCCAGCAGTGCTGCTGTGGTATCAAGGGGACTGGTCCAGTTTGGTATTCCAAGATTTGCAGGCTCAGAGCTCCCACCCAAGCTGCCCCATGCTCTTTTCATGATGACTGTGCAGAGCAGAGATCAGTTAAACAGCAGAGCTCACTTGCACATTAACCCAATTTTCTCGGGCACCAGTAGTATCACCAAGCATCGGATTTCCAACAACAGCACTGCTGGGACTCTTTGGGATGGGATTAAATGACATCTGCTTCCTTTGGCTCTCCCTCAGCAAGGTGACCTGTCCTGCTCCAAGGACACCAAACAGCAGCATCTCACAGCAGATGGAACAAGCCCAGGGACACAGACTCTGTCCTGGTGTAGCAGCAACTTAGTTTAGCACTTTTCTCTGAAACCAAAGTGTAGAGAGGGGACAAAGAGGCAGGTGCCTGTTCCTTTAAACAACCCCAGAGCCTGGCCACGGTGTAAGGGCTCAGAAGTGACAGGGAGATTAGGATGAGGAGCTGTGTCCCTCAGGAATTTTTCATTTTCTTTTCACAGCTTTACTGGTTTACAGTGGAGTTTGGGCTCTGCAGACAGAATGGAATAGTCAAAGCCTACGGAGCCGGGCTCCTTTCTTCCTATGGGGAGCTCATTGTAAGTCCCACCATAACCTGCCTCTGCTCTAGACCCTGTGGAGAAAAACACCTCCTGCTTCTGCACAATGACTTCCCTCAGTCTGTTCTCCACCTTTGCCTACCCCATGTGTGGTCTCCACTCCCCTTAGTCTCACGCTGGATTTTTTCTGCCATGTTCACAGCACTCCTTGTCAGACGAACCAGAGGTGAGGGACTTTGACCCTGATGCTGCAGCTGTTCAGCCCTACCAGGACCAGAACTACCAGCCTGTTTATTTTGTGTCTGAGAGCTTCAGTGATGCCAAAAATAAATTGAGGTAGGACTGGGCAATGAGAGAGACCCAAACAATACGAGATGAGGATGTTATATTGAAATAGGGCTTGACATTATGGCTGCTTTCAGTCTGAGTTCTCAGAAGTGCTCTGAAAACTTTGGTCAGGTCTTCCAAAGTAAAGCAGTTCTCCAGATCCTACAGGGAACATGCTTGACATGAATAAATCTATCCAGGGGAAAAAATTGGCTTCTGCCACTAGGCTTGTTAGCATGTGTTACTGGGCCCCAGATACCATCCCACCATGGTAACTGGGTTTCCCAATCCCATGGGACTGCAAACAGGATGGTAAGGGTCAGCTCTACCCACAGACATCTGTTCAGAAGAGCATTTTCTTGGTCATACCCAGAATTGCCCACAGGAGGAAAGCTCAGTCCTTGGACTACTTTGATTGACAGAGGAAATCTTTGCCTGTACCACTTTTATCCTCACTTAGGAAAGAGACAGGATGAGGCAAGCATGACGTACAAGACTTAACAGTTCCTACAAGAGGGGTATTTAATATAAATAACGTGGTGAGGACTGCTATATTTCAACTTCTGCTTTTATTACTCTCACTTGCACTGTTCATACAACCTGGAGTCCAGCTGCTCAAAAGCAAGCACGGGGGAGCCCATGCTCACACACACACACACACACACACACACACACACACACACGGCTGCTTTAAAAAAAACTCAACTTCTGCCTAATGAGTCATTTCCTTGCATTTAAAAAGGGAAAATACACCATATACACAGCCAAGATTAGGCTAGAGGGTCTTGACTGTGACAAGCACTGTAAATTATCCGCTTTAAGGAGCTCAGAGACCACACAGATGCTGCTCTGTAAGGTGAAAACATTAAAGCATCGTCCCTTTTGCATTACTGGCAGCTGCCACCACAGGCCTGACTATCAGTGTTACTCCTAGGGAAAAACCTCTTTTCTCAGAAAGGACACACTCCCCCAGTGCCCTTCCAAGCAGCCATGATGTATCTAGTTGTTTCAAAAGGTGTCAAGTGAGCACACCCATTTTGGAGGGCAGGTTTCTAGCCATTAGAGGCTGTGCTACGAGCCATCACTGTGACTGCTGACATTAACAAAAGAGTGAGCAGGACTTTGCCTGGCAGAACTGAGAGGAACCACATCTTTTAGGAGGAGGACAATGTGAGTATGCACGAACCTCCTTTGTTTATGCTTTTTTTTCGTTGTTTTCCTGCAATGGCATGGCAGCTCCCTGCCAGCGCCAGCCTGCGCCTTGCACCGTGTTTCCCCTTGGCCCTCTGTGCTGTGTTTTCCTCCAGATCCCTCCAGTTCCGGCCTAGCCATGAAGTACCAGCTGGAGGAACATCTGTCTCCATCTGGGAAAGGGCTGCGCTTTCCCGAGCGCGGCGCCGGATCAGCCCCGCGGTAGCCACAAGAGGGTAGCCTAAGCTAAGCAATCCAGGAGCGAAAGGGTGAAGCCTCGGCAGAGGACAGGAGCATGCCTGTTGTTAGCGCTGTTTGTCCCCTCATGTTCCCAGGCCTTTCCAGCGTGAGACTGCAGCCACAAGCATCTAATTATAGATTTTCAGCTCCATAGTCATACAACCATACAATCCCCAAATGAAAAAGCCCTGCCTTGTCAAGTATACCAATCTCAGTGCTGGAAGTGAATGTGGGCAACTTTGGGGAAGCCCTACCCCTTGATTAGCTTTCACTTGACCACATGCTTCTCCATTAGAAAAACAGCAACAAGATCTTGCTCTTGAGAGATATCAGGTAGAGTCAAGCTCATCGCCGAGATTCAGGCTGAATTTGGCTTTGGGTACAGCAGTGCAGCTTTGCTGAAGCACAAGGCTCTTGGTGACACTATTCTCATCCTCTAGCTCAGGTCTGAGCCACTGCCTGTCAAGTCTATCCTTAATAAGCACACAGCTAGTTCCCCCCTCCCCAAGCAGAGATTAGTCAATAAATGCATGTCAGAAAGGATTTAATAATATACTACGATAATACCAGAGGCTTTCCCTGCAATTAGCTTCTAAATCTCCTTGGCCTTTTTTGAAAAGGGAATTGCAGCAGGGAATGCCTGGCAATGGCCATGGAGGTGACCAGTTTGATGTGCCCTCCTGTTTGGTACAGCCCACAGAGAGCCACAGTCAAACTCATGGTATTCCTTGACAAACAGAAGGGATCTCAACTACTGCTGCAGTGGAGCTGGAAAGGTGGAAACTCTGCCTAAAGGAGGCATTAACCTGTGCTGATCTTCCTGGGTAAATGGTGATGAGTAGGAGGGAGACTCAGGGCCCCTGCCCTGTAGCCATCCCTGTGCACCTTCCCTTGCAGGAGCTACGCAGCGCACATCAAGCGGCCCTTCTCGGTGAAGTACGAGCCCTACACCCACAGCATCGAGCTCCTGGACAGCCCTCAGATGATCTGCCACTCCCTGGAGAGCGTGAGGGATGAGCTTCACTCGCTGATTAACGCGCTCAATGTTATCAGTTAATACAAGAACTGAGCCCTTTCTGTCCCCTCCCAGCCCCCAGAGTCCTGCCCTGCCCTCTCCTGGTTCCCAGCTGATCATTCCTACCTGTCTGCTCCAAACATTGGCACTGCTGCCTGTCACCACGCGACCCCAACAGCTTCCCACGTTTGTATGTAGGGCCAGCTCGGAGGAGGGCAGCAGGACACACCCAAGGCCTGCTGGCTTTTTGGGTAGCTTCTCTATTGACTGCTGGAAGAGGCTTAGCAGATACAAAAAGCATGGCCAGGCTAAAAAGTTGAAGTCAAGAGCTGTGTGCTAGGCTCCTGGGTGCAAGGAAGAGGAGAAAATCTACTGTATTCAGAAAGAAAAAAAGAGAAGCAATAATTTTTTTTTAACTGCAATTTGAGAGAAAAATTTAATCTGCCTTTTTTTTTTTTTTATCCCCAAAGCAACTCTATGAGTCTTGTTCTTAGTTATCCTAATATTACTATCACCTGATGTAGCTCAGGTGAGTGACTAATGCTATTGCTGGCCTTTTCCAAGGAAGGTAAACATCTGGTTTGGATGCTCAAACCCAGTTTCATGCAGTTTTCAGTGTAGATATTAATGGCTTGATCTGACCCAAAGCTCTTGGTTTTCCTCCCCCTGCTTTTGCCCTTCTTATCTTCTTGCAGACTGTCTCATAACTTAGCGGTTTGCTCAGAAGTTTGGCCCAAGGTTATGCAGCTGTGCAGTATCAGAGCTGGGCTTGGGATGTGTGGAGGCTGCTA
The DNA here is from genome assembly GCF_051311805.1 of Agelaius phoeniceus. NCBI lineage: Eukaryota > Metazoa > Chordata > Aves > Passeriformes > Icteridae > Agelaius > Agelaius phoeniceus. Next base: position 16,956,185 of record NC_135270.1, read on the forward strand.
AACAGCTGTGGGGGACAGTGAAGGGGAGAATTACACAGAGTTGTTTGCATGACCATTTATAACGTTTCTGTGTCGATTTTTGCCGTCCTTATCCACAATATATGATTTTTATAATTTCCTCTTTAAAGAACTGCAAGACTTGGCAGTGAAGTTTTGGCTATTAACACGGCTAACATTGTTCTCCAGTGTTACTCCTACTGTGGCTCAGTCATAATAGTTTACAATCCATTACTCTTTATCCCATTTCAGACCTCCACATATATGTGCTTTAACCCCAGTTCTCTCAAATTTTAACTCCTTAGCTACTGATGGCACTCAGTCTCCTGCCTGCTTCAATCTCTCCTTTCTGTTTCTTTTCTTATTTGACCCTTCCTCCTAAATTCCTCCTAAATTGCTTAAAAGGCCATTACTGAAATCAGCAGTTTGACACCAGGGCTAGCTGCTTTTCCTCAAGCTGTTTCTCCTCTTTGGATTTTTCTGTAAACCAATAAAACTACTGAGTTAATTCAGTTATTGTCATTTTAGAGCCCTTTTTCCAAAGCTGCAGCTATGATTTCCCAATCTGGGTGGATCCAGATCATGAGCTGTAACTCTCAAGGCTCCCTTAAGAGCTGTAACAATTTTTCATTTGGGTTCTTCAGATATTACTATTAGATTAAGTAGCTGGAGCAAGCTAAAGACTAAGGCAGGCTGGGCCATAGTTTAGTATCTAGCCATGAAAATCTTACTGGTGACTTCAGTAAAACAGACTAAAAAAAAAAAACCACCAAAAAAACCCCAAACAACAACACCAAAAAAGGAGAAAACAAACAGGCAAGCTATAACAATTTTGTCTGTATAGTTAATGCATGGGTTATGATCTTGTTAACAAGAGCAGTGCCACTTTGATGGTCTTCAGGTTGCTGTTTCTCCTCTCCTTTGGTAGTGTCCAGTTCCTGGCTTGCTGCCCATGAAAGCAGCAAGGATGCTCCAAACTCTGCAGCAATGCCAGGCTCCTGATCAGGACCAGGCAGGTATTCTCTCTGTGGAGACATTGGCTCTCCAGAACCTTAAAGGTCTGAAGATGATCATCTCTAGGTCTCCAAAGCACTTCATGGTCATTATCTGCCTTCTTAAATATCTAAAATTAATGCAATTTGTAAAAAGACCAAACTCATTAATATGGAGTGATCTAAGCCAATTTAGAAATCCTTGCAACTGCAGGAGACCTCAACTCCTCTGCCTTGCCTTGGAGTTTGCATTGCTGCTCCTTGACTCTGTTGCTTTTTTGAGGAGCTGTAGTAAATTCTGCTGTCCTGCAAAAATAGCAAATAAGCAAAACTTGCAGCATAGTCCAGCCCCATGAGTATGCAAGCACACAAACAGATGTGCTGCAGCTGGGGGAAGGTGAGCACCAGGAGGGTTGCACTCCCTTGCTTTTGGGACACGAGGCTGAGCTGGGGCAGGCTCTGAGTGCAGGGACCAGGGCACTGGTCAGAGGTACCTGGTACACAGGTGCCAGAGGTGCCTCTTTGGGCCATTTTCAGTGTCTCTGTTCTTTACAAATTCGTGACAAATTCCAGAATTTTTTGGCCCCTTATGGAGACATCTGAAAACATGAACCTTTTTATATTTACTATTACCCTCATCTATTTAAGATCTTAGAGGATTTATCTTATTAGTAACTTAATAAGTCCCCTTTCACTTTGTCTCTAAGTCTTGTTCCTTTTTATCTGTTTTCAAATACACTACTTGGCTCCTTATTTCATAAGGCATATAGGAATTGGATCCTTGCTCTCTCATTTTACACATTTTTCTCATGTTGCTTCTTCTACCAGAGCATTGCTTTCTTCTTTATCTTGCCATAATATTTTAGGCTCTTGGACATAGGGCCACTAATTATATCCTATAATTTGGATATATATAATCCTACATTTGTCTTTAGATTATTTTTAATAGTCCAACTCATTTCTTTCTACTCATTTTCATTCTGGGTGATTACAGGTGGTAGGGTTTATACAGGCCTTGCTTAATCCTCAGGCTAGTTATTAAGACTCAAATACTTCACTTAAAACCTCCCCCTTCCCAGCCCTCTCTTCTGTTCACCTTCTCCTGTCTTGGGTGCTGTTCCACACCTCTGAACAAGTTTCTGTAACAGCGTTGTTACATTTCCAGCAGTTGTATTCCTTTTAGGTGGAAGAACCTCAGCCTGCCCAGGAAAGGTATTTATAGTGGCAAACAGATACTGATTTGTGACAGTTTACTGGGGTGATCCCTTGGCAGTATTTGTCACAGTCTTTAGTTTAGCCAATGCAGTAGAGTTGGCAGCTTTCTTTTACTAACCCACTTCTGTACACCTTATGCAGTTTTTTTTTTATGTCCTATGTTTCTTACTTCATTTGAGGCTGAGTATAAACTCTTTGCACTCTTTCCAGACTACCCTACGCTTTTTTATGTAGCTCATTATGACAATTACCTTAGACAATTGCTTAGTTCATAATGAGCTCCATAAAGAAGTGTAGGATGCTCTTATTCAACTGGCCACACTATTCATCTCACCTTTCTTTTAGCTGACACCTGATTGGGACTGCAGCAAACAAAGTTTGAGTTAATTTATCTGCTTGCTCACTAAATTACTTCTCAGAATTGCTTGTAGTCTTCACATTACTTTAATATCCTTTACATATATTTTATTCCCACTGTCCCTCTAAGCTTGCAAAATAGAACTCCCATTTTCTTCATAGGTGTCCCACCATGTGCTTGCCATTGCTCTTCTCCCCATTTTGCAATCAGTATTTTGTTCTACTACCAGATAGTAGCTGTCTGTAGAGAGATGTTGGTGTAGAAGGGTTTGTTGTCTACTCACAGCCTGTAAGTTCCTTGGCATGATCCTTTCTCTAATTTGCCCACTATTTGTTCCCTCATTCCACTGATAGGAGTGTCTTGGGTTATTTTTCCTCTTTGATCAAATGTAGCATTCCCATGAGTGCGCAATACCTTTGGTTCATTCCTGATTTTCATTCAAAGGATATCCACATTAATATCTATTTCTTCCCTTTGTGTGTAAGAGCAGAGTAGGAGCAGACTGGGGTACAACTGCACTATCAAGGGGAAAAGCCTCAAACTCCATCACAGCCCAGACTGCCTCTAACCAGGTTTTCTCATGGCTAAGGAAATTTTGCTCCAGCCACTGGAGAGGACTCATAGGCTACTGGTATCCGTTTTCCTCCTCTATTTCTCTGTAACAGCACTGCTCCCACAGTATCAGCTCGTGTTGAAATTCTTGTTATGAATAACTTTCCCTTAACTGAGAATTTGAGTGCAGAAGCTTTTCAAGCAGCTTCTTTCATGTCAGATAAAGCACTGTCTTGGTCTTTGCTCCAGCTCCCTCCCTGATTCCTTTCCTGTCATTTCCATAACGCTCTGCTGCTATTAGCAAAGATGGATACACTGCCATAAGATACTAGCACAGCTATAGATATGCTGCCATAAGAAATTAAATTCTCCCAGCACTCTTCACAGTTGGGATTGATTAGTGGGAGTATTTATTTCACAGAAAGCTTAACCTTTCTATCATTTATCCATCTTCTTGTTTCACCAGTTTCAGAGTCCAGGCATTTAACTTGGGGTTGTTTTAATTGTGCCATATTCAAGCTGACATTAAACACTGTTTGGTCTATTAATTTTAAAGCTCAGCTGCATCTCTCTTGTACCTCTTCTTCTGTAGCTGAGGTTCCCCAAATATCATCACATAAGGCAATCTCTTTTCTTTGTTCCCCACAAACATCATTCAAACCTTTTGCTCATACGAGCATGTGCAGCAGGGCAGGTGCTCAGCCCTGTGGGATGCAAGTAAAGGTATCTTGTTTGTCTCTTAATGTGAAAGCAACTCTGTTAATTGTTTCCTCCCCTGCATTTTGCCGTATGGAAGCTTAGCATGAATCGTGGGGGTGCATTTGTGCCACTACCTCTCCTAATTCATCCTCTGTCCAAGGAGCCTGACTCAGCCTCAGGGCTGCCAGGGACCCTGGAGCTACCTGTGCTCTGCTGGGAGGGGTTGGTAGGTACATGGTATCATGTCCTGCTGCTCAAGTCCAGGACATTCAAGGCCCCTATCAGTTTACTAAAGACTCTCCATCTTCCTCGAGCTTATGGACTGGGAGTGATTGTGCCAACTGGATCCTTGTCTTACCATCCTGCTGGGCAACTTGATTAAATGCCCATGGTGGCAAGATTGAAGGTTTATCAAGGAGGTGCCTGATGTACAATGGATAAAAGCTGGTGGAGCACACACTCTAATCAATTTACTACTTAATCCCCATTTAATTCTAAATATAAGCAGTTTCTCTACTGTTGTGCTTCCTTTCAGTGCCTTCATATCTGCAGCTACCTGCCTTGGGGTAATTTTTTTTTTTCATTTTAACAGCTACAACAGCTTGATCTGCCGTACCTATCTACCCTGGGACAGCATTTGGAGTCTTTGGGGAATAGACTGCTATTCTCAACTTCTTTTCCCATTTGCCCATATCATCCTTGAAATCATCTTCCTGTGATAGCTCCTGATTCAGTACTCTACACCGCTTTCTGGAACTCCAGCAGTTATTTTTAATTTTTGCATCCCAATCTGCTTTTTCAAGTGTCTAATTTTAGCTTTGCATTTACTATGATCAGGTCCCTTTTGAGCTCTCCCTTGCTCCAGGGCGAACCACTG